>NC_079193.1:216625923-219320923 GCF_029499605.1 Hyla sarda
TGAGCAATCAAAGGATTGCTATGAATAGTCCCCTATGGGGACATAAAAAGTGTAAAATAAAAGTTGAAAAATGTAAAAATAAAAAGTAAAAAAAAGAAAAACAATCCCCTCCCCCAATAAAAATGAAAATTGTCCGTTTTTCCCATTTTACCCCCAAAAAGCGTAAACCTTTTTTTAATAAACATATTTGGTATTGCCATGTGCGTAAATGTCCGAACTATCAAAATATAATGTTAATGATCCCGTACGGTGAATGGCGTAAACGTAAAAAAAAAAAAAAATGTCCAAAGATGCTGCTTTTTTGTCACATTTTATTTAAAAAAAAATTTATAAAAATTATCTATAAGTGTTATATACCGTATTTATCGGTGTATACCACGCACCGGTCTATAACATGCACCCTCATTTTACCAAGAATATTTGGGTAAAAAAAGTTTTTTACCCAAATATCCATGGTAAAATGAGGGTGCATGTGTGCGCGTGTATACCCCGATATATCCCCAGGAAAGGCAGGGGGAAAGAGGCTATGCGCTGCACGGCGCGGCGCATGACGTCAGTGCGCCGCGCCGTGCATAGCAACGACGCAGGGGACGCACGCCGGAGGCCTGCAGCAGCGCGGATCCGACCCAGGTAATTATGCCACCGGGGATGGGGGGAGGCAACGGGGCAGCGGCGCCAGCAATGGGTGCCGCTGCCCCTTCTCTCCCCCTGGCTGTCGGCGCCGCTTCTCTCCCCCTGGCTATCGGTGCCGGCAATGGGGCGCCGGTACCGATAGTCAGGGGGACAGAACGGGCAGCGGCGCCGATAGCTAGGGGGAGAGAAGGGCCGGCAGCAGCGCTCTAGACCCCCAGGGAAGGGAGAGAAGCGGGCAGCGATGGCCTCTCTCCCCCTGCCTTTCCTGGGAGTGTATCGGCGTATAACACGCACATAGACTTTAGGCTAAAAATTTTAGCCTAAAAAGTGCGTGTTATACGCCGATAAATACGGTATGTAAATGTGGTATCTAAAAAAAAGTACAGATGACGGTGCAAAAAATGAGCCCTCATACTGCCCTATATATGGAAAAATGAAAAAGTTATAGGTGGTCAAAATAGGTTGATTTTAGATTACTGATGTTGTACAAAAAGTTTTAGATTTTTTTTTAAGCGGTACAAAAATATAAAAGTATCTAGCCATGGGTATCATTTTAATCGTATTGACCCACAGAATAAAGAACACATGTCATTTTTACCGTAAAGTGTATTGTGTGAAAACGAAACCCTCCAAAATGTGCAAAATTTTGGTTGTCATTTAAATTTCCTCCCTAATAAATTTATTTTTGGGGTTCGCCGTACATTTTATGGTAAAATGAGGGGTTTCATTACAAAGTACAATTGGTCACACAAAAAACAAGCCCTTATATGGGTCTGTAGATGGAAATATAAAAGAGTTATGGATTTTAGAAGGCGAGGAGGAAAAAACGCAAAAATAAAATTGGCCTCTTCCTTAAGGTGAAAATGGGCTTGGTCATTAAGGGGTTAAGAATTATGGAGGCCACTGTGCTCTTCGGAACATTCTATGTAGCAGATGTTTTTTGTACCCTTCTTTAAATTGCCTCTACACAATCCTGGCTCTGAGCCCTGCAGGCAGTTATTTCCACCCCATGGCTTGTTTTTTTTCTCAGATATAGATTGTCAGCTGTAAGACCCTATAGACAGGGCTGTGTCTTTCCATATCCTGTCCTATCAACTGAATTTCCCACAGGCGTCTTCAACCAAGGTGTAAAAACATCTCAGAGATGATCAAGAGAAATTAGAGGCCCCAGAACTAAATATCAAGTATCATAGCAAATCTTTTTCATTTTTCCCTTTTAATAAATTTGCTAAATTGTCTAATGTTTTGTTTTTACTTTGTCATTATGGGTTGTTGAGTGCAGAATAATGGGGAGGGGGGGGGGGGACGGACTTGAATATCTTTTTGTTTTAGAAGGTTGCAACATACCAAAAAGTGAAAGGTTGTGAAAACTTACCGTACTGAATGAATTTTATGTATTTTGTGAACTAGCTTCTGTTTTAGTTCTACCTGTTTGTTTTTCTTGAACATTATATTAATCAGATTATTGTTCATTTACCTAGTGACATCCACTTGTCACGCAGGATCCCTCACAAGACATTTTCAGTTATACATTTTTACTGATCTGGAATGCTGTTAAGATCTGCAAGTGGAGTTCGACTCTGGAACAGTACATCTGCTTGGATGCAGTCCGCAGGAGTTGTGCTTACCTATAACCTTAGGTTGTTGTCCAAGTCTTTGGAGAGGTCATATCAGACAGGTGCATTCTCTCTTTTTATCTTTTCATTGCCAAAGAGTAGGTAGTATTAAACAAGACACTTCTTGTTTTGTCCTTTTCTGCTTTTCATTGATTTTATTTAACTACTACTATCACTTAGTGTTGAGCGGCATAGGCCATATTCGAATTCGCGAATATTCGCGAATATATGGACGAATATTCGTCATATATTCGCGAATATTCGCATATTCGTTATATTCTCGTTTTATTTTCGCATATGCGAAAATTCGCGTATGCGAAAATTAACATATGTGAATACTAGCACATACAAAATTAACATACGCGAATATTCGCATATGCGAAATTAGCATATGCTAATTTTCGCATATGCGAATTTCCGCGCGCCAGTCTCACACAGTAGTATTACAGCCTTCTTTACACCACACAAGCTGGAAGCAGAGAGGGGTGATCACTGTGATGTGTACTGTGAAGAAAAAAAAAAAAAAAAAAAAAAAAACGAATATTCGTAATTACGAATATATAGCGCTATATTCGCGAAAATCGCGAATTCGTGAATATGCGATATTCGCGAATAATATTCGAATTGCGAATATTCGTGAGCAACACTACTATCACTATCACCCTTCACTGCATTATTCAAAGTAATTTTACATTATAATTAAATGCAGGCTCGGCATCTGCACCTGGCAAGGTCGGACATATACCTTTGATGGAAGGCTGTGATGCAGGGGTGTAGCTTGAACATGCTAAGCCCTATAGCACCCTCCCTGAACATAAAGTCATATGCAAAAAAAAAAATTCTAATTAAGAAAATAACATTATATGTATATTTGTAATACAGATTGATTCAAAAATGTGTATATTTTTGTCCCTGCAGCTATTGCCAGTGTGTCTCTTTGCAGAGACAAAGTACAGGAAATGTTGGTGGACAAGCAGGGCTCAGTACAGAACAAGCAGGGCTCTGTACACTGAGGACAAGCAGGGCTCTGTACACTGAGGACAAGCAGGGCTCTGTGCAATGAGGACAAGCAGGGCTCTGTACAATGAGGACAAGCAGGGATCAGTACACTGAGGACAGTCAGGGATCAGTACACTGAGGACAATGAGGGCTCTTTACACTGAGGACAAGCAGGGCTCTGTACACTGAGAGAAAGCAGGGCTCTGTACACTGAGGACAAGCAGGGCTCAGTACACTGAGGACAAGCAGGGCTCTGTGCACTGAGGACAAGCAGGGCTCTGTACACTGAGGACAAGCAGGGCTCTGTGCACTGAGGACAAGCAGGGCTCTGTACACTTAGGACAAGCAGGGCTCTGTACACTGAGGACAAGCAGGGCTCTGTACACTAAGGACAAGCAGGGCTCTGTACACTGAGGACAAGTAGGGCTCTGTACACAGAGGACAAGCAGGGCTCTGCAATGAGGACAAGCAGGGCTCTGTGCGATGAGGACAAGCGAGGCTCTGTGCAATGAGGACAAGCGGGGCTCTGTACACTGAGGACAAGCAGGGCTCTGTACACTGAGGACAAGCAGGGCTCTGTACACTGAGGACAAGTAGGGCTCTGTACACTGAGGACAAGCAGGGCTCTGTGCACTGAGGACAAGCAGGGTTCTGTACACTGAGGACAAGCAGGGCTCTGTACACTGAGGACAAGCAGGGCTCTGTACACTGTGGACAAGCAGGGCTCTGTACACTGAGGACAAGCAGGCTCTGTACACTGAGGACAAGTAGGGCTCTGTACACTTAGGACAAGCAGGGCTATGTACACTAAGGACAAGCAGGGCTCTGTACACTAAGGACAAGCAGGGCTCTGTACACTGCGGACAAGTAGGGCTCTGTACACAGAGGACAAGCAGGGCTCTGTACACTGAGGACAAGGAGGGCTCTGTACAGTGAGGACAACCAGGGCACTGTACACTTAGGACAAGCAGGGCTCTGTACACTTAGGACAAGCAGGGCTCTGTACACTGAGAATAGGCATGGCTCTGTGCACTGTGGACAAGCAGGGCTCTGTGCACTGAGGACAAACAGAGGCTCTGTAACACACACCCAGCTCACACAGCAGGATGATTGACATGACAGGAGCCTGCACAGAGCCCTGCTTATCCCACCCTCACTTCCTGTATTTGGTCTCCTCATAGAGACACACAGACAATAGCTGCAGAGACAGCATTTTTTACCCAAAAATATACAAAATTTTTAACCAATGTATATTATGAATATACATATAATGGTATTATTTACATTATATAAATCGTTTTTGCAAATGACAGGTTCACATTAAACAAACTCTGTTTGAAAGATAAGGCAAGGATGCATTTTGCTAGTGAGTCATATAAAATTTTTTTACTAGCAGCAAGGGGGAGAATTATCAAAAACCATGTGGAAAAAAAGTGGTGCAGTTGCCCCTAGTAACCAATCAAATAGCCTATTTCATTTTTAAAAAGGCCTCTTAACCCCTTAAGGATGCAGCCCATTTTCACCTCTAGGACGCAGCCCTTTTTTGCACATCTGACCACTGTCACTTTAAACATTAATAACTCTGGAATGCTTTTACTTATCAATCTGATTCCGAAATTGTTTTTTCGTGACATATTCTACTTTAACATAGTGGTAAATTTTTGTGGTAATTTGCATCCTTTCTTGGTGAAAAATCCCCAAATTTGATGAAAAAATTGAAAATTTTGCATTTTTCTAACTTTGAAGCTCTCTGCTTGTAAGGCAAATGGATATTCCAAATAATTTTTTGGGGGATTCACATATACAATATGTCTACTTTATGATTGCATCATAAAATTGACGTGTTTTTACTTTTGGAAGACATCAGAGGGCTTCAAAGTTCAGCAGCAATTTTAAAATTTTTCACAAAATTTTCAAACTCGCTATTTTTCATGGACCAGTTCAGGTTTGAAGTGGATTTGAAGGGTCTTCATATTAGAAATACCCCATAAATGACCCCATTATAAAAACTGCACCCCCCAAAGTATTCAAAATGACATTCAGTAAGTGTTTTAACCCTTTAGGTGTTTCACAGGAAAAGCAGTAAAGTGAAGGAGAAAATTCAAAATCTTCATGTCACGATCACACCCTATCGGTTCAGCCAAGACGCTAAAGAGAGTGTGATGGTGCAAGGGTTAAAGCCGCCAGACCTCTGGGTATCCACTACAAGTCCCAGCAAGTCACCAAATTAACCCTTAGATAAACGTGTTTTACCAGAGCTGCCTTCAGAAAGGTGAGCTCATATATTTAGAGATCAAAGACCAGAGCTGATTAATTAAACATTTAATCTGATAAAAGGTATCACAGTGCTGACTATATAAAAATACAGAAACAAATGACATACAGTTAAAAAAAATATATAAAAGAGTTTTGCAAGACAAATTCAGAAAACAAAAGATGAAGTTCTTACAGCATGATGATATAGCAGTCCATGAGTGAGTGAGAGTGCTGTTCTTAGGATGGTCTTGTCAGCTTGTTGCACAGCATTGAACACCCCGAGTCTAGCATTGTTAAATATTATATATCAGGGGCCCCCTGACGAAGCACAGGCGAAACGTACGTTGGGGTAGGAGGAGGTAGGTGTGTGGCTGCATGGCAGGAGGACTTTATGGTGTCTGATTCATTTCTCCCTTGGCTACTCTCTGTTTATTGTACTCTTTCCCATTTAGGACATTCTTTGATGTGTCACTGTTACATTATTTGTTACCCATATGTTTATAGACATTTTTCAATAATATCCAGTGACCTCTTCCATGTTTACATTTGTACTTTCTATGGTACACCAGTTATTCCCTGTACTCCATGTAGGGCTACACCACTTGCCTGCTCCCATCTTCTGTGACTGCTATTGTAGTGCCTTATTTTATCCTCTTTTTATTATATGTATTTTTTGCATATATGTTAATAAAAGTCATTTTACATGATCTGGTTCTATTTTGTTGGTAGTGTTAGATCTGTTTCCACTAACCATCTATTTCCCCCTGACGCGATAATCCATCTGCATTTTGATGCAGGCTTCCTTTCCTGTGTTGGACAGTGAAATTATATTGCTGGAGGATAAGACTCCAGCGAAGTAGTTTGCCATTGTTACCTGACACTCTGTCCAACCAATGTAGAGGGTTGTGATCAGTTATGACAGTAAAATCCCTGCCATACAGGTATGGCTGTAATTTTTGCAAAGCCCAGACCACAGCTAGACATTCCTTCTCTATGACCGCATAGGCCACTTCTCTAGGCAATAGCTTCCTACTCAGGTAAAGAATGGGGTGTTCTTCTCCATTGGAGTTTACTTGGCTAAGAACAGCCCCCAGACCAAAATTGGTAGCATCTGTTTGTACCACAAACCTCCTACTGAAATCTGGGGCCTGGAGGACCGGAGAGTTGGACAGTGCAGTCTTGAGGGCAATGAAGGACTTATCACAATCCTCAGTCCAGGTAATTTGCTTGGACACCTTCTTTTTTGTCAAGTCTGTGAGAGGTTTTGCTATCTTACTATAATCTGGGACAAATCTACGATAATACCCTGCAGTCCCCAAAAAGGACATGACCTGTTTTTTGGTCTTAGGAATTGGCCAGGCCATAATAGACTCCACCTTACTGGGCTCAGGGCGTAGGGACCCTCCTCCTACCCTATGTCCGAGATACTGCACTTCTGTCATGCCAACTTGACACTTTTCAGCTATTTGCTGCACCACCATGCCCAGGTGAATCAAGTGCTCCTCCCAGGTCTTGCTGAATATGGCAATATCATCTAAGTATGCCACGGCGTATTCCCTGTGGCCCTCTAGTAGCTGATCAACCAGTCGTTGGAAAGTGGCTGGGGCATTTTTCATCCCAAAAGGCATGACACAGCACTCAAACAACCCAAAGGGAGTGATAAAGGCTGACCGCTCCTGGGCCTCTGGGGTCATAGGGATCTGCCAGTACCCTTGACTTAAATCAACATATTGGGAACCTGCTATCTGATCAAGTAGTTCATCTATTCTGGGCATAGGGTATGCATCAAAGGTAGTGACAGCATTTAACCTTCTGTAATCCACACAGAACCTAGTAGATTTGTCTTTTTTAGGCACCAGAACTACTGGGGAGGCCCAAGGGCTTTTTGACTTCTTAATCACCCCTAACTTCAAACTGTCCTCAATCTCCTTGTGTATATGGGACTTTACCTCTGGGGATACCCGGTAGGTTACCTGTCTTAGTGGTGGCTGGTCCCCCGTATCAACATGATGGGTGGCTAGAGTAGTTCGCCCTGGCTTCCCAGTAAAGGTGGCACTGAAGCGGCAAAGTACCTGACTTAGCTGCCCCTTTCTTTCCTCTGAGAGTTGTGGATTGATCTCCACATCCTGAAGGGATCCCTGGCTCTTAGCTTCCTCCACTAGGTCCAGTAAGGGATCACTACCAAGCCCTTCCTCTGGTGCACTACATACACTGAGTACCACCTCCTCAGGGTCATAGTATGCCTTTAGCATATTAATGTGGTACTGTCTCTGCTTCTGACCTTTCTCATCAAGAGCAACTACATATGTGGTGGGTTCTAGGCGCTGCAGAATGGGGAAGGGACCCTCCCAGGCGGCCTGCAACTTATTCTGCCTGATGGGGTTCAGAATCATTACCTTCTGTCCCACTTCATAGTAGGGATCAACCGATATCGTTTTTTTTAGGGCCGATACCGATAATTGGTTGAGGTTAGGGCCGATAGCCGATAACTTATACCGATATTCCGGTATAAGTTGTCGGCTATTTATCCCCCCGCGACACCGCTGCAGATCATTGATTTAAAGTGGGCACTTTAAATCAATACACTGCAGTGGCTTTTGCGGTGCCATAGACCGCCGCCGCCACCCGCTTCTCTCCCCCTGCCTGTCCGGGGGTCCTGAGACCTATCACCGCCCCCCCCCCCCCCCAACCCGCCACACCGCAATTGCCCCGCGACCGCCCCGCCGCGCTGCTACCCCCCGACCCGCAGCACCGCCCCGGCCCCATTGCCTGCCCCATCCCCAGTTTTATAATTTCCTGTTCTCGGGGTCCACTCTACATCTGGCTCCGGTAGCGTCCTCCTGAACTGTCACTGTGCGCACTGACGGTGACGTCACGTCGCGCACGTCACATCACTGCACAGCGTAACGCAGGACGCAGCAGGAGCAAGAAGAAGCGTGGGCCCCAGGAACAGGTAATTATAAAACCGGGGATGGGGGAGGCAATGGGGCGGTGCGGTGGGGGGTGCGACGCGGTGCGGTGGGTCGGGGGTGGGCGGTCGCGGTGCGGTGGGGGCGGTGCGGGGGGCGGGGCATTATCAGCTTATCGGCAAGGTAATTGCCGATACCGATAATGCCCAAAATTGTGATTATCGACCGATAATATCGGCCATACCGATAATCGGTCGATCCCTACTTCATAGACCCGGTCCCTTGCATTGCGATCATACCAGTACTTCTGTCTGGACTGTGCTGCTGTGAGGTTGTCATGTACCAGCCCAGTCAATGCCTGCATCCTGTCCCTGAATCTCAGAACATACTCCACCACAGAAGTCTCAGGGGCATGTAGCCCCCCTTCCCATTCCCCTCTTACTAAATCTAGGGGTCCCCGCACTTTGCGACCATACAATAATTCAAAGGGCGAGAAACCTGTAGACTCTTGGGGTACCTCCCTGTAAGCAAATAACAGATGGGGTAAATACTTTTCCCAGTCCCTGCCCTCTGATTCTACAAATGTTTTTAGCATTTGTTTCAAGGTCCCATTGAACCTCTCACAAAGACCATTTGTTTGGGGGTGGCATGGGCTTGCTACCAAGTGCTGGACATTCACCTTCTTACAGAGACTTTGCATGAGAATGGACATGAACTGTGTGACCTGATCAGTGAGCATTTCTCTGGGGAACCCTACCCTGCAGAAAATACTGATCAGAGCATCTGCCACCTTATCTGCTCGGACGGAGGATAAGGCAACAGCCTCAGGGTACCTGGTTGCATAATCTACAACAGTAAGAATAAATTGTTTCCCTGTGCTGCTGGGTATAGCCAGAGGCCCCACAATATCCACTGCCACTCGTTCGAAAGGTACAGATATGACTGGTAGGGGAACTAGGGGAACACGAGTTACATCCCCAGATTTACCCACCCTTTGGCAGACATGACATGATCTACAGTAATTTGCAACAGCCAATAGAAATTGCGTGCCAACCTGGACTTTGTCTTGGCCACTCCCAAATGTCCTGCCAGGGTGGTCTCATGGGCTAACCTCAGCAGCTCTTTCCTGTACTGTCTATGAACCACTAACTGCCTTTCTCTCTCCTGGACCCCTAGCATTGCTTTGGAAAGGGACTCCCAGTACAAGATATCATTTTCCCAATATACCCGATGCCCATCTTTGTCAACACCTGTATGTTCAGCACGTGGTCTCAGCCCTTCAAGGGAAGGGTCACTGCGCAGAGCGTCCTGGAAATGCTCATTTCCCTCCCCCCATCTCGTGGTATCAGGGAGCACATTTCCCCCAGGTGAACTAGCATCTCCACCTTCCTCTGCTGTGGCTTGCATGTCACACAGCTTGCCCCTTGCATCACCATCCTCCCTTCTTTTTAAAGCTGCAGCCCTGGCATGCTGCTGACGCGTTACCACTGCCACCATTGGTATGCCTCCCTAGGGTTTTCCTTCCTCTCTCTCAGTTCCAGACATAGCAATACAGGCATCATACACAGGGCTATCACTCCTTCCCTCTCCCTCCTTAGGCTCACAGGATTGGGACATATCACTCACTGCTGGTCCCTCATCCTTATATGTCACCAGGAGCACACCAACCCCTCCCCCTAGCCCATCTCCACTAGGTTTTGGCATTGGCAATGCATTGTCACCACATGTTACAATACACCCCATTTCACTTTTGGAAAACATTACTGGTTCAGTCACAGGTAAACATTTATCAATCCCCTGTACTCCCTCCCAGTTTCCACATCTCGCAGTGTCTCCCAAAGTCTTGCACAGTACCTCAGAATGAACAGGGCTCTCTTCTAGCCCATCCGGAGTGCAGGTAGTGTGCTTTGGAGCATAAAGACAGAGCATCCGACCCAAATCATTCCCCAGCAGAACATTAACAGGGATGTCCTCAGAGACCCCCACCTCCCGCAAACCTTTGCCTGTACCCCAATCCAGGTACACACGGGCCATGGGCAGAGCAGGCCGCACACCTCCAATTCCTTTTAAAGCCATGGTTCTTCCAGGGATGATGTCCTCTGTATCCACCACTTCAGGCCGCACCAAGGTAAAGGAGGCTCCAGAATCTTGCAAACCCACTGTAACCCGGTCACCCACAGTTACACTCTGCAGGTTATCCGCTCTTTTCTCCACCGCTCCGGACACCAGAAGAACAGCTGTGTGTCCTCCAGCTACTGGTGGAGAATTCTTTTTGTTGGGGCAAGTGGCACTCAGGTGCCCAATATTGTTGCATCTGTAACATCGGCGGTTGTCCCCCTCACCCAATGTGGCTCCTGTTGCTTTTGGGAATGATGGCTAGAATTTCCCGGCTGACCTGGTGGTGCTTTGTGGTTGTGTGGCTCCCCTCCAGGTACTTGCTCCAGCTTGTGCAGATCCACGCTTTGCTGCTGGCGCCCGGTTGTTGGCAAAGTCATCTCCTAGTTCTGCTGCTTCCATGGCTGTCTTGGGCTTGCGGTCCAAAATCCACTCTCTGGCTTCAAAGCTCTGCGTTTGGAGAAACTGATCCAGGACCATCAAGTCCTCCAGGGCCTCATAGGTAGTGACTTGTAGGCCCCCAGCCATAGCCTGAATGCAGTCCTTAGCTGACCGGCATGTTGAGTGCAGCTTTCTGTGGCACTTTGTTGCAAAGTCTGAAACTTTTTCCGATAAGTCTCTGGAGTCAGATTAAAACTTTTGAGCAGGGCAGATTTTATTGCCTCATAGTCCTGGTCACTCTCAGAGGAAAGAGAAGCAAACACATCCAGAGCTTTTCCTCGCAACCGTGGGGTTAGATATCGTCCCCACTGTTCCTTAGGTAGATGGAACTGCTGGCAAACCTTTTCAAATCCCCTCAGGAACACATCCAGATCACCATCTTTCTCCAACATGGGGAAATGTTCCAAGCGGGGTTTGTGTTCTCCTTGATCTTGCACATCACTCCGTGCGGATGAAGCATCCCCTCTCAGCCTCAGAACCCCAGTTCATGCCTTCGCTGGGCCGCTCTTTCTGCGGCTTGTTCCTCTCACTCTGCCGCTCGTGCCTCTCTCTCTGCAGTTTGGTACTGGAGAAGCAGTTGGAGTTTCAGATTGGCATCCACATTCCCAAGGTGTTGTAAGGCAGTCCGCATATAAGAGTCCAAGGCCTCATGTGGAGTACTGTCCTGATGGGGAGTAATGTTGTATTCCCCAGGAGATAGTCCTTGGATGGCAGTTCCAGCTGTAGGACTTTGTCTCATGTTACTCAGCTCTTCTGCACTGGCATCATACTCCACAAGATCAGCAATAAGTTGTTCCTTGTTCTTTCCTGCAGTAGGGATGTCCTTTTCTTGGCACATTAGCTCCAGTGCAGGCTTGGACTGCTTGAGATATGCCTCCATATTTCGAGATGAGACAGAGGAGGTAAAACAGGAGATGGGGAGGACAGAACTGTCTTGCACTCTTTTTGTATGTCTTTTAAACCAGCACTGAGCTCTGTCTTTGGAATTTACACACAAGAATATGTATGCAATTTCTTTTTAGTGCTAAGATTTTCCTACAGGTAAAATCCAGTAAGCACTAAAAATCTCTAAATATATCCCGACGCTGCCACCAGTTGTCATGATCACACCCTATCGGTCCAGCCAAGACGCTAGAGAGAGTGTGATGGTGCAAGGGTTAAAGCCGCCAGATCTCTGGGTATCCACTACAAGTCACAGCAAGTCACCAAATTAACCCTTAGATAAACATGTTTTACCAGAGCCTCCTTCAGAAAGGTGAGCTCATATATTTAGAGATCAAAGACCAGAGCTGATTAATTAAACATTTAATCTGATAAAAGGTATCACAGTGCTGACTATATAAAAATACAGAAACAAATTACATACAGTTACAAAAATATATAAAAGAGTTTTGCAAGACAAGTTCAGAAAACAAAAGATGAAGTTCTTACAGCATGATGATATAGCACTCCATGAGTGAGTGAGAGTGCTGTTCTTAGGATGGTCTTGTCAGCTTGTTGCACAGCATTGAACACCCCGAGTCTAGCATTGTAAAATATTATATATCTGCCTTTTTGGAAGGGAGACTCCATTCCCCCCTACCCTCTGATCCCACCAGGGGGTCTTCTCTCTTCCTGGCCCCTTATCTGTTTGATTATATGATGGGACCAGAGTGCATGACTTCAAAAAAGCCTTTGACTTCAAAGGAGATGTAAACAAACAGCCAGACCCCCCAATAAAATGCCATACACAAAAACACAGTCTGAATGACCTCTCACCCATGGCTTGGATAATACAGCACACAGTTATAATTATAATACACATATAGGATTTTAATAATCAGGCCTTGGGCCTGACACTTCATTTTTTACACTTGCATGTTCTTGTAGACCCAATTTTTTAATTTTTACAAGGGGTGAAAGGATAACATTAATACTTGAATTTGTAGCCCAATTTCTCTCGAGTAAGCACATACCTCATATGTCTATGTAAATTGTTCGGCGGGCGCAGTAGAGGGCTCAGAAGCGAAGGAGCGACAAGGGGATTTTGGGGAGTTTATTTTTCTGAAATGGTTTTTGGGGGGCATGTTGCATTTAGGAAGCCCCTATGGTGCCAGAACAGCAAAAAATAAAACACATGGAATACCATTTTGGAAACTAGACCCCTTGAGGAACGTAACAAGGAATTAAGTGAGCCTTAATACCCCACAGGTGTGTCATGACTTTTGCATATGTAAAAAAAAAAAAAAAAATGTTTTCACTAAAATGTGTTTCCCCCCAAATTTCACATTTTTGCAAGGGTTCATAGCAGAAAATACCCCCCAAAATTTGTAACCCCATCTCTTCTGAGTATGGAGGTACCCCATAAGTTGACCTGAAGTGCACTACGGACGAACTACAATGCTCAGAAGAGAAGGAGTCATATTTGGCTTTTTGAGAGCAAATTTTGCTTGGGGGGGGGGGGGGGGGCATGTCGCATTTAGGAAGCCCCTATGGTGCCAGGACAGCAAAAAAAAAAAAAAAAACACATGGCATACCATTTTGGAAACTAGACCCCTTGAGGAATGTAACAAGGGATAAAGTGAACCTTAATACCCCACAGGTGTTTCACGACTTTTGCGTATGTAAAAAAAAACATTTTTTTTTTACCAAAAATGCTTGGTTTAGCAAAAATTTTATATTTTTAAAAAAGGTAATAGCAGAAAATACCCCCCAAAATTTGAAGTCCAATTTCTCCCGATTCAGAAAACACCCCATATGGGGATGAAAAGTGCTCTGCTTGCGCACTACAGGTCTCAGAAGAGAAGGAGTCACATTTGGCTTTTTGGAAGCAAATTTTGCTCTGGGGGCATGTCGCATTTAGGAAGCCCCTATGGTGCCAGGACAGCAAAAAAAAAAAAAAAAAACTCACATGGCATACAATTTTGGAAACTAGACCCCTTGGGGAACATAACAAGGGGTAAAGTGAACCTTAATACCCCACAGGTGTTTCACGACTTTTGCATGTGTAAAAAATTTTTTTTTTTTTACACTAAAATGCTTGTTTTCCCCCAAATTTTACATTTTTACAAGGGATAATAGCAGAACATACCCCCCAAAATTTGTAATCCCATCTCTTCTGAGTATGGAAATACCCTATAAGTGGACGTGAAGTGCACTGGGGGCGAACTACAATGCTCAGAAGAGAAGGAGCATCATTGAGTTTTTGGAGAGAGAATTTGGCCATGTGCATTTACAAAGCCCCCCGTGGTGCCAGAACAGTGGACCCCCCCACATGTGACCCCGTTTTTAAAACTACACCCCTCACGGAATGTAATAAGGGGTGCAGTGAGAATTTACACCCCACTGGCATTTTACGGATCTTTGGAACAGTGGGCTGTTCAAATTAAAAATTTAATTTTTCATTTTCACAGACCCCTGTTTCAAAGATCTGTCAGACACCTGTGGGGTGTAAATGCTCACTATACCCCTTGTTATGTTCCGTTAGGGGTGTAGTTTCCAAAATGGGGTCACATGTGGGTATTTATTGTTTTGCGCTTATGTCAGAACCAGTGTATGTGTGTATATGTAGTGTTTTACTCTTTATTTTGTGTTAGTGTAGTGCAGTGTAGTGTTTTTAGGTTACATTCACACTGACGGCGGATTACACTGAGTCTCCCGCTAGGAGTTTGAGCTGCGGCGGAAAATTTGCCGCAGCTCAAACTTGAAGCGGGGAACTCACTGTAATCCGCCGCCAGTGTGAATGTAACCTGTACATTCACATGGGAGGGGGGGGCAAAACTACAACTCCCAGCATGCACTGACAGAACGTTCATGCTGGGAGTTGTAGTTTTGCAACAGCTGGAGGCACACTGGTTGGAAAATACTGAGTTAGGTAATAGAACCTATTACCTAACTCGGTATTTCCCAACCAGTGTGCCTCCAGCTGTTGCAGAACTACAACTGTCAGCATGTACTGATTGCCAAAGGGAATGCTGGGTGATGTAGTTATGCAACAGCTGGAGGCACGCAAGTACAACTCCCAGCATGCCGAGACAGCCTTTCGCTGTTCCTGAATGCTGGGAGTTGTAGTTTTGCAAGATTTAGAGGGGTTCAGGCTGGAGATCACTGACAGTGGTCTCTAAACTGTAGCCCTCCAGATGTTGCAAAACTACAAATCTCAGCATGCTAAGACAGCAAACTGCTGTCTGGGCAAGCTGGGAGTTGTAGTTTTTTAACATCTGGAGGGCTACAGTTTAGAGACCATTGTCAGTGATCTCTAACCTGAACCCCATCTTGCAAAACTACAAATCCAAGCATGCCAACACAGCAAACTGCTGTCAAGGCATGGTGGGAGTTGTAGTTTTGCAACATCTGGAGGGCCACAGTTTAGAGACCAAACTCAAAAAACACCCCAAAGGGGGAATGAGGGGTCCTGAGACACAATAACTACAAACCCCAGGGCCGAAGCCCAGGAGTCACTAACTCCCCTCTTAAACAATCCCCTAAAATATAACTTATTGGTATAATAAAATATTCCCACTCAATTGATTAAAAATAAGTGTCAGAGTGTTGCTTGAACAATGAAAAGTAACCAGTAGGGGACCCCCTGTCTGATAACAAAACTGTTTTAGCGGCGCTGCAGCCTGCCGCAATGGCAACACTGTGACGTGCAACCTAAAATATAGGCACAGCCACCCCCGACATGTTTCGCTGTTAAGACAGCGTTATCAAGAGGTTATGTGGCCACATAACCACATAACCTCTTGATAACGCTGTCTTAACAGCGAAACATGTCGGGGGTGGCTGTGCCTATATTTTAAGTTGCACGTCACAGTGTTGCCATTGCGGCAGGCTGCAGCGCCGCTAAAACAGTTTTGTTATCAGACAGGGGGTCCCCTACTGGTTACTTTTCATTGTTCAAGCAACACTCTGACACTTATTTTTAACCAATTGAGTGGGAATATTTTATTATACCAATAAAAGTTATATTTTAGGGGATTGTTTAAGAGGGGAGTTAGTGACTCCACAGTTTAGAGACCACTCTCCAAACTGTCGCCCTGCAGATGTTGTTAGGCAACAGACTCCCGGACACGCCGCCGCCATACTCACCTCCACCGCCGCCATGATCACAGCCGCCGCCGTCATCTGGAGCTCTGACGCCGGGTAAGTGACCGCCGCCGCTACTACGCCGTTCCCCCCGCTGTTCCTGGACACCGATGGGTGGGCATAGCGGGGGGAACCGAACTTTAACCCCGCCCCCAGTCTGCTATTGGTCGGTCGCTCCGGCCGATCAATAGCAGGGATAGGAGGGGGTGCCACCTCACTCCTATGCCTTCAGGGGGATCGAGGGTGTCTTGGACACCCCCAATCCCCCATATTTTAACCATGAACCAATTAAAGGAATGTTTTATTCAGTGCTGGCTCCACCTTCTTTTATGGTCTTCACTTTGAGCTTTGAGGCTGGCCGTGCACGTGCCGAAACAGGTGAACTGAATCCCTACTTCATTTATTCAGATTTGTAAATTACTATTTAAAAATCTTAACCCTTCCAGTACTTATCAGCTGCTGTATGTTCCAGAGGAAGTTCTTTGCTTTTAGAATTTCCTTTCTGTCTGACCACAGTGCTCTCTGATGACACCTCTGTCCATTTTAGGAACTGTCCAGAGTAGGAGAAAATCCTCATAGGAAATCTATCCTTCTCCGGACAGTTCCTAAAATAGACAGAGGTGTCATCAGAGAGCACTGTATTCAGACAGAAAGGAAATTCAAAAAGAAAAGAACTTCCTCTGGAACATACAGCAGGTGTTTCTTGTCCTCAGAAACTTGTAAATAACCCATGAAATTATAAAGTTACGTTAAAACCAAGTACATCATTGTTTTTCTTGTGAAATTCCCAATAAGTTTGATGTGTCACATGACCCTCTTCCTATTGAAAAAAACTAAAGTTGCATTCAAAATGGCCAACTTCAAAATGGCCGCCATGGTCACCACCCATCTTGAAAAGTTTCCCCCCTCACATATACTAATGTGCCACAAACAGGAAGTTAGTGTCACCAACCATTCACATTTTATTAAGGTGTATCCATATACATGGCCCACCCTGTACAATGCTCAGAAGGGAAGTCACATTTGGTCTTTGGAAAGCAAATTTTGCTGAAATGGTTTTTGGGGGGCATGTCGCATTTAGGAAGCTCCTATGGTGCCAGAACAGCAAAAAAACAAAAAAAAAAACACATGGCATACTATTTTGGAAACTACACCCCTCAAGGCACGTACCAAGGGGTCCATTGAGCCTTAACACCCCACAGGTGTTTGACGACTTTGGATGTGTAAGTGGAAAAAAATAAATAAATTTGGATGTGTAAATGGAAAAAAAAAAAAAAATTCACTAAAGTGCAGTTTCCCCCCCCCCCCCCCCAAAAAATTTTTTTTACCATTTTTACAAAGGGTAATGGGGGAAAATGCCCCCAAAATTTGTAACCCCATCTCTTCTGAGTATGGAAATACCCCATGTTAGGACGTAAAATACTCTGTGGGTGAACTATAATGAACTATAATGCTCAGAATGGAAGGAGTCACATTTGGGTTTTGGAAAGCAAATTTTGCTGAAATTTTTTTGGGGAGCATGTCGCATTTAGGAAGCCCCTATGCTGCCAGAACAGCAAAAAAACACATAGCATACTATTTTGTAAACTACACCCCTTAAGGAATGTAACAAGGGGCCCAGTGAGCCTTAACACCCCACAGGTGTTTGATAAATGTTCATTAAGTGGGATGTGAAAAAAAATTTTTAAATTATTTATACACTAAAATGCTGGGGTTACCCAGAATTTTTCATTTTCATAAGTGGTATTAGGAGAAAATGTCACCATAAATTTGTAAGTAAATTTCTTTGGAGTAAGGACATACCTCATATCTGGACGTTAGCAGCTCTGCGGGTGCACACCGTTCTCTGAGGAGCAGGAGCGCAGTCAGGGGCCTTCTGCATAGCTGCCTGGGAGTTGTAGTTCTGCAACATCTGAAGAGCCAGATATTGCAGAACTACACGCCCAGCATCCCTGACTGTCTGGACATGCTGGGAATTGTACTTTTGCAACATCTGGAGGGCTACAGTTTGGAGACCACCGTATAGTGGTCTCCAAAGTGTGCCACTTCGCATGTTGCAAAACTACAACTCCCAGCATGCCCAGACAGTCAGTGCATGCTGAAAGTTGTAGTTTTGCAACATCTGGAGGTCCACAGTTTAGAGACCACTACACAGTCTTTGTCTGTGTGGGCATGCTGGGAGTTGTAGTTTTGCAGCTTTTAGAAGGCCACAGTGAAGATCACTTACCGCGATCTTCGCTGCAGCCTTCTCCACGCCGCACTTTCTGTCCTGCCTCCTCCTGCTGCCACCGCTGCTCCAGGATGCCGCCTCCGTCGGTCCGGTAAGCCGGCCATGTTCCCCACCTCGCCGCCCGTGTCCCCCCCCCGCTCTGCCCCCGACTTCGATCGGCGGGCAGAGCAGGGGGAAATTAACTGTAACTCAAATATTTGTTGATGCAAATAAACTTCTGCCCACTTTATTCACCCATATGCCGTTGCAGTGTTTTCTGTGTCTTTGCTTTGGATGGTGTATATATATATATATATATATATATATATATATATATATATATATATATATGTGTGTGTGTGTGTATATATACAGTACAGACCAAAAGTTTGGATACACCTTCTCATTCAGAGTTTTCTTTATTTTCATGACTATGAAAATTGTAGATTCACACTGAAGGCATCAAAACTATGAATTAACACATGTGGAATTATAGACATAACAAAAAAGTGTGAAAATATGTCATATTCTAGGTTCTAGCTACCTTTTGCTTTGATTACTCCTTTGCACACTCTTGGCATTCTCTTGATGAGCTTCAAGAGGAAGTCACCTGAAATGGTCTTCCGACAGTCTTGAAGGAGTTCCCAGAGATGCTTAGCACTTGTTGGCCCTTTTTGCCATCACTCTGCGGTCCAGCTCACCCCAAACCATCTCAATTGGGTTCAGGTCCGGTGACTGTGGAGGCCAGGTCATCTGGCGCAGCACACCATCACTCTCCTTCTTGGTCAAATAGCCCTTACACAGCCTGGAGGTGTGTTTAGGGCCATTGTCCTGTTGAAAGATAAATGATGGTCCAACTAAACACAAACCGGATGGAATAGCATGCCGCTGCAAGATGCTGTGGTAGCCATGCTGGTTCAGTATGCCTTCAATTTTTAATAAATCCCCAACAGTGTCACCAGCAAAGCACCCTCACATCATCACACCTCCTCCTCCACACCAGCACACCTGTGAAATGAAAACCATTTCAGGTGACTACCTCTTGAATCTCAACAAGAGAATGCCAACAGTGTGCAAAGCAGTAATCAAAGCAAAAGGTGGCTACTTTGAAGAACCTAGAATATGACATATTTTCAGTTGTTTCACACTTTTTTGTTATGTCTATAATTCCACATGTGTTAATTCATAGTTTTGATGTCTTCAATGTGAATCTACAATTTTCATAGTCATGAAAATAAAGAAAACTCTGAATGAGAAGGTGTGTCCAAACTTTTGGTCTGTACTGTGTGTATGTATGTATATATATATATATATATATATATATACATATATATATATGTATTGTGAGAAGGTGAAGGGTATTGTGGTTGATGGTCGTATGTGTCACCAAGCCTTGGTGAAGTAAGAGCCAGTATTTATTCAGTGTCTGTGCTGCGATGTAGACTGACACTGTGGCCGTAATATGGCTGGAAGGCCAATCCTCGATGGCTGTTACTGGGAATGGTCAAGTGTAGGGTGGGGGCCATTTCCCCACAATCCAGGCTGCCTTTGTATGCCTTAAAGGCAGCCTGCTTCACCAGCTGAGGGGGGTTTGCTAGTTGCAGTTCACACTGCCAGAGAGAGCTGAGAATGGAGTTCTTCCCTGAGAGTTTAGAAGCTGGTGAGCAGCAGCCTGCCTGGAGGCCTGGAAAAGACTTGCTTGATGCCACATGGCATGGTCTCAGGTGTAAACAAACACCTAAGGAATACAGGTGGACTTTTGTTACGTTTTTCTTTGAACTGCATCTAAGGCTAGGTTCACACTACGTTTTGTAACTATGGTTCCTGTATACGGCTGGGAGGAGGGGGGCGGGGCTTAATCGCGGCGCCCGCACTCAGCCGTATAGGGGAACCGTATTTAATGCATGTCTATGAGCCGACCACATTTTTGCCTGCGGTCGGGAAACCGCATATGGCCAAAAAAGCAGCCGACCGGAGGCTGCGGTTCACTCCGGTCGGCTCATAGACATGCATTAAATACGGTTCCCCTATACGGCTGAGTGCGGGCGTCGCGATTAAGCCCCGCCCCCTCCTTCCAGCTGTATACGGGAACTGTAGTTACAAAACGTAGTGTGAACCTAGCCTAAGACAGTTTTTGCTGTTTGCCAAGTGTGAATAAAACACGGAACTTTGATTTGAAAAGTACTGTTTCCTTGCCTCTATACTGCAACCGCACCTATCTGCAAGAGCGAGTCATCACAATATATAATACAGCATGAAAATATTGTACACAACTAAATAATAGTCCCACAGTTACCAAATAATACCAGTATACAAGGAGCAAATATTATCCCTATATTGTTATTGAATCCAGTAAACTATGGTCAGTGTTACCAATAATACTACTATACAAGGAACAAATAATACCACCACCCCAGAATGGACCAATAAAACCACTATATGGGGGGTCCACATAATACCACCAGACCGTTACTGCTGTGTAGCTTCCGAATAATACTACCATACTATTAGTGCATAAAACCACTGTACACAGCCCTGGATTCCCCCATACAGTGAACACAATGGACATTTAGATCAAATCCTTACTTTTAATTCAGCCAGCTGCAGAATACAGGTAAAACTAAAAGGGTATGCTGTTTCCCAAGACTAGCACTGATACTTGCGTCATCTAACTGACTGCCTGATGTTCCATCCCAGAAGCCCCATTCAGGTTTATGGGGATAGCACATCACGCAGTCTGTCTGATGACTTGAGTATCAACGATAGTCTCGGGCAAAGGGATAGCCCTTTTAGCTTCACCCGTATGCTGCCCTTGGCCAAAAAGGTGTTAACAATTTACAGAACCCCTGGGCCAGGGAGACCGTTCTCATTTCTACTTAACTCTGCAGCTTAAAAAAAAAATGACCTCAGAGTTCTTCCTGTTGTGCTAGGGTCCAGTCTTGCTTCTAGTTTTTTTTAATTATTTTATTGTTTTGTTTTTAGTTTTTTCTCCGCACTTTAATTACTAAATTGTTGTATAAATGTGTGGTGTAAATCTGACACAGTCTTCAGTAGCCAGGCAGCATAATTGTGTAGATGTTGCTAGTGACTGCTCCAGACCTGTGCTGTGAGAATGACAGTGCAGTATGGTTTGTTGTGTCACGTGAACCTCATCTGACCCTTTAAGTGAACTATGCACATTGTATCAAACACTACTCACCCTAACATACTATCTGAACTCTGCACATTGTACATCTCTGTATACTAGTTTGCGAACAGCTCTATACAGTAAGGAACATTTGTATGATACCTTCTACTAAAATATTTTGGTATGTATGTGAGCCAGTAGGGTTGCAAAAATTCTGTTGCATGAGTGTTGCATTATATAGTGATGTAGTGATGAATGTTGTGAACGCTGCATGTTGCAAAAACAACCATGGAAAGGTAAGTGATCTGAGCTGCTTCTTGCCAGGAATTTGTGAAAGAGAGGATGAAATGTTATTTAAAGAGGGCTAAGGGTAGGTCCAAATTGCTTCAGTGTTTCTGTCAGATGTATCCGTCAGCATTCCCTTCAGAAACGAGATGTAATTTTTAGCAAGAATACTGCAACGGAAGGCAACATATGCAATTCATTTCAGTGTCCGACAGAAGCAATAAAGCAGTGTGGACCAACACAATGAAGTACTACATATCGGGGACTAACCCCATGACTGCTGTGGCAGCAGGGAAGTGGAGAATTAAATATATATTTTTAATCCATTTTTTTTTATTTAAGTTGTATAACTTTGTTATTTAATTGAATTCTTCTGCCCCCTCTGGCTGTGTGATAAAAGCAAAACCTTTGCTTGTCTCAGAGCAGAGCAGAGTTCATCTAGATTTCTAGCCGTGTAGCAGGGCAGCACCAATTTCTTGATACACGTGGCAATCCTCTGTTACACAAAGCAATCCTATATTGTGTTATGTTGCCATTTTCAGAAAATTGCAGTAAAAATCAATAGTACCGTGACAGTACCACCAATAAAATTCCAGGTGTGAACACATCCACCCAGCATGCTGCTGCCTTGTAATGAATGATGCTTCAGCCAGACGAGCAGACAGGGAATGAATAGCAAGTGCTGCAGTTGTGAAATTAATTTGTTCTGCAGCACTTCTAGGTGAGGAACTGGCAGGAGTGCTGTGAGAGAGGAGTAGGCAGGGTGAGAGGGCTGTACTGACAAGCTGAGGAAAAGTAATTCATTTTGGGAGTTGTAGTACTGAGAAACTGCTCAACCAGGAAGTATAACCAGGAAGTACAGGAATAAGACCCTTAGAACAAATACATTTTTGGTGGTTTCACAACTGGGGCAGACAGATTCTCTTTAACCCCTTAAGTACCCAGCCAATTTTCAGTGTAGGACCCGGACATTTTTTGCACATGTGACCACTGTCACTTTAACCCCTTAAGGACGCAGGACGTAAATGTACGTCCTGGTGAGGTGGTACTTAACGCACCAGGACGTACATTTACGTCCTAAGCATAACCGCGGGCATCGGAGCGATGCCCGTGTCATGCGCGGCTGATCCCGGCTGCTAATCGCAGCCAGGGACCCGCCGGCAATGGCCGACGCCCGCGATCTCGCGGGCGTCCGCCATTAACCCCTCAGGTGCCGGGATCAATACAGATCCTGGCATCTGCGGCGGTTCGCGATTTAAATGAACGATCGGATCGCCCGCAGCGCTGCTGCGGGGATCCGATCATTCATAACGCCGCACGGAGGTCCCCTCTCCTTCCTCCGTGCGGCTCCCGGCGTCTCCTGCTCTGGTCTGTGATCGAGCAGACCAGAGCAGGAGATGACCGAAAACACTGATCTGTTCTATGTCCTATACATAGAACAGATCAGTATTAGCAATCATGGTATTGCTATGAATAGTCCCCTATGTAAAAAAAAATGTAAAAGTTAAAGTTAAAAAAAGTGAAAAATCCCCTCCCCCAATAAAAAAGTAAAACGTCCGTTTTTTCCTATTTTACCCACAAAAAGCGTAAAATTTTTTTTTAATAGACATATTTGGTATCGCCGTGTGCGTAAATGTCCGAACTATTAAAATAAAATGTTAATGATCCCGTATGGTGAACGGCGTGAACGAAAAAAAATTAAAAAAAAGTCCAAAATTCCTACTTTTTTAATTCATTTTATTTAAAAAAAATTATAAAAAATGTATTAAAAGTTTTTTATATGCAAATGTGGTATCAAAAAAAAGTACAGATCATGGCGCAAAAAATGAGCCCCCATACCGCCGCTTATACGGAAAAATAAAAAAGTTATAGGTCATCAAAATAAAGGGATTATAAACGTACTAATTTGGTTAAAAAGTTTGTGATTTTTTTTAAGCGCAACAATAATATAAAAGTATATAATAATGGGTATCATTTTAATCGTATTGACCCTCAGAATAAAGAACACACGTCATTTTTACCATAAATTGTACGGCGTGAAAACAAAACCTTCCAAAATTAGCAAAATTGCTTTTTTCGTTTTAATTTCCCCACAAAAATAGTGTTTTTTGGTTGCACCATACATTTTATGATATAATGAGTTATGTCATTACAAAGGACAACTGGTCGCGCAAAAAACAAGCCCTCATACTAGTCTGTGGATGAAAATATAAAAGAGTTATGATTTTTAGAAGGCGAGGAGGAAAAAATGAAAACGTAAAAATTAAATTGTCTGAGTCCTTAAGGGGTTATCTAACGACACATTCTATGTTTCGATGTTTTTTCTTTTGGAAGACATCAGAGGGCTTCAAAGTATATCAGCAATTTTCCAATTTTTCACAAAATTTTAAAAATCTAAATGTTTGAGGGACCAGTTCAGTTTTGAAGTGGATTTGAAGGGCCTTCTTATTAGAAATATCCCATAAATCACCCCATTATAAAAACTGCACCCCTCAAAGTATTAAAAATGACATTCAAAAGGTTTGTTAACCCTTTATGTGTTCCACAGGAATAGCAGCAAATTGAAGGAGAAAATTCAAAATCTTCAGTTTTTTTACACTAACATGTTCTTGTAGTTTTTGAATTTTTACAAGGGGTAAAAGGAGAGAAATCTTTCTAAAATGTGTAGCCCAATTTATCTTGAGTAAGGAAATACCTCATATGTGTATGTCAAGTGCTCTCTGGGTGCACTAGAGGACTCAGAAGGGAAGGAGCGACAGTGGGATTTTGAAGAGTGAGCTTTTCTGAAATGGTTTTTGGGGGGCATGTCACATTTAGGAAGCCCCTATGGTGCCAGAACAGCAAGAAAAAAAAAAAAGACCCACATGGCATACTATTTTGGAAACTACACCTCTCAAGGAATGTAACAAGGGGCCCAGTGAGCCTTAACACCCACAGGTGTAGGATGACTTTTCATTAAAGTTGGAGGTGTAAATGATTTTTTTTTCCACTAAAATGCTAGTTTTCCCCCAAATTTTACATTTTTACAAGAGTTAATAGGAGAAAATGCCTCCCAAAATTTGTAACCCCATCCCTTCTTAGTATGGAAATATCCCATGTGTGGACGTCAAGTGCTCTGCTGGCGCACTGTAATGCTCAGAAGAGAAGGAGTCACATTTTGCTCTTGGAAAGCAATTTTTGCTGAAATGGTTTTTGGGGGGCATGTCACATTTAGGAAGCCCCTATGGTGCCAGTACAGCAAAAAAAAAAAAAACACATGGCATACTATTTTGGAAACTACACCCCTCAAGGAACATAATAAGGGGTACAGTGAGTCTTAACACCCCACAGGTGGTTGATGACTTTTCATTAAAGTTGGATGTGTAAATGATTATTTTTTTTTTTTTACTAAAATGCTGGTTTCCCCCACATTTTACATTTTTACAAGGGTCAATAGGAGAAAATGCCCCCAAAATTTGTAACCCCATCTCTTCTGAGTATGGAAATACCCCATGTGTGGACGTCAAGTGCTCTGCTGGTGCACTACAATGCTCAGAAGAGAAGGAGTCACATTTGGCTTTTGGAAAGCAAATTTTGCTGAAATGGTTTTTGGGTGGCATGTCACATTTAGGAAGCCCTATGGTGCCAGAACAGCAAAAAAACAAAAAAAAACCACATGGCATACTATTTTGGAAACTACACCCCTCAAGGAACGTAACAAGGGGTCCAGTGAGTCTTAACACCCCACAGGTGGTTGATGACTTTGGATTTGTAAATTATTTTTAATTTTTATTTTTCACTAAAATGATTTTTCCCCAAACTTTAAATTTTTTTACCCCATCTTTTCTGAGTATGGAAATAACCCATGTGTGGACATCAAGTGCACTACGGGCGCACTACAATGCTCAGAAGAGAAGGAGTCACATTTGCAAATTTTGCTGAAATGGGGGGGCATGTTGCATTTAGGAAGCCCCTATGATGCCAGACCAGCAAAAAAAACAACACATGGCATACTATTTTGAAAACTACACCCCTCAAGGCACGTAACAAGCTGTACAGTGAGCATTAACACCCCACAGGTGATAAATGTTCATTAAGTGGGATGTGAAAAGAACATTTTTTATTATTTATACACTAAAATGCTGGGGTACCCAGAATTTTTCATTTTCATAAGTGGTATTAGGAGAAAATGTCACCATAAATTTGTAAGTACATTTCTTTGGAGTAAGGACATACCTCATATCTGGACGTTAGCAGCTCTGCGGGTGCACACCGTTCTCTGAGGAGCAGGAGCGCAGTCAGGGGCCTTGAGCTTCTGCATAGCTGTCTATGGAGCCAGAACAGTGGGACCCGCCTCAAGGGGCGTTACATGGGGTACACTAAATAACTAAAGTGGGGTACAGTGGGATGTAAAATCATAAAAAAGGTTATGTTCCAAGAATGATGACTCAGAGCATAGCCAAAACTAAAAAATATGCCCACCCCAAACCCTATGCTCTGAATCATCATTCTGGGAATGTGAAGTGTGTGGCCATCCCTAACCTGTTGCCTCTAACGCACACCCCGCTCAGGTGGAAAGAGAGCGCTGCGCATTTGAGGCAACATAAAAAAGTCCCCGATGATAGTGACTCAGTGACCCACGACCCATTTTTGGAAAAAAATACCCCCAGACATCTTATAATTTATTTTATATTTATTTTTTTGATGAAACATTTTTTGGGGGCAATTTAGTGATTTATGGGGTTAAAACTTGGAATGTACTCTGGACTTGGTACATTGGTGTCAAATTATGGAAAATTTAAATGAAGAGGGAAAATTTAGTACCGCATGGAAGTGTGATACTCCCTGAAGCAGTTTTTAATGCAGAGGCCCGAATGATCGGGGCAAGTGTCACATTGAGTTGTGGTGTCCTTCTGTATCCCCCTCTTGTAACACACTCTGCATCCCTTCTCTCCAGTGTGGGGGACTTCACCTGGAAAGTGTTGGCCTGGGAAGATCCTGGCACCTATAACTTCAGTTCCTTGGGAAGTCCGGCCTGCTCTTTTCCGGTCGCCAAAGATCAGGGCCTTTAGGACTTCTTTTTGGAACTGAAGGTATGTCCCTGTGCTGCCAGCGTACTGGGACAGTACAAAAGAGTTGTACATGGCAACCTGTACCAAGTAGACTGCAACTTTTTTGTACCATATCCGTGTTTTCCGCATGGCGATGTATGGCTTGAGGACTTGATCAGAGAGATCAATTCCCCCCATATACCGATTGTAGTCCAGAATACAAATCGGGCTTGAGGACCGTTGTTGTGGTACCTCGCACAGGGACAGGTGAGCTGCCGTTACCATCAATTGTGGTCAGCATAAGGACATCCCTCTTATCCTTATACTTGACCAGCAACAAGTTTTCATGGGTAAGGGCATGGGACTCACCCTTGGGAATAGGTGTTTGGATCAGATTTTGAGGGAGGCCTCTCTGGTTCTTCCGCACAGTCCCACAAGCAGACGTGGATCTGGGATTCTGGAATAAAAGTTGTCCACGTACATGTGGTAACCCTTATCCAGCAATGGGTGCACAAGGTCCCAAACGAGTTTCCCGCCAACACCCAGAGTGGGGGAACATTCTGTGGGTTCAATACAGGAATCCCATCCCTCATATACTCTAAACTTGTAAGTGTACCCGGAGGTACTCTCACAAAGTTTGTAGAGCTTCACACCATACCGCGCCCGCTTCAAGGGAATATACTGGCGGAAGATGAGTCTCCCCTTAAAATTGATAAGAGACTCATCTACCGAGAGCTCCCTGAGCTCAGGGAGCTCTCGGTAGATGAGTCTCTTATCAGTTTTAAGGGGAGACTCATCTTCCACCAGTATATTCCCTCAAAGGCCTCATTTTGTAAAGCCGGTCATAGGCGGGATCACCTCGGGGGGGGGGGGCTGGGGGGGACATGCTGCATTATCTGCATAATGGAGGCATTTCCAAATGGTCTCGAACCGCTTCTGTGTCATGATCATACTGTAAAGTGGGGTCTGGTATAGGATGTCTCTGCTCCAGTACTGTCTGACACTGGGCTTTTTGACCAGGCCCATATGCAGCAAGAGGCCCCAAAATGTCCTCATCTCTGCTGCATCAATGGTGCACCATTCATTGGACCTGGCCAAAAAAGAATCTGGCTGGTGGGCGATGAACTGCTGGGCGTACAGATTCGTCTGCTCCACCATGTGATTAACAAAGTGTGTGTGTGTGTGTGGGGGGGGGGGGGGCGGAGAAGTATGTAGTGTGTGCTTGGTGTGACTTTATTATATAACGGTGTGTGATTAAGAATCACACACCGTTATATGGGGTAAAAAAAAAAATGCTACGGCCCAAAAAAAAAAGGGGGGGCCAATTGCAGCACCCTGAACCCCTAATAGGGCACGGGTCACGCTGAAAAAACTGCGGCGGACCCTTGAGCACCTATTAGGGGTCGGGGGGGGGGGGCATTTTTTTAATACTTTTTTTTTACTTTTGACTCCTACCTTTCCCTTTTCTGTATTCTGTCCCTGCTCTAAGGTGGCTTCTTCTTCTGTTAGGGGCTCCGATCTCGGCAGAGGGGGTCCACAGCTCCTTCTTGCAGCTCTGACCACTGACTGAACTCAATGAGCTGACAGAGCTGCAAGAAGAGGTTGTTAACCCCTACCCTGCCGGTTGCTATTGGCTGGACGATAGTCCAGCCAAAAGCAGAGCTCCTGGGGGGTCGACGAAATCGCCACCTCCCCATAGATACAGGAGGTGATTGGTGGTGTATCCTACACCCCTGATCACCATGTATCTCCAGGTCATCAGGTCACCAGTAATAAGACCCGTAGCAAACATGCTCCGGGGACTGATTGTAATCGGGGTGCTGTGTGCAAGATCACGGGGGTCCCCAGCGGCAGGACCCCCGCGATCAGGCATCTTATCCCCTATCCTTTGGATAGGGGATAAGATGTCTAAGGGCCGGAGTACTCCTTTAAATCTACATGCGTCAGAACCGCTTTGAAGTTTACCTGCAGATTTGTAGCCGCTTATTATTATGTTGTGGATTTCCAGCTGCTTATTAATATGTTGTGGATCTGTATTGAGGGCATTGGATTAAAAATATGTTTTTTTTCACTGGAATAAGCCTTGTAATAAAAAAAAAAAAAAAGCACATAAAAGGCTGCATTACAGCCAGAATATACTACACAGGCTGTGTTTTTAGTCTGTTATCATGAGTACACATAGGCCTGCATAGGAGTTATAGACAAATGGTGAATTATTATTATTTTTTAAAGGACAACTGCAGCGGTATGACACTTACCCCTATCCACAGGATAGGGAATAAGTGTTTGATTGCGGGGGTCCGACATCTGGGACCCCCCGCGATCTCCCTAACGGGGCGCCGCCATTAGCGCTCATGGTGAGCGCTAAGGCGCGTAGCTTCGACCTAGAGGTCGACGGTGACGTTCTGTCTCCTCCCCGTCCCCATACACGCTGCCTCCCCGTCTCTCCCATAGAGATGTATGGAGGAGGCGTGACGGATGCAACGTCATGCTGCGGCCGGCACGCCCCCTGCACGGGACAGCCGCGGCCCCGTACAGGAGATCACAGGGGGTCCCAGCGGTCTGACCCCCCGCGATCAAACACTTATCCCCTATCCTGTGGATAGGGGATAAGTGTTAATCACGCTGCAGATGTCCTTTAAGTTAAAGTGGCATTTCAATCTTTTAGCTAGAAACTATATAGGGGGAGATTTATCAAAACCTGTGGAGAGTCAAAGTTGCCCATTTGCTCATAGCAACCAATCAGATCGCTTCTTTCATTTTTCACAGGCCTTGTTAAGAATGAAAGAAGCGATCTGATTGGTTTCTATGGACAATTGGGCAACTTTGCCTCTCCACAGGTTTTGATTAATCTCCCCACCATTTGTCTATGGCCAAGAATAAAGTAAGAGAGATACCATATCGCTACTGAAGAAAATGCCCGAGGCATTGAAACGCGTCTAGCATACCTATACTGTACCCATTTGAAGTATACTGCTTGCACACTGCTTCATTAACCCAATCTGCCACCCATCACTTGCAACTGCTGGATGCCCCCACTCCGGAGACAATTACTACACGCGCGCACATAGTGCCGCGTTCACACGTGGACGCCTTCTCCGGCCATATCTACAAACAACTGCTCACAGCCCCGGTCTGCATACAGAGTCCCGGACATCACCATCACTACAGGCCGGACGCCAGCCATGCCAGTTTGGGGCCCAAAGACCACCGGAGATCTTGCCACTCACCTCCTACCCAGACGGGCATCCTTCTCAGCGCAGAACACAGCCGTTCCCAGCGCAGGACACAGCCTTGCCAGCCCGAGCAGAGGTAAAACCCCGTGGATGGTGAGTGGTGCTGTGCACCGATCATAATATACTAACACAGCGCTGAAACAACTGAACTGCCAATTAACTTTGCCAATATATGAACTATAAATGAAATATTGAGGCATCCCTACATATTAATTCTGCACTATATCACCAATGAACTATATATGAGAAATATATAAGTGCAACAAGTGTATACACACAAGAACTATATCACCAATGACTTAAGTGCAATAAGCAGAACAATATATATCTATCACATTTTTTCATTTTTTTCTATTATACTTGGTACAGTTACCATTTTTATCATCTTTCATTATATGGAAATTTTATAACTTTTATATTGCCGCTCGCCCCATGCAAGGGCCCTGCTAAGGCGACCGGCACAGATATATACTTAAAAAAATTAATAAATTGTCTATCAACCATTCATACCTGTCAGGATTCGGCAGGCTGGAGGTGGATCCTCTGTGTCAGAGAGGGATTGGCGTGGACCGTATCGGTGGACCGGTTCTAAGTTGCTACTGGTATTCACCAGAGCCCGCCGCAAAGCGGGATGGTCTTGCAGCGGTGGTAGCAACCAGGTCATATCCACCGGTAACGGCTCAACCTCTCTGACTGCTGAGACAGGCGCGGTACAGAAGGACAAGGCAAGAGCAATGTCGGACGTAGCAGAAGGTCAGGGCAGGCAGCAAGGGTCGTAGTCAGGGGCAACAGCAGAAGGTCTAGAACACAGGCTTGGGAGATACACAAAGCACTTTCACTGGCACAAGGCAACAAGATCCGGCAATACTGGGAAGGGGAAGTGAGGTTATATAGGCGTAGAGCAGGTGGGAGCTAATTATAGTGATTGGGCCAGGCACCAATCTGTGGTGCACTAGCCCTTTAAATCTTAGAAAGCTGGCGCGCACGCGCCCTAGAGAGCGGAGCCGCACGCGCCAGAACGTGACAGCCGGGGACCGGGACAGGTAAGTAGCTTGGGATGCGATTCGCGAGCGGGCGCGTCCCGCTATGCGAATCGCATCCCCGTCGGCAGTGTCAGTGCAGCACTCCCAGTCAGCGGGTCTGACCGGGGCGCTGCAGAGAGGAGAACGCCGCGAGCGCTCTGGGGAGGAGCAGGGACCCGGAGCGCTCGGCGTAACAATACCTTTGGCTCTCTTCTTATTTCTCATCTCTCCTTAATTCACAATTCACAGTACTCTTGAGGACTGGTAACTATAAATATTCCATATTTATATCACATATTCTTCAAGAACAAAGTAAGCAAGGAATCATAGATGGCCCACTTTTTGTTATAAACATGTGCCTCTCCTTTTTGTTTAGGCCACCAACACCAAAATGCCCCCCAACCTAAGACAGGAGCAGTACACCTCAACATTTAAAATACATAGGTGTGGGAGCTCTACATAAAACAGAAGGGGCCTAAGACGACTACTGTCTTTGCACATACAAAATGTGCCAAATATAACACTATAAAATATAAATGAAACAGTCCTACTAGGCTATAGGTGGGAAAAAATTAGAAAATTGGGACAGTTATAATGAGAAAATGAAGAAAGGGAAATCAGGATTGTGTCTAATAAAATTACATTTATTGTGAATAGTAAATGATATAAAAGTGAGATGCCAAGCAGGGCCCTTGCTTAGGACACCTCACAATACAAGTAATTTATAAATAGTATTTATATACATTAAAAACTAGCGATGCACAAGATAAAATTTATGAAATAGTGGGAACATATGTAAACTGCGCTATAATAAGCGCAATGCGATATTCCAATTTATACTGGCGACTTATCACTGGGGTGATATGAGTCACAGTTCATTAAACAGTTAGTTGGCGCAAGCAGCGCTAATAGATTAAATCCAGTATGGAGCTGCTGTATACTTCGTGGCTGCGCTCGGTAGCACTGGAGACTCCTGAATGAGAGCCCACTGGATCCTTGTCTGCGCAAGGCTGGTCGGATGTGCAGCCCGACACACTCTATACCCCTATGGCACGGGGACAAATGGTAAGGGAGAATAGGAAGTCCGGCACTATGTGCCTCTTACCAGGTCTGTTGGTGCCGGGTTGGTGATGTAAATCCAGTATATGGCAGCGTAAACGGTCCTCAGGGATTTTCCCTCTCTACCCCAACGGCACGGGGAAACGTGTGAGAGGGGGATGGAGGTCCTGTGCTGGAGGCTTCTTACCGGCTTTGCCGGTATAAAGTTGAGAGACTTGTCAATATCTGTAGTGATGGGTCCCAATCTTTTTTGCATGCGTGCAGTCTCGGACCAGATGCGTTTCGGGGAGCCTTGTCCCCTTTTTCAATGGTGAGAAGGAAAAGACTTAATGCTCGTGGTTGAAAATAGCAGTCTTATATAGCCAGTTTTAGGCAAGTCATGCAGGTAGGTTGCAAACTCCGGTTTTGGATTTTACCAGGAGGTGAATAGGTTAATTAAGGCTAGCATGCTTGTTAAACACCAAGGGAGAAAGGAAAAATATGGAAAATAGATGGGACAGCTAAAGATAGGGAAAATAGAGATAGTATGGGCATGTATGTTAAGTCTGAATAAGCATGAAATTCGTGAACTTGCATAAGCCCAATTGCATATATCTTATGCAATTTCACAAATTTCGGTAAAATCCAAAACCAGAGTTTGCAACCTACCTGCATGACTTGCCAAAAACTGTCTATATAAGACTGCTATTTTCAACCACGAGCATTCAGTCTTTTCCTTCTCACCATTGAAAAAGGGGACAAGGCTCCGAGAAACAAGTAACATCAGGGAAGGGAGACACCAACAAAACAGGTCTAGGAGGAACAGAAAAGAAAGAACAGAAGAAAGGAAAGGAAGGTCCGAAGCCTAGAACACTTAGGGGGGCTGTCTATCAGTGTATCTATCCCATGGGTCCCATACAGAGAGAAACTGAGGAATCGTGTTATTCAGGGGGGCTGTAAGATACTCTTGGGATCTAATTTCCCGGACCCTGGCCACCAACTCACCCTCGGACGGAGGGGAAGACTGTTTACAATATTTTGCTATAAGATTCTTAGCCGCCAAGACATGTAAAAACAGTTTAAACGGCCGTATGGTCAGAGACATAGTGGACAACTGTAACAGATAGACCAAGGGGTCTAAGGGCACCCCAACACCTCCGGAAGGAATCGTTGAATCATTAGCCAAAATGGGATGATCTGCGGACAGGACCAGAAAATGTGATAGACGTCACCCAACCTCACCCCACATCTTTAGCACTGTGGAGGGATATCAGGATTGAGCTTGTTAAGCAAGACAGGGGTATGGTACCAGCCCATTATCATTTTAAATTGAGTTTCTTTGTAAGCGGTGCAAATCGAGGCCCGAGAGGCCCTATCCCAGATCACCTGCCACTGATGGATCGTGAGGGTAGTGTTAAGGGCCTCATCCCAGCGCTCCATATAGCGATGGGAGGGGGGGGGGTATCACCCAAGGGGGAAACTAAAAGGGAGTAGATACTCAATAACCTCTCAAAGCTCGTGGGGAGCTACACAGTCAGCGAGCCCTGCTGTGAGGACAGGAAATGCCGAAGTTGCATATAGTGGGTCAGTTCAGAGGCAGGGAGATCCAATCGAGACTTCAAATCATCAAAAGGCAAGAGAGCACGAGTCAGAGGGCTCACTACATCAGCCCAGCAGAACAACCCCCGCGACCCCCATTCCCGGACCATAGGGGAGGTGCTACCAGGAGGGAAATCAGGGCGATATAGGAAAGACTGCATCGGGGAGAAGGGGGAGAGGAGCTGGAACCGTCTAGAGCAGTATACCCAAACGTATTTAGAGAAGGACATAGGGCCCAAAAGCGGGGGTGTGGGGGAGGAGAGCGGAAAGGACCACAAAAAGGAGTTAGGGTGAATAGGAGCCAGCCAGAGCCACTCGATTTCCATCCATTTGCTATAGGCCAAATGGGTGGACCCCACTGCAAGATGACGCAAGTGTGCTGCCCAATAATACTTCGTCACATTGGGCACCCCCAAAAGAACGGCTCGCCATCATAACGGACATGGGGAGTCTGTGTCTCCTAGCATCCCAGATAAACCAGAAGCATTGCTAGTTTTTAATGTATATAAATACTATTTATAAATTACTTGTATTGTGAGGTGTCCTAAGCAAGGGCCCTGCTTGGGATCTCACTTTTATATCATTTAATATTCACAATAAATGTAATTTTATTAGACACAATCCTGATTTCCCTTTCTTTATTTTCTCATTCTAACTGTCCCAGTTTTCTCCTTTTCTCCCACCTATAGCCTAATAGGACTGTTTCATTTATATTTTACACTTCAACATTTAATTAGATGGCAATCAGACACCAAATATTAATTCAGACGATCATTAATTCAGACTCAGCTTAATGCTCCAAAATTAATTTACATTTGTTTTTGGAAAGGCAGATAAAAGTTGGGCAGTGTAACCAGAAAACACCAATACTAAAATGTTTTGAAGCATTTCTCCAAATCCATTTAAAAAGTTAATTTTAAAGTTACAATTACATTATACAACGTTTTTCATAAAGTGTGAAGCTAATATGTGTTCTCACTGTTGTATATGGAGGTCTGAATTGAACAATGGAAAATGAATCTACAAGTTTTATATTTCCTTTATCTCTTGTATCTGATCTGGAAAACATCCAAACATTTATAATTAACACCAAAAATTTAGAAAAGGGAGGAACCACATAGCTAACATGTTACATGTCATAGTTGCTTTCAGATATTGATGTCTCCAGTGTAATGAACCAAATAACTCCACACCATGACTAAGAAGTACAGATCGCTGTAGGGTTTGTAATTTCCCACTACTCGCTGCATCACTATGGCAGGTGTTTGAATTGCGTCATTGGGACCCCCACAGTGTATTGAGTGGGGAGTGATATCCTTTAGTTTGGTTTCAGATTTTCTTATTGTTTTGAAAAATGTACATTGCATCAGCTGATGAATTGAGCAGGCACTGTTCCAAATACTGCACAGTTCTTTATTAACTATAGTGGAATTGTCATCTGCACTAACCTGTCAGTACAGAAACGTAGTGCAGGTGACACTGATGACAACCATACTTACCTGGTCCCGTTCCGTGCTCCGGTTCTCCTACTATCTTTCTCCGTTGTTTTCTTTCCAGGGCCGGCTTGGAGCATGGGTGGAGATTCCTGACGTCACCACTGCTGCTGCTTTACTGGCTCCCGCTGCTTACAAACAGCAGCAGTGATGTCAGGAAGCTCCACCCATGCTCCAAGTCGGCCCCGGAACGAAAACCATGAAAATAGCGGGAGAACCAGAGCATGGAACCGGACCAGGTAAGTATGATTGTCATCAGTGTCACCTGGACTACCTGTCTGTATCGGCAGGTGACTATGATGACAGATTTCCTTAAACCCCTTAAGGACCCAGCCAATTTTCACCTTAAGGACCCGGACATTTTTTGCACATCTGAGCACTTTCACTTTAAGCATTAATAACTCAGGGATGCTTTAACCTTTCATTCTGATTCCGAGATTGTTTTTTCATGACATATTCTACTTTATGTTAGTGGAAAAATTTTGCCGATACTTGCATCATCCAAAATTTGATGAAAAATTTGAAAATTTTGCATTTTTTTTACTTTGAAACTCTCTGCTTATAAGGAAAAAGGACATGCCAAATAAATGCTATATTGATTCACATATACAATATGTATACTTTTTGTTTGCATCATAAAGTTGACATGTTTTTACTTTTAAAAACAGCAAAGGAATAGAGAGGGCGCTACCTAGCGCATTACCACTAAAAACCAGGGTGAACAGAGGTAATTACAATGCTCACCCAGAATGTTACACTCGCCAAGTGTAACAATGGAAAATAACTTGTGTGTAAGTATGCCGGCAGCCGGTCCACCTTCAGAAAGATGCACAAAGAAAACAAGAAGCCTCCAAGGAGGTGGCGGACATCAGGAGGCGCTGGACACACTCGGAGGGTAAAATCAACTTTAATCACCCATCATGCAATGCGTTTCACAGATTATCTGCTTCATCATTACTTTTGGAAGACATCACAGGGCTTCAAAATTCAGCAGCAATTTTCACATTTTTCACAACATTTTCAAATTCAGAATTTTTCAGGGACTAGTTCAGTTTTGAAGTGGATTTGAGGGTCCTTCATATTAGAAATACCCAATAAATGACTCCATTATAAAAACTGCACCCCTGAAAGTATTCAAAATAACATTCAGAAAGTGTGTTAACCCTTTAGATGTTTCACAGGAATAGCAGCAAAGTGAAGGAGAAAATTCAAAATCTTCTTGTAGACCCAGTTTTGTGAATTTTTACAAGGGGTAAAAGGAGAGAAATCACCCTAAAATTTGTAACCCAAATTCTCTCGAGTAAGAAAATATCTCATATATGTATGTCAAGTGCTCTGTGGGTGCACTAGAGGCTTCAGGAGTTTTTCTGAAATGGTTTTTGGGGGGCATGTCACATTTATGAAGCCCCTATGGTGCCAGAACAGAAAAAAAAAAAAACTACACCCCTCAGGGAACGTAACAAGGGGTCCAGTGAGCCTTAACACCCCACAGGTGTTTGACGACTTTTCGTTAAAGTTGGATGTGTAAATGATTTTTATTTTCACTAAAATGCTGGCTTTTTCCCAAATTTTACATTTTCACAAGGGGCAAAAGGAGAAAATGTCCCCCAAAATTTGTAACCCCATCTCTTCTGAGTATGGAAATACCCCATGTGTGGACATCAAGTGCTCTGCTGGCGCACTACAATGCTCAGAAGAGGAGTTACATTTGGCTTTTGGAAAGCAAATTTTGCTGAAATGGTTTTTGGGAGGCGTGTCACATTTAGGAAGCCCTATGGTTCCAGAACAGCAAAAAAAACAAAACAACATGGCATATTATTTTGGAAACTACACCCCTCAAGGAACGTTACAAGGGGTACAGTGAGCCTTAACACCTCACACGTGTTTGACGACTTTTCGTTAAAGTTGGATGTGTAAATGAAGAAAAAAATATTTTTCACTAAAATGCTGTTTTTTTCACAAATTATACATTTTTACAAGGAGTAATAGGAGAAAATGCCCCCCAAAATTCATAACCCCATTTCTTCTGAGTATGGAAATACCCCATGTGCAGACATCAAGTGCTCTGCTGGCGCACTACAATTCTCAGTAGGGAAGGAGCGCCATTGATCTTTTGAAGAGAGAATTTGGTTGGAATAGAAGTTGGAGGCCTTGTGCATTTACAAAGCCCCCCATGGTGCTAAAACAGTGGACTCCCCACCATGTGACCCCTTTTTGGAAACTACACCCCTCACAGAATTTAATAAGGGGTGCAGTGAGCATTTACACCCCACTGCCATTTTTCATTTTCACCGACCACTGTTCCAAAAATCTGTCAGACACCTGTAGGGCGTAAATGCTCACTGTACCACTTATTACATTCCGTGAGGGGTGTAGTTTCCAAAAAGGGGTCACATGTGGGGGGGGGTCCATTGTTCTGGCACTATGGGGGCTTTGTAAACACACGTGGCCTTCAATTCCGGACAAATTTTCTCCCCAAAAGCTCAATGGCGCTCCCTCTCTTCTGAGCGTTGTAGTTTGCCCGCAGTGCACTTTACATCCACATATGGAGTATGTTCTTACTCAGAAGGAATGGGGTTACAAATTTTGGGGGGCTTTTTTATTTTCTTTTCCCTTGTAAAAATGAAAAATTTAGGGTAACAACAGCATTTTAGTGACTTTTTTTTTTTGTTTTCCCATCCAACTTTGATGGAAATTCGTCAAACACCTGTCGGGTGTTAAAGGGGTATTCCAGGAATTTTTTTATTTGACTATGCTACAGGGGCTGTAAAGTTAGTGTAGTTCATAATATAGTGTCTTTACCTGTGTGTGACGGTTTTCTCACAATTCTTATGTGATTTTCACCGCAATATTAATTTTTAACAGCATACAAAATGACTGCTGTCTCGGATTTTTCCCAGCTTGCATTGCGGTCGAGACCTGACTCACTAGTCATCTGATGACAGGGAGCCTGTCTGCTTCAATGGGTGGAGAGAGCAATCTGCACATAATGCAACAGCTGGAGGCACCTTGATTGAAAACCACAGGTCTGCAGCTCATTTATGTTTCAATGGGTGGGGTGGCTGATGTGTGGGAAGGAGAAAAATGGAATCATGGGATTTGTAGGCAAACAAGAAAACTGAAAACAGGAAATACAAGTTCACAAAAAGCTAGCCACAGTGTTCTGGTAATCTCACAGCATAGCCATTTAGCCCAAGACAAGCGCAGATGCTTCCTAAGCATGTCCATTACTGTCTGCCAGGTACGTACTAAAATCACCTTATGCTGGATAACCCCTTTAAGGCTCACTATACCCCTTGTCACGTTCCGTGAGGGGTGTAGTTTCCAAAATGGGGAAACATGTGGGTATTTATTTTTTTGCGTTTATGTCAGAACCGCTGTAAAATCAGCCACCCCTGTGCAAATCACCAATTTAGTCCTCAAATGTACATAGTGCGCTCTCACTTTTGAGCCTTGTTGTGCGTCCGCAGAGCATTTTACAACCACATACGGGGTATTTCCGTACTCAGGAAAAATTGTGTTACACATTTTGGGGGTCTTTTTTCCTTTTACCTCTTGTGAAAATAAAAAGTATAGGGCAACACCAGCATGTTAGTGTAAAATGTTTCATTTTTTTACACTAACAGGCTGGTGTAGACCCCAACTTTTCCTTTTCGTAAGGGGTAAAAGGAGAAAAAGCCCCCAAAATTTGTAACACAATTTCTCCCGAGTACGGAAATACCCCATATGTGGCCCTAAACTTTTTCCTTGAAATACAACAGGGCTCCAAAGTGAGAGAGCGCCATGCGTATTTGAGGACTTAATTAGGGAATGCATAGAGGTGGACATAGGGGTATTATATGTCAATGATTCCCAAACAGGGTGCCTCCAACTCTTGCTAAACTCCCAGCATGCCTGGACAGTCAGTTGTTGGGAGTTGTTGTTTTGCAACAGCTGGAGGCTCTGTTTTGGAAACACTGCCGTACGATACGTTTTCATTTTTATTGGGGGGGGGGCAGCATAAGGGGGTGTATATGTAGTGTTTTACCCTTTATTATGTGTTAGTGTAGTGTTTTTAGGGTACATTCAAACGGGGGGGGGGGTTTACGGTGAGTTACACGCTAGGAGTTTACGCTGCGGCGGAAAATTAGCCGCAGCTCAAACTTGAAGCAGGAAACTCACTGTAAACCCGCCTGTGTGAATGTACCCTGTACATTCACATGGTGGGCAAACCTCCAGCTGTTGCAAAACTACAACTCCCAACATACACTGACAGGCCATGCATGCTGGGAGTTGTACAGCTGGAGGCACACTGGTTGGGAAACCTTCAGTTAAGTTCTGTTATCTGACTCAGTATTTTGCCTCCAGCTGTTGCAAAACTACAACTCTCAGAATGTACTGATCGCCGAAGGGCATGCTGGGAGATGTAGGTATGCAACAGCTGGAGGTACGCAACTACAACTCCCAGCATGGCGAGAAAGCCGTTTGCTGTTTGTGCATGCTGGGAGTTGTAGTTTTGCAAGGGTTTTAGAGGGCCACGGTTTAGAAAACACCGGACAGTGATCTCTGAACTGTGGCCCTCCAGATGTTGCAAAACTACAAATCCCAGCATGCACAGACAGCAAACTGCTGTGTGGGCATGCTGGGAGTTGTACTTTTGCAACATCTGGAGGGTTACAGTTTAGAGACCACTGTGTAGTGGTCTCCAAACTGTAGCCCTCCAGATGTTGCTATGCAACTCACCGGCTTCCATAGTCTGCAGCACGCGACACGTCATCGCCGCCCGCCAATCGTCGCCTCCGCCACCGCCGATGGTAAGTGGACCTTCGGCGCTGTTCATCATCGGTTCCCCCACTCTGTCCAGACTACAGTGGGTGGTCAGAGTGAGGGAACCGAACATTAACCCCCCCCCGCCCCTGATCTGCTATTGGTCGTCACTTCTGAATGACCAATAGCAGGGATGGGAGGGATGGCACCCCTGCCACCTCACTCCTATCCCTTCAGGGGGATCGTGGGTGTCTTGGACAACCCCGATCCCCCTTATTTTCCGGGTCTCCGGAGACACATATGGCCCTCAAAAATAGGCACTTTTCTTTCTGATTTTGCGCCAATAATTCGGACTCTAAAGGGGTAGCGATTGCTCTGCACAAATCATTAACTCATCAGGTTACTAATGTTCCTATTGATACCCAAGCTAGGTATATTTTTCTCTCCTTATTAGTGGGTGGCAGGGCCCTAACCTTTATTAATGTGTATGCCCCTAATCAAGACCAAAGTGACTTTCTTATCCACTTTGTAGATTTTGTTTTACCGGTGGTGCTGTGTGGAGACCTGAACCTAACTCTGGACCCGACCCTGCACAATTCCACGGGTCGTTCCAGTTTTTCTTACTCTACTATTAAGCTGGTTAAATGTTCCCTTGCTCAGCTTCAGCTTTGTGACCCATGTCACCTACAACATCCCTCAGACAGGAATTATAGTTTCCTCTCTTCTCCACACGAGTCCTACAGTCGCCTGGACTACATCTTAGTTCAGCATGATGCCCTCTCCTGGTTTCTGGTTGTCTACCACTACCATAGGAAACATTCTCTGGTCGGATCATGCCCCGGTCTTCTGTTTCCTCCAGCTTCCATTCCTGACTAAGTCTGCTTTGTTGAGGAGGTTGAACGAGTCCCCCCTTTTAAACAAGGTCTGTATGGCTGATCTTACCAGAACTGCTTCCGACTTTGTTTCTGATCATGCGTCGGCCTTACTGCTCCCTTTGTTCAATGGGAGGAGCTAAAGTGTGTCCTCCAGGGAGTTCTTATCAAACATGGCTCTAGACTAAAACGTGAGAAAGCCAATGCCCTTAGTCAGGCCCTAGCTAGGGTCTCTTGACTTAAACTGGCACACAAGCACTCGCTCTCACAGCCTGTTTTGCGCGATTTGCAACTAGCTCGATTGGAGGTGAAATGCCTTCTGAAAGCCTCTTGGGGCTGCTGGCTTCAAATAAGATGTAGAAAGTTTTATGAATATGGGAACAAGAACAGACTCATGCTTGCCAGGGCATTGAAGAGTAGATTGGCCCAGACCCATATTCCCACAATTTGGTCTCCCTCTGGTGCTATGGTACACATCACGGAAGATATGATCACCTTTCATTCCTACTTCTCTGATCTGTACCATCTCCCGACGCCGCCATCCCCTCCCTCCTGCCTGCCCGCACCTTTCTTTACCCTTCCTACTGATGAGAGGGAGGCACGGGATGCCCCCTTGTCATTCAGAATCTACTGGGAGGGAAGAGCCCAGGTCTGGATGGTTTTACAGCAGAGTTTTGCAAATCTTTACTGAATTCCCTCTCACCCACTTTACTGAGGGCTTTTAACTCTATTTCTCCCGACTACCCCCGGCCTCTACGATGGCTCATGTGATTGTTCTGCCTAAGCCTGCTAAAGACTCTCGTTCCTGTGGTAGTTACAGGCCTATATCCCTATTGAATGTGGACCTTAAAATTTACTCTAAATCGGGGGCCAATAGGCTGAATGTTCTCCTTCCCACAATAATTCATCCCGATCAGGTGGGGTTTGTGCCGGAGAGGGAAGCCAGGGACAGTACGATTAAAACTAGATGTCTTCCATTACGCGCAATCTCACAAGTTGCCCATGATAACCCTTTCTCTTAATGCTGAAAAGGCCTTTGATCGCATCTCCTGGTCCTCCCTGGCACAGACCTTACAGCATGTTGGTTTAGGCCCTAACTTTCCTGCCAAAATTTTGGCACTGTATCACTTTCCTACAGCCCGCCTAAGACTCAGTGGCTCCCTCTCCACCCCATTTCCTATCCACAATGGCACCAGACAGGGCTGCTCCCTCTCCCCTCTCCTGTACGTCCTGGTAATGGAGCACCTTCTCGCTTGTATCAGAGCAGACCCTGACATCCATGGTGTGGCTATTGGGGCTGTATGTATAAATGCTCTGCTTTTGCAGATGACCTTTTGGTCTATATCACTGACCCGTTGGTGTCCCTCCCATGCTCGATGTCTCGCTTGGCTGAAGTGCTTAATGTCTCCCTACCCAGATGTACAGGGACATCCCTGCAATCCACCTTCCCATTCAGTTGGCCTAGTGGGGGGCATCACATATTTGGGGACGATGATTCCGCATGACCTTTCCCGTTTATTTTCTCTCAACTTCTCCCCCCTCTTCCGGATGGACTTAGAGTCCTGGAATCGCAAAATTTTTCGTGGTTTGGTCGGATTATTATTATCAAAATGACCCTGATGCCTCGCTTGCTTTACTTACTACAGACCATTCCCATCCACATTCCTTCTCTGTTCTGGAGACAATTGCAGGCGTGCTTTGGTTCCTTTGTGTGGGCTGCATGCCCTCACCTGAGCCGGCTCACCCTGACACACCCCAATATCATGGGGGGAGTTGGTCTCCCTGATGGCCGCGTGTATTACCTGGCCTGCGCCCATGCACACATCTTGGACCTGTTCCATAATAATACATCTAAATTATGGGTTCGCCTGGCACAGGATATCTGTCCCAGAGCCTTTTCCACTTTACCCTGGACCTGGTCCCCTTCTACCCAAAACAGTTTCCCCACATCTTATGCTACCTGCCATACCCTGCCTGCATTGCATAGTGCGGGGCCGGGTGCTAGTCTTATTGATCGTAAGGGTACCCTAGTCCCTATCACTCACACACTCACTCACAACCCTCAGTTTTCTCCTGGGTCTTCCTCCAATGGTAGTTTATTTGGGGGCTTCATTGTCCAATCCTCTCCGTTTTCACCATGTTCTAGTGCGCTCAAGTCTTCAGATGCCCTACTGGGTGATCGTCCGCCGCTTAGGCGTGCTTACTTTGCCTACCTCCAGCTACAACATTTTTACTCTTGCCCTTATGACTATTCTGCCTTACATCGCAGTGTGATGCCCTTTGAACGCTTATGTTTGGCCTCCTCTTACCCTTATCACTCTATCTCCGCCATTTATGGTTTGTTGCTTTCTCCCAGATCGTAATGCCTCCCGACCTTTTGCCATGCATGGCCATCTGAGTTGGGCAAATCTTTTCCTCCTGAGCAATGGTCCAGTTGCTTCTTCCTGACCCAGAAAGTGGTGGTTGCCACAAAATCTCAGGAAACGAGTCTTAAAATTCTGTCTTGATGGTACAGAGTGCCAGCGATGCTTCATCGGTGGTACCTTTCTGTGCCGAGCTCTTGTTGGCATTGTGGTGGTGACGAGGGTACTATGACGCATATCTGGTGGAGTTTCCCCAAACTGGAACTGTTTTGGTGTTCGGGTCTTTGGGTAATTCAGGATGTCACGGGGGTCTGGGTTCCCCTAGCCTTGAGGCCGCCCTGCTCTAAATGTTTCCCATGGCACAAGCGAAATACAAGAAGTCCTTAGTTTGTCACCTCCTCCAGGCTGCTAAAACAATTATTCCTCGAAGGTGGAAATGTCCTGATTCCCCCTCTCTCGAGGAGTGGTTTACGGAAGTTGCTCAGATCAAACATATGGAAGAACTTTTGGCCAACAGATGTTTCTAGGTATGGTGCGACCTGGCTTCCATGGTTGGCATTTTGCTCCTCCCCGAAATACAGACTTCGGTGCTGAGGTCCCTTTCTCCCATGCTACTGATCAGTTGGGATTCACTCTCCCTTCCCGAATACCTTAGGTTGAGGTCCTGTCGATCCCTGCCTCGGCTGCAATGTGCTTCCTTGATTCTTTCTGTGTTATCTCTGTTTCTCTTCTTAGTCTTTCTTTGTCTTGTCCTAGTTTTTCCCCTCTTTTCCCCTCTTGTTATATTCTGAATTGAAAAAAATTGAGCCCTCATACAGCCTGATATGCGGAAAAGATAAAAAGAAAAGCTACAGGGGTCAGAAAATGGCAATACATTTTTTTTTTTGAAAAGTTCAGAATTTTTTTTAATTAGTAAAACATGACGGAAACTCTACAAATCTGGTATTGTTGTAATCAGGCGGGCCTAAAGTATCAAAATAACATGTTAGCTCAACCACAAGGTAAATGGCATAGAAAATAAAACCACTTCACTTTTAGGGCAAGGAGGAAAAAATGAGAGTGTAAAAGCAAAAATTGGCTAGGACAAGTGGATCGTCATGAGGGACAAGTAGATTTTGCTCCTTTTTAGTCCTGTGGACAAGCAGTTTTTTATTAAATTTCCACTTCCCTGATACTAGGTTTCATAGCATTTCAATAAGAATAAAGGTAGCTTCACAGCTAATATACAGCTTTTATTATTAAAATGACTGAGAAAGTAAAATAAAGAAGCAGTGTACTTAAAGGGGTACTCCACTGGAAAACATTTTCGTTTAAATCAACTGGTACCAGAAAGTTAAACAAATTTGTAAATGACTTCTATTTAAAATTCTTAATCCTTCCAGTACTCATCAGCTGCTGTATGCTCCAAAGGAAGTTCTTTTCTTTTTGAATTTCCTTTCTGTCTGACCACAGTGCTCTCTGCTGACACCTCTGTCCATGTCAGGAACTGTCCAGAGCAGAAGAGGTTTGCTATTAGGATTTACTTGTTCCCTGGACAGTTCCTGATACGGACAGAGGTGTCAGCACAGAGCACTGTGGTCAGACACAAAATAATTCCAGAAATAAATTCAACTTCCTCTGGAGCATACAGCATCTGATAAGTGCTGGAAGGATTACGATTTTTAAATAAAAGTAATTTATAAATCTGTTTAACTTTCTGGCACCAGTTGATTTAAAGAAAAAAAAAGTTTTCCAGCGGAGTACCCCTTTAAAAACAAACATAAGGTGACTTCCTATCACAGTCTTACATTTATTGCTTTATTCCTATTACAGCCCTACATTTATTGCATCATGTATAAAGTAGAGCAAATAACATACCTCAATGGCTTAAAGATTTTTCTTCCAGTAACCTGGGATTTTTTAGTCATACTGTGTTGATTACATAAAACAAATGCCTCCACATGTACACATAACACAGCAGCAAGGTTTACCTAACATTATTGAAGAAATTGTATATTATGATTGGGTTTATATTTAGCCCTTATTATCCATTCAAGGTTGCATTCCTTTCATTCATGTTACAGTTAGTATCTCAATATTAGGATGCATTGAACATTGTTTATAGCAAGTAAACATTTTTTTTTTCAAAGATGCAAAATAAATAGAACTTTGATTTTTATAGCAAAGTTAGGATTAGAAACGAAGGTCTCCCCCTCCTAAGAAACTGTTGTAACATCTGATTCAAAAATGTTTGTTTTCATAAGCACGCTTGTTGACTCCAGAGTACTGTGGTTCATCTACCTAGACACCCGCATCATTCTATTTACGCAGTTTTGGTTACCAAAAGTTTGGCCAAAATAAACAGACCTGTATCCCTGGAGTATAACAACTCAATAAAGAGGCAAGACTATTCTGTTAATGTAAGCAGGAGGAATACATTAAAGACTGGCAATTTTTAGGAACCACTGATACCTGCAAGAGTCCACCATATTCCTTTGATTCTTCACCACGCTTCCATCCTACCACTCTTTGTAGCTGGTTGACTTCAGGTGGATAAATTGCGTAGAGGCTATTTCAAGGGTCTTAAGTATGCATAGATAATTCATATATTTTAATGAAGATACTGAATAGATTTTCTAAAACAGTTTGTGATAAATTGGGATGTAGAGTATCCAGTGGCTCTATGTTGTGTATCTCCTGCAACTTTTAGTTGAGAGCGTGAACAAAGTCCAACAGGACTGAAGTATTGGCAAAAGTGGTTACTTGTTTTGATGCTGGATGTCATTTGACCTGAGGTTGGACGTATGGATTAAAGGAATATATGATTCACGCTTTGATGAGTGAACTAAACAGTCATCACAGGACCCCTAGACATGTCTTCAACAGGAAGTCATCTCTAGTCACACCTCGTCTGCCACACACACTCTTACAGGTTTCTCTGCAGGAGTATCTCTATCACATTCTACTAGGTGTGGGGTAACCCCTCAGGCATTACACAGTCTCAGAACGCAGCCATGTACATACTTACCAAGCCTGAGTGTATGGTAAAGCAGCAGCATAACATAAATAAGCGTTGATATTCTGTACATTTTCAAGATAAAAGCAAAAAATGCGCACAGTGATCAACACACAGTACTAAGGCACATTAACAGTTACAAGAACCCCTAATAGTTAACAAAGAACTATGTGCTATCATCACACTATAACAAAGTCTAGCAATAAAGATAAATACTATGTTTTTGTCATAGTTTATTATTGAAGACATCTAGGATAACAATAAAGTAACCAACATCACAATAAAGTATACCATAGTCATGAAGAAAAATACTAATATGACATACTATAGACCAGGATTAATACAAACACTATTGTGACACACTCTAAGAATGAAAGCAGGCACCATAAAAATAACAACATAATTGTGGCATAATTACAATAATAGTCTATGGTTAAATATCAATATTTGTTGTCACAATAGAAAAAGAAACTCGGCACTGTCACTTAAACCTGTGAATTTAATCCTTCCAATGTAATAGCCAGTGTAGCAGTCTATGCTCTCCTATGGGTGGGTGGTGCTGCACGCTACAGTATACATGTGCATAATGAAAGCTCAAAGAAAAAGTGCGGAGCAACTCACCCGGCGTTTCGGAGATAGCGGAATAGATCACATCGCGGTCAGGCAGAGATGCAGCAGGGAGGCGGTAGATGGAACGGGGGGAATCAGGCGTCGGGCCACAGCCATATCGCACCTTTTGGTGCTTCGTCAGGCCCCCTCCTGTATGGAAGAGGCAGGGATGCACAAACACTGCATCTCCGCCTCTCTCGTAGAGATACATGCAGAGCCGGGGCCCCATACAGGGGATCACGTGGGGGTCCCAGCGTTCGGACCCCTCGCAATCAGACACTTATACCCTATCCTGCGGATAGGGGATAAGTGTCTATGGCTGTAGATCTCCTTTAATGAATGCTCCCCATAGAACATTAATGACATCATCATCATCACAATTATGAATACATAAAAATTATAAAAAGCTTGTTGGTCCCATTCCCCACTCTCAATAGAGATGTGTGCTAAATGCAGAAGGCTGAGCACCCCTTCAGTAAGTTTAATAGGAAAGTAGTGCTGTGAATCACTATTTTGACATCATCACAATAGAATACAAGATTTAACAGCTAGTTCGTTTGTGATCACTGTCCAAAAATGAAGATCCAGGCAGCAGTCCGAATGGTAGGCCCTTTTTTATTAACCCATGCAGCATGTCAGCTCTCAGGGAGCCTTTTTCAAGCAATGCAAATCTGGTGGTTAAGAACTCTTACCGCTGCTCCAGCCTTCAGAATGACTTAGGTTCAACCAAAACCTCTAGGTTCATTTTCTTAAAATTAAAGTTACTGACATGTGGCACAAAAAGGCACCGCTGCAACCACTGCTTGCTGAATGGGCAGCTTCTGTGCCAGCACAAGGATGTACAGCGTAGTGGGGATGAACACTATGACATGGGTGGTTGTTGGTCTAATAAAGTGCGTATATGTTTTTTTTTCTATTTTACAGGACCCTGGGCCTGAATCTTTATAAAAAATGTTTCTCCAGAATACCCCTTTAAAGGAGAAATCTCATACAAAAAAATGTATCCCCTATCCGCAGGATGGGCTGGGGTCGTGATGCGCCACTCCCAGGGAGAGACGGGGCTCCGTACAGTAAATTGCAGGGTGCCCCAGCGGTCGGACACCAACCCCCCCCCCCCCCCCCCCCCGCAATTAAAATTATTAAATGTGGCTTTGGACTCTGTTAGAAGACAAAAAACATGAAAAAAATACCTGTGCATCGCTGTGAAGCCAGGTATGCGTGTTACATGAATTACATGAATTTATGCTATACAAAATCCTTATTCCCTATCCGCAGGATAGGGGATACGTTTTAGATCACGGGGGTCCGCCCGCTGGGGTCCCCTGTGATCTACTTTGAAGCCCTCTAATTTTTTCAAAAAGCAAAAATATGTCCATTTTATGATGCCAACATAAAGTGGACATATTGTATTTGTGAGGAAAAATTAAATTTATTGGGAATATCCATTTTCCTTACAAGTAGAGAGCTTCAAAGTTAGAAAAATGCTAAATTTTCCAAATTTTCATGAAATTTTGGGATTTTTCACCAAAAAAGGATGCAAGTAACGCCGGAAATTTACCACCAAAATAAAGTAGAATATGTCACGAAAAAAACAATATCAGAATGTTCGGTAAAAGCGTTTTCGAGTTTTTAATTCGTAAAGCTACGGTGGTCATAATTGCGAAAAAGGGCTCAGTCCTTAAGGTGAAAAAGGGCTGCGTCCTTAAGGAGTTAATTCATGTACCATGCATCCCTGGCTTCACAGCTATTTTTTCATGTTTTTTTGTCTGCTAACAGAGCACAAAGCCATATGTAATAATTGTCATTGTATTTTTTCCAAAGAAGCAGTTGCATGAACATTTCCAAGAAGTGCTTAGGTCATCCAATAAAATGCTAAAGTCTGTCATGTGAATGTAGTAAAGTGTAAATTCTTGTCATCCAAATAAAAATATAATGAGAAAAAGGCTAGAATGAAATGATCCACACATATTGTTGTGTAAATAGTTACATACACTCACGTTTAGAGTAGTTGTAAGATATGTAGGGAGAATACACAGTGAAGTTATTCACGTGCACATTTATATATATTCCCTCCCAGTATGGACAGTTTTGTCATATATTTCAAGAATGCAGTATAGTTCTAGAACGTATCTCCCTAGTGTCACCTACAGGCAGCTACCAATGGCACAACTGTAAACAAGCCAAGTGAAGAGCTATTGCTCCTCTTCAGTACATGGTGGGGTTCTGCTGGTGTGAATGGCTTGTGTAATGGCTTTTGGAAGGAGCTCAAGAAACATACCCAGATATATGCTTACAGTTGGCACTACAAAGACTGCTTTCTTTTTTCTGATCAAGAGGTATACTAAAGGCCATATAACTGTGTGTATGTAAAATGTCATTGTTTTGCTTAAATGGGCACTGTCATCATTTTTTTTTTATATGTTATAGTACTTATGTACAACAACATATCTCTAATATACTTCAATTTTTTTTCTGTCTGTAAATTATTTTAATTCCCTCATGAAAATCCGGCTACTAGGGGTCTCCCTCCTAGTGGCCGGCTGCAGAGCGGGTGACGTCACAGCTGAATTAGGACTGATCAGTCTGAATTCAGTCAGCCTGTGCATGCTCCCTGTGCGCTCCTGACGGGAGCGCAGCATAGATGAGCTAAGGGCAGAAGTCGGCGCCCAGCAGGCATCAGTGACATCGTGCCTGCTGGGGATGTCTGCCTGGTAAGTGAGCACACTACCAGGTAGACAAATAAACATTTCTATTGTAAGTAAAGGGGTATTCCAGGAAAAAACTTTTTTTTTTTTTTTTTAAATTCAACTGGCTCCAGAAAATAAAACAGATTTGTAAATTACTTCTATTATAAAATCTTAATCCTTTCAATAATTATCAGCTGTTGAAGTTGAGTTGTTGTTTTCTGTCTGGCAACAGTGCTCTCTGCTGACATCTCTGCTTGTCTCGGGAACTGTACAGAGTAGAAGAGGTTTGCTATGGGGATTTGCTTCTAAACTGGGCGGTTCCCGAGACACGTGTGATCAGAGAGCACGTAGACAGAAAAGAACAATTCAACTTCATCAGCTCATAAGTACTGAAAGGATTAAGATTTTTTAATAGAAGTAATTTACAAGTCTTATGAACTTTCTGGAGCCAGTTGATATATTAAAATGTTTTTTCTCCCTGGATAACCCCTTTAAAAAAAAATAGGGATAGATGGGCAATAGACAAGGACAGAAAAAAAAACAGTAACCCTGCATCATATCACGGCGGGCCCGGCGTCATAGTGAAGTCGGGACCCGCCTCTAATAGCGCGCAGCGCCGATCGCTGCGCCGCGCGCTATTAACCCTTTAGCCGCACGCTCAGAGCTGACTAAAGTGAAAGTGAAAGTTGCCGGCTAGCTCAGTCGGGCTGTTCGGGATAGCCGCGGCTAATCGCGGCATCCCGAACAGCTTACAGGACAGCGGGAGGGCCCCTACCTGCCTCCTCGCTGTCCCATTGCCGAATGACTGCTCATTGCCTGAGATCCAGGCATGAGCAGTCATGCGGCAGAATCGTTGATCACTGGTTTCTTATGAGAAACCAGTGATCAATGATAAAGACCAGTGTGTGCAGTGTTATAGGTCCCTATGGGAGCTATAACACTGCAAAAAAAAAGTGAAAAAAAAAAGTGAATAAAGATCATTTAACTCCTCCCCTATTAGAAGTTTGAATCACCCCCCTTTTCCAATAAAAAAAAAAAACACAGTGTAAATAAAAATAAACTTATATGGTTTTACCGCGTGCGGAAATGTCCGAATTATAAAAATATATCATTAATTAAACCGCTCGGTCAATGGCGTGCACGCAAAAAAATTCCAAAGTCCAAAATAGTGCATTTTTGGTCACTTTTTATATCATTTAAAAATGATCAATAAGTCCTATCAATGCAAAAATCGTACCGTTAAAAACTTCAGATCACGGCGCAAAAAATGAGCCCTCATACCGCCCCATACACGGAAAAATAAAAAAGTTATAGGGGTCAGAAGATGACAATTTTAAACGTATTAATTTTCCTGCATGTAGTTATGATTTTTTCCAGAAGTCTGACAAAATCAAACCTATATAAGTAGGGGATCATTTTAATCGTATGGACCTACAGAATAAAGATAAGGTGTAATTTTTACCGAAAAATGTACTACGTAGAAACGGAAGCCCCCAAAAGTTACAAAACTGCGTTTTTTTTTTCAATTTTGTCGCACAATGATTTTTTTTTCTGTTTCACCGTAGATTTGTGGGCAAAATGACTGACGTCATTACAAAGTAGAATTGGTGTCGCAAAAAATAAGCCATCATATGGATTTTTAGGTGCAAAATTGAAAGAGTTATGATTTTTTAAAGGCAAGGAGCAAAAAACGAAAATGCAAAAACGGGAAAAACCCCCAATCCTTAAGGGGTTAAATTTATACTATTGATGAAGAATGCAAATTTTAGTTTGCTAGTTTTTATTTTGTTGTTTTCCTTCTTCTTTGCAGGCACTATGAATGTCATTACAGAAAGACATGGTACTATTTTAACAATTGGCATTAATAGACCTGAAGCCAGAAATGCTGTAAATCCGGAGACTGCATCCCAGCTTGTACAGGCATTTGATGAATTTGAGAAGGACCCTTCCCTTACAGCAGCCGTTCTCCATGGATTGGGTGAGTGTTATTTTATTGTTTCCTAAATACATATTTAACCCCAATATCCCAATCCTCCACAAGTCAAGTTTGCCAGGGGGTTGGAGTTTTTTTTGTGTTTTTTATTAATCTTTTTTGTATTTTTACACTTTGCATCTGTAGTTTTCCCTTTACTTCCTTGTGAGTTTTGGAAAGTGCCAATTGCCTTGTCAGTATTGCAAGATGTAAGGTTAAAATTATTATTCACTGCTCCTAAATAACACCTAAATCATAAGTGAAATAGACCATTGAATGTTGAAGTCACTGATTTCATATAAAATGACTCGATTTAGGCAAAAGAACACTCAAAACTCTATAATATTGGTTATGGAAAAATAACAGATGATAGACAAATTTGCACGTGTTGGAATATTTACAGTATTTTACTTAACACTTATACTTAATGTTATACTTAATACTTTACGTAATGTTGCATTATTCTGTCCTCTCTCTATTGTTAGATTGTATGTCTTCAGGTTCCACCAGTTGATTTTGTAATAAAATGTGAAAGGGATTTTATAAAGATTTTTGGTCACTGTAGGAGGACATATGACTTCTCTGTATCCTCTACCTATTCAAACTGTCTAAAACTAAAACATATTACTTCTCTGTTTCCCCTACCAATTCAAACAATCTAAAGCTAGTGCTTTATATAGAGATATAACCCATGTGAAACAATGGACAGTGCAAATTACAGTGTACAAGATTATGTACTTTACCATGTAAGATGATGTGGGACATAACATTAGAACACTTCAATGGGCACTGTCATGATATCAAAAAATTGATATGTTGTAGTACTTAAGTACTACAACATATCTCTAATATACTTTAACTAAAAAAAGTGATTTTAAACCAGTTTAAAATCACTTTTAAATTTGGCCACTAGGGGTCGCCCTCCTAGTGGCCGAATGCATTCGGCAGTGACGTCACTACAGAATTTCCACTCATTTAAGCCTGGCAATGAGTTGAAATTCAGTCACTGCGGTGCTCGCTCCCGCCTGTCAATCAGACAGACGAGAGCGAGCATGCTGATAGCTGGGGCCGCGTGCATTGGCCAGCTCCACTGGCCTAACCCCCCCCCTCCACCGCACGAGCGGGGTGCCTGTGCCCACTAGCGGTGTCAAATGTGCCCCCCGCCAGCGCGATCGCTACCATCACCACTAGCGGGGTCCCTGTGCCCACTAGCGGTGTCACAAGAATGCCGAGCGCGGCTCTGTTCCCCGTCCCTGTCAGCTCTCAGGGTACGGGAACAGATTTAAAAGCTTTGCGCGCAGCTAACGTAGTACTGCGCATGCGCAGTACTACGCAAATAGCGTAGGGCTAACGCCAGGCTCCTAGCGCTGCCTACGTTAGCCCTACGCTATTTGCGTAGTGATGCGCCTGCGCAGTACTACGTTAGCTGCGCGCAAGGCTTTTAAATCTGTTCCCGTACCCTGAGAGCTGACAGGGACGGGGAACAGAGTCGCGCTCGCGCTCAGCATTCTTGTGACACCGCTAGTGGACACAGGGACCCCGCTAGCAGTGATGGTAACAATCACGCTCGCGGGAGGAATTCTTGTGACACTGCTGGAAGAAAAAAAAAACGGTATCCTGTTCATACCAGTACTGTATACCGCCCAGCACTAGGCATGAGTGTTATTTATCTAATAGGGTGCCTCCAGCTGTTTCACAACTACAATTCTCAGAATGGCCTTACAGCTAATAGCAATCATGGCATGCTGGGAAACAGCTGGAGGCACCCTATTTGATAAATAACACTCATGCATAGATGATGTGAGGGCGGAAGCAAGCGCCCAGCAAGGCGTCAGTGACGTTGCGCCTGCTGGGAAGCGCTGCTTCCTGCCCTGCTTTATAGAGCAGATTTAGAAGCACTAAATCTGCTCTATTAAAGCGATTAAAAAAAATTTGAAGCCAGGTAGGGGGTTAGGGCTAGATTACTACTAGGTAGGGAAATATTGGATTATATAGTACTTGGTTGGAGCTACACTTTCAAGCTTCCTTAGCCATTGTTGATAACACACTTAGTAGTAATGACTTTTCAGAATTGTAAAAGAACAGTCACAGATCATGGTTGGATGGGGTATATAAATTATTATTATTAAGTAAGTAAATAGCATTTAAATGTCATTGTTGTTTCAACAAACTCTGTAAAACACAGTAGTACATGGCAATATAAAACTTTGTAATCTATGAGAGAAAAATGCATTTTTTCCCCTTAACAGGCTTCTCTCCTTCTCCTCCCTCCTTCCTTCCTAAACTCATCTCTGTACAGAGGGAAGTGGCTGGAGAGAGACAGGAGCAGGTAGGGAGCTTACAGAACTGCTATATCACTTAACCCCTTAAGGACCAGTCCAACTTTTTTTAGGGAGGTTTCATTTTTCCCTTCTCACTAATAGCCATAAGGCTTTCAATTTTCCACTTACAGACCCATATAAGGGCTTGTTTTTGTGCCACCAACTGTACTTTGTAAGGACATAACTCATTTTACCACCAAATCCAAAGCGAAAAGAAAAAAAAAATGTGGGGAGAAATTGAAAAAATAAAATAAAAAATTCTGTACATGTTATCTTTATTTTGCTGGTCCATAGGATTACGAAGATACTTAACTTGTATAGGTTTTATTTTATTTTACTACATTTATAAATTTACAACTTTTTGTACAATAATTAGTATGCCTAAAATTGTCCGCTTCTGACTTAGTTTTCCGCACACAGGGATGTATGAGGGCTGATTTTTTTGAGCATGGTCTTTAGTTTTTATTGATACCATTTTTGTTTTGATGGGACTATTTGATTGCTTACATTTTTTTCAGCTACCCTGAGCTACCAGCAGTAGATTTTGCCATTTTTAGACGCGGTAATAAACTTTGATCATGGCATCTAAAGGGTTAATGCCAGACATTGGCCTGATCAGCGATGTTTGGCATTAGCCACAGGCCCCATGTGCTAATAGCAGCTGGGACCAAGCGGGTATGAAGCGAGCTCTGCTCCTGAGCTTGCTTCATACCCCTTCCGAGCTGCAGCGCAGTTTAAAGACAGTGTTCTGTGGCAAGGGGTTAATAGTGCTGGATTCACCGCTTATACTGCTCAGTACTGTTCTATAATGTCCTCCTGCTGCTCTGAGAGTCAGCTATAGAGATATAGGGGAACAGAATTTCCTCTTCTCTGTGTGTGCAGTTTGAGAGATGTCATAGCAGCTAGTCTATATTCAATAGCTCACAACTGAAAATTAGAGATGGAACCTACAGAGGGGAAAACTGGTGAATATTCAGTTATAGCCAAAAATAGTGCTTCTCCTTCTGTACACACACTACCTGAAATGACAAGTGCACTTTAAGATACAAACATGGCCCTATTTCATGTTTAACCAGAGGACATGAAAGGTAGAACAAAGGCATTATAAAAGTTCCTATAAAAATATGATTACAGTATTGTGGCACACTTTTCCATAAAAAGCATGTTTTGCTTTGTTTATGTGGAAACATTTTCTCATAACTGTTAATTATACTACATTGTGGACAGATACCAACTATGGAGTATGCACAGTGATTTAGCTTCTTTAACTACCCTCCTAGCCTAACATATAGCAGTCTGAGTGCCAACCAGCTATGATAGAGCCCATAAACCCAAGCTAATATATAGAAACACCTGTTGTTGTGTTCCTGAACAACTTTTTAAGGCTATGGCTTTTTTTGGGCATTTTTCAACCTGGAACATTCAGTAAAGCAGCAATCTGTATAGACCACTGGTTGACTCTATCACCTTGCTGGGCTGAGTGCTTTGCCAATAGGGGATAAGTGTCTGATTGGGGGGTATCGGGCCCTTGCTACTTACATGTCCTCAGAGCAGAGCGGCCCCCCCTTTTGAGAAAAATGCAAGTGACGGCTGGCTCAGCCAATCACTGGCCCAGTGGTCTTATACCCTATCCTGTGGGTGGTGAGTCAGGCTCTGTTCACATCTTGTGTTTCTGACATGCCTTTTTGTTAAAAAAATTAATAAAATAAGAAGGCATGTTCATGGCCTATTTACACATACTGTACTACTGTACTGGGCCCATTTGATGCACAGGATTTGAAACTGTGTTCGGCATATCATTTGCATTAAACTCTGCAGCATAAAATTTGCATCTGCAAATCCTCTTCATCAAATATCCACAGGATCCTGTACGTGTGAATACACCCATTTAGGGTAGGGTTAAACATAGTGAATCTTCACACTGCAGGAAATCCGTCGGGCAGCAGGAAATACGATGCGCATTCCACTATGAGCAGACACACAGTGCTATCCAACCCAAGCCCTTTGTGTGCGGCAGGGTGCTGGGCCCACCTCCAACCCCTACTGCACACAGGACTGCGGCAGGGTAGCCCTGTGTGTCTGCTCAGCTGCCCGGCAACTTTTTTTTTTCTGTTTATTTTTGAAAAACAAACGTGGGATTTCCTGCCTTTACATTATTAGCCAGATACCAACCCAGCAACAGCAGCCTGACGTTACCAGAATCGGTAAGGAAGGACCATTGCTTTTGGCCCTCCCCAACCTAAATAACATCAGCCTGGTACTGCTAGTCCCAGGAGTGCCATTTTTGATGCTCAAGGCTTGTTGGTAGCAGCTCTTCCCAGTACTTCTGTGGCGGTGGATACTGGGGTAATAATTGGGGGTTAAGGCTAGCTGTTTTTAGGGAAAACGCACTCCATCTATGAGACACCCATAAAGTACATGAAGGATCTGTTCACATTTTACATTAAAATGCTAAAAACGCAAAATGTGAACAGAACTTGACTCACTACCCTTGTTCCTGCCTGTCATCTTGATGTGTAGCCCTGGCTCTGGTAACATCAAAACTAAATGCAGGGCTATACAGAAAGAGGTTGGAGCATGAACAGATAGATCCCCTTTCCTGTGGAAATGCAGAGATTTCTCAGCAATAAATTCTATGGTCTCAGCATTAGAAAAACAAGCGCTCCATAGAGTAGTAATGTTAATACCGAGTGTGAGATAAGGAATGAATGACTGCTCACTATGGGTGGTTGTGTAGATTCATACACAACAATGATAAAGACATTGTCGTCTGCCATCCTCTGGTAAATGACACCAGGTAGAAAGAATGGCTTAAATAGAAGGATCCGGCTCACACGGCACTGACCGACCAGGAGACAAATGGACTTTAATAACCAAGATGCAACGCGTTTCGCTGCGCATGCTGAGACCATATTGTACCTATGGTCTCAGCATGTGATTGTGGGGAACTGCCAGTGTCCCCAAAAACACCCTAAAGCAGAAAAAAAAAAAAAAAAAAAAACGCCAAACCCCAAAACACAAAGTGAGTTTGGCATTTTATAATTCCCTATTGACTCATTGCCTGAAAACTTAGCCTGAATACAGTATGGTTTAATTCTACATACTTTAGATGGTGAGGGATGTAGATTTCTGTTACCTCTTATGTGGTTTATTTGAATGTACTTGTTGCTTTAAATCTTCTGCTGAGCACCACTACTTCAGCCATACACGTGGGATGGAGGAGGGGATCCTACAGTATTGTAGAGTCAATGCTTAGTGTGTTTTTTCATGTACATTATGGAGCAACATATTGGGTGTTCTGCACCTAAATACGTGTGTAATACACATACAAAACAAGTCCCACTGATTTCAATGGAAAATACACACTTGGCACATTTTCAGTGTGTAAAATAAAAGAGTGTCATGTTCATTCTTAGCGTGGATTACACTTCAATGCTTCCATTGAAATCATTTTTGCGCTGTATGCGCTTTTTCACCGGACCTAAAACTGTGATCAACCACGGTTTTAGGTCCGGTTTTAAAAGCGCATACGGAGCACTCCGGCCGGCTCATTGAAATGAATTACATGAATTACATACGGGAGCGCATAGAAAGGCATACGGGAGTGCGAGGTTTTAGCTCACCCCTGCCATATGTGCTCCCGTATGGGAGAAAACGTGATGTGAACCCAGCCTAACTGTTTTTGGGATATGTATGTAAGTCACTTTTTGGCAATATTTATGTAATACGAGCAGTGAATGTGAAACCAGAGTGGCCCCCTTTTTGATACCTACTAATAAAGATTTATATATTTTGTGATAATCATGGTTTAAATGACTCCAGTTTTTTTCTTTTGTGAGTTTTTAATGTACACGTGAGAAACACAGTTTTACAAAAGTGTTTTTTGCCTTGAAACATACATGTCACGATGCCGGCTGGCAGGAGGTGGATCCTCTGTGCCAGAGAGGGATTGGCGTGGACCGTGCTAGTGGATCGGTTCTAAGTCACTACTGGTATTCACCAGAGCCCGCCGCAAAGCGGGATGGTCTTGCTGCGGCGGTAGTGACCAGGTCGTATCCACTAGCAACGGCTCAACCTCTCTGACTGCTGAAGATAGGCGCGGTACAAGGGAGTAGACAGAAGCAAGGTCGGACGTAGCAGAAGGTCGGGGCAGGCAGCAAGGATCGTAGTCAGGGGCAACGGCAGGAGGTCTGGAACACAGGCTAGGAACAAACAAGGGAACGCTTTCACTAGGCACAAGGGCAACAAGATCCGGCGAGGGAGTGCAGGGGAAGTGAGGTATATACATGGAGTGCACAGGTGAACACACTAATTAGAACCACTGCGCCAATCAGCGGCGCAGTGGCCCTTTAAATCGCAGAGACCCGGCGCGCGCGCGCCCGGGACAGGACCGACGGAGAGCGAGTCAGGTACGGGAGCCGGGGTGCGCATCGCGAGCGGGCGCCACCCGCATCGCGAATCGCATCCCGGCTGGAGGCGGTACCGCAGCGCACCCGGTCAGTGGATCTGACCGGGGCGCTGTAGTAGCGAGGATGAGGCGAGCGCTCCGGGGAGGAACGGGGACCCGGAGCGCTCGGCGTAACAGTACCCCCCCCCTTGGGTCTCCCCCTCTTCTTGGGGCCAAAGAACCTGAGGACCAAAAACTCAATTTTTTCGTGAAGAGGTCCGATGCACATTAGGAGGGGTTCCGTGCGGTAACGCACGGCACAGTCCAATCTTTCATTGTTAACACAATTGATGTAGAGGGGTCTGGCGAGACTGGTCACAGGGACGTTGAACCTGTTGATAAGAGAGGCCAAAAAAAAATTTCCTGCAGATCCGGAATCCAAGAAGGCCATAGTAGAGAAGGAGAAGGTAGAGGCAGATATCCGCACAGGCACAGTAAGGCGTGGAGAAGCAGAGTTGACATCAAGAACTGTGTCACCTTTGTGCGGAGTCAGCGTACGTCTTTCCAGGCGGGGAGGACGGATAGGACAATCCTTCAGGAAGTGTTCGGTACCGGCATAGTACAGGCAAAGATTCTCCATGCGGCGTTGTGTCCTCTCTTGAGGTGTCAAGCGAGACCGGTCAACCTTCATAGCCTCCACGGCGGGAGGCACAGGAACGGATTGCAGAGGACCAGAGGAGAGAGGAGCCGGGGGGAAAAAATGCCTCGTGCGAACAAAGTCCATATCCAGGCGGAGCTCCAGACGCCATCCGGAAGAACGCATGTCAATGCGAGTGGCAAGATGAATGAGTTCATGTAGGTGAGCAGGAGTTTCTCGTGCGGCCAGAACATCTTTAATGTTGCTGGATAGGCCTTTTTTAAAGGTCGCGCAGAGGGCCTCACTATTCCAGGACAACTCGGAAGCAAGAGCACGGAACTGAATGGCGTACTCGCCAACGGAAGAAACACCCTGGGCCAGGTTCAGCAGGGCAGTCTCGGCAGAAGAAGCTCGGGCAGGCTCCTCGAAGACACCACGGACCTCAGCGAAGAAGGACTGGACTGTGGCTGTGGCAGGATCATTGCGGTCCCAGAGCGGTGTGGCCCAAGACAAGGCCTTTCCAGAAAGGAGACCACGGCAGAGTCTAGAGTCCCCATCAAATTTGTCCGGCAGGGACAAGCAGGGGTTAGGAGCGGCCGGACACTGCGGAGGAGTTGCAGGAGCCGGCGGAGGAGATGGTTGTTGCAGTTGCAGCTGCTGTGTCAGTGACAGCAGCTGCTGTAACTGTGACTTCAGTTGCTGTGTCACGGTGGTCAAGTATGCCAGCTGGTGATTTCGTTGGGTGATCATCGTGGAAATGTCGGCAAGACTTGACAGCGGCACCTCAGCGGAATCCATGGCCGGATCTACTGTCACGATGCCGGCTGGCAGGAGGTGGATCCTCTGTGCCAGAGAGGGATTGGCGTGGACCGTGCTAGTGGATCGGTTCTAAGTCACTACTGGTATTCACCAGAGCCCGCCGCAAAGCGGGATGGTCTTGCTGCGGCGGTAGTGACCAAGTCGTATCCACTAGCAACGGCTCAACCTCTCTGACTGCTGAAGATAGGCGCGGTACAAGGGAGTAGACAGAAGCAAGGTCGGACGTAGCAGAAGGTCGGGGCAGGCAGCAAGGATCGTAGTCAGGGGCAACGGCAGGAGGTCTGGAACACAGGCTAGGAACAAACAAGGGAACGCTTTCACTAGGCACAAGGGCAACAAGATCCGGCGAGGGAGTGCAGGGGAAGTGAGGTATATACATGGAGTGCACAGGTGAATACACTAATTAGAACCACTGCGCCAATCAGCGGCGCAGTGGCCCTTTAAATCGCAGAGACCCGGCGCGCGCGCGCCCTAGGGAGCGGGGCCGCGCGCGCCGGGACAGGACCGACGGAGAGCGAGTCAGGTACGGGAGCCGGGGTGCGCATCGCGAGCGGGCGCCACCCGCATCGCGAATCGCATCCCGGCTGGAGGCGGTACCGCAGCGCACCCGGTCAGTGGATCTGACCGGGGCGCTGTAGTAGCGAGGATGAGGCGAGCGCTCCGGGGAGGAACGGGGACCCGGAGCGCTCGGCGTAACAATACATTTTTGTGCCTTTCCTTTACACCTCATAAATCTAGCCTTAATGGCTCAATTTCTCTTTGCCAGATTTTTTTTTGTACATTCTTAAATAAGAGACTGTTCTTATTGTACTTATTGCATAAACCAGAAAAGGAGATTTTTGATGTATGAAGGTGGTCGACTGCAATGAAATTCCCAAAATAAATAGCACCTGAAAGCAAACTGTCTCTGACTGATCCACTTTATATTAAGTGTAGACGTCTTAGTAAAGATAGTTAGCACTAACTGTACCTTCTCAGCATCCTGAATAAATAGTGCAAGCAGTGCAGTACTAGGAGTCATGGAATCAGTGCTTCGTCTAGTTTACACCTTGTAAATCCAGCCAAATGCAAGTTGGGCTGTTTTTGAAGGGTGTGCTTTTCATAATGCACCACTAGGTGGCACTCTATCCATTGCACTTTATGAAGGTAGTTTTGAGCTATTTTTCCAAATACATTGGGCACTTGATTTTGTAGTGTTAGCTGTCAATCTGATTTTTTTTCTAGTAATCTGTAGGTAGTTACCCAGTGGCAGCCTATACTCTGCTGGCAGCTGTAGTGCAGAATTCACTTTAGTAGGTTATCCATTAGGGCTCCTTCACACTATGGTCGGGCTTCGTTAGGTGGAGCTCCATCGGCAGTTCCATCAGGTTTGGCAGAAAAAACAAATAGTGAAAGTACTATTTTTTTCGCCACTAAACTCTTGCAAAATTACCATATTACCAACGGACACCATGCAAATGAATGGGGTTCGCCGAGACCCAGTAGGAGCAAACCGGACCCTGAACGGCTCGGATGCAAACGGCATGTGGCCTTAGTAGGGTAACAAAGTAATAGTACTGAACATTTTTGTCTTTCCAAACCTTTGTTAACTGTCTTTGTATTCAGCAACCTAATGCAGCACTAGCCTATTCTTAATACTATGGCTTGTATTGTACTACATCATATGAGGTTGGAAAAGGTCCAGGAAGGCTAAAATGTCCGGTTCTAGGACAGAAAAATCTTTAAAGGACATCTGCAACCTTAAAATCTTATCCCCTATCCACAGGATAGGATATAAATGTTTGATCGCGGAGGGGTCCCGACCGCTGGGCCCCCTCGCGATCTCCCGGACGGGCCCAGACATTGCCGCTCTGTGACAGCTCACTTCAGTGAGGATCGACGGTACGCCCCCTCCACGCCCCCTCCCATACAGCTCTATGGGAGAGGCATGAACGCTGCATCCCCCCCTCTCCCATAGAACTACATGGAGGAGGCGTGTTGGCCGTGGCGTCATGCTGAGGCCGGAACGCCTCCTGCACGGGAGAGCCGGGCCCCGTAGAGGTGATCGTGGGGGGTCCCAGCGGTCAAACCCCCTACAATCAGATAATTATCCCCTATCCTGTGGATAGGGGAGAAGTTGTTATGGCTGCAGATTTCCTTTAATGGACTTTTGGATAACCCACTGATGTGAAGTTTGCACCATCTTAACAATAACATTTTACAGTGTGATATGTAATAAAATCATTGAATATACATTTATGTTGAGACAAAGTTAAATTAGGTGCCAATGTCATATACATTTGGTTCCATGGTTTGTGCATGGAGTTGAGGCCTAGGTATGACCTCCAGCCTAGTGGTAAGGGCAGCTTTTCATGTGGAAATCACACCAATTACTGTGTGGAAAAAATCCACATCTCCCTTGTTTCACATCTACCTCTGACTTCAGTAGGTCAAGTATCGTCATGGCAGATGTAAGTAGTTGATACTGATCAGACAGGTTCCAGGGAAATCTGTAAACTACATAACATGCAACATGCTAGTAACATGCCAGTGAAGTACAGTGTCATAGCAGTCACCCTTGTCACACATCACCCTCAAAGCATGGTGCACTAAAATGTTCAGGTGTACATGCATAGACATAGTATACACTACTTAGTTATTCATATTCACTTCCTTTAAAAAGTTTTTTTCTTCACATTTTATGTTGAGGCCTTGTGCTAAAATAAAAAAATTAAAAAAACTTTCCCCCCATCAAACTGCAGTCAATACCCCATTATGAGAATTTGAAAACAGAATCTTAGTAGTTTTTGCTAATTTATTAAAAGTGAGGGACATAAGTGTTCCCTTTTCTGTGACACTTAAAGGGGAAATCCGGTGGAAAACAAATTTTTTCAAATCAACTGGTGCCAGAAAGTTAAACAGATTTGTAAATTACTTCTATTTAAAAATCTTAACCCTTCCAGTACTTATCAGCTGCTGTGTACTACAGAGAAAAGTTGCATAGTTTTTACCAGTCTAACCAAAGTGCTCTCTGCTGACACCTCTGTCCGTGTCAGGAATTGTCCAGAGCATGAGCAAATCTCCATAGCAAACCTCTCCTGCTCTGGACAGTTCCTGACAGGGACAGAGGTGTCAGCAGAGAGCACTGTAGTCAGACTGGAAAGAACTACACAACTTCCTCGTGAGCATACAGCAGTTGATAAGTACTGGATGGATTAAGATTTTTTATATAGAAGTAATTTACAAATCTGTATAACTTTCTGACACCAGTTGATTTGAAAACATGTAGCTTTAGGGGCCTTTGGCTGTCTATTGATGGTCCTCATCCAATGTGACAACGCTTCTAGAGCTTCAGAAAGGATTTACGGTGTAGAATAGCCGAACATCATTAAATCCATGTAACCTTGTGGCATGATACCCAAGAAGACTGGAGGCTGTAAGTGAGTGAAGAATGATGGGATTTTTTAAAAGTCCTCAGACCCCCCCCCCCCTTTTTTTAAGTAAAAAGGTCTGAAGACTTTCCAAATGCATTGCACATGTATAACATACCACTGTGTTTTGTACAGTATAGGGCTAGTGATCCAAATGCAAGGATATTATTAACCCCTTAAGGACACATGACGTTCTCATACGTCTCCATTTCCGAGTCCTTAAGGACACATGACGTATGAGAACGTCATGTGTTTTACCGGCCCCCCGCAACCATCTGGAGCGGAGCCGGTGCCCGATGCCTGCTGAAATCGTTCAGCAGGCATCGGGGCATATCGCCCAGGGAGGTCATGATGACCCCCTATGTCGGCGATGGCCGCAGATCGCTGGACAATTCAGTCAATCGGGTCTCCAGTGACCCGGAATTATTGGCTGATCGGGGCCGTCAGAGACGGTCCCAAACAGCCATAGCCAGCAGGGGTGAGGTGGCACTGGTGCCACCTCACGATCGCCCTGATTCGTCGGCCGGATTACCGGCCGACCAATTAGGGCGCCTGCTGCGGGTGTCACTCCCGCAACTCGCTCCGCCCCTCTTCCGGAGGACGTGAGCGGGTGCGGGCAGAAGACCCCGGGTGCTGGGGACCCCGATCCCCGGCGTCCCTGTTGGGATCGGAGCCCCAGGAGCAGCGGCGGCGAGGGACTGACCTTCGCGGCGTGGATCGTTGGAGGTGAGTGACAGCCTCCTGCTGTTGCTTAGCAACAGCTCCCAGCATGCGAAAAAGGGCATGCTGGGAGCTGTAGTTATGCAACAGCAGGAGGCAGACCACCACAACTCCCAGCATTCCCTTATGGACATGCTGGGACTTGTAGTTTTGCAACAGCTGGAGGCACATTCTTTCTATGGAAAAGTGTACCTTCAGCTGTTGTATAACTACAACTCCCAGCTTGCACAATCAGCTAAAGTGCATGCTGGGAGTTGTAGTGGTGCATCTGGTGGTTGCATAATTACAACTCCCAGCATGCCCGTTGGCTGTCGGTGACTGCTGAGAGTTGTAGTTTTGCAACAGCTGAAGGCACACTGAGTTAAGTAGCAAACCAGTGTGTCTCCAGCTGTTGCATAACTACAATCCCCAGCATCCCCAGCCAAAGTAGTATGCCTCCAGCTGTTGCATAACTACAAGACCCAGCATGCCCTTCCGCTGTCCGTACATGCTGGGGGTTGTAGCTTTTGCAACAGCTGAAGGCACACTGGTTGCAAAACACTGAGTTTGTTACCAAACTCTGTGTTTCACAACCAGTGTGCCTCCAGCTGTTGCAAAACTACAACTCCCAGCATGCACTGATAGACCGTACATGCTGGGAGTTGTAGTTTTAAAACAGCTGGATGTTCCCCCCCCCCAATGTGAATGTACAGGGTACACTCACATGGGCGGAGGATTACAGTAAGTATCCGGCTGCAAGTTTGAGGTGCCACAAAATTTCTGCCGCAGCTCAAACTGCCAGCGAGAAACTACTGTGAACCCCCGCCCGTGCGACTGTACCCTAAAAACACTACACTACACTAACACACAATAAAATAAAAAGTAAAAAACACCACATATACACATACCCCTACACAGCCCCACTCCCCAATAAAAATGAAAAACGTCTGGTACGCCACTGTTTCCAAAACGGAGCCTCCAGCGGTTGCAAAACTACAACTCCCAGCATGCACTGATAGACCGTACATGCTGGGAGTTGTAGTTTTGCAACAGCTGGATGTCCCCCCCCCCCCAATGTGAACGTACAGGGTACACTCACATGGGCGGAGGATTACAGTAAGTATCCGGCTGCAAGTTTGAGCTGCGTCAAATTTTCTGCCGCAGCTCAAACTGCCAGCGAGAAACTACTGTGAACCCCCGCCCGTGTGACTGTACCCTAAAAACACTACACTACACTAACACAAAATAAAATAAAAAGTAAAAAACACTACATATACACATACCCCTATACAACCCCCCTCCCCTCCCCAATAAAAATGAAAAACGTCTGGTACGCCACTGTTTCCAAAACGGAGCCTCCAGCTGTTGCAAAACAACTACTCCCAGTATTGCCAGATAGCCGTTGACTGTCTAGGCATGCTGGGAGTTTTACAGCAGCTGGAGGCACCCTGTTTGGGAATCACTGGCGTAGAATACCCCTATGTCCACCCCTATGCAATCCCTAATTTAGGCCTCAAATGCGCATGGCGCTCTCACTTTGGAGCCCTATCGTATTTCAAGGCAACAGTTTAGGGACACATATGGGGTATCGCCGTACTCGGGAGAAATTGCCTAACAAATTTTGGGTGGTATTTTCTGCTATTACCCTTTTTAAAAATGTAAATGTTAAATTTTTGGGAAATCAAGCATTTTAGGTAAAAAATATATATATTTTTTTACATATGCAAAAGTCGTGAAACACCTGTAGGGTATTAAGGTTCAAATTACCCCTTTTTACGTTACCCGAGGGGTCTAGTTTCCAAAATGGTATGCCATGTGTTTTTTTTTTTTGCTGTCCTGGCACCATAGGGGCTTCCTAAATGCGGCATGCCCCCAGAGCAAAATTTGCTTTCAAAAAGCCAAATGTGACTCCTTCTCTTCTGAGACCTGTAGTGCGCCAGCAGAGCACTTTTCACCCCCATATGGGGTGTTTTCTGAATCGGGAGAAATTGGGCTTCAAATTTTGGGGGGTATTTTCTGCTATTACCCTTTTTAAAATTGTAAAAATTTTGGGAAACCAAGCATTTTAGGTAAAAAAAAAAATTTTTTCTTACATATGCAAAAGTCGTGAAACACCTGTAGGGTATTAAGGTTCACGTTACCCCTTGTTACGTTCCCCAAGGGGTCTAGTTTCCAAAATGGTATGCCATATGTTTTTTTTATTGCTGTTCTTGCACCATAGGGGCTTCCTAAATGCGGCATACCCCCAGAGCAAAATTTGCTTTCAACAAGCCAAATGTGACTCCTTCTCTTTCGAGACCTGTAGTGCGCCAGCAGAGCACTTTTCACCCCCATATGAGGTGTTTTCTGAATCGGTAGAAATTGGGCTTCAAAGTTTGGGGGGTATTTTCTGCTATTACCCTTTTTAAAAATGTAAAATTTTTGGGAAACCAAGCATTTTAGGTAAAAAATATATATATTTTTTTTTACATATGCAAAAGTCGTGAATCACCTGTGGGGTATTAAGGTTCACTTTACCCCTTGTTACGTTCCCTGAGGGGTCTAGTTTCCAAAATGGTATGCCATGTGTTTTTTTTTTTTTGCTGTCCTGGCACCATAGGGGCTTCCTAAATGCGGCATGCCCCCCAAAAACCATTTGTTGCTCCTTCCCTTCTGAGCCCTCTACTGCGCCCATTGAACAAATTTCATAGACATATGAGGTATGTCCTTACTCGAGAGAAATTGGGTTTCAAATACAAGTAAAAATTTTCTCCTTTTTACCCCTTGCAAAAATTCAAAAATTGGGTCTACAAAACATGTGAGTGTAAAAAATGAAGATTTTGAATTTTCTCCTTCACTTTGCTGCTATTCCTGTGAAACACCTAAAGGGTTAATACACTTACTGAATGTCATTTTGAATACTTTGGGGGGTGTAGTTTTTATAATGGGGTCTTTTATGGGGTATTTCTAATATGAAGACCCTTCAAATCCACTTCAAAACTGAACTGGTTCCTGAAAAATAGTGAGTTTGAAAATTTTGTGAAAAATTTCAAAATTGCTGCTGAACTTTGAAGCCCTCTGGTGTCTTCCAAAAGTAAAAACTGATAAATTTTATGATGCAAACATAAAGTAGACATATTTTATATGTGAACCCAAAAAAAATATATTTTGAATATCCGTTTTCCTTACAAGCAGAGAGCTTCAAAGTTAGAAAAATGCAAAATTTTCTTTTTTTTCATCAAATTTTGGGATTTTTCACCAAGAAAGGACGCAAGTTACCATAAAATTTTACCACTAAGTTAAAGTAGAATATGTCACGAAAAAACAATCTCGGAATCAGAATGATAACTAAAAGCATTCCAGAGTTATTAATGTTTAAAGTGACAGTGGTCAGAATTGCAAAAAAAGTCTCACAGTAAACAATTGCTCAGCTTTTAGTGCAGAAGGTAAAGTTATACAGGTTTGTAAATCACTTCCATTACCAATGCTGCTTAGAAACCAGCTTTATCTGCATTCTTCTGTCTGACAGGAAATTCAGCTGTTCCTGGTTTTCATGACTTTCGACCCCCTATTCAGGCTGTTATCAGCAGCATCCAGGGGCCGTGACGTGACAATTACCCAGAAAACCCCTGTGCTGCAGAGAGCTCCCTGAGCTCGGGCTTAGCCCCTCCCATCTGATGAATATTCACACTGTCCTCCCTCTGTTCTGCAGTGATTGGCTGAGCAGCACTGCCTATATGTCGGCTGATTCAGATCATAGTTCTCTCCCCTCTCCTTGCTAATGTTTTTACACTGATAACGGAGGAGAGGGGGGAGGGGAGGGAGCTGCCAGCCTAGGGCTGTCACACTGAGAATGGAGGGGAGGGAGAGTAGAATTGTCACACTGAGCACTGGGGAGAGAGGAGTGCAGGGCAGAGAAGGGGGAGGTGATTGTGCCACTGTAAAGCTGTTTCATTGAGAGGAGGAGGGGGAGGGAGTGATTTTACAGTGTAAAACTGCAGCTTCCACTCCAGGGTCCCTCTCTCTGAGCACTGACATTACATTTTGTTTCCTCGTGGCCACCCTGCTGTATAGGGCTATGATTGGAGCTCAGTGTTATGTGGGAGTGACTAACATAAGTTAGGGGTGGTAACAAGCTCTCTGCTCAGGCAGCTGAGAGCAGGAAATGTGAGCAGTGCATGCAGGGAAATGTAGTCTTTGAGATCACAGGCATAGCCACCATAACCAGGAAGTAACTGCAATTTATGAGCTGAATAGCTGGTGAATGGGGGGCGGAAAAAAAATCACAAACATGTCAGAGAGGTGGTAGGTGAATATACTATGGAATGGCTAGGTATTTTTTTTTTCTTTGCTGCATGGGATATCTTCTTTAAGAGGAAAAAGGGCTCGGTCCTTAAGGGGTTAAAGTACCTACCATCCATGCACCCTGCCAAGGTACTTGGTTAACTGGATTATAAAACTGAACCTAGAGTGATTAAGAAAGGAAATTTAGATGCTGTTTAGTGCACTCACCAATGGAGATGAACTCATATAAATGATTAAAAAAAACTGTGTACAGCACTGTAGAAAATGTTAAAGGGGTACTCCAGTGGAAAAAATAAATATTAATCCTTCCAATACTTATCAGCTGCTGTATGTCCCACAGGAAGTTCTTTTCTTTTTGAATTTCTTTTATGTCTGACCACAGTGCTCTCTGCTGACACCTCTGTCCATTTTAGGAACTGTCCAGAGCAGGATAGGCTTGCAATGGGGATTTTCTCCTGCTCTGGACAGTTCCTAAAATGGACAGAGGTGTCAGCAGAGAGCACTGTGGTCAGGCAGAAAGGAAATTAAAAAAGAAAATAACTTCCTTTGGAACATACAGCAGCTAATAAGTACTGGAAGGTTTAAGATTTTTATATAGAAGTAATTTACAAATCTGTTTAACTTTCTGGCACCAGTTGATATAAAAAAAATTATTTTTCACTGGAGTACCCCTTTAAAGGGGTATTCCAGGCAAAAACTTTTTTATATATATCAACTGGCTCCAGAAAGTTAAACAGATTTGTAAATTACTTCTATTAAAAAATCTTAATCTTTTCAGTACTTATGAGCTTCTGAAGTTAAGGTTGTTCTTTTCTGTCTAAGTCCCCTGTGATGACACCTGTCTCGGGAAACGCCCAGTTTAGAAGCAAATCCCCATAGCAAACCTCTTCTAAACTGGGCGTTTCCCGAGATAGGTGTCATCAGAGAGCACTTAGACAGAAAAGAACAACCTTAACCTCGGAAGCTCATAAGTACTGAAAGGATTAAGATTTTTTTAATAGAAGTAGCAAATCTGTTTAACTTTCTGGAGCCAGTTGATATATCTAAAAAAGTTTTTGCCTGGAATACCCCTTTAAGGTATATTAACTGTCAAATTAATTTGTGGCCTTTATCCAAGAAGCACATTTCCTGAGGGATCAGGTCCCCAAATTGACTAATAAGCGGTTTCTGGAAGTCGATCATAGTTGCTCTGCACACTTTAAAATGGAAAGGGTTTCCATTTTGATTGCCTTTTCTGCCTCTTGGGAATATGTAAGCCAATGGGATAATACATTTTTGTAAAGGGGAGAATAGCAGGCTCTTTTTACTTTTGGGGCAGTCTACCTTTCAAATCAAGGTCAACCCTCTTTCCAACCACATAGCCACATATTTGTTTGATGACTGTATTTACTGGCCTATCCACACTTTCCTCAGAAGGAAAAAGGAGGAGGAAAAAACAACGGGGTGCTCCCTAGTGTAATTTTGCAAGGATGGAAGGAAAATGGTGCAAATACCCACCACCAAACACCCAAGGTGAGGTACTGACCTTGAGTGGATGTATAGAGAGGTCGGTGGGGACTCTGTTTTGTGGTTACAGTCTGCTGCTCTCACCCCTAATTTCCGTGTTCCCAAGGGAGACGGACAACAAAATGATGTGGAGGGTACAAAAAGATTGGGTTTTTTGGAGAGCGCTACTGTATCTTGACGGGAGTCGGAATGAAACAGAGATCGAGCCAGCACTTACGCAGAACTAACTTTTATTGGTAAAAGAAGTCAATAAGTAAAACAGGACAACGCGTTTCGGCGCACACTCGCACCTTCCTCAGGTCCACAAATATAACTACAGAAAAACATACATATTGATAAAAGTCAATAAAATCAATGGTAATGCTAGTAGTCTAAAATCAACTTCAAAATGGAACCCCGGAACATAGAATTTAACACATTTGCATAGGTGTGTAGATGCAAGCATAAAGAGCACACAGGTAAAAAAATTAGGTTTGAACAGGCTACAGACCGTCAACATGTGCATGAGAATTGTAAAACTTGTGTATAGGTGTGTACATCAAGAACATATAAGGACAGTTACTCCTCAATGAGCAGCGGAAAAAGGTGTGTGGGAATGTTATGCATACGTGTCTTGTCAGTCAAATGGGTCAGTGACACAGGTCCATAGGTGTGTTGATGCGCACATGTAGAACACACACTGGGAAAAGCTAGTTTATAAGCAGCCGAAATAGGTGTCTGGGAATGATGACATGGTTTGGCCGCACAGGTGCGTGTGGACCGTAAAAAAGTGCAGGATGGGGACAGGCAAGTATTGGTCCTGCTTGTCTCTCCAGGGTGCAAAGTGCGGAATGCACCCTGGGGTAAATATGCTCATATGTATAGAGCATATCTGGGGAATGAGTGACTCTCCAGGGCCGGAATTCAAATGTTTTGGCCGGCTGCAGGGTTCGGCTGTGTGACTGTTAGGCTGAGTTTCCACTTGGTTTTTTTTCTGTCAGTTTCTGGAAAACTGCCACTGCAGTTTTTGAGCCAAAGCCAGAAGTGGATCCATAAGGAATAGGACATATAAAGGAAGGACTTATACTTCTCCTCCATTATGGATCCAAAGGGGTTATGGATGGGATGTGGTGTAAGGGAGGGAAATAAAGGGGGGGGGGGGCTAGGGGACTGGTGTAGGGAGACATATATAGAAAGACTAATGGTTATAACTCTATGCATTCATTGAGTCCATCCGGCATTAAGCATTTCAATTTGTAGATCCAATAGGCTTCCCGTTTATTGAGGTTTGCTTGTCTGTTATTCAGATCTGCAGAAATGTGCTTGATGGGTGTGATCTTCAAGCACAAAAAGTCTTTGCTATGCTCATCTGAGAGGTGTCTTGACACGCTGTGTTTTAGATAACCTGTTTGACAGTTATGTCTGTGGCCGTTGAGACGTTTTCATAAGGTCTGGGTAGTCCTACCGATATAGTAGGCACCACAGTTACAGTCAATTAAATAAATGATGTACGATGATCCACAATCCATACGTGTTTCGGTTTAAAAAATGGTCGCAATGTTTTTTGATCTGAAAAACTGTCTTCCGTGTTGGATGGTTGGCAGCAAAGGCATCCTGTGTTGCCACATCTATATGATCCAGGGGTTGGAGTGTGTGGTCTTTTCGTTTTGCCTTTTCTCAGACGGCTCGGAGCGAGTATGTTTTTCCGGAGTCCCATTTTGAAGTTGATTTTAGACTACTAGCACTACCATTGATTTTATTGACTTTTATCCATATGTATGTTTTTTCTGTAGTTATATTTGTGGACCTGCGGAAGGCGCGAGTGTTCGCCGTAACGCGTTGTCCTGTTTTACTTATTGACTTCTTTTACCAATAAAAGTTAGTCCTGCGTAAGTGCTGGCTCGATCTGTTTCATTCCGACTCCCGTCTAGATACAGTAGCGCTCTCCAAAAAAACCCGATCTTTTTGTACCCTCCACATCACTTTCCTCAGAAGTGATTGCTGCCCTAGAGAAGCCTATTTGTCCGATTGAACTAGCCTTTACAGTCAAAGACTCCCGCACTGGAGAGGCCCATGCTTTTTATAAGTCTCTATCTCTCTCTCTCGTGACTACTTCCAACCAAAAAATAATCTCTATGAGGGGCATTTATGAAAGTTTGCTTAGGTATGCTATTTTTAGTTAGTTTCCTTTTCACTTCCATTCTGCTTACGTGCAACAAATTTACTATATTGTTGCACGGCGTTAATACATTTTTCGCAGGTAAGCAAAAGCGGGAGTTTTTTTCTCACCTAAGTGAAAACAATAGTCAGTTTCTGTTATTTAAGCCAAGGTTCGGCTGGAGTATGTTTAGTAGGTTTTTAAAGCCTTAGCAACTTTTTTGCGAATGTCGCGGTTGATAAATTTCTGACTATGGCAAGTCAAAATTGTAAAAGCGCTTATGTACGCCGATTTGAATAAAAAATGCTTTTCTCGCTCTCGTGGCAGATTGTCGCACGTAAAAAGACAGTGGCGCAATTGCAAATTTTTTGCGACAACTTTATGCATAAAAACGCGGGTAAATCGGTTGATAAATGTCTGTCTATGAGCCCATATTACTGTAATTCCAAAAGATGGTAAGGACATATCCCTCTTTTCTAGTTAACATCGTATACCCTATAGGGGTGTGAGCCACCGGACTCACACCCCTCTTATAATACCTAATTCACTGTGACCAAGTCAGATTCATGCCTACCAAAGAAGCAAGTGACAGTAGGATGTGAGCCAGTAACATTATTTATCACATCTTCACTACTGCCATCCCTGCCATGCTTCTGTCAAATACAGTGGGGATCAAAAGTTTGGGCACCCCAGGTAAAACTTTGTATTAATGTGCATAAAGAAGCCAAGGAAAGATGGAAAAATCTCCAAAAGGCATCAAATGACAGATTAGACATTCTTATCATATGTCAACAAAAGTTAGATTTTATTCCCATCATTTACACTTTCAAAATAACAGAAAACAAAAAAATGGCATCTGCAAAAGTTTGGGCACCCTGCAGAGTTAATATCTTGTACTGCCCTCTTTGGCAAGTATCACAGCTTGTAAATGCTTTTTGTAGCTAGCCACGCATCTTTCAATTCTTGTTTGAGGTATCTTTGCCCATTCTTCCTTACAAAAGTCTTCCAGTTCTTTGAGATTTCTGGGCTGTCTGTCACGCACTGCTCTTTTAAGGTCTATCCATAGATTTTCAATTATGTTGAGGTCAGGAGATTGTAAAGGACATGGCAAAACCTTCAGTTTACGCCTCTTGATGTAATTCCCCGTGGATTTCGAAGTGTGTTTAGGATCATCATCCATTTGTAGAAGCCATCCTCTCTTTAACTTCAGCTTTTTCACAGATGGCATCAAGTTAGCATCCAAAATTTGCTGAAATATTATTGAATCCATTTTCCCTTCTACTCGTGAGATGTTCCCTGTACCACTGGCTGCAAAACAACCCCAAAGTATGATTGATCCACCCCCATGCTTAACAGTTGGACAGAGGTTCTTTTCATTAAATTCTGTTCCCCTTCTCCTCCAAACGTACCTTTGCTGATTCCGGACAAAAAGTTCAATTTTAACCTCATCGGTCCACAGAACTTGTTTCCAAAATGCATCAGGCTTATCTATATGTTCATTTGCAAAGTTCAAACGCTGATTTTTGTAGTGAGGACGTAGAACAGGTTTTCTTTTGATGACTCTTCCATGAAGACCATATTTGTACAAGTATCTCTTTATAGTGGAATAGTGTACCACAATTCCAGTGTCTGCCAGATCTTTCTGGAGGGATTGTGCAGTCAAACGTGGGTTTTGAATAGTTTTTCTCACAATCCTGCGAGCTGTTCTGTCTGATATTTTTCTTGGTCTTCCAGATCTTGCTTTAACTTCCACTGTTCCTGATGACTGCCATTTCTTAATTACATTCCGAACCGAGGATATTGACATCTGAAAATGTTCTGCTATCTTCTTATAGCCTTCTCCAGCTTTGTGTGTCAACTATTTTCAGCGTCAACTTTTTTCAGTTTCAGATTTCTAGACAACTGCTTAGAAGAACCCATGGTGCAGATTGTTGGGGCAAGGTCAGATGAGTCTGGGCATTTAAAACCTTTTAAATTGACATCACCTGGTTTTGCCAGATGATGCTTGAGAACAATCCATGACACTGGCAGGTCTCAGCTTTGCAAAGGGGGCAGTGCATGCTATAAATTCTGCAGGGTGCCCAAACTTTTGCAGACGCCATTTTTTTGTTTTCTGTTATTTTGAAAGTGTAAATGATGGAAATAAAATCTAACTTTTGTTGACATATTATAAGAATGTCTAATCTGTAATTTGATGCCTTTTGGAGATTTTTCCATCTTTCCTTGGCTTCTTTATGCACATTAATACAAATTTTTACCTGGGGTGCCCAAACTTTTGATCCCCACTGTAATGTGGAGAAAACAGTCAACCACGTCACTTATTTTTTTCTCTCATGTACCCTTCACCACATCGCACCCAATATGACACAGTGGATTGTTGCCCTATATTCCAGTCCCTCCCCAACCCATTCACCTCTGGGATGCCCCACAATCAGACACCTTTTGCCCTGTGCATAGGGGATAAGTTGTCATTTACCTGACAACCCCTAAAATGAGAAGAAAAAAAAAATTATAATATATATACACATATATATGAAGTATGCAAAGTGACTCATCACACCACCTTCTCAGGTAGCGTGCCCTAAGATCAGCTCTGGCTCCAGTTACAAAGTCTCAGAAGCTGATTGGGATTTATGCCAAGCCAGAATTCTCCCCAGAAGGGAAGAAGACCCATCTGCAGACAGCTGTTTCGGGGTGTTTGGCCCTCGTCAGTACAGAACAGGGCGTTCTGGCTTAGCTGAGGATGAGAGACCTGTGACTAGTTTAAGGGGTCAAGTATTTTCCTCAGGGAGAGGAACACTGCTTCCGGTGTGTGTGTATATATATATATATATATATATATATATATATATATATATACACCTATGGATTTTTTACACTGGAAAAGGGATAGATTTTTAAAATAGTATAAATAGTCTATGTCCTATAGAATAATTAAATGCATATAGAATTTAATGTATGTGACATTTTAAATAGAGTTTAATAACACAATAAAAATACAGCTGAGATTTGCTGTCATGCCCAGCTGTAAACCTGATAATGCAGAAAGTACCAGATTCTGTGTCCTCATAGAAAGCAGCTCATGGAATACAGGAGTCAGTTTTTACTCTGCTAAGCTTCAGTTATAGAAAAATGTGAGCTGAGTTGTTTCAGAAGTGATTTGCCATCAGGAGCTGTAACTCTACCCTAAACACACTAATTCCAGTAGTCATTCTGACGTATGCGCAAAGGGGCCAAGTCTAAGTTTCCATGTTCTCCGTCACTTTGGTTCAAACTGAGATACAGGCTCCTTTTTTCAGTATTTGCAAAGAAAATATGACTTGCACCTTTTGTTACACGACCAGGAAGTCGGAGAGCTGAGCTGGGAAGCTATTAAGTTTAAACTTTCCTAAGAATCTTGTTTTTATTCTTTTACATCCTACATTTTTCATCTGTGGAAAGAAATCATTGATAATTGGCCACTGATTTCCTGAAAGACCTGCTTAGAAGGGTTTGTTGTGAATGCAAACAAAGTGACATCACTGTTGAAATCACGTTTAACCCATTCTCGGCATGTGGCTATTTACAGACTTATTCTTAGATGGCCTTAGCCAGTCACTTAATTTGACTTGCTTAGTAATTCCTTCCTTATAATATTTAGCATTTCATGGAAAATGTTACATCTTTGCGGGGACTATATAGTAAAACGGAACTGCTAGAAGTACAAGATGGAGACCAGGAAAAATTATCTATGATATTGTAATTTCAGACAATTGGTCTAATTAAGCAGCTTGAATACTGTAAAAAGCAAATGCTTTTATTAACGTAGTAGGAAGTTACACTAGTTTTAATAGCCTGCCCACCTGCTTGATGGCTAAATCCTTTTAGCTTTGGCTATGGCCACAGTGGACTTCTCTCCAGTACATTGATCAAGGAGCAGAATTTGGACACCTATAACCAGCTCCTGTCATATGATTTAGAGTAATCTGCTTTGTTCCTGTATGTGCTGCCAAATTTCCTCATAGAAACTGAGAAAAGTACTAAGAAATGCTTCTTTCTCCACTTATCAGGCTTCTTCCTCCTCTCCCCGTTCCTAAATCCATCAGCCTTTCTGAAAAAACTACTACATTCCACCTGGTGCAAATTAACCCACTGAGGGATGCCCATATTGGTCTTTGAAGAAAGGAGGAGGAAAGAGTGGCTGGAGAGAGACATAAGCAACTGTATCTCACCCCAGTGCTGAACTTATGTCTGAGTTTATGTTTACACGTCAGAATGACCGCACGGAGAATCTCCATACAGACATTCCGGACACTGAGGGGCCCCAGAATAATCTGCCGGCACTAGGACCGCATGGGACGGCTATGCATTCCTTGCAGTCTCAACACAAAGAAAGAACAGAAATCGGAATTTCCGTGCTGGAAACATCTGGCATGGAATTTCCGCCGTCTGTCCAGAGCAGCAGAATCCCATTGAATTCAACGGGACTCTGCTGCAGCAGAATCCGGCATGGAAATTCTTTCATGTGAACATAGCCTTAGACTGCTCAGGATTGTTCTTTAATGTTCTCCTTGCTGCTACTGCTACTTCTGATGATGTACTGTAAAGACATAGGAGAGCAGAATCCCCTCTTTTGTGTGTCTCCATCTGCTTGTTCAGGGACAACAGAGATTTAGAGCTGGAACCAGCAGAGAGGAAATCTTGTGAAGAATGCCATATATATGTTATATAATATTAAAAAAAATAATGATTTTTCTTATGTACATGCACATCATAGGTTGTCTGAACAATGTACCTAAAAAATCAGTTATTCTATTTGCTAGTATGAAAAAATGGAAAACATATAATGTTAACACATAAAAATGCACACTAATCCTGGGATAGTGAATTTACTAATGATTTGATATAGCAATTGCATTGTATGACTGTTAGCTTACAGTATATTTTACAGCATTTTTGTGGTGAAAAGTATTTCTAGAGTAAAAGGCAGCATTGGGGACAATTAAATTTCAATTTAAAGATCCTTTCTTTGCTTACAGCCTTTTGTAATTCATATTCATTGTAGAAGAGCCAATATCGGAGCATGTTTTCCTTTTTACATGAGTCGCAGCTGTTGTGAGGGATCTTGAGATCAACTGATTTGAGAAAGTTATCTCCTGTTTGACATAGTAATATGTCACATGGGTTCCAGTTTTACATCTGCTCAATATTTGGATGCTTAGACTGATAGGGTGTGGTATTGTGCCACAGGAACCTGCTCTGAAATTATGAAAAATGGTATTTAATATACCAAATCTGCTAGTTGTAAACAAGCCATTTAACTGTAGTAACCATTACTATATGTGATTTCATTTATCAGGGGGAAACTTCTGTGCTGGTTTTGATTTGAAAGCCTTAGCAAAGAATGCAACCTCTCTGAAGATAGAAACGAATGTCACTAAGGGACCTGGACCCATGGTATGTAAAACAGTTTAAAGTGCTATGTCACATTAACCTGACAAACATATGACACATGTAAATATTCTACAATTTTACTCAGGGACCTTCAAGGATGCAGTTTTCAAAGCCAATCATTGCCGCTGTTAGTGGTTATTGTGTGGCTGGAGGTCTTGAATTGTCTCTTATAGCAGACTTGAGAGTTGTGGAGCAAAGTGCAACATTTGGAGTATTCTGCAGACGTTTTGGTAAGTTTAAGGTTGGTTTCACAGACGTTTTCTTCATGGGTAATAGCGCCTACTGGGCATTTAATTTTTTACATTTTCCTAGAATTCCACACTTGTTCCTGCAGAAAAAGTCTGTAAGAACCTTCTGTTGGGCAGTTTCTTCAGCACAGTGCTGCAGAGAAGCACCAAGTGATTGGTCTCCCATATGTAGCTTTCAAGCAGACTGCAGTTGGCATCATGGATGAAGTAATAGTTTTATGGTAGGAAGCATATGAAATATTTTTCACATGGATTTCTAAAATAGAGATTAAAAATCCGGGGCACTTATGTCACTCACTTATTTTTGGTGGACACAACAAATGAGCCCCACTTTAACAGCATGTTGTGGCACTAATTAGAGGCACAGTCTTGCATTCTGTCATGTAAAAATAGCCCTAGGTAGCTGTTTTGGGTAAGACTGTGGCTGTCACTTCTGCGGGACATCATATAATGCGGGCACTGTTGTTAGTATTTTAATTAATAGGTCCTCGAGCCTGGCACTTCTATGGGGGATTGTGGCTGGGGCAATTGTGGAGGACTGGGACTGTCAGGCTGGAATTCCTGGGGTTTTTTTGCGCCAATTTTCCTTTTCAGCAAAAAAATGCGTCCAGATGTTAACGCAAGTCAATAGTAAACTGCAAAATGCCAGATCCACGTGGCGTTTTTCAGTTTGGCGTTTTTTTTTTTTTTTTTTAATCCTCTTGGCGTTTTTCAGCAATTTTGGGCTCAGAGGCTGGTTTTTCAAAACGCCCGACAAAACCTAGTATGGCGTTTTTTCAGGCGTTTTTTTTAATTCTTTTTTGGACACAAAAAAGTGATGGAGATACCTTTTATGTAAAAATTTTCGTAGGGTACCATTAAAAAAATAATAATAAAAAAGATACAGTAGGGATGGAAAAAATTGTATTAAACGAAATTTATCTTTTTTATTACGAAATTTTTATTAATTTTTAAGCAGGGATCAATTTATATGGGTGGGTAAAGCACTAAAAATGTAGCCGACAATAATAAAAATGTAGTGTGTGCGTGTTTTTCACTTTTTTTTTTCAACATTTTTTCCATGATGGGAGTAGTAGTACCTGTACTAATAGACAGATCACCTGTTGCGATCCTTCTGTATAATTTATAGATGCGGCCGGCCGCTCTTCTATGCACTGCCGTATATATACCTATTCATATTTCCCGCAGAGAGCTGTGATTGGCCAGATGGTTCCAGCCAATCACAGTTCTCTGTGGGAAATAGGAATATGTCTATATTTATGTCAGTGCAGGGGACCATAGAAGAGCGGCCGCCGCATCTATACATTATACAGGAGGATCACAGCGGGATACTCGCTGTGATCTGTTCTTAACTACAAGTACTACTACTCCCAACATGGAGCACACTCTGCTCCATGCTGGGAGCTGTAGTACCTGCATTAATAGACAGATCGCATCAGGTGTCAGAAATTAAACTCGCTGCGATCTGTCTATTAATGCAGGTACTACAGCTCCCAGCATGGAGCAGAGTGTGCTCCATGTTGGGAGTAGTAGTACTTGTAGTTAAGAACAGGTCATCCTGTCTATTGCAGAGATGGAGCGGCTTTCTTCTGCACTCACATCTCTGCACTATACTCCGGCCGGCCACTCACTCATTCATATTTCCCTCAGAGCTGTGATTGGCTGCAACCATCCGGCCAATCACCACTCTGGGCTGAAAATATGAATGAGTGATGTTCTATTCACATCACTGGCCGGAGTACAGAGCAGAGATGTGAGCGCTGTATAGAGAGCAGATATGCGAGCGCTGTATAGAGCCGCATCTCTGCTATATTATGGACGATCGCATCGGGTGTCAGACTGACACCCGGGGTGATATGTCTATTAGTAGAGTTACTACTACTCCCATAATGGAACAGTGTGTTCCATGTTGGGAGTAGTAGTACTACATAAAAAATGTTTTAAAAAAAAAGAGAAAAAAAAAGTTATACACACACACACTTTATAAAATAATTTATTAAAATGCTGTTATAAAAATAAAACATTTTGTTAAATACATTTTTTTACATCCCTACTGCATCCTTTTTTTTCCAACTAATTTTGTACAAAAAACGCCAAAGGGGCCAAAAAAGGCAAATTCCACACAAAGGTAAAAATACAAGAAAAAACGCCAAAACGCAGGGAAAAACAGTGGCAGTTTTTCTGGCGTTTTTTCTGGCGTTTTTAAGCCAAAAAAAATGCAGGGCAAAAACCTCAGTGGAATTATAGCCTCAGTGTTAAGAAGGCTCTGTGGCTTGTACTATTAGCGGGACACTGCAGCAACCAAAATCATTTATAATTTTTTATATTTCTACCCCTTTTCCATTTTCAAAGGTTGTTTCAACAAAATGCTGCCAAAACTGAGCATATCCTGTCTTTTTTAAAGTTAAATGGGTGCTGTCAGATATAGAAAACTTTTTATATGTTGTACATCTTGGCAAACAATAGTTTTTCTAATATACTTCTTTAAAAAATGTTCACATTTTATTAAAGAAAATTGCCTTTTAAAAAAAATCCCACTGATCCAAAAATCCTGGGACACTGATGAGTCCCACAGCAGCATGCTGTCCAAGGGTCATAAACATGAGATGGCTGACAAGGCTGCAGGAGGAATACAGCTTGCAGCAACACTGCTATAGCACAGAGTTTTACCAATCATGTGCCTCCAGCTGTTGCAAAGCAACAACTCCAAGCATGACTGGACAGTCAAAGGATGTCTGGGCATGCTGGGAGTTGTAGTTTTGGAAAATCTGTAGGCACACAGCTGAAGGCAGCACTGCCGCAAAAAAGAGTTATCCAAACACTGTACCTCCAACTATTTCAAAGCTACAAGTCCCAGCATTCCAGGACTGGCAAAGGATGATACACATGAATGACATAGCAAAAGATAGAAAATGTATGCATAAAAAAAGACTGTACTAATTTAGAAAGATGTAAGTTATACACTCACCATATTGTCTTTAGTGGTAAAGTACAGGCAATCTCCAATAATCATTGTGTGTGTGTGTGTGTGTGTGTACAGCATAAAACCAGAGAGGAAAGGAATAGAGCAGAGCTGCCAGGCTCACTCCCGAGAGCAATGAGTCAGCAGAGTGAGGGAGGGGGAGGAGTCATCATAGTACAGGCAAAAGAAGGACATGACCCCTCCCTCTGGAAAGATTAGAAAGACAGTGGGAAGCTGTAATATGCTATTTTTTGTAAAATATGGCTGATAGAGATTATATGTACTTGATCAGGATTAGGTACTGAGTAACATATAACAGTTTTTTTTTTTTTGTGTGGGATCTGACAGGTACGCTTTAATGCATCACCTAGATTTTTTTATATTGATTGATGCCAGTGGGAAGATAACACTAGAAAAGACATGTTTCAGTATCTGTCTCTATGGAGGAAAAACAATCAGCATATTCCATTTAAAGGAAGCCTGTCAGCTCTAGATCATGCTCAGAGCTCGGTCTTCTCCCTCCCTGCCTTGATTGACTGACATGCAGGCCTCCTCTTCCATCAATCACTCCTGCATGTCAGTCAAACAAGGCAGGGAGGGGTGCTGGAGGAAGGAGGCTCAATACAGCCTCTTTGAGCTGTCATCTAAAGCAGACAGATTCCCTTTAAAGAGCATATGTCTTCTCTCTATGAATTGATTTTTTTTTTTTACATAAGATTGTGTAAATGTTGATTTTCATCCAGAGAGATTGTGTGCTCTGCTTTACGTGCCCACACAGATTTTGACAGCTTTTCCTGCAAGAGTGTATATACCATGAGAGCTGTCACTCACTCTGCGTAGGTAGGGAAAACAGGACTTGCAAGTCATTTTCATAAAAGGAGGCAAAAAGTCTGCAGATTGTTTAACAAGAGTATTCTTAGGGAGATCTACTAGGATGGAGCACAGTTCTGTTCAGATATAGTCATACTTCTCTAAAATGGCAATATGAGACACTCCCTACTCTATGTAATGCCTGTGATGAGACCTCAGCATAGTCTAAGTAACAAGAGTGGGAAAGAAACTGTGCGGGAATAGAGGAAATTTTACTGGACAAGAAAGACTGCATGTTGTCCTTGCATGTTGATTGGCTATTACTTGAAGGTTCTTATGATAAAGTAATAAATATTACTTGACAATTATATTGATGTTAAGTAGACATACTTATGTATATGAGTATATATAATTTTTCATAGACTGGTGCATCATAAGTAAGTTTATGAGTTTAGCTTACATATTTCAGTCAGATACTGTTCTTTTCTTGTTTGGTCACAGTCTATGCTTATACATTGTATTTAATGCTGAACATCTGCCACATTTGAGGATGCAATTCCTTCTTTCTCACCAAAATTCCTAGCCTTGGTTTCTTGTTCTGTATGATGGATCGGACTTTAAGGATAGGTTCACACTGCGGAATCTTCCGGCAGAAAATTTGCGCCCGGAGATTCCGAGTGAGGCCAGCGTTGGTTTCCGTTCACAAATTCACACTTCACAATTTGTGAAGCGGAATTTGTGAGTGGAAAATCCACTTAAAAATTTTCGCCTGAAGAATGAGCAACGCAGTTCTTCAGGCAAAAATTTTTAAGCGGATTTTCCATTCACAATTTCCGCTTCACAAATTGTGAAGTGTGAATTTGTGAACGTAAACCAGTTCACTACACTATACATTTTAGTAAGCGGAATTTCTGCCTGCAATTTCAAAGCAGAATTGCAGGCAGAAATTCCGTAGTGTGAACCTAGCCTAAAACTAAGGCTTGTAAAAAGGGAGGTGACAGCGATGGCACAGCTCCACCTCTCCAGAAGCCATCTCTGATTTTTCTTCATGAACAGACCAGGCACAACTGCCCTATACATTTACCACCGCTCCCTGGTTCACTGCATGGTAACTGTTTGTTGACAACTCTGATGGACTAAAATTAGAGTCTGCATCACCACATGCAAACAGAGAGGACTGCTTACATGACTTCTGCTGCTCTATGTTTACAGTCATGTGGTCTGTTTTCAAGCCACACAAGCAAAATGCTGCATTTTTACGTCTTCCCTATTTTGACAACTGTGGTTGACACATCCACCTTCACATTTTCCAGCATCAGTGACACATTCTGCCTTCCTGCTGCCCCTTACTTAGAGAAGCATGTGGTTACCAGGCACAACCAAGTCTCAAACTTGTCTTTGTTCGTTTACAGACTTATAAATGTCATAAATTAACCTTTACCATTAATAAGCTGCTAATATCTTTCCTATAAAGAGTAATTTACTATGATCTTGTAACCACACTGACATCACTGAAACTACCCACTGAATAATCCCTAAAGTAGTCTCCGAAGAAATCATTACAGAGGGGTCTCATCTTAGATTTAGTTCTGACAGCTACTCGAGTGCTACCAGCTACTTTCTGCTAGGAAAAACTTTTAACTCTTCTCAGCCTTGATGCAACAAATCACCATCCAATCCAATCCCTACTGTTACTAAGGTCCTCTGCCTCCTATCTCACACAGTCCTGTCAGTGACCACCATACTCCTTTGGGGTAATCATAAATAAAAGGGGTTGTCTAGGCAAAAGTAACATTTTCTCCAAAGCTGAGGGTTATATAAAAGAAGTAAACATACTATACTTACCCCATAGCTGTCACACTGATTCTCTTGGTCCTCTGCTGGTCTGGTTTGTCATCTCACCCTTACAGAACTTGTCTAATCAGCAAGTTAGTAACTAAGGTGGAACTCCACTGCAGTGGAGCAGTTGTCCATAGCAACCAATCAGAGTACTTTTTTATTTAACCCCTTAAGGACCCGGGGTTTTTCCGTTTTTGCATTTTCGTTTTTTCCTCTTTACCTTAAAAAAATCATAATTCTTTAAAATTTTCACCTACAAATCCATATGATGGCTTATTTTTTGCGCCACCAATTCTATTTTGTAATGATGTCAGTCATTTTACCCAAAATCTACGGCGAAACGAAAAAAAAAATCATTGAGAGACAAAATTGAAAAGAAAAACGCCATTTTGGAAATTTTGGGGGCTTCCGTTTCTACACAGTACATTTTTCGGTAAAAATTACACCTTATCATTATTCTGTAGGTCCATACGATTAAAATGATACCCTACTTATGTAGGTTTGATTTTGTCGTACTTCTGGAAAAAATCTAAACTACATGCAGGAAAATGTATACGTTTAAAATTGTCATCTTCTGACCCCTATAACTTTTTAATTTTTCCGCATATGGGGCGGTATGAGGGCTAATTTTTTTTGCGCCGTGATCTGAAGTTTTTAGCGGTACCATTTTTGCATTGATAGGACTTTTTATTCATTTTTTCATGATATAAAAAGTGACCAAAAATGCACTATTTTGGACTTTGGAATTTTTTTGCGCGTACGCCATTGACCGTGCAGTTTAGTTAACAATATATTTTTATAATTAGGACATTTTCGCATGCGGCGATGCCACATATGTTTATTTACACAGTTTTTTTTTTTATGGAAAAAGGGGAGTGATTCAAACTTTTATTAGGGGAGGGGTTAAATGATCTTTATTCACTTTTTTCACTTTTTTTTTGCAGTGTTATAGCTCCCATAGGGACCTATAACACTGCACACACTGATCTTTTACATTGATCACTGGTTTCTCATAAGAAACCACTGATAGATGATTCTGCCGCTTGACTGCTCATGCAATTTCGCCGCGGCAATCCCTGAGTTAACTGGCATGGTTTCACTTTCATTTTAGATGCGGCATTCAACTTTGAACGCCGCGTCTAAAGGGTTAATAGCGCACGGCACCGCGATCAATGCCGCGCGCTATTAGCCACGGGTCCCGGCCGTTGTTAGAGGGCGGGCCCGACCCACTATGATGCTGGGCCACGCCGTGGCCCCCCGTTATAGAACGGGAGTGGACTCAGGACGTACAGGTACGCCCTGGGTCCTTAACAGGTTAAAAAAAAAAGGCCTCTGAAAATGTAAAGAAGAGATCTGATTGGTTGCTATGGGCAACTGGTCCACTTTTCCTCTGCACAGGTTTTGATAAATCTACCCCATTGTCTTTAGGATTGTAATCTGCTTACCTGATATTCTAATTCTGTCCCCTACTGCTGGCTGCCAGAAGTTCAATCATTTGAGTGGTTAGAAGCTAGACGAATGCGATGCCCTCCACTCCACAGTGACATCAGCTAGCTGCAATAGTCAAGCCATAGTCATCCTCTCTTCAAGTGCTCAGAAATACCATGCAGTTGCAAATTAAAGGAGATGTCCAGTGCGGACTTTTCCTATTTCATCCTGCCCGGGCTGCAAAAAAAGAGAAAACAAACTTTCACTTACCTTCCTATGTTCCCCCGGAGCTCCGCAACAGTTGATCGGTTTGCCGGGCTGTCTACTTCCTACTTCCCTTAGCCCAGGACATCACACAACGCTTCAGCCTATCACCGTCCGAGGCGGGACATCGCTGCGACCAGTGATAGGCTTAAGCGCCGTGTGACATACCGGACTAAGGGAAGTAGGTAGTAGACAGCCTGATTGACCGAGCAGCTGTTGCGGAACTCCGGGGGAACGTAGGAAGGTAAGTGAAAGTTTGTTTTCTCTTTTTTTTGCAGCCCGGCCAGGATGGAATAGGAAAAGTCTGCACCGAACATCTCCTTTAAAGATTAAGAATGAGTATATGATGAAATCTGGATTTTGGTGATGAAAGCATGGTATCATTTTGAGCATGTCCTTTTTGCCCAAAAAGTGTGCATATTTTTATAAATTTTGCACAGATATTATGCACTTAAAAACTACCTGCAAAAATTCTATGCCACAAATTCTAAATTCCCCCAAAGTGTATCAAAGGCTTGCACTGAAAATCATAAGTAAGACTTGGGAGAGCAATGTCCACGAAATGCCAACAGCAGGCAACCTTGGGAATCCTCCTCAATATGAACCTAGCCTACGTTGTAGTAAAAGAAAGTAATGTTTTCAATGTTCAAAATAATGTTAAACAAGCAATAATAATCATTATTGGTTAATAGCATTAACAATATAGCAAAGGAGGTTGTAGGCTAAGAGATATTGTTAAAGGGTTTGTCCTGCGTAAAACTTTATTATAGGAACGTCCTCTGCCTGCCTAATAAAATAATAAAGAAATTAACTTACCTTCCTCTGCTCATAGCCTTTAATATCAGGACTCCCTGTCTTCAGCCAATCTCTGCTGACAGTCTGCTTCCTGGAGCCGGCCAGAGCATTAGATGTGATGTCATAGCACTGCTCAGCCAATCACAGGCCGCAGCATTGATCCACCTTGGCTAGTGTTTGGTGGGCGGCACTGTCAGCTTCCCAAGCTGTAGACGCTACGCTCTGCAGCTTCGGGGAAACCAATATCACCAGACACAGACCGAGCACCCTGATACTAGTTTTTTTTAGGCAGGCTGGGAACAATACTGTAATTTATTTTTTTTACACTGGACAGCCCCTTTAAAGGAAACCTGTGCCCACATTTATGCTGCCCAATCTCTGGGCCTCAGGACTTTGACTTTTGAATTATGTGCATAAAGCTCATGTCCACAGGTCTAAAGTCACGTGATGGATGTCAATAGAGAATCCTTTATTTTAACTGCAGCAAAAAACACAGTCAACTGTACTTTTCTATTGATAGGTATTGCACATAAAGTTTTTCAACTTGGAGGCCCATAGGCATCGTATGATTATACAGTGGCCTATGTCATAGCCTTCTGTTAGAGGTATATGTTGGGAAATGATCCTGACTTATACCTCATATGCGACAATCAGACAGTAAGAACATACCCTTAGTTATGGTTCCTTCATTCCTGTAAACTGTATTTTACACTAAGGCGCTGCTGCATGTTAGAGAAATCATATTTATAAAACACTTCCGTCCAGTGTGAAGTGGCACGGTCATGGGGAAGCTTCACTGGGCATTTACCCTGCGGCTTCTTCACACCCAGCTCAGCCGAATTGACATGTTGATGTCTCTTTTGCTGTCTTTTCATATTGTATGAAAATTAGTGGTTCCTTTGTTTTATCATGATTTTACTGGATTTCAGCACTGTAGCGTCATTTACTTTTATTTTTCTTCAAGTTTCCTTCTCTTGTTGGTAGGTTAAGTAGAACAGTTCAGAATTAGAAGGGCTGAACACTTCTTGGAATCTTCTTCAATGTATAACTGCATTTAAGTTTTGACACACCCTTACACACCCTGTAAATGCATTTAGCAAACATTTTCTAATATAGCAGCCCTGATTTGCATTACGCAAATATTCCTTTTGCTTTTTCCAATCCGGGCTATAGCTGCATTATATAACAACAATATTAATAAAAACAATGTGTTTGCTTACATGAATACATTCTTTCAAACTTGTTCTTTCTACTTCATTAATACTTGCATCCCAGCTGTATTCATTTGTCTTCTATTTTATTAGAACGATAGAAAGAATGCAATAAAAAGACCTATTTGTGGTAAATATATAGCATAATATTTAGTGTACATGTTTACTCTGTAAGACTTATAGACCGTTATTTAGTACACACTCATGTGTATGATTACAAGGCCAGCTTGGGCAAAGTATTGGTAGAAATGGATCCTCTGGGTTGCTATAAAAATTGGCATTGGCTAGACTGAAGAATGGAGTCCCTCCGTCCTTACCCTTTAAAGGGAATGTTTCATCAGAAAATGACCTATTGTTTAAATTAGGTTTTTATGCTAACCATATTTATTTATTTTTTTAAATTTCCTGTTTGATATTTATATTTTATAATAATCCTGGAATCTTGCAGTTTCCATTCTGGCCGCTAGGTTAAGCTGAGACTTCCGGTTCTGTACAGATAATTTCCCAGTAATGCTTTTATTCTCAAGAGCATAGTGAAAGGTAGAAAGATGACACTAGATCCACCACCATTTACAGAAGATATTAACCTTGTCACGTTGGGCAGGGAAGAAGAGTGCATCCCTAATATAGCCCACAGCCTCTGTCACTGCCTATTTGACAATCTGCTCTAGGTAGTGGACTCTCAACTGGGTTCCCAGTAGTTCTCTACTCTGGATTGGTGCAGGGCATCGGGAAAAGTCAGACAAGCAAAATTGGTAACAGTCAGAAGCTGAGGTCTGGAATACCAATAGGGACTGCAGAGACAAACAGACAGACTAAGGTCAGCAACAAGAGGCCAAATAGGTACAAAATCAGCAGGCAAAAGAGTAGTCAAACCCCAGTAGCAAAGATCAGAGTAAAAAAGAGACAGAACAGAACAAAATCAGAGGACTGCTTATGCAAGGATGTGAGCCACAATCAACAGCAAACCTGATCTCATGAGGGTTTATATATCTGCCCAGAAAGGTATACAAACCAAGCATAGTTGGCCCTATGCTCCTCCAGCAGATAGGACAATAGGAACTGTCACTTACCTTTGCACAGCTCAGTGTAATGCAGAGCTGTCGCCTCGGTGATGCATGATTCTGCTTAGGGTGCAGAAGCTCCATCCTGGATTGTGACATCCCCCTCTCCCTGTAGAACAGGGGACTCAAACTGGTGGCCCTCCAGATGTTGCAAAACTTCAACTCCCAGCATGCCTAGACATGCCCAGACATCTGTCGGGTATGCTGGGAGTTGAAGTTTTGCAACATCTGGAGGACCACAAGTTTGAGACCCCTGCTGTAGAATGACCTCTCAAACGGTCATAAAACAGCTCAAGCAAGATAGCAGCCCCCTTTAATAATGACCAAAAAAGTAAATACAAAAATACAATCACAAAATAGAAACAGCTTTGTTAAAAAGAACAGGTTTTAGTATCTGGCTCTAATCAGAAAAAAAAAATCCATGTGGCACATTCCCCTTAACACAGTGGCGTAGCAGTGGGGGGGGGGGCATGAGTACACAGCGTGTGAGCCGCGGGGACGCGATCCAGGGCAGCATGGCGCTATGTCACATAATTGCGCCGGCCTGGAGATCCCGTTCCTGCGGCTCGCATACTGTAAGTAAGACGAGTATGCTCAGGGCCCAGGGGGCATTATATCATACAGGAAGAGGGGGGGGGGGGGGTTAAAAACCGGGGGGGGGGGGGGGCAGAGAAAAGGGAATATTTAATGTGAGGGACAAAGCACAGGGGGCATTATATGTGAAGAGCACATGACAGGTAGAGCCCCCTGTGCTGTGCCCCTCACATATAATGCCCCCTGTGCTGCGCCTCTCACATATAATGCCCCTGTACTGTGCCCCTCACATATAATGCCCCCTGTGCTGCGCCGGTAGAAAACTTTTTATTTTTTATTTTTATGAACTGGTGACAGAAAGTTAAACAGATTTGTAAATTACTTCTATTAAAAAATCTTTCAGTACTTATTAGCAGCTGTATGCTACAGAGGAAATTCTTTGCTTTTTGAATTTCTTTTTTGTCTTGTCCACAGTGCTCTCTGCTGACACTTCTGTCTGTGTCAGGAATTGTTCAGAGTAGCTTAGGTTTGCTATGAGGATTATCTCCTACTCTGGACAGTTCCTGATATGGGCATCAGATGTCAGCAGAGAGCAGAGGTCCTCTTTTGGTCCATATAGACATGATAATGACATCATATAGTTTCTTCAGATTTGTTGATTGCACGTCCATTATGGGAATCTTCCGCTCCAACACATCCCAAAAGACTCTAGAGGCCATTGAAGCCTTGTGAGCTCATTTTCATATTAAAGAAACTAGTTTGCAATGACGATGTCAGCTTGTGAGATGATATCATGATGTGACATGGTGCATTATCCTGCTGGAAATAGTCATCAGAAGAGGAGTACACATAAAGGAATGGACATGGTCAGCAACAATACACAGGTATGCTGTCATGTTCTCAATTGGTACTAAGGGGCTTAAAGTGTGCAAAGAAAACATCCCCTAACCCATTATAACACCACCTTGAACCGCTGATACAAGGCAGGATGGATCCATGCTTTCATGTCGTTTACGCCAAATTCTTACCCTACCATCTGAATGTTACTGCTGGAACCGAGGCTCATCACATCATTCTTTCGGTCTTCCATTCTCCAATGTAAGTAAGCCTTATGCAAATTGTAATCTCCTGTTGTTAGGTGACAGGAGTGGCATTTGGTGTGGTCTTCTGCTGCTGTAGCCCATCTGCTTCTACATTCGACATGTTTTGCCTTTAGAGATGATATTCTGCATACCTTGGCTTTAACGAGTGGTTATTTGAATTGCTGTTGCCTTTCTGTTATCTCAAGCCAGCCAGCCCATTCTCCTTTGACATCAACTGCCTCTCCCTCTGTTTACCTTTCTGGCACCAGCTGATTTAAAAATAAAAAAAATTCCACCGGAAAACTTCTTTGTTCTGTTATTGTCTTAGTTATATTTGTCTGTGGTTTTCTTTGTCAGGTGTTCCGCTTATTGACGGTGGGACAGTAAGACTGCCCCAGTTAATTGGGCTTTCCAGAGCTATGGACCTTATTCTTACAGGAAGGCCGGTAAATGCCCAAGAGGCGCATGCATTTGGACTAGCTAATCGGGTGGTTCCTGATGGACAAGGTGAGTGAGGATCTCTTCAGAAAAAATACCTGTATCTGTTTATAACATATCTGTTTACTTTGCTGTTCTCTATCATACCAGACGACTGTCTCAACATACACTTTACAGTCAGGATCCAAAATGTTAAACTTGACTATTGAAACCTGAGTGATGATTCACTCTTCACTGTCTTACATTATGGAATTTGATGTGGAGAAGCTTTATACTGAGGTTTATGTAGCAATATCTCTGCCGAAAATGATGCAACCACTTTACCATTTAGAGGGACATCTGTATCAGTTTTTAAACAAATGAGTACAAGCTAAATATGGCAGAAATTAACCAATAGTCTCCTAATGGCCTTTGGAATATAACACCACTTAAAGGGGTATTCCGGGATTTTTAGTTCTTTGAATGTGAGACAGGGGCAGCAAAGTTTAGTGGCTAGTATCTCATTTATTTTGTCTTTTTCCCTGGAAGTTCATTTCTTGCAGCCCACAAAGTGAGTGTTGTCTCAGACCTTTCCCAGCATGCTGTGCAGCCCGAGACCATACATCACAAGTCAGGTGCTAAAAGGTGGCTTGGCTGCTTTGTCTGTTGTGTGTGAAGCTAGCCCTCTGATGATGTGACTGGTGATCTTATGAGTGCATTCATCATCATTCAGATCCACAGCTTGTGTGTCAAGTCATGTCAGTCAAGTCATGTGATCAAAGTGACATGTACAAGCAATGCAAAGTATCCTGCACTCTCCGCTAGGAAATTGACGTTCCTAAATGGAGGATTCTGGGGGACCAGAAAAGCAGACTGGCTGTCCTGGTCCCCCGGAATCCTCCATTTAGGAACGTCAAGTCAATTTCCTAGCGGTGAGTGCAGGATACTTTGCATTGCTTGTACACATCACTATCTTAAGTCTATCCTATGGTATTGTCCTAGCACCACTGCAAGACTCATTGTTGTCAGTTGAACTGCTGTCACGCTGCCTAGCCTAACCCCTAAGATTGATGCATATGTGAGACCTGGTGGTGCCGTCCCATACCCTGTTGACACTCATGTGATCAAAGGGCTGCAGTGGGTTGGCGACTGATGTGTGGGGAGGAAATAAGTCAGCTCTCATCTTGAAACAAAGAATCCTGGGGATTGTAGGGAAGCCACGGAAACCGGAAGTAGCTAGTTCTCAAAAACAAGCCAGCAGTGTGATGGGGGACACAAGACACAACTATTAAAGGGGTACTCCGGTGGAAAACTTTTTTTTTTTTTATCAACTGATGCCAGAAAGTTAAAGGAAAGCTGTCATCAGAATCACCCGCACTAAACCTGTTACACAGGCTTGTAGTGCGGGTGATCCTGATTAAAACGCTCCTTACCTGGTTAAAAATGGTTCAGCGCTTCTTCAGATATCTTTATTTTTAGTTTTCTGTTATTCCCTGGCTTGGGACTCAGTGGGAGGTGTTATCATCTGGGACTCGGCCACACGTCATTCTAGCTGGGCGGAGCTGCCGCCCGGCTCATGAATATTCATGAACTTATCCTCGCGGCCCTCCCCACCAGACCTAGAAAAAGGAGTTAGACCAGGAGGATAAGTTCATGAATATTCATGAGCCGGGCGGCAGCTCCGCCCAGCTAGAATGACGTGTGGCCGAGTCCGAGATGATAACACCTCCCACTGAGTCCCAAGCCAGGGAATAACAGAAAACTAAAAATATAGATATCTGAAGAACCGCTGAACCATTTTTAACCAGGTAAGGAGCGTTTTAATCAGGATCACCCGCACTACAAGCCTGTGTAACAGGTTTAGTGCGGGTGATTCTGATGACAGATTTCCTTTAAACAGATTTGTAAATTACTTCTATAAAAAAAATCTTAATCCTTACAAATCTGTTTAACTTTCTGGCACCAGTTGATTTAAAAAAAAAAAAAAAGGTTTTCCACCGGAGTACCCATTTAATCCTTCCAGTACTTATTAGCTGCTGAATACTGCAGAGGAAATTATTTTCTTTTTGTAACACAGAGCTCTCTGCTGACATCATGACATCAGTGCTCTCTGTTGACACCTCTGTCCATTTTAAAAACTGTAGGAGAAAATCCCCATAGCAAACATATGCTGCTCTGGACAGTTCCTAAAATGGACTGAGATGTCACTGTGGTCATGATGTCAGCAGAGAGCACTGTGTACAAAAAAGAAAATAATTTTGTTTGTAGTATTCTGCAGCTAATAAGTACTGGAAGGATTAAGATTTTTTAATAGAAGTAATTTACGAATCTGTTTAACTTTCTGGCACCAGTTGATTAAAAAAAAGAGATTTCCACCGGAGTACCCCTTTAATCACCAACGTAAGCACCTGCCAGTCTATTTTTTTCTTGGCTATACTGATGTCAGTAAGGAACCACCCCTGTGGTTGATGATTTTTCCACCAATAGTAACATCTCCAACCGTTTTTGTTACGTAGTCTTTATGCCATTTCACTTGTGATTTATTCCAGACACAGCTTTCACATATGATTGGCTACAACTCCTATACGTGCTTTTTGTCTAGACTAGCTGGAAACAAGCATGTAAACTTATTGGGGACATTTATCATGGTGTTTAGAGCCTTTTTTGCTTACTCTGGGTGCACAAAAAAGTCGCACGTGTGCTTAAAGGAGAACTCCAGAATATAAAAATTGTCCTCCATACTGCCGGCAGAAAAAAAATAAAGATGTGCATACCTTCCTTTGCTCCCCCGGGGCCTCTGGTAACCATCTCTGGTCTCCGCAGCGATTCTCTTCCTGGTTGCCGGTGGTCGGCGAGTCATACTGCGCTGTGTGAGAAAGCTTCAAGACACACAATTCTTCACTACACCGGCACCTGCTGCCGGGGCCATAAAACGTCACACTGCCGCTCAGCCCATCCCCGGCCAAGTCGGGACTTCACTGCGGCCAGAGATTGGCTGAGCGCAGTATGACACGCTGACCACCAGCAACCAGGAATAGGATCGCGGTGGAGACCGGAGCAGGTTACCGGAGGCCCCGGGAGAGCGAAGGAAGGTATGTACATCTTTATTTTTTTTACTGCCGGCAGTATGGGGGACAATTTTTATATTCTGGAGTTCTCCTTTAAGCACTTTTTTGTGACCTTTGTGGGTATGCATAAAGTTGCAAACAGCCCTACCTAAGCAACTTTCTGTTTTCACTTTGCAGTGGTCACGAATTAATGATGCTCGAATGTCGCACGTAGGCAAAAAAAAAGGCTCAACTGCAACTTTTGTGTTTTTGCTTATGTGCTTCAAATTCATTTATGTGTTAGTATGATAAATATGTAGCACATAAGCAAAACTAAAGCAAAACTAATTACTTCAGAACTCACTTACCAAAGACAACAATGATTAATGTCCCTCATTGTGATAAATCAGCTACCACCTAGCAACAAAACTGAAGCTCAATTTTCCCTAAATATACAGGTTAACGGATAATACATCACAGCACTGTACCTCATATATAGCCTATTTTTTAGTTTTAAGTAATAGTTTAATAAATTAATGATTTCCTTTACCTCATGAAAAATATTGGTATTTCAAGTTGCAATTGTAGCTTGATACAAAAGTATAAAACTGTGGGCCTTGAAGAATATTTTTCAAGTGGCCAGATTTAATTCTCTAAGCTCATATAAGAATCTGCTATTCTGTAAACAGCTGGCCTAAGTCATGCTAAGCCTCACATAAAAATTTTGTCATTTGGGTTCTGTGCCAGACTGGGTCAATAGTCTGACTCATCACTGCCACTAAAGAATTTAAAGACTTTAGTGCTCAATTAAGAGGATTTCTTTTTCCTCATGTACAGAACAAACTTTTGTAATATTTTCCAAAATTATTATTTTTTTATTTTCAGGGTAAAACTAGTATTGGAGCCACTGTTACTTTATTAATAAACTTAATTAATGTGAAAATCCTTTGACTCACAGCCATATAATTTACACTTCCCAGAATCTATTGTTTATACTAAAAGTACTATTATTCTTTCACCTGACAAGAGTACGAACCTCTGGTCACAAGGTGAATTATCGGATGTGACCCAGAACCGACATTGGCTCTGTGCCATGAATGGCAGTTGTGTTTGCGCGAAGCCCAGACACGAGTATTACTCATAGTTTTTGGTGCTAGGAAGGAATCATTTCTGTGAAATGCATCACACCATTTACTTATTGCTGAAAAATATTAAGTTTTCATTATAATATTTTTCCCCTGGAATCTTTGACTGCTGCAGACAACATATCTGTCTGAGTTAATATAATATTTGTAATACTAATTATTAAAATATTGAAATTATTATATTAAAACTGGTTTCTTTTTATTATTCTCTAAAAGTAAAATATGTTAATCTACTTCTGTGTCAAATACTAATCCTAGTTAACCACTACTTTAATAAATTATTTTGAAGATTTGCATTTTGTTAGCATTTTTATCATAGGCATACACCCCTGAGCAATATATGGAAATATACCGTATATACTCGAGTATTAGCCATTCCGAATATAAGCCGAGGCCCCTAATTTCACCCCAAAAACCTAGGAAAAGTTATTGACTCGACTATAAGCCCAGGGTGGGAAATACATCATCCCCCCTGTCATCATCCAGACCGCCGTCATTAACACCCCCGTCATCATCACCCAGTCATCATCACCCTCGTCATCATCCCCCTCGTCACTATCCCCCTTTATCATCACCGCCTGTCAATCCCTTTGTCATCATCCAGACCCCCCTTTTGTTTTCTACTCACCTCCCCAGTTGTTGCTTTCTCGGTGGGAAGGAAGGGTGAGCTGGTCCGGGCCATCTATGCTGCAGGGACCGTCTGGTGGGGAGGGTTAGTTGTTCCGGGCTGTCCATCTTCACCTGGAGGCCCTCTTCTACTCTCCGGGAAGGCCACGGGCTAGTGACGTTGGGTTGACGATGACGCGCAGGGACGTCCCTGCGCAGCAGACATCCGTGACGTCCCTGCGCATGAACCTCCCTGCGTGGTGGCGTCAATGCAGCATCACTAGTTCGAGCCGGCCCGGAGCGGAGAAGAGGTCCTCCCGGGGAAGATGGACAGCCCGGAATGACTAACCCTCCCCACCGGACGGTCCCTGCAGCATAGATGGCCAAAGAAGGACAGCCCGGACCATCCCCTCACAGCTAAGCCAGAAGCGTTTTTTTGTTCTCGAGTATAAGCCGAGGGGGGGCGTTTTCAGCACGAAAAATCGTGCGGAAAAACTCGGCTTATACTCGAGTATATACTGTCACGATGCCGGCTGGCAGGAGGTGGATCCTCTGTGCCAGAGAGGGATAGCGAGGACCGTGCTAGTGGACCGGTTCTAAGACACTACAGGTTTTCACCAGAGCCCGCCGCAAAGCGGGATGGTCTTGCTGCGGCGGTAGTGACCAGGTCGTATCCACTAGCAACGGCTCACCTCTCTGGCTGCTGAAGATAGGCGAGGTACAAGGGAGTAGGCAGAAGCAAAGTCGGACGTAGCAGAAGGTCGGGGGCAGGCGGCAAGGTTCGTAGTCAGGGGAGATAGCAAAGTTCTGGTACACAGGGTATAAACACACAAAAACGCTTTCACTAGGCTCTAGGGCAACAAGATCCGGCAAGGAAGTGCAAGGGAGGAGACTAGATATAGCCAGGAAACAGATGGGAACCAATTAAGCTAATTGGGCCAGGCACCAATCATTGGTGCACTGGCCCTTTAAGTCTCAGGGAGCTGGCGCGCGCGCGCCCTAGAGAGCGGAGCCGCGCGCGCCAGCACATGACCGCAGGAGACGGGAACGGGTAAGTGACCTGGGATGCGATTCGCGAGCGGGCGCGTCCCGCTGTGCGAATCGCATCCCCAACGGCCATGACAGGGCAGCGCTCCCGGTCAGCGCTGACCGGGGAGCTGCAGGGAGAAAGGCGCCGTGAGCGCTCCGGGGAGGAGCGGGGACCCGGAGCGCTAGGCGTAACAGTACCCCCCCCCTTAGGTCTCCCCTTCTCTTTATCGGGTAACTGCCTCCCCTGGGATGAGGACACCGGGAAAGGAAGGAGGGATTCCTCAACGGCAGGCAGAACCGCAGGAGTAGGAATGGGGAGAGAGGGCAGAGGGCGAGACCTGGCACGGGGCAGTGTGACACCAGGACGAGGGCCATGAGGGGACACAGAAGCTTGCCTGGGAGGGGGGGAGGGGCATTTCCTGTGGCAGGCAGAGTCCTTAATGACCTTAGGGGGACCGGATACAGGAGGAACCACAGAGTTACGGCAAGGGTTACTGGGAACCGGTTTTAGACAGTTCTTGGCACAAGAGGACCCCCAACTCTTGATCTCCCCAGTGGACCAATCCAGGGTTGGGGAATGAAGTTGAAGCCAGGGAAGTCCAAGGAGAATTTCCGAGGTGCAATTGGGGAGGACCAAAAGTTCAATCCTCTCGTGATGAGATCCGATGCTCATAAGAAGGGGCTCCGTGCGGAAACGTATGGTACAGTCCAACCTGGCTCCGTTGACCGCGGAGATGCGGAGTGGCTTGACAAGACGGGTCACCGGAATATGGAATTTATTCACAAAGGACTCCCGAATAAAATTCCCAGAAGCTCCAGAGTCCAGACAGGCCACGGCTGAGAGGGGAGAGCTGGCTGAAGTGGAAATCCGAACAGGTACCGTGAGACGTGGAGAAGCCGACTTGGCATCAAGAGACGCCACACCCACGAGAGCTGAGTGTGAGCGTGCGTTTCCCAGACGTGGAGGACGGATTGGGCAATCCACCAGAAAATGTTCAGTACTGGCACAGTACAAACAAAGATTCTCTTCCTTACGGCGATTCCTCTCTTCCAGGGTCAGGCGAGACCGATCCACTTGCATGGCCTCCTCGGCGGGAGGCCTAGGCGCAGATTGCAGTGGAGACTGTGGGAGAGGTGGCCAGAGATCTAAGTCTTTTTCCTGGCGGAGCTCTTGATGCCTCTCAGAAAAACGCATGTCAATGCGAGTGGCTAGATGAATGAGTTCATGCAGGCTAGCAGGAGTCTCTCGTGCGGCCAGAACATCTTTAATGTTGCTGGATAGGCCTTTTTTAAAGGTCGCGCAGAGAGCCTCATTATTCCAGGAAAGTTCAGAAGCAAGAGTACGGAATTGTATGGCGTACTCGCCAACGGAGGAATTACCCTGGACCAGGTTCAGCAGGGCAGTCTCAGCAGAAGAGGCTCGGGCAGGTTCCTCAAAGACACTTCGAATTTCCGAGAAGAAGGAGTGTACAGAGGCAGTGACGGGGTCATCACGGTCCCAGAGCGGTGTGGCCCATGACAGGGCTTTTCCAGACAGAAGGCTGACTACGAAAGCCACCTTAGACCTTTCAGTAGGAAACTGATCCGACATCATCTCCAGATGCAGGGAACATTGGGAAAGAAAGCCACGGCAAAACTTAGAGTCCCCATTAAATTTGTCCGGCAAAGACAGGCGGAGGCTAGGAGTGGCCACTCGCTGCGGAAGAGGTGCAGGAGCTGGCGGAGGAGATGGTTGCTGCTGCTGTAGCTGAGACTGAATCTGCTGTAGCTGCGACTGGAGTTGCTGAGTCATGGTGGTCAAGTACGACAGCTGGTGATCTTGTTGGGCAATCTGTCGGGCTTGCTGGGCGACCAGTGTGGGGAGGTCGGCGACAACAGGCAGAGGAACTTCAGCGGGATCCATGGCCGGATCTACTGTCACGATGCCGGCTGGCAGGAGGTGGATCCTCTGTGCCAGAGAGGGATAGCGAGGACCGTGCTAGTGGACCGGTTCTAAGACACTACAGGTTTTCACCAGAGCCCGCCGCAAAGCGGGATGGTCTTGCTGCGGCGGTAGTGACCAGGTCGTATCCACTAGCAACGGCTCACCTCTCTGGCTGCTGAAGATAGGCGAGGTACAAGGGAGTAGGCAGAAGCAAAGTCGGACGTAGCAGAAGGTCGGGGGCAGGCGGCAAGGTTCGTAGTCAGGGGAGATAGCAAAGTTCTGGTACACAGGGTATAAACACACAAAAACGCTTTCACTAGGCTCTAGGGCAACAAGATCCGGCAAGGAAGTGCAAGGGAGGAGACTAGATATAGCCAGGAAACAGATGGGAACCAATTAAGCTAATTGGGCCAGGCACCAATCATTGGTGCACTGGCCCTTTAAGTCTCAGGGAGCTGGCGCGCGCGCGCCCTAGAGAGCGGAGCCGCGCGCGCCAGCACATGACCGCAGGAGACGGGAACGGGTAAGTGACCTGGGATGCGATTCGCGAGCGGGCGCGTCCCGCTGTGCGAATCGCATCCCCAACGGCCATGACAGGGCAGCGCTCCCGGTCAGCGCTGACCGGGGAGCTGCAGGGAGAAAGGCGCCGTGAGCGCTCCGGGGAGGAGCGGGGACCCGGAGCGCTAGGCGTAACATATACAGTATATGGTTTGTTGAAGGGGTATTCTGTTATCGATTATTAAAAATTATATGTATCTGGAATTGTAAAAAAAAAAAAATTTACCCAAAAAAAGCCAAACTTACCTACCCCGGGATTCCCCAATCTTGTTTCTTCCTGTTTTTAAAGATAGCTTAGTGCAGGACCTGCCCACTTAGCTGATCACTGACCACAGTGGTGTCCCATCTCAACCATTGAATGGCTGAGCGGGCCATGGTATGCTTGTGAGGTGTCGAGTCCATCACGTAGGGGTAATGCTTTACCTTTGTGTGCCAATCCATAGGCACAGAAAGTACAGGCTGTGACTATGGGAGCAGCATACATAAGATTGGCATAGTAAAAGGAGGGGCAGAGGAGAAAAGTGACATCTGCAGCACCCTTTAACAGAAACAGACATTTTCCATCTTTAAGGCTGTGTTCACAAATACTTTTTGAGGTGTATTTTTATAATATACAACAACCATATTACACCTCAAAATACACATGCAGTGGTCCCTCAAGTTACATTATTAATCAGTTCCAGGACATCCATTGTATGTTGAAACAATTGTTTATTGAGACCATAACTCTACAGAAACCTGGTAATTTTCTGAAGCCCCAAAATATAATCTAAAAATAGGAAAAAATAAGTAGATAACTAATATAGATAAAGCAAGTCCTTAAATATAAAAGTAAAAATTAGCTGCTGGAAGCTGTATATCACTGTCTCTGTAGAGAACAGGAGCATCTTTAGAGTCCTGTACAGTACACACAGTGTCCTAAAAAAGTAACATGGAGTCACCCTCACCTGATGTCCAAAGGAGCAGCTAACCCTGGCACAGGTAAACAGTAGTAAAGAACTTGAAGTACCTCCCTGTACTGTAGAGAGGTGTTAGCAGACAGCCAGTCAGTGCATGCACTTCAGTAATACAGGTGTTTTACCAGTTAATGCCCATTCTGATTGGTCAGTTCTTCCAGCTATTGACACGTTTCACAGATCTGTTCCCCCACATTAGGTGCAGTACAATTCCCCCACATTAGGTGCAGTACAATTCCCCCACATTAGGTGCAGTACAAATCCCCCACATTAGGTGCAGTACAATTCCCCCAGATTAGGTGCAGTACAATTCCCCCACATTAGGGGCAGTACAGTTCCCCCACATTAGGTGCAGTACAGTTCCCCCACATTAGGTGCAGTACAGTTCCCCCACATTAGGTGCAGTACAGTTCCCCCACGTTAGGTGCATTACAGTTCCCCCACATTAGGTGCAGTACAGTTCCCCCACATTAGGTGCAGTACAGTTCCCCCACATTAGGTGCAGTACAGTTCCCCCACATTAGGTGCAGTACAGTTCCCCCACATTAGGTGCAGTACAGTTCCCCCACATTAGGTGCAGTATAATGTTCCCCCACATTAGGTGCAGTATAATGTTCCCCCACATTAGGTGCAGTAGCATGTTCCCCCACATTAGGTGCAGTAGCATGTTCCCCCACATTAGGTGCAGTATAGCTCCCCACATTAGGTGCAGCATGTTCCCCCCACATTAGGGGCAGCATGTTCCCCCACATTAGGGGCAGTATAGCTCCCCACATTAGGTGCAGCATGTTCCCGCACATTAGGTGCAGTAAAGATCCCCCAAATTAGGTGCAGTATAGCTCCCCACATTAGGTGCAGCATGTTCCCCCACATTAGGTGCAGTATAGATCCCCCAAATTAGGTGCAGTATAGATCCCCCAAATTAGATGCAGTATAGCTCCCCACATAAGGTGCAGTATGTTCCCCCACATTAGGTGCAGTATGTTCCCCCACATTAGGTGCAGTATGTTCCCCCACATTAGGTGCAGTATAATGTTCCCCCACATTAGGTGCAGTATAATGTTCCCCCACATTAGGTGCAGTATAATGTTCCCCCACATTAGGTGCAGCATGTTCCCCCACATTAGGCGCAGTATAGCTCCCCCAAATTAGGTGCAGTATAGATCCCCCAAATTAGGTGCAGTGTAGCTCCCCACATTAGGTGCAGCATGTTCCCCCACATTAGGTGCAGCATGTTCCCCCACATTAGGTGCAGTATAGATCCCCCAAATTAGGTGCAGTATAGATCCCCCAAATTAGGTGCAGTATAGCTCCCCACATTAGGTGCAGTATGTTCCCCCACATTAGGTGCAGTATGTTCCCCCACATTAGGTGCAGTATGTTCCCACACAGACATACAGCCTCCAACCATACAGTGTATGGCTGGAGGCTGTATGCCTGTGTTCTGCACCACTTCAGTGCTCCGACCACCGCTCCTCCGGTCCGGACATAGCAGTAAGTCCCGGGACCGAAGGAGTGGTGGTCGGAGCACCGAAGCTGACATGCCGCTGGTAACACTTACCTAGCTGGCCAGCGCACGTCCTCATCGCTGCCCCGCTCCTCCGTGCTCCGTTGCTATGGGCGCACGCACGGCTTCAGTGATGTCCCTGCGTGCGCCACCTTCCCGGCAGCCCCTGCATTTTTAAAGTAAACGCGGGGCCTCCGAGAGCACATCCCTGTGTCCCGTAAACATCTTTCGGGACACAGGGATGTCCCAGGCAGCGGCCGCCCGGATAAATGTCGTCAGCGGGCCGCATGTGGCCCACGGGCCGTAGTTTCAGGAACCCTGGTCTAGTGGCTCTTTCTGTTCTTTACCAGAGATCCCTATAAGGATGTTTAAGATTAAAGTGGTAATTTGGCAATAAATTTTTTTTTATTGATTCACCTGCCCCGATTCTTCACAGCTGCCAGTCTGAGTCCCTGCTCCTGACCGCTGCATCCTGGTTGCTCTAACATGTCATCCCTGCAGGATAATGCCCACTGAACCAGTCACTGATGGAGACAGGTAAGCGCTACAGACAGTCACTGGGACAGTCAGTGGGCTTCCTTACAGAGTTGACATGTCTGGGAAACTGGTGAACAGCAGTGACCCAGCCCCCTCATAATCCCAACTGCTGAGGAATGTGGCACGTAAATATACTATTTTTTAGTTTCAAAGTCTATTAAAGAATCAGTTTTCTGAAATAACCTTTTAATCAAATCACCAGGTTGTGGTCTCCAAAGTAGTCATTGGTTAATATCGGAATACAGAAGTGATAATATAACTGGAGAATAGTCAGATGAAATTGTGGGTCAAAACCAGTAGCTCATTTAGAGTCAAGGTCAGAGTTCAGGCCAGGAGTCTACAACAGGATATACAGTGGGGCAAAAACGTATATAGTCAGCCACCAATTGTTCAAGTTCTCCTACTTAAAAAGATGAGAGAGGCCTGTAATTTTCATAATAGGTATACCTCAACTATGCGAGACATAATGAGAAAAAAAATCCATAAAATCACATTGTCTGATTTTTAATGAATTTATTTGCAAATTATGGTGGAACATAAGTATTTGGTCAATAACAAAAGTTAATCTCAATACTTTGTTATATACCTCTTGTTGGCAATGATAGAGGTCAAACGTTTTCTGTAAGTCTTCACAAGGTTTTCACACACTGTTGCTGGTATTTTGGCCCATTCCTCCATGCAGATCTCAGCAGTGATGTTTTGGGGCTGTTGCTGGTCAATACCGACTTTCAACTCTCTCCAAAGGTTTTCTATGGGGTTGAGATCTGGAGACTGGCTAGGCCACTCCAGGACTTTGAAATGCTTCTTACGAAGTTGCCCAGGCAGTGTGTTTGGGATCATTGTCATGCTGAAAGACCCAGCCACTTTTCATTGCTGATGGAAGGAGGTTTTCACTCAAAATCTCACGATACATGGCCCCATTCATTCTTTCCTTTACATGGATCAGTCGTCCTGGTCCCAAAGCATGAAGTTTCCAACCCATGCTTCACAGTAGGTATGGTGTTCTTTGGATACAACTCAACATTCTTTCTCCTCCAAACACGACGAGTTGAGTTTTTACCAAAAAGTTCTACTTTGGTTTAATCTGACCATATGGCATCCTCCCAATACTTCTGGATCATCCAAATGCTCTCTAGCAAACTTCAAATGGGCTCGGACATGTACTGGTTTAAGCAGGGGGACATGTCTGACACTGCATGATTTGAGTCCCTGGCGGCGTAGTGTGTTACTAATGGTATCCTTTGTTACTTTAGTCCCAGCTCTCTGCAGGTCATTTCCTCGGTCCCCCCTGTGTGGTTCTGGGATTTTTGCTCACCGTTCTTGTGATCATTTTGACACCACGGGGTGAGATCTTGTGTATAGCGCCAGATCGAGGGAGATTATCAGTGGTCTTTTATGTCTACCATTTTCTCATAATTGCTCCCACAGTTGATTTTTTTCACACCATCTGCTTGCCTATTGCAGATTCAGTCTTCCTAGCCTGGTGCAGGTCTACTATTTTGTTTCTGGTGTCCTTCGACAGCTCTTTGTACTTGGCAATAGTGGAGTTTGGAGTGTGACAGGTGCCATTAATACAGGTGACAAGTGGAGGACAGAGGAGACTCTTAAAGAAGAAGTTACAGGTCTGTGAGAGCCAGAAATCTTGCTTGTTTGTAGGTGAACAAATACTTATTTTTCACCATAATTTGCTAATTAATTCTTTCAAAATCAGACAATGTAATTTTATGGATTTTTTTTTCTCAATATGTCTCTCATAGTTGAGGGATACCTATGATGAAAATGCCAGGCCTCTCTCATCTTTTTAAGTGGGAGACCTTGCACAATTGGTGGATGACTAAATACTTTTTTGCTCCAATGTAGTGCTGGGCGGTATACCGGTTCATACTGAATACATGTTTTTTTTTGTTTGTTTTTTACAATAAAATTTCCGATAACATTTTTTATATACCACAATACCGATCAGGCGGCTGCTGCGGGCGGGCGCTCAGGCGCTATGCCTACTGGTCCCGCAAATCGCCCAGCAGCCTCAGACTCAGCAGCAACAGCAGACTCAGTGGCAACCCCACCCTCCGAGTACATTTACCAATCACTCACCAGGGTTGGGCTGCTGCTCCTCCTAACTGTCTCCTCCCGCCGCCGCCATAGTGCCGCCTTTCCTTACCCTGCTCAGCCTGCCCTGGACTGCCATCTTCAGCCACCAACAGCGCCTGGGCCCCTTTCAGTAGGTAAAAATTTTTATCTTCTAGAGCACACACTCCCTGTGCGCTATGCTGCGGCCCCGGCGGTCGGTGATCCTCCCATCTGTGTCTACAGTCTGCTCTGCACTGCTATACACACAGGGGGTATGTGCAGAGAAGACTGCAGACAGAGAATTGCACCCTAGTGTCTTTTACAGACCTTAGGGTGCAATGCTCTGCAGTCTGCACATACCCTCCCATGTGTATAGCAGTGTGTGTGTAAATTCCTATACAGGTGGGGGTAGTCTGTACTTCAGACAAGGGTGCAATGCTCTGCACATACCCCCACCTGTATAGGAATGTACATGCACACACACACACTGCTATACATTGGGGGTATGTGCAGACTGCAGAGCATTGCACCAAAGGGTCTTCTACAGATCCTAGGGTGCAATGCTCTGCAGTTTGCACATACCCTATGGGAGCTATAACAAAAAGTTTAAAAAAAAGTGTAATAAAAATAGAAAAAATTTAACTCCTTCCCATTTACCCCTTCCCTAATGAAAGCTTGACTCCCCTTTCCCATTTTTAACTAAAATAATGTAAAAAAAAAACTAAAAAAAAGTATGTGGTATCGCCATGTGTGTTAATGTCTGAACTATTAAAAAATAGTGTTAAAGGAAAAGTGTCAGATATTTTCTCCTGCTTTATCCACAGGTACTAATGGATAGTGCTGGAGACGCTAATTGCAACGAGCCCTACCTTGCCCGGATCCCCCCGGCCGTTCGCCCGCAATTGTAGTTTTATTCTATTTGTATATCTTGCTGTAACTGGCACGGGCAGGGCTTCTGCAGCTAACTGGCACTGACGTCAGCGCTGCTTATGAATATTCATCCCCCCTCCTCCAGTTAGGAGCGGCGAAGAGAGGGAGAACTGGAGGGAGGGGGGATGAATATACATAAGCGGCGCTGATGTCAGTGCAGAAGCCCCGCCCGTGCCAGTTACAGCAAGATATACACATAGAATAAATCTACAATTGCGGGCGAACGGTCGTGCGGATCCGGGTAGGGCTCGTTTTAATCAGCATCACCCGCACTATCCATCAGTACCTATGGATAGTGCGGGAGAAAATATCTGACAGTTTTCCTTTAATTAAATTGCACAGTTGATGGTGTACACGTAAAAAAATAAAAATAAAGTCCAAAATTGCATATTTTTGGTCACTTCATATGCCATATAAAAAAATAACAAAAAGCGATCTAAAAGTCCCATTAAAACAAAAAATGGTACCGATAAAAAGTACAGACCACGTAGGGCAGATATATGCAGAGCATTGCATCGGTCAGTGACCCAGGGCCTCTGAGTCTGCAGTCACTGCTATTCACATCTGTACATACATACATGCAATGCTCTGCACATACCCCCATGTATAGGAATGTACTACACACACCGCTATACATGGGGAGCATGTACGGAGCATTGCACTCTAGTGTATGTACATTCCTATGTTAGCGGGAGCAGGCAGGATTGGTCAAAAAAGTCACCGGGAGCGGGCGGGATTGGTCAAAAAAAAGTCACCAGGAGTGGGATCGAAAAACCAGTCTCACGCAGGGCTCCACATAGTAGACCCCTGAGGAAGGAGCGAAAGCTGGTACATACACACCACCCACTGTATATGTAAGAGCAGTCCAATAACCAAGGCGGCAAGGCAATAGACATTAATTCAGAGAAGGCTCAAAACACAGGCAGTCAATATAGGTTATAACAGGCTAGTGGCAGCATTGGTCAGAAGGCCCATGGTTATACATATAGTCTACCTAAATTGAATAAAAACTCAGACCATGGTAACAGGATGCCCTGGCTGGCGATATCATTGACTCATGCCAAAGAAGCAGAAGGAATTACTGTAGCTAAAAGTGGGGGTTCATAACAGTGTCGCTAGATACATTTACATTTACCCCTCATAACACAAAAATGACATTTTATCTTTTTTTGTTGTCGAAACAAGAAAACTCCAATGATCACTGACTGTATGGAAATGGATTGCAATTTAGGAGTCAGTCATACTGTGGTGCAGATGATTTGCACACTACACTGCTGTAGTAACCTAAAGTAACTTAAACTAAAAATTGTATACACAAACTAGATGACAATTGTCACACTCTTCTGCGATTAAAACATTGATAACATGAAACAGATGAACAGTATGGAGGAATTTTCCAAGCTGCATAACACTCAGTCGTCTCTCTTTTTTTAAGAGAACTCTCCACTGAGTTACATTAATTCTTAGTCTGTTGGATAAATTGTCAGAGTAAATCATCTCTGTTAGAATAACAAGGGTGTAACTCTGTAGAAGGTAAATGTTCCAGAATCTGGTCCGATACTGCCTAAGGATGGATCACCCCTCTGACAGGTAAACAAATGAGTAGTCTATGATACTGTGTACAAGAATACTGTGCTGTTTCTTTGGCTATCAATCTGATATTTGTATGTTTATTCAAAACTAATAGTACTGTTAATCCTGCAGTAACACCCTAAGGGTACTTCACTTTCTCTATTATGGCCTTAAGCAATAAAAAACAAATGTCAGTGTGAGTATACAGTATGAAAATGCTTTTATAAGCTAAAACTTTTTCATAAACTTTCTGAAAGTGAACAATATTTATATTTACTATTAACTTGTAGTTTAATTAAAACCTGTATTGAAATAACAGCAGCCATATTGTCTCCAGTTTATGCTTCTTGGTGTTCCAAGCACATTTAGATAGGTGTGGTTTTTGGAAAGCTGTTATCACTGGGGAAACGGCCATCATGTAGGAACGTAATATACGTGTGTGTGTACATAATTGTTGGTGCCCTTCCATTAAAGGCAGGAAACCCCTCAATACTTATTGAAATAACTTGAAACTTTCAAAAGTAATAATAAACAAAAATGTACTGAAAATTATCTGATGAAAATAAGGCATTGCTTTTGATTTGTGGTTTAACCCCTTAACCCCTTCAGGACCAAGCCCATTTTGGCATTAAGGACCAGAGCGTGTTTTGCACATCTGACCACTGTCACTTTAAACATTAATAACTCTGGAATGCTTTTAGTTATCATTCTGATTCCAAGATAGTTTTTTCGTGACATATTCTACTTTAACATAGTGGTACATTTTATGGTAACTTACATCCTTTCTTAGTGAAAAATCCGTAAATTTGATGAAAAATGTGAAAATTTTGCATTTTTCTAACTTTGAAGCTCTCTGCTTGTAAGGAAAATGGATATTACGATTACATTTTTTTTATTCACATATCCAATATGTCTACTTTATGTTTACATCATAAAATTGACAAGTTTTTACTTTTGGAAGACATCAGAGGACTTCAAATTTCAGCAGCAATCTTCCAATTTTTCACAAAATTTTTAAACTCGATATTTTTCAGGGACCAGTTCAGTTTTGAAGTGGATTTGAAGGGTCTTCATATTAGAAATACCCCACAAATGACCCAATTATAAAAACCAAACCCCCCAAAGTATTCAGAAAGACATTCTGTCAGTGTTTTAACCCTTTAGGTGTTTCACAGGAATAGCAGCAAAGTGAAGGAGAAAATTCAAAATCTTCATTTTTTACACTCACATGTTCTTGTAGACCCAATTTTTGAAAGTGGTAAAAGGAGAAAATTTTTACTTGTATTTGTAGCCCAATTTCTCTCGAGTAAGCACATACCTCATATGTCTATGTAAAGTGTTCGGCGGGCGCAGTAGAGGGCTCAGAAGGGAAGGAGCGTCAAGGGGATTTTGGAGAGTACGTTTTTCTGAAATGGTTTTTGGGGGGCATGTTGCATTTAGGAAGCCCCTATGGTGCCAGAACAGCAAAAAAAAAAGCACATGGCATACCATTTTGGAAACTAGACCCCTCGGGGAATGTAACATGGGATAAAGTGAGCCTTAATACCCCACAGGTGTTTCATGACTTTTGCAAATATAAAAAAAAAAAAAAAACATTTTTACCTAAAATGCTTGAAGCCCAATTTCTCCCGATTCAGAAAACACCCCATATGGGGGTGAAAAGTGCTCTGCTGGTGCACTACAGGTCCCAGAAGAGGAGTAGTCACATTTGGCTTTTTGGAAGCAAATTTTGCTCTGGGGGCATGCTGCATTTAGGAAGCCCCTATGGTGCCAGGACAGCAAAAAAAAAAAAAACACATGGCATACCATTTTGGAAACTAGACCCCTCGGGGAATGTAACAAGGGGTGAAGCGAACCTTTATACCCCACAGGTGTTTCACGACTTTTGCACATGTAAAAAAAAAATGTTTTTTTTACCTAAAATGCTTGTTTTCCCAAAAATTTTACATTTTTAGAAAGGGTAAAAGCAGAAAATACCCCCCAAAATTTGTAACACAATTTCTCCCGAGTACGGCGATACCCCATATGTGACCCTAAACTGTTGCCTTGAAATACGACAGGGCTCCAAAGTGAGAGCGCCATGCGCATTTGAGGCCTAAATTAGGGACTTGCATAGGGGTGGACATAGGGGTATTCTACGCCAGTGATTCCCAAACAGGGTGCCTCCAGCTGTTGTAAAACTCCCAGCATGCCTGGACAGTCAACGGCTGTCCAACAATTCTGGGAGTTGTTGTTTTGCAACAGCTGGAGGCTCCGTTTTGGAAACAGTGGCGTACCAGACGTTTGTAATTTTTATTGGGGAGGGGAGGGGGGCTGTGAAGGGGTATGTGTATATGTAGTGTTTTTTACTTTTTATTTTATTTAGTGTTTGTGTAGTGTAGTGTTTTTAGGGTACAGTCACACGGGCGGGGGTACACAGTAGTTTCTCGCTGGTAGTTTGAGCTGTGGCAGAAAATTTGCCGCAGCTCAAACTTGCAGCCCAATACTTACTGTAAACCTGTATTGCTGTATTAAAGCTATATTGGTATAAAGCGTAATAGCTGTGAATGAATTGTCGGCACTTTCGTGCCACTCACCGCTCCTACGATCTGGTTGACTGTGTAACGCTCAAGCTGGGGTGGTGATGTGCGGCCACGTCTCCCTCAGCGAACTGCGAGGATAGCGGTGTTCGGCCGGTCAGCGTGTGTCTCGGCGGCATCTGACGTCATATATATATTGTTTGAGGCATCCACACTGCAATATATACTTGCAGTGTGGATGCCTCAAACAATACATAGGTAGAACTAAGAGACCCCTCAAAGTTAGAATATCTGAGCATGTCGCCAATATCAAAAAGGGCTGCCCAAAACATCCTTCGTCAAAACATTTTGCGCAGTATCACAATACTTATATACATTTTTCATTATTGTTATTATTATGACTATTTTAGTTTAAGAAAATCAAGAAAAATACCATTTATTGGATATCTCCAACTATAGTGCATTATGCAATGAAGTGGTGGTGTGAACTCAAACTGATAAATCCATCTCAGACTTTTTAGATGATGATATACTAAAGGAATCCATCATAGGTTTTCACAGTCTCTGTATGACTCAATTAAGTTCTAGATTGTATCCACTATGAAAAAAGGCTACCAACCTCACTAGTGCTATATACACCACTGAAGAAGGGGTGTTAACTTGTCATACCCCGAAACGCGTCTGGTGTTGCATTTGGAAGCCGGATCCCACTGAACCACATTCACACTTAGCACCCATCCTGGTGTGTTTTTTATCCGCTAATATCTATGAGGACTTATTATCATTGATACCTCAGGAATGAAAGAATTGCCTTATATCCACCTGGGATTACTGACCATATGCTGATCGTTTGCTGAATAATACTATTGGAAAAGTTAAGAGACTTTAACATCTGCTCAAACCAAACGTCCATCACAAAACAGTCAGCTGACCTGCAATCAGCTGACTGCTGACGTCAGACGCTGCCGAGACACACGCTGACCGGCCGAACACCGCTATCCTCGCAGCTCGCTGAGGGAGACGTGGCCGCACATCGCCACCCCAGCTTGAGCGTTACACAGTCAACCAGATCTTAGGAGCGGTGAGTGGCACGAAAGTGCCGACAATTCATTCACAGCTATTACGCTTTATACCAATATAGCTTTAATACAGCAATCCTAGAGAGTACAGCATACAGAAACATTGATACAGTTTATCATCCTTAAGTGGATACAATTGGCAAAAAAGGAAAGACTGCTTCATTATATGCAGGACATATGAAAGTGGCCACTATTCACACAAGACTATATCAGGACTGCGATATATTCATTTACAGGTTATTACTGGAAACCACAACTATTTGATACCATCAGCGTCTTATTTTGTATTTATTTACATTTTCTTTGCAGGATTCACATTGTATTTATTTGTATTTTATTTACAGGTTGTTACACTATATCTTATTTGTAGGCTGTATTTTTATTTACAGGTTGTTCCTTGTACTGTAGGACAATTCACCCCGTTATAGGGGATACAATTTTTTCTAGGCTTTATTTGAGCCATTGTGCGTTTTTCTATTCCTGGTGTGAATAGTGACCATATCCACATATTGGTTTTATCAAGTGATATGGTGGTATCCGTTTAGCATATTCAGGTGCCAACGTGGGGCCCCACGTTTGGCACATTATTAACATTAATATTTTAAAATTATATTTTATTGTCATCTGACATTCATATCTTATATATTGAGGTACATTTAATAAATTTATAATTTTTGGTATATCGTATTGAATTCTTTTCTTGGCATTTCCCAGACTGATACCATATAACTCTTTGAAGAGTTAGTGCACTAACTGGTTTATTTTATTTTCCTTGATTCAACTCCTTTTTTCCTCTTTTGGGTGAGAGGTATCCAGTTAACCTCGTACATTTTATGTTGTAGAGCTACGCATCCATATTTCTAGATTTGTAAATTATTTCTATTAAAAAATCTTAATCCTTCCAATAGTTATTAGCTTCTGAAGTTTTCTGTTTAACTGCTCAATGATGATGTCACGTCCCGGGAGCTGTGCATGATGGGAGAATATCCCTTGCATGATGGGAGAATATCCCCATAGGAGCTGGACAGCTCCGGGGACGTGAGTCATCAGAAAGCAGTTAGACAGAAAACAGCAACTCAAATTCAGAAGCTAATAACTATTGGAAGGATTAGGATTTTTTAATAGAAGTAATTTACAAATCTGTTTAACTTTCCGGAGCCAGTTGATATATAAAAAAAGGTTTTGCCTGGAATACCCCTTTAAGGACCAGGCCAATTTTATTTTTGCGTTTTCGTTTTTTCCTCCTCGCCTTCTAATAATCAAAACTCTTTTATATTTTCATCCACAGACTAGTATGAGGGCTTGTTTTTTGCATGACCAGATGTCCTTTGTAAGGACATCACTCACTTTACCATAAAATGTATGTCAAAATGAAAAAAATACTATTTGTGTGGAGAAATTGAAAAGAAAACCGCAATTTTGCTGATTTCCTTTTCACACTGTACAATTTACGGTAAAAATTACATGTTTTATTTATTCTGTGGGTTAATATGAATAAAATGATACCCATGATTACATACTTTTTTATTATTGTACCGCTTTAAAAAAAATCTCCAACTTTTTAACAAAATTAGTACGTTTAAAATCCCTCTATTTTTATGACCTATAACTTTTTCATTTTTTGTGGCGGTTTGAGGGCTCATTTTTTGTGCCGTGATCTTTACTTTTTATTGATACCCCCAAGTGATTAGAGGTTAACTCTAAGGTAAAGGTACATCAGTGTCAGATTGCTCCATATGTCACTGTTTGAGCCAAAGACTTAATGTACGATGACCCAGGAGGCCCCCTTTGTTAAAAGCAAATCATAAAAAAGCAGGAAACACAGGAATTTGCCAAAATGTATATTGATAAGCCACAAAGCCTCTGGGACAATGAGACAAAACTGAAGCTTTTTGGCAAGTCACATCAGTTCTATGTTCGCAGATGCAAAAATTTTGCATACAAAGAAAAGTACACTGTACCTACTGTGAAGCATGGAGAAAGCTTAGTTATGTTTTGGGGCGGCTTTAATCTGTTCAGGGTACAATGAAATATCAAGACTATCAAGGCAGTCTGGAACGAAATGTGCTTCCCAGTGTCATCAAGCTTGGTCTCAGTTGCAGGTCAGGGGATAATGACACAAAACACCTAGCTAAAAACACCCAGGAATGGCTACAAGCAAAACATTGGATTATTCAAAAGTGGCCTTCAGTGAGTCCTGATCTGAATCCTATTAAAGAATACCTGTCACCAAATAAAACTTTGAATATAGTGTTCCTTGTTTAATTAGCAGACACTTTTCCATTCACTTGCTTTTAAAATTATCATCATAAATATGCTTAAAATTTAATAGAAAAAACGGCCACTAGGTGGCTCTGTTTTGATCCCTGACGCAATTAAGACAGTGATTTTGGTCTCCTGCCGGCCTGGCAGGAGACAAAACTCAGGAAGTGCTTCTGGCTGCGCTGAGCTTGATTGACAGCTGCACAGAGCCTCACTGAAACATTAAGAGAGCCTCACTGAAAGCTGCACAGAGGTTGAGGTCTTCTATTCAATGATTCAATCACTGCAATGATGTGAGGGCGGAAGTGATCCCCAGCAGGCTTCAGTGATGTCATGCCTGCTGGGAAACGCCCACTTTCTCCTGCTGGGAGATTACACTATGTGAGCAAGAAGAAAAGTATGATACAGAGCTTTTTAAAGCTCTGAATTTTTTTAGAGTATATGTCATCAAAAAAACTTTTTTATATGTTGTTAAATAATGTATAAAAAAAAACCAGTTCCTAAATATGTGTCTTTAAAAAAAAGGCTATACGCTAGTCTGTTAGTGATTTTGGACTCATGCCAGGCCCGGTTCTCAGACTGCGGCCGGCACACGTGACGAACACAGCACAGCTCCCACCTGTCAATCAGACAGGCGGGGTGAGCACTGTGCCGGCAGCAGCTGCAGACATGGCCAGACGGCTGGAGACAGATGAGAGAGCTGTGTGTACGAAGTTCTCACCTTCTACCTGCTGGCTTGCAGCTGTAAGCTCTGCTGCTCTCCTACGTCCAGGTTCTGCTAAAGTGTGAAGTGATGGCGGAAGCTCCCCCCCAAGCAGGCTTCAGTGACATAGTGCTTGCTGGGGAACGCCCCCTTTGTCCCCTCACACACAGCAGGAGACTGAGCTGATAAACGGCTCAGGAAAAAGGTATTTTTAGCGGGACAGAGGTGGAGGGGGATGAGGGAGAGGTTAGATAATGATATGTACTCTTTAAGGGTGGGAGGACTAGTTAGGGAACATAACCGGAGTTAGTTTAGAAAAGTTTATTTTGGTACAGGTACTTTTTAAACATCTGTGGAAGGAGCTAAAACATGCAGAAGGCACCCTTCAAACCTGAGACAGCTTAAGTAGTTTGCTTATGAGGAGTGGGCCAAGATACCTGGAGACAAGTGCAGAAATCTCATTGAGGGTAACAGATATCACTTGATCACAATGATAGTATCCTGAACATAATATTTTGTTGCACAACCTTTTGAGACATTCATTTTTGTCCAGGCCAATTTTATTACAGCGGTACCACAACTTACAAATGACCTCAACATACAATATTTTCAACAATAATGGTCTTTTCTGGACCAACATACAATGCTACAGACAGTCCAGATCTGCTAAATGTGTCAATGGCTGGATCAGAATGGGCATTTTACTGGAAAAACACATGTATTACTGAATTACATGCACTGGCTGGCTGTCTGATAGCGCCCCGCTTCAGTAAAGGGGGGTACCACATGTTCTGTATTACTTTTTACCTGTGCCAGGGTTAGTTACTCAAAGCAAAGCACTCTAGATAAAGGTGGCCATACACCTTCAATAGCTGTTATTTGGACCAACAGCTACTGTAACTCTACAGATTTGTTCTCAATGGAGAGAGGAGAGGTAAGCTGCTGCAAGACTGATCTGGCTGCAGCTTATCTCAAGAACAAATAGTCCCACTTTGCAGTGATTGTACTTGCCCATCTTACCAATTGGTCAAGTCCTGAAGGTCCTTTAAAAATGCATGGTCAATAGATTGCCATCTTTGATGCCCAATCTTATTGGATTGTTCAGACATGGTGAGCAGTAATGAATAATAGGTACTTGCAGTGTTGGACGAGAGACCCACCTTGTTTTGCTATTTTCTTTTTTTGCTACAAAGTAAAATAGTCTATGCAGTATCAAGAAAAATGCATGACAAGTGGTTGAATTCTCTGCTTCTCTATGCTTAATATTTATTTATATAGTATAAAAGTCTATATTGCCTGGAAAGTAACAAGCAATAACAGACTCCAGTTGATGTACTGTATTTGTGATATATTTTCCTTAGCCAGATGTTCTACCATTTGCAGCATTAGTCTTTTAAACCTGGAAAATGTCCATGTTCTATCTTATTTGGATCTGTGTGGCTAATCTGTTATGATTTGCACTACACAGTAGATTTGAGATGTGTTTCAGAAGTCAAGGCCAAGACATTTCCTGTATGATGTCTGTGCTTGTATGTGTACTGCGCAACTTTTATACAAGTAGAACCAAGGGAGGTGATCACGTATGAAGTGTACAATATTACAGCTAAGAACATTATTCAGACCTCCCGAAACTACCATCATTTCATCCAAGAGGTGACTAATGTCTCTACAGACTCAGTGCAGCTGCCTTGCACCCTGGGCATGTTGTTGCCCTGATTCAAATTAAAATATGACTGTTTTGCTTGGCAGGTAATGGGCTATCTTTAAAACGAATGCTAATAAAATCAAGTGCCGTTTGCCGAATATACTGTAAGCAAAGTAGAATGACATTTGGCATGTTTTTCCTGGCAGGTCATACTAACTAAGGGATGTTCGGGTGGAGACTGACATTAAGAAGAGTAAAATGGAGACATAAGCTTCAGGAGCAAAATAACACAATTTTTATCATCTACAAGTGTTTTGACCAAGTGTGCCAAAATATTTTTTAGAGTTTTTCTTGGTCTCAAACTACATTAGAATTTATAGTAGAAAACCACCTGCATATAGACATTTTTTCTTCTAAAACCCCTACCAGCTCCCACACCAAACACCAAAATTATTTCTCCCCAGTGGGCTGGGGATTGCCCCCATTTTTTCCATTAAATTGAAAGAGAAATATGAGAAGAGCAAAGTGAATACACCTGCCTCCCATTCACTTTACTGGAGTATCCAGCCCTGAAAATTGCACATAGACATACCGAATTATCAGAGGGTAATGCAAAAAGGTTTCTTTTTTTTTTTAAGTATAACCAACACTTACTTAAAAAATTTACCAGGGACTTTTTATGTCTAAATGTGGCCCAGCTGGGCTAAACAAATGGGTACTAACCTGCTTCAATTACCTTTCTGCTTAGCACTTCCTGGCAATGTCTTGACACTAGGAAGTAGCTGCTCTGCCAATCACTGCATGGACATTTCCTTAAAAGTAAAACTGTCACATGTTCACTCCCGCACTAACCACAGGTACTGACAGACATCGCAGGCGACGCTGATTCATATGATCCCTACCTTGCCCGGATCCGTCTGGCCGTTGGCCTGCAATCTTATTGTTTCTATATATGCAAATGTGGCTGTAACTGGCAAGGGCAGGGTTTTCAGTAGCCTAGTGGCACTGTGACGTCAGCACTGCCCGTTCGCAGCGCCGCCCGCTTATGAATATTCATCCCCCCTCCCTCCGGCTCTCCCTTTCACCGCCACTCCTAACTGGTCTTCACTGCGCCTGTGCCACTTCCTGACATGCGCAGTGAAGACCAGTTAGGAGCGGCGGGGAGAGGAAGAGCTGGAGGGAGGGCGGATGAATATTCATAAGCGGACATCACAGTGCCACTAGGCTACTGAAAACCCTGCCCGTGCCATTTACAGCCACATATACATACATAGAAAAACTAAGATTGCGGGCGAATGGATGGACTGATCCGGGCAAGGTAGGGATCATGTGAATCAGCATCCCCCACACTATCCGTCATTACCTGTGGTTAGTGTGGGTGTGAACATGTGACAGTTTTCCTTTCAGTTGAGATGTAGACAGGAAGTGGACTGCGCAAATAGACTGGGCACCATGGGTGTGGCAGTAGTGGGCCATCGAGGCATGTATGTACACATTTTTTTTTTAGCCCAGCCTGGCAACATTTAAACATTAAAAAATACTTGCATTTAATAATACATTTGATTGCCTTTCTTTGTTATGTGTTATTACTACTATTACTCATGCTTCATTTTACCCTTTTTAGGCCTTCAAAGTGCTATTGAGTTGGCAGAACAGATCTCTGCGTTCCCTCAGAAGTGCATGCGTGCAGACAGAGCATCTGCTTATTACAGCACCTTTGATGCCACCAGCTTTACAGATGCAATGCAGTATGAATTAAATAATGGAGCAGAGGTCCTAGCTGAAGAGTCAGTTGCTGGTGCAAGCAGGTTCGCTTCCGGTGAGGGGAGGAAGGGGAAGTTATAGACACTCTCTGCTTATATGTCTGACTCCAGAGGATGTAGGCATTAGTCATCTGCATCGTACGTTTATTGATGTACAGTACTGATTTTACAAACATTGTGGACATTTTACCTACATTGACAAAGTAATTAACACTAAGTTGATATAGGGCAGGTTCTATTGTGTACTTCATGGGGGTATCATTGTCTGTTTACATAATTGTAATCTTTTTATAATACCTCACATTCATGCAAATGAAGGAAAAAACTAATACAAATTCAGTATGAAAAGGGGAAATAGTACATGAGGTCCAACACTTCTGATCTGTTAACATAAAACTGAATACATGCTTATGTCTATGACTGAAGAAATTAAAATAAATCCAAATAAATGGAAAATATTTATTTTTTGTTCTTGGTGTTTTATTTTTTTTCTTTACAATTGTTATGGTCCTTTAGGGTCATTTTAACTAGAAAGCATGGCACAATATAGGGGTTTTCAATGCTGCAAAAGAAAAAAAAAATAAAGGCTGAGGCTGGCTTAAAAATAAGTAATACTCATCTGCCCAATCTCATTACAGCTGCCACCTTGACCATGACTGATTCCTCCTGATCAGCACTTCCTGATGACATCTTGAGACACAGAAAATGCCCACCTAGCCAATCACTGGCTTTTTATATGTTGATAAGTACTATATCATATTACTTGTTCTTTTAACTTGTACTAAGCCAGTCTGGGCCCTTAAAGTTTTTTTTTATAAGCATCAAACAACCCCCTTTAAGTAATTAATCATCAGCATTTACTGTTAACCCCCCCCCCCCCCATAGAAACTTTTGGGGACATACTGTACCTCCATGTGCCTCCAATGTCAAACAAAGCCTATCGAGGTATTCTCAATCAGATTAAAGGGGTTATCCAGGAATAGAAAAACTGAGCTAATTTCTTTCAAAAAACGTTCCTCCGGGTTGGGTGTGGTTCTGCTGCTCAGTTCCATTGAAGTGAATGGAGCCAAGTTGTAATACCACACCCAACCTGGAGCCAGACTGGAAGTGTTTTTGAAAGAAATTAGCTCTGTTTAGGAAGAATACCTCTATAATTTGGTGTCATACATTTGTCTCCTAACTGGTTCAGGCTAGTATATACGTACCTGACTTACCTGGAAGTAAGTCAGGTACGTATAGTCTCATTTCGTAAGGACATTTATAATCTGTCCACAGGATAGGTGATAAACGTATGATCACTGCCTCTCTGTACCCTCACTGATCATTAGAACAAGGGTCCCAAGTCTCCTGTTTTTGGTTATTATACAACAGTGATAAGAAGATTAAATGGAATGGTGGTTGAGCAGCTAAGCTTCGGCCCTTCTCAAAGTCTATGGGGCTAACAAAGACAGCTTAGTATAGAGGCGTTAAATACCCTTAATATAGCAATTTTTCTAAGGCAGCAGACATCCATAGGATGTATAGGGTGTGTTCAAACAGCTCACATTGAATGCATTCTATGATCCACCAGTAAATTCAGTAAGGTCTTGATCACAAGGTGCATGGATAGTCTTGATGGGCCTCTAAAATAAGGGCCATATCCAAACAATGTGATTCCAGCGCCACAGCCATACATTTAAACTACTTTATTGGTTTACACCAAAAGCTTACATGTATGAAATGTAAAAACGCATGCAGAATCTCCCTTTGCGTGACAGATTTTTAATGCAGATGGTACATGCAGACTTTGCAGCAAAAACATCAAATTTTATTCCTCTACATTGAAGGTAAGTGTGTACTTGTGAAGGTAAAATCTGCAGCGGTTACCAGGCATGGTCATTTCTGACAATTTCTGTTGTGGGATTTCGTAGTGGATTTCATCAGCTGCGTATGTTGCTACCCTTTGCCTTCAATGGGTAGGAAAATATGCAGCTGAAAAATACAGCACGTGTGACCCTACCCTGAAGGTGTAAAATTAGAGCTGCAAATCTGCAATAGAAATTGGCTAACTTGAGATTATAAAAGTCACATAGTTGGTCAATTACCCTGCGGAAAATTTATAAAGCATGTCCCCTTGCCCAGATCTGTTATGCACTGCAGATTTTAACTATGTGAATCTGCAGGTAAAATTTAAAGAAATTTTCTTCCAGGTGGACTTACTCATAGTAATGTACTGGTGTTTTTCAGTCATTTTTTTGCATGTTGTTTTAATGCCATTTTAAGGTTTTTACCAAAGGAAAAAAATATATATATATCTATACCTTCTTCATGCCGATAACGCTATATAAACAGCACATACCAAAACACTACAGGAGGAATATATTATGAAATGTATGACGTTTTTTGCAAAAAAAAATTGGGTTGGTGGGGCTTAGTAGAAAGGCATAGCCTCCTGCAGCCAAACGGTTGTTGTAAATTTGCCCTTATCACTGTTGTATAAAATGCCAGAAAGCTTTTTGGAATTGTATCTAGGCTCCTAGTAATTTAGTAAAAAAATAAAACCCAACAATGCTCTGATATTCTGTGAACATTTACATAAGTATTTTTTATGTATGTTTAGAAACCACCCAAATGTGACCCTTATACTAAAGCCACAGGATCACAGAAGCCAGTGATCGGCTATTAGGGGTAGGATTCAAGCAGTTTCCCCCGGTTTCTGTGGACTGGTTGGTAAAATTACAGCTTTTCAGCGAACTTGGAAAAAGCAGTAGACTGGAACCAGTTCCCTGGCTGCATTCAATTGTAAGCTCATCCTAACAGTTGAGCCCTAGGCTCCTGGCACCATCACTTAGCACTCCCTCTAGGACATAGGCAGCATAATTACATAATCACATTGCCTGCTTACTTAAAGAGTACCTGTCACCAAATAAACTTTTCTAAACTAACTCAGGCTATGTTCCCTAACTACTCCTAACACACCTCCCACCCAGCGCTTTAAAAAGCTTTGTGTTTTACCGTGCATGTTTCAGTGAGGCTCTTTGCAGCTTTCAGTGAGGCTCTGTGCAGCTAGAAGCACTTCCTGAGTTTGGTCTCCTGCCAGGGTGGGAGGAGACAAAACTCACTGTATTCATTGCAGCAGGGAACAGAACAGAGTCACCTAGTGGCCGTTTTTTTCTATTACATTTTAAACATATTTATGTTGATAATTTTAAAAGTAAGTGAATGGGAAAGTGTCTGCTAATTACACAAGGAACGCTATATTGACAGTTTTATTTGCTAACAGGTACTCTTTAACTAGGTGCCAGGCCTGACTATCTGAGCCCAGATCAGCATCTAATGAAGATATGTGAGAATACATGGGACAGGTAAGCATCTTATGAACAGTGGGAGCCCAGTATGTTAATAAATTCAATAATGGGGGCACAGTATATTAATAAACTAATTTATGGGGGCAAAGTACATTAATAAACTTATGGGGGCACAATATTCATATTTGGGGCACAGTATATTATTCATATATGGGGCACAGTGTATAATTCATTTATTTATGGGGTAGTGTATAAACTTAATTAACTTTATGGGGAAACAGTATATTTTAACCCCTTAAGGACATGTATTTATTTTTTTTTTTTGCTCTTTTGTTTTTTCCTCTTGGTGTTCTAAAAGCCATAACGCTTTACATTTTCCACTTACAGACCCATGTAAGGGCTTGTATGTGCGACACCAACTGTACTTTGTAATTACATCACTAATTTGACTACTATGTTGACAGTGAAATAAAAAAAAAATATTTGAGTGTAGAAAAAAAAAAGAAGCTATTTAGCAACATTTGGGGGCTCCCGTTTCTACGCAGTGCACTTTTCGGTACATATGACATGTTATATCTATTCTGTAGGTGCATACAATTAGAACAATACCCAAATTATATAGGTTTTGTTTTGTTTTACTATTTTTAAATTATAACTAAAGTAACATAGTTCATAAGGTTGAAAAAAGACCAGAGTCCATCAAGTTCAACCTATAAACCTAATGAGTCCCTACTGAGTTGATCCAGAGGAATGCAAAAAAAAAACTCATACTCAAGGTAAAAATGTATTCCCGACTCCAAATAGGGCATCAGAATAGATCCCTGGGTCAACCTTCTGTCCATATAGATCTAGAATCCATAACCTGTAACCTCTGGCCACTGCCAGAGACATTTTCTTTTATTTATTTTTTAAATCTGCAGCATGCAGGCCCTGTAATATCAGCACAGGGGCTGCAGCTGCGCTGTCTGTTTGGAGGAGAGCTGAAGAGGAGAGCAGAGAGACACGCCCTTCCCCTTCCCTCTGCCCTCACACTATTGGTGGAGCAGGCATATGCTTTGTGTTTCCTGCTCTCCACCAACGACCCTGATATCCGGTGGCTACTGAAATGAGAAAGACTTCCCATGCTCACAGATCGGTCCTGCCCATCAAAGTAAGTAAATTTCTGGGGAGGGGAGGGGTTTGCAATTTGGGGATTAGTGGAAGGTAAATAGGCACTATCTCATGCAACAGCCGAAAGCACCCTGGTTGGGAAAGAATGAGAGTGCCTATTTACCCCAATCTCATTGTTTCTCAACGAGGGTGCCTTTGGCTGTTGCAAAACTACAACTCCCAGCATGCCTTTGGCTGTGTGGGCATGCTGGGAGTTGTAGTTTTGGAACAGCTGTAGGCAACCTATTTGGAATATCTATCTATTATTTATATTTACAGTGGGGATCAAAAGTTCTGTAAACAGCGTTAACTTTACTGAAGATTTTCTGTACACTTCATTAACATAACAGTCTCTTATCAATACAACAGCTTCCTTTTGGAGATTGACAATGGTTGGGACTTTAGCTTTAAAGTCTTTAGTCTATTGTGCTGTTCCACTGGATTTAGGGGAATTAGTTGCGGTCAAGTAGTCACGCTAGTATTAGCAGGGATTAGAGTAAAACTCACAATTTTTGGTTCTGCTGAGGCAGTAGGTTTTGAGGCCTAGCGTGTCTTTGAAAGTTGCGTAGCACACCGTCCTGTTAGTCCGGCATCCACGAGAGCAGCAACCCAAGAGAGCGATAATTGGACGCAGCTCCCTTATATGGGCAGTGGCTGGACTAACGCTAATTGGTCCAAACGGATGTCAATCACCGTTACAGAGATTTGTGGGTACACGTGACCCAAGGACCTCCTAAGATCCTGCAACATACCATAGAGGTTACTAGCATGGTCACATGACCGAAGGTCCTGCGACGCTGAACAAGGTAAGTACTATACATTTCTATACAATATAGATATAATTATTAATATATACATTCATGAACACTAAAGTTAGACTTAAGGAGAGGAACCCTACCTGAAAGTAGTTACTCTGACTTTGGGGACCTCTACACTAGGTACTGGATGCAATACGGTACGGGACACCACACCCTCTTCTGTGGAACTCTGAAAGTTCCCCACCACATGAGACAGAGGGGTTTCTGGAATGGGCAAAGTCTGTAAGGGACTTGACAGGTTTCTGTCATGGAGTCTTCTGTCTTCTAAGGTGACCAACTGGCAAAGAAGAATGTCCCCAATTCAAGACTTACGTTTGGAGAAGAAGGGGAACAGAATTTAATGAAAAGAACCTCTGTCCAACTGTTAAGCATGGGGGTGGATCAATCATGCTTTGGGTTGTATTGCAGCCAGTGGCACAGGGAAAATCTCACGAGTAGAAGGAAACATTGATTCAATAAGATTTCAGCAAATTTTGGATGCTAACTTGATGCCATCTGTGAAAAAGCTGAAGTTAAAGAGAGGATGGCTTCTACAAATGGATAATGATCCTAAACACACCTCGAAATCCATGGGGGATTAGATCAAGAGGCGTAAACTGAAGGTTTTGCCATGGCCTTCACAATCTCCTGATCTCAACATAATTGAAAATCTATGGATAGACCTTAAAAGAGCAGTGCGTGACAGACAGACCAGAAATCTCAAAGAACTGGAAGACTTTTTGTAAGGAAGAATGGGCAAAGATACCTCAAACAAGAATTAAGAGACTCTTGGCTGGCTACAAAAAGCGTTTACAAGCTGTGATACTTGCCAAAGGGGGCAGTACAAGATATTAACTCTGCAGGGTGCCCAAACTTTTGCAGACACCATTTTTTTGTTTTCTGTTATTTTGAAAGTGTAAATGATGGAAATAAAATCTAACTTTCTCTATCGACTCCATTGGGGGACACAGACCGTGGGTGTATTCTGCTGTCTCTAGGAGGTATGACACTATGGCAACAAAAAAGTCGGCTACTCCCAGCAGGATATACCCGCCTCCAGGCCCTGAGGTAATCAGTTTAAGCTTAGTGTCTAAGGAGATGGACATGGTCTGGAGTTCTCTCCAGACCAGGTCTTATGTTTTTTTATTTTCCTAGTTAGGGAATGTGTTAGTTTTTTATTCCATTTTCTTTCCTGTTTTAAGGTGGGGACTCAGGAACTGTGGCTCACTGTTTCCCCATTGCGAGTAAGGGGGCACAGACATTGTGTATATGCGCTGTTCACCCCCTCTCGCCAACGGTCGGCGCCTGGGTTTGTACCTCATGGGTCCGGGTCACCCTATCTCCCTGCTCGCCTCGCTCGCACATGGTAGCCCGGCATGATGCAGGTGATAAAAGCTGGCTGGAGACTTCATAGGAAGACTTCATGAGCTAAGTTTTTCTGACTGAGGTGACTATATTTCCCTTTCTCCTTAGGTGCAGATTTGCAACAGCTGGAGACCCTCAGTTTTTGGCCCACCTTTCTCATGGGTCTAATGGGGCTGGCCTGGACAGGGGGTCCTTTATTACTGGGGTGAGCAGTGGCAGTTTGGATGGGGCACAACTTTCTACACTTTATTCTTATATGTGTGTGTGTGTGGAACGACTGTGAGTGTGTTTTTTACATTGAAGCGGCTGACAGCCGTGGCGTTCTTCTATGCGGGCGCTCTGGGCGCCGGCTTACTTTCCCTTTCAGCAGCGGCTGCTGCCGGCGGCGTCTAGTCCGCTCAGTTCCCCGCGAGCGCACATGCATTCGCATGTGCGCTCGGGGCAAGGAGCGGGCGCCATTACGGGGTTCTTGTTAATACTTCGGCGCAAACTGTCCACCAATCAGCGCTGTGCGTGATTATGGTGGCAGGGGCCAATCAGCGGTGCCCAATGCTCCTAACACACCACTCCCTTGCTATTGGCCGGCAGTTCTCCTCTCTGACAGCCTGGAGACCTCCATGGGTTCGAGTCCCGGGGTGAGACAGAGTGTTACAGTGTTGTGGTTTAATTTTTAAAATAGGTACATTGTGGTCTATGGGGATCTCAAGACATGTGAAACAGTAAGATAAGCGGACTGTATCAGCAACACAGTGAGATGGAACACAGTCTTGGGTGAGAGAGGCCCAGAACGGCCTCCCTCTAAACAGTTAACTGGAGTTGTAGCCACTCCTTTACTCTGTTAATACTGTAACTCTAAACTGTCTGGTCCTGCTGAACCACTTGTTCTGCCTGCTCCACTGCTCCCCTAGACCCCCTGCTACTCTACCCCGGTTGTTCTTCAGACCCGGTGGATTCGGCAGCCCCTCCAGCCTGGGTTTTCTCCCTCTCCCAGTCTACATCCGACTTGGCTCAGGTCTCCCGTTATGTGGGACTGCCTTGGAGAGGCCCTCCCTACACCGGCCCTCCGGAGGGTCCCGCTCTCCCTCTATTCTGATGCTCTCGCAGCATCATAGGGGTGTGTCATCTGACTCATCCCCCGAGTCTTCTGGCAGGCACGGGCGCTCCCCTTGCAGGCATCGCCCCGTTACTCCGACCTGTAGCAAGCGTCGCTCCTCTAGAGAATGCTCCCAGGGTCGCCGCTCTAGCTCTCCAGACCCGCGTACCAGGTCCGTCTCTCTCTCTTCCAGGGCCGCCTCACACGTTCCCATTCACCTGGAGAACTTGTGAAAGAAGTTTCTGATTCGGCCTCCGACTCAGAGGACTGCACGGTGCCTAAGGTGGTGTACTCATTGGTTGCGGCCATAAGAGAAACCTTCCAGCTAAAGGACCCAGGAACTTCGGACGTGGTCCAGAAGTTTCCTTTCATCGTGTCCGACCTCTTCCAGGGCTGCCTCACCTCGTTCCTATTCACCTGGAGAACTTGTGGACGGGGTTTCTGATTCGGCCTCCGACTCAGAGGACCGCACAGATGTGCCTGATGTGGTGTACTCAGTGGTTGCGGCCATAAGAGACACCTTCCATCTAAAGGACCCAGGAACTTCCGAAGTGGCTCCAGAAGTCTCCTTTCTTTGTGCCCGACCGGCACTCAAGACTTTCAGCTCTCACGCTGAATTTTACGCCCTGCGGGTATCCACCTTAAGTCACCCTGACAAGAAGTTTGATGAAACGAAGAAGGTTCAAGCGCGGTATTCCTTCGCCAAGGACCTCGTTGCTCGGTGGACCTCCTCTCCAACTGTGGATCCACCGGTCTCCCGCCTCTCTAAGGCGCCTACCCGGCCGTTGGCTGATGCGGCTGCCTTCAAGAATCCAGCGGACATGAAGGTGGATATTTTGGCAATCTCTGCCCTTGAGGCAGCAGGTTCTTCCTGCTTTTGATTCTGCCTGGGTGTCAAAGGCCCTTTTAGTATGGTCTTCCAACTCCACCAGGGTAGTCTTCAAGATCCCTCCGGAGGATTTATTTAATCTAGCTCTCCGATGCTCTGCAGCTGGAGATTTTTTCTGTGTTCTGCTTCCATGCGCAGCCACTGTGCTGCCTTTACCACAAGCTACCTGGTAGCCACCGTCCCTTCATGTGGCTTTATGCCTGGAATGCGGACGCCACCTTCAGGAAGTGAGGCGACGGGTGGAAAAAGAGTTCTTTATTACCTCTGGTAAGACTCACAGAACCGCTTTCCGTCGTAAGTTCTCCTTCCGGTTCTGCGGACCTTTGGTACCAACAAAGGGTACCAATAAAGGGTCCAGCCAGGCGCCTTCATGGGAAGAGGGCTCCTCTTTCCGATCCCATTCCTCCCGGAGGTCGGCTATCCGTTCCGGCCGTTTGGCGGCCCCATCAGGCACATGTAGGCCTTCCTCGGCCTGAAGGATCGCCCCCACCCATCGACCTCTCTCGGGTGGTTGGTCGCCTCTTACCCTCCGGGATGCCTGGACATGCAGCTTCAGGGGAACGTTTTCAAGGTTTATTCCAACCTCTCTGTGGTCTTCAAGAAAGGCGTTTCTGTTCGCTTGGTTCTCGAGTATCTCAGCCAGCATCTTGCGTTTCCATCCCGAATGGAGTCTCTCCGTTCAGTGCTGGCGTCCATGGTTCAAGGGGAGTTTTTGTTCCTCGGTGGACATCAAGGATGCCTGCCTCAACTTCTCATTGTTTCCTGGTCATCAGCGGTACCTCCGCTCTGAAGTTCCAGACGGTCATTTTCTATTGTGGCTATCCATTTCGGTCTGGCCACTTCTCCGCGGACCTTTACCAAAGTCCTAGCGCCTGTGATAGCCTTTTTACGGGTAACAGTTGTTTCCGTGATTCCTTATTTGGACTACCTCCTGATCTGAGCTCCAGCCAGGACCCAGATCCTGGAGAGTCTTAGTCTCAACCTCCAGACCTTGTCTCACTTCGGTTGGATGGTCATTTGGGACAAGCCCAACCGCTCTTCTGGGGCTCCAGTTCGATGCAGCCTCTGCCCGCTTTCGACTCCGACGACTCTTTTCAAGAGTCTGATGACTTTGGCTCCCTGCTCCAGTTTCCATTCGCTTTTGCATGGATGTCCTGGGTCGATTGGCGGCGGCCGTGGAGGCCGTGCCATTTGCTCAGTTTCATCACCGACGAAAAGTGGGGATTTTCTTCTGGTGTGACAGGTCTCCATCGTCTCTTGGCTGCAGGATCGTTCTCTCTCTCAGTCTTGTCGGTCCCTTCTATGGTGGCTTCGTTTTCCCCCTAATTTTTTTCGGGGGTGTTCCTTCCTGTCCATCCCTGCCAGTCTGTCAGGCTGGGGAGGTTTTTCAGGGACCGCCCGGTCTGGGGTCTTGGCCCCCGAGAAGCCTTTTCCCCTTCAACATTTTGGGGCCTAGGGCAATTCTTTCTTTGCTTGCTTCTTGGGAATTTCCCTCCTGGGCGGAACTCAGGTTTCTGGCCATCTCAGTTATCTTCAGTCTGGCCGTCCCTGGGATGTGATCTTCTCGGCCGGTCCTCAGTCGTCCAAGGCCACTGGTCCCTACATCCAGGGGTGTTTGCTGTGATCTGCAACCCCTGGGGTGCTCCAGGTGTGGACCTCTGCTTGTCCTGCCACAACCGAAGCGTTCCTCTCTCTTGGTCGAGCCTTGCCCTACCTTGTCTATTTGGTGGTTGGGCTTTGCCCTACCTTATCTGTTTCCTCCCTTTCTTCTCTTTTCGGGGTCCTGAGGAAACTCTCAGTGGGGCGTTTCCGCCATTCTAGTGGCCCAGCCTGGGCCCAGCAGGCGTGGTACGTCGTCATGGTCAGGCTCCTGAACGACTTAACGTTGCACCTTCCCTTTCTTCCAGACCTCCTATCTCAGGTTTCCTGTGCCACCCCTATTACCATCTCTGCTTTGACGGTGTGGCGGTCGAGACCGCGGTTTTGAGAGCCGCGGTTTCTCTTCCCAAGTCATTCGCACCATGCTCAGGGCACTTTTTACTGGGGGCATTATCTACCTGGGAGAATTACCTACTACCTACTGAGGGCATTACCGATCTAGGGGCACCACCTACTGGGGCATTACCTATTACATACCTACTGGGGGCATATATATATATATATATATATCTCATGTCTATCTATTATCTATCAAAACAGAGGTGAACTGCAGTACACAAAATGGGGTGAAGTCAAGTAGCTTTATTCCATTCCAAGATAGCAACATTTCAGCTACCCATGCAACCTTTTTCGTGCTTGAATAAGACCGCATGGGCAGGTGAAACGTTGCTATCTTGGAATGGAATAACGCTACTTGACTTCACCCCATTTTGTGTACTGCAGTTCACCTCTGTTTTTGTTGATACCTGAAGGCTCTTGACGTGGCCGCTCACCCTGGACTGTTATTTGCCTATCTATCTCACATCTATCTATCTATCTATCTATCTCATATCTATCTATCTCATATCTATATATCTATCTATCTCATATCTATCTATCTATCTCATATCTATCTATCTCATATCTATCTATTTCATATCTATCTATCTATATCCTATCTATCTCGCTGCCAGACCCTTACTCCAGGGCTCCCACCTAACACCCCTACCCCTGTGCCCCTACTCACTTAGATGCTGGGAGGGGCTGTGGGTCCTTTACAATCAGCACAGAGGCTGCTGCTTCAGGCTACTATCTACTGGGGGATTACCTTCCTGGGGTAACTACCTATTGGAGGCTTGACCTACCTGGGGGCACTATTTACTGGAGGCAATAACTACTGGGGGTACTACCTACTAAGGGCATTACCTACCTGGGGGGCACTTTTTACTGGGGCATTATCTACCTGGGAGAATTACCTACTGAGGGCATTACCGATCTAGGGGCACCACCTACTGGGGCATTACCTATTACATACCTACTGGGGGCATTAACTACAACCTATCTGAGGGCATGACCTACTGCCTACCTACTGGGACATTACTTACCTGGGGGCATTACCTACTAGGGGAATTATCGACGTACTGGGTGTGGGTTCTAACTTATAGGGGATTTCCTACCTACCTACGAGGCCACTACTTAATAGGGGAGGGGAAATAACCTACCCACCACCCTTTAACCCAACACAATTAATTGCTTCCTTATACTATTCATTTATTCATTATTTGGGGCACTTAGGGTTGGGAACATGTGGGAAATGTGCTGATAAAGTGCGGAGCCTAATATGTTTGTTTTCTGACAGATTCTGTGGAGATGAGTCATGGTTAGAAGACGACTTCATGATGGTCTGAGCAAAATAGAGAAGTAAAGGAAAGAGAACAACTCCAATAAGGCGCCTCCTGTGAGTCAACAGATGTAACTGCACTGTAATCACTTATACGATCTTTAGAGCCCGTGTAGAGCGCGTGTCATTACTATGTGGGCTTTCTTTGGGGGGATATTGGTCTATGTTCAGTGGTTTTATTTCAATCACTATGTAGTGGTAATCGTAGTGGTCATGGTGTAGTGGTATTATTTTTACTTTTATATTGATATTATTATTATTATTGGTAATATTGGTCTCAGTATGCAGGATTTGGTCAGTAACAGTATGATGGTAATATACATCCAAAAAGCAAAATCACAGCACAACTCCAGGAAACCAAGGGGAGGTATATCAAAACCTGTGCTGAGGAAAAGCTGCCCAGTTGCCCATAGTAACCAATCGGATTTCTTCTTTAATTTTTAACAAGGCCTCTGCAAAATAAAATAAGTGATCTGATTGGTTTCTCTGGGCAACTGGGAAACTTTTTCTCTGTACAGGTTTTGATAAACCCCCCCCCCCCCCCCAGGCTTTCAAATCAGGGCTGAAATGTTATTGCACTATGTAACAAACAGTGCGACATTTCGGCATACAATGCCTTTATCAAGCATTGATAAAGGCATTGTATGCCGAAACGTTGCACTGTTTGTTTCATGGTGCAATAACATTTCAGCCCTGATTTGAAAGACGGGATCCTTGGAGTTGTGCTGTGATTTTTCCTTTTGGATGTGTATTGCTGTTCCAGCCTGGCAAGCTGGCTTGTCGCTTGCACAACACAGGACAGGGTTAATATTGCTGGCCTTCACTTTTGGATTGCAGTTTGATGGTAATATGTATAGTGATAATATTCCTCCTTGTATACTGGCATTATTGGTAATATTGGTCAGTATACAGGATTTGGTCAGTAACAGTATGATGGTAATATGTATGGTGATAATATTCCTCCCTTTATACTGGTATTATTGGTAATCAAAACATGTTCCCCATCCACCAATTGCTTAAATTGCTTTAAATTGGTAGTGGATCCTGCATGTCACCCAGTCAGAGGCCATATGCCCAGCAGAGGTGAGTGAATCAAGTATGTCAGGGTCCTATCCAAAATTGGGCCACCTCATAGGAGGTTTTCAATTTGATAGTGTATTCTACATGTCACCCAGTCAGAGGCCATATTCCCAGCAGAAGGTGAATTGATTTAGCATGTTAGGGTCCCATCTGAAATGAGGCCACCTCTGCGTGGTGGATGGGGAACACGTTTTGATTAAAAAGTGCGCTAAGAGCCTTCATTTTTTGACCAAGAGTGCTGCTACAACCTTTCTTTCTTTTTTGTACACTCTGTATTTGCCACAGCAGTGTGCACCTGTGTATTAGGAAGTTGTGCTGGCAATTTTTCTTTTTTTTATTATTGGTAATATTGGTCTCAGTATACAGGATTTGGTCAGTAACAGTATGGCGGTAATATGTATGGGGATATTTCCTCCTTACTTCCTCTCTGAACTAAAGGCCTCTTCTTTTTCTTGTCCTGTTTTTTAAAATAATTTTTCACAGACGATGGGTAAGAATTCTGGCAGGCCCTGGGAGCAGACTTGGTGATGGGCCATGTGAGGGGAGCCCAGGCCTTGATCCGTGTATGGGGCCCAAAATTTCTGATGGCAGCTCTGCCCCCACCTGAAGTATCGGAAAGTAGCTCTTTCCCGCAGTTCTCTCCATACGAGGATGTTCTGCATTATTCACAATGGCCAGTAGGTGTCTCTAGCGGTCACAGCATTGTAATTCATAAAACCCTGTTTTAGAGAAGCGAGTCAGTAAATCTGCGATGGAAGGAAGAGCAAGTCCGCTGAAACCTGCCTGAAGTTTTCCACTTCCAAGGCTGTGTGAGAGGAGGAAGCAGGCAGCCCGTGAGCTGAGGCTCAGATACTCTGTGCAGGCTCGGCTGGAAGGTCCAGGGTAATGAGTATCCTTATTCCCATCTGTCATCTCCAGAGCTGAAGCGGGGAGGGACCAGGTGCGGCAGAGACAGGTGCGGTGACCCCCTCAGCACACTGCTCAGTACACTTGGCTTTGGGAACACCTCAGAGGGCAGATGGTCCCTCCAGCGCTGTGCGGGGAGCACCCTCAGTAGGCATCTGGGCACAGCACAGGGAGCATGCCGAGGTCACCATACATGTTCTCCTGGGCACTCTGGCTCTCTTACTCCCTCCTGCTGCTGCCCCTGGCAAGGGGAAACCTGGTGGAAAGCAGCAGAAGGGCTAACATGGACAGTGGCTTCTTGTACAGGCGCCTGAAGAGCCACGAGAAGAGGGAGATGCAGAAGGAGATCCTCTCCATCCTAGGGCTTCCTCATAGACCTAGACCCCAGCATGGACTCAGCCCGGCCCAGCAGCACCAGCCCGGGAAGCTGAACTCTGCCCCTCTCTTCATGCTGGACCTGTACAATGCCATGTCTGACCAGGAGCAAGTCCTGGACATGAAGGGCTGGTCACACAGGAGCCCCCATAGCCACCAGATGAAGGCTAAGAGTCTTGTGAGCAGCCCCCTGGCCAGCCAGCAGGACAGCGCCTTCCTCAATGATGCTGACATGGTCATGAGCTTTGTGAACCTGGGTGAGTGTCCTCTACAGACTACATCAGTGTTTCCCAAATAGGGTGCCTCCAGCTGTTGCAAAACTACAACTCCCAGCATGCCCGGACAGCCAAAGGCTGTCCGGGCATGCTGGGTGTTGTAGTTTTGCAACAGCTGGGGGCACCCTGTTTGGGAAACACTGGACTAGATATAAGGTATTTGGGTTTTGGGGGTGATCTCTTTCATGCCAAGTATGTTGCAATCTGCAGAGAAGCTTGTGCTCCAGACCTACATGTATGTGATGCATATGGCAGAGATTTCTTGCCCAGCATTGATACTTTATTCTTTATACACATGAATCTAATTGAGAAACATGTGGGGAACACATTACATTGATCACAAGTCTTCAATGATCTGGAACAGCATTGGGCTGCTCAGTGTTTCCATTGTGGAGGGGGGACACAATGTCACTAATAACTCAGGGTATGGATGAGTGGGGAACTGTAATATTGGTACTATGGAAAAATTGGGACATCATGTGACTGGACATGACAATGCAGTTTTGGTGGCTCTGAAGTCATAGGAGCAACTGTGGTGATACCATAAACAGCAGATCAGGTGAGGACAGACTCCCTCAGGTGTATGTGCACCACTAGTGCATCTCTTATCCCTCCTCAGATGAAGTGGATGTATTTTTGTCTCTTTAGATCAGTGTTTCCCAACCAGGGTGCCTCCAGCTGTTGCAAAACTACATCTCCCAGCATGCTCGGAAAGCGTGGTTGGGAAACACTGGTTGGGAAACACTGCTTTAGATTGTATGTTGTGGCTTTTATTTCCTTTTAGTCCATGTTAGTGATCAGGCAGACTTCTTTATAATGTTAAACACATCTACTGTTGTGTTCATGCCATTGGTGATAGGCATTGTGAGTAGAGGGCTTGCAAAAGATAAGTAATTGATAGGTTTAGTTTTTATTAGAAATTGGGTACAATATCAGTTGTGGATCAGGGAAATGAAAAGCTGGAAACATAACTCTAAGGAAAACTGGTATTTTATAATAAATCCCACCGATTGTTGAACTAATGCACATAAAGTCCTTACATATAGAAGTCAGGAATAGCTGCTGGAAGCTATACTGCACCATACTGTAGAGAGGCGCTACTAGATAGCAAGTGTGCACTTCAGAAATACAGGTGAATGCCAAGGAAACATGCCCACTCTGATCACACATCTCAGACTGTGATATTAATGTACATTGAATGTGGGTGCAAATAACAATGGACCAAGAAAGAGAGTAGCATTGTACATTGTAAATATTGTAACTTGTAGCTGTATTATTAAGATAACGATTGTAATTATTATTACTGTTGACTACAAAGCACTATCAAAAGGGAGATTTCAAATACTATGATAGAGAATATAGCTGATCACAGCTTAAAATCCAAACAGTGTGTCTCCAGCTGTTGCAAAACTACAATAATAAAAACGTGCGAATGGTTGAAGTGTGAGCTTTGTTTAGGTCAGGAGGCAGATGTGCTTTCCTTGATAGGGACTAAAACTTGGGATGCCTTTAAAGATTTTAATGGACAGATAGATAGTCATAGTAGATTCCAGAGTAAGAAATCCTGTAGGTGAAAATGGGGGGGCTGAGTGGAGAGAGAAGAATATCATGTGCATAGTAGTAGCCAGATTTGGGGTAATAGCTAGAAAAGTATGAGGATATCTATGGGAAAAAAAGATTATCTTACAGGTTTATAGGTAAATGTACAGTATAGACTGAAAATGTATTTGTAACAGGCTCAGCTGGAGATGATATGCTCACAGGTGCTCTGTTTTTTCGTTGGGCAGTGCTCGCCTCTTTCGGAGTTGGGTAGAGCTCGGTTCTTTGTGAGTTGGGCAGTGCTTTCCTCTTTCGGAGTTGGGCAGTGCTCGGCTCTTTCGGAGTTGGGCAGTGCTCGGCTCTTTCGGAGTTGGGCAGTGCTCGGATCTTTCGGAGTTGGGCAGTGCTCGGCTCTTTCGGAGTTGAGCAGTGCTCGGCTCTTTCGGAGTTGAGCAGTGCTCGGCTCTTTCTGAGTTGGGCAGTGCTCGGCTCTTTCGAAGTTGAGCAGTGCTTGGCTCTTTCGGAGTTGAGCACTGCTCGGCTCTTTCGGAGTTGAGCAGTGCTCGGCTCTTTCGGAGTTGGGCAGAGCTCGGCTCTTTCGGAGTTGAGCAATGCTCGGCTCTTTCGGAGTTGGGCAGTGCTCGGCACTTTCGTAGTTGGGCAGTGCTCTGCATTTTCGGAGTTGGGCAGGGCTCGGCCCTTTCGGAGTTGGGCAGTGCTCTGCACTTTCGGACTTGGGCAGTGCTCTGCACTTTCCGGGTTGGGCAGTGCTCGGCACTTTCGGAGCTGGGCAGTGTTCGGCACTTTCCGGGTTGGGCAGTGCTCGGCACTTTCGAAGTTGGGCAGTGCTCGGCACTTTCCGAGTTGGGCAGTGCTCAGCACTTTCAAAGTTGGGCAGTCCTCGGCACTTTCGGAGTTGGGCAGTGCTCAGCTCTTTTTGGAGTTGGGCAGTGCTCGGCTCTTTTGGAGTTTTGCAGTGCTTGGCTCTTTCGAAGATGGGAAGTGCAAGCGCACAATGCTGGTGACTGCACGTAGAATTGCGTGACAGCTGCTCCCACTACTGGACGTGCTTCTGTGACATATCAGTCAGCATCAAGATGCAAAAATTGTTAAGGATATAGAAGTATATTCCATAAACTGGTTTCAAAGCCACAAATTAGGGTGGGTTCACACTACAATTTCACTGAAAATGTAGGAGATAACTGATAATGGCTAGAGCTATTTAGACAAGTATTCACAGAAGTAGCTCATTAAAACGTAACCTTTAATAGAACTTTACGATAAGATAAGTAGTCCTCAAATTATAAATATTAAATATCAGGTATAGGTGGGATGGGAGTTAGAGCTTAGACAAATGATATTGGGCTCCACCCATCACCTATCACAGCAAAATATGTCCTACAAAACACAATCTGTGCAAATATACACAAAGTAAGCCTAATTAATCCCAACACGCCCCCCCCCCCCCCCCAAAAGGGATAAAGTGGAGCAAATCGGGGTTCATCAGGGGATACAGGATGTAGGAAGAAAAAGATACATATGCAACGATACAGTTGTTAAATAGTAGCTGCCAGCTATATTTAGATGTTTGGTCCAATAAGGACCACTCACTCAGACCCAAAGGTACAGTCCTTGATGTGAGATGGATAACCGGGTGGCCAGGTGATAACAGCTGGTCCCCTCCTGGTAGCAGCAGCAGCCTTGGCTGTAAATTACAGCAGAATTTCCATTGAAATTCTTCTGCGGAATTCCACATGGGAATTCCGCCATGCAAACATACCCTTAGGCCATGTTCACATTTTCCAAATCTCTGTGCGGAATTCCACATTGAAACTCTGCCCAAGATTCTGGATGGAAATTCCGTTTTCCTTGTCTGCAGAAAGAAAGAACGTGATAATTTTTTTTGCAGACACCGCACGGAATGCATAATTGTCTATGAGACGGAGCATTACCGCGTGGTCCTAGAGCCGGCATATTATGCCAGCGCCCACACTCCCTGGAATGTCCATACAGAGATTTTCCAAGTGGACATTCCAGACGTGTGAACATTGCCTTGCTGTGAACTTATGTTGCCCTCAACCTGGACAGAGAATACAATAAATTGCAAGTAGAGGTCTCTCTCTCATCTTGACCATATATTGAAATGCACGCTATATTACAAGGCAGCATTTATATGTTGTTGCTGAATTAGTGTACGTTCAGTATAAACATTTGGGTAGGGGACTTTGTGTAGTTGCTGTGTAAGTTTAGTTTCTTTATATCCTTCTATGAAGCTTGCAATGCTAGGCATTCATATTCAGTTTCACTTCTGGTTGTGGCATATGTTGGGTTGCAGTTGGGGCTAGCTGTAGAAAGTGTATGCTCTACGGTAAGGTGCCACACTTTTTTGAGTTCTGAGCTAAACCATGACATGGGTGGATGTGAGATGGGGTTATCATAACAGCACATGGACAGAAAAGAATGCAATAAATGCAACAAATTCCCTTTTCCGCCAATCTATTTTTACTTTTCCCTATTGACGAGAATGACTAGGCATGTAGAGCAGAGAAAGTATATTTTAATGTTATTTGCTGACATGACAGGACAGACATGTGTGGTGTGACCTATACACCTGATGAGGGTATCAGGGGAGGGCATCAAGAGCCTTATGTGCTTTCCATGCTGCAGGTTGGGAATTGTTGCATCTAATACATTAAGGTGTGATGTTTTACACTAGCTAATGGTAGGTGTGTGTGTCATATGCAGGTTAGAAATTGCACTGTACATGCAGTGAATGTGAATTTAGTGAATGGCAAGTTAGTGAATAAAAATAAGTATTACCTTTTAGGTGTAGGCAACCATACTGTTTTTTATTAACACTGATTTTTATATATGGTCCTATATATATATATATATATATATATATATATATATATATATATATATGGTTTATGTGTATTTATTAGGTAGGTATCCATGGTAGGTGACCAGTAAAAATTTAGATTTTTAACCAGGTTTATATCCACGTCATAATCCACCTGTTACATGCCACATTGCCTGAAGTTCTGCTCTGTGGTGTTAACAATAGATGTATTTGTTTACATCGACATCAGAAACAATAGACTGGAGCTGACCTTATCAACTTTTATGGGATGGTTTTCCAGGTATGCTTGGTGACCTGTGCAGAGGACAGGGAGAGGTGGAGGCTAAGCTCTAACCATCACCTACTGTGAATGATCTGATCCTATCTTATCTATATACTGTTGTCACTCTTCACTGTAATCCTGCATGTCATCAAAGAAGCAGACTGCTGAAAACCTTTCTGTACAGAACAGAGAGGTAAGAATTTATCAATGGAATTACCCACATTTTTGTTGGTAAATTGTAGAATTTTTTTGCACAGTGCATGAAAAAGTCACAAATGTCTTTTTCTAAACTCATCTAGACTCATTCAAGAAAACAATGGGGGGCATGCATCATCGTAGGTGTAAGTGAAGCATTTTTCTACACCTTTTTGTGTGTGTGTGCTGGTAATGTGTAGGAGCACCAAGTTTATTAAATGGTCAAAGGGCAGTTGATAAATTTTGTGCAGGTCACATTTTCTGAAATTTCACTCTTCACATTCACCAAAATGCTAAGCTAAGTCTGGGCTGGTGTAATTTTAGAGATTTTTCAGGGGTTTTGCACCTTTTTTTGTGCTTGTTCACAAAAAGTCTCAGTTGATTAATCCATTACCACTGCATAAGACTAACCTTAACAGCTGGTCTTTACCAAAAGTGTAAACCAAAAATACGCAAAAAATAGCCTGGAGGTGCAGCACTGCACCAAATGTGAGACAAATCTACACACAAAAAAAGCTCTAAAGACAATGATGCCCCCCAATGGGAATGTAGTGTGGTATAGTTAGCTTTTTACAGTGGTTGTGAATTATCAACCGCAACTTTTTTTTTTTTATTGTAGAAACATTTTTGCACAAACACACATTTTTGTGCAATCTCTCATTAGCCTTGGCCACATCCGATCTACTTTTTTATTTATTTGATAAATGTGGGGGAACTACGCATGATGTACGCACAGAAAAAAGGGGGGTAAAAAGAACTTGATTTACAGACAATGATCAGCAGATGGTTAGACAGAAAACTGCAGGATTTCAGGATTTGGGCAGTGACATAGACAGTACATTTAAAATTAAATTCTTAACATAAAATCATGATTTTAAACAGTATGTCATTATCTGATTACTTTTTTCCTTTAACAATGTTTCGGGTATTTTTAGGAAATGTATGGTTATTCCAAAAAATAAATAAAAGGCAGAAGCACAACTGTAAAAAGAATAAGAATTATCAAATAATGTAATCATTCGGTAGTTCTTCAACAAACATAATATACAATATATGAAATACTAATGTTAATAATATCTATTGTACTAGTAGTATTAAGTAGTACTGTGCATGTTCGCGAATATGCTGGTTTAAATGGGAATGTTCTAGCAAATATTTTATGATGTTTTGCCGGTTTAGGGTGGATTCTTTCCACATTATTCATGTTACATCTTACATATTCTATTGTTCTGCATAACAATAACAATTCATTCACATAACAGTTGCTGTTATACATGTTCTCCAGTATAAAATATACTGCCGTCAGCATTTTTACCCAGCATGTTACATCCCAGGATGGGTGTTGGGGGAGTCCTAGAATACCAAGTGTGGATTTCAGCTTTAAACAGCATTCCTATTCCATATAATCGTTAAATTGTAAAATAAATAGATGAAATAAAATATCGGCTGGAGTGTGAGAGATGTTTTGCTCAGATAGTGAACATAGTGCAAGTCATGGGTTTAGATTTTCTGTTTTAAAATTATGAAGCGAATATCTGAACAACTAACAGACAAAACACAAGAAAAACACTGGAAGCTGGAAAAACAAGTCTCTAAGTGTTTATGGATATGAGTTCCCATGAGTATTATACTTTGTTATTGCCCTCTTGGTCCATTAAATGTCAAGCCTTATGGACCCATTATTAATAACTTAACAACAGTTTGTTGACATTGGGGGACTTTTATAAAAGCATTTAGTAGATTGTTTTCGCTTATATCTGTCTCTCAAATGTCTCACATGCTACTAGGCACTTTTCTGTGTGTCTTTTAACCAGCCGAGGGAGAAGAGCAAGAACATTCTGTTTGGCTTATGTAAGCAAATTTTCAAAAATGACTTACAGTGATCAGAAATTTATAATGTGCGACTGTCACAAAAAAGTCTCACGCCATCAAAAAATGTCATACATTTACTCCAGCTCAACCCTGGCTTACAGATTTTGCTTACACAAGCAAAATCTCAAAATGGAAAACAGAATGGAGGAAAAAAGCTGATTTGCTTATGTGTGACAAATTTATAAAGTATTCAAAAAAACAGAAAAGCTAGCTACTTTAACACAAACAAGGATAAGTTGGCCAGCACATACTTATACCAAACTACTGCATGGACCCGGCATGCAGGGTTTATAGCTACTATAACAGAGATGCACACCAAAAGAATTACAAGATTAGAAAACTTTATTGGACACAAACAATATACAGACGATTTTGTAATCCTACAACCACCATCCCCATGCCGGATATAAATAATCTTGAGCAAACAACTCCCAGCAAAGATAGTGCAATGTAGGTATACTATACACAAAATAATACAAATAAGGACACCAAATAAAGAAAAATATATAGATTAAAAATATTATGGAATCACACCTAAATATTGTAAACAATATATAAAACCGAAAATTCCAATGTAAACCGAGGGCCAAAATCCCACTTATACACCTAAAGATCCTACATGTGTATGTATACCCCTGTGAAAAATTATTGCAGTTGGGAGAAGATCACCACGGCATGGGGGACAGCAGACTCCACGCATTCCACTGCGCTAACTGGCAGCTTTTTCATATCGTGTGCAGCTGCCAAGAACTCTCTTCTCCCCGCTTCTGTCGGGGTTGAGGTGGCAAGACTCAGGTAAATAAACAGCGCATGCGCACAGAGGTACTTCATGATGTAGGTACTGACATACAACCCGGAACTATTGTGTTACGTTACTTCCGGTGGGAGAGTAATGATAATATAGTGTGCTGGGATGCCATGCTGGATCATGATGGGGAATGGGAGGTAGGTTTTCCACATGACAGTTTTCCACATGACAAGTGTCAATTATTGTAAATTATTTTGGGAATATAAATTCAGGACCCAAGCAGTACTGAGTAACTCCTGAGGAAGCTGCCAGTTAGTGCAGCGGAACGGGTGGAGTCTGCTGTCCCCCATGCCGTGGGGATCTTCTCCCAACTGCAATTATTTTTTACAGGGGGATTACATACACGTGTAGGATCTTTAGGTATAGGTACTGTATAGGTGGGATTTTGGCCCTCAGTTTATATTGGAATTTTCTGTTTTATGTATTGCTTACACTATTTAGGTGTGATTCCATAATGTTTTTAATCTATATATTTTTCTTTATTTGGTGTCCTTATTTGTATTATTTTGTGTATAGTATACCTACATTGCATTATCTTTGCTGGGAGTTGTTTGCTCAAGATTATTTATATCCGGCATGGGAATGAGGGTTGTAGAATTACATTCCTCCCCTGTGTGTTTTAAATTGTCTGTGTACTGTTTGTGTCCAATAAAGTTTTCTAATCTTGTAATTCTTTTGGTTTGTTTCTGTTATAGTAGCTAGCTTTTCTGTTTTTTTGAATAGTTTATGGTTTTTTGGCTACTGGTGATACCCTGGTTTACATGAGGCTGTGCCCGTCTCCCTTTCTTTGTATTGACAAATTTATAAAGGCCGTGTGACTTGTTAATACATTTGTTGCACATAAGCAAAACATTAAGCAAAATAAAACAACTAAAAATAACATATATAAGCAAGCTTTTATAAATGTCCCCCTTTAAGTTTACCATACATGATCTGTGAGGTAAATACTGAAGTTCTTACTACCTGCGGCTTCCTGACATACACCAATCACATTTTTATCGTTATGTATAATAAGGGCTGATTGGATGTCAAATCCTCCCTTCCGAGCTCTTCTTTTTTACATTACCATTCTTTATTCAACCCCATTCCTATTTGTCGTATGTGCCGAACAACTCTTTCTGATTATATACCCCCTGGTACCTGTCTAGCTTGCTTGATGTTGAAGAAAAAATTGCTTTTTATAGAAGGTCAGAGATCATGGCCAGTCATTTGGGATATGTATCATGGGAATAAAAAACAACGTTTTTTTTTGCAAACTGAAGTCAAGAGTTATGAGTAGGAAAAAAAACAGCCACCAGGGTCACATCTCAAGATCAATAACTCAAGTGTTGAGAAATATATGTGTAATAGAAGTAAAGTTGGGGAGATTTCTAGCCTTCAAGAATTCCAGTCATGAAATGACATCTAAGCTCCTTCTCTTTTAAGTCCTTATCCAATATGCTGTTCAACAACTGCACACTAGATAAATACATTAATTATGGCCCAGATTTATCAAACTGTGTGTAAGAAAAAATGGAGTGATTGTCCCACAGAAACCAATCACAGCTCAACTAATGCACTCTGGTAAAATGAAAGCTAAGCTGTGATTGGTTGATGTGGGAAAATCACTCTATTTTTTCTCTCACACAGTTTGATAAATCTGGCCCAATAATTTATGGTGGTTATTAAAGGGCCCTAATCCACAGAAAGATGATAAGCCTATATTAGGTAAAACATTGGGCTCCATGGAAATCCATGATTGAAATCCAAATTCCCCTTGGGTGATCACAATTTGGGCCCTACATCAGTTAATGGCCTCCCTTTTTGCACAGGTCATCTCCTCTATCTCCCAATTGACAGGCACTAGGCTGAGATTTAATCCTTACCTCTCCCCTCTAATCTAGCGGATGAGGGGAACTCCCAGTGGGCTCCAAAATCTTATATGCATACAGGGGGAGATTTATCAAAATTTGTACATAGGAAAAGTTGCTGAGTTGCCCATAGCAACCAATCAGATTGTTTCTTTCATTTTCGAAAAGGCCTCTGGAAAATGAAAGAAGCGATCTGATTGGTTACTATGGGCAACTCAGCATCTTTTCCTCTAGACAGGTTTTGATAAATCTCCCCCATAGTTTTAAACTCTTGTCTATGACTTTGGAGGGGCCAGTTATGTAATGGCAGGTATGTACGGATTTGGGATCAAAACCCTATACAGCCATTTGCTTACTTTATACCCTTAAAACCTGCTTACAAAATATACTCAGAAAGCCATGTCTGTCAGGATCTGGCTTACACTGCAGTTACTCCAGAATAGGGGATAACAAGCTGATTAATGGTGTCCTAGAATGAATGTGCAGCTAGCACTCCTTTCATTTTCTATTCCAAACATAGTAGAGCTAAAGCTGGCAGCCCTTCTGTGTCCAGAAATGATGTTTTTTTTTATATCCTATACATTTGCTTTCATTATAGTATCTCCATGCCAGTATATCTGGAATCGTTCTACCAATATACTACAAATTGGATTCACATTTGTACATAGTGAAGAGACATTTTAGCTCTCCAACTCTGATAAGAAAACTGCTGAAAGGAAGACATCTGTTGACCTTCCTTTTCAGCGGGAGATCCTGACAGTAGCTGCCCTCTTGCCATATATTTTTTTATTGTGGTTTCCTGCTTTTTATATTGGATTTGGTTTCTTATTTAGATCTTATCACTTATTGCTGACACAAACCATGTTGTTTACATCCTTGAGGACTGCTGACCCACAGTCATCCTTAAAGTGATAGTTTCTCTAGGTTTAGGTAAAGATACAAGTTAGATACAAGCTAGAACGGCTCAAAAGCTAGGTCAGAAGACAGACAGTTACAATGCTATTTTTATTTTTTATTCAATTTTACAAATATTAAATTATTTAATTTGCACATTAGATGTCAGAATAATCAGTAATTCCTAAGTAATTCATGAGCATGACCCCAGTGTTTTTTCAGCTTTGCTGCACAAAGAGTACAGTATCAAACAAAACACTATATAGTAGACAAAGAACAGCATATGCCTGAATACTACTGTATCATAATGCGTGCCCTAGGTATGAGCGTTTCCCGGATGCTGTGGACGTAAGGTACAGTGCTCCGGACTGGCACAATAGAGGCACAAATTCTCACTGCGTCGATGGATTCTTTCTTGAGAAGAAAGTCTAGTGCAATCCACCTGCATGGGCTCCTCAACAGATGGAATTGGAGATGGTTGTGGTGGACGTTGGAACACAGGGCCAAACGAGGAAAACACCATTGCCAGACAGGCTCCTTCTCCCGACGTAACTCCTCCTATCAATTTGGGTGGCTAAATTGATGAGATCAGTCAGGGAGGATGGATTCTACTTAAGAGACATTTTTTGAAAGTTGCACACAAAGCCTCATTATTCCAAGCTAGCTCAGAGGCTAGGATGCGGAACTGTACCGTGTATTCACCCACGCAATAATCTCCTTGACAGAGATTCAGTAGGGCAGTGTACGCTGAAGAAGCCCGGGCAGGTTCTTCAAAAACATTTCAGAATTCGGCAAGAAATGATCGGAGATTAGAAGACAACGGGTCATTGCGGTCCTACAGCGGGGTAGCCCAGGCCAAAGCTTTACCAGAAAGGAGGCTGATGATAAAGCCACTTTAGCTTGTTCCGTAGGAAACTGATCTGCTTGAAGTTCAACGTGCATAGAACACTGAGTCATGAAGCCTCTACACAACTTCAGATCTCCATCATACTTGTAGGGAAGAGACAAGCAATTCTTGGAGGCACCAGAAGCCACAGGAGCAAAAGATGCTGAAGGTTCCGCCAGTGAAGGTTGAGGCTGTTGCGTAGCAAGGAGCTGCTGCATAAGCACAGAAAGCTGCGAGCTTGTTCGATCTGCGCAGACTGCTGCGCAACAATGGAAGAGAGTTCTGAGACACCTGGCAGAGGAACTTGGCTAGATCCATGGCTGGATCTTACTGTAACGGCTGTGGTAGGTGGATCCACTAACCTGCGAGGAAGATGGTATGGGCCGTACCTGGAATCGGAGTCCAAGGTGCCACTGGTTTTCACCAGAGCCCGCCGCAAAGCGGGATTGACTTGCTGCGGAAGGTGGCACTCAGGTCACTACCCCTGGTACGACTCGTCCCGATGAGACACAGATGAAGTCAGGACAGGCAGGAGGTCAGGGCTGGCGGCAATGAAGCAAGGTCAGGTCACGTAGCAAGAGGTCAGAAGGCAGGCGGCACAGGAGCAAGGTCAGGATACGTAGTAAGGAGTCAGATACACGGCAAGGCAAGACACAAGTATACACTTTCTCTTAGGCAACAAGGGCACAAAGATCCAGCAGGGAACAGTAGGAAGTTCCAGAACTAAATAGGGTTGGTTTGAGACAAGCACCAATTATTGGTGCACTGGCCCTTTAAATTTAGAAAAGCAGGCACGCGCACGCCCTAGGAGGCAGGTACGCGTGCACCGGCTGAGATGGGCAAGAGGAGAACAGAGCGGCGCTCACAAGCGAGCGTGCCCGCAACGCGAGGAAAAGGTCCAGCGGGGACAGAAGAGGACTGGGCGGAAGGTGAGTGCCTACTACACATATAACATATAATAGTGACACACTTTTTTGTGTACATTTACTGCTATTTTTTGTACAAATAGCGATTTGCACACAGACTTTTTCACTTCCACACCGCTTAAAGGGGTTATGCAGGAAAAAAAACTTTTTTCATATATCAACTGGCTCCAGAAAGTTAAAAAGATTTGTAAATTATACAAAAAGAGAGTGTATGTGCCAGCACTTGTCACTGTGTTTCAGGTCACTGGGTCTCAGTGTGGACGCATGGTGGTAGCGCTCAGAGGCAACGCCGGCAGTTTCACATGTGGGTGCATGCTTCTTCCAGCCTCCATCATGCGTCCACACTGAGACCCAGTGACCCGTGAACCGAACTCCGGAACGCAGTGACACAAGTGCCGAGCGGTGAGTGCACATACACTCTCTTTTTGTATTATTTATTGATACTTCACCTTCAGTACATGCACCCAGCAGGTGTTACTATTCACACTGACCGCTGAGGCTGACTGCATACTCCATATAGGTGAATATCCCATTTAGTGTGTTCTCCCCTTTCTGTCTCTCGTACTTGTCTATATATAGATTTGTAAATTACTTCCATTAAAAAAATCTTGATCCTTTCAGTACTTATGAAATGGAATGTGTGATATGTTGAGTTGTTCTTTTCTGTCTAAGTGCTCTCTGATGACACCTGTCTCAGGAAGTGTCCAGAGTTGAAGCAAATCCCCATGGCAAAACTCTTCTATTCTGTGCAGAGACAAGCAGAGATGTCAGCAGAGAGCACTGTTGCCAGACAGAAAAGAACAACTCAACTTCAGAAGCTGGTAATTACTGGAAGGATTAAGATTTTTTAATGGAAGTAACTTGCAAATCTGTTTAACTTTCTGGAGCCAGTTGATATTTAAAAAAAAAAGTTTTTCCCTGGAATACCCCTTTAACTTATTTTATCCAAACTCTTTAGGATAAAATCAAATTTGCTTTGACTTTTGCAGCGGTAGTTGTTTTTATAAAATACAGTGATTTCAAATTCCACACCTTGAGCCACACTTTGAAACACACTTAAATCTAAGCTATTTAGCTATTTATGAAGAATGTGCACCTTTTTCGACAAACTTGGCGCAAGTAGACATGACATACGCACTGATAAAGAGCAGGACAAAATAACTTGATTTACACATACGGTGATAAATTCCCTCCAAAGTCCTTATAACAGTTTCTACATGAAACCATTTTATGTTCTCCTTCCATTTCTCTATGTTCCAGACAAGAAGCGATATTATAGACTCATTCAATGGGGGAGATTTATCAAAACCTGTCCTGAGGAAAAGTTGCTGTGTTGCCCATAGCAACCAATCAGATTGATTCTTTCATTTTTGAAAAGGCCTCTGCAAAATGAAAGAAGCGATCTGATTGGTTGCTATGGGCAACTCAGCAGCTTTTCCTCTCAGCAGGTTTTGATAAATCTCCCCCCTTGTGATAGCAGACTATCTTAGCTGACCCACGCTATGCAATTACGTACATTTCAAGCTTGTGTTTTTTTTTTTATGTTAGTAAACACTGATAAGCCTTAACAGTGTAGGTGCCCATTCCACATTACCAAAACATGTCTGACGAAGGTGCCCATTCCACATTACCAAAACATGTCTGACAAATCCAGGCATGGACTCCGCAACACCTCTGAAGGCATCCAACAGTGACTATTTCAGAAACTTGTTTTTTGTAGGAGCAAAGCAGATAGGTTAGCCTTCAATCCCCATGCACATGAATGAGCCTTTGGTGGCCCTCTTGCCAATTTATCAGCTGTCCTCTCTTTGGATAACTAAAACAATCTTAATATTTGTACATTTTTTCCAAACTGACTCCAGATTTGACTTGCTCCAATTCATGAATGACCTACTCATATACAGGTGCCCAAAATGGTATACAATATTTCATATGTTGGCTGACTAGTATGGAGGCTGCATAGTAGAAGCAAAGTTGAGTTTGTGTCAGAAGTATATATGCCTCTTTAATGCCTCCTATGATTTTTATGCCATAGCAGCAGCTGACTGGCACTTCTCACTAGGTTTACTCTCTACCAACACCTTCAAGTCCTAATCTGTGGCAGGTTTACCCACTGTTTTACTATCTGTATATATTTTATGATATTTTTTCACGTGAAAACACTTAAAAATTACACTCTATGTTAAAATGTAAAATAGTGAATGCACAGCCACCAGCCTCCCTTCTACATATTTATAAAGGGGAAGACCCCTTTAATTCCTACAGGTCTTGTTGGTGAATACCATCCAGGCCCTATAGGTTAATATTCTGATATAATTATGTTTCCATATTTAATTTCTAAAACTGATACAATACACACAAGCTCTTTAGTTTCCTATGTGAAAGTATTTGGTTTATCCTTTGCCTGTTCTATATTTGTAGCTCTGCAAGGGTCTGATCCTGGAGTTCACACCAAATATGTTCCTAGTAAGTAAAACAATGTTGTTGCTGCAAACAATTGAGCATTCTAGGTGATGTGAGATTGTTGAGTTGAGTTAACTGAAAGACAGAAATGTTTTGGGAGAAAAACTCATATGCAAAATGCAATTTTATTTCCACAAGATATAGATACTTCATTATTTTTAGAGAAAAAGAGGTTTAATGGTTACAGGGAATATGCTGTTGAGGTGTTTCATTCATCCAGTGCATTTGCAGGCAGACATTACATAGTTTAGTATCATTGCTATACCATGAGCTCAGAGTAGCAACATGGAGAATCCACTTTCTGCAAATAAAGAGAATAGATCTGCAAAGTCTATCACAGAGTCCTATGACATCATAAATCACAGTTCCTCATCTTCCAGCTCTAGAATTTTGGCCATCATCTGTCTATTTTATGTCTTTGTGTGGGATTGGAAAAGGACATTCTTTTTTGCTCTGCGACTTTGTTTCTTTTAACCCTTTCTGTGCATGAATTGTCAAAGAGAAGTATATTGTTTTACTTAAAAAAAAAAACTATTACATATCAAACATTGGTTACTAAAATCAGAGTCAACTTTAAAGTCATTGGGCACATAGCCCGCTAAGCATTTTTTTTTATTGAAAAGCATTACCTATACAATGAAATATATAAAGACTTGTCTTCTTAAAGAGCTTTAACTGTAGTTTGTATTATACAGCAAAATGGTACTCCTTATGACTATGGTATGGTATGACCTAGCAGGTCTGTCCTCAAAAATACAATGAGACATCCAGATGGACCCCTGTATTTTTGACTGTACTATTTTGATGTGAAAAGTACCAACATTCCTTACAAAAAAAAAAAACTCTAGTGTGAAAAATGCTTAGCTCCAGAGTGACTCCAACGTCCTAGTCCATTTAAGCAGTTTTCCTATAACATCTATAACTGACTTTAGCATTGGTAATAAATGATATCAGAGGAAATGAGGCTGTCATTATCATTTGATTACTTCTGTAATGCTTTGGTGTACTCAGTATGCCAAAGCATTGCCTGTCAGTAATAATCTGATGGACAATCTAATAGTCCCTCCCTTTGACATTTGTATATTACACCTGGCACCTGCTGCCGACAGTGTGGACACAACCGTAGCATAACTGTATCCTGTTTACTTTGTATTTATTTGTAGGGCAAGCACAGTAGAATGATATTATTATGCAGACTTTCCATACCATGGTAGGGGAGCAGAATAATTGGGGCCAATACAGTTACATTCATTTTAAATAAAGAGCACCAAGTTTGCCCATTGTTATCTATAACCTTTTCGGCCTTTTGGCTAAGATCAAGTGTAGTATCTGTTCTTATCAGTGGTCTAGTCCGAGCCATTGATGTAGGATGGATGCTGCATGGAGGGGGCAGGTGTACCAGGGCTGGTTCTGAGGAATCAGCTTGACGGCTGCCCCGATGTGACCTGTTTACCTCCGGGTCTCGCCATGAGGCTGAGAGGGTCTAAAGCCAAGGTACTTTAGTGCCTCGGGGAGTGGTGACCCCGAGGTGCCGAAACTCACTGGGTGTATTGGCTCACTGAGTTGAAGCACTGGCACCATGATCTCTTCACCTTAGGGGCACTCACCTCTTGATTCCAGGCCTTCTGTCTATGATTGGAGAATTTTTTTATAGATCCAGCTGGATGTCCTGGCAGTATACCTGCGCATATTCACTTATTTATTTATTTTTGTTTACTGTGTCACTTCTTGCGTGTTGGGTGTACACAGGATTGTTAGGATGCGGTAGCCCTTCTGGGTGTCCCTCCTAGCGGACTAGGGGAGGTGTGTGTGGCCATTAGCTTTCGCCCCTCCCCTCAAAAACCCCGGGTACTCCTGCATGGGCAGGGTACTGACCATTAACAGCTCTGCGGGCAGATACCTTGCCTAACGCCAAGGGGGATGCCAGGAGCATTTGTAGTCCCTTAGTAGCTTCGGCAAAATGGGACATCGCACCTGGAACCTTGCAGGTACCTTTTGGTCTGGAGGCGAAGGGTAAAGTTTGTTGGGGGGCCTCTCTCCTGTCAGAGATAGACTGCATCCTTTGTGCACAATTTTTTTTAGTGTAAAATATTTGCACTTTTTCTTGCACTTTGGGTGATTCGAGATTACGTTCTTCAGCTCTTAGATAAAAAAAAAAAATTTAGCCCTTTCATGTTATGAATCTTTGTAGCTCCCATGCTAGCCCTGGTGGATAATAAATAGGTGGCATCCCAGAGGTAGATTTGTCTGCTGACAGCACCTGTACAGATCTGATGGAAGCCCTGGTTCACTGTTTTTGGTCTTCTAGTGATGTCAATAATGACATTGTATGGGACAAATGGCTACAGAGAAATAAAACAGCTGTTTGATACCTTCATCCTTCCTCACAAGATGGTAATTATTTTCTTTACTTGGTTCACTAGTCATCTTTGTTGTCACTTGGTAAATTCACCATTTTACTTTTTCACTGTAGTATCAAAGGTACTTTGTGTAAAGTGAGATACAAGCCCCAAACAGCATATTTTGTTATGTAACCTGACAGTTTTGCTGCAACCTCCCTTACTATACTATACTTATTTTGACTTTTTTTTTTTTAAATAAAAATCTGTGTTTTGGTAATAATTAGATCATATGTTACATCATACTTGGCATCATGTACCAACAAAAATACAGTTAGTCTATTACAGAAAAGCGCACACATTTATACTAGCAATGATCATTATTAGTATAACTAGGAATTTATAAGGGCATGGTTGAAATAAGCTACTCTTTCATGGGCTATGATTAGCTCAGAGTGGATTTTGGGTCGGGTCACACCTTAGTGCTTTACCGCATATGATGTTTGTACTGTAGTTTTGGAGTCAGTCTGTACCACATTATGTCCTTTAAGGGTTATATTTGAACTCTTTGGGCCTCACCAGATCAAAGCCTGTGCAAAGTGCAAATAAATAACGCCATCAATGTTTTTTCCCACCCCAATTGCTACTTTCAGCCTCATATTAATTATTCGGTTCACTTGGCATGAACTCTCTTCCCTAATGACGTGCTAGTAAGAAATACTCTACTAAAAGGGGTTGTTGATTCACGATGATGAAGTTCAATATGCTGCAGGATACACTACCTTCTCTCCTAAGTGACCCTTACAGCATGTGTAAGTAGATGCTTGATGACTGCATTGCCGTGAGTTATTATTGTACTACCTTATAATAAAAGATTTTCATAAAAAATGCTTTAAAGGGAACCTGTCACTAGTTGCGTTCTTCCAGAACCATGGGCAGCATAAAAACCCATTATCAAAGTGATCTATGGTTAACTCTAACCGCTGGAAACCTGCCCCCCCCCCCTCCCGTAATCTCAGGTCTCCTAACTCAACTCCCAATGTAGGCTCCCTCTCCTCAGACCACTCTGGCCCGCAGCCTCAGAGGCATACTGGAGCTGAAGAGAAGTGACGGCTTGCACAGCCAATCACCAGCGAGATGGCTGTTTTCTTTTGTGCATCAACGAACCGTGCAACAAGGAGCTGCCCCTGTTTGTTGATTCACAAAATAAAAAATTATGATTTAAGAAGTTTTTTCCTCTTTCTCTACTTCAAAATTGTGATCCTAATACACTCTTTGCACGATATAACAGGGCACCACCAATAGAGTGGTTTTCATGTGTATTAATTGTGTGGCGTAGCCTTCCCATGAATCTGAGCCTTAAGTTCCAGGAATGCCAGACTTTATCTACCCATTTGTATAATTACAATAATATAATTATAATTCTTCAGGTAACTGGAGAACATCAAGGGAATGCTGTATTTTTTAAACCTTTACTTTTTGGGATTTAACCCTTTCCCGACCCATGACATACATGTACGTCATGGGTCGGCTCCCATTCTATAACGCGGGGCCACGGCGTGGCCCCGCATCATAGCGGGTCGGGCCCGGCACCTAGCAACGGCCGGGACCCGTGGCTAATAGCGCGCGGCAGTGATCGTGGTGCCCTTTAGCAACTTTGCAACTTTGAACGCCGCATCTAAAGTGAAAGTAAACTAATGCTGGTTAGCTCAGGGAGCTGTTCAGGATCGCCACGGCAAAATCGCGGAACCCCGAACAGCTTACCTGACAGCCGGAGGGTCCTTACCTGCCTCCATGCTGTCCGATCGCCGAATGACTGCTCAGTGCCTGAGATCCAGGCATGAGCAGTCAAGCGGCAGAATCATTGATCACTGATTTTCCATGAGAAACCAGTGATCAATGTAAAAGATCAGTGTGTGCAGTGTTATAGCCTCCTATGGGAGCTATAACATTGCCCAAAAAAAGTCATTTAACCCCTTCCCTAATAAAAGTTTGAATCACCCCCCTTTTCCCATTAAAAAAAAAAAACTGTGTAAATAAAAGTAAACATATGTGGTATCGCCGCGTGCAGAAATGTCCGAATTATAAAAATATATAGTTAATTAAACAGCTCGTTCAATGGCGTATGCGCAAAAAAATTCCAAAGTCCAAAATAGCGTATTTTTGGTCACTTTTTATATCATGAAAAAAATTTATAAAAAGCGATCAAAAAGTCTGATCATTACAAAAATATTACCGCTAAAAACTTCAGATCACGACGCAAAAAATGAGCCCTCATACCGCCCCATACGCAGAAAAATTTAAATGTTATAGGGGTCAGAAGATGACAATTTTAAATGTATAAATTTTCCTGAATGTAGTTTTTCCAGAATGTAGATTTTTTTCCAGAAGTACGACAAAATCAAACCTATATAAGTAGGGTATCATTTTAACCATATGAACTTACAGAATAAAGAGAAGGTGTCATTTTACCGAAAAATTTACTGCATAGAAACGGAAGCCTCCAAAATTTACAAAATTGTGTTTTTTTATCAATTTTCTCGCACAATGAATTTTTTGTCTGTTTCGCTGTAGATTTTTGGGTAAAATGACTGATGTCATTACAAAGTAGAATTGGTGGCGCAAAAAATAAGCCACCATATGGATTTTCAGGTGCTTAATTGAAAGAGTCATGGTTTTTTAAAGGTAAGGAGGAAAAAACGAGTGCAAAAACAGAAAAACCCTGGGTCATGAAGGGGTTAAAGGGAATGGATTATATAGAAAAGATATTATTTACTTTTTTTTCTCTGAATGTAGATTTTTTTTTTATTCTGTTTTCTGTACACGGGGACGGCCAATTCTGGTTGTATGCATGCTCTAGCACCTGTAAACTGGTCATTGAGTGGATAAGGTGAGCTCAGACCATCACCTACTGTGAATGGCCTGATCCTGTGTTATGTACACACCATTGTCACCTCTCATTGTAATCCTGCCTGTGGGGATGACTGCTGAGAAGCAATCTTTCCAAGGAAAATCTTTTTCTCTAAATATGCCTGAACTGCCACGGTAAAAAAAAAAAAAACAGACTTACTTCCCGCAGTCCCACAGTGCCTCTGGAAACACTGTCCCGTCCCCCAGTGCTGTGCTCTTTCTTGCTTCTAGAGCCAGAATGCAACACTGTAGCTCAGTTAATCGCTGGCCGAAGCATTGTCCCACCTCAGCTAGTGTTAGGCTGAGCGGCAATATGACAGATTGAGCCTGGGCAACAGGAAGAAGACCGGGTTGAGGCTCTATACATCACACTGCCACTCAGCCTATCAGATTTTTGCTGGACTACCCCTTTTAAAACCACCTCATGGCTACTCGATACAAACATGATTCTTTTTCAATGCAATTACAGAAAAGATTTGTACTTGAAATCAAATCAGATTTCCAGCTATTCCAAGATATTCCTAATAGTGTCTACCATTACAAAGCTTGTATTTCTACCTTCTTACTTTTGGTCTGTCAAGTGGTTGTTCCTGCCTTAGTATAGAATTCCTTTTTGCCAGAAGACAAACATTCACAAATAAGTGTGTTATTATATAAAAAGTGTTGTAGTGACCAGTACAGACATTGTTTCATTATTACAGCATGCAAATAAATCAACGTTTAATACTTTTGTAATATGAGTAATGTTTTTCTAATGTCCTATTTTAGTTTTTTCTTTTTTTCTTTGGAGGCAACAGAAGTTGGGTTATATAGCTAGCAAAAACATCTGTATGAAACAGGGAGGAGTAGCAAATAGGAGACATCTTGTCCATTTTCACCCATTTGAATAATTCTTCCTGCAGGTGCAAAATTGTGTACTTATCTTGTCATCATTTGCATTACGCTTGCCTGGCACACGTTATTTAGGTGTTAGACATTATGTTTACTTGTGCCAAGTAGGTGACATAATGTCTATTGAAATTCAGTCACTGGTGACTGACAGGGAACATTAAAAACAGAAACTAGATCAAAGTTGTAAGAGGCCTAGATGCACTCAATTACTGTGCGGCAGCAGCAGCGGGGAGGCCGGGGGACCGCAGTAAGTTATGTGAGCGAGAAATAAATAAGCCAATTTTAAATCATTTAATGACAAACCTGCTGAATATTACAGCTATGAAACACTTCCTGTCATTAGGTGTTACTATGTTTTATAGCTTTTAAACATCAAATAAATCCCACATGAGATTTACATAGATATTATGTTTTTTTGTGATCTAAGTGAATAAAAATTCTTAAAGGTGTACCCCAGAACTAATAATTATGGTCTGTTCCAGTGAGAATGCTAGATTGTCATTGTCATTATGCAATATATTTTACATAGAAACCTACAACGTAGCAAGACTTCATGACAACCCCCGACGGTCTACTTGTAGAGACTAAATGGCTGCATAGAATAAATAACATTTTGGTAAACAGCTGCAGTTAAAGGTTTTTGAGCCAAAGCCAGAAATGGACTCAAAAGTAATAAGAAATATTAAGGAAGGAATTATATGTTTTGCTACTGGATCCATTTCTGATTTAGACAAAAAAAAAAAAATAGTGCATTAAAAATTTTCCAAAAAAGCCTGTGTGTAATACCGGCCTTAGTAAGCAGTCTAAGTAAGCAAATCATTATTTTTTATTTTGCAAATATTAGCTATGCATGGGAACCAAGTTTCCCTGACGTGTATTCACCGACAATGGGGAAGATTTATCAAAACCTGTCCAGAGGAAAAGTTGCCCAGTTGCCCATAGCAACCAATCAGATCGCTTCTTTCATTTTTAACAAGGCCCCTGCAAAATGAAAGAGGCAATCTGATTGGTTGCTATGGGCAACTGGGCAACTTTTCCCAGGACAGGTTTTGATAAATCTCCCCCAATGTCTTTACACATGGTCAAAGTTTTTTTTTACGTACTTCATCCGGTATCCGACTTCTCTGTTGGATACCAGCTCTACCGTAGGGACGGGACTGCACCTCAATGGGGAGGGTGCAGCTGTGCTAGCGAAGAAGATGGCCAGAAGAGTGGAAGAGTATTTAAACTAGGGACTGGGGGGGAGGGAACCTACATAATATTCGGGGCAGATAGTGTAGACAGAGAGGTGGGAATTATTAATGTACCTAGGGGTGAAGTGGAGGGAGGGGTTAGAATAGTTAATAGGGATAGGCTCCATAGGAAAAAAAAACATACACCTTTGAATTGCATGTTGACTAATGCCAGAAGCCTGACCAATAAAACTGACGAACTGGAGTTGATAATGTCTGAAGAGAATTATGACATAGTGGGTATAACAGAGACTTTCTTTGGACGATAGCTATGATTGGGCGGTCAACCCTACAGGGTTATAGTCTATTTAGGAAGGATCAGACAAAATGGAAATTTGTCTTTATGTAAAGTCCAGGCTGCACTGCGGGAGGATATACGGGAGGGAAATGATAATGTGGAGTCACTATTGGTAGAAATATATGGAAACAAAGATAAAAAAAAAATTCTGATGGAGGTTTGCTATAAGCCACCAAACATAATGGAAGAGGCAGAAGATCAATTAATGAGGCAAATAAACAAGGCAGCAAATCAAAATGACATGATAATAATGGGGGACTTTAACTATCCTGATATAAACTGGGAGACTGAGACATGTGAATCTCATAATGGAAACAGGTTTCTGACTATAACTAAAGACAATTATCTGTCCCAAACGGTGCAGGGCCCGACCAGAGGGGGCGCCCTACTGGACTTAATATTAACCAACAGACCTGACAGAGTAACTAATGTGCAGGTAGAAGGACACCTAGGAAGTAGTGATCATAATATAATACATTATAACTTGTTCTTCAATAAGGAAATCTCTCGAGGGGCCACAAAAACAATGAACTTTCGGAAGGCAACGTTTTATTAACTCAGAGAAGCCCTTAACAGTATAAAATGGGATAATGTCCTCAAAAACAAGAATACTGACACTAAATGGGAGATTTTTAAGAATATTTTAAATTCTCACTGTAAGAGGTATATCCAATGTGGATGAATAAAAATGTTCAGGGGGCAATAAATGACAAAAATAAAGCATTTAAACTACTAAAAGAGCTATAGAGAAAAATGTCAAATATGTAAAAAAAAAAAAAAAAAAAAACAGATAAAAGCCGCAAAAATAGAGAAGAAAGACTCATTGCCAAAGAGAGTAAAACTAACCCCCAAATGTTCTTTAACTATATAAATAGCAAAAAGGTCAAAAATGAAAGTGTTGGCCCTTTAAAAAATATAGGAAGAAATTATAGATGGGGATCAGGAAAAAGCAAATATATCAAACAAATTCTTCTCCACTGTATTCACCGAGGAAAATGAAATGCCAGGTGAAATACAGCCAGATAAGGTAAACTCCCCAGTACAGGTCACCTGTCTAACCCAGGAAGAAGTACAGTGCCACATTCACCCCCTGTTCTAAAGGAATTAAGTAATGTAATAGACAGACCCCTATTTTTAATATTCAAGGACTCTATACTGACAGAGTCTGTACCCCAGGACTGGTGCATGGCAAATGTTGTGCCATTATTTAAAAAGGGGTCAAAGGGTGTAGATTGTAAATTGTTTGAGGGTTTTCTAAGAGATGCTATTTTGGAATATATTGATAAAAATAAATATATGACTCCATATCAGCATGGCTTTATGAGGGATCGGTCCTGTTAAACTAACCTGATCAGCTTTTATGAGGAGGTGAGCTCCAGACTCGACCAGGGGGAATTGCTGGATGTCATATATCTGGATTTTTCCAAAGCATTTGATACGGTGCCACATAGAAGGTTGGTGCATCTGGAAACAGAACATGGTTATTAATGGTGCTTATTCTGATTCGGTGACTGTTACTAGTGGGGTACCACAGTCTTGGGTCCTATTCTGTTTAATATATGCCTTGTAGAGGGGTTGAATAGTAAAGTAGCAATCATTGCAGATGATACTAAACTCTGTAAAGTGGTCAACACAATAGAGGACAGTGCACTGTTACAAATGGATGTGGATAGGTTGGAGGTTTGGGATGGGAAGTGGCACATGAGGTTCAACACTGATAAATGTAAGGTTATGCACATGGTGAGGAGAAATCCGGGCTGGGATTATGTACTAAATGGGAGCACACTTAGGAATACTGACATGAAAAAGGACTTAGGAGTCTTAGTTAACAGTAAATTTAGCTGTAGTAATCAGTGTTGGGCAGCTGCTGCCAAGGCAAATAAAATCATGGGGTTCATCAATAGGGGCATAGATGCCCATGGCAAGGAAATAATTCTACCACTGTACAAATCACTAGTCAGACCACACATAGAATACTGTGTACACTAGTGGGCACCAGTGTACAATAAAGATATAGGGGAGCTGGAGAGGGTTCAAAGATGAGCAACCAGGGTAATACGGGGAATGGGAGGACTACAATACCCAGAAAGATTATCAGAATTAGGGTTATTTAGTTTAGAAAAAAGAAGGCTTAGGGGAGACCTAATAACTATGTATAAATATATCAGGGGGCAGTACAGAGATCTCTCCCATGATCTATTTATACCCAGGACTGTATATATAACAAGGGGGCATCCTCTACGTCTAGAGGAAAGAAGGTTTCTACACCAGCACTGACGGGGGTTCTTTACTGTAAGAGCAGTGAGACTATGGAACTCTCTGCCAGAGGAGGTGGTCATGATGAACTCTGTAAAAGAGTTCAAAAGGGGCCTGGATGCATTGCTGAAGAATAATAACATTACAGGTTATGGATTCTAGATTTATACGGACAGAACATTGATCCAGGGATTTATTCTGACTGCCATATTTGAAATAAGAAAGGAATTTTTACCTCTAGTATGAGGGTTTTTTGCATTCCTCTGGATCAACTCAGTAGGGACTCATTAAGGTTATAGGTTGAACTTGATGGACTTTGGTCTTTTTTCAACCTTATGAACTATATTACTATGTTACCCTGTGTTAAAAAAAAAAGCATATCAGTTATAATGGCAGGATAAGATGTCTGATTGCAGAAATCCAGCCTCTGGAACCCCCTGCGATTTCCGTGCAGCACTCGGCGTAGCGAGGGGGTGTTGCATGGCATCACTAGGCCCACAGCTGCCTGCACCAAGCATTCTGAACATAATTTTCAGAACACTGGGTGCTGCACGGAGATCGCGGGGGGGTCCCCGGGTCCCAGAGGCCAGACACCCACTATCAGACATTCAAAGGATAGTGAATAAGATGTCTAGGGGCGGAGTACCCCTTCAAACCCATTCATTACAAGGTGGGTGGCAGCTGTATATTACAGCTAGCAACCTCCTCCCCCCCCCCCTCCCAGGAGACAATTGTGGTGTTCTGATTAGTTAAGAAGGCAGTTGTGGGCCTAGTGATGCAACTAGGCCTGCCATTTTAGTACTACTAGTAGGGTATCCTAAGAAACCTGTCCTAAGTAGGTTGTCCTAAGAAACACAATATCTTGCAGTACGTCGTCGTGTAGTGTTGTTCAAGCAATTAAGTGATTGCTTGTTATAGGAGGACTTAGATCACACTCCCTTTGCTTCATGATGGGACCACCTAGCAAGCTACATTCCACTGTCTATGGGGTCTTGTTGAAATTATTGACCAACACTCGAGGGAGGAAACTGCCTGCACAAGCCTCTGGGAGGACTGGACAAAATCTTTCATACTCACACACAAGTTTCCCATTGTGTGCTATGTACAGGAGAGGATTATACATTTTAACTAGTTGATACGATTATCATTTCTTCTCCTCTGTGCCAGATATATGTTGCTGATGGCTGTAGCAACAATGTTGGACTGTCCATCCGTCCTTAAATTCTGGACAAAGATTTTCTTTCTCCACAATTCAGACAATGAGTGCAACCCCTGCAATTGGCCTTCTATTCCTGGCTCCCTCTCGAAAGTTCCCTTAAAAGACAAGGGAAGTCAAATGAAGGTTCTCCCTCTAAGTATATTGATACAAGAGGTTGACCACCCCATACGCATGGAAATTGAATTCACAGATGGGGATGATTTGCCTTCCTGTTCTTTATTTTCCCTAGCCTAACTTTCTTTCTCTTCTATACAAGCTAATTTATGCATGTCATTCCCATTCACTAAACTGAATAATTAACTTGAATTAATTTGCATTGGCTATATGATATATTGTTCTTTTATATGTCTGTAACTATTATGTTTGTCTTTTTAATGCCTTTATGTTGAGTGTGAGCCACAATGTTCTTTCTTTTTTGCCAATAATGCAAAAAAATTACAAAAAGAATAGCCATATTAAAAACCAAATGCTGTATTTAGGACGTATCACATGTAGGTCATATCCCAGTCTTTTTCTCAAGTATTTAACTAATTCCTCTTAGCATGTAGCAATGAAGATTGGAATGTCAACAACATGGAAATTAATGATAGAAGCAAAATAGTGTATACTTCTAAATATACAGCATATATACATACTAATATACAGTGTTGCTTGGATGTGTAATTTCCATGTTTTTGGTCTTCCCTCTCTACTCCTCTATTGCTACATGCTGGTTTTATGAACAGAAATACATTCTTAAAGTGGGATGTAGTTGGATTATGTCATGACTGCAAATCTTTCCAAAACTTTGACATTGTTTCTCAGCATTAAGTCTTTATTGCTAAATGTTTTACTGCAAAATGTGTCTTCTCAACCTTTCCATCACAGTTACAAAACGGGACCTCCCATTGTGTGATGAGGCCAGTCCAGCTGGCAACACCTCATCCGGATAATGCCCTTAAGAGCATTTTAACTGCTTTCAAAACAGGGTAACAAGGAAATAAGTGAGAATTATCAAGATGACAAGTTCATATGGGAGGAAATTTAAATAGAAGCAAAAAGGTCTATGTATTAATAGTTGATACAATAGACACTTTTTTCATACCCTGTTTCAAGAGTATTGTCCTTAAAATATAACCATTAAAAATGACCTACTGCCAAGCAGAAAAAATATACAAAAAATAAACCTCAAAAACGATTTCATTATGTGGAATATATAAATCATTAGTGTATTGTCTTTATTGAGCATCAAACAATGTATTGAATTACTTCTATCAGTAAAACAGGTGCAATCGATTGTGACAGCTATTTGGCAAAGAAGAAAAGTCTTGTGCTGCATGTGAATAACTGAAGCATTGTTTAGATGAGGTTCATATCAAGGCAAATTACTTTGTCACCTTATCTTATTGATGTTAGGAACATTTTCTGGTTCCTCAAAAAATGCCATTAGGATAGGTTCACACTGACGTAGCTCTGTATGGAAAATTTACATTCGGAGTTACTGAGTTTGCCCAGTGCCAACTCAATCAGTCGGCGCTAGGACCACATGTATATTGCCATCCCTATAGACGGCAACATCTTCAGTGTCTATAGGATGAGCGATATTATTCTTTTGGTGGTGGAATTTTAAAATTCTGTAGTGTGCACTGTACAGTGGAATCACATTGCTAGCAAGGGGATTCTGCTGCACAGAAATATCAGACTAAGCAGAATTCCAGATGGAAATTCCGTAGTGTGAACCTATCTGTAGGCTGGAAATAGACACAACATTTTTGCCCACTAATGTCCCCCCATAAAATCCATACTGGCCAGGTGGCTTTTTAGGAGCAAAACATCAGCCAGATGTTAGCTGGGAGTCAATAGGAAAAATATGAAATACCATACCTACATTTCTCTACCCTTTAGTGGTGTTCTTTTGTATGTGACAGTTTTTTTCTGGTGTTCTTTAACCTCTTAAGGACGCAGGGCATACCTTCATATCCTACGCCCGGTCCCGGTGTTTAAAACAGGATCACGCCGTGACCCCGCATCGCACCGGGTCTGTCCTGGCTGCTAATGATAGCCGGAACCCTGGGCTTATAGTGCGCAGCACAGATCGTTGTGCTGCGCACTACTAACCCTTCAACTTTGATTGCCGTGTCCAAAGCGAAAGTAAAAGCTTCCCAGCTTCGGGCTGATCGGGACTATCGCGATAAAATCGCCGATCGGACGCGACGGAGACAGGTGAGGGGACCTCCGCTCGCGTCCGATCGGCGTTTGATTGCTCCAAGCCTGAGCTACAGGCTTAAGCAATCGAGCCCCTAGAAGGCTGATCCATGCAAAGCTATGACTTTGCAGGGATCAGGGTAAAAGATCAGTGTGTGCAGTGTTATAGGTCCCTATGGGAGCTATAACACTGCAAAAAAAAAATTGAAAAAAAAGTTAATAAAGATCATTTAACCCCTTCCCTAATAAAAGTTTGAATCACCCCCCCTTTTCCCATAAAAAAAACTGTGTAAATAAAAATAAACATATGTGGTATCACCGCGTGCGGAAATGTCCGAACTATAAAAATATATCGTTAATTAAACCACGCGGTCAATTGCGTATGCCAAAGTCCAAAATAGCGTATTTTTGGTCACTTTTTGTATCATAAAAAAATGAATAAATAGCGATCAAAAAGTCTGATCAATGCAAAAATTGTACAGATAAAAACGTCAGAACATGGCACAAAAAATGAGCCCTCATACCATCCCGTACGTGGAAAAATAAAAAGTTATAGGGGTCAGAAGATGACAATTTTAAACGTATACATTTTCCTGCATGTAGTTATTTTTTTCAGAAGTACGACAAAATCAAACCTATATGTAGGGCATCATTTTAATTGTGTGGACCTACAGAATAAAGAGAAGGTGTCATTTTTAACTAAAAGTGCACTGCGTAGAAACGGAAGCCCCCAAAAGTTACAAAATGAAATTTTTTCTTCAAAATTGAAAGCGTTATGTTTTTTAGAAGGTGATGAGGAAAAAATGAAAATACAAAAACGGAAAAACGCTGAGTCCTTAAGGGGTTAATAAAAGTTATTTAGTTATATGACATTTAAGCACATGACATATACCGTATTTATCGCCGATAAGCTGCTGCAGTTCAATGATTTAAAGCGGGCGCTTTAAATCAATTAACTGCAGCGGCTTTGCAGGTGCAGAGACCGCCAGCGCTGCCGGCTTCTCTGCCCCTGACGGCCCTTCTCCCCCCCTGGCTATCGGCGGCAATGGGGCAGCGGCGCCGACAGCCAGGGGGAGAGAAGGGGCAGCGGCACCCATTGCCGGCGCCGCTGCCCCGTTGCCTCCCCCCATCCCCGGTTGCATAATTACCTGTTGCCGGGGTCGGGTCCGCGCTGCTTCAGGCCTCCGGTGTGCATCCCCTGCGTCGTTGCTATGCGCTGCACGGCTCGGCGCAAAGACGTCACTCGTCATTGCGCCGCGCCGTGCAGTGCATAGCAACGACGCATGGGACGCACACCGGAGGCCTGAAGCAGCGCGGACCAGACCCCGGTAACAGGTAATTATGCAACCGGGGATGGGGGGAGGCAGCGGCGCCGGCGCCGGCAATGGGTGCCGCTGCCCCTTCTCTCCCCTAGCTGTCGGCGCCGCTGCCCCATTGCCGGCTCCGCTTCTCTCCCCCTGGCTATCGGCGCCGGCAATGGGGCGCCGGCACCGATAGTCAGGGGGAGAGAACGGGCAGCAGCGCCGATAGCCAGCGGGAGAGAAGCGGCGGCAGCAGGGCTCTAGACCCCAGGAAAACTTAACTTTCTAAGTGTCTAGAAGCAAAGTAGCAATGTTTAAGCTATTTTAAAGATGTAATAAAATTAATAATATGAAAGAATACACTGAAACATAGAAACATAGAATGTGTTGGCAGATAAGAGCCATTTGGCCCATCTAGTCTGCCCAATATTCTGAATACTTATGAATCATCCTCCTCCCTACCTTACATGAAGGATAGTCTTATACCTATCTCTCTTATATGAAGGATAGCCTTATGCCTATACCATACATGTTAAAGGGGTACCCCGGTGAAAAAAATTTTTTTTTTTAATCAACTGGTGCCAGAACGTTAAACAGATTTGTAAATGACTTCTATTAAACAATCTTAATCCACAGGAAATCCTTCTCTTTTTAAAATTTATTTTCTGTCCGACCACAGTGCTCTCTGCTGACACCTGTCTGTCTCAGGAATTGTCAAGAGCAGGAGCAAATCCCCATAGAAAACCTATCCTGCTCTGGACAATTCCTGAGACAGATAGGGGTGAGCACTGTGGTAAGACAGATAAGAAAATGTAAAAAGAAAAGTACCTTCCTCTGCAGTATACAGCAAAAGATAAGTTCTGGAAGGATTAAGATTTTAAATAGAAGTAATTTACAAATATGTTTAACATTCTGGCACCAGTTGATTTAAAAAAAAAATTTCCACCGGAGTACCCCTTTAAACTCCTTCACTGTATTTGCAGCTATAACTTCTGCAGAAAGGCTATTCCATGCATCCACTACTCTCTCTCTCTCTCTCACGGCGCTAGATGCTTATAAGTCTTCTTTCACACTGCCGCTGCGCCCCGTCAAAAACAGCTGTCAAACGCCCTTTTTTTCTTTTTCAGAGTTTGACGGCTGTCATTTTGACAGGGCACAACGGGCAACAGTGGCTCCCGATGGATCCCATTATAGTCAGTGGGGTCCATCGGGTGCTGCTGTTTTTCAGAAGGAGGAAAAAACATTGCATGATGTATTTTTTCCTCCCGCTATTTTCCCTGGCAGCCCTAACGGCCGTCTCACTACCGTGTGACAACGGTAGTGTGAACAGGGCCTAAGGCTAAGTTTCCACTTGTTTTTTTTTCTGGCAGTTTTTGGATATTTGCCACTGCAGTGTTTAAGCCAAAGTCAGAAATGGATCCACAAGGGAGGAGAAGTGTAAGTCCTTCCTTTATATGTCCTATCCCTCTTGAATACACTTCTGGCTTTGGCTCAAAAACTGCAGTGGCCGTATTCCAAGAAAAAAAAACAAGTGGAAACTTAGCCTAAGTCTGGTTTATTAGTAAAGAACATGAATAGAGTGGCTGCCTTCACATATAAATAAGGAGACACATAGATTCAATACTTATGAGTCCAGTGTATTCCTACTAACCCATCTGTCCTGGACTTATAGTCCTATAGACACATAGGGAAAAATTCAATATCAGCTTTGCACGTGGCACAGTGAGAGTGGGCTTTCACGGCTTGGCACAGATTTACTAGAATTTGTGCCAAAAATTTGTGTAAATTACAGTTGAAATCTACATCAACTCATAGCTGGCATAGATATCAGTGTGTAGTGCACGGACAAAGATGTGCCAAATATTTTAAAAGGTGTGCGCTTTGTTGCATTTTGCTCCAGCAGACTTACGTTTTATAATAAAATGCCAGTCCGAGTAAACCTGCTCTATATTTCATACAGTCTACCAGTCTACAAGTGCAGAGCTTGGTAGGCATTAATGTTATTATTGAATACATTTGGTCATTTATTCCAACAATATGACTGCAGGAATATTTACTACCAGTGCAGATGCTATCAGCAAAGTAAAAATCACATGTACAGTACTACAGTTTGTAATGTATGCAGGGCACAATTATCTATGTGGAATATATATATATATATATATATATATATATATATATATATATATGTGTATATACATATTTATTCGTTACCCATTCCAATTCATTAATTTATTTTAAACAAAGCATGGAGGGTAGATAATGATTAATATGGATTTCCAGAATGTAGGCAAGTAAATGTATTACATACATAATTGAACCTAAACTGTTCTCTTTTGTCAACCCTCTCTTGCACACTACCATGCACATGTATGCACATGTATATCAAACACTTTATTAATACATAGAAAAGCACCCCTTACTAGAGATTAGTGAACTTTCCAAAAGTTCAGCTCTGCTGTTTCTTGGAATTATGGCAAAAAGTTTAGTTCAGAGCAAATTCATTTTAGGAGAACCAAGACCTCGGCAATAACCCTAAAACCTGTGTGCAGTAAAACAGCCATTAAAATCCAAGGTCATCTTGGAGTGTATTTAAGTACTTTTGAACAGTTTTTAAGGCTAAGGTAATGTTAAAGTTAAGGCAACATACATTGGAGATCAAAATTAGAGAACAACACACAATTTCCTAAATGTCAAGGTTATAATGTAGTCCTATGTGAATATATCCTAACATGAGTAAAATAGCAGTATTTTAAGCCTATGTCGTAAATGTAAATGAGATAATTGAAAAAGAACACTGATCAAAATTAGAGAACGCTTTCAGATACCTGCAAGTTATTGGTGTTAATCTGGCAACTGGTGCTAATTTCCTTAATGATCTTACAAACCCTATTTAACCGGCAGCCTAACTTTCCAGTTTTCACTGACTTTGCAAAAATTGTGTGCCATTCCAAAGTGACTGAAACCCTCTGGCAGCAGGTTGTCCTGATAAAAGCCAAAGGGGTGACCCTATCAACCATAGCAAGAGAAGTTGGTCGTTCCAAGTCTGTGATTTCTAGAATATTGCATCTTCACAACATCACAAACTCATTCAAGTCCCCCAAGAAGGCTGGTCGCCCTTGAAAGACAAATATGGATAATGCAGAGAATCTCCATGGGTAATTGTTTCAACACTGCAGCTGGAATTGCTCACCAGTTCAGCACTGAACATGGAAAGGATCTGTCTCGCCATAGTGTCTCGATGTTTAAGAGCATTTGGACTGAAAGCCCACTCTGCAGTAACCAAACCTCTCATTAGCAGAAAGAATCAAAAGGCTAGACTCACCTTTGCTGAGGAGCATGTTGTGTGGACAGAGGAGAAGTGGTCCAGAGTTCATTTTAGTGATGAAAGCAAGTTTAATTTATTTGGGTCTGATGGGAAACTTTATATTCGTCGACAATCTGGGGAAAGACTGAACCCAAAGTGTGTAAAGAAGTCAGTGAAAGGTAGAGGAAGAAGTGTCATGGTTTGGGGAATGTTTTCATCAGCAGCAGTGGGACCTCTCATACAGCTGCATGGCAGAGTAAATGCAAGTGTGTATCAGATCCTTCTTTAACAACACATGGTTCCTTCCTTGCGTTCATCACTCAACAGCAGCAATTTTCATGCAGGAGAATGCCCCCTGTCACACAGCAAAACAGTTAAAGCAGTTCCTTGAAAGTGAAAACATTGAAACAATGAAATGGCCGCCCAGAGTCCTGATCTAAACCCAATAGAAAACCTTTGAAAAATCCTTGGTGACAAAGTTATGGCCAAGAAACCCACAACAGTCACAGAACTGTAGAAGAGACTGGAAGAACAGTGGACCAAACTCACACCAGAGCAGTGTGAGAGACTAGTGATGTCCTGTGGAGGGCGCTGATGTGCTGAAGACATTCAAAGCAAAGGCTTGTACACTTCCTACTGATTGGTGACTGTTCTAACCTTCAGAAAATGTACTTACAATCTTTCTCTGTGCTACAATCATTGCTGTTATGGTCATCAAGTTTTTTGGAAAATAAAGGTTTTATGTTGATATACTTTGATTATTTTGTAAAACACTGTTGTGATTGCATGGTGTACCCCTTACAAAAAATCCTTCAAATGATGATCAATGTAGATTACATTATTTCTGAAAAAATCAAGTGTTCATAAATTGTTCTCTAATTTTGATCTCCAGTTTATATGGCTATGAGTAAAACAATTGTACCGGAGGTAACTAACAGCTTCTTCAAAAACACTACAGATTTTTTTTTATGCTATTTGAAATAAAAAAGTAAAAAAATTATTATTTTATGTTGTTGGCCTCCTCACCTATTATTGTGTCACTACTCGTGTGCCAGACCCTCTATGATCCCCAGGGCGTTTCACCATTTGAGGGGCATAGTTTTCTCAGAGGTTGTTTGAGAAAGGATCAAATGCATTAAGTGCACCAGAATTTAGTGGTAGCACATGGAGTCTATTTTACATCTACATTTTAAGTCACCAACCACATTACCTACAAAATGGAACCTCTTCTACAGTTCCTTTGCTTTTTGACACACAATAGCCTTTTCTTGGCATGTACTTCATGCCACCAAGAGAAACCTTCTTCAGATGAGCAAGTTCCTGCAGACTATGCTCTGTATTTCTTAAAGTGACTATATTAGATTGTCTTTCCATTGATAACTCCTTGATGGGAGCGCTTTATGGCACCACTGCTTTCACAGTGTCAGTTTCTAGTTTACACAATATATGTTTACAAGATACATGGCGGACACTGGAATTGTGTACAGTAAGAATTTAGAAACCTAAAAATTTTAAATTAAACTGACATTGTTGCCCATAGTATCACATTGTACTGTATACATATAGATATATACCTAACACATACACCCATCAGCCATAATTTATGAAAATCACTAACAGGTGGTATAAATAACATTTATTATTTTGTATCAGTGTCACCTGTCAAATTGTGGGATATATTATGCAGAAAGGGAACAGACAGTACTTGAAGATGATGTGCTAGAAGTATAAGGATATGAGCAGCTTTGACAGGAGCCAAAATGTGATGTTTAGACGATTGAGTAATAGCAACTACGAAACAGCAGGTCTTGTGGACTGTTCCCAGTGTGCAGTGGTTAATACCAACCAAAAGTGGTCAAAGGTAGTGAATTATAGGTAAGCCACACCATTCTAGCCACAGAAAAGTTGTTTTAGCACATAGTGCTAAAAATGTGCAGGCAATGATTGAAAAGTCTCAGAATTCGACCCTGATGCTCCCTCCTCCTGAGTGTACTGTTTGGATCCATCCATATGAGTGAGTGACATCCATATGAGTGAGTGACAAACGTAAGGGTGAGCAGTGCAGAGAACCAACCAGTCTATGTTTCCCTGCAGGATATTATTGCAATTGCACAGAGACAAATGACATCACCATTATTTGTATATGCTACCATTGCGCAACTAAAAGCACTTGGCGATCTAAAGTATAAGTTAGACTTCTTTGCAGGAGACTACAGATGGCATTTCTGGCAATATTTGTCTAAGAATCCCTTATATATGAAGTTAAGGAACATCCAATAAGGCAGTGATGAAAAAATAATATATTTTGTACTGTTCTAATTAAGAATCCCTTACAAAGCAATATTACACAGAATACAATCTGGGATATTGTTCTCTTTACAGGAACCAGACATTATAAATATTTTTCCCACAGGACATAAGTCGTTTGAAAGACTCAGCAATGGTTTATTATTTGCCAATATATGTTTAGGTAGTTATTACTGATATCAGAATTGTTATATTTGTACAACCATTTTATCAATATTTGCTATTGGACAGCCACAAATGCCCTGTGGTATGTTGTAACAATCTAGGCAACATTTTTAAATACTCTATCTGCTCCAATTTATCTCAAACAATCTGACACATCACACTGCCTTTATGTGTTCTTTCTTATATTTCTAAATGTCCTACTATTTTTTTATTTTTTTATTTGGTTTGCCAAATCATGCTAGTTTACTTAATATACATTTTAAAATAGAGAAACTATTTATTTTAATTACCTTTGGTATAGGTGAATTTTGGTTTGACTTGGTTACCCAGGGACATCAATGCAGCCACTTTTATCAAAATGGGCGATAAGTCCTAGTGTCACACACTCAACATACCCACTGGCCCAGGTTAGTAAAGAGGCAACAAGGAAAAGCCACAGCTTATACTCTACATAAATACTTTGGGCCTTCTTTTGGATCACAAGTAAAAATATTGACATTTTATATATAATATATATATATACAAGCAGTGACTAATAGTTTGTGGAGGCCATACAGTGATATAGCATAAAATGGAACCTGTTAAAACATATTTTGTGATTATAGTCTACAACCAGACTTACAGAGAAAGAATGTAGGTCCACTTGTATTGCTAACACCTACACAGCCAGATGTTATTTGTGCTACAAAAGACAAATGTATCTAGGGAAATGCTTCTCCTCAAAGTTTAACCCCTTCCCGCCCTAAGACGTATACATACGTCCAAGTTGCTAGCTTGTTAGCGCAACTGGATGTATGCATACATCCTAGTGATCTCCTTCCCATTGTGATGCACTGCAGGAGATCGCTGGTGGGACCCGGCTGTCAATCACAGCTGGGGTCCCACCACAGCTGCTGAAGTGGGGATCGCACCGGTCTCTGCAGCATTAACCCTATAGATGCCATGATCTATGGGGTTGACAGGGGCAGGGGGCTCCCCCCATCCACAAATGGCGATCCCATTGGTTGCCATTGCCGCAGGAGGCCAGTTGATAACCTAGTAAGAAAGCCTGTGAGGTCCAGCCATAAGCTGGTTCGCACAGGCTGAATGTCAGTGTAGTACTGACTGTTATACTGTGCTGCAGTACAAAAAAAAAATGCCCAAACCTGTACATAATAGATATTGTCACTTCCGTAATGATTTTTACAATAAACTTATAATGATATTTATTCCGCAAGGTGAATGCCGTAAAAAAATCCAACAATAAAAAAAAGCTAATTTTGGTCCACAACGTGGGAAAAAAAGGTCAAAAGGTAGCATGAATCACAAAAATGGTACCAATAAAAAGTACAGCTTGTCCCACAAAAAAATAAGCCCTCTCACAATGGCGTTGGATGAAAAATTTCAAAGTTATGGCTGTCAGAATATGACATAGCACTCCACTTGCGGTGAAAATAGTAGTAAATTTTATTCTTGCAATCCAAAACTATATGTGACGTTTTGGTAAAAAATGACCTTCCTCAGACCGGATTGCTGAGGAGGAGAGGTGAAGTTAAGGAGAAACAGTATCCTATGACCGTGTGGCAGGTGAATAGAGATGGTGACAGAAGTCGCATGTGGATCCACATGCGACTTCTGTCGCCATCTCTATTCACCTGCCACACGGTCATAGAATACCGTTTCTCCTTAAATTCACCTCTCCTCCGCAGCAATCCGGTCTGAGGAAGGTCATTTTTGACCAAAACGTCACATATAGTTTTGGATTGCAAGAATAAAATGTACTACTATTTTCACCGCAAGTGGAGTGCTATGTTATTATTTCTTTGAATCTACATGGGTTGGGACCCTAACAGTGCACCCACGCTTTGACAGAGAGCGCCGTATCCCCTATCAACATGTCAGAATATGACAACACAAAAATAGGGGAAAATGAATTTTGTTTAGAGAAGGAAATAGAACATAATAAAGCTATATAAATTGGGTATTACCATAATCGTACCAACCCACAGAATAAAAATAACATAATTTTTACCATACAGTGAATGCCATAAAAATAATAAATAATAATAATAAAAGGCCAGAAATTTCCCAATTTTTCACAATATTTTGGAGTTTTTCACAAAAAAAGCTGCATGAATCAACAAAGATTTACCACTAATATAAAGTACAATATCTCATGAAAACCAATCTCAGAATTGCGTTAAAAAGTAAAAGCATGTCAGAGGTATTACCACTTAAAGAGACACAGGACAGATTTTAAAAATTGGGCTTGGTCATGAAGGTAAAAACAGGCGGCGTCCTTAAGGGGTTAATAGACAGTTGAGAGTTAGTGCTTGTGTTTGTAATTAGCATAACATGTTCACCAATGTGGGATCATTGAAAGATTCCAAGCATATTTAAAGCACAACTGTCACTTGAAAATACCCCTTAAAACTATGGCCACAATGTAAAAGCTGTGTACATATTTAAAGGAGTACTCTGATGAAATGTATTATCTTTCCTCTGTGCCTGGGCTGCAAAAAGTAAAATAACAAACTTTCTCTCACCTTCCACCGCTCCCCTGAGCGATGTTACTCTTCTGTCTTCTGGGCCCGGTCTTCCTAATTGTCATCCTGGAGACCGACGTGTCACACTACGCTCAGCTTATCGCCGGCCAAAGTCATGTTCCGCATCGGCCGGTAATAAGCTCAGTGCAGTGTCATCTATTGGGCCTGGGCAGCAGGGAGAAGGGGGCCCAAGCCTGTTACATGACACTGCGCTCAGCATATCACAGGCTGAGGTGGGACAAGGCATGGCCAGAAGTTGACAATGTCCCGGGGCCGCCACACTCTCTAATATGTCGCTCACTATATTAGAGAGTGTGGCTCAGCCTGGTAATAGAGGTAGAGGGAAGAAGCTATTGCAGACACAACTTGATGTGCACCATATTAGTGAGCGACAGTACATGCATGGTGGACCTGTGTGTCAATCACACATTGGGCCAAACTGTGTTGTAGAGGAGAGCCCAGTCTAAGAAGCATGGCCAGGGGTCTATAATGTCATCTAAATACTGTCTGAAAAAGTTAATTTTCTTATTTAAAGGTTTATTAGTTTTAAATACTAACAAAAGCTCACACAAAAAGGGAAAAAGTAAATTTTAGCATTATAAAGGCACAGAAGAAGTAGGTATGGCTGCATTACACGTGTAAACAGCTCTAACATAGTGGGCATAGTTTTAAGGAGTATTTTTATATAACAGTTGTGTTTTAATAATTATATCCATCTATATATGTCTGACATACTCCAAGCACATGAATGACTAAAGAAAATATCAGTTGCAAATGTTTGGCATTTGTTCATATGTGTGGTATATATTTTAGGCACTTTTCCATGCATTTTAGGATTATTATTATTATTATAAAAATGAGTATCTTCAGTGTGATTGTCTTGTAGCTGTTTGGTGGAATAGGTAGAACTGTTTTCTTGTCACTATTTGAGAACTCATGTCCATTTTTTCTTGTCTTCTTTAGTAGCTTTAAAGGGGTACTCCGGTGAAAACCTTTTTTTTTTTTTTTTTTTAAATCAACTGGCTCCGGAAAGTTAAACAGATTTGTAAATTACTTCTATTAAAAAATCTTAATCCTTCCTGTACTTATTAGCTGCTGAATACTACAGAGGAAATTCTTTTCTTTTTGGAATGCTCTCTGATGACATCACAAGCACAGTGCTCTTTGCTGACATTATTATAATAATAATAAGTCTCTATTTATTGCTGTCCTTAGCATACATCTGCTATGCACAGTTGCTAAAATGGACAGAGATGTCAGCAGAGAGCACTGTTCTCGTGATGTCATCAGTGTTCCAAAAAGAAAGGAATTTCCTCTGTAGCATTCAGCACCTAATAAGTACTGGAAGGATTAAGATTTTTTAATAGAAGTAATTTACAAATATGTTTAACTTTCTAGCACCAGTTGATTTAAAAGAAAAAAGGTTTTCACCGGAGTACCCCTTTAACATATAACTACCATCATGTCTACAGATGAGTGAACACCTCTGGAGAGGTTGTGCAGTAAGGTCCTGCACTGGGTGAGACTCGGATAAAGTATATTACATTACTGTGTATACATAAGTCCAATTTGTGTTCATGACAACAAAAGGGGCCCAGCTCTTGTTAGGTTGCAGTCCATTCTAAATATGAGATGCGGTTTTCTAATAAATTACTTTAAATTATACTATACTTATAACTTGCTATACATGGACGGAGCCAAATAAAGGATTTTTTCACCACTGTAGAGATTCCTGAACTTAGTGTAAGCTATCTGCAGCTGCTGCTTAGTACCCATAAATATTCTCACTGTCAACTGTAAACTATTAAATTGGCAATGTATTACTAACATTTACGCAATTGCCATAGAGATCATTAGCATTTCCACCAGTGTTAGCAATGGTGTTAACTAATCCACAGCTGAAATAGTCTGCAGGAGTGTGAGAAAACCTTTAGGGTAGGGTGACATATGTCATATTTTGCTACGTATTTACTGCTGTGTATTTATCTACATATTGACTTCAATGGGTAGAAAAATATGCAGCAGCAAATATGTAGCAAAATTCACCACGTGTGACCCCACCCTACCCTTATACTAACTATATCAGCGATGGAATTATATTTCAGAAAAAGCCAAATTGAAACACAAATTACTTATTTTGATGCTAGTAACTGCCCATACTCCTGATCACAGGTTTCTCAACATTAAGCATCCTTAATGCGGCCTTAAAGCGTGCCTGTAATTATAAACACAAAAAAATTGGAATCTCCTAGGGATGTGTCAAAAGTTTTTAACAGTCGGGGTCTGTGTGTTCAGACCCTGAGCAATCACTAGAATGAGCTAAGAAAAAGTGCAGAGCCGAGAGAGAAAGCGCTAAGCATGCACCTCTCCCATCTCATTCTACTGATCAGTCGGGTTTGAACATTAAGACGCTCTACAACATTTCAAAAGTTTTTTTTTCAAAAAGCAGTGACTCTTTAAAAATTGTAGTTATTTAGAAAAAATGTCACATGTTAAACAGACATGATAAAAGTATAAAGATGAGAAATTAGCAGGCGGCACTCCAGGATCTTGCAATTAAAACCACTTCTTTATTGGCTTACAGCAGGTGTAAAGCAGAGAGGAACACACTATACCAAAAGGTTCACGTTAGCAGAATGCTTTCACAAGGTAGTGTGGGTAAAGGGGAACACCCTATTTAACTCACTGAGCACCAGTTGTCTCCAACACTTAATTAAACCCACGTGTGTATGCATAACAAATGAGTGAAAATTATATCCTTTATTTCATTTTGTATAGGTACCAGTATGGTTTCAATTTTTCGCAGTAAGTTAGACCATTGTGATTCTGTAAGCCTATTTTTCATCTCTCCCTTTGCTTTATCCAGGTCATTGTATAGTCTATAGTTGACCAATCCAATACTAACCTTGTTAAATTCAATGAATGCTTGATGTGTGCTTGTTGCCACTTCTGAACAAAGGTCTTGTCCTCTTGGTATTGAGAAGGTTCTTTGTACAGCCGAAGGCCCCGAGGTGAGCGATTTACTTCCACATAGGATTTTCCAAATAATCTCACCTCCTTTTCGGACAACGTTAGTATCCTATTCTCCAGGGCCTTGGTACTTAACCCTGTGTATTCATCCTCCATGTTACACCATGTAAAAAATGATCTAATGTCCTCTCGACCTGCATCAAGGGCATTTATTCGGGTGGTCTCCATTCCCTCACCATTAGGAGACTCCATACTTATGGTCTCCATCCCGGTCGGCGTGCAATCGCGTTTAGACACAGTCCATAATATCTTTATAAATAAAAGAAAGATGCATGCACCCCTCCAACTTTCCTGTGCAATGGGGTATGGCTTGAGGGACTAATGGAAACCTCCTCTCCACGGTAGCAATCCGGTCCACAATAATATGAAGATGAGAAATTAGCAGGCGGCACTCCAGGATCTCTGCAATTAAAACCGCTTCTTTATTGGCTTACAGCAGGTCTAAAGCAGAGAGGGACACACTATACCAACAGTTTCACGTTAGCAAGAACGCTTTCTCAAGGTAGTGTGGGTAAAGGGGAACACCCTATTTAACCCACTGAGCACCAGTTGTCTCCAACACTTAAACCCACGTGTGTATGCATAACAAATGAGTGAAAATTATATATATAAAGATACATTTTTTTCCACATTTTCCTGTAATAGAAACACATGATTATACAAAAAACATTTTACAAACATGAGGACAGATCATTGTGGTCATTTAGACCTAAAATACCAGTTTAATTTGCCTGTAAGATCCAAGTTGCTTCTGCTTGTAGCAACCTGGTATGTCTATCCAATCTGCTACCCCCCTTTTGTGTATACGATGTAAACCTAGAAACTGTATATTTTTGGTATCACCCGCATGATGATTATTCATGTGTGTAATAAATTGGGGACATCCTTTTCCTGTACGTAATGAATATAGATGTTCATTGTGCAATTAATATAGAAGTTTTCACCCCCCCCACATGTAACTCGTTCATTGCCATACGGGCAATTTATAAGACTAAAAAGGAACAACTCAGACCATGCGGTTTTTCTCAGGAGTTTATATTAATGCAGAAACTTTGGGTTAGAGATTATAGTGAAAACATTATTAATCAAGCCTTTGAGAGGACCAACAGACAGGGAAGGAAAAAATTTATTTTTGGGAAGAGTAGTAAGGAGAGGAATAAAAATAAACGTGCAGTATTTTCCTTTGGGTTCAATCCCATAGCGGACTGTGTTAGGCGTGCCATTCTTGAGAATTGGCATGTTTTACAGTCCAACCGGGATCTGACAGAACTGACCAAGCAGCGCCCCATAATATCCTTCAGGAGGACGAGAGATTTAAAGGACGAGTTAGTCAGATGTTCTTTTCAAGACAGGAATAGAAAACCAACTTGGCTACAGCGGGACTTGCCAAAAGGTAATTACCGCTGTAAAAATTGTTAATTCTGTACACAACTATGTACCTCAAAAAACATTTACTTAGGTCCGGTAAGACATACAGTGTCAGATTTTATTACATGTCATACAGATTTTATTACATGTCATACAAAACTATCCATCCGCTTTTCCATAGGTTTAGAGAACATCTATATTCATTACGCACAGGAAAAGGATGTCCCTGGTTTATTACACATATGAATAATTCTTATGCGGGGATACAAAGAATATACAGTTTCTAGGTTTACAGCGTATGCACCAAAGGGATAGCAGTTTGGATAGACATACCAGGTTGCTACAAGCAGAAGCAACTTGGATCTTATGGACAAATGCAACTGGTATTTTAGATCTAAATGACCGCAATGATCTGTCCTCATTTTTGTTAAATAGTTTATTTATGTTTTTTTGTATAATCATGTGTTTCTATTACAGGAAAATGTGTAAATTTTTTTTTATGTGTATCTTTATATGTAATTTTCACTCATTTGTTATGCGTACACACGTGGGTTTAATTAACTGTTGGAGACAACTGGTGCTCAGTGGGTTAAATAGGGTGTTCCCCTTCACCCAAACTACCTTGAGAAAGCATTCTTGCTAATGTGAAACTTTTGGTATAGCGTGTTCCTCTCTGCTTTAGACCTGCTGTAAGGCAATAAAGAAGCAGTTTTCATTGCAAAGATCCTGGAGTGCCGTCTGGTAATTTCTCATCTTCATATTATTGTGGACTTACTGTTTTGGGCGGGCACCAGATTGCTACCATGAAGAGGAGGTTTCCATAGTCCCCGAGCCATACCCCATTGCACAGGAAGGTCGGAGGGGTGCATGCATCTTTCTTTACTTGTAGACATGATAATAGTCTTGATTGCTCAGGGTCTGAGTGTTTAGACCACAACCGAAAGGAGAAGCGCACAGAAGCATGCTTCACTCCCGGACTGGCCATAATCTCTGTTCAGCTGCGCTGGGCATGATCTTCATCCAACTGCACTAGACAGTCTCCATTGTAAGTCTATTGAGCTCATCCAGTACAGCTGAACAGAAATCGTGACTAGCCAGAGAGTGAAGTGTGCTACCGCACGTGCTCTCCTTGTGGTATCTAGAGATTGGTTGGGACTCGGACCCTGACAATCAAGACATTTATTCAAACCCATCTTGTATTTACCACCTTTTTTCTTCAGCCCAGTAGCACATTTTTATTGTAACACACACTTGATCTTGTGGTTTTTAAAACTCCCTACTGGTCAATCTGTTAACATTGATGTTATGTCAACATAGATGTTATGTTGCATGGATGTATCCAAGGTGAAAGCAATAAAACCATTTAGGTTGTATAACCTTTAAGTGCTCTTGTAGTGGCTGCTACATGTACAGAGCTACATCAGCTATGGCCAAAAGTATGTGGTCTGCCCTCCGAGCTTATAGAGGGCTGACATTTATGGCGTTTTTATGAAGAAGAAGAAAAAACGCAAAAGAAATCCTGTGTAAAGTAGACCAAAAATGAACAGTACTAGATGCCAACAAGTGCTCATTAGATTTTCTTCACGTGTTTACCAGCTGCTTCCTGATGGGCTGTGTCAGTGTAAGTTTCATAGAAAGTGGTGACACACATTAGAATTATGTCAACCCAGCTGTGTTAATTGGGGAACAAAAGTATTACACAATATTTCAGGGGAAAACTTGAGAGCATATTTTATACAATACCGTATAAACATTAGCCGGTTTTAGCTGCACATTAATTATTTAGTAGTCTCCAGTCTTCACTGGCACAGTAAGATCTAAGCTCCATCCTGTGTTCAGAGAGGAGAAGACACTGGGTCGGAAACTCAGCTTATCTTATCATTATTCTCTTTTTCTTTTTTTTCTTTTCCACCAAGGTTTCATTCACTACAGTTTTTGTGAAGTTTATGACATGCTTTCTTTAGCCAACTATGAGCAGATTTTGGATGGAGTAAAAGTAAGAGTGGATTCCCAATTTTTGCAGTGGTTTTTCAGAAGTGTTAGGGCAGGATAACACTTACAGCAGTTACAGCGTATTTTGCTGCATAGTTTCTGCTGCTGATGTTTTTACTTCAACAGGTAGGAAAATCAGCAGCAAAAAATATGCAGCAAAATACAGCAAATGCTGTACGTGTAACTCTACCCATACTAGAATTGCTGCAGTATTTGTTTGCTGTTAGAAGGAAAATGTGAAGTTCTCAACATACATCATATTTTAGTTTGAGATATTTCTTTGGCAGTTTTAATCCTGGAGATGTTTTTCTCTAGGGGTGACAGCCAGCACGTGGTCGTAGCAAAGATCAGAGGTCCGGATATATCAAAAGTATTATACCACCACAAAGTACAGATACAACGTTTCAGCAAAAGTGCCTTTCTCAAGCACAACAACCAGTGTACAAGTACATAAATTTATATACATGTGATTGGACAAAGATCATGTGAATAACAAATAATTAAAACACCTACCTTTGTGTTTTATTGGCTTAGAGAGATTCCTCTTATGACCTCATATCATTAACATCTGTCACATACAATTATAAGCTTACTAACAAATATAAAATCTGTTATAAGTGCAATATATATATATATATATATATATATAGTAAGGATTGCACCCTGGGGATAGCTCTGGGATCGTCCTTGACACCACCACAGGACACGTTTCTACTTCATTCAGCAGGCAAACAACAGTTCTTTATGCAAGTCTGGCTCCTCACTAGCTTTATTAGATAGGTTGCAGGATAAATAAAAACATAACACAGGAACAAACAAAGCCCTAGACCATCCAGTCACTGACTACACAACCCTGCATGCCCTGACTATCAACTGGAGGGCTTTTCTCTGCCAATTAAAACACAAGTTTCCTGCAACCTTTTACTCACTTTTCACACACAGTGTTTGCAGCCTCTTGCTGTGTGTGCTACGACTCCTTGTCTTGTCCATTTCACTGTTGTAGGTGTCACTCACAACCCTGGCTGTCACCAGAACCCCTGCCTCCCCCCTTTACAGCCACCTTGCTGTCTTCTGGGGAGAGCCCAGACTATTCTGTTTCATTTCCTTATATCTAGACTTCCCACATTTCTGCTGGCCTCATTAATTAGGCACCTGATGGGCATCTCTGCTAGCTCAGCTAGGATAAAGGACTGGGAAAAATGCCCTTTCATTGCCCTCAAACCTGCCTCAATGCCATATATCCCCCTCTGCTCAGACCACTAGGAAGGAGCACTTGACTTCAAAAGACAGTGTCCAACTGCCTTTCCTTTTACTTTATCAACTTTGTCCAACAGGTTTTGAGGCACTTGGCTTACTGCTTCAGCAGATTTTATATGCACCACTTCAATGGCTCACCCTTCTTTCATTCGCACTTTCACCAGCCACGAGCACAAGACTTTTGGTCACTTTTAACAAATCCCTTGTAGAAGGGATTTCCAATGCCAGGTTCTTCATCTTGTTCTGTGCAGTGCTCTGGACACAAGGTGTGGACAAGGCAGATGCTCCAGGCCTTAAAATTCTTCTGTCTACGGTTTGACCACAGCCCAAACTTGCCGGTGGCCAACCAAGCTGTTACGCCGAACGCTCCGGGTCCCCGTTCCTCCCCGGAGCGCCCGCCTCATCTTCGTTGTTGCAGCGCCCCGGTCAGATCCACTGACCGGGTGCGCTGCGGTCCCGCCTTCAGCCGGGATGCGATTCGCGATGCGGATAGCGCCCGCTCGCGATGCGCACCCCGGCCCCCGTACCTGACTCGCTCTCCCTTGGTCCTGTCCCGGCGCGCGCGGCCCCGCTCCCTAGGGCGCGCGCGCGCCGGGTCTCTGCGATTTAAAGGGCCAGTGCACTAATGATGGTGCCTGGCCCAATCTTCCCAATTAGCTTAATTGGTAATCACCTGTGCACTTCCCTATATTACCTCACTTCCCTTGCACTCCCTTGCCGGATCTTGTTGCCTTAGTGCCTAGTGAAAGCGTTCCCTTGCCTGTTCCTAGCCCGTGTTCCTGACCTCCTGCCGTTGCCCCTGACTACGATCCTTGCTGCCTGCCTCGACCTTCTGCTACGTCCGACCTTGCTTCTGCCTACTCCCTTGTACCTCGCCTATCTTCAGTATCTTCAGCAGCCAGAGAGGTGAGCCGTTGCTAGTGGATACGACCTGGTTACTACCGCCGCAGCAAGACCATCCCGCTTTGCGGCGGGCTCTGGTGAAAACCTGTAGTATCTTAGAACCGGTCCACTAGCACGGTCCTCGCTATCCCTCTCTGGCACAGAGGATCCACCTCCTGCCAGCCGGCATCGTGACAGTAGATCCGGCCATGGATCCCGCTGAAGTTCCTCTGCCAGTTGTCGCTGACCTCCCTACGCTGGTCGCCCAGCAAGCTCGTCAGATCGCCCAGCAGTCGCAACAGATAGCGCAACGAGATCAACAGCTGGCATACTTGACCTCCGAGGCACTGCGTATTCAGTCACAGATACAGCAGCTGCAGCCGCAGATACAGCAACAGCTCCAGCTGCAACTACCATCTCCTCCGCCGGCTCCTGCAACTCCTCCGCAGCAACCGGTCCTTCCTAACCCCTGCTTGTCCCTGCCGGACAAATTTGGCGTAAAGATCGCCCAACGAGATCAACAGCTGGCATACTTGATCTCCGAGACACAGCGTCTTCAGTCACAGTTACAGCAGCTGCTGCCGCAGATACAGCAACTTCAGTCACAGCAGCTGCTGCCGCAGATACAGCAACTTCAGTCACAGCTACAGCTGCAACAACCATCTCCTCCGCCGGCTCCTGCAACTCCTCCGCAGCAACCAGCCGTTCTTAACCCCTGCTTGTCCCTGCCGGACAAGTTTGATGGGGACCGCAATGATTCTGCCACAGCCACAGTCCAGTCCTTCTTCGCTGAGGTCCGTGGTGTCTTCGAGGAGCCTGCCCGAGCTTCTTCTGCCGAGATTGCCCTGCTGAACCTGGAACAGGGTGTTTCTTCCATTGGCGAGTACGCCATTCAGTTCCGTGCTCTTGCTTACGAGTTGTCCTGGAATAGTGAGGTTCTCTGCGCGACCTTTAAAAAAGGCCTATCCAGCAACATTAAAGATGTTCTGGCCGCACGAGAGACTCCTGCTGACCTACATGAACTCATTCATCTTGCCACTCGCATTGACATGCGTTCTTCCGGATGGCGTCTGGAGCTCCGCCTGGATATGGACTTTGTTCGCACGAAGCGTTTTTTCTCCCCGGCTCCTCTCTCCTCTGGTCCTCTGCAATCCGTTCCTGTGCTTCCCGCCGCGGAGGCTATGCAAGTTGACCGGTCTCGCTTGACACCTCTAGAGAGGACACGACGCCGCATGGAGAATCTTTGCCTGTACTATGCCGGTACCGAACACTTCCTGAAGGATTGTCCTATCCGTCCTCCCCGCCTGGAAAGACGTACGCTGACTCCGCACAAAGGTGACACAGTTCTTGATGTCAACTCTGCTTCTCCACGCCTTACTGTGCCTGTGCGGATATCTGCCTCTACCTTCTCCTTCTCTACTATGCTCTTCTTGGACTCCGGATCTGCAGGAAAATTTTTTTTGGCCTCTCTCATCAACAGGTTCTACGTTCCTGTGACCAGTCTCGCCAGACCCCTCCTAATTTGCATCGGACCTCATCACGGAAAAATTGAGTTTGTTTTCCTCAGGTTCTTTGGCCCCAAGAAGAGGGGGAGACCCAAGGGGGGGGGTACTGTTACGCCGAACGCTCCGGGTCCCCGTTCCTCCCCGGAGCGCCCGCCTCATCTTCGTTGTTGCAGCGCCCCGGTCAGATCCACTGACCGGGTGCGCTGCGGTCCCGCCTTCAGCCGGGATGCGATTCGCGATGCGGATAGCGCCCGCTCGCGATGCGCACCCCGGCCCCCGTACCTGACTCGCTCTCCCTTGGTCCTGTCCCGGCGCGCGCGGCCCCGCTCCCTAGGGCGCGCGCGCGCCGGGTCTCTGCGATTTAAAGGGCCAGTGCACTAATGATGGTGCCTGGCCCAATCTTCCCAATTAGCTTAATTGGTAATCACCTGTGCACTTCCCTATATTACCTCACTTCCCTTGCACTCCCTTGCCGGATCTTGTTGCCTTAGTGCCTAGTGAAAGCGTTCCCTTGCCTGTTCCTAGCCCGTGTTCCTGACCTCCTGCCGTTGCCCCTGACTACGATCCTTGCTGCCTGCCTCGACCTTCTGCTACGTCCGACCTTGCTTCTGCCTACTCCCTTGTACCTCGCCTATCTTCAGTATCTTCAGCAGCCAGAGAGGTGAGCCGTTGCTAGTGGATACGACCTGGTTACTACCGCCGCAGCAAGACCATCCCGCTTTGCGGCGGGCTCTGGTGAAAACCTGTAGTATCTTAGAACCGGTCCACTAGCACGGTCCTCGCTATCCCTCTCTGGCACAGAGGATCCACCTCCTGCCAGCCGGCATCGTGACACAAGCCTGTATCACCCATTTGTAGGACTTCTAAGACATTCTCCACAATTCCAGGAGGTTTCCCTTTAATGCACCTGTCCATCTTCACCTTGAGAGGGACTCTTCTCCAAATTCTACTTCTGCAGACTTTCTTCCGGTGTTTTATGGAACGAATCCAGTGCCTCTCAGGGTTTCTACCTTAACCCCATCTTCTATCACAGTGACCTCTTTTTAAGGACTGCTTTCTTATTAGCCTTTTCTTTAGGGACACCAACCTTCACAGGCTCATCTGCAGGCTGAGAATTCTTGGCTCCTTTAGGCCTTTTTTCACCTGCACTTTCAGATGTGTCACGTACTTTACTTGCAGCTTCTGCAGTCATCTCTGGTTTAACTTCTGCCTCAGAATTTTCACCATCCAATGTCAATATCTGTGCAGCTTCAGATGACTTTTCATAAGGTTTTACATCAGTCTCAGCTTCAGAGGACTCCCATATGGTTTCACCTCAGTCTCAGCTTTAGAGGACTTCTCTTTTACTTCAACACAGTCTCTCCGCTGCCCGGCAGAAATGTCAAGGGCTCCTGGGTCTGCAACCACATCTAGTCCAGTGGTTCGACCTTCCTGGTCACGATCCATCTCTGGTCCAAATGTCACATCTCCTTCACTCATGACTCTGTCTGTGACAGTAAGCGTAGCACTCGGCTCCACATGTACTCTCTTCAGTACTTCTGCATTATCCACAGACATCTCTGTAGCTTCTTTTTCGGTCACCTCTTCCAGATGACCGCGCAATTTTAACCCCCCTTTGGGCTCATCTTTATTTACAAGGGTTAGCATAGCTTCCTCTTTCTCGATCTCAGTCACTTCTTCCAGGTGACAGCGCAATTCTAGCCCCACCTTGGGCTCATCTTCAGCTGACGGATGGAACCCATGTTCCTGTGCCTGATCCGTTTCTGGTTTTACTGAAGATTCGGTTTCAGTCAGAGGCACCCTTGTCACTTGAGTCCCTGGATCTTCTTGGACTTGACTCGCAGTCTGTTTTTCAGCTCTCCCAGCAGTCTGGCAGACCCCTATCTGACATATATCTAGTGACTGCTGACACTTCCCGTCCTCAGCCTCTGTTGAGTAACTCTCAACTAGTGTGTGGTGCAAGTCAAGTGTTGTGGGCCTATCAGGTGTACCCGCTCTAGTTACCTGACAGTCTTCCCATAATTGCTGAAAAAATTGAAAATCCATCCCCAGTACTACATCAAACTCCAAGGAGGGCTCTATTGCAACCTTGTGACTCACAATACCATAGGGAGTAAAAATACAGACATTAACAGTTTTATAACCCCAAATAACTGCCTGAATAGACACTATGATAGGGTCTGGCTTCACCAGACTTAATATACCCCCAGGCTCTAGCAAACAAATCAATTTTTACCACCTACTACCAGCTCACACAGGTTTTCTTTTGTCCTGTTTGAATTGGCAGCAGTACACATTACTTCAGTAAACACAGGCATGCATTTTTCACACAAAACAGTATCACATTGCACATGTTCAAAATTTACAGGACAGTTCATAGCAATATGACCTAACTCGTGCAAAGTGCCCTTTGTAACACTTTCTCCCAGCCCTACATTCAACATTTTCTGTTCACCAGACTTTTTTAGTCCAGCCTGCAGAGTGTGAACAGTCTCATCAGTCTTCAAGAGGGTTTCCCCACCCTCACATGATTTCACAACTAGACATTGGTTGACGTCACCTTGCACAGAGTTCACACAGTCAAGTACACCACCCACCATTATCTCAGGACCCTTTTGTGTGTGATTTCTCTGCAACACTCTCCCCCTCCCAAAACTGCCAAAAATTTGCAAAATCTCTGCCCAGTATAATCTCTATCTGAAGCTTGGCACACACCTCCATAACATGGCTCACTGTCCGATAACAGGTTTCAAAATCAATCAGAACAGTCTTACCAGGCTCTGGTTGAGTCTTCAAAAAGGGTATTGTGTCCGGCATGACTCTTGATACAGCCTGGTGACAGTCCAAATCCACAAACAGTGGGATTCCACCCACCATCAACTCACGGGTTCTCACGTCCATCATTTCTGGCCTCCTGACCAGAGGATCATCAAGTGTCAAGTCGTCCTCTTGCTGAGCAGCAGCTAATCTCTTTAAGGGGACAACTGGTTGCTGTCCACGTCGGTTGCTTCTAGCAACGGCATTTCGACGTCAACCCACTTTTGCAAAACAAATATTCCCACACGGCTTACTGCTGTTGTGCTGCGCCGGTGGCCCGTCCACCTGTCTCCTCACCTGAGAGAGCACTAACTCACTTGATGCGATCCATTGCCCCTAGCAGCACTTTCACCACAGGCTCATTCCTGCTCTTGTACTCCACAGCTGGGCTTGTCCACTTGCAACATGCATGGTTGGTTGCTCCTGGCAACAACTTCACTGCAACTCACCCATTGGTTGCTCTTAGCAACGTGCTGCCCACATCCTCCACCAATTGTAAGGATTTCACCCTGGGGATAGCTCTGGGATCATCCTTGACACAGGACACGTTTCTACTTGATTCAGCAGGCAAACAACAGTTCTTTTTTCAAGTCTGGCTCCTCACCAGCTTTATTAGATAGGTTGCAGGATAAATAAAAACATAACACAGGAACAAACAAAACCCTAGACCGTCCAGTCACTGACTACACAACCCAGCATGCCCTGACTATCAACTGGAGGGCTTTTCCCTGCCAGTTAAAACACAAGTTTCCTGCAACCTTTTACTCACTGTTCAGGCACAACGTTTCCAACCTCTTGCTGTGTGTGCTAAGACTCCTTGTCTTGTCCACTTCACTGTTGTGGGTGTCACTCACAGCCCTGGCTGTGTGCTCCTCACAAGGACCCCAGCCTCCCCCTTTACAGCCCCCCAGCTGTCTTCTGGGGAGAGCCCAGACTATTCTGATTCCTATCCTTATATCTACGCTTCCCACATTTCTGTTGGCCTTATTAATTAGGCACCTGATGAGCATCTCTGCTAGCTCAGCTAGGATAAAGGACTGGGAAAAACTCCCTTTCATTGCCCTCAAACTTGCCACAATATATATATATATATATATATATATATATATATATATATATATAGTTACAATAAATAAGAAGATTCCACACCACTTTCCCATTCTAAGAATTCTTTAAAGGGGTACTCCGGTGCCAGAAAGTTAAACAGATTTGGAAATTACTTCTATTTAAAAATCTTAATCCCTCCAGTACTTGTCAGCTGCTGTATACTACAGAGGAAGTTGAGTTGTTCTTTTCAGTCTGACCACAGTGCTCTCTGCTGACACCTCAGTCTGTGTCAGGAACTATCCAGAGCAAGGGAAAATCCCCATAGCAGACCTCTCCTGCTCCAGACGGTTCATGACATGGACTGAGGTGTTAGCAGAGAGCATTGTGGTCAGACTGAAAAGAAATTCAAAAATAAAAGAACTTCCTCTGTAGTATACAGCAGCTGATAAGTACTGGAAGGATTAAAATGTTTAAATAGGAAGTACTGTAATTTACAAATCTGTTAAACTTTCTTGCACCAGTTGAAAAATATTTTCCACCGGAGTACAGCTTTAAGGGGGCAGGGGAGAAAATAAGGGAAAAGGAGGGGGAAAGAGGAACGATAATGTATGTTTTAACATTCCTTTTTTGCTATGGGGTTTTATCCCCATCCTATTTTTTTTATTACAGGTCATGTGACCTCTTTGTGTGAAGAAAAACAAAACAAAAACATTACTGACATTATTACACTGACATTCAGCCTGTGAGAACCAGCCTTTTGCTAGAACATATAGGCTTCAGTACTTGGCAGACAGGAGGCCATCAGCTGGCCTCCTGCTGCCATGGCAAATATCGGGGCCTCACAATCGCATTGCTGGGTTGCTAATGGGGGCAGGGGAAGCGCCCTCCCCTTGTCAATCCTATAGATGATGTAGTCAGTATTGACCAAGCTATCTATTGTATGACACTGGCGAGACCGGTGCGATCTCTGCAGCTCTGCCAGGATCCTGCTGTGATTGACAGCTGGGTCCCGCCAGCGATCTCCTACAGTGTGTTGCACAGAGCAGGAGATTATTAGGACGTATACATAAATTAAATGGTGGGAACGTACCTGCAGATTGGACGTATGCATATGTTCTACAGCGGGGAGGGGTTAATACAAACTGTAAGGGATTCTTTATTGTAAGAGCAGTGAGACTATGCAACTTTCTGCCATATGATTTTGTGTTGGTTGATTTATTGAAGAAGTTGTAGAGGGGCCTGTATACTTTTCTTTAAAAAAAAAGAAAAGCTTTTCTGCTTCAAGGGCTTTTTGCCTTCCTCTGGAACAACACAGTGGGGGTTTTCAGGTTGGACTCAATGAACCCTAGTCATTTTCTAACCTTACTGACTATGTAACTATGTAACATAACATGACACAGTTTGTAAGGTTGAAAAAAAGACAAGAGTCCTTCGAGTTCAGCCTAAAACTCTACTTTGTTGATCCAGAGGAAGGCAAAAAATGTAGCGGAATGCTGCACTAGTATTTACCACAGTGCCCATGGTAGTAGTAATTGAAGCTAATTTTAGGTGGTGAAATCTTTGATTTTATTAGATAACATGAATAGATGATATCATCATTATAACAGCACCATCTGCTGATTATGTCTTGAAAGTCACTGGATAGATGCATTAGCACAACTGCAAAGGAAGATTAGTAATATTGATTACCAGCCCCAATATTTATACTAACAAAATGCTAATAGCAGAACCAACAGTCCTTTCATTAGCAATAAACATAGAAATATAATACAACTAGATCAGACCTGGCAGCAATATCCCAACATTACATTATGTGTTCTGACAAAAAACATTGGCAAATTCAACATTATATGTTCTGGCAAAAAAAAAAAAAACGTTGGCAAATAGAACATATCTTTTCATTGGACAATCAGGATGTTAAGCTTTTTGGCTTGTCCTTGACTAGTAACAGCATATTCCCTGCAGTGCATGATCATAGGAACTGCATATTCTGGAATCTTCACATACCCCATACCTGGTGAAAGTGCCCACCCCAAGCACAGATATGCCATCCAAACCTTCATTTGAGGATTTAAACGCTTGTTTAGTCTTATGTGGGCGTATCCAACTGTCCAATTCATCTATAATAAAAATGAAATAAGTTTGCAAATACAGTTTTGTGTCGTGAGCTCCTATGCAGACCTGCAGTCTCTATGGCAACAGACTACAAACTAAACCTGTGTAGTCTGATACAACAGTCATACTCCTTTACATCTGTTTGCTACAGAATGTTTGGGTTAGATGGAGAGGTTGTAGGACCAGTCTTCATAGGAATTATTTGTCATCTGGTACCATGGAGACACATGGTCTGGGTGAAACTGTAGGTACAAAACATGTTTTTGTATTTTAGATACAGTGAAGCATTAACAATTGTAGATATATCATTTCACTATATATGGACAGATATGACAAGAGATAGGCAAGATGTAATCCAGAAGAACATATTTTGTGATGAAGTCAAAAGACTGTTTAAAGGGGTAGTCCCACCCTAGACACCTTATCCCCCCTCCCATAGACTTGCATTGAAGGGAACGGGGCGTGAAATCACACGGGGGCGAAGTCCTGACGTCACAGACTTCCGTTCCCGTGGTCGCGACCCAGACCCTCCAGCGCTTCCGGACAAGAAACTGGTGGGTGAAGTCAAAAGACTGTTTAAAGGGGTACTCCCACCTTAGACATCTTATCCCCCCTCCCATAGACTTGCATTGAAGGGAACGGGGCGTGACGTCACACGGGGCGGAGTCCTGACGTCACAGACTTCCGTTCCCATGGTCGCGACCCAGACCATCCAGCGCTTCCGGACAAGAAACAGGTGGGTGTCGCATGCAATATTGCGGGGGTTCTCAGCGGCAGGACCCCAGCGATCAGACACCTTATCCCCTATCCTTTGGATAGGGGATAAGATGTCTAGGGTGGGAGTACCCCTTTAAGGTAAAAAACGATTGAGGTGATGTTTAAATGACCAGTGCTAAAAATATATTTTCTGACCAAGGACTGCAAATAGAACATTTCTAACACCATTTATTAGTGACGCTAATGTAGTATTAGAATGGTTGCCATTTATGCTGAGCAACATTTCTAGAGAGCAGCCATCACACTGCACAGATGTGCTCGGGGACTTGTTATTCCCTGTGTTGGAGCTTATGAGTCAGATTTCTCTTGCTTAAATGTTTATGTGAAATCATTTCTGAGTCACATATTTGCATCATATACAACCTGTTTAACTATCAAAACAGTATGCCCTTCAGCCGTCGGCTAATGATTAGATGATGTTTTCCAGCAGTGTCCTGCCGTGTCACATGGCTGCCCATACGTCTAGTGCCCATGAACGGCACTTCTTATTATGTAAGCATGCTGTCATGCTATTTATTACTCGCTGAAGCTTCAGGGTTGTGATGTAAAAATCTTTGGTGATGTCCCTTCCTAAATACTGTAATGTTACCAACTGTATTAGCTTTATAGCATTAACACTCGCATTACTTGGGAAATCTATTTTCATATTTATTTATTTTTTTTCTTTATTAAGAGGGCAGTCATGTAAAAAAAAATATTAAAAGTTTTTTGTTCTGTAATGTAATCTGTTGCTATTGATACTATTGATACTTTCAGACCTTTCACTAAAATGGTCACAGTGGTCGGCCTGCTCAAAAGTCGTATGGGAAACTGTGCTACTGGGCATGTGTGACCACCTGCAATAAATGCATTATGTGGATCTGAGAGGAAAAAAAAACATGGCACCTTAACAAATATGTAACAGTATTATCTAAACATAGTTTTATTATAAAATTATTCCAATTGTAAAAAAAAAAAATATTTTGTGTGATTTAATACATAGATGTACCGTATTTTTCGCCATATAAAATGCTCCGGCATATAAGACGCACCCAATTTTAAAGGATGAAAATCTAGAAAAAAAAAGATTCTGAACCTTCAACCTGCGGACCTTCAAATGTTGCAAAACTACAACTCCTGGCATGCCCGGACAGCCGTTGGCTGTCCGGGCATGCCAGGAGTTGTAGTTTTGCAACATCTGGAGGTCCGCAGGTTGAAGACCACTGGTATAGGAGGTAATACTCATGTGCCCCCGCCGCTCCGGACCCGTCACCGCTGTCCTGGATGTCACCCTCCATCGCTGTCGCCGCGTCCCCGGGGTGTCCCCGTTGCTCCGGATTGTCTCTGCTGCCCGGTATCCTTGTTCTCTGTCGCCGCCATCACGTCGCTACGCATGCCGCTACGCACGCCGCTCCTATTGGATGACGGATGACGGGACGAAATGCACGACGACGTGATGACGACGAAGGTGAGCGCCGGCCATGCAGGGGATCCCGGCATGGAGCAGACACCGAGGAGGCAGGTAAGGTCCCTCCCAGTGTCCTGTAAGCTGTCCCGGACGCCGCAATTTCACCACGGCGGTCCCGAACAGCCCGACTGTGCAGCCAAATTAGTGCCAGTTTCACTTCAGACGCGGCGGTCAGCTTTGATCGCCACGTCTGAAGGGTTAAAACAGGGCATCACCGCGATCGGTGATGTTCTCTATTAGCCGCGGGTTCCTGCCAGTGATAGCTGCAGGGACCGCCGCGATAGGACAGGGTTTTAATGTGTATTTGCCGTATAAGACGCACCGACTCCCCCCCCCCCCCAGTTTTGGGGAAGAAAAAGTACGTCTTATACGGCGAAAAATACGGTATATTGAATAATTGGGCAACCCATTTAACTTATAATAAATATATTATATACTAAATCAAACTTGGGGGAGCAAAATGGGAGATATATGACACAATATTCATAAAGAATAGAATTTCAGAATGCACAAATAGCAACATGACATATGACAATGGTGTACAGCAGAAGTGAGGTGTTTCCTACTGTCAGGGGTTCTCAGGAAAACCTATCTTAATAACTTCTTTTAAATACTTAAAAATAGTCAATGCCAAATGTCCTACATTTCAGACCACTAATATATTTTTATTGTCGTGATTGTTCTCGTGGCTTTAAAAACTGAAGAAAAATGATTGTCTATTAACAAACGCAGAAACAAACAATGTCATGGGCAATTCCAAGTATACGACAGATCTAGCTGGAAGAAATCTCTGAGCAGATCTTGGAGATATTGAGAAATTTTGAAAACTTCCAGGAGTAAATTCCCTTAGCAGTTGCTATCTGGCGCTAGGAACTTGTCTAACACCTTGACTGTTATATAGCATACAGCTGATTATCATTTCCACATCCCTAATTTTCTTTTTGGCAATCTTTGTGTTATTTAATGAAAACCTCTACGTTTTTTGAACATGGTAAATAGGAATTAAAGTGCATAGTCTGTATTTTTCCCAATGGTTCAAAGAGCTTTAGGTAACCATTATATTTCATTTGTTTATAGTTTAGTAAATAGTTATTGAACAATTCAGGGAATCAGTCAGATGGACGTGAGCTTACGTTTAGAAATGAGTGGATATCAGGTGATGGACAGGATTATATAGTCAGGGGGTGTGTATTAGACATACACACCCCTCAGTGTAAATATTCACACCCCGACTATAATCCAGCCCATGATCTGATAGTCACTCTTTATTAAAATTAAGTCCACGTCCATCCAACGGTTCTATAAATTGTCAGACAAAGGATAAACTCACATTTCTCAGGAATAGGAGGGCATATCAAGAAACTGTAAAAGGTGTGTGATCAGGGAACCCTAAGCTGTTTAACAATGGTAAAATATATATCTATTTATATATGTATTTATTATTTAATATTATAGCATTAATGTGTATCATGTGTGTATTCCTCAACAGTCCTGCCGAGTGATTAGGAATACAGAATATACTGAAGAGTTACTTCTTCTTTGCCAGTATGCAAAAAAAAAAAATCTAAAATAAAAAAGAATCAAATCAATAGTTCAAGATATTAAAGATAGTTACGTATTTCATTAGAGAATAATGCCTTGTTTCAAATTCTCAATCTCATTTCCTCTTCCTCCTCCCTCCTTAAAGGAGTACTCCAGCGAAAATTTACTTATACCCTATCCGACAACTGGGGCCCCCCACGATCACCTGCTCTCAGTGAGGAGCGAGTGTCATCTACCTGTAGATGGCACACACTCCATTATTTTTATTGGAGCGCTGATGAGGCCTGAGAGCTGTACTTGGATCTTTTTGGCGCTCCCATAGAAATGAATGGAATGTGTGCCGGCTGCAGCACACACTCCTCACTGAGTGCTTAGTCCCGTTCCGATGATTGTGGGGGGGGCCCAGTTGTCGAACCCCCCGCGATCAGCTACTTATTTCCTTTGGATAGGGGATAAGCAAATTTTTGCCAGACATCTCATCATTCACTCTAAAACTGCAGTCGAGAATAGACAGGAACTATCAGCTCACTGAGGATCAGATTACATGTTAAAGTCAAAGGAGACTGGAGAAAAGGAGTTAGCCACATAGGCAAAGAGAAACAGTTCTAGTAAATATTCTATCTAACCCAAGGGTTTGATTCACAGCTTAGAATGCTTATTACTGCTGTATAATGTCTGCCATGCTGCTGCTGTTGCTTCTGAGGATGTGCTATAGAAATATAGCAGAGCAGGATATGTGTGTGGGTAGAGATTGAGCCAATATAAGGAAAACTTGTGATAATGTCATATAATGCCATATATAAATTCTATAATGAGCAGATAAATTGTTACTCCTTCTGAACACACACACGACAGCTTATTATAATAAGTCATATAAATGAGCAGGAATGCTTTAAACATGTTACAGTTAATGGAATCCCCGCTTTCTAGCCTTTTTATATTAGAAACAACATTGAGATACTGTGCTCTATAAGGAGTGTGTATTGTCTTATGGATGATCAATGTACTGTAATCTGTATGAATACCTATGCCAGTCTCAATTGTAGTATTTTTTCCTGTCTAGCCTTCTGTGTCTATTAAAAGGTAATGTTCAATTATCTTATCCCTTTACCAATGACACAAATTTTTATGGAACATCATTCATTGCTCTGCAAGCTATACTAAGTATATATTCCACAGTAGTGTGAAGTAGGCCAATATGTGCATATCAATCCTTGGACACCACAAATGCCAATTTTATGATTCGGGGGCCATTTCTATATATTATAAATCATGCTTACTGTGCCAAGAACGTCTCTGGAATCTCTCCATTAATTCAGTGTTAATTGCAAAGCCTGTAAACAAACACAGCTGCTGAGTGTTGGAACTCGATTTCTTGTATTAAAAAAGCACAGTTAAAAGTCTCGCAAAAGCTGAAGTGACATATGTGTGTGCATCATGGGCCCAAAGAAAATAGTAAAAATGTTCCAGGAACAATTTCTTAACCACAAGGTTATTAAAAAAAAATAAAAAAATACCCAAAGTGTATTAGACAAAACTGGTAACTAATGAAGTCAGCAGCACAATGGCATTGTAAAGTTATCGCCTGCTTCATTATAGGCTTTAAAGGTTCTTTAACGCTTTTCCCAGTCTCTCCATATGCCCATATAAAGAGTTTCTTCAAATTCCATTAATATTTCACAAGAATTCTGCACAGCGGTAATATTTTCAATTCAAAATTGTTTGTATTCTTATTCTTTACAAATGTAAAGTAGAATTGTAATAAAACAAAAGATATAGGGGAGATTTATCAAAACCTGTGCAAAGGAGAAGTTGCCTAGAGCAACCAATCAGATCGCTTATTTCATTTTGCAGAGGCCTTTTTAAAAAATGAAAGAAGCAAGCTGATTGGTTGTTATGGGCAACTGGGCAACTTTTCCTCTGGACACGATTTGATAAATCTCCCCCATAGTATGCAATGGTCCAGATTTGGCACATGCTTATGTGTGCCACATTTTATGCAAATTGGAACACTATACAAGAAGAAACCTGAAAAAAAGACACAAATTGCATTTTTTAATCCTACAGATTTATTATACACAAAATGCGGCTTTTTCACAAATTAAATTGGTGAAAAAATCCAACAGAATTGGGGTTTACATTATGTTTTTTTGTTAGTGGTTTGTTTTAATCCAATTGAAGCACAATTCGGCACTTTTTATTGGTGTGCTACAGTTTTCCCGAGACATGCACCACAAATCTGGTTAAAAAACAAACAAACAAACAGTGGGATAAAATCTTAATAGGGAAAAAACCCACAACAACAGTAAATCTTAGCCAATGCTTATACAAAGTACCATTCTTTTTGGATGAAGAATCACATCATAGGGAATATATGAGGAAACATGGCAAGTGTTTTTTTCCCTGCAGCGCCACTGCAGGGAAAATGTAAGTATTACAGTGCTGATTTAACTCAATGGATTACCTTAGTAATGGAGACCAGGACAGGTCTTCTCGAGTAAGAGACACTCTTTGTTGCTTCTTTCCATTCTGGCCAAAAGATATGGATCTTGAGCAGAGAATTCCCTTTAATGGCACAGAATTCACTATGTTTGTACATTGGATTATAGATGCTAAACAGATGAACTCTTATTTCCACTAAACCGTCAAGAAGCAATAGCTATCTTTTGTTTGTAGAGTGGTAAGACAAGACATTAAAGGACAGCTCTAATAAGAAACACCATTTTTAATGTTCCTTAATGTTCTCTGACCTCGTTTAGTGGTACTAAGGCAAGGCTGCTTATATTGGAGTGAGTAGCACATTTGTCTGTTTTTCAGTACATTGTAGAATCTTCCCAGGGCGTGTCTCTGTAATGCCCTACTGTGTCAGAAAAGAGAAATTATTATCTCTGGACATAAACCAAAATTGAAATAATATTTACGTAGATTTGCTAGTTTAAAGAGACACACACTGGACATATGTGGTCCATAGTCTTTGCGTGTCATATAAAAGTATTTCACGGTCAAGTCTATATCTAAATTTGGAAATAGGAACTATTTATCCTCTACTTTGGACTCTTTACTAAGTATTTTTACACTAATTAACAGAAAAAACTTTTAATGTCAAAGTCAAAAAAATACTACAAAGTAATTTACATTCATTATAATTATTGTGCATAAAAATTATATTGCGTATAATAATAATTTTTCTAAATTAATTTAGTTTTTAGTTTGGCAGGTATATACTTGTACAGAGCAGGCATTGTCCACTCTCCTGATGGCTCACAACTATGCATTAGTAGACATAGGCTCCTGCCTTTTCTCCATAGCACCCATAGCCAGCACTAGACCCAGTGCTGTAAAATTATATCACCGTATTTATCAGCATATAACACACACTGGCGTATAACATGCATCCTCATTTTAACGGGGAAATCTGAGTAAAAAATAAATAAATGTAAAATTAATGAATTGGAAGCTCTGAACTAAATGCCTCATCACTCCCCTCCCCACTTTGATTCCCCCTGCTCCCCTCTTGTTCCCCCCCTCCCTGTGCCACATCATTCCTCCTCCCTTTATCAGCCCCTGTGCCACATTTATCTCCCCCTTCCCCCTCCTCTGATGTGTGCCTCATTATTTTCCCTTGGTGCCCCCCTCCCCCTGCCTCATCAGTTACCCCCCACCTCCTCATTCCCTCCCTGCCTCATCATTTTCCCCCCTGCCTCATCATCCTGCCCTGCTCATCATCTCCCCTCTTCCCTGCTTTTCATATTTTTTATTTTCCTTACCTAGCTGTGCTCCGGCAGGCTCAGGTCAGGCGGCTGGCCTTGCGGGCTTTGTGGCCAGTAAAGAATGATGAGTGACGTCTCCTGCCAGCTCCTCTGCGCGGCATCAGGGAAGTCACTTGTCATTCCCTGCAGCTGCCACTGGTCAAAGTGGCCACAGAACCAGCTGCTTGTTAAAGTTCAGCAGCCCGGCCACGGCCATTTTGGAACAGTCAACAGCGGCAGCTACAGGGAATGATGAGTGACATCCCTGACGCCGTGCAGAGCGAGACGTCACTCGACATTCTTTACTGGCAAAGCCCGCAAGACCCACCGCCTGACTTGAGCCTGCCTGAGCGTTGCCAGGTTAGGAAACAAAAAATATATAAAAAGCAGGGGAGATGTGTTGGCCCGCAGCAGACGCCGCTGGTCACTGTTTTAAAGTGGCAGCGGCCGGGCTGCTGGTCTTTAACAGCATATAACAGCATATAACACGCAGGTAGGGTTTTTGCCTTAAATTAAAGTTTTAAAAGTACGTGTTATATGCCCTGGCTACAGGTGCTAAAGAGACAGGGCATATTTCCTAATGAATAGTTATAAACAACTGGGATCTTGGGCAATGGATAGTCTGTTCAGGTATTTACACGCTGATATGATAATTCTAGCCATTTAGAAAAATAATTATTGTGCATAAAGTACTGCAAAGTTGACAGCGGCGTCTAAAGGTGCCTGTATTCTGTCCCTGGTGGTCCAGTGGGGTGAATCGCTCCCCCTGCAGCGCGATCGGGCTTACCTCTCCTGCTGCGGCGGCTCCCATGCTCTGAATCATACAGCCTGGCAGGACCAGGCTTGATCAATCGAGCGCAGAGCACACAGATCAATGGGATTGTTTGTAATCTCATTGTTCTGTATGAGGAATCAAATTATTCCTCCTAAAAGTCCCCTAAGGGGACTAAAAGTGTAAAAAAAAAAAAGTTTAAAAACACACACATTAACCCCTTCCTTATTAACCTCCTGAGCGGTTATCCCGAGCGTGACTCAGAGTTAATTTTCCCTGCCAGGAACGGTAACCCCGAGCCACGCTCGGGGTAGAATTGCAGAGTTCCCGGCCGGGCTGCACGATATATCGCAAAAGCAATGTGATATAGCGATACGGCCCCCGGGAAAACATGCAATTATCTGCTCGGGTCGGCTCCCGTGGTGGGGGCCGGCCAGAGCAGGTAAAGAAAAATGCTAAAAGTCAGTGTTTCCCTACCAGGGGGCCTCCAGCTGTTGCAAAACTACAACTCTCAGCATGCCCGAACAGCCAAAGGCTGTCCGGGCATGCTGGGAGTAGTAGTTTCACAACAGCTGGAGGCACCCTATTAGAAAAACACTGAGCTAAGTGTAAAAGTAAAAAGGAGGAAAATAAAAAAAACTTTTGCTTACCTAATCCCGGTCCCTTCAGATGCCGTTCCCCTCCATGCGCTCTGGTCCCTGCTCTCTTCACTATTCATCTTACAGGACCTTTCCCTTTACAGCCAATCACAGGCCGCAGTGGTGTAAAGCCAGTGATTGGCTGAAGGGGAAAGGGCTTGTTCTGCAGCAAATACATAGTTACATAGTTACATAGTTAGTACGGTCGAAAAAAGACATATGTCCATCAAGTTCAACCAGGGAATTAAGGGGTAGGGGTGTGGCGCGATATTGGGGAAGGGATGACATTTTATATTTCTGCACAAGCATTAATCTTATTTTGTTCCAGGAATGTATCTAATCCTGTTTTAAAGCTGTTAATTGTTCCTGCTGTGACCAGTTCCTGAGGTAGACCGTTCCATAAATTCACAGTCCTCACGGTAAAGAAGGCGTGTCGCCCCTTGAGACTAAACTTTTTCTTCTCCAGACGGAGGGAGTGCCCCCTCGTCCTTTGGGGGGGTTTAACCTGGAACAGTTTTTCTCCATATTTTTTGTATGGGCCATTAATATACTTATATACGTTTATCATATCCCCCCTTAAACGTCTCTTCTCAAGACTAAACAATTGTAACTCCTTTAATCGCTCCTCATAGCTAAGATGTTCCATGCCCCATATTAGTTTAGTCGCGCGTCTCTGCACCCTTTCCAACTCCGCAGTGTCCCTTTTATGGACAGGTGCCCAAAACTGAACAGCATATTCCAGGTAAGGCCGTACCAATGCTTTATAAAGGGGGAGTATTATGTCCCTGTCCCTTGAGTCCATGCCTCTTTTGATACATGACAATATCCTGCCGGCTTTGAAAGCAGCAGCCTGACATTGCATGCTATTCTGTAGTCTGTGATCTACAAGTACACCCAGATCCTTCTCTACCAGTGACTCTGCCAGTTTAATCCCCCCTAAGACATACGACGCATGCAGGTTATTAGTACCCAGATGCATAACTTTACATTTATCCACATTGAACCTCATTTGCCAAGTGGATGCCCAGACACTTAGTCTATCCAAGTCATCTTGTAACTTATGCACATCCTCTATAGACTGTACTGTGCTACAAAGCTTGGTGTCATCTGCAAAGATAGAAACAGAGCTGTTAATACCATCCTCTATATCATTGATAAATAAATTAAACAACAGCGGTCCCAGTACTGAACCTTGGGGTACACCACTAATAACCGGGGACCAATCAGAGTACGAATCATTGACCACCACTCTCTGGGTACGATCCATGAGCCAGTGTTCAATCCAGTTACAAACTAAAATTTCCAAACCCAAAGACCTTAACTTACCTGTCAGACGTCTATGAGGGACAGTATCAAACGCTTTAGCAAAGTCCAGAAACACTATATCCACAGCCATTCCTCTGTCAAGGCTTCTACTCACCTCTTCATAAAAGCAAATTAGATTGGTTTGACAACTTCTATCCTTAGTAAACCCATGCTGGCTATCACTTATAATACAATTATCCCCTATGTATTCCTGTATGTAATCCCTTATAAGTCCTTCAAACTATTTACCCACAATGCACGTTAAACTTACCAGTCTATAGTTTCCTGGGGAAGACCTAGAGCCCTTTTTGAAGCTTGGCACCACATTCGCCTTGCGCCAGTCCCTTGGCACAATACCAGACACCAGAGAATCTCTAAATATCATGAACAGGGGTACAGATATTACTGAACTTACCTCTCTAAGAACTCTTGGGTGTAGTCCATCCGGTCCTGGGGATTTGCTTACATTTATATCACTTAACTTACCTTGTACCATCTCTACATTAAGCCAGTTCAGTACATTACATGATGTGTTACCAGCACTGACCTGTCCAATGTCAGCTCCTTCTTCCATAGTGTATACAGAACTAAAGAACCCATTCAGTAGCTCCACCTTCTCTTGATCGCCTGTGACAACCTCCCCATTATCATTATTAAGGGGTCCTACATGCTCTGTCCTTGGTTTTTTTGCATTTATATATCTAAAAAAATATTTAGGATTAGTTTTGCTTTCTTTGGCCACCTGTCTCTCATTTTGAATTTTTGATGTTTTTATTACATTTTTACAGATTTTATTAAGCTCCTTGTACTGTTTAAATGTTATAGCTGACCCATCAGATTTGTATTTTTTGAAGGCTATTTTTTTGTTGTTTATTGCTCTTTTAACATCATGTGTCAGCCATGTAGGATTTAGTTTTAATCGTTTATATTTGTTCCCCTTTGGTATATATTTAGCTGTATAGTTATTTAGAGTTGATTTAAAGATGTCCCATTTACCTTCTGTATCAGTATTTGACAACACCTCCCCCCAGTCTATGTCCTGTAGTGCAGCCCTCAGCCCAGGGAAATTTGCCTTTTTAAAGTTATATGTTTTTGCCTTCCCCGCCTGTCTTTGTTTTCTACATTTTAAGTCAAAAGTAACTATATTGTGGTCGCTATTACCAAGGTTTTCCCGCACAGTTACATTACCAACCAGCTCTGCGTTGTTGGAAATGATCAGATCCAACAAGGCATCACTTCTTGTTGGGTCCTCCACAAACTGGCCCATAAAATTATCCTGCAATAAATTTAGGAATTGTCGCCCCTTTGTAGTTTTAGCCAACCCCGGACCCCAATCTATATCTGGATAGTTAAAATCTCCCATTATTACCACTGTACCTGCCCGGGCGGCCCTCTCTATTTGTTTATGCAGCCGACCTTCTATCTCTTCAGTGATATTAGGGGGTCTGTAGATTACACCAAATACTATTTTTTCAGTATTTCCCTCCTTTTGTAATTCTACCCACAGTGATTCCACCTCCTCAGAATCATCACACACTATGGCATCGTTCACACTGACTTTCATACCACTTCTTACATACAGACAGACTCCACCACCTTTTCTGTTCATTCTATCCTTGAGAAACAATGTAAACCCCTGCAGATTGACAGCCCAGTCATGCGAGGAGTCCAGCCATGTCTCAGTGACCCCAACTATATCAATATGTTCCTCCAGTATCAAGGCCTCAAGCTCCCACATTTTATTTGCTAGGCTTCTGGCATTTGTGAACATACACTTTACATTTCCATCCTTTATGTTATTGGGGTTAATGGGATTCAAGGGTGTAAGTTTTATTTTCCTATGAAGCTTATTCCTATTAACAATTCTAACCCCTCCCTCCGCTCCACCCCCAGGTACATTTATAATTCCCACCTCTCTATCTACACTATCTTCCCCCTCTTTGCTGTAGGTTCCCTCCCCCCAAGTCCCTAGTTTAAACACTCCTCCACCCTTCTAGCCATCTTCTCCGCAAGCAAAGCTGCACCCTCCCCATTGAGGTGCAGCCCGTCCCTACGGTAGAGCCGGTAACCGACAGCGAAGTCAGCCCAGTTCTCCATGAACCCAAACCCTTCCTTCCTACACCAGCTTCTGAGCCACTTGTTTACCTCCCTGATCTCCCGCTGCCTCTCTGGTGCGGCTCGTGGTACTGGTAGTATTTCAGAAAATACTACCTTGGAGGTCCTTGCCTTAAGCTTGCGGCCTAAGTCCCTGAAATCATTTTTAAGGACACTCCACCTACCTCTTACTTTGTCATTGGTGCCAATATGTACCATGACTGCTGGGTCCTCTCCAGCCCCGCCCAACAACCTGTCAACCCGATTCGCGATGTGCCGAACTCGTGCGCCAGGCAGACAACACACTGTTCGGCGATCCCGGTCTTTGTGACAGATTGCCCTGTCTGTCCCCCTAATAATTGAGTCCCCCACCACTAGTACCTGTCTGGCCTGCCCTGTACTCTTCCCTCCCTCCTTATTGGAGCAGACACCCCCCTGGCGGTCAGAGGCGGTATCCTGCTGCAGTTCTGCTAGCTCTGTAATGGCGTCCCCCTCATCTGCCAAGCGGGCAAACTTGTTGGGGTGTGCCAGTTCAGGACTAGCCTCCCTGGACTAGGTTTGAAATCTGCCCGGCAAACCTAGTGTATGATGCTGCAGGACAAGACAAGGTGACACGGTGAGAAGGGGGGATGAATGTGACAGGGGGGGGGGACAATGTGACAAAGGGGGGAATGTAACAAGAGGGAAGAATGTGACAAGGGGGGGGGATGTGACAGAGGGGGAGGGGAATGTGACATGAAGGGGGGGATGTGACAAGGGGGGAAGAATGTGACAGGGGGAGGGGAATGTAACATGGAGGGGGGAATGTGACAAGGGGGGGGGATGTGACAAGGGGGGAAGAATGTGACAGGGGGAGGGGAATGTAACATGGAGGGGGGGAATGTGATAAGGGGGGGGAATGTGACAAGGGAGGGGGAATGTGATGGGGGAGATGTGAAATTCAATGCAAAAAATTGTACCGCTTTTGGTACAAATTTCCAGACAGAATCATACCACCAGGGAGGTTCAAAGTTTAAATCACCCCCCTTTTCCCAAATTCCATATAAAAATATATAAACATAATAAAAATAAACATATATGGCGTTGCCACCTGCGTAAATGTTCGAACTATGAAAATATATTGTAAATTTAACCGCACGGTCAATGGCGTACGCGCTAAAAAATTCCAAAATAGCGTTTTTTGGTCACTTTTCATACCATAAAAAAAGAATGAAAAGCGATCGAAAAGTCCGTTCAAAACAAAAATGGCACACATTAAAACTTCAGATCACAGCGCAAAAAATTTGCCCTTATACCACCCCGTATGCGGAAAAAATAAGTTATAGGGGTCAGAAGAGGACAATTTTAAATGTATTCCATTTTCTGCATGTAGTTATGATTTTTTCCAAAAGTACGACAAAATCAAACCAATATAAGTAGGGTATCATTTTAATTGTATGGACCTACACAATAAAGATAAAGTGTAATTTTTACCAAAACATTTACATAGTAGAAACAGAAGCCCCCAAAATTTACAAAATGGTGTTTTTTCTTCAATTTTGTCGCACAATGATTTTTTTTCCCATTTTGCCGTAGATTTTTATGTAAAATGACTGATGTCATTACAAAGTAGAATTGGTGGCGCAAAAAATAAGCCCTCATATGGATTTTAAGGTGCAAAATTGTAAGGGTTGTGATTTTTAAAAGGTAAGGAGGAAAAAACGAAAGTGCAAAAACAGAAAAACGCTGGGTCCTTAAGGGGTTAAGGTTACTCAGTGTTGCATTTCTCATAGCCTAAGGCTCTGATACCTATAAATGCAGCATTAAATGGCCTATGTAATTTATTTTATCATAGGGCTACATATGCATGGCCAATGTATCATAAACAATGGTTATATAGCCATCACAAATTCCAACAACTTTTATTTGTAAATTTTCATAGATTTGGTTAACAAAATGGAGCTAACGTGTTCCATAGAGAAAGCAGCACGTAAGTGTACGCCCTGTGCTCACTCCTGGTCTATGAAGCACAATCAGGAGCTCAACATGCTTCATACTAGGTTGCCCTGGTTGCTATCAGCAGCCGGGACCCATGGATAATGCCGGACACGTCACCAAAGTTATATGCAGCATCTGACATCCGAAATTGCATTGGTAGTTAGCTTAAGGTGCTCATCGGGACCACTGTGGCAAAATCATGGGGTCCTGACCAGCTGAGAGGAGGGCCGGAGGTCTCTTACCTGGCTCCGTGCCATCCAATCGGCGCTCTTTATGTGCAGGCAGCCTGCAGCCTGTGCAAGCAGTGCACAATAACGCTGAACAACGCTGTGCTATGGCATAGCATTGTGTATTGTATGCAATTGAAAATTGCAGGTAAAAAGTTTCCTATGATGGGGACCAAAAAATTATAAAATAAAATGTAAAAAAAAATATTTTAATAAATGTGAATAGACCCATTCCCTAACTCCCCTTTTCCTATTTTTCAAATAAAATAATGTAAACAAAAATAAACATAAACATATGTGGTATCGCCGTGTGTGGAAGTGTACAAACTTTTAAAGTATAATGTTAATAAAAGCTCACACGGCCCCATGTACAGAAAAATGTAAGTATTAAAGGGGTCAGAAGAGGGCAATTTCAAGCATACAAGTTTTCATTCAAAGTAATCCTTTTTTTTTAAAGTAAAATAAAACAAAACCTACATAAATTAGGTATCACTGCAACCGTATACTGCGTAGAAACGGTAGCCCCCCCCCCAAAAAATGTAAAAATTGCATTTTTTTATTTCAATTTTGCCCCACTAATATTTTTCTTTTGCCGTAGATTTTTTGGGTAAAATCAGTGATGTCATTACAAAGTACATGTTACGCCGAGCGCTCCGGGTCCCCGCTCCTCCCCGGAGCGCTCGCTTCACTCTCCCTGCGGCAGCGCTCCGGTCACGTCCTCTGACCCGGGGCGCTGCGATTCCGCTGCCAGCCGGGATGCGATCCGCGATGCGGGTAGCTCCCGCTCGCGATGCGCACCCCGGCTCCCCTACCTGACTCGCTCTCCGTCTGTTCTGTCCCGGCGCGCGCGGCCCCGCTCCCTAGGGCGCGCGCGCGCCGGGTCTCTGCGATTTAAAGGGCCACTGCGCCGCTGATTGGCGCAGTGGTTCCAATTAGTGTTTACACCTGTGCACTTCCCTATATCACCTCACTTCCCCTTCACTCCCTCGCCGGATCTTGTTGCCTTAGTGCCAGTGAAAGCGTTCCTTGTGTGTTCCTTGCCTGTGTTTCCAGACCTTCTGCCGTTGCCCCTGACTACGATCCTTGCTGCCTGCCCCGACCTTCTGCTACGTCCGACCTTGCTTTTGCCTACTCCCTTGTACCGCGCCTATCTTCAGCAGCCAGAGAGGTGAGCCGTTGCTAGTGGATACGACCTGGTCACTACCGCCGCAGCAAGACCATCCCGCTTTGCGGCGGGCTCTGGTGAAAACCAGTAGTGGCTTAGAACCGGTCCACTAGCACGGTCCACGCCAATCCCTCTCTGGCACAGAGGATCCACTACCTGCCAGCCGGCATCGTGACAGTAGATCCGGCCATGGATCCCGCTGAAGTTCCTCTGCCAGTTGTCGCTGACCTCACCACGGTGGTCGCCCAGCAGTCACAACAGATAGCGCAACAAGGCCAACAGCTGTCTCAACTGACCGTTATGCTACAACAGTTACTACCACAGCTTCAGCAGTCATCTCCTCCGCCAGCTCCTGCACCTCCTCCGCAGCGAGTGGCCGCTCCTGGGATACGCTTATCCTTGCCGGATAAATTTGATGGGGACTCTAAGTTTTGCCGTGGCTTTCTTTCCCAATGTTCCCTGCATCTGGAGATGATGTCGGACCTGTTTCCCACTGAAAGGTCTAAGGTGGCTTTCGTAGTCAGCCTTCTGTCCGGAAAAGCCCTGTCATGGGCCACACCGCTCTGGGACCGCAATGACCCCGTCACTGCCTCTGTACACTCCTTCTTCTCGGAAATCCGAAGTGTCTTTGAGGAACCTGCCCGAGCCTCTTCTGCTGAGACTGCCCTGTTGAACCTGGTCCAGGGTAATTCTTCCGTTGGCGAGTATGCCGTACAATTCCGTACTCTTGCTTCAGAATTGTCCTGGAATAATGAGGCCCTCTGCGCGACCTTCAAAAAAGGCCTATCCAGCAACATTAAAGATGTTCTGGCCGCACGAGAAATTCCTGCTAATCTACATGAACTTATTCACCTAGCCACTCGCATTGACATGCGTTTTTCCGAAAGGCGTCAGGAACTCCGCCAAGATATGGACTCTGTTCGCACGAGGCGTTTCTTCTCCTCGGCTCCTCTCTCCTCTGGTCCCCTGCAATCTGTTCCTGTGCCTCCCGCCGTGGAGGCTATGCAGGTCGACCGGTCTCGTCTGACACCTCAAGAGAGGACACGACGCCGTATGGAGAACCTCTGCCTGTACTGTGCTAGTACCGAACACTTCCTGAGAGATTGTCCTATCCGTCCTCCCCGCCTGGAAAGACGTACGCTGACTCCGCACAAACGTGAGACAGTCCTTGATGTCTACTCTGCTTCTCCACGTCTTACTGTGCCTGTGCGGATGTCTGCCTCTGCCTTCTCCTTCTCTACAGTGGCCTTCTTGGACTCTGGATCTGCAGGAAATTTTATTTTGGCCTCTCTCGTCAACAGGTTCAACATCCCGGTGACCAGTCTCGCCAGACCCCTCTACATCAATTGTGTAAATAATGAAAGATTGGACTGTACCATACGTTTCCGCACGGAGCCCCTTCTTATGAGCATCGGATCTCATCATGAGAGGATTGAACTTTTGGTCCTCCCCAATTGCACCTCGGAAATTCTCCTTGGACTTCCCTGGCTTCAACTTCATTCCCCTACCCTGGATTGGTCCACTGGGGAGATCAAGAGTTGGGGGTCCTCTTGTTCCAAGAACTGTCTAAAACCGGTTCCCAGTAACCCTTGCCGTAACTCTGTGGTTCCTCCAGTAACCGGTCTCCCTAAGGCCTATATGGACTTCGCGGATGTTTTCTGCAAAAAACAAGCTGAGACTCTACCTCCTCACAGGCCTTATGATTGCCCTATCGACCTCCTCCCGGGCACTACTCCACCCCGGGGCAGAATTTATCCTCTCTCTGCCCCAGAGACTCTTGCCATGTCCGAATACGTCCAGGAGAATCTAAAAAAGGGCTTTATCCGTAAATCCTCCTCTCCTGCCGGAGCCGGATTTTTCTTTGTGTCCAAAAAAGATGGCTCCCTACGTCCTTGCATTGACTACCGCGGTCTTAATAAAATCACGGTTAAGAACCGCTACCCCTTACCCCTCATCTCTGAACTCTTTGATCGCCTCCAAGGTGCCCACATCTTCACTAAATTGGACTTAAGAGGCGCCTATAACCTCATCCGCATCAGAGAGGGGGACGAGTGGAAAACGGCATTTAACACCAGAGATGGACACTTTGAGTATCTGGTCATGCCCTTTGGACTGTGCAACGCCCCTGCCGTCTTCCAAGACTTTGTCAATGAAATTTTTCGTGATCTGTTATACTCCTGTGTTGTTGTATATCTGGACGATATCCTAATTTTTTCTGCCAATCTAGAAGAACACCGCCAGCATGTCCGTATGGTTCTTCAGAGACTTCGTGACAACCAACTCTATGCCAAAATTGAGAAATGTCTGTTTGAATGCCAATCTCTTCCTTTTCTAGGATATTTGGTCTCTGGCCAGGGACTACAGATGGATCCAGACAAACTCTCTGCCGTCTTAGATTGGCCACGCCCCTCCGGACTCCGTGCTATCCAACGCTTTTTGGGGTTCGCCAATTATTACAGGCAATTTATTCCACATTTTTCTACCATTGTGGCTCCTATCGTGGCTTTAACCAAAAAAAATGCTGATCCCAAGTCCTGGCCTCCTCAAGCAGAAGACGCCTTTAAACGACTCAAGTCTGCCTTTTCTTCGGCTCCCGTCCTCTCCAGACCTGACCCTTCCAAACCCTTCCTATTGGAGGTTGATGCCTCCTCAGTGGGAGCTGGAGCTGTTCTTCTACAAAAAAATTCTTCCGGGCATGCTGTCACTTGTGGTTTTTTCTCTAGGACCTTCTCTCCAGCGGAGAGGAACTATTCCATCGGGGATCGAGAGCTTCTAGCCATTAAATTAGCACTTGAGGAATGGAGGCATCTGCTGGAGGGATCAAGTTCTCCTGTTATTATCTACACCGACCACAAGAACCTCTCCTACCTCCAGTCTGCCCAACGGCTGAATCCTCGCCAGGCCCGGTGGTCTCTGTTCTTTGCCCGATTTAATTTTGAGATTCACTTTCGTCCTGCCGATAAGAACATTAGGGCCGATGCTCTCTCTCGTTCCTCGGATGCCTCAGAAGTTGAATTCTCTCCGCAACACATCATTCCACCTGACTGCCTGATCTCCACTTCTCCTGCCTCCATCAGGCAGACTCCTCCTGGAAAGACCTTTGTTTCTCCTCGCCAACGCCTCGGAATCCTCAAATGGGGTCACTCCTCCCATCTCGCAGGTCATGCGGGTATCAAGAAATCTGTGCAACTCATCTCCCGCTTCTATTGGTGGCCGACTCTGGAGACGGATGTTGTGGACTTTGTGCGAGCCTGCACTATCTGTGCCCGGGATAAGACTCCTCGCCAGAAGCCCGCTGGTTTTCTTCATCCTCTGCCTGTCCCCGAACAGCCTTGGTCTCTGATTGGTATGGATTTTATTACTGATTTACCCCCTTCCCGTGGCAACACTGTTATTTGGGTGGTCGTTGATCGATTCTCCAAAATGGCACATTTCATCCCTCTTCCTGGTCTTCCTTCTGCGCCTCAGTTGGCTAAACAATTTTTTGTACACATTTTTCGTCTTCACGGGTTGCCTACGCAGATTGTCTCGGATAGAGGCGTCCAATTCGTGTCTAAATTCTGGAGGGCTCTCTGTAAACAACTCAAGATTAAATTAAATTTTTCTTCTGCATATCATCCCCAGTCCAATGGACAAGTAGAAAGGATTAACCAGATCTTGGGTGATTATTTGCGACATTTTGTTTCCTCCCGCCAGGATGACTGGGCAGATCTCCTCCCATGGGCCGAATTCTCGTATAACTTCAGGGTCTCTGAGTCTTCCTCCAAATCCCCATTTTTCGTGGTGTACGGCCGTCACCCTCTTCCCCCCCTCCCTACTCCCTTGCCCTCTGGTCTGCCCGCTGTGGATGAAATTTCTCGTGACCTTTCCATCATATGGAGAGAGACCCAAAATTCTCTCTTACAGGCTTCATCACGCATGAAGAAGTTCGCGGATATGAAAAGAAGAGCTCCCCCCGTTTTTTCCCCTGGAGACAAGGTATGGCTCTCCGCTAAATATGTCCGCTTCCGTGTCCCTAGCTACAAGTTGGGACCACGCTATCTTGGTCCTTTCAAAATTTTGTGTCAAATTAATCCTGTCTCTTATAAACTTCTTCTTCCTCCCTCTCTTCGTATCCCTAATGCCTTTCACGTCTCTCTTCTCAAACCACTCATCCTCAACCGTTTTTCTCCCAAATCTGTTCCTCCCACTCCTGTTTCCGGCTCCTCGGACATCTTCTCGGTCAAAGAAATTTTAGCTACCAAAAAGGTCAGAGGGAAAAAATTTTTTTTAGTGGACTGGGAGGGTTGTGGTCCTGAAGAGAGATCCTGGGAACCTGAGGACAACATCCTTGACAAAAGTCTGCTCCTCAGGTTCTCAGGCTCTAAGAAGAGGGGGAGACCCAAGGGGGGGGGTACTGTTACGCCGAGCGCTCCGGGTCCCCGCTCCTCCCCGGAGCGCTCGCTTCACTCTCCCCGCGGCAGCGCTCCGGTCACGTCCTCTGACCCGGGGCGCTGCGATTCCGCTGCCAGCCGGGATGCGATCCGCGATGCGGGTAGCTCCCGCTCGCGATGCGCACCCCGGCTCCCCTACCTGACTCGCTCTCCGTCTGTTCTGTCCCGGCGCGCGCGGCCCCGCTCCCTAGGGCGCGCGCGCGCCGGGTCTCTGCGATTTAAAGGGCCACTGCGCCGCTGATTGGCGCAGTGGTTCCAATTAGTGTTTACACCTGTGCACTTCCCTATATCACCTCACTTCCCCTTCACTCCCTCGCCGGATCTTGTTGCCTTAGTGCCAGTGAAAGCGTTCCTTGTGTGTTCCTTGCCTGTGTTTCCAGACCTTCTGCCGTTGCCCCTGACTACGATCCTTGCTGCCTGCCCCGACCTTCTGCTACGTCCGACCTTGCTTTTGCCTACTCCCTTGTACCGCGCCTATCTTCAGCAGCCAGAGAGGTGAGCCGTTGCTAGTGGATACGACCTGGTCACTACCGCCGCAGCAAGACCATCCCGCTTTGCGGCGGGCTCTGGTGAAAACCAGTAGTGGCTTAGAACCGGTCCACTAGCACGGTCCACGCCAATCCCTCTCTGGCACAGAGGATCCACTACCTGCCAGCCGGCATCGTGACAGTACAATTGGTGGCACAAAAAAACAAGCCTTCAAATGGGCGGAGACGAGGATGAAAAAAGTTAAAAGTAAAAATGAAACATTGTTGCATCCTTTAGGGGTTAAAGACTTTAACTCATAGTATGTATAATTTTAAATACCCTAGGAATACTAATGCATTTCAGAATGGGACAGGATAAGACTTGAGGGGGGGGGTCCAAAATTTGCCCTGAGGCCCATGGGATTCTAGTTACGCTCCTGCAATATGGCTTTAATGCTAAATTCAGATTCACAGTGAAGCAGACTTGAAAATAAATACTCATATCTTTCCAATATAAAACAGGTAAACGGTTATGATTGAGCAATCCCATAGGGTATTTAATAAATCCAGAATAAATTAAACTTCACAAGGATTTTGGAGGTGTAATAACATGCTAAACAAAGACACATTTGTGTCTAACATTTAAAGGGATTGACTAAATTTTCTATTTGTTAATCTTCTTAAATGTCACAGTATTCTCGGCAGCATTTAGCCGTTGTGCAATGTAAGTCAAGAACATGGTATTTACCGTGTACACTTTCTGTCCTTCCATTACATTCCTTATTCTGACATAAGGGGCCTCAAGGCACTTCATTAGGTTTACTATGTGGAGAAATCCCTACCTCCCTTTTTTTTCTATGCCACAGATATCCATTACACTTCTGTGAGCTACTATGTTGGATCGCAGTCTGTACTTTGTAGCTATTCAGGTCCCAGTTCCCATATTTTCTTGGCTTCAGAACAGTTATGCCTGGCTTCATGTCCTGTAGGTTGGTTGGAGGACCATACCTTCATTAAATCTGTGCACACATAACTGCTTTAGGAGGCTCACAGTGGGCGTCTTGACTGTAGATTAGTGATGGTGATATTATGATTATACAGAGGTAAATGGCACTACATGGGCACTACACATGACTTGAAGAAGAAGCCTGCTGCAGACTGCCCGCTCCTTCTCCTTGATTGATCGATACATAATGCCTTTTAAAAAGAGGTTCTTCAGCAGCTGTATTAAATATTGCAGTGTATTATATTTCATATCAATCACTAAATGCTTAATATAAATTTCCTTTATAGTCTTTCAAAAGAGCTTCTGCAGCAGCAGTAGATCTTTTGAATGAAAATATACCCCCTGCCATTGATTATAAAGAACATAAGAAGTCAAAAGGTTCTGTAATTGTATAAATTCCTCATTGATAAAATAACAAACACTTTAACTCATCTTTCTCAGCTCCCTTGTGGGGTATCAGGATGCCCCATCTACCACCAGTATTTCACTGGTTGCAGCCATGTCCCACCTTGGCCAGTGATTGGCATGCGGCACTGTCAGATCCCCCAACTGTACGCGCTATGCTCTGCAGCTTGGGGGAAAACAAAGTCACTGGCCTTGGATGGGGAGCCCTGATCCTGGAGCAATGAGGGAGCGGAGGGAGGTGAGTTAAAGTGTTTGTTATTTTATTAGGCAGACTGAAGACAATAGAAAAATAATAAATTTTACCAGAAAACCCATTTAATGTACAACTAGTGCTCTGTTTGTCCTCTGTTTAAAATGCAAACCAGGACACAGTGCTGGATACATCATATGACAGATACCACTGACACCTGACAGACCCCATTGACTTTTAATGGGTCCATAGGGGTCTATCTTAGTGTCTGTCATTTTGATGGGGAGAATCATCCTACACCTTGATGACTAGGAATGCTGGACTGGTTTCAGACGTGAGTAGCTAGTTAAATGTTGGCAGAAAATGTTCCTTGGGTGCTGTATTGTTTATAGGGGGAGATAATAAAAAACTGACAGACCTAGGAGGAATCAGAACAGATTTTTGCCTAAATTAATGTCTAGCTATGCCTCTGGTTTTAAGAAATAAGATTGTGTATGTACCCTTACATGTCGTCTGCACTGAACCTAACAACTGCTATTAAAAATGTACAGATCCTATAGAATTATGTATGTCTGCTGGGCAGGGGAGGGAGTCTAAAAACATTTTAGTGTCAAAAAGAGAAAATTTATTAAAACACAGAGATAAGGTACATAAACCTTGCATTGCGAACGCAGGCGCTTGGTTGAAAAGACATAATCAACAACAAATCATCAACTAAGGCACGTCAAAGGTGCAGTATGGACAGAAGCAGGCTGGGTGCCAGGCAACATAACTAGAACTCGTATTAGAACTAGTCCGGTGAATGACATGAGGAGGGGAGGATAAGGGTGATAAGAAGAGACACTAGGGTTTGGATGGAGCTGCAGATCATCTAAAAGGAGTAAGGGTAACATTAATAATGGGCGAGACCGGTCCTATGGGGGTGGGGGTCCTGTTTATAGACAAAATCACAGAGTAAAATAGTAGGACATGTCAGGGGCATGAGGAGAGGAAAGCCAAGGGTCCAATATCTTCTCAAACCCCTGCATGGTATCAAATCTTAAGGCGTTTAATTGTTCCATGACCATAATATTGTTAATACGGGAGATCACCATAGGTAGCGAGAGGTCAGGGGATTTCCATTTAGAGGCAATATGTATGCGGGCAGCCAATAGTATTAACTGAGTTAAGCGAAATAAAGCATTAGGCATCCCATTAGGCTTGTGCCCCAGGAGGCACACTGCTGGCGTACAATTAAACACACGATTCAGGGTGGCAGAAATTAAGTCAGACACTTGGTTCCAAAAGGTGGAGACTTTGGGGCACGTCCACCAAATATGGAGCATCTCTCCTATGTCCGAGCAACCCCTAAAGCACCGGGGGGATACCAAGGAATAGATAGTGTGGAGTCTGGCGGGAACATAGTATGTGCGGTTTAGAATCTTCAGAGCAGTTTCTGTCAGAGACACCTGCCAACTACCTTTGCTCAAAGTCGTACAACATTCATGCCACGTACAACATGAATGCAAGTTTTGTATCGGGCGTAGGTTGATTGAATGAAGAGTACAGGAGGGACAGAGTGCCTAATCGGAGTGGAGAGTAGATGGCCATGGCTTCGTATGACGTTGGGGAAATGAGCATGTTAGAGGGTATTAGGGAGCGATAAAAGGACAGTATTTGGGAAAGATGGAAAAATTCCTCAGGGGGAGGGCGGTATCTGGTTATGAATTCAGATGGGGACATCAGCCTCTTTCCCATCAAGAAATGATGTAGAAGGATAAGATTCTGAGAAGTCCACCATGAGAAGTCTGATGGGCGGTGGCCAGGTGAAAAGGTGGGATTCTGCAGAAAGGAAAGGACCGGGGAGACTGGAGACTGTAGGTATAGCTTGAAGCGGGTAGACCGCCACAGGAGAAGGGAGTAGAGAGAGATAGTAGCAGCATAAGGTATGTATGGAGAGATCGGAGAAGAGATCCACATAAGGGAAGATAGAGAGTGAGGTGACAGGAGAGAGTTTTCAACCTCTATCCACCTGGGGAAAGCTGACTGCGCATTACACAATAGTAGCTGTGCTAATCTAGCTGCCTTGTAGTACTTCGCAAAATTGGGCACAGAGAGGCCTCCCAATCTCTTGTGGTAACATTACCGATTTGGGGATGCGGGAGGGTTTCCGTTGCCAAATGAATCGGAAAGCATCCGACTGAAGTCTATGTAAATCTGACATGGAAACTGGTATCGGGAGAGTGCGGAATAAGTACAAAATCTTGGGAAGTACCAGCATTTTAATCGTATGTATTCTGCCTAGCCATGATATATGTGGGAGATCCCATCTAGCAAAATCCTCTCTAATCGATTTATAGAGGGGTCTGAAATTCAGTCTGTACAAATCAGATAGAGAGGAAGAAAGAGAAATGCCTAGATATGGGATATAGGAAGAAGAAGGGGTCAAAGAAAAGCTATCAGAGATGATATCCTGCACAGTCGGAGGAGTGTTACAGAAAGAACTTCGGATTTAGATCTATTGATCACCAGGCCAGATACTGCGGAGAAAGCGTCCAAAATTTGAAACAAGTTGGGGAGAGACACTAACGGGTTGGTTATTGTGAGTAGGAGATCGTCTGCGAACAAGTTGACTAAATATTCATTGGAGCCGATAAGTGCCCCCTTGACATCCGGGCTATTTCGTAGGGCACACGCCAAGGGCTCCATAGCTAAGGCAAATAGTGCTGGAGACAGTGGACACCCCTGACGCGTACCCCTGCCAATAGTTATAGGAGTAATTGTCACGATGCCGGCTGGCAGGAGGTGGATCCTCTGTGCCAGAGAGGGATTGGCGAGGACCGCGCTAGTGGACCGGTTCTAAGCCACTACAGGTTTTCACCAGAGCCCGCCGCAAAGCGGGATGGTCTTGCTGCGGCGGTAGTGACCAGGTCGTATCCACTAGCAACGGCTCACCTCTCTGGCTGCTGAAGATACTGAAGAAAGGCGAGGTACAAGGGAGTAGGCAGTAGCAAGGTCGGACGTAGCAGAAGGTCGGGGGCAGGCGGCAAGGTTCGTAGTCAGGGGAGATAGCAAAGGTACTGGTACACAGGCTATAAAACACACAATACGCTTTCACAAGGCACAAGGGCAACAAGATCCGGCAAGGGAGTGCAAGGGAGGAGACTAGATATAGCCAGGGAACAGGTGGGAACCAATTAAGCTAATTGAGCCAGGCACCAATCATTGGTGCACTGGCCCTTTAAGTCTCAGGGAGCTGGCGCGCGCGCGCCCTAGAGAGCGGAGCCGCGCGCGCCAGCACATGACAGCAGGGGACGGGAACGGGTAAGTGACCTGGGATGCGATTCGCGAGCGGGCGCGTCCCGCTGTGCGAATCGCATCCCCAACGGCCATGACAGAGCAGCGCTCCCGGTCAGCGGGACTGACCGGGGAGCTGCAGGGAAAGAGACGCCGTGAGCGCTCCGGGGAGGAGCGGGGACCCGGAGCGCTAGGCGTAACAGTACCCCCCCCCTTAGGTCTCCCCTTCTCTTTATCGGGTAACTGCCTCCCCTGGGATGAGGACACCGGGAAAGGATGGAGGGATTCCTCAACGGCAGGCAGAACCGCAGGAGTAGGAATGGGGAGAGAGGGCAGAGGGCGGGACCTGGCACGGGGCAGTGTGACACCAGGACGAGGGCCATGAGGGGACACAGAAGCTTGCCCGATGGAACTGGGAGGGGGGGAGGGGCATTTCCTGTGGCAGGCAGAGTCCTTAATGACCTTAGGGGGACCAGATACAGGAGGAACCACAGAGTTACGGCAAGGGTTACTGGGAACCGGTTTTAGACAGTTCTTGGAACAAGAGGACCCCCAACTCTTGATCTCCCCAGTGGACCAATCCAGGGTTGGGGAATGAAGTTGAAGCCAGGGAAGTCCTAGGAGAATTTCCGAGGTGCAATTGGGGAGGACCAAAAGTTCAATCCTCTCGTGGTGAGATCCGATGCTCATAAGAAGGGGCTCCGTGCGGAAACGTATGGTACAGTCCAACCTGGCTCCGTTGACCGCGGAAATGTGGAGTGGCTTGACAAGACGGGTCACCGGAATACGGAATTTATTCACAAAGGAGTCCCGAATAAAATTCCCAGAAGCTCCAGAGTCCAGGCAGGCCACGGCTGAGAGGGGAGAGCTGGCTGAAGTGGAAATCCGAACAGGTACCGTGAGACGTGGAGAAGCCGACTTGGCATCAAGAGACGCCACACCCACGAGAGCTGAGTGCGAGCGTGCGTTTCCCAGACGTGGAGGACGGATTGGGCAATCCACCAGAAAATGTTCAGTACTGGCACAGTACAGACAAAGATTCTCTTCCTTACGGCGATTCCTCTCTTCCAGGGTCAGGCGAGACCGATCCACTTGCATGGCCTCCTCGGCGGGAGGCCTAGGCGCAGATTGCAGTGGAGACTGTGGGAGAGGTGGCCAGAGATCTAAGTCTTTTTCCTGGCGGAGCTCTTGATGCCTCTCAGAAAAACGCATGTCAATGCGAGTGGCTAGATGAATGAGTTCATGCAGGCTAGCAGGAGTCTCTCGTGCGGCCAGAACATCTTTAATGTTGCTGGATAGGCCTTTTTTAAAGGTCGCGCAGAGAGCCTCATTATTCCAGGATAGTTCAGAAGCAAGAGTACGGAATTGTATGGCGTACTCGCCAACGGAGGAATTACCCTGGACCAGGTTCAGCAGGGCAGTCTCAGCAGAAGAGGCTCGGGCAGGTTCCTCAAAGACACTTCGAATTTCCGAGAAGAAGGAGTGAACAGAGGCAGTGACGGGGTCATTGCGGTCCCAGAGCGGTGTGGCCCATGACAGGGCTTTTCCAGACAGAAGGCTGACTACGAAAGCCACCTTAGACCTTTCAGTAGGAAACAGGTCCGACATCATCTCCAAGTGCAGAGAACATTGCGAAAGGAAGCCACGGCAAAACTTAGAGTCCCCATTAAATTTGTCCGGCAAAGACAGGCGGAGGCTAGGAGTGGCCACTCGCTGCGGAAGGGGTGCAGGAGCTGGCGGAGGAGATGATTGCTGATGAAGTTGCGACTGAAGTTGGTGCACAATGGTGGACATTTCTGACATCTGGTGGGTAGATGGGCGATCTGTCGGGCTTGCTGGGCGACCACCGTGGTGATATCAGAGGCAACTGGCAGGGGAACCTCAGCGGGATCCATGGCCGGATCTACTGTCACGATGCCGGCTGGCAGGAGGTGGATCCTCTGTGCCAGAGAGGGATTGGCGAGGACCGCGCTAGTGGACCGGTTCTAAGCCACTACAGGTTTTCACCAGAGCCCGCCGCAAAGCGGGATGGTCTTGCTGCGGCGGTAGTGACCAGGTCGTATCCACTAGCAACGGCTCACCTCTCTGGCTGCTGAAGATACTGAAGAAAGGCGAGGTACAAGGGAGTAGGCAGTAGCAAGGTCGGACGTAGCAGAAGGTCGGGGGCAGGCGGCAAGGTTCGTAGTCAGGGGAGATAGCAAAGGTACTGGTACACAGGCTATAAAACACACAATACGCTTTCACAAGGCACAAGGGCAACAAGATCCGGCAAGGGAGTGCAAGGGAGGAGACTAGATATAGCCAGGGAACAGGTGGGAACCAATTAAGCTAATTGAGCCAGGCACCAATCATTGGTGCACTGGCCCTTTAAGTCTCAGGGAGCTGGCGCGCGCGCGCCCTAGAGAGCGGAGCCGCGCGCGCCAGCACATGACAGCAGGGGACGGGAACGGGTAAGTGACCTGGGATGCGATTCGCGAGCGGGCGCGTCCCGCTGTGCGAATCGCATCCCCAACGGCCATGACAGAGCAGCGCTCCCGGTCAGCGGGACTGACCGGGGAGCTGCAGGGAAAGAGACGCCGTGAGCGCTCCGGGGAGGAGCGGGGACCCGGAGCGCTAGGCGTAACAGTAATTGTGGAAGAAGGTAATTTAAGGTAAGCTACTGGGGTGGAATAAATAGAGCGGATAGCGTCCGTAAAAGCTCCAGAGAAGCCCATCACTCGTAGAACTTCAAAAAGACATGTCCAAAGGACAGTGTCGAACGCCTTTTCAATATCCAGTCCGAGTAGAGTAAGGGGGGTATTAGAAGCTGAGGCCCAATGGATAATATTGAGGACTTTGCGGATATTGTCGGGCGCTTGTCTGCCAGGGATAAAGCCCACCTGGTCATTATGGACAAGACTCGGCAATATGGCATTGAGGCGTTTGGCAAGTATGGATGTGAATATCTTGAAATCTAGATTAATAAGGGAGATAGGTCTATAGTTGGACGGGACTAGGGGGTCTTTATGTGGTTTAGGGATGACGATTATGGATGCGTGTAAGAATTCGGGGGGCATTGGGGAACCAGAAAGAAGTTTATTGCAATAACTAAAAACATTTTATATGTCTAATAATAATACAACATTCAATTGTAGATGGAAATAAAAAGATAAATACAATAATCATAAAAAAAATAAAAATAAACAACTTTACATTGATGAATATTATTAAAGTAAAGTAATTTAATACATAACTATTGACCTTGAAGGCATTATCTAGTAGCATTGGATAGTTCTTGCAGCTTTAAACATAAGGACATTGCAATTTTTCCACATTTTTCTTTACAACACTATTCAAGCACTGTGTAGTGTTTGTCCTAAGCCAAGTGTAGTGTTTTTAACGCCAAAGAACCAGACCATAGAACCCTTTTCCACTTGAGTTGAGACTCTCCATTAGGCAAGTTGTACATGAGATGTCAGGATTTTTTTTTTAACAGTAGCTGTCTGTTACTATTCCATAAATCAGTGACTGGTGAAGCACCAGGGCAATAGTTGCATGCTCAATCTCTTCTATCTCAGCCATAGGAGCCTATAACTGAGTTGCCATAGCTTCCTCACAATTGACCTCATTTCACAGTTGCAGAATGATCAAGAGATGTAGAAATGTGTTCTTTCCATTGAGTTTATTTTGCACACAAGGGACTGCTGTTTTTTTGCAGTGAGTGTCCTGTATTTTTAAAGTAAATTTGTCATCATAAAATGACCTATTGTTTAATTCACGTTTTTATGTTTAACATATTTATAAACAACAACAATATATTTACAACAACAACAATAATAATGATAGTAATCACCTTGAAAGCTTGCAGTACTCAATCTGGCCACTAGGCCTACACTTTTACACTTCCTGTTTTGACTATAATGATAAGTAGTGGTAAAAAGTGATCTGTACAGCATTACACTGAAAAGTGACACCGACAGACGTTCAGAGGCCAGCTTCCCCCTCCCTGTGGAATGACCACAGGTCACAGAGCATGCCTATTAACTTTTACCATTCATGACAAGGGGACAGCTCATGCCTAATGTTGCCTGGAACAGATAATTAATGGAGGAGATGTGTAAAGAAAAACTGATACTTATTCTTTCACATCCATTTCTGGTTTTGTATTTAATTAAAACCCTGAACTTGTGAGTAAACTCTTGGTTGACCATATGAAATTGAAGAGGTTGTAGCAGCTGTCCCCTATCCGTATTTTTTTTATTTTTTTTTGGAAAGTAGTTTGTTTTTCCAGATTTTCAATTGTTATTGTTACTATGAGTTTTACACATACTTTGCTTTATAAGGAGTAGTTTGAATAGTCACAACACTTTATTGTGATATGTATGAGACTGTATTAACATGTATCAATAATGTATATATAATGTATTAAAAAAAAACTGTAAGGGACAATGGCTGTGTGCCACCTAAGGTCTTGTTCACACTGTGGAATTTTCAAACAGAATGTTTTTGATAAATTCTGCTTGTAAATTCTGATTCCAGACGCAGAAAGAATTGGCATGTCAATAGAGATGGAGCATTTTCGAGCAGTCCTAGTGCCACCATGTTCTGCCAGCAGACAATTTTGTGGTGGCAAGAAAAAGAAAAAAACTGCCATGTGAACATACCGTAACTTGTCGACTAAGGGCCTTTCCCGAGTGTGTGGTCTAAGTAGTCTTGTGGAAGGCCCTTGAGTCAATTAGTTAGTAGAAGCTGCGCCAGCTTAACTGTAAGTTAGTGCCTTTAGGGGGTATTCTAGCATTTATGAAAAATTCATAAGCAGCTGGGGCTGGGTAAAAAGCAGGAAGAAAGCAGGAGATTGGGGCACTAGAAGGAGCCAAACAGTAGCTGCTGGGGACCGAGGCTATGTGTATACTGTATAAAAAAAAAAGTTGTCAAATAAAAATACCAATGTGTTTTTTGGGTCAGCTTAGGAAGATTGTAATTTGTGATTATTGCGACATTCAATTTAGGTTATAGCATAGTTTTGATGTATTTACTATTATTCTGCAAAGTGGAAAAAAGTAAAAAATGCAATCTATAAATGAAGTCCTATTCCTACATTTGAACAAGTAAACAAACTAAATGAAATATGAATTTTACAACCACATCCCACTGGACCTGAAGAAAATCTCACTTTCAGATGTGTCTTGATTTCAGTTGGTGTAGGTGGATGGTGGTTCTTTACAGATGTTATTATACTTTCCAAGCAGCTGCAGTTTGGATTTCTTATTGTGCAGGTCTCTGAGGAACTCTTGAGCAACAGCATAAGCCTCCTCTGTAATATTCAGTGTCTTACTGTTGACACCTGTTGACCTGCAAGGTTATCAGTGTAGCAAGTGAATATTGATTCACAGAGTTTATATGATTATTTACAAGGTTTATACAACAGTAGTGTTAATTTGTTGATATATGTACGGCATGACTCTGAGGTGAGCACAGGAGCTGCGCTTGCTTTCGATAGAGGATGACATGTCTAGAGGCGGAGTACCCCTTTAACCCCTTAACGGCCACGGACGTAAATGTACTTCCTGGTTTGGCGGTACTTCGCACACCAGTACGTACATTTACATCCTGTGTATGACCGCGAGCATCGGAGCGGTGCTCGCGTCATACACGGCAGGTTCCGGATGCCATCAGCAACCAGGGACTCACCAGTAATGGCCAACATCCGCGATCGTGCGAATGTCTGCCATTATCCCCTCAGATGCCGTGATCAGTACAGATCACGGCATCTGCGGCAATGCGCATGTTAAAATAGATGATCGGATCGCCCGCAGCGCTGCCGCGGCGATCCGATCATCTGTAATGGCGGACGGAGGTCCCCTCACCCTCCTCCGTCCATCTTCCGGCATCTTCTGCTCTGGTCAGAGATCGAGCAGACCAGAGCAGAAGATGACCGATAATACTGATCAGTGCTATGTCCTATGCATAGCACTGAACAGTATTAGCAATCAAATGATTGCTATAGATAGTCCCCTAGGGGGACATAAAAAGTGTAAAAAAAAAAGTTGAAAATGTAAAAAAAAAAAGGGAAAAATACCCTCCCCCAATAAAAATGAAAAACATTTTTTTTAATAAACATATTTGGTATGGCCGCGTGCGTAAATGTCCAAACTATCAAAATATAATGTTAATGATCCCGTACGGTGAATGGCGTAAACGTAAAAAAAAAAAAAAAAAGTCCAAAAATGCTGCTTTTTTGTCACATTTTATTCCAAAAAAAAATTAATAAAAAATTATCTAAAAGTTTTTTATATGCAAATGTGGTATCAATAAAAAGTACAGATGATGGTTCTATACTGTCCTATATACGGAAAAATTAAAAAGTTATAGGTGGTCAAAATAGAGCGATTTTAGATTACTGATTTTGTACAAAAAGTTTTAGATTTTTTTTAAGCAGTACAAAAATATAAAAGTATCTAGCCATGGGTATCATTTGAGGTATAATTATCGTATTGACCCACAAAATAAAGAACACATGTCATGTTTACCTTAAAGTGTACAGTGTGAAAACTAAACACTCCAAAATGTTCAAAATTGTGGTTTTCATTTAAATTTCCTCCCTAAAAAAATAATTTTTTTGGGTTTGCCGTACATTTTATGGTAAAAGATTAATTTAGAGGTTTCATTACAAAGTACAATTGGTCACACAAAAAACAAGACCTTATATGGGTCTGTAGATGGAAATATAAAAGAGTTATAGATTTTAGAAGGCTAGGAGGAAAAAACGAAAACGCAAAAGTAAAATTGGCCTGGTCTTTAAGGTTAAAATGGGCTTGGTCCTTAAGGGGTTAAGACTCATTTTGAGTTTCAAATTTTCCAACTTTTTTCTGGCATCTCGACTGGTTTTTTTTTAAACATTTTTTTTAAATGGGCACTGTCATTAAAACTAATTTTTGCTATTGCACTTTTGTTTAAAAAAAAAAAGAACTTTTCTATGTTTTATTTGTGTTTAAAAAGGCTGCCAATAGGTGTCTCCCTACTTGTCCAGAGCACATTTCCCCCTATCTTTTGCACAGACTTTGGACTCCTGCTGGCCTGGCAGAAGTCCAAAATCAGGAAATGCTGTCTGGAGTGCAGAGGGGGGGGGGGGGGATGTAGCCTTAGCCAATCATAGCTCATCTCACACTGAACTGCTCTGGGCTTTTTGTAGCAGAGTGAGGGAGGAAGTTCTCTCCTGTAGGGCTTCAGATGATGTCACCTGCTGGGGAACGCCCCTTCCCAGTCTGTGACTCTGACTGAGGCTGAGCAGAAAATACAGAGCAGTGTCAAGGTAGAAAACGAAAAATAATAAAAATAAAAGCAGGGGGTGGTTTATCATGATGGGGCAGTGAACTGGGAGGATTATAAAATTTAACAAGATCATAACAGATACTCAGCTTTTGGGGGCGTTCTTGTAAGCTTTTGGGTGCGTTCTTGTCCATTTTGGTGACTTTTGCAAATAATATGCAATAATATGAAATTTGTAAACTGCCAATAAATGGTCCAAAACACACATACCAAATAGCATTCCAAAAACAGCTGAAATGGTTCAAAAGAGGTCCCCTGCATGTATTTTTATGTCCATAATAATGATATATGTCAAATTAACCCATATGTTAACTCATGTTTTCCTATTGAATTCAATTCAATTTAAAGTAAAAAAGTAAAATTTTTGGCCCCTTTTGGCATTTTATTTTTTTCAAATTTGTTGGGTACCAAAAAAAGAAAAAGGGATGCAGTACGGATGAAAAATATGTCTTTAACGAAATGTATATTTTTTATAACTAAATTTTATTAATTTTTAAACCGGGACCAATTTATGTGGACGGGCAGGGACCTAAAAATGTAGCCGACAATAATAAAAATGTAGAAAGGGGCCATTTAAATGTAAAAATAATATTTTTTATAATTTATTTTGTTAAACTTTTTATCAGTAATGTATTTTAACAATGTGTTTAATAAAGTGTGTTTTAACTTTTTTCTCTTTAGTTTTTACATATTTTAGGTAGTATTACTGCTCCCAGCATGGAACTTCCATGATAGGAGTAGTAGTACCTGTACTAATAGACAGATTTGTCCTTTATATTGCAGAGATGCAGAGCGGCTCTCTACAGTGCTTGTATCTCTGCACTATACTCTGGGCCGGCCAGTGATGTGAATAGAATTCACATCACTGATTCATATTTTCCGCCCAAAGTGGTGATTGGCCAGATGGTGGCAGCCAATCACCGCTCTCAGCGGGAAATATGAATCAGTGATGTGAATTTATATTCACATCACTGGCCGGCCGGAGTATAGTGCAGGAGACAGCCGCTCCGCATCTCAGAAGGATGAAGGACGAACCCAGCGGTTGTCAGCCGAGTGACACCCGCTGTGATCTGTCCTTAACTGCAGGTACTACTGCTCCCAACATGGAGCGCACTCTGCTCCATGCTGGGAGCTGTAGTACCTGCATTAATAGACAGATTGCAGTGGGTGTCTCTTCTGACACCTGTGGCGATCTGTCTATTAATGCAGGCACTACAGCTCCCAGCATGGAGCAGAGTGTGCTCCATATTGGGAGCAGTAGTACCTGCAGTTAAGGAAAGATCACAGCGGGTGTCACTTCTGACAACCGCTGCAATCGCCCTGTATAATGCATAGATGGAGGCGGCACGCCCGCTCTTCTCTGCTCCCCTGCGTTGCTGTGTATATATTCCTATTCATATTTCCCGCAGAGAGTTGTGATTGGCTGGAACCATCCGGCCAATCACAGCTCTCTATGGGAAATATGAATAGGTGTATATATTTGGCAGTGCAGGGGACCAGAGAAGAGCGGCAGTGCGTCCCGCTTCTGTAGATTATATAGGAGAATCACAACGGGTGTCAGAATTGACACCCAGGGCGATTTGTCTATTAGTGCAGGTTCTAATACTCCCATCATGGAACAGTCTCTTCCATGCTTGGAGTAGTAGTACTACCTAAAAAATGTAAAAAATAAAGAAAAAAGTATGAAAAGTTAAAAACACACACACACACTTTATTAAACACATTAGTAAAATACATTACTAATAAAAAGTTTAACAAAATGAATTACAAAAAATATATAATTTTTACATTTAAGTGACCCCTTTCTACATTTTTATTATTGCTCGGCTACATTTTTAGTTCCCTGCCCGCCAACATAAATTGGTCCCTGTTTAAAAATTTACAAAAATGTTGTTATAAAAAATGTAAATTTCGTTATCTCTATCCCTTTTTGGATCGCTAAAGTCTTAACCTCCCTAGCGGTACGATTCCGTCTGGAAATTTGTACCAAAAGCGGTACAATTTTTTGCATTGAAATTCCACATCTCCCCCCGTCACATTCCCCCTCCCTTGTCACATTTCCCCCCCCCCATATCACATTCCCCCCCTGTCACATTCCCCCCCCTTGTTGCATTCTCCCCCCCCCCTGTCACATTCATCCCCCCTGTCACATTCTCCCCCCTTGTTACACTCTCCCCCCCCTGTCACATTCATCCCCCCTGTCACATTCCCCCCTTGTTACACTCTCCCCCCGTCACATTCATCCCCCCTGTCACATTCCCCCCTTGTTACATTCTCCCCCCCCCCTTGTTACCTTCTCCCCTCTCCATGTTACATTCCACTCCCCCCCTGTCACATCCCCCCTTTGTCACATTCCTCCCCCCTGTCACATCCCCCCCCCTTGTCACATTCCCCCCTATGTCACATTCCCCCCTATGTCACATTCCCCCCCCCTTGTCACATTCCCCCCCCCTTGTTACATTCCCCCCTATGTCACATTCCCCCCCCCCTTGTCACATTCCCCCCCCCCCTTGTTACATTCTCCCCTGTGTCACATTCCCCCCTTGTTACATTCCCCCCTATGTCACATTCCCCCCCCCCCTTGTTACATTCCCCCCTTGTCACCTTGTCATCTTCTTGTCCTGCAGCAAATACACTAGGTTTGCCGGCAGATTTCAAACCTAGTGTATTTGCTGCAGAACAAGTCCTTTCCCCTTCAGCCAATCACAGGCTTTACACCACTGCGGCCTGTGATTGGCTGAAAAGGGAAAGGTCCTGTAAGATGAATAGAGCAGTGAACAGAGCGCACGGAGGGGAACGACATCTTCAGGGACCGGGACTAGGTGAGCAAAAGGTTTTTTTATTTTCTTCCTTCTTACTTTTACACTTAGTTCAGGGTTTTCTACCAGGGGGCCTCCAGCTGTTGTGAAACTACTGCTCCCAGCATGCCCGGACAGCCTTTGGCTGTCCGGGCATGCTGAGAGTTGTAGTTTTGCAACATCTGGAGGCCCCCTGGTAGGGAAACACTGACTTTTAGTATATGTCTTTACCTGCTCTGGCCGGCCCCTGCAACGGGAGCCGACCCGAGCAGATAATCACATGTTTTCCCGGGGGCTGCATCACTACATCGCAAAAAGCAAAAATCGCGATTTGATTGCTTTTGCGATATACTGTGCAGCCCGCACAGCAACTCTGCAATTCTACCCCGAGCGTGACTCGGGGTTACCGCTTCTAGCAGCGAAAATTAACCCCGAGTCACGCTCGGGAATACCGCTAGGCTGGTTAAAAAAGAATAAAAATCACCTGCAAAAACACCAAAGATACATGGTGTTTTTCTTGGTGTTTTTTCACTTTCATAGACTTCTATGGGAGAATAATGCCACGCTTTCAGCCATAGTCTCAACATGCTGCAATTTTGAAAAACTGCCAAGGAGCAGGAAAACACCAAAAAGGAGTTTAAAAAAAATGCCAAAAGGATAAAGAAAAAAGAAAAACAACGCCAAACTGAAACACGCCAAGTGGAAAAGGAATTTTGCGATTTCTCATTGATTTACAGCTAACATGTGACCACAGAGTTTTTTCACAAAAAAAAACAAAAAGAACCCATGTTCTGAAGTTTTTTTGTGCAAAACAAACAAAATAACCCAAGTAGAAACGTAGCCTAATAGTGGCAAAGGTGATCCACAATTCCATCCTAATGTTTGGCAATGAGATACTATGAGGGAGATTTATCAAAACCTGTCCAGAGGAGAAGTTGCTGAGTTGCCCATAGCAACCAATCAGATCACTTCTTTCGTCTTTCACAGGCCTTTTCAAAATGAAAGAAGTGATCTGATTGGTTGCTATGGCCAACCCTGCAACTTTTCCTCTGGCAGGTTTTGATACATTTCCCCCATGTGTTGCTAATTCCTTATTCCATGCTTCAAGACAGAAATGTTATATTTTTAGATAATTTTATGTGGAATTAAGGCATTCGTTGTCTTTTGCCCAACTCACACTTTTTTTTTAGCTGTTTTTACATCATAAAGGAGGAAAAATGTAAAGGATAGAATTCTACCAATTTTCTTCTTTGTATCCTGTACTTGTTTTTTCTTTAATAGAACAAAAACTGCAGAGTGTGGTTAGCCTTATACATTTTGGATCCATTGTATGGTGTATACCTTATTGACTGTTTGAGGCATATGGTATGTTAACAGACAACATATTTGTTTCAAAGATTTCTATGATAACACTCCATGACTTCCATATATCATGCTGCAGAATAACCCATTTACTAATGGAAGGATACAGAACAGTGCAGCAAAGAATATATCCATATCTTAACTGATCAGTGGAGATATTCAAAGCAAGCATTAAAGGGAATGTATTACCCAGATATTTTTTACTGATTTTTATATTTTTTTTCTAATCTTTCTATTTTCAGAATTACATTTTTATAAATTTTTTGGGGAGATATGCTTTTTAGTAAGCCACCTAGACATAAATAACAGTAGACAAAAGCTGTCCCATTAACATGAATGGGAAAGATGTCTGGGCATGCTCTGTGACCTTTTGACGAGGTCATTCCACAGGGAGGGGGAGGTCTGCGGGTGGTCATATGTGTGTCCCTAAAGCCTGCAACTGCTTTTAGATGCCATAATCAGTGTTGATCACAGCACCCACAGGGTAAATGGTGGACTTTAGCCATATTGATGGCATAGATTTACGTTATGATGCACTATGTTTACATCATAGTGCATCATAGTGTCTCCTAGTGGGTTAAGTTGACACGGCTTTTGTAAAGATCTTGTCTTATCTCTATATACTGGTCACCTTTCACTGCAATGCTGTACTAATCACTTTCCAGCAGCCTCCTTCTTATCATCACAGTAGGAACATATTTATTTAAAAAAAAAAACTTTTTATTACTTTTTTAAACATTTCAGTGCCATAGCACTGTTCAGTAAAATTGATGATCAAGCTGTGTAACCTGCCTGCCGGCAGACTATTCAAGATGTTCCCCTCAAAATGGCATGGAGCTGGTGAGGAGACCTCTGTCTGCCACTTTGACTCATCGGACCTGCCAAGATCGCGCTGCGGGTGGTCATATGTGTGTCCCCAAAGCCTGCAACTGCTTTTAGATGCCATAATCAGCATTGATCACAGCACCCAGGGTAAATGGTGGACTTTAGCCATATTGATGGTATAGATTTACGTTATGATGCACTATGTTTACATCAGATGTCTCCTAGTGGGTTAAGTTGACACTACTCCAATAATAGAAAACAAATGTTAAACCCATATACTGTATCTGCAGTGCAACATGAAAAGGACCACAATGACCTTGTCTGCCCTGATCACTAATGCCAGTCCTCAGGTGCAGTACTGTCATAATAGGGCTAACCAACCATCACACATATGGACATTCTGATCTGATTGTTTTTCCTTTCCTTGACTGGTCACTGGATGAAACAACATACATGTATCCCCAATGCCAGTTCATTTTGTGCAAGGAGGACCTATAAAATTGAGCTTTCACAGTTCTGGCTAGACGAACAAGTGCTGTTTCTAGCAGTAACTTAAGATTAACCCAAAAGCATCAGGAAAGAATGTACAGCTTGAAAGATGTTTTTCTTTGTGGTCATGTGCAGGCGGAAAAGGACGAAATGTGGTTTGAAAATTAAATGCAGACAACCACTGCTCCCCTTCGAGGTCAGAAAGAAAAACATTAACCCCCACGCACAATTCTGCAGGTTCTGCTTCACGTTTGCATGGGGGTTAACAGTGCACTAACATCTCTGGACTGTAAACCAGAACCTCTTCCATGTGGATGGAGCACAAAGACACTGTCAAGAACAAGATCCAAAGTGTTCTCTGCACCTGTGCATCGCTTTCACACTTACTATGATTAACAGTTGTGTGCTCTTCTGCTGCACCTGTTCTTCAATGTTGTGTAACCATTTTCGACTGTAACTGCTTGACCTTAGATATCCCGTGCTTTTGGAGATGATAAGTATAAATCCTTGTAGAAAAATGACACACTTTTTTGGCGCTTACTGGGTCAGGAGATGGAGTAAATGATGGCAAGCTCCCTGACCTGAGGAAGAGGGGTGCAGACCCCCTCGAAACGCGTTGTCAACCCTTTCAAACTGCAATAAAAGAACGCTGTTCACCCTACATCTGGAATCATCTGTCATCATTTACTCCATCTCCTGACCCAGTAAGCACCAAAACAGTGTGCCATTTTTCTACAAGGATCTCAACTTACAAGACCGCACTAGGACGCCTGGTACGGACAGACACGGGCTGCTGCTGCTTCTTCTTCTGCCTTAAGGCTGACTACGGTGTTGTGCCCGGAGCACAACACACCCAGAGGAGCAGCTATCTTTTACACACCTATGTACACTGCCGCCACGAGGTAAAGGCACAGGTTGCGCCGGTGCATGTCCCAATTTTTTCTCCATACATATTTGGAGATAATAAGTAATCGCTATATAATTTCATATTTTTTGTTTCATGTAAATTTCATAAGTGTCATAAGTACTAAAGGCATATGTGTCATTTTTAGCTTTCAAAATGGGAGCTTTACCCATCACAGATAAGTGACTAGGTACGGCACACCTCAGCAAGTGCGCAGGCTCCAAAGTGGTAAGTAGCGTCCGAGACCCAACACTTGTATAAAATTTGGCTTTTATTTGCTTGTGATGAAGTTTTTCAAAGCGTTCAGAAAGCATGTGATATCTGGACTTGCTGGCCCTTGTTCACTGTGTACCCGTCACTGAAAATATGCATATATTTAAAAACATAACAATCCGGTCATGATCACTTGAATATTTAAAGTGGTTCTGGATAGAAAAAGTGAGCCCATGAAGGTGTGACGTGAAGGGTACAAGGGACAGCAGGCCCAGTGCATTCTGTACATGTGGTTTGTGGCCTATTGTTTTATATTTTAACATGAACTAAAAGCTACATTTTTGGAAATGTTGAATCTTCACAATGACTAAAGATTAGGGAGACTGAAGTGTAAAACATTACCAGTGAAAATGCAGTCATTCATTTGTGATTCCAAATAAAACACAAATGGATTTTGCATACCGTATATACTTGAGTATAAGCCGACCCGAATATAAGCCGAGGCCCCTAATTTCACCCAAAAACCCAGGAAAAGTCATTGACTCGATTATAAGCCTAGGGTGGAAAATACATCATCCCCCCCATGTGATCATCCCCCCCTGTCATTAACACCCTCATTATCATCACCCTGTCATCATCACCCTGTCATTTTCACCCCCATCATCATCAGCCCGTCATCATCCCCCTCGTCATCATCACCCCGTCATCATCACCCCCGTCATCATCCCCCTCGTCATCATCACCCCGTCATCATCACTCCCGTCATCATCCCCCTCGTCATCATCACCCCCGTCATCATCCATATAAGCCGAGGCCCCTAATTTCACCCAAAAACCCAGGAAAAGTTATTGACTCTATTATAAGCCTAGGGTGGGAAATACATCATCCTCCCCATGTCATCATCCCCCCTGTCATTAACACCCTCATTATCATCACTCCCTTCATCATCACCCTGTCATTTTCACCCCCATCATCATCACCCCGTCATCATCACCCTGTCATTTTCACCCCCATCATCATCACCCCGTCATCATCCCCCTCGTCATCATCACCCCGTCATCATCACCCCCGTCATCATCCCCCTCGTCATCATCACCCCCATCATCATCCCCCTCGTCATCATCACCCCGTCATCATCACCCCCGTCATCATCCCCCTCGTCATCATCACCCCGTCATTATCACCCCGTCATCATCACCCCGTCATCATCCCCCTCATCATCACCCCCCCTTCATCATCACCGCCTGTCAATCCCTTTCAGTGGTCTTCAACCTACGGACCTCCAGATGTTGCAAAACTACAACTCCCAGCATGCCCGGACAGCCATCGGCTGTAGTTATGAAACATCTGGAGGTCCGCAGGTTGAAGACCACTTCGGCCTTCGTCATTATCCAGACACCCCTTTAGTTTTCTACTAACCTCCCCTCGGTGGGAAGGAAGGGTGAGCTGGCCCGGGCCATCTATGCTGCTGGGACCGTCCGGTGGGGAGGGTTAGTAGTTCCTGGCTGTCCATTTTCACCGGGAGGCCCTCTTCTCCGCTCCGGGCCAGCCCCGGACTAGTGACGTTGCCTTGACGATGATGCACAGGGACATTCATGTGCAGGTACGTCTGCTGCGCACGGACGTCCCTGTGCATCGTCGTCAAGGCATCGTCACAATGCCGGGGCCGGCCCGGAGCGGAGAAGAGGGCCTCCCGGTGATGATGGACAGCACGGAATGATTAACCCTCCCCACCGGACGGTCCCTGCAGCATAGATGTCCCGGACCAGCTCACCCTTCTTTCCCACCGAGGGGAGGTGAGTAGAAAACTAAAGGGGGGTCTGGATGATGACGAAGGCCACAGTGGTCTTCAACCTGCAGACCTCCAGATGTTTCAAAACTACAACTCCCAGCATGCCTGGACAGCCAATGGCTGTCCGGGCATTCTGGGAGTTGTAGTTTTGCAACATCTGGAGATCCACAGGTTGAAGACCACTGAGAAGGGATTGAGTTCACTCGAGTATAAGTTAACTCGAGTATAAGCCGAGGGGGGGCATTTTCAGCACGAAAAATCATGCTGAAAAACCCGGCTTATACTCGAGTATATACGGTATATTCTATTATTTTAGGGAGAATTGATTCTGCTGAAGGTTAGCTAGGTACATATGGCCCTGACAGAACCTGGATGGCAGCTCATGAAGGCCACATGGCTCTGTACTACTCAGTATGGCTCTGTGCAGTCTGCTCTGTCCTGTATATACCTCATATTGAGCATACTTTAGTGCTTATATAAAAAAAACTGCAACACAGCTCAAATTCATTGCTAAATATGTTTAATGTTTCGGATATTCACACTCTGGGAGGTTTGTGGCTATTTCAAGGCAGATTGGGGATGAGGTGTAAAGTGTCTGGAAAAAAGAGATTCAGATCTTGGGAGGTGTGAATCCGTCAAAACAGCCTTTAATGACATCCATTCCAGCCCCGTTCTTATTTTTACCAAGTAGAATAGTGTAACAGGATAGGCAAAAAGCAAGAGAGTCCTAGAAATGGGTAAATGAAAGTGACTAATGCCATTCGCCAGTGAAATAAATGCTCATTTACCTTTTTCTGTTTAAAAAAAATTAATAAAAATGAAAACTAAGAAAGAATGTATTGGATGTCACCTTGTGTGGTTGCAATTTGCCCGGATAGCAGCTACGATTTAACTTGGCTAAACAAAATTATCAATACTATTGTAATCATCAGTTATTAACATCTTTTATCAGACACACAAAACATTGCATTCAGCAAACAACAATAGCTTGACCATTATGTAAAGTATATTTCAACTTGGATTGATTTGCACCAGAATTGCCTATACAAGAGCATGATGGAGAAATTTATAAAAACTAGAGAAAGATGGAATAAACACATTGCCCTGTGTAATATAAAAGGTCTTTAAAAAAATCACAGCTGAAACCTCATTGGTCTGTATTAACAACAGTTAGACACGCTGGTCTTAAAGGGGTACTCCGGCGCTAAGACATCTTATCCCCTATCCAAAGGATAGGGGATAAGATGCCTGATCGCAGGGGGTCCCGCCGCTGGGGACCCCTGTGATCTTTCACGCAGCACCCCGCTACCATCAGCCCCCGGAGCATGTTCGCTTGGCGTCTGATGACTGGCGATGACGGGGCCGGAGTATTGTGACAGCTGTCACGCCCCCTCCCATAGGCTTGCATTGAAGGGGCGGAGCGTGATATCACACGGGGGCGGAGCCGTGACATCACAATATTCCGGCCCTGTGATCGGCAGTCATCAGACCTGGAGCGAACATGCTCTGGGGGCTGATGGTAACGGGGTGCTGCGTGAAATATCACAGGGGTCCCCAGCGGTGGGACCCCCACGATCAGGCATCTTATCCCCTGTCCTTTGGATAGGGGATAAAATGTCTTAGCGCCGGAGTACCCCTTTAATAGGACTTCCTTCTCATACTACTTTTCTTTGTTTTGTTTATTTATTTTTGTTTTGTTTTTTGCTGTGTTTTTACAGTCGTTTTTGATTTTGATTTTTGTTTTCAGAAATCTAATGCCAGAATAAAAATATCCTAAAAATGATTGGTCTAAAATAGGTCAATAAGTCAACAGATTACCCATGTCTTTACTTACAATTTGACTGCACCTGTATCTGCTGCAGCAAATCTGCACATTTATGTGAAAATTTACCTCTGCAGATTGACATGCAGTTAAAATCGGAAAATACGCAGTGGACTGGTCCCATGTGAAAGTGCCCTTAGAGTCCATGCACATGTGAAATGGATCGCAACCAGACCCGATATCAGATGAGTATCTGCCCCCTTCTGAATTAGTTTATCAAGACAGAAAGTTCACACTGACAGGATGATGGTTGGATGATACTTTCTTTTATTAAACCAGAAAGAGACTGTACAAGGTTTATATAGATGAGAGTGACGTCTGCAAAAGGGGTTGTGTGAATTGGGTGTTAAAAGAACATTATTGGTTAAAACGTTGTCTACGCATCTCATTAGATACATTTTCTTCTTTATCTTTGCTACATTCCACAGCTAACCGCCATCTTCGATACACAATGGGAGGAGGAGCATGCAGGTGGGGGAGGAGGAAGCAATTTGGTTCAGCAAATATTTTAGTAAGCAGTTTAGGGAAAAAATAGACATTTTATGTTAGTACATATGAATCCATTACACATGTACCACCCCGTGGCAACATATGGAGTACAGTGACCCCCCGACCTACGATGGCCCCGACATACGATCATTTCAACATACGATGGTCTCTCAGAGGCCATCGCATGTTGAAGGCAGCATCAACTTATGATGCTTTTGTATGTCGGGGGCCATCCCATAGACGGCTATCAGGCAGCGCAGACTGCTTCAGCTGCCACCGGATAGCTGTTTACGGTGCCCCGTGTGGTTTGCTGACGATCACTTACCTGTCCTCGTGATCCCCTGCATCGTCGGCGCTCTCCATCCTCTTCATCACATCGCTGCGCACACCGTCCCGTCATCCAATAGGAGTGGCGTGCATAGCGACGTGATAGCGGCAACGGAGAGCGAGGATGCCGGGGAAGCAGAGGCCTTGCCGGAGAGTCAGGGTCACCCCGGGGACGCGGCAACAGCGATGGACGGCGACATCCAGGGCAGCGGTGACGAGCGGTGATGGTCCGGAGCGGCGGGGACAGGTGAGTATAACCTCCAATACCAGTGGTCTACAGCCAACGGCTGTCCGGGCATGCTGGGTGTTGTAGTTTTGCAACATCTGGAGGTCCGCAGGTTGTAGACCACTGTCCTATACTTTACATTGGACGGATCCCTCAACATACGATGGTTTTCAACAAATGATGGTCCATTTGGAACGGATTACCATCGTGTGTTGAGGGATCACTGTATATACAAGACAGCATTATTGGCCTATTCATGATGAAGTTGTGCACATAATCCCTTATCTATTCAATATCAAAAGATAGATATTCCTGATCTGAAAAAATTAGTTAGAATTTTCTGAATGTATTTATAGTTTAGTAAGAGCAGATGGTATTTGTCCTAAAAACATGTTGTTGTTCTGCTACAATTTAAATAAGAAAAGCAAAAGTTTTATTACTGTATCTGCATTCTCAAACAAAAGTTTCCCGCAAAGATCACGAATAACTTATTCACGGTTTATGCTTTGTTAATGTCAGATATATGGGATTTAGGGCCATTTCACACATAGTTTCTGCCATTGTTTCTGTTCTTTTTCCCCAAGAACAATATAGATGTTACATAAAATACTGTAATAAAGTACTGAACACACTTCAAACATTTGGCCCAGATTTTTCAATCTGCCTGAAACCAAAACTGTCTGTTTTTTTCCCCATTACAACCAATCACAGCTCAGCTTTCATATCTTAACAAGCTCTGATAAAATGAAAGCTGAGCTATGATTGGTTGTTATGGAAAAAAAACAGACAGTTTTGGTTTCAGGCAGATTGAAAAATCTGGGTCGTGTTTTATTCTTTTTGGTTCTTTCTATTCTTTATTCTTTAAACTCAACTCGCCATGTTTGGAGGTGGAATCCTGCCTATGAATGCAAGAACACCATTCCAGCCGTCAAATATGGAGGTGGAAACATTATGCTCTAGGATTGTTTTCTGCTAAGGGACAGGATAACTTGACCGCTTCAAAGTGATGATGGATGGGGCCATGTACCGTCAACTCTTAGGTGAAAACATCCTTCCCTTAGCCAGGGCATTGAAAATGGGTCAATGACGGGTATTTCACATGGCAAAGGCAACAAAAACAGGGTCTCAAACTCAAATTATCTGGGGGCCTCTGGAGATAGAGGCTTGGTGAGGCTGGGCTGGGGAATTAGCAGTGTCAAAGTTCCCAAGTGCTCGACCTGTTGGTCCACCCCTGGCACAGATGGCATTAAAACTTAACATTAGGGGCCTAGCCAGTCTCCAGACCCCCTTAATCTTATTTAAAATCTGTGGAGGGAGCTAAAGGTTCGAGTTACCAAAAGTCAGCTTCAAGCAGGACAGAATCCCACCAAACAGTAGGACAGAATCCAACCAAATATGGTGGCCAACTATAAGAAACATCTGTGATTGCCAACAAGGGTTTTGCCACCAAGTAACTAAGTCATGTTTTGCAAATGGGTCAAATACTTTATGATTGATTTGTAAAATGCAAATCGATTCAAAACTTATTTAAATGTGTTTTTCTGGATTTTTTGTTGTTATTCTTCTCTTTCTGTTCAAATAAACCTATCATTAACCCCTTAAGGATGCTGGGTTTTTCAGTTTTTGCATTTTCGTTTTTTCCTCCTTACCTTTTAAAAATCATAACCCTTTCAATTTTCCACCTAAAAATCCATATTATGGCTTATTTTTTGCGCCACCAATTCTACTTTGCAGTGACATTAGTCATTTTACCCAAAAATCCACAACGAAACGGAAAAAAAATCATTGTGCGACAAAATCAAAGAAAAAACGCCATTTTGTAACTTTTGGGGGCTTCCGTTTCTACGCAGTGCATATTTCAGTGAAAATGACACCTTATCATCATTCTGTAGGTCCATATGGTTAAAATGATACCCTACTTATATAGGTTTAGTTTTGTCGTACTTCTGGAAAAAAACATAACTAAATGCAGGAAAATGTATACGTTTAAAAATGTCATCTTCTGACCCCTATAACTTTTTATTTTTCCATGTACAGGGCGGTATGAGGGCTCATTTTTTGTGCCGTGATCTGAAGTTTTAATCGGTATGATTTTCGTTTTGATCTGACTTTTTGATAACTTTTGATTAATTTTTTAATGGTATAAAAAGTGACCAAAAATACGCTTTTTTGGACTTTTGAATTTTTTTACGTGTACGCCATTGACCGTGCGGTTTAATTAATGATATATTTTTATAGTTCGGACATTTACACATGCGGCGATACCACATATGTTTATTTTTATTTTTATTTTTTATGGGAAAAGGGGGGTGATTCAAACTTTTATTAGGGAAGGGGTTAAATGATCTTTATTAACACTTTTTTTTTCTTTTTTTTTGCAGTGTTATAGCTCCCATAGGGACCTATAACACTGCACACACTGATCTCTCATCCTGATCACAGGCGTGTATTAACACGCCAGTGATCAGTGTTATCGGCGCTTGACTGCTCCTGCCTTAATCTCAGGCACGGAGCAGTCATTCGCCGATCGGACACCAAGGAGGGAGGTAAGGGCCCTCCCGGTGTCCTGTAAGCTGTTCGGGACGCCGCGATTTCACTGCGGTGGTCCCGAACAGCCCGACTGAGCAGCCGGGATACTTTCACTTTCGCTTCAGACGCGGCGGTCAGCTTTGATCGCCGTGTCTGAAGGGTTAATACAGGGCATCACCGCGATTGGGGATGTTCTGTATTAGCCACGGGTCCCGGCCATTGATGGACGCCGGTACCGACGCGATATGACGCTGGGACACCGCGTGACCCTGTGGCATATAGTGGGAGCCGGCGGAGAACGTAAATATATGTCCTTCGTCGTTAAGGAGTTAAAATTATAGACTGACCATGGAAACATAAAATGTGTCCGCTGATAAAAACCTTTCCTCTCATCTAGTCCGTCCAATATTCTGAATACTATGAATAGTGCTTGGCCCTATCTTATATGAAGAAGGATAGCATTATGCCTATCCCATGTATGCTTATACTCCTTCACTGTATTTGCAGCGGCCACTTCTACAGGAAGGCTATTCCATGCATCCACTACTTTCTAAGTAAAGTAATACCTTCTGATATTACTATATTAAAGGGGTATTCCAGGCAAAAACTTTTTTTTATATATCAACTGGCTCTGGAAAGTTAAACAGATTTGTAAATTACTTCTATTAAAAAATCTTAAGCCTTCCAATAGTTATTAGCGTCTGAAGTTGAGTTGCTGTTTTCTGTCTGACTGCTCTCTGATGACTCACGTCCCGGGAGCTGTCCAGCTCCTATGGGGATATTCTCCCATCATGCAAGGGATATTCTCCCATCATGCACAGCTCCCGTGACGTGACATCATCATTTAGCAGTTAGACAGAAAACTTCAGAAGCAAATAACTATTGGAAGGATTAAGATTTTTTAATAAAAGTAATTTACAAATCTGTTTAACTTTCCGGAGCCAGTTGATATATAAAAAAAAGTTTTTGCCTGAAATACCCCTTTAAAAACTTTGTCCCTCTAAATTAAAATGATGTCCTCTTGTGGTAGTTTTTCTTCTTTTAAGTGTACTCTCCTCCTTTATCTTATTGATTTCCTTTTGTTAATGGACAAATCAGCTGGGGATCAAACAATTTTTTCCTTCACTGTATATTAGGCAGCAAGTGAACAGTCAGTACAAGCTGTAGAAACGGACTAGCATATAGATGTGAGTAACACCTAGGTGGCTGCAATACCTGTCAGTGTTGCTAAAGGTTATGTGACAAAGTATTGGAAAGGATGATTTTGGTTTGAAGTAAGCCAACTAATAATTGGCCTAAACTTAGACTAGACAGCCTTCAGATATGCCAGATTTATTAATCAGCCTGATACACTTTAATAAATGTGGTGCAAGACTGTCTAAGTTTACACTGTCTAAGAATTATAGAGTTTGACTAAATCCGGGTAATGTCATTAATGTTGACTACATTTGTATAAAAGGGTCAGGATAGTTTATCAAAAGCCTTCTCTGCCTGCTAAGCATTTATGTGCAGGTCATGAAAATGGGCTAGTCACTGGTAGACTTTGTTCAATCCTGTAAAGTCTGTGGCCATGTCACAGGTATGCTGTTGTATAAGAATAAGCTTTTGAAGCTATCCCAATGTATATACATCTAAAAGAGCCCAGAAACATGATGTAATTGGGGCTTAACTCTGATGGACAGCAACGCTTTCAAATAAGTATTCCAGTGCAGTATTATTTTATTTAAAAATGGGAAAAGGGGGGTTATTTAAGCTTTTATTAAGGAAGAAACTTTTTTTTTTTACACATTTAACATTTTTTTTTTTTGTCCCGATAGGGGGCTATAACATGCAATCTTTTCATTTTATACACTGTTCAATGCTATGCCATATCATAGCATTGGTCAGTGTTATCGGTGCTCTGCTGCTCTAGCCTGCCATAGCTGGCCAGAGCCTCAGAGCAACAATCGAACGACGAGGAGGCAGATAAGGGCCGTCCTACCATGCACTCAGCAGATCTGGACCTGCAATTTTAACATGGACGAGCCGATCAATTGCCCTGAGCTAATCGGCACCACTATCCTCATATTAACGGTGATAATGGTGATGCTTAACCATGGGTCCTGGATGTCCATAACCACCTGTACCCACCGGGTATGAAGTGTACTCAGATCATGAGCACGTTTCAAACCCTGGTCAGGGAACATATAGTTACGCCCTCTGTCCTTAAGTACCAGGACACAAGGGCGTACCTATACGTCTTTTGTCCTTGTAGGGTTAAAGAGCAAGTGTCTACACTCTTGTGCACTTAAAGTGGTATTCCAGGATTTATTTTTATTTGACTATGCTACAGGGGGCTTTAAAGTTAGTGTAGTTCATAATATAGTGAATAAAGCTGTGTTTGATGGCTGGTCAAGAAAATTCTTATGTGATCTTTTCCCGATGAGTGTTGGGTTAGGTTTGCCCAGGTTGCAGTGTGGCCTAAGACATTGCATCACTAGTTAGGTGTTCAGAGGAAGCCTGTCTTTGCATCAACTGGCGAAGTGACCACTGGGCGGGGGTTGGGACATTTTCCACAGGACTGCAGGGAATTGTCTTAGGTGTGCGGCAATGGGTGGGGTGACTGTGGTGTGGAAGGGAGAAAACTGAACTAACAAGGGATCCTAGGACTTGTAGTTGAAGGGAGGGAACTTCAAAAGGAACATTTAACAAAAAATAGCAACAGTGTTATGGTAATCTCACAACATAGCAATTTAGCTCCAAGACAAGCGCAGATCCTTCCTAAGCATGTCCATTACTGTCTGGCAAGTAAGTACTAAAATCACCTTTTTTAATCCATCAACAGAGAAGGAACAAATCCCTATAGCAAACCTCTCCTGCTCTGGACAGTTCCTGACATGGACAGAGGTGTCAGCAGAGAGCACTGTTGTCAGTCAGAAAAGAAAGAAAATAACTTCCTCTGTAGCACACAGCAGCTGATAATTACTGGAAGGATTAAGATTTTTAAATAGAAGTAATTTACAAATCTGTTTAACTTTCTGGCACCAGTTGATTAAAAAAGATTGTTTTCCACCAGAGTACCCCTTTAATATTATGCACCCTCTCACCTCTCACCTTAGTTCCTTGTTCCCTAGAAAAGCAGCTCACCCTCCTATAACTCCTACTGTTGCAATTGAGCATACTTATCCAGAACGCTAAACTGTACTACAGGTATCCCTAGGCAAAGATTATAAACATAACATCTAAGGCCAGTAATAAATAATAAGTAAGTAATAAATAATGGGTTAATTTGTCTCCTTTTGAAAAGGTGTAATTACTCTATATTGAAGATTTTTACTTTACATTATAAACTTTTTAATAAAGTCAAGTTGTATACCATAATAAAAATAAGTCCCCCCTTGATAAAAAAATACTTTTTTATTTACAATACTTTTCTGTTTAACCATTTTAACAAAAAAAAAAAAAGTATATATATATATATATATATATATATATATATATAGGCCATAAAGACCTGTAGAAGAAAATAACACATTTCTGAATAACATATGGGAATCCTTCATAATGCTACATCGATGAGAAAATAGAAAAGTTATTTCACTTGGAATAGATTATTTAAAAGATGAATGCAGAATAGCTTAAAATTACCTATTCCTTAACCCCTCAAGGACCTAGCCCATTAAGGACCAGGCCAACTTTACTTTTTCCTCCTTCTAAAAAATCATAACGCGTTCAATTTTATACTAAAATCTGCAGAAAAACAAAACAAAACATTATTTGTGGGGTGAAATAAAAAAACAAAACATTTTGTTACTTTTGGGGCTTTCGTTTCTACGCAGTACACCTTTTCAGTAAAAAGGATACCTTATCTTTATTCTGTTTATTCTATATGGTTACAAGAATACTCAATTCATGTAGGTTTTATTTTATTTAACTACTTTAAAAAAATCATAACCATATGCACCAAAATTAGTATGTTTAAAATTGTCATATTCTGACCCCTATAACTTTTTTATTTTTCCGCATATGGGGCTGTATGAAGGATCATTTTTTGCGCCGTGGTCTGTAGTTTTTATTGGTAACATTTTAAATTTGATATGAATTTTTGATCGCTTTTTATTATTTAATTTTTTAATGGTATATAAAGTGGCCAAAAATTTTGGACTTTGGTATTTTTTTACGTGTACTCCATCGACCGTGCAATTTAACTAACATTATTATTTTAGTAGTTGGGACATTTATGTACGCTGCGATACCACATATGATTATTTTTATTTTTTTATTATATTTTAAAAAAATGGGAAAAGGGGGGATTCCAACTTTTGTTAGGAAGGGATTAATTCACTTTTATTAATTTTTTTTTTTTACACTTTATGTAATTTTTTTTGTTTCCATAGGGGGCTATCCCATGCAGTCCTTTGATTGTATACACTGTTCAATGCTGAGCTTTTGCTAAGCATTGGTCAGTGTTATCGGTGGTCTGCTGCTCCAGCCTGCTGAGGCTTCCTGGAGCAGCAGAGGACTGATCAGATGGTGAGGAGGCAGGTAAGGGCCTTCCCGCCAGTCCACTCAGCTGATCGGGACATAGCGATTTCACTGCGATGGTCACGATCAGCTCCGCTGAGCTGCCGGGATTGTTAACCCCGCATTTTGGACTCCGCTTTCAACTTTGATCATGGCATCTAAAGGGTAAATGCTGGGTATTGGCCCAATCGGCGATGCCAGGCATCAGCCGTGGGTTCTTGCTGCTGATAGCAATCGGGACCCACTGAGTTTGAAGCATGCTCAGCATGCTTCAAACACCAGTAACAGGACCAGGGCTTACAGGTAAACCCTTGGTCCTTAAGCACCATAGACCAAGGGTGTACCGGAGTTAAAGGGGGTACTCTGCCCCTAGACATCTTATCCCCTATCCAAAGGATAGGGGATAAGATGTCAGATCGCCGCGGTCCCGCTGCTGGGGATCCCCGGGATCCCCGCTGCGGCACTGCGCTATCATTACAGCACTGAGCGAGTTCGCTCTGCACGTAATGACGGGCAATACAGGGGCCGGAGCATTGTTACGTCACGGCTCCACCCCTCGTGACGTCACGGCCCGTCCTTTTCAATACAAGTCTATGGGAGGGGGCGTGGGGGTCGTCACACCCCCTCCCATAGACTTGCATTAAGGGGACGGGCCATGATGTCACGAGGGGCGGAGCTATGACGTCACGCTGCTCCGTCCCCCGTATCGCCCGTCATTGCGCACAGAGCGAACTCGCTCTGTGCTGTAATGATAGCGGTGTGCCGCAGCGGGGATCCCAGGGCTCCCCAGCAGCGGGACCGCGGCAATCAGACATCTTATCCCCTATCCTTTGGATAGGGGATAAGATGTCTAGGGGCGGAGTACCCCTTTAAGTTTGTGACTAAAACAGAAAATAAAGACAATAAATTACCCCTAAAAAATGTAAATTATACCATTGCAACACTAGGCATATGCCTATAGTTATGTACTGTAAACAGAGCGCAGACTACCATTTGTCAAAAGAATTCTTCAACAAACATCATTCATGTGAAATTGTATTGTGGGCATTGGTTATTTTGTCAATTTTACAGTAGACCACTACAGAGACTTTCTTATTTTAAAATATTTTTTTCCAAACTATGTATTTGTATATTTTGTCCCCTGTAAATATTGTGGTCAAGATTTGGACTTGTCATTAAAACGGTCTTACATGGTATGTTTCATATTACCCTTAACAAAAAAAAGAAGCCTAGGAGCCAAAAATAATATGAATTGCAATATAACTGAACAGTATATTCTCTTTCCTTACTGAGAAAACTTGCAGACTTTTACAAATTTGTGTTTTCCAGGAATCATGTGACCAACCAGTAGGAAGGATTATTGAATTGTCTAGTTAGTACTGCAAATTGTCATCAAAAGAAATGATATATGTTAGATTGGCACATCCTCCACTCCCAGAACTCCGATACCTGCTCCTGGGTGTGCACCATCCCAATGTTTCTGTCCAGCATTTCCCTGTCAAGCGAAAATACATTTTATCATAAAACATTTTTCAAAATCAGATTTTGAGGTGACATTCATGTGGATGTAGAATAGACACTACATTGTAAATGTTTAGTATCTAGCTAATTTTGGCAACTGCTATAAGGGCCCATTGAATAGGGGGGCGCCGACTGTGGTTGTGTGGTCTGCCTCTATAGGTCCCTGTTCTATTGAGTGCAACCACAGATAGGGTAATGGGACGTTGATTTGGGGACAAACTGTCTGACAGGTTAGTTGGGCCCCATAGCAATATCAGGAGGGGGGCCTTGGGCCCAATTATTTCTACATATGACCCTGCTATCTATATGTATGTACACACAAGGAATGACTACTTTTTAGAGACACCTTCCCTTTCCTGATTGGAGCTTCCCTGTTTGGAAATTAGACACATCACCTGAGAGTACAACATGACATCAGGTATTATGTGGATCAGTATTTTTTTTTTTATAAATCAGATCTTTTTTTTAATTAAATTTTAACATTTTCATACCGAAAAACACAATCTCCATTTCCCAATCCCACCCCAACATCCCCACTCACCAACTAAACTGCCCAAGTACACCAAAAGTCCAAGTGCATAGCCCTGATTTACTAGAGTGGAGTGTAGGTTTTTGTCACGATTCGGCTTACAGGTTGTGGATCGAGGGATTGGCGTGGACCGTGCAGGTGGACCGGTTCTAAGAGGCTACTGGTGTTCACCAGAGCCCGCCGCAAAGCGGGATGGTCTTGCTGCAGCAGTAGCAACCAGGTCGTATCCACTAGCAACGGCTCGACCTCGCTGACTGCTGAGAAGGCGTGGGACAGAAGGACTAGGCAGAGGCAAGGTCAGACGTAGCAGGAGGTCGGGGCAGGCGGCAAGGTTCGTAGTCAAGGTGGATAGCAGGAGTTCAGGAAACACAGGCTTTGGACAACACTAAACGCTTTCACTGGCACAAGGCAACAAGATCCGGCAAGGGAGTGCAGGGGAAGTGATGTGATATAGCCAGGGAGCAGGTGGAAGCCAATTAAGCTAATTGGGCCAGGCACCAATCATTGGTGCACTGGCCCTTTAAGTCTCAGAGAGCTGGCGCGCGCGCCCTAGAGAGCGGAGCCGCGCGCGCCAGCACATGACAGCAGGGGACCGGGACGGGTAAGTGACTTGGGATGCGATTCGCGAGCGGGCGCGTCGCGCTGTGCGAATCGCATCCCCGACGGCCATGTCAGTGCAGCGCTCCCGGTCAGCAGGACTGACCGGGGCGCTGCAGGGAGAGAGACGCCGTGAGCGCTCCGGGGAGGAGCAGGGACCCGGAGCGCTCGGCGTAACAGTTTTGTTGGGTTTTTTACTAATTTACTCCGCTTTCTGAAACTTTATACATGCTTTAAAGTGTAGGGTTTTCTTCCCAGAAAATGCACATGATTTTCAGAGTGGTTTTCAGAAAAAACGAGTGAAATTGGATGAAATGTAGGGAACACGCCCCTTTTTCCAAAAAAAACACGCCCATTTTGTAGGGTTTTTTTTCCACTCTGAGTGATTCTGATTCTTTCAGGTTTTTTCTGTTGCACATTCTGTCGCATGGTCCGTACAACAGAGTTTAGGTGCAAAACCCGACAAAAAGAGTCGGAATCACGTGAGTAAATGAGGGACCATGTGCGCCATCCTGCAAAGTGATCAGAAACTTAGTAGAGAATATGAGCGACCCAAGTATCACCCAAACAAATAGCTATAAGAGATCATACATAAAATGGCACATGTAATATTTTCAGGGGGCGATAGCAACCACCGCATGGATATCAATAATAACCAATACATCAGACACAAAGAAACACAATAGGGCTTGGAGAAAAACCTGTGAAATGTTCATAAATTCAGGTCATGTTTTCAGGATTTCCTTTCACAGGGGATATAACTGTGGTGATGCCCGATTTACTGACCAGAATCTATCACCTGTGAAAGACTAAGAGGGGGACATCTATCAATGTTTGCTTATGTATTCCTTTTTTTAGTTATTTTTTTTCTTACTATTTTTTTTTGCTTATGTGCGACTTATTTATCAACTGCTTTCAGCCTGTTGATAAATTTCTTTCACTTAAGCAATTTTTCTTTTTTTGCTTTGGTAGAGGCTTTTTCTGCTCCATGTCTGAGCTGGAGTAAATTTAGTAGGTTTTTTCATGCGATGCGACTTTTTTGCGACTTTCGCACTTGATAAATTTCTGACCACTGCAAGTCATAAATCACTTTTTGCTTTGGTAAGCATAAGCAAGATTAAACATTTTTGCTTAGGACACTGAACATGCAAAAGTCGCAGAAAAAAGAGCGTAGGCGCACGTGCGACAATTTTGCGACAATTTTAAGCAAAAAAAAATCGACTAAATGCTTTGATAAATGTCCCCCTAAGAAAATCCAGAAAACATGACCAGTTGGGGGGTCTTGAGGACCGCGCTTGAGAAACACTGCTATAGAACATTTCTGGGACGAGGCAAAATGGGATGATCAGAGCATGTTAGTAGAATCTATAGCACACTGAGTTGCTCCAATTCTAAATGCCAAATAAAGTTTAACGCACTACTAGATCGGTGTCTGCAAAGTAGCAATTCACTTTAAAATTATGACGTCAAAAGCTTAGACACACCTTTTTATATGGTTTTTCATTATTTGGAATAAGTAGTAAACAAAAAGTGTTAAACAAACCAGAATGTTTTATATTTTAGATTCTTCAAAGTAGCTTTCTCTCTATTAGCTATATGAGGTAGTCAGTTGGAATGGTTTCTCAACAGTTTTAAAGGGGTACTCCCATGGAAAAGTAAATTTTTTTTAGATCAACTGGTGCCAGAAAGTTAAACAGATTTGTAAAATACTTCTATTAAAAAATCTTAATCCTTCCAGTACTTTTTAGGAGCTGTATACTACAGAGGAAATCTTTTTGGATTTCTCTTATGTCACGACCACGGTGCTCTCTAGGAACTGTTCAGAGCAGGAGAAAATCCCCATAGCAAACATATGCTGCTCTGGACAGTTCCTAAAATGGACAGCAGAGGTCAGCAGAGAGCACTGTGGTCGTGACAGAAGAAAAATCCAAAAAGAAAAACATTTCCTCTGTAGTATACAGCCCCTAAAAAGTACTGGAAGGATTAGGATTTTTTAATAGAAGTAATTCACAAATCTGTTTAACTTTCTGCACTTGGCTGCTTTTCCTTCACTCTGCTGTCCACTTCATGCCAAACCATCTCCATTGGGTTAAGGTCAGGTGATTGTGAAGCCCATGTAATTGTTTTCACAGCACTCCACTAGTCTAATTCTTGGTTAAATCCCCCTTTAAATGGCCTGAGGTTCTTCTGTGGTCATTTTTTGGGGTCTAGGTCCACAAATGCTGGTCCAGCTATGCGCACAACAGATGGGATGGCATGTTGCTGCAGAATGCTGTAATAGCCATGCGTGTTCCTCTTCTTCCACGGTTCAAGTGGGGACCACACGTATAGAAATCATTCACTCATCTTTTCTGTGTCTCACAAAGATATGGCATTTGGAACCATACATTTACATTTTTGACTAATCAGACTAAAGTACTGATAAGTTTCACTGGTCTAATGTCCACTCCTTTCATGAAGACTTGAAATCCCACAAATGAACTCCTGACAAGGCATACATGTCAATTGAAAACCATTACTGGTGACTACCTTGTGAAGAATGTTCAAATCTGTTCTTGAAGGGGGCTACTTTAAAGAATAAAGGATCTGGAATATAAAACATGTAAATGTGTGTGTATATAAATATATATATATATATATATATATATATATATATATAAGAACCAGATACAGGCGCAGCACTCCAACAAAATAAATGATTTAATATCTCATGTCAGCATTACAACGTTTCAGCTCCTCCTGGAGCCTTTTTCAAGCATGCTTGAAAAAGGCTCCAGAAGGAGCTGAAACGTTGTAATGCTGACATAAGATATTAAATCACTTATTTTGTTGGAGTGCTGCGCCTGTATCTGGTTCTTATCTTGGATTGACTCTGATCAAGTGCTTTGGGACGCTGGCACCTATTTTTTGGTTGGACTGGATAAGTAGTGCTGCTTTATTTTGGGATTATATATATATATATATATATATATATATATATATATATATATGTATTTATTTCCATTTTGGCCATTAATATTGTTTCCCATTTTTTAAAATGTCCTTACTTAAAGAGGCACTGTCATTATGAAAAATGTTTTAGATTTTGTAGTACTACTGATAAAATGACTTTTTTAAATATACATTTGTTTTAGAAAAATTTTAATTCTACTTAAAAAGGAAAATGGCCACTACTAGGATTCATCTATTTTTATGCAGACAGACTACTCTGTATTTTGCAGCATACTAAATACCGGTAGTAAAGTGTGTTGGTATCCAGTATTGTACCTCCAGCTGTTGCAAAACTACAACTCCCATGATGGGAGTTGTAGTTTTGCAACAGCTTGAGGTACAATTTTTGTAAAAGTAGAGCTGTGTATTCTACAGCTGTGTGCCTCCAGCTCTTGCAAAGCTACAGAAAAAGGATGTGTGGGCATGCTGGGAGTTGTTGTTTTGTGACAGCTAAAGGCAACACTGCTCTAACACAGTGCCTTACAAACACTGCCACTCCAGCTGTTGCAAAACTACGACTCCCAGCATGCTTGAACAGCCAAAGCTTTCTCTGACTCCTTAATGAGAAAGAAGCTGATCAGACATTCAGGAGTCTGTGAAAGTGAAATGACACACATAGTGACAGCTATGTTGATTAGCATCCAACTTTACTAGGTACAGATAGAAAAATGTATGCATAAAAACTACTGTTCAGTGATTTGCAGACTGCCAGGCTGCTCCCAGATTCAGAGCAGATGAGTCATCCACAGTGAGGGAGAGAGATGGACACGCCCCCTCCATAAGGCAAGAACACAAAGCAAGTGAGCAACATATAAATTCTATTTGTTAGGGACAATAGATCCTAGACACATAAAAAATTATATGTACATGATCAGGATTAGGTATTGGGTAACATATCACTTTTTTGGCACTATGACATGTAGGCTTTACGATTTGCATAGTTTTTGTGCTTTAGAATATCAAGATCCAAATAATATTACACAGTACCGTTTTAAATGTCACATCTAAGCAGGACCTTCTGTCATACTTGGAACTCTCTCAATGTCCTATAGCTAGGGAAATAAAATGAGACCAAAATAGTAATGGTACTTATCCAACTTATGAAGAAAAAAACAATTATCCATTTATAGACACTATCTATTTATACAAGGAGGATATTGTGGTCTTTTAGTATCACAAGTGATCTTGTCTTTGAAGTTCCTTACATTAAAGGGGTACTCCGGTGGAAATTATTATTTTTTTTTAAATCAACTGGTGCCAGAAAGTTAAACATATTTGTAAATTACTTCTATTAAAAACTCTTTACCCTTCCAGTACTTTTTAGCATCTGTATGCTATAGAGGAAATTACAGTGCTCTCTGCTGACACCTGATGCTCGTATTAGGAACTGTCCAGAGCAGGAGAAAATCCCCATTGCAAACCTATGCTGCTCCGGACAGTTCCTGACAAGTAATTTACAAATCTGTTTAACTTTCTGGCACCAGTTGATTAGAAAAAAAAATGTTTCACCGGAGTACCCCTTTAAAGGGGTTCTCCGGTGCTTAGACACCTTATCCCCTATCCAAAGGATAGGAGATAAGATGCCTGATTGCGGGAGTCCCGCCGCTGGGGACCCCCGTGATACTGCACGCGGCACCCTGTTTATAATCAGTCCTCGGAGCGTGTTCGCGCCGGGTCTGATTACCGGCGACCACAGGGCCGACGGCGTGTGACGTCACGCCTCCGCCCCCGTGTGACGTCACGCTCCGCCCCTCAATGCAAGCCTATGGGTGGGGGCATGATAGCTGTCATGCTCCGGGGACTGATTATAACAGGGTGCTGCGTGCAAGATCACGGGGGTCCCCAGCGGCAGGACTCCCGCGATCAGGCATCTTATCCCCTATCCTTTGGATAGGGGATAAGATGTCTAAGCACCAGAGAACCCCTTTAAATCTAGAATGACGCTGGTCCAGTGCCAACTTCCTATACCAATCAGGTGAACATAAGATGAGCGCAGCCTGGGGTGGTGACGTCTGGACTCTAGCCAACACATGATGATTACTAAACTGCATACATTCTCCAATTCCCCAGAGGTAGTAGATAGTAAATAATGACAGCTCTAAAATAAACCCATGCATGTATATACACCAATAGGTTTTTTTCAGTACATATAGTATACATAGGTTTTCTGGTTTCCTATAAAGTTATATGTAATTGTCTGTAATGAAAAATTGGGCAATGTGCTACCATTTACTAATCAAAACATCACTTTATTCAATATGTACATGTGCTCTTATTGAATCAAACATTCTTGTTTAAAGCACTTACTGAATATGTCCAAGGCGACTCATTTCTGGATTTTGTTGTATAATTTTTTTTCTGTTTATGCCGTTCACTGTGCAGGATAAATAACATTATATTTTAATAGAAATACCAAAACACAAACTGAACTAGGTTTTTAAGTTAAAGCGCTAAAACTCCAGCGCTAAAACCTCTTATCCCTGATCGCGGGGGTCCTGCCACTGGGGACCCCCGTGATCTTGCACGCAGCAACCCGTTATAATCAGCCCCATGAGCATGTTCGCTCCGGGTCTGATTACTGGCGATCACAGGGCCGGAGTATTGTGACGGCCCGCGCCCCGTGTTACATCACGCTCCGCCCTCTCAATGCAAGCCTATGGGAGGGGGCGTGACAGCTGTCACGCCCCCTCCCATAGGCTTGCATTGAGGGGGCAGAGCGTGATGCCACACGGGGGCGGGGCCGTGACATCACAATGCTCCGGCCCCCGTGATCGCCAGTAATCAGACGCTTTGGATAGGAGATAAGATATCTTAACGCCGGAGTACCCCTTTAAGCTATATAGGTGGATTGCACAATTTGAGCAATTCAAAGGAATGGGTCACCAGTGCCATTTATTAATAGGTTAAAAGTTTAAAAATTCTAACTAGAGACTCAGCTCATGATGACTGAACTGCAATATCCATTATGGCAATGATAATAAATACTTTAGCCAAGGCACAAGTAAGCGAAGAGACTACACATACTGATGTATGGGAGTGAAGATAGCATAAAGCATACAGTATTTCCAGAAGTCAAAGGTTCATTTGATTTTTCAGCACTATTTTGTGCTTCCTATCTGTTTGGGTATTTTTACACCGAAACGGGAAATACTGTTAAATAGAAAGTGAAGAGGAAAGTAAGATTGAATAACCTGAGATTAGAAACGTGTGCTGTAAATAAGCGAATCCAGCCTAGAAACCAGATCTAGTACACAGTGTTACATTATTCTTACAATTTACATTTAAGAAGCAGCCTAAATTACCGGAGATTAAATCCACATACAATAGCTCATTTTGCTTGAAGTTTAGCTACATTCCATGCCTGAAAAGCGACTTCCTGATAACGTGGCTAGTGATAAGCCCCATTTCCCAGCGATCATGTGTTTCCTGACTGATTTGGCATGTCTGCAAGCAGTTATATGGCATACCTGGAATAACTGGAGTCGAGATAAGAACCCCTCAGGCATATGCATTATTAATATTTGTTTATACGCAGCCTGTTTAGCAAATATAATCAAGTTCAGGTGCGTCCTACCAGGGATATAGTGGCTGCTATAAATAGGTAGAGCTTATTCCAGGTTTTACATGGGTCCCTATGATTATTTGCCACACCTTTGATATATTTTTATTGGCTATATATGATGCATTGCACTTAATATTTCAGCATTGCTATATTCGTATAAACTCTATTATATTATCATGTCAACTGTAATATTTTATGGGTTTTCAGGATTTTTTCATTGATGGCTGATCTTTAGGATAGGTCATTAATATCTGATCAGTGGGAATCCAGCACCCGGTACCCCACCAACCAGCTGTTGGCCAGAGCTGCTTCACCAGCTATACAGTAAATGGAGCCAGACACAGACAACTTTACATTGTGTAGTGGCATGCTCGGTTATTACAGTTCAGTTCCCAATAACTTCAGGGGGTGCTGAGCTGCAGTAACCAAGAACAGCCGCTACGCAATGCACAGAGCTGCCTGCTAATGAAATTTCACATTGGGATTCTATTGTAGCGGTGAATTGAAAGTTTGTGTATTTAATTTTTTTTATTTTATTTCTTGGCCTTATTTGTGATAATCAATGCCAATGGGGGTGTTGGTTCTGCCAAGAAAATCTAAATTAAAAGATATAGTCAGAATTTAACTAGTTGCTTTGGACAATACTTTTATGTACCTTACATTAGGCTATGTTTTCACACAGTAATTTTTATGGCCAAAACCAGGAGTGAAACAGACACAGGGGAAAACTGTCATACAAAGATTTGCCTTTTTTTTCTTTGTTGTGGATGCACTCCTGGTTTTAGTAAAAATACTGACCAAAATTGGCTCAAATAATATATGTGAACATAGCCTTAAAGAGTACATTTCATATTCCCCCCCCATGCTTTCATTCTTTACTCTGGAGGGGGTGTGTCTGTCTATTGCCATTAATCACCATGCATTCACTTCATCCCTGAGTCTGCTGTGCTGTACTGGATCTCTTTTTCCAATCACTGGTTTCATGCTACAGTCTGACAGGACAGGAATAAGCACAGAGGAGTGCTAGTCCCACCCTCACTTAGTCCCACCCTCACTTACTGGGCTTCGTCCATGCCTGTGCTTTAGCTGGTACAAAGATGATGTTGCGGCAGGAAAAGATTGTGTTCTGGATGGTATGGGGACCCATAGTTGTCTTTTTTTTTTATAAACCATGGTTTCTATAAAAAAAAAAAAGAGAGACAAACATTTTGTATGACGTGTATTAGAAAAATTTATATTTTGCCATTATATACAACATATGAAAAGTTTTTGAATCTGACAGTGCCCATTTAACATATATCCTGGTTTCATCGAATAAAGGTTATTCCTTGCAAAAAGATAAGATAAACAATGCTTCAATAAGACATCTGCTTATAATTGATATAAATCTTCATTGTTCGTAATGTAATGGGCGTACAGGTGCACTACCAATGGTTACTATCAAAGCTCTTTCTTGAAACAAGTTGTGCGGCTGTGTGTCCATGACATGTCCAGGACAGCAACGTATCCAATTAAAGTAAACAATAAAGGTTCCAACTTATTGACAGCAAGCAGAGATTTTGAAAACTGTAATGAATTGACATAGAACATATACTAGCAAATGTAACTTTTCATTATACAAAGAGTGACCTTTATTTACTGAAGCCATAATAGACCTTCAATCCATGAAAATTACATTTGCCTTATGTATTGAAAGTAATGTTTTTCTGAACAGTCTTTTATATATTCACTGATCTGTGTGTACCCTATGATTTTTTTACTTTAGTGGAATACGACAAGGAACTTTCACCCCGTCTAAGACATCATAAGGAATTTAAGTTTAATTTATCTCAGATTCCTGAGGGAGAAGCAGTAACCGCTGCAGAATTCCGAATATACAAGGACTGCGTTCTGGGCAGCTTTGAGAATCAGACTTTTTTAATCAGCATTTATCAAGTATTAACAGAGCACAGAAACAGGTACAGTTTTCCATTTTCTATTTACCAATACATGAAATGTGGAGTACAGTTCCATGCCAATGCATCTTACCACTTTGTAATAAATAGTCTAATAGTATTGTGCCACTTGTTACAGCTGCGGACACGAAACATCCTTCTGAAATCCTGAGCGTTTCAGACAAAAGCAGCAGAATTTATAGTTGCAATGAAAATTATTCAACTTCCACTGTAACTTAGGTTTATCTGCTAAATGTATAAACTTTCAGTTGATTTCAAAATAATGGGAAGGCAGTTTTTTCTTATATGGATGGCATTATGAATTGCCTCCTCAGCTCCTGTATGCTCCACAGGAAGTTATTTTCTGTCTGACCACAGTGCTCTCTGCTGACACCTCTGTCTGAATCAGGAACTGTCCAGAGCAGGAGAGGTTTGCTATAGCGATTTGCTCCTACTCCTGACATGGACAGAGGTGTCAGCAGAGAACACATCCTGTAGTCCAGAGGAGTTCTGTGTGAGAAGCTGTCGGGTGTGTCTCTTTTGAGCTCCAGACTTCCAGAGAAGCAGCATTTTACATCAAGGCTTTCCCAGGGGTGTGGCAGGCTCCCTAGGAGAGCTTTCCTGCATGGAGCCTCAGGCCTCCATTCCCCATTCTTCAAGGCTGGCGGGGGGTGGAGAGAAAACTGCTACAGCCATTGTTCCAGCCGGAGGCAGAAGATCCAGCAGAGTCTGCAGCAATGCAAGCTCTGCTCCTCTGGCAACGGGTGCCAGCCAGAGATCTGGTGGTGGAAGGAAAACAAGGAGGAAGAGTTTGGAGATGTGGGCTGAAAGAGGCCCCAAAGAATCAAGTGAGACCTACTGCTCCCGCATGGCCGCACGCTTTGCGGAATACGACCGCTGCAATAAAGAGCTCAGGCTTGCAAGAGAAGATCTGCGTGGGACTCAGAGTCTGGCAAACTCTGGGTCCAGGAGAAGAAATCCTGAGCTGAAGAAAAGGATCACAGCCCTGAAAGCCCAGATTGCCAAGCTGGAGGAGAGGAAGGCAGAGATCCTGGAGGGCAGCGGTCTCCTAAGAGAGAAGCTGGCAAATGATGAAAGGTTTGCCGCCATGAAATCCCCAGGTAAGGTGGAGGTTGAGGTGGATGATGGGGAGAGTAGTGGCGGTGAAGATAGTGAGGATGGCAGTGAAGGAGTTAAAGAGAAGGTAGAGGAAGGAGCGCATGTGGTCGAGGATGCTGTGTCTGTTCCTATGCCCTGTGACACCCAGGACAGCTACATAGAGCCGGCCCAAGTGGCGTTCCCTGTGACTGACAGTGAGGAGGATGATGTGGAGAGTGAGGCTGGGGGTTTATTGAGGGCAATTGTCATGCAGGAATCCCCAGTCCACCTCCAGAATTTCACCTTCGGTGAAGATCAGTGCGAGGATGGAAAAGTCAGGCGTAAAGCAAAGAAGCAGAAGACCCAACAATCTGTGCAGTACATGTTCGTACCTTTCCAGCAGTCTGGGTCAGCTGCAAAGCTGGTTCAGGCTGCTGAGCCCCCCAAACTGCAAGACGCCGTTCCTGTGGTGGAGCGGGGCCAGCAAGGGGGGTATAGAATGGCATCTAAAATGGCTATGGACGCAATAGATGTGAAGCCCACCCGTCCTGCCGGTTGGGAAGGGCAGGATGGGCTCATGTTGGGCAACTCTGGCGCTGCTGGGATGCCCCAGGGTGGCGGGGGGCATGTCCAAATGCCAGAGAAGAGCTATGCTGGCGTGGGCTTGGGGGGCGGTTCCCCGAGTGCTGTGGGCACTACCGACGCTGCTGGGTACTCTCCTGTGAGGGGGGGGAGTGTCCGGGCGTTGGATGCAGAGAAAGGTCGGTCCGTGTGCTCGGGGGGCGGTTCCCCGAGTACTGTGGTTTCTGCGGGCACTGCGGGGCACTCCTCTGTGAGGGGGGGGGAGTGTCCGGGCGTCAGTGTCATCAGCAGAGCCTGAGCAGTCGGGCAAGCCTAGTGGTGGCATTGTGGGAGGAGCTGGGGTGCGCCCGGTGGGGCAGCCCCAGACTCAGGTGGTAACATCGCCTATGAAGGAGGAGCCATCAGCGTTGACCCCAGCGGCAGCTAAGCCAGCAAGAAAACCTGTATTAAAACCGGCGGTACTACAGGTCCCAGCCAGCCCAGAATATGTTAGGCAGGAAGTGAGTGCAGGTTGTGAGAATGATGGGGGTGGTAGTGTTGTGATTGGGAGGAGTGTCAGTGGAGTGAATGATGGTGGGAGTAGTGGTGGGAGTAGTGGTGGTGTGAATGCAACATCTGGTATGGATGATGGGAGTTGTGGTGTGAATGGTGCTCCTGGGTCTGGGTCTGGTCCGGCTGCCCCCCCGGCAGTGACTGCTCCTAGGAGCTATGCCAGTGTTGCTGCCGGGGATTCGGTTTGGTCCCCGTCTCCGTCTGGCCCCGGGGGTTACTTGCAACAGCGCCTCCTGGAGGCTCTGCGTAGGGGTGACAGGTCGATCCAGGTAGAGGGAAGGGGTGAGGTTGACCTGTCTTTCTAGATAGAGAGGCACGGTTTGGGGGCTTTCCGAGAGCAGAATGGGGAGGTGGTCTGGTCCCTCCCGACACCCGGGCAGGACAATAACCGTAGGAATGTGGTCCGTCTGATTTGGAGGGGCGAGGATGCGTGCCCGCCTCGCGCTAAAGTGGTTGAGCTCCTCCTCCAGATGGAATTCAGGGCGAGTGACATCTTTGCCCTGATCCACCCCTACGGTTCGTCTGAGTTTGACGTCAGTTTCGTTAGGCCGGAGGGTCTCGAACTCTTCTGGTCAAAGTACGAAGTGGCGAAGAACGAGCCCGGCTGGCGGGATTTTGCTGTAAAGGCGATTTCCCATCAGAACTCAGTCAAGAAAGTGACAGTTTTGACCCGTAATGAGTCACTTTCTTGTTATGACATCATGACCTGGCTCGGTCGATATGGGGATGTGACGGACATGCCCAAGAAAAATTTGGATGAGCACGGGATCTGGTCCGGGGCCTGGACGTTTTCCGTCAAACTCAAACGTTCAGGTAGTACAGTTGCCCACATTCCGTCAGCCGCCTTCCTTGGACGTGACAGGATCCAGGTCTTCTACCAGGGGCAGCCTAAGGTCTGTCACAGGTGCAGCAGCCCCACCCATTTTAGCGCAGCCTGTACTGTACAGGTCTGTGCTTTGTGTGGTGGGGTGGGTCATCTGGCCGCATCCTGTAGGCAGATCCGGTGCCACCTGTGTGGTGTCCTCGGGCACCCTTTCAGCCGTTGTCCGAGTGCTTTCGCCCGTGCTGCGACTGCTCCGGCCGGGGAGAGCTGTGAAGTTGCCTCGGCTGGGGAGGGTACGAGCAGGGATGGGGGCACAACAGGGCTAGTGACGAGGATAAAGGGCCCCGCCAAACTAAGGCGGGAGGAAACTCGTAGGAGGAGTAGGGAGCTGGAGAGTGCCCAGGTGACTGGGGTAGCTCCGGCCCCTGGTCCTGAAGCTGGCCCTGTAACCACTGAAGCTCTGGGGGAGAACGTGCTGAATGAGGAGATCAGGAGGCTGCGCAGAGAGGAAGGCAATATGGCCGACTCTTCCGATTCCTCCCACTATGAAAGTGTGGATGAGGAGAGTGGGGAGAGGCCAAAAAAGAAAGACAAGGGCAAAAGGAAAGGGAGAAAGAAGAGGTCGGAGCCCTCTGTTAAGCCTTGTACTACGGGCCAGGTCCAAAACGGAAGCCTGACTGCCCCCCCTCTGATTGACCTGTCAAACCGGTACCTCGTCCTCGATACCATCTCCTCCCCCTCCTTGGAGGGGGAAGGTGAGGGCGGGGTGCCTAGGGTGAGAGAGCCTCTGGGGAGAACTGGGCCCTGTCCTGCGGAGGCACCTTCCTCGGAGGGCAGGGCTAGACTGGGGCCGGATGGAGACGGGGACCACATGGACCAATCAGAGTCTAAGAAAAGGTCGAAAAGTGGTCCTGCCCTTTCCTCTTCTTCAGGGGATGAGGGGGCAAAAAAGAAGGGGAATCAGAAGTAAAGGTGTGGCCGTCTAACTCAATCACCAATGATGGCGGCACTCACCCCATTGACGCTGGCATCTATTAACTGTGCCAGCATAAAGTCGGATACGGCTAGATTCGCAGCCTTCGATTTTCTCGGCCGTGTTGAAGCCAACATTTTCCTTTTACAGGAGACCAGGTTGTCAGATCTAGCCTCTCTGGTGAAAGCCAGAAGAGAGTGGAGGTGCGGGCCCTCCCACTGGTCTCTTGCGGCTTAGCCGTATAGTGGGGTGGCGGTCCTTTTTACCGCTCCGGTTGAATGCAGACGGGTTATTGAGTTAGAAATGGGGAGGTGCCTGATCTTAGATGTCCTCATGAAGGGACAAGAGCTCCGGCTCATAAACATCTATGCCCCACAAACAAAGCTGGGCCGTAAAAATCTCTTTATGAGGATTAAGCCCTTCCTTTTTACTAGCCGGCAGGTGATCTTTGGAGGGGACTTCAATAATGTCAGGAGGTCCCAAGATAGGAGAGGCTCCAACGGTCCGCTGGATTGCAATAGTGTGGCCCTTAATAATATAGTTAGGGAAGCTCGCCTAGAGGATGCCCACATCCGGAGCCCCTCAGGCCACGCGGGTTTCACCTATCATCAAGGTAGTCGCAGGTCTAGGATAGACAGGTTTTATTTAAAGGAGGAAGCCATCTCTTCCGCAGTGTCCGTGGTTGAGGTGGAGTTCTCTGATCACTGTATGATTTTGTTTTCCTTGAATGTTTTAGAGACGCCCCGGATGGGTAAAGGTTATTGGAAGCTGAATTCGTCCCTCCTGGAGGAAGCGGAGATAAGACAGTCCTTTGAGGATTTTCTTCAGAGTCAGGTACCTTTACTGGGCCTTTGTAGTAGTAAGTCAGAGTGGTGGGAGATATTCAAGAAGCGGGTTGCGGGGTTCTTCCGCCAGCTCTCGAGCCTCAGGTCCCTGAATAGGTATCGCCTGTATCAGGGTCTGAGGAGGAAACTCGAGCTTCTTGTCTCAACTGGAGGTAGTCGTGATGATATCTCCAGAGTGAAGTCCTTGCTGATGAGGTGTCAGTACGATAGGCACGCATCTTTGGTTTTTGAGAGGGATTACGGGAAGTACCGCTCGCCCGACCCTTACAAGAACTGCAAGATGTCAGTGAGTAGTAAAGTAGTCTCAGGACTGATTGATAGTACAGGATCTCTGAATCGGTCCAGATCAGGGATCCTGGAGGTCGTCAGATCCTTCTACTCACACCTCTTGGGGAGGAAGGATCTAGATCGAGACAGGATGTCAGTTTTTCTGGCTGAAACCATTCCTGAGCCAGGGGTAGACCCCTCTCTTGATGTTTTGGCAGAAGATATCAGGGAAGAGGAAGTGAGACTGGCGATCGAGGGGCTTGCCCCCAAGAAGTCACCAGGTCCAGATGGCTTAACATCCGAGTGGTATAAGACCTTTAAGGAGTCTTTAGCTCCCCTCTTGACCAAGGTATTCAATGAGTGTCTCTCCTCGGGCACTCTGCCAAAGTCAATGAGGAGGTCAGCCCTGATTCTTCTCTCAAAAGGTAAAGATCCTAGCCGTGTTGAGAATTGGAGGCCCATAGCTCTTCTCAATACGGACAGGAAGCTTCTGGCTAAGATACTGTTTAATCGGCTGGTGAAGTTTGCATCCCGGCTCCTTTCAAAGCACCTTAAGTGCTGTCCTCAGTGTCAGGAAGGCAGTGGAGCGGAGTAGTGCGGGTCTCTGGAAGGGGTACTTGCTGTCCTTGGATCAGGCCAAAGCATTTGATCGGGTGAACCACGAGTACCTCTGGTCCGTCCTCCTGAGATATGGCTTACCGAGTACTTTTGTGAATTGGCTTAAGATCTTGTATGCCGGGGCAGAGAGTTTCCCACTGGTGAACGGGTGGTCTGGCCGCTCTTTTGAGGTGGGGTCCGGAGTCCGTCAGGGTTGTCCTTTGAGCCCGCTTTTATACGTGTTCTCGATTGATCCCTTCTTCCGTAGAGTAGATCGTGGGCCGTTGGCGGGAGTCGGGATGAGTCTGGATGTCACCCAGAGAGTGGTGGCGTACGCTGATGATGTCACTATTTTCGTCTCCTCGAGGGAGGAGGTCGATGTGGTGATGTCAGAGCTGGAGCGCTACTCGGAGGCATCCGGGTCCAAGATCAACCGGGAAAAGTGTGAAAGTCTCTGGCTGGGAGGGGGGATCCCACATTTGATCTCCCGGACACCCTCCCAGGGCCCCAAGACTCAGCAAAAATTCTGGGCATCACATTCGGCCAGGATGATTATCCCACCAAAAACTGGGACGGTAAGCTCCATGATGCCACTCAGAGGGTGAACCAGTGGAAGGGTTGGTCTATGACTCTCAGGGAAAGGGTACACCTGATCAAATCATACCTGCTCCCCTTGTTTATCTATCTGGGCAGTGTATGTATCTTGCCAGAGGCTTACTACACTAGGGTCTACAGCCTGTTTTTCCAACTGTTATGGGGGAACAGGTTGAACCTAGTCAAGAGGGAGGTTACGTACCGTACGAGGAGACTAGGGGGTTTATCTATGGTAAACCCTGTGGTGTTCTTAACAAACACCTTCTTGAAAGCTAACATCTCGAACCTCTGGAAAGAGAGGGCTTCTCCATGGGTACTCTCCTGCAGGGAATGGTTTCGGCCTTTCTTCCAGGAATGGGAGAGAGGAGGGCAAGTGAAGGACCTCCGTACGCCCCATGGATATCTTCCGGCTTACGCTACCCTGACTCTGAAGGCGATACGTCGGTGGGGTCTGGGAGTGTGGGAGATCAGGACCCAGTCAAGGCAGTTCCTTGACAAACGGGTTCTGTTGACCCACTTCCAGAAGCCTCTGGCGCTCAGGGACTGCCCAGGTCGGGATCTGAAGGTGGGGTTGTATCTTTTAAACTTGAAAAGGATCCCCCAGAAGTTTTGGGACTTGGCCTGGCGCTGCTTTCAGGGGAAGCTAGGTGTAAGGGACAACCTGAAGTACAGGAACTCTGATGACCGGTGGTGTCCCCGAGAAGAGTGTGTGGACACGCTGGAAAGCATGGACCACTTCCTGCTTCATTGTCCCTTTAACGTAGGGGTCTACAACCGGGTGGGCGCTTCCATTGGCTGGAGTCAGCTTGCCGGCCTTACCTATCCGGAGTGGGCTTATGGGGCATTCAGGACCCTCGGTGGCCGAGATCGGGGCATTTTATTTTTAGCTAGCTTAGTGGTTAAGTATCACACGTGGAATGCACGGTGTTTAGTGTCGACCCAGCAGAAAGTCCTCTCCGAGGTGGAGGTCTGTAGGAACATCACCGGTGACCTCGGGAAGATCAGGTTTTTGGAGTATGGCAGTCTTGGTACCAGTAGGGCTTCTCTCCTATGGAGAGGGTTTTCTTTTCATGTGCCCTAGGTACTAGACCTTTTTGGTAGAGTACCTTTATTTTGGTTAGGGACAGGCATACAGGGATAGAGATAGGGTGATAGTAGGGTCAGTTTGATGAAGGGATAGAATTAGGGAGAATAGTAGCGGGAGTTAGGGAAAGAGTTTAAATTTCTTCAGTGTATCAGATCTGCCATCCTTCTCCCTGGTGGTGGGCTGTTGCATGTGCACCATAGCTTTTTGTTTTGTTTACAGGTGATATGGTATGAAGGGCTTACAGGCACTGAACTTGGGCCTAAATTGGGTTGTGGTCTTGTATATAAGGTTGTATTTAGTTGGTTGGTTGGAGTGCTAGGTGGGGAGGGGGTATTTGTGTTTTTTTTTTTTTGTTTTTTTTTCTCCTTAGGGGATCTGACATGGGTCAGATAAGGACTGGACTTAAGAACTGTACGAACGGTTATGGACTGACCCATGTACAGGAGGGGTGGTGTGGGAGAGGGCACAGTTTTAGTGTAGGATTTATTTTAGGGTTTTTGTAGGTATTTTTGTGAGGCACATTTATTATATTTGTATGTATACTGTGCTATGTATATTGTTTTATATTATTGTTTTATTTTATTTATTTGTTGGTATATTGTGTCATGTATTTTGTTTTATATTGTTGCATTAGCCATAAGAAAAGGGCAGTCGGACCAGTTGTAGTTATGTAGTATTATTATTGTATGTAGGTGTTTTTTGTCTGTGTATATATAACTTTTATTTAAAAAGCAGAGGTGTGTTTTGTTTTTGTTTTTTTTTTGTTTTTTTTAGCCAAGTTGTGCTGTTGTTATGTTCATTATCAATATATGTGTGTGTGTGTGTGTGTGTGTTTGTTAGTTTTGGAGATTATGCGTGTGTTATGTTTTCTGTTGTTTTATTTATTTATTTATTTTCCCAAGTATGGATGATTTTGAGTTATAGCCAGGTGGTGCTGAATTTTATGTTGGTTTATTTATTTCATTTAATTAGCCAAGTTGAGCTAATTAATTTTTTTTTTATGTTATATGTGTGAGTGTGAATTTCATAGTTTGCTTAGGTGTATAGTATAGTTGTAGTTTGGTATATTTTAGAATTTATTAAAGCTGGGCTGGCCGGTTAGGCAGGGTTTTATGTTATTTTACATTTCTGTTGTAGCTGGTTAAGCTTGTTTTGTGTTCTTGTTTTTTGGAATTATTTTGTATTTTTATAATAAAAAAGAGTGTCAGCAGAGAGCACTGTGGTCACACAGAAAATAAATTCAAAAAGAAAAGAACTGCCTTGAAGCATACAGCAGCTGATAGCTGGAAGGATTAAGATTTTTTAATATAAGTAATTTACAAATCTGTTTAACTTTCTGGCACCAGTTGATAAAAAAAATATAAAAAATTCCACCAGAGTACCCCTTTAATAATCAGAGAAGTTTAATCCTAAATGACCTGCTACTTAGCAATTTTGTGCACTTGGTGGTTTAACAGCCATAACTTTTTTATTTGTAGGGTTATCAAAATAATATTTGTGTTTTTTGTTTCATATGAATGTTATTAAAATTTTTCATGGGTGTTTGTTAGTTTCTAGACTTTAATTTTGTAACAAAAATTTGGCACTTAAATAAAGTATTAAAATGGGTTCCCTAGTTTGTTTTTGTGGATAAAAAGGCAGATGTAAAATTGGATCCTTAGCCCGGCGCAGCACAGTAGAAGAAGAGTCCGTAATGCAGGGGTTAACTTCATATGGTTTATTCAAAACACAATCGCAACGCGTTTCTTGCCTGTACAGGGCACTTCCTCAGGCAATGTGTACACATTGCCTGAGGAAGTGCCCTGTACGGACAAGAAACGCGTTGCAATTGTGTTTTGAATAAACTATATGAAGTTAACCCCTGCATTACGGACTCTTCTTCTGCTGCGCCGGACTAAGGATCCAATTTTACATCTGCCATTTTTTCCACTGAACCTCCACCGGTGAGCAAGTCTTCAACCAGAGGATCCTGGCTGCATGCAGATTTATCTATTATGCTCTTCATGGTGTTGTGCTCACAGCGCAACACATTCTGGTAAGCGCAATTCTTGTACTTGTGCCAAATACTCTCACAGTACCGCACTAGGGGCCCGTGCGTGTTTTTTCTCTTCTTTCTTATCTAGTTTGTTTTTGGTCATATTGTCATTCTATGTATAGTCTATAAATATGTGTCCTTATATTTTAAGTCATAAAAAGCCTTTGTACCTCTAGGGGACGTTTCTTTTTTCTTATTTCTCTTTTTTGTTTTGTTTGCACTGTAACTGGGACATCCACAGGAGTACTCTAGTGTGAAAACAATGACTTCCCGAGCTTGTTTGCCATGCTGTGGGACACCTAGAGATTCTGTAATAGCTGGGTCGAATAAAGATAGCGGCATTGCTTCAACTTACTCTTCCTGTTAGATTGTGGGACATGTACATCATGTGGTTGTAAACAGGTAAAAAATGTAGTAATGATTAAAAATTCTGCCTTTGTGTTTACCAGTAAGATACAGCCTTAACAAATAGGAAATATTGGGACACCTAGAATGTGTTGGTGTTAGAGACAAAACTTTTTTCCCAGCACTATAATGTAGCTACCACACTTGTTGGTGCTTTTAATTCAATTGAATTAAAGTGATGTTTGGCTTAGGCTTCTTTCACACTGCCGTTGCTCCCCGTCAAGAACGGTCATCAAAGTCTCTTTTTTTTTCCATACTTCAACAGCCGTTCTCATAATGTGGAGCAATGGCAAACAACAGGTCCTGGCGGCTCCCATTTACTATCATGGGGGCCGCCAGGACCTGTTTTGAATAACGGGAGAAAAAGATGGCACATGCTGTAAATTTTTCACCCGCTATTCTGCTACGGCCGTTACACTGCCAGGCACCAACGGCAGTGTGAAAAGGGCCTAAGAAAACGCCTGGTAAAATAGACCATTAGGCCTATTAGTATTGTGGCAATAGGAAAGGAGACCCTGACCAGGACCCATTATTATCCAGGACTGACAGCTAAGTGACTTTGCCAATTCAGTAATTCACAATCGTGAGTTTATAAGTGATATACTATTCAACATCTCATACAAATAGCTGAGATATTTTATCAACATACTTGATGTTCTAACATCTGCAGAAGCTGATGGGGATACATATTTTAATTTCTCCCTGTGATTCATTAGGAATGTCATTTCAGGTCTGATGGGAGCCCAGCGCTCATAATCTTCACAAAAGGAAGTGTAGAGATAGAAGCAGCCAGCTTGATATTTGGAAGATTTATGTTATGTTCTAGTGTGATCCATGTAAGCCAACTAAGAGCAGCTGCTCAGCGCAAACAAGGATACTGTTCTTGACGTGTCACATTTAGTTAAGTACTTAAACCATATTTCACTTCTTTGATGCTCATAGGAATTTTGCATAAATTTAAAGCTGTTGTCTGGCAATGTGGCTGTCCAACAATGCATGATTTTACACAGCGAAGCAGTTCTGAAGGCAGATAAATATGAAATAGGAGATTGCTATTTGGAGTCGCCCTTTCTCCAAATGGATCCACAATCATTCTAATTGTCATCCAGGGAGTTATTTATCAATATCAGTTTGGCTCAAGACGAAGTTGATGCTTAGTCATTTCATCAGACCTTTCAAAGGACAACTTCTATAGAAAATATTTCTGAAAGGCGTTTTAATTACAGCTTATTCACAGTCTCCATTATTATAAGAGATAACAGACAGTACATAACTCATTGTGCCAAATCATTTATCATCACTTCTGGATTATTGAAGTATAGATTATGCTATTGGCATGTACTAAATATAACACACTGCAAATGGTTCTTGTAAGAAAAGTTGTAAAGAAGGACGACCAAAAGGATAAAGTATGGCTTCTCATGGTTTCAGGATACATTGTTTACAAGCATAGAGGATATTTAACTATAGGCTGCAAAAGGAATAAAGCCTTAAAATAAAGTTTCACCAAGGGTGAGTAGACAGTCTTTGGCACTATATGGCCTTATAAAGGGGAATGGGATTCAATCATTTAAAGGGGTTGCTTTAGTACAAAAAAACATGTCCGTATGCTTTATGAAGACAAATTGATGTCATAGAGGAAAGTCATAACAAACTTCCTTGAAATCAAATTGGTGGGGTCCAAATGGAATGGTCATAATGTCCCAAAAAGCAGTGGCTACCCTTTCATTGTTTATCAGGAGCAGCTCATTTTTATAAATGGGACTGAGCTGCAATGCAATGCAAAGCTGCGAAAACAGTAAATGGATTTGCCACTTGCTGGAGCACTGTACCCCGCTCAATCTGCTGATAGGATAGATTGTTTGCTCCTTTAGACTCACCTGGGGCAAGTAACAGGTGTGGGCAATATAAAAATTACACCTAAAAGCAGATAAAAAAGGAGAGAAGTTCACTTAGTCTTTGCATTGTGTGTCTGTGTGTGCCACACTAAGCATGGACAACAGAAAGAGGAGAAGAGAACTGTCTGAGGACTTGAAAACCAAAATTGTGGAAAAATATCAACAATCTCAAGGTTACAAGTCCATCTCCAGTGATCTAGATTTGCCTTTGTCCACATTGCGCAACATTATCAAGAAGTTTGCAACCCATGGCACTGTAGCTAATCTCCCTGGGCGTGGACGGAAGAGAAAAATTGATGAAAGGTGTCAACGCAGGATAGTCCAGATGGTGGATAAGCAGCCCCAAACAAGTTCCAAAGATATTCAAGCTGTCCTGCAGGCTCAGGGAGCATCAGTGTCAGTGCAAACTATCTGTCGTCATTTAAATGAAATGAGACCCAGGGCAGGAGACCCAGGAGGACCCCACTGCTGACACAGAGACATTAAAAAGCAAGACTACATTTTGCCAAAATGAACTTGAGTAAGGCAAAATCCTTCTGGGAAAATGTCTTTTGCACAGATGAGACCAAGATAGAGCTTTTTGGTAAAGCACATCATTCTACTGTTTGCCGAAAACGGAATGAGGCCTACAAAGAAAATAACACAGTACCTACAGTGAAATATGGTGGAGGTTCAATGATGTTTTTTTTTTTTTTTTTTGCCTCTGACACTGGGTACCTTGAATGTGTGCAAGGCACCATGAAATCTGAGGATTACCAACGGATTTTGTGTCGCACTGTACAGCCCAGTGTCAGAAAGCTGGGTTTGCATCCAAGATCTTGGGTCTTCCAGCAGGACAATGACCCCAAACATACGTCCAAAAGCACCCAGAAATGGATGTCAACAAAGCTCTGGAGAATTCTGAAGTGGCAGCAATGAGTCCAGATCTAAATCCCATTGATCACCTGTGGAGAGATCGTAAAATTGCTGTTGGGAAAAGGCGCCCTTCCAATAAGAGAGACCTGGAGCAGTTTGCAAAGGAAGAGTGGTCCAACATTCCGGCTGAGAGGTGTAAGAAGCTTATTGATGGTTATAGGAAGTGACTGATTTCAGTTATTTTTTCCAAAGGGTGTGCAACCAAATATTAAGTTAAGTTAATCTTGTCCAGCCCATTTTTGGAGTTTGGTTTGACATTATGTCCAATTTGCTTTTTTTCCTCCCTTTTTTTGGTTTAGTTCCAATACACACAAAGGGAATATACACGTGTATAGCAAAACATGTGTTACTGCAATCTTTTCCTGTGAGAAATACTTTATTTTCTTGAAAAATTTCAGGGGTGCCAACATTTACGGCCATGACTGTACATGGTATATAATGGCCAAAAATAGTGCAGCTCCTTATGTACACACAACAGCTTATCCAAAAAAGGTACATGAAACGACAAGTATACTTTAAATAAAACTTTGCCAACAATGTAAATAAGGCTAAAAGGGGTTAGCAATGGTGTTATGCAGCCCCCTAGGATTCCATTAAAGAGGAACATAAAGTTTTGTCTCACCTTGAAGATTACCAAACCTTATTCATCCACATTCTGTGCACTGAAGTATAGAAAGCAGAAGACACAAGTCCTCTAGCATAAAGCTATTCTACAATGATGGTGGTAGAGGATGCTTTGCTATTAGGGGCTTACCAGCTTGATATACTTAATGGAACTATGACTTATTCTTTCTGCCAAATAATCCTAAAGCAGAATGTCCAGCACCAGTCTGTAAACTGAAGCTCAAACCCAATTGGGTCAGCCCCTTTATGTCCATTATGCAGAGAAACATAAAAAATCAGGAGTAGGATCAAAGTTTTTCGGTTTAGAAAAAATAGTTCCCCACTGGAGAGGGGGCAACTATATAGCCCAACTATCTCGGGCAGAATCCAAATGGATTTTTAATTTGAACACCTTAATTCCATTTGGTTTGAATGCCGAATTAGAATTGTTCGGGTTTATGTAGAAAATAGTTGTCCATATACATCTAGATTCAACATTCTGTACCATTTAATTTTCATATAAAGGATTTTATTTGCATATAAAAGTTTTTATAAGTACAATCATACTATTTCGAGAAATTGTGTTACCTTAAGATAATGGATGAAGGATTGGGACGATAATGCTAATGAAGTTCTATACAAGTTAAGAGGACGATAATGCTCACAAAGTTCTCCATAAGTTAAGAGGAATCCCGTTGGGAAGCACCTTAAGACAAGCAAGTTCTAGAAACCGTATTCCCAGATGAAGGAGACCGCCCAGTCGCCCAAACGCGCCAGAAGGATTTTTTGGACTGCATATACAACCCGCTAACCTTTCAGCGGGGTGTACGGCAGTAGAGATGCCACCGGCCAGGGCTGACTCCTGCTATCCCCCAAAGCGACATCGTTAAAACTATAGGAGCAAAACATCAGGATTAACAGACTGATTTTCCAGGAACCATTACTACAAAGGATTGATATTGCACTATATTAAACTAAGGACACGCCAGCACTTCCAGCTTCATAAGATACATCTCATTATCAGCTATGTACTAATCTTTTTAGATTATCCCAATTTTTATCATTTATCTACATTTTAATTCCAATACAGCGCTTACTTTTATAGTCATTTTATTGGTTTATGTTATATGGTATACAGGGGCTCATATTAATTTTTAGTGGCTGTATCGGCACCTCGGCTTAGATCCACAGCACCAGCGCTGGGGCATTAAATCTATACACTTTGTTTTACTTTACCATTGTATGCACATAGCAGCAGGTGTTATGGATCTGTGGTTGGACCGTAAAGACCGCATTGTCAACATCAAAAAATGTTTTCATTACAGCACAAATAATAATCGTTCTTCACCTCATCAGCAGCAAAAAAATCTGTGCAGATGAAATCTTGCAAGTCAAAATAAATTTAAAAAAGCTAGAGAGATTACTCATCTCAGAAATGAGGGACCTATGAGAGGTGGCCACGTTAGAAAAGTATCTCAATCAGGACACTATACCTAAAGGGTTAGTAGTACATAAAGTGTTATCTGGGGATTTTGGGGACCCAGACACTTTGGGTGATTGGGACTCTATGTTCCATGAATTTTCTAGACAAATAATACTATTCATTATTAACCCCTTCCCTCTTTGGCGATTTTTCCATTTTTCCTCTTTTGTTTTTTCTTCCTCACCTTTAAAAAATCATAACACTTTCAATTTTCCACCTAAAAATCCATATGAGGGCTTGTTCTTTGCGCCAACAATTTTACTTTGTAATACCATTAATGATTTCACCACAAAATCTGGGGCAAAACCAGAAAAAAATTATTTGTGGGGCAAAATTGAAAAAAAAATTAAAAATTTTGTAAACTTCCATTTCTACACAGTGCAGTTTTCGGTAAAAATTGCACCTTAAATTTATTCTGTAGTTCCTTACAGTCACAAGGATACCCAATTCATATAGGTTTGATTTTATTTTACTACAAAGAAAAAAATTATAACTACATGCACCAAAATGAATACGTTGAAAAATTTCCTCTTCTGACCCATATAACTTTAAAGGAGTACTCCGGTGCACACTTATTTCATTTTCTCCCGTCCGGGCTGCAAAATAAAAGAAAACACACTTTCTCTTACCATACAAGGAGCCCCCGGAGCTCCGGTACAGGTGTTCGGTCCCCGGGCTGTATTCTTCTTACTTCCTGTTAGCCCGGCACGTCACACGGAGCTTCAGCCTATCACTGGCCGAGGCGGGACATCGCTGCGGCCAGTGATAGGCTGAAGCTCCGTGTGACGTGTCGGGCTAACAGGAAGTAAGAAGAATACAGCCCGGGGACCGAACATCTGTACCGGAGCTCCGGGGGCTCCTTGGCAGGTAAGAGAAAGTGTGTTTTCTTTTATTTTGCAGCCCGGACGGGATACAATGAAAAAAGTGTGCACCGGACTACTCCTTTAACATTTTTCCATATAAGGGGCAGTATGAGGGCTCATTTTTTGCGCTGTGATCTGAAGTTTTTATCGGTACCATTTTGTTTTGATCAGACTTTTTGATCACTTTTTATTCTTATTTTATGGTATAAAAAGTGACCAAAAATACTTTATATTTTTATTGTTCGGACATTTACGCACACGGTGATACCACGCCGTTTTATTGTTTATGTTTATTTTTATTTACACTGTTTTTTTTATGAGTAAAGGGGGGTGATTAAAACTTTTATTAGGGAAGGGGTTAAATCACATTTATTAACACTTTATTTTCACTTTTTTTTACAATGTTATAGCCCCCATAGGAGACTATAACATTGCACACACTGATTTTCTACACTGATCATTGCTATGCAATAGCATGGCATTGATCAGTGTTATCGCCATTCGATTGCTCCTGCCTGGATCTCAGGCACAGAGCAGTCATTCGGTGATCGGACACACAGGAGGCAGATAGGGATGCTCCTTGCATCCAGCAAGCTGTTCGGGACCCACAATTTCACGGTGGCAGTTCCGAACAGCACCACTGAGCTAACTGGCAATGTTTACTTTCGTTTTAGATGAGGCAATCAAGTTTGATTACCATGTCTAAAGGGTTAATGCCGGACATCAGCCTGATCGGCGATGTCCAGCATTATCCGCGGGTCCTGGTTGCATATAGCAACTGGGACCCAACCGGTATGATACGCGCTCACCTACTGAGTGGAGCCACAAATGAACGTTAATAAACGGCCCATTTGCAGCCAGGGGTTAACAAGAGAAAGACCAGTTTATTAAAAAGCAAGACCCAAATAGAGCAGATTTTTTAGGATATCCAACCCTATAAAGATAACACAGAAGTTGTCAATCTATCTAAAAGTATAAAACATAGAATCAAACAGAAAGAGGATGAGATCATAAAGAAGAAAAATTTAAGTTTTGAGACATTTCATTAATAATTCACCTAAGAGTGACAGGTGGGATACCAAAGAACCCGAAACAATTAGAGACTCAGAAGAATTAGAAACAATAAATGAACTCAGTGAAGATGGGGCAAACACACAGGACCCTCTGACGGGAGGGAATCTGTCACTGATTACGATACATGACCCCTCTAACGATCACATACAAACTATTCAGAATATTCCTTTGTCACCACATATTACTGTTGTGAGGACTAATACCGAGGGTATCACAAGACTATCACCACCCACCCTTAGAAATGAAGAAAAGACCCTCAACTGAGTATAATGTTTGTACATTGAACCAGTTTTCCCCACTAATGTTAATGGGTGAAAGAAGAGAGGAACTCTCAGAGAATACTCATAATAGCAGAGACAAGAATACAAGTAAACAAACCATCCCAAATCAACCACCAAGGAACACCAAACCTACTGTAAAGAAGACAATTAGACAGGATTTTTTTCACAAAAGGGATCGAAATATCACAAAAGAGGGAAGAGGGCTAGGAAACTCCAAAAAAAAGTGATGATTCTACATAGTGAGAACATAAATACAGAAGATGTAAGTACAGGAGAAAGTGCACAAAAAATATACAACTTAAATGAACATATACTGACCCCTAGTGAAGAATCATTGATACAGAAAGGTTTAAAATTTGCCCTGACCTGTCCTTTCAATAAATTTGACACGTACATAGGCCTTAAAAAATTAATGCGTAATCTTACCCTTCAAAAATACTTTATAAAAAATCCTATGCCTACTAAAGACCCTACCCCTTCGATATACCAACACACGGTTTTAAAAAAATCGTTCCACTTTCAACCCGTACCAAGAATATTCTGAGGCCATGTATTCATTTGAAAATCAAGTAACAAAAGATCTATGAAAATAAAAAATTTTAAATAAATACCAACAACATAATTTAAGTAAAAAGGAACAGATTGCAATTAAAATTCTACAGACTAATAACAATATTGTCATCCACCCAGCAGATAACGGGGCAGTATTGTTATTTTGGCCCAAGAGAAATATCATGCTGAATGTGTGAGGCTTCTCCAAGATGAACGCACATACATGAAACTTAAAGGAGACCCCACCTCCTCATATAAGAAAAAATTGTAGGAATTGGTGGGAAAAGGAGTTGAATTGGGGATCCTAAGGAAAAACGAAGCAGACTTTATTGTTTGAACCGTAGGAGCCAAACCTCAGGATTAAAAGACTGATTTTCCAGGAGCAGTTACTATAGGATCAATATTGCACTATATTAAACTAAGGACACTCCAGCACTTCCAGTTTCATAAGATACATCTCGTTATCAGGTGTGTACTAATCTTTTTATATTATCCCAATTTTTATAACTTACCTACATTATACTTTTAAGGCCAATACAGGGGCCCATATTACGTTTTAGCACCAGTATTGGCACCTCAGCTTAGATCCACAGCACCAGAGCTAGGGCATTAAATCTAAACAAAAGTCCAAAAATAATCCAAAGCATAAGATCACACGTGGCTCAAAAGAAAAACATAATTCACCTTTAGAGAGGCTAGTCAATGTTCTAACACTAAACTCATAGAAATGGTGTGGCAGGAGCGTAAAAAGTCCATCATCAATTACCTTTTAATGTGGCTAAATTTAAGCAATTCTTTGAAAAAGACCAAAGTTCCTACAGCAATGTGAGGACTGATGTCAGTGACTAACCTCTTCTTGCTCCTGTGGCGTCTCTGTCCTCTGTGCAGTGATGATGGGAGTGTTCTCCAGTTACTTTGGCAAACAGAACTGAAATGGAAGGGCTGGTCGGCCAATAAGAATAAGACGTGATGCAGGTGTCCCATGTGTCTAGTGGGGTATTCCAGCAATTCTTATGTGATTTTCACCTCACTATTTATTTTTATCAGAATACAAAAGGACTGTTGTCTCAGATTTTTCCCAGGTTGCAATGCGGCCGAGACCTGACATCACTAGTCAGCTGATGACAGGGAGCCTGTCTGCTTCAATGGGTGGAGCGATCGCTTGGTGGGAGAGAGATCAACTGCAACTAATGTAACAGCTGTAGGCACCCTGATTCAATGGGTGGGGTGGCTGATGTTTGGGAGGGAGGAAAATGGAATTGTGGGATTTGTAGGCAAAAAAAGAAAAGTCAAACAGGAAATACAAGTTCACAAAAAGCTAGCCACAGTATTATGGTAATCTCACGACACAGCCATTTAGCCCCAAGACAAGCGCAGATCCTTCCTAAGCATGTCCATTACTGTCTGCCAGGTATGTACTAAAATCACCTTATGGTGGATAACCCCTTTAACATAGATTCATAAATAATGTTACTACCTTTCTTTTGTCTTTAATACTTTTCTTTTGCCTCTGATGTAGATTGTTTCTACTAGATCTAAGAATAAATTTAATGGACTGCAAGTAAAAGGAGATTATAAAAGTCCCTTCTTCAGTGCCTTTAAAGCAGCATTGAAAGAAGGTTTTGGTGGATTATAGTTTTTTTTTTTTTTATTAACATACCTTATTTAAAGGGGTTATCCAGCATAAGGTGATTTTAGTATGTACCTGGCGGACAGTAATGGACATGCTTAGGAAGGATCTGCGCTTGTCTTGGGGCTAAATGGCTATGTTGTGAGATTACCATAACACTGTGGCTAGCTTTTTGTGAACTTGTATTTCCTGTTAGATTTTTCTTTTTTTGACAACAAATCCCACAATTCTATTTTGCTCCTTCCCACACATTAGCCACCCCACCCATTGAAACATAAATGAGCTGCAGACCTGTGGTTTTCAATCAGGATGCCTCCAGCTGTTGCATTAGTTGCAGATTGATCTCTCTCCCACCAAGTGATCCCTCCACCCATGGAAGCAGACAGGCTCCCTGTCATCAGCTGACTAGTGAGTCAGGTCTCGGCCGCATTGCAAGCTGGGAAAAATCTGAGACAACAGTCATTTTGTATGCTGTTGAAAATAAATATTGAGGTGAAAATCACAGAAGAATTGTGAGAAAACCGTCACACACAGGTACTGACACTATATTATGAACTACACTAACTTTACAACCCCTGTAGCATAGTCAAATAAAAAAAATCCCAGAATACCCCTTTAACATTCCCCTGAAGTTTTCTTGATGCCTTCCCATTCTTTTAACACCTGTTTAATTGAAAGATTTGACTTTCTGCCAATATTTATAAAGCTGTAAAGTGCATGAGAGTGTATTGCTTTATTCAGTTTCTGGTACCCCTCAAGACCTAAATATTTATAACCAATATGTAACTGAAGTTTATAATAATTTGGATCATAGCAGGGCCAGCCTTCGGGGTACATGACTTCTGCACTGAGTGGATTACCCTAGCACATCTCCAGGATCCATCAGCAAAATTAAATGGTTCTCAGCATCTTTATCATGAGCGCAATTCACATGATTCCTTTTCCCATTTCTCTCCCTGCTACCATTCTTTGCCTCCTCGACTCCATCCTTCATTGTTTGTTGACTTCTGTCAGGATCCGGACTGGTATACGGAGAGGACACTGGTGGTGGATCCTCTGTGTCAGTGAGGTGATGGCGTGGGCCATACCAGGGGAACGGAGTCTAAGGGGTTACTGGTTTTCACCAGAGCCCGCTGCAAAGCGGGATGGACTTGCAGCGGCAGGTAACCCCCAAGTGGTTCCACCCGATAGCGACTTGACCCCAACTGACAGCTGAGACAGGCGCGGTACACAGGGACAAGGCAAGAGCAAGGTCGGACGTAGCAGAAGGTCAGGGCAGGCAGCAAGAGTCATAGTCAGGGGCAACAGCAGAAGGTCTGGGTACACAGGCTTGGGAACACACTAAACGCTTTCACAGGGCACTAAGGCAACAAGATCCGGCAAGGACAGGAAGGGGAAGTGGGTTTTTATGTGTTAGCAGTTGTAGGTACTGATTGGGCCAGGCACCAACTAATGGTTCACTGGCCCTTTCAATTTCAGAGAGCCAGGGCGTGCGTGCCCTAGGGAGCGGGGCCGCGCGCGCTGGGACAGAACAGCAGGAGGACAGGGCAGGTGAGGAGATTGGGATGCGAACCGCGGGCGGGCGCGTCCCGCTATGCGGATCGCATCCCCGCCGGTGATAACAGTGCAGCGCTCCAGGTCAGCGGGTCTGACCGGGGCGCTGCACACAGAAGAACGCCGCGAGCGCTCCGGGGAGGAGCAGGGACCCGGAGCGCTCGGCGTAACAACTTCTTTCTGCTTCCCACACTCTTCCACATCTATTCCATATCTGCTTCCCTAAGGCTAAGTTTCTACTTGGTTTTTTGTACTCCTTTTTTTTGTTAAAAAAAAACCGCAAGAAAAGACGCCTGAAAAAAAAAAAAAAGAACGACAATTTCCTGCGTCCTGGCATTTTTACTGGAGTTTTTTCATTTGTAAGGGAAATTGCATTTTTGGCCCCTTTGGCGTTTTTTTATTTTTATTTTTTTGTACCCAAAATGTGTTGGGTACCAAAAAAAAAAAAGGATGCAGTAGTGATGGAAAAAAATGTATTTAACAAAATTTATATTTTTATTTTTAATTTTTAATGAAGTGTGTGTGTGTTTCACTTTTTTTTTTCTCTATTTTTTTACATGTTTTAGGTAGTACTACTACTCCCAGCATGGAACAGACTGTTGCATGATGGGAGTAGTAGTACCTGTACTAATAGACATATATTATATCCATAATATAGCAGAGATGCGGAGCGGCTCTATACAGCGCTCACATCTCTGCTCTGTACTCCGGCCAGTGATGTGAATAGAACATCACTCAATCATATTTTCCACCCAGAGTTGTGATTGGCCAGATGGTTTCAGCCAATCACCGCTCTCAGAGGAAAATATGAATGAGTGATGTTCTATTCACATCACTGGCCGGAGTATAGTGTAGAGATGTGAGCGCTGTATAGAGCCGCTCCACATCTCTGCAATAGAAAGGACGATCACAGCGGATCTCCGGAGTGAAACCCGCTGTGATCTTTCCTTAACTGCAGGTACTACTACTCCCATCATGGCGCATGCTCTGTTCCATGTTGGGAGTAGTACCTGCTGTTAAGGAAAGATCACAGCGAATGTCACTCCTGACCCCAGCTGTGATCCTCCTGTATAATGTATAGATGCGGCCGGACGTTCTTCTATGGTCCCCTGCACTGCCGTAAATATATACCTATTCATATTTCCTGCAGAGAGCTGTGATTGGCTGGAACCATCTGGCCAATCACAGCTCTCTGTGGGAAATATGAATAGGTGTATAGATATACGGCAGTGCAGGGGACCATAGAAAAGCGGCCGGCCGCATCTATACATTATACAGAAGGATCGCAATGGACCCGGGGCGATCTGTCAATTAGTACAGGTACTACTACTCCCATCATGGAACAGAATAAAAAGTGAAAAACACTACATTTTTATTATTGTCGGCTATATTTTTAGTGCCCTGCCCGCCCACATAAATTGATCCCTGTTTACAAATGTATTAAACATTAAGAATAAAAAGTGAAAAACACTACATTTTTATTATTGTCGGCTATATTTTTAGTGCCCTGCCCGCCCACATAAATTGATCCCTGTTTACAAATGTATTAAACATTTTTTTTATAAAAAAGATACATTTCGTTAAATACTATTTTTCCCATCAGTACTGTATCTTTTTTATTCAAATTTTTTTAATGGTACCCTACGAAATGTTATTAAAAAAGGTATCTCCATCACTTTTTTGGATCGCTAAAGTCCAAAAGAGAATAAAAAATGCCTCAAAGGCGTTTGTTTTTTTACTACCATAGAATTTTATGGGAAAAAAATGCCATGATTTCAGGGGAAAAAACGCCAGTGGCTCAACATACTGGGATTTTGGAAAAACTCCAAGGAGCTGAAAAACGCCAAAAAAGAGTGAAAAAACGCTAAAAGGATTTAAAAAATGCCAAAGTGAAAAACGCCAAGTGGAATAAGATTTTAGCGATTTCTCATAGATTTACAGCTAACATCTGGCCGCAGTGTTTTTTGGCCGAAAAAACGCCATGCGTCAGAATTGTTTCTCCTTTTCTCCTCTACTCCTGACTTCCTTTTCTCACTCATCTACTTCCCCTCTCTTCTTTTTCTCCTCCACTTCTAAGTGTCATGTGGCATCCCAGAGCCTGATTTCCTCTCCCCCAGACAACTTCACAAGGACCCTGATGGTCAATGAAAGCATTAAAAAGGAGTACTATACCTCTTAGGGTTCGTTCACACTACGGAATCTCCGCTCGCTGAAATCTGCGAGCGGAGATTCCGCCTGGTGGGCGCCGCCGAAGGTACTTCAGCGCTAGGGCCGCGGGGCACTGAGCTTTCACCATTGACGGCTATGTAGTGCTCGCGGAATCCGCGCAAAGAATGAACATGTTCTTTCTTTGCGCGGAACAATTTCAGCGGCGGAATTGTGTGCCGCGGAAATTCCGCAGTGTGAACGGGTCTCGCGAAGACCCATTCACACTAATGTTAAGTTCACACCGCGGAATTCCGCTCGCGGAGTTCTGCTCGTGGAGTTCTACTCGTGGAATTCTGCGAGAATTTCGTAGTGTGAACATGGCCTTAAAGGGAACTTGTCATCTGGTTGACAAGCCAATAGTCATTAGAGCGGTCCCTGGCAACTTCTTCTTGGCCTGCCACCAGAGGAGTTATCCAGTCTAAAAAACATATTCGCAGGATAGGTAATAAGTGTCTGATTGTGTGGGGTCCGACCACTGGAACCCCCGATGATCTCCTGCCCGACACCTCAGGTCAATTTGTATGGCAGATGTGCTTTTATTTTTACTTGTTTTTTTCATTTTCTTTTTTCATCTTAAAATTTAAAAAAATAAATTGCATAACCAACCCTTGACACATGAGGCAATTTTTTCCACAGTACAAGTGTGTGGATTTCCCAGTTGCTACACAATTTTTTTTATGTTGCGCACTTCACTTCATAACTTTGTGCAAATGACAGGAAGCCCCTGTACAGTGCAAAAAAGTCACTGGAATACATTTGATATATTCAGTGTACCAACCAATGCATCTGCTTTCCACCCCCTGAAAGTGCACAACAAAAAAATAATGAATACAGCGCAGACAACAATAAAGGAATGCACACTTAGATCATCATTTAACGCAAGTTAATGTGCAAAAAAAAACCACTCAGTGCACGCAATATTGCAGGTGCACAGCAGTTGATAAATTATCTCCCCCGTAATGCCTAAAATAAGTAATATAATGACTATCTCTCTGCTAAGGCTATTTCTCACTTCAAAGACAATGCTGTATAGTATGTAACATAGTATTGCAAGCACAGTGATAACATCCACAGTTAAAGAGTGTCTGTCATGATCTTGTTAAATGTTATAATCCTCCCAGGTCACTGCCCCCATCATGATAAACAACCCCTGCCTTTATTTTTATTATTTGTTAGTTTTCTACCTTGATATTGTTCTGTATTTTCTGCTCAGTCAGATTCACAGACTGGGAAGAAGTGTTACCCAGCAGGTGTGACATCATCTGAACTTCCTCCCTCACTCTGCTATACACAGCTCAGAGCAGTTCAGTGTGAGATTAGCTATCATTTGATAAGGCTGCACAAACCCCTCTCAGCACTCCAGACTTAATTTCCTGATTTTGGACTTCTGCCAGGCCAGCAGGAGTCCAAAGTCTGTGAAAGAGATAGGGGGAAATGTGCTCTGGATATGTAGGGTGACACCTAGAGGCAGCACAAATAAAACTTTATTTTTTTTAAACAAAGTACTTTAGAAAGATTTTATATTTACCATAAGGAGTGCAAAGGTTAGTTTTAATGACAGTGCCCATTAATTTCTATTGACTCCCAGAGATCACCCACAAAACTGGGTTGGCCACATAGCAGCATCTATCAAAAAAAAAGTTCCAGTGCTGACAGTAGTTATATCTATTCAAATATGCCATCCACAGCAGTACCCATAGCTACATGTCAACTATATCAATAGTTCCACTATAACACAACACACTTTTCTCCTCTCTGGTCCGGTGGTTTTCTCTTTGTAATAATAGATACAGCCACTTAAATGTGGGTATCTGTTTCTGAGCCAGCATACGTAGCTGGCCATTAGTATGTTGTTAAGAAATGATCTACAATTGGTTTTGGTAACAGAGAAGTGTGGCATTCCAGGACAATATATAAAATATATGATTCTCTGAATCGTGTACTGTTTGTCATGAACTTTAGGAGTTAGGAGCTTCACAAAAACCATTGGTATCTACGTTCTTAAAGTGTAACTCTACTTTTGACATGTCATAGAGACATGTCAGAAGTTTTAATCAGTTGGTGTCCCAGTGCAGAAACCCTCACCAATTCCTAAAGGAAAGGAGGAGAAGCAGTTAGCTGGGCATTGTCTTTCCTCACTTACTGAAGATAAGCTCCTAGGCTTCATTTGAGCTTTTCTTTAGCAAGGAAGAAGAGATATCTGAGCGCTTCTTCTCCTTTGTTTTAATAATTGCTAGATGTCTCTGCACCTGGATACCAAATAATCAAGACTTCTGATAAGGTAACTTAATACTCATATTGTTTCTCTTGTTCTGCTTACAGGGAAACCGATGTTTTCCTCCTGGATACCCAGACAGTGTGGGCTTCCGAAGAAGGATGGCTAGAGTTTGACATTACTGCAACCAGCAACTTATGGGTAATGAATCCACGACACAACCTTGGACTGCAGCTTAGCGTGGAGACTAGAGATGGTAATTTATGGTTAGATGTCTTAGATCTGAATTGCTACTGTCATGATTTCATACAGTGAGTCATCTTATATAAAGCTACAAAAAGATCACTATTGGTAAATAGCTCTAAAAGTTTTAAAAATAAGAACACGAGATTTGACTTGAGGCAACAGAAAACTTTTCCTAGAAGGAACATTGATGTGTGTGAAATAGTGTACAACTGAAGAGCATGAGAACATCATTTTAGTTTAGCCTACATATCCTAAACATCAAGTGTCTGCAAAAGTTGCACAGAAAAATTCACCTTGCAAAATATTTAAGAGAGGAAAACAATGCTACACATCAATCTACATTTAAATAGCTGAGACATAGCTTGAGTCAAAGGTAAGAAAGAGTTTCCTACAAGTGACAAAAGCTGTTATAAACAATGTTTCCTCTGCTTCAGACTTGGCAGATCTCTCACTTATGAAAACCAACAAAAATTATACAATATTCAAGGATCAGGAACCAAGCATCAGAATGTGGAAGAAAGGGGATTTAAGTTACTTTGCTGTTGGCCAGACAGGCTGGCCTGAGTATTTAATAAATTGCTGATCTAGTGTGGACGAAAATGCTTGATGTCAGAGGAGAGTGGGCAGAATGGTTTGAGATGACAGAAAGGCAACATTAACTCAAATAACCACTTATTACAACTAAGGCATGCAGAGTACCATCTCAGAATGTACAACACATCAAGCCTGAAAGCAGAGAGCTACAGCAGCAGAAGACCACATGGGGTGCCACCCCTGTCAGCTAAGAATAGGAAACTGAGGCTACAATTTGCACAGGATCCAAAATTGGAAGATTTAAAGAACATTGCCTGGTCTGATGAGTCTTTATTCCAGGGGTAACTTTCAGATGGCATGTTCAGAATGTGGTGTAAAACAACATAAAAGCATAGATCCATCCTGCCTAGTATTAACGGGTTGGGTTGGTGGTGGTGGTATACTGATGTGGGGAACATTTTCCTGGGACATTTTGGGCCCTTTAGTACCATTTGTGCATAGTTAAAGAGGTACTCCGCTGCTTAGAGTTTGGAACAAACTGTTCCAAATGTCGGGAACTCGTGATGTCATAACCCTGCCCCCTGATGACATAATGCCCCGCCTCCTCAATGCAAGTCTATGAGAGGGAGCATGACGGCTGTCACACCCTTCCCATAGACTTGCATTGAGGAGGTGGAGCGTGATGTCATGAGGAGGTGGGGCTACAAATTCATGAGCTCCCGGCGCCGGCTCCAGTGTTCTGAACAGTTTGTTCCAAATGCTGAGCAGCGGAGTACCCCCTTAAAATGTGACAGTATTGTTTCTGATCATGTTCATATTTTTATGACCACACTCATCTTCTGATGGCTACTTGCTGAAGGAGAATGCATCATGTCACAAAGCTCACATTATTTTAACATTGTTTTTTGAACATGACAATGAGTTCACTGTACTCTATTGGCCTCAGTCACCAGATCATAATCCTTTGGCATGTGGTGTAACAGGAGAGTCACATCATGGATGTGCAGCCAACAAATCTACAGCAACTACGTGATGCCTTCATGTCCATATGGACCAAAATCTCTGAGAAATGATTGCAGCCCCTTGTGATAAGTATGCCATGAATAATGAAGGCAGATCTGAGGGTGAAAGAGGGTTTAACACGGTACTAACAAGGTATACCTAATAAAGTGGCTAGTGAGTGTAAATAAAGTGATACTCCTAGCTAGACCAGGAGATTATTTTACTACAATGCACAAACAGCAAAACAGAACTGAAAAAAAAAGATATAAACATTTAAAACTTGAAAAAAAAAAGTTAATTAGATTAATACATTGCCTACTACATAAACACTGATATGTAAAGATGGAATAAAAAATCACTTAGAGTTTTATAAAAAAGGGACTTGATATATTTATTGCAAAACTGTTCATAAAATTGGATTTCATACCTTAATTTCACTTGTGATATTTACGGTAATATCTGCTTTTGCCTGTTGTACACTTTGGTGGAAAATATATTTTACAGTTATTTTTGATCATGGTTATATGTAGGCAGACCACTCACATGGATATTTCCATGCGTATATACATATACAGTATTTTACTAATAGACACTAATAATTTCTGTCATTTGGTTCCAGGTGAAAATGTAAACACAAAAGCCGCAGGTTTGGTTGGCAGAGATGGCCCATACGACAAGCAGCCATTCATGGTTGCTTTTTTTAAAGCAAGCGAGGTTCATCTGAGGACAGCTAGATCTGCAACAAGCAAACGCAAGAACCAGAATCGTAACCGCTACTCTCATTCTCAAGATGTATCAAAAGTATCCAGTGTAACAGGTACAGCGTTTTTATATCAATTTCTTTTTTATAGAGTGTGATGTGACCTCAAAAAAACAGCAGCTTGGTTAGAAAAGCTAAAGGTGTACCTGCATTGTCCTATTAGAGCCAGTCATGTAAGCAATGGTTCTGATCTGGCATAGTGTAATACTAATCAAAATATTTTTTTATAGAATTGTTTCTAGATTAATGTTTATAAAGATGAATTAGAATGTCACATATTCGAAAGTGTCTTCAGTTTGGCTTCTAAACACAAAAAAGTGCACTCTGCTTGCTGTGGATAAAGGACAATAGTAGAAGATGTTGTCAGTACAGATGGTATAAGAAATGAACAGACTAGAATTTCCACAGTTGTCTCTTTTCAAACCTTTGCTACATTTTTTTTAGTTGGGATGTTTATGCATAGTAGTATATAGCCACGGAATGACCATATAGCAATACCAACCACACAGTAGTTACTGCTCTAGCAGTGGCCACACAATTAGCAGCAGCCAAAACTGCATGTGATTGGTCCATTTTCACAACAAAACTAGTTCTTTTGCGATTTTGATAACTGATACCCTTTGTGATTCTCCACTGCTTTCTACCCAGCTATAAAGAATATTTGAGCTGCCCGACTGCAACCTTTGAAATGTAATTTCTCTACATTTATGGATCAGCATTGGAGATATTAGAGCCAATAATGAGATCCAATCCTGTCCTGTAGGATCAAGAAAGCCCTTTCAGAAGCCGGCTATCCTGATCCTATAGGTCCTGTTCTTGGTACTACATGACTTGTTCTCTGACCTATAGTATTCTGCTACACTAATTTTCCAGTACAAGAAAATGTACACATACTGTAGATTGTTTATTTGCAAGGTGTACATTGCCAGCAAACACAAGAAATGTTTGTAAATATTAAATGGGCACAACACTTACAACACACTTTGCATAAATTAATAGTACAAGCAAATATAAGTAGCTTCCCCATGCCTTTGTAATATTAGAAACGTTCTACGTGTCTTGTTCTTTACTTATCAGGTCCCTTTAATCCTCTTCCTAAATTCTGAAAAACCGCTAAAATCTGTCTTGAAAGCTAACAATGACAGCCAATCAGTTCACTGAGGGATCAGACACAATGCTGCCCATAGAAGTCTATAAAGAGAAGAATGAATAGAGACATTGTCAGAGAGACATTAGAGCCTCTCCCAGCTTGTAATAAGTGTTTCATCTCATCCTATTGCTTGATTCACAACTAACACTTCTCAGTAATGTCATCCATGCTACTACTGCCTCTAAGTGTTTGCTAGAAAGAGACATAGAGGAAGATCTTCTTTCCTGGTTTAGGCAGTATATGGGAGACATTATAGCAACTATACTCCATCCTTAATCCATCCATCTATGTGACAAGAGAAAATTAAAGATGGAGACTGCAGAGGGGAAACTGCTAAGAAATTTCATAAACAAACTATATAATTGCCAAAATATTACACACAGATTGCTTAACCTACAACATTGTTTAAATTGCGATGACCAATAAATTGCATCTGATGTTTTAGGGAGAGCAAAAATGAATAATAACAGCTAGTGTCACCGGCAAAAGCAACAGCTGGAGCTTGTCACAAAGACACTTTCTAATTGAATCCTTTATATTGAACCCTTTCCAAAACATCAGGAGTTTGTTAAAGCCACCAAGCAAGTTATATTAAGTAGGGCAAGATGTGAATTAGAAGAAGAACATTTTATTAATGTTATTAATAAATCTTGTGGAGGATCCCCAAGACTGAATGTACAAATCTGACCATGGGAAGAATCCAGTGGCATATGTGGAACCCATGGTTTATGTTTGTTTAGTAAATAGCTACAGGTGCACTTACCTATGGAGGTGAAGTCACGTAGCAGGAACAAAGCAGTTTATCAACTGTATGTCCTCTATGAATGGGACATTTAATGAAATATTCTCATTTCTGAACTGATTTCCATGAAATGTAAGATATCCCACTGGTGCATGTCTTAAACTGAATAGCAGAGCTTCTGTTTTAAAATTACTTTTATGATGAGAAGACCGTGTCCTTCGGTTGTTACTATGCAGCCAAAGCTCAGAAATCTGATATGAGCAGCAAGTTCCACGTTAAAGCAGATGTTTTTACGCTCAGATGTGACTGAACTGGAAGAGATTTTGTCTTGTCTCCTGTACAGTGCTGAGCCACCTTTTTTTTGTCTCTGGTAATATTTGAATATAATCCAATAGAAGGGAGTAGTGGTCGGCACTGCTATGCACTTATTGGGATGATGATGATCCTTTATTCACATCTGGTTCAGTCCAGCACGTAAACCACTTCGTAGTGCTCAATCTTAAAATAGAGTTTTGATAAATAGACAAGAAGAGGTTGATGGCACTCACGATTTGCAGTTAAAATTCTTTATTGTGGTCAGGTCGTCTCACAGATATGGCCCATTTTTAACTGCAAATCGTGAGTGCCATCAACCTCTTCTTGCCTATTTAATATTTGAATATGTTTGAAGTACTAGAAAAGAAACCTGAGGAAACTCAGCGGAATCTAGTCCATCTGATTGTATAAAGGCATTGCATTGGTAGTAGGGTATTTCTACTAAGACTTTGATGTCGTAAACGATGTCATTAGAGTGCTCATAAAACAGGTAACCAAGGGGTGTATGGTTTTCTTTGGTTTACCTTCTCTACCCTGAATCCATTCATACCTAGAGATTTCAATAAACTAGTATATTTAACCCTAGCATATTTAATATGCAAAGCAACGTTACTAAGATGCATTTTTCTGTCACTCCAGATTTCTCTCTCATTAATTTCTAAATAACCCAAGTGGTTTGAAGTCCTTTTGTTTTTAGCTCATATTACTCGTTGGTTGTCCGTAATATCTGGCCTTTAAGGAAATTGGAGAAAATCTCTTCTTAAAAGATGTAGACAAGTTACAGGTTGCAGACCACTAATTATATCATATATCATTAGGAACTCCCTTTCTGTTTTAGGCATTTATTTTGGAGTCTTTTATTTAAATAACATGGATTCTGTACTCTTATTTGCGCCTCACAGAATTTTTGGATCAGAGGCCGCCACCGAACATTGTTTAAACTGGAACACAGCTGCCCTGAAATACTATGATGAATTCTGGGAGGACAGAGGAACTATTACTATAACTGTTTGTTTTTAATTATGAGATACAGAAGCCAAAGGAAACATAATGAAAGCTAATACGCTCAATTATTCCAGCGTCATAAATCATGGGGTAAATTAAAACATGGCTGCCAAGTAGAAAATTTCCTCACCCAGCTTCTTCAGTCTTACTTATAATATTCCTTATACAGTAACTGCAAAACACTTAAGTTAAATTTATTGTGTATTTTCACCAAAAAGGATGTATGCACTGATCAGCTATAACATTTAAACCCCCTGCCTAATATTTTGCAGGTTTCCCTACCTCCTACCACCTAAACAGCTCTAACCTATCTAGCCATGAACTCCACAGGACTTCTGAATGTGTCCTGTGGTATCTGGTATCAAGATGTTAGCAGCTGATCCTTTAAAGGGAACCTGTCGTGTTGAAAATGCACCAAAATTAAACAAAATGCCAAATTGAACAAAATATTACTTTGTGTTGTTTGGTAAACACTGACATACTATTGCACCCAGTCTCTGCACAAAACATGAAAAACACCCAAATTTTAAATATTTATATATGCTTATATTCAATCCATCTTCAAATGTTTACAATACCACCGCACACTTCCTTTGTTTGCCCTGCTGCTCATATGGGACTTGTAGTCTAGTCCTAATACTTGTATACATGGTAGGAAGCAAGGTGCAGCTCCGCAACATGCACATGAAGTGGTGTCTCAAACCGGGTTCAAGGAGTCATACAAGATATCTATCCCACATTTCAGGGCCCCAACTCTTTCTCAAGCCTGTGCAGTGGAGTGACCCACACCCATTTACACCCATCACCAACAGCTTTCAATAAAAAAAGCAAGATTAGTGGAAAAAAAAATGTTGTTATGCATAAAGGGAGTATACCTAGCAAACACATGATGAAAATAAGTTAATAAGGCATGTAACTTATTTAGCATATTTTTGACCAATGGGGCAAACAAAGAAAGTGTGTGGTGGTATGTACTCTGTGGTGAGTGTTATATTGTGGCCATTAACTTTAAATTAAGTTAGACAATTTCTCATGATAAGAACCATGTACCCCTAAATAAATCATACAGGCCCAGATTTATCAAACCGTGTAAGAGAAAAAATAGAGTAATTTTTACACAGTAACCAATCACAGCTCAGGTTTCACTTTACCAGAGCTCGTTAGCTGAGCTGTGATTGGCTGCTGGGGGAAAATCGCTCTATTTTTTTCCCCACACAGTTTGATAAATCTGGTCCACAGTTACCTATTAACACCAGTATACAAGAAGGAATATTATTACCATACATTTCACAATCATACTGTTACTGACCAAATCCTGTATACTGAAACCAATATTATCATTGATACTAGTATAAAAGGAGGAATATTATCACCATCATACTGTTACTGACCAAATCCTTCATACTGAGATTAATTATTCCAGTATACAGGGAGGAATATTATCACCATACAAATTACTGTCATATTGTTACTAACCAAATCCTGTATGCTGAGGCCAATATTACTAATAATACCAGTGTATAAGGAGGATTATTATTACCATACATTTATCAACATACTGTTACTGACCAAATCCTATATGCTGAGATCAATATTACCAATAATACCAGCATACAAGGAGGAGACATTATCACTAGGGATGCACCAAAATTTCAGCAGAAAATTATCAGCCAAAAATGGGCTTATTGGCATTTTGCCAAAAGGAAAAATGTGCCCATAGATTTGGGGGTTGGGCCTGCGGTAGGGGCGGGGCTAGGTGCATGGGCACAATCACCCTGGGCAGAGGCAGAAGCAAGAGGTGCCATAAGTATTTTATCCTACACTGCTCTGGAGAGAAGTCCAGATGGGGCTGAGCTGTGATGATATAGTAGCTAAAGGACCTGCTGTGATGATGATGTCAGGTAGGATAGGCTGAGCTGAAGGGACTGTAAAAATCTAAAATAAATGACAACATAGTATGAAGTTTTATACAATGGGGCAGTATTATAGGTTGCAGATCACTGCAGCTGGTGCAGAACTACAACCCCCAGCATGTTCGGACAGCAAAAGGCTGTACTATAGCAGTACATGCACTTTATTGTGTAAATGGGCCTCATGCATTGCTGGTAGTTGTCATTGTTCGCTAGGAGTTGTACTGCTGCACCAGCTACAGAGCCACAGGATGCAGATCACTGCTCTATAGCACAACCTGCTGGGAGTTGTAATTTTGGGTCAGTTTTTGTTTTCACCCAAACATTTCCTAAATTTATAATCTCCCTGCATATTACCACCATGCTGTGACGGACCAAATCCTGTATAGTTACCAATATTACCAATAATATTAGTATAATAGGAGAAATATTATCACCATACATATTGCCATCATATTGTTACTGACCAATATTACCAATAATGCCAGTATTCAAGGAAGAAATATTATATCGTAATTTGTAGCTTGTGGGCCCCAAAGCAAAATCTGTAACAGGGCCCCATGTCTACCATGTGTCATTTATACTACTGGTGTCGACTTATGGGGCAAAGGTGTCTTGGGGCCCTTTAAGTCACAGGGCCCCGGTATGACTGCTACCTCTGCACCCCCTATAGTTACGCCCTAGATTATCACCATACATATTGCCATCATATTGTTACTGACCAAATCCTGTATATTGAAATTAATATTACCAATAATACCAATATACAAGGGACAATAATACCACCACACTATGAACACTACAATTACTACCACGTACTAGTACTAGCACTAGCACACTGCTACTTAATAAAATCCACTATACACAGACCAATATTCCTCCATGCAGTGACCATATAGAGGTACTTATCAGCTGTACACAGGATCTGTATACCATATACGTGATTATATTCAGGACCATATAGAAATAGGTACCAGCTGTACACATAATCTTTATACCATATCATTTATTATATTCAGGCCATATAGAGGTAGACACCAGCTGTACACAGGATCTGTATACCATATAAGCAATTATAACTACATCCAGGGACCGCCATGATGTCTTCTTCCAGCCAAAATTAATCTCTTCAGCATGGACTAACATGTTATACTTCTCATTTTTCCCATGGCCTCTCCACCTCTACACAATCTTCCCATCTATAGTCTCCGAAACTGTAATAATGCCCCCTTGGTGTCCTGCACTGTAAAAGTGGGTAAGTTAGTAAGTCCCCCGTAAAGTAGGTATATCCCCCACAGTAGGCAGGGGGTTTCCCCAATAGGTAGGTATGTCCCACAGTAGTTAGATAGTTATCTTAGTAGGTAGCCCCCCTCCCCAATACTTAAATACATGCTTGGGTAGGTGTTATGACCACAGCAGATGGAGGACATTAACAGGACACAGCAGGTGGAAAGCAGGTGGTGGATCCTCTGGGCCTGTGTGGATGTGTCACGATTCGGCTGGCTGGAGGTGGATCTCTGTGCCAGAGAGGGATTGGCGTGGACCGTGTTGGTGGACCGGTTCTAAGTTGCTACTGGTATTCACCAGAGCCCGCCGCAAAGCGGGATGGTCTTGCAGCGGCGGTAGCAACCATGTCGTATCCACCAGCAACGGCTCAACCTCTCTGACTGCTGAAGATAGGCGCGGTACAAGGGAGTAGACAAGAGCAAGGTCGGACGTAGCAGAAGGTCAGGGCAGGCAGCAAGGATCGTAGTCAGGGGCAACGGCAGGAGGTCTGGAACACAGGCTAGGAACACACAAGGAAACGCTTTCACTGGCACAATGGCAACAAGATCCGGCGAGGGAGTGCAGGGGAAGTGAAGTATAAGTAGGGAGTGCACAGGTGAACACACTAATTAAGCCTGCTGCGCCAATCAGTGGTGCAGTGGCCCTTTAAATTGCAGAGACCCGGCGCGCGCGCGCCCTAAGGAGCGGGGCCGCGCGCGCCGGGACAACACCGACGGGGAACGGGTCAGGTACGGGAGCCGGGATGCGCATCGCGAGCGGGCGCCTCCCGCATCGCGAATCGCATCCCGGCTGAGAGAGATATTGCAGCGCACCCGGTCAGCAGGTCTGACCGGGGCGCTGCAAATGCGAGGATGTTGCGAGCGCTCCGGAGAGGAGCAGGGACCCGGAGCGCTCGGCGTAACAGTACCCCCCCCTTGGGTCTCCCCCTCTTCTTCGAGCCTGAGAACCTGAGGATAAGACTTTTGTCTAGGATGTTGTCCTCAGGTTCCCAGGATCTCTCTTCTGGGCCACAGCCTTCCCAATCCACCCAAAAAATTTTTTTTCCTCTGACCGTCTTGGAGGCCAGGATCTCCTTCACGGAGAAGACGTCAGAAGAACCGGAAACAGGAGTGGGAGAAACAAGTTTGGGAGAGAAGCGGTTAATGATGAGTGGTTTAAGGAGAGAGACATGGAAGGCATTGGGAATACGAAGAGAAGGAGGAAGAAGGAGTTTGTAAGAGACAGGGTTAATCTGGCACAAGACTTTGAAAGGACCAAGATAGCGTGGTCCCAGTTTGTAACTGGGGACACGAAAGCGGACATATTTAGCGGAGAGCCATACCTTGTCTCCGGGAGCAAAAATGGGGGGAGTTCTTCTTTTCTTATCGGCAAATCTTTTCATCCGGGATGAAGCCTGTAAAAGAGAATTTTGGGTCTCTTTCCATATGGTGGAAAGATCACGAATCACTTCATCCACAGCGGGCAAACCAGAGGGCAAGGGAGTAGGGAGGGGGGGAAGAGGGTGACGGCCGTACACCACGAAAAATGGGGACTTAGCAGAAGATTCGGAGATTCTGAAGTTGTATGAGAATTCGGCCCATGGTAGAAGATCTGCCCAGTCATCCTGGCGAGAGGAAACAAAATGCCGTAAATAGTCACCCAGGACCTGATTAATTCTTTCTACTTGCCCATTGAATTGGGGATGATAAGAAGAAGAGAAGTTTAATTTAATCTTGAGCTGTTTACAGAGGGCCCTCCAGAATTTAGACACCTCTATCCGAGACACCTCTATCCGAGACGATCTGCGTGGGCAAACCGTGAAGGCGAAAAATGTGTACAAAAAATTGCTTTGCCAACTGAGGCGCTGAAGGAAGACCAGGAAGAGGAATAAAATGTGCCATCTTGGAAAATCGATCAACGACCACCCAAACAACTGTGTTGCCACGGGATGAGGGCAAGTCTGTAATAAAGTCCATACCAATCAGTGACCAAGGCTGTTTGGGGACAGGCAGAGGATGAAGGAGGCCAGCAGGCTTCTGGCGAGGAGTCTTATCCCGGGCACAGACAGTACAGGCCCGCACAAAATCAACAACATCCGTCTCCAGAGTCGGCCACCAATAAAAACGAGAGATGAGTTGCAAGGATTTTTTGATGCCCGCATGGCCTGCGAGGTGGGAGGAGTGTCCCCATTTGAGAATCCCGAGACGCTGGCGTGGAGAAACGAAGGTCTTCCCTGGAGGAGTTTGCCTGATGGAGGCTGGAGAAGTGGAGATCAGACAGTCAGGAGGAATGATGTGTTGCGGAGAGAGCTCTACTTCAGAGGCATCCGAGGAACGAGAGAGGGCATCGGCCCTAATGTTCTTGTCGGCAGGGCGAAAATGAATCTCAAAGTTAAAACGGGCAAAGAACAACGACCACCTGGCCTGGCGAGGGTTCAGTCGTTGGGCAGACTGGAGATAGGAGAGATTCTTGTGATCAGTGTATATGATAACTGGAAATTTTGATCCCTCCAGCAGATGCCTCCATTCCTCAAGCGCCAATTTAATGGCCAGTAGTTCTCGATCCCCGATGGAGTAGTTTCTCTCCGCCGGAGAGAAGGTCCTAGAAAAAAACCCACAAGTAACAGCATGCCCGAAAGAATTTTTTTGTAGAAGGACAGCTCCAGCTCCCACTGAGGAGGCATCTACCTCCAATAGGAAGGGTTTAGATGGGTCAGGTCTGGAGAGCACGGGAGCAGAAGAAAAGGCAGACTTGAGATGTTTAAATGCGTCTTCCGCTTGGGGAGACCAGGACTTGGGATTGGCATTTTTCTTGGTTAAAGCCACGATAGGAGCCACAATAGTGGAAAAGTGTGGAATAAATTGTCTGTAATAATTGGCGAACCCCAAAAAACGTTGGATAGCACGGAGTCCGGAGGGGCGTGGCCAATCTAATACAGCAGCTAGCTTATCTGGGTCCATTTGTAGTCCCTGGCCAGAGACCAAGTATCCTAGGAAAGGAAGAGATTGACATTCAAAGAGACATTTCTCCATTTTGGCATAAAGTTGATTGTCTCGAAGTCTCTGAAGAACCATGCGGACATGCTGGCGGTGTTCTTCTAAGTTGTCAGAAAAAATCAGAATATCGTCCAGATAAACCACAACACAGGAATATAAGAGATCACGAAAAATTTCATTAACAAAGTCTTGGAAGACGGCAGGGGCGTTGCACAGGCCAAAGGGCATGACCAGATACTCAAAGTGTCCATCTCTGGTGTTAAATGCAGTCTTCCATTCGTCCCCCTCCCTGATGCGGATGAGATTATAAGCACCTCTTAAGTCCAGTATGGTAAAGATGTGGGCACCTTGTAGGCGATCAAAGAGTTCCGAGATAAGAGGTAAGGGGTAGCGGTTTTTTACTGTGATTTTATTAAGTCCGCGGTAATCAATGCAAGGACGTAGGGAGCCATCTTTTTTGGACACAAAAAAAAAGGAGGATTTGCGGATAAACCCCTTTTTTAAATTTTCCTGGATGTACTCTGACATGGCAAGAGTCTCTGGAGCAGACAGAGGATAGATTCTGCCCCGGGGTGGAGTAGTACCCGGGAGGAGGTCAATAGGACAGTCATAAGGCCTGTGAGGAGGTAAAGTCTCAGCTTGCTTTTTGCAAAACACTTCAGCATAGTCCATATAAGCCTTAGGAAGACCGGATACAGGGGGAACCACAGGGTCACGGCAGGGAGTACTGGGAACCGGTTTAAGACAGTCCTTGAGACAAGAAGTACCCCAGTTCTTGATTTCTCCTGTGGACCAATCATGGGTTGGGGAATGGCGTTGAAGCCACGGTAATCCAAGAAGAATTTCGGAAGTGCAGTTGGAGAGGACCAAAAATAAAAAATTTTCGTGATGAGGTCCGATGCACATTAGGAGAGGTTCCGTGCGGTAACGCACGGTACAGTCCAATCTTTCATTGTTAACAGAATTGATGTAGAGGGGTCTGGCGAGACTTGTCACGGGATGTTGAACCTGTTGATGAGAGAGGCCAAAATAAAATTTCCTGCAGATCCGGAATCCAAGAAGGCCATGGCAGAGAAGGAAAAGGTAGAGGAAGATATCCGCACAGGCACAGTAAGGCGTGGAGAAGCAGAGTTGACATCAAGAACTGTCTCACCTTTGTGCGGAGTCAGCGTACGTCTTTCCAGGCGGGGAGGACGGATAGGACAATCCTTCAAGAAGTGTTCGGTACCGGCACAGTACAGGCACAGATTCTCCATGCGGCGTCGTGTCCTCTCTTGAGGTGTCAAGCGAGACCGGTCAACTTGCATAGCCTCCACAGCGGGAGGCACAGGAACGGATTGCAGAGGACCAGAGGAGAGAGGAGCCGGGGAGAAAAAACGCCTCGTGCGAACAAAGTCCATATCCTGGCGGAGCTCCTGACGCCTTTCGGAAAAACGCATGTCAATGCGGGTGGCCAGATGAATAAGTTCATGCAGGTTAGCAGGAATTTCTCGTGCGGCCAGCACATCTTTAATGTTGCTGGATAGGCCTTTTTTAAAGGTCGCGCAGAGGGCCTCATTATTCCAGGATAATTCGGAGGCAAGAGTACGGAATTGGATGGCGTACTCGCCAACAGAAGAATTACCCTGGACCAGGTTCAGCAGGGCAGTCTCAGCAGAAGAGGCTCGGGCAGGTTCCTCAAAGACACTTCGAATCTCCGTGAAGAAGGAGTGTACAGAGGCAGTGACAGGGTCATTGCGGTCCCAGAGCGGTGTGGCCCATGACAGAGCTTTCCCAGACAGAAGGCTGACTACGAAAGCCACCTTAGACCTTTCAGTAGGAAACTGGTCCGACATCATCTCCAAGTGCAGGGAACATTGCGAAAGAAAGCCACGGCAAAACTTAGAGTCCCCATCAAATTTATCCGGCAAGGATAATCGTAGGCCTGAAGCGGCCACTCGCTGCGGAGGAGGTGCAGGAGCTGGCGGAGGAGATTGTTGCTGGAGTTGTGGTAATAGCTGCTGTAGCATCACGGTCAGGCTGGCTGGAGGTGGATCCTCTGTGCCAGAGAGGGATTGGCGTGGACCGTGTTGGTGGACCGGTTCTAAGTTGCTACTGGTATTCACCAGAGCCCGCCACAAAGCGGGATGGTCTTGCAGCGGCGGTAGCAACCAGGTCGTATCCACCAGCAACGGCTCAACCTCTCTGACTGCTGAAGATAGAAGCGGTACAAGGGAGTAGACAAGAGCAAGGTCGGACGTAGCAGAAGGTCAGGACAGGCAGCAAGGATCGTAGTCAGGGGCAACGGCAGGAGGTCTGGAACACAGGCTAGGAACACACAAGGAAACGCTTTCACTGGCACAATGGCAACAAGATCCGGCGAGGGAGTGCAGGGGAAGTGAGGTATAAGTAGGGAGTGCACAGGTGAACACACTAATTAAGCCTGCTGCGCCAATCAGTGGCGCAGTGGCCCTTTAAATTGCAGAGACCCGGCGCGCGCGCGCCCTAAGGAGCGGGGCCGCGCGCGCCGGGACAAGACCGACGGGGAACGGGTCAGGTACGGGAGCCGGGATGCGCATCGCGAGCGGGCGCCTCCCGCATCGCGAATCGCATCCCGGCTGAGAGAGATATTGCAGCGCACCCGGTCAGCAGGTCTGACCGGGGCGCTGCAAATGCGAGGATGTTGCGAGCGCTCCGGGGAGGAGCGGGGACCCGGAGCGCTCGGCGTAACAGGATTTTTACATGTGCCATGCCAGGGAGTGGAGTCTAAGATGTTGCTGGTTTTCACCAGAGCCCACCGCAAAGCGGGATGATTTTGCTGCTGCAGGCGGCACCCAGGTCACAACCCCTGGCAGGACTCGTCCACACAGGTAGCTGGGGGGGGGGGTGGCGTGGCACAGAAGGACACTGGCAGGATGTATCAGATGGCAGAAGGTCAGGGCAGGTACACAGGTTCAGGTTAGGTAGGGAAACAGGGAACAGGTACACAGTAGCGAGACACAGGACTTCACTATGGCATAAACAACCAAAGATCCGGCAGGGAAGCAAGGGTGTAGGAGGAATATATGGACCAGGGGACAGGTGTAATCACTTTAATTCATTGGGCCCTTTAAGAAACAGAGCTCCAGCATGCGCGTGCCCTAGAAGGTGGAGGCACGCGCATCGGAGCTGCGAGGACAGGAACACAGTGAGGCAGTGGCTTGGCGAGACATGACACTGGAAAGCGATATTTATGGACCCGAGAGGCACCAATGAAGTTACCAGCGGAACCGGAATCCAAAAGAGAAGAGGCAATGAAAGAGGTTCTGGCAGAAGTGAACATTTGAAACGGGATGGTCAAGCGATGAGAGGCAAAATTCCCACCAAGGGATGCCCCTCCAACTTGACCAAGAAGAGAGTGTTCTCCCAGACGCGGAGGATGTACAGAGCAGTCTTTGAGAAAGTGCCCCGGACTGGCACAATATAAGCACAAATTCTCACTGCGTTGACGGGATCTTTCCTGTTGCGTTAGGCGAAATCAGTCCACATCCATAGCCTCTTTGGCAGGAGGCAAAGTAGATAGTAGAGGTGGATGTTGGAACACGGGTGCCAGTAGGGGTAATCACTGTGTTTGGGCAGGTTCTCCTTAAAAAAGAAGTTCTTCTTGCCTCTTGACAAAATGCACATCAGTACGGGTGGCCAAATGGATAAGTTCGCTCAAGTTAGTGGGAGAATCTCTTGCAGCAAGAGCATCCTTGATTCAAGGGAAAGTCCTTTTTTTAAAGTAGCACACAAGGCCTCGTCGTTCCAAGAAACTACTAAGGCAAGAGTGCGGAACTGAACCGCGTAGGCGCCAATGGGGGAGTTTCCTTGGCAAAGGTTCAGTAGAGCCGTCTCGGCAGAGGAGGCTCGGGCAGGTTCTTCAAAAGCTTTGCGGAATTCAGAAAGGAATGCAGACAGGTTCAAAGAGACCGGATCTCTACAATCCCAGAGAGGAGTAGCCCAGGCCAGGGCTTTTCGGGACAGCAGACTGAAGACTGAAGGCAAGCGCCACTTTAGCACACTCCATCGGGAACAGATCCGCCATGAGTTCGAGATGGACAAAACACTGTGTCACAAAGCCTCTACACAGCTTGGGGTCTCCGTCATACTATGAAGGCAAGGACAAAGGGAGCTGAGTCCCAGGATAAGCTGCAGGCAAAGGAGGAAGCTCAGGAACAGGTGGCTGCTGCTGTTGTTGCTGCAGCGCAGAAAGGAGCTGTTGCATCATGACTGTAAGTTGGGTCAGTTGTTGCGCCTGACGGGCTAACTGCTGCGACTGCTGGGCCACGACGGAGGGCCATGCCAGGGAGCGGAGCCATGCCAGGGAGCGGAGTCTAAGGTGCTGCTGGTTTTCACCAGAGCCCGCCGCAAAGCGGTATGGTCTTGCTGCGGCAGGCGGCACCCAGGTCGCTACCTCTGGCACGACTTGTCCACACAGGTAGCTGGGGGGGGGCGTGGCATGGAAGGACACTGGCAGGGCGTAGCAGATGGCAGAAGGTCAGGGCAGGTACACAGGTACAGGTTAGGTAGGGAAACAGGGAACAGGTACACAGTAGCGAGACACAGGACTTCACTATGGCATAAAGAACCAAAGATCTGGCAGGGAAGTAAGGGAGGAGGAGGAATATATGGACCAGGGGACAGGTGTAATCACTTTAATTAATTGGGCACTGGCCCTTTAAGAAACAGAGCTCCGGAGCGCCCTAGAAGGCGGAGGCACACGCTCCGGAGCTGCAAGGACAGGAACACAGTATGGCAGTGGCTGAGGAAGGTGAGTGACGGGCTGGGATTCGCATGTGGGCACGTCCCGCGATGCGGATCCCAGCCCCGCCGGCAACAGAGACATGTTACATTAGGTAGGTTGATCCCCCCCATGTAGGTAAATATGTCAGCATGTAGGTATCTAGCCAGGTAGGTAAGTAGCCAGGTAGATAGCCAGCTAAGTAGCAGGGAGGTAAATACATCCTTAGGTAGGTAGATTGGTATAGCTAGCTATTTAGATAGGTAGCCTGGTAGATAGGTAGCTAGTTAGGTAGGTAGCCAGCTAGGTACCCAGAGAGTTAAATATATCCCTAGGTAGGTAGATAAATATTCACATATAGAAAAAGAGAGTCCTGCTGCCGATACCAAAGCCCACTTGACTAATAGACACCAGCTGCTCTCCGTGGAATACTTGCAGGGGTGCAAACCAGATAGCATAGAACAAATCACAATATGTAGAAAAAGGAGGGCTCAATCTATAAATCAATAATTGCAGAGGTGCTACTTACAGCAAAAAAGAGCAATACAAAACTAAGGAGAAGCTATTGCTGTATAAAGTGTACACCCAAAAGAGTCAGTTTACAGATATAATATCTTATTATGAAAAAGCAGTTACAGAGAATATTAAACAAACACAAGGGCAGTTAAAAGCAATTTAAAGTTCAAACAGAGCAAAGCACAACATGGGAGAGGGGCCATGAACTCCCTCTCTCCACACTCCTGTCCTGCAACAATATGTCATGTACTGATGGCTGCTAATCCAAAGCAACACAGTGCATATTGTAAGGTATAGAACAATAATAAGTATAAATATCCACAATACACAAAGTGAAATAAAAAATAAATAAATAAGCATAGAGCAAATAAGAGGTAGCAAACCACAAATGGAGGAGCAGCTGAATATGCACTGCAGGACAGGATGACCAAGGATCCCACTCGTTCCGTCACTCCATGGTGACTTCCTCAGGGGTGTTGTGCCATTCTGCCCTTTATCTTGCTATATAACAATTGGAAATAATACCTGGCAGGTGGAGCATTCATCCAGCATCCCACATGGCACACATTCACTCACTATGTCCTGGCTTACACTTCCGCCCGCATTAGTCAGTGTGGGCATTTCTGCCCCATAAGTATCTATATTGTGCATGTGTCAGCTGCGCTTGTGCGCTGCCTCTGACGTAAAGCGTTAGTATCTATATTGCGCAACCGAAACATTGCCTGCTTGTAATGGAATAAAGCCAGCTTTTCTACACTACTACTTGTGAGTGCGGCAGTGTTTTTCCGATTGCTATATCTCCTAAGGATCCAGGACCTCCTACCTGCATGCGCCCGACCTCCTGCTTTTTTCTGCTTCTCTTTTGCAGTTTTTTTTTACATTTAGTTAGGTGGGTAGCTAGTTAGGTAGGTAACCAGGTTGGTAGGTAGCTAGTTAGGTAGATTATCAGGTAGGTAGGTAGCTAGTTAGGTTGGTAGGCAGCCAGACAGGAAGGTAGTAAGTTAGGTAGGTAGCTAGTTTGCTAGGTAGCCAAGTAGGTAGGTAGCTTGTTCGGAAGCCAGGTAGGTAGCCTCTGTACCTTCACAAGGGGTATTTTAAAAAATGTTTCCCTCTACTACTAACACATCACCTTCGTATCCAAATGTTTCATAATATATGCCAGCTCTTCATGGCTGTCATTGTCAAAAAATAATGTTCTTCACTTTTAAGTTTATGGGTGATTAGTGTATATGTACATTACATTATTATATTACTAATTATATATATTTTTTTACTGGCAGATTACAACAGCAGTGATCTTAAAACAGCCTGTCGAAAACATGAGTTGTATGTCAGTTTTCAAGACTTGGGTTGGCAGGTATGGACAACAGACTATGTAATATGTATACTGTAGTTGTTACATTAAAATATAACAAAGTATTTAAACTGTTTGGTGTCAATGTCACCAAAACTTTGTAGGTTTTTGAACAAATCATGTTAGAATGCTATAATAAATATACTCTATACTATAAATTACACTGTCATCATATGACATTTCTTTTCTGTCTGACCACAGTGCTCTCTGCTAACACTTCTGTTCATGTCAGGAACTGTCCAGAGCAGGAGCAAATCCCCATAGCAAACATCTCCTGCTCTGGACAGTTCCTGAAACGGACAGAGGTGTCAGCAGAAAGCAGTGTGGTCAGACAGAAAAGAAATTAAAAAAGAATAGAACTTCCTCTGTAGTATACAGCAGCTGATAAGTACTGGAAGAATTAAGATTTTTTTTAAAGAATTTATTTACAAATCTGTTAAAGGGGTATTCCAGGCAAAACCTTTTTTTATATATATCAACTGGCTCCAGAAAGTTAAACAGATTTGTAAATTACTTCTATTAAAAAAAATCTTAATCCTTCCAATAGTTATTAGCTTCTGAAGTTTTCTGTCTAACTGCTCAATGATGATGTCACGTCCCAGGAGCTGTGCATGATGGGAGAATATCCCCATAGGAACTGCACAGCTCCCGGACATGAGTCATCAGAGAGCAGTTAGACAGAAAACGACAACTCAACTTCAGAAGCTAATAACTATTGGAAGGATTAAGATTTTTTTAATAGAAGTAATTTACAAATCTGTTTAACTTTCCGGAGCCAGTTGATATATAAAAAAAAGTTTTGGCCTGGAATACCCCTTTAAACTTTCTGGCACCAGTTGAATTTTTTTTTCCACCGGAGTACCCCTTTAAGCAACATTTCCTGGTAAACAGCCTAGCAAGTAAGAGATACCATTTGATCTATTGTAAAATCTAATAAAAATTGTAGCAGATGCTTTTTAAAGGTATTCTATTTATTTGGGTAATCTTTTCTGGGACATATTTAACCCTATTTTGTATGATTCCTTCTCTCCTCTGTGACTTTTCTGTGCAAAAAAAAGCAGTTGTAACTTTTTGTAAGACTTTTTAAAAGTGCTCTCCAAAGGCAGTTTTGTAAGGCAGGTCTTCCCTGGCTTAGGTTTGCAACTTCTTTGCAGTGGTTTGGACTTTGTTAATGCCTATGTGGACATTCACACTTAAATTCACATACATTTGTGACCATTGCAAAGTGAAAACTGAAACTTGTTTAGGTAAGGCTTTTTATTACTTTCTGCAAAAAAATATTCTAAATGCAATAAAAAATCTTCCCCACAATGTTTTCCTTCTTTTAGTATACACTCCAAGCTGCTTCACAGTAAGGACCATTAAAAGTTTATAATTCCATCAGACACTAATTAATATAGAGTAGCTGTCCTCCAGATGAAAGAAAGTTGTCTCTCTAGTGCCATCTATTGGACATGACCACCCTGTAAGTCAGTGTCCAACCCTTTAAAGGTAATCTGTCATCAGTGTCACCCACACTAATCTATTGGTATAGGTTTGTAGGGTGGGTGACACTGATGACAATGATACATGCCTCCCCCCTCCCCCCCCCCCCCCGATATTATTGCTTTTCTTGATATGATTATCAGGAGCTTGGTGCACAGGGGGTGTTCCCGCACGCTGACGTCTGTCTTCAATCTTCATAGGAAGCGCTTCTACCCCCTGTGCTGAGGCTCCTATGGTGCAGAATAGAGCTCCACTCTGCAGAATAACAGAGAAGAGAGGAAAGCCTTGATTTATCTTTCATCATTTGGATCACCTTTAACAGACAGACAGGCTTAGCTTGGAGATACACAGCCTAGGCTTTCTCAGGCTCTCTCTCTCCCCACGTCCTGTGTTTTGTCCTGATCTGTCTGTTACTATAGACATCATTTCCCTAACAAACAGACAGTTGACAGTGGAATGCAGGGAAGGGAGACACCCAGTGGTGATGATTTAAAGGGGTATTCCGCCCCTGGCATCTTATCCCCTATCCAAAGGATAGGGGATAAGATGTTAGATCGCCCCGGTCCCGCTGCTGGGGACCCCGGGGATCGCTGCTGCGGCACCCCGCCATCACGGGCGATACAGGGGCCGAAGCAGCGTGACGTCATGGCTCCGCCCCTCATGACTTCACGGCCCAGCCCCTTAATTCAAGTCTATGGCAGGGGGCGTGACGACCGCCATGCCCCCTTCCCATAGACTTGTATTGACGGGGCAGGCCATGACGTCACGAGGGGCGGAGCCGGGACGTAACGATGCTCCGGCCCCTGTATTGCCCGTCATTACGTGCAGAGCGATCTCGCTCTGTGCAGTAATGATAGCGGGGTGCCGCAGCGGCGATACCCGGGGTCCCCAGCAGCGGGACCCCGGCGATCTGACATCTTATCCCCTATCCTTTGGATAGGGGATAAGATGTCTAGGGGCGGAATACCCCTTTAAGAGCTGTTTTTCTGCAGTAAGAAGTAATTTTTTTTCACATAGGCTATCACATGGAGGGAAGTTGTTTAAAATTATATTGACTATTTAGGTTGGTCATAATATGGATATTTGTTATTCTGTGTAAAAATGCATTCACCAAGTCCATATTTAGGGTGCATTCACACCACGTTTTCTTCATACGGTCACCGGCCCGCATATTATTCATTTGAATGAGCAGACCGGAGTCAGATAGTAACTCCAATCGGCTCATTTTTGCCCTGTATCTGGTTTTGTGGCCGGACTGAAAACCTTAGCATATCATGTTTTAAGTCCGCCCACTAAATTGGATACGGGGCAAAAATGAGCAGACAAGAGTCACTGGTCTCTGGTCGGGTCATTCAAATGAAGGAAATGTGGCCCAGTTTTGACACTTCCCAGCCAGATCTGGTGACTGTATGAAATAAAAGTGGTGTGAGTGCACCCTTATTTGTATTCAATATATGTTTTCAGATGTATACTTACTGTATCTCTGTGTCTTAAAGGACTGGATAATAGCACCAAAGGGATATGCTGCAAACTACTGTGGAGGAGAATGCTCATTTCCGCTGAATGCTCACATGAATGCCACAAACCATGCTATTGTGCAAACCCTGGTGAGTAATGTATGGTACACATCAATATCTGCAGGTTTTTATAGAGCTGTCTCGATTTGCCAAAAATAGCCAAACTATTGTAGGTTTTTTTTACTTTATTTTTATTTATTTTTTTATATAAGAAAACAAGATGTTTGTGTTCATCTAAAACATCCCTGGAAACTAGTAAGTGATTATTTCCATGGGAACTGGTTGTTTTTTCCTGTTCTCTAAATTATAAATGAATTTTAGCCTGGTTGTTAAAAATCAGAAAGGCATTTAGGCCACATTGAATTTAATACGTCACATGTCATATATACCGTATTTTTCGCCCTATAGGACGCACCGGCATATAAGACGCACCCTATTTTAAACGTGCAAAATCTAGAAAAAAAGATTCTGCACCCAACAGTGATCTTCAACCTGCGGACCTCCAGATGTTACAAAACTACAACTCCCAGCATGCCCAGACAGCCGTTGGCTGTCCGGGCATGCTAGGAGTTGTAGTTTTGCAACAACTGGAGGTCTGCAGGTTGAAGACCACTGGATAGGAGGTAGTACTCACCTGTCCCCGCTGCTCCGGACCCGTCACCGCTGCCCTGGATGTCGCTCCATCGCTGTCGCCGTGTCCCTGTTGTGTCCCCGACGCTCCGGACGTCTTCTTCCCTGGGATCCAGGCTCTCCGTCACGGTCATCACGTCGCTACGCACGCCACTCCTATTGGATGACGGGACGGCGTGCGCGACGACATGATGACGTCGAAGGAGAGCGCCGGCCATGCAGGGGATCCCGGCACGGAGCAGACACCGAGGAGGCAGGTAAGGTCCCTTCCGGTGTCCTGTAAGCTGTTCGGGAAGCCGTGATTTCATCGCCTGACTGAACATCCGGGTTAGTGTTAGTTTCACTTCAGACACGGCGGTCAGCTTTGATGGTCGCGTCTGAAGGGTTAATACAGGGCATCACCGCGATCGGTGATGTCCTGTATTAGCCGCGGGTCCCGGACGTTGATGGCTGCAGGTATTCGCCGTATAAGACGCACCAACTTTTCCCTCCCAGTTTTGGGGAAGAAAAAGTGCGTCTTATACGGCGAAAAATACGGTATGTAACTCAGAACCATGTAACTCATAACCACTATGGCTTGACATTGGTTTTTGTTTTTTTCTGACCAGGTTCATCTTATGAATCCAGAGTATGTCCCAAAGCCATGCTGCGCTCCGACCAAGTTAAATGCCATCTCAGTGCTTTATTTTGATGACAACTCTAATGTCATTCTCAAAAAATACAGGAACATGGTGGTAAGAGCATGTGGCTGTCATTGAGAATGGGATCCCTTCAGTTCAAGGAGTGGACAAGTGAAAGAAGACCATCCAATAATATCACTTTCACTTGTTTGCATATTGCTAATAGAGACTGAAACATTCAGCAAGAGCATGGTCGATGCTTATTTATAAAGATGCCAGTTATGTGTATTACTTGTACTCACAGGATGGTCATTTCACTTCAAAGTTGGACATATCTTCCGAAATGAAATTTTGCAAATTCATTATCTTAGCTTGGATCAAGCTGTGTTTCAATTTAAAATAAATAATATATATGTATATTAACCTCTTTGTGCCGCTTTGGTGGTCCAGAGTCTGAACTGTACAAAAGAGTTAAGAATCGAAAGAAACAACACCAGCAGTATTTGTCAATGTTGCATCTGTAAATAATTGTTTTGCATAATTCTGCTTATATTACTTAGTGTTTTTGTCTCTGTGCCTTGGAGTATAGTATTTCCCTGGTATTAAATCTTTACTACCCCATATTTTGTGACGAACATGACTGCATAGATACAGATCAACATATTTTCAATAGATTTCATTATGCTTGAGTTAAGTATATAATCCACATGGAAATGTAGTTCTTAAAATCTTGAAGGTGCTGCCTTCCATGTTGTGTCATAATAGCACAAAAGACTTTACCTCTTCCCTGGTCTCCTGCTACAGCCCAGCGTGTGTTTCTGTCATATTTCAGCAACTTGTCCTCCTGTATAAGGCTTCAGACAACTGATGTTACGCAGTGTGCGCCACGTGTTTAAAGCTGCACCTTTAACTAAAGACATCATAGCGTTCCTAGGAATCGCACTGGTGCAGGCAGGATGGCCATTGAGTGCCTGCCACTGGCCCCAAGAGAGGGCTCAACTTCCTCTAGCAAATTAGGTAAAAACAACATGCCTCTGAAAAATTGCCACCGCTTTCATTCTCTATGCTGGAAGGAGCAACTACCCCAGGCTATACCTGGGCTGCAGGTACCCTCTTCCAATAACAGGGTCCACTAATGAAAGGTGGGAGGCGCTGCCTTTTTATCTCTTTATACTTCCTGTCCTTGGGAGGAGGGAGGACAAAATCTCTCTCTCCTGGGGCTGTCAAGAATCATGGGAATAGGTACCTTTTAATCAAATATAGAAAAAAAAATCCATATTGAGGGGAGATTTACCAAAGGAATAGTGGTGCAGTTGCCCATAGCAACCAATCAGATTGCTTCTTTCATTTTTAAAGAGGCCTGAGTAAAATGAAAGAAGGGATCTGATTCGTTGCTTTGGGCAACTGCACCATTCTTCCTCTAGAAAGGTTGTGATAAATCTCCCCAAATGTACTCATGAAAATACTATAAAGCACACAACCCCACAAAATCTTGATTATCAGACAACCAGTAAATCAATTTTGCAGACAATATTGCTCAAATTCATTCATTTGTTGTGCAATAGTTTATTTCAAGACCTTGTATCTAGTGGTAACAATTACTGTTCCTCCAAAAATAGCCCTATGAGCTCCTACTTGGCAAATAGAGTGCTTTCCATAAAAAAGGGGCCCTATACAGGGACTTAGGGGGAGATTTATCAAGACCTGTCCAGAGGAAAGTTGACTAGTTGTCCATAGCAAACAATCAGATCACTTCTTTCATTTTTAACAAGGCCTCTGCAAAATGAAAGAAGCGATCTGATTGGTTGCTATGGGCAACTGGGCAACTTTTCCTTTGGACAGGTTTTGATAAATCTCCCCTTAGTGTTCTTGTACAGGGCAACCCTTTTTAGGGTTATTATTGAAGGAGTTATCCAGGAATAGAAACACATCTCCACACATGTCCTCAGGTTATGTGTGGTATTACCACTTGGTTCTGTTTACCTCAATGGAACTGAGCTGCAATACCACATACAACCTGAGGGCAGAGGTGGTGCGGTTTTTGTAACAGTTCTGTGTTTTTATCCCTGGATAACCCCTTTAGATCAGTATAACCTATGAAGTAGGTGAGAGAGAAAAAAGCTATCATTATGGACTTGAATTTTAGTCTTAATCATCACTTAAACATTTCCTGTTGCATTATTTGAAAGACTTTGGTTTAGAAATATCTGACTCTCAGGATCCAAATTGACAGTTTCAGCATCTTGACCTTTTAAAGGGGACCTGTGGCCTTCCCAAACATAATGATTTTTAAATACCCCCAGAAAGCTTAGGGTACCCTGAGTCACCCCACATTCCCGAGATATACAGGTTTTTGTACTCAATCTGATTGTCATTGAATCTGTCGGATGGGTGTACCCTTTATTACACCCCCTGTCTGCTGATGCTGCAGTGGGGGGCTGGGATTTACATAAGATGCCTTCTGGAGCCGGCTGTGTGATCTGAAGCAGCAGGATGGCAAGAAAAAAGCCTCAGAATTCCTGGCTGTTTACCCCCTTGATGTTAAATAGTACCTCTCATAATCTTGTTAGATTTTATAATCCTCCCAGTTCACTGCCCCCATCATGATAAACCACCCCCTGCCTTTATTTTTATTATTTGTTAGTTTTCTACCTTGATATTGCTCTGTATTTTCTGCTCAGCCTCAGGTTCAGATTAACAGACAGGGAAGGGCAGCAGGCGTGACATCATCTGAAGCCATACAGGGGAGAACTTCCTCCCTCACTCTGCTACACACTGCCCAGATCAGTTCAGTGTGTGAGAAGCGCTATGATTGGCTAAGGCCTTACACCCCTCCCCCCCCCCCCTTCAGAACTCCAGACTGCATTTTCTGATTTTGGACTTCTGCCAGGCCAGCAGGAGTTCAAAGTCTGTGCAATAGATAGGGGGAACTGTGCTCCGAACAAGTAGGGTGACACCTAGTGGCAGCTTTTTTATACACAAATAAAACATAGAAAATATAATTTTTTTTAAACAAACTTCCATGGAAATTCTTTTTAAATTTAGCATAAGGGGTGCCATAGCAAAACTTAGTTTTAATGAGCATGCCCTTTTTAAGCTCCAGAGTCATGATGCTTTACAACTCATCCAGAAGGGCTCTCTGGCTCAAACAGATGTTTGGTGATGTCCCCTCAAAAACCACTTTTGCGATCTTCCATTTAAGACAGAGGGTATGTTTGGGTCACAACGTGACAAAATATTGGTGTCCCTGAGTAAGTCAAAAAGGGGTTTCCATTTCCCTTAGAAGACAAAGGCCTAGACAGTTTCTGAGACAGGCTTGCAGATCACCGGCTAACAGAAGAATCAGGTTTCAAACTAAGCAGTGTCCCTTCAGATCCGGTGGTGATACTCAAGCCTTGGGATCTAGAAAGAAGCTATATCAATGAGGTAAAGACCAAACTTTATGATGATGCCTAGAGTCCTGCTCCATTCAATGCCTGGATTCTCCATTTCGCTTCAATATGGAAAGACACTTCCATGGACGTGTAATGTCAAGAGGCTACTCTATAGAATTCTCATGTCTACCACCCAATGTGTTCTTCCTACATCCAGAACATCTGTTTGACCTCATCAGAGATCTGATAAAAAAAGGTGGGCTTTAGAATGTGTCTCTCTTCACAAAAGGGGTACAGGAGTGTAAAAGAGAATTTTTGCAGTGTCGGAAAAAAAAAAAAAAGTTCATTATTAGCAAGCATTTTAAGATAAGATCATATCATTGTTTTTTTTTTTTTTTTTTTTAATAGAAGTAACTTTACAGCCACTCTGGACTTCAGAGATGCAGAGTGGTGATTTTGTAAGGGAAGATTCAGCACGTTATATTTATGTGCCTTCTCTTCAACATATCCTCAACACCAAGGGTATATACAAAAATGGTTGCAATACTCAGGCTGCAAGGAACATTTGTTGTTCCATACCTGGACAGATGTGCTGGAGAAGGATAGATTCTGATGGAGCTTTGATCAGCCATAGGCTGAATCTGCAGAAGTCCAATCTATATTAATCCACAAGGTGCAGGTTTCTGGGGTTTGTGCTGGATTTTTCAGCCATGAAGCCTCTTTTTACCGTAAGAAAGGATCTCCAAGCTTTTGTCAGGAGTAAAGAACCTTTTGTTCTGTTGCTGAACTTCCATCTAGAAGTGGAAGTGAGTTTTTGGGGCTGGTGAAGTCTTCTCTAGAAGCTATTTCTTGGGCCTGAATGCATTCCCATCAAGTCTAAACACTCCTCTCTCGCTTTCAGAGCTCACCAAGAAAGACCTTAGATGGTGGCTCAGCACATACATGGTATCTTGCGAGCAAGATCTGTCCAGTGCTCTCAAGTTAACACTTATGACTAATGCATCCAAGCAAGGATGGGGAGCGCATATAGGGAACCACTGGGTCCAACTGGAGTGGTCTACCCAGGAGACTCCTCCAACTTAGATGTGGGCAGTTCATCTTGCCTTGCTCCATTTCTCGTGTCTTGTCCTGGGTGGGAGAGTCCTCATTATATCCAACAACCTGGTTTATTATCCCTGCAGTTGATGGAAAAATGCAGGTCTCAGTGGCCTGGTCAGAAGACCATCTGGGGGACTTACAGACAGTCCACATCAATCTAGATAGAAGGGAAAAAAATCTTAGATATAGTTAATATAAAAATCTGATTAAACAATAGGTCATTTGCTGATTACACATTAATTAATTTTAAGTTCTCCAATCAACTTGTGATCTACCATGCAGCACCCACCTGTAGCGGCTTCTGGAACCGCTGGAGGTCCTCAGGCTGAGTCCATCTTGACCACCAGGACGGAAGATCGTGACATCACGACTCCGCCCCCGTGTGACATCACACCCTTCCCCTCAATGCAAGTCTATGAGAGGTGTCGTGGCAGCGACAAATCAAATTACTGTAACTTGAAAACAGCAGTGTGTGTTTACTTGGTCAACAAATGTGCAAAAAAAAAAAAAAAAAAAAGAAGTAAAAGGGGCAAATACTTTTCTACAGCACTATATTATCATTGCTGCGTACATTATGGTGTTGTGGTGTTCTAGAGGCAGTACCATGCTGGGCTCCCTGGCATCAGTGTCTCCCTGCTTTTTACCATATGTTTTATACTGCATGCTGAATAAATTGACATAACTGCTTCTGATCCGGAGACTGTTGTGTTGCTCTGCATCTGGATGTTTACATTCTCATTTTATGTACAATTCTTTTATGTTGCTTAGTACCAAATGCCTCTGAAAAATGCAGATACACAACATCCACAGCCTTAGTACAGTGTACAACTTATTTCCTATAGAAGTGACAAAATTTGTTCCCTCCTTAACCTATACTGATTCTGAGTTAGCAGCTCTTTTTCCAGTTTATATCGTGGTAGTTGAAGGCCCCATTATTCCATTATTTTGCTTACATTATATTTGGGGATAAACCCCTATTCGTATTTTACTATTGTTTCTTCCTCCACATGCTACTTTTCTTCACATAGGTCATCATGCAGTATAGTCTTTAGATAGGATCTTTTATATACGCAAACCCCTTTGTACGGTCATTTCTGGACAGACAACCTGGAAATTAACCAAAGTTATAAACTACCATCCAGCCATGCCACTTTACCAAACCAGATCATATTTTTAATCAATAAAAGTTCAATATTATTAGTGTGGCTTCTGGCATTAGTATACATGCAATTTAGTTTGCCATGTCAATACACCAATCTCTAGCTATAACCAAGTGAAGCGCATGGTAACAGGTATTGCCACGTCCATAATGACGTGTACTATAAAACTATAATGTAAATTATCCCGCACGGTGAACACCGTAGAAAAAAAACAAAAAAGCGCAAAAATTCGCCAATTTCGTTACAAATAGTGGAAGAAAGAAAGATTTAAAAAAGGTAGCACGTATCGCAAAAATGATACCAATAAAAAGTACAGCTCATCCCGCAAAAAATAAGCCCTCACTTAATTGCGTCAAACAAAAAATAAAAAGTTATGGCTGTTGGAAAATGAATGGCAGGAAAATAATTTTGCTCGTAAAAAGGAGAAGAAAAAAAAACATAGAAAGCTATATAAAATGGGTATCGCCATAATCGTACTGACCCACGGAATAAATATAACATCACTTTTACCGCACAGTGAACACCATAAAAAATACACTGCTCAAAAAAATAAAGGGAACACTAAGATAACACATCCTAGATCTGAATGAATGAACTAATCGTATGAAATACTTTTGTCTTTACATAGATGAATGTGCTGACAACAAAATCACACAAAAATTATCAATGGAAATCAAATTTATCAACCCAAGGAGGTCTGGATATGGAGTCACTTGCCGCCAGTCCTTTGATGATGCTAGGTAACCAGCAAAACACCGTCAGGACTCTGGCTTGTGAATAACTTTTAACTTGCATGGTTTCCTGTCAGCACCATTATACATTGTCAGCTAGTGCCTCAGTGGTGGCCATACAAGTGTTGCGGCACACATCAAGAGGCTCTTCCATTACTATGATTTAAGTGTGCTAGACAGGCCCTGTTATTTTAACTATTGTGGTACACACACACACGTGTTACCAATTGTCTCTGAATCAGATTGCACTTTTAAAATGCATAACAATAAAAGTTATATTTTATTTTGGGGGGGGGGGGGGGGTTCTAGTTTAGGGCACCCCTTTGGGGTTTTCCCTAAAGTTGTTGTTTATAGTTATTGCCCTGTAATCCCCTGAGGTTTTGTTGTTTATATGGATATGGAGTCACACTCAAAATCAAAGTGGAAAACCACACTACAGGCTGATCCAACTTTGATGTAATGCCCTTAAAACAAGTCAAAATTAGGCTCAGTAGTGTGTGTGGCCTCCACGAACACGTATGGCCTCCCTACAATGCCTGGGCATTCTCCTGATGAGGTGGGGATGGTCTCCTGAAGGATGTCCTCCCAGACCTGGACAGTCTGTGGTGCAATGTGGCTGACACACTCCAGCCACATGAGGTCTAGCATTGTCTTGCATTAGGAGGAACCCAGGGCCAACCGCACCAGCATATGGTCTCACAAGGGGTCTGAGGATCTCATCTCGGTACCTAATGGCAGTCAGGCCCCCCCCAAAGAAATGCCTGCCCACACCATTACTGACCTACTGCCAAACCGGTCATGCTGGAGGATGTTACAGGCAGCAGAACGGTCTCCACGGCATCTCCAGACTGTCACGTGATCAGTGTGAACCTGCTTTCATCTGTGAAGAGCAGAGGGCGCCAGTGGCGAATTTGCCAATCTTGGTGTTCTCTGGCAAATGCCAACATCTGGCACGGTGTTGGGCTGAAAGCACAACCCCCAACTGTGTGACGTCTGGCCCTCATACCACCCTCATGGAATCTGTTTCTGACTGTTTGAGTGGACACATGTCACATTTGTGGCCTGCTGGAGGTCATTTTGCAGGGGCTCTGGCAGTGCTCGCTCCTTTGCACAAAGGCAGAGGTAGCAGTCCTACTGCTGGGGTTGTTGGCCTCCTCTCACGGTCTCCTGATAGTGCCTCCATGCTCGGGACACTACGCTGACAGGAAACAGCAAACCTTCTTGCCGCAGCTCGTATTGATGTGCCATCGGTGGATGAGCTGCACTACCTGAGCCACTTGTGTGGCTGTAGACTCTGTCTGATGCTACCAATAGAGTGAAAGCACCGCCAGCATTCAAGTGACCAAAACATCAGCCAGGAAAGCATAGGAAGCTAAACAAGTGTCTGTGGTCACCACCTGCAGAACTCCTTTATTGGGGTGGGGATATTGCTAATTGCCTATAATTTCCACCTGTTGTCTGTTCCATTTGCACAACAGCATGTGAAATTGATTGTCAATCAGTGTTGCTTCCTAAATGGACAGTGTGATTTCACAGAAGTGTGACTGACTTGAAGTTACACTGTGATGTTGAAGTGTTCCCTTTATTTTTATTTTTTTTTGAGCAGTGTAATAAAAAAACGCCCAAAGTTTTTTTTTTCCAATTTTTCACAATATTTAGAAATTTTTCACAAAAAATGCTGCATGTGTCAACAAAATGCACTACTTATATAAAGTACCAAAATGTCACAAAAAAAAGCATTCTAAAATTATTACCTTTTAACCACTTGAGGACCACGGGCGTACAGGTACGCCCTGACACTCTGGTACTTAAGGAACAAGGGCGTACCTGTACACCCGTGGAAATTTCAGTCCTCGCTGCGTGCTTGCCTGGCAATTCCGGTCATAATCAGGAGCGCTGCTATTGTCAGACCAATAGCAGCCGGCAGGGGAGGGGTTAATGTCTCCCTTCTGGCAGCTCCGCTAGCCCACTGAGTTCAGTCAGCAGGAAGAGCTGTGAGAAGGAGCCCCCCCTCCCCAAACATAAAGTAGACATATTGTATTTGAGAATCAATATATAATTTGGAATGTCTGTTTACCTTACAAGCAGAGAGCTTCAAAGTTAGAAAAATGCTAAATTTTCTATTTTTTCCATCAAAGTTTGGTATTTCACCAAGAAATGATGCCAGTATCGACAAAAATTTACCACGACAAAGTAGAATGTCACGAAAAAAACAATCTCTGAATCAGAAAAGTAAAAGCATCCCAGAGTTATCAATGTTTAAAGTGACAGTGGTCAGATGTGCAAAAAAATGCTTTGGTCCTTAAGGAGAAAAGTGGGCTTGATCCTTAAAGCCTTCCCGTCAGATCCCAAAAAAAAAACAAAATTTTAACCCGCTTGCCGTAGAACAACTGGTATAACCTGTCCGCTGCAGCACGGGAGGGTTATGAAACGAGCTCAGGAGCTGAGCTCGCATCATACCCGCACAGTCCGAGCTGCTATCAGCAGCCAGAACCCGTGGCTAATGCCGGACATAGCCGTCTGGCAGATGTGCGGCATTAACTCTTTAGACGCGGCAATCAAAGTTGATCAACACGTCTAAAAGTGAAAGTAAAAGCATCCCCGGCCAGCTCAGTCAGTCGCGATGTCCTGATCAGCTAGGACGCAGCAGGAGGGGCGCTTTACCTGGCTCCTGCACGTGGCACCGAACAGCGACGGATTGCTGCAAGCCTGAAATCCAGGCTTGAGCAATCAACCGCCGATAACCCTGATCAATGCAAAACCATGGCTTTGCAGTGAACTGTGTAAAAGATCAGTGTGTGCAGTGTTATAGCCCCCTATAACACTGCAAAAAAATAAAATAAATAGTGATCATTTAACCCCTTCCCTAATAAAAGTTTGAATCACCCCTTTTCGCATAAAAAAACAAAACAAAAAAAAAACTAAAGATAAAAATGTGGTATCGCCGCGTGCATAAATGTCCGAACTATAAAAATCTATCGTTAAACTGCACGATCAATGGCGTATGTGCAAAAAAATTCCAAAATAGCGTATTTTCGTTCACTTTTTATAACAAAAAAATAACAAAAAAAAATGAATAAAAAGCGATCAAAAAGTCCGATCATAAAAATGGTACCAATAAAACTTCAGATCACAGTGCAAAAAATGAGCCCTCATAACCGCCCCGTAGATGAACCAATAAAAAAAAAGTTATAGTGGTCAGAAGATGACAATTTTAAACATACATTTTCCTGCATGTAGGTTAGGATTTTTTTTCCGAAGTAATAAAAAAAAAAAAAAAATCAAACCTACATAAGTAGGATATCATTTTAATTGTATGGACCTACAGAATAAAGATAATGGCCCTCATTTACTAAGAGTGTCGGTTTAATCTGAGTGTTTTCCCTGAATTCTCTGAGTGAAAATCTCCATATATACTAATCTGTCGCCCGACAATTTTTTTTTTTTGGCACACAGGTTTGCACGGTAAATTGTATATACATGTCCCGCACAGCGCATGTATACATGTCCCGCACAGCGCATCAATACACATTCCTCTGAAGCACTATTAATGACTAATGCAGTGGTCTCCAACTTTCGGACCTCCAGATATTGCAAAACTACAACTCCCAGCATGCACGGAGCATTCTGGGAGTTGTAGTCTTGCAACATCTGGAGGTCCGCAAGTTGGAGACCATTGGCTAATACTTGTCAATGATAGCGCTTCACAGGCATGTGTATAGAAGCGAAGTGGGGAGCAGACTTCGCTACAACACACAATCCTCAGCCATCACCGGAGCTGCCCCATCGCCTCCCCCCATCCCGGTGTTCTAATTACCTGTTGCCGGGGTCCGAGATGCTCCTGGCTTCTGTGCTCTTGCTGTGCGCTGTCACTGTGCACACTGATGGTGACGTCACCATCAGTGCGCAGTGACGTCACCATCAGTGCGCAGTGACAGCGCACAGCAAGAGCACAGAAGCCAGGAGCATCGCGGACCTCTGTTCCCGGCAACACATTTTCCTGTGAGTTTTTCATCATACTCTGAGTGTTTTTTCTTTTTTGTTGGGAACACGCCCTTTTCGTGATAACCACACCCATTTTGACGGGTTTAAAAAAACACTCGGAGTGATGATATCTTTTGTCGGGTTGTGCGACCAAATGTGTCGCATGGGTTATGCGATACAAATTTGGTCGCACAACCCGACAAAAACTGTCGGTTTCACGTTAGTAAACAAGGGCCAATGTGTCATTTTTACCGAAAGATGTACTGCGTAGAAACGTAAGCCCCCAAAATTTACAAAATTGTGTGTTTTTTCTTCCATTTTGTCGCACTGATTTTTTTCCCAGTTTAGGAGGAGATTTTTGGGTAAACTGACTGATGTCATTACAAAGTAGAATTGGTGGTGCAAAAATAAGCCATCATATGAATTTTTAAGTGCAAAATTGAAAGTTATGATTTTAAAAAAAGGTAAGGAGGAAAAATGCTATGTCCTTAAGGGGTTAATATATCACTCAGTACCTAATCTTGACCATGTGCATCTCATTTTTATGTGTCTAGCACATTTTTTTTTTTTTTTTTAAATAACTGTTTATTTATATAGAACTATTTTCCAAGACATTTTATACATATCAAGTATCATGTAAAAGATAAAGCACTTTTTTTTTTATTACACTTTTAATTTAGCTCACTAGTCTGAATCTCTCAAAGGGAGGGGACGTGGCCTCACTTCAGGTCTCTGCCCCCCTCCCTCGGAATGCTGTCTGCTCACATCTCCCCTAGCATTAGCAAAACTACAACTCCCAGCTTGTCCTCACTGACAGTAGTGGGACACAAGCTGACAGTGGGAGGATTTTTCCTCCAGGTGTGAGCCCTGCACTCATAGCTGTCAATCAAGGAAGTGTGTCCATGACATAGGCGATGACACATGGACACAGGAGGACTAGTATATGTCCAAGCAGGCAGGGGGGGGGGGGCAGTTTGACTTTCAGTATGAAATACTGAAAATGTTCTAATTAAAGCAATTTCAAAACCTATTGGTTTTGCATGCTTTACAACATATCAAAAGTTTTTGTATCTGACAGTGCCCATTTAAAGAGACCCAATCAAATTAAAAAGAAAAAGACTCTGGTCATTAAGATAAAAAAAATGGGTCCGTCCTTAAGGGGATAAAGGATGACAACTGGCCATATTGCCTAGGAATACCTAGTATGTGCTTGAGAAATACCTGGGCCAACTCTGGACCAGTGTCTTTCCTTTCTGTCTCCAAAGACTATTTACTCATTTGACACTCTAGATTTATTCTTCTGCCCGATCACAAAACTGTGTTTTTGCCCATAGCAACCGCTCATCTTTTGTATCTTAACAAGATCTGGTAAAACTAAAGTTGTGAAAAATGACCTCTCTTAACCATGTTTAACAAAGATGTTTTTTCCTAAATTTCCATTTTATATTTTAAAATAATCCTAAATTCTTGCATTTTTTTCACTCTGGCCACTAAGTCAAATAAGACGATACTCGCTGTTCTGTACAGAAAACTTCAGAAATCTCCCCCTATATCAGAGGCAGGAATGTTGACACTAGTATATAGGCAAGACAGGATCAGGCCATGCATGATGGGCAGTGGACACAGCTCACCTTCTCTGGGGGTCAGCTGAGGGAGATTTAAACCTGTGTAGAAGAATGGTGCAGTTGCCCATAGCAACCTGACTGCTTCTTTCATTTTTAAAAAGAGGCCTGTGAAAAATGAAAGCTGAAATCCCACTGGTTGCCAGGGTCACTGCACCATTCTTCCTCTAAACTGGTTTTGATAAATCTCCCAACAGCCCTATATAGCGGGAATACAATTTTATTTTCTACTTGGACATACCTGTAGCTACAAGCATTGAACTTGCTTTCCCTATGGACCCATTAGGACAGAGGTGTCACAACACCTGGCCCGCGGGCCGAAGCCGGCCCGCCAGACCTCGTCATGTGGCCCGCCGCCAGCCTTCACCTTTAATCTCGCTTAAACAAAAAAACTCCTCTTCAGCGCATGCGCGGCGATCCTTCGGTCCTCCTCCTCGATGGTTGTACGTCAGTGACGTCGCGTGCGTACAACCATAGAGATGCGGGAGGAACAGGAGGACGGCAGGATCATCGCAGGAGGACGCGCGCAGGCCCTGGTAAGTGACCGGCGTCCAGTTCTCTTCTTCAGCGTTCTGGTCACCGCTTGACCGGTCCTGGCACCTACAGCTATGGTCCATAGCAGTAGATGCGACCCCGGGCCGAGGACCGGGGGGGGGGGGAACTACAAGGTACTGTACATTGCGGTAGGAGGGGTAGTCTTATATGGAGAGTATATCCCAAACTCTACATTTTAACTGTAAAAGTTGGGGGTCGTCTTATACACCGGCATATACAGTATGTGGGGGGGGGGGGGGGGGGGGGGAGAATCTGTCCTACAGATACAACCGGCCCTTTAAGACCAAACTGCTGATGTGGCCCCCGATGAATTTGAGTTTGGCACCCCTGCATTAGGATGTCAGCAAATACTACCCCTAAATCCTCTCATTTCAAGCCCTCATCAGCACAAAACTGCTGATACAATACACACCGGACAATTAAGGCTCCTTTCACACTATACATTCATCAGGTTTTAAGGATCCTTCATAAGTTCTGTTACAAAAACCCTGCAATTCGGCCGTTAAATGCACAATTTCTCCCATTACTTTCTCACGTCACAAAATAAAGTCTGTTATTAATAACGGGCTATAACGGGTTAAAAACAGATCATGTAAAAATCCCATAGACTACAATGGGATTTTGTAACAGCCGTTTAACGGCCAATTTTCAGGCGTTTCATAACGGAACATTATAACGGATCTTTAAAAACCGATGGATTTTTAGTGTGAAAGGAGCCTTAAAAACAGCAAACGTAAAATTATTTTTTAAATTCTTCTATACACTAGAATGAACAGATTGCAACCTACTGAACAGACTACTGACACTTTATCTGGTCTGTTACAGTCACTTTTATTGGTCCAGCTGGGCTTTTACTCAAGAAAAAAAACATAAGGCCTAACTGTACACAAAATGGCAATTTAATCCACCCCACCCCCTCCTTAAAAGGCAATGATTTGTAACAAACATTTGTATCTTATAGAAACCGTACTGCATTTCTTACACAAATTAGGACAATACGGGGGAGGGAAAATACGCAAGCCATCATCCTTATAGGAAGTAAGGCACTTCACATCTGAATTAACAATAGGAAAAATACATTTTCATAATGGTAAAGAGGTGCACAACCAACAACTATCTTTATAGTGGTATAACATACATCCTGAGGTGTCCTTGTAGAGGTTTCTGCAGAATGTCTTAGACATTTCATTATAGGGCCTCCCTTTTCCAGGATTAAAGGGTTACTCAGCCCCTAGGCATCTTATCCCCTAACCAAAGGATCTTGTGCACAGAGCGAAGTTCGCTCCATGCACAAGATGATCGGGATGCTGCAGGAGTGATTGCGGGGGTTCTCAGCTGCGGGACCCCCGCGATCAGACATCTTATCCACTAGCCTTTGGTTAGGGAATAAAATGCTTAGGGGCATAGTAATCCTTAAAACTTACTGCACAGAACACTTAGACAAGGATAGGGCTACATGGTGGTCACACACAGGAGCTGCAGGCTATTTTATGCCACCATGGAGCCCTAGCCATATAGTACTGCATGTAAATAATTCAGTAACCATTTGGCCTGTACAGGTAGCACAAACCCATAGGGTTTAGGACAGATTTATAATTCATCTCTGGAGTGGCGCAGGACAAAGTTTTGTAATGTGTCCAGATCTCTAGCTCCTTCATGTTCACCAATTTTCTCCCCAGCACGGAAGAGTAATAAAGATGGATACCCACGCACCTGTTGAAAAAAAATTATTATAGTATAATAAAGTATTATTTTCAGCAACGGGAACATATACACAATTAAAAAAAAAATTACTGTGTGAACCAGTCAAGGATGGTGCCATGTCATAAATCTATTTCAACTCTAAAGGACCGGGCCAATTTTTTGTTTTTGCACTTTTTTCCCCTCTTTGGCCCTGAATAGCCATAAAACTTATTTTGTTTTATCTACAATATGAGGGCTTTTTTGTACGATTAATTTTACTTTATTTTTCCCATAACATAATGCATAATTTTTTTTTTTTTTTTTTAAATAGATAAAATAATTTAGGGAGGTAAAATTGGAAAAAAAAAAAATGCAATTTTGCTCATAAAACTAACACGTTATCTCGATACTTTAGATTGGCATGATTACAATAATACCAAGTTTGTATAGTTTCATCACAGTTGATTTTGGGTGGCACAATTACAATACCAAATTTGTATAGTTTTATCATTGAGGATTTAAAAAATAAATAAAACCTTTTTTATTTTTTTGAGGTTTTTTTTTCACTCCTCCCCTGGAGCATTTTATCCCCTAGACTTCGGATAGTGGATAAAATTCCTGATCGCAGGGGGTCTGGCTGCTGGGACCCCCATGCGATCTACAGATGGTACCCTGGCATTCTGAAAATTTTTTGTTCAGAAAGCTGGGTTTGGGCGTCAGTGGTTGTGATGCAACACCCCCTCCCATAGGCCTGAATGGAGGGGGGCGTAGCATCACGACCACAGCCACCCATACCCAGCGTTTTGAACAAAAATGTTCAGAACACCGGGGTACCACCAGGAGATCGCAAGGGGGGGGCGGAAACCCCCACCATTAATCTTTACTCTGTCCAGTCTTAATCATGTTAATACGATAGAATGTATCAGCTAAAAAAATCTCAGGATTTGTCAGGGTGTCTACAGGGGAGATGTATTAAATCCTGTGCAGAGGAGAAGTTTACCATTTGACCATAGCAAACATAGTTTTTTTTTTTTTTTAAAGGGTCTCTGAAAAATGCTGTGGGCAACTACTCTACTTTTCTCTTCACAGGGTTTGATAAATCTCCCCATATATATCTTTAGTAGCCATGTTCACACAATGGAATTTCACAGCAGCAGTCCATTGATTTTAATGGGATTCTGAAGCACTTTGCACTGCTGTGGAAATCCCAATCCCGAAGTCTGCACGGAAATGCATTGCTGTCTATGAGACGTCGCATTTCCAAACTGTCCAAGCACCAGCATATTCTGCCGGTGCTCCGCTGTCAGTGAAATGTCCAGATGGAAATTTTCCATTTTCTGAACGTCGCCTAATGCCCACACACACACCATACATTCATTAAGTGAAAATCTGCTGTAAAAACTTACTGAGAATCTGTTACACAAAGATCTCTCTGCAGTGCAGTCAACTTTGGCAATTTTCACATCACTCAAACCAGGAAAGTCCTTTTGAGAAAGTTCCTCCCAGGTAGGTGCAAGATGTTTACAGTGTCCACACCTTTATGTGGGAGAGGAGATAAAAGTATACACGTTATTTTATTGTACAATGTGATAGAAAGGAAGATTAAATGTAGGTACCTCCGATTCTCTGGCTTATATACAGTCTCACTGTCTACAGCTAAATCACTTACCATGGTGCATAGAACTTAATGAAACTGACACCCAAGGCAACGGTCTGGTCAAAGTTACTTTCAGTAAGAGACAGAACTTTGGACTGGAAGAAACAAAACAGAATGTTTTTTCATGAGAACCACCAAAATTACTTTACACTTTGCTTCATGTCTTAATGGGCTTTATCAAGTATTCCCTCCATTACACATGGAAACTAAATGTACCCAGTGTAATTCACCGTTGAATAAAGTTTCTGTATTTACTAAAACAGAAGAAATATTGCCAAATAACTTAAGTTCTTGTAGGTTTTTACTCCTAAATCAGTTTACTGTACACATAAATCATCAATAGAGTCATAACGGTGTCACCAGAATAAAAAGGCATTAGTTAGAAGCATTTTTCAAATTTAAAAAAAAAAAAGGGGTACTCCTGTGGATTTTTTTTTTTTTTTTTTAAACAAACTGGTGCCAGAAAGTTAAACAGATTTGTAAATTACTTCTATATTACAAAATCTTAATCCTTACAGTACTTATTAGCTGCTGAATACTACAGAAGAAATGCTTTTCTTTAAGACAGTGCTCTCTGCTGTCCATTTTAGGAACTGTCCAGAGCAGCATATGTTTTCTATGGGGATTTTCTCCTACTCTGGACAGTTCTTAAAATTGACAGATGTCAGCAGCGAGCACTGTGGTCATGATGTCAGCAGAGAGCTCCAGGTTCCAAAAAGAAAACAATTTCTTCTGTAGTATTCAGCAGCTAATAAGTACTGGAAGGATTAAGATTTTTTTAATAGAAGTAATTTACAAATCTGTTTAACATTCTGGCACCAGTTGATTTAAATAAAATAAAATAAAAAAATTTCCACCAGAGTCAACAATAATAATAATAATTATAATAATATTATTTATAATAATATTATTATATTAATAATAATATAATTATTAATAATAATAATAATATTAATAATAATTATAATAATAATTATCATATTAATTTAATATTAATATTATATAATATAATATATATCTCTATCTATACACTGGCAAGTAAATAAATATTTCCAAGAACAATAACTACAATGATAGAAGTTACAGCTTTACAATTTCGTTAATAAAAGGGATACCACACAACAGATTTTAATCCAGTGTTTCCCAACCAGGGTGCCTCCAGCTGTTGCAAAACTACAACTCCCAGCATGCCTGGACAGCCTTCGGCTAGTTTTGCAACAGCTGGAGGCACCCTGGGTGGGAAACACTGTTAATCATATCCAGCGCTCACCACTGATCTACAATGTTATAGGATGGCATATGTAAGAGAACCTTGTTTGTTGTAGGAATATTTCAATCATTCAGGTGTATTCTGCCACATACCTCTACTTCTGCTGGCTCTTCAGCTTGTGCTGGAATATCAGCTTCTTTGTCATCTGCAGGTTTTAATTGACTTTCAATATATTCTTTTAAGGAATCCAAGTCCCTCTTTCCCTTATATTGGTCCGCCTGTAACAAGTACATAGGCATGGTAAACACCGAATAAAAAAAGAGATATCCTGAAATTATCCTGCACTGTATTCTGACAACATTTTAACTGAACATTCTACCCTCAGTTGTCTAGGTCAAGTTAAAGGGGCTATCCCATAGATTTCCATCCACAGACCCATGTGAGGGCTTGTTTTTTGCGTGATAAATAGTCCTTTGTAATCACTCACCTTACCATAAAATGTACAGCAAACCCAACATTTTTTTATTTGGGTGAGGAAATTGAAAGGAAAACCGAAATTTTGCAAATGGCACTATAAAAATGTTTTCTTTATTCTGTGGGTCAATACGATTAAAATGATCCCCATGGTTACATATTTTCTATTATTGTACTGCTATAAAAAATAAAAATAAAGTACATACAACACCTCAAACATTTTCCACAAAATAAAGTATGTTTAAAATTTTGAACACCTATAACTTTCAGATTTTTCTGTACACAGGGCTGTATGAGGACTCTTTTTTTGCGCCGTGAGACTGTAACCAGCTGACTGGTGGAGGTGTAACCACTGGGAGCTTTGAAACATTACTAAGTACTGAGTTTGGGGGACAAACCCTTTTAAGCTTTACTAAAACAACATTATAAATAGTGTGACCTACTTTTTCACCATTTTTAAACCACAGCAAAGTTGGGTAGCCACGGACTTGATTGTCAGAGCACAGGTCATTATGCTGGGTACAATCAACCTAGAATGAGAGAGGAAAGATAAAGATAAGCACTCTTCAGATACTTTATACAGAGATATATCAGCAGACTCCTGCAGGGCTGAAGCAGCTGCTGCCAAGGCAAATAAAATCATGGGGGCATCAATAGGGGCATAGATGCCCACGACAAGGAAATAATTCTACCGCTGTACAAATCACTAGTCAGACCACACATAGAATACTGTGTACAGTACTGGGCACCAGTGTACAAGAAAGATATAGTGAAGGTGGAGAGGGTTCAAAGACGGGCAACCAGAGTAATACAGGGAATGGGAGGACTACAGTACCCAGAAAGATTATCAGAATTAGGGTCATTTAGTTTAGAAAAAAGAAGGCTTAGGGGAGACCTAATAACTATGTATAAATATATCAGGGGACTGTACAGAGATCCCTCTCATGATCTATTTATACCCAGGACTGTATATATAACAAGGGGGCATCCTCTACATCTAGAGGAAAGAAGGTTTCTACACCAGCACAGATGGGGTTTTCTACTGTAAGAGCAGTGAGACTGTGGAATTCTCTCCCGAAGGAGGTGGTCATGATGAACTCTAACAAACCATTGGGAACTAAAACAGAAAATGCATTGTTGCATACTTTAAAGAACATCTGGAAGGCACAGTGATGAGCCCTGAACTTCAGTGGCCTTTTTAATAGAATATATGTGATGCTTTAGAAACAATGTAGCGAGAGCGCGCGAGAGAGAACGAGCGAGCGAACCTGCATTTAATGTTAAAATGCTGCAATCACTATTGATCAATGCATTTAACCATTAAAGTGATCTTAGATGTTAGCAGCAAGCATCGGCCGGTTGTGGCAGACCTGGGCTATATTCTTCTTACCCATCCTATGATTTACTGCTACATTAACCAATACCTTTGTGTTGTTCTCTACATACCTTAGCAACCTTGACAGCATTGGAATTCTGATAGGATGATGCCAGCTGTTCCCATGCAGGTGCCAAGGATTTGCAGTGTCCACACCAAGGAGCAAAGAATTTGATGAAATGGTTTCCTACAAAGTAAGTGACACAAAAGACCACGTCAGCAGCAGATATGTATAGGATTTTTTTAAATATGTGGACATAATACTTGATCTAAACCCCTTAAGGACGCAGTCAATTTATATAAAGGTTTTCGTTTTTAACTCCTCACCTTTTAAGAGGCCATTACTTTTATTTTTTTTATCCACAGACCCATAGGAGGGCTTTTTTTTGGGGCGACTAATTATACTCTTTAAAGAGTCATTAAGAGTCAAATGTCATTAATGACTTTCATTTGGTGGTTTGATGAGTCTCTCGAAGCCCCCCTAATACTTCAGATACTGTGATCAGCATTGATCACAGCATCTGAAAGATTGACGGCAGGCATCTGTGCGGGTCCCCCTCCTCCTGCGCTCACTTCAGGTCATACATCCAGGCAGCCAGGGAATACCGGTACACCCTGTGTCCTCTAGGGCTTTTTTTTTCCCCCCAAACTATTTGATCTGGCAGAGAATGATAAAAAAAAAATTACTATCAGGTTCTAAGGTTCCCTGCATCAGGACCCAGATACTAAACCATCACAGAATCTAACAGGAGGATTTTTATTATGGAAATTCCCAGTCTGACCATGGCCTACACCCACCAGCTGCTAGTTGACAGCTATCTGCTTATATTGTGTATAGTCAGACAGCTATGAGTGGCCCATTCCCTCTCATTTGCATTCTCCCACCCCATATGCCTCATGTCATGCTCATTGAGAAGTTACATTTTAATTCCTCCATTTCATGCACTGTACCTGGCCTCTACAGTCTTGTTGCTCCCCTCCTGCAACTGCACCATAGAGCGCTGGGAGGGAGTTGCTTCTTTAAGTCACCTCCTCCCAGCACTAGGCAAGAGGAGCAAAATTCTGATGCCGCCGATCAGCAGGGACAGAAGCTGCCGATCAGCAGGGGCTCACAGGTAATCGCAGAATTTTCCTAAAGTCTGAATCAACATATTGCAAAACTCAAAAATCACGATGCGATTGAGATACACTGTGCAGGTCTAACAGCAACATACAGCATTCAATTTTTGCCAGCACTCTATCCTAAATAAGAAAGTATAAACATGTTACCTTGAGCTACATGATCCTTGAAATTTGATGAGGCAAGTTCATATAGACCCTGCTTGGCTTCTGGAGTTTTGGAAGCTTCCTGCTCACTTTTTGCTTCCTAAGGAAAAAATAATAATTAATTAGAACATTAATGCAAGGAGATTAACTCCTTGGGGACGGAGCCCATTATAACCCTAAGGGTGGGAGCATTTTTTGCAATTCTGACCACTGTCACTTTAAGAATTAATAACTCTGGAATGCTTTTACTTTTCATTCGATTCAGAGATTGTTTTTTCGTGACATATTCTACTTTATGTTAGTGGTAAATTTTTGTCAATACTTGCATCATTTCTTGGTGAAAAATTCCAAAATTTGATGAAAAAATTTAAAATTTTGCATTTTTCTAACTTTGAAGCTCTCTGCTTGTAAGGAAAATAAACATTCTAAATAAATAATATTTTGATTCACATATACAATATATCTACTTTATGTTTGCATCATAAAGTTCACATGTTTTTACTTTTGGAAAACATCAGAGGGCTTAAAAGTTCAGAAGCGATTTTCCAATTTTTCACAAAATTTTCAAAAATCTGAATTTTTTAGGGGCCAGTTCAGTTTTGAAGGGCCTTCATATTAGAAATACCCCATAAATGACACCATTATAAAAACTGCACCCCTCAAAGTATTCAAAATGACATTCAGTAAGTTTGTTAACCCTTTAGGTGTTTCACAGGAATAGCAGCAAAGTGAAGGAGAAAATTGTAAATCTTCATTTTTTACACTCGCATGTTCTTGTAGACCCAGTTTTTGAAATTTTACAAGGGGTAAAAGGAGAAAAAGACCCCAAAATTTGTAACCCAATTTCTCTCGAGTAAGGAAATACCTCATATGTGTATGTCAAGTGTTCTGCGGGCCCAGTAGAGGGCTCAGAAGCAAAGGAGCGACAATGGGATTTTGGAGAGTGAGTTTTGCTGAAATGGTTTTTGGGGGCATGTCACATTTAGGAAGCCCCTATGGTGCCAGAACAGCAAAAAAAAAAAAAAAAAAAAACACATGGCATACCATTTTGGAAACTACACCCCTCAAGGCACGTAACAAGGGGTCTGGTGAGCCTTAACACCCCACAGGTGTTAGACGACTTTTCGTTATATTCAGATGTGTAGATGAAAAAAAAATTTTTTCACTAAAGTGCAGGTTTTTTTTCCCCAGATTTACCATTTCTACAAAGGGTAATGGAAGAAAAATCCCCCCAAACTTTGTAACGCAATTTCTCCCGAGTGCGGAGATACCCCATATGTGGCCCTAAACTGTTGCCTTGAAATACGACAGGGCTCTGAAGTGAGAGAGCGCCATGTACATTTGAGGCCTGAATAAGGAATTTGCAGTAGGGGTGGACCCAGTTACAAGGATGGTGCTTGTCTCCACCAAAACCCTACAGCAGTGTCTCCCACAGGGTGCCTCCAGCTGTTGCAAGACTCCCAGCCTGCCAGGACAGTCTATGGCTGTCCGGCAACACTGGGAGTTGTGGTTTTGCCACAGCTGGAGGCACCGTTTAGGAAACACTGCCGTATGAGACGTTTTTCATTTTTATTGGGGGGGGGGGGGGGGGGGGGGGGGGGGCGACGTGTAAGGGGGTGTATGTGTAGTGTTTTACTTTTTATTATTTGTTAGTGTAGTGTAGTGTTTTTAGGGTACATTCACACAGGCAGGGGTTCACAGTAAGTTTCCTTGAAGGAAACCCACTATAAACCCGCCCGTGTGAATGTACCCTGTACATTCACATGGGGGGGGGGGGGGGGGGGGCCCAAACCTTCAGCTGTGGCAAAATGACAACTCCCAGAATGCACCGACAGACCGTACATGCTGGGAGTTGTAGTTTTACAACAGCTGTAGGTACACTGGTGGGGAACCACTGAGTTAGAAAACAGACTCTAGCTCAGTGATTCCAACCCATGTGCCTCCAGCTGTTGCAAGACTACAACTCCCAGCATGTACGGTCTGTCAGTGCACTCTGGGAGTTGTAGTTTTGCAACAGCTGGAGGCGCACGGGTTGGAATCACTGAGTTAGGAAACAGACTCTAGCTCAGTGTTTCCCAACCAGTGTGCCTACAGCTGCTGCAAAACTACAATTCCCAGCACGGCCAGACAATCAGGGATGCTGGGCGTGTAGTTCTGCAATATCTGGCCCTTCAGATGTTGCAGAACTACAACTCCCAGCATGCCTGGACAGTTTAGGCATGCTAGGAGTTGTAGTTATGCAACAACTGGGGAAGAACAGTGGCCTTCAAACTGTAGCCCTCCAGATGTTGCAAAACTCCAACTCCAAGCATGCCCAGACTGTCCAGGCATGCTGGGAGCTGTAGTTCTGCAACATCTGAAGGGCCAGATATTGAAGAACTACACGCCCAGCATCCCTGACTGTCTGGCCGTGCTGGGAATTGTAGTTTTGCAACAGCTGTAGGCACACTGGTTGGGAAACACTGAGCTAGAGTGTTTCCTAACTCAGTGATTCCAACCCGTGCGCCTCCAGCTGTTGCAAAACTACAACTCCCAGAGTGCACTGACAGACCGTACATGCTGGGAGTTGTAGTCTTGCAACAGCTGGAGGCACATGGGTGTAACCAGATGTTGCAAAACTACAACCAGATGTTGCAAAACTACAACTCCCAGTATGCCCAGACAGCCTTTGGCTGTGTGGGCATGCTGGGAGTTGTAGTTTTGCAGCTTTTAGAAGGCCACAGTGAAGATCACTTACCGCAATCTTCACTGCAGCCTTCTCAGCCGCACTTTCCGGCCGCCGCTCTTCCTCCTGCCGCTGCTCCGGGATTCCGCCGCCGATGCCGGTCCGGGTAAGCCGGGCCATGTCCCCCACCTCGCCGCCAGTGTTCCCCCCGCTCTGTACCGACTTCGATCGGTGCGCAGAGCGGGGGGAAATTAACTGTAACCCCCCGCCCCCCTCCTGCCATTGGTGGTCAGCCTGACCGACCAATGGCATGGATTAGGAGGGGGTGGCAACATTGCCACCTCGCTCCTATGCTTTAGGCTGGTCGGAGCTGTCTCTGACAGCTCCGATCAGTCTTATTTTCCGAGATTTGCCCGGATTGCGGCAAATCGCAGGTCTGAATTGACCTGCGATTTGCTGCGATCGCCGATATTGGGGGTCTCAGGACCCCACTAGGCATTGCCACGGGATGCCTGCTGATAGATATCAGCAGGCATCCCGGTCCGATCACCGCCCGGTGAGCGGCAGTGATTGGAAATACGGAGGGCGTATGGATACGCCCTCCGTCCTTAAGTGACGGGACAGGAGGGCGTATGCATACGCCCTTCGTCCCCAAGGAGTTAAAGCTACATTCACATGACCATTGTCTTCCATCCTGCTTTTCTTCCGTCACTGCCTCCTAAACAGACCATACTAACGGATGCACAAGAGGATGCCATTTGTGGCATCCTTTTGCATCTGTGTTTTTTTTTTTTTTTTGTGCCATATTGGGTTCTTCTACCAATCTCCTGTGCCACGTATGGCAGCGCAAGGAATATGCAGGAGGTATAGGCAACTGGGTAACTGCTCCACTTTACCTCTAGACAGGTTTTGATACATCTACCTGTCTTTACAGTAAATCATAAGCGGCAGCATAGAGGACATTATAGAGCAGTATCGAGCAGTCTAGGCTGTTAAATCAAGCCCTGGGGTGAGAGCTAACATTCACAGAAAGCTCTTGTGGTGGTGGTGGTGGGGTGGGGGGGGGGGAAGGTTCTTTTTATAGTGAATGAATCCGAGCATTGGGGTCATGGTAGATGCTTGATAACAGGAAATTAATTTCTCTAAACTGGTATATTACATTCGCTTGTACTAGAGATACATGCAAAGTTTCGACAACAGTGACCATTTAAACTTCTGAGTCCCACAGAGCTGGGCTGTATGAGTTGGGTATGCCCAAAAATGTGTAAGGATGGAGTAGTGATAGAAAAAATTTTATTCAACGAAATTTATATATTTTATAACAAAATTTTAATTAATGTTTAATAGTGTGTGTTTCACTTTTTTTTTTTTTTTTTTTTTTTTTTTAGGTAGTACTACTACTCCCAGCATGGAATACTGTTCCATGATGGGAGCTGTAGTACCTGTTCTAATAGACATATCGCCCCCGGTCAGTCGTGACACCCGATGCGATCGTCCATAATATAGCAGAGACGCTCTACACAGCGCTCACATCTCTGCACTATACTCTTGCCAGTGATTTGAATAGAACATCACTCATTCATATTTTCCACCCAGAGTGGTGCCAATGGTTGCAGCCAATCACAGCTCTCAGCGGGAAATATGAATGAGTGAGTGAGTGGCCAGCCGGGGTATACTGCAGAGAAGCAGAGTGGAGGAGAAAGCCGCTCCACATCTCTGCAATAGACAGGATGAGATGATCGCAGCGGATGCCAGTAGTGATACCCGCTGTGATCTGTTCTTACCTGCAGGTACTACTACTCCCAACATGGAGCAAACTCTGCTCCATGATGGGAGCTGTAATACCTGCATTAATAGACAGATTGCAGCAAGTGAAACTTGACACCTGTTGCGATCTGTCTATTAATGCAGGTACTACAGCTCCCAGAATGGAGCCGAGTGTGCTCCATGTTGGGAGTAGTAGTACCTGCAGTTAAGGAAATATCACAGTATATGTCACTCCTGACACCCGCTCCTGTATAATATATAGACGCTCTTCTATGGTCCCCTGCACTGACGTATATATACACATATTCCTATTTCCCACAGAGAGCGGTCATTGGCTGGAACCATCTGGCCAATCACAGCTCTCTGCGGGAAATATGAATAGGTGTATATATACGGCAGTGCAGGGGACCATAAAAGAGCGTCAGACCGCATCTATAAATTATACAGAAGGATCGCAATGGACCTGGGGCGATCTGTCAATTAATACAGGTTCTACTACTCCTATCATGAAAGTGTGTTCCATGCTGGGAGTAGTAGTACTACCAAAAAAAAAAAATTTAAATTAAAAATTTTGAAGAAAAAAAATTAAACACACGCTACATTTTTTATTGTCGCCTATATTTTTAGGTCTACACCCACCCACATAAATTGATCCCTATTTTAAAAATTACTAAAAATTTTATAAAAAAAAGAAAAAAATTGTATACATTTCGTTAGATGTCTATGGGAGAAAAATATATTAAAAACCTTGGGGAGGTAGGTCCCCTCAGGGAGAAAAACGCCATGATTTCAGGGTAAAAAAAACAAAGGCTCAACATGCTGCGATTTTGCAAAACCGCCAAGGAGCTGAAAGATGCCAAAAAAAAAAAAAAAAAAAATTAAATAAAAAAGGGAAAAACGCCAAAAGGATTAATAAAAAGCCAAATGGAAAATAATAATAAATAATAACGATAAAAAAATAAAAAACCAAGTAGAACCTTCGCCTCAGGAAGGATTTGCTTCCTGAACACTCACTTCTTGCTCCTCATTTAGAGTCTGGAGCATCCAATTCTCCAGAGTCTGGATATCTCTTGCGCCCTGGTACTTCACAGCTTCTTGGCCCGGTTTAAACAGTTTTAGACTAAGGAGAACAATGAGAGGAAGAAGCATTACTAATCACCACACTATCTACTAAACAATACATTCAAGATAGGAGATGGTGGGAAGACGTTTTGCGAAGGGCAGTTAAACCAACAGTTATAATTTCAGATTATTTTCCCTATCTTGTTTTAGCCTCGTTTTACCATAAAGTGGCACACCGCAGATTGTTTGCCTATTAAAGACGTGATTTCATGTCTAGTCCTAATCTACTTTCAATCCTAAGTAGCCACTGGTGTACTCCATGAGAGTTTGTTAAAAGGGAATCTGCCACTAGTATATGCCATTTTAGCTATAATCTGGTGGCAGAGACCCTTCACCAACCATTTATTGGCTATATTGTTAGTGTTCAATGCAGCCAGTGTCTTAAAATCACTGTTTATTCCTTCACAGCAAGCGCAGCACTACTACCTGCACTGATTGACAGGTATATATACAGTATAGGCAGACAGATCTTAAAGAGGTACTCTGGTGAAAAACTTTCAACTGATCAACTGGTGCCAGAAAGTTTAAACAGATTTGTAAATTACTTCTATTAAAAAATCTTAATCCTTCCTGTACTTATCAGCTGCTGAATACTACAGTGGAAATCCTTTTCTTTTTGAAACAGAGCTCTCTGCTGACATTATGAGCACAGTGCTCTCTGCTGACATCTCTGTCCATAGCAGCATATGTTTGCTATGGGGATTTCCTTTTACCCTGGACAGTTCCTAAAAATGGACAGGAGATGTCAGCAGAGAGCACTGTGTTTCAAACGGAAAAGAATTTCCACTGTAGTATTCAGCAGCTAATAAGTACAGGAAGGATTAAGATTTTTTAATAGAAGTAATTTACAGTAACTCATCAAAAAGTTATATGGTATCTGTCTGGTGTCTGGTATCCGACATCCAAATATAGCACCAGACGCGTTTCGGGGTATGGCAGATTTAACACCCCTTCTTATACACCACTGAAGAAGGGGTGTTAATCTGCCATACCCCGAAACGAGTCTGGTGCATTATTTGGATGTCGGATCCCACTGAACTCTATTCACATTAAGCACCCTATCCCGGTGCGTTTTTCCTTTTTCTACATACAGCGCTTCAAGAAGACAACAATTGCCATATATCCACTTAGACCATTGACCACCTGCTGACTAACTATTTAAACAAAAGGACTTAACTATTTTAAAGAATGAGCACTTGCAACTAAACAGTCAGCTGACCTGCAATCAGCCGACTGCTGACCACCGACGTCAGACGCCACTGGGAACCAGGCTGACCGGCCGAGAACTGCCATCTCCGAAGCTCGCTGGAAGAGACGTGGCCGCACATCGCCGCCCCAGCTGGAGCGTGACACAGCCAGCCAGGTCCCAGGAGCGGTGAGAGGCACGAAAGTGGCGACAACTTTATTACAGTTATTACGCTGCAAAAATACAGCAATTACAGAGTGTGCAGCATACGGGACAGATACAATAACACTGATACAGTGTATATGCAATATCATTATAAAGTGGATACAACTGGTAGAACGGCAACTAAAGACTATTTCAACTGATGCAGAGTGACAACATATGAGTGTGGCCACAACTCCACATAGGATTACTTATCAAGATCGCGAGCTTTTCATTTACAGGACAGAACTTATGGTTACTATTGGATACTACAGCTATTTGAAATCAATAATATTGCATTTATATTCATTTGCAGGTTGTTTCTTTGTTGCAGGTTGTTTCTTTGTTGCAGGTTGTTTCTTTATTACAAATGACATTAGATACTTGGTGATTTATTCAACTTTTATGTAGATTAGGGGTCATATGGAGTCATATTGATTCTTGTATTACTGATATTTGTATCTATGTGTATTCGTGGCATCCGTTTTTTTTATTTTTTTTTAAGTGTATTTTATTGCTAATTCTCACATACTGAGTTTTTTATATAATAAATCTATTCATTGGATTACTATATCCATTTCCTTTCTTGGTGATACCAGACAGATACCATATAACTTTTTGATGAGTTAATGTACTGAGGACTGCCACATTTTATCCTTTTTTGATTAAATTTACAAATCTGTTTAACTTTCTGGCACCAGTTTATTTTAAAAATAAAGTTTTTCACCGGAGTACCCCTTTAATGCATGGCTAAGGAATAGGGGTTTGATCAGATGCTCATGAAAAGTTAGTAATACCGAATGTGCACATCATTGACAGGACTACTGACCAGCGCTGGGTCCCGGATAAAGCCAATGGTCGGCATTTATCATTGTAGGTGTAAGTGAAGCATTTATCATTGTAGGTGTAAGTGAAGCATTTATCATTGTAGGTGTAAGTGAAGCATTTATCATTGTAGGTGTAAGTGAAGCATTTATCATTGTAGGTGTAAGTGAAGCATCTATCATTGTAGGTGTAAGTGAAGCATCTATCATTGTAGGTGTAAGTGAAGCATTTTCTACCCCCTTTTTTTTGTGCGCTGGTAATGTGTAGGAGCAACAAATGTATTAAATGGTCACAGAGCATTTGATACATTTTGTGCAGGTCACATTTTCACATACACCAAAAAGCTAAGCTAAGTCTGCGCTGGTGTCGTTTTAGAGTTTTCAGTGCCTTTGTGCCTTTTTTTTGCACATTTTTACAAAAAAGCGCAGTTCATAAAACTCTTCCATATGTGTATTGCAACTCAAAATCAGCAGAAATGTGTAAACCAAAAGGTGCAAAAGAAGGCGCAAATAAACCCAGCTTGCGCTTTTTTGTGCCTTTTCTAGACACAAAACGGTCTAAAGACAATGATAAATGTCAGTCAATGACTAATACATCAGCTGCATGAAAAGTTGTCTATAATACATAGAGCAGGGTCTCTCACTAGTATGTTGCCCTTACAAAGGTGCATACTAGTGACAGTATCGTTGAGCCTTGCACATGTATAAAAATGTACACAATGACAATGTCTCTACAGGTCTATGGCTGCCCTGAAATTGCTCTGCCATTCCGCTGTACAGGATGTGAGACGCTGGGGCAGGTAAACTAAATCTGTCACCAGTGTCACCTGCACTAACCTGTCAGTACCGACAGGTAGTGCAGGTGACAGTGATGACAACGGTACTTACCTTGTCCCGTTCCATGCAAGGGATCTCCAGTAATCTTTTCCGTTAGCTCCAGCTCCGGGCACCCAGCATGGGGCATGGGCAGAGCTTATTGACGTCACCGCTGCTGCTCTCTGCTGGGTCCCGCTGCTAGAGAACAGCATTGGTGACATCACTAACTACGCCCAAGTCGAGCCCAAAGCTGGAGCAAACGTAGAAGTTTACCGGAGATCCCCTGCACGGAACAGGGTAAGTACCGTTGTCTTCAGTGTCACCTGCACTACCTGTCTGTACCGACCGGAGGTTAGTGCAGAGGACTCAGGTGACAGATTTCCTTTACGCCCCAGAGACATATGAGGGCCCATACTACTGAAAGGCGGGAGAGAGAAGATAACCATGGTACACATGTGGCTGTGTGACTGGGGGCATCTCAGATGCAGACCGTATATTAGGAAATTACCAATTCTTTTAAATAGCAAAGCCCCTTCATAATGTAGCTTTAGGGTAGGGTCACGCGCTGTGTATTTCAGTTTTAGCAAAGTCTACGGGTGTTTATTATTATTACTTCCATAGACTTTTGTAGCACAGAAACACACAAATACGCTATGTGCGACCCTACCCCGATCTGCCAAACCCATATCTTAATCTTAAAGTTTATATGGATTTATGTATCCATAAATTAATCTGCAGCCAGCTATCCCTGAGCTTAAAAATCTGAATATTGTCCCAACATCATATAAGTCAAGTAACAAGACTTACGTTGGGTAACCACGGACACCGTTATCTGAACAGATTTTGTTATCCACTGTACAGTCCACTTTAGCAACATAAACCGGAGCCTTTTCCATATTGTTGTACTTATCTCCCAGCTCATTCCAAGTTGGCTGGAGACGTTGGCAGTGGCCACACCTGAAATGAAAGGGACATCTTATGAACAGAGGTAGAAGTTATCAGGATATGCCATCAGTGTGCAATAGGTGCCATCTATCTCAATATCAAAGCCCCCACTCCTTCTGGCCTGCTTGCAGCAGCTTGGGGTGATGGGGAAGCTGAAAGACATTGCGTGGGCTAATTTACATAGCTTGCGTAACTCCCACTGACATTAATGGGATTGTGTAAACAGAATTAACACCTCCATGGCATTTAAGTTGCATAACAAGTTGCCCACTCGTCTGTTTACCACTTCCTTTTCTGATTGTCGCAACCAGGCAAGAGGGGGCTAGGAGCCCCATGATCGGTGTAGGTCTGAAAGGTGGGAGCAGCATCTGACAGACATTTACGGCATATCCTGTGGATATACCATAAGAGCTCCAGATGAAGACAGGCCTTTAAGAGATATCGAATTTTACATCAAACACCCCTGTTAAAAAGGGAAGACCATTCAAGGTGAATGGCCGACTAGGGCTGGGCGGTATGGCCAAATGTGTATCGCGGTATTTTTGTAACTTATGGCGGTTGCACAGTGTATAACGGTATTCCCCCCCCCCAAATTCATTATTAGCCCAGTGCTGCGCTGTCCCCATCGGGGTAATACTCACGTCACCCGCAAGCGCTGCTCTCCTTGTCCTGTTTGTTGTGGCCGCCGGCGCTCTATACTGTATCCCTATGTCCAGGCTGCAAAAGGTAACAAAAATAAACTTTAACGCATTTCCCACGTTGTACTTACGCTCTTCCTGGGGACGTGAACGTCGGAAAGCCGTCAGGCTATCACTGGCCGCAGCGATGTTCTGCCTCGGCCAGTGATAGGCTGAGCCCACTGTCATGTAACAAGCCGGCTTCTTAAATGACAGTGGGCTCAACCTATCACCGGCCGAGGCGGAACATCTCTACGGCCGGTGATAGGCTGACGGCTTTCCGACGTTCCATTCCCTAGAAAGCTGGTCCGGACAGACGGGGAAGGGGAGTTAAAGTTTATTTTGTTTACCTTTCGCAGCCCGGACATAGGGATACATTATAGAGCAGTGGTCCTCAACCTGCGGACCTCCAGATGTTGCAAAACTACAATTCCCAGCATGTCCGGACAGCCGTTGGCTGTAGTTTTGCAACAGCTGGAGGTTGAAGACCACTGGTATAGAGTGTCAGCGCCGGCAACAAAGAGGAAGACCAGGAGGGGAGCGCTTGCCGGTGACAGGTGATTAGTACCCCGATGGGGACAGCGCAGCGCTGGGCTAATAATTGATTGGGGGGGGGGGGGGGGGGAGGGACAGAACAGTGCTCGCGGGTCACATATGATTAGCTCCCCGATGTGGGGACAGCGCAGTGCTGGGCTGATAATTCATTCATTCCCAAGGGGGAGGGGCCAAACCGGTATTGCGGTAAGGGTTAAAATTCATATCGTGCAGCACAAAAATTTCGGTATGACTCGCTATACCGCCCAGCCCTATGGCCGACCACACACACACACACACACACACACACTACCATCATAATTCATATAGTAAAAGGACGCATCTCGAGACATTAAGGGCTTATCCTAGTGATAGGCAGCCAATATTCAATCGCCATATGTCTGACCACCGGGGCTCTGATCAACTGTTTCAGGGGAAGGAAAGATGAGTCTAGAAATGTCAGCCTACAGAGATTGTATATGTACGGCCAGCTTACGTGCAAACGCTCATGCCCATAACCTGGGAACATATGGCACTTATAGTCATTGGGCTATTCTTGTCACAACAATAACCCTTGTTCATTTTATAATGCACATCAGTTCCCCCTTATACTCCCATCACAAGCACGAACACCTTTAGATCGTGTTCACACTAGCGTCACATTCCAGATTTTGAGTAGCAAACTTTACCAGTATATTCTGTAAAAACAAAAACGCAGGGGAAAAAAATAATAATAATCACACACACACACACACACACACACACACACTAGTGTGAAGGCTACATAGACCTGTCAGCTGCTCTGTAGTGTATTGCTGCACTGCTCACAAGCACAACCCCCTGAGTACACGTAACCTAATGCCAGGACTCCGGAGCCACGTCAGCACATCCACACACCCACTCATGTCCAGACCTGGGATGGCCCATTCATGGAGGCCGCAGCCATCTAGTACAAGCACATGGACAGGGCTATTGTCACCCATACAAGGGCCACTTGTCACCTGTAACCTCTGTCACCCACATCTGACTGCATACTGACATATGGTGCTGAGCCAGGGAGCTGAAGGGGTTAAGCCTGGGGAAAGCAGCAGCTGGCAGGGGCTTATCAGAGGGGCAGAATCCCTGCCTGCTGTTATCTGACAGATAAGAAATGCCTACAGAAGATTAGGAGCTGCCAGTGCCCTGCTGCCACACAGAAGACTGGCACATGCCCCTGGGCTCTGGAGCGGGGTTCATACACACAACATTGGCACAACTATGAACAGCACATGAGCACCCCTGTACCCAGCACAAGGGCCCCCTATACCCAGCACCCATAATGCAGCGCACGGCCCCCCCTATACCCAGCACAGGGCCCCCTATCCCCAGCACAGGGCCCCCCATTACACAGCACCCATAATGCAGCGCCCCGGCCCCCTATACCCAGCACAGGCGACATTACCAAGGGGCGAAGAACATGATGAAGTGCGGCGCCTGGGACACGGCATGGCTGAACATCTCGGCGGAATAGAGGTGCTTGGAGTGGGCGTCCTCCTCCTCCTGCTCCCCGGACACGCTGACCAGCAGCACCCATAGCAGCGCCAGCAGCCGGCTTCCTATCATCTTTCCGGGTCAGGAGACAGCGGTGTGCGGCCTGTTACTGGAGGGGAGGAGGAGACACTAGACAGAGGCCGAAGAAAGAGCCGAGGAGGGGAGGAGGAGGCTTATCAGGGCGGGAAGAGGAGGAGGGGAGAGGCGGCCAGGTGAAGCAGCACAGCCCACTACTCTACGGAAATGTCTTCACATAGAAGGAAGTGTCTATGGAGCAATCCTCAGGGTATGGAGGATGAGTGACCCATCTACAGCCACCACACAGGAGGAACTAGAACCCTACATCACAGCACTAGTGTGTGGGGGATTACTACAGGCAATGCTTCATGGGTATTCCCAAATGCCCATAGTATGGTAGCCACACTAAGAACTAGAAAAACACCACCTTGAAGGGGTATCCCAAGATTAAAATGGTCACCAATTCACCAGATTGGCGGGAACGAGTTTATCCGTCGGGGTGGGATTGCCGTGTCCTCAAAGGTCTCATAGACAGTGAATGGAGCAGTGTTCCATTACTAAACTTATCCATGGGGGCTACAGGCTATCCTCAGAGGTCCCATAGAGAATGAATAGAGCCATGGCCGAGCATGCGTGCCATCATTCCATTACTATCTTATCCATGGGGGTTGGCCCCTGGTTATCCTCAGAGGTCCCATACAGAATGAATAGAGCCATGGCCGAGCATGCGTGCCATCATTCCATTACTATCTTATCCATGGGGGTGGGACCCTGGGTATCCTCAGAGGTCCCATACAGAATGAATAGAGCCATGGCCGAGCATGCGTGCCATCATTCCATTACTATCTTATCCATGGGGGTTGGCCCCTGGTTATCCTCAGAGGTCCCATAGAGAATGAATAGAGCCATGGCCGAGCATGCGTGCCATCATTCCATTACTATCTTCTCCATGGGGGTTGGCCCCTGGGTATCCTCAGAGGTCTCATAGAGAATGAATAGAGCCATGGCCGAGCACGCGTGCCATCATTCCATTACTAAACTTATCCATGGGGGCTACAGGCTATCCTCAGAGGTCCCATAGAGAATGAATAGAGCCATGGCCGAGCATGCGTGCCTTCATTCTATTACTATCTTATCCATGGGGGTGGGCCCCTAGGTATCCTCAGAGGTCCCATAGAGAATGAATAGAGCCATGGCCGAGAATGCTTGCCGTCATTCCATTACTATCTTCTCCATGGGGGTGGGCCGCTGGGTATCCTCAGAGGTCCCATAGAGAATGAATAGAGCCATGGCCGAGCATGCGTTCCGCCATTCCATTACTATCTTATCCATGGGGGTGGGCCCCTGGGTATCCTCAGAGGTCCCATAGAGAATGAATAGAGCCTTGGCCGAGCATGCGTGCCATCATTCCATTACTATCTTATCCATGGGGGTGGGCCCCTAGGTATCCTCAGAGGTCCCATTGACAATAAATAGAGCCATGGCCGAGAATGCGTGCTGTCATTCCATTACTATCTTATCCATGGGGGTGGGCCTCTGGGTATCCTCAGAGGTCCCATTGAGAATGAATAGAGCCATGGCCGAGCATGCGTGCCGCCATTCCATTACTATCTTATCCATGGGGGGTGGGCCCCTAGGTATCCTCAGAGGTCCCATACAGAATGAATAGAGCCATGGCCAAGAATGCGTGCTGTCATTCCATTACTATCTTATCCATGGGGGTGGGCCCCTGGGTATCCTCAGAGGTCCCATTGAGAATGAATGGAGCCATGGCCGAGCATGTGTGCCGCCATTCCATTACTATCTCATCCATGGGGGTGGGCCCCTGGGTATCCTCAGAGGTCCCATAGAGAATGAATAGAGCCATGGCCGAGCATGCGTGCCATCATTCCATTACTATCTTATCCATGGGGGTGGGCCCCTGGGTATCCTCAGAGGTCCCATAGAGAATGAATAGAGCCATGGCCGAGCATGCGTGCCATCATTCCATTACTATCTTATCCATGGGGGTGGGCCCCTGGGTATCCTCAGAGGTCCCATAGAGAATGAATAGAGCCATGGCCGAGCATGCGTGCCGTCATTCCATTACTATCTTATCCATGGGGGTGGGCCCCTGGGTATCCTCAGAGGTCCCATTGAGAATGAATAGAGCCTTGGCCGAGCATGTGTGCCGCCATTCCATTACTATCTCATCCATGGGGGTGGGCCCCTGGGTATCCTTAGAGGTCCCGTAGAGAATAAATAGAGCCATGGCCGAGCATGCGTGCCGTCATTCCATTACTATCTTATCCATGGGGGTGGGCCCCTAGGTATCCTCAGAGGTCCCATGGCCATGGCCGAGCATGCGTGCCATCATTCCATTACTATCTTATCCATGGGGGTGGGCCCCTGGGTATCCTCAGAGGTCCCATAGAGAATGAATAGAGCCATGGCCGAGCATGCGTGCCATCATTCCATTACTATCTTATCCATGGGGGTGGGCCCCTAGGTATCCTCAGAGGTCCCATTGACAATTAATAGAGCCATGGCCGAGAATGCGTGCTGTCATTCCATTACTATCTTATCCATGGGGGTGGGCCCCTAGGGATCCTCAGAGGTCCCATACAGAATGAATAGAGCCATGGCCAAGCATGCGTGCTGTCATTCCATTACTATCTTATCCATGGGGGTGGGCCCCTGGGTATCCTCAGAGGTCCCATTGAGAATGAATAGAGCCATGGCCGAGCATGCGTGCCATCATTCCATTACTATCTTATCCATGGGGGTGGGCCCCTGGGTATCCTCAGAGGTCCCATAGAGAATGAATAGAGCCATGGCCGAGCATGCGTGCCATCATTCCATTACTATCTTATCCATGGGGGAGGGCCCCTGGGTATCCTCAGAGGTCCCATAGAGAATGAATAGAGCCATGGCCGAGCATGCGTGCCGTCTTCCGTTACTATCTTATCAATGGGGGTGGGCCCCTGGGTATCCTCAGAGGTCCCATTGAGAATGAATAGAGCCTTGGCCGAGCATGTGTGCCGCCATTCCATTACTATCTCATCCATGGGGGTGGGCCCCTGGGTATCCTTAGAGGTCCCATAGAGAATGAATAGAGCCATGGCCGAGCATGCGTGCCGTCATTCCATTACTATCTTATCCATGGGGGTGGGCCCCTAGGTATCCTCAGAGGTCCCATTGACAATTAATAGAGCCATGGCCGAGAATGCGTGCTGTCATTCCATTACTATCTTATCCATGGGGGTGGGCCCCTAGGGATCCTCAGAGGTCCCATACAGAATGAATAGAGCCATGGCCAAGAATGCGTGCTGTCATTCCATTACTATCTTATCCATGGGGGTGGGCCCCTGGGTATCCTCAGAGGTCCCATTGAGAATGAATAGAGCCATGGCCGAGCATGCGTGCCATCATTCCATTACTATCTTATCCATGGGGGTGGGCCCCTGGGTATCCTCAGAGGTCCCATAGAGAATGAATAGAGCCATGGCCGAGCATGCGTGCCATCATTCCATTACTATCTTATCCATGGGGGAGGGCCCCTGGGTATCCTCAGAGGTCCCATAGAGAATGAATAGAGCCATGGCCGAGCATGCGTGCCGTCTTCCGTTACTATCTTATCAATGGGGGTGGGCCCCTGGGTATCCTCAGAGGTCCCATTGAGAATGAATAGAGCCTTGGCCGAGCATGTGTGCCGCCATTCCATTACTATCTCATCCATGGGGGTGGGCGCCTGGGTATCCTCAGAGGTCCCATACAGAATGAATAGAGCCATGGCCGAGCATGCGTTCCGCCATTCCATCACTATCTTATCCATGGGGGTGGGCCCCTGGGTATCCTCAGAGGTCCCATTGAGAATGAATAGAGCCATGGCCGAGAATGCGTGCCGTCATTCCATTACTATCTTATCCATGGGGGTGGGCCCCTGGGTATCCTCAGAGGTCCCATAGAGAATTAATAGAGCCATGGCCGAGCATGCGTTCCGCCATTCCATTACTATCTTATCCATGGGGGTGGGCCCCTGGGTTTCCTCAGAGGTCCCATAGAGAATGAATAGAGCCATGGCCGAGCATGCGTGCCATCATTCCATTACTATCTTATCCATGGGGGTGGGCCCCTGGGTATCCTCAGAGGTCCCATAGAGAATGAATAGAGCCATGGCCGAGCATGCGTGCCATCATTCCATTACTATCTTATCCATGGGGGAGGGCCCCTGGGTATCCTCAGAGGTCCCATAGAGAATGAATAGAGCCATGGCCGAGCATGCGTGCCGTCTTCCATTACTATCTTATCAATGGGGGTGGGCCCCTGGGTATCCTCAGAGGTCCCATAGAGAATGAATAGAGCCATGGCCGAGCATGCGTGCCATCATTCCATTACTATCTTCTCCATGGGGGTTGGCCCCTGGGTATCCTCAGAGGTCTCATAGAGAATGAATAGAGCCATGGCCGAGCACGCGTGCCATCATTCCATTACTAAACTTATCCATGGGGGCTACAGGCTATCCTCAGAGGTCCCATAGAGAATGAATAGAGCCATGGCCGAGCATGCGTGCCTTCATTCTATTACTATCTTATCCATGGGGGTGGGCCCCTAGGTATCCTCAGAGGTCCCATAGAGAATGAATAGAGCCATGGCCGAGAATGCTTGCCGTCATTCCATTACTATCTTCTCCATGGGGGTGGGCCGCTGGGTATCCTCAGAGGTCCCATAGAGAATGAATAGAGCCATGGCCGAGCATGCGTTCCGCCATTCCATTACTATCTTATCCATGGGGGTGGGCCCCTGGGTATCCTCAGAGGTCCCATAGAGAATGAATAGAGCCTTGGCCGAGCATGCGTGCCATCATTCCATTACTATCTTATCCATGGGGGTGGGCCCCTAGGTATCCTCAGAGGTCCCATTGACAATAAATAGAGCCATGGCCGAGAATGCGTGCTGTCATTCCATTACTATCTTATCCATGGGGGTGGGCCTCTGGGTATCCTCAGAGGTCCCATTGAGAATGAATAGAGCCATGGCCGAGCATGCGTGCCGCCATTCCATTACTATCTTATCCATGGGGGGTGGGCCCCTAGGTATCCTCAGAGGTCCCATACAGAATGAATAGAGCCATGGCCAAGAATGCGTGCTGTCATTCCATTACTATCTTATCCATGGGGGTGGGCCCCTGGGTATCCTCAGAGGTCCCATTGAGAATGAATGGAGCCATGGCCGAGCATGTGTGCCGCCATTCCATTACTATCTCATCCATGGGGGTGGGCCCCTGGGTATCCTCAGAGGTCCCATAGAGAATGAATAGAGCCATGGCCGAGCATGCGTGCCATCATTCCATTACTATCTTATCCATGGGGGTGGGCCCCTGGGTATCCTCAGAGGTCCCATAGAGAATGAATAGAGCCATGGCCGAGCATGCGTGCCATCATTCCATTACTATCTTATCCATGGGGGTGGGCCCCTGGGTATCCTCAGAGGTCCCATAGAGAATGAATAGAGCCATGGCCGAGCATGCGTGCCGTCATTCCATTACTATCTTATCCATGGGGGTGGGCCCCTGGGTATCCTCAGAGGTCCCATTGAGAATGAATAGAGCCTTGGCCGAGCATGTGTGCCGCCATTCCATTACTATCTCATCCATGGGGGTGGGCCCCTGGGTATCCTTAGAGGTCCCGTAGAGAATAAATAGAGCCATGGCCGAGCATGCGTGCCGTCATTCCATTACTATCTTATCCATGGGGGTGGGCCCCTAGGTATCCTCAGAGGTCCCATGGCCATGGCCGAGCATGCGTGCCATCATTCCATTACTATCTTATCCATGGGGGTGGGCCCCTGGGTATCCTCAGAGGTCCCATAGAGAATGAATAGAGCCATGGCCGAGCATGCGTGCCATCATTCCATTACTATCTTATCCATGGGGGTGGGCCCCTAGGTATCCTCAGAGGTCCCATTGACAATTAATAGAGCCATGGCCGAGAATGCGTGCTGTCATTCCATTACTATCTTATCCATGGGGGTGGGCCCCTAGGGATCCTCAGAGGTCCCATACAGAATGAATAGAGCCATGGCCAAGCATGCGTGCTGTCATTCCATTACTATCTTATCCATGGGGGTGGGCCCCTGGGTATCCTCAGAGGTCCCATTGAGAATGAATAGAGCCATGGCCGAGCATGCGTGCCATCATTCCATTACTATCTTATCCATGGGGGTGGGCCCCTGGGTATCCTCAGAGGTCCCATAGAGAATGAATAGAGCCATGGCCGAGCATGCGTGCCATCATTCCATTACTATCTTATCCATGGGGGAGGGCCCCTGGGTATCCTCAGAGGTCCCATAGAGAATGAATAGAGCCATGGCCGAGCATGCGTGCCGTCTTCCGTTACTATCTTATCAATGGGGGTGGGCCCCTGGGTATCCTCAGAGGTCCCATTGAGAATGAATAGAGCCTTGGCCGAGCATGTGTGCCGCCATTCCATTACTATCTCATCCATGGGGGTGGGCCCCTGGGTATCCTTAGAGGTCCCATAGAGAATGAATAGAGCCATGGCCGAGCATGCGTGCCGTCATTCCATTACTATCTTATCCATGGGGGTGGGCCCCTAGGTATCCTCAGAGGTCCCATTGACAATTAATAGAGCCATGGCCGAGAATGCGTGCTGTCATTCCATTACTATCTTATCCATGGGGGTGGGCCCCTAGGGATCCTCAGAGGTCCCATACAGAATGAATAGAGCCATGGCCAAGAATGCGTGCTGTCATTCCATTACTATCTTATCCATGGGGGTGGGCCCCTGGGTATCCTCAGAGGTCCCATTGAGAATGAATAGAGCCATGGCCGAGCATGCGTGCCATCATTCCATTACTATCTTATCCATGGGGGTGGGCCCCTGGGTATCCTCAGAGGTCCCATAGAGAATGAATAGAGCCATGGCCGAGCATGCGTGCCATCATTCCATTACTATCTTATCCATGGGGGAGGGCCCCTGGGTATCCTCAGAGGTCCCATAGAGAATGAATAGAGCCATGGCCGAGCATGCGTGCCGTCTTCCGTTACTATCTTATCAATGGGGGTGGGCCCCTGGGTATCCTCAGAGGTCCCATTGAGAATGAATAGAGCCTTGGCCGAGCATGTGTGCCGCCATTCCATTACTATCTCATCCATGGGGGTGGGCGCCTGGGTATCCTCAGAGGTCCCATACAGAATGAATAGAGCCATGGCCGAGCATGCGTTCCGCCATTCCATCACTATCTTATCCATGGGGGTGGGCCCCTGGGTATCCTCAGAGGTCCCATTGAGAATGAATAGAGCCATGGCCGAGAATGCGTGCCGTCATTCCATTACTATCTTATCCATGGGGGTGGGCCCCTGGGTATCCTCAGAGGTCCCATAGAGAATTAATAGAGCCATGGCCGAGCATGCGTTCCGCCATTCCATTACTATCTTATCCATGGGGGTGGGCCCCTGGGTTTCCTCAGAGGTCCCATAGAGAATGAATAGAGCCATGGCCGAGCATGCGTGCCATCATTCCATTACTATCTTATCCATGGGGGTGGGCCCCTGGGTATCCTCAGAGGTCCCATAGAGAATGAATAGAGCCATGGCCGAGCATGCGTGCCATCATTCCATTACTATCTTATCCATGGGGGAGGGCCCCTGGGTATCCTCAGAGGTCCCATAGAGAATGAATAGAGCCATGGCCGAGCATGCGTGCCGTCTTCCATTACTATCTTATCAATGGGGGTGGGCCCCTGGGTATCCTCAGAGGTCCCATAGAGAATGAATAGAGCCATGGCCGAGCATGCGTGCCATCATTCCATTACTATCTTCTCCATGGGGGTTGGCCCCTGGGTATCCTCAGAGGTCTCATAGAGAATGAATAGAGCCATGGCCGAGCACGCGTGCCATCATTCCATTACTAAACTTATCCATGGGGGCTACAGGCTATCCTCAGAGGTCCCATAGAGAATGAATAGAGCCATGGCCGAGCATGCGTGCCTTCATTCTATTACTATCTTATCCATGGGGGTGGGCCCCTAGGTATCCTCAGAGGTCCCATAGAGAATGAATAGAGCCATGGCCGAGAATGCTTGCCGTCATTCCATTACTATCTTCTCCATGGGGGTGGGCCGCTGGGTATCCTCAGAGGTCCCATAGAGAATGAATAGAGCCATGGCCGAGCATGCGTTCCGCCATTCCATTACTATCTTATCCATGGGGGTGGGCCCCTGGGTATCCTCAGAGGTCCCATAGAGAATGAATAGAGCCTTGGCCGAGCATGCGTGCCATCATTCCATTACTATCTTATCCATGGGGGTGGGCCCCTAGGTATCCTCAGAGGTCCCATTGACAATAAATAGAGCCATGGCCGAGAATGCGTGCTGTCATTCCATTACTATCTTATCCATGGGGGTGGGCCTCTGGGTATCCTCAGAGGTCCCATTGAGAATGAATAGAGCCATGGCCGAGCATGCGTGCCGCCATTCCATTACTATCTTATCCATGGGGGGTGGGCCCCTAGGTATCCTCAGAGGTCCCATACAGAATGAATAGAGCCATGGCCAAGAATGCGTGCTGTCATTCCATTACTATCTTATCCATGGGGGTGGGCCCCTGGGTATCCTCAGAGGTCCCATTGAGAATGAATGGAGCCATGGCCGAGCATGTGTGCCGCCATTCCATTACTATCTCATCCATGGGGGTGGGCCCCTGGGTATCCTCAGAGGTCCCATAGAGAATGAATAGAGCCATGGCCGAGCATGCGTGCCATCATTCCATTACTATCTTATCCATGGGGGTGGGCCCCTGGGTATCCTCAGAGGTCCCATAGAGAATGAATAGAGCCATGGCCGAGCATGCGTGCCATCATTCCATTACTATCTTATCCATGGGGGTGGGCCCCTGGGTATCCTCAGAGGTCCCATAGAGAATGAATAGAGCCATGGCCGAGCATGCGTGCCGTCATTCCATTACTATCTTATCCATGGGGGTGGGCCCCTGGGTATCCTCAGAGGTCCCATTGAGAATGAATAGAGCCTTGGCCGAGCATGTGTGCCGCCATTCCATTACTATCTCATCCATGGGGGTGGGCCCCTGGGTATCCTTAGAGGTCCCGTAGAGAATAAATAGAGCCATGGCCGAGCATGCGTGCCGTCATTCCATTACTATCTTATCCATGGGGGTGGGCCCCTAGGTATCCTCAGAGGTCCCATGGCCATGGCCGAGCATGCGTGCCATCATTCCATTACTATCTTATCCATGGGGGTGGGCCCCTGGGTATCCTCAGAGGTCCCATAGAGAATGAATAGAGCCATGGCCGAGCATGCGTGCCATCATTCCATTACTATCTTATCCATGGGGGTGGGCCCCTAGGTATCCTCAGAGGTCCCATTGACAATTAATAGAGCCATGGCCGAGAATGCGTGCTGTCATTCCATTACTATCTTATCCATGGGGGTGGGCCCCTAGGGATCCTCAGAGGTCCCATACAGAATGAATAGAGCCATGGCCAAGCATGCGTGCTGTCATTCCATTACTATCTTATCCATGGGGGTGGGCCCCTGGGTATCCTCAGAGGTCCCATTGAGAATGAATAGAGCCATGGCCGAGCATGCGTGCCATCATTCCATTACTATCTTATCCATGGGGGTGGGCCCCTGGGTATCCTCAGAGGTCCCATAGAGAATGAATAGAGCCATGGCCGAGCATGCGTGCCATCATTCCATTACTATCTTATCCATGGGGGAGGGCCCCTGGGTATCCTCAGAGGTCCCATAGAGAATGAATAGAGCCATGGCCGAGCATGCGTGCCGTCTTCCGTTACTATCTTATCAATGGGGGTGGGCCCCTGGGTATCCTCAGAGGTCCCATTGAGAATGAATAGAGCCTTGGCCGAGCATGTGTGCCGCCATTCCATTACTATCTCATCCATGGGGGTGGGCCCCTGGGTATCCTTAGAGGTCCCATAGAGAATGAATAGAGCCATGGCCGAGCATGCGTGCCGTCATTCCATTACTATCTTATCCATGGGGGTGGGCCCCTAGGTATCCTCAGAGGTCCCATTGACAATTAATAGAGCCATGGCCGAGAATGCGTGCTGTCATTCCATTACTATCTTATCCATGGGGGTGGGCCCCTAGGGATCCTCAGAGGTCCCATACAGAATGAATAGAGCCATGGCCAAGAATGCGTGCTGTCATTCCATTACTATCTTATCCATGGGGGTGGGCCCCTGGGTATCCTCAGAGGTCCCATTGAGAATGAATAGAGCCATGGCCGAGCATGCGTGCCATCATTCCATTACTATCTTATCCATGGGGGTGGGCCCCTGGGTATCCTCAGAGGTCCCATAGAGAATGAATAGAGCCATGGCCGAGCATGCGTGCCATCATTCCATTACTATCTTATCCATGGGGGAGGGCCCCTGGGTATCCTCAGAGGTCCCATAGAGAATGAATAGAGCCATGGCCGAGCATGCGTGCCGTCTTCCGTTACTATCTTATCAATGGGGGTGGGCCCCTGGGTATCCTCAGAGGTCCCATTGAGAATGAATAGAGCCTTGGCCGAGCATGTGTGCCGCCATTCCATTACTATCTCATCCATGGGGGTGGGCGCCTGGGTATCCTCAGAGGTCCCATACAGAATGAATAGAGCCATGGCCGAGCATGCGTTCCGCCATTCCATCACTATCTTATCCATGGGGGTGGGCCCCTGGGTATCCTCAGAGGTCCCATTGAGAATGAATAGAGCCATGGCCGAGAATGCGTGCCGTCATTCCATTACTATCTTATCCATGGGGGTGGGCCCCTGGGTATCCTCAGAGGTCCCATAGAGAATTAATAGAGCCATGGCCGAGCATGCGTTCCGCCATTCCATTACTATCTTATCCATGGGGGTGGGCCCCTGGGTTTCCTCAGAGGTCCCATAGAGAATGAATAGAGCCATGGCCGAGCATGCGTGCCATCATTCCATTACTATCTTATCCATGGGGGTGGGCCCCTGGGTATCCTCAGAGGTCCCATAGAGAATGAATAGAGCCATGGCCGAGCATGCGTGCCATCATTCCATTACTATCTTATCCATGGGGGAGGGCCCCTGGGTATCCTCAGAGGTCCCATAGAGAATGAATAGAGCCATGGCCGAGCATGCGTGCCGTCTTCCATTACTATCTTATCAATGGGGGTGGGCCCCTGGGTATCCTCAGAGGTCCCATAGAGAATGAATAGAGCCATGGCCGAGCATGCGTGCCATCATTCCATTACTATCTTCTCCATGGGGGTTGGCCCCTGGGTATCCTCAGAGGTCTCATAGAGAATGAATAGAGCCATGGCCGAGCACGCGTGCCATCATTCCATTACTAAACTTATCCATGGGGGCTACAGGCTATCCTCAGAGGTCCCATAGAGAATGAATAGAGCCATGGCCGAGCATGCGTGCCTTCATTCTATTACTATCTTATCCATGGGGGTGGGCCCCTAGGTATCCTCAGAGGTCCCATAGAGAATGAATAGAGCCATGGCCGAGAATGCTTGCCGTCATTCCATTACTATCTTCTCCATGGGGGTGGGCCGCTGGGTATCCTCAGAGGTCCCATAGAGAATGAATAGAGCCATGGCCGAGCATGCGTTCCGCCATTCCATTACTATCTTATCCATGGGGGTGGGCCCCTGGGTATCCTCAGAGGTCCCATAGAGAATGAATAGAGCCTTGGCCGAGCATGCGTGCCATCATTCCATTACTATCTTATCCATGGGGGTGGGCCCCTAGGTATCCTCAGAGGTCCCATTGACAATAAATAGAGCCATGGCCGAGAATGCGTGCTGTCATTCCATTACTATCTTATCCATGGGGGTGGGCCTCTGGGTATCCTCAGAGGTCCCATTGAGAATGAATAGAGCCATGGCCGAGCATGCGTGCCGCCATTCCATTACTATCTTATCCATGGGGGGTGGGCCCCTAGGTATCCTCAGAGGTCCCATACAGAATGAATAGAGCCATGGCCAAGAATGCGTGCTGTCATTCCATTACTATCTTATCCATGGGGGTGGGCCCCTGGGTATCCTCAGAGGTCCCATTGAGAATGAATGGAGCCATGGCCGAGCATGTGTGCCGCCATTCCATTACTATCTCATCCATGGGGGTGGGCCCCTGGGTATCCTCAGAGGTCCCATAGAGAATGAATAGAGCCATGGCCGAGCATGCGTGCCATCATTCCATTACTATCTTATCCATGGGGGTGGGCCCCTGGGTATCCTCAGAGGTCCCATAGAGAATGAATAGAGCCATGGCCGAGCATGCGTGCCATCATTCCATTACTATCTTATCCATGGGGGTGGGCCCCTGGGTATCCTCAGAGGTCCCATAGAGAATGAATAGAGCCATGGCCGAGCATGCGTGCCGTCATTCCATTACTATCTTATCCATGGGGGTGGGCCCCTGGGTATCCTCAGAGGTCCCATTGAGAATGAATAGAGCCTTGGCCGAGCATGTGTGCCGCCATTCCATTACTATCTCATCCATGGGGGTGGGCCCCTGGGTATCCTTAGAGGTCCCGTAGAGAATAAATAGAGCCATGGCCGAGCATGCGTGCCGTCATTCCATTACTATCTTATCCATGGGGGTGGGCCCCTAGGTATCCTCAGAGGTCCCATGGCCATGGCCGAGCATGCGTGCCATCATTCCATTACTATCTTATCCATGGGGGTGGGCCCCTGGGTATCCTCAGAGGTCCCATAGAGAATGAATAGAGCCATGGCCGAGCATGCGTGCCATCATTCCATTACTATCTTATCCATGGGGGTGGGCCCCTAGGTATCCTCAGAGGTCCCATTGACAATTAATAGAGCCATGGCCGAGAATGCGTGCTGTCATTCCATTACTATCTTATCCATGGGGGTGGGCCCCTAGGGATCCTCAGAGGTCCCATACAGAATGAATAGAGCCATGGCCAAGCATGCGTGCTGTCATTCCATTACTATCTTATCCATGGGGGTGGGCCCCTGGGTATCCTCAGAGGTCCCATTGAGAATGAATAGAGCCATGGCCGAGCATGCGTGCCATCATTCCATTACTATCTTATCCATGGGGGTGGGCCCCTGGGTATCCTCAGAGGTCCCATAGAGAATGAATAGAGCCATGGCCGAGCATGCGTGCCATCATTCCATTACTATCTTATCCATGGGGGAGGGCCCCTGGGTATCCTCAGAGGTCCCATAGAGAATGAATAGAGCCATGGCCGAGCATGCGTGCCGTCTTCCGTTACTATCTTATCAATGGGGGTGGGCCCCTGGGTATCCTCAGAGGTCCCATTGAGAATGAATAGAGCCTTGGCCGAGCATGTGTGCCGCCATTCCATTACTATCTCATCCATGGGGGTGGGCCCCTGGGTATCCTTAGAGGTCCCATAGAGAATGAATAGAGCCATGGCCGAGCATGCGTGCCGTCATTCCATTACTATCTTATCCATGGGGGTGGGCCCCTAGGTATCCTCAGAGGTCCCATTGACAATTAATAGAGCCATGGCCGAGAATGCGTGCTGTCATTCCATTACTATCTTATCCATGGGGGTGGGCCCCTAGGGATCCTCAGAGGTCCCATACAGAATGAATAGAGCCATGGCCAAGAATGCGTGCTGTCATTCCATTACTATCTTATCCATGGGGGTGGGCCCCTGGGTATCCTCAGAGGTCCCATTGAGAATGAATAGAGCCATGGCCGAGCATGCGTGCCATCATTCCATTACTATCTTATCCATGGGGGTGGGCCCCTGGGTATCCTCAGAGGTCCCATAGAGAATGAATAGAGCCATGGCCGAGCATGCGTGCCATCATTCCATTACTATCTTATCCATGGGGGAGGGCCCCTGGGTATCCTCAGAGGTCCCATAGAGAATGAATAGAGCCATGGCCGAGCATGCGTGCCGTCTTCCGTTACTATCTTATCAATGGGGGTGGGCCCCTGGGTATCCTCAGAGGTCCCATTGAGAATGAATAGAGCCTTGGCCGAGCATGTGTGCCGCCATTCCATTACTATCTCATCCATGGGGGTGGGCGCCTGGGTATCCTCAGAGGTCCCATACAGAATGAATAGAGCCATGGCCGAGCATGCGTTCCGCCATTCCATCACTATCTTATCCATGGGGGTGGGCCCCTGGGTATCCTCAGAGGTCCCATTGAGAATGAATAGAGCCATGGCCGAGAATGCGTGCCGTCATTCCATTACTATCTTATCCATGGGGGTGGGCCCCTGGGTATCCTCAGAGGTCCCATAGAGAATTAATAGAGCCATGGCCGAGCATGCGTTCCGCCATTCCATTACTATCTTATCCATGGGGGTGGGCCCCTGGGTTTCCTCAGAGGTCCCATAGAGAATGAATAGAGCCATGGCCGAGCATGCGTGCCATCATTCCATTACTATCTTATCCATGGGGGTGGGCCCCTGGGTATCCTCAGAGGTCCCATAGAGAATGAATAGAGCCATGGCCGAGCATGCGTGCCATCATTCCATTACTATCTTATCCATGGGGGAGGGCCCCTGGGTATCCTCAGAGGTCCCATAGAGAATGAATAGAGCCATGGCCGAGCATGCGTGCCGTCTTCCATTACTATCTTATCAATGGGGGTGGGCCCCTGGGTATCCTCAGAGGTCCCATAGAGAATGAATAGAGCCATGGCCGAGCATGCGTGCCATCATTCCATTACTATCTTCTCCATGGGGGTTGGCCCCTGGGTATCCTCAGAGGTCTCATAGAGAATGAATAGAGCCATGGCCGAGCACGCGTGCCATCATTCCATTACTAAACTTATCCATGGGGGCTACAGGCTATCCTCAGAGGTCCCATAGAGAATGAATAGAGCCATGGCCGAGCATGCGTGCCTTCATTCTATTACTATCTTATCCATGGGGGTGGGCCCCTAGGTATCCTCAGAGGTCCCATAGAGAATGAATAGAGCCATGGCCGAGAATGCTTGCCGTCATTCCATTACTATCTTCTCCATGGGGGTGGGCCGCTGGGTATCCTCAGAGGTCCCATAGAGAATGAATAGAGCCATGGCCGAGCATGCGTTCCGCCATTCCATTACTATCTTATCCATGGGGGTGGGCCCCTGGGTATCCTCAGAGGTCCCATAGAGAATGAATAGAGCCTTGGCCGAGCATGCGTGCCATCATTCCATTACTATCTTATCCATGGGGGTGGGCCCCTAGGTATCCTCAGAGGTCCCATTGACAATAAATAGAGCCATGGCCGAGAATGCGTGCTGTCATTCCATTACTATCTTATCCATGGGGGTGGGCCTCTGGGTATCCTCAGAGGTCCCATTGAGAATGAATAGAGCCATGGCCGAGCATGCGTGCCGCCATTCCATTACTATCTTATCCATGGGGGGTGGGCCCCTAGGTATCCTCAGAGGTCCCATACAGAATGAATAGAGCCATGGCCAAGAATGCGTGCTGTCATTCCATTACTATCTTATCCATGGGGGTGGGCCCCTGGGTATCCTCAGAGGTCCCATTGAGAATGAATGGAGCCATGGCCGAGCATGTGTGCCGCCATTCCATTACTATCTCATCCATGGGGGTGGGCCCCTGGGTATCCTCAGAGGTCCCATAGAGAATGAATAGAGCCATGGCCGAGCATGCGTGCCATCATTCCATTACTATCTTATCCATGGGGGTGGGCCCCTGGGTATCCTCAGAGGTCCCATAGAGAATGAATAGAGCCATGGCCGAGCATGCGTGCCATCATTCCATTACTATCTTATCCATGGGGGTGGGCCCCTGGGTATCCTCAGAGGTCCCATAGAGAATGAATAGAGCCATGGCCGAGCATGCGTGCCGTCATTCCATTACTATCTTATCCATGGGGGTGGGCCCCTGGGTATCCTCAGAGGTCCCATTGAGAATGAATAGAGCCTTGGCCGAGCATGTGTGCCGCCATTCCATTACTATCTCATCCATGGGGGTGGGCCCCTGGGTATCCTTAGAGGTCCCGTAGAGAATAAATAGAGCCATGGCCGAGCATGCGTGCCGTCATTCCATTACTATCTTATCCATGGGGGTGGGCCCCTAGGTATCCTCAGAGGTCCCATGGCCATGGCCGAGCATGCGTGCCATCATTCCATTACTATCTTATCCATGGGGGTGGGCCCCTGGGTATCCTCAGAGGTCCCATAGAGAATGAATAGAGCCATGGCCGAGCATGCGTGCCATCATTCCATTACTATCTTATCCATGGGGGTGGGCCCCTAGGTATCCTCAGAGGTCCCATTGACAATTAATAGAGCCATGGCCGAGAATGCGTGCTGTCATTCCATTACTATCTTATCCATGGGGGTGGGCCCCTAGGGATCCTCAGAGGTCCCATACAGAATGAATAGAGCCATGGCCAAGCATGCGTGCTGTCATTCCATTACTATCTTATCCATGGGGGTGGGCCCCTGGGTATCCTCAGAGGTCCCATTGAGAATGAATAGAGCCATGGCCGAGCATGCGTGCCATCATTCCATTACTATCTTATCCATGGGGGTGGGCCCCTGGGTATCCTCAGAGGTCCCATAGAGAATGAATAGAGCCATGGCCGAGCATGCGTGCCATCATTCCATTACTATCTTATCCATGGGGGAGGGCCCCTGGGTATCCTCAGAGGTCCCATAGAGAATGAATAGAGCCATGGCCGAGCATGCGTGCCGTCTTCCGTTACTATCTTATCAATGGGGGTGGGCCCCTGGGTATCCTCAGAGGTCCCATTGAGAATGAATAGAGCCTTGGCCGAGCATGTGTGCCGCCATTCCATTACTATCTCATCCATGGGGGTGGGCCCCTGGGTATCCTTAGAGGTCCCATAGAGAATGAATAGAGCCATGGCCGAGCATGCGTGCCGTCATTCCATTACTATCTTATCCATGGGGGTGGGCCCCTAGGTATCCTCAGAGGTCCCATTGACAATTAATAGAGCCATGGCCGAGAATGCGTGCTGTCATTCCATTACTATCTTATCCATGGGGGTGGGCCCCTAGGGATCCTCAGAGGTCCCATACAGAATGAATAGAGCCATGGCCAAGAATGCGTGCTGTCATTCCATTACTATCTTATCCATGGGGGTGGGCCCCTGGGTATCCTCAGAGGTCCCATTGAGAATGAATAGAGCCATGGCCGAGCATGCGTGCCATCATTCCATTACTATCTTATCCATGGGGGTGGGCCCCTGGGTATCCTCAGAGGTCCCATAGAGAATGAATAGAGCCATGGCCGAGCATGCGTGCCATCATTCCATTACTATCTTATCCATGGGGGAGGGCCCCTGGGTATCCTCAGAGGTCCCATAGAGAATGAATAGAGCCATGGCCGAGCATGCGTGCCGTCTTCCGTTACTATCTTATCAATGGGGGTGGGCCCCTGGGTATCCTCAGAGGTCCCATTGAGAATGAATAGAGCCTTGGCCGAGCATGTGTGCCGCCATTCCATTACTATCTCATCCATGGGGGTGGGCGCCTGGGTATCCTCAGAGGTCCCATACAGAATGAATAGAGCCATGGCCGAGCATGCGTTCCGCCATTCCATCACTATCTTATCCATGGGGGTGGGCCCCTGGGTATCCTCAGAGGTCCCATTGAGAATGAATAGAGCCATGGCCGAGAATGCGTGCCGTCATTCCATTACTATCTTATCCATGGGGGTGGGCCCCTGGGTATCCTCAGAGGTCCCATAGAGAATTAATAGAGCCATGGCCGAGCATGCGTTCCGCCATTCCATTACTATCTTATCCATGGGGGTGGGCCCCTGGGTTTCCTCAGAGGTCCCATAGAGAATGAATAGAGCCATGGCCGAGCATGCGTGCCATCATTCCATTACTATCTTATCCATGGGGGTGGGCCCCTGGGTATCCTCAGAGGTCCCATAGAGAATGAATAGAGCCATGGCCGAGCATGCGTGCCATCATTCCATTACTATCTTATCCATGGGGGAGGGCCCCTGGGTATCCTCAGAGGTCCCATAGAGAATGAATAGAGCCATGGCCGAGCATGCGTGCCGTCTTCCATTACTATCTTATCAATGGGGGTGGGCCCCTGGGTATCCTCAGAGGTCCCATTGAGAATGAATAGAGCCTTGGCCGAGCATGTGTGCCGCCATTCCATTACTATCTCATCCATGGGGGTGGGCCCCTGGGTATCCTCAGAGGTCCCATACAGAATGAATAGAGCCATGGCCGAGCATGCGTTCCGCCATTCCATTACTATCTTATCCATGGGGGTGGGCCCCTGGGTATCCTCAGAGGTCCCATAGAGAATGAATAGAGCCATGGCCGAGCATGCGTGCCATCATTCCATTACTATCTTATCCATGGGGGTGGGCCCCTGGGTATCCTCAGAGGTCCCATAGAGAATGAATAGAGCCATGGCCGAGCATGCGTGCCATCATTCCATTACTATCTTATCCATGGGGGTGGGCCCCTGGGTATCCTCAGAGGTCCCATTGAGAATGAATAGAGCCTTGGCCGAGCATGTGTGCCGCCATTCCATTACTATCTCATTCATGGGGGTGGGCCCCTGGGTATCCTTAGAGGTCCCATAGAGAATGAATAGAGCCATGGCCGAGCATGCGTGCCGTCATTCCATTACTATCTTATCCATGGGGGTGGGCCCCTAGGTATCCTCAGAGGTCCCATTGACAATTAATAGAGCCATGGCCGAGAATGCGTGCTGTCATTCCATTACTATCTTATCCATGGGGGTGGGCCCCTAGGGATCCTCAGAGGTCCCATACAGAATGAATAGAGCCATGGCCAAGAATGCGTGCTGTCATTCCATTACTATCTTATCCATGGGGGTGGGCCCCTGGGTATCCTCAGAGGTCCCATTGAGAATGAATAGAGCCATGGCCGAGCATGTGTGCCGCCATTCCATTACTATCTCATCCATGGGGGTGGGACCCTGGGTATCCTCAGAGGTCCCATACAGAATGAATAGAGCCATGGCCGAGCATGCGTGCCATCATTCCATTACTATCTAATCCATGGGGGTGGGCCCCTGGGTATCCTCAGAGGTCCCATTGAGAATGAATAGAGCCATGGCCGAGAATGCGTGCCGTCATTCCATTACTATCTTATCCATGGGGGTGGGCCCCTGGGTATCCTCAGAGGTCCCATAGAGAATTAATAGAGCCATGGCCGAGCATGTGTGCCATCATTCCATTACTATCTTATCCATGGGGGTGGGCCCCTGGGTATCCTCAGAGGTCCCATAGAGAATGAATAGAGCCATGGCCGAGCATGCGTGCCGTCATTCCATTACTATCTTATCAATGGGGGTGGGCCCCTGGGTATCCTCAGAGGTCCCATTGAGAATGAATAGAGCCTTGGCCGAGCATGTGTGCCGCCATTCCATTACTATCTCATCCATGGGGGTGGGCCCCTGGGTATCCTCAGAGGTCCCATACAGAATGAATAGAGCCATGGCCGAGCATGCGCGCCATCATTCCATTACTATCTTATCCATGGGGGTTGGCCCCTAGGTATCCTCAGAGGTCCCATAGAGAATGAATAGAGCCTTGGCCGAGCATGCGTGCCGTCATTCCATTACTATCTTATCCATGGGGGTGGGCCCCTGGGTATCCTCAGAGGTCCCATTGAGAATGAATAGAGCCTTGGCCGAGCATGCGTGCCATCATTCCATTACTATCTTATCCATGGGGGTGGGCCCCTAGGTATCCTCAGAGGTCCCATTGACAATGAATAGAGCCATGGCCGAGAATGCGTGCTGTCATTCCATTACTATCTTATCCATGGGAGTGGGCCTCTGGGTATCCTCAGAGGTACCATTGAGAATGAATAGAGCCATGGCCGAGCATGTGTGCCGCCATTCCATTACTATCTTATCCATGGGGGTGGGCCCCTAGGTATCCTCAGAGGTCCCATACAGAATGAATTGAGCCATGGCCGAGCATGCGTGCCGTCATTACATTACTATCTTATCCATGGGGGTGGGCCCCTGGGTATCCTCAGAGGTCCCATTGAGAATGAATAGAGCCTTGGCCGAGCATGTGTGCCGCCATTCCATTACTATCTCATCCATGGGGGTGGGCCCCTGGGTATCCTCAGAGGTCCCATAGAGAATGAATAGAGCCATGGCCGAGAATGCGTGCTGTCATTTCATTACTATCTTATCCATGGGGGTGGGCCTCTGGGTATCCTCAGAGGTCCCATTGAGAATGAATAGAGCCATGGCCGAGCATGCGTGCCGCCATTCCATTACTATCTTATCCATGGGGGTTGGCCCCTAGGTATCCTCAGAGGTCCCATTGACAATGAATAGAGCCATGGCCGAGAATGCGTGCTGTCATTCCATTACTATCTTATCCATGGGGGTGGGCCTCTAGGTATCCTCAGAGGTCCCATAGAGAATGAATAGAGCCATGGCCGAGCATGCGTGCCGTCATTCCATTACTATCTTATCCATGGGGGTTGGCCCCTGGGTATCCTCAGAGGTCCCATAGAGAATGAATAGAGCCTTGGCCGAGCATGCGTGCCATCATTCCATTACTATCTTATCCATGGGGGATGGGGGTGGGCCCCTGGGTATCCACAGAGGTCCCATTGAGAATGAATAGAGCCATGGCCGAGCATGTGTGCCACCATTCCATTACTATCTCATCCATGGGGGTGGGCCCCTGGGTATCCTCAGAGGTCCCATACAGAATGAATAGAGCCATGGCCGAGCATGCGTGCCATTATTCCATTACTATCTTATCCATGGGGGTGGGCCCCTGGGTATCCTCAGAGGTCCCATAGAGAATGAATAGAGCCATGGCCGAGCATGCGTGCCGTCATTCCATTACTATCTTATCCATGGGGGTGGGCCCCTGGGTATCCTCAGAGGTCCCATAGAGAATGAATAGAGCCATGGCCGAGCATGCGTGCCATCATTCCATTACTATCTTATCCATGGGGGTGGGCCCCTGGGTATCCTCAGAGGTCCCATAGAGAATGAATAGAGCCATGGCCGAGCATGCGTGCCGTCATTCCATTACTATCTTATCCATGGGGGTGGGCCCCTGGGTATCCTCAGAGGTCCCGTTGAGAATGAATAGAGCCTTGGCCGAGCATGTGTGCCGCCATTCCATTACTATCTTATCCATGGGGGTGGGCCCCTGGGTATCCTTAGAGGTCCCATAGAGAATGAATAGAGCCATGGCCGAGCATGCGTGCCGTCATTCCATTACTATCTTATCCATGGGGGTGGGCCCCTAGGTATCCTAAGAGGTCCCATTGACAATGAATAGAGCCATGGCCGAGAATGCGTGCTGTCATTCCATTACTATCTTATCCATGGGGGTGGGCCCCTAGGTATCCTCAGAGGTCCCATAGAGAATGAATAGAGCCATGGCCGAGCATGCGTGCCGTCATTCCATCACTATCTTATCCATGGGGGTGGGCCCCTGGGTATCCTCAGAGGTCCCATACAGAATGAATAGAGCCATGGCCAAGAATGCGTGCTGTCATTCCATTACTGTCTCATCCATGGGGGTGGGCCCCTGGGTATCCTCAGAGGTCCCATTGAGAATGAATAGAGCCATGGCCGAGCATGTGTGCCGCCATTCAATTACTATCTCATCCATGGGGGTGGGCCCCTGGGTATCCTCAGAGGTCCCATACAGAATGAATAGAGCCATGGCCGAGCATGCGTGCCATCATTCCATTACTATCTTATCCATGGGGGTGGGCCCCTGGGTATCCTCAGAGATCCCATTGAGAATGAATAGAGCCATGGCCGAGCATGCGTTCCGCCATTCTATTACTATCTTATCCATGGGGGTGGGCCCCTGGGTATCCTCAGAGGTCCCATAGAGAATGAATAGAGCCATGGCCGAGCATGCGTACCATCATTCCATTACTATCTTATCCATGGGGGTGGGCCCCTGGGTATCCTCAGAGGTCCCAAAGAGAATGAATAGAGCCATGGCCGAGCATGCGTGCCATCATTCCATTACTATCTTATCCATGGGGGTGGGCCCCTGGGTATCCTCAGAGATCCCATAGAGAATAAATAGAGCCATGGCCGAGCATGCGTGCAGTCATTCCATTAATATCTTATCCATGGGGGTGGGCCCCTGGGTATCCTCAGAGGTCCCATTGAGAATGAATAGAGCCTTGGCCGAGCATGTGTGCCGCCATTCCATTACTATCTCATCCATGGGGGTGGGCCTCTGGGTATCCTCAGAGGTCCCGTAGAGAATGAATAGAGCCATGGCCGAGCATGCCTACTGTCATTCCATTACTATCTTATCCATGGGGGTGGGCCCCTAGGTATCCTCAGAGGTCCCATTGACAATGAATAGAGCCATGGCCGAGAATGCGTGCTGTCATTCCAATACTATCTTATCCATGGGGGTGGGCCCCTAGGTATCCTCAGAGGTCCCATAGAGAATGAATAGAGCCATGGCCGAGCATGCGTGCTGTCATTCCATTACTATCTTATCCATGGGGGTGGGTCTCTGGGTATCCTCAGATGTCCCATTGAGAATGAATAGAGCCATGGCCGAGCATGCGTGCCGCCATTCCATTACTATCTTATCCATGGGGGTTGGCCCCTAGGTATCCTCAGAGGTCCCATTGACAATGAATAGAGCCATGGCCGAGAATGCGTGCTGTCATTCCATTACTATCTTATCCATGGGGGTGGGCCCCTAGGTATCCTCAGAGGTCCCATAGAGAATGAATAGAGCCATGGCCGAGCATGCGTGCCGTCATTCCATTACTATCTTATCCATGGGGGTTGGCCCCTGGGTATCCTCAGAGGTCCCATAGAGAATGAATAGAGCCTTGGCCGAGCATGCGTGCCATCATTCCATTACTATCTTATCCATGGGGGTGGGCCCCTAGGTATCCTCAGAGGTTCCATTGACAATGAATAGAGCCATGGCCGAGAATGCGTGCTGTCATTCCATTACTATCTTATCCATGGGGGTGGGCCTCTGGGTATCCTCACAGGTCCCATTGAGAATGAATAGAGCCATGGCCGAGCATGCGTGCCGCCATTCCATTACTATCTTATCCATGGGGGTGGGCCCCTGGGTATCCTCAGAGATCCCATAGAGAATAAATAGAGCCATGGCCGAGCATGCGTGCAGTCATTCCATTAATATCTTATCCATGGGGGTGGGCCCCTGGGTATCCTCAGAGGTCCCATTGAGAATGAATAGAGCCTTGGCCGAGCATGTGTGCCGCCATTCCATTACTATCTCATCCATGGGGGTGGGCCTCTGGGTATCCTCAGAGGTCCCATAGAGAATGAATAGAGCCATGGCCGAGCATGCCTACCGTCATTCCATTACTATCTTATCCATGGGGGTGGGCCCCTAGGTATCCTCAGAGGTCCCATTGACAATGAATAGAGCCATGGCCGAGAATGCGTGCTGTCATTCCAATACTATCTTATCCATGGGGGTGGGCCCCTAGGTATCCTCAGAGGTCCCATAGAGAATGAATAGAGCCATGGCCGAGCATGCGTGCTGTCATTCCATTACTATCTTATCCATGGGGGTGGGTCTCTGGGTATCCTCAGATGTCCCATTGAGAATGAATAGAGCCATGGCCGAGCATGCGTGCCGCCATTCCATTACTATCTTATCCATGGGGGTTGGCCCCTAGGTATCCTCAGAGGTCCCATTGACAATGAATAGAGCCATGGCCGAGAATGCGTGCTGTCATTCCATTACTATCTTATCCATGGGGGTGGGCCCCTAGGTATCCTCAGAGGTCCCATAGAGAATGAATAGAGCCATGGCCGAGCATGCGTGCCGTCATTCCATTACTATCTTATCCATGGGGGTTGGCCCCTGGGTATCCTCAGAGGTCCCATAGAGAATGAATAGAGCCTTGGCCGAGCATGCGTGCCATCATTCCATTACTATCTTATCCATGGGGGTGGGCCCCTAGGTATCCTCAGAGGTTCCATTGACAATGAATAGAGCCATGGCCGAGAATGCGTGCTGTCATTCCATTACTATCTTATCCATGGGGGTGGGCCTCTGGGTATCCTCACAGGTCCCATTGAGAATGAATAGAGCCATGGCCGAGCATGCGTGCCGCCATTCCATTACTATCTTATCCATGGGGGTGGGCCCTTGGGTATCCTCAGAGGTCCCATAGAGAATGAATAGAGCCATGGCCAAGAATGCGTGCTGTCATTCCATTACTATCTTATCCATGGGGGTGGGCCCCTAGGTATCCTCAGAGGTCCCATAGAGAATGAATAGAGCCATGGCCGAGCATGCGTGCCGTCATTCCATTACTATCTTATCCATGGGGGTTGGCCCCTGGGTATCCTCAGAGGTCCCATAGAGAATGAATAGAGCCTTGGCCGAGCATGCGTGCCATCATTCCATTACTATCTTGTCCATGGGGGTGGGCCCCTAGGTATCCTCAGAGGTTCCATTGACAATGAAAAGAGCCATGGCCGAGAATGCGTGCTGTCATTCCATTACTATCTTATCCATGGGGGTGGGCCTCTGGGTATCCTCAGAGCTCCCATTGAGAATGAATAGAGCCATGGCCGAGCATGCGTTCCGCCATTCCATTGCTATATTATCCATGGGGGTGGGCCCTTGGGTATCCTCAGAGGTCCCATAGAGAATGAATAGAGCCATGGCCAAGAATGCGTGCTGTCATTCCATTACTATCTTATCCATGGGGGTGGGCCCCTGGGTATCCTCAGAGGTCCCATTGAGAATGAATAGAGCCATGGCCGAGCATGTGTGCCACCATTCCATTACTATCTCATCCATGGGGGTGGGCCCCTGGGTATCCTCAGAGGTCCCATACAGAATGAATAGAGCCATGGCCGAGCATGCGTGCCATCATTCCATTACTATCTTATCCATGGGGGTGGGCCCCTGGGTATCCTCAGAGGTCCCATTGAGAATGAATAGAGCCTTGGCCGAGAATGCGTGCCGTCATTCCATTACTATCTTATCCATGGGGGTGGGCTCCTGGGTATCCTCAGAGGTCCCATAGAGAATGAATAGAGCCATGGCCGAGCATGCGTTCTGCCATTCCATTACTATCTTATCCATGGGGGTGGGCCCCTGGGTATCCTCAGAGGTCCCATAGAGAATGAATAGAGCCATGGCCGAGCATGCGTGCCATCATTCCATTACTATCTTATCCATGGAGGTGGGCCCCTGGGTATCCTCAGAGGTCCCATAGAGAATGAATAGAGCCATGGCCGAGCATGCGTGCCGTCATTCCATTACTATCTTATCCATGGGGGTGGGCCCCTGGGTATCCTCAGAGGTCCCATAGAGAATGAATAGAGCCATGGCCGAGCATGCGTGCCATCATTCCATTACTATCTTATCCATGGAGGTGGGCCCCTGGGTATCCTCAGAGGTCCCATAGAGAATGAATAGAGCCATGGCCGAGCATGCGTGCCATCATTCCATTACTATCTTATCCATGGGGGTGGGCCCCTGGGTATCCTCAGAGGTCCCATTGAGAATGAATAGAGCCATGGCCGAGCATGCGTGCAGTCATTCCATTACTATCTTATCCATGGGGGTGGGCCCCTGGGTATCCTCAGAGGTCCCATTGAGAATGAATAGAGCCATGGCCGAGCATGCGTGCTGTCATTCCATTACTATCTTATCCATGGGGGTGGGTCTCTTGGTATCCTCAGATGTCCCATTGAGAATGAATAGAGCCATGGCCGAGCATGCGTGCCGCCATTCCATTACTATCTTATCCATGGGGGTTGGCCCCTAGGTATCCTCAGAGGTCCCATTGACAATGAATAGAGCCATGGCCGAGAATGCGTGCTGTCATTCCATTACTATCTTATCCATGGGGGTGGGCCCCTAGGTATCCTCAGAGGTCCCATAGAGAATGAATAGAGCCATGGCCGAGCATGCGTGCCGTCATTCCATTACTATCTTATCCATGGGGGTTGGCCCCTGGGTATCCTCAGAGGTCCCATAGAAAATGAATAGAGCCTTGGCCGAGCATGCGTGCCATCATTCCATTACTATCTTATCCATGGGGGTGGGCCCCTAGGTATCCTCAGAGGTTCCATTGACAATGAATAGAGCCATGGCCGAGAATGCGTGCTGTCATTCCATTACTATCTTATCCATGGGGGTGGGCCTCTGGGTATCCTCACAGGTCCCATTGAGAATGAATAGAGCCATGGCCGAGCATGCGTGCCGCCATTCCATTACTATCTTATCCATGGGGGTGGGCCCTTGGGTATCCTCAGAGGTCCCATAGAGAATGAATAGAGCCATGGCCAAGAATGCGTGCTGTCATTCCATTACTATCTTATCCATGGGGGTGGGCCCCTAGGTATCCTCAGAGGTCCCATAGAGAATGAATAGAGCCATGTCCGAGCATGCGTGCCGTCATTCCATTACTATCTTATCCATGGGGGTTGGCCCCTGGGTATCCTCAGAGGTCCCATAGAGAATGAATAGAGCCTTGGCCGAGCATGCGTGCCATCATTCCATTACTATCTTGTCCATGGGGGTGGGCCCCTAGGTATCCTCAGAGGTTCCATTGACAATGAAAAGAGCCATGGCCGAGAATGCGTGCTGTCATTCCATTACTATCTTATCCATGGGGGTGGGCCTCTGGGTATCCTCAGAGCTCCCATTGAGAATGAATAGAGCCATGGCCGAGCATGCGTTCCGCCATTCCATTGCTATATTATCCATGGGGGTGGGCCCTTGGGTATCCTCAGAGGTCCCATAGAGAATGAATAGAGCCATGGCCAAGAATGCGTGCTGTCATTCCATTACTATCTTATCCATGGGGGTGGGCCCCTGGGTATCCTCAGAGGTCCCATTGAGAATGAATAGAGCCATGGCCGAGCATGTGTGCCACCATTCCATTACTATCTCATCCATGGGGGTGGGCCCCTGGGTATCCTCAGAGGTCCCATACAGAATGAATAGAGCCATGGCCGAGCATGCGTGCCATCATTCCATTACTATCTTATCCATGGGGGTGGGCCCCTGGGTATCCTCAGAGGTCCCATTGAGAATGAATAGAGCCTTGGCCGAGAATGCGTGCCGTCATTCCATTACTATCTTATCCATGGGGGTGGGCTCCTGGGTATCCTCAGAGGTCCCATAGAGAATGAATAGAGCCATGGCCGAGCATGCGTTCTGCCATTCCATTACTATCTTATCCATGGGGGTGGGCCCCTGGGTATCCTCAGAGGTCCCATAGAGAATGAATAGAGCCATGGCCGAGCATGCGTGCCATCATTCCATTACTATCTTATCCATGGAGGTGGGCCCCTGGGTATCCTCAGAGGTCCCATAGAGAATGAATAGAGCCATGGCCGAGCATGCGTGCCGTCATTCCATTACTATCTTATCCATGGGGGTGGGCCCCTGGGTATCCTCAGAGGTCCCATAGAGAATGAATAGAGCCATGGCCGAGCATGCGTGCCATCATTCCATTACTATCTTATCCATGGAGGTGGGCCCCTGGGTATCCTCAGAGGTCCCATAGAGAATGAATAGAGCCATGGCCGAGCATGCGTGCCATCATTCCATTACTATCTTATCCATGGGGGTGGGCCCCTGGGTATCCTCAGAGGTCCCATTGAGAATGAATAGAGCCATGGCCGAGCATGCGTGCCGTCATTCCATTACTATCTTATCCATTGGGGTGGGCCCCTGGGTATCCTCAGAGGTCCCATTGAGAATGAATAGAGCCTTGGCCGAGCATGTGTGCCGCCATTCCATTACTATCTTATCCATGGGGGTGGGCCCCTGGGTATCCTTAGAGGTCCCATAGAGAATGAATAGAGCCATGGCCGAGCATGCGTGCCGTCATTCCATTATTATCTTATCCATGGGGGTGGGCCCCTAGGTATCCTCAGAGGTCCCATTGACAATGAATAGAGCCATTGCCGAGAATACGTGCTGTCATTCCATTACTATCTTATCCATGGGGGTGGGCCCCTAGGTATCCTCAGAGGTCCCATAGAGAATGAATAGAGCCATGGCCGAGCATGCGTGCCGTCATTCCATTACTATCTTATCCATGGGGGTGGGCCCCTAGGTATCCTCAGAGGTCCCATACAGAATGAATAGAGCCATGGCCAAGAATGCGTGCTGTCATTCCATTACTATCTTATCCATGAGGGTGGGCCCCTGGGTATCCTCAGAGATTTATGGAGAGTGAATGGAGTGGTGGCCAAGTATGCATACTATTATATGATTAGTACCTTATTCATGAGGGTGAGATCGTTGGGTATCCACAGTGGTTTCATAGACAGTGAATAGAGCGGTGGCCGAGCATGCGTGCCTTCATTCCATTACTATCTTATCCATGGGGGGGGGGGGGGCCCTGGGTATCCTCAGAGGTCCCATTGAGAATGAATAGAGTCATGGCCGAGCATGCGTGCCTTCATTCCATTACCATCTCATCCATGGGGGTGGGCCCCTAGGTATTCTCAGAGATTTATGGAGAGTGAATGGAGTGGTGGCCAAGTATGCATACTATTATATGATTAGTACCTTATTCATGGGGGTTAGATCACTGGGTATCCACAGTGGTTTCATAGACAGTGAATAGAGCGGTGGCCGAGCATGCATGCTGCCTTTGCATTACTTGAGTGACTAGGGACAGGGGCGTAGCTATAGAAGAGGCAGTCGCAACAGGGCCCTGGTGCCTAAGGGGCCCCCAAAGCACAACTGCCCCATGAGTCCAGAAATATGCTTGGCATATGGGGCCCTGTTGCAGATTTTGCAATGTGGCCCAAAAGCTGCAAGCTGCACCTCTGACTAAGAACCTAGGTTTTCATGATCAATCCCTGCAGTTGGACTTACTGACTTGTGGGAATAGGAAATAGGTTTTAATGGGATCGCTACTTAAAAGTAGGGCTGCAGCTAACGATTATTTTAATAATCGATTAGTTGTCGATTATTTCATCGATTAATCGGGAAAAATATCAAAATGCCAAAAAAGCGGGTTCAGCTGATTCTACTTGAAAAATTATGTGCAATGGCCATATTAAAAGTTTCTAGCATGTGATGTGACCAAACAGCATTTTTTTTTACGTTTATGCCGGTTGCTGTCATTATTAATGATCCTGTACAGAAACCAGCGTGAATTTGATACTGCCGCATGGGTAACTGTCTGAACTATTAAAAAAAAAATGTTAATTATTCACTTATATTTTAATAGTTCAGACAGTTACCCATGCAGCATTATCAAATATGTAAAAAAATAAAAATAAAATAATTTACTTTTTTGTATATTGATAGGAAAAAGGGGAGCTAATTTTTATTGGGAGAGCAGTTAATTTACATGTTTTTTTTTTAAATTTACTCTTTTTATATAGCAGTCCTATACACATGAGAGTATGTGCAGACTGCAGAGCATTGCACCCGACCCATGTCTGTAGTACAGACACTTTCGTAATACAGACAGACACTAGGGTGCAAATGCTCTGCACATACCCCCATGTGTATAGCAGTGTGTGTACTACACACACACTGCTATACACATGGGGGTATGTGCAGAGCATTGCACCCTAGTGTCTGTAGTACAGACAATATAGTGCAAATGCTCTGCACATACCCCCATGTGTATAGTAGTGTGTATGTATTACATACACACTGCTATACACATAATGGTAGGTGCAGAACATTGCACAATATTGTCTGTACTACAGCCACTTGGGTGCAATGCTCTGCACATACCCCCATGTGTATAGCAGTGTGTGTAGTACACACACTGCTATACACATGGGGGTATGTGCAGAGCATTTGCACCCTAGTGTCTGCAGAAGACACTAGGGTGCAATGCTCTGCACGTATGCCCATGTGTATAGCAGTGTGTGTACTACACACTATATACTAATACTGGCCCCACCAAGCTTACTATTGCAGACTGTGATGATAGAGACCCCCGTCTGTCACTATCTCCTTCCACATCGGGAATATTCGCAGCCCAGCTGACAGCCGCCCCCAGCAAGCCCCGCCCTCTGTCACCGGGTCACTCACTCAGCTTTCCACTGCCGCTGGGGTTACTGATGCCCGCTAGTTGCCAGGATTGGAGAAGTAGTCCCGGAGCTGGGGGAGCTCCCTGCCGGTCTCCAGCAGCTTGGTGTGCAGCTCCTGAGCTGTGAGCAGCAGCTGATTCCGCAACAACAGCGCCGCAACTACGTCTAACGGCAGCCGCCTGGGCACAGGGACTGGGGTCAGGTACTGTTAACTTAAAGAGGCTAAAACGCCCGCACCGCCTGCTGCAGCCTCATGACTGCTGGTGCCCGCCATCCCTTTGCAACGAATGGGCTGATTATTAGATACCGGGAATTCGTTGACAACAAATCCTGTTATCGAATTTTATCGATAATATTGATTAATCAATAATATTGATTAATCAATCCAGTATTTGCAGCTTTAATATGGTGACAGACGTATGGCCACAACTGTGTGGGGAACCACCAAGCTGCTGTTACACGTTGTGCGTGTGGAATTCAGTATATTGGACGAACTATTCAGACTGTTCCTCAAAGGATGAATAAACATCGTTCCAATATACTGAATTCCTTTATGAAACAGTCTCTCGCCATGTTTGTCTAAAGCATGGAGGAGACTTTAGTGTGTTACAATTGGCCATCATTGAAACTATACCCTTTGATATTAACAACTGTTTTCAAGCCCTAAATAATAGGGAATCTTACTGGATTTTTATGTTTAACACATTGGCCCCGGAAGGGCTTAATGAGGTTATAGAATGGACTACTGTTTGATTTAATACTATCAGAATATTTTCAATGTTTTATAATGTTTTTTGATGTCTCTTTTATTTATATATATATATATATATATATATATATGCAAATCATAAAATGTTGCAGTATCTTGTTATACCTTTTTTATTGGACTAACAGCATTTTGTAGAGAAGCTTTCGGGATTCCTCCCTTTATCAAGTCCAAAGCAAATCTAAGCTCACAAGCAGAAGACACAGGTTACATCTCACAAATATGCAGGGGTTAAGACAATAGATGTGGAGAATTCACTCTAAGATGGGCCATAAATTGTCCTGTTATGGGAACATAGACTGAATAGATAAGAATGAGAAAAAGGGGGAGGGAGGGGGGAGCAGGGGAGAGACTGGGAATTAGCAGGACATAGTGAGATGTAAAAGAGAACACAGTGTAGGTTATAAGAGAATACAGTACAGCACAGGTTATAAGAGAATACAGTACAGCACAGGTTATAAGAGAATACAGTACAGCAAAGGTTATAAGAAATTTTGATAATGAGATAAGAAGATCAAATCCACATTAAGTCCCCCTTAAGGGGGACTTAATGTTTGACTCGAAAAACAGGGGACTTAATGTGGATTTGAGCTTCTTATCTCATTATCAAAATTTCTTATAACCTGTGCTGTACTGTATTCTCTTATAACCTGTGCTGTACTGTATTCTCTTATAACCTGTGCTATATTGTATTCTCTTATAACCTGTGCTGTACTGTATTCTCTTATAACCTGTGCTGTACTGTATTCTCTTATAACCTGTGCTATATTGTATTCTCTTATAACCTGTGCTGTACTGTATTCTCTTATAACCTGTGCTGTACTGTATTCTCTTATAACCTGTGCTGTACTGTATTCTCTTATAACCTTTGCTGTACTGTATTCTCTTATAACCTGTGCTGTACTGTATTCTCTTATAACCTGTGCTGTACTGTATTCTCTTATAACCTGCACTGTGTTCTCTTTTGCATCTCACTATGTCCTGCTAATTCCCAGTCTCTCCCCTGCTCCCTCCTCTCTCCCCCTTTTTCTCATCCTTATCTATTCAGTCTATGTTCCCATAACAGGACAATTTATGGCCCATCTTAGAGTGAATTCTCCACATCTATTGTCTTAACTCCTGCATATTTGTGAGATGTAACCTGTGTCTTCTGCTTGTGAGCTTAGATTTGCTTTGGACTTGATAAAGGGAGGAATCCCGAAAGCTTGTCTCTACAAAATGCTGCTGTTAGTCCAATAAAAAAGGTATTACCAGATACTGCAATATTTTATGATTTGCATATATATATATATATATATATATATATATATATATATAATTATAATATAATATTATTATTATTATTATATAATATATATAATTTTTTATATATTTTTTTGTAAAATGTGTGTATTGTTGATGTCATTTCCTGTCATGTGATTAGAATTATGGGTATTTATTCTGAGCTTTAAGTGATTTTTGTCAAGCCTGAAGAAGAAACTGGTCCGGTTTTGTAACGCGTAGCATGTTTTAATAAAATACGTTTTTATTATCACCCCTGGATCACCTATTGGCAGCACCTATTATCCTCCGTGGAGTTTGCAGTGGTATTGAAATCTATTATTCACGCTTGTGAGCGTGAGGAGGAATGTGCTGCAGCCTTAAATGAACTAGTGCATATATGTGTTGTGCCGGAATTTGCACAACCGCTTTAGGTGAGTTAACCCTTGGCTCACCTATTTTTAATTTCTTATGCTGAAGGTGTCACATGAGGGAGTGCTTTTGTCTTTTGTATTTTAATTTTGTAACTTTAGGGGGCTTTTGTTTCTAGGCAGTGTACTTTCCAGTACAAATGACACCTTATATTTTTTCTGTAGGTCCATACGGTTATAAGGATACCCAATTTATATAGGTTTTTAAGGACTCAGGGTTTGTCCGTTTTTGCACTTTTGTTTTTTCCCCCTTACCTTTAAAAAATCATAACCCTTTAAATTTTGCACCTAAAAGTCTAAAAATGATGGCTTATTTTTTGTGCCACCAATTCTACTTTGTAATGACATCAGTCATTTTACCCAAAAATCTATGGCAAAATGGAAAAAAAAATTGTGCGACAAAATTAAAGAAAAAACGCAATTTTGTTACTTTTTGGAGCTTCTGTTTCTACGCAGTATTTTTTTTGATAAAAATGACACCTTCTCTTTATTCCGTAGGTCCATACGATTAAAATGATACCCTACTTACATAGGTTTGATTTTGTCTTAATTCTAGAAAATATAACTACATGTACAAATATTAATAAGTTTAAAATTGTCATCTTCTGACCCCCCCATAACTTTTTTATTTTTCCATGTACGGGGCGGTATGAGGGCTGATCTGAAGTTTTTAGCGGCACCATTTTTGTATTGATTGGACTTTTTAATCGCTTTTTATTCATTTTTTCACGATATAAAAAGTGACCAAAAATACCCTATTTTGTACTTTTTTTTGTGCGTACGCTATTGAACGGGTGGTTAATTAACATTATATATTTTTATCATTCGGACATTTCCGCATGCGGCAATACCACATATGTTTATTTTTATTTACACATTTTTTTGTGGGAAAAGGGAGGTGATTCAAACTTTTATTAGGGAAGGGGTTACATGATCTTTATTAACTTTTTTAAAACTTTTTTTTTTTGCAATGTTATAGCCCCCATAGGGGGCTATAACACTGCACACACTGATCTTTTACATTGATCATTGTTATCCCATAGGATACCATTGATCAATGATTCTGCCGATTGATTACTCTTGCCTGGATCTCAGGCACTGAGCAGTCATTCGGTGATCAACACACAGGACGAAGGTAGTGTGCTCCAGCTGTTCGGGACGCTGTGATTTTACCGCGGCAGTCCCGAACAGCCCACTGAGCTAACCGGGAGTAGTTTACTTTCACTTTAGACGCAGTGATCAACTTTGAACGCAGCGTCTAAAGGGTTAATAGCGCGTGGCACCACTATCAGTGCCGCACTCTGTTAGCCACGGGTCCCAGCCTCTGCTATGGCCCCGTGTTATAGATAGGGAGCGGACTCTGGGCGTAGAGGTTCGCCCTGAGTCCTTAACCCTTTGGGGACGGAGCCCATTATAAGGACGGGAGCATTTTTTGCAATCACCTTAAGCATTAATAACTCTGGGATGCTTTTACTTTTCATTCTGATTCCGAGATAGTTTTTTCGTGACATATTCTAGTGGTACATTTTTGTCGATACTTGCATCATTTCTTGGTGAAAAATTCTAAAATTTGATGAAAAAAATTTAAAAAATTTTGCATTTTTCTAGCTTTGAAGCTCTGCTTGTAAGAAATTCCAAATAAATTATATATTGATTCACAAATACAATATGTCTACTTTATGTTGGCATCATAAAGTTGACATGTTTTTACTTTTGGAAGATATCAGAGGGCTTCAAAGTTCAGCAGCAATTTTCAAATTTTTCACAAAATTTTCAAAATCTGAATTTTTCAGGGACCAGTTCAGTTTTTAAGTGGATTTGAAGGGCCTTCATATTAGAAATACCCCCCAAATGGCCCCATTATAACAACTGCACCCCCCAAAGTATTCAAAATGACATTCAATAAGTGTATTAACCCTTTAGGTGTTTCACAGGAATAGCAGCAAAGTGAAGGAGAAAATTCAAAATCTTCATTTTTTACACTCACATGTTCTTGTAGACCCAGTTTTTGAATTTTTGCAAGGGGTAATATTAGAAAAAGCCCCCCAAAATTTTTAACCCATTTTCTCTTGAGTAAGGAAATACCTCATATGTGTATGTCAAGTGATCGGCGGGCGCAGTAGAGGGCTCAGAAGGGAAGGAGCAACAATGGGATTTTGGAGAGTGAATTTTTCTGAAATGGTTTTTTGAGGGGCATGTCACATTTAGGAAAGCCCCTATGGTGCCAGAACAGCAAAAAAAAAAAAAAAAAAAAAAACACATGGCATACAGGCATACCATTTTGGAAATTACACCCCTCAAGGCACTAACAAGGGGTCCAGTGAGCCTTAACACCCCACAGGTGTTTGACGACTTAAGTCGGATGTGCAAATGAAAAAAAAAATTTCACTAAAGTGCAATTTTCCCCCCCAAATTTACCATTTTTACAAAGGGTAATGGGAGAAAATGCCCACCAAAATTTGTAACCCCATCTCTTCTGAGTATAGAAATACCCCATGTTAGGACGTCAAATGCTCTGCCGACGAACTACAATGCTCAGAAGAGAAGGAATCACATTTGGTTTTGCAAAGCAAATTTTGCTGCAATGGTTTTTGGGGGGCATGCACAAAAAAAACCACATGACCTACTATTTTGGAAACTACACCCCTCAAGGAACGTAACAAGGGGTACAGTGAGCCTTAACACCCCACAGGTGATTGACGAACTTTCCTTAAAGTGGGACGTGAAAATGAAAAATTTGATTTTTAGCACTAAGTTTGTTACCCCAAACTTTTCATTTTCACAAGGAGTAATAGGAGAAAATGCCCCACAAATTTGTAACCCCATTTCTCTCAAGTAAGGAAATACCTCATATGTGGATGTAAAGTGATCTGCGGGTGCACTAGAGGGCTCAGAAGGGAAGGAGCGACATTGGGCTTTTGGAGAGCGAATTTTACTGAAATGGTTTTTGAGGGCATGTCGCATTTAGGAATCCCCCCATGATCCCAGAACAGTAAAAAAAAACACATGGCATACTACATGGCATACTATTTTGGAAACTACAGCCTTTGGCTGTGTGGGCATGCAGGGAGTTGTAGTTTTGCAGCTTTTAGAAGGCCACAGAGAAGATCACTAACCGCGATCTTCACTGCAGCCTTCTCCACGAGCCTTCTCCACGCCGCACTTTCCAGCCGCCACTCCTCCTGCTGCCGCCGCTCCTTAAGGATGCCGCCTCTGTCGGTCTGGTAAGCCGGGACATGCTCCCCACCCTGCCGCCCGTGTTCCCCCCCGCTCTGCCCCGACTTCGATCGGTGGGCAGAGCGAGGGAAATTAACTTTAACCCCCCTGCCCCCAACTGCCATTGGTCGTCAGCCTGATCAACCAATGGCAGGGTATAGGAGGGGGTGACAACACTGCCACCTCGCTCCTATCCTTTATGATGGTCGGAGCTGTCGATTTGCTGCAATCGCCGACATGGGGGGGGGGGGGTCTCAGGACCCCCCTAGGCATTGCCATGGGATGCCTGCTGATAGATATCAGCAGTCATCCCGGTCTGATCACCGCCCTCCGTCCTTAAAGGGGTACTCCGGCGCTTAGACATCTTATCCCCTATCCAAAGGATAGGGGATAAGATGCCTGATCACGGGGGTCCCGCCGCTGGGGACCCCTGTGATCTTGCATGCCGCACCCCGTTTAAAATCAGTCCCCGGAGCGTGTTATAATAATTGATACAATTTGTCTACTGAAGAAGGGGTCGGTTTAAGCACCCTGAAATGCGTCTAGTGTCACTTGCATTGTCAGAATACGGCACTAAAAACAACCACTGCTGTCTGACTGTAATCTGCACTGAAGTACCGACTTTTTCTACATTCCACAAGTTCTCACTCACCACACCTGATCCTCTTATCCACGTTTGGGATTGCTGCCAAACAACCACGAGTCTCCTGCAGGAGCAACATCTTTATTTGCCTCCTGGGAAATCACTCCATATCATCTGCACGGAGCCAACGGCTGCCTGTGCCAAGGAGAGCCATTCGCAGCGCCCGCACTGTCACCTACACGGAGCCAGCAGCTGCCTGTACCAGAGAGAGCTATTTGCAGTGCCCGCATTGTCACATCAGCCGCAAGACTTTCCATCAGGTCCGTCGCTGCGGCCTGGATCGGTGAGATAATATTCCACAATTGTTTAGAAAGTTATATCTAGTTTTATTCAGGACTGCTAAATGTTCAGATTATAGCTATTCAACAATTAACATTCAAATGCCGGACTATCAGCAAGAATTCATGCCGAATTATCAAAACGTCTGAGCTACAGCAACAACTTAATCACAATCAGTGCTTTGAGAATCAGCCACAGTGTTTTTACACCATTTCTACCATTAGCGCCCAATGGTAGACAGATAACATTATAGTGCACATTTTATTTTATGTATTTTATTTGTGAATCTATCATATGCTCTCACATTGTTATATAACTGTGTAATAAATATTATATCATGTTCAGACCTTTTGTTCTCATTGTGTACCATATGGGTTGGTAAAATCCTTGAGGTATGGCTAATATATTTAAATATTTAAATTTTCTCTATTGGTCGGTGAGGATCGACTTTATTAACCAGTTATACCTCGGATTTTTGGTTGTGAGCTGCACACACAATTATTTCTAATTTATAAATCTGTTTAACTTTTTGCCACAAGTTGATTTGAAAAAAATGTTTTACACTGAAGTACCCCTTTAGTTTTATGGCCATAATTGATATGACTCTAAATTGAAATGTCAGGGCCATATTTTGGCATTTATTATAGCTTATTATTTGGGACATAAACAGCCATTTTTAAACTTCAGCTTTGTGTTACATCTGTAAAACAGCTAATAAAAAAGTTCACAAAAAGGGGCCTAAAATCAAAGAGTTTTCCAGACATTTAAAAAAAAAAAAAAAAAAACTTTTTTGAGGCTTAAAATGGCCTCATAATTTACAGTACATTGTTCTTGTCCTAGACATTCAGTATAGATTTTGATCAGTTTATTACTTTTAGGAAGAAAAAATTGTGTGGAAATAAGAAATAATGCTGGGAAGCCTTCTTTTATCCTGCAAAAGTTTTTGTATCCAAGTTGGCTAATGGAAAACTGACAACATTCACACAGTTGTAAATCTCATCTACCCAAAATAGAAAAATTAAACACCACATAAAGCAATGGACAGAAACAGCAAATAATCTTAATTTACAGATCATAAAGCAGGTCAGTACACAATGCTTCAGCCATAAAACTGTACAGCATGAAATGCAATATTAGATAATTCCTTGTTACCGCTTCCTAAGTGCATGATTATTTAACCAAACGGAACACTAACAGCAGCCTCTATGCTATTATTGGGAATTGGCATTAGGCTATATTTACAGATAGTATTTTGGTCAAGATTTTTAACAAAAATCGGGAGAGACATAAAAAAGGTGCAAATCTTTTTCTGTGTTGGATCAACTCCTGGTTTTTGGTTTACTATGAATAAACATAGCCTTAGTTCGGAAACTTCTAAAAGACACACTTAATAGACAATCTATAGAATCTAATAGGCTAAGTTCACACATGGTATTTTGCTTAGTATTTTCTACCAAAACCAGGAGTGGAATCAACACATTCAAAGCTGCAAATATTTCCATTATAGTTTTTCTAAGTGTTCGTTCCACTCCTAGTTTTGGTTAAAAATACTGAGCAAAATACCAAGCAAAATACTATGTGTAAATATAGCCTTAAGCTGGTTTCACACGTTAAAGGGGTACTCCGGTGTAAAATTTTTTTTTTTTTTTTTTTTAATCAACTGGTGCCAGAAAGTTAAACAGATTTGTAAATTACAAAAAGAGTTATTCAAAAATTCATGTAGAAATATACATATTTATAAACTACCTGGCATTAATATATAATTTTACAGCAACATCAGGATCCCAACTATATATGCTTACACACAAAATCGCATATTGGCATTTCATATATTATCATACATATAGAGTTACATATTGCATATTCCTTATTTATATTTTTGTATATTCATAAATTTTTTTTATATATTCACACATTCTCATAGCAGAGTTTATATTATATTCTATATATTCTTACATATTTATCTTTTTATATTAATTTTCTATACATATTAGTGCGCTGTCTATATTATGTATATCATTGAGTGTCTATTATTATAAATCCTAATGTACAGGATAAAGATTTTAGCTTAATTACTATTCCCATTCATAAATTTGTCATTACTACAATGTTTATCCTGGATCTGACGTAACCAAATGGTACAGGAGGTGTTACAGGTATATATAACCTGAGTCTGACCCCCTATACTGATACCTATAGCTGCTGAAGAAAGGACTGAGAGAGTCCTGAAACACGTCCAGCGTCCCCTATATATATATATTGAGACCACCATCATATATACTATTCAGTTCCAGTCCGCTATTAAGTAACCTGAGAGTGACGGAGACATTTGTCCTTCATCTACTAAGGATTCCGCGCGCCTCGCTGCCACGAGGATGCCGCAAGTACCGCAACCAGCCTACTTGTGCAAGCGCTGCAGGTTCCTCATTTGGAGCCCACCGCCTCCTGATACCATCGCTGTGGAAGCGCTGCCAGACCACTCTCAGGAATCCACCGCTACCTAAACACCACTCCTACAGGAGTCGGCCGAGGCTCCAGTGGTGTTCTCTTATGCTGCAAGAGATAGCCGGTGTCCAGCACACTACAGGACAACATTGCGGAAGAGATCCCTACGTGAATCCAACATACCAGTGCCCGGGAGCGGTGAGATACAACATATCTTGTTCTATTACATAATTGCCATTGCCGCACTCACAGCATAATCTGTCTAATTTGCCGCCGAAACTATTTGTACTCCAGTGACTTATTGCATATAAGAATAGTGAGATTAAATAATCAGGCTGGTTAACTGTTGTACATGGTTACTACTGGTTACCCACATCTCAGAGTGGATTTTGTGGAAAGTAATCGGAACCTATTGCTAACGGGTGATTAGCTTTCGGATGGTTGCTACTGGTAACTGATATCAGACTGAAATTGACCTATATTACCTTGGACAGAAAGGATAATTGCATATTTCAGATGAACTTGAATTTTATTGATGAATATTCATGAAGTGGTCTCATTTTTAATATATATTTTAAATTGTATTTTTATTTTTCAGATATTATTTTAATATTATTATATTGTATTAGTTGGTGGGGTGTTATTGCAAGGGTCCTGTGAAACACCTATCTCCACTAGTTTTCCATTATCTATATCAGTATTATTAAATAGTTTTATAAATTAATGTACCTGTATTGTTGCCATTTGTCCAAGACCTTGAGCCCCAATTTATTTTTATTTATTTAGATTTGTAAATTACTTCTATTAAAAAATCTTAATCCTTCCAGTGCTTATTAGCTGCTGAATACTACATAAGAAATTATTTTCTTTTTGGAACACAGAGTTCTCTGCTGACATCTCTGTCCATTTTAGGAACTGTCCAGAGTAGGAGGAAATCCCCATAGCAAACAAATGCTGCTCTGGACAGTTCCTAAAATGGACAGAGATGTCAGCAGAGAACTCTTTGTTCCAAAAAGAAAATTATTTCCTCTGTAGTATTCAGCAGCTAATGAGTACTGGAAGGATTAAGATTTTTTAATAGAAGTAATTTACAAATCTGTTTAACTTTCTGGCACCGGTTGATTAAAAAAAAAAAGTTTTCCACCAGAGTAGACCTTTAACCTGATAACGACCATGGACGAGTATAGACGTCCAGGTTGGCGGCCGTTCCCGCACCTGGACGTCTATACTTGTCCATTATTCTCGTGGGTGCTGCCCAGTGCACCCACGAGATCGCGGCAGGGACTCGGCTGTATCACACAGCCGGGACCCTGCTGCACTGCCAGGACCGAAGTAAACTTTGGTCCCGGCAGTTTTAACCCTTACAGCCGCGGTCGGAAGTGACCGCGGGCTGTAAGTGTTATGACAGAGGGAGCTCCCTCTGTCTCCTCTGCAGCACCCCGCATCGCGATCGCGGAGTGCTGTGTGTGGCCGCGGCTGGCCGGGACCTGCCGCACTGCCGGGAGTGAAGTTCACTTCACTCCCGACAGTTTAACCCTTACAGCCGCGGTCAGAAGTGACCGCGCGCTGTAAGGAGTTCTGACAGAGGGAGGGGGCTCCCTCTGTCTCCTCTGCAGCACCCCACATCGCGATCGTGGGGTGCTGTGTGTGGCCGCACTGCCGGGAGTGAAGTTCACTTCACTCCTGACAGTTTAACCCCAACAGCCGCAGTCAGAAGTGACCGCACGCTGTAAGGAGTTCTGACAGAGGGAGGGGGCTCCCTCTGTCTCTCCTGCAGCACCCCGGAGCATCGCGGGGTGCTGCTGCATACCTGGGCAGCCGGGGGTCCTACAAAGACCCCCAGGTCTGCCCTGGGTATTGCCTGTAAGACGTGCCAGAGGTACGTCCTGATATGCTGCCTGCTAGTGAAACCTGGCAGGCAGCATATAACTGCAATGCTTTGGAATACTAAGTATTCCAAAGCATTAAAAAGTGTAAAAAAAATAAATAAATAAAATAAAAGTGTAAAAAAAAAATAAAAATGTAATAAAAGTGTAAAAAAAAAAAATCTAATCAAATATTAAAAATACATTTATTAAATGAATCTAATTAAAAAAAATGCATAATGTGTAGGATCGCATTGGCGGACATCCGCAGCATGTAATATGCTGCGGATGTCCACCATGTGATCCTACACATTATGCAGCAGTCACGGTAATGAGCTCGCTGCTGCGGCTGGGTAGCTTTGTGTGTCCACTCATAGCGGCGGATTTCCCGCCAGCAGTCATGAGCGGACACACTGAGCTACCCAGCCGCAGCAGTGATGGATATATTCGCCATGAGCGGGTGCTTATTCCCACAACATGGCGGATATATCCATCAGGAGCCTTAACTGTCACAGACAGACGCGTTATACTGCACGCCGACCAAGGACCAATCAGAGAGGTCCCTGGTCCAGCCAATAACTTGTAGGGGTGCAGTATATAAATGGGGTCACTTGTGGGGGTAGGGGTACTGTTCTGCCCTGAAAGCCAAATGGCGCTCCTCTCCTTCTGAGTCCTACCACGCGGCCAATGAACCATATATGGCCAAAGCGGGGGTATTTCCGAACATGGGACAAGCAGCTAAATAAAATATAGGGTGCATTTCTTTCAATATCAGAAGTGATGTACAAAAAATATGCCCCCCAAATGATGCATTTGTGAAAAATTTCAAATTTTTAACACTGACTTGTAATAATTCCTGCCAAAAAACTATGGTGTTAAAATACTCACTGTACCCCCTAGCGAATACCTTGAGGGGTCTAGTATTTAAAATGGGGTCATTTGGGGGGGGGGTGTTCGTATGTTCTACTACCTTTTAATTTCTGCAAACCTTGCATAGCACTTAAAAAAAAATGTACTTTTAAAATTTTCAAAATTTCAAGTTAAATTGTTAGGCTTCTAACTAATTTAAAATGTTAATTAAAAACTAAAAAATGACGTCTAAATAAAGTAGACATCTGAAAGTATTAGTTTCATAAACTATTTGGTCAGTATGTATAAATATATGCAACCTATTAGTGTTAAAATAGCAAAAAATCTTAATTTTTTGTAAAAATGTCATGATTTTTTGCATTGTAAAAAAAAAAAACTACAAATGATATCGGCTTACTTTTACTATGTACATGAAGGACAACTTGTGACAAAAAAACAATGTCAGAATTATCGTGATTGGCAAAACGTTACCAGAGTTATTCTCTAATAAAGACAGACATCCCCGATTTGAAAAAACAGGCCTGGTCTTTCAGGGGCGTACAGGTTTATTTGCATTGGTCCTTAAGGGGTTAAATCAAAAAATGCTGTAAAAATAGGTATAAAAAGCTGCACAGGAATAGCACTGATCAGTAATATCTGTGATTCAGAAGGCAGACCATACAATAGAGATAGCAGCTGAGTGGCAGGGAGCAGGGGAAGGGACCTCCGTCCATCATCTTTACTCATCAGACCCACACAATTACGCTGCGGGTGGTCCGATGAGGTTCACTGGTTCACTATAGCTTATTCTCAGGTGTCCACCATTATTGGTCATCTGTCAACTACTGTGCTTGTTTTATAGTTAGAGTGTGGCTCAGGACAAAAAGGTATGTGTGTGTGTGTGTGTGTGTGTGTGTGTATATGCCATAAATGCCTAAGATGAAAAGACCTCTAACTCTGACTTCTAATTGATCTTAGTCAGTGAGACAGTGTTTCAAGTTATCAGTATTTTGAATTGTTGGGTTAGCAGTGAGGGAGGTAAAACTGCATGTGCCAAAGAGCTAGTGCAGTTTTCCCTTTAAAAAAAATTGGCTTGCATGACTAGCACCACACTAAAAAGGTACCACATTAAAAAAAAATTGCAATAGGTTTGTGTTTTGTGTAACTGTGTAAAGGTGGTGTAAACTAGACAGTCTAAAGATGCATTAGCATGAGCCAGTGTGAAAGATCTGATGCATTCTTTGTCTGGGTTCACACATGGTATTTGGATCGGAATTTTTAGGCAAACCTGGGAGTGGAAGCTACACAGAAAAAAATGTCATTCCAGGATGGAGCCTGTGACATCAGCCTTGGTAGGATGGAAAGTGTTTTGTTTATTGCTGCTTGAATATATGTGATGCCCAATTAGGGTGTTTTTATATGATCGTGATGCCAGGGCACCATAAACCTACACGGTCTGAGGATAGGACAGCTTCTCCTAGGCCAGGCGTGGGAAATTAAATACACAGATGCCAGGTTATGGATAGCTGTCTTTATTGAGCAGCAGTAGATGTTACAATCCTCACAGCGCAGATTAGAGTAGAGGAGATGCAGAGTAACCCTTGTGAGCCCTGTAGACTTGCTGTGACTTGTAGTGTTTTACACCCACTTGACGTTACTAGTTGCAGGCACAGGACTTTAGACTTAATTCTGAGGCCTCTCACACTGACTAGGTTTCTGATTGTGTCCAATTAACGCTAACACTGCCAGAGTATGAACTAGCACTGTGCGGCCCATCTACTCACAGGCTCTTCCTGGGAGGGGAACACTTGCAGAATGGCACGGTCTCTTGCTTGAAAATTTACTTGAGGCTTCCCTTGGATAACCTCACACTCCTGCTGTCTCTTCTCCACACTGCAGCTCACACTAAGCTCTGCACTCTACACTAAACTGAACATTAACGCACCACTAGCAGTGTTTATTGCTGCTTGTGCAGAGCCATGTACATTAGAGGATTACAGCTTGTGGAGGTTCTCGTGTCTGAAGTTAATTACTGCTGGGCTGCATAAGTAATGCCTGAAAGAAATGACTACTTGAACAAGAGGGTATTAGATTTAAGTGATTACTTCTGGGGGGACTATTAGATTCCTGAAAGTTATTAATGCTGGGAGGATATGAGATGCCTGAAAGTGATTACTGATAGAGTGGGGAATACAGTGGGGATCAAAAGTTTGGGCACCCCAGGTAAAAATTTGTATTAATGTGCATAAAGAAGCCAAGGAAAGATGGAACAATCTCCAAAAGGCCTCAAATTACAGATTAGAAATTCTTATAATATGTCAACAAAAGTTAGATTTTATTTCCTTCATTTAAACTTTCAAAATAACAGAAAACAAAAAAATGGCATCTGCAAAAGTTTGGGCACCCTGCAGAATTTATAGCATGCACTGCCCCCTTTGCAAAGCTGAGACCTGCCAGTGTCATGGATTGTTCTCAATCATCATCTGGGAAGACCAGGTGATGTCAATCTCAAAGGTTTTAAATGCCCAGACTCATCTGACTTTGCCCCAACAATCAGCACCATGGGTTCTTCTAAGTAGTTGTCTAGAAATCTGAAACTGAAAATAGTTGAAAAAGCTATAAGAAGATAGCAAAATGTTTTCAGATGTCAATATCCTCTGTTCGGAATGTAGTTAAGAAATGGCAGTCATCAGGAACTGTGGAAGTTAAAGCAAGATCTGGAAGACCAAGAAAAATATAAGACAGAACAGCTCGCAGTATTGTGAGAAAAACTATTCAAAACCCACGTTTGACTGCACAATCCCTCCAGAAAGATCTGGCAGACACTGGAGTTGTGGTACACTATTCCACTATAAAGAGATACTTGTACAAATATGGTCTTCATGGAAGAGTCATCATAAGAAAACCTCTTCTACGTCTTCACCACAAAATTCAGCGTTTGACCTTTGCAAATGAACATATAGACAAGCCTGATGCATTTTGAAAACAAATTCTGTGGACCGATGAGGTTAAAATTGAACTTTTTGGCCAGAATGAACAAAGGTACGTTTGGAGAAGAAGGGGAACAGAATTTAATGAAAAGAACCTCTGTCCAACTGTTAAGCATGGGGGTGGATCAATCATGCTTTGGGGTTGTATTGCAGCCAGTGGCAAAGGGAACATCTCACGAGTGGAAGGAAAAATGGATTCAAAAAAATTTCAGCAAATTTTGGATGCTAACTTGAAGCCATCTGTGAAAAAGCTGAAGTTAAAGAGAGGATGGCTTTCTACAAATGGATAATGATCCTAAAAACACCTCGAAATCCACGGGGGATTACATCAAGAGGAGTAAACTGAAGGTTTTGCCATGGCCTACACAATCTCCTGACCTCAACATAATTGAAAATCTATGGATAGACCTTAAAAGAGCAGTGCAGATGCCCGCCGCCTCTTGACAAAGCTACTTTGTAGCGAAACATGTTGAGGGGGGCAGAGTAGGGAATTTTAATTAGGGATAGTGTCGTTTGCCTAAGGAAGCAATAGGATGTGATCTGCAGACACATTCGGCTACTATTTGTTAGCAAGATAGAGCACAGCGGCAGAGCTCTTGTCAGGATCCGGGTAAGCAGGCTGGGATCGCATCCCCGCCGGAGAGACTATCGCAGCGCTCCCGGTCAGCGGGTCTGACCGGGGTGCTGCGAGCAGGTAAACGCTGCGAGCGCTCCAGGGAGGAGCGGGGACCCGGAGCGCTCGGTGTAAAAGTACCACAGCTCTTATATTGACAAATCAATGAAAGTACATTACAAGGGCATACAGCACTATCAGTTTTTAATTGTGTAGTTTTTTTAATTGTGGGGAAATTATTAAAGCTTATGGGAATAAAATAAAATAAGTATATGGGAAATCAGGTTATTTTATGATTTCCATAAAGGGAATCTATTGGAATAAATAACAAAGTTAACCCCCCATATACTGGTCTTGACCAGTTATGGTGTGCGTGACAGTCCAGAAATCTCAAAGAACTGGAAGACTTTTGTAAGGAAGAATGGGCAAAGATACCTCAAACAAGAATTGAAAGACTCTTGGCTGGCTACAAAAAGTGTTTACAAGCTGTGATACTTGCCAAAGGGGGCAGTACAAGATATTAACTCTGCAGGGTGCCCAAACTTTTGCAGACGCCATTTTTTTTTCTGTTATTCTGAAAGTGTAAATGATGGAAATAAAATCTATCTTTTGTTGACATATAAGAATATCTAATCTGTAATTTGATGCCTTTTGGAGATTTTTCCATCTTTCCTTGGCTTCTTTATGCACATTAATACAAATTTTTACCTGGGGTGCCCAAACTTTTGATCCCCACTGTATAAGATACCTTTAAAGTTATCACTGCTTGGGGGATATGAGATCACTTAATGTGATTACTCCTTGGGGAATATAAAATGCCTAAATGTGAGTAATTCTAAAAGTAATTACTGCTGGGGTGGGGGAAGGAGGAGCATTCATGAGAAAGTGATTACTTGGAACAGTTAGTATGGATACTTGGCTGGCAGGTTTTCAAGTTTGTGATGCCATAGGTAGGGTGGTAGTCTGTGTGTTGGTTGATAATTGGGGGGGGGGGGAGTTGTAGTGACTGATGTAGTGGTAGTATGATAATCCCGTTGTTTAACGGACCAACCACTACTTGGAATGAAGCGGCTATCTGTATCAAAGCCTGGGAATAAACAAATTCCAGAGCCAGGATGAATGGATAACAGCTTAAACTTTACTAAAGTTGCAGGTCCAAAAGTACAGTACAGATGGTACAAACTTTTAGTTGGTAGGATGCCTCTGTCACAGTCTTTGTAATTGTTGGACTTGTAATGCTCCTGAGGCATTACAGTTTGAGCTTGGTGACGTGGTTCCAGGACACCACCCCTGAAGATGCTGTGGGAGCATGTGAGGTGTCTTCAGGTGGCTGCCATTGTCAGGTACCTCTGATCTCCATCAATACCACTAGGGTAGCTCCTGTTTTCACTGCTTACTATGAACAAGTGTAACAGCAAACAACTGTAAGGGAGATGTTTCTGTCCTACCAACAGGTAATAGTTGAGTGGCTGGTGGGTTGAACGGCCTTTGGGGTATGTGGCGCATTGAACACTGCTTTTGATTATCCACTGTGTCTACAGATCCACTATGTTCTTACTGATGGGGTTGTGCAATAAGTTTGTCATATTGATATAATACTGGGAGGTTTTGTTTGGTTCCCATGCGTGTCATTTGGGACCCTTACCATTTTTTATCAAATTTTTCCTGATCATTTATTTAACTTATTAATGATTTTTCTGTGCACAAGCCTTGCTAAATTATTTTATTAGTATATAGATGTGGGTGGTTTTGTTCCCCATAAAATTCCCCATTTTTTTTTGCGTAAAACTTTTTACTTAGCACCAGTATATTAAACCATGGGGGATTTTCTGTGTTTTTTTTTTTTGTGTGTATTTTATCCCCTTAAAGTCAGTTTTCATTTTTGCGTTTTCGTTTTTTCCTCTTTTAAAAGGCATTTTAAAAGTTTTAATTTTCCAACTACAGACCCATATAACTACAGACCCATATGAGGGCTTGTTTTTTTGCACAACCAATTGTACTTTGTAATGACACCATTCATTTTACCATAAAATCTACCACGAAACCAAAAAATTATTAATTATGGGTGAAAATTTATAGGAAAACTGAAATTTTGCAAATGGTTGGTTTTTATGCTGTGCATGTTTTGGTAAAAAGGCTACATTATCTTTATTCTGTAAGTCAATGCGATTAAAATGACACTCAATTTATATAGTTTTTTTTATTATTGTGCTACCTAAAAAAATGCAAACCTTTTATTTAACAAAATTGGTATGCATAAAATTGTCCTTTTTTTGATACAGCGTGATCAGTCATCCACTGATACAGCCTAGCTAAGCCAGGCTGCATTAGTTAACCCCTTAAGGACTCAACGTTTTTCAATTTTTGCATTTTCATTTTTCCTCATCACCTTCTAAAAATCATAACGCTTTCAATTTTGCACCTAAAAATCCATATAATGGCTTATTTTTTGCACCACCAATTATACTTTGCAGTGACATTAGTCATTTTACCAAAAAATCCATGGCGAAATGAAAAAAAACATCATTGTGCGACAAAATTGAAGAAAAATTTTCATGTTGTAACTTTTGGTGGCTTCCGTTTCTACGCAGTGCATTTTTTGGTAAAAATAACACCTTATCTTTGTTGTGTAGGTCCATACGGTTAAAATGATACCCTGCTTATATAGTTTGGATATTGTCGTACTTCGGAAAAAAATCATAACTACATGCAGGAAAATTTATATGTTAAAAATTCTTCTAACCCCTATAACTTTTTCATTTTTCTGCGTATGGGGCGGTATGAGGACTCATTTTTTGCGCCGTGTTCTGAAGTTTTTATTGGTACCATTTTTGTATTGATCTGACTTTTTCATAGCTTTTTATTAATTTTTTCATGATATAAAAAGTGACCAAAAATACACTATTTTGGACTTTGGAATTTTTTTGCGCGCACGCCATTGACCGTGCAATTTAACTAAGGATATATTTTTATAGTTCGGACATTTTCGCATATTTTTATGGGAAAAGGGGGGTGATTCAAACTTTTAATAGGGAAGGGGTTAAATGACCTTTGTTAACTTTTTTTTTTTACTTTTTTTTTGCAGTGCTATAGCTCCCATAGGGACCTATAACACTGCACACACTGATCTCCTATGCTGATCCCTGCAAAGCCATAGCTGTAGCTCAGGCTTGGAGAAATCAATCCCTGATCGGACACCGCGGAGAGAGGTAAGGAGACCCCCGCCTGCGTCCCAGCTGATCGGAACATTGCGATTTTATTGCGATGTCCTGATCAGCCCGACTGAGCTGCCGGGAACCGTTTACTTTTGTTTTCAGACGCGGCGGTCAACTTTGATCACCGCGTCTGAAGGGTTAACAGCGCGCGACACAACGACCAATGCCTATCATTAGCAGCCGTGACCGACCCGGTGTGATGCGGGGTCACGACGTGACCCCGTTTTTCACACCGGGACCGGGCTTAGGGCGTACAGGTACACCCTAAGTCCTTAAGAGTTTAAACAGCGATGGGTGGCAGAAGCAGGTATAAGGGGATGCTTCTCCACCATTTCAGTTTATCGTACACCCCGTGATCACGTTGTGGGGGTACGATAAGCTCCACTGAGCTAACCTGCAACTTTTACTATCGGTTTAGATGCCGTGATCAGCATTTGGCTGTGTCCTTAACCCCTTAAGGACCATGGACGTACGCGTACGTCTAAGCACCCTGATTGTTAAGGACCAAGAACGTATGCGTACGTCCGTGGGAATTTTGGTCCCTGCCGCACGCCGGGCGGGGACCAAACCGGGTTGACTGCTGATATCGATTAGCAGTCACCCTGCGCAAATGCCCTGGGGGGTCATCAGACCGCCCCCCCATGTCCACAATCGCCGCAAATCGCAAGTGAATTCACACTTGCGATTTGCAGCTATTCCGGGTCATACGGGTCTGTGTTGACCCGATGACCTGGAAAATAAGGGGGATCAGGGTTGTCCAAGACACCCATGATCCCCCTGAAGGGATAGGAGTGAGGTGGCAGGGGTGCCACCCCTCCTATCCCTGTTATTGGTCGTATAGACGCGATGACCAATAGAAGATCGGGGGCGGGGGGGGGTTAACTTTCGTTTTCCCCTTTCTGCCCACCCACAATACGCGGGGCAGAATGGGGAAACCGAGGAGGACCGGCGTCGAAGTCCAATTACCATGCGGGCGAGGCTGCGGGCGACGACAGGTTTCGGAGATCGGCGGGCAGCGATGTCGTGCAGCTGGCTCCCTGGATCCTACGGAAGCCGGTGAGTTGCCTAGCAACATCTGGAGGGCTACAGTTTGAGACCCCTATACAGTAGTCTCTATACTGTAGCACTCCAGATGTTGCAAAACTACAACTCCCAGCATGCCCAGACAGCTGTTTGGGCATGCTGGGATTTGTAGTTTTGCAACAGCTGGAGGGCTACAGTTTGAGACCACTATACATTAGTCTCTAAACTATAGCCCTCCAGATCTTGCAAAACTACAACTCCTAGCATGCCCACACATCTGTTTCCTGTCTGGGCATGCTGGGATTTGTAGTTTTGCAACATCTGGAGGGCCACAGTTTGGAGATCACTGTGCAGTGGTCTATACTGTAGCTCTCCAGATGTTGCAAAACTGCAAATCCCAGCATGCCCAAACAGCAAACAGCTGTCTCGGCATGCTGGGAGTTGTAGTTGCGTACCTTCAGCTGTTGCATAAGTACATCTCCCAGCATGCCCTTCGGCGATCAGTACATGCTGGGAGTTGTAGTTTTGCAACAGCTGGAGGCACACTGGTTGGAAAATACTGAGTTAGGTAACAGAACCTAACTGAAGGTTTTCCAACCAGTGTGCCTCCAGCTGTTGCAAAAGTACAACTCCCAGCATGCATGGTCTGTCAGTACGTGCTGGGAGTTGTAGTTTTGAAACAGCTGGAGGTTTGCCCCCCCCCCCCCCCCATGTGAATGTACAGGGTACATTCACACGGGCAGGTTTACAGTGTGGTGTCCCGGCACCGGATTGCATCCGTTGCCTTGTGGTGGGGTCCCCAAAGTCAGCGTACCTAGGTGTAGGTGGGGTCCTCATCCTTATCTAGCTCCTTGTCACCCCTTTTGTAATTTAAATTATTTAAATTTAATGTATATATTTATATAGTAAGTGTACTTGCCTGGTTAGCGTCGCAGGACCTGCGAGTCACGTGATGCGTTCCAAAGACTCTATGGTTTGTAGTTCAAGGACCTTTGGAGGAAGTCAGGTGTTTACCCATCAGGCTATGTAACGGTGAGTGACAGCTGACTTGGACCAATCCAACACGGCCCTGCCCATATAAGGGAGCGGCGGCCACTGCTCTCTCTTTCCTCGTGGGCTGTTGACAGGGAAGGATCTGCGTTCCTGTCATCAGTGAGTTAGGCCCGAGCCTTGTGGCGACGGCTGATCTTTACAAAACTGTGAGTGTAATCAATCCCTAAGCACTCTGCAAGATCACAGGACCATATCTAACCCCTAAATCTGGACGGATCTTCGCTAATTACCCTAAATTCTGAGACTTATATAAAAAATCAAGGTCTGCAACAACTGTCAGTCACTGAAGTGTATGGAGACTGTATTAATGAGACTGTTACTGTTCATTGGATGTACCGCAAGTCTTTAAGTAAAGTTTATCCAAGTTCAAGTTCAACTACCTTGTGGACCTTCAGTCATTTTATGCATGCACCTATCGCTGCTGGGAAGGGCGGCGATAGGCTGGAGAATTACCTCAGCATACTAGCCCTCAGCCTGGCGTCACGAACAATAGGGTTAACCTTAACCCCTGATATACTGAAGCAACACCCTGACTGCACTACCCCTACCCCAGAGGCCTACCACAACAGTAAGTTCTCTGCTTCAAGTTTGGGCTGCGGCAAATTTTTCACCGCAGTGCAAACTCCTAGCGGGGAACTCACTGTAAACCTCCGCCAGTGTGAATGTACCCTAAAAACACTACACTAACAAATAATAAAGGGTAAAACACTACATATATGAAACATATGAAAAACGTATTGTACGGCAGTGTTTCCAAAACGAAGCCGCCAGCTGTTGCAAAACAACAACTCCCAGCATTTCTGGACAGCCACTGACTGTCCAGGCATGCTGGGAGTTTAGCAACAACTGGAGGCACCCTGTTTGGTAATCACTGGCATAGAATACCCCTATGTCCACCCGTAAGCATTCCCTAATTTAGTCCTCAAATGCGATTGGCGCTCTCTCACTTCAGAGCCCTGTCGTATTTCAAGGAAACAGTTTAGGGCCACATATGGGGTATTTCCGTACTCGGGAGAAATTACACTACAAATTTTGGGGGGCTTTTTCTCCTTTTACCCCTTATCAAAAGGAAAAGTTGGGGTCTACACCAGCCTTTTAGTGTAAAAACAAATTTTTTTTACACTAACATGCTGGTGTTGCCCTTCACTTTTTATTTTCACAAAAGGTAAAAGGAAAAAAAGACCCCCAAAATTTGTAACGCAATTTCTCCTGAGTACGTAAATACCCCATATGTGAGCGTAAAATGCTCTGCGGGCGCACAACAAGGCTCAGGAGTGAGAGCGCACTATGTACATTTGAGGCCTAAATTGGTGATTTGCAAAGGGGTGGCTGATTTTACAGCGGTTCTGACATAAACGCAAAAAAATAAATACCGACATGTGACCCCATTTTGGAAACTACACCCCTCACGGAATGTAACAATGGGTATCGTGAACCTTAACACCCCACAGGTGTTTGACAAATTTTCGTTAAAGTTGAATGGGAAAATGAAAAAAAATATTTTTTTTCACTAAAATGCTGGTGTTACCCTAAATTTTTCATTTTCACAAGGGAAAATAGGAAAAAAGCCCCCCCCCCCAAAATTTGTAACCCCATTTCAGTAAGAACATACCCCATATGTGGATGTAACAAAATGTGCAAAAAACGCTCTGGTCCTACAGTGAAAAATGGCCTGGTCCTTAAGGGGTTAAAGGGGTACTACAGTGGAAAACTTTATTTTTATTATTATCAACTGGTGCCAGAAAGTTAAACAGATTTGTAAATTACTTCTATTAAAAACTCTTAATCCTTCCAGTACTTATTAGCGGCTGTATACTACAGAGAAAAATCTTTTCTTTTAAAATTTATTTTCTGTCACAACCACAGTGCTCTCTGCTGACACCTCTGTCCATTTTAGGAACTGTCCAGAGCAGCATATGTTTGCTATAAGGATTTTCTCTTGCTCTGGACATTTACTGACATGGACAGAGGTGTCAGCAGAGAGCACTGTGGTCGTGACAGAAAAGAAATCCAAAAAGAAAAGAATTTCCTCTGTAGTATACAGCTGCTAATAAGAACTGGAAGGATTAAGATTTTTTTAATAGAAGTAATATACAAATCTGTTTAACTTTCTGGCATCAATTGACTTTAAAAAAAAAAGTTTTCCACCGGGAACTCCGGTAAATTGCATCTTATCCCTATGCACAGGATAGAGGACAAGTGTCTGATCGCAGGGACTGACTGCTGAGTCCCCCCTCCCCCCCCCCCGCGATCCACTGCCCGGCATCCCCTGTGTTCTGAAGCACTGTTTTTAAAAAGCCGGCTCTTCTCCCAGTCGAAGCGGCCATTGTCGGCACGCCCCCTCCATGTATCTTGATGGGAGAGCCGGAGATACAGCTCTGTGCATGAGAAGAGCTGGGGCGCCTGGCAGGAGGTCGCGGGGGTAGGGGATGGGGGAAAAGATGTACTGTACCCGAGTTCCCCTTTAGGGTAGGGTCACACTGAATGGATACGCAGTGTTTCTCATGCTGCAAGAAATCTGCCGGGCAGCGGGAAATATGCTGCTTACTCGCTAAGAGCAGACACAGAGGGATTTTCCCGCTGTAGCCCTGTGTCTGCAATAAGGTTCAGAGGCCTGCCACGTTCACCTGCATAACTGTGACGCGCAGGGGATAAGATGTATTTGGCCGGAATATCTCTTTAAGGGGTTAAACCTCTATGTTTTTTTAAAATAATTAACTAGCTCATTTGAACATGTAGTCATAAGAATCATCAGCACTTGTATTTTTTTGTTATTATAATGTAATTGTATATAGGATACCCTAAAAAAAAAAAAAAACTTTATTTAGGTTACATGATTCCTATGCTTCAAATCTAACTCTGAAACCTTGGTATACATGTTACATGTATGTCAACTAAAAATATAGGAGAGTTAAATGGGGTTCTCCAGGAATAGAAAATTAGATCTGATTTCTTTCAAAAACAGAACCAGACCTGTCCTCAGGTTTTGTGTGATATTACAACTTTGCTCCATTCACTTCAATGGAATGGAACTCATGAAACCTAAGGACAGGTGTGGTGCTATTTTTGGAAGAAAGCAGCTCTAATTTTCAATTACTGGACAACCCCTTTAAATTGACCCTAACCCACCACCTTATGCAAGGGTGGGGTTTTTGGTCTGAAGTCCCATGCAAGGCTAGGGAACTGCTGGTAAATTTCCTGATCAGATTTCCCAGGACTTTTGAACATACTGCTGACTGTCCAACAGGCAGGTACAGAGAATAGTTGGTGCGTAGGACGGCATATGAGGTTGGGATATGACGACTAGAGGGTCCTCATATGTTGCTTTTTCTCTCCCACAAGGTTTAGGTAGGAAGGCCAGGCAACGCCGGGTACTCTGTTAGTTTACAATAAGGATTCAGAGTTAATAAAACACATTCATATAAAGGGAACCTGTCACTTTGAAAATGTAGTCCAATCTGCAGGTATCATATGATAGAGCAGGAGGAGCTGAACAGATTGATAATATAGGATTGTTCCAGAATAATTTGTCATTTGTTCATAGCAACATAGTTCATATGGTTGAAAAAAGACCAGAGTCCATCAAGTTCAACCTATAAACCTAATGAGTCCCTACTGAGTTGATCCAGAGGAAGGCAACAAAACCCTCATACTAGAGGTAAAAATTACTTCCTGACTCCAAATATGAATAAATCCCTGGATCAACCTTCTGTCCCTATAAATCTAGTATACATAACCAGCGATATCATTCTCCAAAAATGCATCCAGACCCCTCTTGAACTCTTTTACAGAGTTCACCATGACCACCTCCTCAGGCAGAGAATTCCACAGTCTCACTGCTCTTACAGTAAAGAACCCCCGTCTGTGCTGGTGTAGAAACCTTTTTTCCTCTAGTAAAAGGATGCCCCCTTATTATATATACAGTCCTGGGTATAAATAGGTCATGGGAGATATCTCTGTACTGTCCCCTGATATATTTATACATAGTTATTAGGTCTCCCCTAAGGCTTCTTTTTTCTAAACTAAATAACCCTAATTCTGATAATCTTTCTGGGTCCTGTAGTTCTCCCATTCCCCGTATTACCCTGGTTGCCCGTCTTTGAACCCTTTTCAGCTCCACTATATCTTTCTTGTACACTGGTGCCCAGTACTGTACACAGTATTCCATCCATCCATTCATATAAACCTCTGCTCATTCTGGTAGTAGTCATGTGGGTGGTCCTGCTCAGTGATATATACACACATATACATAAATAGCTGCCAATCACAAAGCAGGACCACCCACTTAAAGGGGTATTCCACCCCTGGACATCTTATCCCCTATCCTTTGGATAAGATGTCTGTAACCCTGCAATCTACAGGCTAGCATCCCGCTTTCTGGACATTTATGTTCAGAATGCCAGGTTCGGGCGGCCATTATGGTGACATCACACCAAGCCCCCTCCATGCATGTCTACGGGAGGGGGTGTGATAAGCCACCACAGCCATCACGCCCCCTCTTGTATACATGAATGGAGGGGGCGTGGTGTGACTTCACATCCACGACCGCCTGAACCTGGCATTCTGAACATGTTCAGACCACCGGGGTGCCGGCCCAGAGATCACGGGGGTCCCAGTGGCCAGACCCCTTTTGATAGGGGATAAGAAGTCCAGGGGCTGAGTTCTCCTTTAAAGGGGTTCTCCACTGCCTTAACCTACTTTTGGCAGTTAGTTAGTTCTGTGGCTATATGTTATTATGGCTTTTTTCATGTTGCTAACGGTTCTGTATGTGATGTTTTACTTACCCTTTTTCCAGACCCGGAAGCTGGTTTCTTCATTTGCTTCCTGCTTTGCCTCGGCCACTTTTTTTCTTTTCTTCCGCCGCCATCTTGCCATCGGGACGTCACCGTGGAGGGTGGTGTGTTGGAGGCCGGCCTGCCCCTCGCTCCGTACGTGCCCGCCTCCCGCGCGACGGAATCCTCTGTCGTCATCAGCGCGCACCCTCCTTACTTTCAGCTTCTTCTAATCTGAATGCGGATTGGGCTGTTTTCGGCGAATCGGATGCCGTGATGGGCGCATGCGCAGTTGATCCTTGCTCCGGAGGATCATCTGCGCATGTGCCATAGTGATGTCAGCATCGGGCCTGACGCGCTGGAGGATTGTTAACCCTAACCTGGCCAGAGGTGAGTCCTGGAGCACTGGACAGCTCCTGAAGGTTTGCTATGGCAGTGTTTCCCAAGCAGGGTGCCTCCAGCTGTTGCGAAACTACAACTCCCAGCAAGCCCAGACAGCCTTCGGGTGTTTGCTTCATACTTCCTGTTAGCCCGACACAGAGCTTCTGTCTATCACCAGCCGAGGCGGGACATCGCTGCAGCCGGTGATGGGCTGAAGCTCCGTGTGACGTGTCGGGCTAACAGGAAGTAAGAAGCAAACAGCTCGGCGACCGAACACCTTTACCAGAGCTCCGGTGGCGCGTAGGCAGGCAAGAGAAAGTTTGTTTTCTTTTTTTTTTTTTGCAGCCCGGACCGGATAAAATAAGAAAAGTGCACGCCGGACTACTTTAACTACTTAGCCCAGAATGAATAGAGTTTTACATGAATAAATGACAAGTTATAATGATTTTGTGTCCCATGAAACTATATAATAATCTTCTTAGCTCCTCCTGCTCTATAATATTCTTCCTGCAGATAGAACTGTATTGTAAGTGTGCTACGATCCCTTTAAATGTAATGTGTCACCATTTTATTTATTTTTTTATAAATAAAATTGTTCTATCAAGATAAAGCATTTCATTTATGTATTTAGTTTTAGGACAATGTAGTTTTAATGTTATCTTATATATAAAAGGAGAAGACCTGACTCACTGACTCATCAACGCCCAGCCTAAACCCTTGCACCTAGAAACCTGAATTTTTGCACAGATGTTGTTTTTAAGACGTATACAAGGAATAAGAAAGGATTTTTCGAAATTCCACCCTTAAGGGGGTGAAAAAGAGGTTGTTGTTTTTTTTTTTTTTAAAGTCCCATACAAGTCTATGGGAAATATATGTTACTGCATAACTTCCAAACGTCTGGAGATATTTCGATAATACTTGGTCACATGTTACTTATATGTCCACTTAAAATATAGGATAGTTAATTTAACCCTTAACCACCCCCATTTGTGAGGGTCGGGGTTTTTGTTTAAAGTCCCATGCAAATCAATGGGAAATGTATGTTCCCACATAACTTCCAAACGGCTGGAGATATTTCAATACCTGGTACACATATTACGGGTCGGGATATGAGGTCGGGATAAGAGGTCGGGATAGGAGGACGGGATAGGAGGTCGGGATAGGAGGTTGGGATAGGAGGACAGGATAGGAGGTCGAGATAGGAGGACGGTTAGGAGGTCGGGATAGGAGGTCAAGATAGGAGGACAGATAGGAGGTCAGGATAGGAGGTCGAGCTAGGAGGTCGGGATAGGAGGTCGGGTTAGGAGGTTGAGATAGGAAGGACGGGATAGGACGACGGGATACGAGGTCAAGATAGGAGGACGGTATATGAGGACGGGATAGGAGGTCGGTATAGGAGGCTGGGATAGGAGGTCGGGATAGGAGGACAGGATAGGAGGACGGGATAGGAGGTCGGGAGGCAGAATGCTTGGATGTATAGGGAGAGGTATAAGCAGTAGAAAGAGAGAAGTGCTCATGCTGCTGTACAGAACACTGGTGAGACCTCACTTGGAGTATTGTGCGCTGTAGTGGAGGTCGTATCTCCAAAAGGATATAGATACTCTAGAGAGAGTTCAGAGAAGAGCTACTAAACTAGTACATGGATTGCAGGATAAAACTTACCAGGAAAGGTTAAAGGACCTTAACATGTATAGCTTGGAAGAAAGAAGAGACAGAGGGGATATGATAGAGACTTTTAAATTCATAAAGGGAATCAACAAGGTAAAGGAGGAGAGCATATTTAAAAGAAGAAAAACTACCACAAGAGGACATAGTTTTAAATTAGGGGCAAAGGTTTAAAAGTAATATCAGGAAGTATTACTTTACTGAGAGAGTAGTGGATGCATGGAATAGCCTCCCTGCAGAAGTGGTTGCTGCAAATACAGTGAAGGAGTTTAAACATACATGGGATAAACATAAGGCTATCCTTCATATAAGATAGGGCCAGGGACTATTTATAGGATTCAGATTATTGGGCAGACTAGATGGGCAAAATGGTTCTTATCTGCCGACACATTCTATAGGATAGGAGATCGGGATAGGAGGACAGGATAGGAGGTTGAGATAGGAGGTCGAGATAGGAGGACGGGATATGAGGACTGTTGGCAGTATATAAGCAGTGCAAGAAGGCGGGTTCCCCTGCGCGCAGACTCGGTAAAAGTCCTCAAAGGATGTCGATCTTCAATTCCATGAAACAGCAGATGTAATGTGGTTGTTTGGATGCCTGTAGACTTTACCCAGAGCGGCCTCATTACTATAGGATCGTAAAAAGTAAATCTATGTTACCCCAAATTGAGCGAAGCCGCGGGCAAAAGCTAGATTATAAATAAAGTGTGTACTGGGGGCTGCCATGTTGTAGCCTCTTTGTGTTGTGTCACTTCACACTTACACAGTTGCTTTATGGCAGGCACAGGGCATAGGGCAGTTAAGACCCAGAGTGTCTCATAGAAAAGCATGGACTGCTTACTACACATGTGCAAAGCACAGGCTAGATGAAATGAAAGGAGGAGCCAGAGCCATTTTCTTAAAGTCCCTGAGCAGGAGTAGACACTTATCAATGGAGCAGAGGGAAGGGGAACCACAGAGTCACACACATTACACAGTTCTGCCCTATCTCCTCTCAGCTCACTCTGCAGACATCAGACATGACTAGGGGAGAGTAGAGTTCCGCTACCGTTGCATCCAACCATCCCCCTCCCATTTAAACTAACCGCATTCCCCTCTCCAAGAAACACAGACTCATAGTATGGTGCAAAGGCCACAGCGGACCAATCATTTTATTAAACCAGTAACAAATATATAACATCTTTTATATATACTCTATATATAAATAATAAACAAATAAATAACAATATTGTAACACCTCATTCAGGGTTAACATACCCTCCCAACAAATATAAACAACCTTCACCATTCTGGAAGGGGACCTGAAGGCAGCTTCTCGTCCAGGCACTGTCTCCTACTTTGCCCTTGGTCGACCATCACATGAGCCCAGGGCACCACCACTATGTCCCTTCCGCTAGGGACCCCCATGATTAGCTGGCTACCAACCCAGCTCACCACCCGGCCATTATGACCAGGGACCCCTCATCCTTCCAGCATGCCTCCAAATCCCCTTCCAGCTCACGTCACAGCGGCTGGTTGTGACCTCTTACACCCGGCCGCCCCTCCACAACGCCACTGCTTTCTCCACCGCCTCCCTGAAAGACAACGTCCATCAGATGCACCCCATCCCATCCAATAAACTCCAGGAAAGGCCCCTCCAAATCCATATGACGAACCACAAGCCCCCCATTCACTGACCGTGCCTGTCTCCACTTGACACGCACCACTATGTCCGACCACACAATCAGAAGCCCAGGAAACTAAGACCAAAGCCTTAACAGGTCCAACTTGATATCCCGGAGCAACGACCTGGATGTACGCACCGCCAGGTCATTACCCCCAGCGTGTATGACCAGAATATCAGAAGCCCACCTCCACATAAGATTGTATGATCGGGAGAAGTTCAGGCCAGAGCAGACCCTCACGCCCCAACCAACGAACCTGAGCCACCTCCGTAGTAAAGCCCATCTGACGCCCATTCGGCCTCACCGAAGCCCTCTCTCCGCCCTTGCGCACATAAGAATGCCCTGCTATCCACACCAGGCAGGGCCCTGGATCTGTAAGAAAAAAAAAACACAATCAACAAAACGTACCCACTCGAAAAAACACCCTCAACCAAACCCATCACAGTCCCTTACAACAAATGAGGCGGACATACAACAGGAAGCGCTGCGACACCCACCTCCGAATACACCGGATAGCTTCCGGCGCCAACCCTCACCGAGATGCCTCTGTAGCCACCCCGATGCGAAAGGAGTGTGAACTAAACTCTCCGGGAACACAACCCAACACTCCCAAACACTTGCGAAAAACCTGCACAAATTGAAACTTCGATAAAAAAGAACCGTCCTCATGCACCAACAACAGCACGACCCCCACTGGCCACCGAGCCCCAAAACCCCAAAAGCGGGACACCGGGCACACCCCCGACCCCGGCAATTCCATCAAGCGCACTGTCACACCCCTACCCAACTGATCCGTCTTGGACCTACGCAACACGCACTCCAAGACTGACCCCACCACAACCACATCCACGGCCAACAAAACCCAAACGCAATGCCTACTGGGAGACACCAATTCAGAAATGCAAAATGCCCAAAAGAACGCCAGCGGAACAAAACCGGCTCATAACTCGAACAAGAAACCCCTTCCAAAACTTCTCCTAAACGTGTCAACAAAGGAAGAGACACGGGCCTCCGGGAATCTCATCCCATTGCCCCCTTCTGATACCCCCAGGCCGCCTGATGCACCAGGAAAGACTTCGTCCAATCCTGCAACCCCCGAAACTTAAACCAAAAGGCCAACGCCGCTAAACGCCGACCCAATCCAGAAGCCGAAACTAAGTCACCAAACAACCTGCCAACATAATAAAGCAAGAGCACATTCCGCAGGGGCAGCAGGCGCACCCACCTCAGCCACCAACCCTTCCCACTCAGTCCATCATCTGCTGTAGCCTGCCCACGTGGCCGCACTCACTGACCGGCGAAGCAAAGCGAATGCCACAGTCAGACCACGCTCCAAAGCCACTCCGGGCAGGCCAAGCCTTCCGCCTCCGCTGTCGGTGCCAACTCCCGAAAACGGTCCCACTGAAACCGAGAAAGAGAGTCAGCAATGTCATTAAGCACACCCAACACGTATAGCCACAAAATGCGCGTTAAGCTCTAACCCACACCAACCCAAAGCCAACTGGCACAGCAAGGGAATTCACCAACGTAATTATTGCAGTGCAGCGAAAGCAAACCCTGTGATTCTGCAACTGCTCCCCCCAAATCACCACCGCCATCACAATCGGGAACAGCTCCAGAAGCACCAGATTCCGCACCAACCCCAAACACCACCAAGCATCCGGCCAACTCCCAGCACACCACTGGCCCTGTAAATAGTCCCCAAAGCCCCCGCCCCCTGCCGCGTCCGTGAAAAGCTCAAGGCCCCAACTGGACACCATGGCTTCCATCATCATCGACCTCCTGTTGTAAAGGGCCAGGAAGTCCTACCAAACTGCCAGGTCCTCCCGAACATCCGCCGAGAGGAGCACAAAATGGTATGGCACGCAAAGTTCAGGCGACCCAAGAGAGACTGAACGTCACACATCTGTACCTTGCGCACCTTCAGGGCCGCGCCCACTGCCACTGGCAATTCAGCCAGCTTATCCTCCGGTAGCCGACACTCCATTTTAACCGAATCGACCACAATCCCCAAAAACTTAAGCGCCTTGGACGGCCGTTCTGAACGGCCCACGAAATTGAGCACCCCATGGGCAAACACATATCAACAATGAAACCGCCCTCTCAAACACAACCCAATAAGTGAAAACTGTCGGGATGCACCAGCAACAGGCAAAACACCGACTCAATATCGGTCTTCGCCATCAGCGTTTGGCGCCCCAACCGTAGAACCCATGAAACCGCCGTATCAAAAGACGTATAGGAGGCCGCACACAAAGCAGGGTTAATCAGTCATTAACCGATGCCCCCTCAGGCTGAGAGAGGTGGTGAATGAGCCTAAAGTTATTGGACTCCTTCTTTGGGACCAAGCCCAAAGGGGAGAGGCGAAAACCCAGCAATGGCGGAGCCCAAAAGGGGCCCGCCATCCAATCCAAGTCCACCTCCCTCAGCAGCTTAGCCCACACCACCTCAAGGTGCGCCAATGTCGACGCCAAATTGCGCCCACCTCCCCCAGACCCCCACTCCACACACAGAATCTGAAAACCACGGTCAAACCAGCCGCCAACAAGGCCACTGCCTCCCTATCGGGGTACCACGCGAGGAGGGGTATTCAGCTCCTCTGACCTCCGTCTGACTGTGGAAGCTGGGCATTACCGCCCAGCCACCCCAGAGAGAGCCCCACGACTCGCCGGGTGACAGGCTCCACCCCCCACCAGCGCCGACATTCGCCACATGCACATCCCGGCGGGACCGGCCAGAGGAGGAGGGAACCTGCCGCACCGCTACAGAAGATGTGCACCGGCTCTGTCCGGGACGTCCTCCCGGCGCCCCCGCTACCCTCTGCCGCAGCAAGGCAGGCGGAGAAAGCTGGAGGGTCCCCGGCAGGGAGTCCTGATGGCGCTGCACACGAGGGATGGTATCAGGGCTCAGGCGGGACGGCGCACAGGAGCAGCGCGTGCTCGCCTGCTGTGGACCCGCACTAGGCCCCGGAACAGCACCAGAGGCCAACCCTGAGCCAGAGCCCTAGCCGACCCCCAGCAGCTGCTTCTCCAGCCAGCCCGGACCGCGCAGCAAGGCAGCAGCCCGCACCCTCTGCAATAATTCCTCCAAGTCGGCCATAACAGGCACACACTCTTTCTTCATGCCGACTGGCCCCTCCTCTTCCTGTTCCTCCTTGTCCTTGTCCTCGGCCTGGGCCTGCTACGCTCCCCCTCTTACTCTTAACCCCTAACCCCCCAATCTCCTATATTCAACTTATTGCCCCTTCCTATCGCTACCTACCCCCCCCCCCCCGTTATGTGCCCCCTCCTCTCCCATACTGTACGGTACGCTCCAAGGGCTTTCTGGATAGTTTCTATAAAGTTTACAGCTACAATCCCTTGCGTCCCTGACCTGCCTGTCTGTCCTGATGCTCAGCTCCGTGCACAGCCCCGACCTCCTCAATGTGTAGACCTCCTCACTGATTGTCACACACAGCTTTCCAAGGCTCCTGATCTGCTTAGTACTGAAACATTTCTGGCCATTAAGGAGCCTGGGAAAGCTCTGTGTGGCAGTCAGACCCTATAATGACTCATGGCCCTGTAATGATAACAGAGCCTGACTGTCACACACAGCTTTCCCAGGCTCCTGAATGGACAGAAATGTGTCAGTACTAAGCAGATCACATACATGACATTCAGGAGCCTGGGAAAGCTGTGTGAGACAGTCAGGCTCTGTTATCATTCAGGCCCATGAGCCATTACAGGATGTACCTGTAACACACAGCTTTACCTGGTCCCTTAATTATTATAAATGTTTCAGTGCGAAGCATATCCTGTGCCATTCAGGGGCCTGAGAAAGCCGTGTGTGACAGCCAGGCCCTGGTCAAGTTTGCAGCAGCCATGTTTCAAGTTGCTTTCTCTTCACATTCTCATTTTACCTCCCTCTACTGGTCAACAGTAGGATAAAAAAAATAAAAACTTCAATAATTAATTTCTGACAAGTGATTTTTTTTTAAAGATTTCCAAAAATATTTAAAACATATAAACAAATGTATTTAAACTTTAAGAAAAAAATATATAATTTGGTGGCACATTCCCTTTAAATATCCTAGTTGTGATGCAGTGACTACATGAAAATGAGCATTAAATAACTCAGTACTGTACAATTTGCAGGGAGCATTACATTTGTTTTTTTTTAAACATTTCTAGAAAGAACAGGCCATTGCCAGGGTGAACTATCATGTTCTGTGGGGCACAGGAACACAAGGGTAAGCTGAGAAAAATATACATAGTAGCCAAGAATAACAATGGACTCAGTGGTCATGCCAAATGCACCTGGCAGCCAGCCTTGTAATAGTAAAATGAATGACTCAGCAAAATGTATACACCATGCCAACTATTGATAACCTACAGGTTGCTGTATGCTCTGTTAGTGTAATACAGTGTTTTCCAGCCAAGGTGCCTCCAGTTGTTTCAAAACTACAAAGGCTGAAAAGCCAAAGACTGTTTGGGCATGCTGGGAGTTGTAGTGTAATTTACACCCTTTCTAGCCTCTTTCCTCACCCCTCTTCAGCTCTGGTCTCTTTACTATCTGTGAGCATAAACCATTTTCAACCATGTGACCAAGAAGAAGTAGCTGCATTTCCCAGGATTGTAGTCTAGCCCTTGGTGAATGCCGGTGATCTGGCCCTGCTGGCATATCACTGCTTTCACCATGCACTGCCACCAGATTACCTTTATTCCAAGCCGCTAGCTCTGGGCTTCTCTCCGTTGATGTGCATATGCTCCTGTCACTGCCATTTCTGGCTACGTCTGTAATATGCACCTTGATGAGCAAAGGTTCCACAGCGTTCCAGTAAAGGTAAATCTCTGTGCGTGGATTTGTTTCAGTATATGACCTCACCTGTTTCCTGACTACGTTTTCTTTCCACTCCTTTATACCTTATTTGCATCATCAGTGTTATGACCCTGACCATTTACTATGAGCCATTGCTGCTTGCCCTGACTAGTCTGGCCTCACTACTGTGCTTCCAGCCCATGACCTCAGCCAGTACTCAGACTTCTTTCTGCCGGACTCTTGATGCGTCACACTTGTGTCTCTTGGTCCACTGGGCCAGCAGTGACCCACATTGAGATAATTCTCAGAGGTAACCACCTGATAGTCCCCTACAGCGAAGTGCGGAACCCCGTATAGGAGATAAAGGGTGAAAGCCAGGGCCATTGTGTTGCAACTTACTGCATATGAGACTACATAGCCACAGGCTGGTCAGGATGCCCATGCTAATCTCTGTTTACTTCTAAAAGCAGCATATAGTGAGCAAGTGGACCACGGAGCAATGGAAGAATTTGGCCTGGTTTGGTGTATCACTTTGTTTTACATCATGTAAATGGTCAGGTGCATGTTCATTGCATAGCAGCAATTATTAACCAAATTGGGTAAGAAATTGTGATAAGTAGACAAAAGTTAACAATAGCTAGACAACAGCAATCTGCAGCCAAAATAAAAACTAACGTGAGGACAGTAACCCAAAATTCACAGCAATAGGGTTGCTTGTCAACTTACATGCAGAAAAGGTCTATACTATGAGCATTATGAGAGCATTTATTCAGTTAAATGGTCTTTTACACATTGCTGATTATCAGTTCCTAGTTAGTTCCTAGGGTTAGTGACAAAAAAGAAAATGTCTGTGAAAAATCATTGTCGGCTGAACAATGATGAAATTAAGGGGCTGCACGAATGTACCTGTGCATCTTGGCCTGCACTAAGGCTCATTAAATGAGAGGCGATCAAAAAAAAATTGGCTTTTGATATCAGGACTTGCTTGGCCCATTTGATATTGATGGACAGCAAATCTCCCAACATGGAAGCCAGAAGAAATAAAATTGTTGACACACAGGTTGTCTTGACACCCTGGACCTGAAACTTGTTCTTAAATGTTAGAATCCATGGTCTGTCTGAATCGCTGGCCAACCTAAAGGAAGCTATTACCACCTTATTCCACTCTCTATTGCTGAAGACCCCAATGAATCTGCTCTGTTTCAATCCCATGTATTGTGCCTTGACCAAACCCAGGAACCTTGATGTCCCTAGGGCCGTTATTTTTGGAATCCACTATACAGAGATGAGAGACCCACTCCTGAATGTTCCCTAGAACCTTTCTGTCCTCCTGGAATTGTCTCCCTCAGTATATTTCTATTCTGACCTTTTGCCTTGGACACTAAATAGAAGGTGAGTTCTCCTCTGTGGACTATTTCCTTGGTAGCAGATGGTTTCAAAATGCCCCCACGAGATCTGGCAGCCAGAGACTGAAAACGTAGTGTGAATGCACCTTTATGCAAATGACTGTGCTCTTGGAAACTTCCAGTGCAGCAGAAATGTATTTGTTCCCTTCTCCAGATCTATGCATCTACACAACATTTCATTGAGGTCTACAGGCAGTTCTTTTCACCTTATGGCTTGGTTTTTGCTCTGATAGGCATTGTTTGACTCCTTTGGCCTCTGTTGTCTTCTCTGGCTGCTTGATATTCTTTGCCATCCTTCTTCCACCCTTGCATACATCTCCCAGCAATCATTGCTGCTCTGCTCTGCCAGCTCCCACCCTACTGCTCTGCCAGCAGAGAGATTCAGTGTCTGATTGGCTGCACAGCTCCCAGCACTAAAGGGAGCATGACTTATCAGTGCAGGGCAGAAATCATGTGGTATGTGTATGTCAGGAAGGTGGGGGCTGCTTTCTGAGAGGGATTTGAACAGCAATCACAGCATCGCTTTCCATACAACGGCCGCAGCTTCCACTCATCCAGCCTACTGACCAAGCTGACGTCAGACGCCAAGTTGCTCTCTCCATGAGGTTCATCCATCAGATGTCCGTAAGCAGTGTTTTATCCCACTACCATTAGCAGCTTCCACCGGGTCTATGGCAGGCAGGCCAGCCATGGGAGCGCACGCCAGCGCCCATTCTCAACACTCTCGGACCCCGCTCTGGACGGGTGTTTGCCGGCACCAATCCTCTGGCAAGCTTAATCAGAGTACTCCATCCAACTGGTAACTATACCCTATTATTCGGTCCAAACACATGGACTAGAGTCTATATCTGATAATATTTGATTTGCGGACTGTGGAAAGCTCATATTCCAAACTGCCAGATGCCGGAATAACAGACTTATTTCCAATTATTGCATTCAGTGGTGCGGTTTTATATTTTATATTTTAATATTCATTTGCACATTTACCTCCCCACAAGGGCCCTGTGTAAGGAGGTTTTATAAATATTATTGTCTTGTTATTTTTTATAAATATATTGCTTTCGTCATACACTTGAAGCACTGTTCTTTATAATAAATTCTCATAAAATTTTTCATCATGTATCAGGCTATGTGATATTGGCCTTGAAGTTATGTTTACCATTTCTTTCCTTTTTCCAAATACTTATCACACCTAAGGTGTAGGTGTCCAACCATACTGTACCTTTACTAATTTATTGTGAGCTGCACTTAATCCCCTTTTTTTCCACTTTTTTTTATTTTAGTACAAGGCTGCATAAATGTGATAAAATAAAATGTTAAAAACGGGTCTTACAGTCATAAAACCGCAAGCAATAGTTACTTGGTAACAATCCTGTACATACAGTGGGGATCAAAAGTTTGGGCACCCCAGGTACAAATTTGTATTAATGTGAATGAAGAAGCCAAGGAAAGATGGAAAAATCTCCAAAAGGCATCAAATTACAGATTAGACATTCTTATAATATGTCAACAAAAGTTAGATTTTATTTTCATCATTTACACTTTCAAAATAACAGAAAACAAAAAAATGGTGTCTGCAAAAGTTTGGGCACCCTGCAGAGTTAATATCTTGTACTGCCCCCTTTGGCAAGTATCACAGCTTGTAAACGCTTTTTGTAGCCAGCCAATAGTCTTTCAATTCTTGTTTGATGTATCTTTGCCCATTTTTCCTTATAAAAGTCTTCCAGTTCTTTGAAATTTCTGGGCTTTCTGTCACGCACTGCTCTTTTAAGGTCTATCCATAGATTTTCAATTATGTTGAGGTCAGGAGATTGTGAAGGCCATGGCAAAAACTTCAGTTTACGTCTCTTGATGTAATGCCCGTGGATTTCGAAGTGTGTTTAGGATCATTATCCATTTGTCGAAGCCATCCTCTCTTTAACTTCAGCTTTTTCACAGATGGCATCAAGTTAGCATCCAAAATTTGCTGAAATTTTATTGAATCATTTTTTCCTTCTACTCGTGAGATGTTCCCTGTGCCACTGGCTGCAATACAACCCCAAAACATGATTGATCCACCCCCCATGCTTAACAGTTGGGGAGAGGTTTTTTTCATTAAATTCTGTTCCCCTTCTTCTCCAAACGTACCTTTGCTCATTCCTGCCAAAAAAATAAATTTTAACCTCATCGGTCCACAGAACTTGTTTCCAAAATGCATCAGGCTTGTCTATATGTTCATTTGCAGAGTTCAAAGGCTGATTTTTGTGGTGAGGACGTAGAAGAGGTTTTCTTCTGATGACTCTTCCATGAAGACCATATTTGTACAAGTATCTCTTTATAGTGGATTAGTGTACCACAACTCCAGAGGATATTGACATCTGAAAAGTTTTGCTATCTTATAGACTTCTCCAGCTTTGTGAGCGTCAACTATTTTCAGATTCAGATTTCTAGATAACTGCTTAGAGGAACCCATGGTGCTGACTGTTGGGGCAAGGTCAGATGAGTCTGGGCATTTAAAGCCTTTGAGATTGACATCACCTGGTCCTCCCAGATGATGATTGAGAACAATCCATGACACTGGCAGGTCTCAGCTTTGCAAAGGGGGCAGTGCATGCTATAAATTCTGCAGGGTGCCCAAACTTTTGCAGACGCCATTTTTTGTTTTCTGGTTTTTTGAAAGTGTAAATGATGGAAATAAAATCTAACTTTTGTTGACATATTATAAGAATGTCTAATCTGTAATTTGATGCCTTTTGGAGATTTTTCCATCTTTCTTTGGCTTCTTTATGCACATTAATACAAATTTTTACCTGGGGTGCCCAAACTTTTTATCCCCACTGTATATACATAATCAACCAAATGAAGAAAGCTCACAAAGGACTATACTTTGTTGAAAAACACAACACATGGGATAAAAACATGTACATTAAAATATTTAGTCCAAAGAACCATAATACCATAACACAGAACCTGGGGGATCCGTGAGATAGAAAAATGTAAACGTATACAGTAGTAACTGGCTACGAGAAATAGTACATTATGGGGGTGATTTATCATCGCTTTTAGAGCATTTTTTTGTCTATGTTTTGGCGCAGTTCAGGCGCAAGCAGCATATTTAGCGACTTTTATGCGCCTTTTGATATAGACAGTTTCACTCTTTTTGCCTACCCGTAGAACTTTTTCTTTTTGACCATGCAGTGGTCACATATTTATCATTTGTGACTTTTGTCAAAAGTCACTATTTTGTGTGCAAAGGTACTTTCTAGGTGCAAAGCTACACCACCTACCAGTAGGCGTGAGAATCACTTCTACCTTCTGCAATTCAACCTTTAACCTCTTGTGGATGACAGCGTCCCACTTTCTCACAGAGCTCCTGAGCGCGGGTCATAGCTGGGTGGTCCTGGTGGCTATCTAATGCTAGACATCACCGATCACAGTGATGCCCGGCTTTAACCCCTTAGACAATGCAATCAAATTTGATTGCAGCATCTGAAATGCAAGTAAAAATGTCCTGGCAGCTCTGTAAAAGTAAGTAAAAACACCTAACCTGCCAAATTCAGGACCCGGGAAAGTGTCTACCTCCCTCCCTTACAAGTGTCTAGAAAAAGTGTATGTGGTAGAGCTTTTCCCACCACAGCAGAGCTGCGCAAAATTCATCATCCTGCTGCACCTTCTTGATCAATAAGATGCACGCTAGTGAAACCCACCACCCAAATAAACATGGAAAAATAGCTCTACCGTAGACATTCTTTGATAAATCTGGGCCTATATGTCATAATATCATAAGTGTCACTTTGCACTGGTGAAGTCACTGTCAACACCAAATGCATGTCGAGTGTGGTGGTGCTGCCCGTTTTTTTCTACCTAATCCTTGTGTGTGAGGAAAAGCAACAAAAGTGGGAAGCTTTTGTCCTCATATGCTGTCCTCATATCCCGACCCCAAATCCCCTCCTCATATTTCGACCTCATATCCTGTCCTCATACTCCATCCTCATATCCCATCCTCATATCCAGTCCTCATATTTCGTCCTCATATCCTGTCCCAATATCCTATTCTCATATCTAATCACCATTTCTAATCCTCATATCCTGTCCTCAGGTGGGGCTGAGTTGTGATGGAGATATTGTAAACTGAAAATAAAAAGGGTGTGGCTTAAAGGGTGGGCATACAATGCGTGGAGAGTATGGCTTGCCAGCCGGACTGGCACATTTACCAGGAGATGCAGATCCTCTCCTCATATTCCGACCTCCTATCCTGTCCTAATATCTCGACCTCATATCCTGTCATTATATCCTATCCTCATATCCTGACCTCATATCCCTTCCTTATATCCCAACCTCATATCCCGTCCTCATATCCTGTCCCAATATCCTATTCTCATATCTAATCCCCATTTCTAATCCTCATATCCCGTCCTCAGCTGGGGCTGAGTTGTGATGAAAATAAAAGGGGCATATCTTTGCAAGATGGGGCATGGAATGTGTGGAGGGTGTGGCTTGCCAGCTGGACTGGCACATTCACCAGGAGATGCCGAGCGAGCTTGTGGAGTATGGTACCGGAAGTTCCATATACTTGTACATGTTATGTGGGAACATACATTTCCCATAGATTTGCACTGGACTTTAAACAAAAACCCTGACCCTCACAAATGAGGGTAGGTTAGGGTTAAATTAACTATCCTATATTTTCAGTGGACATATAAGTAACGTGACTGAGTATTATCGAAATATCTCCAGCTGTTTGGAAGTTATGCATTAACATATACAGTATATACTAGCTGAGTACCTGGCGTTGCCCGGTTTTTCCTACCTTATCCTTGTGGGGGAGGAAAAGCAACATTATGAGGAAGTACTTGTCCTCATATCCCTTCTTCATATCCCAACCTCATATTCCGTCTTCATATCCCTACCTCATATCCCGACCTCATATCTTGTCCTCATATCCCGACCTCATATTTCAACCACACATCCCATGCTCATATCCAGCCCTTATATCCCGACCTCATATCCCATCCTCATCCTGTCCGCATATCCCATCCTCATATTCTGTCCTCATATCCCGACCTTATATCCTGACCTTATATCCCGTCCACATCTCCCACCCTCATATCTCCTCCTCATATCCCGTCCTCAGGTGGGGCTGAGATTGTAAGCCAAAAATAGAAGTAAGCGTGGTTTTTTGGAAGTGGGCATGACTTGCAAACCAGACACAAAAAAGGTAGAAAATAAAAGGGGTGTGACTTAAATGGTGGATGTGGCTTGGGGAGGGGAAGCAACATAGGAGGAAGAACTTGTCCTCATATCCCATCCTCATACCCCGACCTCATATCCCATCCTCATATCCCGACTAGTGTTGAGTGCAATTATTTGAAATGCTAATTTTTACCGCAAATATCGGCACTTCGCAATTTCTCGAATATTTAGAATATAGTGATATATATACGTAATGACGAATGCTAATTTTTTTTAAATGCGAATTTATGCGACTATTTATGCGAATATCGGCACTTCCAGACTGGACACTGATCCCTCCCTTCTTTTAGGTGAAAGAAATAATTGCGCATGCGCACTATGCGAATTTCATTATGAATTTTCACATGTAAAAAAAGAAAATGAACATAGCGAATATGCGAATTTTGCGAACATAGGACGAATATTCGTCCATATATTCGCGAAATATCGCAAATTAGAATATGGCCCCTGCCGCTCATTACTAATCCCGACCTCATATCCCTTTCCTCATATCCCGTCATCATAACCCTTTCCTCAAATCTTGTCCTAATCTCCTGCACTCATATCCTGTCCTCATATGTCGTCCTTATATCATGGCTTCAGGTGGGGTGGAGTTGTGATGAAGAGATTGTAGGCTGAAAATAGAAGGAGGCGTGGTTTGGTAGATGTGGGTATGACTTGCAGGCCAGACAAACGCACAAAAAGGTAGAAAATAATGTGGCTTAAATGGTGGATGAGGCTTTGTGGGATGAGGTGTGGCCGGACTGATGCACTCAACGACATGCATAACCAAGCTTGGAGTAAGGTACTGGAAATCCTATATACTTGCATGGGACTGAAAACATTACTTGCATGAGACCCCATCCTTCGGGGGTAGGTTAGGGTTAATTTAACTATCATTTATTTTTATTTGACATAAAAGTAACATGTGTACTAAGTTTCAAAAAAATATCTCCAGCCACTTGGAAGTTATGCTGGAACATACATTTCCCATAGTCTTGTATGGGACTTTAAACATAAACCCCGCCCCTGGCAAATGGGGGGGGGGGGGGAGTAAGGGTTAAATCACCTATCCTATGTTTGTTGTCGTCATATAAGTAACATGTGTGCCAAGTTTTATCGAAATATCTTCAGCCATTTGGAAGTGATGCTGGAACATACACACATATATACACACATACACATATACATACACACATACACATATACATACACACACATATACATACACACATATACACACACATACACACATATACATATACATACACACACACATATACATACACACACACATATACATACACACACACACATACACACATATACATACACACACACACATACATACACACACACACATACACATACACACATATACATACACACATATACACACATACATACACATATACATACACACACATACATACACACATACACACATATACATACACATACACACATATACATACACACATATACACATATACATACACACACATATACATACACACATATACATATACATACACACATACACATACATATACATACACACACATATACATACACACACATACATACACACATACACACATATACATACACACATATACACACATACATACACACATATACATACACACATACACATATACAAAATGCAAAAATAGCATCTTGAAAAAGGCTCCATTGGGATGCTGAAACGTTGCTATTTTTGCTTGACATGAGGAAATAAATTCACTATTTTTGCATTTTGGAGTGCGGCGCCATTGCTGTTGTATTTACCTGGACTGCGATCGAGTTGGGGCGCTGGAGCTTCACACACTGAAGAGCCCTGGGCTCTCTAAGAGCTGAGGAGAAGGGAGTGTGACATTGAAAAGTAACATCATCTACACCAAGCAAAGTGGAAACAACAGTCATCACGTGTGCTATGAACTACTGGACTTCCTGCTTGGAGGAAAAGCTGAGAGAAACATCGTATGGGCTCAGCAAAGATTACACTTGTACATTACAAAATAATATAACGTTAATATGTGCAGCTATATAAAGGAGTTCTACTTTTATGTTTATGTTTACTCCACTGTGCTAGCATTACTGTGACAGTGACATATGATGCTCTAGCTCATTGCTGTTTTTTGTCAGCCGTATCTATTTAAATAATTAAAGTTATAAGATCTATCACAGGGATGCCACCAGGTTCTGTGTGTTATTGGGTTGTGGTTCTTTAGACTAATTATTTATGTGTATATGTTTAACAGATTTGCCTTGTTTTCCCCCCAAAAAAGTATGGCCCAGATTTATCAAACTGTGTGAAAGAAAAACTGGAGTAATATTCTCACAGCAACCAATCACAGCTCAGCTAACGAGCTCTGGTAAAGTGAAAGTTCAGCTGTGATTGGATCCTGTGGGAAAATTACTCCACTTTTTCTCTTTTTTTATATATCAACTGGCTCCAGAAAGTTAAGCAGATTTGTAAATTACTTCTATTAAAAAATCGTAATCCTTTCAGTACTTATGAGCTGCTGAAGTTGAGTTGTTCTTTTCTGTCTAAGTGCTCTCTGATGACTGAAATGATTAAGATTTTTTAATAGAAGTAATTTACAAATCTGTTGAACTTTCTGGAGCCAGTTGAAATAAAAAGTTTTTTCCTGAAATACCCCTTTAAAGGAGTACTCTAGTGTTTTTTTTTTTTTTTAATCAACTGATGCCAGAAAGTTAAACAGATCTGTAATTATCCTCTATTTAAAAATCTTAAACCTTACAATACTTATCAGCTGCTGTATGCTCCACAGGAAGTTCTTTTCTTTTTGGATTTCTTTTCTGTCTGACCACAGTGCTCTCTGCTGACACCTCTGTCCATTTTAAGAACTGTCCAAAGCAGGATAGGTTTGCTGTGGGGATTTGCTTGTACACTGGACAGTATTAAGATTTTTATATAGAAGTAATTTACAAATCTGTTTAACTTTCTGGCACCAGTTGATTTAAAAAAAAATATTTTCCATCAGATTACCCCTTTAATCTGTTGGGGACCAAGGGCATACAGGTACGCCCTTGCTCCCTGGTACTTAAGGACCAAGGGCGTACCTTCATTTCCGTTCACCACCGCACACCGGCCTTTGATCGGAAAGGGATGACTGCTGATATCTGTCAGTAGCCATCCCAGCATATCGCCTAAGGGGGTCCTGAGTCAATTCTGACTGACGGATCATGGCTTTTCCAGGCTGTCTGGGTCTCTGGTGACCCGATCGCCTGGAAAATAGATCACCCTGAAGGATAGGAGTAAGGTGGAAGGGGTGAAACTTGCCGGTAAGGACTGACCGGCCAATTGCAGGGCGGGGCGGGGGGGGGTGTTCAAAGTTGAGATCTCCTGCTCTGCCCGCCCCTGGAAGTCCGGGCAGAGCGGGGGAAGATGGCAGCGACGGCTGCGGGGGGTCGTTGTAGTGGGGAAACCGGCATCAGGCTGCGGAGAGGACCGGCGGCAGCAACAACAGACTGGCTGTGACGGAGTCACTGGTAAGTGATCTTCACTGCTGCCTTCTAGGATTTTAACAACTCCAACTCCCAGCATGCTCAGACAGCATGAAACATCTGGAGGGCCACAGTTTGGAGACCACTGTGCAGTGGTCTCCAAACTGTGCCCTTCCAGATGTTGCAAAACAACAACTCTCAGCATGCACAGACAATCCAGGCATACTGGGAGTTGTAGTTCTGTAACATCTGTCCCTTCAGATGTTGCATAACTACAACTCCCAGCATGCTTGGACAGTCTTGGCATGCTGGGAGTTGTAGTTTTGCAACATCTGGAAGGGCACAATTTGGAGACCACTATACAGTGGTGTCCAATCTGTAGCCCTCCAGATGTTGCAAAACTACAATTCAAAGCATGCCTAGACAGTCAGGCATGCTGAGTGTTGTAGTTCTGCAACATCTGGCCCTTCAGATGTTGCCAAACTACAACTCCCAGCATGCCTGGGCAGTCTGGGCATGCTTGGAGTTGAAGTTTTGCAACATATGGAGGGCCACAGTTTGGAGACCACTACACAGTAGTCTCCAAACTGTTCTCCTCCAGTTGTTGCATACTTACAACTCCCAGCATACCCTTCAGCTGTCCGGGCATGCTGGGAGTTGTAGTTTTGCAACAACTAGAGGCACACTGGTTAGGAAACGCTGTCTCTTTCCTAACTTAGTGTTTCCCAACCCATGTGCCTCCAGCTGTTGCTACAACTCCCAGCATGCACTGACAGACCATGCATACTGGGAGTTGTAGTTTTGCAACAGCAGGAGGTACACTGGTGCAGAAACACTGTGGTAGTCTGATATCTAACTCAGTGTTTCCCAACCAGTGTACCTCCAGCTGTTGCACAACTACAACACCCAGCTGCACTGTCAGTGCATGCTGGGAGTTGTTGTTTTGAAACAGCTGGAGGTTTCCCCCCCCCCCCATGTGAATGTACAGGGTACAGTCACATGGGCTGGGGTTTACAGCAAGTTTCCTGCTTTAAGTTTTACTGTGGCAAATTTTCCCCTGCAGACCAAACTACCAGCAGGAAACTCGCTGTGAACCTTCACCCGTGTGAATGTACCCTAAGATAACAACTCCCAGTATTGCCAAACAGCCATAGACTGTCCAGGCATGTTTGTAACAGCTGGAGGCACCATGTTTTGGGAACACTGTCTTTGGTGATTTTTTTGGTGGAGGAGGCAAGCGCCATACTTGCATCCAGGTCCACCCCTATGAAAATGCCTAGTTTTGGCCTCAAATGCGCATGGCACTCTCTCACACTGTCGTATTTAAAGGCAACAGTTTAGGGGCAACATATGGGGTATTCCTTACTTTGTCTCATTTTACCACTTATGAAAAGGAAAAGTTGGGGTCTACACAAGCATGTTAGTGTAAAAAAATAAACATTTTTACACTAACATGCTGCCTGTTGCCCCATACTTTTCATTTTCATAAGAGGTAAAAGGAAAAAAAGACCCCCAAAATTTGTAACACAATTTCTCCTGAGTACAGAAATACCCCATATGTGGATGTAAAGTGCTCTGCGGGCGCACAACAGGGCTCAGGAGTGAGAGCGCACCATATACATTTGAGGCCTAAACTGGTGATTTGCACAGGGGTGGTTACAGTGGTTCTGACAAACGCAAAAAAAAAAAAAAACACCCACATGTGACCCCCATTTTGAAAACTACACCCCTCACAGAACGTAACAAGGGGTATAGAGAGCCTTAACACCCCACAGATGTCTGACAAATTTTCATTAAATTTGGACATTAAAATGAAAAATTAGATTTTTTTTCACTAAAATGTTGGTGTTACCCCAAAGTTTTCATTTTTACAAGGGTTAATAGGGAAAAGCCCCCCAAATTTTATAACACCATTTCTTCTGAGTAGGGAAATACCCCATATGTGGATGTAAAGTGCTCTGCGGGCGCACTACAGAGCTCACAAGAGAAGGAGCGCCATTGGGCTTTTGGAGAGAGAGAATTTGGCTGGAATTGAAGGCTATGTGTGTTTACAAAGCCCCCATGCTGCCAGAACAGTGGATCCCCCACATGTGATCCCATTTTGAAAACTACACCCCTCACAGAATGTAACAAGGGGTGCAGTGAGCATTTACACCCCACAGTGTGCGACAGATTAAAAATTTTCATTTGCACAGCCCATTGTTCCAAAGATCTGTCAAACGCCAGTGGGGTGTAAACTGCACCCCTTTTTACATTACGTGAGGGCTATAGTTTCTAAAATGGGGTCACATGTGGGGGGTCCACTGTTCTGGCACCATGGGGGCTTTGTAAACGCACATGGCCCCCGACTTCTATTCCAACCAAATTCTCTCTCCAAAAGCCCAATGGCGCTCATTCTCTTCTGAGCCCTGTAGTGCGCCCGCAGAGCACTTTGCATCCACATATGGGTTATATCCTTACTCAGCAGAAAAAGTGTTACAAATTTGGGTGGGCTTTTTCTCCTATTACCCCTTGTAAAAATGAAAAATTTGGGGTAACATTTGTAAAAAAAAAACAACAAAAAAAGTTTTCATTTTCACATCCAACTTTAGAGAAAATTCGTCAAACACCTGTGTGGTGTTAATGCTCACTGTACCCCTTGTTATGTTCCTTGAGGGGTGTAGTTTCCTAAGTAGTATGACATGTGTTTTTTTTTCCTTTTGCTGTTCTAGCACCATGGGGCTTCCTAAATGAGACATGCCCCCCAAAAACCATTTCAGCAAAATTCTCTTTCCAAAAGCCCAACGTCGCCCCATCCCTTCTGAGCCCTCTAGTGCACCCACAGAGCACTTTACATCCACATATGAGATATTTCCTTACTCAAGAGGAATGGGGTTAATACATTTTGGGGGACATTTTCACCTATTACCCCTTGTAAAAATGAAAAATTTGGGGAAAAATCTAATTTTTAATTTTCACACCCCACTTTAACAAAAGTTTGTCAATCACCTGTAGAGTGTTAAGGCTCACCTTCCCCCTTGTTACATTCTTTGAGAGGTGTAGTTTCCCAAATAGTGTGCCATGTGTTTTTTTTTTTTTTTTGCTGTTCAGGCACCATAGGGGCTTCCTAAATGCGACATCCCCCCCAAAAACCATTTCAGCAAAATCCACTCTCTAAAATCTCATTGTCGCTACTTCCCTTTTGATCCCTGTAGTGCGCTCGCAGATCACTTTACATCCACATATGAGGTATTTCCTTACTCAAGAGAAATTAGATTACAAATTTTAGTGGTCTTTTTCTCCTTTTGCCCCTTGAAAAAATAAAAAATATGGCTCTACAAGAACATGTTAGTGTAAAAAAAATGAAGATTTTGAATTTTCGCCTTCACTTGTCTGCTATTCCTGTGAAACATCTAAAGGGTTAACAAACTTTCTGAATGTCATTTTGAATATGTTGAGGGGTGCAGTTCTCATAAAGGTGGCCATTATGGATTATTTCTAACATAAAGACCCTCAAAATTACTTCAAAATTGAACTGGTCCTTGAAAAATTCAGATTTTGACATTTTTGTGGAAAATTGCTGCTAAACTTTAATGCCGTCTAATGTCTTCAAAAAGTAAAAACATGTCAACTTTAGGATGCAAACAAAAAGTATACATATTGTATACGTGAATCAATATATAATTTATTTCGAATGTCATTTTCTTTACAAGCAGAGAGCTTCAAAATTAGAAAAATGCAAAATTTTAAATTCTTTCATGAAATTTTTGAACTTTTCACCAAGAAATGATGCAAGTATCGACGAAAATTTGCCCCTAACATAAAGTAGAATATGTCACAAAAAAACAATCTCTGAATCAAATTCATAGGTAAAAGCATCCCAGAGTTATTAATGCTTAAAGTGACAGTGGTCAGATTAGCAAAAAATGCTCTGGTCCTTAAGGTCATGATGGGCTTGGTCTTTAAGACAGAGAAAGCTGAAAAACCAGACAAAAATAAAAAAATGGTTGGAAAAAACAGACCATTTGGCTTTTTGACCGAATTTGGTCTGGTTTTCAGCTATTTTTTACGCCATTCTTTTGAGACTGAAAAAAAGTGTTTAGCCTAACTACAATAGTTGGCAGAGGATGTCCTCAAACCTCTGTCACCCATGTAGATAACAGAGCTTCCACTAGCATTGAGTTCCAACAGTTGAGTAAATATTTGTGATATTAAAGGAAAACGTTAGTTATCAACAACTTGGCATTTACCAACTAGATTGCAAATACAAGATGAGAGGGAAATAACAAAGTAAGGAATTGGGCCAACGGTTATCTTGTTGGCTAAATGTCCAGGAACTGAGCTGTGTAATCATGTATGTGGTTCATACTTAGGTGGTGAGTAAACTAGAGAGCGCCTTGCCAAGATAGCCCCGTAAAGTACATGGTGATATGAATGCTGGATGTCTAGTGCAGAGCACAGGAAGTTATGATGTCTTACCTTCATTCAAAACACCTCATGTGGATTGTTTTTTTCCGGATTCCTAGGAAGTATGCAGAATTTAAGAATATCAGGAACTGATTTCCAACACATTTACTGGGCAGGTTATGACTTTCCAAATCCACATACTCAGGAAATGATGTGAACATGTCATTGTTAGATGATTGAGACAGCAGCCGCAAGGTTAGAATAAAACATGCATATGTATGGTAGGAAAAGAAATGAAATAAGAATTTAAGTATTGGCTGCAATGTCTAGACAGATTTCTGGCAAGGAGTAAATTACATAGAAATTGGAAGCGATAGCCACTTCCCCACTGGAGAAAATGATGTCGCTATGTTGCCCTTTGCAGATTGAGATACAGATTTAGTGCTGTTGAATCAGGATGTGAAATGTCATTATTTCACAATATAGATTACAAGCACAGAAATGTTTCCTCCCAAGTGCCGTGTGTGAACTAGACATGCTTAATCAAACTGAAGCAGGACGGGGAAATGTGATTATTGAGGCATTTGTAGTTCTTTTTCTGCATTTTCTTCTACCCAGTTTTGTCTTTGATGGCTCACTTAATGTGCCCACAGATTGAAGTGTGATACTGTCCCATTTGCATGATATCAGAAGCACATGCTTTGCATATCAGGCCCTGTGAAATATAGTAAAGTGTTAAAAAAGTACAAAAATACTACTCAAAGCAAAAGAAATGGACATGGCACAACTAAATTGTCCAGTCAGAAAAAACTACTGGCTCACCACTAGTGTAATGTAATGAGCACAGGGCACCCCTGGCATAGGTTCAGATAACAATGCCAAAAATTGGTTTGTTACTTAAAGGGGTACTCCCACCCTAGACATCTTATCCCCTATCCAAAGGATAGGAGATAAGATGTCTGATCTCGGGGGTCCCGCTGCTGAGGACCCCGCAGTATTGCATGCACTACCCACCTGTTTTTTGTCCGGAAGCACTGGAGGGTCTGAGTCGCGACTACTGGAACGGAAGTCAGTGACGTCAGGACTCCACCCCCGTGTGACGTCGCGCCCATCCCCTCAATGCAATACAAGTCTATGGGAGGGGAGTACCCCTTTAAAGGAGTAGTATGGTGAATCCTTCTACTGTGCCGGGCTGCAAAAAAAACAAACAAACATTAACTCACCTTCATCCGTTCCTCCGTTGAACTACTATAGCTCTTCGGTCCTCCGGTCCGGTCTTCTTCCTTCTTTCGCAGGGTCATGTAAAGAGCCCAGGCAGCAGGGAGAAGACGGGGCCAAGGCTCCTTACATGACACAGCACATAGCCTATCACCGGCTGAGGTGGGACATCGCTGGGGCCGGCGATACGCTGACTGCAGTGTAATGATCCGTGCACACGGAAGAAGGAAGAAGACCGGACTGGAGGACCGAAGAGCTATAGTGGCGCAACAGGGGAACAGAGGAAGGTGGGTGAATGTTTATTTATTTATTTTGCAGCCCGGGCACAATAGGATGAAGACAATTTTTACTATACTACTCCTTTAAAGTGGTTGTCCCACCTTGCAAAGTTATCTCCTATCCACAGGATAGACGATACCTCTCTGGTTACGGGTGTTCTTAGCATTCTCTAGGGGAGCCCCAGAGATAGCCGAACACTATGCTCAGCTATCTTCAGCAACTCCCATAGAGAATACATGGAGCTTTGACACACGTGTGGCCCAATGCTCCAGCCTACTGGGAGGCTGAAGTTCCTGCTCTTGTGATTGTGGTGGGTGGGCTCCCAGCAGTCATAATCCTGTGATCAGATTGTTTTACCCCTGTCCTGTAGATAGAAAATAACTTAGCATTTTTCCCATATAAAACAAAAATGTAAACATGATAAAAAACATATTTAGTATCGCTGTGCAGGAATTGCCTGAACTATTAAAATATACTGTATTATTTATTAAATAATGGCATAAACGTAAAAAAAAACACACTCTAGAATTGCGTTTCTTGATCACATCATTTCCCAGCTACCAAAAAGTCAGAACAATACCAAAATAGTACTGATAAAAACTACAGATCACAGCACAAAACATGAGTCCCATACGGCCCTCTATGAGAAAACAATACCAAGTATGAAGCAAGCTCAGCTTCTGAGTCTGTCATACAGACCTGCCCCACGACTGGGTCATATACAAATGGCGGCAAGTTGTTTAAGGGGTACTCCGGGATAGTAAATATTTAAAAAGAACAATATCTGGATATGTTCCCTGTAAATGATCCTGCCCAATATGCATGGCTCCTGGGACCCTGTTGTCTGTCTTGCTGCTTCATATTGTTTGCCCTCCTTCTCTCCCCTTGCTACATGTCAACTAAATCTCCCGGCAGTTAGCAAGGCTCTGCTCTGACTGCCAGCCAGCTTCTCGCAGCTCCCTCTCTGCGAGCATCCCCCACCCTCCTGCTCGGCAAGCAGAGAGATTTAGTGTGAGATTGGCTAAGGCTTCACACACTTCCCAGCACTAAAGGAAGCATGGTTAATCAGTGCAGTGCAGAAACCATGTGGTGTTTGTATCTCATAAGAGTGGGGGCTGCTGTCAGAGAGGGACTTGAAAAGAAAGAAGGTGGATAGCTGGATGACTTCTTTCCCTCACTTGCTGCATGTAAGTGACAACCAAAAGAGAGGAAACTGCTCTATCATAGAGCAGGTAATGGTGGACATCTGCGATCGTGCTGACGTCTGCCATTAACCCCTTAGGTGCCGTGATCAATACAGATCACAGCATCTGCGGCAGTGCGGCACTTATAATGGCTGATCTGATCGCCCGTGGCACTGCCGCGGGGATCAGATCAGCCAAGATGGTGGACGGAGGTTCCCTCACCTGCCTCCGTCTGTCTCCAGGGGTCTTCTGCACTGATCTGCCTTCCAGCAAACCAGAGCAGAAGATCACCGATAATACTGATCAGTGCTATTCCATATGCATATCACTAAACAGTATATTAAATGTAAAAAAGAGTAAAAAAAAGTTTAAAAAATGCGAAAAATCTCCTCCCCCAATAAAATCACCCTTTTCCCCCATATTAATACATAAAAGCGTAAAAAAGATAAATAATAGACAAATTTCGTATTGTTGCGTGCGTAAATGTCCGAACTATAAAAATACAATGTTAATGATCCCCCTACGGCAAACGTAAACGTAAAAAAAAAAAACCAATTTAGCAAAATTATGATTTTCGTTTACATTTCGTAACACAAAAAATGTTTTTTAGGTTTACCATACATTTTAGGGTATAATGAGTGATGTCATTACAAAGAACAACTGGTCACGCAAAAAACAAGCCCTCATATGGGTCTGGGAATGGAAATATAAAAAAGAGTTATGAATTTTAGAAGGCGAGGAGGAAAAAACAAAAACGCAAAAATAAAATTGGCTGTGTCCTTAAGGGATTAAAATCCTTCTAATTTAATGACCTATAGCTTTTACATTTTTCCGTATAAACGGCGGCATGAGGGCTAATTTTTTGCGCCATGATCTGTACTTTTCATTCATACTACATTTGTGTATATAAAAATGTTATAAATTTTTTTTATAAATTATTTACGCACGTGGCGATACCAAATATGTCTATTATTTTTTTTTTACACTTTATGGGGGTAAAATGGGAAAAAAAGGAAATTTTACATCATTATTGGGGGAGGGAATTTTTCAAATTTTTTCCCTTTTTCCTTTTTTTTTTTTTTTACACTTTAATAGACTATTCATAGCAACCCTTTGATTGCTAATACTGTTCAGTGTTATGCATAGGGCATAGCACTGATCAGTGTTATCGGTCATCTTCTGCTCTGGTCTGCTCAATCTTAGACCAGAGCAAAAGACCTGTGGAAGGCGGTGGAGGCAGGTAAGGGGACCTCCGTGCGCCGTTCTGGATGATCGGATCGCCACGGCAGCTATGCGGGTGATCCGTTCATCCGTATTTCTGACCATACTGCCGCAGATGCCGTGATCTGAATTGATCAAGGCATCTGAGGGGTTAATGGCAGACATCCGCGCGATCGCAGATGTCAGCCATTACCGGCAGGTCTCTGGCTGCGATCAGCAGCCGGGAGCAGCCGCGCATGGTCCGAGCATCACTCTGATGCTCGCGGTCATGTACAGGACGTAATTATACGTCCTGGTGCGTTAAAGGAAAACTGTCAGACATTTTCTCCTGCACTATCCACAGGTACTGATGGATAGTGTGGGAGACACTGATTCCAACGAGCCCTACCTTGCCCGGATCTGCCCGGCCATTTGCCCGCAATTTTTGTTTTATTATATGTGGAATCTTGCTGTAACTGGCACGGGCGGGGCTTCTGCAGCTTAACTGGCACTGATGTCAGCGCCGCTTATGAATATTCATCCCCCCTCCCTCCAGTTAGGAGAGAAGAGAGGGAGAACTGGAGGGAGGGGGGAATGTACCTCAGCTCAACACTGAACAAGAGAGTGAGTTGAACCCTGACCTCACTATATAAGGGGACAGTTTAGAGAGATCCCATTGGCTAGATAAGTCACCTGTTCACCTTGCATATTCCCCTAACAACAAGGGGCCTTAACAACAATAGATTTCTTAAAGCAACAGTGCATAGAAATACAATATATTAACTTAATATGTAACACGACATTAGTAAGTGCAATATAGAGAGTTCTAAGGAGAGGAGACCCATGACGGACATTGAACAGCATTGGCCACACAGGATGGGCCAGAGTACAGAAGAGCATATGATTTCTGTACTGGGTTACCACACATAAACTGTTATTTCCTATGTCAATTTACATATGCTGCTCATATGTGAATGCTGTGAACTGTAAACTTTGCAGACATCTACACCTCTAGTGTCAAAACCTGTAAATGTATGTGAAGTCTATTCACTAACACGGCAACATATATTTTGCATGGTAGAACGTGTGTGGGTGACTCCTCCCTATCCTAGCTCTCAGCTAGAGGGCAGGAATCTGGTTTAGACCAGTTAGTTGTGGTTAGTCAGTCAATGGGGGAGATTTATCAAAGGATTTAGACTGGTCTAAATTTGTCGCACAGAAATTCGCAGTCTAAATATGTGCGACTTTTTTGCAACTTTTAGAACATGATGCATTCTAGTCTATTTTAGATGGAAAAATGCATTGGTGCTGAATTTATGAAAAGCGACTTTTCGGTGACAAGTCGCATCGGCTGAAAGTACGCTGAAATGTCAGACCATGCTGGAGCAGGTTTAAATACAGTCTAAAGCATAGATCCCGAAGTCTGTGCACAGAATTTATCAAGAGCCTTGTGCCTTTTGATAAATTAGGCGCACAATAGACCAGACTAACCCTCTGTAGTTTGGTCTATATTGATGCGGGACATAGCTTTGATAAATCTCCCCCAATGAGTCTGTGGAGTGCTCTGGCTTCTTTCTCCCATAGTTAGGCCTCAACGCTAACCCAGGACTGCATGGAAATATTATCATCTTGGTGAGTCTCCCCAGCCATATCTAAAGGAATATCAAACATTCTCAATAGAATCTCCCCTCCAAAAAGAAGCGACATCTTCTGCATAGAGGATAAGGTCCTTGACAAGGTACATAGAATTTTTCAAATGTCAGCTACCTGCATAGGCTTTAAGCCAGGGATGGCCATTATGGCTATCATGTCCTATTTTTCATAACTACCTGCACACTGCAGCTCAAATACCGTGAGTACTTTCATATTTCACCAACTGGGAGCCAACTTGTAAAGATCCTTTTAGTACAGAATTTTACTGATAAGGCTATCAGAGTAAATAACCTATAATCTAACACACGTCTCACCAACAGCATGGGCACTCCAACTTCTATCTACGCTTCATAGGGTAAGCTCCAAGGAACAGACTACCACCATCATTAGTGCATTCCCGTCAAGATGTGTAAAAGTGTGCAAAGGCCAGAGATCCCACTCCTGCTACATTCCAATGTTAACCAGAAGAACTACAATCCACTGGTCCCAGAGTTACCACACACCTTCCAGCCTTGGAACCAAATGTTATAATTTGTGGACTGATAGTGGATCCTGTGAACATTAATCTACTTCGACTTGATTCTTTGTGGAGCACCTATTGGTGCTTACGTTTAGGTTAATTAAATGTGCACTTTCAAAATGAAAAACTTTTTATATATTGTACATCTTGGTAAAACATTAAAGGGATATTCCAAACAAAGACACCGTATCACCTATCCAAAGCATAGGGGATAAGATGTCTGATTGCGGGGGGCCCCCACTTACGCCCCTTTGTGATGTCATGCGCCACACCCCCTCCCATAGACATGAATGGAGGGGGCTTGGGATGTGGTCTCCAGTCCCGGAAACACAGAGGTTTCTAAGACGGGAGCAGCAGCACGGCATAGAATGTGGGTGCTGCACAGAGATCACGGGGGGCCTGCTGCTGGGATCAGACATCTTATCCCCTATCCTATGAGTATGTATTCTGTGTTATTCTTTCTTTTCAGACTACATAGCTGAGTAAGGCCTTGTTGTAAATATATTGAAGGGGGTGACTGGAGAAGTACAGGAATTACTTCGGTGCTGGACACATGGAATGAGCCGGACCACAGGAATAAAACCAGGTCTGTTTAATGTGCAATGAGGCAACGCGCATCAGGCATGTCAATAGGGGGAATCACTCAGGCTATATACCCAAGACGATTAACCCTTTACAAGAATAATTTGCAATTTCCCATAACAACATTAATTTAAGATCACTAGAATACATATATCATAAACAACATCAATGAATACAAACAGACATTAAATACAAATTATAACGTTAAGAATTTATGGGGTTCAACTTCATGCTATTGTTGGGTCTATAGTATTCTGATATATTGATCGCTATATCTATACTCATATGCCTTTATTAAATGCTATATGCCATTGCTAAATATCACAGAAGAACTTTGCTTTCCTTAATTCAAAACATTTCAGCTTGCTCTTTGCCCGTAATTAAGAATAGGACCTTGAGATGGAGTCTGTGGATACAAGAAGTCTAAACATTGGGCTTTGTGGAAGGATGGAAAAATCTCAAGCTAGAGACCTTGCAACATAAGTGACTTATGCCACGCCTTGCTCAAATGACCAATCAGCATATAAAACGATGATTTGATGCATAGTTTTACCCTCCCCTTTTTGTCAGATTGTAAAAACTAATGTGATTTCCGGATAATAAACAGAACTCCTTGGAGTCAGTACGGAGAGGGGAATTTATACCAACATTGTCTGGTGTGAATTTGCCTGTGTCGACACTCTGCAAAATAGCACAGCGGTAGTCACCCACAGTTTAAAGCCTTACATTAAGGCATCCTTAACACTATAACATAATAAGAGACCGCATGAGAATGACGTCTGGCTGCAATTAAACAACCCAGCATAAAAACAAACGATCGTCCAAATTAACAAAAAATTATAATATGATTTACCTTAAAATGGGTTAGAGGCAGGAGTAACGGCCAGAACCAGAATGCTATATATGCTCCAACACACACAAAAAAAGGAAAACAAATCCCACGTGACATCCTTCAACCAATCACAAGATGAGTGGGTCAGACAGTCCCCCAGCAATATGCAAGGTAAGATGCGGATATAATCCTAACATATCAGAGTTGGAATTACATGAAACTATACCTAAACAATGATTAGCATTACCTACTTCTCGCGCGGAACGCCCACCACGGGAGGAAATTATGCAAATATAAATGACCACACTAGCACTATTGATTTTCCCTCTATATCCAAGTATCATATTTCAGGTGTAAACAATCCTCTATAGATTCATTTCAGCCCCGAGGGGTTAGCGTGCCAAGCTTATGTGTCCAAAAGGATTCACGATTTATTAATCTTTGATATCTGTTTGGGACTTCTGATGGGATGGATTCCAATATAGTCAAATCTATTAGATCCACATTACTATGATGAACAATATTAAAATGCCTCAACACTAAGTAGCATAAATCCAAGTGTGATATTCCGTCTGTGTTTATTAACCCTTGCACGCACAGTTTGTACTGTCCGACCCACATACTGTAGATTGCAGCTGCAGGAGAGGAGATATATAACATATTTCGTGTCACCATTTAGCCCTTTTATTGTAAACACTCTTTGGGTCTGAAATGATGTAAAGGTGGCAGCATTATTTTTGATCCAATTACAACAGAGACATCAACTCTTCTTACATGGGGTGCAACCAGACTATCAAACTAACAGAACTAATTGTGTTCTCATTTTTAAACCTACTAGGTGCAATCAAATTACGGAGGTTCCTCGGACGTCTATAGGTAATATTCAGCTTATTTGGAATTTATTCTTTGAGTATGGGATCACCTTGAATAATTGGCCAATTTTTTTGCAAAATCTTTTTTATATTAAGTGTTTCAGAATTGTAATTGGTAATGAAATGAAATCAAAATTTCTGATCTGCTTGAATCTCACTTGATGGTGCTCCATGTTGTTTTTAACCAAGTCAGATGGTCTCTTATTCCGTACCCTTTTATATGGCTCTGTTAAGAGGAATTTATGGTATACCTTATCTTGAAAACGCGTCCTAAGGACAGTCGCCTGCGCATTAAAATCCGCATCCACAGTACAATTTCTGCAGATGCACAGATTCTGCCTGTTGGGCGCTCCTCTCAGCCAACTGGGATAGTGGGGACTCGCAAATTGTAAAAAACTATTAACGTCTACAGTTTTGAAAAAGGTTCTAGTGGCTACCGAACCTGTCTCTGTTGAATAGATCTCTAGATCAAGAAATTGTATAGACATACTGGAAAAATGCATAGTAAATTGTAGAACCTTGGTGTTTGATTTAACTCTTGTACAAATAATTCGGCCTCTGTCTCTGACCCCAACCAAATCATACAAATATCGTCTATAAAACAACAACCAAAAAAAACTTTTAAAAAACATTATGATTGTTTACATCTGAAATATGATTCTTGGATATTCATGGATATAGAGGGCTAATGTGGTCATTTATTTTTGCATAATTTCCTCCCGTGGTGGGCGTTCCGCACGAGAAATAGGTAATGCTAATCATTGTTTTGGTATAGTTTCATGTAATTCCAACTCTGATAGGTTAGGATGGTATCCGCATCTTACCTTGCATATTGCTGAGGGACAGTCTGACCCACTCATCTTGTAACTGGTTGAAGGATGTCACGTGGGATTTGTTTTCCTTTTTGTGTGTGTGTGTGTGTTGGAGCATATTTTGCATTTCAGTTCTGGCCCTTACTCCTGCCTATGACCCATTTTGAGGTAAATCATATTATAATTTTTTGTTAATTTGGACGATCATATGTTTTTATACTGGGTTGGTTAATTGCAGCTGCATGTCATGCTTGTGCGGTCTCTTATTATGTTATAGCGTGAAGGTGAACCCCATAAATTCTTAACTTTATAATATGTATTTAATGTCTGTTTGAATTTTATGATATTGTTTATGATATATGTATTCTAGTGATGTTAAATTAATGTTGTTATGGGAAATCGCTAATTAGTCTTGTAAAGGGTTAAAGCTCAACTGTCATGAGTTTTTAGCCCCCCAGACTATAACAATGTTGTTACAGATGTCCATAACATGAGTGTAATCATACCTTTATGGGTCTTCCTCCTTTTATAACTTATAAAATACATTTATCCAGCGGTCTGACACAGTCGGATAGGTGTGTCTTAGGGTTCGCAAAGCCCTGCCACGCCTATCCTCTCCTTTCAGCGCTGGGATCGCTGAATAGTAAGATGCAGCACATGCGCCCCTCCCTTCCTCTAGTACTGCACATGCACAGTGAGCACATAGGCAGCGGGAGGCAGCGCTCGCTCTGTCAATGCAGGGCATGGCACGTGCACGTCAGGAGGGGCGCATGCGCTGTGTCTTACTACACAGCGATCCCAGTGCTGAAAGAGGATAGGCGTGGAGGAAGCGGGGCTTTTCTAACTCCAAGCCACGCCTATCGACTGTGCCAGACCACTGGAAAAATGTATTTTCTAAGTTATAAAAGAAGGAGGAAAACCCATAAAGGTATGATTACACTCATGTTATGGTCATCTGTAACAACATTGTAGTAGTCTGGGGGGGCTAAAATCTCATGACAGTTGCACTTTAATCGTCTTGGGTATATAGCCTGAGTGATTCCCCCTATTGACATTCCTGATGAAGCTGCGCATGGGCAGCGAAACGTGTTGCATCACTGCACATTAAATATCCATTCCAGGAAGGCTGCGGACACCACATTGGTTCCACGCTCTCTCCATTGTCATGTGTGAGTTCACACAACCTAGTTTGGTAAGCAGCTGTTGGTTTCCCTCCCCCAACCCTGCCAGCTCGAGATCCTGTTTTTCTCTTATTGTAAATATAAGGAAACCAAAGAGAATGGGGGAGATTCTCAAATAATTTTGCACCCCAAAAAATCAATTTTGCACCAAAATTTTGGCACGAAAAGTATCGACCACATTTTCAAAGAGCTTTGTGCTGTAGTTTACACCGTTCACGTCAGTTTTGTAAAAGTGGGCGTGTCCACATATATTGTCTGCTTTACATTATATTTTCAAAGGGATGAGAGTCCAGTTTACATCAAAAATTTCACACCAGCTTTTTGATTGTTGATTTTGATTTTTATTGTTATTGTTTGTTTTTTTTCTTAGTTTTTGGGGGGGGGGGAAAGGTGTTATTTGAGTAATTATTAAAAAAAAAGAAATAATTATTGAAAAATATTATTCATTTCATTATGTCATCAAAAAAATTCCATATTAACTTTCTAATATGATTTTATTTAAAAAAAAAGTTCTTCCTTATATGTCTTTTTACATTTTAAAAATGTGGCCACAAGGGGTCTCCCTAGGAGTCCCTGGCCGCAAGTTTTTGCATTGATTTCAGACTCACGCCGGCCTGGTAGTGAGTCCAAAATTGCAGACCGCTGGCTGAGTACGAGACCAGCTCAGCGCAGCTCTCTGCCTGTCAATCAGCTCTGTACACAGAGGACAAGCAGCGCTCTGTGCAGTGAGGGCAAGCAGCAAACACTTTAATGCCCAGGACGGGAAAAGGGGTTAAATAAACCAAGAAAAACCTCCAAACCCCAGTCACCAAAGTGACGGGGTAAAAAACCCCTATTGAAAATTCCCTCCCTAACTATATATATATAAAACTTCACTTTTATTGTACTAATATTAAAAAAGTCCCCTGTAGTGAATAAAATTAGCAGGCTATTCCCTCAACTAGTGTTACTTCTCCTATCTGGAGTTCACAGTAATATGTACTTGACAGTGGCTGCAGACCACTGTCTATTGGGGAAAGTGCTGCAATTAAAATGTAATCAATCTGTCTCCCCTACATGTTTCGTGGTATGACCCACATCCTCAGGGGTTAAGAGACAAATGGCCACGTGTATATGCAAGTGCTTCCTTTTATAACGTCCTGGGAGACGCTTTCCTAGGAGTGTATCCACCTTTTCCAGCCCACCGGAGCACCTGAAGGCTGAACTAATTTACGCAGGAAAAGTCATCAACTGCCGAGCCGAGAAGTTCATGACGAATCGAATTAACTGTAAGTTCGCTCATCTCTAGTGACTACAGCTGGGAAATCTATCAGGCTGGTAACTATACTTCCATTTTTTCCATCTATATTTTGCTGCATCGGAATCCTATCCCATTTGCGGAACATTAGAACATTGTCTGGACTATCAGTTGCCGGATCACCAAAAGATTTATTACTATAACATTCTATAGCAGTGCTTGATATCGGTGTATTCTATGATACAATGATTTTATTACATATGCTTTTATAATATTTGTTTTACCTCTGCACAAGGGCCCTGTGCTACGAGGCTCAATTGCATTTATTGTACAGTATTTTAATAAAACTGTATAACAATTTTGCATCATTAAATTGAAGCACGATCCTAATACACATTTATAATTACTCAATCATGTATCAGGCTATCTGATACTAGCCTTGAGGGGTTGGTTATTGTTTAAATTCTTTCTTTCAGATTTGTAAATTACTTCTATTAAAAAAAAATCTTTACCCTTCCAGTACTTATTAGCCGGTGTATGCTACGGCGGAAATTTTTTTCCTTTTTGAATTTATTTTTTGTCTTGTCCACAGTGCTCTCTGCTGACACCTGATGCCCGTATCAGGAACTGTCCAGAGCAGAAGCCCCATAGAAAACCTATGCTGCTCTGGACGGTTCCTGACACGAAAAGAGGTGTCAGCAGAGAGCACTGTGGACAAGACAAAAAATAAATTAAAAAAAGAGTTTCCTCTGTAGCATACAGCTGCTTAAAAGTACTGGAAGGAATAAGATTTTTTAATAGAAGTAATTTACAAATCTGTTTAACTTTCTGGCACCAGTTGATTTAAAAATAAAGGTTTTCCACTGGAGTACCCCTTTAAGGATCTGCAGCATTAAGAGAATACGTGGCACATTTTTTATGTTGCAAGTAATTGGGATTTGTTAAAACTGAGGTTGGTGGGGACTTGCCAAAAAGCTAAGGGGTTAGTCAAACAGGATCTAAGGTTTCCCCCAGATCCTGCTGTTGGTAGAACTCTAAAGACTTTTACTCCAAACAGTGGCGGAATACAAACAGGCTCTATTACGAACTGGTCCGGAAAAGGCTGCAGCAGACTTCGTCACCTGTGTATATTACATATCCCAATGTTATGCTTGTAATTTGAGTGAGCATAACCTTGTGAGGCAAAGACAGAAAATAGCTCCTGGTATTTTGCCTAAAGGAGCTTAAAGGGGTACTCCGCGCCTAGACATCTTATCCCCTATCCAAAGCTGCGATCTATGGCCAGCACCCCGGCGTTCTGAACATTTATATTCAGAACGCTGGGTTCGGGCTGCTGTGGTCGTGAAGTCACATCATGCCTCCTCCATTCAGGTCTATGGAAGAGGGTTGACGGCTGTGGTTGTTCGTCACGCCCCCACCCATAGACATGGAGGGGGCATGGCGTCATGACCAGGGCCGTCTGAATACGGCATTCTATAAATGTTCAGAAATCGCTGGGGTCCCAGTGGCTGAACCCCCCTCGATCAGATATCTTATCCTCGTAGATTTTACTTTTATATTTTAACACCTTACTAAATCCAATCATCTATAAATTTTATTCTGCTAAAGATCCAGATTACTTGGTCTAGCACTATAAATCTCGCATATGTACTCTATTGCATGTTAGAGGAAATGAAACAAAGCACAAGTGCAAGAAGATGCACCTCAATCCATCAAATGCCTCAATGAAGAAGACATGGAGTTTCCACACCCTGTGAAAGGCCCATTGTACAGCTTCCAACAAGTAACACATCTTTGGGGATGATCTGTTCTAGTCCTAGCCACTTTCTTTTCCATGCATTAGGTATAAAAATCTCAGCTGTAGTGACCAGCATTCCAACACGTTCTAGTGATGACGAACTCCTTCTTCAGGCTAGTTACCCAGCAATGATTGATGATACCTCAGACCAACAGTAGCGGATAGGGAAGTTTGGCTGCAGTTCAGTGTTATTGTAAGAAATCTCAAATATTTATTCCATCTCCTGCACTCACTGTAATCACATTTTCACCATGTTGCCAGGAAGGGAGCTTTGACATAAAGCCATAAACTGACACAGGCGACCATTGTTGCACTTATGCAATTCTAATCACTAAAATATTATTAAATACTTCTATATTTTCCTAACTGTAGAAGTGGGGCATCTTAAATATCATTTTAAATTCAAAAGTCATAAAAACATCCTTTTATTATTGCATTTAATTTGTTTATTTCAAACAGACTGCTTAGAATGGTTTCCACTGAAGTATCTCAAACACGTGGAGTCATAACCAAGTCTAATATTACAGGTATAGAGCTAGAATATAAATCTGACAACTTAAATTAAAATTAAGCAAATACAAAAATGTATTGTAAAAAGCAGCTGTGGAGACCATGGCAACTAATCAAAAATTAAGAGCAATATAAGGGCAGACTAGATGGACTATGTGGTCTTTTTATGCCATCAATCTACAAATGATTGCTTATAGTCCGTATGGAGGGACACTTTCAAAAAGGCTTGACAACAAGCGACCCTTCTGGCAGGTGAGTATTGTCTGCTTCTAAGGGCTCATTCACACTATGGAATTTCTGAGATCCCAGTCACAGATTTTGCTGCATACAGAATCTTCCCCCGGAATATCTCTGGTTCTGTAGTGTGAATGGGCCCTAACTGGGACTTGTCGGTGAATATTAGAAGATACTCAAACATGTGATTGTATGGTAGATATAGCATGTTGTTATCGATCTACCAACCACATCTACTAAGTTTATTCCAAACGGACTTTTAGTAAAATAATATTTTGTTCCATTGGTTCTGATCTTTCCACTAACTCAGATGGTGCTCCTTGTTCTTGGGAGCACCGTTTCTAAGCCAGAATGTGGGTGCCCTGCGGGATTACTAAGGGGACATGGAGGTTTGATTTGTAAGCCATGGCTTTCTAGTTTTTGCCTTGGTGCCAGCTCTCCACCAGAAGTCTGCTGGACAGTGCTGAACACAAGCATCAGAATAGGGCTGAGAGCATTTGTTAAATGGATTAATAGGATGGACCATTTACCGGATGGAGGCCAGGCATGTCAATAGTGCTCTTTTTTTTTTTTTAAAACCATGAACCCCTGTGTATTACAGATACCACTAAGCAGCATCCACCATAGGTATCCATTGGATGTATGCATCAGGTTTTCACCCCGGTCAGATCAGATACTGAAAGATAAATAAAACACTGTGTCAATTAGCCTTTAGTAGACTAAACAGTTTATGAAGCAACTTGTATTATGGTCTATTCACACGTACAGTATTCTGTGCAAATTTGATGCGCAGGATTTTCTGCTGCAGATTTCAATGTAAACTGACTGAACACAGCTTGAAATCCTGCCTCTCAAATCTGCGCAGAATACTGTACGTGTGAATAGACACTTAACCTTTAAAAGGACGCAGGGCGTACCTGAACTCCCTGAGCCCGGGTTCCGGTATATAACGCGGGGTCACGCTGTGGGACCCTGGGCTAATAGCATGCGGCACTGATCGTTGTGTCGCGTGCTATTAACCCTTTAGACACGGCGTTCAAAGTTGATCGCCGCATCAAATTTTTGGGGTCTTTTTTTCCTTTTACCTTTTGTGAAAATAAAAAGTATGGGGCAACACCAGCCTGTTAGTGTAAAAAAAACAACAACTTTTTTTTACACTAACCGGCTGATGTAGACCCCAACTTTTCCTTTTCATAAGGGGTAAAAGGAGAAAAAGCCCCCAAAATTTGTAACACGATTTTTCCTGAGTATACCCCATATGTGGCCCTAAACTGTTTCCTTGAGATACGACAGGGCTCCGAAGTGAGAGAGCACCATGCGCATTTGAGGACTAAATTAGGGATTGCATAGGGGTGGACATAGGGGTAGTGTAGTGTTTTTAGGGTACATTCGCACTGACGGGTTTACAGTGAGTTTCCAGCTAGGAGTTTGCGCTGCGGTAGAAAATTTGCCGCAGCTCACACTTGAAGCAGGAAACTTACTGTAAACCCACTCGTGTGAATGTACCCTGTACATTCACATGGGGGGGGGGGGGGGGCAAACCTCCAGCTGTTGCAAAACTACAACTCCCAGCATGTACTGACAGACCGTGCATGCTGGGAGTTGTACTTTTGCAACAGCTGGAGGCACACTGGTTGGAAAACCTTCAGTTAGGTTCTGTTACCCAATTCAGTATTTTCCAACCAGGGTGCCTCCAGCTGTTGCAAAACTACAACTCCCAGCATGTACTGATCGCCGAAGGGCATGCTGGGAGATGTAGTTATGCAACAGCTGGAGGTACGCAACTACAACTCCCAGCATGCAGAGACAGCTGTTTGGGCATGCTGGGATTTGCAGTTTTGTAAAATCTGGAGGGCTACAGTTTAGAGACCACTGCCCAGTGATCTCCAAACTGTGGACCTCCAGATGTTGCAAAACTACAACTCCCAGCATACCCAGACAGCAATTGGCTCTCTAGGCATGCTGGGAGTTGTAGTTTTGCAACAGTTGGGGGCACACAACTACAACTCCCAGCATGCCCAGACAGCCATTTGCAGCCGGGCATGTTGGGAGTTGTGGTTTTGCAACATCTGGAGGATCACAGTTTGGCAACAACTACACAGTAGTCTCCAAACAGTGGTCCTCCAGATGTTGCAAAACTACAACTCCCAGCATGCCCAGACTGTCTGGACATGCTGGGAGTTGTAGTTTTGCATCGTCTTGAGGGCCACCGTTGACCACTCACCAGCCAGTCAGATCCCTCTGCAGCCTGCCGGATCCCCCCTCATCGGGAGCCGCCACCGGGTAAGCAACCGCTTTCCCTTCTCTCTCACCCCGCTGTGCCCCGCTCTCCCCGGACTTCCACACTTGGGCGGAGGTCCGGCAGCAGCGACAGCGGGTGCGTGGCGATGGCGGGGGCACTTACCCAGCACACCCGATGGCTGATCGGGTTAATCAAACGGGATCCCGGGGTTTTGGGGCGGGAGTGGTCTCCCGCGGACACCCCGGGACTTTAGCGGGAGCGCACACTTCATGAACGCCGCCTTTATACGGCGGAATGCACTAAGTTATCGCATTATCCGCCGTATAAATGCGTCGTTCTGCGCGAAGGGGTGAAGCCGATCTTCTCACCTGCCGGAAACAACCGGCGGTGAAAAGTTCTGCCCCCGGGATGCAGCAGCAGCTGCAAATATGTGAACGACGGGTATACCCGTCATTCTGCGCGAACGCACTTCAGCAGCCGACGGGTATACCTGACGTTTTGCGTTAAGGGGTTAAGCTAACAATCGGAGTTTACAAGTTTTTAATAGCCTTAGCTGAATGGCAGCAGTTTTTCCAATGGTTTACAGCTTCAGTCTTGAACTATTGACCCTCCATTCCCTTCACTTATACAAGTGTCTCTAGTCCTGCAAAAAACATATTTACTTAATCCCTTATCAGTGAGAGGCTAGGTTACCCATGGGTTCCTGTAACAGCAGAACACAACACTATAGAAAGTATAAGTATTGCCACTCCTAATTGTGCGTTGCGTGCCATATAGTGAAGCACATGAAAAGCATGCTTCTTCACGGTTACGTGAGGCACTGCATGCATTGGTCTTTATTCATACATTAATTATAACTTTTTGTGAATTGGGACATTTTTTATTCCAATCTAAATTTAGTACCCAAAATTTAGTCCGACTCCTCGACTCCGCAGCCCTTCTCTGGACAGTTCCTAAAATGGACAGAGGTGTAAGCAGAGAGCACTGTGGTCAGGCAGAAAGGAAATTCAAAAAGAAAAGAACTACCTGTGGGGCATACACTGCTTGAAGGATTAATATTTTTTGATTAGGGAGCACAGCTAGCCATCATTGAAGCCGTCGGGGCCACAGCCGCAGCTAACGGAGCTGGTAAGTGTAAGTCCCCGTCCAGGGGACTACTTGCCGGGCGGCCCGAGAGGGACTTTATAAACGTAATATCTTCACCATCCCTGGGGGCATGAACAACCCCCGGGGATTGTGAGGATAATGATTTTAGCATATATAAAGCATTGCCAAGCTTTATATGCTAAAATCTGCTGATTAGTTCCCTTTAAGGTCACTTTTATTGCAGTTTTTTTGGTGGACAAGCATTAAATGTATCATGTATGTAATAAATAAATTGCAATTCCACCCAAACTAACAATTTTTACAACACCATTTCTTACTTTGTAAACCAAGTTTCTAGAGCAGCACTGAAGGTGGTCTATGATAAATGAAATGACCACATAGACAAGTCTTCAGATGGCCTAAAAAGACAAGTCTTCAGAAATCAGTTATAAGGTCAGTTTAAAAAAAAAAATGCACAAAAAAATATGCAAATTAGACAAAGTAAACAAAAAAAACAAAAAAATGTATAAATCCCCCCCAAGGACAGAAACAATAAAGGACTTCTATGTTCTCTTTGCTTGCTTCTTGCTGTTCCTCATTCTTTTATTGCTGAATAATTTCAGAGGTAAAAGTAGGAGCTGGATATTGCTCAAATACACAGTGATATTTGTTCAGTATACAACATTGCTTGCATAAAAACAGATTCAATACAAAAGTGACACAAATTTAGAGGTAAGCACAAGGAAAAGACCAGCAAACCAAAAGTCAATCAAAAAATAATAAAAATAACATTATGGCCGACATTTATCAGTCTTTAGACAGTTTTTGTGTCTAGAAAAGGCGCAAAAAAAGTCAACATGCGCTATCTGGCAAGCGAGCCGGGGGCCCCGTACAGGAGAACGCGGGGAGGCCCAGCGGTCTGACCCCCGCGATCTGAAACTTATCCCCTATCCTTAGGATAGAAGATAAGTTTTTCACCACTGAACTACCCCTTTAATAAATGCGGTGCTCCTACACATTACCAGCACACAAAAAAAAAAAAAAGTGTAGAAAAATGCTTCACTTACACCTACAATGATAAATGCTTCACTTACACCTACAATGATAAATGCCAGCCTATATGACGATGAATTTTCTACACTGCCCTATTTGTTCTAGATCTTATACAAGATTCTAGATACAAGATTCTATATCTTATACAAGATTCTTCCTTAGGCACTTGATATGTGAGGTAATTGAAGCTTACCACTGTTCTTTTGTAACATAACAGAATGGCAAGCATGGATATTTTATCATGTGCATCGGGTTATTTTTAAAAGGAGGCCATTTTTGAGAGTTCTCTGTTCATCTGTGCATACTGCTCCTTTAGACGCGATACAGCTTTATTGTGCTCCTCGTCTATCGCCAAACGTCTCTGCTCCTGTTCCTTCATGAATGTCTCCCACTGCGAGCGAAGCTTCTCATGTCTAATTTTTGTTGCTGTGTTACTCTAAATGGAAATGAAAAAATATATATATAAAATTTATTACAATGGAAATACAGATACATAAGTGCTAGTACACCAACCACAGCAAGGTCAAAAAGGCCTGTAAAAATGTTTTTTCCTCCACCAATACCCTCATTTCCCCCTCCAGGCATGAATCAGGATCAGTTTTAATGGTGTTTTGAGGAAAACATCACACAGTTGACAATTTCTTGTTTAACCCCTTAAGGACCACGGGTTTTTCCCACTTTCATTTTTTCCTCATCACTAGAGATGAGTGAACTTACAGTGATTCGATTCGTCACAAACTTCTCGGTAGTTGCTGACTTTAGCCTGCATAAATTAGTTCAGCTTTCAGGTGCTCCGGTGGGAGACTCTCCTAGGACTGTATCCACCTTCTCCAGCCCACTGGAGGACCTGAAAGCTGAACTAATTTCCGCAGTTGCTGACTTTAGCCTACATAGCCGAGAAGTTTGTGACGAATAGAATCATTGTAACTTCGCTCATCTCTACTCATCACCTTCTAAAAATCATAACGCTTTCAATTTTGCACCTACAGACTCATAAGGGCTTGTGTTTTGTGCCACCAATTGTACTTTGTAATGACCTCAATCATTTCACCACAAAATTTACAGCGAACCCAGAATAAAATATTTGTTGGGCAAAATTGGGAAAAAAACTACCTTTTTTTTATTTTGGGGGGCTTCCGGTTCTACTCAGTGCACTTTTTATAAAAATGACAACATATCTTTAGGTCCATACGGTAACAAAGATACCCAATTTACATAGGTTTTCTTTATGTTACTACTTAAAAAAAATAAAAACTTATAAATACATGCACCAAAATTTGTATGTTTATAACTTTACTTTAGGGTATGCAAAGTGACCAAAAATACGCAATTTTGGATATTGGAATTTTTTTTTATGTGTACGCCATTGACCGTGTGCTTTAATTAACCTTATATTTTTATAATTCGGACATTTACGCACACGGCGATACCACATTTATTTTTATTATGTTTACATATTTTTTATATGGAATATGGGAAAAGGGGGGTGATTTAAACATTTAATAAGGAAGGGGTTAATGTTGAAAAAAGTCTATTTTTTTTGTTTTGTTTTTTACACTTTTAAGAGGAATCATTTGATTCCTCATACAGATCAATGTGGTGCCATAGAATGGGGAGATCCACCCCATTGGACCAGCAGGGAGCAGTTAAAAGGTACCTTAGATGCCGCTGTCAGCTTTGATATCGGCGATCTAAAGGGTTAATAGCCATTTGCGGTGATCGCCGCATGTCTGCTATCTGCCGGCCGGTATGACGCGGGTTCAAGTCGGGAGCCCGCTCCATACTGCGTTAACAGCACAAAGACGTGTATATGTCCTTGGTCGTTAACCAGTTAAAGAGTACCTCTCATTATTTTGTTATATTTTATAATCCTCCCAGTTCACTGCCCCAATCATGATTAACCACCCCCTGCCTTTATTTTTATTATTTGTTAGGTTTCTACCTTGATATTGCTCTGCATTTTCTGCTCAGTCTAAGTCAGATTCACAGTCAGGGAAGGGGCATTCCCCAGCAGGCATGATATCATCTGAAGCCATACAGGGCAGAACGTTCACCCTCACTCTGCTACGCACAGCCCAGAGCAGTTCAGTGTGTGAGATGATCTCTGATTGGATAAGGCTGCACACACACCCCTCAGCATTTCCTGATTTTGGACTTCTGCCATGCCAGCAGGAGTCCAAAGTCTGTGCAAAAGATGGGGGAATGTGTGCTCTGGACAAGTAGGGAGACACCTAGTAGCAGCTTTTTTAAACACAAAACATTGAAAACTTCATTTTTAAAACTATGTACATTAGAAATAAATGTTTATTTACCATAAGGAGTGCAATAGCAAAAATTAGTTTTAATGAGAGTGCCCATTTCATTAAAGGACTCATGACCCATTCATACTTTACTATAAAAAATGTTCTACCTCTATGATTATTATTTCAAAAACACCAAAATCTTCCATCTCTTGAGATCCTTCCTAAAACCCAATTAAAGAGGTACTCCAGGATACAAAACCGTAGGGGATAAGTGTCAGACTGCTGTAAACACAACCACCTCCCCCCACCCCCTTACGGGGCCCCGACTCTCCTTCCAAATGGAGTGTGTCGACCATCACACAAAGCGGCCGACGCGCCCCCTCAATGCATCTCTATGGGAGAGTCGGAGATTGAACAGTGCAGCAATCTGGCTCTCCCATAGAGGTGCAGTGAGGGGGCGTGTCAAGAGAAGGGGGGGGGGGGGCAGGTGTTGACCACTGCTCCATGAGGTGGTCGACATAGCTCCATGCCAGTGTACAGGTGATATCAGGGGTCTCACCCGTCAGACCCCCCCCATGATCTGACACTTAGGGGATACTCTTAACTGACTCTCCCTAAACTCTAAGGCTTCTTTCACACTGCCATTAGGACACGGCAGTGTTATTGCCATCGGGGGAGCTGGGGGAAAATTGCGGGAGAAAAAAAAGATATTGCTTACACAGTCTTTTTCTCCCGCTACAAAATAATGGTGCCCGAAGGACTCCTTTATAGTAAATGGGATCCATCGGGACCCATTATTGCCCGTTATGCCCCTCCCCAATAATGGTCGTTAAAGGCTGGAAAAAAAAAAAAAAGAGCCCAATGGCAGTTTAGGAACGGTACATAACGGCAGTGTGAAAGTAGCCTAAGCTAGAATTCTTGCTTACAACGAAGAATCTGAGCAACACTTCTAAAAGTTAGGTATGAGAGTATGCAAGCAGTCACAACAGCCGGATCAAAGGCTCCTGAAGGCTAGACAAAAAAATAACTAGTATTAAAGATGAGAAAACAGTTTATTCCATCCAAACAGATTTCTTGCTTAGCTAGGAGACCGATATGGATCTTTCAATCAGAAAGTGGCACAAATGAGGTATTATATTTGCTAGAAACGACATTGTCCCAACCAGTTTTCATATATTTTTTTTTCTTTTTTTTTCCACATTTGTTTTTAATACAGATTAACAAAACAAGACTTTAACTTCCCCCATCCCCCTTAACCTCCATCCCCCCCCCCCCTTGCTGCAGGAAAGAGTGAAGAGAAGGGAAGGGAAAATAAATGATTTCAAAATACGTGAATATTTCTGACCAAGCTCTAACATCCGGGGCCTAGGGGATATCCACCTTCTTGCTATGAGCAATCTAGAATAAAAGAGATATCTGGTTACCTTATGTCTACTATCTTTTCTTTGATCCTTATTATCCCCTTCTCCACCAAGGATGGCCATCTTGGGGCATATCTTAATCTCCCTTGCAACCTTCCTACCAATTTCCATATATACATCATACTATTTTCTAATTTCAGTGCACCCCCACCACATATGGTATAAATCGGCATCCTGCTCCCCACACCTTGGACAACTAGAGTCTGGTCGTTTCTCCATTTTGTGTAGTGTCTTAGGGCAATAATAGATTCTATGTAGAATCCAAATTTGCCTTAACCTGTGATTACTATTAAATAAGCTCCTAATCACATTCCTGTATATCCTCCCTCTATTCCTCTTCTTCGATCTCCCCTACATCTCTATTCCACTTTTCTTTGCTTTTGAATTTAGTCTTTTCTGTTGTCTTTACTACCAGGTGTTTATATAAAATTTGCTACTACTTTTTTTTTCTTTTAGCATATTTGTACCATGCTTTTTCTTCCAAATCGAACTTTTCTTTTAGATCCTTCCATCTAATAAACTTACCGTCTTATCAAATAAGACATTTTCCTAATTCCCTTCTCTTCTATAATTTTTAATGATCCTAGTTTATAGAATTCCTCACTTTTTATTATGCCATATCGTAGATATTTCCAGGCTATGTTGGACTCCCTCGATCTTTTTAAGCCTTGCCCAGGTCTTGATCAAACAAACAATCCACCCCTGGGTTTTTCCTGTACTCCCCCACTTCCATTATACCAGATTCCAAAATTTCTAATATATTTTTAAACTGCCCTTGGAAACCTTCGAATACATATCTCAACAATCCATCATTCCACCAATCAATAAACCAAGCAAGTTGGGTGGCTAAAAAATTATTTTTAATGTCTGGAAATGATAATCCACCTTTATCTTTTTGTACACTAAAGGTATTCCTTCTTTATTCTTGAATGCTTCTTCCCCTAAATTAAGGAGTTAAAAATAGCAATAATTTGCTTAAATATTTGATCTCCAAACCATATGGGAGTCCCACAGAACAAATATAACAGTTTTGGAATTATCATAGCTTTTATAAGCACTATTTTATCTGCTTTACGAATTGGAAGCTTATTCCAGGCTATAGCCTTCCTTTCCACTTCCCTTACCTAAAGGTATTTAATTGATGGAACTCCTGTACACTCCTCGACATCTGTATCCCCAGGTACTTACTTTTTCATTCTCTTTTAAAATTTTTACTACGGGGTTGCCCAAATCTATACCTGGTCCTAAAAGGAATCAAAATGGATTTTCCCCAGTTTATGGTGAATCCTGCGTATTTTCCAAATATTTAGATTTTTTTCCATAACCAAGGGCAGCGAGGTATGAGGGTCTTTAAGATAGAGCAGAAGGTCATCCGCATATAGGGATATTTTATCCCTTTTGCTCTCCACTCCAAAACCTATCTTTGGGTCATCTCTTATCTGGGTTGCTAGGGGTTCGATAAACAGGGCGAACAAAAGAGGGGACAATGGGCAACCCTGTCGAGTCTCGCAAGAGAAAGAGAAAACCATCTTGAGGAGTCTCCATTCCCCTCTCCCTCATGCCAACCAATCTCACCCTCCAACAAAGATGTGGTCTCAAATGGCAGGAGGTGCTCAACCCCAAATGCTGAGTTGCATATATACTGGGGGAGCAGTTCCTGCCCTTGTGGTCTGTTGCTAAGGGCAATCCCCAGATTAAAAATGCATACAATGGGGGATGCCTGCAACAGACTACAAGTGCCACAATGGCATCCTACACCAGATAAACGGTGTGGATGTGTAACAATTAGAATAATACAATACAGGAATTTAGGTGCACTACTGTGGTAGATGTATACAATGACATTGGCTATCCCTCAACAGTGATGTTAAAATTGAGAAATTTGCCAGTATATCCTTAGATGAAGGACATACCAGAGCCCGCACACCAATGCCAAGGTTTCTCAAGTGGCATGGGACCTAACACTAACCTAGCTGTGCGTGATAACCAAAACCAGGGGCCAGTGGGCAATTACAGCGGCATTAGGCCCGACTTACAGCCTGCTCCCAGTAACTTCCAGTGTGGCTGGGCACACATACAATGGGAGGAGGGAGGCAGACTATAAGCCCCACCTAAGTTGGCTAATATGTTGCCGGCCTCACCTTGCCTTGATCACTATTAAGGCAGCATTAAGGTCCACCTGTGAGTCCGGGAACATATTAGCCAATTTAGGTGGGGCTTATAGTCTGCCTCCCTCCTCCCATTGTATGTGTGCCCAGCCACACTGGAGGTTACTGGAAGCAGGCTGTAAGTCGGGCCTAATGCTGCTGTAATTGCCCACTTGCCCCTGGTTTCGCTTATCACGCACAGGTAGGTTAGTGTTACGTCCCGTGCCACTTGAGAAACCTTGGCGTTGGTGTGCGGGCTCAGGTATGTCCTTCATCTAAGGATATACTGGCGAATGTCTCAATTTTAACATCAGTGTTGAGGGATAGCCAATGTCATTGTATACATCTATCACAGTAGTGCACCTAAATTCCTGTATTGTATCAATCTCACTCTCCCCCACAAGTATTCCCACTGCATCCTGTCAAATGCCTTTGCCGCATCCAAGGACAGGATGAGTGGGACCCTTTCTCTCCATTCATTTTCATATTTGTGTACAATCTCCTAAAGATTAAATTTGCCCATACGTTCTGGGATAAACCCATTATGATCTTTATGAATTAATTGACTAATTATTTTTTGAAGCCTATTTGCTAATAGTCTAGCATATATTTTATTATCAGTGTTTAGAAGTGAAATCGGTCTATAAGACCGAGCATTGATCTTGGAGCATTGATCTTGTGAGAGTACCATTTTCCAATGCGTCTGTCAGTACTCCAAAGAGACATGGGATAAGATGTTCCTTACATCTCCGGTATACTTCATATGGAAACCCATTCGTTCCAGGAGAAGCGTTCCCTCTAACTGATTCTAGAACACCATTTAGCTCATTTACATTTAGTGGAGCATCAAGTTCTATTCTTTCCTGTTCAGATATTGCCAGGAAATATATCTGCTCTAAATATGACCGAACCTCGATCTCAGAGCAGGATACTTCAGAGGAATATATTCTCTCAAAATGCTCAGCAATACTAGAGAGGATAATCTAAAATAGTAGCGGTAATGAGTTATATTAAGAAATATATGCCTGGGATAATATGTTTGACAGACATTTTACGAAGGACAAAATAAGGATAGCGCATAATAGGTGGGGGAAATCAATATCATGCGACATTTAAGGGGGGTATCACTGCTTGTCCACAGGGGTGTTAAATGTGAAGAGAGGGAAGTTAGAATTGATAAGGAGGGTAGATTTATTGTCATTCAGGTAAAATGGGATGGAATTGAATGGGGTGATGGATGAAAGTGTTGATAGATTTAGGGTACGGAGACCTAACCCAAATATGGGCCCAACCCCATTGGTGATTATTAGTAAGGAATTGGGACTAAGATCTATGGAGGGTACGTAAACCCTGATGATTAACCCCTTAAGGACTAAGGACGTACCGGTACGTCCTTGGTCCTGCTCCCGTGATATATCGCGGGGTTACACGTTAACCACGCATCATATCACGGCGGGCCCGGCGTCATATTGAAGCCGGGACCAGCCGCTAATAGCGCACGGCGCCGATCGCAGCGCCACGCGCTATTAACCCTTTAGCCGCGCGCTCAAAGCTGAGCCGCGTGGCTAAAAGTGAAAGTAAAAGTGCCCGGCTAGCTCAGGGAGCTGTTCGGGATCGCTGCGATGAAATTGCGGCATCTCGAACAGCTATACTTCAGGAGCAAGGTCTCTTACCTGGCTTCCTGAAGTCCGATCGCCGATTGAATGATTCAAGCCTGAGATCCAGGCTTGATCATTCAATCGCCGAAAACACTGATTGATGCATTAGGGAGATGCATCAATCATTGTTAAAGATCAGTAAATGCAATGTTATAGCCCCCCCTAGGGGCTATAAAACGGCATAAGAAAAGTGTTAAAAAAATCACTAACCCTTTCAATGATCCCTTCCCCTAATAAAAGATTGTATCACCCGACATTTCCAAGAATAAAAAAAAAAACCAGTGTAAATAAAAATAAACATATGTGGTATCGCCGCGTGCAGAAATGTCCGAATTATAAAAAATATACCGCTTTTTAAACCGCACGATCAATGGCGTACGCGCCCAAAAATTCCAAAGTCCAAAATAGCGTGTTTTTGGTCACTTTCTATATCATGAAAAGATGAATAAAAAGCGATCAAAAAGTCCGATCAATGCAAAAATGGTACCGACAAAAACTTCATATCACGCCCTGAACACGGAAAAATAAAAAAGTTATAGGGGTCAGAAAATGACAATTTTAAACGTATACATTTTCCTGCATGTATTTATGATTTTTTTTCAGTAGTAATACAAAATCAAACCTATACAAGTAGAATATCATTTTAACCGTATGGACCTACAGAATAAAGATAAGGTGTCATTTTTACCGAAAAATGTACTACGTAGAAACGGAAGCCCCTAAAAGCTACAAAATGGCATTTTTTTCTTCAATTTTGTCGCACAATGATTTTTTTTTCCGCTTCGCTTTAGATTTTTGGGTAAAATGACTGATGTCACTTCAGAGTAGAATTGGTGGCGCAAAAAATAAGCCATCATATAGAATTTTAGGTGAAAATTTTAAAGAGTTATGATTTTTTAAAGTTAAGGAGGAAAAATTGAAAATGAAAAAACGGAAAAAGCCCCGGCCCTTAATGGGTTAACCCCTTAAGGACTCAGGGTTTTTCCGTTTTTGCACTTTCGTTTTTTCCTCCTTACCTTTTAAAAATCATAACCCTTTCAATTTTCCACCTAAAAATCCATATTATGGCTTATTTTTTGCATCGCCAATTCTACTTTGCAGTGACATTAGTCATTTTACCCAAAAATGCACGGCGAAACGGAAAAAAAAATCATTGTGCGACAAAATCGAAAAAAAATCGCCATTTTGTAACTTTTGGGGGCTTCCGTTTCTACGCAGTGCATATTTCGGTAAAAATTACACCTTATCATTATTCTGTAGGTCCAGACGGTTAAAATGATACCCTACTTATATAGGTTTGATTTTGTCGCACTTCTGGAAAAAATCATAACTACATGCAGGAAAATTTATACGTTTAAAAATGTCATCTTCTGACCCCTATAACTTTTTTATTTTTCCACTTACAGGGCGGTATGAGGACTCATTTTTTGCGCCGTGATCTGAAGTTTTTATCGGTATGATTTTTGTTTTGATCGGACTTTTTGATCACTTTTCATTCATTTTTTTAATGGTATTTTTTTGCGCGTACGCCATTGACCGTACGGCTTAATTAATTATATATTTTTATAGTTCGGACATTTACGCACGCGGCGATACCACATATGTTTATTTTTTTACACTTTTATTTTTTTTTATGGGAAAAGGGGGGTGATTCAAACTTTTATTAGGGAAGGGGTTAAATGACCTTTATTAACACTTTTTTTTTACATTTTTTTTGCAGTGTTATAGGTCCCATAGGGACCTATAACACTGCACACACTGATCTCCTATGCTGATCACTGGCGTGTATTAACACGCCTGTGATCAGCATTATCGGCGCTTGACTGCTCCTGCCTGGATCTCAGGCACGGAGCAGTCATTCGTCGATCGGACACCGAGGAGGCAGGTAAGGGCCCTCCCGGTGTCCGATCAGCTGTTCGGGACGCCACGATTTCACCGCGGCGGTCCCGAACAGCCCGACTGAGCAGCCGGGATACTTTCAGTTTCACTTTAGAAGCGGCAGTCAGCTTTGACCGCCGATTCTAAAGGGTTAATACCGCACACCGCCGCAATCGGCGATGTGTGGTATTAGCCGTGGGTCCCGGCCGTTGATGAGCGCCGGGACCGAAGCGATATGATGCAGGATCGCGGCGCGATCCCGCTTCATATCGCGGGAGCCGGCGCAGGACGTAAATATACGTCCTGCGTCGTTAAGGGGTTAAAGGACAAATCTCACAGTAAAAAATTGTTCAGCTTTTAGTGCAGAAGGTAAAGTTATATAGGTTTGTAAATCACTTCCATTGCCAATGCTGCTTAGAAACAAGCTTTTTCTGCATTCTTCTGTCTGACAGGAAATTCAGCCGTTACAGGTTTTCATGACTTTCGACCCCCTATTCAGGCTGTTATCAGCAGCATCCCGGGGGCTGTGACGTGACAATTACCCAGAAAACCCCTGTGCTGCAGAGAGCTCCCTGTGCTCGGCCTTAGCCCCTCCCATCTGATGAATATTCACACTATCCTCCCTCTGTTCTGCAGTGATTGGCTGAGCAGCACTGCCTATATGCCGCCTGATTCATATCATAGCAGCCCCAGCAAACAGGCTGATTCTCTCCCCTCTCCTTACTAATGTTTTTACACTGAGAACGGAGGAGAGGGGGGGGGGGGGAGGGGAGGGAGCTGCCAGTATAGAGCTGTCACACTGAGAATGGAGGGGAGGGAGAGTAGAGCTGTCACACTGAGCACTGGGGAGAGAGGAGTGCAGGGCAGAGAAGGGGGGAGGTGATTGTGCCACTGTAAAGCTGTTTCACTGAGAGGAGGAGGGGGAGGGACTGATTTTACTGTGTAAAACTGCAGCTTCAACTCCATGGTCCCTCTCTCTGAGCACTGAGATTAGTTTGTTCCCTCGTGGCCACCCTGCTGTATAGGGCTATGATTGGAGCTCAGTGTTATGCGGGAGTGAGCTAGCAGAGCTGTGGGAGTGGCTAACATAAGTTAGGGGTGGTAACAAGCTCTCTGCTCAGGCAGCTGAGAGCAGGAAATGTGAGCAGTGCATGCAGGGAAATGTAGTCTTTGAGATCACAGGCATAGCCACCATAACCAGGAAGTAACTGGAATTTATGAGCTGAATAGCCGGTGAATGGGGGCCGGAAAAAAAAATCACAAATATGTCAGAGAGGTGGTAGGTGAATGTACTATGGAATGGCTAGGTATTTTTTTTTCTTTGCTGCATGGGATATCTTCTTTAAGGATTCTCCTGTTGGAACAAAAGCCATCGGATATTCTCAATAATAGACTTGGCCTAAGGAACGTCCACATTTAAAAAGAAAAAAAATAGTTGAAATGAAGTATCTGTACCAAAGTATATCCGACCATAACCCCCTTTTTGTTAAATCAAAAAGGGAAAGCAATAGAAGTGCAGAAATAAAAATAAACGCCCATTGGTTTAATTTGTTAGGAAACACTGGAGATCTTGAAGGGAGGTTAAAAAATATGATTGAAGTCAAATGGGGGTCATCATCAGATGGGATTGTATGGGAGGCCATAAAAAGGGTATCTAAGGGGTGAATTATTTGGAACCATTTGTAAATTGAGGAAGAAAAATCAGGAAGAAGAGAAAAGGCTGTCGAGTAGGGTAAAACAAGCAGAAGAACTTTTTCTTAACTCGGCGAGAATAATAAATAAAGAGCAGTGGGAAAGGTGTCAGGGGAAATAGGATTAATGAGGAAAAAGTTAGAAATAAAATGTTTTTTTGCAGGGAAGCAAAGGCTTTGGGAGGGGGAACAAATGTCTCATATCTTTGATCAAAAATGAGAAAGATAGGAAAGGTATAACTGCATTAAAAACTAAACAATATTCATATTTTCTATCTAGAAATCCTACCACAATGTTTTAGTGGCTGCAAATATACAACTATAGATTATCCCTTTGGGCGACCCAAAAAAAAAAAATCCCTTAATTTCCAATACAACACAAATCATAAGCTTTATTAATTACTACATACATTTTTAAAAAGAGTCATCTAACATGGTTAGTTGTTCTGTTCATTATACATAGTAACCTGACCACTATAAATGACGATACATAACACTGAACTGTATGTCCTGCAGTGCACACACATATGAAATAGGGGCTATGCACAATGTTCAATTGTTCAGGGGGGCTGAGTGAACATAACTGGTTAGTGATTTCCTATTCTACTCTAGTACCAAGTGATTATCTTGCATACTTCTCTTTTGATATGCACAAACCTGACTACTTTATGCCAATGTTTGTCTATAGCCATTTTCTATTTGTAATGTTGAATTCTTTCTAGGGTAGGGTCACACGTGCCGTATTATGCTGTATATTTGCTGCTGCATGTTTTCCTACCCAATGAAGTCAATGGGTAGCAAAATTAGCTGCAGAAAATAGGCAGCAAAATACTCAGCAAAATATGTATGTGTGATTCTATCCTTAAACAGCAAAATAATCTTTGGTTGTAATTCTTAAATGGATAATGTAACCTTTTTTTTTGCTAAACCCTTGAAATAAAGCTGAAAGTCTACACCAGTCAAATGTTGATAGCTTTGTTTCAGATCCACTGAGGTGTTGTACACTGAATGCACTCTAAAACCAAATGTACAGTATCAATTACTTTAGCAATTGATAAAAGCAATTGAAAAATCTCCATACATGAATGCAAGTAGCAACTCCTTAATTACAAAGTTTGGGATATCTTTACATAACAGTGGAAATTAGACCAAGCCTTTAGTTGTGTGTTAATACTGACATCGGTATCTGTGGAGCAAAAAATTATATTTTTCACCCCTGGTGTAGCTAAATCTTCAAAATAACAGTCTGACAGCAAAAGCTATGGGTTACACAGTCCTTTTCCAGAGTTATTTTATACAGTGACCTTTCTAAGCATTTTCCCTTATTTTTCAGTAAACAGAGGGTGCACTGTTTTGAACAGGTCCTGTGGGCTTTCACCACTCTAGTCTTGGCCACAGACTGAAGACCACTGTTGATTTTTAGTGGGAGTGTATAGGTCATAGTGGTTTCCCGCTCTTGATCTTAATACAAACACGTAAGGTTTAATCTTCTTAGTTTAAAGAATGAAAATATACCCATCATTTAAGGAAAGCAGTTTTGGCAGTGTCCTACCAACCCTAAAAGGTTACTAAACAAATTTACTGAGCTGAAAAAAGCAGAACAGCTTTAAATTAAATGTTGTGTGTCAAGTGTTTTCCAAGGAGTCAAATATCTGAAATATATGAAGTAGGTAGGACATATTTTTGTTCAGTAATTTCAGTATATTGATGCCACGTCACTAGTTGGTCCTACACAAAGTACAACTTGATGATGGTATAAAGTTTAAAATGGAGCAAAAGCAAATAGTTTTTTTAAATGAAAATCATCATGAAATTGTAAACTTTACATCTTACAGGGACTTTTCTGTGCTGAAAAAACAAATGTTAAAAGGGCTCAAAAAATTAAAGGGGTTATCTGGGCAAAATTTACAGTATCTTCAGGATAGGCCATCAATTATAGATCATTAGGTACTGACACCCAGCATACCAGCTGTTTGCCAAAGCTGCTTTGCTGCCATACATAGAGAAAACAGGAAGCAGATTGCTCAGTACATTGTGTATTTAACCCCTTCAGGACGGAGCCCATTTTGGCCTTAAGGACCGGAGCGTTTTTTGCACATCTGACCACTGTCACTTTAAACATTAATAACTCTGGAATGCTTTTAGTTATCATTCTGATTCCGAGATTGTTTTTTCGTGACATATTCTACTTTAACATAGTGGTAAATTTTTGTCGATACTTGCATCCTTTCTTGGTGAAAAATCCGTAAATTTGATGAAAAATTTGAAAATTTAGCATTTTTCTAACTTTGAAGCTTTCTGCTTGTAAGGAAAATGGATATTACGAATACATTTTTTTTTGGTTCACATATACAATATGTCTACTTTATGTTGGCATCATAAAATTGACGTGTTTTTACTTTTGGAAGACACCAGAGGGCTTCAACGGTCAGCAGCAATTTTCCGATTTTTCACAAAATTTTCAAACTCAGTATTTTTCAGGGACCAGTTCAGGTTTGAAGTGGATTTGAAGGGTCTTCATATTAGAAATACCCCATAAATGACCCCATTATAAAAACTACACCCCCCAAAGTATTCAAAATGACATTCAGTAAGTGTTTTAACCCTTTAGGTGTTTCACACGAATAGCAGCAAAGTGAAGGAGAAAATTCACAATCTTCATTTTTTACACTCACATGTTCTTGTAGACCCAATTTTAGAATTTTTACAAGGGGTAAAAGGACAAAATTTTTACTTGTATTTGTAGCCCAATTTCTCTCGAGTAAGCACATACCTCATATGTCTATGTAAAGTGTTCGGCGGGCGCAGTAGAGGGCTCAGAAGGGAAGGAGCGACAAGGGGATTTTGGAGAGTACGTTTTTCTGAAATGGTTTTTGGGGGGCATGTTACCTTTAGGAAGCCCTTATGGTGCCAGAACAGCAAAAAAAACCCACATGGCATACCATTTTGGAAACTAGACCCCTCGGGGAATGTAACATGGGATAAAGTGAACCTTAATACCCCACAGGTGTTTCACGACTTTTGCAAATGTAAAAAAAAAAAAAAAATTTTACCTAAAATGCTTGTTTTCCCAAAAAATTTTTATTTTTAAAAAGGGTAATAGCAGAAAATACCCCTAAAAATTTGAAGCCCAATTTCTCCCGATTCAGAAAACACCCCATATGGGGGTGAAAAGTGCTCTGCTGGCGCACTACAGGTCTCAGAAGAGAAGGAGTCACATTTGGCTTTTTGAAAGCGAATTTTGCTCTGGGGGCATGCCGCATTTAGGAAGCCCCTATGGTGCCAGGATAGCAAAAAAACCCCCACATGGCATACCATTTTGGAAACTAGACCCCTCGGGGAACGTAACAAGGGGTTAAGTGAACCTTTATACCCCACAGGTGTTTCACGACTTTTGCATATGTAAAAATTATTATTTTTTTTTTACCTAAAATGCTTGTTTTCCCCAAAATTTTACATTTTTAAAAAGGGTAAAAGCAGAAAATACCCCCCAAAATTTGTAACACAATTTCTCCCGAGTACGGCGATACCCCATATGTGACCCTAAACTGTTGCCTTGAAATACGACAGGGCTCCAAAGTGAGAGCGCCATGCGCATTTGAGGCCTAAATTAGGGATTGCATAGGGGTGGACATAGGGGTATTCTACGCCAGTGATTCCCAAACAGGGTGCCTCCAGCTGTTGCAAAACTCCCAGCATGCCTGGACAGTCAACGGCTGTCCGACAATACTGGGAGTTGTTTTGCAACAGCTGGAGGCTCCGTTCTGGAAACAGTGGCGTACCAGACGTTTTTCATTTTTATTGGGGAGGGGAGGGGGGCTGTGTAGGGGTATGTGTATATGTAGTGTTTTTTACTTTTTATTTTATTTTTTGTGGTAGTGTAGTGTAGAGATTTTTAGGGTACAGTCGCACGGGCGGGGGGTTCACAGTAGTTTCTCGCTGGCAATTTGAGCTGCAGCAGAAAGTTTGCGGCAGCTCAAATTTGCAGCCAGATACTTACTGTAATCCTCCGCCCATGTGAGTGTACCCTGTACGTTCACATTGGGGGGGGGACATCCAGCTGTTGCATAACTACAACTCCCAGCATGCCCGTTGGCTGTCGGTGACTGCTGAGAGTTGTAGTTTTGCAACAACTGTAGGTACACTGGTTATGTATCACTGAGTTTGTGACCTAACTCAGTGTTTCACAACCAGTGTGCCTCCAGCTGTTGCAAAACTACAACTCCCAGCATGTACGGTGCATGGTGTAAGGTGACTGCTGAGAGTTGTAGTTTGCAACAGCTGGAGGCACACCGGTCGTGAAACACTGAGTTAGGTAAAAAAAAACTCTTGAGTTTCACAACCAGTGTGCCTTCAGCTGTTGCAAAACTACAACTCTCAGCAGTCACCGACAGCCAACGGGCATGCTGGGAGTTGTAGTTATGCAACCAGCAGATGCACCACTACAACTCCCAGCATGCACTTTAGCTGTTTGTGCAAGCTGGGAGTTGTAGTTAGACAACAGCTGAAGGTACACTTTTCCATAGAAATAATGTGCCTCCAGCTGTTGCAAAACCATAAGTCCCAGCATGCCCATAAGGGAATGCTGGGAGTTGTGGTGGTCTGCCTCCTGCTGTTGCATAACTACAGCTCCCAGCATGCCCTTTTTGCATGCTGGGAGCTGTTGCTAAGCAACAGCAGGAGGCTGTAACTCACCTCCTGCTGTTGCTTCATCGCTGGACTGTCCCTCGCCGCCGCAGCTGCTCCTGGGGCCCCGATCCCAACAGGGGCGCCGGGGATCGGGGTCCCCAGCACCGGGGGTCGTCTTCCCGCACCCGCCCTCCGGAAGAGGGGCGGAGCGGGTGCGGGAGTGACACCCGCAGCAGGCGCCCTGATTGGTCGGCCGGTAATCCGGCCGACGAATCAGGGCGATCGTGAGGTGGCACCAGTGCCACCTCACCCCTGCAGGCTCTGGCTGTTCGGGGCAGTCAGAGACGGCCCCGAACAGCCAGTAATTCCGGGTCACCGGGTCACCGGAGACCCGATTGACCCGGAATCGCCGCAGATCGCTGGACTGAATTGTCCAGCGATCTGCGGCGATCGCCGACATGGGGGGGCATAATGACCCCCCTCGGCGATATGCCGGGATGCCTGCTGAACGATTTCAGCAGGCATCCGGCTCCGGTCCCCAACCGGCTAGCGGTGGGGGCCGGAATTCCCACGGGCGTATGGATACGCCCTCGGTCCTTAAGGACTCGGGATGCAGGGCGTATCCATACGCCCTATGTCCTGAAGAGGTTAAAGGAGTAATCCGGCGCGCACTTTTCCCATTTTATCCGGTCCGGGCTGCAAAATAAAAGAAAACAAACTTTCTCTAACCTGCCAACGAGCCCCCGAAGCTCCAGTACACTCCGGTACAGGTGTTCGGTCCCAGGGCTGTATTCTTCTTATTTCCTGTTAGCCCGGCACGTCACACAGAGCTTCAGCCTATCACCAGCCGACATCGCTGCGGGACATCGCTGCGGTCGGGGATAGGCTGTGAAGCTCCGTGTGACGTGCCGGGCTAACAGGAAGTAAGAAGAATACAGCCCGGGGACCGAACACCTGTACCGGAGCTCCGGGGGCTCGTTAGCAGGTGAGAGAAAGTGTGTTTTCTTTTATTTTGCAGCCTGGACGGGATAAAATGAGAAAAATGCGCGCCGGATTACACCTTTAATGTTCTGGATTACTACAGCTCAACTCTAATTCACTTTACTGTGTGCTGAACTGCAGTAAACTAGCATGGCCACTACACAATATATGGCGGATGCTTCTGCCTCTGTTCACTGTGTATGGTTGTGCCACAGCTATGTGTCAGCACCCCACTGATCTTAAGTGAACCTGTCAGATAGTAATGGACATGCTTAGGAAGAATTTGTGCTCGTCTTGGGGCTAAAAGGGCTATGTTGTGAGATTACCATAACGCTGAGGCTCTCTTTTCGTGATTTGGCTATTTCCTGTTGGAGTTCGTTCTCTTAAACTACAAGTCCCAGAACTCAAAGTGTGAGGTTACTTTCCTCCCTTTTACACATCAGCCACCCCACCCATTGAAACACAAGTGAGCTGCATTCCATGCAAAAGACCAGTGTTTTCTAACCAGGGTGCCTCCAGCTGTTGCAAAAATACAATTCGGGAGAAAACAGTCATTTTGTATGTGGTTAAAAATAAAAATTGAAGCAAAAATCAGAGAAAAATTGCGAGACTACCATTACACACAGGTACAGACACTATTATAAAACTACACTAACTTTACAGCCCCTGTAGCATAGTCAAATAAAAAAAAAGAACCCCGGAAAAATGGCCACTAACCATCCAACCTGATAAGCTCAAAAGAATCTGCAGAGAAAAATGGCAGAAAATCCCCAAATCCAAGGTGGGCAAACCTTGTAGCACCATCTCCAAGAAGACTGGAGGCTATAATCACTGTCAAAGATGCTTCAACTAGTAAAGAGTTTGAATACCTATGTCCATGCAAATTTTTATTTTAATACATTTCCAGAAATGTCTTCATTCTCATGAGGTATTCAGTACAGATGGATTAAGGAAATTTTGCTGGTTTACGTACTTTAGCACAAGGACACAACATAACAAAATGTAAAAAGGAAAAGGGTCTGAAGACTTTCCAAATGCACTGCAGATACCTTATCTGTATAACATAAAATATTTAAATGAACACCTATGGTGAGTGCCCTGCATTTTTTTTCTATATGCTGTGTTTATGGATAGAGCCTTCATCCTAGCAGAGAGCACCACCTGGCAGGGGAGCTGTCAGGAATAGCAAAAACCGCACTCCTAGAGGCAGAGTACACCGCTTGCAGTGCAGAGTTTTTCTCTGTGTGTAGCTGTGGATTAAAATATTATGTTACTCTACCCAAACAATGTGCATTGTAAAAGATATTAGTATTCCAATATATTCGCATGACACTGGTGCCACTGGGTGCACTGAGCCCCGGCGCAGTGCATCACATTGTCAATCAGCCTATCGCCGGCAATTAGCTGAGCCTCAGTGTGACGTGTTAAACCAGGAAGAAGACAGCAGCAGAGCTGTGGAGCAGAGATACCGGGACACCTAAGGAGCGGCGGTAGGTGAATCCTGTTTGTTATTTTATATTCTGACAGCCCGGGCAAATTTGTCATATTTCGCCATGAGACTTCTCCTTTAAGGCAGAGTTTTCCAAACTTTTCATGTTGGTGACACACTTTTTAGACATGCATAGTTTGGTGACACAATCCTTGCCATATGGCCAATTGCACATATCCCTTTGTGCGTCGACGAAGCATAATGTGATACCAGTATTAGCATAACAAATGTGGCTGCTACCCCCATATGCCATTTCATCACACCCTTCATCACCCCCTGTGACATTTCATCACTCTCTTCATCACCTTCTGTGCCACATATTCCCCCCCACCCCTTAATCCTTCCCTGTGACTTTTCATCCCCCTCTTGATCACCCTGTGCCACAGGATTACCCTTCCCCCTTTTATCACCCTGTGCCAATCATTACCCCCACTTGATCCCCAGTGTAATTTCATCCCCCTCTTAATCACCCGCATGTGATTTCAACCCCCCTCCCCTTTACCACACCCTATGCCACATCATTGCCCCCTGTGCCATTTCACCCCCCCCCCCACCTTGACCCTACTGTGCCATTTCATTCATCCTTTTATCACCCCATGTGCCATTTTATTCTTCCCTGTGCCATTTTTCCCCCCTTATTCCCATGTAATATTATCCCCACACCTTATTCCAATGTGATTTTATTACCCCCCTTATCACTCCCACCCCTATGCCATTTTATTCATCCTTTTATCCCTCCTTTGCCATTTTAATTTCCCCCCTTTAACATGTGTCACATCCCTGCCCCCCCTCAGATCCCCTTGTGCAATTTTACCCCCCACCCCCACCCCCTTTTATCACCCCCGGTACCATTTTACTCCCCCCCTTTATTAGCCTCCATGCCACATAATTCCCCCCTCTGATCCCTTCTGTGCCCTTTTAATCCAACCCCCTCTTATCACCCCCTGTGCTACATCATTTATTCACCTCCTACCTCCCCCTTTGTGCATTACCTGACCTGTGTCCTCTGACTAAAGTGTATATAATATATAAAGTTGCATACTAGGACCCATAGAGGAAATGTTAGTTTCTATGACAAGGCCCCATATTCAAGTTAGTGGTTAATTTAAAGGGGTACTCCGGTGGACTTCCCCCCCCCCCTCAAATAAACTGATGCCAGAAAGCTTGACAGATTTGTAAATTACATCTATTTAAAAATCTTAACCCTTCAAGTACTTATCAGCTGCTGTGTACTACAGAGGAAGTTGTTCTTTTTAGCCTGACCACAGTGCTCTCTGCTGACACCTTTGTCCTAGTCAGTAACTGCCCAGAGCAGGAAAGGTTTGCTATATGGATTTGCTTGTACTCTGGACAGTTCGTGACATGGACAGAGGTGTTAGCAGAGAGCACTGTGGTCAGACAGATAAGAACTCTAGAAAGAAATACATTTTCCTCTGTGGTATACAGCAGCTGATAAGTACTGGAAGGATTGAGATTTTTAAATGGAAATAATTTACAAATCTGTTTAACTTTCTGGTATTCGTTTATTTGAAAAATAAAATTCCACTGGAGTACCCCATTAAAGTGTAGAATTGAAGTTTCACCTTCTTCCTATGTGCTATCCAATGTTCAGTTGATAATTTGAGGTCATAGGATCATAAGAACATCTAAAGTACTATTTCAGGTTTGTAAAAGATTACATGGAGGCAGTCATACAAGACCAATCTCTACCCATGCTTTTATTTTCGTCTGCCTGTCACCATGTGGCACTTAATATTTACCCCTGAGGATATATGAGAGGGAGCATAGTATGTATGGGACATTTACACTCTCTCTACCCATGAAGGCACTGGTTTGTATTATTAAGATTCCTTTTTTCTTCTTCTTTATAATTACAGCATTTTGCACTTTTGTCACTTGATGCTGCACTATTCAGGGTTACTTATGATAGCACTTTGCAACAACGATTTAATTGTAGGGGTACACAATGGGATCACTTGCCGTATCATGGACCAGTGATTGCTGTGCATTATTTTCAAATGTTATTAATCTTTTTCCTGGTGATGGTTATAATAAAGGTGATTTTTTTATGAGGTGCAATCCATTATATGCTAGCTTGGTAAGAGTCATTTTATATACACTATCCTGAGGATAGGTCATCAATAAATTTTGTCCCAAAAAATCCCTTTCAGCTATACTCCCCTGTTCAATCCCTCGCCACTGCACCTAAGTCTCAGTGATGAGTGCTTCCTGGTACCCATCGTGATGCACAGGAAATGCCTGTTCACAAAACCACTGGCTACAACAACCTATGTCATGTGTGGAGACATCACAAGAAAGCACTGATCACAGCCTAGGGACCAGGCACAGTCAGAATGGCAGTAGATCAAACAGTGAGAATGGTTTATTTTATAGCAAAGCCTTAAACTGTTTTTCTCCCAGACCTAAAAAAGTCCTTTAATGCTGATCTGTCCATATAATGTGCAAAGGATTATTTAGAGGTTGATGATACCAGCAGAAACATGTATGGTCCATAGTGTCTATAACACAGCAGGCTGACCTGCATATGGTTGGACAGCTTATAATATGTAGATATGAATTTGTGGGAAGCTTTAGCATGCTACTGGCAAAAAAACATCTACAAAACCATTAGTGTTGTTTTTTAGTAGATTATTTAGTCATTGATCTGCAGTTACTAATAGTATATTGTAAAGCTTATACAGACTAATATAGCAGCTCTCATACACTGTTTCATCAACCAGTTTTTCTAAAAACTACTAATACATTCCCTACTCCTCTGGTGCTGAATATCTAGATCATTATGTCATTTGGAGTTGTAGGAAGTCATGGCAGATAATCCGTTTGGTTGATACATTTTTTTTTTTCAAGGGAAAATGCACGAGCTTTGAAATTAGTAAATGTAAAAACTGTAAAATGACAAAATACATGGAAAAAGTTATTTTTTTCTTTCTTTCTTAAGGTCTTTAGAATAATGGCATGCACTGGATTTTCTACATACCAGTGTGACATTAAGGGTTTAAAAAATGAATGGTGGATGTACTGGAGGTCACAGTCCTGTTACACAGCCCTTACAACCTATATGTTCACATAAACAAGTTTGCTTAGTCTTCAAGTCAAACAAGCAGTCACATGGGACACCTAAGGGGTTCATGTATTTTTCTATAAATCAGCGCTGGTAATGCATAAAGACCTATAGTTGTAAGCTTTACCTTTCCACTGTAGTATTTTTCTTCATTCTGCAACACATCTAGTCTATACACTTAACTAACAAGTAAAAAAAATATAATAATAAATTCAAATGTAAAAAACAAAAGGGAACGTGGAAAAAATTAAGCCCTCACAGTGCAGCATGGGTTAACGTGGAAAGCAAAGATTTTGAAAAGTGTGTGCTGTATAACACTGATGCCCCCTTCTGGTTAAGATCAACGATTTTCCTAAAAAGTATCTTAAAAATCCTAGCTTTTTCAGGAAGAATAAAACAGGACTGCTAAGTTACATCGATCTATGGACAAAGATATTTTCAGGAAAGCCATGACATTCATGTTATCGGACAATTCCAATAGTGTGACATTTGTTTCCCCCTGTACAGAACCGCCTGATACTGACCATGATCAGCATAAGAGGACTGAAGTCCTAATCCAGGTGTTATTAAAAAAAAAGTTGTGTTTTTGTTTCTATCAGACTCCCACGCTTCTTTTCTTATGCCTTACAGACCTAAGAGAGGTTTTTTCCATTGCTCAGTCATGGGAGCACGATGACAGGAAAAAAATAAATCAATCAATCCTACACAAATGACACAAGCAGAACTACTGCACATCAATAATCATTCCTATAGACATCCCTGACAGGAGATTCACGTGGGGGGGGGGGGGGGGATTAACATGCCATAGAACCATGTCAAAAGTTTTGATCAGTCAGGGTCTGGGCGTTGAGACCCCTGCCAATCGCTAAAATAAGTGGCAAGAAGCACCGTTAAAGGGGTACTCCGATGAAAACCTTTTTTCTTTTAAATCAACTGGTGGCAGAAAGTTAAAAATATTTGTAAATTACTTCCATTAAAAAATCTTAATCCTTCCTGTACTTATTAGCTGCTGAATACTACAGAGGAAATTCTTTTCTTTTTGGAACGCTCTCTGATGACATCACGACCACAGTTCTCTCTGCTGACGTTATTATAATAATAATAATGCTTTATTTATTGTTGTCTTTAGTGGGATTTGAACCCAAGTCCCCAGCACTGCAAGGCAGCAGTGCTAACCACCGAGCCACCATGCTGCCCTTAGCATACATCTGCTATGCATGGTTGCTAAAATGGACAGAGATGTCAGCAGAGAGCACTGTGCTCGTGATGTCATCAGTGTTCCAAAAAGAAAGGAATTTACTCTGTAGCATTCAGCAGCTAATAAGTACTGGAAGGATTAAGATTTTTTATAGAAGTAATTTACAAATATGTTGATTTAAAAGAAAAAAGGTTTTCACCGGAGTACCCCTTTAAGCACTTCTTTACACATTTCTCTCTTCGCTACATAACACAGACTTTATAGACTTTCTGTACAACCTGTCTCCATCAGCAAGGAAAGAGATGGGAAGCGCTTTACGGAGCTCTTCTCCCACCTCATTTTAGTATTGTAATCTGTGGGATCTCTGCACTCAGACCCCTAACAGATCAAAACATCTCTACGATGTGTCAAAGCATTCTCTACGAGAGTGCAGCAAAAGTAATAGAGGAGCATGGAGGAGGACTTTAAACTTTTTTTTAATATATCACTGGCTCCAGAAAGTTAAACAGATTTGTAAATTACTTCTATTAAAAAATCTTAATCCTTTCAGTACTTATGAGCGGATGAAGTGGAGTTGTTCTTTTCTGTCTAAGTGCTCTCTGATTACACGTATCCCGGGACCTGTCCAGAGTATAAGCAAATCCCCATAGCAAACCTCTTCTACTCTGTGCAGTTCCCAAGACAAGCAGAGATGTCAGCAGAAAGCACTGTTGCCAGACAGAAAAGAACAACTCAACTTCAGCAGCTGATAATTATTGAAAGGATTAAGATTTTTTAAATAGAAGATTTACAAATCTGTTTAAACTTTCTGGAGCCAGTTGATATAGAAAAAAAAAAATAATTTTTTCCTGGAATACCCCTTTAAGAATGTTCTGTATAGTGCTTGAGATACAGGTAGATCACAGCACAATCACATATATAAACAAGTGGGTTACTGGTACAAAATGGTGGGAAAAAAATGTTACAAGTGACTCAAATAATAGAGAATAAGAGAGGTCATGTGGGCAACTGTTTGATTGAGCTTTTCTTCATTTTGCTCGGATTATGCCTTTAAAAAAAAAAAAAAAAAAATTTCCAGCATTTTAATCAACTGGTGCAAGAAAGTTAAACAGATCTGTAAGCTACTTTTATTAAAACATCTTAATCCTTCTAGTACTTCTAAGCTTCTGTATGCTCCACAGGAAGTTCTTTTCTTTTTGCATTTCCTTTCTGTCTGACCACAGTGCGCTCTGCTGACACCTCTGTCAATTTCAGGAACTGTCCAGCGCAAGATAGGTTTGCTATGGTGATTTGCTCCTAAAATGGACAAAGGTGTCAGCAGAGAGCACTGTGGTCAGACAGAAAGGAAATGCAAAAAAGAAAAGAACTTCCTGTGGAGCATACAGAAGCTTAGAAGTACTAGAAGGATTAAGATTTTTTAATAGAAGTAGTTTACAAATCCGTTTAACTTTCTGTCATCAGTTGATTACCACTTTAGATGGGTTGTGCCATCTTTTAAGTACAACTGTTAGCTAGATCACCCACACTAAACCATATATACTGTGTGATAGTGAAGGTGAACTGGAGTCCAACAAAGGGTCACTTTAGTGTGTGCACTGGCCACTGAGTTCTCCATTGCTAAAGTTCTGTTTGTCCTCTCTGTAGTAGCGCTTTGAAGGCGGTCCCCCAGCATCCATATTTCTTTGAGTCCCAGAGGGAGGGGCCTAAGCCCACCCCCACGGCTTGAATATTTATTTTCTTCACAGGCCCCCGGAGCGCAGCGCTCTGTCTGCAGAGTGCATAAAGATTTTACACAGCTCTCACGTCCTGATGACGTGAGAGCTGTGCATCCCCGGAGAGTGCTCTGCCCAATATAACTGCGCATGCGCCGGGCCCTCGCTACTCCTGACTTCTGTAGCAAGGGCCTGGCGCATGTACAGTTACTATGGAAAAAAAGGCAACAAAAGAACTTTCTTCAGGTCTATTAACATGTACAGTATCATGTGCATATTTGATGCACAGGATTTGAAGCTGCAGATTTCATGCTGCAGAGTTCAATGTAAACTAAATGACTAAACATACAGTGGGGATCCAAAGTTTAGGCACCCAGGTAAAAATTTGTATTAATGTGCATAAAGAAGCCAAGGAAAAATCTCCAAAAGGCATCAAATTACAGATTAGACATTCTTATAATATGTCAACAAAAGTTAGATTTTATTTCCATCATTTACAAAAACAGAAAACAAAAAAATGGCGTCTGCAAAAGTTTGGGCACCCTGCAGAATTTATAGCATGCACTGCCTCCTCTGCAAAGATGAGACCTGCCAGTGTCATGGATTGTTCTCAATCGTCATCTGGGAAGACCAGGTCAGGGCCGGCCTTTGGGGTGTGCGAGCTGTGCGGCCGCACAGGGCGCCACAGCAGCAGGGGCACCCGGCGGCCGACACAGCTCGGCTTTTTTTTTTAACTGGCTTGTCTCAGTCCGGGGGGCTCGCCGCCGCCCGCACATTTCTACTTCTAGGACGCGGGCCCCCTAGAATCATTGCAGGGCTGGACAGGCCGAGGGCTGATTGGAGTAGAGACGTCACATGCCCCGCGCAGGCATGCACGTCTACTCCAATCACCTGACCTGTCCCTGCCTAAGTCTTGTGCGATCTTCTTCATCCTCCCCCGTGCAGTGACAGGAGCAGCCGCCTCACGCCGATGCATCGATCCGCGGCAGGGTAAGTAAACTTGCGGGGGGGGTTGGTTGTGGAGGTGATAAGAGGTGCAGGGGGGGGGGGGGTTAAGGGGTTGATGAGAGGTGCAGGGGGGTTATGGGGATGATGAGAGGTGCGGGGGGTGATGAGAGGTGCAGGGGAAGTTATGGGGATGAGGAGAGGGGGGTAATAGTGGTGATGAGGAGGGGTTTGGCGGGGGTTTTGGGGGTGATGAGGACACAGAGGTAAGAGGGGGTGTATATGTATATATAAAGTGTATGCATTACGCCACAAGGTTAGCTTGCACAGAGCGCCTGAACACCTAAGGCCGGCCCTGGACCAGGTGATGTCAATCTCAAAGGTTTTAAATGCCCAGACTCATCTGACCTTTCCCCAACAAAGCTGGAGAAGGCTATAAGAGGATAGTAAAACGTTTTTTTTTTCCAGATGTCAATATCCTCTGTTCGGAATGTAATTAAGAAATGGCCATCAGGAACAGTGGAAGTTAACCTTTTAAGGACGCCGGGCGTATGCATACGCGCTGCATCCTTAGTCTCCCGTGGCGTATCCTTAGTCCCCCGGGCGTATGCATACGCCCGTGTGAATTCCGGTCCCCGCCGCTAGCCGGTTGAGGACCAGACCGGAATGTCTGCTGAAATCATTGAGCAGCCCCCCCCCCCCCCGGCACATCGCCGAGGGGGGTCCTGAGACCCCCCCCATGTCGGCGATCGCAGAAAATCGCATGTCAATTCAGACATGCGATTTTCTGCTATTCCGGGGTGACCCGATCACCCAGAAAATAGGGATGATCGGAGCTGTCAGAGACAGCCCTGATCATCCTGAGGGATAGGAGCAATCTCCTCCTATCCCCTGCCATTGGTCAGAACTGATTCTGACCAATGGCAGGGCAGGACAGGGCAGGACCCCCCGTTCTGCACACCCCTGGATGTCGAGGGGATCGTGGGAAAAAGATGGAGGCCGGTACCTGGAGGAGAAGATGCCTGGGGACCCCGGATCGTCGCTGGAGACTGCTGGATCCTGGCTCAGGTCGGGAAACCACGTTTGGGGGGGGGGGGGGGGGGGGGAGTGAAAGTGGTGATCTTTACTGTGGCAACCACAAGGAAGGCCAAACTGCAACTCCCAGCATGCCCAGGGCATGCTGGGAGTTGTAGTTTTGTAACATCTGGAGGGTCACAGTTTGGAGACCACTGTTAGTGGTGCCCAAACGGTAGCCCTCCAGATGTTGCCAAACTACAACTCTCAGCATGCCTAGACTGCCCAGGCATGCTTGGGAGTTGTAGTTCTGTAACATCTGTCCCTTCAGATTTTGCAATTTTCATGAAATTTTTGAAAATTGCTGCTCTACTTTGAAGCCCTCAAATTTTTTCAAAAAGTAAAAATATGTCCATTTTAGAAGGCCAACATAAAGTGGACATAGTGTATTTGTGAATAAAAATAAAATGTATTTGTAATATCCATTTTCCTAACAAGTAGAGAGCTTCAAACTTAGAAAAATGCATAAATTTTCAAAATTTTCAGGAAATTATGGGATTTTTCACCAAAGAAGGATGCAAGTAACGCCGAAAATTTACCACCAAAATAAAGTAGAATATGTCATGAAAAAACTCTCTCAGAATCAGAATATTCGGTAAAAGAGTTTTCGAGTTATTAATTAGTAAAGTGACGGTGGTCAGAATTGCAAAAAAGGGCTCAGTCCTTAAGGTGAAAGAGGGCTGCGTCCTTAAGTGTTTAAAGCAAGATCTGGAAGACCAAGAAAAATAGAACAGCTCGCAGGATTGCGAGAAAAAAATATTAAAAACCCACGTTTGACTGCACAATCCCTCCAGAAAGATCTGGCAGACACTGGAGTTGTCTATTCCACTATAAAAGAGATACTTGTACAAATATGGTCTTCATAGAAGAGTCATCGGAAGAAAACCTCTTCTACGTCCTCACCACAAAAATCAGCGTTTGAACTTATAGACAAGCCTGATGCATTTTGGAAACAAGTTCTGTGGACCGATGAGGTTAAAAATGAACTTTTTGGCCGGAATGAGCAAAGGTACGTTTGGAGAAGAAGGGGAACAGAATTTAATGAAAAGAACCTCTGTCCAACTGTTAAGCATGGGGGTGGATGAATCATGCTTTGGGGTTGTATTGCAGCCAGTGACACAGGGTACATCTCATGAGTAGAAGGAAAAATGGATTCCATGAAATTTGGTGTCCCATGGCGCACCAAAACCATGAGATCCCGACCATGAGATGCGCCATGGGACGCTGTGGTGCATCGGTCATGTGACTCCGGCTCGATGACGTGTGGGTCAGGTGATCGGGAGCCGCACCGGATGTGGCGCTGGAGGAAGTGACGTCACCCGCCGAGCGGCGGGCACCAGCGCCACAGGCGGTGCATGTCCTATCACTTAGGCTGTCTGAACCGATGCGCATCTACAAGTAGGTTATTTTATAATACACTCACCACCATTGGCTGTAACAGCCGCCCCTCTACCTTACCCTAACCAATAATGTTTAGAGGATCACTATAAATAGGGACGCTCTTTAACATTAGACACGCCCCCTGACGAAGCCCATACGCGAAACGCGCGTTGGGGTACAGGTAGTGATCTCCCCTTTTGGTGTATGGCAGGTATTTGTTATGTTATTTTATGCTGTCCTTTATGCTCTTATCTATTGCTGCTGACTAACCTCTGAATAGGGCTAGGTGCCTTACTATTTGTTATTTGCACTTTACCTATAGCCTTTTTGAGGACATTTATCAGCTTTACACATCCATTATATGTATGTTATACTATTTATTTTTTATTACTTATGGGCATGTTGCAATTTGACATCTGTGGACTGTATTCCTGCCGTCTGTATTGTCTACCATTGTGGATCTAGTATCACTACCTTTCTTCTGTAGCCTTCATCTGTATAGTACCTTGTATTTTATGTATGATTTTATTATGCACTTTAATAAAGCTTACCCACTATTTTTTGTATTCAAATAAGTTTACTGGTATCTTCTTCTTTTGGTGTAGTTAAATGGATAATGATCCTAAACACACTTCGAAATCCACGGGGCATTACATCAAGAGGCGTAAACTGAAGGTTTTGCCATGGCCTTCACAATCTCCTGACCCCAACATAATTGAAAATCTATGGATAGACCTTAAAAGAGCAGTGCTTGACAGTCAGCCCAGAAATCTCAAAGAACAGGAAGACTTTTGTAAGGAAGAATGGGCGAAGATACTGCAAACAAGAATTGAAAGGCTCTTGGCTGGCTACAAAAAGCGTTTACAAGCTGTGATACTTTCCAAAGGGGGCAGTACAAGATATTAACTCTGCAGGATGCCCAAACTTTTGCAGATGCCATTTTTTGGTTTTCTGTTATTTTGAAAGTGTAAATGATGGAAATAAAATCTAACTTTTGTTGACATATTATAAGAATGTCTAATCTGTAATTTGATGCCTTTTGGAGATTTTTCCATCTTTCCTTGGCTTCTTTATGCACATTAATACACATTTTTACCTGGGGTGCCCAAACTTTTGATCCCCACTGTAGCTAAATGACTGAACATAGTCTACTGTAAATATCAGCAGTAACTAATGCTTACATTCTAAAGAATAGAAATTAGAATTTGAGTTTCATTTGATGTACAGTAATTATTTTTTTTTGGGGGGGGGGGGGGGGGGGTGTTATGATCTGCCCTACAACTTCAATAGTGGTTGTTATTTAACTTTTTGTTAATTCTGTGTTTTCTTAACTAGGCAGATTTTCTACATAGATGTGTGTTCTTTTAAAATTACATCTTTTAAAATTATATAACAGGCATACCATAAAAAAAATCTGCATTTAAAACAACAATGAAGACTTTACAAGATATTTCAGCTTCTCGGCAGGTCTCCTGGATGTTTTGGGAATATCTGAGTTCTGTTACAACACGTGCTGTGCGTCACGTTTACCTTTTCAGTCTCCTGCTCTTGCTGCTGGAGCCTATGGATGGCGTGATTGGCAGTTTCCACTGAAAGAAACAGATATGAATGGATTAATCAGCTGTCCTCCTAGAGAAACTGTGTCCATATCAGTGTGCGGTACACTGCAGACTGGCTGTAGTAAAACACTTTAGCAGTATGTTCAGGAAGTGCCCATAGGTGAGAACTACGAATCCCTGGTTCAGTGCACTACACCCCGTTGCTTTAGAGAAACCAAAGCAGGAAAGGATATTAAGGCTCTATCACTTTATACTGCTGACAAGCAATGGGAATTTGGAGCTCACTGTGCACATGGAAGGAAAGGCTTGTCAAGTCACAGATTGTTAACAGATGGACGAAGACTCAAATACTTCCTTTATTTACATGTTCTAGAACGCTCCAACAAGCATTCAAAGGAGTTCATTTGTTCTTCGTCTATACCAAGCTCTGTGCACAGACTTTGTCATAAGCAAATTATTTCCACATAAATAAATGAATACATAAATCAACATTTTATTCCAGTTATAACAACAAGATAACATACTTTTACAAATGCCATTTTTTTTTCAATCAAAATTGTGGAAAGTATATGTATCTCTATTTAATAACTCATTCACACTAATCTTAGAGGAAACATTTGCTGACCCAAAACCAAAATCACATGAAGTGGATGGCCTCCACCATGTGGAAGCAGGAACCCCATATGTAACCCCAACAACAGCAGGGATCACTGTGTTGGATTGAAAAGAACTACACAACTTCCTCAAGGACATACAGCAGGTGATAAGTACTGATTTTTTTTTGTTATTTTAAATAAAAGTAGTTTACAAAACTTTCTGCCACCAGTTGATTTCAAAATAACTGCATTTCTTCAGAATATCAATTTAAAGGACATCTGCAGCGTTACAACCACTCATCCCCTATCCTCAGGATGATGTTGCGGCCGGCACGCCTCCTCCATACATCTCTATGGGAGAGGCGGGGAGGCAGCATTCGTGCCTCCCCCATAGAACTGTATGGGGACGGGGAGGAGACGGGCGTCACCGTCGACCTCTAGGTCGACGCTATGTCACCACGGGCGCTAATGCCGGCGCCCCGTTAGGGAGATCGAGGGGGGTCCCAGCAATCAAACACTTATCCCCTATCCTGTGGATAGGGGATAAGTGTAATTCCGCTGCAGTTGTCCTTTAAGCTTTAGCACCACACAGCACCTTCATATTGTCCTGATTGTTGGGGTCGTGGGCATATGCCTTAACTTACTATGATTGGATTATCCTTTGAAGATGCGTAAATCAACTTTAAGATAACACATACAAGGCATCCATGTTTGTTACCTGGAAAATAAGGAGTGTTCTAAAAAAATATATATACTCTACAATAGTTCATTTTTACTGGTTGCTGATAAGAAGAGCACTTTGTAACATCAAATGCCAAGTATCGTATATACTCGAGTATAAGCCGAGTTTTTCAGCACGATTTTTCGTGCTGAAAACGCCCCCCTCGGCTTATACTCGAGTGAACTCCCCCTCGGCTTATACTCGAGTGAACTCTCCGCCTGTCAATCCCTTCTCAGTGGTCTTCAACCTGCGGACCTCCAGATGTTGCAAAACTACAACTCCCAGCATGCCCGGACAGCCATCTGCTGTCCAGGCATGCTGGGAGTTGTAATTTTGAAACCTCTGGAGGTCTGCAGAATGAAGACCACTGCGGACTTCACCCCCGTCATCATTCTCTCCCCCCCCCTCATCATCACCGCCTGTCAATCCCTTCATCAGTGGTCTTCAACCTGCGGACCTCCAGATGTTGCAAAACTACAATTCCCAGCATGCCCGGACAGCCGATGGCTGTGCGGGCATGCTGGGAGTTGTAGTTTTGAAACCTCTGGAGGTCCGCAGGTTGAAGACCACTGCGGCCTTCGTCATCATCCAGACCCCCCCCCTTTTGTTTTCTACTAACTTCCCCTCGGTGGGAAGGAAGGGTGAGCTGGTCCGGGCCATCTATGCTGCAGGGACCGTCTGGTGGGGAGGGTTAGTCGTTGCGGGCTGTCCATTTTCACTGCGGGGGCCCTCTTCTCCGGGCCTGCCCCGGACTAGTGACGTTGCCTTGAAGATGCTGCACAGGGACATTAATTTGCAGCCTGCATATGAACATCCCTGTGTGTCGTCGTCAAGGCCGATGGCTGTCCGGGCATGCTGGGAGTTGTAGTTTTGCAACATCTGGGAGGTCCGCAGGTTGAAGACCACTGATGAAGGAATTGACAGGCGGTGGTGATGAGGGGGGGGGGGGGAGGGTTGATGATGGGGGTCTGGATGATGACAGCGGGGGATGATGTATTTCCCACCCTAGGCTTATAGTCGAGTCAATAACTTTTCCTGGGTTTTTGGGGTGAAATTAGGGGCCTCGGCTTATATTTGGGTCGGCTTATACTCGAGTATATACGGTAGTATAATATCAGTCTATGAATCTTTGTGATACCAACAGGCTCGTATTGTACAAGTAGCCTTTATAAACAAAAACTTCTCAGGTCAAGAGATGCCAGTTTACTGAAAAATAAAAAAAAAGGTGTGTTATAAAGATGTGAGACACCTGTTATTTGTATGAAACGGTTCTTTTCTGCAAAACCTATTACCATATGAATTATGGGAATTTGCTTCTACTCTGGACAGTTTCCGAGACATGTGTCATCAGAGAGCACATAGACAGAAAAGAGCAACTCAACTTCAGCAGCTCATAAGTACTGAAAGGATTAATTTTTTTTTAATAGAAGTAATTTACAAATCTGTTTCACTCTCTGGAGCCAGCTGATATATATAAAAAAAAGTTTTTCCCTGGATAACCCCTTTATTAAATCTCATCCACTGCATAGTCAAGAATGAAGCACTGCATTGCACAGTCAGTTTTGACAAAGTTATCTACATTGAAATTGCACAATTGTCAGGAAGGCAGTGATAAAGCTCCCCCTATGTCTTCTATTCGCCAGAGCACAGACCTGCTGCAGAATACTGAAGTTGATCACCCTTTAACTTAAAGGGGTACTCCAGGGGAATTTTTTTTTTTTAATCAACTGGTGCCAGAAAGTTAAACATATTTGTAAACTACTTCTATTAAAAAAATCTTAATCCTTCTTTATTAGCTGCTGAATACTACAGAGGAAATTCTTTTTTTTTTGAACACAGAGCTCTCTGCTGACATGACGACCACAGTGCTCTCTGCTGACATCTCTGTCCATTTTAAGAACTGTCCAGAGTAGGAGAAAATTCTGATAGCAAACATATGCTGCTCTGGTCAGTTCCTTAAATGGACAGAGATGTCCGCAGAGAGCACTGTGGTCGTGATGTCAGAAAATAATTTCCTCTGTAGTATTTAGCAGCTAATAAGTAGTGGAAGGATTAAAATTTTTTAATAAAAGTAATTTACAAATCTGTTTACCTCTCTGGCACCAGTTGATTCAAAAAAATAAATAAATAAAAAAAAAATAATAATAAAAAGAAGTTTTCCACCGGAGTACCCCTTTAAATAGATGTCAAGCAATACTACACTTGCTGCAGGTAGAGCTATTGCTGGAAGAGCCATAGGAGGAAAGGTGTCTCCACAACTTGTAATGATAAAGTATGCAGTTGTTTAAAGGGTACCTGTCAAATGAAGAATTCTGCCTTCCTGGGCAAGAAAAGAAGTGCTGGGCGGTATGACCAAAAATGTTTATCATTGTATTATTCAAACCTATGGCGGTTCCACGGTATTTGACGATTTTTTCCCCCACTCATTTCCCCCTTACCACCATACTCCCCCTCCCCCCCCCCCTTTTATGAATTATCAGCCGCAGTGCGCTGGGGAACTAATCATACATGACCCACGGGTGCTGCTCTGCTTTTCCTCCCCCCACCGAATGAATCAGCCGCAGCGCTGTCCCCACATGTTACCCGCAGGCGCTGATCTCCTTTTCCTCCTGTGAGCCGCGGCGCTGGAAATGAATGAGTTGTGAGCCGCGGGCGCAGGACAGAGAACGGAAGCTGTCACCTCCCCCTGCAAGCGCTGACAGCCAGTGGGCCGCAGGCGCTGCAGAATTTCTGATCAGAGGTTCTGCAGAGCCTGCGGCCCACTGGCTTTCAGGGGGAGGTGACCGCTTCCGTTCTTTGACCTGCGCCCGCGGCTCATTTCCAGCGCCTTGGCTCACAGGAGGAAAAGGAGATCAGTGCCTGTGGGTAACATGATTAGTCCCCTGATGTGGGGACAGCGCTGCAGCTGATAGTTTGTTCATTTGATGGGGGGGGGGGGAGGAAAAGCAGGACAGCGCCCGCGGGTCATATATGATTAGTTCCCCAGCGCACTGCGGCTGATAATTCATTCATTCTAGAGGCCCGACTGGTATTGCGTTATAGGGAAAAATTCATACCATACAGAGAAAACACACCGGTATTCGGTATGAACCTGCATATCGCCCAGCACTACAAGAAAGTTTAATTTATATCTAATAAAAGTTATAAATATATAATAATCATAAACCCAAGGTGACTACCATCACTTTCAGGCACAGGATTAATACACTGGTATGGGCACCTTTCATACAAATCAAGATCTGGCTGCATCCCACGTCTATCATGCATGAATCCATAGGTGCCTAAACAAGCCTTTTTTTTTTTTTTTTTTTTTTTTTAAGTATAGAAAAATATATATTTTTCTGGTTAAGCATCAACACTCAGGAAGAAAAAAAAAAAAAAAAAAGTTTCTCAGCTATTTCACAAGTGTGAAAACTTTGCCAGGTGCCAGATTTAAAACCACAACAGGACCAAATTTTACATAGCTCAGGGATATTCTGCCAGCCCCTGTCACTCTTCTTTTCTGGCAGGAGCTGAAGGCACACTTTTTTATGTAGACTTTTCAGCATATGCAGTATATTTTGGTTGATCCCTGGAATGCAAGGCTATGCAGAAACAATTAATACTTTACAGCATGTTGGAATGAGACTGTCTGGTGAACAGGACAGATGTTACATACTCCAATAGTTAAGGCTTCAAGCCCCAGATTCTTCCTAATTCACCACAAGGGGGGTATATTTCATATAGGTGGTCTTAAAGCATAGAACTATACTGAAACATCATAACACTGGACTAGAAGCATTATATTGTGAAAGTTGTATAATATGAACCCAATAGAAGACTGGAGAGGACGCACTCACTACAGGTACCGATGCAGCATAATTCAAGCTTTTATTTCATGTCGGCAGCAGACAGCTTCATTACATGGGACAGACACACAAGGAGCTGATGGTGATACCGGTGAGGCGGGGGTGTAACACAGGGGTGGCAACAAGTTTTGCGCTCAACGGCACTTCCTCTGGCCCGTACGGGCCAGAGGAAGCGCCATTGAGCGCGAAACTTGTTGCCGCCCCTGTGCGTGTCTGTCCCATGTAATGAAGCTGTCTGCTGCCGACATGAAATAAAGCTTGAATTATGCTGCATCGGTACCTGAGGTGAGTGAGTCATCTCCAGTCTTCCATTGTGTACATGTTTTGCCATTCACAAATCTTTTGGATAAGAGCACCTCCACTACCGTTGCCATTTTTTGGACAGATACACGTGCTGTTTGCCTTCCACATGACAGTAGGACTCTTTAGCCGACTTGATTAGTGGTGCCGGACTTTTCTTTCTTCTGTTTATAAAGTTGTGGTTAGATACAGTACAGACCAAAAGTTTGGAAACACCTTCTCATTCAAAGAGTTTTCTTTATTTTCATGACTATGAAAATTGTAGATTCACACTGAAGGCATCAAAACTATGAGTTAACACATGTGGAATTATAGACATAAAAAAGTGTGAAAAAACTGAAAATATGTCATATTCTAGGTTCTTGCTACCTTTTGCTTTGATTACTGCTTTGCACACTCTTGGCATTCTCTTGATGAGCTTCAAGAGGTAGTCACCTGAAGTGGTCTTTCAACAGTCTTGAAGGAGTTCCCAGAGATGCTTGGCACTTGTTGGCCCTTTTTGCCTTCATTGGGTTCAGGGGGCTATGATGCAGCAATAATGACTCGTCATACAAAGTTACATAAGACATGACGTGCGGTAACCTGGCTCCTAGATTTATAACAAAGTTGTCAAGCTCTGTCATAGAACATCCCAACCCAACACTGAACAATATTACAAGATAAAATTACATTTGGTCAAAGGGGTGGGGATAGCTAAAATTCTGTTCCTAAAAAAAGCCATTTGAGCAAATGTCATGCATGTATTACATTACTGGATTTTACTGCAGAACAATAACAGGAAGCCATAAAGTTAAGGCTAAATTGCCCTGAAATTTAATTTGAGATTTCAGAATAGTTTGTTTTGTCAGGAGAAGCTCACGTGTGACACGCTGTTATAATAGCCATAATCCAGGCTGACGGCAATACAAGGTGCAATCACTTTGGAAATTGATCCTCACATAAGATATCAGCACAAAAATAATTTGCAATATGGAAAGAAGATTGACACATACGGCAGTGAATTACTATGTGTGACCCAAGCAGCAACCTGCTGCCATCTGCTCAATACAATTTTTCTGCTGCATGTACTTTTCTTAGATTTGTTTGGCAGACTGGTTAACATTCTAAAGTGGAAACACAACTCACATTCTTTCAGGCACAGAGTAGGGTGCCAACGTACAACAAAACTGACAACTGAAGTCAATTAACTGAAAAACTGACTTTACCCTTCTCCATGGAAACCATGCCAGTGTTATCAGCTCAATTTTCTGTAATGCCAAGTCAACACAAGTTTTTGCTCAAAAGCAGCTATACATATACAAAGGAAGGCGTACCGTATATACTCGAGTATAAGCCGACCCGAATATAAGCCGAAGCCCCTAATTCCACCCCAGAAACCCAGGAAAAGTTATTGACTCGACTATAAGCCTAGGGTGGGAAAATCATCATCCCCCCCCCCTGTCATCATCCAGACCCCCATCATTAACACCTTCCTCATCATCACCCTGTCATCATCCCCCCCTTCATCATCACCGCCTGTCATCATCCCCCTGTCATCATCCCACCCACCCCCCCTTCATCATCACCACCTGTCAACAGTGGTCTTCAACCTGCGGACCTCCAGATGTTTCAAAACTGCAACTCCCAGCATGCCTGGACAGCCATCGGAGTTGTAGTTTTGAAACATCTGGAGGTCCGCAGGTTGAAGACCACTGCGGCCTTCGTCATCATCCAGAAACCCCCACCCCCTTTAGTTTTGTACTCACCTCCGCTCGGAGGGAAGGAAGGGTGAGCTGGTCCGGGTCATCTGTGCTGCAGAGACTGTCAGGTGGAGAGGGATAGTCGTTCCGGGCTGTCCATCTTCACCGGGGGGCCCCTCTTCTCCGGGCCCGGTCCCGGACTGGTGACGTTGCCTTGACGACGACGCACAGGGACGTTCATGCGCAACATCCCTGTCCGTCGTCGTCAAGGCAACGTCACTATTCTGGGCCCGAAGCGCGGAGAAGAGGCCCCCAGCATGCTGGGAGTTGTAGTTTTGAAACATCTGGAGGTCCGCAGGTTGAAGACCACGGAGGGCGGAGAGTTCACTCGAGTATAAACCGAGGGGGGTGTAATCAGCACGAAAAATCGTGCTGAAAAACTCGGCTTATACTCGAGTATATACGGTACAGTCTTGGCGGCAGCAAGCGAAGTCTCGGCGGCAGCACGAAAAGTTTTAGTAAGGCTGTCAGCACCACTCTACTCCCGCCCGCGATTCTCAGGCTCAGGATTTTGACCCTGCAGGTCTGTCGCTCCGTTTATTTATATATGTTTAGGGGGGGTGAGGCCTGCACCAGGAGCTACTGAGAGGTACTACTGAGAGCAGGAGGAGTGGGGCGGGCATAGTGGGTCCTGCATTTGTGAATGCTGTGTGTCTATCCGGCTACTCAGTGTTTAGGGTGTATTACATTTATATTTAAAGTGTATGTATATCTAATTATATGTGTATATTTAGTACCTGTCCCATATGTGTATATGTTCTCTCCCCAACCTGTCACTCTCTACTAACTACAACTCCCATCAAGCTCTGGCAGATATACAGGCTGTCAGGGCATGATAGGAGCTGTAGTTATAGGACAGCTAGAGAATGACTGGTTGGGGATGTATCCCCTAAAACTTCTACTTCCAGCATACCTGGACAGGACATGTGTGAGCATGCTGGAGGTTGTAGTTTTGCAACAGGCATAAGAACACAGCTTGCTGCAACACTGCTGTAAATCATGTGCCTCCAGCTGTTGCAAAATTACAACTCCAAGTATGCCAGGACAGCCAAATGATGTACGGGCATGCTGGGAGTTGTAGTTTTGCAACAGGCGGAGGAACATAGATTGCAGGAAAACTGCTGTAAATAAGAGTTTTACCAATCATATGCCTCCAGCTGTTGCAAAACTACAACTCCAAGTATGCCTGGCCAGCCAAATTATGTGTGGGCATGCTGGGAGCTGTAGTTTGCAAAAGCTGTAGGCACACAGCATGTGTATGTTGCGTAGCATAAAACCAGAGAGGAAAGGATTACAGATCACAGTGCTGTAATTGGCTGACTGCCAGGCTCCAGAGACCAGTGACTCAGAGCAGAGTTAAGGGGGTTATCACAGTGAGGAGAAGAGAGAGACCCACCCCATAAAAAAAAATAAAAAAAAATAAAAAAGTCTCAGCGAGCAACTTCTGCAAGTAAATAAAAAGGTAATTCTTAGAGATATATAGGAAGGCGACAAATAAAAATGACATGTACATGATCAGGACGAGGTACTGAGCAACATATAACAGTATAGCTTTTTTGGGTGATCTGATAGGTACGCTTTAAAGACTAATGTAGAGGTTCTTAAAAGGTTATATTTTTTTTGCACCTTTCAATGGTCTATTTGGGGATGGCATTTCATTGTATGTAGCAAATATATATTGTACTGCGGTTACTGGGTTCATTATAAACCCCTAATTTATTATGTATTCTCCCCCTGGCTGTATATTATTGCCCAGTAGTGCATATTTATTATATTTAATCAGGTAACTATTATTTCTTTGTTCCTTATGTGGCGTATACTTTTTTTTAAACTATGTTTTAGGTTTATATTTCAAAAAAAAGACTAAGATACTTTTTACCTATTCACTGTCTCCGGGGTCTTTTTGCAGCGCTTTGTGCGCTTGTAGGTGTAAAAATATTGTATTTTTGTGACATCTGGGTTTTATCATTGTGTGGGAGTTCAAATTTAGCGGTAACTATGCTGGTTCTTGATGTGACATACGTGGGACACCTTCCTGTTGGCTCCTTACCCTCTGATGCAGTCTTAGGATGCATTCACACTGAGGAATGCACGCTGAATTTCCGCTGGCGGAATTCAGTGAGACGAGATTCAGCCACCACCATTGATGGCTATGCAGTGCTCGCGGAATTACACACAGAGAATGAACATGTTCATTCTCTGTGCGGAACAATTTCAGCAGCGAAATTGTATCACGGAAGACACATTCACACTGATGTAAACTTCGCACTGCATTCCGCGGGAATTACGTAGCGTGAACGCACCCTTAGGGAATCCTGGAGACATTACACAGGCAGTGGGCACTGGCAGAACATGTTGGAACTTTGACAGCATGGAAATTCGCTGTCTCCATAGACAGCAATGCATTTCCAAGCTAACACTGCAGAAAGAATTGGGATTTCTGCCATGGAAATCCCAATTCCATTGTGTGCACAGTGCTGCAAAATCCCTTTGAAATCAATGGGAAATTTCTGAGTGAAATATTCCTGCAGAATTCTGCTGGGAAACTCTGAGAACTTGGCCTTCATGTTGAACTGCAGCCTACATCATGCCTCTGGTTCGTCAGAGGTAGGAGGGAAGAGTAACATGACTGAGGTGCCCAGGGTGCTTAATGGTCTATGCATATGTACAGTATTCTGCACAAATTTGATGCGCAGGATTTTCTGCTGTAGATTTCAATGTAAACTGAATGACTGAACACAGCTTGAAATCCTGCGCATGAAATCTGTACGTGTGAATAGACCCTAAAGATGATTTTTGGTCATGCAAGGTATGTTTAAAATGTACCTGTCAGATCCCACAAAAAAAAAAAAAAAAAAAAAAATAAATAAATAAATAAATACAAAATTAATATGCAAGGCTGGGTTCACAATACGTTTTGTCCCATACGAGACCACATACGGCAGGGGGAGCTGAAAACTTGAGCTCCCGTATGCCTTTGCATGCGGTCCTGTATGTAATTCATTTCAATGAGCTGACCAGAGTGAAACGCTGACTTCGGTCGGCTCATTTTTGCCCCGTATGCGGTTTTCCACTGGACCTAAAATCGTAGTCGACTACGATTTTAGGTGCGGTGGGAAAACCGCATACAGGGCAAAAGTGAGCCGACCGGAGTCAGCGTTTCACTCTGGTCAGCTCATTGAAATGAATTACATACAGGACCGCATGCAAAGGCATTCGGGAGCGCAAGTTTTCAGCTCCCCCTGCCGTATGTGGTCCCGTATGGGACAAAACGTAGTGTGAACACAGCCTTACACAGTAGCCAATCCTGACCATGTACATCTAATTTTTATTCCTCTGTCACCTATATTATAAAAATACCTCTTTTCATTAGTTCACAGCTTTAGAAATCCTCTAGTGCGCCTGCTCATGCAGCCATGTCCATGAGTCATCTCTCTTGTCCATGACTGATGCTCCTGCAGGACTGGTTAGTGTCCCAGTAGGTATGGGGACCCCTAGTGGTAGGATTTTCAGGAGCAGTTTCCTTTATTAAATGTTCAAAAATAAATTTTAACAACCATATTACAAAAGGTCTTTATTCAGTAACAACATATAAAAAGTTTTTGGATCTGACAGTGCCCATTTAAACTCTTATCCACTATATGGAACTGTATATAGTTTGGAGGACTCAGAACCGCTTACAGGAAAGAAAGAAAAAAAATAAAATGTCCATGCTCCCCCCAGTGCATCATATCGCTGCTACAGCTTCCGTGCTGCCAGCGATTTGCTGAGCTGCATTGTGGCGCATTGACCCCTGGAACCAGGAAGATTGCACTGAAGCAGCAATAGTGGAAGCACCAGGGGAGTGTGGGAGGAAAGTAAATATACATGTAGTAGGGGAGCTGGTATTACATATGGCAGAATGACTTCCAGTGCTTTAAGTACATATTACAGCAGGGTCCTAGGCTGTAATACCTCTGCAATAAACTTAGATGTTGCAGAACTGTCAGTTATTAGGCAGGGAATGTACAAGTCACGATTCACTTGTTATATAGTTGTTATGTTATGAAGTATAGCTATGATAATGATGTATATCTTATATCACATAATTTAAAGTAGTGATACTAGAGCTGGGGAAAGATTCAATATCACCCCTCTTCTCCTACAGCCAGAGTTTGAAAAATAAATGGGTTGCGCAAAAAATAAGCCCTTATATGGCTCTGTAAATGGAAAAAAAAAAAAAGTTATTGCTTTTAACCCCTTAAGGACTCAGCCCATTTTGGCCTTAAGGACTCAGACAATTAAATTTTTACGTTTTCATTTTTTCCTCCTCGCCTTCTAAAAATCATAACTCTTTTATATTTTCATCCACAGACTAGTATGAGGGCTTGTTTTTTGCGCGACCAGTTGTCCTTTGTAATGACATCACTCATTATATCATAAAATGTATGGCACAACCAAAAAACACTATTTTTGTGGGGAAATTAAAACGAAAAACGCAATTTTGCTAATTTTGGAAGGTTTTGTTTTCACGCCGTACAATTTATGGTAAAAGTGACATGTGTTCTTTATTCTGAGGGTCAATACGATAAAAATGATACCCATTATTATATACTTTTATATTATTGTTGCGCTTAAAAAAAAATCACAAACTTTTTAACCAAATTAGTACGTTTATAATCCCTTTATTTTGATGACCTATAACTTTTTTATTTTTCCGTATAAGCGGCGGGATGGGGGCTCATTTTTTGCGCCATGATCTGTACTTTTTTTTGATACCACATTTGTATATAAAAAACTTAATACATTTTTAATAATTTTTTTTTTAATAAAATGTATTAAAAAAGTAGGAATTTTGGACTTTTTTAATTTTTTTTCATTCACGCCGTTCACCGTACGGGATCATTAACATTTTATTTTAATAGTTCGGACATTTACGCACGCGGCGATACCAAATATGTCTATAAAAAATGTTTTTTACGCTTTTTGGGGGTAAAATAGGAAAAAACGGACGTTTTACTTTTTTATTGGGGGAGGGGATTTTTCACTTTTTTTTTACTTTTACTTTTACATTTTTTTACATTTTTTTTTACACTTGAATAGTCCCCATAGGGGACTATTCATAGCAATACCACGATTGCTAATACTGATCTGTTCTATGTATAGGACATAGAACAGATCAGTATTATCGGTCATCTCCTGCTCTGGTCTGCTCGATCACAGACCAGAGCAGGAGACGCCGGGAGCCGGACGGAGGAAGGAGAGGGGACCTCCGTGCGGCGTTATGAATGATCGGATCCCCGCAGCAGCGCTGAGGGCGATCCGATCGTTCATTTTAATCGCGAACTGCCGCAGATGCCGGGATCTGTATTGATCCCGGCACCTGAGGGGTTAATGGCGGACGCCCGCGAGATCGCGGGCGTCGGCCATTGCCGGCGGGTCCCTGGCTGCGATCAGCAGCCGGGATCAGCCGCGCATGACACGGGCATCGCTCCGATGCCCGCGGTTATGCTTAGGACGTAAATGTACGTCCTGGTGCGTTAAGTACCACCTCACCAGGACGTACATTAGGGGATAAGTTTGAGATCGTGGGGGGTCCGACCGCTGGGGCCCTCTCAATACATCTCTATGGCAGAGCCGGAGATTGCCGAAAGCAGCGCTTCGGCTCTGCCATAGAGTTGTATTGAGGGGGCGTGTCGGCCGCCGCTTCGTGCGGAGGTCGACACGCCCCCTTCCCGCGGGCTGTCGGGCTCCGTACAGGAGATCGCAGGGGGGCCCAGCGGTCGGACCCCCCCGCGATCTCAAACTTATCCCCTATCCTTAGGATAGGGGATAAGTTGTTCACCACTGGACTACTCCTTTAACCTTTCCAATATACCGTATTTTTCGCCCAATAGGACGCACCGGCATATAAGATGCACCCTATTTTAAAGGTGCAAGATCTAGAAAAAAAAAAAAAAAGATTCTGCATCCAACAGTGAGCTTCAACCTGCAGACCTCCAGACGTTGCAAAACTACAACTCCCATCATGCCCGGACAGCCAACGGCTGTCCAGGCATGCTGGGAGTTGTAGTTTTGCAACATCTGGAGATCTGCAGGTTGAAGACCACTGGATAGGAGGTAGTACTCACCTGTCTCCGCCGCTCCGGACCCGTCACCACCGCCCTGGATGTCGCTCCATCGCTGTTGCCACGTCCCCATGGTGTCCCCGACACTCCAGACGTCTTCTTGCCCGGGATCCAACCTCTCCGTCGCAGTCATCACGTCTCTATGCACACCACTCCTATTGGGTGACGGGACGGTGTGCGCGATGACGTCGAAGGAGAGCGCCGGCCATGCAGGGGATCCCGGCACGGAGCAGACACCGAGGAGGCAGGTAAGGTCCCTTCCGGTGTCCTGTAAGCTGTTCGGGACGCCGTGATTTCACGGTGGTGGTCCCGAATAGCCCAACTGAACAGCCGGGTTAGTGTCACTTTCCCTTCAGACGCGGCGGTCAGCTATGATTGCCGTGTCTGAAGGGTTAATACAGGGCATCACCGCGATCGGTGATGTCCTGTATTAGCCGCGGGTCCCGGCCATTGATGGCCGCAGGGACCACCACGATAGGTGTGTATTCGCCGTTTAAGACGCACCAACTCCCCCCCCCCCCCCCAGTTTTGGGGAAGAAAAAGTGAGTCTTATACGGCGAAAAATACGGTCCATCATAAGAAAATTTTACTTCCTTTTTGTAGAAATCACGGCTTATAAAAAATAAAAAAAAACACCACTAGCGGTCTCTATACCATCCAGAACATCTTCCTGTCCGTCTGCAGCATTAGCTTTGTCCAAGCTAAAGCACAAGCACTGGGTGGGACTAGCACTCCGCTAAGATTACTTTTGTTCTATCAGACTTCAGCATGAAAACCAAGAGAAGGGGGTAACAGAGCAGCCTGCAGTGATTGGATGAAGAGACTCCGCACAGCACAGTAGACTGAAGGAGAAGGCGGAGACTGTGTATAACATAAATAAGGTGAAGCTGGAGAAGGTACAAAGTAACCATAGTAATTAAGGGGAATGGTAGGACTGCAGTACCCAGAAAGATCATCAGAATTAGGGTTAAAAAAAAAAAAAAAACGCTTAGGGGGCGACCTAATAACTGTCTTAAAAATACTTTGGGGGACAGTTATTGTGAGTACACTGGTTTTCTGTTCTTTTACATTGTGTTTTTTTGCGCAGTGTTTTTTGTACGAATTTTTGGACTTTATTTAGGAAATCCTGTACGCCATTTTGGTAAATTTTGAGCAGCAGTGCAAAAAATACTGCAAGCAAAAAGGAAAAAGCTATACTACCTCACACCAACATTGATAAATGTCCTTCTATGTTACCAGGCAAACATTCTGACAGCTCAATGACCAGGCACAGCGCTTTACCTCATTTAGAAAGAAGTAGTCATGGGATCTGATGCTGCCAGATCTCCCTGACTTTGGACAATAAGACACAAGGACTTTTTAGCAAAGCTTTTTCAAGTCTTAAAGTTTAAATACAGTAACTGCTTATATTTTTAATTTCACTAGCTTAGATAAGCTCTTCTATTGTCTTAAATGTCGCTTGTCTCCACTAGCCACTTGCCTTAACCCCTTAAGGACCAAGCCCATTTTAACCTCAAAGGGGTACTCCGACCCTGAGACATCTTATCCCCTATCCAAAGGATAGGGGATAAGATGGCTCACCACGGGGGTCCCGCTGCTGGGAACCCCCGCAATCTTGTATTCGCCACCCACCTGTTTGAGCTGCATGCGGTAGTGCCAGCTCACAAACTGCCAGGTGGCGACCACGGGGCCGGAGTATCGTGGCGTCCCGACTCCGCCCCCGTGTGACGTCACCCCCCTCCCATAGACTTGCATAGTGGGGAGTGAAGTCACACGGGGGGCGGAGTCGTGGTCGCCACCCGGCTGTTTGTGAGCTGGCACCACGGCGTGCAGCTCAAACAGGGCATGCAGCTCAACACATCTTACCGTGGTAAGACATCTTATCCCCTATCCTTTGGATAGGGGATAAGATGTCTCAGAGCCAGAGTACCCCTTTAAGGACCAGGCCAATTTTATTTTTGCGTTTGAATTTTTTCCTCCTCGAATTCTAAAATCCATAACTTTTTATATTTCCATCTACAGACCCATATAAGGGCTTATTTTTTGCGTAACCAATTGTACTTTGTAATAAAACCTCTCATTTTACCATAAAATGTACGGTGAACCCAAAAAATTACTCCGGTGGAATTTTATTTTATTTATTTTTTTTTAAATCAACTGGTACCAGAAAGTTAAACAAATTTGTAAATTACTTCTATTTAAAAATCTTAATCCTTCCAGTACTTATCAGCTGCTATTTACTACAGAGGATGTTCTTTTCTGGCTGGCCACAGTGCTCTCTGCTGACACCTCTGCTCATGTCAGGAACTGTTCATAGTAGGAGCAAATCCCCATAGCAAACCTATCCTGCTCTGGACAGAGGTGTCAGCAGAGAGCATTGAGTACAGAAAGAAAATAAATTCAAAAAGAAAAGAACTTCCTCTGTATTATACAGCAGCTGATAAGTACTGGAAGGATTAAGATTTTTAAATAGAAGTGATTTACAAATCTTTTTAACTTTCTGGCACCAGTTGATATTATAAAAAAAATATATATGTTTTCCACCGGAGTACCCCTTTAACCCCTTAACGACGCAGGACGTATATTTACGTCCTGCGCCGGCTCCCGCGATATGAAGCGGGATCGCGCCGCGATCCCGCATCATATCGCGTGGGTCCCGGCGCTAATCAACGGCCGGGACCCGCGGCTAATACCACACATCGCCGATCACGGCGATGTGCGGTATTAACCCTTTAGAAGCGGCGGTCAAAGCTGACCGCCGCTTCTAAAGTGAAACTGAAAGTATCCCGGCTGCTCAGTCGGGCTGTTCGGGACCGCCGCGGTCAAATCGCGGCGTCCCGAACAGCTGATCGGACACCGGGAGGGCTCTTACCTGCCTCCTTGGTGTCCGATCGACGAATGACTGCTCCGTGCCTGAGATCCAGGCAGGAGCAGTCAAGCGTCGATAATGCTGATCACAGGCGTGTTAATACACGCCTGTGATCAGGATGAGAGATCAGTGTGTGCAGTGTTATAGGTCCCTATGGGACCTATAACACTGCAAAAAAAAAGTAAAAAAAAAGTGTTAATAAAGGTCATTTAACCCCTTCCCTAATAAAAGTTTGAATCACCCCCCTTTTCCCATAAGAAAAATAAAACAGTGTAAAAAAAAATAAAAATAAACATATGTGGTATCGCCGCGTGCGTAAATGTCCGAACTATAAAAATATATCATTAATTAAGCCGTACGGTCAATGGCGTACGCGCCAAAAAATTCCAAATTCCAAAAAAGCGTATTTTGGTAACTTTTTATAACATTAAAAAATGAATAAAAAGTGATCAAAAAAAGTCAGATCAAAACAAAAATCATACCAATAAAAACTTCAGATCACGGCGCAAAAAATGAGTCCTCATACCGCCCCGTACGTGGAAAAATAAAAAAGTTATAGGGGTCAGAAGATTACATTTTTAAACGTATAAATTTTCCTGCATGTAGTTATGATTTTTTCCAGAAGTGCGACAAAATCAAACCTATATAAGTAGGGTATCATTTTAACCGTATGGACCTACAGAATAATGATAAGGTATAATTTTTACCGAAATATGCACTGCATAGAAACGGAAGCCCCCAAAAGTTACAAAATGGCGTTTTTTTTTCGATTTTGTCGCACAATGATTTTTTTTTCCGTTTCGCCGTGCATTTTTGGGTAAAATGACTAATGTCACTGCAAAGTAGAATTGGCGACGCAAAAAATAAGCCATAATATGGATTTTTAGGTGGAAAATTGAAAGGGTTATGATTTTTTAAAGGTAAGGAGGAAAAAACGAAAGTGCAAAAACGGAAAAACCCTGAGTCCTTAAGGGGTTAAAGGCTGGGAAACTTCTGTAAAGGGTTGGTTGGACTCCCTATAAACACCTCTGCATGCAACAAGAAAGTATATCCAGTGGATATATCCAGTAATTTCTCATTGGTAAGGCCTGTAGTATTCCTTTACTCTTTGGGTAAGGCTATGTCATACATTTTTGGGTAGGCTGTTCAAAAGAAGTATTTTTTATTTAGCAAAAGCTTGACTTAAAATAACTTACATGATTTCAGCACCAGTCCAAGCTGATCTTGCATTACATCTGTAGATTTTGGAAGAACTTGATCGTTAATTTCAGATACGCTGTTTTTAACATTTTCAAGAACTCTCAACTCTCTATGTCCACGTTTTTCCTTTAAAAAAAAAATTTGAAAAATAAATAATATTCACACAGAAGACTATTACATTTTGGTTTGGCAAGGGGAACGTCCATTATACTCCAAAGCCTAATTTGCATATATTTTTAAATGCTGAAATCACAATTAACCTATTGGCCTCATACGCACACCTCCCTGAACCTAAATTCACATAATCTCAGCCTTATATTCACTCCCCCTTGAGCTTAATTCATGTCCTCTCAGCCTCATATTCACACCACCCCAAGCTTGAATCAAGCCTCTCAGTTTCATATCCACACCCCTTATCCCGATTTATGCCCCACACCCCAGTTTGACTCCTGCCTCTGAAGCTCATGTTTATGCCGAGTCTTATATTAAAGGGGTATTCCAGGCCAAAACTTTTTTTTTTTTATATCAACTGGCTCCAGAAAGTTAAACAGATTTGTAAATTACTTCTATTAAAAAATCTTAATCCTTCCAATAGTTAGTAGCTTCTGAAGTGGAGTTGTTGTTTTCTGTCTAACTGCTCTCTGATGACTCACGTCCCGGGAGCTGTGCAGTTCCTATGGGGATATTCTCCCATCATGCACAGCTCCCAGGACGTGACATCATCATTGAGCAGTTAGACAGAAAACTTCAGAAGCTAATAACTATTGGAAGGATTAAGATTTTTTTTATAGAAGTAATTTACAAATCTATTTAACTTTCCGGAGCCAGTTGATATATAAAAAAAAAGTTTTTGCCTGGAATACCCCTTTAACACCCCTCCATTAAATGAGGTTCCATGCCAATCTGACTATTGCAGTGTTTATAAACGGACCAAAGGTGAAAATCTATGCACCAGGTATATTAGAACAGATAATCCATTATTTCCCAACCAGGGTGCCTCCTGCTGTTGTAAAACTACAACTCCCAGCATGCCCGGACAGCCGAAGGCTGTCCGGGTATGCTGGGAGTTGTAGTTTTGCTACAGCTGGAGGCACCCTGGTTGGGACACACTGTGATAATATTTCATTATAGGATAAATTAGGTTTATCGCTTTTATTTTCCATTTGATGTAAACACTAATTAGTCAGATACAGAAGCATTCAGGTATAAAAGATACATTTAGTCATCGAAAGCAGGCTGGAAGAGTAGTATTGTAGGGGATAGCAGATTTTCTATTTGTACCTGAGATTTGCTTTACCAGTGCCCTCTTTCTGCTTCACAGTCAAGGAAAGACATTCAGATAGTTTATTATTACAGAGGGTGTAGGATCAGACTACTCCTACTGTAATTGCACCAAAAACCCATGAAAATATACAATGCATTAAAGGGTACCTTTCATCAAAAAAACTTTTGATATATTATAGATTAATGTATGCAGAACAACTTTCCAATTGCATGTTATTAAAAAATATGCTTTTATTTAAATTTTCCATTTGGAAAAAAATGACCACTAGGGGTCTCTCTACCAGTCCTGTCCGTAAGCCTTTTTATAGATTTCAAACTCATGCTGGAGTCCTAAATCTCAGACTGTAGCCGGGACACAGACAAGCTCAGCAATGCTCCCTGCCTGTCAATCAGACAGGCAGGAGCCAGCACTGTGCTTCTAGCACAGCAGGGCATACTACTGACTCTGCCTTACTGCATGCCCTCATTCATTTTACTATCTGAGCTCCGATCTTTCTTCCCTCTGCATATGCAGTTGTAAACAGAGAGGAGAAGATTCAGAGCTGCTGGCTGCTGTGTTCATAGCTTCTATGCTGGGCCACGCCCCCCCCCCCCCCCCCTTCCTCCCTCACATTAGGACAGCTGAATGAGCAGCCAAGAAGACAATAAATCAGGTAGAAAGAGGGGGGGTTTGAATGAAAAGGAACACAGGGATAGTGTCAGTGAGAGTCAGGGACAGAGGGAAGGGGGGGGAAATTAGGAAGAGTTTAGATCATGATAGGTACTCTTTAAAACATTACACAAGAAATCCCCACTCTTGTTTGGGAGCCATTTGTATTTAGTGACCCTGTGTCTGCAGAAATATCTGTGCCCTGGTTACAGTGATACATGAACTGTCAGACATCTGGAAACATACGAATAGGCCAAGATTTATCAATCTGTGTAAGATAAAAGAGTGGAGTGATTTTTCCACAGCAACCGATCACAGCTCAGGTTTCACTTTACCAGAGCATTAGCTGAGCTGTGATTGGTTGCAGTGGCAAAATCCCTCCACTTTTTCTCTCACACAGTTTGATAAACCTGGGTCATAGTATATAGGCCAGCATTTATCATTGTAGGTGTAATGAAGCATTTTTCTACATCTTTTTTGTGTGCTGTTAATATGTAGGAGCAACAAATGTATTAAATGGTCACAGAGCTTGTGATACATTTTGTGCAGGTCACATTTTCTGACATTTCTCTCTTCACATACACCAAAAAGCTAAGTCTGGGCTGGTGTAGTTTTAGAGACTTTTCAGTGGCTTTGTGCCTTTTTTGTGCCTTTTCACAAAAAGTAGCAGTTCATAAAACCTTCCATATCATGTATATCGCCAAAATCAGTGGATTGAAACTCAAAATCAGCAGAAATGTGTAAACCAAAAGGCGCAAATAAACCCTGCTTGCGCCTATTGTAGACACAAAAACTGTCTAAAGACAATGATAAATGTAGGCCATAGTGAATAAAGGTAGACCAGATTCATAAAGCAGCAGCATTCACCAAAACATCTCACGCCCTGCACAGAGCAGAAGATGAGTTCTGCAGGCCTGGAAAATGGTTCAAAAGAATCTCCACTACAAAGAATACGAGAGTTTTAATAAATCCTTGGTGGAATGAAACACAGACCCAGCGGAACACTGGAAGATATTAGCTCACAACTGCACCTCACACAAACTGCTCAAAGGACATCTGCTCAGAACATGTGTTTGTCGTGTCTGCGCTACATGACCCGCCTTTCTGAGGTGAAGAACATTAAAAGCCACAAAGAAAGAGCTATGCTAACAGGATAATAGTAGCATAGTAAATCTGTCAGCAGCACATCAAAAATAATTGTCTACTTCCATCTAGTGGTATCATTGGGTTGATGCAATGACAGTGATTTTCCAATTAGAAGTGCCTTGTAAACTGTAAAAACAGTAAGACAGTACGTGTTACCACATTGGGGCAGATTTACAACTCCAAAATGTGCCAGAATGCATGTGCTAGTCTAAATTTCTCCTATTCTTTTAGACAGGATTAGTAAATTTGCCCAGTGAAAGTAAACATGGCATACATCTATACTGAATGATCACTCAGCAGGACATCTTTCCATAGGGTGGCCGCGTCCCAATCAGCAACAACGTGCAAGACTGGATGAACCAGACAAAAGATCACAGAGCAACATGCCATGCGGGTTTGATCCAAGTGGCAAGCGTTAGGTGACTAGTTTGGTATTTCAGCAACCACGTACCATAGTGTGGACCCATAAGTACAACAACAGGCAAGTAAGACAAATTTCCATAATACCCATGGAGTGTACCTTGTGGCTGGGGTTCAATTGAAGAAGACAATTAAGAGTGCCCGGACGGACCCCACATCATTGCAAACAACATCTCACATTGGAGGGATAGATGTAAATGGACCTCAAACCTTACAGAAGATCGTCTGAAGTGACAAGTCACTTTATTCAGCTAAACCATATGGATAGCTGTGTTCACATCTGGTATACACAGCATAAAGCTGTATACTGTGGGTGCACCGTTGGGGTTTAACAGGTCAGTGATGGCAGTGTGATGGTCTGAAGAGCATTTTCCTATAATGGCCCTCGTTTACTTAGAAAACCGGGTTGTAAGTCTATCTTGCTTTCTTACCCGACTGCTTTTTTCCCCTGGTATTTATTATTATGTCGCATCCTGTTTGTCGCACATGGTTTTTGTTGGTTTTGGTTTCCAACTCCTCTGAGCCGTCGGGAAAAAATCCACAACAACTCAACAAATTCGGGTTGGAAACCTTTATAAATACGTGGGAAAGCTCAGAAATGTCGGGTTACGCCCCTTTTTCGGGTTTGGGAGAATCCACATTGGGTCCGTCGGGAAAAAAATGTCGCATCGTGTCGCAGACTGGCGCACGATGTCTGCGACATGGCGCAGACAAAGATGCGACAAAAAAACCCAACAAAAGAGGTCGGGTTTAGAATAGTAAATGAGGGCCAATGTCTTTGGACTGTTTGTCATCATACCACAATCCCTGAATGGTGACCAACATAGGGACCCATCATAGCAAACCATCTGCACCCATATCTTCAGGCAGTCTTCCATGACCACAGGACAATCCCTCATGTTATCTGGCTTGGATCACAACAATTACATTTTCACAATGCCTTGGCCCCCAAATTCACCAGACTGTAACCCCTTTGAACATCTTTAAGATATGATGGAAGAAAAGAAGCACCAACTGACTGAGCGGTTGCAGGGGGCGTGGGTCAAGTTCAGTAGGTTTACCACTGTCTACAAGCGGAGACTGCCCAAAACAGTTTGAGTAGGTATTCCTAATTAATTGATCAGTCTGTGTATTGAGCTGCTTACAGAAGTGACAAATAAGGTGCCATAGAAATTGTTACAAAACAATATAACAACCAAACTAATGTAAATGGTAAGTGTTGTCCACTGCAATTAACCAAATCCCTTTTTCAATTGAAAAAGAGGCGAGACCCGGTGTGAGGTGGTAGAGCAAGGGGAGGGAGGAGGTTCACGCCCCCTCCCTCATCTCCCCTCCCTGAGCTCGGCTGGACGCAGATCTCTACGGCACGCCCCCTCCCTGAGGACATAGATGGCCACGGCAGGTCCCCTCCCTCATCTCCCCTCCCTGAGGACGTAGAGCAGTGCTCCCAATGAGCTCTATGTGTAAAGGGGGACATTTAACCCGTGCAGTATGTCCCCCTTTAGCCCGTGCAGTATGTCCCCCTTTAGCCCGTGCAGTATGTCCCCCTTTAGCCCGTGCAGTATGTCCCCCTTTAGCCCGTGCAGTATGTCCCCCTTTAGCCCGTGCAGTATGTCCCCCTTTAGCCCGTGCAGTATGTCCCCCTTTACACATAGAGCTCATTGGGAGCACTGCTCTACGCCCTCAGGGAGGGGACCTGCCGTGGAGATTTACGTCCTCAGCTCGGGGAGATGAGGGAGGGATCTGCCGTGGAGATTTACGTCCTCAGCTCGGGGAGATGAGGGAGGGGACCTGCCGTGGCGATCTATGTCCTCAGGGAGGGGGCGTGCCGTAGAGATCTGCATCCAGCCGAGCTCAGGGAGGGGAGATGAGGGAGGGGGCGTGAACCTCCCTCCCCTTGCTCTTCCCTCCCCCAGTTCTAGCTTCGGAAATGTTCGGAGAGCTGGGGGAGGAGCGGACGCATGGATCTACGGGGGCGCAAAAAACCACCTCACAGCGGCCTCCATATGCCCGCACACCTTGCACTCACATGCGTAAAGATTCTAGGAATATTTATAAGGTGGGCGGGCATATGAGAGCAGAAGGGCAGGGAAGGAGGCAGGGAAGTTCTGTATACCGACTCCCCTCCATTTCACAGGCGGTATTAGCAATAGTAAATGTATACAGCCTGGATCTCTGGAACCAGACCACCAAACTACCGGGTTCACCCCGTACTATAACCCTGGTAACAATTTCCCTTTAAAGTTATGTATTATAGGCATGTTTAAATGGGTGAAACCCAATGCAGCAAGAGCAATACACTAAGCCTTATGGATGTTATTCACTTCACACCATTAAAAGGGTTATCCAGGAATAGTAAACAGAGCTAATTTCTTTAAAAGACAGCACCATACCTGTTCTCAGGGTGTACGTGGTATTGCAACTTGACTCCATTCACTTCAGTGGAACAAAGATGCAATACCACATGCAACCTGAGGTCAGGGGTGGTGCGGTTTTGGAAAGAAATCAGTTCTGTTTTTTCTTATCCTGGATAAACCCTTTAAAAACCAGCTCACAAAAAGGAAACTAGTATTTTTAGACAGTGTTTGGACTCTTTCTGTACTACTTACACGTATGGGTTTCCCCCCCCCCCCCTTTACTAAAAGCTTTCTTTATGTCCAAGGATGCTTTGATCATGGAAGGCTTTTGGAATTGGTAATAATTGGTATATTTTCTCACATAAACTTAAAGGGGTTCTCCGCTGCTCAGCGTTTGGAACAAACTGTTCCAAACGCTGGAGCCGGGAGCTAGTGATGTCATAGCCCTGCCCCCCACATGACATCACGCCCCGCCCCCCTCAATGCAAGTCTATGGCAGAGGGCGTGACATCAGTCATGCCCCCTCCCATAGACTTGCTTTGAGGGGGGGAGTGACATCATGAGGGGGAAAAGAGAATGAGGGAATAAAAGAAAAGAGGGCAGTGCCTCGTGTGATACCGTAAAATCAAGTGAACCCAGGTGGATCCCCCAACAGGGTGTGCTCTCACCTGGTGACCCTCGAGGGTTAAGCGTGAATCCCCGTTTGAGGGGTATTGATGATGTCCGTGCTGCAGCCGAAGGTGCCTAGACCGGTGTCCAGTGCAGGAACCCGTAAGGTGCTTGAATAAGGAAGGAAAAAGGAGGCCCTTGCGTCCGGCGCTGCTCGGTCCAGAAATGACGTGGGTTACATTAAAATGATTTATTTATATATAATAAATAAAACTATTTTTTTTAAATGCATGCAGGCAATAACGTGTTTCGGGATCAGCATATCCCTTCTTCAGATTGCAGATATATATAGGAATAGTGGAAATGAACATTTAAATAGACAGCAAATAGGCACCAAACCGATATTCCAGGTCAGGGGGCGTGTATCCGACCCGGATCTGGATCAGAAACCACTCGAATGTCATAAATCTTTGCCATTGTTGAGACACATTAAAGAACATAATATACAAGACATATTTTATCAGAATAAAACAAATATATAATATATGAGAACAATGTGGTTTCCGTTCCAGATCCGGATCGGATACACGCCCCCTGACCTGGAATATCGGTTTGGCGCCCATTTGCTGTCTATTTAAATGTTCATTTCCACTATTCCTATATACATCTGCAATTTGAAGAAGGGATATGCTGATCCCGATCTTTGCGCTGCGCCTGCATTTACTAGAGTGCTGGCTATATGCAAAACCACTTATTCACTTTACTGCCAGTGGTTTTAATGTTATGACTGATTGGTGTATATACGCTGTCAGCGGTGTATGAGACTTACCAGCATTGTTTCAGGCTTAGACTTACCTATCTGACTAACCAACTAGAGCTTTACTAGAAAAGGGCTATAAGTACACATACGTTTAGACCTATGGAGGAGACAATTTTCCCACTTCGTTGTTGTAGCCAGTAAAACAGTCCCTAACGCTGGGGGGGGGGGGGGGGGGGGGGGATCTACTGTTCTCTGTTCCGAAGACCCCACTATCTAACCATAATGAATATAACCAGGTCATAGACATTACAGATCTCAGCAAACTTCAGTCCTCCATAAAACAGCTGTACAGCTGAGGACACCACACACCCTGACTATTGTATAAAAGATCAGACATGATGTGCAGTTGTGTCTTGCAGGCTATTACCAGTCCTTGCTTTATATGTTGCAATCACACAATAGGAGACCTCTGAACCTCTGAGACATACAGTATTGCTAATGGGGCGACGCATTGTCTGAGTCTGCCTATAAAATTAACAGCAGCCATATATCTATTTGACAAGTCTAATTCCATCGAATATTTTTTCTGCCCAGCAGACTGTAAATTAAATCATTTTAACTGCATACAGTATTTCACATCTCTAGAATTCATAGCAAGTCACAAGCCAAATGCATTGGAATTAAACACCATATTTTTAAGGTAAAACCTCCATCATTTGACTTGTGAGGTAATAGCATAGTCTACTCTATGGTCTCATTTCACACCCACAACCAGTGAGGGAGATGTATGAAGTTCCTGCAGCTTCAGTGTAACTGCTGTAACTAAACTAAAACCGTTCCCTGGGAGCAGTGTTCTAGATAAGCATTCCCTTTTCAGGACATGTCTCGCTATTAGGCAGTGTGGTTACGTAATTGTATTTCACTCTGGAGGACCTCTAACTAGTTCAAGATTTGGCCATTTTCCCCTACTCAGGACCTGCCTCCTCTATTAGCCAGAATATTTACATATTGTATCTCCATTTGGGAGGACCTCTTTAAAGGGTTTGTCTGAAATTCATGAAATAAAATCTTTAATATACATGCACCCTATGTGGTTTTAAAATGAATAATTTTCTTTATGGCCCATTATGCTGTTTCTCCCAGACACAGAATGCAGTCCTCTTCTTCATGTACTCTGCTTAATAACTACAATTTCCATGATGCATTTCTCCTTCAGGGTCTCCCAGCCCAGTGCTAACGTGCCCTGCCACTGTTCATTTCCCCATCCCACTCATTGGCCCTCATTTACTATTGCAAACCCAACATGTTTTGTCGGGTTGTGCGCCAGTTTCAGGCGCATTGCGCCTGAAATTCTGTCTGTGCCTGAATGTGCGCCTGAATTGAAGAAGAAAAAAACAGAAAAAGGGGCGTGGTCACAGAAAAGGGGCGTGTTCCCAACATTTTCACAAAATCCCAACATATTTACTAAAGTTTCCACATAAAATGTGGTGGATTTCAGCTGAGGAAAACCAGACAGATCAGAGCATGTGTAAGAAAAGCAAAATGTAGGGAAAGTGGAAAATGTAGGGAAACCTTAGTAAATACCGTGGAAAATAAATTGTAGGGAATTAAAACCCACAAAGAAACCTACACAACACTCTTAGTAAATAAGGGCCATTATCTGTACAGTACTCCAAAGCAGTCTGTTGACACTTTGGCCCTCATTTACTAAGAGTGTCGGGTTTATCTCTGAGTGTTTCTTTATTTACTAATGTGTCGCACGGGTTAGAAATTATGTTGCACGGTAAATTTTATATATGCCCCCCGTACAGCGCAAACATATGCTCCTGGCGCATCTATATACATATGCCTCGAAGCGCTATCAAGGACAAGCATTTTATTAGGAGAGCATCACTCTGGGAAGCCGCTGCCCGATGCTCTGCTAATGCTCCGCTTGTCAATCATAGCGCTTCAGAGGCATATGTGTATAAAAGTGAAGTGGGGAGCAGACATATAGCCGTATCTGGTCCCCACTTCGCTTCTATACACAATCCTCAGCAAACACCTCAGCTGCCCCATCGCCTCCCCCATCCCCGGTGTTATAATTACCTGTTCCCGGGGCACGCGCTTCTTCTGGCTCCGGCGCTGTGGCTGTGCAATGACGAGTGACGTCGCCAAACGCGACGTCACCGTCAGTGCGCACAGTGACAGCGCCGGAGCCAGAAGAAGCGCGGGCCTCAGGAACAGGTAATTATAACACCGGGGATGGGGGAGGCGATGGGGCAGCTGAGGTGTTTGCTGAGGATTGTGTATGGAAGCGAAGTGGGGACCAGATAACGCTATATGTCTGCTCCCCACTTCACTTCTATACACATATGCCTCTGAAGCGCTATGATTGACAAGCGGAGCATTAGCAGAGCATCGGGCAGCGGCTTCCCAGAGAGATGCTCTGCTAATAAAATGCTTGTCCTTGATAGCGCTTGAGGCACATGTTTGCGCTGTGCGGGGGGCATATATACTGTATATACATGCGCTGCTGGGGGCATATGTTTGCGCTGTGCGGTGGGCAAATATATATATATATATATATATCTCTCAACATAAAAAAACTACTTTGTACAAACGTGAACATGTTTTTTTACAACAGCTTGCAGCTGTCGGAGAAAAAAAAAAAAAAAAAAAGGACAAAACCTGAGTAATGTGGTCGAAAAAATTGGTAAATCTGTGTGAAAGTAAGGTTTTGGTCGGAAAACGCCCCTTTTTCGCTTTTCAGCAAGCAGAGTCGGGTGGTTCGGGAATTCGTGTCGCAACATGGCGCACATGGTTTGCGCCATGGCACAGACAATGTGCGACAACATAAACCTGACAAATGCTGTCGGTTTGGTGATAGTAAATGAGGGCCTTGGTGTCTGTTTACACTGCTCTGGCACCTCCATCTAACAGCTGCCTCTTCTGCTAGGGCGTCAGAGTGATAAAGTGCTTCTACTAAGGCTAAGGCAGTTTAGGGTGTTTATTTTTGCCGGACCAATCCCTTTAACCAGTTCAAGACCATAGGACCATTTTTTCCCTATGCACGGCTAGGCACATTCTGGGTTTTGTTTAGTTTTTTTTTTACCACATGCAAGTTTAAAAGTTAAAGATTCTCCTCATATGGTTATTTTAACCCCTTAAGGACTCAGCCCATTTGGACCTTAAGGACTCAGACAATTTTATTTTCACGCTTTCGTTTTTTCCTCCTCCCCTTCAAAAAATCATAACTCTTTTATATTTTCATCCACAGACTAGTATGAAGGCTTGTTTTTTGCGCGACCAGTTGTCCGTTGTAATGCCATCACTTACTTTACCATAAAATGTATGGCGCAACTAAAAAAATACTATTTGTGTGGGAAATTAAAAAGAAAACCACAATTTTGCAAACTTTGAAAGGTTTTGTTTTCACGCCGTACAATTTATGGTAAAAATTACGTTTTTTATTCTCTGGGTCAATACGATTAAAATGATACCCATGATTATACACTTTTCTATTACTGTTGCGCTAAAAAAAAAAAAAAAGGCAAACTTTTTAACCAAATTAGTACGTTTAAAATCCCCATTTTGAAGATCTATAACTTTTTCATTTTTCCGTATAAGCGGTGGTATGAGGGCAAATTTTTTGCGCTGTGATCTGTACTTTTTATTAATAAAAGTTTTGTATAAGCAAATATGGTATTACTTTTTTTATAAAATTTTTTGGGAATAAAATGTTATAAAAAAGCAGCTATTTTGGACTTTTTTTTTTTTTACGTTCACGCCGTTCCCCATACGGGATCATTTACATTTTATTTTAATAGTTCGGATATTTACGCACGCGGCGATACCAAATATGTATATAAAAGAAAAAAAAATGAAAAATTTTTGGGGGTAAAATAGGGAAAATTTATGTTTTTATTGGGGGAGGGGGGGGTTTTCACTTTTACACTCTTATAGTCCCCATAGGGGACTATTTATAGCAACCATTCGATTGCTAATCCTGTTCAGTGCTATGTATAGGACATAGCACTGATCAGTGTTATCGGTCATCTTCTGCTCTGGTATGCGGGAAGGCAGATCAGAGCAGAAGACTCCCGGAAGACAGCGGAGGCAGGTGAGGAGACCTCCGTCTGCCGTGCAGGATGATCGGATCGCCGCGGCAGCGCTGCGGGCGATCCGATCATCCTGTTAAGTGACTGATGCTGCAGATGCCGTGATCTGTATTGATCACGGCATTTGAGGGGTTAATGGCGGACATCCGCGGGATCGCGGGTGTCCGCCATTACCAGCGGGTCCCTGGCTGCGATCCACAGCCGGGACCTGCCGCGCATGATGCCGGCATCGCTCCGATGCCCGCGGTTATGCTCAGGACGTAAATGTACGTCCTGGCGCGTTAAGTACCACATTACCAGGACGTACATTTACGTCCTGCGTCGTTAAGGGGTTAAATATGTTTTTTTTCTGTGATAAACAGGGCTTTATTTTTACATTCTTTTTAAATTACTTATTTTTATTTATTGTGACAATGGGGGGGGGGGGGGGGGGGACTGTTAAATGGGTACTCCCCCCCTAGACATCTTATCTTCTAAAGGATAGGGGATAAGATGTCTGATCGCGGAGGTCCCGCCGCTGGGGACCCCTGCAATATAGCACACAGCACCCACCTGTTACTGCTCCGGAAGCGCTGGAGGATCTGGGTCCCGACCACGGGGACGGAAGATCGTGACGTCACGACTCCGCCCCATGTGACGTCTCGCCCCGCCCCCTCAATGCAAGTCTATGGGAGGGGGCGTGACAGCCCATAGACTTGCATTGAGGGGGCAGAGTCGTGACGTCACGATCTTAGACTGCTTTCGGAGCAGTAACAGGTGGGTGCTGCGTGCTATATTGCGGAGGTCTCCAGCGGCGGGACCCCCGCGAACAGATATCTTATCCCCTATCCTTTGGATAGGGGATAAGATGTCTAGGGGTGGAGTACCCCTTTAAGTAGTTTTAACTACTCAGTCCTCAGCCTCATGGCTTCCTGGTAAACTGTATACACAGAGCTCATTCATTGCTGAATATACAGTAATAGCGTCAGAAATGTCTTCTCTCTTTTGGCGGTTCAGAGGTGCTTAACCAGTTCTTTGACATGGGATGTGGCTTACAAAAAATTTAAAAATTAAAAAGGTGTACTTTTTTAAATTTATTTATTTTGGTAATAGGGTGGAAACACCATTTATTGTTGATGCATATATTAGATGGACACGATTATGTATGGCCATATGGTAGATTTCTGAGGTTGGAGTAGGTCATCCTCTCTGGGGATAATTCAACAAAAAAACAGTATCTGTTAAGAACATTTCCTACATCTTGGCTACTATGTCCAGATTACTAACCATATGATTCATTTTAAGTATTAACTTTCCTCCGCTTCTCATTTGACACTCAAGAGCATTAAATTATTTACATAAAATCAATGTCATCATCAAAGTTCAATACAGAAAAATAAGAGAACTTTCTTTTTTAAAGATACTCTACATTGGACATGTATAACATGTGGCTGGGACACACAGGTCCTTCTGTGCTATCCACGGAGAAGGAGATAGCCATTGTATTAGCCTCCATTGCCAATAGTCTGCTTTGCACAACAGAGATATGACCCCAGCATACTCAGCAATACCGTCTAGTAGCGCCTCTCTACAGTATGGGGAAGTAGTAGAACATGTACAGCATTATCCTGACCTTAACCTAGGAAGTGATTTACAGCTTCCAGTAGCTATTACTGTCTTTTATATGTTAGGACTTGCCTGTACTAGTCATTAGATGGACCCTTAGGAGCAGCAAAGCGAGCCTGCGGGCTCCACAATGCGATTATGCAGTAAAAAGGCTATATCACATATTAGTCACAGAACTACGTAGAGGTCACCAACTAAAGACAGGGAGTAATAAACCAGGAAAAAAAAAAAAACAATGGTAGAAATAGGTCTTTCCTAGATGAGCTAATGGGGGACATAAGACTAAGTGCCACTATAACCATAGGTCCACACACTATAAAGACCATCACAATACATATAGAAAAATGGAAGGGTATAAGAGGAAAAGATAGCATTCATAAGAAAAGCGAGAAAGTCCAGCCAGGGCTACCATAAAGCAGCCTGTTGACCTGGTTCGCCTTTTGCATGCTGGAAATAAAATATGGATTCTCTTGTTTAGAAGGCTACCAAATGGCAAAGTGGCATTCAACACAGCCAGAGGAAGTTGCAATCAACTCCATTTTATACAGATGAAGCACCTCAGTATACCAATGAGAGATTTGCAACCATCAATGGAAAGCGAGCAAGGACTCTGGAAGAGGCCTTACGGGATAAGGGAAGCATGGAAAGTAACAGGGTACCTGGGTCATTAGGGATCAAAAGTCCCTAATTCTCTTAAATGTGGACACCAACATTCCCTAAAACGACAGGACAGAAGAGAGGGACCGCAACAGAACATATTGTCCATTTTATCAAGAAACCGTTAAGGCAAAAAGACAGATATAATCTGGAAGAAGTATAACAAGTGTGGGAGGACATTCATTTTAAAGGCAATGGGTCACCCACATTTTGTTATTTATTTATTTATTTATTAGAGGCGGATACTGAAACTTTTTTTTTTCTAATCTGTTAATCTTGCCTGAGAAGTTTCAATTGCATTTAGTGATAGGCTTTATGGCCGGACTCTTGGACATAGACCACAAGAGGTCCTCTACAGGCAGAGGGAAGCGGTTCCCTGAGCAAAAGCTACTGGGAGAGATTTATCAAAACCTGTCCAGAGGAAATGATGCTGAGTTGCCCATAGCAACCAATCAGATTGCTTCTTTCATTTTTTAGAGGCCTTTCAAAAATGAAAGAAGCGATCTGATTGGTTGCTATGGGCAACTCAGCATCTTTTCCTCTGGACAGGTTTTGATAAATCCCCCCCCATTGTGTGTATCTATCTGTGTCGCCATTCACGGTACTCCTCCTCTTTGGTGTGAAGAAAAGCATTACTGGGAAATGATCTGTAACAGGAAGTCTCAGCCTAGTTTTAGGCCTAGTGACCAGAATGGAAAATTGCAATAATTCAATGATTAAGCAACAAGGGAGCAACAAGGGATAAATCTCTACACAGATACTGGCAGGGTCACCTTTTGGTTACCAAAATAGGACCAAAACATGCTCTGTACACAAAATGTTCAACAAAGGGGACAAAGGGCACCCTTGCTGATCGATATCGAGGTGGACAAAGAGCCATTAATCTGTATCTGAGCCTGGGAGTCATGACACAGGGCTGGAATCATACTTAGCATCACCAGAGCAAAGCCTCAAGAAACCTTGCCTTTTAGCCCCTCAGTCTGCCCTAAATGTCCCCCTCCGTCTCCACCTTACCCTCCAGTGCTTTTGAGTGCCTTTTTGAAGATGCTGCTGGCCTTCAACATCTGTGGCCTGAGACCGTGGTCCGGATTGCAGTCCAGAAGCTGGCGCCAGCTTTATTTTTCCACTGTGCCTTTAGTCACAAGAAGCTTACGTTCCTGACATCATGGGAGCCCCCTGTCTGGCTAGAAGCTCTTTGTGCAGTGAAAGATCTTCCTGGTGCAGTGAGGACAGCAGTCACTTAGCTCTATAAATTTGCTCCTTTACCCCTGCAGCAAGATTCATATATTAACCTTTCAGGTGCTGTCCCCTCATTTATTGTTAAAATTTGTTTCTCGTTCTTACACTACAGACAGAAAACAAAAGAATACCTGCCATGTATGCTACCTGCAACCAGACCACCTATGTACTCCAACGTATGTTTAGATGTAGGGCTTCGTCTAGGGGCGTCACACCCCCTGATGAAGCCTTGATGAGAAACTGGGGTACGTAGGTGGTCTGGTTGCAGTAGGCATATATGGCAGGTATTCTTTTGTTTTCTGTCTGTAGTGTACTAGAGCTATTCCTCTTCTTGTGGTGCATTGTAAGTCCAGTGGTTGTCCGACATCCATTTTTACCGCGACCTTTATACATAATGAGGGGAAGATTAATCAAAACCTGTCCAGAGGAAAAGTTGCCCATAGCAACCAATCAGATCGCTTCTTTCATTTCTCAGAGGCCTCTTCAAAAATGAAAGAAGCAAGATGATTGGTTGCTATGTGCAAATCATCAAGAGGGAAGGATGCTGAGTTGCCCACAGCAACCAGTCAGATCGCTTCTTTCATTTTTGAAGACGCCTCTGAGAAATGAAAGAAGCAATCTGATTGGTTGCTATGGGCAACTCGGCAACTTTTCCTCTGGACAGGTTTTGATTAATCTCTACAAATATATATTTGAATCGCAATTTATCACCTGTATATCACCATAATATGTACCCTGTGATCACCACCTTCTCTTCTATATTTAGGAAAAAGACACAGCAGGTGGCACGGTGACCAATTCGGTTATAGCTTGGCACCTCCAAGCGGAAAATAGAGCGAAAACAGTTCCTGCACGGTCCTGAAATTCTGACTTGACCAGGTGCTCAATCCTCAAAATTAAAGCACCACATAGTAGAAAAAAAATAAAATAAAAAATAAATAAATAAAAAAACGGAGGCACTTACGATACTGTAGATCAGGTGCGGGGTTTGTTTATTCGTGGTGCATAACTTCAGTTAAAAGGAGCAGGACGCCAGACACACTCAGTTAAGTGCAGTAATAGTTATTTCGCGCTACTCAGAATGAAGAAGCGCTCTTAGTAGCGCAAAATGGCTATTATTGCACCTTTTTCTACTCTTCTACTGACTGTAGTCTATATGCCTCTAATCTGTGCTTATGCCCCTATTTTTATGTTTATGTGTTTGTTGATTAATAACGTTTTGTACTATTTTGTGATAAAAAATCGCGACAAAATCATGATGTCCCGATCAGCTTACCGGACGACGGGAGGGTCCTCACCTTCCTCTCCGTTGTCCGATCGGCAATCTACTGCTCCATGTCTGCGCAGCAGGCAGGAGCAGCAGAGCGCCAGTTACACTGATCAGTGCTTTGCAATGATAGAGCACTGATCAGAAGATTGCATGTTGCAGCCCTCTATGGGGGCAAAAAAAAAAAGTAAATAAGTTTTTTAAATAAAAGTTCATTAACCCCTTCCCTATTAAAAGTTTAAATCACCCCCCCCCTTTTCCCATTTTTTAAATAAAATTAAGAATAAAAATAATCATATGTGGTACCGCCGCATGCATAAGTGTCCGAACTATTAAAATATTAGGTTAGTTAAACCACACAGTCGATGGCGTACACGTAAAAAAAATACCAAAGTCCAAAATTGTGCATTTTTGGTCACTTCATATACCATAAAAATAATAAAAAACGATAAAAAAGTCCCGTCAAAACAAAAGCGGTATCTATAAAAACTGCAGATGACGGCGCAAATTTTTTTTCCTCATACCACCTTGTACACGGAAAAATAAAGTTATAGGGGTCATAAGATGCCAATTTTAAACATACTGGTTATATTCTAAAATAAGTGATGTCATTGCAAAGTACAATTGGTAATGCAAAAAACAAGCCCATATATATTGGCCTGTAGGTGCAAAATTGAAAGAGTAATGAGTTTTAGAAAGGAAGGAGGAAAAAGCGAAAATGCAAAAACAAAAGGTGTCCTTAAGGTGAAATTAGGCCGAGTCCCTAAGGGGTTAAGTTATAATATATCCCAGTCTCCTATTCTTTTCTGCTTAGTCTTTGCTATTTTACTACAGTAGAATGCTACTGCCACCTATTGTATACAACTGGAACTGAAAGGCATGAAGCCATCTGTTTCTTGTACATGGTTCTTGAAATATTAAACTACAGAGCTGAGAACAAGTGGTATGACTGACCTCAAACTCCTTGATGAAGTAGCGGGTTTCCCCCTGAATGATCGGACGGTGATCTAACAGTCTCGAATGAATCTCTCCAACATCTGTAAAATAGTTTAAGAACAATGCAAATTTCAATAAAGTTTTTTCTTTTTACTGTATGTTGCCGTTTTATGAAGACCATAAATACTAACTAAATGTTACCACTAACTTATGGGAACAATGTTTTTGGAATAACAAAGCCGTTAAAGTGCATTAGACAGTTTTTAAATTTACATAAAAATTTGGTCCTCTTATCCACAATTGCTGACCTAAGGGCTGCAGGCCATTGGCGCTCAGCCCATCAATCAGTAGGACATCACTGTGGTCAGCAATTAGCTGAGCTGCAGTCTGACGAGTCGACCACAAGAATGAGGAGATGGATCCCTGTGGAGGCTGGGAGCAGGAAATTGGAGGCATCGGGGAAGTGGTGGCAGGTTAGGCTAGTTTTTTATTTTTTATTTTATTTTTTTATGTCTGCATTCTGGGAAGTATGTTATATAAAAAGAGAGAAAGAAAGAAAAAAAAAGTTTAAATTCTGGAGAACCCCTTAAAGGCCAGGGTTACACTGCGACTTTCTATACTTTTTGCACTATAAAAAGGTTGCAGTGTAGCCCTGAACATCCCCTAGTGATAAGACATCCACAGGGTATCCCAAGGATGAGGCTTAATCAATATCTACCTTTTATTACAACACAATAAAGAAAAGAAATTGTACTTTAAATGATGCATATCTATATCCATGGGTGCACTGTATACTGAAATAACACTCAGGTCCTCTAGATGGGCCTTCTAGAACTAAATACATCATGCGCAGTTTCCTTATAACATATGGGACCGGCCTATGATGTGCATCAGCGGCATTATAGTAGTGCTGACCCACAGAAACAATAAGCATCCCCACACATGGTAGCCACTGCCTCTATATACTTCTGATGATGCTGGAATATCGAGAAACATGTTGAGAGGTGCATATTAATATTTTAAATTTAGTATTTCCCTGTGTACTTATAACAGAGTACTGCAGCCTCTGTTTACTTAGATCAGTAGAAATTGGACATTATCCCTTACTATAGGACATCTATAACTAATATTTATACACAGCGAAACGGGGCTTTTAATAATCTTTCTCATTTGTTGGTCACAAATTAAAATTTCTGTTTTAATTGGTTATAATAGGTAGATTTTTTCTGACCCCGTGTGTGTGTTATATTGTTTCACAGATCAGCTGCTTAAAGGGGCACTCCCGTGGAAAACTTATTTTTTTTAGATCAACTGGTGCCAGAAAGTTAAACAGATTTGTAAATTACTTCTATTAAAAAATCCCAATCCTTCCAGTACTTTTTAGGGGCTGTATACTACAGAGGAAATGTTTTTCTTTTTGGATTTCTCTTATGTCACGACCACAGTGCTCTCTGCTGACCTCTGCTGTCCATTTTAGGAACTGTCCAGAGCCGGACAAAAATCCCCATAGCAAACATTTGCTGCTCTGGACAGTTCCTTAAATGGACAGCAGAGAGCACTGTGGTCGTGACATAAGAGAAATCCAAAAAGATAGACATTTCCTCTGTAGTATACAGACCCTAAAAGGTACTGGAAGGATTAAGATTTTTTTAATAGAAGTCATTTACATATCTGTTTAGCTTTCTGGCACCAGTTGATAAAAAAAAAAAAAAAAAAGTTTTCCACAGGAGTACCCCTTTAACCCCTTAACGACGAAGGACGTATATTTACGTCCTCCGCCGGCTCCCGCGATATGCCGCAGGGTCATGCGGTGTACCCGCAGCATATCGGGTCAGTCCGGGCGGCTATCAACGGCCGGGACCCGCGGCTAATACAGGACATAATCGATCGCGGTGATGCCCTGTATTAACCCTTCAGACGTGGCGATCAAAGCTGACCGCCGCATCTGAAGTGAAAGTAATCCGGCTGCTCAGTCGGGCTGTTCAGGACCGCCGTGGTGAAATCGCGGCGTCCCGAACAGCTGACAGGACACCGGGAGGGCCCTTACCTGCCTCCTCGGTGTCCGATCGGCGAATGACTGCTCCGTGCCCGAGATCCAGGCAGGAGCTGTCAAGCGCCAATAACACTGATCACAGGTGTGTTAATACATGCATGTGATCAGGATGAGAGATCAGTGTGTGCAGTGTTATAGGTCCCTATGGCCCTATAACACTGCAAAAAAACAAAAAAAAAAAAAACTAAAAAAGTGTTAATAAAGGTCATTTAACCCCTTTGTGGAACGACCTGGGGGTTACCTGCCACAGCAAGTCCCTCCCGCTTTGCAGCGGGCTCTGGTGAAAACCAGTAACCTCTTAGATTCCGTTCCCCTGGTACGGCCCACGCCATCACCTCACGGACACAGAGGATCCACCACCAGTATCCTCCCTGCATATCAGTCCGGATCCTGACAGTATAAATTTTCCTGCATGTAGTTATGATTTTTTCCAGCATTACGACAAAATCAAACCTATATTAGTAGGGTATCATTTTAACCGTATGGACCAACAGAATAATGATGAGGTGTCATTTTTACAGAAATATGCACTGCGTAGAAACGGAAGCCCCCAAAAGTTACAAAATGGCGTTTTTTATTCTGTCGCATAATTATTTTTTTTTCCGTTTCGCCATGAATTTTTGGGTAAAATGACTAATGTCCCTGCAAAGTAGAATTGGTGATGCAAAAAATAAGCCATAATATGGATTTTTAGGTGGAAAATTGAAAGGGTTATGATTTTTAAAAGGTAAGGAAAGTGCAAAAACTGAAAAACCCTGCGTCCTTAAGGGGCTAATGATCAAAATATTAGGCCATCACTCTTAGGTTCACACTGCATTCCTGCCCCCGTTAATCATATCCTTCAGCATCCCGTTGCAAAGGATACCGACGTAACAGGAGCAGCGGACCCCGCTCACTTCTATGGCCAAACGGAGTCACCAGAGTCACTAATTTTAACCAAACTCAAAAATGGGGTCTGTTTCACTTTCAAAATAGAACATAAGACTCAAAAGTAGTCAATAGGAGAGCCCATATGACAGTTAAAGTGAGTGGGGGTCCGCTGCTCCCAGTATACGTCGGAATGTCGTGGCAGCTGTCCGGACATGCTAGGAGTTGTAGTTTTGCAACAGCAGGAGGCACCCTGCATGGAAAAACTCTTTCTTAGATTGTCGTGGGGACCGTGTCCCAGTACAGTACTTGAATGGGACAACGTTGCAGTTCCTTACCACCCCACTAATAGCATGGCAGCCAGGGCACTTCTTCGGGATCGTTCTTCTTATCAGTGGGGGTCTCAGCAATGAGACACCGGCTGATGAAAGATGTTGACGTGTCACTTTGTTGAAATGACAGGGACCTTTATAACCACCAGCTTTAGGTGCACCAAATGTAATAAGACGTGTGCACCTCCACATATGGCGGATCTAAGGCTCACCCCAAACTTCAATGCCAGCTATAGTTCCCTATCATTCGCCACAATTTTTGGTGTAAATAATAGTAAACCTGGCAGACGATTTTGATCACATCCCCCCCCCCCCCCCCCCCAATTCAAGTGACTGGGGCTGTGCTGTAATTCCAGACACAGCCCTCTCACAGAAGTGGCGCAGTTGTTATACTGAACAACCTACAGGTGCAAATGTCTCCCCTTTTCCCATAGTGCACTGCTCATTTCCCCCTACCCTTGATGATGAGCTGGGTCGCCTGGCCCACACTGTAGCCGTTCTCCCGCTTAGGGCTCGGTACGAGCGGGACAGTGGCGGCGGCTCTAGCCGGTGAGAGGCCGCTCATCTCCGGTAGTAGTATGGCGAGCGCTCTCTATGTCACATGAGTCTGCTCCATACTATCTAAAGCCATCCGCTATCCTTCCTATTTACTCCAGGCTCGGCACTCCACTGTAACGAGGCTTCTGATTGGACACTGACTGAGACTGTAACTGCTGAGGTTTGTGTCGCGCGCTCTGATTGGTTCACTACAATTCCCCGCCCATCTGTATCAGGAAGTGCAGCCCTGATTGGAGCCCAGTGTGTCCCTTGCGTCTGAGCAGTGTTTCCCAACCAACGTGCCTCCTGCTGTTGCAAAACTGCAACTCCCAGCATGCCCGGACAGCCAACGGCTGTCCGGGCATGATGGGAGTTGTAGTTTTGCAGCAGCGGGAGGCACCCTGTTTTGGAAACACTGCTGTATAGGCTGCTGACAATGATTGGGCTTTTCCTTTATTAAACTGTTATCTATTGTATTATCCGAGGTCAATGTATCATTTCCTAAAGATTATACATAGATGTTCTAAAAGGGGGAGTCCAGTCTTAGTGATCTAACAAGGCAGTACCATCCTGTCATGTCTCCTTTGTATGACTGTCATCTGCTGCACTAAAAGCGCAGGGAGTCCGGGGCTAGAGGGGTCAGTGCCAGGAGGATGTGCCCCTGCCTGGCCTCTGTCAGCCCCATGGGTCAGGCTCTTATCCTGCAGTATATACCTTTGTGTTTCCCAATCATGCCCGGACAGCTGGGGGTTGTACTTCTGTAACAGCTGGAGGTACACTGTTTGGGAAACACTGTGCTACCTTAAAAGGGAAGTCTTGCAGGAACTCATGGGAACGGAGTTCCTGCACTTTTTCCACAGCAGGAACGCAGTTCCCATTAGCAGGAGTCCGGCAGGACCAGCCCTTAAAGGGGTACTCCGCCCCTAGACATTTTATCCGGGGGGTCCCGCCGCTGGGGACCCCAGCAATCTTGGCTGCAGCACCCCAGACATCCGGTGCACCAAGTGAACTTCGCTCCCTGACTGGCGAAGGGGGGCCGAAGCTTGTGATGTCACGGCCATGCCCTCTCAATTCAAGTCTATGGGAGTGGATGCACACTACAGACACACACTACAGACAGATACACTTACAGACACACACTACAGACAGATACACTTACAGACGCACGCTACAGACAGATACACTTACAGACACACACTACAGACATACACTACAGACACACACTACAGACACACACTACAGACATACACTACAGACAGATACACTTACAGACACACACTACAGACAGATACACTTACAGACGCACACTACAGACATACACTACAGACAGATACACTTACAGACGCACGCTACAGACAGATACACTTACAGACGCACACTACAGACAGACACACTACAGGCAGATACACTTACAGACACACACTACAGACAGATACACTTACAGACGCACACTACAGACAGATACACTTACAGACGCACGCTACAGACAGATACACTTACAGACGCACACTACAGACAGACACACTACAGGCAGATACACTTACAGACACACACTACAGACAGATACACTTACAGACGCACACTACAGACAGATACACTTACAGACGCACACTACAGACATACACTACAGACACACACACTACAGACAGATACACTTACAGACACACACTACAGACACACACTACAGACATACACTAAAGACAGATACACTTACAGACACACACTACAGACAGATACACTTACAGACACACACTGCAGACAGATACACTTACAGACAACCACTACAGACAGATACACTTACAGACGCACACTACAGACACACACTACAGACACACACTACAGACAGATACACTTACAGACGCACACTACAGACACACACTACAGACAGATACACTTACAGACACACACTACAGACAGATACACTTACAGACACACACTACAGACACACACTACAGACATACACTAAAGACAGATACACTTACAGACACACACTACAGACAGATACACTTACAGACGCACACTACAGACACAAACGCTACAGACAGATACACTTACAGACACACACTACAGACAGATACACTTACAGACACACACTACAGACATACACTACAGACAGATACACTTACAGACACACACTACAGACAGATACACTTACAGACACACACTACAGACACACACCACAGACACACACTACAGACAGATACACTTACAGACACACACTACAGACAGATACACTTACAGACACACACTACAGACATACACTACAGACAGATACACTTACAGACACACACTACAGACAGATACACTTACAGACACACACTACAGACACACACCACAGACACACACTACAGACAGATACACTTACAGACACACACTACAGACACACACTACAGACAGATACATTTACAGACACACACTACAGACAGATACACTTACAGACACACACTACAGACAGATACACTTACAGACACACACTACAGACATACACTACAGACAGATACACTTACAGACACACACTACAGACAGATACACTTACAGACACACACTACAGACACACACTACAGACAGATACATTTACAGACACACACTACAGACAGATACACTTACAGACACACACTACAGACAGATACACTTACAGACGCACACTACAGACACACACTACAGACAGATACACTTACAGAAACACACTACAGACAGATACACTTACAGACACACACTACAGACACACACTACAGACAGATACACTACAGATGCACACTACAGACACACACTACAGACAGATACACTACAGACACGCACTACAGACAGATACACTTACAGACACACACTACAGACAGATACACTTACAGACACACACTACAGACAGATACATTTACAGACACACACTACAGACATACACTACAGACAGATACACTTACAGACAGATACACTTACAGACACACACTACAGACAGATACACTTACAGACACACACTACAAACAGATACACTTACAGACAGATACACTTACAGACACACACTACAGACACACACTACAGACAGAAACACTTACAGACGCACACTACAGACACACACTACAGACACACACTACAGACAGATACACTTACAGACGCACACTACAGACTCACACTACAGACAGATAAACTTACAGACGCACACTACAGACTCACACTACAGACAGATACACTTACAGACGCACACTACAGACACAAACGCTACAGACAGATACACTTACAGACGCACACTACAGACACACACTACAGGCAGATACACTTACAGACACACACTACAGGCAGATACACTTACAGACACACACTACAGACAGATACACTTACAGACGCACACTACAGACAGATACACTTACAGACACACACTACAGACAGATACACTTACAGACACACACTACAGACAGATACACTTACAGACGCACACTACAGACACAAACGCTACAGACAGATACACTTACAGACGCACACTACAGACAGATACACTTACAGACACACACTACAGACAGATACACTTACAGACACACACTACAGACAGATACACTTACAGACACACACTACAGACAGATACACTTACAGACGCACACTACAGACACAAACGCTACAGACAGATACACTTACAGACGCACACTACAGACACACACACTACAGACACACACTACAGGCAGATACACTTACAGACACACACTACAGACAGATACACTTACAGACACACACTACAGACAGATACACTTACAGACACACACTACAGACAGATACACTTACAGACGCACGCTACAGACACACACTACAGACACACACACTACAGACAGATACACTAACAGACGCACGCTACAGACACACACACTACAGACAGATACACTTACAGACACACACACTACAGACAGATACACTTACAGACGCACTTTACAGACACACACCACAGACACACACACTACAGACAGATACACTTACAGACACACACCACAGACACACACACTACAGACACACACTACAGACAGATACACTTAGAGACACACACTACAGACAGATACACTTACAGGCACACACTACAGACACACACTACAGACACACACTACAGACATACACTACAGACAGATACACTTACAGACACACACTGCAGACAGATACACTTACAAACACACTACAGACAGATACACTTACAGACACACACTACAGACATATACACTTACCGACACACACTACAGACAGATACAGTTACAGACACACACTACAGACAGATACACTTACAGACACACACTACAGACACACACTACAGACATACACTACAGACAGATACACTTACAGACACACACTACAGACATATACACTTACCGATACACTTACAGACACACACTACAGACACACACTACAGACAAATTGTCTTCTTAACTGGGCAATCAGTTGTATCCATCAGTGTAGTGCTTTTAGGTGAGTATGTTATATACAATGTCCTCATTCACTCGTAGCACTGAAATATTATTGCACTATTAATTATTGCACATGCCACTTAGCTTTTTTTCTTCTTTTAGGAGATAAGGTGCGTCTTTTTCATCCTTGGAGCTTGGGTATGCATATTATGCCGATCCTGCCTGACATGATACAATAGAAGACAGAAGCAAGATACATGTCTCTTCAAGTATTTATGTTGAAGGCTAGAAGAAGGCAGCTAAGGTGCGATCTACAATAATATATACACCCGATAAGTGTTCAAAATAATTGTAATAATAAAAGCAATTTTAAAAGGTTCCCTGTTCGTGAGTCTATATTAAAACCTGGGAGACCTCCAAACTAAAATAACGGGTTAACCGATCAGTGATATTATATATATATATATACACGTCAGTGCAGGGGACCATAGAAGAGCGGCCGGCCGCATCTATACATTATACAGTAGGATCGCAACGGGCGATCTGTCAATTAGTACAGGTACTAGTACTCCCATCGTGGAACAGTGTGTTCCATGCTAGGAGTAGTAGTACTACCTATAAAAAAAATTTACACTACAGACAGATACACTTACAGACACACACTACAGACATATACACTTACCGACACACACTACAGACAGATACACTTACAGACACACACTACAGACAGATACACTTACAGACACACACTACAGACACACACTACAGACATACACTACAGACAGATACACTTACAGACACACACTACAGACATATACACTTACAGACACACACTACAGACACACACTACAGACACACACTACAGACACACACTACAGACAGATACACTTACAGACACACACTACAGACAGATACACTTACAGACGCACACTAGACATACACTACAGACAGATACACTTACAGACGCACACTACAGACAGATACACTTACAAGCGCACACTACAGACAGATACACTTACAGACATACACTACAGACAGATACACTTACAGACATACACTACAGACAGATACACTTACAGACGCACACTACAGACAGATACACTTACAAGCGCACACTACAGACAGATACACTTACAGACGCACACTACAGACACACTTACAGATGCACACTAAAGACATACACTACAGACGCACACTACAGACAGATACACTTACAGACACACACTACAGACAGATACACTTACAGACGCACACTACAGACACACACTACAGACAGACGCACATTACAGACGCACATTACAGACACACACTACAGACACACACACTACAGACAGATACACTTACAGACGCACACTACAGACACACACCACAGACACACACACTACAGACAGATACACTTACAGACACACACTACAGACAGATACACTTACAGACACACACTACAGACATACACTTACAGACACACACTACAGACAGATAAACTTACAGTCGCACACTACAGACAGATACACTTACAGACACACACTACAGACATACACTACAGACACACACTACAGACATACACTACAGACAGATACACTTACAGACACACACTGCAGACAGATACACTTACAGACACACACTACAGACACACACTACAGACATACACTACAGACAGATACACTTACAGACACACACTACAGACATATACACTTACAGACACACACTACAGACACACACTACAGACACACACTACAGACACACACTACAGACACACACTACAGACAGATACACTTACAGACACACACTACAGACAGATACACTTACAGACGCACACTAGACATACACTACAGACAGATACACTTACAGACGCACACTACAGACAGATACACTTACAAGCGCACACTACAGACAGATACACTTACAGACATACACTACAGACAGATACACTTACAGACATACACTACAGACAGATACACTTACAGACGCACACTACAGACAGATACACTTACAAGCGCACACTACAGACAGATACACTTACAGACGCACACTACAGACACACTTACAGATGCACACTAAAGACATACACTACAGACGCACACTACAGACAGATACACTTACAGACACACACTACAGACAGATACACTTACAGACGCACACTACAGACACACACTACAGACAGACGCACATTACAGACGCACATTACAGACACACACTACAGACACACACACTACAGACAGATACACTTACAGACGCACACTACAGACACACACCACAGACACACACACTACAGACAGATACACTTACAGACACACACTACAGACAGATACACTTACAGACACACACTACAGACATACACTTACAGACACACACTACAGACAGATAAACTTACAGTCGCACACTACAGACAGATACACTTACAGACACACACTACAGACATACACTACAGACACACACTACAGACATACACTACAGACAGATACACTTACAGACACACACTGCAGACAGATACACTTACAGACACACACTACAGACACACACTACAGACATACACTACAGACAGATACACTTACAGACACACACTACAGACATATACACTTACAGACACACACTACAGACACACACTACAGACACACACTACAGACACACACTACAGACACACACTACAGACAGATACACTTACAGACACACACTACAGACAGATACACTTACAGACGCACACTAGACATACACTACAGACAGATACACTTACAGACGCACACTACAGACAGATACACTTACAAGCGCACACTACAGACAGATACACTTACAGACATACACTACAGACAGATACACTTACAGACATACACTACAGACAGATACACTTACAGACGCACACTACAGACAGATACACTTACAAGCGCACACTACAGACAGATACACTTACAGACGCACACTACAGACACACTTACAGATGCACACTAAAGACATACACTACAGACGCACACTACAGACAGATACACTTACAGACACACACTACAGACAGATACACTTACAGATGCACACTACAGACACACACTACAGACAGACGCACATTACAGACGCACATTACAGACACACACTACAGACACACACACTACAGACAGATACACTTACAGACGCACACTACAGACACACACCACAGACACACACACTACAGACAGATACACTTACAGACACACACTACAGACAGATACACTTACAGACACACACTACAGACATACACTTACAGACACACACTACAGACAGATAAACTTACAGTCGCACACTACAGACAGATACACTTACAGACACACACTACAGACATACACTACAGACACACACTACAGACATACACTACAGACAGATACACTTACAGACACACACTGCAGACAGATACACTTACAGACACACACTGCAGACAGATACACTTACAGACAACCACTACAGACAGATACACTTACAGACACACACACTACAGACAGATACACTTACAGACGCACACTACAGACATACACTACAGACAGATACACTTACAGATGCACACTACAGACAGATACACTTACAGACGCACACTACAGACACACTTACAGACGCACACTACAGACAGATACACTTACAGACGCACACTAAAGACATACACTACAGACGCACACTACAGACACACACTACAGACAGATACACTTACAGACGCACACTAAAGACATACACTACAGACGCACACTACAGACGCACACTACAGACGCACACTACAGACAGATACACTTACAGACGCACACTACAGACATACACTACAGACACACATTACAGACAGATACACTTACAGATGCACACTACAGACATACACTACAGACAGAAACACTTAGTTTTTTGTGCTGCGTTTTTTGGGATGAAAAAACGCCAGTGCTATTTTTCTGCGTCTGGCGTTTTTTCTGGCATTTTTTCATTTGTGTGGAAATTGCATCTTGGCAGTTTTTTTTGGTACCCAAAATTTGTTGGGTACCAAAAAAAAAAAAAAAAAAAATAGGATGCAGCAGTGATGGAAAAAATTGTATTCGACGAAATGTATATATTTTCTAACAACATTTTTATAATTTTTTAATAAAGTGTGTGTGTTTCACTTTTTTTCTCTATTTCTAACATTTTTTAGGTAGTACTACACACTGTTCCATGATGGGAGTAGTAGTACCTGTACTAATAGACATATCGCCCCGGGTGTCAGTCTGACACCCGATGCAAGCGTCCATAATATAGCAGAGATGCGGCTCTATACAGCGCTCGCATCTCTGCTCTGTACTCCGGCCAGTGATGTGAATAGAACTCATTCATATTTTCCGCCCAGAGCTGTGATTGGCCGGTTGGTTGCAGCCAATCACAGCTCTGAGGGAAATATGAATGAGTGAGTGGCCGGCCAGAGTACAGAGCAGAGATGCGAGCGCTGTATACAGTCGCTCCATCTCTGCTATAGACAGGACAATCACACCGGATGTCAGTAGTGATACCCGCTGTGATCTGTTCTTACCTGCAAGTACTACTACTCCCAACATGGTGCACACTCTTCTCCATACTGGGAGCTGTGGTACCTGCATTAATAGACTGATCGCAGTGAGTGTAACTTCTGACACCTGCGATCTGTCTATTAATGCAGGTACTACAGCTCCCAGCATGGAGCAGAGTGTACTCCATGTTGGGAGTAGTAGTACCTGCAGTTAAGGAAAGATCACAGCGGATGTCACTACTAACACCCGCTGTGATCCTCCTGTATAATGTATAGATGCGGCCACTCTTCTATGGTCCCCTGCACGGCCATATATACACATTTTCATATATCCCACAGAGAGCTGTGATAGGTTGGAACCATCTAGCCAATCAAAGCTCTCTGTGGAAAATATGAATAGGTGTATACTGACGAACAGGGAACCTTTTAAAATTGCTTTTATTATTAAAATTATTTTGAACACTTATCGGGTGTATATATTATTGTAGATCGCACCTTAGCTGCCTTCTTCTAGCCTTCAAGATAAATACTTGAAGAGACATGTATCTTGCTTCTGTCTTCTATTGTATCATGTCAGGCAGGGTTCAAACTGTGCATATGTCATGGGTGTTTTTTGCTGTGCACAGATTAATTGCAAGGTGGCTATGTGCAAATTGTCTTCTTAACTGGGCAATCAGTTGTATCCATCAGTGTAGTGCTTTTAGGTGAGTATGTTATATACAATGTCCTCATTCACTCATAGCACTGAAATATTATTGCACTGTTCACAGTCTATTATTGCACTATTAATTATTGCACATGCCACTTAGCTTTTTTTCTTCTTTTAGGAGATAAGGTGCGTCTTTATCATCCTTGGAGCTTGGGTATGCATATTATGCCGATCCTGCCTGACATGATACAATAGAAGACAGAAGCAAGATACATGTCTCTTCAAGTATTTATGTTGAAGGCTAGAAGAAGGCAGCTAAGGTGCGATCTACAATAATATATACACCCGATAAGTGTTCAAAATAATTTTAATAATAAAAGCAATTTTAAAAGGTTCCCTGTTCGTCAGTCTATATTAAAACCTGGGAGACCTCCAAACTAAAATAACGGGTTAACCGATCAGTGATATTATATATATATATACACGTCAGTGCAGGGGACCATAGAAGAGCGGCCGGCCGCATCTATACATTATACAGTAGGATCGCAATGGGCGATCTGTCAATTAGTACAGGTACTAGTACTCCCATCGTGGAACAGTGTGTTCCATGCTAGGAGTAGTAGTACTATCTATAAAAAATTTTAAAAATAAAGAAAAAAAGTGAAAAACACACACACACTACATTTTTATTATTGTCGGCTAAATTTTTTGGTCCCCGCCCGCCCACATAAATTGATATAAAAAAAATGTTGTTATAAAAAAGATACATTTCGTTAGATACAATTTTTTCCATCGCTACTGTATGTTAAAAAAAAAAATTAAAAATTTTAATGGTACCCTACGAAATGTTATATAAAAAAAGGTATCTCCATCACTTTTTTTGGATCGCTAAAGTCCAAAAAAGAATAAAAAACCACCTGCAAAAACGCCAAAGTTAAAGCCCACATATAATTTTTCTTGGCGTTTTTTCACTCCCATAGACTTCTATGGGAGAAAAACGCCACAATTTTGACAAAAAAATCGCCAGTGGCTCAACATGCTGCGATTATCAACGATCTGAAAAACGCCAAAAAAGAGTGAAAAAACGCCAAAAGGATTAAAAAAAACGCCAAAGTGAAAAACGCCAAGTGGAATAAGAATTTTGCTATTTCTCAATGATTTACAGCTAACGTCTGGCTGCAGCGTTTTTTGCCATGCGGCAGAATTGCGTTTTTCTTGGCGTTTTCACAAAAAAAAAAAAAGAGTGGGATACCAGCCTTACAGACACACAATACAGACATAGACTTAGACACACACTACAGACATACACCTACAGACATACACCTACAGACACACACTTACAGACATACACTTACAGAAACACTCACCTGGCCGTCCGTGGTTTCTTCTTTCCTTGCGGCGGCCGGGACTGACGTGTGACATCGCAGACGTCCTCCTGTGCGGGTCTGCCATCCCCCATCATTCCCGGCCCCAGGCTCACTGTTTTAAAGGGTGCAGCACCGCTTTAGAACAGTGAGCCGCAGTGCAGCAGCAGGGCCGGCCCAAGACATTGTGCTGCCTGGGTCCAAGAATGAAATGCTGCCCTCATTAACCCCCCCCCCTCCGCTGCTGCCTCACCTTAACACACAATCAGGTGGTGCACTGTGTCCGCAGTGTGCGCGCCTTCTTCTCTCCTGTGGCGGCCGCGACTGACGTGCGACGTCAGTTATGTTCTCCTGCGCGTGTCAGCGGAGGAACGTCCCAGATGCCACAGGAGAGAGGAACATTGGTGAGTAAGTTGGGGCAGGCTTAATTAAATTGGCCGTGGCGCCGGCCCTTCTGACTATCTAGCAGTATGGGCTGTGCCGCAGACGCTTTACAACAGCGGCAGCCAGGGCCGGCCCTACTCTAGTGTGGGGTTAAAGGGCTAGCTGCTTTGGGCCCCCAGGAATGACAGGGCCCAGGGCAGCTGCCCCTTTTGCCCAACGACAGAAATAGCTCCGTGCATAGGGAGAGCCAGGGTTCCAGGCAGGAGATTGCTTGAGGTCCCAGCAGTCGGACCATGCCGATCAGACACTTATCCCTTGTCCTGTAGATAGAGGATAATTACTAATATACCAGAGTCCCCCTTTAATTGGGTGTGATTACAGCCTGAGCAGATGGGACTAGCAGAGGGTGGCTTCCCACCCAGGAGACTACTTCACGGGCTGGTGAGGGGATATGTTACAAACTGCAGCGATGGTGAGAATATGCAATTTGAAAGGTGTTCCCCCACCATCCTCTGCTAGTCCTGGCTGCCCAGCTTTAATCACGCCCACTTAAATTGATTGGCAGTACGACAGCTCAGCTCCCTAAGCAGACAGAGCAGAGTGATGAAGCAGGCCCTAAGGGGGCGTGATTACAGCCCGAGTAGATGGGACTGACAAGTTAATTAAAATGATTCTGACTGCCGATCAATATATATTAACACTTATATACTTATATACCATTGCTAATGCTGCAAAAAGATATTTGTAACCCTTAACCTATAAATCAGCTTGCTATTTGCTTGTGACTATGATGGAGACCTTGGGATGATGCCAAAAGAACCAAGATGAGAAGTCAAAAGACAACATATTTGAGGAAGATATAGACTGTATAGAAGGGCAGAGAAATCTGGAATTTTCCAGTATGAGAGTGAGAGGGCAGCATAAGTGAACTTTGGCCAAGAGAGAGATGTGGATGTTTAAATATGCTAATATATACACTGGCACAAAACTCAAATAACCAATCAAAATATAACATGATGATTTTGACGTGATAACTAACCTCCCCTTTTTGTCAAATGAAAAAACCAATGTACTTCCGTGTAATAAACAGAATTCTCTGAGAACTCTTGGGAACAGTTCCTGGGTTTCTTGCTGAGAAAGAGTTTTATACCAACTTTTTTGTCTGGTGTATACTTCTTGTGTTGACACTCAGCAGTATACAGCAGCAGTCACGCACATTTTAAGGCCTCATCCGCACCCATCCCCCCCCAAGGGGACTGCAGCCGGGGGGGGGGGGGGGGGGTACACTTTTCAAACTGCATATCCTTATCATTGCTGCCAGCAGGAATGTCTCCTGGGCATGGTGAGGAAGAAAATTTCACTATACATAACATGTTGCCACGCAATATATATAGTAAAATCTGATGACAGACTCCCTTTAATTGGAGTTACATAAACTGCGTAAAACAGCCTGCTTGTCTGTTATGTGGACTTAGTTGGTCTGCAACTACAACCAGGCCAGATAGGGCACATGTTGTAGAGATTCAGTTGTCATTGGTAACCCTTTAAAGACCAAGCCATTTTTAATTTGTGCATTTTTTTTATTTTTCCCTCTTCGCCTTTCAAAAGCTATAACCCTTATACTTTTCCATCTACAGACCAATATAAGGGCTTGCTTTTTGCGGGACCAATTGTACGTTGTAAAATGACATTAAAGAGTAAAAACAAAAAACTTTTTTTTTTCTTCACACTTTAAGTCCCTCTAGGTGACTTGCATAAGCAATGCTTGGGTTGCTTATAGTGATCAATACTATGTTAAGGCATAGCACTGTTCAGTGAGATCTGCACTCTATTAGTAGGTTGCCCTGTGGCAGGCACAAAGGCCTAGTGAGACTTTTAGATGCCATAGCAATTGAGTAACACTGCGCAAATATGTTACGGAATGGGCATCTGACCTGTCATTTAGGCTCTCCTAATTGCCCTAATCCCTATTGATCACTGCACTTAAGGGGTTAAATGACGGACATATGCATGATCGCAGATGTCCATTATTTACTGTGAGTACCAGATGCTGCTTGTGCACTTGCTTCGTAGAACTCCGGCACTGCATAGTTTAAATGTAAGGCATGGTGCATTAAGGTTCAGGCAGCCATGCTTTACATTTACCTCAGTTCTTAGGAATTGGTTATACATGTATTCACAAATAATACTTTACAGATTTTTCACCATTCCCTTAAAAAAGAAGAAAAAAAAAACAGTGGAAGGAAAAACACAATCACATGGTCAGGGACAGGCCTACCCCCACTTTGCAGCTGGGATAAGTGTTCTTTACTGCTATCTAAAAAACAATATACCAATATCAAGCCAAACAGTGACTGTATAGTGACTATGGTGACTGTAAAATTTTCTTTTCCTTTTTTCCCTCTATCCAGCCCAGACCACCATGAAGACTTCTTCCAACCAAGACTCATCTAGGCTTCACACTTTTCAGGCACTCTCCCCACCCTCTCCCCACCCTTAGTGCCCCAAACGGTAATATTGTAATATTGAGGAAATAAATGGTAATATTTCCTCACACAGTAATAATTCAAACCGGGCCCCCACACTATGAGTGTTGTCTTCTTTAGTATGTATTCTTGATAAAGGCTAACCCTTAGACAAAATGTTGCATTTGGGGAACCAATAAACTACAGCTCTTTTGCACATACCTGAAGCCTTCCATATTTGGTGCCATGGGCTTGGACTTTGTTGCATGTTTGGTATCCATATTGGCCATCCAAACGACAACGGGTGCAGTGGATTAATCCAGTGCTGTCTTCTACTGCCTTGTTGTTTTCTTTAGTAGGTAGCTAGCAGGTAACCTTCCCTCATATTAGCTAATCAGGTATGTAAATCCCCCCACACACACACAATATTAGCCAGACAGGTAGGTAGTAAACAGCCCCCCTCCCTTACTAGCTTTGCAGGTAGTGGGTACCCCTTCGCTCAAATATTGCCCCCTTGTGGCATAAATTTAAAGGAAAAAAAAACATTTGTGGCCCACAGCACAGGGTGGAGGGGTAGGGACCTTAACCCCTTAAGGACGCAGGACGTAAATGTACGTCCTGGTGAGGTGGTACTTAACGCACCAGGACGTACATTTACGTCCTAAGCATAACCGCGGGCATCGGAGCGATGCCCGTGTCATGCGCGGCTGATCCCGGCTGCTGATCGCAGCCAGGGACCCGCCGGCAATGGCCGACGCCCGCGATCTCGCGGGCGTCCGCCATTAACCCCTCAGGTGCCGGGATCAATACAGATCCCGGCATCTGCGGGAGTTCGCGATTTAAATGAACGATCGGATCGCCCGCAGCGCTGCTGCGGGGATCCGATCATTTATAACGCCGCACGGAGGTCCCCTCTCCTTCCTCCGTCCGGCTCCCGGCGTCTCCTGCTCTGGTCTGTGATCGATCAGACCAGAGCAGGAGATGACCGATAATACTGATCTGTTCTATGTCCTATACATAGAACAGATCAGTATTAGCAATCATGGTATTGCTATGAATAGTCCCCTATGGGGACTATTCAAGTGTAAAAAAAAATTTAAAAAAATGTAAAAGTAAAAGTTAAAAAAAAGTGAAAAATCCCCTCCCCCAATAAAAAAGTAAAACGTCAGTTTTTTCCTATTTTACCCCCAAAAAGCGTAAAAAACATTTTTTATAGACATATTTGGTATCCCCGCGTGCGTAAATGTCCGAACTATTAAAATAAAATGTTAATGATCCCATACGGTGAACGGCGTGAACGAAAAAAAAAAAAAGTCCAAAATTCCTACTTTTTTAATACATTTTATTAAAAAAAAAATTATAAAAAATGTATTAAGTTTTTTTATATGCAAATGTGATATAAAAAAAAAGTACAGATCATGGCGCAAAAAATGAGCCCCCATACCGCCGCTTATACGGAAAAATAAAAAAGTTAGAGGTCATCAAAATAAAGGGATTATAAACGTACTAATTTGGTTAAAAAGTTTGTGATTTTTTTTTAAGCGCAACAATAATATAAAAGTATATAATAATGGGTATCATTTTAATCGTATTGACCCTCAGAATAAAGAACACATGTCATTTTTACCATAAATTGTACGGCGTGAAAACAAAACCTTCCAAAATTAGCAAAATTGCGTTTTTCGTTTTAATTTCCCCACAAAAATAGTGTTTTTTGGTTGCGCCATACATTTTATGATATAATGAGTGATGTCATTACAAAGGACAACTGGTCGCGCAAAAAACAAGCCCTCATACTAGTCTGTGGATGAAAATATAAAAGAGTTATGATTTTTAGAAGGCGAGGAGGAAAAAATGAAAACGTAAAAATTAAATTGTCTGAGTCCTTAAGGCCAAAATGGGCTGAGTCCTTAACCCCTTAAGGACGCAGGACGTAAATGTACGTCCTGGTGAGGTGGTACTTAACGCACCAGGACGTACATTTACGTCCTAAGCATAACCGCGGGCATCGGAGCGATGCCCGTGTCATGCGTGGCTGATCCCGGCTGCTGATCGCAGCCAGGGACCCGCCGGCAATGGCCGACGCCCGCGATCTCGCTGGCGTCCGCCATTAACCCCTCAGGTGCCGGGATCAATACAGATCCCGGCATCTGCGGCAGTTCACGATTTAAATGAACGATCGGATCGCCCGCAGCGCTGCTGCGGGGATCCGATCATTCATAACGCCGCACGGAGGTCCCCTCACCTTCCTCCGTGTGGCTCCCGGCGTCTCCTGCTCTGGTCTGTGATCGAGCAGACCAGAGCAGGAGATGACCGATAATACTGATCTGTTCTATGTCCTATACATAGAACAGATCAATATTAGCAATCATGGTATTGCTATGAATAGTCCCCTATGGGGACTATTCAAGTGTAAAAAAAAATGTAAAAAAATGTAAAAGTAAAAAAAAAGTGAAAAATCCCCTCCCCCAATAAAAAAGTAAAACGTCCGTTTTTTCCTATTTTACCCCCAAAAAGCGTAAAAAATTTTTTTTATAGACATATTTGGTATCGCCGCGTGCGTAAATGTCCGAACTATTAAAATAAAATGTTAATGATCCCGTACGGTGAACGGCGTGAACGAAAAAAAATTTAAAAAGTCCAAAATTCCTACTTTTTTTATACATTTTATTAAAAAAAAAATTATAAAAAATGTATTAAAAGTTTTTTATATACAAATGTGGTATCAAAAAAAAGTACAGATCATGGCGCAAAAAATTAGCCCCCATACCGCCGCTTATACGGAAAAATAAAAAAGTTATAGGTCATCAAAATAAAGGGATTATAAACGTACTAATTTGGTTAAAAAGTTTGTGATTTTTTTTAAGCGCAACAATAATATAAAAGTATATAATAATGGGTATCATTTTAATCGTATTGACCCTCAGAATAAAGAACACATGTCACTTTTACCAGAAATTGTACGGCGTGAAAACAAAACCTTCCAAAATTAGCAAAATTGCGTTTTTCGTTTTAATTTCCCCACAAAAATAGTGTTTTTTGGTTGCGCCATACATTTTATGATATAATGAGTGATGTCATTACAAAGGACAACTGGTCGTGCAAAAAACAAGCCCTCATACTAGTCTGTGGATGAAAATATAAAAGAGTTATGATTTTTAGAAGGCGAGGAGGAAAAAATGAAAACGTAAAAATTAAATTGTCTGAGTCCTTAAGGCCAAAATGGGCTGAGTCCTTAAGGGGTTAAGGGGTTAAAGGGGTACTCCCATGGAAAAAAAATTTTTTTTTAAATCAACTGGTGCCAGAAAGTTAAACAGATTTGTAAATCACTTCTATAAAAAAATCTTAATCCTTCCAGTACTTTTTAGGGGCTGTATATTAAAGAGAAATCCAAAAAAGAAATGTATTTCCTCTGATGTCATGACCACAGTGCTCTCTGCTGACCTCTGCTGTCCATTTTAGGAACTGTCCAGAGCAGGAGCAAATCCCCATAGCAAACATATGCTGCTCTGGACAGTTCCTAAAATGGACAGCAGAGGTCAGCAGAGAGCACGGTGGTCATGACATCAGAGGAAATGCATTTATTTTTTGGATTTCTCTTTAGTATACAGCCCCTAAAAAGTACTGGAAGGATAAAAAAAAATTAATAGAAGTAATTTACAAATCTGTTTAACTTTCTGGCACCAGTTGATTTGAAAAAAAAAGTTTTCCACGGGAGTACCCCTTTAATTCTCCCTGTTCTTTTACAATGGAGAGCACGCACAGAACTTCCTGTTGCTAGCTACCACCAGGACGTTTTGTGTGTGCAGTGACCGTAGTGGGGAGCAGAGGAGACCCATCAAACGAGAGGATCAGAAATGCCAAATAGGCAGAAAAGTGTAACTGCATTCATAACAAAGCACACACCAGCATAAAGTCTAAAGCTAGCTAATAGCTCTTGCTTGATTTCAGACGATGCTCTCTGAGAAAAATGGCCTGGACTCCAGATTGAAACGTTGTAGCAAACTAGCAGAAACATTTGTTAAGCTGCTACTCTTTGTCTCACAGAGCATTGCCTAGACTAGATCCAGTTGTACCTGCTTGCAGTGTCTGCATGTTAACAAGTATTCTCATTTACTGACAGCAAATTAACATCTTCAGTCTGAAACATAAAGAATATAAGAAAATACATACCGTGCTTACACTTATTTACCTAAAACCAGAAAATCTTTACCAGGGGTTATATCATAGATTAATCATGTAGGGACAATGACACATTTCCTTACTGCAAATATAATATGATCATCCATAATGTATCAAGAGCTTATTATATTTATATCATTTAGAAATGAAATGCCTTTTAAAGCTGTTTTATGTCATTGCCTTCCCTGGAAAGCTAGAAAATGTTGAGATGCTTAGAAAGAATTTCTATTTAGGGAACCTATGGGAGATATAAAAGGAAAGACAGATTTTCTGAACCCAGAGGCAAGATTTGTATGAACTGCAGTATATCCTAATTACTTACGCATTGTGGCAGATATAAGGCCTTGCATGTGAACATCTGCGTAATTCTGCTCAGTGACGGGAAAATCATATAGAATACTTTGAGTTAGCAATAAGGAATGTAACAACCATGAAATACACAGGTGTTTGTACATATATCTTATCTGAATTATTTAAAAAGACATTAAACCTAAGCTAATCTTCTCTATGGAATCTTGTGTTGTCTGTAAGCAGCTATTATCAGCTTTTTGTGTCCTTCCATGAGATTACTTTCTGGGGGGCCATAAAATGATTCCTTTACCTATAAAGCTGAGCATATACATAAGATTAAGTTGGTCAACTTTGCCCATTTCGTCAGGAACAAGTGTTGGGGAAAAGATAAGTCTTGCATGTTGCTTTCAACATCCCCAGTCCTTTTGTTCTTGGGGAGATAAGTCGCTACCAGAGGTGTCTGGCAGAGGCTTTCTCCTCCCCCTACCCCCCCCATTCAGAATACATGCAAGCTTGACCACGCCAAATGTGCACATGTATGGGGGGGGGGGGGGGGTGCGGAATAGATAGCTGTAGGCTGACAGATATCTATAGTGTATGGCCAGTGTAGAACTTTTAATATGTTTATTTGACCTTGTTCACTCTGGTCTCCACCCATTTTCTGTGGTTTATTTATTTTTTATGTTAGAATTGGTACTTGAAAGACAATGGGGGTGCTATCAGGGTTGCGAGCTTGCATATTTCATTCTAAACATCAACAAATACTAATGCCTAGTGATTGTGGAGCAGGCAGGTAGCGCATTGAGCTCTCGTCTCAGAAGCAGAAAGAAGACTGGGGGACTTAAAGGAGCTGAATGGGAGATGTGGAGGACTGGAGGTAGGTAAGTATAGTTTTTTTCCCCTGATTTTTCCCCAACCCCATCAACCTATGATTTTTTCCCCAAATGCTAGGATCAAAGCTGAGAGGACGGCAGGAGGGCCCTTACCTGCCTCCTCGCAATCCGATCTGTGGCTCGATGCTCCCAGCCAGCCATGCAGGCTGGAGCAATCGAGCACAGATAACACTATGCCTAAGCAAATTTTTGTGCGAATTTTGGCTGTAAGCAAAAAGCAACAAAAGAGCTTACTAAAGTAAATTTCAGTTTTCACTTTGCAGTGGTCTGGGATTTATCAAGTGCGAAAGTCGCACCAAAAGTCGCAACAGCCTCAAAAGCAGCATAAATGTAAGCCAACCCGGACTTGGCTTACAAAACTTGCTTTGGAGAGCGATATTTCATATTTCCTGCCGGGATTGAAGACTTCCCTAATTTATTCCATCCCTGCTACCCCCCCCCCCCCAGCTCATCTCCCCCCAATTTGGGCATCTATTCCTCTGGAGGTACGTTCTCCAGTACTGCGCACAATACTCCAAGTGGGATCTCAACAGTGCTCTGTACAGCAGCATGGGCACTGCTCTATGACATTGTCTGCCTACATTTTAATCCCTTCGAAATACACTGCTCAAAAAAATATAAAGGGAACACTTAAAGGGGTACTCCGGTGGAAAACTTTTTTTTTTTTAAATGAACTGGTGCCAGATAGTTAAACAGATTTGTAAATTATTTCAATTAAAACATCTTAATCCTTTCAGTACTTTTTAGCAGCTGTTTGCTAGAGAGGAAAATCTTTATTTTTTGAATTTCTTTTTTGTGTTGTCCACAGTGCTCTCTGCTGACATCTGATGCCGTATCAGGAACTGTCCAGAGCAGGAGAAAATCCCCATAGCAAATCTATGCTACTCTGGATATGTGTCCACTCAAACGGTCAGAAACAGACTCCGTGAGGGTGGTGTGAGGACCAGACGTTCACAGGTGGGGGTTATGCTTACAGCCCAACACCATGCAGGACGTTTGGCAGTTGCCAGAGAACACCAAGATTGGCAAATTCACCACTGGCACCCTGTGCTCTTCACAGATGAAAGCAGGTTCACCCTTTCACACTGAGCACATGTGACAGACGTGACAGAGTCTGGAGACACTGTGGAGAACGTTCTGCTGCCTGCAACATCCTCCAGCATGACCGGTTTAGTGGTGGGTCAGTAATGGTGTGGGGTGGCACAGCCCTCCATGTGCTTGCCAGACTGCCATTAGGTACCAAGAAGAGATCCTCAGACCCCTTGGGAGACCATATGCTGGTGCGGTTGGCCCTGGGTTCCTCCTAATGCAAGACAATGCTAGACCTCATGTGGCTTGAGTGTGTCAGCAGTTCCTGCAAGAGGAATGCATTGATGCTATGGACTGGCCCGCCCGTTCTCCAGACTTGAATCCGATTGAGCACATCTGGGACATCATATCTCGCTCCATCCACCAACACTCGTTGCACCACACACTGTCCATGAGTTGGCGGATTATTTAGTCCAGGTCTGGGAGGACATCCCTCAGGAGACCATCCCCACCTCATCAGGAGCATGCCCAGGCATTGTAGGGAGGTCATACAGGCACATGGAGGCCACACACACTACTGAGACTCATTTTGACGTGTTTTAAGAACATTACATCAAAGTTGGATCAGCCTGTAGTGGGGTTTTACATTTTGATTTTGGGTGTGACTCCATATCCAGACCTCCATGGGTTGATAAATTTGATTTCCATTGATAATTTTTGTGTGATTTTGTTGTCAGCACATTCAACTGTAACTGTAATGTAAAGACGAAAATATTTCATACGATTAGTTCATTCATTCAGATCTAGATTGTGTTATCTTAATGTAACCTTAATTTTTTTGAGCAGTGTTCAAAGCCTGAAAATTCTCAGGACAGGTCCTATTGTTTTTAATAGGCCAAGTGTACAAGTTATTTTGAGCCTTGGCAACTGTACTGCCTAGCGGGCTTCCTAAATCTCTCCACACCTTATATTCCACAACAGAAATATAGGAACACTTAAAGAAGCACTCCAGGTTAAATTTTTGCCTATATTATGCATACTCACCATCAACAGTCCTACAGCACCATTTGTTTTTCCCAGCACTTCTGCATCTATATGTTTTATTGCAGTACCTTGGTGATCACCAGTCTGTCTCTCCAAACCTTCCAGTGCTTAATGTGTCAGAACAGGATGTCAGTTCTGCGTTCTGACTTTCTGTGAACTAACTACAGGATGACATCATCACCAGATCCCCTCCTGCTAACGTTCGGATTCCACTCTTCTCCTCCCAGCTCCATTTCCTATCTCTATGGGATTAGAATCCATAGTAGTTATAGACCTCTCCTGAAGCTGTGATGCATTTCTTGCTGCAGTTTTTCAGTATTTGCCATGATTTTCCCCAAATTACCATAAAAAAGTTCAATTTACCACAATTGTACAAATCACAGTAAAAATATGTAATTTTTTTAACTGCTATTTTGGGAAATTTGAAAAATTTAGTAAAATGTCAGCATGAAAACAAAGACTTCAAAACACCTCAATTGTTGTTATAAGTGAAATCACTTTTGCCTGATTGCAATATTTATCTAAAAAAAACACACACTTTGAATACAAAAACACATCAAAACTGCATATAGTATGAATTGACACAAACCCTCTCTAATGAGTTCACCTGAGCGAGTACTAGCAGTCTGATTGGATGAACAGGCGCAATGATCAAATGCTCCACCCAATATCTCTGTACAGCCAGAGGTTCCATGGGAAATGTAGGCTACATTATTAATTCATTTCAGTTATGGATTTGCAATGAGATATGGCTGAAAACCCACGCCAGCAACATTAGCTAAAACAGGTAAACAGGTACACAAGAACTTATACATTATTCTCTAATACAGTGGGGATCAAAAGTTTGGGCACCCCAGGTAAAAATTTGTATTAATGTGCATAAAGAAGCCAAGGAAAGATGGAAAAATCTCCAAAAGGCATCAAATTACAGATTAGACATTCTTATATGATGTCAACAAAAGTTGGATTATTTTCCATCATTTACACTTTAAAAATAACAGAAAACAAAAAAATGGTGTCTACAAAAGTTTGGGCACCCTGCAGAGTTAGTATCTTGTACAATTGGCAATTATCAGAGCTTGTAAACGCTTTTTGTAGCCAGCCAAGAGTCTTTCAATTCTTGTTTCAGGTATATTTGCCCATTTTTCCTTACAAAAGTCTTCCAGTTCTTTGAGATTTCTGGGCTGTCTGTCACACACTGCTCTTTTAAGGTCTATCCATAGATTTTCAATTATGTTTAGGTCAGGAGATTGTGAATGCCCAGGCAAAACCTTAAGTTTACGCCTCTTGATGTAATCCCCCGTGGATTTTGAGGTGTGTTTAGGATCATTATCCATTTGTAGAAGCCATCCTCTCTTTAACTTCAGCTTTTTCACAGATGGCATTAAGTTAGCATCCAAAATTTGCTGACATTTTATTGAATCCATTTTTCCTTCTACTAGTGAGATGTTTCCCTGTGCCACTGGCTGCAATACAACCCCAAAGCATGAATGATCCACCTCCATGCTTAACAGTTGTACAGTGGTTCTTTTCATTAAATTCTGTTCCCCTTCTTCTCCAAACGTACCTTTGCTTATTCCGGCCAAAAAGTTCAATTTTAACCTCATCGGTCCACAGAACTTATTTCCAAAATGCATCTGGCTTGTCTATATGTTCATTTGCAAAGTTTAAACGCTGATTTTTGTGGTGAATGTCACGATTCGGCAGGCTGGAAGTGGATCCTCTGTGTCAGAGAGGGATTGGCGTGGACCGAGTCGGTGGACCGGTTCTAAGTTGCTACAGGTTTTCACCAGAGCCCGCCGCAAAGCGGGATGGTCTTGCAGCGGCGGTAGCAACCAGGTCGTATCCACTGGCAACGGCTCAACCTCTCTGACTGCTGAGATAAGCGCGGTACAAGGGAGTAGACAAGAGCAAGGTCAGACGTAGCAGAAGGTCGGGGCAGGCGGCAAGGTTTGTAGTCAATGGTAATAGCAGGAGGTCAGGAACACAGTAGTGGTAAACACAGAGTAGCTTTCTCTAGGCACTAAGGCAACAAGATCCGGCAAGGAAGTGCAGGGGAAGTGAGGTAATATAGCCAGGGAGCAGGTGGAAACTAATTAGGGTGATTGGGCCAGGCACCAATCATTGGTGCACTGGCCCTTTAAATCTCAGAGAGCTGGCGCGCGCGCCCTAGAGAGCGGAGCCGCGCACGCCAGAGCATGACAGCCGGGGACCGGGACAAGTGAGTGACTTGGGATGCGATTCGCGAGCGGGCGCGTCCCGCTCTGCGAATTGCATCCCCGCCGGCAATGTCAGTGCAGCGCTCCCGGTCAGCGGGTCTGACCGGGGCGCTGCAGGGAGAGAAATGCCGCGAGCGCTTCGGGGAGGAGCAGGGACCCGGAGCGCTCGGCGTAACAGTACCCCCCCCATAGGTCTCCCCCTCTTTTTGTCGGGATGTCACTCCACATGGGACGAGGACATTGGGAGCGATTGTAGAGTCTCCTTCTGGGGGACAGTGAAGTCCTGGGTATGCTCATGCACGGCAGACAGTTCAGAAGGAGTGGGAATGGGGAGGGGGGGCAGAGAGTGAGGCTTGGCACGGGGCAGAGTGTCACCAGGACGGGGGCTATGAGGAGGCACGGCACAGTCCTGATAGGCCTTGGGGAGACCAGGCACAGGAGGAGACACTGAGGCTCGACAGACGGGGCTGGGAGCAGACGTGAGGCATTTCTTGCGGCAAGCAGGACCCCAATTCTTGATCTCCCCGGTGGTCCAGTCAAGGGTGGGAGAATGATGCTGGAGTCATGGCAGACCGAGGAGAACTTCAGAGGTGCAGTTGGGCAGAACCAAAAATTCGATTTTCTCGTGATGCAGTCCAATGTTCATAAGCAGGGGCTCTGTGCGGTAACGCACAGTGCAGTGCAACTTGACTCCGTTGACCGAAGAAATGTAGAGCGGCTTGACGAGACGGGTCACCGGGATGCAGTACCTATCAAGCAAAGAGGCCAGAATAAAATTTCCAGAAGAACCAGAGTCCAAGACGGCCACGGCTGAGAAGGAGGAGTTGGCAGAAGGAGACATCCGCACGGGCACAGTGAGACAAGGAGAAGCAGACTCCGTACCAAGAGACTCCAGACCCACGTGAGCTGGGTGCGTGCGTGCGTTTTCCAGACGTGGAGGACGAATAGGGCAATCCACCAAGAAATGTTCGGTACTAGCGCAGTACAGACATAGATTTTTATCCCTACGGTGAGACCTCTCTTCAAGAGTCAGGCGAGACCGATCCACTTGCATAGCCTCCTCGGCGGGAGGCACAGGGGTAGATTGCAAAGGATACCGTGAGAGAGGTGCCCAGGGATTAAGGTCTTTTTCCTGGCGGAGCTCCTGGTGTCTCTCAGAAAAACTCATGTCAATGCGGGTGGCCAAATGGATAAGTTCATGCAGGTTGGCAGGAATTTCTCGTGCGGCCAGCACATCTTTGATGTTACTGGATAGGCCTTTTTTAAAGGTCGCGCAGAGAGCCTCGTTATTCCAGGATAATTCAGAGGCGAGGGTACGAAATTGGATGGCGTATTCGCCTACAGAAGAACTACCCTGGACCAGGTTTAACAAGGCAGTTTCGGCAGAAGAAGCTCGGGCTGGTTCCTCGAAGACACTGCGAACCTCAGAGAAGAAGGACTGTACAGTGGCGGTGACAGGATCATCGCATTCCCATAGTGGTGTGGCCCAAGACAAAGCCTTCCCAGACAGGAGACTAACCACGGGAAAGCCACCTTCGACCGTTCTGTAGGAAATTGGTCCGACAACATCTCCAAATGTAGGGAACATTGTGACAGGAAACCACGGCAGAGTCTAGAGTCCCCATCAAATTTGTCCGGCAGGGACAAGCGGAGGTTAGGAGCGGCCGCTCGCTGCGGAGGAGGTGCAGGGGCTGGCAGAGGAGATGGTTGTTGCTGCTGTAGCTGTGACTGAAGTTGCTGTAGCTGTGACTGAAGCTGCTGTAGCTGTGACTGAAGTTGCTGTGTCATGGTGGTCAAGTACGACAGCTGGTGATCTTGTTGGGCGATCTGTCGGGATTGCTGGACGACCAGCGTGGAAATGTCAGCGATACTTGGCAGCGGCACGTCAGCGAGATCCATGGCCGGATCTACTGTCACGATTCGGCAGGCTGTAAGTGGATCCTCTGTGTCAGAGAGGGATTGGCGTGGACCGTGTCGGTGGACCGGTTCTAAGTTGCTACAGGTTTTCACCAGAGCCCGCCGCAAAGCGAGATGGTCTTGCAGCGGCGGTAGCAACCAGGTCGTATCCACTGGCAACGGCTCAACCTCTCTGACTGCTGAGATAAGCGCGGTACAAGGGAGTAGACAAGAGCAAGGTCAGACGTAGCAGAAGGTCGGGGCAGGCGGCAAGGTTCGTAGTCAATGGTAGTAGCAGGAGGTCAGGAACACAGTAGTGGTAAACACAGAGTAGCTTTCTCTAGGCACTAAGGCAACAAGATCCGGCAAGGAAGTGCAGGGGAAGTGAGGTAATATAGCCAGGGAGCAGGTGTTCTTTAGCCCCTTGGTCCACTGGTATGCCTGCCCTGGTGGTCTGTAAACAACAACCCTTTTATAAACATTCATTACCCAGAAACATGAAGCTGACCACGAGCATTACTGCGCATGCGCTGCTTCCACATTGCATCCAGAAGTGAAGATTGAAGTGGCCATCTTTGACTTTAACAGACAGACAAGGCTTCTCATCTGAACGCACTTCACTCGTCACGTCTGGGAGTAGTTTGGAAGCAGTACATGTGCAATGATGAACCAGACTGGCTACATGCTTATGGGGACAGTTATGAATACTTATAAGGGGGTGTTTTTCAGAGACTAGCTAGGGGGGTGCACCAGTGCACCAAGAGGCTAGAGAACATCCCCAGTTTACCAGAGCGAATTTATATTTTTAAAGTTTTAGTTATATCCTTGCAAAGGCCCAACATACATGGAGGTCAAAAAAACCACCTTTGTGGTCAGCATCACGTGCATCAGCCAGTACAAGCAGGTCAGTGCAGGTGACCATGCCGTCAGTTTCCTTTTAATAGCAAAATGTAATTCTGTTTGTGATATATTATATTTTTGGATTGTACTTTGCTCTAAAAATCCATACCAAGAAAACCCCCAAAGGTTGTGAATGCGTTTATAAATAAATTGTTCCTACAAAATTACAGCATTTTTGTGTAACAAACATATAAACCATAATATTATTAAACATGTAAGCCTGTGGTTATATTATTAGAAAGTCACAAAGTGTACGTTAAAAAAGAAAGCGCTTAGCCTTGAACAATAGCATATGCCTTCATTGTGCATTTTACTTTGATGGTATACCGTGCACTTATTGTCACTTTTATGTTGCCGTAGACTTTAGATGATGGGATAACCATGCCATGTGCTATTAGTATTTACTACGCTCTGCCGTGCAGTGTTTTCAGTCTTTGCTACCAAAGCATGTCATTTTACCACAGGCTACTTACCAATGGTAATCCACTACAGCACTACTTCATCCAACTGGCGCAAATCCAAGTGAAATGCCGGCAGTAGGCAGGCAGGGAGACCCAAACCTGTTGAGGCATTCTCTTCCTGGCAATAGGAGATTAGGCTGACAGTTATTACAATAAATAAGTAGGGGAGGGAGAGGAATGCAACTTGTGTGAGCAGAATAAGTCCATAGGCTGCATCTCGATGGAAGATCAGGGATGCTGCAGTCATGATAGCTAGAAGTTGTTGGGATGTTATGCTGATCTTGGTCAAAGCCAGCCCCGGGCTGCTTTGTTTGGAACGGTGCCGTTTTTGATTATTCGTATGGCTACTGTGTTTGATGCTCAACCTGGACAGACAGGCCTGGCAGGCAGAAACTGCTCAGGCAGATGATGTCAGGAAAGACAAAAATTATTTAGCGCAAGTCTAAGAAGACAGATGACACCCAGCAGGAACAGCAAACCAAATCTGTAGAATCCACAATACAGCTGGCTAGCCCCAGGGGGGATGCCTTTTTGAAGTGGAATAGACATCACCAATGAGCTGTCAAATTAGCTCATAAGGCTGGAAAGTCTGCAGAGATTGAGTTCCTCCAATGGAGAAACAGTTTAATAGATAAAGAGCTATCGTGTATAAAATGGGGAGAAGCTTAAAAATATGAAGTAATCCTTGGTGTTTTTTTATCAACTATTTTTAAGACATAGATACAAGGCAAGCCTGTAGGACAGTGAGCAACAAGTAATACTTTTTAGACGTCTTTAATCTAATCTACTATGAGATTTGGTATAACCCTAGAGCTTGACTTTAATTGCAATGGGTTGGTGTAATAAATCCAAGATCTGAGACCAGAATTAGAAGGTACCTGTCTATCCAAGGGCTCAGTGCAACGCTCAGATATATGGTCACATATTCGCCTCATCATTTTTGCTATAAAACTCACCTTCTGCCTGAAGAAAGCTATAATTCAGTTTTAATAAATCAAGAATAACATTAGGCATGGACAATATAGCGGAATGTTCCAAGGTAGAATTTATAGAATTTAGAGTTTTGTAATAAAGACAGTCAGAATGTCTTATAGCAAAAACAGTGGAAAATATTGGTCACAGAGGGGAAAATAAAGTTAGGTTGCAAACTTGTACATGTGAATAGATTATTATATTTGTATTTTAGATTCACATTACATTAAAAATAAATGTACACTATGTGAAGAAAATTATTTGGACAACTCCTATGTAGTCAACATTTCTAAAATGAGAATAAAATAAAATAAAAAACTCCACTTATTCTCAAAAACCTCTGGCGCTGTTAATATGGAGCATCCAGACATTCCCTACAGCGGCTTCTAGAGGGGAGCGGTAGTATTACATGTTAGGTTCATTCCACCAAGGCTGATCTAATAGAGGGGTACTGGCTTCTATGATAACCACATGCCCGAATAGGTCTCGTTTAGACAACCTAGTCTTTCTTGTCTTAAAGGGGTACTCTGCCCCTAGACATCTTATCCCCTATCCAAAGGATAGGAGAGAAGATGTCTGATCACGGGGGTACTGCCGCTGGGAATCCCCACAATCTATCCTGCAGTATCCCTATCATCTGGTGCACAGAGCGAGCTTCGCTCCGTGCCTGATGACCAGCGATGCAGGGGCCAGAAGATTGCGATGGCCACCACGCCCCCTCCTATAGAATTGCATTAACCCCTTAAGGACCAAGCCCATTTTCACCTTAAGGACCAGAGCCCTTTTGGCACATCTGACCACTTTCACTTTAAATGGACACTGTCACCAAACATTTTTTTTGATATGTTGTAGTACTACAACATATGTCTAATATAGATATATTATATTTTTTTTTTTTACCATTAAACTAGTTTATTTTACATCTGAAAACCGGTCCTAGGGGTCTCCCTCCTAGTGGCAGGCTGCAGGCTGGCGTGACGTCACGCATGAATTCGGACCGATGCCGGACGGACATCGGTCCTAATTCATTCAGCCTGCGCTCGCTCCCTGCCTGCCAATCAGACATCGGGGAGCGAGCACTGAGAGCGCATTGGCTCCCTGGCCTCACCCGCCTCCCGGCATATACACGGTGCTGCTGCTGGACACAGCACTTGGGTATGTCTGGAGCGGGGAGGTGGGGGTGGTTGGTAGCACTGCGGCCATGGTAAATTTATTGTTTTCGGCGTGGGCGGCCACGGGGGGGGGGGGGGGTCCTTATGTGTGTATGATTAGCACCGCGGCCATAACAAATTTACTGTTCTCGGGGGGAGCTGCCCAGGGTGCCTCAAGCCGTTTCACCACTACAACTCCCAGCATGGCCTGACAGCCAATAGATGTCAGGGCAGTTGTAGTGGTGAAACAGCTGGAGGCACCCTGTGTAGATGAACCAAGGGTGGAAGTCGGCCCCCCCAGCAGGCATCAGTGATGTCGTGCCTGCTGGGGAAGTCTGCCTGGTAGTGAGCACACTACCAGGCAGACAAAAATGAATTTTTTATATAGTAAAAAAATAAAAATGAAAAGCAGGGAGGGGGTTAGGGAGAGATGGGCAATAGGCAGGGACAGAAAAAAAAAAAGATGGTGGGAGCTACCCTTTAAGCATTAATAACTCTGGGATGCTTTTACTTTTCATTCTGATTCCGAGTCAATTTTTTCCCAACATATTCTACTTTATGTTAGTGGTAAATTTCCGTTGATACTTGCATAATTTCTTGGTGAAAAATTTCAAAATTTGATGAAAAAATTGAAAATTTAGCATTTTTCTAACTTTGAAGCGCACTGCTTGTAAGGAAAATAGACATTCCAAATAAATGATATATTGATTCACATATACAATATGTCTACTTTATGTTTGCATTATAAAGTTGACATGTTTTTACTTTTGGAAGAGATCAGATGGCATCAAAGTTCAGCAGCAATTTTTCAATTTTTCACAAAATTTTCTAAATCGGAATTTTTTAGGAACCAGTTCAGTTTTGAAGTGGATTTCAAGGGCCTTCATATTAGAAATAACCCACAAATTACCCCATTATAAAAACTGCACCCCTCAAAGTATTCAAAATGACATTCAGTAAGTGTGTTAACCCTTAAGGTGTTTCACAGGAATAGCAGCAAAGTGAAGGAGAAAATTCAAAATCTCCATTTTCTACACTTGCATGTTCTTGCAGACCCAGTTTTTGAATTTTTACAAGGGGTTAAAGGAGAGAAATCTTCCTAAAATTTGTAACCCAATTTCTCTCGAGTAAGGAAATACCTCATATGTGTATGTCAAGTGCTCTGTGGGTGCACTACAAGGCTCAGAAGGGAAGTGGGATTTTGGAGAGTGAGTTTTTCTGAAATGGTTTTTGGAGGGCATGTCACATTTAGGAAGCCTCTATGGTGCCATAACAGCAACCCCCCCCCTCCACATGGCATACTATTTTGGAAACTACACCCCTCATGGAACGTAACAAGGGGTACAGTGAGCCTTAACACCACACAGGTGTTTAACGACTTTGGATGTGTAAATATAATAAAAATTTCACTAAAATGCTGGTTTTCCCCCAATTTTTTTATTTTTACAAGGTGTAATAGGAGAAAATGCCCCCCAAAATTTGTAACCCCATGTCTTCTGAGTATGGAAATACCTCATGTGTGGACGTCAATGCATTTAGGAAGCCCTTATGGTGCCAGAACAGCAAAAAAAAAAAACACTTGGCATAATAATTTGGGAACTACACCCCTCAAGGAACTTAACAGGCAGTACAGTGAGCCTTAACACCCTACAGGTGTTAGATAAATGTTCATTAAAATGTGATGTGAAAAGGAAAAATTAGAATTTTTACACTAAAATGCTGGGGTTACCCCAAATTTTTCATTTTCACAAGTGGTAATAGGAGAAAATGTCACCGTAAATTTGTAAATACATTTCTTTGGAGTAAGGACATACCTCATATCTGGACATAAACTGCTCTGTGGGTGCACACCAGGTCCCGGAAGAGCAGGAACGCAGTCAGGGGCCTTGAGCATTTACATAGCTGCCTATGGAACCAGAACAGCGGGACCCCCGCTCAAGGAGCAATACATGGGCTAAATTACTAAAATGCGGTACAGTGGGACAGGTTATGTTACCAAAACGATGACCCAGAGCATAGCCAAAACTAAAAAATATGTCCACCCCAAACCCTACGCACTGAATGATTATTCTGGGAATGTGATGTGTGTGTCCGTCCCTAACCTGTTGCTTCAAATGCCCACACCGTTCAGGAGCGCTGCACATTTGAGGCAACCTAAAGAAGTCCCAGATGATAGTGACCCATGACCCATTTTTGGAAAAAATACCCCCAGAGGTCTAATCATTTTTTTTTTTTTTTTTAATAAAAGAGTTTTTTGGGCAATTTTGTGGTTTTATTGGGTTAAAATTTGGAATGTACTCTGGGCTTGGTACATTGGGTCAAATTATGGGAAATTTAAATGAATAGGGAAAATTTTGTACTGCGTGGAAGTGTGATACACCCTGAAGCAGTTTTTAATGGAGAGGCCCGGATGATCGGGGCAAGTGTCACAGTGGGAGCGACAACATGCAGCATTGTCAGTGTAATGCAGGCATTTCCGAATAGCCTCGAACTGCCTCCGTGCCATGACCATACTGTAAAGCGGGGTCTGGTAGAGGATGTCCCCGCTCCAGTACTGCCTGACACTGGGTTTTTTGACCAAGCCCATATGCAGCACGAGGCCCCAAAATGTCCTCATTTCGGCTGCATCAATGGCGTACCATTAATTGGGCCTAGCCAAAAGTGAATCTGGGTGGTGGGCGATGAACTGTTGGACGTACAGATTCGTCTGCTCCACCATTAGATTGACAAAGCCGTCACTGAAAAATAACTAAAATAGTCAATTTCAGTGTATCCGGTCTTGTCAATCCGGATTCCTGAGTCGCCAACAAACTCAAGAATCCGTGGCTGATAACCCTCTGGGGTCTCCAGACAGATTCACCGGAAGGGGGCTCCAGTAAGCTGGTCTGGGGGGACCGACTATTATTACGAGCGGCATGGACGCTCGTACTAGTGTCAGCCACTGGGTCACTTTCATGGGGGATGCGTGGCCTCGCCTGGCGGCATTTCCGCCGCCATACAGGGGACCCATCATCAGTGCTAGATGAGGAGGACGAGGAAGAACACAGAAAAGTAGGATCTTCCTCGTCCTCACTGGCAGATTCGGATGCGTATGCCTCCTCCACCGAAAATGCCCGGCGAGCCATTGCCTTTTTTCTACGGTGGCGGGTGGGGAGGGTGTGTGTGTGGGGGAGGGAAGTGTGTAGTGTGTGTGCTTGGTGTAAGTTTTGTATATAACGGTGTGTGATCATAAGTCACACACCGTTATATGGGGGGAAAAAATGCTGCGGCCAAAAGAAAAAGGGGGGGGGGGGGGGAAATGCAGTGCCCTGGGCCCCTAATAGGGCTTGGGTCACGCTGAAAAATCTACGGCAGACCCTTAAGGACCTATATATTTTTTTTTTACTTGGCTCCTTCTCACAGCTCTGCCTGCTGACTGAACTCGGTGGGCGAGCAGAGCTTCGAGAAGGGGACATTAACCCCTCCTCTGCCGGCTGCAATTGGTCAGACGATCGTCCGACCAATAGCAGCACTCCTGGGGGGTGACGGGATCGCCAACTCCCCCTAGCTACAGGAAGTGATTGGCGGTGTATACTACACTGCCGATCACCATGTGACCCGTATGACCAGAATCGCCGCAAAACGCCTCAGGTCTCAAGACCCCCTGGGCATTGGCACGGGATGCCTGCTGATAGATATCAGCAGTCATCCCGGTCCCCACCCTCCGGGGACCGAAGTTCCCACGGGTGTACAGGTACGCCCTTGGTCCTTAAGTACCAGGGTGTCAGGGCGCACCCATACGCCCGTGATCCCTAAATGGTTAAAGGACATATGCAGCGCACAACAATTGCTTTTCCCATACAGCAGAAACAAAAGTTATATAAATTTCCAATAAACTTGCGTTTTCTGTCTTTCACCGTTCATCTGTAATTCCTTCCTGAGCTGTGTACAGGAAGCTCAGTAGTTCTCCCAGCTAGTGTGACTTTCGAGCCCATAGAGCTGCATTAGGCAGCCATATTAGGCTCGGAACGTCACTACTCCCACTATGTACCAGGGTTTTATCCCTCCCGTCCCCCTCCTGCTCTCCAGCCTGACGAGCCGCCCCTTATGAATATTCTGTGGAGTCAGGGTGCAATGCAGGTTAGATGCAGGGCAGATGTTATGTCCCAAGGGGCAGATGGTATTAACCCCTTCTTGTCATGATGCCATGGCGTGGGAAACCGCTGATCCTGGGTTAGGCTGGGGCAATGAAGACACCAATGCCAGATTAAGGATAACAGCAGCTTTACTGAGGCAAGACAGGTGATATAGTCTTTGCAGTACAACCAAAATATCCCAGGGAGGTGACCAGTCACATAGGGAAACCTCGCAGGCTTGCTGGGACTTGCAGTAGTTAGACTGACTTTAGTGCAGGCCACGGTGACTACAGATGGACTTGACAGAGATGGTGACTGACAATAAGATGACTTGACTTACTGATGACCGACTGGTGGCTGCAGGACTTTATGCTTGAGACCTCCAATGGTCTGGACACAGACACTGGAACAACTTGACTGCAGGAAAGAGAGAGATTGCAGCCACTCCCCTGGTTATAGAGGGGGGCTGTGCAAAGAGCCCATAGATCACTTGGGGTTCACCTGCTCAGCCCTCTGGGTAACAATCATGTGGTACAAACATTAAGGCAGCAGTACATTAAATGAGGCAAACCTATATACATAATGGGGGTATGCTGCAGGGGAGCCCTGGGGACATGCAGGGACTCTGCCTGACAGGGCAGGAGGACAGTACGGGGCCACATCTTTCCATACTGGGACATCACAAACTCCCCCACACTTTTCCCAATTTGTCTTGTCTTCCTTCTTTATCTTGTTTTTTTTTTTTTTTTTGTAGTTCGGGGTCCCTTTCCTTCTTCACCTCTTTGGTATGAACTTGGATCAAGATAAACAAGTTTTGGTTCAGCACACATTTTTATAGCTAACAGGTGTGCATTTTATGAGATTTACCATGTTCAGTAGCTATTTCTGTGTGAAACGTAATCAGTTTGATTTTGGAGTCCATCTTATCCCAGTCATAAAGCTTGATTTGATTTACATACTGTTTGTTAACAGTAATATTTTATTGCCTTTATGTTAAAAAAAATCTCATTTTTGAAAAACCAATATGACACAAGATGAAGGATGCACTTACCGCAGTGGCAAACAGTATGAACTTCGCTTTATTTCAGTGGAATCCAAACGGACAATAGCAGCATATAGTGGAGGACAGGGAGTGCAGCACGCCAAAGACACTGGGAAGTTACATCCTTTTCACCCACGCATGCAAGTGACCACACCTGCCAGTGACGTGAATGCAGGAAAATACCTCCCAGTAGACATGTCACTGGTCAGGTGTTTCAGGTAAATCATGTGACATAAACACATAAAATCCTTATTGATTACATTACTGCCCCCTAGATTGTAACTAACACCAGTGTGGAGTTTCAGACACCATTTACAACTCCCACATCTATGGGTGCCATTTGGTATAGATTTCTTTAACCAATCTTCATTTTTCTTTTTGTTCCCATACTTGCTTCTCATAAGGGTATCACTTAAATTAGGAACGCAATTAAGGGGCTCTTGGTACTGTATACCATGAGGATGGGGTCTTTTTGGATCAAAAAACAATTTTTCTCAATCACGTTTCACAGTGCTAGACATAGGGCTGTGTTTGAAAGTGAAACAAAATCTATGTTCACTACTGTCAATCTTTTTTTGTGGTTGCTTTTTATGTAGTTGTTTTCTACCCGAGTTATGAATGAGTTTATCCCTATCCTGTCTTCTGGCTCTTAAGTAAGCTGTATCTAAGATATCTCTAGCATATCCTCTAGCTAAGAGGCAAGATGTAAGAGTGCTGGCTTGTTGGTCAAAAGTGTCAAGGGTACTGTTTATTCGCTATAGTCTCAGATATTGCCCATAGAGCACTGCCTTTTTTTTTTTACATGTGGGGGATGGTAACTAGTGTAATGCAGCAGCAAATTCCCTGCCGTGGGCTTTCTATATCCCACCTTTTGCAATGATTCTCCTTTAACCTGTACAAAAACATCAAGAAATTAAAGTTCTGTGTAACTTGTTTTAAAAGTAAAGTGTAGGTTCATGTCTTTGATTAAAAAAAAACACAAATGCAATGAAGTCTGTCTCTGATCCTGTCCATATAATTAAAACGTCATCAACAAATCTTACGTAATTCAGAATATGTGACTGAAACGGGTTTCTTGAGAATATATATATTTTTTCTCCAACATTGCCACATACAAACAAGCCAGGGTACACGCCACTGGCGTACCCATGGCCACTCCATTTTTTTTGAGTGTACCATTCTTTGTTAAATTGGAAGATGTTATTGGACAGGACCAGAGAGAGCACTTCAATGATAAATTCCACGCATTCTGCAGTTCAATAGTAGCTCTGAGATGCACTGTAATGCTTTTTCTTGATTTATGCTAGTGAACAAACTTTCTAGATCTAAAGATGTTAATAGGCAACCCTGTTGCCAAGGAATTTCACTTACTGCTTCAAGAAATTTGTTAGTGTCCTTTACTAGCGCTGGTATATCCTTTATGAGGGGATGTAATCTATGTATTTAGACAATGGTTCAGTTGGAGACCCCACACCGGAGACAATAGGTCGTCCGGGGGAAGTCTCTAACGTTTTGTGAATCTTTGGCAAAAAGTACCACTGAGGGTACTTACGGGTGGTGGGGAACAATTTGGTGGCAGTAGCATGTAGTTATAACACCTCTTTCTATATTCTTTCTGAGGAATGTTTATAATTTTGTTAGTACTTTTTAGAGATGAGCGAACTTACAGTAAATTCAATTCGTCACGAACTTCTCGGCTCGGCAGTTGATGACTTATCCTGCATAAATTAGTTCAGCTTTCAGGTGCTCCGTTGGGCTGGAAAAGGTGGATACAGTCCTAAGAAAGAGTCTCCTAGGACTGTATCCACCTTTTCCAGCCCACGTGAGCACCTGAACTAATTTATGCAGAATAAGTCATCAACTGCCGAGCCGAGAAGTTTGTGACGAATCGAACTTACTGTAAGTTCGCTCATCTCTAGTACTTTTCTTAAAGGATTCATGGAAAGACGCTCATAATTAACAGGGTCTGATAACTGGCGTAGAGCTTCCTTTCTATAATATTCTTCGAACATCAAAACTATATTTCCCCCTTTGTCGGCCTTTTTTTTTTTTTTTTTATAATAACGTAAGGTAAGTAATGCTTTCAATTTCTTGAGGGCTTTTTTCAGCAAGCATTAGATTTGGACCATGCTCATGATATTTTAATGCTCTAAAGGTATACCCTTACGTGGAGCAAGTATTGTAACAAAAAGAGAAATGAAGATTGGTTAAAGAAATCTGAACCAAATGGCAACTAGATGTGGGAGTTGTAAATGGTGTCCAACTCCACACTGGTGTTACAATCTAGGGGGCAGTAACGTAATCATTAAGGATTTTGTGTGTTGTCAGACAAATTTAGTGTATGCAATAGTATGTGATTGAGAGCATTTCTATGTGGGCAGTACCACTCGCCCGACGCATACCCGGTTCCGAGAACACATTTATTCTTTTAAGTCCAAAAAAGGATCCCCCCCCCCCATGTTATACAAAATGTTAATGAAGTGCACGGAGGAAACCCACTCTTTTTAAAATTCTTTGGACTAGAAAGGATCCCCATAAAAGAAGGCACAAAAAGAATACCTTACTGCAAACATAAGCAGTTTGGATATTGCAAACCATAGATCTTGGTATCTTCTTATAAGTTATTCATACTCATTGTAGTAATAATGCATCTCTTGTGAATTTAAATTTTTTTTTTTGTATCATGGTTTTTAGGTCACATGATTTTCCTGGAAACACCTAACAGTGACATATCTGCTGGAAGGTATTTACCTGCATTCACATCACTGGCAGGTGTGGTCTGACAAAGCCTGCATGCGGCGGGGGGGGGGGGGGCGGGGGTTAAACGGCTGTAACTTCCCGCCATCTTTGGGGTCCTGCCCTCCCCATCCTCCACTATATGCTGCTATTGTCCGTTTGGATTCCACTGAAATAGTTCACACTGTTTGCTGCTGCAGTGACTGTATCCTTCATCTTCTGTCATATTGGCTTTTTTTTTTTTTTTTTTAAGCGTTTTGTGCTATATTTGGGAAAGCACCTCCGTTTACATGGTTATACATTCTGTGCCTGCTGGTGAAGTCCAGTTAGTGATTGTAAAATTTGCTGTGGCAGGAAGAGGTTAAAAATACCAATGCCTATAAAACCCCTCCATGGTGCACAGCTATCTCTCTATATATTTTAGTGGGTTTGACCAGAGCTGGACATTTTGTTATCAGTAAACAACCCTGTTATGGTATAGCACAGTTATTGCTAGAGAAAAGTACACTGCTTACACAGAACAGGCTGGCATTACTTTTGAGGAATGTATTACTGTACAATAGTATGGATGGCACATGGTTGATGTACTGTGTTTGCAGGGTGCTGTGTGAGCAGAAAAAAAACAAGCAAACAGTAAATCATGGAGGATCACAGCAAAGTGAAAGTAGGTTTGCATCACAAAAGCAGCTCTAGTCTAAGCAGTGCACGTCAACAAATCACGATTAACAGTCAGACAAAAAGGTAGGGAGATTACATTTAGGAGGCAGCACTGCACAAGGTAAGAACACAAGTACTTTCACAGGGGACAGTTGTCCAGACCCGAGTTGTAGAGGATAAAAAGGAAAGCATAGATTTATCTTTTAGGCAGAGCATCTAAAGGAGATTAACAGACTTAGGATGCATGCAGTATTTAACCCCTCTAGGAATAGGGATCAACCGATTATCATTTTGGCTGATATTAAAGGCCAATATTCACGATTTTGGACATCGGTATCTGCAATTACATTGCCGATAATGCCCCGCACCGCCTCCCCAGCCAGAGACCACCGCCACCCCATTGCCTCCCCTATCCCCGGTTTTATAATTACTGGTTCCTGGGGCCCACGCTACTTCTGGCTCCTGTGACGTCCTGTGCAGCGCAATGACAAGTGACTTCCTCAACGCGACGTCAGTCAGTGCGCACAATGAAAGCTCAGGATGCTGCCGGAGCCAGAAGTAGCGCGGACCCCGGGAACAGGTAATTATAAAAACGGGGATGTTGGAGGCAATGGGGCAGCGGTGGTGGTTGGACTAAGGAAGACCCCAGGACATGCAGGGGGAGAGAAGTGGGTGGCGGGGGGAGAAGGAAATAGCCGATAACTTATACCAGAATATCGGTATAAGTTATCGGCTATCGGCCTGAAAGGTCGCAGATTAATCGGTATCGGTCCTAAAAAATAAAAAAATAAATAGATATCGGTCGATCCCTATTTAGGACGCAGGGTTTTTCAGTTTTTGCATTTTCATTTTTTCCTCATCACCTTCTAAAAATCATAACACTTTAAATTTTGCACCTACAGACATATATGGGGGCTTATTTTTTGTGCAACCAATTGCACTTTTCAATGACAATCATTTCACTACAAAATTTAATGCAAAACAAGAAAAAATTTGTGGGCCAAAAAAAAAAAATATGCAACTGTAACTAACTTTTGGGGGCTTCCTATTCTATGCAGTAAAATGACACCGTGGCTGACATTTATCATTGTCTTTAGACTTTTTTTTTTTTTTTTAGAAAAGGCGCAAGCAGGGTTTATTTGGGCCTTTTGGTTTACACATTTCTGCTGATTTTGAGTTGCAATCCACTGATTTTGGCAATACACATGATATGGACGTGTTTTATGAACTGTGCACCTTTTTGTAAAGAAGGCGCAAAGCCAATGAAAAATCTCAAACTACACCAGCCCAGACTTAGCCTAGCTGTGTGGTGTATGTGAAGAGAGAAAATGTGACCTGCACAAAATTTATCAAATGCTCTGTGACCGTTTAATAAGTTTGTTTCTCCTACACATTATCAGCACACAAAAAAAAATAAGGTTTAGAAAAATGCTTCACTTACATCAACAATGATAAATGCCGACCCATATCTTTATTCTGTAGGTCCATAGTTACAAGGATACCTCATTTATATAGGTTGTGTTTTATTTTACTACATGCACCAAAATTAGTATGTGTAAAATTGTCATCTTCTGACCCTTAAACTTTTATTTTTCCATATACGGGAATGTGTGAAAGCTAATTTTTTGCACCATGATCTGAAGTTTTTATCAGTACCATTTTCGTTTTGATGGGACCTTTTGATCGCCTTTTATACATTTATTTAGGGTATACAGAGTGACCAATAATACGCAATTTTGGACTTTGGAATTTTTTTTATGTGTATGCCATTGACTGTGCGGTTTAATTAATAATTAATAAATAATTACATTATTAAATGTAAACAAAATGTTCGTGTTACTGTATGACTGAAGTGACAAAGCAGAACATGGCTCTCAAAAGCATAAGGTTAGAAATAGAGATGAGCGAAGTTACAGTAATTCGATTCGTCACAAACTTCTTGGCTCGGCAGTTGCTGACTTTAGCCTGCATAAATTAGTTCAGCTTTCAGGTGCTCCGGTGGGAGACTCTCTCCTAGGACTGTATTCACCTTTTCGAGCCCAGTAGAGCACCTGAAAGCTGAACTAATTTATGCAGGCTAAAGTCAGCAACTGCAGAGCCGAGAAGTTTGTGATGAATCGAATCACTAACTTTGCTCAACTCTAGTTAGAAACCTCTGCGCTCAAACTTTATTGAAGCAGTTTTGTTAAGACTCAAAGTCAGGAAAGCTGAAACAAAAAGATACTGGAAGAAAATCACACAGAATAATACAAAGACATAAAAAGTTTTTGGTGACAGATACTCTATGGGGCTGCAGGCGATAGAAGGGAGCTATAATTCGCTATCTTTGGCAGTCCCAAACTCACTGATTGGAGCTTAAAGAGGCTGTCATTATGAAAAATGGTTTTATATTTTGTAGTACTACTGATAAAAAAAAAAAAAAAAAAAAAAAAAAAAAAAAAAAAAAAAATGGAAATATACATTAGAAAAAAAATAATTTTTACTAAAAAATTTAAATAGCTGCCACTAGGGGTATCTATCTTTATCACAGACTACTCTGTATTTTGCAGAATACTTGATACCGGCAGTAAAGTGTGTTGGTATCCAGTATAGGAGATCACCATTGCACCACTACAGCCTTCTGCTGTTGCTAAACTACAACTCCCATGATCCCATGATGGCAGTTGTAGTTTTGCAACAGCTGGGGATACAATCTTTGTAAAAAAAAAAAAAACTGTTTTAGAGCTGTGTATTCTCCAGCTGTGTGCCTCCAGCTCTTGCAAAACTACAGACAAAGGATGTGTGGGCATGCTGGGAGCGGTAATTTTGCAACAGTTAAAGGCAACACTGCTCTAACAGTGCTTTACAAACACTCCCACTCCAGCTGCTGCAAAACTACAACTCCCAGCATGCTTGAACAGTCAAATATTTATCTCCTGAATGTCCAAGAAGCTGATCAGACATTCAGGAGTCTGTGAAAGCTGAATGACACACAGTGACAGCTATGTTGAATAGCATCCAGCTTTACTAGGAACATATAGAAAATGTATGCATACGAACTACTGTGCAGTGATTTGCAGACAGCCAGGCTGTTCCCAGATTCAGAGCAGATGAGTCATCCACAGTGAGGGAGCGAGATGGACACGCCCCCTCCATAAGGCAAGAACACAAAGCAACTGAGCAACATATAAATGCCATTTGTTAGGGATATATTGGTCCTAGACACATACAAATGATATGTACATTATCAGGACTAGGTACTGAGTAACATCACTTTTTTAGCACTATGATCGGTACGCTTTAAGCGCACATGCTCGACTGTTGGTCTGTTTGAATCAGGATACGGGAACACTACTTATTCCGCACCTCACTGCCGTGTTAGATCTCCAAGTTTAGTGAGCCATAAGTAGGCTGTACTACGAGACCACAGAAATGACAGTACACTGCAGTACAATAGTACAGCAGTAAAACAAAAACTATATAGTACCAGAATTGTACTGACCGGCAGTATAAAGTTAACATTTTGAAAAAAGGAAAAAAATATTCACACATTTTTTGTAGGGATCCACAGATCTCGTTTTTTTAGGGCCGATACCGATAATCGGTGGAGGTCAGGGCCGATAGCCGATAACTTATACAGGAATATAGGTAAAAGTTATCGGCTATTTATCCCCGCTCGACACCGCTGCAGATCATTGATTTAAAGCAGGCGCTTTAAATCAATGCATTGCAGTGGCTTTTGCGGTTCCATATGCCACTGCCGCCACCACCCGCTTCTCTCCCCCTACCTGTCAGGGTGGTCCGGGCCATCCATCCTTCCTGTAGTGTCCGGCGGCATTCCGGGTGGAGGGTGAACCGGTCCGGGCTGTCCTTCTCTGGGGGTTCTCTTCTCCACTCCGGGCAGGCTCCGGCCTAGTACGCTGCATAGACGCCGCTGCGCAGTGACGCCCGTGCGCAGCGACGCACCTGACGTCACGGCGTAGCGGCGTCTATGCAGCGTACTAGGCCGGAGCCTGCCCGGAGTGGAGAAGAGCACCCCCGGAGAAGAAGGAAAGCCCGGACCGGTTCACCCTCCACCCAGAATGCCGCCGGACACTACAGGAAGGAAGGATGGATGGCCCGGACCACCCCCATTACGGGCAAGTTTATTTTTTTTTATTGACTCTGAGGGTGGGGGAGGGGCCCGATCGGTATATCGGTATGAGCAAAAATCCATACCGGTATACCGCCCAGCACTACGGTGGGGGATGCGGTGCGGTGGGGCGGTCGCGGTGCAGTGTGGCGCGCCGGGGCATTATCGGCAAGGTAATTGCCGATACCGATAATGCCCAAAATCGTGATTATAGGCCATACCCATAATCGGTCGATCCCTAATTTTTTGTTTTGAAATACATGAGATCATAACCTGGCAACAATATAGATAGGAATCTAAAAAAAAAAAAAAAAAGACACACACAAAAAAACTAAGTCAGCAGTAGCCACCTTTATTGGCACAGTGTTCTATAAAAACAAACAAAATGCAACAATAAAAAAAAGTTACAAAGTCTAGATTTAACATAATACAGTGATTAAGTATTATGTAAACTATTGTTAATTTGCATATATTATGTTTTGCATTCTGTTGACTTTCCAGAAGGTTAACTGCTTAAAATAAATAAGAAAATGTTGCCTTGCTAGATGCTTTGCAAATACTTTTTAGACCTGTCATATGCAAATGCAGTATGGACATAAAGGAAGAGAACACACACATCTGTGCCTGTAGCTGCGCAGCTAATGCATATTAGTATAGATTCTGTTCTTAATAAAGACCAAGGCTGGGAGGTGCTGACGAATGCCAGGATAATGCTGTATATGACTAAACCACCGAGACACATTGATGTAACTCTCTTTTTCTTGGATTGAAAGGTCCGCCTGAAAGAAAAGGAAAAATCTTTAAAATCTGAATTCAATCATAAAAGTTATGAATCACACTAAAACCTGTTCCTTTGTAACCACGTTATGATCTACAATTTTGTTTACATTATTGTCATGGCTTCTAGATAACTGGCCAGTCAGGAGTCTGTTTAGGTATCCGTATATTTGATGGAGGTGTGAACAAAGCCCAAATACAAAACACTGTTGTAGATTTACTGCTCAGATCCTTAATTTGTGAATTTTTATGCATACCAGCTACTGATTGCTTCCTGTTCATACACAACAGGTACTTTACCTCTTCTCAACAATAGGAATTTGGACTAGCATGGAGGACTATCCAAAACACTGGAGCTTTAGTTGGGACTGGTACTTAGATAAGCTGTAGAAAAGTCAACTTAAAAAAGTTAAACTTAAAGCATACCTGTCCCCTCAAGTGAGTTTACATAGTAAGGCTGAGTTCACACCATGTTTTTGCAATACAGTTCCCGTATAAGTTTTCAATTTGAAAACCGATGGAACCTTATTAAAAAGCATATATATTGACTCTCCCTCGAAAACCGTATGTCAAACGATGCATCCGGTTGTGCATCTGTATGGTTTTGTCCATTTTTTCCCCATACCCAAAACCGTAGCCTACCACGATTTTTGATCTGGGTGAAAAACTGTATACTTTTATCTTTTTTTTTTTTTTTTAACATGGGAGTCAATGTATGTGCGTACGGTTCCATCCAGTTTGCACCATACGGTTTTTGACTTTGCACATGCGCAGTGCACACCGAAAGATTTTTTCTTGGAATTTCAATCAAACAAGTGAAACTTTATTCATAATGGAATGAAAAGTTAAAGACTTAAGGTTTTTTTCTTATTTAAAAAAAGGGATGTAACTGGACATCAATTTCCAAACCGTATACGGGTTAAAATTTGTACACACCTTTTGATACAGTTTAGTCCAGTTTTAAGGAATCTGTTTTTTCATCAAAAACCTGAAACGGGAACTGTATTGCTAAAACCTAGTGTGAACCCAGCCTCAGCTGTTCTAGGTGTACATCATGAATAATATTTATGGCCATTATAGGACTTGAATCTGGCATTTTTTCCCCCTGATCTCAGATTGAGAGTAGTTAGAGACTATAAGCATAAAAGACATACAGCAGTCCTGAATATAGATATGAGTAAAGCTCTGGAAGTGGGGGGGGGGGGGGGGGTGGATGCTGTACACACATCCCTCTCTTTCTCCTCTCCTTGGACATCTATGCAGTAAATTGAGAGAAAACAAAGGTACCATCACAACATTTCCCAAAAAGCATGTGACACCAGTGTTGGGTATTAAGAACCGGTGAACAAGGTCACCTAATGCGTACACCAATGATGGGATCAGAAATAATATACAAAAATAATATTGTAATATTAGTGATCAGCTATTTCTAAAGGAAGGATTTGGGGGGGGAAGACTAAGGGAATGGAAAGGGGGAGGGGAATAAGGGAACAGGGGAGGGCCTAGTGTGTACAGCCCATAGCTAGATATCCCTACTAAGAGTCCCTTACTCTACCCCTATATCCTAGGCGGATTTGACGCCCTGATAAGGGCAGCCCCGCAATGGAACCTATACCTCCTCTTTCCTAGTGTCCCTGATTAAAGACAATGGCCCTGATTTACTAAGAGTGGAGTTCTCTTTGTGGGTTTTAATTCCCTACAATTTTTTTCCACGGTATTTACTAAGTTTTCCCTACATTTTAATTTTTTTTTTTTTTTTTTTTTTTTTTTTTTTTTTAACATGCTCTGATCTGTAGAGTTTTCCCCAGCTCAAAACCACCAAATTTTCTGTGGAAACCTTCGTAAATCTGTTTTTTGTGTGAAAATGCCCCCTTTTCGGGTTCTCGCAATAAAAGAGAGTTATCGGGTTTACAATAGTAAATCAGGGCCGATGTAGGAATAGGGTGCTCTCTGTCTGACTAAAGGAATGCTATCTATCTAGTAGGATAGGAGAAGGGCAACAATCCTGCAAAAGCCTAATGCTTTTGACACATGGTGTGAAAATAAAAACAATGAATTTTAGTGACATGTCAATGTGGCAAACTGTACCCTTAGGGTGCGTTCACACATCGGAATTCTCGCGGATGAATTCCGCGAGCGGAGCTTCTGCCTGGTGGCCGCCGCCGAAAGTACTTCGGTGCTAGGGCCGCAGGGCACTGAGCTGTCACCATTGACAGCTATGCAGTGCTCGCGGAATCCGCGCAAAGAATGAACATGTTCTTTCTTTGCGCGGAACACTTTCAGCGGCGGAAATGTCCGCCGCTGAAATTCCGCAGTGTGAACGGGTCTCGCGGAAACCCGTTCACACTAATGTTAAAGTTCACACAGCTGAATTCCGCCAGGAAATTCCGCGGGAATTCCGTAGTGTGAACGAGGCCTTACATGGTCGCAACACTTGTAGATGACCCATGCTGCCTGATAAGTAGCCACAAATATACCTCTTAACAAATTACCTAGGCAATAGTCATATATTGTAGCCTTGTTGCCACACTAAAACACACAGGAATTTAAATATGCAAACTGCAACTTATCTGATCACAGACAAATCACTGCCACGAGTCCCGACGCATTTCTAGCCACAGTTAGTGAGGGGACGATGGGGGGCTCCACTGGTACATGTAACTCCATAGTAGGGTGATGGCTGATGAACATAGCCTGCACGTGGTGGGGAAGGGAGGACCAAAATTTTTGTATATTATTTCTGATCCCATCATTGGTGTACGCATTAGGTTACATAGTTCACCGGTTTTTAATACTAAACACCAGTGTAGGTGATGATCTCTCTTTATTGAGGGTATCTGTGTCACATGTATCTGTGATGCTTTTTGGGAAATTTTATTATGGTACCTTGTTTTTATTCTAGGAAAATAATAAATGTTAAGTTTAACAGTGATATTGTTGGTTGGAGAACACTAAAGTAATATTGTAGTTACAGTGATTTGGTTGAAATTGAGAGTAAATAATCAGTGCAAGTGGCAGGGTGGAGAAGTTGCCTCTAGTAAGATATATTACAAAGCTTCTGTTATCCTTTTGTATTATTAATTTATGCAAGTTTTTTTTTATTTTTTTTTTAAGTTGACAGACACAAAGTTGGCAAAAAAGCAGTCATATGCCTATACTGCAACAGTGAAAAGGACTTTGAATGGTGTGGTGGTGAAGCATGTATGCTACTACAATAAAGTTTATAGGACTGCCCGACAGCCGAGTACTCTAAACCCTAGAGAGTCCGTTTAAAACACCGAGGGGAATTTATTAAACCATTTAGACTTTTTTTTTTAAGCACTTTGTGCAATGGTCACTCATTTATATTGTGTGTGACTTTGTGAAATGTCACACAGGCAGATTCAATAGAAGTTATCACAGGGCAGGTCAACCCTGCCCTATGGAACTGGTTCGAAATGGCTGTATGCTGTAAAACTATTTTTTTAAGGTCCGTGTGACATTTGATACAATTGTCATGCCCCCGCCACTTCTCTGCAACATTTAACTAGAATATAGTAGAACAGTTCTGTGGCGATTCATCAGTGTGCTATTTGATACATTTGGCACATGTCTACCACTTTCTCTGCAACATTTGCGGACTAATAACTGCCAAAACTCACACCAGATTTGATACCTTGCCCTCTGTATCCCAAAAGAAGAACCACCACCACCACCACATTAAAGGGCTACTCAGCTGCTCAGCATTTGGAACAAACTGTTCCGAATGCTGGAGATGGGAGCTTGTGACATCATAGCCCTGATCCTAATGATGTCATGCCCCACCCCCTCAATGCAAGTCTATGGGAGGGGGCGTGGCAGCTGCCACGCCCCCTCCCATAGACTTGCATTGAGGGGCGGGGCATGACATAGCCCTGTCCCATCATGACATCATGCCCCACCCCTCAATGCAAGTCTATGGGAGGAGGCGTGACAGCCATCACGCCCCCTCCCATAGACTTGCATTTAGGGGGCGGGGCATGACCTCACAAGCTCCCGGCTCCAGCGTTCAGAACAGTTTGTTCCAAACGCTGAGCAGCGGAGTACCCATTTAAGTGTGACTTAGCACACTATTATATTGCCTCTGTCTGTAAAAATACTTACTATGATCGGATGCAACCCATAATAGATTAAGATATCAGCCAAAGTGATTTTATTTCCTGCCATGTACACTTTATCCTCCAAATAGGAATTTAGATCCTAGAAAAAAAAAAAATATTAGAGTAATAGATTAATATTAGATAGTACATCCTATAATATAGTACGTTCTGCACAGCATTCTGGGATAGCTAGTTATTTTTTCATTAGATGACTGCACAGTAGCAAATAAGCAAACCTAACTGAGGAGAAACACACTGGTACGGGAACTTGTGAGCCCGATGGAAAGCAAAAATGTGAATGCAGCTTTATTTGGGAATTTATAGTAAAGACTCAGTGGCAAAACTCATAATAGACAGTGTCAGACTCAATGTAGAGCCCCTAATGCAGCCAAAGGCTGTCCGGGCATGCTGGGAGTTGTAGTTTTGCAACAGCTGGAGGCACACTGTTTGGAAAACACTACCCTAATGAAAGCCTCACAACAAAATCCCCTTTCCGTGCCTTTTTTTTTTACCTTCTATTAACAGCTGTTGTGAATAACATCCATTTTCATTATAACAAGGTGGAGGGTTCCCTTTAGGGGGCTCCTACATGAGGCGGTGCTGTCCAGCCACTAGCACACATGATTTACCACTAATACTTAGAGGCACACCATTTGGAGAGTTCAGCTACAGTCAGCAAATCAGGAACGCATCACTGTGTGTAAGAGCGCCCTTAGGCAACCGAATAGTTAATCCAAACAAGTACATAAGCCTTTAACTACTATTAAAAGTGTGCCTTCATTTATACTAACAATAAAAACTCCATCCTACTATAACAGAATTCTCCTGACTGACCTTTAGTGTAGTTCTGATGTCTTCCCTGGAGGATAATCTGTCTATGCGTGTTGTTCGGTATTCGAGCCATTGCTGCACAATTGCCTTCTCTTCCAATGAAACACCCAACAGTTCCTCTTTCTTGGCTTGTGCAACTAGATGGGAAGCAATGGTGGCAAGACCGGCTAAGCTGGGACCTTTATTGGTCTGAAGCATAGGAATCTGCACATAAAGAGAAAAGAATTAACAGTATTTTAAAATATTGAGTAACATTCTAGCTGACTGCACACTATTCAGGCCAACATATACCGGTATGCTCCTCTGCTACCTCTAGTGACTGCAAGTAATCAGACCCTAAAAGGCTTTAATCTGTACATAAATTCACAGCCTGGTGAACTTACAGCCAATGCTTTTTCAGTCGCACACGTGTCCCCGGCCAAGCCTGCTGTGATGAAATCACGTACATTGTTCACGTGACGCTACAGCCAATCCCTGTGCCTCTCCCCATTTACTCCGCACGGGAGGTCATGGAGGCCACACACACTACTGAGCCTCATTTTGACTTGTTTTAAGGACATTACATCAAAGTTGGATCAGCCTGTAGTGTGGTTTTCCACTTTGATTTTGAGTGTGACTCCATATCCAGACCTCCATGGGTTGATAAATTTGATTTCCATTGATCATTTTTGTGTGATTTTGTTGTCAGCACATTCCACTATGTAAAGACGAAAGTATTTCATACGATTATTTCATTCATTCAGATCTAGGATGTATCATCTTAGTGTCCCCTTTATTTTTTTGAGCAGTGTATTTTATGCTGGTTCCAGGTAGTGGCTGATTTTAAAACAAAACAATTTTGGAAAACCTCTTTGACTAATAATGGACCAAAATTAATTTGTTATTCAGCCATACCTATCTACACACTTTTTAGTACACAGTTATATTTATTTAGGGCATGTTAATGTGGTTCACTATTCAGTTCAAACCTGAACATACATTGATAAGGTGTCGATTTGTCTGTCTTAAACATAGATCCCTTTCCAAGAGTAGAGTGCTTGGGAAGTACATGCATGTTTTTTATTTTATTTTTTTTCAGCCGCCATTTTTCAGTATGTTATTATTTTCAATCTCTTAAAGATGCAGCAATTTTTCATTTTTTGGAGGTTCAATTCTTTCCTTCTCACCTTTTAATAGCCATAAGTCTTTTAAGTTTCCACATACTGGGCTCTATGAGGGTTTGTTTTATGTGCAGGGATGTGGAATTCCTATTGCCCGACGACCGGGACTTGCAGCTCCGGAGTGCCAGGCAGGTGAATTTTTCAGGTCCTTAGCCCTGATTTGGGCAAGCAGGGCCAGACCTGAAAGCCCCCAACAAGCACTGCAGCGCTCAGAGGGGTGTATGGAGCGGGCTCTGGACACATGCCCACTCCGTATTGTGCAGCTCCCGGCTGTTTTCAGTAGAGGGTCCTATTAACTGACAACCCTCAGGGTAGCCAGGGGTAATCTCAAATATTAACCAAACCCTGGGCAAAAGCCCGGGGTGAAAAACCCCCTGATTAATCAACCCCTAAAAAAACACTTATTTATTGTATCATAAAATGTCCCCAAAAAGAATGTTTAAAATTGACACCGGCAGGTGGTGATAGTGGTGTTGTGTTATATATTTTTTTGAGGCACTCTGTGCTCTCTCATATGATCTCTCGCAGTGGGAGATCATATGAGAGAGCACGGAGTGCCTCAAAAAAATATATAACACAACACCACTATCACCACCTGCCGGTGTCAATTTTAAACATTCTTTTTGGGGACATTTTATATGATACAATAAATAACAAAGTGTTTTTTAGGGGTTGATTAATCAGGGTTTTTTTCCCCCCGGGCTTATGCCCAGGGTTTGGTTAACAGTAGGGGGTCCGCCACTAATAGCCAGCATGCGGCAATCCCTGCGGCGGGCTATTAACCCTTTAGATCGCCGCTGTCAAAGCAAATAGAGGTAGCCGGAGGGCTTACCTCTGCTTCCCTGTGTCCGTGGCTCGGTCATTGATAGAGCCTGGCTGGACTAGGCTCTATAAATTGATCGCAGAGCACACAGATCAATGGAGTTCAATAGAACTCTATTCATTTGTATGAGGAATCTAATGATTCCTCCTAAAAGTCCCCTAAGGGACTAATAAAGTGTGAATTATTATTATTTTTTTTTAAAGAAAAGTTTAAAAGCACTCCCTTTTCCTATATAAAAACATGTAAACATAATAAAAATAAACATATTTGGTATCGCTGCGTGCATAATTGTACGATCTAATAAAACAGAACATGTATCCCGTACGGTAAATGATGTAAATGTAAAAAAAAATACCAAACCACAGAATGGCAGTTTTTATAATATTCCATAAAAAAAAAAAAAAAAAAAATAAGTTAAAAGCGATTAAAAAAAAGTCAGATCAATAGCAAAGTGGTACCAATACAAAAAACGGATTATGGCACAAAAAAGGAGCCCTCAATCCTCATGGCACAAAGATAAATATCACTGAAAACAATCTCAGACACCTGTGATAATGAGATTGCCAGGTGAGCCCAATTTAAGGAAAAACTACTAAATGTGGGTGTTCCACATTATAAGCAGAGCACTATGGGGAAGAAAAAGGATCTCTCTGCTGCAGAAAAAGAGTGAAATAGTTCAGTGCCTTGGACGAGGTATGAAACCATGATATTTCACGAAAACTTAAGCGTGATCATTGCAAGAGATTTGTGGCTGATTCAGAGTACAGACGGGTTCGTGCAGATGAAGGCACATTGAGGAAGATTTCTGCCAGATCAATGCATCGGATCAAGAGAGCAGCTGCTAAAATACCATTACATAGCAGCAAATAGATATTTAAAGCTGCTGGTGCCTCTGGAGTCCCATCATCACTGATGAGTGCCATGTAACCCTGGATGGTCCAGGTGGATGGAGTAGTGGATGGTCACCCTGTTCCAACAAGGCTGTGACGTCAGCAAGGCGGCGGAGGAGTCATGTTTTGGGCCGTAATCATAGGAAGAGAGCTGGTTGGCCCCTTTAGGGTCCCCGAAGGTGTAAAGATGACCTCTGCAAAGTATGTGGAGTTTCTGACGGACCAATTTCTTCCCTGGTACAGAAGGAAGATCTATGCTTTACGTAATAATAATATCTTCATGCATGACAATGCACCATCTCATATTGCAAAGAATACCTCTGCATCAATGGCTGCTTTGGGGATAAAAGGAGAGTCAAGGTGTGGCCTCCATCCTCCCCTGACCTCAATCCTATTGAGAACCTTTGGAGCAGTCTCAAGCAAAAGATCTATGAGGGTGGGAGGCAGTTTACATGCAAACATTATGACATCTTGCAAACAAATTCAAGCAGAAAATGTCCAAAAACTCACAAGTTCAATGGATGAAAGACTTGTGAAGCTGCTATCAAATAAGGGGTCCTATGTTAAAATGTTGTTCAAAGTTTGATTGATATAGCTTTGGATTTCAGTAAATATGCTGCAAACACAAATGACACTTCAGTTCTTTACAATAGGGATCGGCTGATAATCACGATTTTGGGCATTATCGGTATCGGCAATTACCTTGCCGATAATCCGATAATGCCCCGCCCCCACCGTGACCGCCACCCCCCCACGACCCGCCGCACCGCGTCGCACCTCCCACCGCACCAGCTCCATTGTCTCCCCCATCCCCGGTTTTATAATTACCTGTTCCCGGGGCCCACGCTACCTATGGCTCCTGCTGCGTCCTGCGTTATGCTGTGCGCAATGACGAGTGACGTCAGTGCGCACAGTGAAAGCTCAGGAGGACGTCACCGGAGCCAGATGTAGAGTGGACCCCGGGAACAGATAATTCTAAAACCGGGGATGGGGGAGGCAATGGGGCCGGGGCGGTGCGGTGGGGGGTGCGGCGAAGTGGAGCGGTAGGGGGCGCGGAGCGGCGGTGGGGGGGCAGTGGCGGTGATAGGACTCCGGACCCCCGGACAGGCAGGGGGAGAGAAGCGGGCAGCGGAGGCGGCGGTCTATGGCACCGCAAAAGCCGCTGCAGTTCATTGATTTAAAGCACCCGCTTTAAATCAATGATCTGCAGCGGTGTTGCGGGGGGATAAATAGCCGATAACTTATACCGGAATATCGGTATAAGTTATCGGCTATCGGCCCTAACCTGCACCGATTATCGGTATCATCCCTAAAAAAAACGATATCGGTCGATCCCTACTTTACAACCTATAAAGTGTTTTGTGACTTACAGTGCGTAATAATTGGGAACAGTGCATTATAAGATTTTTTATGTTAAAAAAAAAAAATACTGTTATTAGGAGGTTTGTTCAATAAAATTTGAATTGTACTCTTAATAGTTGATAACATGAGAATTATGCTGACTGTTATTTACATCAATTATTTAGGTAAATGAGAATAATATAATTTGCATAATTTGGAACAGGGTGTAAAGTAGGGGATACCAAATATACCGTATTTATCGGCGTATAACACGCACTTTTTAGGCTAAAATTTTTAGCATAAAGTCTGTGTGCGTGTTATACGCCGATACACCCCCAGGAAAGGCAGGGGGAGAGAGGCCGTTGCTGCCCGCTTCTCTCCCCCTGCCTTTCCTGGGGTCTAGAGCGCTGCTGTCGGCCCTTCTCTCCCCCTGGCTATCGGCACCGCTGCCCGTTCTGTCCCCCTGACTATCGGTGCCGGCGCCGATAGCCAGGGGGAGAGAAGCGGCGCCGACAGCCAGGGGAGAGAAGCGGCAGCGGCACCCATTGCCGGCGCCGCTGCCCCCCCCCCCATCCCCGGTGGCATAATTACCTGAGTCGGGTCCGCGCTGCTGCAGGCCTCCGGCGTGCGTCCCCGGCGTCGTTGCTATGCGCTGAACGGTGCGGCGCATGACGTCAGTGCGCCGCGCCGTGCATAGCAACGACGCAGGGGACGCACGCCGGAGGCCTGCAGCAGCGCGGACCCGACTCAGGTAATTATGCCACCGGGGATGGGGGGAGTCAACGGGGCAGCGGCGCCGGCAATGGGTGCCGCTGCCCCTTCTATCCCCCTGGCTGTCGGCGCCGCTTCTCTCCCCCTGGCTGTCGGCGCCGGCAATGGGGCGCCGGCACCGATAGTCAGGGGGACAGAACGGGCAGCGGCGCCGATAGCCAGGGGGTGAGAAGGGCCGACAGCAGCGCTCTAGACACCAGGAAAGGCAGGGGGAGAGAAGCGGGCAGCGACGGCCTCTCTCCCCTGCCTTTCCTGGGGGTATATCGGTGTATACACGCGCACACACGCACCCTCATTTTACCATGGATATTTGGGTAAAAAACTTTTTTTTACCCAAATATCCTGGGTAAAATGCGTGTTATAGGCCGGTGCGTGGTATACCCCGATAAATACGGTATTTATTTTTGTTTACATTTTTTAATTAGAAAAAATGGAAAAAGTGATTGGGGGAGATTTAAACTTATCAGAATAGGGTGTTATGCACATTTATTAAAACATTATTTGTTCTCATTGTTTTCAAGTCCCCATACATCTTCCAATTGCAAACACTGTTCAGTGCTATGCCATAGCATAGCATTGATCAGTGTTATTAGCTCTTTGCCTTTTCACAATGCTGAACCACACGGGTGAGTCGCTGTGTGCATGGACAGGAGATTGCGGGGGTCCCCGCAGTTGGACTACCCAAGATCAGACACTTATTCCCTTCTCTGTGGCGGGGGAATTTGTTAAAGGGGTGGAAAACTTTTTATTTTTTTTAAGGTCTTTTTAACCCCTCAAGTACCTTTTTTTGCACTTAAGTTTTTTCCTCCTCCCCTTTAAAAAAAAATTCTTTCAATTTTGCACCTAAAAATCCACATGATGGCTTATTTTTTGCTCCACCAATTCTACTTTGTAATGACATCAGTCATTTTACCCAAAAATCTACAGCGAAACGGAACAAAAAAAACTGAGCGACAAAATTGAAGAAAAAAACGGGGGGGGCTTCCGTTTCTACGCAGTAAATTTTTCGGTAAAAATGACACCTTATCTTTATTCTGTAGTTCCATACAATTAAAATGATACCCTACTTATATAGGTTTGATTTTGTCGTACTTCTGGAAAAAATCATAACTTCATGCACTAAAATGTATAAGTTTAAAATGGTCATCTTCTGACCCCTATAACTTATTTTTCCGTGTACGGGGTGGTAGGAGGGCTCATTTTTTGACCTGAAGTTTCTAGCGGTACCATTTTTGTATTTATTGGACTTTTTGATCGCTTTTTATTAATTTTTTCAGGATATAAAAAGTGACCAAAATTTTTTTTGGGCGTGTATGACATTGACCGCACGGTTTAATTAACTATATATTTTTATAATTCTGACATTTCTGCACACTGTGATACCACATATTTATTTTTACTTACCTTTTTTTTTTTTTTTTTTAATGGGAAACGGGGGAGGGGGGGGGGGGGTGATTCAAACTTTTATTAGGGAAGGGGTTAAATGATCTTTATTAACTCCCCCCCCCCCATAGGGGGCTTTAACACTGCACATACTGATGTTTTACATTCATCATTGTTATCCCATAGGAGAACATTGATCGATGATTCTGCCGCTTGACTGCTCATGCCTGGATCTCAGGCACTGAGCAGTCATTCGGCAATCGGACAGACAGGAGGCAGGTAGGGGCCCTCCTTGTGTGTTACAGCTGTTCAGGAGGCCGCCATTTCACCGTGGCAGTCCCGAACAGCCAACTGAGCAAGCTGGGATATGTTTACTTTCACTTTAGACGTGGCGATCAACTTTGAACGCTGCGTCTAAAGTGTTAATAGTGCCGCGTGCTATTAGCCACGTGCCCCGCCCGTTGTTAGAGGCTGCGCCCGACCTGCTATGACGCGGGGCCGCGCCATGGCCCTGCGTTATAGAAAGGAAGCGGACTCAGGGCGTACAGGTATGCCCCGAGTCCTTAAGTCAACTGGCTCCAGATAAACAGGGTTGTAAATTACTTCTATTAAATTTTTTAATCCTTTCAGTACTTATTAGCAGCTGTACACTACAGAGGAAATTCTTTCTGTTTGACCACAGTGTTCTCCGCTGACACCTCTGTTCATGTCAGGAACTGTCCGGAGCAGGAGAAAATCCCCATAGCAAACTTCTCCCGTTCTGGACAGTTCCTGACAAAGACAGAGGTGTCAGCAGAGAGCACTATGGATAGACAAAATAAATTGTAAAAGGAAAAGAACTTCCTGTGAAGCATACAGCTGCTAATAAGTACTGAAAGGATTAAGATTTTTTTAATAGAATTTACAAATCTGTTTAACTTTCTGGCACCAGTTGATTTAAAAAAAAAAAATGTTTTCCACCATTGTACCCCTTTAAGGACTGCTCATGCAGGGAGTTTTAGTTTAGCTGAACACACACTGGTTGGGAAACACTTTCTAACATGTGCAACATCAAATAGCACAAGCCCCAGTGATATACAGATGTCATGCTCACCCTTAAGAGTGCGGTGGCACATCATGGTACTGCAGCACACACACCCTGCGCCGTGTATGCGTCTTACACCTGGCCCGTGAATGTAAAGAGCGATGATACAGTGTATGTATTACAGCTCAGTACTGTACAACAGCCAGCGACCAGCAATAGGAATATCTGCGCCGTGTATGCGTCTTACACCTGGCTGTGAATGTAAAGAGCGATGATACAGTGTATGACAGCTCAGTACTGTACAACAGCCAGCGACCAGCAATAGGAATATCTGCACCGTGTATGCGTCTTACACCTGGCTGTGAATGTAAAGAGCGATGATACAGTATGTATGACAGCTCAGTACTGTACAATAGTCAGTGACCAGCAATAGGAATATCTGCGCCGTGTATGCGTCTTACACCTGGCCCGTGAATGTAAAGAGCGATGATACAGTATGTATGACAGCTCAGTACTGTACAACAGCCAGCGACCAGCAATAGGAATATCTGCACCGTGTATGCGTCTTACACCTGGCTGTGAATGTAAAGAGCGATGATACAGTATGTATGACAGCTCAGTACTGTACAATAGTCAGTGACCAGCAATAGGAATATCTGCGCCGTGTATGCGTCTTACACCTGGCTGTGAATGTAAAGAGCGATGATACAGTGTATGTATGACAGCTCAGTACTGTACAACAGCCAGCGACCAGCAATAGGAATATCTGCGCCGTGTATGCGTCTTACACCTGGCTGTGAATGTAAAGAGCGATGATACAGTATGTATGACAGCTCAGTACTGTACAATAGTCAGTGACCAGCAATAGGAATCTCTGCACCGTGTATGCGTCTTACACCTGGCTGTGAATGTAGAGAGCGATGATACAGTGTATGTATGACAGCTCAGTACTGTACAACAGCCAGCGACCAGCAATAGGAATATCTGCGCCGTGTATGCGTCTTACACCTGGCTGTGAATGTAAAGAGCGATTATACAGTAGGTATGACAGCTCAGTACTGTACAATAGTCAGTGACCAGCAATAGGAATCTCTGCTTCAGTACGCACATTTCGTGGCACACTAAATGCCAATAGTGTAGTGCACCAAGGAAACAGATGAACATGCCGACAATCATGTTAGAGACTGCTTCATCTGTATATGGTGGATCCCTGACCGCGCTCATCATAACTTTAGGCTGGATTTTTTAAGCCCATAATTCTAATTCCTCTGGGAACTCTGGTCCCTCCTCCCCCCACACTCTATAAACATACTGATCGGTTAGTTTGGGATTTAAACTGAACCATATCAACGTCATGGACCAATTTAGGTGATGACAAGCTCTGTACAGCATCGTGGAATATGTTGGCACCATATAAATAAGGTGATGAGCCACAAAGATGCGCAAATTAAGTGAAACAATCGTTGCTCCTGTCTCCAGTTATAAAATAAACTATGGTGCTTCACAATTGGAGAGTGCCGCAGAATTCTTCTATATCCAAGTTATACAGATTAATAAATTACTTCTATTAAAAAATCTTAATCCAGTACTTAACTGCTGTATGCTCCAGAGAACGTTGTGTAGTTCTTTTCAGTCTGACCACAGTGCTCTCTGCTGACACTTCTGTCCATGTCAGGAACTGTCCAGAGCAGAAGAGGTTTTCTATGGGGATTTGCTCCTACTCTGGACAGTTCCTGACAGGTGTCAGCAGAGAGCACTGTGGTCACAACTTCCTCTGTAGTATACAGCAGCAGATAAGTACTGTATGGATTAAGATTTTTTAATAGAAGTTACAAATCTGTTTAAAGGGGTATTCCACTTTATTTTATTTTTTTTAAATCAACTAGTGCCAAAAAGTTAAACAGACTTGTAAATGACTTCTATTAAAAATAATCTTAATCCTTTCAGTACTTAGCTGCTGCATGATCCACAGGAAGTTCTTTTCTTTTTGAATTTACTTTCTGTCAGACCACAGTGCTCTCTGTCAGGAACTGTCCGAAGCAGCATAGGTTTGCTATGGGGATTTGCTCCTACTCTGGACAGTTCCTAAAATGGAAAGAGGTGTCCGCAGAGAGCACTGTGGTCAGACAGAAATTAAATTAAAAAAGAAAAGAACTTTCTGTGGAGCATATAACAGCTGATAAGTACTGGAAGGATTAAGATTTTTATATAGAAGTAATTTACAAATATGTTTAACTTTTTGGCACCATTTGATTTAGAAGAAAAAAAAAAAAGGTTTTCCAGTGGAGTACCCCTTTAACTTTCTGGATCCAGTTGATATGAAAAAAGGTTTTCCACCGGAGTACCCCTTTAACCAGAGCACAGTGGCAGTGTGAACAAAGTAGGGATCGACCGATTATCGGTTTGGCCGATATTCACGACTTTGGAAGTTATCGGCATCGGCAATTACCTTGCCAATAATCTCCCGCCCCCTGCACCGGCCAGAGACCGCCACCGCCCCATTGCCTCCCCCATGCCCGGTTTTATAATTACCTGTTCCCGGGGTCCGCGCTACTTTTGGCTCCTGCGGCATCCTGTGTTATGCTGTGCACTGCGCAATGACAAGTGACGTCCTCAACGCGAGTTACGTCAGTGCGCACAGTGACAGCTCAGGACGCCGCTGGAGCCAGAAGTAGCACGGACCACGGGAACAGGTAATTATAAAACCGGGCATGGGGGAGGCAATGGGGTGGCGGCGGTGGTTGGACTAAGGAAAGGCAGGGGGAGAGAAGCGGGCGGCGGCGGTCTCTGGGCAGAGGGGGGGGGGGGGGGGGGGGGGGTTTGGGTTAGACTCAAAGGGACCCCAGGACAGGCAGGGGGAGAGAAGCGGATGGTGGCAACGGTCTCTGGCCCCGCAAAAGCCTCTGCAGTTCATTGATTTAAAGCGCCCGCTTTAAATCAATGATCTGCAGTGGCGTCGCCAAGGGGGGGATTCGGATAAACAGCCGGTAACTTATACCGGAATATCGGTAAGTTATCGGCTATCGGCCTTTACCTCCACAGATTATCGGTATCGGCCCAAAAAAAAAAAAAAAAAACATATCAGTCGATCCCTAGAACAAAGCCCAAGTACCTCCTGAAACAGTGCATTCGACTTTTGTGGTTATGCTAAATAAATAAAGGAATAATTATTAATATTCTAGCACTTGGAAATAGGCGACGCAGGGAATATGGCGGTTGCTTAGCTGTTTCCAAAACAGCTGTCAGTACCACCGGGTGGCTACCTCCAGCTGTTGCAAAACTACAACTCCCAGCATGCCCGGACAGCCAAAGGCTGTCCGGGCATGCTGGGAGTTGTAGTTTTGCAACAGCTGGAGGCACACTGGTTGGAAAAAATAGCTGTATACAGATGGCTTTTATGTTAACTGTTTATATACTGGCTTCCTCTGAACATGCCGGGTTACTAACCCCAGAGCTCTATGCAGCCACACACCGTCCCTTTGCTTCCCTAACCCTAGTACAGGAGGGCCTCACACAGCGAGCTCACCTGGCTGCTCCCCTGGGCACGGCTGCTGTACTTCCCTGCCTTCAACCCTAGACATTTCTCCAACGCGGTCAGCTCGTCCACCGCCATCTTGGTTGGCACGTCACAAAGGAAACATACGCTGCCAACCACCCAGCTGCCGCTTAGACCCGCCTTTCCGGAAACAGCGCTATTTGATTGGTCCGAATATAGGCAGTGGCCCTGGCCAATGTAGGATGCTTGCGCTGATTGGTTGATGTCACTGGCGAAGCGGTCTCTGGAGAACCATAGAGTTGTAGGAAGAGGGGAATTCGCCTGCAGCGTTTCCTGTTCCTAGCTTACTAAGTTGTGTAGCTAGTGTTTCCTCCAGTAGAGGGCGCTCACTCTTTCTCACGTGTTTTCTTATTGATGGACCTGTCTGTAGTCGGGGTTGGCTGTAGTTTTACAGTTGGTAATAGACAACAATTACTGAAGTTGGTTTATATTACGTTTTTTTTCTTGTAGTAGCTGATAAAATAATCTGGAGCCACAGTGTCTTGGACACCCTCGATCCCCTTATTTTATTGCGGCGCCGCCGTTGGTGGGCAGGGGGAGAGCGCTCCCCCTGCAAACACCATAGATGCCGTATACATTTTCCTGCATGTAGTTATGATTTTTTCCAGAAGTACGACAAAATCAAACCTATATAAGTAGGGTATCATTTTAACCGTATGGACCTACAGAATAATGATAAGGTGTAATTTTTACCGAAAAATGAACTACGTAGAAATGGAAGCCCCCAAAATTTACAAAATAGGGTTTTTTCTTCTATTTTGTCGCACAATGATTGGAATGGATTTTTTAGTAAAATGACTGATGTTATTACAAAGTAGAATTGGTGGCGCAAAAACTAATCCATAATATAGATTTTTAGGTGGAAAATTGAAAGGGTTATGATTTTATAAAAGGTAGGGAGGAAAAAAATAAAATACAAAAACTGAAAAACGCTGAGTCCTTAAGGGGTTAAAGGGATACTCCGGTGAATTTAAAACAAAACATTTTTTAAATCAACTGGTGCCAGAAAGTTAAACAGATTTGTAAATTACTTCAGTTTAAAAATCTCAACCCTTCCGGTACCTATCTGCTGCTGTATGCTACACAGGAAGTTCTTTTCTTTTTAAAGGGGTATTCTGGCTTTATACATCTTATCCCCTATCCAAATAATAGGATTAGATGTATGATTGCAGGGGTCCCGCTGCTGGGGACCCCCACGATCTCAGCATGAATAGGGGGCGTGATGCCAGGTGCTGCACCAAGATCGTAGGGGTCCCCAGCGGCGGGACCCCTGCGATCATACATCTTATCCCCTATTATTTGGATAGGGAATAAGATGTATAGAGCCAGAATACCCCTTTAAAAAGAAAAGAACTTCCTGTGGAGCATACAGCAGCTGATAGGTACTGGAGGAATTAAGATTTTTTAACAGAAGTAATTTATAAATCTGTTTAACTTTCTGGCACCAGTTGATTTAAAAAAAAATAAAAAATCACCGGAGTAACCCTTTAAGTTGTCCGACCCCATGAATAATTTAAAAAGCAGCTCAGAATGTGGTAAAATAATAAAAGAAGCTACTCCTATACTGACAACTTCCGGGTCTGGATTTTCAGGACATGCGACCACTGGAAGCATCAAGTGATCAGGAAGGCAAGTATCCCTTTTATTTTATTTACAGACACACCTTCAAGGACACAGGCTATTTTGGACTTTAACCCCTTAAGGACTCAGGGTTTTTCCGTTTTTGCACTTTCGTTTTTTCCTCCTTACCCTTTAAAAATCATAACCCTTTCAATTTTCCACCTAAAAATCCATATTATGGCTTATTTTTTGCGTCGCCAATTCTACTTTGCAGTGACATTAGTCATTTTACCCAAAAATGCACGGCGAAACGGAAAAAAAAATCATTGTGCGACAAAATCGAAAAAAAAAACGCCATTTTGTAACTTTTGGGGGCTTCCGTTTCTACGCAGTGCATATTTCGGTAAAACTTATATAGGTTTGATTTTGTCGCACTTCTGGAAAAAATCATAACTACATGCAGGAAAATTTATACGTTTAAAAATGTCATCTTCTGACCCCTATAACTTTTTTATTTTTCCACGTACAGGGCGGTATGAGGACTCATTTTTTGCGCCGTGATCTGAAGTTTTTATTGGTATGATTTTTGTTTTGATCGGACTTTTTGATCACTTTTTATTCATTTTTTTAATGGTATAAAAAGTGACCAAAATACGCTTTTTTGGACTTTGGAATTTTTTTGCGCGTACGCCATTGACCGTGCGGTTTAATTAATGATATATTTTTATAGTTTGGACATTTACGCACGCGGCGATACCACATATGTTTATTTATTTTTTTTTTACACAGTTTTATTTTTTTTATGGGAAAAGGGGGGTGATTCAAACTTTTATTAGGGAAGGGGTTAAATGACCTATATTAACACTTTTTTTTTACATTTTTTTTGCAGTGTTATAGGTCCCATAGGGACCTATAACACTGCACACACTGATCTCCTATGCTGATCACTGGCGTGTATTAACACGCCTGTGATCAGCATTATCGGCGCTTGACTGCTCCTGCCTGGATCTCAGGCACGGAGCAGTCATTCGTCGATCGGACACCGAGGAGACAGGTAAGAGCCCTCCCGGTGTCCGATCAGCTGTTCGGGATGCCACGATTTCACCGCGGCGGTCCCGAACAGCCCGACTGAGCAGCCGGGATACTTTCAGTTTCACTTTAGAAGCGGCGGTCAGCTTTGACCGCCGCTTCTAAAGGGTTAATACCGCACATCGCCGCGATCGGCGATGTGTGGTATTAGCCGCGGGTCCCAGCCGTTGATGAGCGCCGGGACCGAAGCGATATGATGCAGGATCGCCGCACGATCCCGCTTCATATCGCGGGAGCCGGCGCAGGACGTAAATATACGTCCTGCGTCGTTAAGGGGTTAAAGGGGTACTCCGCCCCTAGACATATTATCATTCTATCCAAAGGATAGGGGAGAAGATGTCTGATTGCGGGGGTCCGGCCACTGGGACCCCCGGGATCTCTTTGGGGGCACCCCTGCATTTTAAACATTATGTTTAGAACTCTGGGTTTGATCGGCTGTGGTTGTGATGTCATTAATGGAGGGGGCGTGGTGTGACACCACAGCCGTCCGGACATACCCCCACTTTAAGGGGTACTCTAGGGGTAAAGTTCCAAAGCTATTGGCATTAAAAACAAAACAACAACAAAAACTCTCTACTTACCTCCTGTTTCCCACCGTGTTCTGTAGTTTTTATCGGTTTTATATGTAACTTTTTGATAACTTTTTATTTTTTTTTTCTGTCATGTGATATGCAATTTTTGTATGTTTATGCCCTTCACTGTACGGGATAATCGAGGGACTCAATTTTTTTCTTACACCCCTATAAAAAAGTATATACATATGTAAATCTTGATTAGAAAAAAAAAACCTATATAAAACATGTTAAATTGGAGAAATTAAAGGAGATATCCAGTGCTGAAAAACGTATTCCCTATCCTAAGGCTAGGGGATAAGTTTCAGATCTCCTGTACGGGGCCCCGGCAATCTCCGGCTCTGCCATAGCGATGTATTGAGGGGGCGTGTTGCGGTGGTCGACACCCGCTATCTGGCCAGCGAGCCGGAGACCCATACAGGAGATCGCGGGGGGCCACAGTGGTCAGTGGCCACGATCTGAAACTTATAAATTTAGGGGATACGTTTTTCAGCACTGGACTACCCCTTTTAATGCAGAAAAAAAAAAAAAACTCAGCAACATAATCGGAAACCGCACTATAGTATATGATTCGCAATACCAAGGGCAAGAGTATACATATAGAGATGTAAAAAAAATAGAACAAGTGCAGGGTGATGCCACTCCAACACACGTTTGGCATGTGAGTGTGGGTTCACATTGGGGAGATTAAAACGTGTCCAGAGGAAAAGTTCATGAGTTGCCCATAGCAGCCAATCAGATCACTTCTTTCATTCTGGAAAAGACCTGTGAAAAAATGAAAGAAGCGATCTGATTGGTTGCTATGGGCAACTCAGCAACTTTTCCTCTGGACAGGTTTTGATAAATCTCCCCCATTGTGTTTTTGTTCTTGTTTTACCCTTTTCTATACATTTAATTTTGCTGTATGCAGAAATGAAGTCGACCTTGCCATTGTGTACAGCAAAAAAGTATACTGTGCAGTCTGGTTTTTTTTATAGTCTAAGGCTGCATTCACATCACGATTTCTCCAATTTCTCCATCCGACCTGAGTACACGATTTTTATAACTTAAAATCGTATGAAATCGTATATAAAGTTGGATCCATTGACCTCCATTAAAAAATCGGATCCATTACACACATCCGATTTGATCTGCATCCGATTTCACATGATTTTTGTTCAGGTCTGAAATCGTGGTCAACCCCGATTTCAGACCCGAACAAAAATCGTGTGAAACCGGATGCGGATCAAATCGGATGTGTGTGATGGATCCGATTTTTTAATGGAGGTCAATGGATCCGACTTTATATACGATTTCATACGATTTTAAGTTATAAAAATCGTGTACTCAGGTCGGATGGAGAAATTGGAGAAATCGTGATGTGAATGCAGCCTAAGTAAACAGGAAACGGAGTTTCTGCAGTATGGCACACAGTAGCATCCCTTAATGTATACCTTTCTTTCCTTTTCAACTCTATAAAATCCATTCATTAAATAAGTAAAAATGCAGTGTGAACCCAGCTTTACTTTGTTTCTTTAAAAGTGAATTGTGTGTAATGAAAAATGTAACCATGTAGTAAAAGAAAGGAGCATATATCTTCTGCTATCAAAGTCAATGTTGCAATACAAACTACCCAGGGATATATGTTATACGTCACATGCAATCATCCTGGCACATGAATCATAAAGGAGATAAATGTCCCTGGGTAAAGCCTGACAGGCTAGAACATGTCACATTTAGATATCTTGGCATGAGCTGTGCTTGTCAGTAAGATTAGACAGTGTCAGATATTACTTGGCGGGAGCTTTACTTTTATCAGGAAAACCTTAATACTTAAAATAATTTGTCCCCCGTGTTATTGAAATCTGGCAGGATGTTGCTTTTAGGTTCGGAAACCATACATCTCAGCACCTCCAACTCCGCATCAGCGTCTTTATCTGAAATGATGTGATGTGCATTGAGACTGTCAATGTGTATTTTGAAATGTATCATTCCTGAAATTGGGGCAACAGCACAAGATGTTTGAGGTTTTGGAAATTCAGTATATAATAACACTGACCATAGACTTCTCTGAAGAAAGGAAAAGTGCAAAAAAAGTTAGAGAGTTAAGATGACTCTGAAAATACTCGTGTCACCTTTATGTGGGTCAGGCAGCCATACGCCAACGCTTGTCAATGCATCCCCTAAGGCCAATTTTGACCTTAAAGATATGGCTGTTTTTTTGTGTATTTTTTTTTTTAAATATCTGCTTTCCAAGGGAAACTTGCAATTGAATTTATCACCGCCAAAAAACAGATGCAGATAAATGCAGACTGATCCAATGGATTCATCTAAAAACTGATGGTTGACCTTATTCTTGATTTTCATTTTTTACAAGCCATAACTCTTTCAATTTTCCATGTGGGACCAATTGTACTTTGTTTATTAATTAATATCCCAAAATCTCCTGGAAAATATTTGTGGTTCAAATTGAAAAAAAAAAAGCCTGCAGTTTTGCAATTAAAAACATTTTTTTTTAATTTTACATTAGAGCTTCAATGAACGATTATATTAAAAATGGATTAGTTGGCGGAAAGACAGGATTAGGGTTAATAGGGGGGAAAGAGTGGACAGCACTTGAAGAGTTAATAGGGGAGAGCACAGGAATGGTTCAAAGAGGAGAGAGGGGACAGCACCAGAAGGGTTAATGGGAGAGCGGGGAGAACACCTGAAGGGTTCACAAGGGAGCGAGGGGAGAGCACCTGAAGGGTTCACAGGGGAGAGAGGGGAGAGCACCTGAAGGGTTCACAGGGGAGAGAGGGGAGAGCACCTGAAGGGTTCACAGCGGAGAGAGGGGAGAGCACCTGAAGGGTTCACAGGGGAGAGAGGGGAGAGCACCTGAAGGGTTCACAGGGGAGAGAGGGGAGAGCACCTGAAGGGTTCACAGGGGAGAGAGGGGAGAGCACCTGAAGGGTTCACAGGGGAGAGAGGGGAGAGCACCTGAAGGGTTCACAGGGGAGCGAGGGGAGAGCACCTGAAGGGTTCACAGGGGAGAGAGGGGAGAGCACCTGAAGGGTTCACAGGGGAGCGAGGGGAGAGCACCTGAAGGGTTCACAGGGGAGAGAGGGGAGAGCACCTGAAGGGTTCACAGGGGAGAGAGGGGAGAGCACCTGAAGGGTTCACAGGGGAGAGAGGGGAGAGCACCTGAAGGGTTCACAGGGGAGAGAGGGGAGAGCACCTGAAGGGTTAACCTAGGGACTGGAGCCTCGCTGCAGTGGAGAAGGAGCAGTAAACAGACCTTAGTAATGTTGTCTTCCTCCCTGCACCAGGAATCTGTCACTGCACAGAGGATGGAGAACAGAGTTTCTGGACGGACCAATGGGACTCCCGCAACATCAAGACCATAGATACCGAGGAACAGGAGGCGGCACCCGGCCGAGGTCTCACTGCTCGATCTAGGCCACAGCTCAATAGCAGCTTCAGGTTGGCATAGGAAGGTAAGGAGAGGTACCAGAGAGGAAAGGGAGGCATTGGAGAGCAAGGGGAGGTGGAGGGGAACATGTAGGAGCAGGGGAAGTAGTAACTATACTTAGGCTTTTCATGTATCTAGGCCCCACCTCCTAATGACAGAGGCCACACCCCCTAGCTACCAATTATAGACGATTCCCTTTATCACTTTTTATTAATAGAGTCGATTAATTGTTGCAGCTCTGTTTTACATACATATTTCTGCCAGTAATTGGCAAAACAAAAAAAGGGCTGTAAAAATGCAGACTTTTTATTGCTGATTGTAAAATAAAATTTGTCATTACATTTTATCACATGTGACTGTGAAGTCTTAAAGGGGTACTCCGCTGAAAACATCGAAAGGATAGGGGATTAGATGTTAGATCGCTGGGGTCCCGCTGCTGGGAACCCTTGCGATCTCCGGCCCGTCAGCGGCAGCGTCCAGAACACGGAAGCTTGCTGCTTCTGTGTTCGTGATGTTATGCCAAGCCCCCTCCATTGCCATCATGTCTCCTCCCATAGATGTGAATGGAGGGGGCATGGTGGCTTGCATCACCAGTCATCGGGCTCCGTGTGACGAATGACTGGGTACGGTAGCGGAGATCGCAGGGGTCCCCGCAATCTACTATCTTATCCCCTATCCTTTGCTTCCGCTCCCCTGCTATGACGCAGGCTCGCGGGCTGACCCCGCGTCAAAGCCGTGTGTTCCCGTCGGCTATCAGCCGACAGGACCCGTGTCTAATGCCGGACATCACTGATTGCAGTGATGCCCGGCATTAACCCCTTAGACGCAGCAATCAAAGTTGATTGCTGCATCTAAAGTGAAAGTAAACCATTCCCGGCAGCTCAGTCGGGCTGTGCGGGACTGCTGCGTCGAAATCGCAGTGTCCCGAACAGCTGAGAGGACTGGGGAGGGTCCCTACCTGCCTTCATCTCCGTCCCATCGGTGATCTGCTGCTCCATGCCTGCTCAGCAGGCTGGAGCAGCAGAGTGCCAATAACACTGATCAATGCAATGCTATGGAATACCATTGAACAGTGTTTGCAATCAGAGGATTTCATGTAAAAGTCCTCTATGAGGACTAAAAAATGGTATAAAAAAAAGTTAAAAAAAGTTAATAAATGTTTAAGATTTAACCCCTTCCCTAGTAAAAGTTTGAATTACCCCCTTTTTCCTATTTAAAAAAAAAATGTAAACAAAAATAAACATATGTGGTATTGCTGCGTGTGTAAATGTCTGAACTATTAATATATAACAGTAATTAAACCGCATGGTCAATGGCGTATACATAAAAAAGAATTCCAAAGTCCAAAATTGCGAATTTTTTGTCATTTTGTATACTCTAAAAAATGTATAAAAAGCTATCAAAAAGTCCCATCAAAATAAAAATGGTACCTATAAAAACTACAGACTATGGCACAAAAAAATGAGCCCTCATTTAGTCCCGTATACGGAAAAATTAAAAAGTGTCAGAAAATGACAATTTTAAGTAAAAATAATTATACATGCACCAAAATTTTTATAAGTAGTATAATAAAATAAAAACTAAATAAATTGGGTATCGTAGTAATTGTATGTGCCTTCAGCATGATGTCAATTTTACCGAAAAGTGCATTGCGTAGAAACCGGCATTTTTTTAAAATTTTGTCCCACAATTTATATTTTTTTTTTGTTTCACCATAGATTTTGTGGTGAAATGACTGATGTCATTACAAAGTATAATTGTAGGTCTGTAGGTGGAAAACTGAAAGAGTTATAATTTGTAGAAGGTGAGGAGGAAAAAACTAAAGTGCAAAAACTGAAAAACCCTGAGTCCTTAAGGGGTTAAAGGATAACTCCGGGATGTAAAACTTATTAAGAGAGTTTTTATTTTTGCACTCTTTTTTTTCCTCCTCGCCTTCAATAACCTTAACCCTCGACTTTTCGACTTTAGATCCATATGAGGTCCACTAATTGTAATTTGTAATGACATCACTCATTTCACCACAAAATCTATGGTAACACCCAACAAATTATGAGGCAAAATTAAAACTAAAGTAAACAAATGCCTTTTTGCAACTTTAGGGGGCTTCTGTTTTTACACAGTGCACTTTTTTCGTTGAAAATGACAAGTTCCATTTATTCTGTTGGTCCATATAATTATAATGATACAGTTTTATATATGTTTTGTTTTATTTTACTTTTAAAAAATTATAACTTTTTGTACGAAAATTTGTATGCTGAAAATTGTCCTCTTCTGACAATTTTTTGGGTGTGATCTGTAGTTTTTATAGTTACCATTTTTGTTCTGATGGAACTTTTTGATAAACATCTGTGGCGGAAATCCCGCCTTGTGCACAGTGCAGCACAATTCTACTGAAATCAGTAGCTTAATGTCCATACAGAATAATCCATCGGAGTTCCACATGGACATTCCCCCGTGTAAACATAGCCTTAGAGAGGTGAGGATATAGAGCAGTGTTTGCCAACCAGGGTGCCTCCAGCTGTTGCAAAACTACAACTCCCAGCATTCCCGGACAGGCTTTGGCTGTCTGGGCATTTGGAAAGTTGTAGTTATGCCACAGCTGTAGTCACCCTTGTTGGGAAACACTGACGTAGAGGCTAAGGGGTGTGAGGGCATGGAGGCTGAAGACAAGGGAGACTATGGAGGCTAAGGAGGAAAGATGACATAAAGGCTAAGGCTAAGTTTCCATTTGGTTTGTTTTTCCTACATTTTTTTGTGTGAAAAAACCGCCAGAAAATATGCCAGTGCAGTTTCTTGCGTCTGAAGTTTTTTCTGGCATTTTTGCATTTCAGTGGAAATTGTATTTGTGGCCCCTTTTGGTGTTTTTTTCAAAATTTGTTGGGCACTGAAAAAAAAAAAAAAAAAAAAGGATGCAGTAGTGATGTAAAAATTTTTATTTAACGAAATGTATATATATATTTTTATAACTACATTTTCATTCATTTTTAAACAGGGATCAATTTATGTGGGTGGGCAGGGCACTAAAAATATAGAGTGTGTGTGTGTTTTTCACTTTTGTTTTTATATTTTTTAGGTAGTACTACTACTCACAGCATGGAGCAGACTGTTCCATGATGGGAGTAGTAGTTCCTGTACTAATAGACATATCGCCCGGTTGTCCCTCCTGACACCCGATGTGATCGTCCATAATATAGCAGAGATGCGGAGCGGCTCTATACAGCGCTCGCATCTCTGCACTATACTCCGAACCGGCCAGTGATGTGAATAGAAATTCACATCACTCATTCATATTTTCCGCCCAGAGTAGGGATTGACCGAATGGTGGCAGCCAATCACCGCTCTCAGTGGGAAAAATGAATGGTGAGTGGCCGACCGGACTACAGAGCAGAGATGCGAGTGCAGAAGAAAGCCGCTCCTCATCTCAGGGATGAAGGATGATCGCATCGGGTATCAGGAGTGACACCCGCTGTGATCTGTCCTTAACTGCGGTACTACTGCTCCCACCATGGAGCACACTCTGCTCCATGCTGGGAGCTGTAGTACCTGCATTAATAGACAGATCGCAGCGAGTGTCACTCCTGACACCCGCTGTGATCCTCCTGTATAATGTATAGATACGGGCGGCCGCTCTTCTATGGTCCCCTGCACTGACGTATATATATATATATATATATATACACCTATTCATATTTCCCACAGAGAGTTGTGAGTGGCTGGAACCATCTGGCCAATCACAGCTCTCTGTGGGAAATATGAACAGATGTATATATACGTCAGTGCAGAGGACCAGAGAAGAGCGTCTGGCCGCATCTATACATTATAGGGGAGCATCGCAACAAGTGTCAGAAGTGACACGGGCAATCTGTCAATTAGTACAGGCATGACTACTCCCATCATGGAACAGTGTGTTCCATGCTGGGAGGAGTAGTACTACCTAAAAAATTGAAAAAATAAATAAGGGAAAAACACACAAACACTACATTTTTATTATTGGCGGCTACATTTTTAGTGCCCTGCCTGCCCACATAAATTGCCCACATAAAATCCCCCCCCCCCCCCCCCCCCACAAAAAAAAATAAGTGGAAACTTAGCCTAATGGTATGAGGGTATGGAGGCTCAGGAGAAGAAGCCAGAGGTAGGCATGGGACAATGTTTCCCAACGAGTGTGCCTCCAGCTGTTGCAAAACTACAACTCCCAGCCTACTTAGTCAGGCAAAGTAGTTTTGCAACAGCTGGATGCACACTGGTTAGGAACCACTGTCATGCAGGATATGGAGGCTGAGGAGAGAGGACAGAGGCTATTGGGGATGGTAAGAACATGGAGGCATGTACTCGCCACCTGCAGCCTGTGTAGTTCTGTGGTGGCCTCTAGCTCCGTGGGTCAGGAGGAGGATCTAGTCCAGCAGAGAGGGAGAAGCCAGTCCAGCAGAGGAGCAGGATCTCTGAGCTCAGGCAAGTGCCTGACAAGTTGTTAGGGCACCAGAGGGCAGAAGCATTACTTGGACCGGGGCTGAAGCCCCGTTTTGACCCTATGTGTGCGCGTCCCTGGCTACTACGTCATTTGCATTGCAAGACCTCGGCTGGGCCAGAAGAAGCTGCAGACATCCTGTGTCCCCGGTGAGGCAGCGGGGGAGTAGTTATAGTGCAGGGAGCAATAAAAGAGGAGGCAGGAAGAGGAAGAGTAGCCCATCACTGCTAGAGACCTACTCCATTGCATATAAAGCTGGGAAAGTACTGTAACTGTATGCCTTCCACTGTATTCTGCCTGTCACCTAGTGTAGGGCTTACAGTACTACCTCAGCTTTACAGTATGTGTACTGCCTATAACCTAGCTTTCCCATTCTTCTAAATGGAACATCTGTCCGGTGAAGCAGCCATACTGGAGAAGTACTTCCCCAGCTATATAGGACTCCTGAATGGCAGAATACCAGCGTGACATCTGGTACTTCTAACTTCATGGCTCCTCTCCAACATAGCTGCTTCACCAGACAGAGATTCTTTTCATACTTTAATCATATGAAGGAGGAAGTGACTCCCAAAACGTGTTATATTCCGTTTTGAAATATCCTGAGTTTCTTCATTGATAAAGCATCAGCAGCACCTTTTCTCTACTCTACATTCTATTCAGGTGACTGGGAAAGCCGGTTTCACTGTATATTTTATGGTTAAATGAACTATGTCATTACAAAGCACAATTGTTCCGGCAAAAAAACAAGCCCTCATATGGCTCTGGATGAAAAAGTAAGAGTTATGTCTCAAAAAAGGTAAGGAGGATAAAATGAAAATGCAAAAATGAAAATTGGCTATGTACTAAAGGCTGTATTATTAATAGTTTTTAGAACTCATACTTTGCTTTTTGGAATGTAGAACAGCTGTTTTTAGGCAGTTATATTTCTCAAAATGGACAAAAAAAAACTTTTATACATAATTTACTAAATAATAAACCGTTGATACATCATTTTTTTTAAAATATGTCTAATTACCGTAACAGGAATATGAATACAAAAATATCTGTAACAAAATCTATATCAATGATACATAGCTGTCACACATTGTAGCACGAACAATGACTAAGACCATATAGTCCCGTACTAAAGAGAGAATATGGTATTTGGGATTTTCCAAATTAGGTATTCTTACAGATTGTTTTCCTGCTAGATATAACAATGATGAGCAAAATAATCGTAACAAAACATACAATGGCAATACACCTTCATGTGTGGGCCAGATGACCCTGAACAAACATGAAATAACACAAAATAAAGGGTGGCTATGTTCACAGGGTGGCTTTGTTCACACAGCACAATGTCCATGCAGAATTCCGCAAAAATACACTGCTCAAAAATATAAAGGGAACACTAAGATGACACATCCTAGATGTGAATGAATGGAGGTCTGGATATGGAGTCACACTACATATCAAAGTGGAAAACCACACTACAGGCTGATCCAACTTTGATGTAATGTCCTTAAAACAAATCAAAATGAGGCTCAGTAGTGTGTGTGGCCTCCAGGTGCTCGTATGACCTCCCAACAATGCCTGGGCATGCTCCTGATGAGGTGGTGGATGGTCTCCTGAGGGATGTCCTCCCAGACCTGGACTAAAACATCGGCCAACTACTGGACAGTCTGTGGTGCAACGTGGCATTGGGGGATGGAGTGAGACATGATGTCCCAGATGTGCTCAATCGGATTCAGGTCTGGGGAATGGGCGGGCCGGTCCATAGCATCAATGCCTTCCTCTTGCAGGAACTGCTGACACACTCCAGCCACATGAGGTCTAGCATTGTCTTGCGTTAGGAGGAACCCAAGGCCAAGCGCACCAGTATATGGTCTCACAAGGGATCTGAGGATCTCATCTCGGTACCTAATGGCAGTCAGGCTACCTCTGGCAAGCACATGAAGGGCTGTGCAGCCCCCCAAAGAAATGCCACCCCACACCATTACTGATCCACCACCTCATGCTGGAGAATGTTGCAGGCAGCAGAACGTTCTCCACGGCTTCTCCAGACTTGTCTGTTACATGTGCTCAGTGTGAACCTACTCTCATCTGTGAAGAGCACAGTGCGTCAGTGGCGAATTTGCCAATCTAGGTGTTCTCTGGCAAATATCAAACATCCTGCATGGTGTTGGTCTGTAAGCACAACCCCCACCTGTGGACGTCGGGCCCTAATACCACCCTTATGGAGTCTGTTTCTGACTGTTTGAGTGGACACATGCACATTTGTGGCCTGCTGGAGGTCATTTTGCAGGGATCTGGTTGTGCTCCTCCTGCTCCTCTTTGCACAAAGGCAGATGTAGCGGTCCTGCTGCTGGGTTGTTGCCCTCCTATGGCCTCCTTTACGTACTCCTGATGTATTGACCAGTCTCCTGGTAGCGCCTCCATGCTCTGGACACTACGCTGACAGACACAGCAAACCTTCTTGCCACAGCTTGCATTGATGTGCTATCCTGGATGAGCTGCCCTACCTGACCCACTTGTGTATGTTGTAGACTCAGTCTCATGCTACCACTAGAGTGAAAGCACTGCCAGCATTCAAAAGTGACCAAAATTTCAGCCAGGAAGCATAGGAACTAAGAAGTGGTCTGTGGTCACCACCTGCAGAACCCCGCCTTTATTGGGGGTGTCTTGCTAATTGCCTATAATTTCCACCTGTTGTCTGTTCCATTTGCACAACAGCATGTGAAATTGATTGTCAATCAGTGTTGCATCCTGAGTGGACAGTGTGATTTCACAGAAGTGTGATTGACTTAAATTGTGTTGTTTAAGTGTTCCCTTTATTTTTTTGAACAGTGTATTTCACATAAATATTCTGCAGTAGCAGAGTCCCATTGATTTCATTGGGATTCTGCTGCTTTGTTCACACGGCAGAATTTCCACAGCAACAACATCTGCTGCGAAAATCGTTTCTGAGTGGTGCTAGCGCTGGCATGTTCTGCTGCTCCGCTGCCTGTGGTATGTCCGAGCTATATAATAATATATAAAATAATAGTATTTTTTTTTCCTAACAGTGCCCATTTAAGTCTTTAGGAAGTGTATTTCTTATTGAAAACAATATGGAATATTGAAGGACGTGGCTGAACTGAAGCAGGAGCATAACATGTACAAAATGATTTAATATAATGCCCTGCTGCTTGCAAATAAAACAATAAACCGGACTCACCTGCCGCCACTCCCCTGGTGTCCCGGTATCTTGCACCGCTCCTCTGCCGCCGTCTTCTTTCTGGTCCGGCCTTGGTCAGCGCATCACAATGCCTGTCAGCAAATCCCTGGCTGCCGCAATCCCGCTGTCCCGCCTCAGCTGGCAATAACATGAGCGGCAGTGTGATGTATTGAGCCTAGATGACCAATGCTGTGGCTCATTGCTTCACATCGCTGCTCAGCCTATTGCTGGCCAAAGCGGAACATCGTTGCAGCCGGGGATTTGCGGACAGGCATTGTGACCATAGCTAGACCAGGAAGAAGATGGCGGCAGAGGAGCAGAGCGAGATAGTAGGACACCGGGAACGACGGCAGGTGAATCCTGTTTTATTGTTCTATTTGCAGGCAGCCCGGGCATTATGGAAAAAAAATTGTACATGAGACTTATTCTTTAAGGGAGTGAGTGGATTACAGTAGCAAGACAGTTTATCAAGCTTGGGGTTACTTAGTTTGGAGAAAAGACATTTAATTGGCAATTTGATCACAATGTCCAAATATATGATCAGACAGTACAGAGAGAGATCTTTCTAGTGATCTTTATATACCTAGGCCGATAACCATGACAAGGGGGCGTCCTCTACATCTAGAGGAAAGAAGGTTTCACCATCATCACAGACAGAGATTCTTTACTGTAAGAGCAGTGAGACTATGGAATTCTCTGCAACATGATGTTGTGATGTCTGACTCAATAAACAAGTTCAAGGGGGGCCTGGATGTTATAGTGGAAGAATATAATATTACAGGTTATAGATACTATTTTTATAGGAATAGAACATTGATCCAGATATTTATTCATATTGGAGCCGGGAATAGGTTATTGCTCTGTTATGGAGAGAGTGACGTCAGTCTCATAAGAGTTTGTGCCGCCTTCTGGACAAACACAGTAGGGTTATAGGTTGAACTTGATAGATTTTTGTCTTTTTTTCAATCTTATAAACTATGTAATTATGGTAGAACTGTATGTTGTAAAAGTGGCTAGTGAGAAAAAGTTTTCAATAGAAAACACATTCATTAATTTTCTACCAAATTATTTTAAGGTACAAATATTTTTGATCAAGAATTCCTGTATAGATTGTCATTTGGAAAGTTTACATATGACTGGAGGTTTCTTGCCTTCATATCAAGAACTGTACAGAGCAGGATAGGTTTGCTATGGGGATTTGCTCCTACTCTGGACAGTTCCTAAGACAGACAGAGGTGTCAGCAGAGAGCACTGTGGTCAGACAGAAAAGACATTTAAAAAGAAAAGAACTTCCTGTGGAGCATACAATAGCTGATAAGTACTGGAAGAGTTAATATTTTTAAATTGAAGTAATTTACAAATCTGTTTAACTTTCTGGCACCAGTTGATTCAACAAAAAATTTTTTCACCGGAGTGCCTTTTTAATTATAAGTCCTGGTTCACCGTACAAAGCTCTGGATGGAAAAATTTGGTCCGAAGCTTTAGTGTGGCCAGCTCCATTTGAATCAGTCAATATAACCGTCCCCGTAGATGGCAATGTCTGCGAAGCAGATTCCGCCTAAAGAATGGACAACTCTATTCTTTTGACGGCAGAATTTCAGCATCGGAATATCTGCCGCTAAAATTCCGTAGTATGCACTGTGCAGACAAATCCCATTGCCAGCAATGGAACTCATCGGAATTTCCGAGCAGAATTTCAAATGCTCAGAAATTCCGTAGTTTGAACCTGACATAATACACTGCCAAAAATTCAAAAACCAGGAACTTAGGAACTTATAGCAAAAATCATGCACCTTTATTGTAAAAAAAAAACCATACATGGAACACTAAAATTTGGAAGGCCTACACCTGTGGAAGGGTACTGTGGGGGCATATATACCATAAATTCCAATATAAACAAAGTATTGATCTAAAGTGGGCAACAAAATTGGATGCTTACTATCTGATACTTTTATCATTATACATGTATATGTAACATCAAAGTTTCTATACATACCGTATATACTCGAGTATAAGCCGAGTTTTTCAGCATGTTTTTTTGTGCTGAAAACGCCCCCCTCGGCTTATACTCGGGTGAACTCTCTGCCTGTCAATCCCTTCTCAGTGGTCTTCAACCTGCGGACCTCCAGATGTTGCAAAACTACAACTCCCAACATGCTGGGAGTTGTAGTTTTGAAACATCTGGAGGTCCGCAGGTTGAAGACCACTGCCGGGCCTTCGTCATCATCCAGACCCCCCTTTAGTTTTCTGCTCACCTCCCCTCGGTGGGAAGGAAGGGTGAGCTGGTCCGGGCCATCTATGCTGCAGGGACCGTCCGGTGGGGAGGGTTAGTCGTTTCGGGCTGTCCATTTTTACCGGGAGGCCCTCTTCTCTGCTCCAGGCCAGCTCTGGCATTGTGACGTTGCCTTAACGATGACGCACAGAGACGGTGAGTAGAAAACTAAAGGGGGGTCTGGATGATGACAATGGCCCAGCAGTGGTCTTCAACCTGCGGACCTCCAGATGATTCAAAACTACAACTCCCAGCATGCCCGGACAGCCGCTGGCTGTCCGGGCATGCTGGGAGTTGTAGTTTTGCAACATCTGGAGGTCCGCAGGTTGAAGACCACTGAGAAGGGATTGACAGGCGGTGATGAAGAAGGGGGGGATGATGACGGGGGTGATAATGACAGGGTGATTATGACGGGGGTGTTAATGACGGGGGGGGGGGGGGTCTGGATGATGACAGGGGGGGATGATGTCAGGGGGGGGATTATGTATTTCCCATCCTAGGCTTATAGTCAAGTCAATAACTTTTCCTGGGTTTTTGGGGGGAAATTAGGGGCCTCGGCTTATATTCGGGTAGGCTTATACTCGAGTATATACGCTATATAAGATAGAGACCATGCCAGAATAAAATGCAATATCATGTACAATACCCACCTCAACAACACCGGACACCACACCATGGACAAAACTTGGACAGAGCTGTCAGACACATTTAAATTTATGTATTTAATCTAAAAGTCAAAATTTTATCTTGCCAAAATCCAGAAAACAAAGGGATATACTTTTGCAAATAATAAAAAGAATCTTTATATAGCACCAATATATTCTGCATCACTTTACAATTCAGCGGGTGCATGTAGAGGTGAAATCAGACATTACACAGTACCAATATACAAAATAAACAATTCTACTAATGGAGTGAGGGTCCTACTCGTAAGAGCTTACAATCTATAAGGAAATTGAGGCAACCTAAGAGGTAGTTCTTATTACTTGCGTGTTAACCTTTTACCTGTTTGCAGTTTGGATTTGTCGAGGAGCTGCGTTTGATTATTACCTTTCTGATCCATCGTAGACTTGAAAGCCGAGTGGACACACTTTCTACATTAGGATGACAGCACGGCAGCAATGTTTGAAGTGATTGAACTAATTGGGACAGATTATACAATGATCTAAACTGTCACACGCTCCTGTTTTAACCCTTTCCTTTACCTTTTTCACATTTTTGTAACATCACCGAAATAATTAACCTGATATTTCCCAGCTTGTTTAAACATGTAGGATGAGATGGAAACATTTAGTTGGTCAATTAGTGTAATGTGGATTTTAATGTGGTTTTAAATTTGGTATTTATTTCACATGATTTAGAAAGGATACATTAATCTAAGCAGTAGGTCACACATTTAGTTTCTTGATGTAGCAAGTGAAATCCAGCTGCTTATGCCACATATGCAAAATACTGTACACAAGCAGGACTGTGTATTAGGTGTGATGCAATTTGTGCTCATTTAATTTTTATATTCAACATTAAACCCTTGCTTACCCCACGCATTGCACTATGGTGTAGGAGTGGTACATGAATGTGGACTTCTTGGCTCCTCTTGGCTATTACATTATATCTAAGAAAAGTATTAGGAGGCTTTCAGTAGCTAAACTGCTATTTTACTATTATTTGATTGTCTTTTTTACAAAATCACAACTTTTTCATTGCACTAGATTTATTTACTGGCTGATTGCCACTTAGTATATTTGGCTATTTCACATGTAGCTCTGTGTGTCTACTTGCCACAGTGGGCCTTGTTTACTAAGAGTAGAAAGTACCGTAGTTTTCTTTGTGGGTTTTTGTTTCCCACAGATATTTTTCCATGGTATTTACTTTTGTATATTGTATTAAGGGATTTTCCCTACGTTTTGCTCTTTTACACATACTCTGAGTTCTCAGGTTTTCCAGAGCTTAAAGGGGTTCTCCACTATAAGGTGATTTTAGTACGTACTTGCCAGACAGTAATGGACATGCTTAGGCAGGATCTGCACTTGTCTTGGGGCTAAATGGCTATGTCATGAGATTACCATAACACTGTGGCTAGCTTTTTGTGAACTGGTATTTCCTGTTTGAGTTTTCTTTTTACATAGATATATATAGGTATATATCATTCGCGCTGCACCAGGGTCTGTGGAAATGCCCGCCCTGCTGCACTACTATAAGTACCTTTCCCTGTGTGTAGGTACTAAAAAAGGTGAAAAGTAAAATTCTAAATAAATATAGCGTGCACTCAGAGGGACTTATTGGCATTTACCCATGCCAATAAGTCCCTCTCAGCGCATGCTATATTTATTTAGACTTTTCTTTTTTTGTCTACAAATCCCATTATTCCATCTTCCTCCCTCCCACACATCAGCCACCCCACCCATTGAAACATAAATGAGCTGCATCCATCAAAAGATCTGTGGTTTTCAATCAGGTTGCCTACAGCTGTTGCATTAGTTGCAGATTGATCTCTCTCCCACCAAGCGATCCCTCCACCCACTGAAGCAGACAGGCTCCCTGTCATCAGCTGACTAGTGAGTCAGGTCTCGGCTGCATTGCAAGCTGGGAAAAATCTGAGACAACAGTCATATTGTATGCTGGTAAAAATAAATATTGGGGTGAAAATCACATAAGAATTGTGAGAAAACACAGGTACAGACACCATATTATGAACTACACTAACTTTACAGCCCTTGTGGCATAGTAAAAAAAAAAAAAAAAATTCCTGGAATACCCTTTTAAGGAAAGGAGAAATGCTGTATTGGTAAATTTTCCAATCAATACATTTATACCAGTTCTCCTGAATAGAGACATTAACATTTGTATGAAGCATATGATCTAAAGTGTATTATTTAATTAATATATATATATATATATATATATATATATATATATTCATGTTTCCCAACCAGGGTGCCTCCAGCTGTTGCAAAACTTCAAATCCCAGCATGCCCGGACAGCCTTTGGCTGTCCGGGCATGCCGGGAGTTGTAGTTTGGCAATAGCTGGAGGCACCCTGGTTGGGAAACACTAGTATATATACTTGGGAAAGTGTTGGAAAACAACACCAGGTCTGAGTTTAAGCCTAAGCCAAATTCTGCATAAGCGTGCCCTGTGTTGAAGAATCTGCTGCACAGGGAAGAGATACTGGCACACTGACACCTTAGTTAACAGAAATCTTTGAAAACCAGAGCTCCATCCCATATAAACATCTGTTTAGAATTTTTGGTGAACATTAACTTAATATACAGTATTATTTTGTTTTTTTTATGGTGCATACAAACAGTGTGTGAGCCTGGACAGACTTCACTTTTATGGCTTATGCCCTCCCATAGGCCCTCAATGTTCTTAATGAGATGGACACCAGTTTCACGCCTGTTCGAGCTTTCTCAAGTCCAAGGGCTTGTAAGTTTGTCTCACTAAGGTCCCTTTCACACTACAGGTATCATCCTGTAAAAACCTCCATTATTACTCCCGTGGAATAGTACTGAAAACGGCCGTCAAAAAATCACATTCATGTAATGGGATTTTTTTACCATCCTTTTGCATCAGCTATGTCCATTTTGACTAATCTCCATTATTTTTGCCGGCACAAAAGACAGTGCATGCACTAATTTTTGTTCCGGCAAAAATAAAGGGGAAATAACGTCCGTTAAAATGTAACATTGAAGTTTATGGGAAACGGATGTTCACAAAAAAACATCCGTTATTATCTATTATTGTCTGGTTTTTTTTATGATCCGTTTTTTTTGTACTGAGCATGCTCAGTACAGCATTTCAACCAGGAAGTCACATGGAAATAAAATAACTGACATAAAATAACAGACTATAATGGTTGATAACGGATGGCACATGTCCGTTATTTTGACAGAATGTCTGTCAAAATTGGTCATCAGTTATCACCTGTTGTATTCAGTTATTTTATCCTTTTTTTCATGACCCAGTTTTTGCTGAATAACGGATGTCAGAATGCAGGAACATAACTGTAGTGTGAAAGGGGCCTTAGCATGCTCTTCTCCCATCTAATTCTAGATTAGGGACTGTGCCCATTTAACATGTTACAGTCTTGAGATGACCAAAAAGTGTTTGACTAGCCGGTATACTTGCATCATTTCCTTCATCTGGTTGCATTGGACAGCTGGGTAACACACCACTACAACTCTTTTTACTTAGCATAACCAAAATGCATATACAGTGACCACCCGACCTACGATGGCCCCGACATACGATCATCAAGGCAGCATCAACATACGATGCTTTTGTATGTCGGGGCCATCGCATAAATGGCTATCCGGCAGCGCAGACTTCTTCAGCTGCCGCCATATAGCCGTTTACGGTGCCCCGTGTGGTTTGCTGATGATCACTTACCTGTCCTCGGGGCTCCGGCACGTCCTCTTCGGGATCCCCTGCATCGTCGGCGCTCTCCTCCAATGTCATCACGTCGCTGCGCACGCCGTCCCGTCATCCAATAGGAGCTGCGTGCGTAACGACGTGATGGCGGCGACGGAGAGCGAGGATGCCGGGGAAGCAGAGGCCTTGCCGGAGCGTCGGGGACACCCCGGGGACGCGGCGACAGCGATGGACGGCGACATCCAGGGCAGCGGTGACGGTCCGGAGCGGCGGGGACAGGTGAGTACAACCTTTAATGCCAGTGGTCTTCAACCTGCAGACCTCTAGATGTTGCAAAACTACAACTCCCAGCATGCACGGACAGCCGTTGGCTGTTGGATCCCTCAACATACGATGGTTTCAACAAACGATGATCCATTTGGGAGGGACCACTGTATACCTATGGACAATCCTATTCATTGATATAATTTGAAAAAGAACCTGCTAGTAACCAGAGTGTATTGTTATATCATACAATATTGCATTGGTTTTTAGAACAAACATTAATTTTAACTTAACAGTTTTGTAACCAATAAAAACCACGGTGTTAAAGCTCATAGTCGAGGAGCTGATCCCCTTAAATCACTGCTGAAGCCACTGTAAAGAATGGGATGAGTAGGACTAAGCAGTGCAGTGTTAATGCGTTTGTGTGACCTGTGATATGATGACTGTCCACCAGGGGACACTGTGGTATTGTAGATTTTCTAGTATAAATGACTAGCATGAAGGAGCGTGTATTTTACGATTCTAGAGGTGAATGTAGTGCGAGTTCCGCTGCTGTTAACTGTAATGTAGTAGACTAGCATTATCCATAGTTGTGCTGTTAATATTTAAGTGCCTTAATATCACAATTGACAAAAAAAGAAAACAAACAGATTATATTAGTGCTGTTGTAATCTAAGCTAGAGAGGGTTACATTGTCAAGGCTGTAAGACTTCTCTCCCATAGACTTGCATTAAGGGGACGGGGCGTGATGTCATGAGGGGGCTATGACATCACGAGCTCCCGGCTCCAGCGTTCGGAACAGTTTGTTCCAAACGCTGAGCAGTGGAGTACCCCTTTAAGGGGAACAAATGTATATAATGGAGTAATAGCATACTTACCTGATCTGATCCCCCGCAGCTGCCAACCCAAAGGTGCCGGGTCCTTACTTCTCACTGCTGCTTTCTATTCCTCTGAAGTGCTGACCCAGAAGAAGATGCCTCTGCAGCCTTGCTTTTTTTACTTTTTTTATTATTTATTTTTACCTTTGTTTAGTTTACTGAATTGGTTTTCTCAATAATTGATACTATTTAAGAGGAGAACAAAGGTTGTCTTCTTGCTCCTGGACTTTTTAGTGAGAATTGACATTTGGAGTTTAGAGCAGAGATTTTTGGATAGGTTATGGGCCATCTTGTTAGTGATAATATTATGAAATGAAAGGGGTATTCCAGGATTTTTTAAAATTTGGTACAGATACAAAAAACAGATCACGGCGCAAAAAATGAGCCCTCATACAGCCTGGTATGAGAACTTTATTTTTTTAAATTTTTTTTAAAGCTACAGGGGTTAAAAAATGGCAATTAAAAAACCCGTGGTTTTCAATCAGGGTGCCTACATCTGTTGCAGTTTGATCTCTCCACCAAGTGATCCCGCCACCCATTGAAGCAGACAGGCTCCCTGTCATCAGCTGACTAGTGAGCCAGGTCTCGTCCGCATTTCAAGCTGGGAAAAATCTGAGCCAACAGTCATTTTGTATGCTGTTAAAAACAAATATTGGGGTGAAAATCACATAAGAATTGTGAGAAAACCATCACACACAGGTACAGACACTATATTATGAACTACACTAACTTTACAGCCCCTGTAGCATAGTCAAATAAAAAAAATTCCTGGAATACCCCTTTTAATCAAACACTAAAAATACTGAAAATACCCACAACATACAACACAGTCATGTGAACACCAGAAGGCATAGGGCAGGGTCTATAGTGTGTTATACCCTATTGAATGCTAGACTGAGGCAGGTGTAGGCAACCCAAGTCTAGAATCTGGGATAAAGATTACCCCTACTCCCACAGGGGCCGTCGGGTGGGGCACTCGCCCTTAGAAGGGTGACCCCTGCCACGATCTATCCCTTTGACCTCACCCTAGAAGTCCCTGGTACTCATAGATCACAACCTTGCACTGGTGAACTCCAGGTGAGTGCCCTGATGGCCCCTGTGGGAGTAGGGGTAGGCGTCACTACATCTCCCCGACAGGGATTTCCAAGTCTACTCTTTGAAAAGTAAACCAACTACCTGGCCTCACCCCCCCCCCTGCATTTGTAATCTTTATCCCAGATTCTAGACTTGGGTTGCCCACACCTGCCTCAGTCTAGCATTCAATAGGGTATAACACACTAAAGACCCTGCCCTATGCCTTCTGGTGTTCACATGACTGTGTGGTATGTTGTGGGCATTTTCAATATTTTAAGTGTCTGATTAAAAGTTAATTTTTAAAGTGTTTACACCCCCCTGTAAATTGACACCAATCAGGGTTTGCTTCTTCATAGTAAATCATTGGTGTATATGACCCAGGAGTGAATTGGTTAAGGAGGAACACTGTTGTTCCTTAGTATCTGGATACTGGATATTCCCTCAGAGGCTCTGTTCTCTGTAATGCTGCATCCTTTGTTTTACTGTTGTGAGCTGTGAATGTGTAATCTTATTTCTGTTTGAGAAGAACATGTTTTTCTTCATTACATGAGCAGAATTGATTTTTCTACACCATGTTATGCTTGTAAATCCCAGCTATAATCAAATCTTGCAACTCGTCTTGGTGCAATTAAAACAGTTTTTCCTGATATATTTGTAAAAATGTAACATATTACAGATGAGGTTTTTAATTAAAAGCATATACAGCAAATAAAATATTACATTGATTTAAGAACATGTAAATGAAATACAAAGTCAGGGTATAAATTGCTTAGTGTGGGTTAACATGGTAGAGCTTGGCATACAATCTGATTCATTTCAGCTGCATCTCTGCATGCCAGTGATCTAAAGTGACTGTTTGCAGTCGACATTAATCACTGTCATCATAATTTATTTTTGTATAAACAGCACCACTCTTGTCTATGGACTTCCCTGGTATTGCAGCTTAGCCTTATTTATCTAAACAGAGCTGTAATGTCATGTACAGCTCATGCACGAGAGAGATGCTGTTCCCGAAATAAAATCTCACCCCTTTTTTCTACCTCTTGCATCACTGGACAAGCCATATCGAGGAGATCACTGCATGTTCCCTTGATTTTTTTTTTCAATTGTCAGATAACAATGACTATTCATGAACTGTCAGGCACAGCTACCACTGATTGTCACCAGTTCCACTCAAAATAGCAAAAGAAAAAAAAAACATATTACTATATGTACAGTGGGGATAAAAAGTTTGGGTACCCCAGGTAAAAATTTGTATTAATGTGCATAAAGAAGCCAAGGAAAGATGGAAAAATCTCCAAAAGGCATCAAATTACAGATTAGAAATTCTTATAATATGTCAACAAAAGTTAGATTTTCTTTCAATCATTTACACTTTCAAAATAACAGAAAACAAAAAAATGGCGTCTGCAAAAGTTTGGGCACCCTGCAGAGTTAATATCTTGTACTGCCCCCTTGTAGCCAGCCAAGAGTCTTTCAATTCTTGTTTGTGGTATCTTTGCCCATTTTTCCTTACAAAAATCTTCCAGTTCATTGAGATTTCTGGGCTGTCTGTCATGCACTGCTCTTTTAAGGTCTATCCATAGATTTTCAATTATGTTGAGGTCAGGAGATTGTGAAGGCCATGACAAAACCTTCAGTTTACGCCTCTTGATGTAATCCCCCGTGGATTTTGAGGTGTGTTTAGGATCATTATCCATTTGTAGAAGCCATCCTCTCTTTAACTTCAGCTTTTTCACAGATGGCATCAAGTTAGTATCCAAAATTTGCTGAAATGTTATTGAATCCATTTTTCCTTCTACTCGTGAGATGTTCCCTGTGTCACTGGCTGCAATACAATCCCAAAGCATGATTGATCCACCCCCAAGCTAAACAGGTGGACAGAGGTTCTTTTCATTAAATTATATTCCCCTTCTTCTCCAAACGTACCTTTGCTCATTCCGGCCAAAAAGTTCAATTTTAACCTCATCGGGTCCACAGAACTTGTTTCCAAAATGCATCAGACTTGTCTATATGTTCATTTGCAAAGTTCAAACGCTGATTTTTGTGGTGAGGACTTAGAACAGGTTTTCTTCTGATGACTCTTCCATGAAGACCATATTTGTACAAGTATCTCTTTATAGTGGAATAGTGTACCACAACTCCAGTGTCTGCCAGATATTTCTGGAAGGATTGTGCAGTCAAACGTGGGTTTTGAATAGTTTTTCTCACAATCCTGCAAGCTGTTCTGTCTGATATTTTTCTTTGTCTTCCAGATCTTGCTTTAACTTCCACTGTTCCTGATGACTGCCATTTCTTAATTACATTCCGAACATATTGACATTGATATTGACATCTGAAAATTTTTTGCTATCTTCTTATAGCCTTCTCCAGCTTTGTTAGCGTCAACTATTTTCAGTTTCAGATTTCTAGACAACTGCTTAGAAGAACCCATGGTGCTGATTGTTGGGGCAAGGTCAGATGAGTCTGGGCATTTAAAACCTTTGAGATTAACATTACCTGGTCTTCCCAGATGATAATCGAGAACAATCCATGACACTGGCAGGTATCAGCTTTGCAAAGGGGGCAGTGCATGCTATAAATTCTGCAGGGTACCCAAACTTTTGCAGACGCCATTTTTTTGTTATATGTTATTTTGAAAGTGTAAATGATGGAAATAAAATCTTACTTTTGTTGACATATTATAAGAATGTCTAATCTGTAATTTGATGCCTTTTGGAGATTTTTCCATCTTTCCTTGGCTTCTTTATGCACATTAATACAAATTTTTACCTGGGGTGCCCAAATTTTTGATCCCCACTGTAGGTGCCATTTTACAGCACCTCAGATGGTGCTCTGCTTCACTTCATAGGCAAGATATATTCCAGATCGAAATAAAGAAGCGGCAATCACCGTGGACCGTAATTTCCTCTTCTTATTAAATGATATACTCACATACATGTTGAAAGGGGAGAGATGAACAATGGTAGGGGTGTGCAGCTGAATAGGAGGCAACAGCCATTTCACACAATGTAGTGCTTCATCTTATCCCCTATCCAAAGGATAGGGGATAAGATGTCTGATTGCGGGGGTCCCCACAGAATTCTGTGTGCTGCACGGAGATCCCAGAGGGTCCCAGTGGCGCGACCCCCGCGATCAGACATCTTATCCCCTATCCTTTGGATAGGGGATGAGATGTCTATGGCCGGAATACCCCTTTAATTAAGTTGTTTTTTAATTAACCTCTTAAGGACGCAGGGAGTACCTGTGTGCCCTGCGCCCTGTCCCGGAATATAACGCGGGGTCACGCCGTCATACCGGGTCGGTCCCGGTGGCTAATGATAGCCGGGAACTTAGGCTAATAGTGTGCAGCACCGATCGTTGTGCTGCGTGCTGTTAACCCTTTAGATGTGGCGATCAAAGTTGATCGCCACGTCTAAAATGAAAGTGAAAGCTTCCCGGCAGCTCAGTCAGGCTGATCCAGACCATCGCGATAAAATCTTACCTGCCTCCGTCGCATCCGATCGGCGATTGATTGCTCCAAGCCTCAGATCCAGGCTTGAGCAATCGACTGCCTATAACACTGATCAATGCAAAGCTATGGCTTTGCAGGGATTAATGTAAGATTAGTGTGTGGAGTGTTATAGCCCCCTATGGGAGCTATAACACTGCAAAAAAAAAAAAGTGAAAAAAAAAAAGTTAATGAAGGTCATTTAACCCCTTCCCTAATAAAAGTTTGAATCACCCCCCTTTTCCCATAAAAAAAAAAAAAAAACAGTGTGAATAAAAATAAACATATGTGGTATCGCCGCGTGCTGAAATTTCCAAATTATAAAAATATATAATTAATTAAACCGCACGGTCAATGGCGTATGCGCAAAAAAATTCAAAAGTCCAAAATAGGATATTTTTGGTCACTTTTTATATCATGAAAAAATGAATAAAAAGCGATCAAAAAATACAAAAATGTTACCAATAAAAACTTCAGATCATGGTGCAAAAAATGAGCCCTCATACCGGCCCGTACGTGGAGAATTTAAGTTATAGGTCAGGAGATGACAATTTTTAAGGTATAAATTTTCCTGCATGTAGTTATGATTTTTCTCAGAAGTAATACAAAATCAAACCTATATAAGTAGGGTATCATTTTAACCATATGAAGCTACAGAATAAAGATAAGGTGTCATTTTTACCGGAAAAAGGAACTGTGTAGAAATGGAAGCCCCCAAAAGTTACAAAATGGCATTTTTTCTTCAATTTTGTCACACAATGAATTTTTTTCCGTTTTGCCGTGGATTTTTTAGGTAAAATGATTGTTGAAAATGAAGTTGAAGAAAAAATGCCATTTTGCAACTTTTGGGGGCTTCCGTTTCTACGCAGTCCATTTTTCGGTAAAAATTACATTTTATCTTTATTCTGTAGGTCCATATGGTTAAAATTATACCCTACTTATATAGAGTTGATTTTGTATTACTTCTAAAAAAGATCATAACTTCCTGCAGGAAAATTTATGTTTAAAAATAGTCATCTTCTGACCCCTATAATTTTTTTATTTTTCCGCGTGTGGGGCAGTATGAGGGCCCCTTTTTTGCGCCGTGATCTGAAGTTTTTATCGGTATAATTTTCATATAGATCTGACTTTTTGATCACTTTTAATTCATTTTTTCATGATATAAAAAGTGATCAAAAATATGCTATTTTGGACTTTGGAATTTTTTTGCACTTACGCCATTGACCGTGTGGTTTAATTAACGATATATTTTTATAGTTTGGACATTTCCGCAGGCGGTGATACCACACGTTTATTTTTATTTACAGTTTTTTTTATGAGAAAAGGGGGGGTGATTCTTACTTTTATTAGGAAAGGTGTTAAATGATCTTTATTAACTTTTTTTTTTTTACACTTTTTTTGCAGTGTTATAGCCCCCCTGGTGGCCATTTCACTGCACATACCGATCTCATACACAGATCATTGCCGTGCATTGACACAGCAAAGATCCGTGTAATCGGCAGTCAATTGATCAAGCTTTGTTAATCGCCGATCGGACCGCGACGGAGGCAGGTGAGGGGACCTCCACTCGCGTTCTAGCTGATCAGGACATCGTGATTTCACTGCGATGGTCCTGATCAGCCCGAGTGAGCTCCTGGGAAGCTTTTACTTTCATTTTAGATGCGGCGATCAACTTTGGACGCCGCGTCTAAAGGGTTAATAGCACGCGGTACAACGATCGGTGCCGCACACTATTAGCCCAGTGTCCCAGCTGTCATTAGCGGCCGGGAACGACCCGGTTTTATACAGGTATGCCCTGCATCCTTAAGAGGTTAATAGTGGGTATTTCATCTAGGTATCCTAGAATGCAGGTTAATTGAGTTGATAGGATTGTCTGATTATCTGATACAATTTGAGGATCCTTTACCAAAAATCTTCCAACATTGGACAGACCTTCAAAACATAGATCAGATCAGCTATTTCTACTGAACACCTAACAAATTGTCAACTGAACGTATTGAAAAAACTTAGGGCCGTTGTCAGTCAAATTCCGCCCTCAGCTGGTTAAAGGGTTTAAGCGCAACTTAAATAAACCTTCTACATATAAATTGCTGTATTTTAATCCCCATAAACTTTCACCCTTCAATCAATTCTAATTTACAGATCTTACAGAAACAGGAAATGTCCCACAATGTATATGGCAAATCTGCAGTACCCATCAAGTGTCTGGACTTATGTGAATATTTGTGGATGTGATTTCTATGTGCAGCACTGTGGGACGGGGACAGCACCTAGACAGCAATAGACTGACTGCATAGGAATGCATGGTGAGGCAAGAAGGTCAAACAGAGTCAGGGAGTTCATGCATTAGTCTTACTAGTACAGGGCAGTAATGTCATGGTTTTCACAGAGGCACAGTCTTTTAAAACAGCTTAAGACCACAACTTAAATGCAGTTGGTTGCTCTCTTTCTTTTTTCCGCAGCTTGACAGTGCTGAATGGCAGGTCTCCTGTGCTACCCACACCAGTCATGAGGCACAGCCATTTTTGGCTCCTACCTGTATTAGAGCAGTGCAGCAAGCTAACTGGAGCCATTGGGTCCACACACAAACATACAACCCCTGCACATGAACCCAACTGCATAGAAATCCAGACAGGATTTTCACAGTGCCATGCTAGATGGATACATACAACCACCAGCTTCACAAAAAGTCAACACACTATACTTTTACAGTATTATGTGAAGCCACATAGTCGAATAGTTAGATTAAATACATCTGCATTTTCATTTTGGAAAGTAGTGTTGGTTTGACTTCACAAACCTCATGGTGTAATATAATGATGTGGCATGTCACAAGATCATTTTTGGCTAGTATTTGCTTTTACATTTGTTTTAATAAATTCAGCACTTTTTGCGACATAAATTGACATACTTCAGATTTAAAAATCTGCACTACAGATCAATTTCTATGGAGTAAAATTGATTTGTTAAAATCTCCTTCACATGCATTGTACTGGAATCCTCTAAGAATTATGTGCAAATCTGCACAGAAAATCTGCAACAATTCTTCAATGAATGAATGTAGCCTTAGGATATGTTCACATAGGACAGAAAAATCTGCGTTAAATCTGCAGAAAAAATCTGCACATGTAACGTCTATTTTGAAAGGGGTAAAATCCATAATTGAAGAGAATCTGTCAGCTCTATGGTGCTAAGAGCTGTAGACACTGTTTAATAGGTATTAGGGTATAAAATTGTAACTTTCCTGGAGATGATGGTGCTTGCCAAACTTATAAAGTCTTTTTATTTCTCAGCCAAGTGTCAAGGAGGTAGAGCCGAGCTGCTCAAGTGTCACAGCCTGGCACACCTCTTTACTTGTCCTCACCTCCCAGCTTCTCCAAGACTAATGTGCAGGGCACTGTACATCACATAAAGAGGATCTGGAGCAAAAAAGCAAGGAGGTATGCCAGCGTGTGGCACTCAAGCAACTAGACCTCACCCCCTTGACACTTGGATGGAAAATGGCAATATTATAGGTTTGGCAACCACCATCAGCTCCAGCAAGGGTACAGTTTTCATGTATACCCTAAAACCTACTGCGGAAGTTGTTTAAAACTTTAAAACAAATAATGAGGCTAACTAATCTCATTTTCTTTAAATGATTGCATCTGATTACCAGTTTCCTTAAGAAGTGATCAGAATTTAATTCATGTATGGTAACAATACTGAAAACAGTGTTATAATAACTTTGTGTTAGATGTTTGATCAATGTAGTAATATGTCAGTCCATCCAATTACAAAGTCAGCAAACTACAAACCTAAAATAACAAAACAAGCTAGTTAAGCATTGGGTTGTCTAAGCACACATGTCAAGAAGAAAGCTGAACGTGGACTGGAAGAATGCATCTTCTTAAGTAGATCTGATCTTGTCTCATTTATACGGGATGTGTTGCTTTGTTGACGTGAAGTTTTTGATCATGCACCACCATAATTATTGGTTCCTCCACAAAAGCACAAACCTGCAGACAATTCTGCCTGACATGTTTTTGCACTTCTCATTGCCGCCGTTTTCCACCAACTGATCATCGCAGCAAGTCAACCTGCAAATAAGTACAGTGGAGCACTTTAATGAGACCCTTATCTTTAGCCAACTTAAGTCGATCTCACTAGGCTCCTGTAAAGCTCTCCTGTTGAATGGCAGAAACTCTATATAACCCTCCTATTACACACAATGCATCACTGTCAGAAATGTCAGGTTGATGGGGGAGTCAGGACTATGAAGCCATTTATTGCATCATTCTTCTGCTGTGCTAAGGTACAGCGCCCGGCTCAGTGATTAGAGCAATTACTCAGTATCGCCTGTCACAGCCAATCAGATTTCTCCAGCCTGACTGTGGAATTGACCTAGACCTGCCTTCCTAGTAAGCTTTATTATTAGAGTTGGCTGTGCCTTTAGTGCCACATTGTACAGTCACAACTTGAAAACACTGCTTGCAAGCTGGATTCCTAGCAATTATTTTGCTTCTCATTTTGTATGTGCTACAATTATTTACAGCTTATTTTTCGCTTTTGCCTCAGCGTTTTGATGTGTTGGTTATTCTGCAGCAGCCAACACTGATGTTTGAGGAAATAGGCATGTTCAGCCTAGTAAATAAATGTACACTAATAGGCAAGAAATATTATAAATGAGCACACAACTGCATGATGTAAGTCCTATTATTAATGCATAAAAATAGGCAAACTTTACATACAAACTAAGCTTCAAGGTGCATATGCTGTAGTAGTATGGCATAGTAGAATAGTTCAAGTAGTTTATTTTATATTTTCTTGTCCGTATTTACAAGTACGTAATTACACATATGCCTTGGTACACTGTAATTGGGTTCCGAAGGACGCCACAATCCAGTGTTCTGCTGCGGTGCGCTGTAAGCAATCATTGATGAATAAATCTCTCCATTTTCCCGGAATTGACTGATTGGTTTAATATCTTCACTACACTTTTTGTCACGAGTAGAAGAAATGACTGTTGTATAAAGACTATTAATCGCACCGTATAATGCATTATTTTAACATTCTCAGTACAGAAACAGATGCTTAGTAAAATGTGAGCTGTTATGTAGTGAAAATAAACTTTTTAAAGCTCATTGCAACCAGTCTAAGACTAGGCTGATACCACATTTATCAGCTACATCAAAATAATGTTTCTGGACCAAAAACAGACATATTCTAAAATGTACCCATATTAAATATATGTCAAAAGTGTGTCCAAATGTTTGACAAGTTAGCATCTGGTAATTTTTGCTGTACAGAATAATGCTATTGACTACAAAAATATAATAACATACACTATGCATTAAAGGGGTATTCCGGGCAAAAATATTTTGAGACCTCCCGCGATCTCCCTGCAGCACCCGCATTCTATGCGGGTGCTGAATCTCCAGTTTCGGAACCCTCCAGGTATCCGGGACTGGGGACATGATGTCACTCCACGCCCCTCCATTCATGTCTATGGGAGGGGGCGTGACAGCTGTCACGCCCCCTCCCATAGACATGAATGGAGGGGCCGTGGCGTGACGTCACGTCCCCAGTCCCGGAAACCTGGAGGTTTCCGAAACTAGAGACGCAGTCTCCGAATAGAATGCAGGTGCTGCAGGGAGATCGCAAGGGGTCTCAGCAGCGGGCCCCCCTCGATCAGACATGCTATAAAATGTTTTTGCCCGGAATACCCCTTTAAGTATAAACACTAAGGTGGACTTTATCTTTTTTTTTTTTATATATAATTTTTATTGACACAGATATTATACAAAGCTCATCAGCATAGGAATGAAAGAAAAATGACATGTACTCAGATGAGTTTTGGAAAACATAACAAGGATTAAGTAACTTTTTTACTTAAACATCCCACCCGGTCCCCCCCCCCCCTCTGCCCTCAGAGTGCTGCAGTTGGAAGGGAGAAAGAAGAGAAAAAAAAAGGGGTAAAGGGCTGACAGATACATCTTTCTAGCCAACATGCCCATATATTTTTATAACTAGATGACTTATTTCTTTTAGCATAAACAGCCTTTTCCCAGCTTAGGAGGACCTCCATCCTAGAGAAAAACTGGGCCACTGTTGGAGGATTACTACTCTTCTAATGCTGGGCAAGAAGTTTCCTAGCAGTATATAACATACGGCCCACCGCAATCCTAGAATTAACTTCAATGAGGAGATCATCCATATATGCCAGAATACAAACTCTGGGTTCTCTAGGTATTTCTAACCCATATATATTCCCAATAATGCCTAGGATAGAGCTCCAAATGAGTACAGCTCCACAACATATGCAAGAGATCTGCCTCAGGGAGTGAACTCGTTTGAGATTATTCATTTATGAAGAAAGAAAGGGGCTTGGTAGGTCCTATCTAAAATATAGATCTGAGACGACCACTCTCTCCCAGGCATTTGGAACTGCTTTTAAAACTGATTCCCACTGTTCAGAGGACATAATACCTACTTCTGATTGCCATTTTAGAAAGCTGGTACATTACAACGTTCAAGATATTTATTGAGCAGGAGATTATATAATCTAGATATAAAACCGACTATGACAGGTCAACGAGGCCTACCTTTGTTCAGCACTAACAGCATGTAAGGTCTGTGAAAAGTAAAACTCTTCTTGGAATTCTATAAATGATTTGAAAATTCCTGTCTTAAAAATTTTTTCATCTAGATCACCCCTACTTTTTCCCAAAGCTCAAATCCAATAAGTTTGTTATTCTCTGTCAGAAAAGGATTATTCCACACTGGGGTATATTCACAAATGTAATCATTTAGTGAAGTTTTTTGCGCAATGCGAAACATGCTGCGCAAATGTGTGCTTTTCCCAATTTCTTTCATAGATTTTTTTGCTTATTGTTTATTTTTGAATTTTGGGCTTCTTTATGATGAGCCTGATTGTACTCTAGCTTAATCTAGCACTCGGCCAGGGATGCAGACCGGCTGAGGAGTACTGTGTGAAACTCAGGAAATGGTGTTTTGCTTTCCATTGGAATGATCCTGCTTAGCGTTCTCGGTTTCAAATGGGTTTCACGAACTCCCCCTCCATGTATCTATGGGAGATCTGGAGATAGCTAAATGCTGTATCTCCGGCTCTCTCATAGAGATACATGGAGGTGACGTGTCAGCTGCTGCTTTGTGCAGGAGTCTACAATCTACAATCTAAAACTTATCCCCTATCCTTTTAATAAGCTTCTGCATGATAGTTCTCCTTTAAGGGCCAAGACCAGGCACTAGGGAAATTTTTTTACAAAAAATGTTTGTACCAGGTAATTTGCGCTTGCATTTACTGTAAGAATATCAAGATTCAGTACTGGCAGGTCATCTAAGTGTTGTTATAGATTCATATTCTTTTCATTACTCAGACTTTTTTTTAAATATTTTCTTATTCTGCACAAAAAGTGTTTTCTTTTGATCACGACGAGTGCTCAGACATATTAAAGTCCTATTTAAGCAATCCGGTGTGTAATGCTTCATCAACTCTCTGCATCCAAATGCTTCCTTGAGTTCCTCTGAAGTCTTGTGTGTTTAAATTGCCAGGACACTTTCTCTCTTCAAGAAACAATTGAGTTCTGTGTGAGGTCTCAGAGGACACGCCTCCCTCGTCCGATACATTGTTTCTGACAGGAGAGTTAAATTTGTTGCAAAATTTTCGAGAGTTCTTTTCTTTTCAGCGTTTCATCCTGAAACTAATGGTCAACAAAACTTGAGATGTTTTGTATCAGACAAAGAGAGTACCTCTTGCAGGATTTGCTATGAACCATCTATACTGGTATATCTCTCTTTCTGGGTTCATGTCACTAATGCTAGTTCGGAAAACCCAGAGGTGGATGGGATGCTGTTATTTCTAACCTGTGTACTGTCTGGGCCCAGGTTCAGAAAAAGCTGAAGAAGGCCCATAGCATTAAAAATAGAGGGGCAGACAGAAAGCGTGCCATCACTCCTTCTCACCAGCGTTGTTATCAAGACTTAGTATACCTATGCTCTGATTTTGCTTGACTACTCTACTGTCTGCTGCTTTGTACCTCGTTGCTCTTTTGGATTTTGACCACGGCCTGTCTGGCTTGTTTTGTGTTTGTTTTTCTTCCTTGCTGACTTTCAGGGATTTTGACAACAGCTAGGCTTCTTCCCTTTGTTTCTGACTTTGTTCCTGAGGTGCCTTTTTTTTTGCCAATTTTGCTAATATGATTTTTCTACACCCAGCACTTATTTAGTGTAGAGACTGTTGACCAGTTGGGGTTTCATCATCTAGGATGGTTTGTTAAGTAAGCAAGGTTAGGGTTTTGGGTTCAGGTCTGTACTTATCCCTCTTCGATGTAACAGTAAGTGCTTAAAATGGAACAATGGTGTCAGGGACCGACCAGTGGATGGGGAGAGTGAGCCCTAAACTGACCCTAAAACATCTCTCCCTGCCTACTTGCCCATCCACCCTAAACAGTGGATCGACAACTGGACACTGGTCCCTCCCTGAGCTAAAATGCAGTGGCCTTAAAAATACATACTAAATAATAGTCGGTCACAAGCCAAAAACATATCAGTAACATAGAACTCTATAATAACTTTAAGTTCAGAGGAAACGGATCAGTGAACTGCACAGGGGACACTACAGACCAATGGTAAAGCACATAGAAAAACACTAGCTAAGTGATCATGTACTCTATGATCAGTGCATGTACAAAAACTCCAAAGATCTGAATAAAGAACTAATAAACATATAGAGTTCAAAACACCAGACAAAGAAATGGATGAGTCTGAACAGACTCCAGGAACAAACAGGAATAAGCTTAATCCCCTAGAAAACCTCCAGTAGGCACAGGAATGTCTTGACAGTAAAACTCAATCTCTCAGAGTCCAGGATGGAGCACAGAGATATCTTGTATTAATTCTCAATTCCCCAGAGCCCCCATGGAAAGGTAAACGGGATCTATTGCTAAACTGAAATAATCACAATCCCTAAACCTCCAGTAGACACAGGAATGTCCCCATGGAGCGGTAACAGGGATGCCTAGATATAACTCAGAAAAACAGATACAACAGGATATAATAATAGAACATATCAAAGATAAATGCAAGGTGCATGCTAAAACAGAGATAGTAGATTAAAAGCTCAAACAAGGAGTGTTTCACCAATAAGCTCCATAGCAGCATGTCAGGCATGTTAGCACCAAGATGTCAATATGTAATCACCTGCCCAGAGGCTGGACTGAGCACACCTTATGTAGACATACCCTAAGAGCTATTGGATAGAAAGCCAAAGGCTTTAACTATTCTCTGACCGGGAAACATATAACTGTTCAAATACAACCAGATCCAATAGCTGTGTGTGAACACAGACCAAGACAGACATAACAAATGGCATATTTATATTTAACCTGTTTATTTCGATTGGTAAAAAAAAATTGTACCGAGGTAGATTTTAAATAAACAATACAATAATATTTTGTACACACATTGCAATAAATAAATACATAAATAATAATGTACCAAGTAAAATATGATGGAATTAAATGAACTGTTATATGTGTGGAGGTAATGATGATATATGTATGTAGGTGACTACAGTATTATAGCTTTACATAATATATAGATAGATACATTTATTGGGGAAAACTATACAATTGAAAAAAGGATCGAATACCTTGTTGGACTGTCTCTAGCCTGGATAAACGATGATATGCGGTTGAGCATGGAGGCATACAGGTTCTGTGTGGTATCCTCTGGCACATTTGGCCACAGATATTGCAGCTGGTCCCGTAAATCCTGTATGCTTGTCGCTTGCCAGCTGTTCCCATATTTGCTTGATTGGTGATAAATTTGGCAATTGGGCAGGCCAAGGTAATATTGCTATCTGGCAGAGACATTCCTGGGAATCCTTGGCTGCATGTAGGTGAGCATTATCCTTCGGAAATATGCCAGTTGGAAGGCTTACCATGAGAGATAACATGTGGGTGCAGGATGACATACACATATCACTGAGTTAAGGCAGTGTGTTGCTCCACAATTAAAGCAGGATTGATACTGCCTCATAAACCAAACCGTCATTGGATCCCTAACAAAACCCAGATTTGTTGCTAAAGAAAATATGGTTCCAGTCTGTAGTAGTCTAGTTTTCTTGTTCACAACAGCACTGCAAGCAAAAGGCCACAGTTGTTTGGAAATGTTCTGAGCAAAGACAGGGGTGCGTCATGTTTGGACTAGCAAACTGTGGAAGCTGCTTATGCTTGTCTGCAGATCAAACAGTCCTCTGGACTAGTGATCTGTCTGGACTGTTCAGAGCCTATTCACCAAGTGTGCATCCCCTCATGTAACCACTGCTCCCAACACCTCCTAACACCTCGAACAGAACAGGATAAATGGGTTGCAGTTAATCAAAATGACCATTCTGCTTATCTCAGTCCAAGTACACACCTCTCAAAGTCTGTCAACTGGAAAAAGTGTCTGAGTGCATTGTAAAGGCATGTCTAGTAGTCAACAACAGGACACTACCCATAAGTAGCATCTGACAGCAATTTTATATAATCAGGCCACAACTGTAATCATTTAAAATATCTGCATGCGACATCAAACATTTCTATCTGGGTACATTCTTTTTTGACAATGAGTATATTTGTTATAATGCCCTAAATGTTTTTCTTTTTGCTGGACAGGTATTAGCCTTCTAATCACATCTATATTAAAGAGGTACTCTTTTTTTTAAATCAACTGGTGCCAGAAAGTTAAATAATTTGTAAATTACTTCTTTAAAAAAAATCTTAATCCTTCCAGTACTTATTAGCTACTGAATACTACAGAGGAAATTATTTTCCTTTTGGAACACAGAGCTCTCTGCTGACATCACGAGCACAGTGCTCTCTGCTGACATCTCTGTCCATTTAAAGAACTGTCCAGAGTAGGTGAAAATCCCCATAGCAAACATATGCTGCCCTGGACAGTTCTTAAAATGGACAGAGATGTCAGCAGAGAGCACTGTGCTTGTGATGTCAGCAGAGAGCACTGTGTTCCAAAAAGAAAAGAATTTCCTCTGTAGTACTCAGCAGCTAATAAGTACTGAAAGGATTAAACATTTTTAATATAAGTAATTTACAAATCTGTTTCACTTTTTGGCACCAGTTGATTAAAAAAAAAAAAAAAAAGTTTTCCACTGGAGTACCCCTTTAATAATACTAATAATTGCAAATCTCAATGATATAGAACATATACAGCTCAATTTGCATAAATATGTAACATTTAATAAATAAACCCTTCTGCTTTGAAATGCAATCTATCCGTGATTACTGTCTGTCCCCAAATGCACATAAAGCTTTAATTCAAACAAGATTTTTAATTTCATGCCTCTCGATTTTTCTAGATTATGCAGAACATATAATTTTTATTTACAGAGACAGACATTCTGAATTGTAGGTAAGTTGGAGCTGCAGAGAAAGGAATGTGCTAAACCTTTAGTGAGGAATCTTAGCTTCACATCCTATAATGTTATTGTTATTTTCATGTTAATATTTCATCCTCTAATATATGAATATAATCTACTTTTAGCAATCTTCCCAGTATATGCACTGTAAGTACATACTTTACAGTCCATTATTACACTTTTGTGATTTTATCCATTGACATATGCAGTACTGTGATTCCTCAACCTACAATGGCCTCAACATACAATAGTTTCAACATGCAATGGTCTTTTCTGGACCATTGTAACTTGAAACCAGTCTCAACATACAATTCTATGGAATCTGCGAAACGTGTCGTCAATGGCTGGAAGAACTAACCAATCAGAATGGGCAATTTACTGGTAAAACACCTGTATTACTGAAGCGTATGCACTGACTGAGATCTGGTAGCGTCTCCCTACAGTACAGGGAGGTATTACATGTTCTGTACACTTTACCTGTATCAGGGTTACCTTCTCCTTTGGACACCAAGTGAGGGCGGCTCCATTACTTTTTTAGGACATTGCATGTATTGTACAGGACCCCGAAGAAGCTCATGTCCTCTACAAAGACCAGTGTTTCCCAAGCAGGGTGCCCACAGCGGTTGCAAAATTACAACTCCCAGCATGCCCGGACAGCCTTTGGCTGTCCGGGTATGCTAGGAGTTGTAGTTTTGCAACAGCTGGAGGCTTCCTGCTTGGGAAACACTGAAATAGACAGTGATTTACAGCTCCCAGCAGATCCTTATTACTTTTATATGTAAGGATTTGCTTTATCTATATTTGCGTTATCTATGCATTTAGAACCAATTACCAGGTTTCCATAGAGTTCTGGTCTCAACATACAATGGTTTCAACATACAATGGTCGTCCTGGAACCAATTAATATTGTAACTTGAGGGACCACTGTAAATTGTTGTAGTAGACCGTTCCATCAGTGCATGGATAGGAGGACCTATGGATAGTTATAGAGTTTTTAGATCATTTTGGTTTCCTGATTCCAATGATGTTTCTATTTTGTTTTCAAACTGATAAATATATTTTCGATTTATCATTGAAATGAAAGCTAAGGTCTATGCTTAATCTACTTTAAAACTTGAATTTAGTTATTGTATGTCATTTTTATACTATATATTTACATTATAATGTTCATCATTTATTTTCGAACGTAATATCTCATGTTACATGGTGAAGAACATTGCCATTAATGTACATAGTTATATAGTGTACTCATGTAGAAAAGAAAGGCTCACTGCTGTGCATTACTAATGATGTGGGTAGGTTACTCAGTAATGCACAGTGGTACATGTTTTATAGGATGACCAGAAATGATGAGAAAGCAGCAACAGGACAGTTCACTCAACTGCACCAATTTATGGTGTGCGTATAGGTGGATATGTGGATGACTAACAAACTGATTCTGGAATCTAAAATGTATAAACTTCATGTGTGAAATAAAGAATATGGATTTCCATATGCAACTGTGTCCGTGTTACCTTCTACAGTAATGCTGATAGTTTTTTCACATTGCTCTATATGTACACCATCAAGTAGCACTCTACTGTTCAATACTGCCAGAATGCTGCCTATTCATCAATTGATGTCTGTATATATGCAACCACTACATTTATGTACTTCTCTCCATATAATGCTTAAATGGGCACTGTCACCAACTTTATTTTTTGATATGTTGTGGTACTTATGTACTACAACATATATCTAACATACTTTTATTATTTTTTTTTTTCATTAAAAAGGTTTAATTTACATTTAAAAACCGGCCACTGAAAAAGGACTGATTTTGGAGTGGCAATCAGTCCTTTTTCAGTTAGGCTGCACTCGCTCCCTGCCTGTCAATCAGACAGGCTGGAGCGAGCGCATTGGCTCCCCGGCCACTGGCTGGGAGGCCACTCCTCCTGCACATCGCTGCCGCCGCCTCTTTGCCGCTGCTGTCCCTGCATGCCCGCTGCTGGACTCTGCAGTAACTGCAAGTGTAATGAGGGAACGGGGTAGGCGGGGGGGGGGGGAGGAGGGAACGGGCTAGTGCCGTAGCAGGCGGGGGGGTGAATGGGCTAGCAAAAAAAATAAAATAGGATGGTGGGAGCTACCCTTTAAAGAGGTACTCCGTTGGACACATCTTATCCCCTATCCAAAGAATAGGGCATAAGATGTGAGATCCGCTGCAACACCCCTTCATGCGATGCATGAAGTGAACTCCGCTCCGTGCCCAAAGACTGGCGATGCAAGTCGCCACACCCCCTCCATTCACTTCTATGGGAGGAGGTGTGACAGCTATGTACTAGCCATTATGCCCCCTCCCATAGACATGAATGGAGGGGGCGGGGTGTGACATCATGGACACGGAAGCTGCAAGCTTCTGTGTTCCGGATGCCGCTGTGAGGTGGTTTTTTGCGCCCCCGTAGATCCATGCGTCCGCGCCTCCCCCATCTCTCCAAACATTTCCGAAGCTAGAACTCGGGGAGGGCAGAGCAAGGGGAGGGAGGAGGTTCACGCCCCCTCCCTCATCTCCCCTCTCTGAGCTCGGCTGGACGCAGATCTCTACGGCACACCCCCTCCCTGAGGACATAGATCTCCACGGCAGGTCCCCTCCCTCATCTCCCCGAGCTGAGGACGTAGAGCAGTGCTCCCAATGAGCTCTATGTGTAAAGGGGGACATACTGTACAGGCTAAAGTGGGACATTTAGCCCGTACAGTATGTCCCCCTTTAGCCCGTACAGTATGTCCCCCTTTAGCCTGTACAGTATGTCCCCCTTTACACATAGAGCTCATTGGGAGCACTGCTCTACGTCCTCAGCTCGGGGAGATGAGGGAGGGGACCTGCCGTGGAGATCTATGTCCTCAGGGAGGGGGCGTGCTGTAGAGATCTGCGTCCAGCCGAGCTCAGAGAGGGGAGATGAGGGAGGGGGCGTGAACCTCCTCCCTCCCCTTGCTCTGCCCTCCCCGAGTTCTAGCTTCGGAAATGTTCGGAGAGCTGGGGGAGGAGCGGACGCATGGATCTACAGGGGCGCAAAAAACCACCTCACACCGCCACTGCCAGACCTGAGATCGCGGGGGTCCCCAGCGGCAGGATCTTATTCCCTATCCTTTGGATAGGGGATACGATGTTTCCAACGGAATTCCCCTTTAAGTTCTGATGTATCAATGGCGTGAATCATACATAGATAATACTCTAGGTTCAAATCCCACCAAAGACAGCATCTGCATCACCATGTTCTCCGTGTGTTAGCGTGGGTTTTCTCCAACACTCCAAAACATATTGATAGATGAATTTAGATTATGAGCCCCAATGGGGATAAGGACCAATTTTAGTGAACAGTGTAAAACGCTATGGAATCTGTAAGAAAATAATTGTTATTATTATGACCTAAACCATCTATAGAATTATTGTAATATAATACAGGGCCTTCATGCTTATACACAAACTATTTGATGGAGCAGATGCTCCTGTGTGACACCCTATAGCCTAATCTTACAGGTTGGTGAATTACCGTATTTTTCGCCGTATAAGACGCACTTTTTCTTCCCCAAAACTGGGGGGAAAAAGTCGGTGCTTCTTATACGGCGAATACACCCCTATCGCGGCGGTCCCTGCAGCCATCAACGGCCGGGACCCGCGGCTAATACAGGACATCACCAATCGCGGTGATGCCCTGTATTAACCCTTCAGACGCGGCGATCAAAGCTGACCGCCGCGTCTGAAGGGAAAGTGACACTAACCCGGCTGTTCAGTCGGGCTGTTCGGGACCGCCGCGGTGAAATTTCACCGTGGCGGTCCTGAACAGCCTGACTGAATAGCCGGGTTAGTGCTTACAGGACACCGGGAGGGACCTTACCTGCCTCCTCGGTGTCTTCTCCATTCCGGGATCCTCTGTGTGGCCGGCGCTCTCCTTCCTCGTCATCACGTCGTCGCGTACGTGCGTCGGGGTGTGTAACGACGTGATGGCGGCAACAGAGAGCGAGGAAACCTGGCCGGCAGCAGAGACGTTCCGGAGCGACGGGGACACGGCGACAGCGATGGAGCGACATCCAGGGCAGCGGTGACGGGTCCAGAGCGGCGGGGACACGTGGGTATTACCTCCTATGCAGTGGTCTTCAATCTGCAGACCTCCAGATGTTGCAAAACTACAACTCCCAGCATGCCCGGACAGCCAACGGCTGTCGGGGCATGCTGGGAGTTGTAGTCTTGCAACATCTGGAGGTCCGCAGGTTGAAGACCACTATTGGGTTCAAAATCTTTATTTTTTTAGATTTTGCACCTATAAATTGGGTGCGTCTTATACGCCGGTGCGTCCTATAGGGCGAAAAATATGGTATATAACATGTACCGCGTTATATATTTATATAAAAATCTATCTGTGTCTCCGTCTTTCTATCCATTTGACTTATTACATTATGTGGGACATGCAGACATGCCATCTGAGTTTTTGCCCCACTGTGAGAAGATTCATGCCTCCAAATAACTGGTTCTAGTGGATAAGCATATGTGCGAGATGACAGATAAAGCAGTTTAAGGACATATCCTCCCCACGTTTTGTTAAATGGATGGTTTTGGATGTGTGTCCCCCCCATGGATGATGCACTGCCCATGAGTGTTTCAATATGGCCTCTCTGTGCATGTGCCGTGCAATTAGATATCTACTCAGGAGTGGCTGTGCTTGTGGGAGCACCTGAGATCTATCACTGTCACAGCCACACTATGGGGAGCAGCAGGGTCACTGCATGAGCACAGCATCCGACAGATGAACTGAAAGATTCTCAGGCTATAGCTGCTGAGAAGAAATGTTACTCACTATGGAATGAGCACACCTCCCGCATCACGTTATACAGAACTGCTACGGCTACTGCAATGGTCATTAGGAATTAAAATCACAAATACCGAATAGGAAAGACAACTTAATTAAGTACGAGGAAGCTGCCCGCTGCACTGTTATGGAAGGATATGGTCGAAAAGACAGAGGGGGAGATTTATTAAAACCTGTGCAGAGGGAAAGTTGCCCAGTTGCCCATAGCAACCAATCAGCTGGCTTCTTTAATTTTTAACAAGGCCTCTGCAAAATGAAAGAAGCGATCTGATTGGTTGCTATGGGCAACTGGGCAACTTTCCCTCTGCACAGGTTTTGATAAATCTCCCTCTCAGAAAGTTCTAAATATCTGATTTAAGTTCTACAATGAATTTTATTTAATTTTTTTTTATCACATTCTTACTTTGCGAACAAGCAGTCCATGTCTCAGCAATAGCTGGATTGCCGCATGTTCCTGAATCGATATTTGAGCGCAATGATGGACATTTATCAAGGGGTTTAGTCAGGTTTTCTTTACTATAATTGTGGCAAATTTGTCGCAACTGCATGTGTTTTCGTGCGACAATTTGCATGAAGAACAAGAAAAGCAAGAAAATTCAAACTTGCTTACGTAGTAAATTTTTCAAAATGGATTTGCTTTGGTCGGGTATTTATCAACTGCGACAGTCGCAACTGTGCAACAAGGTTAAAAATTGACTAAATTTACTCCAGCTCAAACATGGAGCAGAAAAAGCTACTACCGAAGTAAAAAAGGAAAAATTGCTTACATGAAAGAAAATTATCAACCAGTTGATAAATAAATCGCACATAAGCAAAAAAAAAAAAAGGAAGGAAAAAATTACTAAAAAAAAAAAGAATACATAAGCAAACATTGATAAATGTGCCTAAATGTACTAATTGAATTAAACTACACCATGTCTTCTATATCAGTTCCCCAATGTTCTCAGTTCACCCCCCCCCCCCTACTCACATAATTATCAGCAAATACACTTTCATAATATGGTGCACCTATATAAAGCAATGTACCCTGTGGGCATATGTTTGATGGGTTCACAACATAGACCTGTCCTCCAGCTAGGGCTCAAGACTTTTTTTTAGACACCTCGGTCTGATAATACAGGGGTTGATGAAAGTGTCACAGAAGAACACGTACAAAAGGGGTCACATACTTATCAAAACTGATCTCTTCTAAAAATTGTGAGATTTAAGTCTTCCAGTGCTGGAAATAGTCCGGCTTATTGAAGGTTGTCTAGAAAAGAAGAATTTCCTCTATGAATTCTGAATGTTAGTCAGAGAAATAATAGTTTAACCTGATGGGACCCGAGTAAGGCTGGGTCCACACTACGTTTTGTCCCATACGGGAGCGCATACGGCAGGAGGGAGCTAAAACCTCGCGCTCCCGTATGTCACCGTATGCGCTCCCGTATGTCATTCACTTCAATGAGCCGACCGGAGTGAAACGTTCGGTCCGGTCGGCTCATTTTTGCGCCGTATGCGCTTTTACAACCGGACCTAAAACCGTGGTCAACCACGGTTTTAGGTCCGGTTGTAAAAGCGCATACGGCGCAAAAATGAGCCGACCGGACCGAACGTTTCACTCCGGTCGGCTCATTGAAGTGAATGACATACGGGAGCGCATACGGTCACATACGGGAGCGCGAGGTTTTAGCTCCCCCCTGCCGTATGCGCTCCCGTATGGGAGAAAACGTAGTGTGGACCCAGCCTAACTATTCATGGGGTGCAGGCCCTGTGGCAGCTCTCGGCCCTGCTGGCCTGGAGTGACTCACTAAGAGAGATCACTAAGAAGGGGAAGAGCAGCCAAAGTACCTGCCCCAATGTCAATTTACCCCATTCCCAGTGGCTTTTTTTTAAAACTATTATTTCTCTGAAATACTTGGGAGTGTTTCAAAGTAAATCATTCAAAGCTCCCTGAAGCTGTGTCAGGTTACCTGTGGTTAGGACAGCATAAAACAGGTGACAGCTTCCCTTTAACCCCTTAAGGACGCAGGGTTTTTCCATTTTTGCACTTTCGTTTTTTCCTCCTTACTTTTAAAAATCATAACTCTTTCAATTTTGCACCTAAAAATCCATATGATGGCTTATTTATTGCGCCACCAATTCTACTTTGTAATTACATCAGTCATTTTACCCAAAAATCTACGGCGAAACAAAAAAAAAAAAAAACTGCTTGTACGCTTGCACCACGAGTACTATGAGCTGCAGGAGTGCACCTGATTGCTCCCCACAGATAATACATCCATATAAGAAGCCTTTAACGGGTTACTGGTGCCAGTATTATTTCCTCCTATGCTTGTAGTATAAAAAAAAAAATCATTGTGCGACAAAATTGAAGAAAAAACACCATTTTGTAAGTTTGGGGGCTTCCGTTTCTACGCAGTACATTTTTCGGTAAAAATTACACTTTCTCTTTATTCTGTAGGTCCATACGATTAAAATGATACCCTACTTATATAGGTTTGATTTTGTATTACTTCTGAAATATATCATAACTACATGCAGGAAAATTTATACGTTTAAAATTGTCATCTTCTGACCCTTATAACTTTTTTATTTTTATGTGTACAGGGTGTTTTTTTTTTGCACCATGATCTGAAGTTTTTAGCGGTTCAATTTTTGCATTGATCAGACTTTTTGATCGCTTTTTATTCATTTTTCATTATCTAAAAAGTGACCAAATATGTGCTATTTTGGACTTTGGAATTTTTTTGCGCGTACGACATTGACCATGCAGTTTATTTAACAATATATTTTTATAGTTCTGACATTTACACTCACGGCGATACCACATATGTTTATTTTTATTATGGTTACATATTTTTTATATGGAATTTGGGAAAAGGGGGGTGATTTAAACTTTTAATAAGGAAGGGGTTAATGTGTGTGTTTTTAAACTTTTTTTAAACTTTTTTTTTTACACTTTTAGTCCCCTTAGGGGACTTTTAGGAGGAATCATTTGATTCCTCATACAGTTCAATGTGGTTTCATAGAACCACATTGATCTGTGTGATCTGCACTCGATTGCCAGGCTTTATCATTCAGAGCACAGGAGCTGCATGAGAGATAAGCCCTCCGGCTACCTCCACAGTGGACTACCCCCCCACGATCACGCTGTGGTGGGGGCGATCAACCCCACTGGATCACCAGGGAGCATTTAAATGTCCCTTTAGACGCCGCTGTCAACATTGACAGCGGCGATCTAAAGGGTTAATAGCCGGCCACGGCAATCGCCACATGTTCGCTATTAACGCCTGCCCCAAGCTATAGGAATCAGCTGGGGGCCGTGCGGTATGACGGGGCTCGAGTCGGGAGCCCGCGTCATACATCGCTTGCCGTCTCAGGATGAGCCGGCTCTTCCTTCATCGGCAAACGGTTAATATTCTGGTGGAGACAGAGTAAACACAAGTTAATAATAGTTGATAATTAATAATACCTGTAAAATGTGTAATACTCCTTATGGTAAATAAAAAAATATTTCTAATATACTTTGTTTAAAAAAATAAAGTTTTCTATGTTTCATTTGTGCTTAAAAAAGCTCAAGAGCACATTTTCCCCCATCTCATACACAGACTTTAGACCAAAGTCCAAACACAGCAAGGCAGCCTGGAGTGCTGAGGGGGGTGTCCAGCCTCATCCAATCATAGCTCCTCTCACACTCAACTGCCATATGCTGTTGGTTGGACACCCCCCCTCAGCACTCCAGGCTGCACTTCCTGTGTTTGGGCTTTGGTCTAAAGTCTGTGTATGAGATGGGGGAAAATGTGCTCTTGAGCTTTTTTAAGCACAAATAAAACATAGAAAACTTAATTTTTTTAAACAAAGTATATTAGAAATTTTTTTTATTTACCATAGGGAGTGCAATAGAAAAAAAAATTATTTTATTGAGAGTGACCATTCAAAAAAAAAAAAAAAAAAAAAGCAGCAAAAAAAAAAAATTTACTTTATAGATTTGTATATTTCTAGATATTACAGAATGCTATAAAATCCATAACCTTCTAGTAACTAAAAGTTATCCTTGACCTTACAATGTACTTTTCCACTTAAATAGAAGAATATCCAGTGCTGCAGTCTTATCCTGTAGATTTAGTGTACTGACTGTACTGACTGTCATCTTTATACAGCACTACACAAATGGTGGTGTGAACTCTCGTCACCAGTGGAATTGCTCAGCTTGCCCACAGCCTTAGAAACTTGTCTGCTTTCATTCCTCATCGTCCTAATGGTGAGCACTCACTAATTCAATTAATTCAGGACCTGCCTGATACTTTCTCTGCAAACAGTCACCACTACTTAATTAGATTATCATACCAGCTCCCACTTTAGTGGTTGAAAGAAATGCATTTTGCCATCGACGTGCCAGTGCCACTAAGCATGGACTGGGTGCGGGTAATCACAGCTTTTCAGAAAAATGACAAGGCAAGCACACCGCACAAGCTAATGCGCAAACAAGTTCCCAGTTAAAAAATGAACATGTCACTTTAACTTACCTGTTCATTCAATGCAAAGACCCCAGAGGCTAAATACTGCACAAAGTTGATTTTAATGTGATTTTTTTTTTCTTTATACTCTCAACACTTTTAAGTTCTTGGTTCTACCTGAAACTAAAATATAAAAGCTGCAAAAGGATATTTATTTTGTTGTTTCCTGTCAGATTTGTATAAAGGTCAGTCATTAGCATTTCTGGGCTTCCTCCAAGTTTTCGTTGAGTCTTTTGTAACTTTGCATACAGATTTGTAAGAGGGTATTATTATAATTTTAACATATAAAGGTTATTTATTGTAACTAGGCTATACCATTTTCCAGAATACTTTATTGATTCTTTATGGTTTTCAAGAGCTGTCCTGTCATGTGATGGGCACACAGGTGTGGAACTGGCTACTATTACAGTAACAAACTGTTTACCTGTGTGCCCATCACATGACCAGGACAGATGTTTACTCACTGGAGGTAAATAAAGGCGTATTCCAGGATTTTTACTGTTGTCTCTGACCTTCCCCAGCATTTCATGTGACCAAAGTCAATATGTCATAAGTCACTTAGTCTATGGGGCACGGGTTTGCTACAGTGGTTGGGTGGGTGGATAGCAGGGTGGAAGGGATTTGCTGCCATAATGCTATCCACCCACCTACTACAGCATAGCCAACCCCCTGAAGACCATATGACTTAGACTGCATTCACACCCCGTTTTTGCAATACAGTTCCCGTATACATTTTCAATTTGAAAACCGTACAGAACCGTTTTTGAAAACCATATGCATTGACTTTCCATTGAAAACCGTTTGCCAAACGATGCATCCAGTTGTAACTTTTTACATTTTGTACGGTTTTGTCCGTTTTTTTCCCGTACCCAAAACTATAGCCTATCACGGGTTTTTGTCCGGGTGAAAAACCGTATTGACACTGTATATGGTTCCTTCAACATGGGAGTCAATGGGAACAATAGAGAACTGTATGTGCGTAAGGTTCCATCCGGTTTGCAAACTTTGAGTTTGCTCATGCGCAGTGTACGCTGTTTAACCTGTTAAGGACGGTGGGCGTATCCATATGCCCCCGTTTTAAAGTCCTTTAGGACTGAGGGCGTATGGATACGCCCAAGGGAATTCCGGTCCCCGCCGCTAGCCGGTTGGGGACCGGAACGGGATGCCTGCTGAAATCATTCAGCAGGCATCCCGGCACATCGCCGAGGGGGGTCCTGAGACCCCCCCATGTCGGCGATCGGATAAAATCGCATGTCAACTCAGACATGCGATTTTCTCCAGTTCTCGGCTGATCGGGTCTCTGGTGACCCAATCACCAGGAAAATAGGGATGATTGGAACTGTCAGTGACAGCCCCGATCATCCTAAGGGATAAGAGTGAGGTCGCTGCGATCTCCTCCTATCCCCTGCCATTAGTCAGAACTGAGTTCAGACCAATGGCAGCGTAGGACAGGGGGTTGCCATGGAAACCCCCATTCTGCCTACCCCTGGATGTCAGGCAGAACGGGGGGGGGGGGGGGGGAGGGGAAGATGGAGGCCTTTACCAGAGGACCAGGTGCGTGGGGCCCGGCGATCATCGGAGACATCAGCGGAGATCACGGCACAGGTAGGGAATCGACGGTGGGGGGGGGGGAATGAAAGTGAAAGTAAAGTGATCTTTACTGTGGCAACCACTAGGAAGGCCGGACTGCAACTCCCAGCATGCCCAGACAGCCAAAGGCTGTCTGGGCATGCTGGGAGTTGTAGTTTTGCAACATCTGGAGGGTCACAGTTTGGTGACCACTCTTACAGTGGTGCCCAAACGGTAGCCCTCCAGATGTTGCCAAACTACAACTCTCAGCATGCCTAGACCGCCCAGGCATGCTGGGAGTTGTAGTTCTGTAACATCTGTCCCTTCAGATTTAGCAATTTTCATGAAATTTTTGAAAATTGCTGCTCTACTTTGAAGCCCTCTAATTTTTTTCAAAAAGTAAAAATATGTCCATTTTATGATGCCAACATAAAGTAGACATATTATATTTGTGAATAAAAATAAAATTTATTTGGAATATCCATTTTCCTTACAAGCAGAGAGCTTCAAAGTTAGAAAAATTCAAAATTTTCAAAATTCTCATGAAATTTTGGGATTTTTCACCAAGAAAGGATGCAAGGAATGCTGGAAATTTACCACTAAAATAAAGTAGAATATGTCACGAAAAAACTATCTCAGAATCAGAAGCGTTTTAGAGTTATTAACGCTTAAAGTGACAGTGGTCAGAATTGCGAAAAAGGGCTCAGTCCTTAAGGGGTTAAATACAGATGCAACCGGACATCATTTTTCCAACCGTATGCGATTTTAACCGTGTACGGGTTAACATTTTTACACACTTTTTGATACAGTTTAGTCCGTTTTTGAGGAATCCGTTTTTCATCAAAAACCTGGAAGGGGAACTGTATTGCAAAAACGTGGTGTGAATGCAGCCTTATGACATATTGTCACTGGCCGCATTCAATGCTTAGAAAGGTCAGAGACAACAGTAAAAGAAAATGCCTCGCACTACAGCACTTCCGGTGTGCTGTGCATAAAAAATGGGACAAAGCGCCTCACAAAGGTAATAGAATCATATTACACAGTAATATAACTTGGCATTGTGAGCTCAAAGGCATAAAGAGTACCTGTCACCAAATAAACTTTTCTAAACTAACTCAGGCTATGTTCACTAACTACTCCTAACACCACTCCCCTGCACAGCAGAAAATACACTTCCTTTTTTTCCTATGAGCAGACAAACAGCCCTGTGTGCGTAGTAAGGTTTGAAGGCGGGGACAGTAGGCCAACTTGACTGACATGCGAGCCCGCCTCCAAACCTTACTACAAACACTGGCCTGTTTGTTTGCTCATAGGAAAAAAGGCAGGGTATTTCCCACTGTGCAGTGGGTTTCCCGCAGGCCGCAGCATGATATACACTGCGTATACACTATGTGTGACCCTACCCTTAATGTTCTCACTGAATCACAGCAAGTGAAGATCTTGAAACTGAGAGAAGATGATTAAGAAAACATATTACAAAATTGTAAAACCTTTTAATGTATTTGCTAAATCCACAATAGTCCTATTATTCAAAACTTGAAGGTTTTGAAGTACAACGGAAACATGGTCACATGTAGATGTGTAGATGCATCATAAATCTGCACCAAATCCTGTATAAATAATCCTTCATTCCTAAAAAGATATTATTATAAATCTGCAGTTGCAGATTTTGCTGTGACTTTGCTATTGCAGATACAAATCCTGGCTTGACTTTAGGTTTGATGACTCAAAAAACTGTGATGCAGTGGTTTTTGGCACAAGAATGTGCCTATATAACTATCGTGTAAAAACGGCTTAAAAAAACCCTAACATTAACATTTTCTTTAATATTCTATCTTTTATGTCTGACACAAATTCCGAATGTGCAAAAGTTAAATATAAAACACCAGTGAAGTTTTTGTAAATTTTTATAAATTTTCTTTGGTGGCACTGTATATATGAAGGATATATTTGTCCTAGAGCAATAGGAATTCATTTCCTCAAATCTGTAATATCTGCAGAAACTAAAATTAAAAATGCATTTGTACTTGTACAGTTAAATGATCATATTTAATGAAATGTCAGGGATGAATCTTACCAAACAAAAAAGAAATATTTCTGAAAGTGGCATATATCATTGCAGGCAGCCAAGAGTCTGAAGTGAGCTTAAATAGCTTGTGTTAAACTTCAATTACAGTCTTATTAAATTCTTGTCATGACCGACTGGGGGGCAGGGAGAGTGAGCCCTAAACTGACCCTAAAAACACTCTCCTTGCTTACTTGTCCATCGATCCATGGATCGAAAAATTGGAGTCGGTCCCTGTCTGCGCTAAAGTGCAGTGGCGTAAAAACAAATGATATACATAGTCGGTTACAGGTCAGAAAGGGAAAATTACTAGACAGGATACAAATACTAACAGGGCAGAATATAAACAGGCAAACTGATCAGGAACATAAGACACTGTTTACAAACAGATGCAAGTACAAAGGACAAAGATCAAATCAACCAAACAGGATATAAATATAGAACACTGTTCACCCTGGACACAGATAACTAACAAACAGATTAGGTCCAGAACACAAGACTGGGAAACAGATGAATCAGCATAGACTCCAGGAACAAACAGGAATAAAAAATCAATCCCCCAGAAAACCTCCTGAAAACACGGGAATATCTTGATACTTGAACTCAATCTCCCAGAGTCCACCATGGAGCACGGAGATATCTTGTACTAAATCTCCATTCCCCAGAGTCCCATTAAAGGGTCACAGGGATGTCTTGTTACAAAAACTCAGAAAACGGATACAAGAAAACTCAGTGTGAACAGCACCTAGCAGAACGGAAATACAATCCTAAAAACCGACTAATGAAACACAGACAAAAATGTACTAAACAAGACTTATTAACCATGGCTAAAAACTCAGATCAAATAACAAGATAGATGCAAGGTAAGTTCTTAAGCAGACATAGTAGCATTATTGCACAAAGAGACAAAGAGTATTGCACAGACATCATAGTATTTCACTCAATATCCAGCACTGAATGCAGGAGAAGTCTGGCTTAAAATAGACACACCCAAGTTCTCATTTGTTCAGAGCATTAACCATTTCCTATCCAGGGAGAATAGAAAACTGCTCTGAAAAAAAGCAAATAAACGGACATTACAATTCTACAGATTCACTATGACTTACAAGGGGTTATCTCCAGATTATTACATATTGCCTATCCACAGGATGTGTGTTAAAGCTTACCCATTGCTCGAGGTAGCTTCTCAAGATTGCCATTTTATAACCTGTATATGGCATTTTTTTTAAAACCAAGAATATTTTATTTAAAATTGAAGTTAGCAGTACAAAGAGAAGCATAAAACAATGCGCATCATGCTCTATCGGGCCTATACAAAACATCAACAGAGGATACTGAAGCAAGTGATACACCGCCGTGGAAATAAGCAGAAATTGATAGGTACAATCAATAAAATATCAATACTGCAACATAGTACGCATAACACTTAGAGAGAGATAAAGTACAAATGAAGGCTACTCCTCAACATAATAACACCAGCATTCCATTAATAAAGAGAAAGGCAATGATGGAGGGGATGGGGGGGGGGGGGGGCAACACTCACAGTAGTGGTAGTAGCGCTGCTGGATGTGGATCCTCCAACCTGTGTGGCAGATGACACGGGCCGTATCAGGGAGCGGAGTCTAAGGTGACACTGGTCTTCACCAGAGGCCACCGCAAGGCAGGATGGGCTTGCTGCGAAAGGCAAGTCCGAGGTTGCTACCCCCGATACAACTCGACTACACAGGTAACTGAGCAAGATGAAGTACAAAAGGATGAGGCACGGGCATAGTCAGACTTAGCAGAAGGTCAGGGCAGGCAGCAAAGGTGCGTAGTCAAATAACGTAGCGGAAGGGTCAAATACACAGGCAAGGCAACAGACAACATGAACGCTTAATCTCAGGCTAGGGGCACTGAAGATCTGGCAGGGACGTGTGGGACGTGCAGGGACTTATAGAGTAGTGTCAGGTGTTGCACATAATTATGGACGTACTGGCCCTTTAAATTTTAGAGCCCCGGCACGCGCGCACCCTAGGAGACAGGGATATGCGCACCAGAGCTGAGACACAGTGGAGGAGGCGGCAGAGGACCGTGGTAAGTGACGGACTAGAATTTCCATGTGGGCGCGTCCCGCGATGCTAAACCCAGCCCCGCCGGCAGCAGGGGAGAGGGGAGCAATGCGCTCACGGTCAGTGCTAGAGGCAGGAACGCATTGTGTAACAGTACCCCCCCTTTCCTCTGATAAATTCCTTTAACAACATAAATATCAGAGGTACCAGAGATGGGAGTAGGTGTGATGTCTTTTTTAGAAAAGCCGTTGTGTGTTTGACAGGCTTCAAGAGGGAAACATGGAAGGAATTCGGGATCCGGAGAGAGGACGGCAGATGGAGAGAAGAGGCCACAGGATTTCTTGATTTAATAGGGACCTAGATAGAGAGGTCCCAGTTTATAACTGGGTACTTTGAAGCGGATATATTTTGCTGACAAGGAGAGTACTTGGGAGGAGAACATCTTTTCTTGTCCGCTTGAGACTTCATACGACTCGTAGTATGCAGAAGAGGGGAACGTGTCTTCTCCCAGATGGTGGAAAAATTCTGCACTTGCTCGTCAACTGCAGGAACTCCGGAAGAAGAGGACAACTGAAGAGGAGGATGAGGGTGAAGTCCATAAACTATGAACAAAGGTGAAGTTCCAGTGGATTCAGAATCCTTATGGTTGTATGAGAACTCTGCCCAAGGAAGCAAATCAACCCAGTTGTCTTGACGAGCAGAAATTAAATTACAGAGATAGTCTCCCAAGACTTGATTCACCCTCTCAACCTGTCCATTGGATTGAGGGTGGTAGGCTGAGGAAAAATCCAGCTTGACTTGGAGACGTGAGCAGAGAGCCCGCCAGAACTTAGAGACGAACTCGACTCCACGGTCGGATACAATATGTGAATGCAAATAATGTAAACGGAAGATGTGGCAAAGGAAAAGTTTAGCAAGCTGTTGTGCAGATGTAAGTCCAGGCAGCGGCACAAAATGAGCCATTTTAGGGAATCTGTCCACTACCACCCAGACGAATGTATTGCCACTGGAAGGTGGTAAGTCAGTAATGAAGTCCGTAGCAATATCGGTCCAGGGGAGCTCTGGGACAGGCAAAGGATGTAGAAGACCCGCAGATTTAGAACGAGGGGTCTTGTCCCAAGCACAGACCAAACAGGAACGGACAAAATCGACAACATCCTGTTTTAAACTAGGCCACCAATATTGTCTGGAAATGAGCTGTAGAGACTGTAGAAACCGGCCAGAGCTGTAGAGACTGGCCAGAAGAGAGGAATGGCCTCATTTCAAGACTCAGAGTCTTAAACATACGTAAGTCTTCCCAGGAGGCAGGTGTTGAAGACTTGCTGGTGCTGCAGAGATGAGACGTTCAGGAGGAATAATATGTTGAAGATGGGATTCCTGCTCTTGAACATCAGAGGATCTGGATAGAGCGTCAGCTCATAAATTCTTCTCTGCTGGATGGAAGTGGATGAAGAAGTCAAATCTGGGCTTTGGCTTGCTGCGGCAGGCAACACCAAGGTCGCTACCCCCGATACGTCTCGACCACACAGGTAACTGGGCAAGATGAGGTACAGAAGGATGAGGCACAGGCATATTCAGACTTAGCAGAAGGTCAGGGCAGGCGGCAAAGGTGTGTAATCAAATAACGTAGCGGAAGGGTCAAATACACGGGCAAGGCAAAAGACAATAGGAACGCTTAATCTCAGGCTAGGGGCACTAAAGATCCAGCAAGTGTGGGAGGTTCAGGGACTTATAGAGTAGTGTCAGGGGTTACTCATAATTATGGGCTTACTGGCCTTTAAATTCCAGAGCTCCGGCGCGTTCGCACCCTAGGAGACGGGGACACGCGCACCGGATCTGAGACACAGTGGAGGAGGCGGCAGAGGACCGTGGTAAGTGACAGGGAGAGGGGTCTGGTGAAATACAGAGGGGTCAGGGATGGACCTTGGGGTCTGCTGGAGTACAGAGGGGTCTGGTGAAGTATAAAGGGGTCTGGTGAAGTACAGAGGGGTCTGGTGAAGTAAAGAGGGGTCTGGTGGGTTACAGAGGGTCTGGTGAAGTACAGAGGAGTAAGGTACAGACAGAGGGGTCTGGTGGAATACAGAGAGGTCAGGGATGGACAGAGGGGTCTGGTGGAGTGCAGAGGGGTCTGGTGGAGTACAGAGGGGTCTGGTGGAGTACAGAGAGGTCCGCGATGGACAGAGGGGTCTGGTGGAGTACAGGGGGGTCAGGTATGGACAGAAGGGTCAGGAAGTACAGAGGGCTCAGGTATGGGCAGAGGGGTCTGATGGAGTACAGGGCGGTCAGGGATGGGCAGAGGGGTCTGGTGAAGTACAGAGGAATACATGGCTTGGGAAGATTAACAACATGGTTTAGAATGGACATTCTTCCTGTCATATGAATAATACCGTAAGTTTCTCTTCTCTCTGGCTGCCCCTGTTATGCTATGTAAGGGTTTAACAAGCTGAAACAAGCCTTCTAGATAAGAACTCAGGGGCAGACAGGGAGATCCACATCCTGGGCTGATGGTGAATTTACCTCACAGCCCCCTGCTAGGATTACAAGAAGACTTCTTTCATGTAGATTAGATAACACACAATGTTTAGCTCTGCTGGTTCCTCAGCGGCGGGCTCCGTGCCAAGGGGCCGGCCTCCTCCTTTACTATACAGTGCTGCCACAGCTCTTAAAGCAGCAGTCACAGCTCTAAAAGCTGTGACTGCAAGTTGTGGCTCGTGCGTATTCAGTGCAAGCAGGGAAGCAGAGCAGTGCCAGAAAGTTAAACAGATTTGTAAATTACTTCTATTCAAAAATCTTTAGCTTTCCAGTACCTTTTAGGGGCTGTATACTGCCTTTTGGATTTTTCTTCTGTCACGACTACAGTGCTCTCTGATGACTTCTGCTGTCCATTTTAGGAACAGTCCAGAGCAGTAGAAAATCCCCATAGCAAACATATGCTGCTCTGGACAGTTCCTAAAATGGACAGCAGAGAGCACTGTGGTCGTGACAGAAGATAAATCCAAAAAGAAAAGCATTTACTCTGTAGTATACAGCCCCTAAAAAGTACTGGAAGGATTAAGATTTTTTAATAGAAGTCATTAACAAATCTGCATAACTTTCTGGCACCAGTTGATTTAAAAAAAAAAAAAAAAAAAAGTTTTCCACGGGAGTACCCCATTAAGGGGATGAAGCTAAGTTTGCACATTGTAGAATGAAAACAAAAATATTGCAGTAAAATAGATATTAAATGTGTCATGTTTTCTTAATGTTCTATTAAAGTCTATGGAAAAACATCCCTTAGTACACACTTTTTGTTTGATTGTTTTTTTTAAACTGCAGTAATCCCAGTCTGGGAATTAATGTTGTTTTTAATACAATGTGTGCACTAATAGATGTTTTTCCATATACTTTAATGGAACACAGTATTAGATTTGAGAAAGCTGCAGCATTTTCTATTCATTTTTCAGCAGTATTTTTGTTTTCATTTTACGATGTATGAACTTAGTCTAAAACAGATATACAGTACAAGTTATAGAAGAAGCAGCTATGTAGAACACTATATTCTTTTTTTATCTTGTAATGATATGATTGAAAACAATACTGGTTGTCAATGCAAACCCCTTTTAGTGATGCCCTAGTACACAGTATTGTAATCGCACAACAGGAAAAGCTAATGAAACATTCATGTGGGCGACACTGTTCGTCTCAGAACTCCTTGAGGCAGTACTATCTACTAGCAAGCTGGAAAAGAACAAAACAGGAGGAGATCAAACAAATAATTCTGTGATCTCTAGCAAACACATAGATAAGCTGATTCTTACATACTAACGAATAAGCGTAACACATATGTGTTTATGTCAGTTTACTATAGTTACAGACCAGACAACACAGACATTGGTTTACAACTATGATGACATAAGTAATACGCAAACATTGTGAGATTCTTCATGAATATAAACAGATTACATTAAATTATAATTTAACAATATGAGACATAATAACATACACAACAATTACATTCAGTGACATACTGATGATGGCGTCTCTAAATGTAACATTATTTTCTTTTTGTCTCCATCCAAACCAGAACCACATAAAGACTTCTACCAGTCACCATTTGCCTCCACAGAGTTTTGTAACCAAGTACTTTGGCTCTTCACTTATCTAGTACATCCACCACCTTTTTATTTTTAACACAAACAACCCATTATGCTGCCCCTTGAAAATAACGCTACCCATATTGAGCCCTAGAAAATAATGACGGCAATTCAGCATGTGGCGATACCAAATATTTTTTATTTATTTATTTACTTTGTTTTAAAAAAAAAAATTATTTGTAAAATGGGAAAAAGGGGTGACTTAGATTTTTACTTGATATATTTTTTAAATATTTTTATATTACTGTATTTAAGTCCTGTAACGAGACTATACTACATGCCTGGACTGTTAAAATAGCTGGAGTTATTCGCATGGATATTGTATGAGAAATGCCATTACCAGAGAATGCAACCGGCCGTTCGGTAGTTATACCTGTGACGGATCCTAGAACCTGCTTGGATGGATTTAAGGACATCACTATTTGTACCCCTCAGTTTATGTTGTCCAGTGACATAAAGCTCAGAGTTAAAATACTTTTATTTACTGTTTTCATACACTTTCTGTGCACAATAAACCTTTTGCACTCAAGGCACTGTATGGGGAGAGCTAATTACCTTTGTTGGATTATCTCCCAGACTATCTGTCACCTGTATTGCCTTTATTGGATTATCTCACAGACTACCTGTCACCTGGATTACCTTTGTTGGATTATCTCCCAGACTACCTGTCACCTGTATTGCCTTTATTGGATTATCTCACAGACTACCTGTCACCTGGATTACCTTTGTTGGATTATCTCCCAGACTACCTGTCACCCGTATTGCCTTTATTGGATTATCTCACAGACTACCTGTCATCTGGATTACCTTTGTTGGATTATCTCCCAGACTACCTGTCACCCGTATTGCCTTTATTGGATTATCTCCCAGACTACCTTCCACCTGTATTGTCTTTACTGACCCTTCCCCCTGTGATGTCCTTCCTATAAAAGAAGACACTTGTTCCACAATAAGGAGTTCTCCTTGACCCTTCAAATGTAGCCTTGTCTCGTTCTTGAAAGGGGATTATTTGGGAATATTACTCTGCTCTTTTTACAGCTAAACCTGACTCTCCCTCTGGATATCGTGAATAGCATTATACCAGCTTTACTTTGACACAGCAGCTTGCAGGGAAAAGGACGTCATCAACGGCTGATACCCTCTCTCTACCTGGGTAGCCGTTACAAGTCCCCCTAGGGAAATATTTTAAACAGTTTATTTAATATACTGTGCAGTGTTATGCCATAGCATCACACTGATCAGTACTATCAGTGCTCTACTTGTACAGTCTGTCTGAGGCTGAGTGTATCAGAAGAGCAGCGGTCAGTGGCACAGAGGTTAGAATAAGCCCTCCAGCCACCATTTTAATTGATCAGGAACACCACACTGCACCCACCGGCACCTGTCATTTAACCTCTTAAGGACACAGCCAATTTAATTTTTATATATTTTTTTCCTCATTGTCTTCGAAGAGCCATAACTCTTTTTTTTATTTCCATTCACAGACCCATATGATGGCTTGTTTTGTGCGCATTTTACCATAAAATGTATGGTAAAACAAAAAGACATATTATTTGTGTGGGGATAGAAATGAAAACTGCAATTTATCAGGGTTTTCACATTGTACAGTTTATGAGAAAAAAAATATACGATTAAAGTGATACCTATGTTTACATGCTTTTCTATTAATGTAAAAAAGAGTTTTCAAAAACTCTTTTGTTACAAATTAACTATAGTTGTTATATGTTTAACCCCTTAAGGACTCAGGGTTTTTCCGTTTTTGCACTTTCGTTTTTTCCTCCTTACCTTTTAAAAATCATAAGCCTTTCAATTTTCCACCTAAAAATCTATATTATGGCTTATTTTTTGCGTTGCCAATTCTACTTTGCAGTGACATTAGTCATTTTACCCAAAAATGCACGGCAAAACGGAAAAAAAAATCATTGTGCGACAAAATCGAAAAAAAACGCCATTTTGTAACTTTTGGGGGCTTCCGTTTCTACGCAGTGCATATTTCGGTAAAAATTACACCTTATCATTATTCTGTAGGTCCATACGGTTAAAATGATACCCTACTTATATAGGTTTGATTTTGTCGCACTTCTGGAAAAAATCATAACTACATGCAGGAAAATTTATACATTTAAAAATGTAATCTTCTGACCCCTATAACTTTTTTATTTTTCCATGTACTGGGTGGTGTGAGGACGAATTTTTTGCGCCGTGATCTGAAGTTTTTATCGGTATGATTTTTGTTTTGATCGGACTTTTTGATCACTTTTTATTCATTTTTTTAATGGTATAAAAAGTGACCAAAATACGCTTTTTTGGACTTTGGAATTTTTTTGCGCGTACGCCATTGACCGTGCGGTTTAATTAATGATATATTTTTATAGTTTGGACATTTACGCACGCGGCGATACCACATATGTTTATTTATTTTTTTTACACTGTTTTATTTTTTTTATGGGAAAAGGGGGGTGATTCAAACTTTTATTAGGGAAGGGGTTAAATGACCTTTATTAACACTTTTTTTTTACATTTTTTTTGCAGTGTTATAGGTCCCATGGGGACCTATAACACTGCACACACTGATCTCCTATGCTGATCACTGGCTTGTATTAACACACCTGTGATCAGCATTATCGGCGCTTGACTGCTCCTGCCTGGATCTCAGGCACGGAGCAGTCAGTCGTCGATCGGACACCGAAGAGGCAGGTAAGGGCCCTCCCGATGTCCGGTCAGCTGTTTGGGACGCCACGATTTCACCGCGGCGGTCCCGAACAGCCCGACTGAGCAGCCGGGTCACTTTCAGTTTCACTTTAGAAGCGGCGCTTCTAAAGGGTTAATACCGCACATCGCCGCGATCGGCGATGTGTGGTATTAGCCGCGGGTCCCGGCCATTGATGAGCGCCGGGACCGACGCAATATGATGCAGGATCGCGGCACGATCCCGCTTCATATCGCGGGAGCCGGCGCAGGACGTAAATATACGTCCTGCGTCGTTAAGGGGTTAATGATATGTTTTTATAGTTCGGACATTTACGCACGCGGCAATACCACATCTGTTTATTTATTTATTTTTTTTACACTTTTATTTTTTTTTATGGGAAAAGGGGGGTGATTCAAACTTTTATTGGGGAAGGGGTTAAATTACCTTTATTAACACTTTTTTTTTTACATTTTTTTTGAAGTGTTATAGGTCCCATAGGGACCTATAACACTGCACATACTGATCTTTTACACAGATCACAGGCGTGCATTAACACGCCTGTGATCAGTGTTATCGGCGCTTGACTGCTCCTGCCTGGATCTCAGGCACGGAGCAATCATTCGCCGATCGGACACCGAGGAGGCAGGTAAGGGCCCTCCCGGTGTCCTGTCAGCTGTTCGGGACGCCGTGATCGCGGCGCAATCCCGTTTCATATCGCAGGAGCCGGCGCAGGACGTAAATATACGTCCTGCGTCGTTAAGGGGTTAAAATTGCCCTATTTTGACCAACCACACCTTTCTCATTTTTTTTTTTTACCTCCTTTGCGTATATGTGACTTTTTAATTAAATATTTTTGGAATGTGATAAAACAAAAAGCAGCAATTTTGAACTTCATTTATGTTTTATGCCATTCTCCCTAAGGGATCATTAACATAATAGTTTGATAGTCCGAACATTTATGCACACGCAGATACCAAAGATGATAGAAGCTGGGTCCTGCCGTGCATGAAGTGAGTGCAGCTCCTGTGCTCGCTTCGTGTATAGGATGTAAATGTACGTCCTGGTGCACAAAGTACCAGCGCATCAGGACGTACATATATGTCCAATGTCCTTAAGAGGTTAACCTTTAAGATGCCACAATTGGTGGCATCTAAAGGGTTTACTGGCGGACATCAGTTTGATCACTGATATCTTTTATTAGCCGTGAGTTCTGCTGGTACTCACTGGGTATGAAGCTTGTTCACTGTGACCAGTTATGCTATTTTTCTATAAAGAATTCTTAAAAAAATGCATACCTTTTAATGTTCCATTCAAGAATTCCTACAACATTATTAGCAATGTATGTTAGGAAATATTCTCCCTAGCTCTTATTATGTTAATGGAGCCATGAATTGTAACACATGTAGAGAAATGCAAGCGCACATCAGTTTCTAAACAAGTACCGTATTTTTCGCCCTATAGGACGCACCGGCATATAAGACACACCCCATTTTAAAGGTGCAAAATCTAGAAAAAAAAAGATTCTGCACCCAACAGTGATCTTCAACTTGCGGACCTCCAGATGTTTCAAAACTACAACTCCCAGCATGCCCGGACAGCCGTTGGCTGTCCGGGCATGCCGGGAGTTGTAGTTTTGCAACATCTGGAGGTCCGCAGGTTGAAGACCACTGGATAGGAGGTAATATTCACGTGTCTCCGCCGCTCCGGACCCGGCACCGCTGCCCTGAATGTTGCTCCATCCCTGTCGCCGCGTCCCTGTTGTGTCCCCGACGCTCCGGACGTCTTCTTCCCCGAGATCCACGCTCTCCGTCGCCATCATCACGTCGCTACGCACGTTGCTCCTATTGGATGACGGGACGGCGTGCGCGACGACGTGATGATGTTGAAGGAGAGCGCCGCCATGCAGGGGATCCTGACACGGAGCAGACACCGAGGAGGCAGGTAAGGTCCCTCCCGGTGGCGGTCCCGAACAGCCCGACTGAGCAGCCGGGTTAGTGCCAGTTTCGCTTCAGATGCGGCGGTCAGCTTTGATTGCCGCGTCTGAAGGGTTAATACACGGCATCACCGCGATCGGTGATGTCCTGTATTAGCCGCGGGACCCGGCCGTTGATGGCCGCAGGGACCGACCCGATAGGTGTGTGTATTCGCCGTATAAGACGCACCAACTTTCCCCCCCCCCCCAGTTTTGGGGAAGAAAAAGTGCGTCTTATACAGCGAAAAATAAGGTATATAATAAAGATGATCATTTAAAATACAATGGAGCTATTTCCGAACCATCTGAACAGGTCATGTCAAGTTGATATCATCAGGATAAGCTAACCTCTCAAATACTGGCAGGACACGTGAAAGTCATTTGCTTCCCATCGCTATTTCATTATGGTTCGGATGTTATCCTTCTTTTTAGCCGATTAAAGCTATGAACAGAATGTGTTAAATAAAGACATTATTCTTAACATAAATATGTGTGACTCTTTTCCAAGGTAATTCAAAGTACAAGGGGCTATAATAGATAATGGAATTAAGACTGAATTGAATTATCTATAATCATAGTAGTATTAACTTTGTACAGAAAGAAAATTATGAAACATACATCTGGGAAAAGGTCACATTTTAATTCTTGGTAAAATTAATTTGTACAATTTAATCAGTATTATATTTTTTTGAAATGAGATTCTAATCACATCAAAGAGCGGGACTGTCATTTCGAGGAGGGCACATTTATCATGGTGAAAATAGCTTCTCCATCTTGGTAAAGTAAGAAAGTTTGAGATATTGTAAATCTGAAAAAGCTTTGTTCTTCCATATGATAAGATTTTGAAGGTATAGTAAATAAATAAATAAATAAATTAATTTATTAATTAATCAATATAATAGGTGCTGGATAAACGGTAAGTTTTTACAGGTATGTAGCCAGGTGTCAAGACCTGGAAAAAAAGTGAGGGAACTCATCCAAGATTTCCACTCAAGGGCTGGTCCTGCAGGGATCCTGCTAATGGGAACAGTGTTCCTGCTGTGAAAAAAGTGCAGGAACTCAGTTCCCATGCGTTTCTGCAGGACTTGAGCCCTGTATGTAGTACAGTAATGATAAAGAGGGCTTGGCCTGTTAGAGAGTATATAAATGAGAGCAGTAAATGAAGAATATCAGACTAATGTAAGTACACTGTACACTAGAGGTTTCAGAAATTGGGGGGGAGATTTATCAAAACTTGTGCAGAGGAAAAGTTGGACAGTTGCCATTAGCAACCAATCAGATCGCTTCTTTTATTTTTGAGAGACCTTTTAAAGATTAAAAGAAGCAATCTGATTGGTTGCTATAGGCCGTGACCCCGCATCACACCGGGTCGGTCCCGGCTGCTAACAATAGCCGGGACCCTGGGCTAACAGAGTGCGGCATCGATCGTTGTACCGCGCGCTGTTAACCCTTCAGACGCAGAGATCAAAGTTGACCACCGCGTCTGAAAACGGGCTGATCGGGACATTGCGATAAAATCACGATGTTCCGATCAGCTGGGACGCAGGCGGAGGTCTCCTTACTTCTCTCCGCAGTGTCCGATCATCGATTGATTGCTCCGAGCCTGAGCTAAAGGCTTGAGTAATCGAGACCCTATATGACTGATCCGTGCAAAGCTATGGCCTTGCAGGGATCAGCATAGGAGATCAGTGTGTGCAGTGTTATAGGTCCCTATGGGAGCTAAAGCAATGCAAAAAAAAGTGAAAAAAAAGTGAACAAAGGTCATTTAACCCCTTCCCTATTAAAAGTTTGAATCACCCCCCTTTTCCCATAAAAAAAAACTGTGTAAATAAAAATAAACATATGTGGTATCGCATATACTGAACTATAAAAATATATCCTTAGTTAAACCACACGGTCAATGGCGTGCGCGCAAAAAAATTCCGAAGTCCAAAATTGTGTATTTTTGGTCACTTTTTATATCATGAAAAAATGAATAAAAAGCGATCAAAAAGTCCGATCAATGCAAAAATGGTACCGATAAAAACTTCAGAACACGCAAAAAATTTGTCCTTATACTGGCCCGTACGCGGAAAAAAAAAAAACTTATAGGGGTTAGAAGATGAGAATTTTTAACATATAAATTTTCCTGCATGTAGTTATGATTTTTTTCCAAAGTATGACAATATCCAACCTATATAAGTAGGGCATCATTTTAACCGTATGGACCTACAGAATAAAGATAAGGTGTTGTTTTTTATGCACTGCGCAGAAACGGAAGCCCCCAAAAGTTACAAAATGAAATTTTTTCTTCAATTTTGTTGCACAATGATTTATTTTTCGTTTCGCCGTGGATTTTTTGGTAAAATTACTAATATCACTGCAAAGTAGAATTGGTGGCGCAAAAAATAAGCCATCATATGGATTTTTAGGTGCAAAATTGAAAGCGTTATGATTTTTAGAATGTGATGAGGAAACAATTAAAATGCAAAAATGGAAAAACGCTGAGTCCTTAAGGGGTTAAGTAATAAGAAAAATATGCATTTGAAAAAAAAAAAAAACGCCACAAAATAAAACTTTTGTACAAAGAAATGGCATCATGGAGAACAAAGTGCAGTTTCCACTTGTTTTTTTCTGGCAGTTTTTGGAATACGGCCACTGAAGTTTTTGAGCCAAAGCCAGAAGTGTATTCAAAAGGAATAGGACATATAAAGGAAGGACTTACACTTCCCCTCCCTTATGGATCCACTTCTGACTTTGGCTCAAATACTGCAGTGGAAGTTTTCCAAAAACTGTCAGAAAAAAAACCAAGTGGAAACTTAGCCTTAGTGTGGTATTTCATGTTTTCACAGCAAATATGCGCCATGAAAATAGTATGTGTGAAGCAAGCCTTACTGTCAGAAACGTTCCTGTTCTCAATCTTTGGCCCAGCCCACTCTGCAACGCCCAAGGCGTAACTCTGTCCCCAGTTAGGATGGATTGTCAAAGTAGGTATGGGCAGTGGTTGGAGTGAGCACAGGGCTGTACTGTTCCCTACCTTACATGACACTAAGGCTAGGTTTCCACACAGGTTTTTTCTGGCGTTTTTTTTTTCCGCACACAGCAAGGTGTCTTGAAATAGTTAGGACTTGTTCACATTACCGTCAGTCCCGGTTAATTCATGCCTGTTCTCAAATCCGTTCAGGCCTTTTGCAAATGGCTGTAAATAGATCCCATTGATGTCAATTGGATATTTTTATAGTGCTTTGTCACCCTTTGGCACTTGTATGGTTCCCATTCCGTTATTTTTAGCAGAGAAAAGACGTTGCATGCAGTATTTTTTTCACAGTCAAAAATAACAGATTGAAAATGGAGATATGAAATTTAACATTAAAGTCTATGGCAAATGGATGAGCCTGTAATGTCATCCATTTGCATCTGTTTTTTTTTTCATTTCGTTTTTGATCCGTTATTACTTTTGAGCATGCTCAGAAGAGGTGTGAGCAACCAATAAATGATACAAACGGATTAAAAACAGATGCAATAGGATACCAATTAAAGGGGTACTCCTGTGGAAAACTTTTTTTTTTTTAAATCAACTGGTGCCAAAAAGTTAAACAGATTTGTAAATCACTTCTATTAAAAAATCTTAATCCTTCCAGTACTTTATAGGGGCTGTATACTAAAGAAAAATCCAAAAAAGAAATGCATTTCCTCTGATCTCATGAGCACAGTGCTCTCTGCTGACCTCTGCTGTCCATTTTAGGAACTGTCCAGAGCAGCATATGTTTTCTATGGGGATTTTCTCCTACTCTGGACAGTTCCTAAAATGGACAGCAGAGGTCAGCAGAGAGCACTGTGATCATGACATCAGAGGAAATGTATTTCTTTTTTGGATTTCTCTTTAGTATACAGCCCCTAAAATGTACTGGAAGGATTAAGATTTTTTTTAATAGAAATGATTTACAAATCTGTTTAACTTTCTGTCACCAGTTGATTTAAAAAAAAAAAAACGTTTTCCACGGGAGTACCCCTTTAATGGCATCCCATTGCATCAGTTTGCATCCATTTGTTAGTATGTTCTGTTTAGCAGCAATGACAGGAGAATAGAGGGACGAGAGACAATGGCCATGTGAACCTAGCCTTATGCAAAAATTGTAGCGATTTTTATTTTTGAATATTTAGATTTACAACACCATAGAGCATTGTATTCAAAAGATTAATCCCTTTTGAACCATCCCTTTATGTTAGAATACACAATCAGCTGTACTTAGCAAGAAGTGTTAAGTTTCTGTGCAGTGCCACCACAGGGAGAATGAAGCATTGTCACTGAAATGAATGTAATGCATGAACATGCTGGTCCTCCAGAGTGAACAACCCATTTTGTAGCTGCACTCCTGTTTAAAGGGGTATTCCGAGCAAAAATATTTTATCCCCTATCCAATGAATAGGGGGATAAGGTGTCTGATCGCGGGTGGCCCGCTGCTGAGACCCCCCGCGATCTCCCTGCAGCTCCCGCATTCTATGCGGGTGCTGAATCTCCAGTTTCGAAAGCCTCCAGGTTTCCGGGACTGGGAACGTGACGTCACACCACGCCCCCTCCATTCAAGTCTATGGGAGGGGGCGTGACAGCCGTCACGCCCCCTCCCATAGACATGAATGGAGGGGGTGTGGCGTGACATCACGTCCTCAGTCCCGGAAACCTGGATAGGGGATAGAATTTTTTTGCCCGGAATACCCCTTTAATACATGACCGAGCAGTGTCCTTTCCTCTAATAAGGTGGAATCCCATAATAGGGTCTAAGAATTTTTTTTTTTTTTATAAGACAAGCTATTTAAGCAAATATATACTGTCAGTGTTAAAAAATGTTCTTAGTATTGACAATAATTTTACTTAATTAGTAAACAAATCAAATGTTTTCTTAATTATTTATCAGCAAATAGTATGGAATACATCTGTTTGAATGTTTGAAAACATTTCATTTCACATTGTTCGCCAATGTCCACTGACATTAGTTGGAGATGACTGCGTGGTAAGGGGCATAACCATAGGGAGTTAAGAGAGAAAAGAGGGGCTCCCACTTTGCCACATAAGAGAATATCAGTGTTCATGATGTGTTCATTATATTTCAGTTTTACCCCTGTGCTGTGACATCACTGCTTGAATTATAAAATATCAATCTAAAGTCATTTCATCACTTTATGCATTATTTCCATACTCTGACATCATTGTATACATAACATCTGTACTGTTACACCAATGAATTTTCTATCCGTTTTCTGGGACTTCACTGTGATTATTATCTCTTCGAAGAAATATCAAAATGCATTCTCCAGGTTCTAAAACATAACTATAACAGTGATATCACTATGTGCATTTCTAGGGGCTTAAAGGAGATATCCAGTGGTGAAAAACATATCCCCTATCCTAAGAATAGGGGATAAGTTTCAGATCGCGGGGGTCCAACCGCTGGGGGAAGGGGGTGTGTTGACCACCGCACAAATCGGCGGCTGACACGCCCCCTCAATACAACTCTATGGCAGAGTCGGAGCGCTGTCTTCAACAATCTCTGGCTCTGCCACAGCGCAGTATTGAGGGGGCGTGTCGGCCGCCACTTGTGCGGTGGTCAACTCACGCTATCTGGCCAGCAAGTCGGTGCCCCGTACAGGAGATCGCGGGGGGCCTCAGCGGTCTGAAACTGATACGTTTTTCACCAATGGACTACCCCTTTAAGTACCTTGGACCTGGTACCATAGGTGGCACAATGTTTCCTCTGGAAGTGTTCCTACTTACTTCTGGCTGGAAGAAGGGATACCAATAAGGTTGACTCAGAAAAGAGACATATAAAGTGGACTTTACAACTGGAGCCAAAAAGTTAAACAGATTTGTAAATTATTTCTATTTAAAAATCTTAATCTTTCCAGTACGTATCAGCTGCTATATGCTACAGAGGAAGTTGTATAGTTCTTTTCTGTCTGACCACATTGCTCTCTGCTGACACCTCCATGTCAGGAACTGTCCAGAGCCTTCCTGGCACCTGCCTGATAAGAAAAAAATTGTTTTCCACCGGAGTACCCCTTTAACCCCTTAAGGACTGAGCCCTTTTTCGCAAATTCTGACCACCGTCACTTTAAGCATTAATAACTCTAAAACGCTTTTACCGAATATTCTGATTCTGAGATTGTTTTTCGGGAAATATTCTACTTTATTTTGGTGGTAAATTTTCGGCGTGACTTGCATCCTTTCTTGGTAAAAAAAATCCCCAAATTTCATGAAAATTTTGAAAATTTAGCATTTTTCTACCTTTGAAGCTCTCTACTTGTAAGGAAAATGGATATTCCAAATACATTTTATTTTTATTCACAAATACAATATGTCCACTTTATGTTGGCATCATAAAATGGACATATTTTTACTTTTTGAAAAAATTAGAGGGCTTCAAAGTAGAGTAGCAATTTTCAAAAATGTCATGAAAATTGCAAAATCTGAAGGGACAGATGTTACAGAACTACAACTCCCAGCATGTCTGGGCAGTCTAGGCATGCTGAGAGTTGTAGTTTGGCAACATCTGGAGGGCTACCGTTTGGGCACCACTGTAAGAGTGGTCACCAAACTGTGACCCTCCAGATGTTGCAAAAACTACAACTCCCAGCATGCCCAGACAGCCTCCGCCCCCGTGTGATGTCACGCTCCGCCCCTCAATGCAAGCCTACGAGAGGGGGCGTGATAGCTGTCACGCCCCCTCCCATAGGCTTGCATTGAGGGGCGGAGCGTGACGTCACACGGGGGCGGAGGCGTGACGTCACACGCCGCCGGCCCGGTGGTCGCTTGTAATCAGACCCGGAGCGAACACGCTCCGGGGACTGATTGCAAACGGGGTACCGCGTGCAAGATCCCAGGGTTCCCCAGCAGCGAAACTCCCGCGATCAGGCATCTTATCCCCTATCCTTTGGATAGGGGATAAGATGTGTAAGCACCGGAGAACCCCTTTAAATTTTACATCATCCTATAGGGACATGACATTAACCTTCAGATCCTCTCAGTGGTCTTTATTAATAAGGATTCCCAGGTTCTTGAAGCTGCAAACTACCCTCCATCTCTGCAACTGGGCATCTCACCTCTCCCCCCATTTTTGCATAAACACCAACTTTCCCTAATTTAACTGGATACTTTAAAATAGCAAAACCTATTAACAAGGAAAGAGCAGAGTGTGGTTCAGACACAAACATAATTAGGTTATCTGTGTAACCCCACCCAGTCCTCAAACAGACCATTTATTATACTCAGTGGCTCAAAGGCAAGCAGCAGGGTTGAAATAGGACACCCCTGCCATGTCTCATGGGACAATGAGAAGAAGGGAGAGTGGACGTCATTGATAAATAAGAGTGGCTTGGGAGTAGCATGTAAAATAGAGATCTAATTAATAAAATTTAAGACCAAAGTGTCTCAAAACCTCTTAAAGGTAGGGCTTTTTTTCAGTGTCGAGGGAAGTCAATGCCCAGTTAGCCCCCTTGGCACCACCAAGCTGTGCTAACCCAGTATAGAATATAGTATTCTCCCCATCCTGTGTGGCAGATGTTGCCTACAGTGTCTGTCTTGGGCCCACATTACTCAATATAATGTAATGTTATGCTACGGTTGATGTTCTGGCATTTTCTTTGTACCTGTTGCTTTAAGCCTGTTAGGGGAGTGTGCGTGAGGTATACCAGGTGACCTTTTGGCCCAATGGGTATCCTCCAAATTTGCCCCATATATAGGGGAGTTAAGATGTCCGGGTCAATCTAGCAGACTAGAAAGACAAGGTGCAAACTGTGGTAGGAGGAAGTCTGAGGAGAGAGTATGAGGTGTTCTGAGGAGGACTCAATCTAAGTTTAATCCTGCAACCACGCATCTTCTAAAGCAAGTCCCCTGCACTCAGGTGAATGTCAAAGCCTAGGGGTAAGCACTAAAGTTCCAGGGATTCAAGTCAGTCATACAAGTCAGTCATTCAAGTCACTAAAGTCAGCGTGGGTTGCCATACAGTCATTCAAGTCAGCCATACAAGTCAGTCATTCAAGTCACTAAAGTCAGTGTGGTAGAAAGTGTGAGATGCAGGGCAGATGGAATTGCCCTGGGGAAGATGGCATTAACCACTTGTATTCATGACGCCAGGGCGTGGTTTATCCTCAATACCACCCGAAGGTATACTGCTGGATCCTGGGCTAGGCACGGGTCAATAATGACTTTGACACCAAATTATGGACAACGGTAGCTTTACTGAGTGACAGGTAGTACAGTTGAGCCAGGCCTACAGAGGTGACCAGTGACTTCAGAGACCATAAGGACTTGCTTGGACTTGCAATAGATTTGGACAATTTAGTGCAGGCCACTCTGACTTGACAATAGATGACTGCGACTGACTTGACTTGAGACTGACAATGCTGTGGTTGTAGCTTACTTGCAGAATTGTGGCTGCTGGACTGTCTTGAGGCCTCCTATGGACTCCAGACACACTCTAGGACTTGACTGCACTGCGACTCAGCAGAAAGAGAGTGAGAAGAGACTTCTCCCAGGGCTTTTATAGGGGAGACTCTAGTGGGGTCCCATAGGTTACCCTTAAGTCACATGGTCACTGATACCTCCTGGGTTACACTTACATGACAACTCACATGACAACTGATGATCACATGTTAACCTCTCTTAAAGTAATAACACTTTCTATATGCATTATACAGTATAACACATGGAAAACAATATATACATAAGGGGAGAGGTGTAAGGGGCCCAGGGGACACTGTAAGGGTACGGGGGCTCAACTCCCGTACTGGGCCACCACATCAGCGTGGGTTGCCATACAGTCATATGCAGCACAATTCAATCTACTACAAGTCTCCACAAGGTGATAAGCCTTCCGGAATGTAGAAGACAGCGGTGCAGAATGATGGCAGGATAATGCAGGACACATCTTTAGGATGGAGCTCTGCTCACTTAATGCAGGGTACAAGGTCACCACGGAGCTCTGCTCACATGCCCCCGCTTGCCCCAGAGTTCAAGCCCCACCCCCAAGGTATTTTGTGTTTGATATAATCACATTCTTCTCTCATATAGAAGGACCTGCTGGTTATTTTTCTCTATTGTAGTCATCTTGTTTACTACCCCGAGTGTTAATTTAAACTACAATACATTTTATAATAACGTTAATGTTTTCTGTTTACAACTAATTATTACTGATGTGCAGTAAAAAGAAAATGAAAAATCATAGGATGTGGAATCTATAAAACGGCTGATATAATCTGGCAGAGCCATCACCACTCCACAATACAGATGAGAAAGTTTATGTACCTGCCAAAGCAATATAGACATCAGTTAAAGGTCACCACACCAGTGTTCAATGCGATTTTCAGCTCTTTGCTGCAGCAAGATGAGAAACTGATTATCTCAGAAAACCTCAAAGGTACTTTATAATGTCTCTGCTTCCTTAAATGTCTTCAGAATGAGTGCCCTTTTTTTTAAGGATCAAAAACAGCTGGAAAAAAAAAAAAATTTTGATCTGTGTACAGTGAGGGTTCTGTTAAAAACTGGACATATTAGGGGAGTTTTATCAAATCTTGTGCAAAGGAACACTGGAGCAGTTTCCAATAGGAACCAATCATTGCTTCTTTCGTTTTTAAATGTGCCTCTAAAAAATGTAAAGGTAATTCTTATTGGTTGCTATGGGCAACTACTCCAGTGTCCCGTTGCACAATGTTTGCTAAATCTCCTTCCTTGCTAGACTAGAGATAATTGGAAACTTGGTGATATATTTATTATGATATATAATACCTCTTTCACATTAGTATTGTGTCAGTATTTTGGATCAGCGTTTGTAAGTCAAAACCAGTGGAACATAACAATAATAATTTCTTTATTTATATAGCGCACACATTTATTGGTCCCAGGGCCGGCGCGACCTATAAGCGGGATAGGCCGTCACCTAGAGCTTCCTCGAGATGGGGGCGCTACTCCGTCTGCCGCAAGGAAGTTATTGTCTCCCCCACCTCTCACTACTGTGGCGCGCAACGAAACAGCGGCCCTCCGCCCTCCCCTCCCGTCCTGTCCTTCTATGGTGCAACAGTGCGCATGGCCCAAAAAAGCCCCACCTTAGCACCCCCCCCCCCCCCCACCACCACTGTTATGGATAATATATGTAAAATGAAGATCATTCTTCTAAAATAGAGGTTACACCCTGTGTGACCATCCCCTTTTGGCACCCCCCCCCCGGCTCTCGGATCACTGTGTTATCTGCCGTGCAATGAACAACTGCCCACCCCAGTACCCCCCTCCTCCCGTCCTATCCTGCCACTGCGCACAAGCCCTTCCCCGTCTGTGGATTACAGAAGCACCGACAACCACAATGCCAAAGACAGGGGCACTGCCACTGAAGACAGCTCCCTGTAAGTGCCTCAGCGTCACGGTCCTGTATGTGACGGGTTGAAGGGAGTATTTAATGTGTGTGTGTATATATATATATATATATATATATATATATATATATATATATTGTTTCCCAAGGAGCCCCCAGCTGTTGCAAAACTGCAATTGGGCATGCTGGGAGTTGTAGTTTTGCAACAGTTGAAGACACCCTGATTGGGAAATGTTGATGTATACATATATATATATATATATATATATATATTTATATATATATATATATATATATATATATATACTCACACACCAGTGTTGCCTCCAGTTGGGAGTTGCAGTTTTGCAACAGCATATTGCAATGTTAGTCAGGGTATGGCAGTATTGTTGTGTTCTGGTATTGCATTGTTATTCAGTCACTGTATGGCATTTTATTCAGTCATGGTATGGTAGTATTGTTCTGGTATGGCAGTGTTATTTAGTCATGGTATTAAGGTATTGTTCTGTTCTGGTATGGCGTTGTTATTCAGTTATAATATGGCGGTATTTTCTTTTCTGGTATGGCATTGTTATTTAGTAATGGTATTGCGGTTTTGTTCAGAAATGATGGAACACATGTTTACAGATCGGACAAAAATATTATTTTTTAGACCAAAAGCCAGACCCCCAAGGGTCCTTGCACCAGCCCTGCTTGGTCCCTGTCTCCATTGCAACTTACAGTTTAAATTCACTTATCAGTATGTTTTGGACGTGTGGTGGGATTTAAACCTAGGATCCCAGTGCTACAAGGCAACTGTGCTAACCACTGAGCCGCCATGATACCAACAAAGAGAAGATATACGAATATTTGAGTAGACTAAGCTGCCATGTTAAACTCCAGTAAATCTCTATATTTGTATTTTTCACTCTATATGTGTTAGGACAGGTCGGATCGTACTGTTAGGAATCACGGCAGGTGGACAGCAAGTGGTGTATCCTGGGCCTGTGTGGAAGAATACTTGAGCCGTGCCAGGAAGCAGGGTCAAAGGTGCCACTGGTTTTCGCCAGAGCCCACCACAAAGCGGATGGTCTTGCTGCAGCAGGTGGCACCCAGTTCGCTACCCCTGGAACGACTCGTCCACACAGGTAGCTGGGGGGAGGGGTGACATGGCACAGACAGAGACTGGCAGGATGTGGCAGGCAGGATGTGAGAGGAAGAACATGACTGGCAAGGCAGAAGGACAAGGCAGGAACACGGAAACAGGACAGGCCGAAACAGGTACAGGGACAGGTACACAGACACTGGAACAGGACTTTACTCTGGAACAGGACCAGGCTCACAAACAGGACTTGACTCAGGCTAGGACAAACAAAGACTAAGACAGACAACCAAGATCCTGCTCAGGGAGCAGGGAGGAGCAGATGCTTATGGACCAGAGGACAGGTGCAGACACTTAAACTAATAGGGTACAGTTCCTTTAATAAACAGAGCTTTGGCGTGTGCGTCCTAAGGGGCCAGAGGCACACATGCTGGAACCACGGGACATTAGGGAGCAAGGACACCGGACAGTAAACGACGGGCTGAGACTCACATGCGGGCGCGTCCCGCACTGCGAATCTAAGCCCGAGTCCGACCGGAGCGCAACTGTAACAGTACCCCCCCCCCCTTGGTCTCCCCTCTTCTTTGAAACTAGAAGAGTTCCCCACTACCTGAGACCAGGGGGGCACAGAACTGGACAAAGGCTGAAAGGAACTAACAGGCTTCTGGCAACGAATCCTCCATCTTCTAAGGTGACCACCTGGAGAGGAAAAAGAAACAAGACAAAAAACTAGGCAAAATACAAGACAGTCCACATCCATAGCCTCTTCGGCAAGAGGCAAAGTTGGTAGCAAGGAAGGATGTAGGGACTCCAGACAAGGTACAGACAGGCGTAGCTGCGAACCAGAAGACACTGCAGGAGCCAAACAGGGCAAATGGTCCAAATCCATGACTTCTTTTGCAAGAGGCAAGGTTGGTAGCAAGGAAGGATGTTGGGACTCCAGACGAGGTACAGACGGGCAAGGCTGGGAACCAGGAGACACCGCAGGAACTGGAAGGTGCAAACGGTCCACATCCATAGCCTCTTCGGCAAGAGGCAAAGTTGGTAGCAAGGAAGGATGTTCAGAAGACACTGCAGGAGCTGGCCGGGGCAAATGGCCCACATCCAAGACCTCTTCGGCAAGAGGCAAAGTTGGTAGCTAGGAAGGATGTTGGGACTCCAGACAAGGTACAGACAGGCAAGGCTGGGAACCAGGAGACACTAAAAAAACTGGTAGGTGCAAACAGTCCTCATCCATAGCCTCTTCGGCAAGAGGCAAAGTTGGTAGCAAGGAAGGATGTTCAGATGACACTGCAGGAGCTAAAAGGGGCAAATGGTCCACATCCAAGACCTCTTCGGCAAGATGCAAAGTTGGTAGCTAGGAAGGATACTGGGACTCCAGACGAGGTACAGACAGGCAAGGCTGGGAACCAGGAGACACTGCAAAAACTGGTAGTGGGCCAGATTGTGGTACCTGCTGCTGTTGCAAGGCCAAAAGCTGTTGCATAATCGCTGAAAGTAACTTTAGTCCATGTGCTTGACGGACCACGACAGTGGGACCGACTTCTAGCAGAGGTATTTCAACAGAAACCAAGGCCGGATTAAAAAGACCCCAAAAATCAGACAAAAGCGCCCCAGCGGAATCCATGACCGGATTTTACTGTTAGGAATCACGGCAGGTGGACAGCAGGTGGTGGATCCTCTGGGCCTGTGTTGAAGGAAACTTGAGCCATGCCAGGGAGTGGGGTTTAAGGTGCCACTGGTTTTCACCAGAGCCCACTGTAAAGAGGGATGGTCTTGCTGTGGTAGGTGGCACCCAGGTCACTACCCCTGGCACGACTCATCCACAGAGGTAGCTGGGGGGTGACGTGGCATAGACAGAGACTGGAAGGATGTGGCAGGCAGGACATGGAGGTCAGGACGTGACTGGCAAGGCAGAAGGACAAGGCAGGAACACGGAAACAGGACAGGCCGGAACTAGGGACAGGTACACAGACACTGGAACAGGACTAGACTCAGAAACAGGACTTGACTGACTCAGGCTAGGACAAACAAAGACTAAGACAGACAACCAAGATCCGGCCCTGGGAGCAGGGAGGTGCAGATACTTATGGACCACAGGACAGGTGCAGACACTTAAACTAATAGGGTACTGTTCCTTTAAGAAACAGAGCTCCTGCGCGTGCGAGCCGTAAGGCGCCAGAGGCACACACGCCGGAGCTGCAGGATATCAGGGAGCAAGGACACCGGACGGTAAGCGATGGGCTGAGACTCACATGCGGGCGCGTCCTGCACTGCGAATCTCAGCCGACAGCGGGGGCAGAAAGCGCTCACGGCCGGCGAGTCTGACCGGAGCGCAACTGTAACAATATGTATCATCTTATTCATTGACTTTAATAATCACTGTTCTACAAATTTACATTCTTTTTTAGTTTCAGAAATGAAATGTGCCATTTCTTAATGAATTTCACATGCTGAATTCAAATATAATAATTACATTTGTTAGTTGGCGCTAGTTTTCATGCAACGGACGTTTTACATTTTCCAACTACAGGTAATAGGCAAATAACGCTGTTCTACATGTAAAAAGTTGCGAGCATGAAAACAGCTGTTCTTACATAATTTTGGGGTGCTAAAAACGAAAATAACATAAAAAAAGGATATTGGCTCTAGTTTCCATAATCTGAGCAACCAACTAATTGGTCACCAATACTGACTATATAATCTATGGTGTAAGATGTATCATGCATTTTATAAACCTTACTTCATTAGTTGGTTGCTTTTATCATGGAAACTAGAGCCAATATACAGAACAGCTGTTCATGCTCGCAACTTTTTACCTGTAGAACAGTTTACTGTTATCACCATATGCATTGGGAATCTATCTCTAAGCCTTTTAAAGGTGCATTTTGTCAGTGTTTAATAAAATTCTATTTTTAAATGAGACTTTTATTTAACTAATTTAATTCTATATAGCGCCCCATGCACACCAATTTTTGGGGCTTCTGTTGGGATATATGTCGGAAACCTGTTAGTAAGGGATGCCAACATATAGCCTGACAGGTTGCCGATGGGCCAAGTGACTTAAACAAATAAGTGGTTGACCATGGTGTTAAAGGGGTATTCCAGCCAAAGACATCTTATCCCCTATCCAAAGGATGGGGGATAAGATGTCTGATCAGGGGGGCCCACCATTGGGACCCCCGTGATCTCCATTCAGCACCCGCATTCTATGCGGGGCTGCTGCTTCAGTGTTTCCGAGACTGGAGACTTTTTAACCAAATTAGTACGTTTAAAATCCCCCTATTTTGAAGACCTATAACTTTTTCATTTTTCCGTATAAGCGGTGGTATGAGAGCTAATTTTTAGCGCCGTTATCTGTACTTTTTATTTATACCATATTTGCCTATACAAAACTTTTATTACATTTTTTATAAATTTTTTTTTAAATAAAATGCTATAAAAAAGCAGCTATTTTGGACTTTTTTTTATTTTTTTTACGTTCACGCCGTTCACCGTTCGGGATCATTTACATTTTATTTTAATAGTACAGATATTTACGCACGCGGCGATACCAAATATGTATATAAAATATTTTTATTACACTTTTTGGGGGTAAAATAGGGAAAATGGGACAATTTACATTTTTATTGGAGGAGGGGGTTTTTCACATTTTTTTTACTTTATTTTTTTACTTTTATTTTTACACTCTTATAGTCCCCATAGGGGACTATTTATAGTAACCATTCGATTGCTAATCCTGTTCAGTGCTATGTATAGGACACAGCACTGATCAGGGTTATCGGTCATCTTCTGCTCTGGTCTGCGGGAAGGCAGATCAGAGCAGAAGACTCCCGGAAGACAGCGGAGGCAGGTGAGAGGACCTCTGTCTGCCATGCAGGATGATCGGATCGCCGCGGCAGCGCTGCGGGCGATCCGATCATCCTGTTAAGTGATCGCGATGCTGCAGATGCCATGATCTGTATTGATCACGGCATCTGAGTTTTTAATGGCGGACATCCACGGGATCGCGGGTGTCCGCCAATATCGGCGGGTCCCTTGCTGCGATCCACAGCCGGGACCTCCCGCGCATGATGCCTGCATCGCTCCGATGCCCGCGGTTATGCTCAGGACGTAAATGTACGTCCTGGTGCATTAAGTACCACATCACCAGGACGTACATTTACGTCCTGCGTCGTTAAGGGGTTAAAGGGGTACTCCCGTGGAAAACAATTTTTTTTTAAATCAACTGGTGCCAGAAAGTAAAACCGGTTTGTAAATTACTTCTATTAAAAAATCTTAATCCTTCCAGTACTTATTAGCTGCTGAATACTACAGAGGAAATGGTTTTGTTTTTGGAACACAGAGCTTTCTGCTGACATCATGACCACAGTGCTCTCTGCTGACATCTCTGTCCATTTTAAGAACTGTCCAGAGTAGGAGAAAATCCCCATAGCAAACATATGCTGCTCTGGACAGTTCCTAAAATGAACAGAGATTTCAGCAGAGAGCACTGTGGTCATGATATCAGCAGAGAGCTCTGTGTTCCAAAAAGAAAACCATTTGCTCTGTAGTATACAGCCGCTAATAAGTACTGGAAAGATTGAGATTTTTTAATAGAAATCATTTACAAATCTGTTTAACTTTCTGTCACCAGTTGATTTAAAAAAAAAAAGTTTTCCACGGGAGTACCCCTTTAAGTCAATAGGGCCCCTCAACATGTGTGTGGTGTGACTGGTTCCTAATCGTGTTGACCGATGCTGGGAAACTAAAACTTACAGAAGTTGTAGGTTGAATAAACCTGCTGGGATCTATGGTTTACTATGGACTGATCTCATGCAGATTTAGACATAGATAACATTCTCATTTAATGTAACATTCATATAATGTATTTACTTGAGTACATGCTGGTATAATGCAAGTTGTTTGCTTTGGCATTAAACTATGCTGCATTTAAACCCATTTACATAGCTGATCCAGGTACAGATCACGCATGCACAAGGATGCTAAAGGGGTACTCTGAATATCACCCTTCCTCTGTGCGGAACAAGAGTGTTTAGTATTTTGCATTTCACAACATATTCCGGCATTGTGAAACGGGGCTGGTATCGTGAATGTTATTTTTCTCTTCTGATAGTAATAGATTTACTTTGCTGTTGGTCATTGGCGCTCAACACTGCATATAATGATATGGATGATTTAAGAAAGAGTTATGCCAGTCATGGCAGCAGAATGCAAAGCAGGTCGGTACCCCATAGTAAATCATTTTAATACATATTTTCCTTGCTCCGGCCGCTGGATCCATTTATTTAAGTAGTTGTAATAAAGGCAGTCAGCAATTCAGTTGTAAGATCTTAAAGATTTCTGTGCACATTGACCTTTTTGTGTTTGCATCTTGACAGGTAAGCTCTCACAAATGTCCCCCATGAGATATGACAAGGGCAGAGAGGTCAGGCATGTTAATGACAAAATTACCATTTACCTTTAGCTCGGCAGGCTCGCTAGCTGACATTATAAATGTAGGTAACCTCTCACCTGAGCCTCCTGCTGCAGTGCATTATGGGAAATGGAGAATACACTGATATTAACATGTTCCATTGACTTTGCATACATCTATGAAATGGCAAAACGAAAAAACATTTTTTACATATTTTTCTTTAATAGGAATATAAGGAGGTATAAGCAGTACAGCTTTTATTTAACAGGGAGCTTTGTCATGGGGATAATGCAATCCTATTGGTATTCTAACATCATTTGGATAATCCAGTAAAACATTGATGTTAATATTTGCATCATGTCGTTGCGCAAGGGAGGAGGTTTATCATTAAAACATAGTTCCAGCAGAACTCTTCCTTTATTTAATAACCCAACTCGCTTTATGAATATTACCCCCTTCACTTCATCATCTAGTACATGTCTATGTCATTCAAACCTGGAATTTGTTTGTGTGGAGCCCCTTCCTTCTGTCCCAAACCCCTATTTTACTGATTGTCTGTTACCAGGGGTCAAGTGTGGGAACCAATATTTCCACTTCAGGGCTGGTCCTGCAGAACTCCTGCTAATGGGAACGGTGTTCCTGCTGTGGAAAAAGTGCAGGAACCCAGTTCCCATGCATTTCTGCAGGACTTGACCCCTGTCTTTTACCATAACAGTTTAGGCCTTTTTGTGATTTTTGACCCATGTAAAAGGCCCAGTGATCAGATGATAAACAAACAAAGACTCATTTGGCCACCAAAAGCACAGATCATAGAGCCCTAAAAATCGTTGTTAGTATGCAGCACATCTCCCCATGTATACTGTGGATGTGCTACGAAAAAACATGTAAGTAAATAGCTGGATGCACGATCCACCAAACAATGATTGGGCTGCATAAAGGATTCTCATAAGAATTGCAAACTGAACTTTGCATTGCCAATTGGTACTCATATTAGGCTGTCATCTGCCCATGTAAAAAGAGCCTTAAAGCATACCTGTCATATCACAGTAATAAAAATACTTATATATGTTACTCACTAGGCCAGGCAGATGTCATTTTTACATGTCTTTTTTATGTGTCTAGATTCTGTATTTGGCTCTGTTCTGCTGTTCATTCATTCTGACATCCACTGCTCAGACAGGGGTGTGCCTGAGTGAAGCACTGAGCCTTCCCTCACTCATCATGCATTCACTTCCTTCCTGAGTCTGCTGTGCAGTGCTGGGTCTCTTCATCCAATCTTTGCAGGCTGCTGTGTAACCCCTGTGAGGAGGTGAAGGGGATAATAGTGGATGGTCGATATGTGTCACCAAGGCTCCTGGCCTTAGTGAAGTAAGAGCCGGTATTTATTCAGTGTCTGTGCTGCTATGCAGATTGACACTGTGGCTGTAGTATGGCTGGAAGGTCAATCCGGGACGGCTCTTACTGGGAATGGTCAAGTGAAGGGTGGGGGCCATTCCCCACAATCCTGGCCACCTTTTGTTGGCCTTAAAGGCAGCCTGCTTCACCAGCTGAGGGGGATTTGCATGTTGGAGCTCACTCTGCCAGAGTGGTGAGGTGGAATCTTCCCTGCGTTTGCTCCAAGTTTGGAAGCTGGTGAGCAGCCTGCCTGGAGACCTGGAAAAGACTTGCTTACTGCCGTATGGCATGGACAGGTTAAAGGACCTTAACATGTATAGCTTGGAAGAAAGAAGAGACAGAGGCGATATGATAGAGACTTTTAAATACATAAAGAGAATCAACACGGTAAAGGAGGAGAGCAGATTTAAAGGGTACCACTCATCAAATAAACTTTTGATATATTTTAGATTAATGAATGTTGAATAACTTTCCAATAGCATGTTAATGAAAAATATGCTTCTTTCTATTGTATTTTTCCCGATCAGTCCTGTCAGCAAGCATTTCTGACTCATGCTGGAGTCCTAAACACTCAGAGCTGCCAGCCTGCTTTGTTCACAGCCAAACAGGCTGTGAACAAAGCAGGCTGGCAGCTCTGAGTGTTCTCCTTTGTGAACAAAGCAGACTGGCAGCTCGTAGTGTTTAGGACTCCAGCATGAGTCTGAAATGCTTGCTGCTGGTAGGGAGACCCCTAGTGGTCATTTCTTCAAAGTGGAAAATTAAATAGAAAGAAGCATATTTTTTAATAACATGCAATTGTAAAGTTATTCTGCATACATTAATCTATAATATATCAAAAGTTTTTTTGATGAGAGGTACCCTTTAAAGAAGAAAAATACCACAAGAGGACTTGGTTTTAAATTAGAGGGGCAAAGGTTTCTGCAGTAATATCAGGAAGTATTACTTTACTGAGAGAGTAGTGGATGCATGGAATAGCCTTCCTGCAGAAGTGGTAGCTACAAATACAGTGAAGGAGTTTAAACATGCATGGGACAAGCATAAGGCTATCCTTCATATAAGATAGAGCCAGGGACTATTGATAGGATTCAGATTATTGGGCAGACTAGATGGGCCAAATGGTTCTTATCTGCCGACACATTCTATGTTTCTATGACTCAGGTGTGAACTAACTATTAAGGAACGCAGGTGGACTTTGTTACTTTTTCTTTGAACTGCATCTAAGACTGTTTTTGCTGTTTGCCAAGTGTGAATAAAACACTGAACTTTGATTTGAAAAGTACTGTTTCCTTGCCTTTATTCTGCAATCGCACCTATCTGCAAGAGCGAGTCATCACACCCTCAACTCTCTGTTTGAAAAAGTTCCTGAACTTTGTCCCAGCCTGTGTTTCAGCTGGGACAAAGATGATGCTGCAGACAGGATTATGTTCTAGACAGTATGGGAACCCCTAGTGGTGTGCTTTCTATAAAAAGGAGATATTTTTATGAAATATATTGAAAAGATTAATGTTTTGGCAAGATGTACACCAGTATAATGCTTCTTTCATATAATTGCTTCTTTCATTTTTCAGAGGCCTATTTAAAAATGAAAGAAGCGATCTAGTTGGTTGCTGTGGGCAATTGGTTAACCTTTCCTCTACACAAGTTTTGATAAATATACTGTAATATTACAGGTGTTTTACTAGTGAGATGCCCACTCTGGCTGGTTACACTGTTTTAGAAAAGACCACTGTATTGTAACCTGAGGCCACTGTAACTTGAGGGACCACTGCTTTTAGTAATTTAGGATATTTTATACATTCTGAAGCCAAAATTATTTATTTTGTCATTCCTCATGTTTGCATTCTGCATTGTGCTAATAAATCTGAAAATAAATGTATTTATTTCTCTAAAGGCCACAGTAGGATGCAACGTCGTTCATATAACACGTCAACATTTAGTAATAGCCAATGACAATGTGTATGGACTACATAGTAACATAGTTCATAAGGTTGAAAAAATACCAGAGTCCATCAAATTCAACCTATAACCCTAATGAGTCCCTACTAAGTTGATCCAGAGGAAGGCAAAAAACCCTCATACTAGAGGTAAAAATTCCTTCCCGACTCCAATATGGCAGTCAGAATAAATCCCTGGATCAACGTTCTGTCCCTATAGCTCTAGAATCCATAACCTGTAATGTTAATACTCTCCAAAAATGCATCCAGACCCTTTTTAAATTCTTTTACAGAGTTAACCATGACCACCTCCTCAGACAGAGAATTCCACAGTCTCGCTGCTCTTACAGTAAAGAACCCCCATCTGTGCTGCTGTAGAAACCTTCTTTCCTCAAGACGTAGAGGATGCCCCCTTATTATAGATACAGTCCTGGGTATAAATAGATCATGGGAGAGATCTCTATACAGTCTTCTGATATATTTATACATAGTTATTAGGCTTCTTTTTTCTAAACTAAATATCTCTAATTCTGATAATCTTTAGGGTACTGTAGTCCTCCCATTCCCCGTATTACGCTTGTTCCAGAACCATTTGTAACAGTGCACTGTCCTCTATAGTGTTTACCGCTTTACAGAGTTTAGTATCATCTGCAAAGATTACTACTTTACTATTCAACCTCTCTACAAGGTCATTAATAAATATATTAAATAAAACAGGACCCAAGACTGACCCCTGTGGTACCCCACTAGTAACAGTCACCCAATCAGAATAAGTGCCATTAATAACCACCCTCTGTTTCCTATAACTGAGCCGGTTACTTACCCACTGTTACGCCTAGCGCTCCGGGTCCCCGCTCCTCCCCGGAGCGCTTACGGCGTCTCTCTCTCCGCAGCGCCCCGGTCGGTCCCGCTGACCCTAGGCCTCCCGCCGAGGAGGCCATGCAAGTGGATCGGTCTCGCCTGACCCAGGAGGAGAGGAATCGCCGTAGGGAAGAAAATCTTTGTCTGTACTGTGCCAGTACCGAACATTTCTTGGTGGATTGCCCTATCCGTCCTCCACGTCTGGGAAACGCACGCTCGCACCCAGCTCTCGTGGGTGTGGCGTCTCTTGATTCAAAGTCGGCTTCTCCACGTCTCACGGTGCCCGTGCAGATTTCTCCTTCAGCCAGCTCCTCCCTCTCAGCCGTGGCCTGCCTGGACTCTGGTGCCTCTGGGAATTTTATTCGGGAGTCCTTGGTGAATAAATTCCGCATCCCGGTGACCCGTCTCGTCAAGCCACTCTACATTTCCGCGGTCAACGGAGTCAGGTTGGATTGCACCGTGCGTTTCCGCACGGAGCCCCTCCTAATATGCATCGGACCTCATCACGAAAAAATTGAGTTTTTGGTCCTCTCCAATTGCACTTCCGAAATTCTCCTTGGACTACCCTGGCTTCAACACCATTCCCCAACCCTGGATTGGTCCACAGGGGAGATCAAGAGCTGGGGTACCTCTTGTTTCAAGGACTGCCTTAAACCGGTTCCCAGTACTCCCTGCCGTGACCCTGTGGTTCCCCCTGTATCCGGTCTCCCTAAGGTCTTTATGGACTCTGCCTGCCATAAGAAGTGCCTCTCCCCCCCTCCCAGTCCAGTCAGGCAAGCCTCGGTGCCTCCTCATGGCCCCCGTCCTGGTGTCACACTGCCCCGTGCCAGGCCTCGCCCTCTGCCCTCCCTCCCCATTCCCACTCCTGCTGTACTGCCTGCCGTTGAGGAACCCCTCCATTCTTTCCCGGTGTCCTCATCCCAGGGGAGGCAGTTACCGGACAAAGAGAAGGGGAGACCTAAGGGGGGGGGGGTACTGTTACGCCTAGCGCTCCGGGTCCCCGCTCCTCCCCGGAGCGCTTACGGCGTCTCTCTCTCCGCAGCGCCCCGGTCGGTCCCGCTGACCGGGAGCGCTGCACTGTCATGGCCGTCGGGGATGCGATTCGCACAGCGGGACGCGCCCGCTCGCGAATCGCATCCCAGGTCACTTACCCGTTCCCGTCCCCTGCTGTCATGTGCTGGCGCGCGCGGCTCCGCTCTCTAGGGCGCGCGCGCGCCAGCTCCCTGGGACTTAAAGGGCCAGTGCACCAATGATTGGTGCCTGGCCCAATTAGCTTAATTGGCTTCCACCTGCTCCCAGACTATATCTGATCTCTGCCCCTGCACTCCCCTGCCGGATCTTGTTGCCTTAGAGCCTAGTGAAAGTGTTACTGTGTTTGTCCATACTGTGTACTTGACCTCCTGCTATTACCTTATTGACTACGATCCTTGCTGCCTGCCCCGACCTTCTGCTACGTCCGACCTTGCTTCTGTCTACTCCCTTGTACCGTGCCTATCTTCAGCAGTCAGAGAGGTTGAGCCGTTGCTAGTGGATACGACCTGGTCACTACCGCCGCAGCAAGACCATCCCGCTTTGCGGCGGGCTCTGGTGAACACCAGTAGTGACTTAGAACCGGTCCACTAGCACGGTCCACGCCAATCCCTCTCTGGCACAGAGGATCCACCTCCTGCCAGCCGGCATCGTGACACCCACTTACACACATTCTCCCCCAGCCCAATCCTTCTCATTTTCTGCACCAATCTTTTATGTGGCACCATATTAAATGCCTTGGAAAAATCCAGATATACGACATCCAGCGATTGCCCCTGGTCCAGTCTGGAGCTCACCTCCTCTTAAAAGCTGATCAGGTTTGTTTGACAGGACCGATCCCTCATAAAGCCATGCTGATATGGGGTCATACATTTCTTTTTATCAAGATACTCCAAAATAGCATCTCTTAGGAAACCCTCAAACAATTTACATACAACGGAGGTTAAACTAGCAGGTCTATAATTCCCGGGGTCACCTTTTGACCCCTTTTTAAATATTGGCACCACATTTGCCATGCACCAGTCCTGGAAAACAGTCCCTGAATATTAAAAATAGGGGTCTGTCTATTACATTACTTAATTCCTTTAGAACACGTGGGTTCTAAGTATACTGTACTATGAATATTCCCTGATGTATGAATGGATAATAAAATGCAATTGGTAATAACTTGCTCTTTATTACTATCAAGTCGTTTAGATTTAAGGATTTATTTTTGCTGCAAAAACACCAAATTAAACAGATTTTACACAGCAGAATTAAAAACAGCCAAATATATGTCAGAGGATTCAAGGTCTTGTACTGAGCATAATCTGTTGTTTACTAATTTAATATTAGTTATGAATATGTGTATGAAACTGCAAAATTTGGAAAGCTATTTTCTCTCCCAGTTTTACACTTTTCCCTGAGAAGCTCGTATTTAAATCAAATGTGATGAAAGGGCATTGGCAAGCAAGTAATTCTGTATGGATGAATGGGCAAAGTAATTTCCAGGCTTATCAGATCATGTTCCACTTGTCTGAATAGTCTTGTTTTAGCTCCATGCATCAACACAAGCTAAGCTGCCAACACCAAATAAGACCAGGCACAAAAAGCTAAAGTGTGCCTCTAATATACTATTGTGACCCAGGGCTGACGTTAAGCTGTAAATTAATATTTTCCATCATGTAAATAATTTATTTGTTTTTATGGTATTATGATATTTAGTACATTTGAAAACAAAACCAGCTCTGTATTTTAACACATCATCAAAACTTTTGTGCAATATGTTGACTTATAAGCGACCAGTAACAGCGACTTGATTCTCTTTGACTTTTCTTGGGGCCCAAACTTTAGTTTTCCCTTTTACTTTGAAGGTTGTATGTAATGTGCAATGACTTACCATTACTCATTGGTCTGGTGAGGTAGTATGGCGTAGACTTGGGAAGTGAGCCTGGGTCATACCTGGCGGGTTTCAGCAGCAGATAGCTGCTAAATAGTGTTGAGCGGCATAGGCCATATTCGAATTCGCGAATATTCGTGAATATATGGACGAATATTCGTCATATATTCGCTAAATTTGCATATTCGTAATATTCGCGTTTTATTTTCGCATATGCGAAACTCCACATATGCGAAAATTAGCATATGTGAAAATTAGCATATACAATAAGTAGCATAGGCGAAAATTTGCATATGCGAAAATTCGCACGCCAGTCTCACACAGTAGTATTAGAGCCTTCATTACACCACACAAGCTGGAAGCAGAGAGGGATGATCACTGTGATGTGTACTGTGATAAAAAAAAAAAAAGGAAAAACCGACATCAGAGATCACTTCAATGATGGTCATTTACAGTGCATAGTGAAAGTATTCGGCCCCCTTGAACTTTTCGACCTTTTGCCACATTTCAGGCTTCAAACATAAAGATATAAAACTGTAATTGTGGTAAAGAATCAACAACAAGTGGGACACAATCATGAAGTGGAACGAAATTTATTGGATATTTCAAACTTTTTTAACAAATAAAAAACTGAAAAATTGGGCGTGCAAAATGATTCAGCCCCTTTACTTTCATTGCAGCAAACTCTCTCCAGAAGTTCAGTGAGGATCTCTGAATGATCCAATGTTGACCTAAATGACTAATGAGGATAAATAGAATCCACCTGTGTGTAATCAAGTCTCCGTATACATGCACCTGCACTGTGATAGTCTCAGAGGTCCGTTTAAAGCACAGAGAGCATCATGAAGAACAAGGAACACCCCATGCAGGTCCGAGATACTGTTGTGGAGAAGTTTAAAGCCGGATTTGGATACAAAAAGATTTCCCAAGCTTTAAACATCCCAAGGAGCACTGTGCAAGCGATAATATTGAAATGGAGTATCAGACCACTGCAAATCTACGAAGACCTGGCCGTCCCTCTAAACTTTCAGCTCATACAAGAAGAAGACTGATCAGAGATGCAGCCAAGAGGCCCATGATCACTCTGGATGAACTGCAGAGATCTACAGCTGAGGTGGGAGACTGTCCATAGGACAACAACCAGTCATATAATGCACAAATCTGGCCTTTATGGAAGAGTGGCAAGAAGAAAGCCATTTCTTAAAGATATCCATAAAAAGTGTCGTTTAAAGTTTGCCACAAGCCACCTGGGAGACACACCAAACATGTGGAAGAAGGTGCTCTGGTCAGATGAAATCAAAATCGAACTTTTTGGCAACAATACAAAATGTTATGTTTGACGTAAAAGCAACACAGCTCATCACCCTGAACACACCATCCCCACTGTCAAACATGGTGGTGGCAGCATTATGGTTTGGGCCTGCCTTTCTTCAGCAGGGACAGGGAAGATAGCTAAAATTGTTGGGAAGATGGATGGAGCCAAAAGCAAAATCTACAATGGAGTGGCTCAAAAATAAACATATCCAGGTGTTAGAATGGCCAAGTCAAAGTCCAGACCTGAATCCAATCGAGAATCTGTGGAAAGAACTGAAAACTGCTGTTCACAAACGCTCTCCATCCAACCTCACTGAGCTTGACCTGTTTTGCAAGGAGGAATGGGCAAAAATGTCAGTCTCTCGATGGGCAAAACTGATAGAGACATACCCCAAGTGACTTACAGCTGTAATCGCAGCAAAAGGTGGCGCAACAAAGTATTAATTTAAGGGGGCTGAATAATTTTGCACGCCCAATTTTTCAGTTTTTTTTTTGTTAAAAAAGTTTGAAATATCCAATAAATTTCGTTCCACTTCATGATTGTGTCCCACTTGTTGTTGATTCTTCACAAAAAATTACAGTTTTATATCTTTATATTTGAAGCCTGAAATGTGGTAAAAGGTCGAAAAGTTCAAGGGGGCCAAATACTTTCACTATGCACTGTACCTGTTTACATGCCATGATCATAAGTGATCTTGGCATTTAACCACTTAAGGACTTAGGGTGTACCTGTACGCCCTAAGCCCAGTCCCGGTGTGGGTCGGTCCCGGCTGCTAACGATAGCCAGGACCCTGGGCTAACAGCGTGCGGCATCGATCGTTGTGCCGCGTGCTGATAACCCTTCAGACGCCGCGTCTGAAAACGAGAGTAAACGGTTCCCGGCAGCTCAGTCGGGCTGATCGGGACATCGCGATAAAATTGCGATGTTCCGATCAGCCGGGATTCAGGCGGAGGTCTCCTTACCTCTCTCCGCAGCGTCCGATCGGGGATTGATTGCTCCAAGCCTGAGCTACAGGCTTGAGCAATCGAGCCCCTATCTGACTGATCCCTGCAAAGCTATGGCTTTGCAGGGATCAGCATAGGAGATCAGTGTGTGCAGTGTTATAGGTCCCTATGGGAGCTAAAGCAATACAAAAAAAAGTGAAAAAAAAAAGTGAACAAAGGTCATTTAACCCCTTCCCTATTAAAAGTTTGAATCACCCCCCTTTTCCCATAAAAAAAAACTGTGTAAATAAAAATAAAAATAAACATATGTGGTATTGCCGCGTGCGAAAATGTCCGAACTATAAAAATATATCATTAATTAAATTGCACGGTCAATGGCGTGTGCGCAAAAAAATTCCAAAGTCCAAAATAGTGTATTTTTGGTCACTTTTTATATCATGAAAAAATGAATAAAAAGTGATCAAAATGTCCGATCAATACAAAAATGGTACCGATAAAAACCTCAGAACACGGTGCAAAAAATGAGTCCCCATACTGGCCCGTACGTGGAAAAATAAAAAAGTTATAGGGGTCAGAAAATGACAATTTTAAACGTATACATTTTCTTGCATGTAGTTATGATTTTTTTTCCCAAGTACGACAATATCCAACCTATATAAGTAGGGTATCATTTTAACCGTATGGACCTACAGAATAAAGATAAGGTAATATTTGTACCTAAAAATGCACTGCGTACAAACGGAAGCCCCCAAAAGTTACAAAATGAAATTTTTTCTTCAATTTTGTCGCACAATGATTTTTTTCCCATTTCTCCGTGGATTTTTTGGTAAAATGACTAATGTCACTGCAAAGCAGAATTGGTGGTGCAAAAAATAAGCCATCATATGGATTTTTAGGTGCAAAATTGAAAGCGTTTTGATTTTTATAAAGTGATTTGGAAAAAATGAAAATGCAAAAATGGAAAAACGCTTTGTCCTTAAGGGGTTAAAAAGTTTTTGGCATGCATCACTGGTGTCTAGTGGCCTGATTGGCACCAATTTTATAATAGGGTGTCAATCAGTTGTTAAAACAGCCCAAGGTCTGTATTCATATGTACTTGCTATGACTCGGCCACTGGAACAGGCTTTACCAGTAGAGCACTAAACTAATAGATCAATCTAATGAATATGCATTACATGATTTATATAAGCAATCAATTGAATAAAAGGCCTTTTGGGGGCTAAAAGTGTTAAAAGCAAGTAAAATAAAAAAAGAAAAGGCATTGGGCAGCTATGACACAGGATCATTGTTACGCCGAGCGCTCCGGGTCCCCGCTCCTCCCCGGAGCGCTCGCTACACTTCCCTCACTGCAGCGCCCCGGTCGGTTCCACGGACCCGGGGCGCTGCGTTACCACCTCCGGCCGGGATGCGATTCGCGATGCGGGTAGCGCCCGCTCGCGATGCGCACCCCGGCTCCCGTACCTTACTCGCTCCCCGTCAGTTCTGTCCCGGCGCGCGCGGCCCCGCTCCCTAGGGCGCGCGCGCGCCGGGTCTTTGCGATTTAAAGGGCCACTGCACCGCTGATTGGTGCAGTGGTTCCAATTAGTGTTTACACCTGTGCACTTCCCTATATCACCTCACTTCCCCTTCACTCCCTCGCCGGATCTTGTTGCCCTAGTGCCAGTGAAAGCGTTCCTTGTGTGTTCCTTGCCTGTGATTCCAGACCTTCTGCCGTTGCCCCTGACTACGATCCTTGCTGCCTGCCCCGACCTTCTGCTACGTCCGACCTTGCTTCTGTCTACTCCCTTGTACCGCGCCTATCTTCAGCAGCCAGAGAGGTTGAGCCGTTGCTAGGGGATACGACCTGGTCACTACCGCCGCAGCAAGACCATCCCGCTTTGCGGCGGGCTCTGGTGAAAACCAGTAGTGACTTAGAACCGATCCTCTAGCACGGTCCACGCCAATCCCTCTCTGGCACAGAGGATCCACTACCTGCCAGCCGGCATCGTGACAGTAGATCCGGCCATGGATCCCGCTGAAGTTCCTCTGCCAGTTGTCGCTGACCTCACCACGGTGGTCGCCCAGCAGTCACAACAGATTGCGCAACAAGGCCAACAGCTGTCTCAACTGACTGTTATGCTACAACAGTTACTACCACAGCTCCAGCAATCATCTCCTCCGCCAGCTCCTGTACCTCCTCCGCAGCGAGTGGCCGCTTCTGGAATACGACTATCCTTGCCGGATAAATTTGATGGGGACTCTAAGTTTTGCCGTGGCTTTCTTTCCCAATGTTCATTACACTTGGAGATGATGTCGGACCAGTTCCCCACTGAAAGGTCTAAGGTGGCTTTCGTAGTCAGCCTGCTGTCTGGAAAAGCCCTGGCTTGGGCCACACCGCTCTGGGACCGCAATGACCCCGTCACTGCCTCTGTACACTCCTTCTTCTCGGAAATTCGAAGTGTCTTTGAGGAACCTGCCCGAGCCTCTTCTGCTGAGACTGCCCTGTTGAACCTGGTCCAGGGTAATTCTTCCGTTGGCGAGTATGCCGTACAGTTCCGTACCCTTGCTTCAGAATTATCCTGGAATAATGAGGCACTCTGCGCGACCTTTAAAAAAGGCCTATCCAGCAACATTAAAGATGTTCTGGCCGCACGAGAAATCCCTGCTAACCTACATGAACTCATCCATCTTGCCACTCGCATTGACATGCGTTTTTCCGAACGGCGTCAGGAGCTCCGCCAGGATATGGACTCTGTTCGCACGAGGCGTTTCTTCTCCCCGGCTCCTCTCTCCTCTGGTCCCCTGCAATCTGTTCCTGTGCCTCCCGCCGTGGAGGCTATGCAGGTCGACCGGTCTCGCCTGACACCCCAAGAGAGGACACGACGCCGCATGGAGAATCTCTGCCTGTACTGTGCTAGTACCAAACACTTCCTGAAGGATTGTCCTATCCGTCCTCCCCGCCTGGAAAGACGTCCGCTGACTCCGCACAAAAGTGAGACAGTCCTTGATGTCTACTCTGCTTCTCCACGTCTTACTGTGCCTGTGCGGATGTCTGCCTCTGCCTTCTCCTTCTCTGCTGTGGCCTTCTTGGACTCTGGATCTGCAGGAAATTTCATCTTAGCCTCTCTCGTCAACAGGTTCAACATCCCGGTGACCAGTCTCGCCAGACCCCTCTACATCAATTGTGTAAACAATGAAAGATTGGACTGTACTATACGTTTCCGCACGGAGCCCCTTCTAATGTGCATCGGATCTCATCACGAGAGGATTGAACTGTTGGTCCTCCCCAATTGCACTTCTGAAATCCTTCTTGGACTTCCCTGGCTTCAACTCCATTCCCCAATCCTGGATTGGTCCACTGGGGAGATCAAGAGTTGGGGGCCCTCTTGTTCCAAGGACTGCTTAAAACCGGTTCCCAGTAAACCTTGCCGTGTCCCTGTGCTTCCTCATGTAACCGGTCTCCCTAAGGCCTATATGGACTTTGCGGACGTTTTTTGCAAAAAACAAGCTGAGACTCTACCTCCTCACAGGCCTTATGATTGTCCCATTGACCTCCTCCCGGGCACTACTCCACCCCGGGGCAGAATCTATCCTCTGTCCGTCCCAGAGACTCTTGCCATGTCTGAATACGTCCAAGAAAATTTAAAAAAGGGCTTTATCCGTAAATCCTCCTCTCCTGCCGGAGCCGGATTTTTCTTTGTGTCCAAAAAAGATGGCTCTCTACGTCCTTGCATTGACTACCGCGGTCTTAATAAAATCACGGTTAAGAACCGCTACCCCCTACCCCTCATCTCTGAACTCTTTGATCGTCTCCAAGGTGCCCATATTTTTACCAAACTGGACTTAAGAGGTGCTTATAATCTCATCCGCATCAGAGAGGGGGATGAATGGAAAACGGCATTTAACACCAGAGATGGACACTTTGAGTATCTGGTCATGCCCTTTGGTCTATGCAACGCCCCTGCCGTCTTCCAAGACTTTGTTAATGAAATTTTTCGTGATCTACTATACTCCTGTGTTGTTGTATATCTGGACGATATCCTGATTTTTTCTGCCAATCTTGAAGAACACCGCCAGCATGTCCGTATGGTTCTTCAGAGACTTCGTGATAATCAACTCTATGCCAAAATAGAGAAATGTCTGTTTGAATGCCAATCTCTTCCTTTTCTAGGATACTTGGTCTCTGGCCAGGGACTACAAATGGACCCAGATAAACTCTCTGCCGTCTTAGATTGGCCACGCCCCTCCGGACTCCGTGCCATCCAACGTTTTTTGGGGTTCGCCAATTATTACAGGCAATTTATTCCACATTTTTCTACCATTGTGGCTCCTATTGTGGCTTTAACAAAAAAAAATGCCGATCCCAAGTCTTGGCCTCCTCAAGCGGAAGACGCCTTTAAACGACTCAAGTCTGCCTTTTCTTCGGCTCCCGTGCTCTCCAGACCTGACCCATCTAAACCCTTCCTATTGGAGGTTGATGCCTCCTCAGTGGGAGCTGGAGCTGTCCTTCTACAAAAAAACTCTTCCGGGCATGCTGTTACTTGTGGTTTTTTTTCCAGGACCTTCTCTCCGGCGGAGAGGAACTACTCCATCGGGGATCGAGAGCTTCTAGCCATTAAATTAGCACTTGAGGAATGGAGGCATCTGCTGGAGGGATCAAGATTTCCAGTTATTATTTACACCGATCACAAGAACCTCTCCTACCTCCAGTCTGCCCAACGGCTGAATCCTCGTCAGGCCAGGTGGTCTCTGTTCTTTGCCCGATTTAATTTTGAAATTCACTTTCGGCCTGCTGATAAAAACATTAGGGCCGATGCTCTCTCTCGTTCCTCAGATGCCTCTGAAATTGAACTCTCTCCTCAACACATCATTCCTCCTGACTGCCTGATTTCCACTTCTCCAGCCTCCATCAGGCAAACTCCTCCAGGAAAGACCTTTGTTTCTCCACGCCAACGCCTTGGGATCCTCAAATGGGGTCACTCCTCCCATCTCGCAGGTCATGCGGGCATCAAGAAATCTGTGCAACTCATCTCTCGCTTCTATTGGTGGCCGACTCTAGAGACTGATGTGGTGGACTTTGTGCGAGCCTGCACTATCTGTGCCCGGGATAAGACTCCTCGCCAGAAGCCCGCTGGTTTTCTTCATCCTCTACCTGTCCCCGAACAACCTTGGTCTCTGATTGGTATGGATTTTATTACTGACTTACCCCCATCCCATGGCAACACTGTTATTTGGGTGGTCGTTGATCGATTCTCCAAAATGGCACATTTCATCCCTCTTCCTGGTCTTCCTTCAGCGCCTCAGTTGGCTAAACAATTTTTTGTACACATTTTTCGTCTTCACGGGTTGCCTACACAGATCGTCTCGGATAGAGGCGTCCAATTTGTGTCTAAATTCTGGAGGGCTCTCTGTAAACAACTCAAGATTAAATTAAATTTTTCTTCTGCATACCATCCTCAATCCAATGGACAAGTAGAGAGAATTAACCAGATCTTGGGTGACTATTTACGACATTTTGTTTCCTCCCGCCAGGATGACTGGGCAGATCTTCTACCTTGGGCCGAATTCTCGTATAATTTCAGAATCTCTGAATCTTCCTCCAAATCTCCGTTTTTCGTGGTGTACGGCCGTCACCCTCTTCCCCCCCTCCCTACCCCCTTGCCCTCTGGTCTGCCCGCTGTGGATGAAATTTCTCGTGATCTTTCCACCATATGGAAAGAGACCCAAAATTCTCTCTTACAGGCTTCTTCTCGCATGAAGAGATTCGCAGATAAGAAAAGAAGAGCTCCTCCCATTTTTTCCCCTGGAGACAAGGTATGGCTCTCCGCTAAATATGTCCGTTTCCGTGTCCCGAGCTATAAGTTGGGACCACGCTATCTTGGTCCTTTTAAAGTTTTGTGTCAAATTAATCCTGTCTCTTACAAACTTCTTCTTCCTCCTTCTCTTCGTATCCCTAATGCCTTTCACGTCTCTCTTCTTAAACCTCTCATCCTCAACCGTTTTTCTCCTAAATCTGTTCCTCCCACTCCTGTTTCCGGCTCCTCGGACATCTTCTCTGTCAAAGAGATTTTGGCCTCTAAAAAGGTCAGGGGAAGAACTTTTTTTTTAGTGGATTGGGAGGGTTGTGGTCCAGAAGAGAGGTCCTGGGAACCTGAGGACAATATCCTGGACAAAAGTCTGATCCTCAGGTTCTCAGGCCCCAAGAAGAGGGGGAGACCCAAGGGGGGGGGTACTGTTACGCCGAGCGCTCCGGGTCCCCGCTCCTCCCCGGAGCGCTCGCTACACTTCCCTCACTGCAGCGCCCCGGTCGGTTCCACGGACCCGGGGCGCTGCGTTACCACCTCCGGCCGGGATGCGATTCGCGATGCGGGTAGCGCCCGCTCGCGATGCGCACCCCGGCTCCCGTACCTTACTCGCTCCCCGTCAGTTCTGTCCCGGCGCGCGCGGCCCCGCTCCCTAGGGCGCGCGCGCGCCGGGTCTTTGCGATTTAAAGGGCCACTGCACCGCTGATTGGTGCAGTGGTTCCAATTAGTGTTTACACCTGTGCACTTCCCTATATCACCTCACTTCCCCTTCACTCCCTCGCCGGATCTTGTTGCCCTAGTGCCAGTGAAAGCGTTCCTTGTGTGTTCCTTGCCTGTGATTCCAGACCTTCTGCCGTTGCCCCTGACTACGATCCTTGCTGCCTGCCCCGACCTTCTGCTACGTCCGACCTTGCTTCTGTCTACTCCCTTGTACCGCGCCTATCTTCAGCAGCCAGAGAGGTTGAGCCGTTGCTAGGGGATACGACCTGGTCACTACCGCCGCAGCAAGACCATCCCGCTTTGCGGCGGGCTCTGGTGAAAACCAGTAGTGACTTAGAACCGATCCTCTAGCACGGTCCACGCCAATCCCTCTCTGGCACAGAGGATCCACTACCTGCCAGCCGGCATCGTGACAATCATTTCATGATTGTGGGGAGCCAATCTGAAATGAAACCACCAATAATGCACACCACTGCAGTTTAAATGCCACTGTCAGCACAGACAACAGCATTTAAACAGCTAAAAGAGTTGCCAGCTGCTTGGTATAGAGCAGTCGAAAATTTCACACACCCTTAAAGGCACAACTACAAACATGTACATGATTGGTTGTTAAGGGGTTAAATGGGGGTTACGTTAACATTTGGATTTTATTTGTGTATGTTACATGTGTAAAACCTTTTGCAGTGAAGAAAAAAATACTTTTGACCTGACAACTCAAATAATGTCCACATTTTTTACGTTTAACCTCTCGGGGACGCAGGGCGTATGCGTACACCCTGCATCCCTGATCTTTAAGGACTCAGGGCGTACCTGTTCGCACTGAGCATTTCCGTTCCCCGCTGCTCGCCAGGCGGGGGCCGGACCGGGATGCCTGTTGAGATCATCCAGCAGGCATCCCGGCACATCACCGAGGGGGGTCCTGAGGACCACTATATTGCCGCAAATTGTCGGTCAATTCAGACTGGCGATTTTCTGTGATTCCATTCCCCGGCGCTCGCTGGGTGGGGATCAGAGTTAAATGCTGAAATCATTCAGCAGGCATCCTGGCACAGTGCCGAGGGGGGTCCTGATCGCCGCAGATCGCCAGTAAATACAAACCAACAATCTGCGTGATTCCGGGTCATGGGGGTCACATGTGACCCCATGACTCGGAAAAGTATGATGATCAGTGATGTAAGATACACCACCGATCATCATCCCCACCACTAGTAAAGATGTGATTGGATGGTCATAGTGACCGCACCAATCACAGTGTATGAGAAGGGGGGAGGAGAGCAGGAGCATGTTGCTCCGCTCTGATCAGTACCATATTATATCTGGTGCTGATCAGGCCGGAGCCCTGTGCTGCATCTTCCCCCTCAGAGTGTTCTTAGTGCCCCTTGGCACTGTTTCCGTGCCCCCTGGCACAGCAGCGATTAGGGAAAGCTTTAGATTAGGCAGGGACAGAGTTAGGTAGTAAAAATGATACATTTTTATTTAATTTTTAAAGCCATACTGTAGGTGTCCACGGCCCCGCCCTGACCTTTTTTTTTTTGCTAAACGTATGGCTGGGCCCTCTTAGCTATAAATGAGTGGTCCACCACCGTCAGCTAAAGCCCACCCGCCGCTGATCAATCCCGCAGTACTGATCAGTGTTTCTTTTTTGTGGTGCAGGCACTTTGGGTTATAGTAGATTTTTTTATAATTTTTTTTGCACCTGTAGGTGGTCCGTGCCACCAGCAGCAGGCCTGTGCTGTGTGGACGGACCACACCTCTGTGTGCGGACTGCCCCACCGCTGTCAGTGGTTTATCACTGATCAGCGTTAATTTCGGGTTCAGGCGGGTGTATTTTTTGGGGGTTAAGCATTTTTTTATTACATTTTTTGGGTATTTTGTGTGGGGGTCTGTACGTGCCGCCGGACCCCCCACTGACTTCTAGGCTCCCTGCTGCCACCAAGCGCTAATCAGTGTGCACACCACTGATTAGGTTAACGCTTTTTTTGGCGCAGGGCTTTTTTTGCACTAGAAGTCTATTTTTTTTTTATGTTATTTTTTTCTTTTTTAGTTTATATTTTTTCTGTTTGGGCGGGTTTAATTAGGTTAGGGCAGGTTAGGGCGGGTTGCGGAGGTAGTCTCGCACCACACCATACACACACAGCACATACACAAATAAAGTTGTCCCCACACACACACCCATCCCCATTAGAGTAGGGAAATGGTCCGAGCGTTTTCAGCGGAGCAGGCATATGCCATACTTACCTCTGACACTGAAAGTGCCACAGAGGACGAGGAAGACCCCAGCTTCCTTATTTCTTCCACGTCCTCCTCATCATCGTCTGATGATGAGCCACCAAGGCAGCATAGACACCGCCATGCGAGGACGAAAACCTCTTCTGCTCCTGACCCTGTGCCCCATGTGTATGAGTCCCCCTGGTGCTCATACTAGTCAAGCCCCCCAGCCAAGTTTACTGGTGCCTGGTACCGGTGAACTTGTCTGGACTGAGCCAGTGGACCATGAGCCCATGATTCCTGAGTTTGCTGGCGACTCAGGAATCAAGATTGACATCGTCGGGTTCACTGAAATGGACTATTTTAGTCCAGTGATGACTTTGGCAATCTGATGGTTGACCAGACGAACCTGTACATCCAACAGTTTGTCACCGCAAACCCGGGCTCCTTTTTAGCTAGGCCCGGTGTCTAGTTCCCAGTCAGTGCAGCCAAAATAAGGGCATTTGGGGCCTTGTGCTGCATATGGGCTGTTACGCCGAGCGCTCCGGGTCCCCGCTCCTCCCCGGAGCGCTCGCTACACTCTCCTCACTGCAGCGCTCCGGTCAGATCCACTGACCCGGGGCGCTGCGATACCGCCTCCAGCCGGGATGCGATTCGCGATGCGGGTAGCGCCCGCTCGCGATGCGCACCCCGGCTCCCGTACCTGACTCGCTCTCCGTCAGTCCTGTCCCGGCGCGCGCGGCCCCGCTCCCTAGGGCGCGCGCGCGCCGGGTCTTTGCGATTTAAAGGGCCACTGCGCCGCTGATTGGCGCAGTGGTTCCAATTAGTGTTATCACCTGTGCACTTCCCTATATCACCTCACTTCCCCTGCACTTCCTTGCCGGATCTTGTTGCCATCGTGCCAGTGAAAGCGTTTCCTTGTGTGTTCCTAGCCTGTGTTCCAGACCTCCTGCCGTTGCCCCTGACTACGATCCTTGCTGCCTGCCCCGATCTTCTGCTACGTCCGACCTTGCTTCTGTCTACTCCCTTGTACCGCGCCTATCTTCAGCAGCCAGAGAGGTTGAGCCGTTGCTAGTGGATACGACCTGGTCACTACCGCCGCAGCAAGACCATCCCGCTTTGCGGCGGGCTCTGGTGAAAACCAGTAGTGACTTAGAACCGATCCACTAGCACGGTCCACGCCAATCCCTCTCTGGCACAGAGGATCCACTACCTGCCAGCCGGCATCGTGACAGTAGATCCGGCCATGGATCCCGCTGAAGTTCCTCTGCCAGTTGTCGCTGACCTCACCACGGTGGTCGCCCAGCAGTCACAACAGATAGCGCAACAAGGCCAACAGCTGTCTCGACTGACCGTTATGCTACAGCAGTTACTACCACAGCTTCAGCAATCATCTCCTCCGCCAGCTCCTGCACCTCCTCCGCAGCGAGTGGCCGCTTCTGGTCTACGACTATCCTTGCCGGATAAATTTGATGGGGACTCTAAGTTTTGCCGTGGCTTTCTTTCCCAATGTTCCCTGCACTTGGAGATGATGTCGGACCAGTTTCCCACTGAAAGGTCTAAGGTGGCTTTCGTAGTCAGCCTTCTGTCTGGAAAAGCCCTGTCTTGGGCCACACCGCTCTGGGACCGCAATGACCCCGTCACTGCCTCTGTACACTCCTTCTTCTCGGAAATTCGAAGTGTCTTTGAGGAACCTGCCCGAGCCTCTTCTGCTGAGACTGCCCTGTTGAACCTGGTCCAGGGTAATTCTTCCGTTGGCGAGTATGCCGTACAATTCCGTACTCTTGCTTCAGAATTATCCTGGAATAATGAGGCCCTCTGCGCGACCTTTAAAAAAGGCCTATCCAGCAACATTAAAGATGTTCTGGCCGCACGAGAAATCCCTGCTAATCTACATGAACTCATTCACCTAGCCACTCGCATTGACATGCGTTTTTCCGAAAGGCGTCAGGAGCTCCGCCAGGATATGGACTCTGTTCGCACGAGGCGTTTCTTCTCCCCGGCTCCTCTCTCCTCTGGTCCCCTGCAATCTGTTCCTGTGCCTCCCGCCGTGGAGGCTATGCAGGTCGACCGGTCTCGCCTGACACCTCAAGAGAGGACACAACGCCGCATGGAGAATCTCTGCCTGTACTGTGCTAGTACCGAACACTTCCTGAAGGATTGTCCTATCCGTCCTCCCCGCCTGGAAAGACGTACGCTGACTCCGCACAAAGGTGAGACAGTCCTTGATGTCTACTGTGCTTCTCCACGTCTTACTGTGCCTGTGCGGATGTCTGCCTCTGCCTTCTCCTTCTCTGCTGTGGCCTTCTTGGACTCCGGATCTGCAGGAAATTTTATTTTGGCCTCTCTCGTCAACAGGTTCAACATCCCGGTGACCAGTCTCACCAGACCCCTCTACATCAATTGTGTAAACAATGAAAGATTGGACTGTACCATACGTTTCCGCACGGAGCCCCTTCTAATGTGCATCGGACCTCATCACGAGAGGATTGAACTTTTGGTCCTCCCCAATTGCACTTCTGAAATTCTCCTTGGACTTCCCTGGCTTCAACTTCATTCCCCAACCCTGGATTGGTCCACTGGGGAGATCAAGAGTTGGGGGCCCTCTTGTTCCAAGGACTGCCTAAAACCGGTTCCCAGTAACCCTTGCCGTGACTCTGTGGTTCCTCCTGTAACCGGTCTCCCTAAGGCCTATATGGACTTTGCGGATGTTTTTTGCAAAAAACAAGCTGAGACTCTACCTCCTCACAGGCCTTATGATTGTCCTATCGACCTCCTCCCGGGCACTACTCCACCCCGGGGCAGAATTTATCCTCTGTCCGCCCCAGAGACTCTTGCCATGTCTGAATACGTCCAGGAAAATTTAAAAAAGGGCTTTATCCGTAAATCCTCCTCTCCTGCCGGAGCCGGATTTTTCTTTGTGTCCAAAAAAGATGGCTCTCTACGTCCTTGCATTGACTACCGCGGTCTTAATAAAATCACGGTTAAGAACCGCTACCCCCTACCCCTCATCTCTGAACTCTTTGATCGCCTCCAAGGTGCCCACATCTTTACCAAACTGGACTTAAGAGGTGCTTATAATCTCATCCGCATCAGAGAGGGGGATGAATGGAAAACGGCATTTAACACCAGAGATGGACACTTTGAGTATCTGGTCATGCCATTTGGCCTGTGCAACGCCCCTGCCGTCTTCCAAGACTTTGTTAATGAAATTTTTCGTGATCTCTTATACTCCTGTGTTGTTGTATATCTGGACGATATCCTGATTTTTTCTGCCAATCTAGAAGAACACCGCCAGCATGTCCGTATGGTTCTTCAGAGACTTCGTGACAATCAACTCTATGCCAAAATAGAGAAATGTCTGTTTGAATGCCAATCTCTTCCTTTCCTAGGATACTTGGTCTCTGGCCAGGGACTACAAATGGATCCAGACAAACTCTCTGCCGTCTTAGATTGGCCACGCCCCTCCGGACTCCGTGCTATCCAACGTTTTTTGGGGTTCGCCAATTATTACAGGCAATTTATTCCACATTTTTCTACCGTTGTGGCTCCTATCGTGGCTTTAACAAAAAAAAATGCCGATCCCAAGTCTTGGCCTCCTCAAGCGGAAGACGCCTTTAAACGGCTCAAGTCTGCCTTTTCTTCGGCTCCCGTGCTCTCCAGACCTGACCCATCTAAACCCTTCCTATTGGAGGTTGATGCCTCCTCTGTGGGAGCTGGAGCTGTCCTTCTACAAAAAAATTCTTCCGGGCATGCTGTTACTTGTGGTTTTTTTTCTAGGACCTTCTCTCCGGCGGAGAGGAACTACTCCATCGGGGATCGAGAGCTTCTAGCCATTAAATTAGCACTTGAGGAATGGAGGCATCTGCTGGAGGGATCAAGATTTCCAGTTATTATTTACACCGATCACAAGAACCTCTCCTACCTCCAGTCTGCCCAACGGCTGAATCCTCGCCAGGCCAGGTGGTCTCTGTTCTTTGCCCGATTTAATTTTGAAATTCACTTTCGGCCTGCCGATAAGAACATTAGGGCCGATGCTCTCTCTCGTTCCTCGGATGCTTCTGAACTTGAACTCTCTCCGCAACACATCATTCCTCCTGACTGCCTGATTTCCACTTCTCCAGCCTCCATCAGGCAAACTCCTCCAGGAAAGACCTTTGTTTCTCCACGCCAACGCCTCGGAATCCTCAAATGGGGTCACTCCTCCCATCTCGCAGGTCATGCGGGCATCAAGAAATCTGTGCAACTCATCTCTCGCTTCTATTGGTGGCCGACTCTGGAGACGGATGTTGTGGACTTTGTGCGAGCCTGCACTATCTGTGCCCGGGATAAGACTCCTCGCCAGAAGCCCGCTGGTTTTCTTCATCCTCTGCCTGTCCCCGAACAGCCTTGGTCTCTGATTGGTATGGATTTTATTACTGACTTACCCCCTTCCCGTGGCAACACTGTTATTTGGGTGGTCGTTGATCGATTCTCCAAAATGGCACATTTCATCCCTCTTCCTGGTCTTCCTTCAGCGCCTCAGTTGGCTAAACAATTTTTTGTACACATTTTTCGTCTTCACGGGTTGCCCACGCAGATCGTCTCGGATAGAGGCGTCCAATTCGTGTCTAAATTCTGGAGGGCTCTCTGTAAACAACTCAAGATTAAATTAAATTTTTCTTCTGCATATCATCCTCAATCCAATGGACAAGTAGAAAGAATTAACCAGGTCTTGGGTGATTATTTACGACATTTTGTTTCCTCCCGCCAGGATGACTGGGCAGATCTTCTACCATGGGCCGAATTCTCGTATAACTTCAGAGTCTCTGAATCTTCCTCCAAATCCCCATTTTTCGTGGTGTACGGCCGTCACCCTCTTCCCCCCCTCCCTACCCCCTTGCCCTCTGGTCTGCCCGCTGTGGATGAAATTTCTCGTGATCTTTCCATCATATGGAGAGAGACCCAAAATTCTCTCTTACAGGCTTCATCACGCATGAAGAAGTTCGCGGATAAGAAAAGAAGAGCTCCTCCCATTTTTTCCCCTGGAGACAAGGTATGGCTCTCCGCTAAATATGTCCGCTTCCGTGTCCCTAGCTATAAGTTGGGACCACGCTATCTTGGTCCTTTCAAAATTTTGTGCCAGATTAATCCTGTCTCTTACAAACTTCTTCTTCCTCCTTCTCTTCGTATTCCTAATGCCTTTCACGTTTCTCTTCTTAAACCACTTATCATTAACCGTTTCTCTCCCAAATCTGTTCCTCCCACTCCTGTTTCCGGCTCCTCGGACATCTTCTCCGTCAAAGAGATTCTGGCATCCAAAGAGGTCAGAGGGAAAACTTTTTTTTTAGTGGATTGGGAGGGTTGTGGTCCAGAAGAGAGATCCTGGGAACCTGAGGACAATATCCTAGACAAAAGTCTGCTCCTCAGGTTCTCAGGCTCTAAGAAGAGGGGGAGACCCAAGGGGGGGGGTACTGTTACGCCGAGCGCTCCGGGTCCCCGCTCCTCCCCGGAGCGCTCGCTACACTCTCCTCACTGCAGCGCTCCGGTCAGATCCACTGACCCGGGGCGCTGCGATACCGCCTCCAGCCGGGATGCGATTCGCGATGCGGGTAGCGCCCGCTCGCGATGCGCACCCCGGCTCCCGTACCTGACTCGCTCTCCGTCAGTCCTGTCCCGGCGCGCGCGGCCCCGCTCCCTAGGGCGCGCGCGCGCCGGGTCTTTGCGATTTAAAGGGCCACTGCGCCGCTGATTGGCGCAGTGGTTCCAATTAGTGTTATCACCTGTGCACTTCCCTATATCACCTCACTTCCCCTGCACTTCCTTGCCGGATCTTGTTGCCATCGTGCCAGTGAAAGCGTTTCCTTGTGTGTTCCTAGCCTGTGTTCCAGACCTCCTGCCGTTGCCCCTGACTACGATCCTTGCTGCCTGCCACGACCTTCTGCTACGTCCGACCTTGCTTCTGTCTACTCCCTTGTACCGCGCCTATCTTCAGCAGCCAGAGAGGTTGAGCCGTTGCTAGTGGATACGACCTGGTCACTACCGCCGCAGCAAGACCATCCCGCTTTGCGGCGGGCTCTGGTGAAAACCAGTAGTGACTTAGAACCGATCCACTAGCACGGTCCACGCCAATCCCTCTCTGGCACAGAGGATCCACTACCTGCCAGCCGGCATCGTGACATGGGCCTAGTTTAAAAAACAAAGGTGGGGACATCCTCTACCAGACCCCGCTCTACAGTATAGCCATGACCCTTCCCAGGTTTGAGGCCATTCGGAAATGTTAGAATTATGCTGCTAATGCGGCATGCCCCCCCCTCGAACGGATCCCGCATATAAAATCAGGCCGGTCATCAATAACTTCGGGGCCAAATTTTGGGAGGCCTATGTCCCTGGAAGGGAGGTCGCTATTGATGAGTCTCTCATGAGCTTTAAGGGAAGACTCAGCTTCCGGCGATACATCCCAACCAATGAGCGCGGTATGGCGTGAAGATATATAAACTTTGCGAGAGTTAAGGGTACACTTGCACGTTTATAGTGTATGAGGGACGACATTCCCATTTTGAACCCCCAGAATGTCCTCCCCAATCAGGGTGTTATCAGGTAAATCGTTTGGGGCCTTTGCACCCATTGCTACATAAAGGTTACCACCTTTGCGTGGATTAATTTTACACTAGTATCCCTCTCTTCACATCCCTTGCCGCCAGATCCACGGTCGCTTGTGGGACAGTCCGGAACAATCAAAGAGGCCTTCCTTTCTATCCCCTGCAGACTCCTATCCCACGGGGTTAGTCCTGTGCCTTTTACATGAAAATCTGTTGCTCGTTCAGTGTAAGGACAAGAGGGATGTCCTTATGCTGTCCACAATTCATGGGAACGGCAGCACCCCTGTCTCTGTGCGAGGTACCGTGGGACCGATCCTCAAGCCCAATTGTATTCTGGACTACAATCGGTATATGGGGGGGAGTTGATCTTTCTGATCAAATCTTCAAGCGATATAATGCCATGCGCAAAACACGGGTATGGTACAAAAAAGTTGTGGTCTACATGGTACAGGTTGCCATGTAGAACTCTTTTGTACTGTCCCAGCACGCTGGCAACACAGAGACATTCCTGGAGTTACAAGATGAAGTTCTAAAAGCCGTCATCTTTGATGACCTCTGGAACTTCGGTTCTCCAGATCCCCCCGACAGGCATCAAATATCATCGGTGCTGTCTCACTCCTAATCCCTGTTTTGCTCATGCATAGTGCTTTTCTGCCTTATATGGGGTATTTCCTTATTCTGGAGAAATTGGGCTAAAAATATTGTGGAGCTTTTTTTCTCTTACTACTTGTGAAACTCAAAAATTGTTGGTTAATACCAGCAATTCAGTGTTAAAAATCAATTCTTTCACTTTTACGGCCCACTGTTCAAAAAAACATGTGAGGTATAAGTACTCAGTGTAACCCTTGTTACGTTCCTGAAAGGGTGTAGTTTCCAAAATGGTGTCACATGTGTGGGGTTTCTGCTGTTCTGGCTCCATCGGAGGTTTGTAAATGCACATGGCCCCCGACTTCAGTTCCAGCCAAATTCTCTCTCCAAAAGTCTAATGGCGCTCCTTCTGTCCTGAGACCTGTAGTGCACCAGCAGAGCACTTAATGTCCACATATGGGGCGATTTCTTATTCAGGAGAAATTGGGCTTCAAATTTGGGGTAAATTTTCTCCTATTACCCCTTTTTGGGGGTAACACCATCGTTTTAGTGTTAAAAATCTAATTTTTCATTTTCACGTCCAACTTCAACGCAAAGTCGTCAAACACATGGGAGGTGTTAAGGCTCACTATACCCCTGGTTACATTCCTAGAGGGGTGTAGTTTCCCAAAAAGTGTGCCATGTGGTGGGTTTTATGCTGTTCTGGCACCCTGGGGACTTGCTAAATTCAACATGGCCCCCAAAAACCATTTCAGCAAAATTCTCTTTCAAAAAGCCAAATTTTGCTCCTTGTCTCCTGAGCATTGTAGTGCGCCAGCAGAGCACTTAATGTCCACATATGGGGCGTTTTCTTAATTGGGAGAAATTGGGCTTTAAATTTTGGGGTCCATTTTCTCCTATTACCTCCTGTGAAAAAGAAAAATTTGGGGTAACACCATCATTTTTGTGTTAAAAATCTAATTTTCAATTTTCACGTCCAACTTCAACGCAAAGTCGTCAAACACCTGTGAGGTGTTAAGGCTCACTATACCCCTTGTTACGTTCCTTGGGGGATGTGGTTTTCAAAATTTTAATGTAGGATTTTTTTTTGCTGTTCTGGCACCATTGGGGCTTCCTTAATGCAACATGCCCCCCAAAAACCATTTCAGCAAAATTCTCTTTAAAAAGTCAAATATTGCTCCTTGTCTTCTGAGCATTCTAGTGCACCAGCAGAGCACTTAATGTCCACGTATGGGATGTTTTCTTAATCGGGAAAAATTGGGTTTTAAATTTTGGGGTACATTTTCTCCTATTACTCCTAGTTAAAAAGAAAAATTTGGGGTAACACTTTCATTTTAGTGTTAAAAATCTAATTTTCCATTTTAACATCCAACTTCAACACAAAGTTGTCAAACACCTGTGAGGTGTTAAGGCTCACTATACCCTTTGTTATGTGCCTTGAGGTTTTTTTTTTGCTGTTCTGGCACCATGGGGGCTTCCTAAATGCAACATGGCCCCTAAAAAAATTTACAGCAAATTTTTTTTTTTAAATCCCACAGTTGCTCTTTCCCTCTTGAGCCATGTTGCAAGCCCACAGAGAACTTTATGTCAACTCCAAAGAAATTGTGCTACAAATTTGGGGGGGCTTTTTCACCTAATGCCACTTTTAAAAATGAAAAAAAATAAATAAAAAAAAATGGGTCTACAAGAACATGTTAGTGTAAAAAATGCAGATTTCTATTTTTCTCCTCCACTTTGCTGCTATTCTTGTGAAACACCTAAAGGGTTAAAAAACTTTCTGAATGTCATTTTAAATACTTTTAGGGGTTTAGTTTCTATAATGGGGTCATTTATGGGGTATTTCTCGCAGAGAGGCCCCTCATATCCATTTCAAACTTAACTGGTCCCTGAAAAAATTCAGATTTTGAAATTTTTGTGAAAATTTGGAAAATTGCTGCTCTACTTTGAAGCCCTCTGATGTATTCAAAAAGTAAAAACATGTCAACTTTATGATGCCAACATAAAGTAGACATATTATATTTGTGAATCAATATACTGTATAATTTATTTGGAATATCCATTTTCCTTACAAGCAGAAAGTTTCAAAGTTAGAAAAATGAAAAATGACATTTTGGGATTTTTCACCAAAAAAGGATGCAAGTAACGACAAAAATTTACCACTATGTAAAATTAGAAAATGTCACGAAAAAACATTCTCAGAATCAGAATAAAAGGTAAAAGCATCCCAAATTTATTAATGCATAAAATGAAAGTGGTCAGAATTGCAAAAAAGCTCTCACGTATTTCACGCTGCACAAAATGTGCTGCACAGTGGGAAATATGCTGCATATTCAGCAATCAGTATACACACAGGGCTACCCGGCGGTAGCCCGTGTGTTCAGTGAGGTTTGGGGTGTGGGGCTGTGCGCCAGTGTGACTGTGACACCTGGCCCCGCCGCTAATCCTCACTGAACACAAAGGGCTGCCGCCGGGTAGCCTTGTGTGTATTCTCATTACAGAATATGCAGTATATTATCCATTGCGCAGCACATTTTACACAGCGTGCAAATAGCGCTACGTGGGACTGTACCCTTAAACTTGAAAGATATACAGGGTGTCCCAAAGTAAGGAAATAATGTATTAAGCCATGTCACCAACATGATGGCTATCTTGAATGACACTATCTGGGATTTAAAATCATTTTATTTTAAATGGGAAGGTAGGTGTGGGACACATCAAACTGACAGAGGATGTCCCAAAAAAAGCAATTATGTGCTATATATTAACACAGCTTTATATGTTCTCATCTCATTGTTACAACTATGATCTTCTGTACAACTTCTGTACAATGTGAGAAATGGCATTATACATATATACATACTATATACAGTACAGTCATGGCCATACTTGTTGGCATCCCTGAAATTTTTCTAGAAAATGAAGTATTTCTCACAGAAAAGGATTGCAGTAACACATGTTCTGCTATAAACATTATTCCCTTTATGTGTATTGGAACTAAACCAAAAAGGGAGGAAAAAAGCAAATTGGACATAACGTGACACCACACTCCAAAAATGGTCTGGACAAAATTATTTGCACCCTTTCAAAATTGTGGAAAAATAAGATTGTTTTAAGCATGGGATGCTCCTTTAAACTCACCTGGTGCAAGGAACAGGTGTAGGCATTATAAAAATCACACCTGAAAGCAGATAAAAAAAAGAAGAGAAGTTCAGTTATTCTTTTCATTGTGCTTCTGTGTGAGCCACACTAAGCATGGACAACAGAAAGAGGAGAAGAGAACTGTCTGAGGACTTGAGAACCAAAATTGTGGAAAAATATCAACAATCTCAAGGCTACAAGTCCATCTCCAGAGATCTAGATTTGCCTTTAGTCACAGTGCGCAACATTATCAAGTTTGCAACCCATGGCACTGCAGCTAATCTCCCTGGGCGTGGACAGTAGAGAAACATTGATGAAAGGTGTCAATGCAGGATAGTCTGGATGGTGGATAAGCAGCCCCAAACAAGTTCCAAATATACTCAAGCTGTCCTGCAGGCTCAGGGAGCATCAGTGTCAGCGCGAACTATCCATTGGCATTTAAATGAAATTAAATGCTATGGCAGGAGACCCAGGAGGATCCCACTGCTGACACAAAGACATAAAAAAGCTACATTTTGCCAAAGACATAAAAAAGCTACATTTTGCCAAAATGAACTTGAGTAAGCCAAAATCCTTCTGGGAAAATGTCTTGTGGATAGATGAGACCAAGATAGAGCTTTTTGGTAAAGCACGTCATTCTACTGTTTACCGAAAACGGAATGAGGCCTACAAAGAAAAGAACACGGTCTTATATCTACAGTGATATATGGTGGAGGTTCAATGATGTTTTGGGGTTGTTTTGCTGCCTTTGGCACTGGGTGCCTTGAATGTGTGCAAGGCATCATGAAATCTGAGGATTACCAATGGATTTTGGATTGTACTGTACAGCCCAGTGTCAGAAAGCTGGGTTTGCATCCGAGATCTTGGGTCTTCTAGCATGACAATGACCCCAAACATACGTCAAAAAGCACCCAGAAATGGATGGCAACAAAGCGCTGGAGAGTTCTGAAGTGACCAGCAATGAGTCCATATCTAAATCCCATTGAACTCCTGTAAAGAGATCTTAAAATTGCTGTTGGGAAAAGGTGCCCTTCCAATAAGAGAGACCTTGAGCAGTTTGCAAAGGAAGAGTGGTCCAACATTTCGGCTGAGAGTTGTAAGAAGCTTATTGATGGTTATAGGAAGTGACTGATTTCAGTTATTTTTTCCAAAGGGTGTTCAACCAAATATTAAGTTAAGGGTGCCAATAATTTTGTCCAGACCATTTTTGGAGTTTGGTGTTACATTTTCATGTCCAATTAGCTTTTTTTCCTCCCTTTTTTGGTTTAGTTCCAACACACACAAAGGGAATAAACATGTGTATAGCAAAGCATGTGTTACAGCAATCCTTTTCTGTGAGAAATACTTCATTTTCTAGAAAAATTTTAGGGCTACCAACCAGTACGGCCATGACTGTAACTATATATACACATAATTTTGAGTGACCAAAGAACATTCCGCTGCCAACACTTTTTTTTTATTGCCCCAAAACCGGCAAGCGGTAGATGGACTGCCCAGGAGTTGATGGGAGTAGATGTACATCACGTAGGCACGCACGTCGCTCCAAGCCCCTGACTTGTCATCGGCCTCTGACTCATGCAATAGCTATGTCCAGCAGTGGAATACAATCAGCAACCTCCCCGGCAACACAGCACAGCACCGCTGATCACTGCGGATCTCCGGGAAGTTAAGGAGACCGAGGATTGGGTGCGGGGGTGGTGTAATGAAAGGGGAGGATGGGGTCGGGGGGGTGGGTTGTGGTGGTGGTTGGTATTATTTTATCCAGGGGGTACAGTGTGTGGCAGTATTATATTCAACGGGTACTGTGTGTGGCAGTATTATATTCAGGGGGTACGGTGTGTGGCAATAATATATTTAGAGGTTGCAGTGGTTGGCAGTATTGTATTCAAGGGGTACAGTGTGTGGCAGTATTATATTCAGGGGGTACTGTGTGTGACAGTATTATATTCGGGGGTACGGTGCGTGGCAATAATATATTTAGAGGGTACAGTGGTTGGCAGTATTATATTCAGGGGGTACAGTGGTTGGAAGCATTATATTCAGGGGGCACAGTGGTTGGCAGTATTATATTCAGGAGGTACAGTGGTTGGCAGTATTATAGTCAGGGGGTACAGTGGTTGGCAGTATTATATTCAGGAGATACAGTATTTGGCAGAATTATAATGATTATTGTCTTTATACAGAAAAATTAAGAAACCAATGGGGGTCCATTTTTATAATGGACCCCCATTATAAAAATGAGCGGCCTATTCTAAAATTTCTGGGCCTTTTTTTGGTCCCAGTCCTGCCCTGTCTGTAAGTGACTTATATCACTGTGTATTCTCCTGACTGTGTCTTATCAGTGCTGTAGTCACTGATATCTTTGTGTGGCCTGATGGCACTAGTCTGGCACTCCGGCAGGAGTGTCAGTCGGCTCAGGTGCAACAACGGGTCTGGCGATGATGGTACGCCGGGAGCGGTGGAAGGTCCGGGATTGGCGTCCCACGTGGAAGCAGGAGATGAGGCTATGCTAGCCTCATCTCCTGCTTCCATGTGGGACGCCAATCCCGGACCTTCCACCGCTCCCGGCGTACCATCATCGCCAGACCCGTTGTCGCACCTGAGCCGACTGACACTCCTGCCGGAGTGCCAGACTAGTGCCATCTTTGTTAAGCCGGCCAGCGAACGAGGTCCCAAGCGCTGAAACTGCTGCATGCTCCTCCGCTATCGGAGCTCACGGTACGCAATATCCATTTGCGCTCCCTTCCAACGGGGCTGCTAAGGGAGATGTACCAACTTGTGCCCCCCTCCATGTATTGGGGCACACGAGGAACACAAGGCTGCGACTCATCCATTATAATTCATCAAGCCAGAAGCAGTGGTGAGAGATACTCTGTATCATCCATTCATCAACTTTTTTTATTGACTTTATGTTACAATTAATTTGCTATAAACCGAAACATCTATTCACACTTTTTGCGGATTTATTTTATTTTTATTTTTTATCTGCAGATTTATGGACTCATTAGAATATTTATTCTTATATATTTTTTATTCTGGACATCTCACTAGGGCCCAGTGAGATTTTCATTAGATAGTGCCAGTGTAATGTGATATTTTGTTACTGTTTTACTTATTTATATATAACATCTTATATTTTATGATCTGAATTAAAAAACTATTTCTGAGTAAACGCTGTTATATCTATCATTGCCCACACTATTATGCACCATTGGTGAGGTCCTAGAGGCATAAGCTATAGGTTTTCATTAGTAATGGATTCTGTCTATAAGATAGCTTCCACTATTAAGCCTGTCAAGTACATAAAAAAAAAGCACAATACGTTTAAAAAAAATTATTCCAATTAAACACTCCCCCACAAGCCCTCATTAACCATTTAATTAACATTAAAAAAAAAAAAGCTGGTCACTGTACTCCTCCGAATCTAAAGTAATCCACAGGATACGCGGATCTGAAATGAGAAGTAAAAAAAAAATCTATATACCGTATATAAAACTCAATTTGGGGGAGATTTATCAAAACCTGTGCAAAGGAAAAGTTGCCCAGTTGCCCATAGCAACCAATCAGATCACTTCTTTAATTTTTGCAGAGGCCTTGTTAAAAATGAAAGAAGCGATCTGATTGGTTGCTATGGGCAACTGGGCAACTTTTCCTCTGGACAGGATTTGATAAATCTCCCCCAATGGGTGTGTGTGTGTGTGTATGTATGTATGTGTGTGTGTGTGTATATGTATGTATGTGTGTATGTTCCAGCATCACGTCCAAATGGCTGAAGATATTAACATGAAACTTGGCACACATGTTAATTATATGTCAACAAAAAACATAGGATAGGTAATTTAACCCTTACTCACCCCTATTTGCCAGGGTCAGGGTTTTTGTTTAAAGTCCCATACAAGTCTATGGGAAATATATAACTTCCAAACGGCTGGAGATATTTAGATAATACTTGGTCACATGTTACTTATATGTCCTAATAAAATATAGGATAGTTAATTTAACCCTTAAAGGGGTTATCCACCATAAGGTGATTTTAGTACGTACCTGCCAGACAGTAATGGACATGCTTAGGAAGGATCTGCGCTTGTCTTGGGGCTAAATGGCTATGTCATGTTATTACCGTAACACTATGGCTAGCTTTTGTGAACTGGTAGTTCCTGTTTGACTTTTCTTTTTTTTGACTACAAATCCCACAATTCCATTTCCTCCCTCCCACATATCAGCCACCCCACCCATTGAAACATAAATGAGCTGCATCCATTCAAAGACCTGTGGTTTTCAATCAGGGTGCCTACAGCTGTTGCAATAGTTGCAGATTGATCCCTCTCCCACCAAGCAATCGCTCCACTCATTGAAGCAGACAGGCTCCCTGTCATCAGCTGACTAGTGAGTCAGGTCTCGGCCGCATTGCCACCTGGGAAAAATCTGAGACAACAGTCATTTTGTATGCTGTTAAAAACAAATATTGGAGTGAAAATCACAGAAGAATTGTGATAAAACCATCACACACAGGTACAGACACTATATTATGAACTACACTAACTTTACAGCCTCTGTAGCATAGTCAAATAAAAAAATTCCTGGAATAACACTTTAACTACTCCCATTTGTGAGGGTCGGGTTTTTTATTTAAAGTCCCATACAAATCAATGGGAAATGTATGTTCCCACATAAATTCTGTACGGCTGGAGATATTTCAATAATACCTGGTACACATATTACTTATATGTCAAATAAAAAGATATGATAGTTAAATTAACCCTTACCTACACCCTTATTTAAAAGATGGGTTTTTGTTTCAAGTCCCATGCAAGTATATGGGACTTCCAGTACCTTACTCCACAAGCTCCGCTCTGCATCTCCTGGTGAATGTGTTAATCCGGCTTGCAAGCCACACCCCATCTCACAAAGAGAGGAGGTCAGGATAGGAGGTCGGGATAGGAGGTTGAGATATGAGAATGGGATATGAGGTCAAGATAGGAGAACGGGATAGGAGGTCGGGATAGGAGGTCGAGATATGAGGACAGGATATGAGGTCAAGATAGGAGGACGGGATAGGAGATCGGGATAGGAGGTCGAGATATGGGGTCAGGATATGAGGACGGGATTGGAGGTCGAAATAGGAGGACAGGATATGAGGTTGAGATAGGAGGACGAGATAGGAGGTCGGAATATAAGGTCAAGATAGGAGGTCTGGATATGAGGACAGGATAGGAGGACGGGATATGAGGTCAAGATATGGGGACGGGAAAGAAGGTCAGGATATGAGGTCTGGATATGAGGACGGGATATGAGGTTGAGTTATCAGGGCGGGATATGGGATTTGGATATGACAACAATATATGAGGACGGGATATGAAGTCAAAAGCTTCCTCCTTTGTTGATTTTCCTCCCCAACAAGGATTAGGAAGGAAAAACCGGGCAACGTCGGGTACTCAGCTAATATATATATATATATATATATATATATATATATATATATCGCACATTTTTTTCTAAGCTGCATAGTGGTGTTCTGAAGTCATTTATTGGTTTTTGCTCATGTGAGCCAAATTTATCAACCCCCTGTGAAAGTCTGATAAATATGTCATACATAAGCAAAGCTAAAGCAAAAAAAAAAAAAGCCTACTGAACTTTCTTACCAAAGCAACGATAATAAATGTCCCCGTATATGTTCACCCCCCCAACCCCCCCCCCCAAAAAAAAAAGACAGTAAAAGGATTAATGTTGAAGAAACATATAAAGGTTATTTTCTAACCTATTACTAAAGGAAGTAAAAACCAACTATGTAGTTACTAAAATAAAAATTCATTCATCTAAACATCTCACAATTTGTAGTTAAAGGTTGCATTCTCAGGTTGGAGGAACAAAAAATGAAATGGAATAAGAGAAATGTGAAGGCAAAGTAAAATGGGTCATTGCTGTAGCGCTAGTCGCTGGAGCAAACACTGCAATTTTCATGCTACATTAGTCTGACTTAATACCTAATCTGCTCAAATATTTTATCCGTAAATTTATAAAAGTTCAAAGCAAAAGGACAAAATATTATTGGTAGCCTGACTTCTATATTTCGTAACTGCCTCAAATAGCCCATGACATAATATGCTTCAAACCAATGACAATAAATGTTGTGCCTTGCAATCGGACCCTGGGTTAGTTAGACTTTCATTTACTTCTTTACCTCCATTTAAGTGGGGTTACATAGGAAATGTTTTTTGTCTGTCTTTCAGATACTGTAGAAAGACAGACATGTAGATAGATAAAGATGTGTTTCGTAGCAATGTTATGTAATGTTATTAGCTCACAGGATCACCCCTTTGGGATAGATGGGCTCACAGCAGCAGGCACATGCAGAGAATTTAGAGAACCAGTTTTATTTGCTTCTCATGCAATAAAAAAACAAATCCTTGACCATCAGGGCCAATTCTTACTGCTTACCCCCTGCAGATGGGACACATGTCTATACTAGTAATTGGAATTCCCATAGGCTGGCATCATCTGCTCTTCCTCAGGGTGAAAGCCCTGTGTGAGTCAGTCGCACCTTTCCTTAAGGAGCCATCCCTGGTGGTGAACCCAGAACTGTGTTGAAGGATGGAGTGGAGTTTGCTTTTTCACCTCTCCAACAAACAGATCTATTTCTTCAAAGCAAGATAAAGGACACTTTATCTACTACACCCTGAGTGCCCAACATATCTCATTCTGTAAACCTACAGTACCTGTTTGTAGATCTATCTATCTATCTACCTACCTACCTTATCTATCTATCTATCTATCTATCTATCTATCTATCTATCTATCCACCATAAGAATAATACCATCTGCCTAATATTTTGTGCTACCAGCTCTAACCTAACATGGCACTCTACCTAACCTCTGAAGCCATCCATGGTATGTGGATCCAAGACATTTTTTTAGATCCTGTTATATGTGAGGTGGAGATTGGGCCTTTATGGATCAGACTTGTTTTACCAGCCCATCCCACAGAGTCTCAATCAGATTCCAATCTGAGGAATTAGAAGGCAAAATAAATATCCTAAACTCTTTGTCATGTTCCTCAAATCATTCCTAAAGTATGGCGGCGCATTAATTCCATTAGGGAATGCATTTGTTGAAGCAGTGTACTTGGTCTGTAACAATCTTTACGTAGGGGGTAAGTTTTAAAGTAACATTCACTGGTTGTCCTTCCTTGGACCACATTTGGTCAATACTAACCACTGTATGCTTTAAACACCATTACAAGACTTGCCGTTTTTGGGATCTAGACATCACAATTTGTCTCTTGTCAATGCTACTCAGATTCTTATTGCTTGCCCATGTTTCCTTCTTTCAACACATCAACTTCTAGAACTTTCTGTGCCTAACATACATATTCAAGCCCTGAACCAATGCCATTGTCTTGTGATAATTAGAGATAGGCAAATTTTTCCAAAATTCGATTCGGTCGAGTCGCCAAAAATTTGGTTTGATCTGAATTTATTTGTGGCGAAGCGCTGTTAAAAATGGCTATTTCCAGGCTACAGAGAGCCTCAATAGGGGTGTAGAACACTTTGCCTTGCCATAACACACATAGGGAGTAGTGAAATAATACTGTTATTCAGTATGACATCCAGATTACAGGCATCGCTATTAGAATCAATGCCACAGAGCGGCAAAATGACCGAGACTGGATGTGGCAGCAGGGTTGGGAGACCATATGGCATCACAATGGTTGAGTGCATCTTGTGATGATCTCAATTGGCAGACTATGAAACGACTTCTAAACTCTCCCTTCCTGCCTGCAGTGATGCGGGCTTGAGGTCAATGGATTTCCCCTGTGCTGATCTGTATTGTCAGTAATGCTGATTAGTGACCACACAGTGGCCCTTATTTACTAAGAGTGGAGTGTAGGTTTCTTTGTGGGTTTTAATTCCCTACAATTTATTTTCCACGGTATTTACTAAGGTTTCCCTACATTTTCCACTTTCCCTACACTTTGCTTTTTTTTTACACATGCTCTGATCTGTCTGGTTTTCCTCAGCTCAAATCCACCTCATTTTATGTGGAAACCTTAGTAAATATGTTGTTTTTTTGTGAAAATATCGGGAACACGCCCCTTTTTGGAGACCATGCCCCCTTTTCATGTTGGTCACGCCCTTTTTGGGTTTTCTTAGCAAAATGGAGAGTTAGTTGGGTTTTTTCAAATTCTGGTGCAAATTCTGGCACAAATTCTGGCGCAGACAGAATTTCTGGAGCAATGCCACAGAATCTGGTGCACAAGCCGACAAAACATGTCGGGTTTGCAATAGTAAATGAGGGCCAGTGTCTGCTCTCTCTCTCTAGCCAGAACGAATGTGGGCTTGAGGTGAATGGATTTGTCGCTGTAAAGATCTGTATTGTCAGTAATGGTGATTAGTGCACACACACAGTCTCTGCTCTCTCAGCAAAACGTACGGGTAATGCCGTCTTCAGCAATGGCTGCCGAATATATAGGGCTGTGAAATCACAGGGCTGGCTGGCTTCTAATAGGCTGCATGCCATGTGATTCAGGGTGATCCTGCCTTCCCAGACTTCCTTGCCCCATATTCTCACACATGTAGCTGCCATTTTAGCCCCTGGCCTGCACATAATGGAGTGAATGAAGTAGTTCATTACCATGAAGCGCAAGGAAATTCAGATTTGTTCAGATTCGATTTTTTCAGGAAATTCGGAACGAATTTGACTTCAACAGCTTTGATTTGCCTGTCTCTAGTGATAATCAATATTATTTACTTAGTTGTTAAGGAAATAAAGATAAAGTGTTGATTTAGCTTTTAAATACATACTGTCTACATAATCCTGGTGTTAGTGTAAGTATAAGAAACCATTATCTGTCTGAAAAACACAAAACAAATCTAGCACTGCGAGTTATGCAAGGAGTTCTTCACTGTTTAAGCTACCATTAAAGTCACTGGGAGTTGCACAAAGTGCTTAAAAACGTGGGCCTTTTCCGGCCACGGTGTACAAGTGTTAAAGTAATGGTTGACTTATAGACATATGGCGCTCAGTCCAAACATGTCATTGGTGTAACTGCATTGACACCTGACAGTAATGGATTGGGCACGCGCAGTCTGGGCATGCAGTGATACATAGTGAGTTGGACAGCAGATACTATAATTATAGCCCTGTACCCCAGTTGAAATCGTTATCCTTGTGTGAATGATAATATACCTGGTTACCTCCATGTTTCTGCCAGTCTGTGGATCATTTATTACAGCCTGTGTTCCCTAAATGCCTGGCAGATACAGTGGTCCGCCATGTTCTGCTATACAGCTATTATTGAGCAATCGTCCTTATAAATATTGGGGAGTTCCTATTTTTGTAATTCCTTTATACTTCTGTTCAGACTTCAGCTATACTTTAATAAATGTCTTTTATTATATAGTGGTGTTGACATTTCATAACATAATAAAGACCATTAGTATGGCACTGCTCACAGGTCAGTCCACCCTGCTATTGGAGTTATATGAACTTAGCCTGACACTGGCCTCCCTTGTCCCGCTGCTGTCTGCACAACCATTTTTTGTGCTCCAGTAACTCTTCCTAATTGACAAATAATCCTTTCAGAAAAGAACATTACCTGAACACCAGAGAATCAGCTTTCCTGGTAATACCCTCCTGTGAGAGGATTACTGCTGGAAAAGGTCACGTTTGATATGCATAATATTGCTACCAGTTGGCTGGATATGTCTAGGGTTCAGTGGAATTCCATGTAGGTATAGAATATTATGAAACTGAGCTCTTCACAAACAGTGATATTTTCCTCAGACTTTCATTTTAGATATGTGAAGAAAATATACGCTGCATGAGATTGAACAAGTCTGCATGTCCCTCTGCAGTTATCACCATTTCAATCCTAAAATGATCCAAGTAAGCATCATACAATATGTTGTTTTATTGTCAATACATTTCAATAATGTTTCCAACATATTTATTTATATTTAATCTTAGCAAGTAGAGCATGTAGATAAAGCAAAGATGGAACAGGTGAGGCGGGGGCGTGACAGGGGGGTGGCAACCGGTTTCACGCACTGAGACGCTTCCTCTGGCCCACGTGTGGGCCAGAGGAAGCGCCTCAGTGTGTGAAACCGGTTGCCATCCCCCTGTCACGCCCCCGCCTCACCTGTTCCATCTTTGCTCCCTGTGTGTCTGTCTGCTCTGTTTTACCGGCTCAAGTCTGGAATAAAGTTCTACTATGTTGCTGAACCTCTGATGCGGTGAGTGCTTTATCTACATGCTCTACTTGCTAAGTTTACGTTGTTACTGGACCTCTATGATATTAGCATCACCATCACCCATAGCAGCTATATAGTAGACAGACGTGGATATCAGCTGTATTATTTTGTTCAGAATATAGCTCTCCATATCGCAGTAGCGGTGCCAGATTTCCCTCTTTGTGAATAATTTCTATTTCTATTTAATGTGCATACATTAGTACTGTAGTATATGTGCTGTGATCTTATAGGTAGTATATATGCTGTGACATCTTACTTTCCCGCTGTTAAGTGTTTAGAATGCCCATATATTAAAGTTCAGTTAATAGAGGACAGATGGGAGGAGGGGGATGAAGCTTCAGTTTCTCACTGTTTCTGAGACTGTTAAGAGGGAAGGTAGTGTAGAAGATCTTGAGGGGGCCTTAGAAACGGTTTTTCTAGTGGTGCAGGCTGGCTTGAGGAGGTGAACGACTACAGACCACAATGTAAAATAAGAAAGGATGTTTATTACATAATATAGTATGGACAATGCATTTCAAAAAGATTCCACTTTTATTTGTCAGGTCCAAGAGAAGGTAGAGCAGACCACTTTCCTGTAACATAACAAATACATAATTTGTCCTGTGTCACTTTCCTCAGTATTGCCCTGTGTGATCAGCAATTGCTCAAAGGCTGCACAAATGTGGGCCTCCCAGCACGCTGATATCCAAGATCTGTGCATTAGGACCCTTAGTCTACGCATAGGGCACATGACTATATAATCGCTCTGTTTTATACACAGCCATAATAGGCCATTCATAGAAATGCACCTATCCCTCCTTAAAGGGCTTATCCAGCGGGAGGGGATCCTTTTACAACTTTGCCCATGTAACAGTGCACAAAAAAAAAAACACTTTTACTTACCTTTAGCGCTCTAGCAGTGCCTCTGGTGTCCCGCTGTAATCCTCTTCTGGGAAATCATGACGCCTGGGCCTGGAGTGACATCAGGGCCGGAGGGTCACACTTCCCCCTTAGTTTAGTTTACAAATATAGCACATACAGCTCACCTGGGCTTATAGTGCACAGCTTATAGACTCCTGTTAGTGAAGCCCAGACAACGATACAAAGCCAACACTCAGCATACATAAAATCTTCACAGCTTTATTTCCTTCTTGCATAAAAATTTCCTTACAAAAATAGCCCTGAGAAATGTAAGGAGAATTTTTTTTTTATCCAAGACTGAAATAAAGCTGTGAAGATTTTCTACATATATTGAATGCTGGCTATGCAGCGCTGTCTGCACCTTACTTTACAAATACAGTATTTCATTTTGGCACCTATGTAGATGTTACCGTCTGCGTATGGCTGGCTCATTGACTTTTAAAGGGTACCTCTCATCAAAAAAACTTTTGACATATTATAGATTAATGTATGCAGAATAACTTTACAATTGCATGTTATTAATCTTTCTATTTAATTTTCCACTTTGAAGAAATGACCACTAGGGGTCTCCCTACCAGTCCTGGCAGCAAGCATTTCAGACTCATGCTGGAGTCCTAAACACTACGAGCTGCCAGTCTGCTTTGTTCACAAAGGAGAACACTCAGAGCTGCCAGCCTGCTTTGTTCTCAGCCTGTTTGGCTGTGAACAAAGCAGGCTGGCAGCTCTGAGTGTTTAGGACTCCAGCATGAGTCAGAAATGCTTGCTGACAGGACTGATCGGGAAAAATACAATAGAAAGAAGCATATTTTTCATTAACATGCTATTGGAAAGTTATTCAACATTCATTAATCTAAAATATATCAAAAGTTTATTTGATGAGAGGTACCCTTTAAACTAAAAAAAAAGGTGAAAATATACTTTTTTTTTTCTTGTATTCATGTACATAAATAAAAAACCTGAATGGCAGTAATGGAATATAATATCCATATTATACTGTACATCACTCAAGCAATGTGAAGCGCGCATTTACCTGAAGCTTTTCCTCAATTGGCAATAATGCATGGGATATTTCAAGACATTAAAATGAATGATCATTGATATGTATATTATGAGCATCTCTACAGGACATGATGAATATAGTGAATGTTACGCCGAGCGCTCCGGGTCCCCGCTCCTCCCCGGAGCGCTCGCTACACTTCCCTCACTGCAGCGCCCCGGTCGGTTCCACGGACCCGGGGCGCTGCGTTACTACCTCCGGCCGGGATGCGATTCGCGATGCGGGTAGCGCCCGCTCGCGATGCGCACCCCGGCTCCCGTACCTTACTCGCTCCCCGTCAGTTCTGTCCCGGCGCGCGCGGCCCCGCTCCCTAGGGCGCGCGCGCGCCGGGTCTTTGCGATTTAAAGGGCCACTGCACCGCTGATTGGTGCAGTGGTTCCAATTAGTGTTTACACCTGTGCACTTCCCTATATCACCTCACTTCCCCTTCACTCCCTCGCCGGATCTTGTTGCCCTAGTGCCAGTGAAAGCGTTCCTTGTGTGTTCCTTGCCTGTGATTCCAGACCTTCTGCCGTTGCCCCTGACTACGATCCTTGCTGCCTGCCCCGACCTTCTGCTACGTCCGACCTTGCTTCTGTCTACTCCCTTGTACCGCGCCTATCTTCAGCAGCCAGAGAGGTTGAGCCGTTGCTAGGGGATACGACCTGGTCACTACCGCCGCAGCAAGACCATCCCGCTTTGCGGCGGGCTCTGGTGAAAACCAGTAGTGACTTAGAACCGATCCTCTAGCACGGTCCACGCCAATCCCTCTCTGGCACAGAGGATCCACTACCTGCCAGCCGGCATCGTGACAGTAGATCCGGCCATGGATCCCGCTGAAGTTCCTCTGCCAGTTGTCGCTGACCTCACCACGGTGGTCGCCCAGCAGTCACAACAGATTGCGCAACAAGGCCAACAGCTGTCTCAACTGACTGTTATGCTACAACAGTTACTACCACAGCTCCAGCAATCATCTCCTCCGCCAGCTCCTGTACCTCCTCCGCAGCGAGTGGCCGCTTCTGGAATACGACTATCCTTGCCGGATAAATTTGATGGGGACTCTAAGTTTTGCCGTGGCTTTCTTTCCCAATGTTCATTACACTTGGAGATGATGTCGGACCAGTTCCCCACTGAAAGGTCTAAGGTGGCTTTCGTAGTCAGCCTGCTGTCTGGAAAAGCCCTGGCTTGGGCCACACCGCTCTGGGACCGCAATGACCCCGTCACTGCCTCTGTACACTCCTTCTTCTCGGAAATTCGAAGTGTCTTTGAGGAACCTGCCCGAGCCTCTTCTGCTGAGACTGCCCTGTTGAACCTGGTCCAGGGTAATTCTTCCGTTGGCGAGTATGCCGTACAGTTCCGTACCCTTGCTTCAGAATTATCCTGGAATAATGAGGCACTCTGCGCGACTTTTAAAAAAGGCCTATCCAGCAACATTAAAGATGTTCTGGCCGCACGAGAAATCCCTGCTAACCTACATGAACTCATCCATCTTGCCACTCGCATTGACATGCGTTTTTCCGAACGGCGTCAGGAGCTCCGCCAGGATATGGACTCTGTTCGCACGAGGCGTTTCTTCTCCCCGGCTCCTCTCTCCTCTGGTCCCCTGCAATCTCTTCCTGTGCCTCCCGCCGTGGAGGCTATGCAGGTCGACCGGTCTCGCCTGACACCCCAAGAGAGGACACGACGCCGCATGGAGAATCTCTGCCTGTACTGTGCTAGTACCGAACACTTCCTGAAGGATTGTCCTATCCGTCCTCCCCGCCTGGAAAGACGTCCGCTGACTCCGCACAAAGGTGAGACAGTCCTTGATGTCTACTCTGCTTCTCCACGTCTTACTGTGCCTGTGCGGATGTCTGCCTCTGCCTTCTCCTTCTCTGCTGTGGCCTTCCTGGACTCTGGATCTGCAGGAAATTTCATCTTAGCCTCTCTCGTCAACAGGTTCAACATCCCGGTGACCAGTCTCGCCAGACCCCTCTACATCAATTGTGTAAACAATGAAAGATTGGACTGTACTATACGTTTCCGCACGGAGCCCCTTCTAATGTGCATCGGATCTCATCACGAGAGGATTGAACTGTTGGTCCTCCCCAATTGCACTTCTGAAATCCTTCTTGGACTTCCCTGGCTTCAACTCCATTCCCCAATCCTGGATTGGTCCACTGGGGAGATCAAGAGTTGGGGGCCCTCTTGTTCCAAGGACTGCTTAAAACCGGTTCCCAGTAAACCTTGCCGTGTCCCTGTGCTTCCTCATGTAACCGGTCTCCCTAAGGCCTATATGGACTTTGCGGACGTTTTTTGCAAAAAACAAGCTGAGACTCTACCTCCTCACAGGCCTTATGATTGTCCCATTGACCTCCTCCCGGGCACTACTCCACCCCGGGGCAGAATCTATCCTCTGTCCGTCCCAGAGACTCTTGCCATGTCTGAATACGTCCAAGAAAATTTAAAAAAGGGCTTTATCCGTAAATCCTCCTCTCCTGCCGGAGCCGGATTTTTCTTTGTGTCCAAAAAAGATGGCTCTCTACGTCCTTGCATTGACTACCGCGGTCTTAATAAAATCACGGTTAAGAACCGCTACCCCCTACCCCTCATCTCTGAACTCTTTGATCGTCTCCAAGGTGCCCATATTTTTACCAAACTGGACTTAAGAGGTGCTTATAATCTCATCCGCATCAGAGAGGGGGATGAATGGAAAACGGCATTTAACACCAGAGATGGACACTTTGAGTATCTGGTCATGCCCTTTGGTCTATGCAACGCCCCTGCCGTCTTCCAAGACTTTGTTAATGAAATTTTTCGTGATCTACTATACTCCTGTGTTGTTGTATATCTGGACGATATCCTGATTTTTTCTGCCAATCTTGAAGAACACCGCCAGCATGTCCGTATGGTTCTTCAGAGACTTCGTGATAATCAACTCTATGCCAAAATAGAGAAATGTCTGTTTGAATGCCAATCTCTTCCTTTTCTAGGATACTTGGTCTCTGGCCAGGGACTACAAATGGACCCAGATAAACTCTCTGCCGTCTTAGATTGGCCACGCCCCTCCGGACTCCGTGCCATCCAACGTTTTTTGGGGTTCGCCAATTATTACAGGCAATTTATTCCACATTTTTCTACCATTGTGGCTCCTATTGTGGCTTTAACAAAAAAAAATGCCGATCCCAAGTCTTGGCCTCCTCAAGCGGAAGACGCCTTTAAACGACTCAAGTCTGCCTTTTCTTCGGCTCCCGTGCTCTCCAGACCTGACCCATCTAAACCCTTCCTATTGGAGGTTGATGCCTCCTCAGTGGGAGCTGGAGCTGTCCTTCTACAAAAAAACTCTTCCGGGCATGCTGTTACTTGTGGTTTTTTTTCCAGGACCTTCTCTCCGGCGGAGAGGAACTACTCCATCGGGGATCGAGAGCTTCTAGCCATTAAATTAACACTTGAGGAATGGAGGCATCTGCTGGAGGGATCAAGATTTCCAGTTATTATTTACACCGATCACAAGAACCTCTCCTACCTCCAGTCTGCCCAACGGCTGAATCCTCGTCAGGCCAGGTGGTCTCTGTTCTTTGCCCGATTTAATTTTGAAATTCACTTTCGGCCTGCTGATAAAAACATTAGGGCCGATGCTCTCTCTCGTTCCTCAGATGCCTCTGAAATTGAACTCTCTCCTCAACACATCATTCCTCCTGACTGCCTGATTTCCACTTCTCCAGCCTCCATCAGACAAACTCCTCCAGGAAAGACCTTTGTTTCTCCACGCCAACGCCTTGGGATCCTCAAATGGGGTCACTCCTCCCATCTCGCAGGTCATGCGGGCATCAAGAAATCTGTGCAACTCATCTCTCGCTTCTATTGGTGGCCGACTCTAGAGACTGATGTGGTGGACTTTGTGCGAGCCTGCACTATCTGTGCCCGGGATAAGACTCCTCGCCAGAAGCCCGCTGGTTTTCTTCATCCTCTACCTGTCCCCGAACAACCTTGGTCTCTGATTGGTATGGATTTTATTACTGACTTACCCCCATCCCATGGCAACACTGTTATTTGGGTGGTCGTTGATCGATTCTCCAAAATGGCACATTTCATCCCTCTTCCTGGTCTTCCTTCAGCGCCTCAGTTGGCTAAACAATTTTTTGTACACATTTTTCGTCTTCACGGGTTGCCTACACAGATCGTCTCGGATAGAGGCGTCCAATTTGTGTCTAAATTCTGGAGGGCTCTCTGTAAACAACTCAAGATTAAATTAAATTTTTCTTCTGCATACCATCCTCAATCCAATGGACAAGTAGAGAGAATTAACCAGATCTTGGGTGACTATTTACGACATTTTGTTTCCTCCCGCCAGGATGACTGGGCAGATCTTCTACCTTGGGCCGAATTCTCGTATAATTTCAGAATCTCTGAATCTTCCTCCAAATCTCCGTTTTTCGTGGTGTACGGCCGTCACCCTCTTCCCCCCCTCCCTACCCCCTTGCCCTCTGGTCTGCCCGCTGTGGATGAAATTTCTCGTGATCTTTCCACCATATGGAAAGAGACCCAAAATTCTCTCTTACAGGCTTCTTCTCGCATGAAGAGATTCGCAGATAAGAAAAGAAGAGCTCCTCCCATTTTTTCCCCTGGAGACAAGGTATGGCTCTCCGCTAAATATGTCCGTTTCCGTGTCCCGAGCTATAAGTTGGGACCACGCTATCTTGGTCCTTTTAAAGTTTTGTGTCAAATTAATCCTGTCTCTTACAAACTTCTTCTTCCTCCTTCTCTTCGTATCCCTAATGCCTTTCACGTCTCTCTTCTTAAACCTCTCATCCTCAACCGTTTTTCTCCTAAATCTGTTCCTCCCACTCCTGTTTCCGGCTCCTCGGACATCTTCTCTGTCAAAGAGATTTTGGCCTCTAAAAAGGTCAGGGGAAGAACTTTTTTTTTAGTGGATTGGGAGGGTTGTGGTCCAGAAGAGAGGTCCTGGGAACCTGAGGACAATATCCTGGACAAAAGTCTGATCCTCAGGTTCTCAGGCCCCAAGAAGAGGGGGAGACCCAAGGGGGGGGGTACTGTTACGCCGAGCGCTCCGGGTCCCCGCTCCTCCCCGGAGCGCTCGCTACACTTCCCTCACTGCAGCGCCCCGGTCGGTTCCACGGACCCGGGGCGCTGCGTTACTACCTCCGGCCGGGATGCGATTCGCGATGCGGGTAGCGCCCGCTCGCGATGCGCACCCCGGCTCCCGTACCTTACTCGCTCCCCGTCAGTTCTGTCCCGGCGCGCGCGGCCCCGCTCCCTAGGGCGCGCGCGCGCCGGGTCTTTGCGATTTAAAGGGCCACTGCACCGCTGATTGGTGCAGTGGTTCCAATTAGTGTTTACACCTGTGCACTTCCCTATATCACCTCACTTCCCCTTCACTCCCTCGCCGGATCTTGTTGCCCTAGTGCCAGTGAAAGCGTTCCTTGTGTGTTCCTTGCCTGTGATTCCAGACCTTCTGCCGTTGCCCCTGACTACGATCCTTGCTGCCTGCCCCGACCTTCTGCTACGTCCGACCTTGCTTCTGTCTACTCCCTTGTACCGCGCCTATCTTCAGCAGCCAGAGAGGTTGAGCCGTTGCTAGGGGATACGACCTGGTCACTACCGCCGCAGCAAGACCATCCCGCTTTGCGGCGGGCTCTGGTGAAAACCAGTAGTGACTTAGAACCGATCCTCTAGCACGGTCCACGCCAATCCCTCTCTGGCACAGAGGATCCACTACCTGCCAGCCGGCATCGTGACAGTGAATTACATGCCATTGCTACTGGTAATCTGCACTTTCAATTGTGCAATATGTTATATCTAATAAAGCGAAGAACAAGCCTGCATTACATTGATCTTAATGTTTCCAAAGCTTTCTCCACCTTTGTGTCCCAGAACACAGCATTTTTTACTCTCCTGTCATGACAGCCTCAAGTTCCTATTTCCTTCTTTCTTTCATAGAAATAATCATTTTTGTTTAAGGTTTATTACATGGAAAAGTACATGATCCCAGATTGAATAGTGAGGTTGTAATTCAGTCTCAGGGCTGCAAATTTTGCAGCTCTATCCAAACCCTTAAGCTATATTGTTGCAGACTTGGACATTATCCGTATCTCTAGATTGAATTACAGTATTGTACACATCCCAGTTGTCACATTGTACTATACAATTAGGACTGGGAGGAATGGACTTTTTCTTGCATCAAGAGATTTTATGATCATTTTCCTAAATCAAAAGTTAGATACTATGACATACTGTTATGTGACATAAAATAATAAAGTCTGGTTAAAAATACTGTGCGTGGCTCTGAGGAGACTGCAAATAAAACATTTTGCTGTTTTGCCTGAATCATTGTCTGCTTTGGAACTCCAAAAGCATTAAATAAAAGCGCAAAGCACTGCTCAGGGTAATTCTGCTTTTCACTACAGCGTACTCAGGTTTACCCTGCTGTAAATGGAGATTAGTTATGGAATTTAGTCATTTGTTTCTAATGATATATTTATTATAATATATATATGTATATATTACCGGATTTTTCGTCCTATAGGACGCACCGGCGTATAAGACGCACCCAATTTATAGGTGCAAAATCTAAAAAAATAAAGATTTTGAACCCAATAGTGGTCTTCAACCTGCGGACCTCCAGATGTTGCAAAACTACAACTCCCAGCATGCCCGGACAGCCGTTGGCTGTCCAGGCATGCTGGGAGTTGTAGTTTTGCAACATCTGGAGGTCTGCAGATTGAAGACCACAGCATAGGAGGTAATACTCACGTGTCCCCGCCGCTCCGGACCCGTCACCGCTGCCCTGGATGTCGCTCCATCGCTGTCGCCGTGTCCCCGTCGCTCCGGAACGTCTCTGCTGCCGGCCGGGTATCCTCGCTCTCCGTCGCCGCCATCACGTCGTTACGCACGCCGACGCACGTACGCGACGACGTGATGACGAGGAAGGAGAGCGCCGGCCATACAGGGGATCCCTGAACGGAGAAGACACCGAGGAGGCAGGTAAGGTCCCTCCCGGTGTCCTGTAAGCACTAACCCGGCTATTCAGTCGGGCTGTTTGGGAACGCGGCGGTGAAATCGCGGCGGTCCCGAACAGCCCGACTGAGCAGCCGGGTTAGTGTCACTTTCACTTCAGACGCGGGGGTCAGCTTTGATCGCCGCGTCTGAAGGGTTAATACAGGGCATCACCGCGATCGGTGATGTCCTGTATTAGCCGCGGGTCCCGGCCGTTGATGGCCGCAGGGACCGCCGCGATAGGGGTGTATTCGCCATATAAGACGCACCGACTTTTTTCCCCCCAGTTTTGGGGAAGAAAAAGTGCGTCTTATACGACGAAAAAAACGGTATATGTTTTAGGTTTTTAATAAAATACATTACTTTGTAACATGCAAAGACTACGGATAAAGATGCAAAACAAAAATAAATAAATAAACAAACAATTCCATCCCTAAAAATTGAAAGTTGTTGAGATAATGTTGGACTAACATAATTATTTACGCATTAAAGGGGCTATGTCATCCAATATAGGGTAAAAACACACCAGAATATAGCAGCCAATCAGTGCCCATGTTTGCAGACAAACCAGTTGGTTACCAAATTCCGGCTGCATGAGACTGACGGCCCCTGTGTTTTTATCCATAATACCTTTCAGGATGTAGTTGCAGCAATGATGGGCTAATTAGTGTGGATCAAGCTTCTGGAAAACAGTGACCCCTGCAGGGAAGATGTAGTATTACACAACAGTCCTTTTGATCATTGGCTGCCCGTTCTATACATGGATGGCTAGAGTTGGAATAGTTGTTACAGCGGGACTCTTTGCTTTATAATGTCCAAATGCTCTAACAGGGTTCATGGACAGACGTTGTCTTCATAACATAACATTTCTAAAAATGGTACAGTAAATGGTACAGTAAAGAGAATGGTATTGGATAAAGCAGAATTCATAAGCAGCATCAGTAACCAGTCAGATTCTTTTAGGGCTGTGCAATATGTGCAGTGGGAAATACGCTGCGTATTCTGCAATGAGCATACACACAGGCCTACTCGGCGGCAGTCCTGTGTGTTCAGTGAGGTTTGGGGGCGGGGCCTTGCATCACAGTCATGCTGACACGCAGACCCTCCCCAAAACCTCACTAAACGCCAGGTAGCCCTGTGTGTATGCTGATCGGAGCTCTGGTTCCACCCAAAAGGCATTAATTCAAATAAACACAAAAGAACAGGGCGACTCCTCAGAGTCCACAACCTATATCTCAGAAATAGTGTCAGCAAAAGTAAAAGACAGGATTGACTAAATGATATCAGGCCTCAATACAGTAAATAGCTGATGTATGAGCAAGCGTGGTCCCTTGTATCAAATCAACAACCTGTTATATCAGGAAATATTTTTATAATGTGAGCCCCAAAATGTCTTACTGTAAAGAAATTATGGATGTGGGGACGGTTTAGAAGAGAAGCAAAGTTATTAGTAGAGGATACCAGGATTAAAGCTCCACAGTAACTATGATGACAGCTGTTATTATGCTTAATCAAGTGAAATGTATTAGTGCACAGTCAGAAATAGACACAACAGACAATATACTAAATATCACTAAGAATAGCTAGGGATCCCTATGCACAATAAGTGCTATACGTATGAATTCATTATAAATATGGTTATTAAAACAACATATATATCTCAAAAGCTGGACTGAGAGCCGCTCACCATTAGCACGCTAACCTCTCCACCTGTGTCACGGGCCGACCGGTACCGCCTCCGGCTAATGTTTGTGTGAGAAGAAAAATTAGGTCCGGCACTAGGTGGTTGCAGGTAAAAACTGTTTGTTGCTTTAATGAAGATATCGCAGTACAAAGCTGGAAGACTGACGCGTTTCGCAAAGATGCTTAATCGTCAATGCGATATCTTCAATAAAGCAACAAACAGTTTTTACCTGCAACCACCTAGTGCCGGACCTCATTGTTCTTCTCGCATATATATATATATATATATATATATATATATATATATATATATATATACAGTACAGACCAAAAGTTTGGGCACACCTTTTTTCTTTATTTTCATGACTATGAAAATTGTAGATACACACTGAAGGCATCAAAACTATGAATTAACACATGTGGAATTATATACAAAAAAGTGTGAAAATATGTCATATTCTAGGTTCTTGAAAGTAGCCACCTTTTGCTTTGATTACTGCTTTACACACTCTTTGCATTCTCTTGTTGAGATTCCAGGGGTAGTCCCCTGAAATGGTTTTCACTTCACAGGTGTGCTGGTGTGGAGGAGGAGGTGTGATGGTGTGGGGGTGCTTTGCTGGTGACACTGTTGGGGATTTATTCAAAATTGAAGGCATACTGAACCAGCATGGCTACCACAGCATCTTGCAGCGGCATGCTATTCCATCCGGTTTGCATTTAGTTGGACCATCATTTATTTTTCAACAGGACAATGACCCCAAACACCCTTCCAGGCTGTGTAAGGGCTATTTGACCAAGAAGGAGAGTGATGGGGTGCTGCGCCAGATGACCTGGCCTCCACAGTCACCGGACCTGAACCCAATTGAGATGGTTTGGGGTGAGCTGAACCGCAGAGTGAAGGCAAAAGGGCCAACAAGTGCTAAGCATCTCTGGGAACTCATTCAAGACCATTTCAGGTGACTACATCTTGAAGCTCATCAAGAGAATGCCAAGAGTGTGCAAAGCAGTAATCAAAGCAAAAGGTGGCTACTTTGAAGAACCTAGAATATGACACATTTTCACACTTTTTTGTTATGTCTATAATTCCACATGTGTTAATTCATAGTTTTGATGCCTTCAGTGTGAATCTAGAATTTTCATAGTCATGAAAATAAAGAAAACTCTGAATGAGAAGGTGTGTCCAAACTTTTGGTCTGTATTGTATGTATATATAGAAGATAGCATAAAATCAAATAAAACATATATATATATATATATATATATATATATATATATATATATGATAGCATAAAATCAAATAAAACCCAATAAAAAAGGGGGGAGGTGGTGGAACGTGACCGCAATTGCGGTAATGGGATAACCTTGATGTACAGTTAATGATTAATCTGAGGTTTCAAATAGGTATATACTTTATTCCAACAACATACACAGTGGCAGATTGATGATGATCTATTCGGCTCGCTATATGAGCACAAGAGACTGCATGTGTGTAACAAAGGTACCTTGATCATGGGCAGCAGTACTGGTTGTCAGACACTATATTCAGCTCTGGCGATACTCACATGCAAGGCCTGGCATCTCGCTGTCCCAAAGTGAGAAGAATCTCTCAGAGCACAGCAGTGGTAAATCCTAGTGTCCTGCAGTCTGTGCATACGGGTTCTCGGTTCCGTTGGTCTGCTGTGCCCTGTAGTCATTCAGCTGTTGTAATCAGCAAGTGGCAGGTATCCAGCAGTCTGATGGAGCAATGAAGTTCCTTACCAATAGCTTGCATAAGCATATCAGCAAAAGTTAGCAATCAATGTATACCAATCATCCATCAAGATGTTGGTGGCGTGATGATTCCACAGTGGGGAAGCGGGACACTGAACGCATTTCGAGGTGCTCTCCACCTCTTTTTCAAAAGTAGTAGTCCCTAACTTGGACATTGGATATTTATAGCCCAGTGATACAGTCAAGTCCTGGCAGGTGTAACATAGAATACAATATTATGATATACAGTGGTATGGCGTACTGAAATGGCGTACTGAATAAAAATGAGGTTTTATGGTCATTAAAGGGGTACTCTGCCCCTAGACATCTTATCCCCTATCCAAAGGATAGGGAATAAGATGTCAGATCACCGCGGTCCCGCTGCTGGCGACCGTCGGGATCGCCGCTGCGGCACCGCGCTATCATTACTGCACAGAGCGAGTTCGCTCTGTGCGTAATGACGAGCGATACAGGGGACGGAGCAGCGTGACGTCATGGCTCCGCCCCTCATGACATCACGGCCCATCCCCTTAATGCAAGTCTATGGCAGGGGGCATGACGACCGCCATGCCCCCTCCCATAGACTTGTATTGAAAGGGGCGGGCCGTGATGTCACGAGGGGCAGGGCCATGATGTAACGATGCTCCGGCCCCTGTATTGCTCGTCATTACGTGCAGAGCGAACTTGCTCTGTGCAGTAATGATCCCGGGGGTCGCCAGCAGCGGGACTGCGGCGATCTGACATCTTATCCCCTATCCTTTGGATAGGGGATAAGATGTCTAGGGGCAGAGTACCCCTTAAAATAGCCTAGGGTCCCCTGATTAAACAGCTTTTTACTGTTTCTTTACAAGCCCTCCAGTTCCTGAGATATGAGAGTTTATAGTTTGTCTGACAATTCAGGAAATCAGTCAGAGGGGCATGAGCTTAATTTTAATAATGGGAGTCAATTTCAGGTGATGGGTGGGATTATTGTCAGGGGATGTGTATGTTGTACATTGAGGGGCCTGTCTGCTTTATACACTCCCTCTGACTGTATAAGGCTGGGTTCACATAACGTTTTTACCAATACGGGACCGCATACGGCTGGGGGAAGCTAAAACCTCCGGTCGGCTCATTGAATTGAGTTACAAACGGGCGGCATATGGCAGGGATACGGGAGCGCAAGGTTTTTGCTCCCCCCAGCCGTATGCGGTCCCATATTGGTAAAAAAGTGATGTGAACCCAGCCTAATCCTGTCCACCTACCTGATTTTCACTTCCATTGATCGGACCCCCCACGGTCAGACACTTATGCCTTATCCTGTGGATAGGGGATATATTTTTGAGTGCTGCATATTTTATGCTGTGGATCTGTCAATGATTGACCCTGTGGATCCGTTACGTGTGACCCTACCCTTAAAACAACAGGCCATATAATCTGTGGGTGCCATATTATTGTTTATACAACTAAGTGTTGAAGAAAACCTAAAAAATATGGAAGAAAAACGTAATTTGCTTAGGTTGTTGATTCAGCACCAAAATGTCCACTTGCTTTACAGGCACATTCCAGGGTGATGTGCTGCTTGCCTCAGCAGTCTGTAACTGAGCCGATGAACAAGACTTTGCAAACAGGTAGCTTAAGAGACGCTTTTTCTGAGGAAAGGAAAAACGAAGATTGGAGGTATCTTTGCTGCCTATAGCAGACAATCAGAATTCCATATTAACAGATATCATGGGTGTCTAGTGGCTTATTTCTTCACAGAGCCAGATCCATTGTGCTCACATTAGAGCTTTTTATTTTTTTTATAATGTAGTATGAGAAACAACAGACTTCAGTGATCTACTGACACAATGTCCCTTATTTACTAAGACTGTTGTGTAGGTTTCTTTGTGGGTTTTAATTCCCTACAATTTATTTTCCACTGTATTTACTAAGGTTTCCCTACATTTTCCACTTTCCCTACACTTTGCTTTTCTTACACATGCTCTGATCTGTAGGGTTTTCCTCAGCTCAAATCCACTAAATTTTATGTGGAAACCTTAGTAAATATGTTCGGTTTTTGTGAAAATTTCGTGAACACGCCCCTTTTCCCGATGGCCACACCCCTTTTGGGGGGGTTCTAAGCAAAATGGAGAGTTAGTCAGTTTTTTTTAAGTTCTGGTGCAAATTCTGGCACAGAATCTGGCGCACAACCCAATAAAACATGTCGGGTTTGCAACAGTAAATGAGGGCCATTGGGGTTTATTTACTAATCCTGACTCTTTTTTGTCGGGTTTTGCGCCCAAATTGTGTCGCACGTTCCATGCGACACAATTTGCGACAAAAAAAAACAAAACCCTCTATATTACAAAAAAAAAAAAGGGGTGTGGGCACAGGGTAAGTGGTCCTGGCAAATGGGGCGTGTCCCCGACTGTTCTGAAAAATCCCAACATATTTACTAAGGCTTCCACAGAAAATGTGGTGAATTTGAGCTGAGGAAAACCTTACAGATCAGAGCATGTGTAAAAAAAAGTGTAGGGAAAAGTGCAAAATGTAGGGAAACCTTACTAAATATCTTGGGAAAATTCCTGTCGGAAACCAAAACCCACAAAGAAAACTACACTCTACTCTTAGTAAATAAACCCCATTATTGGGCCTCATTTACTAAGAGTGTCAGGTTTTTACTAGTGTGAAAAGTTGTTTCAGACATGTAGGATTCCTCTCTCTTTACTATTGGGAAAAGTCGGGAACATTTTCTGACCAGCTTTTTCTAGGTCGATATTTCCAGCCATTTACCCACAGGATTTTCTGTGAATTCCATAGTAAATCGGTCGGGTTGTGAAACCACGCCCCCTTTTGGCCGACCACGCCCCCTTTTCCGGTTTGTCAGATTTTTCAGGCGCATACTGGCACACACTGGCGCAGACATGTCTCAGACATGTCTCAGACAAAATAACCAGACAAAAACTGGTCGGTTTCCGCTTAGTAAATGAGGCCAATTGTGTTGTAAAAATCATTATTACAATCAAATATTATGTAATATTTTTTGTTTGTGATTTACAAATGTCAGTATGTTCTCTTTCCATGTTAGTTCTGCTGTGTTGTAGCCTTTGGGAGATAATACTTTGATAATGGTAGTTTGGCCGTGGCCTGATATTTCTTAAGAATAAGGTGTAAAGACAAAGCTGTTTTTTTTTCTCTTTTTAATTAATATTTCATGCTCTGATAATCTACTATGTGAATAGATTATAGAAAAACCTATTCATCACCTCATTTATATTCTTTAATTAGGAGGAAATCTCTGGTTGTAGTTTTCCCAGAGTCAACACATTATTAAAAGGAAAAAAAAAATACTTTTCCTATAAAAAAAATGTTTTCTTTTGTTTCTCACTAGGTTTTGGTTACTGACGTGTAATGTCAGAATGAAAGGTCAGGGCTATGGTGCTTATCAGGCTTTATTCTAAAGTAGAGCCATTAGAATGCACTGAGATGGAAGGCACTGTCATTTATGTGTAGTTCAGCTCACCACACGTTGCGGACATCAATGGGCAGGACTGCGGCTATCATGCGGCATTGCAGGCGGGCTTGGAGCACGGACAGTGCAGGCCGCATCCAGGATGATATAGAACACACAAGGGAAGTCAGGGGTCCACAAAAATAGATTAAAGCATAATTTTTACTTCACATGTGTAAAAACATGGACACAAAGAAAAAACACAAAAACCTATAGGTACATTAAAAACAAACGCTGACGCGTTTCGAACTTGCTACAAGTTCTTAGTCATGGCAAATATTGATAAAAGAATGAAGGTTTTTATACATGCATACCTGAGTGCATGGGAGGAACTCACAGTGGGGTTGGCGTGTGATGTCAGTTCCGGTGGAGCCGACTGCAGGAGCATTAGATGATAGCAGGTGGGTCATGATGTCCTGCAAGTCGGTGAACATCCAGGACTAAGGTAGTCAATAGCAACCCACTTGGTAGTCAATGGCATAACAATTGCTAATATTCAGAATCATTCAATTAAATGCGTACATTGTCACTCAAGTAGCTGATAGCATATAGGTATAAGTAAAGAAAAGAAATATATATGCATATATATCAACATCAGTATAGATCGTAAAACAAAGACATGTAAAAAACATGTTGTCCAGAACACCACCACATTGGCTAAAACTGCCATAAGAGACATGGATATGGTATGGTTGTAATAAATTGTCTTATTTGAGGCACATATTTTGGGTTATACTAGGGACACTAGTTGCTATGGGAGACAACAGCAAGAAACGTAAAACGACACAACTGCATAGACTCAATCATATTGGGGCATTGAAGTGAATGAATAAATCAAAAACATAAAACCATGTAAATCATAGATTACACATGTGCGAAAATAGGTAGATGTTCTAGATGTGCCCCAATATGGATGTCAAAAACAGCTACACCATCGGAATGCAGTCGTATCTATAGGCAAATTTCACATGCAACCGCACCAATGTGACACAGCTGCGTCCATATTACTTCTTTTGCAAGTTGTTTCATGTCCAGGTTGCACAAAAAAGGAAATATATGGGTGTAGAAATATTAATAACTAAACAAGGGGAACCAAGATGTAATTGCACAAAAGGTTGCTAGGGGAAACAACTTAGTAAGATGAGGGTTAAAGCCTGTGCTCAAAAATAACTGACCAAGTGATGCATGGCCACAGCAAATTAGATATACATATAAATATTCCAAGGGTATTGATTGGAAAATATACAAGACAGATATATTAATAGACGTATATAGGGAAATTTTGATGATTGAGACCGCATGGTGCACGGGAGTCCAGAGACAAAATCCAGAATGCCTCCCATGACAGCACAAGACGGGCCCAATCCCCTCCCCTTCGAGGCTGTGCAACTTTTTCTATTCCTATGATGGTGATAGTGGATGGATCACCTGCATGCATTTCTTGGATATGTTTAGTGAGACCAGAGGAAGATCTATTGCTGGCCATGATAATGGTAGGTAAAATATGTCTCAAATGTTCAGCTATGCGGGTCTTAAGTTTTCGAGTGGTGCATCCCACATATTGTTGTAAACAATCTTTGCATGTAGCTATGTATATGACATGGTCTGAGTTACAGTTAAGCTTTTGATGCGGTAAGTGCGATTAGTGACACAAGATGTGAATTGTTTCGTATTGGACATGAATTTGCACATTGGACATCTGGGTTGATTACACTTATAACATCCAGTGGTAGACAGACAAGTATTCCTGTCTTGGGGGTAGAAGTATTCGCTAGGTGACAGTCTATCTCTGAGGGACCCTGTTGACCCTGACCCCATCTTGCAGAATTGTAGAGAGAGTTGCATCTTGGTGGAGGATAGGTAGATGTCTCAAAAGTAATTTTTTGATATTGTTAAAGTCTATTGAGTACGGTGTTGAAAAGGTAATCATCGGATGAGGGAGATTTATTACATAGTTTGAAGGATTTGTTGGATAGATAATCTGTTCTTGTTTTACCATCTGTTATGGCTCTGTGTAGTGTTGTTGGATGATAACCCTGTGCTCGTAGGCGGGTGTTACTTTCATGTACAGTATTCTGTAAGTTTCATTGGACGAAGATGCCCTTTTGGCCCAGACATATTCGCCATGGAGAATGGCATGGAGAGTGGTACTTCCTGATGTAGGTTTACATGGTACATTTTGGTGATAATAGTGTTTGTGTTGCAGTCCCAGTTAAAGGGACATCAAGAAAATTGATAGTGTGACATTCTAGGCTGTAAGTAAAATGCAAATTGAAATAATTCTCATTAACATAATGAAAAAACTCCAATTTGGTTAAGTTATTGTTCATTTTATCTTGAAGTTCTTGTAGCTCTGGTAGGTTATTATATTGTTGTAAGGATTGAGTCACGGAAGCAATATTGGTTCCCAGTTGTGTGATTTTCTTGTGTTCCCGATCCACAATTAGTTTAATCAATTTAAAGGAACAGTCACTCAATATGTTATTCCATTCCTCTACGAAATTGTCATCATACACAGCTGTGGATCTTTTGCTATGTGTCACGATGCCGGCTGGCAGGTAGTGGATCCTCTGTGCCAGAGAGGGATGGCGAGGACCGCGCTAGTGGACCGGTTCTAAGCCACTACAGGTTTTCACCAGAGCCCGCCGCAAAGCGGGATGGCCTTGCTGCGGCGGTAGTGACCAGGTCGTATCCACTAGCAACGGCTCACCTCTCTGACTGCTGAAGATAGGCGAGGTACAAGGGAGTAGGCAGAAGCAAGGTCGGACGTAGCAGAAGGTCGGGGGCAGGCGGCAAGGATCGTAGTCAGGGGCAACGGCAGGAGGTCTGGAACACGGGCTAGGAACAAACAAGGGAACGCTTTCACTAGGCACAAGTGCAACAAGATCCAGCAAGGGAGTGCAAGGGAGGAGACTAGATATAGCCAGGGAACAGGTGGGAGCCAATTAAGCTAATTGGGCCAGGCACCAATCATTGGTGCACTGGCCCTTTAAGTCTCAGGGAGCTGGCGCGCGCGCGCCCTAGAGAGCGGAGCCGCGCGCGCCAGCACACGACAGCAGGGGACGGGAACGGGTAAGTGACCTGGGATGCGATTCGCGAGCGGGCGCGTCCCGCTGTGCGAATCGCATCCCCAACGGCCATGACAGAGCAGCGCTCCCGGTCAGCGGGACTGACCGGGGAGCTGCAGGGAGAAAGACGCCGTGAGCGCTCCGGGGAGGAGCGGGTACCCGGAGCGCTAGGCGTAACAGTACCCCCCCCCTTAGGTCTCCCCCTCTTCTTGGGGCCAAAGAACCGGAGGAAAAAAAACTCAATTTTTCCGTGATGAGGTCCGATGCACATTAGGAGGGGTTCTGTGTGGAAACGCACGAGACAGTCCAATCTTTTATTGTAAAAACAATAGATGTAGAGGGGTCTGGCGAGACTGGTCACAGGAACGTAGAACCTGTTGATAAGAGAGGCCAAAAAAAATTTTCCTGCAGATCCGGAATCCAAGAAGACCATAGTAGAGAAGGAGAAGGTAGAGGCAGATATCCGCACAGGCACAGTAAGGCGTGGAGAAGCAGAGTTGACATCAAGAACTGTGTCACCTTTGTGCGGAGTCAGCGTACGTCTTTCCAGGCGGGGAGGACGGATAGGACAATCCTTCAGGAAGTGTTCGGTACCGGCATAGTACAGGCAAAGATTCTCCATGCGGCGTCGTGTCCTCTCTTGAGGTGTCAAGCGAGACCGGTCAACTTGCATAGCCTCCGCGGCGGGAAGCACAGGAACGGATTGCAGAGGACCAGAGGAGAGAGGAGCCGGGGAGAAAAAACGCTTCGTGCGAACAAAGTCCATATCCAGGCGGAGCTCCAGACGCCATCCGGAAGAACGCATGTCAATGCGAGTGGCAAGATGAATGAGTTCATGTAGGTCAGCAGGAGTCTCTCGTGCGGCCAGAACATCTTTAATGTTGCTGGATAGGCCTTTTTTAAAGGTCGCGCAGAGAACCTCACTATTCCAGGACAACTCGTAAGCAAGAGCACGGAACTGAATGGCGTACTCGCCAACGGAAGAAACACCCTGGGCCAGGTTCAGCAGGGCAATCTCGGCTGAAGAAGCTCGGGCAGGTTCCTCAAAGACACTTCGAATTTCCGAGAAGAAGGAGTGTACAGAGGCAGTGACGGGGTCATTGCGGTCCCAGAGCGGTGCGGCCCATGACAGGGCTTTTCCAGACAGAAGGCAGACTACGAAAGCCACCTTAGACCTTTCAGTAGGAAACTGGTCCGACATCATCTCCAAGTGCTGGGAACATTGCGAAAGAAAGCCACGGCAATACTTAGAGTCCCCATTAAATTTGTCCGGCAAGGACAGGCGGAGGCTAGGAGTGGCCACTCGCTGCGGAGGAGGTGCAGGAGCTGGCGGAGGAGAAGATTGCTGATGAAGTTGCGACTGAAGTTGGTGCACAATGGTGGACACTTCCGACAGCTGGTGGATTAGATGGGCGATCTGTCGGGCTTGCTGGGCGACCACCGTGGTGATATCAGAGGCAACTGGCAGGGGAACCTCAGCGGGATCCATGGCCGGATCTACTGTCACGATGCCGGCTGGCAGGTAGTGGATCCTCTGTGCCAGAGAGGGATGGCGAGGACCGCGCTAGTGGACCGGTTCTAAGCCACTACAGGTTTTCACCAGAGCCCGCCGCAAAGCGGGATGGCCTTGCTGCGGCGGTAGTGACCAGGTCGTATCCACTAGCAATGGCTCACCTCTCTGACTGCTGAAGATAGGCGAGGTACAAGGGAGTAGGCAGAAGCAAGGTCGGACGTAGCAGAAGGTCGGGGGCAGGCGGCAAGGATCGTAGTCAGGGGCAACGGCAGGAGGTCTGGAACACGGGCTAGGAACAAACAAGGGAACGCTTTCACTAGGCACAAGTGCAACAAGATCCGGCAAGGGAGTGCAAGGGAGGAGACTAGATATAGCCAGGGAACAGGTGGGAGCCAATTAAGCTAATTGGGCCAGGCACCAATCATTGGTGCACTGGCCCTTTAAGTCTCAGGGAGCTGGCGCGCGCGCGCCCTAGAGAGCGGAGCCGCGCGCGCCAGCACACGACAGCAGGGGACGGGAACGGGTAAGTGACCTGGGATGCGATTCGCGAGCGGGCGCGTCCCGCTGTGCGAATCGCATCCCCAACGGCCATGACAGAGCAGCGCTCCCGGTCAGCGGGACTGACCGGGGAGCTGCAGGGAGAAAGACGCCGTGAGCGCTCCGGGGAGGAGCGGGGACCCGGAGCGCTAGGCGTAACACTATGTTATCATTTAATGCTCCTTCAGGCGGCTCCACCGGAACTGACATCACACGCCAACCCCACTGTGAGTTACTCCCATGCACTCAGGTATGCATGTATAAAAACCTTCATTCTTTTATCAAATATTTGCCATGACTAAGAACTTATAGCAAGTCTGAAACGCGTCATCGTTTTTTTTTTAGGTTTTTGTGTTTTTCTTTGTGTCCATGTTTTTACACATATGAAGTAAAAGTTATGTTTTAGTCTATTTTTGTGAGCTGGAGCCACGTACTGTCCTTTATGAGCAAGGAGATACCAATTGGTGCCAAAAGTTACTTAAAAGAATATCCTAACCATTACATTCTAAAAATCAGTGGGGTATCAGCACCTAAAACGCTAATGATAACATGGCAGTATAATATGACAGAAATTCTTAAAACTAGAAGTAAGCTTTAGTTTTAATTTATCTGATAGATTTACTTTTTTTCTGTTGCTCAGACATTTCAAAAGTTTTTTATCGCATCAGGTCTCACTCCTGAGACCTGCTGTTATCGTGAGATGTAAGATGGGGAAGTGGGCACCCCCAACTGACTGGCCCATCTGACCTTTTCTCTGTATAGAAGTCTATGCAAAGAAAAGCTCATATCTTCCGACCAGGAAATGAAGCACAATGTCACCTGCTTCTAAGGGTTATCTCTCATGATTGGAATGGGTTTCAGGTGTGAGACCTGGTGTGATCAACAACTTTTGACATGTCTAAGCAGCATTTAATGACAGTGATGCTTGGCCACTAGGTGTCTCACTTCTCTACAGATGATGTCCACTGCCACTAGCAAGAAAAACCTCTGGAAGTGAGGGCAGGGCTTATATACTGCTATGAAGGGTAGAAAGCTCAGACTGTGTGAGCATTCTGAGCCTTTCTGCCTCCTCCAGAAGACCCACAGGAAGCTTGAAAGGTAAATCAAGGTTTTCCTTTCATTTCTGATCACCTATAAAGTTCTTCTGTAAATACTTTTATACTATCATTATTTTATTCTTGCTTCTTAAATGTAATCTTCTCTCCCCTTTCACTGTAGTTTGAAATCATCATCATCATCATCGTCATCAGTTCACTGCTTAGACCAGGACTGCTTTATGATGCAACCTCTTCCTTGCTGTGATACTGTTTCTGTTTTTCTTTCTGCTCACATATATTACCTTGCAAAACCAGTAAATCAATAGCCCCCTTCTCCCCCCCCCCATATGTGATTTATAGTAGTGTACTATAATTTGAATAATGTATAATATAATGTGATTCATTTCTAGGCACATTTTTCCCTCCTGAGCACTTTCTCCAGCACTTTTTCATGGCATAGCAGAGAGGAGTAAATATCCTACAATTACCCAGAGAAGTAGGTAAAGAAAGTGTGGTAGCCCAGTACGGGAGTTGTTACCCCGTACCCTTGTTGCCCTATCAGGCAGCCTTCCTGCAGTGTCCCCTGACCCCCCCCCCCCGCCCTGCATCTGTTTTACTGTAATTGTATATTATCGCCTATGTTATGTATATAAGAATGTTGTATCTTTAAGAAAGGTTAACATGTGATCATCAGTTGTCATGTGAGTTGTCATGTAAGTGTAACCCAGGAGGTATCAGTGACTAGATGACTTAAGGGTGACCAATGGGACCCACACCAGAGTCTCCCCCATAAAAGCCCTGGGAGGAGTCTCTTCTCTCTGTTTCTGCTGAGGTCCAGTACAGTCGAGACTAGGAGTGTGTCTGGAGTCATAGTCTAGTCAAGTCTGCAGCCACAAGTCTAAAAATCTGCAAGTAAGCTAAAGTCACCACTTAGTCTACCTCAAGTCAAGTCAAGTCTGTCACTGTCATCTATAGTCAAGTCAGCGGGGCCTGCACTAAATTGTCCAAAACCACTGCAAGTCCCAGCAAGCCCTTAAGGTCTCTGAAGTCACTGGTCACCTCCGTGGGCCTGGCTATACTGTATAGACTGTACTATCTGTCACTCAGCAAAACTACCGTTGTCCGTAACTTGGCATTGGAGTCATTATTGCCCCTGTGCCTAGCCCAGGATCCAGCGGTATACCTTCGGGTGGTATTGAGGATAAACCACGCCCTTGCATCATGAATACATGGGGTTAATACCATCTGCCCCTAGGGTAATCCCATCTGCCCTGCATCTCACACCCCATACCACAAAAGCATCTGTGAGAGTACTGCTGGCAAACAGTCCAGATCTTTTCCTGCCCCCTGAAAAGGTGAGAATGTAAAATATCTGTGCACAAAGGAGGGAACCCTCAGGTTCTTAAAATCTGTCATCAGTGTCACCTGCACTAACGTGTTGGTACAGACAGGTAGTGCAGGTGACACCGATGACAACCATACTTAAGTGGAACCGTTCCGTATTGTGGTATCTTCAGTTTTGGGGCAAACTTGAAGCATGGGTGGAGATTCTCTTCTGGGTCCCGCTGCTAGCAAACAGCAGCTGTGACGTTACTAAGCTCCACCCATGCTCCAGGACGGCTCAGAACAGAAGACACTGTGGAAGATTGCCGGAGAACCACAGCACGGAACGGGACTAGGTAAGTATTTTTACCAATCAGTGTAACCTACACTACCTGTCAGTATTGACAGGTTAGTGTAGGCGACACTGATGACAGATTTTCTTTAATGTAGCAAAATCATGCAGGTTTTTGAAAAATGCTTTTGAAGGAGCAGCTACAGGCTCTGGTACTGCTGCTTAGCACTATATGGTTACTTTGGCAGGTTCTGTTACTAGGAATATCTTTAAACTACATCTTTAATCATAAAATGACTTTGTATGGGTGTGACTATTATCTGTTACTGAGGGTAGCCATACTAAATATCTTTCTTATTTTCTATAATTCATCAGAATAGATTGAAGGCATTTTCTGGGGCCCGGTAGCCGGCACTGGCTCATTAAAAAAAACATACTCACTCAGCACCGTCACTGCTCTAGGATGCCCTGCAGACGTGCTCAGATGACACTCCCATGTACTGCTGCCAATCACTGGCATCAATGGTCTTTTGCTTTCCATGCCATTTTGGATAAGATCCATATTAATAAATACTATATGGTTCCTGCAGTAGCGGTATTACTGCCATGTGCATGAGTCGTTATACTATGACTACTGTTCTGTGGTGAGGGTCTATGTTAATTTATTCAAATAGATAGATATCTATGTAACCTGGTGCTTTTGGAGAAGTGGTACTATTTGAGGTCCTTTTAGTCTATCATTCTGCCACTGGTTTGAATATGTTGCTTTCAATTTGAGTAAGCTGACTTCTTTTTGCAGGGTACTACTGTGACACACAGGTTTTGCATATGTTATAGTAAACTGGGATAGTGACTTTCATTACTTCGTTTATAACTCGGTGTCCTCTGTACAACTCTGATTGACGCCATATGCCTGAAGGCAATGAAAAGATTAATAGCTCCATTGAAGAATATCTGCTGATAGTGACTATTAAAAATCTTACGAGAAGCTATTGGCAAAGCAGAATTATATACTGAGATTGTTTTGTTTTATAGCTTTATTGTATTTTTTTATATGTGACATAGAATTTAAAGCTATTTTAATAAACCTTTTTGTGATTCTGCTATGGAGAAAGTGTGACAGAAGCATATTATGGAATTAAATAGGTAAATGACTTCTAGGATTTCAGATTCTCCAGCTGTTACAAAAAGGAGTATTATTTTGATGTCTTTTCTTAGTTTTACATTTTTAAAATGTTTAAGTTTTAAAGGTGACTATGTTAATGTTCATGAAAAACAGATTGGAGGCCTCTCGACTTGTACCAAGATGGCATCTATATTAAGCATATATATATATATATATATATATATATATATATATATATATATATATATATATATATATATAGCATTTACTGTATATTAAGATTGATGATGATTGATGCTACTTTCTTACTAGAATTTAACTATGATTTAACTAAAGTAATAGATATATTCCCTGACAAAATATGAACAATTCTAATAAAATGTAAAAGAATTATCATACTCGCGGTATTATAATTAGAGATGAGCGAACTTTTGAAAAATTCGATTCGGGCGATTCGCCGAATTTTTTGGCCTACAGAGAGCATCAATAGGCTCAACACTTTGCTGTGTTCTAACACGCATATGGAGTGTGCTGGGGTAGTGAAATAATAATGTTATTCAGAATAGCATGCAGATTGCCGGCATCGCTTTTAGAGTCACTGCCGCAGAACGGCACAATGACAGAGCCTGGAGGTGGCATTGTCACGATTCGGCTTACGGGTTGTGGATCCGCTGTGTCAGCGAGGGATTGGCGTGGACCGTGCTAGTGGACCGGTTCTAAGAGGCTACTGGTTTTCACCAGAGCCCGCCGCAAAGCGGGATGGTCTTGCTGCGGCAGTAGCAACCAGGTCGTATCCACTAGCAACGGCTCAACCTCGCTGACTGCTGAGAAGGCGTGGGACAGAAGGACTAGGCAGAGGCAAGGTCAGACGTAGCAGAAGGTCGGGGGCAGGCGGCAAGGTTCGTAGTCAGGATGGATAGCAGAAGTTCAGGTACACAGGCTTTGGACACACTAAACGCTTTCACTGGCACAAGGCAACAAGATCCGGCAAGGGAGTGCAAGGGAGGAGATCAGATATAGCCAGGGAGCAGATGGAAGCCAATTAAGCTAATTGGGCCAGGCACCAATCATTGGTGCACTGGCCCTTTAAGTCTCAGAGAGCTGGCGCGCGCGCGCCCTAGAGAGCGGAGCCGCGCGCGCTAGCGCAAGACAGCAGGGGACCGGGACGGGTAAGTGACCTGGGATGCGATTCGCGAGCGGGCGCGTCCCGCTGTGCGAATCGCATCCCCGACGGCCATGACAGTGCAGCGCTCCCGGTCAGCGGGACTGACCGGGGCGCTGCAGGGAGAAAGACGCCGTGAGCGCTCCGGGGAGGAGCGGGGACCCGGAGCGCTAGGCGTAACAGGCATCAGTATGAGTAGACCATATAGTGGCTGCATGATACAGCGTGGAGGTGTTGGAGAGCATATAGTGGGTGAATAACACAGCATGGAGGTGTTGGCAGCATGAGGACACCATATAGTGGGTGAATGACACAGCATGGCGGTGTTGGCAGCATGAGGAGACTATATAGTGGCTGAATGACAAAGTTTGGATGAGGCTGAAGCATGAGGAGACATATAGTGGCTGAATGACACAGTGTGGAGGTGTTGGCAGCATGAGGAGACCATATAGTGGTTGAATTACACAGCGTGGAGGTGTTGGCAGCATGAGGAGACCATAGAGTGGTTGAATGACACAGTGTGGAGGTGTTGGCAGCACGGGGAGACCATTTAGTGTCTGAATGACACAGTGTGGAGGTATTGGCCGCATGACGAGACCATATAGTGGCTGAATGACACAGCCTGGAGCTGGCAGCAGTATGAGTAGACACTAGGGCTTCACAATCCCTAAGATTAAAAGATGAATTTTGAAATTTAAATTGAAGATTTATGGTAGCTAGTGCTACCATAAATTTTGTTTAGGTCCAGGCCCAGGCCCAGCAGCATCATTAAACCATATATTGGCTGAATTACACAGCCTGGAGTAGGCTGAAGCATGAGGAGACCATATAGTGTCTGAATTGCACAGCCTGGAGATGGCAGCAGCATGAGTAGACACTAGGGCTTCATAATCCCTAAGATTAAAATATTAATTCTGAAATATAAACTGAAGATTTTGGGTAGCTAGTGCTACCATAACAAAATTTTTATTCCCAGACCCAGGCCCAGCAGCATCCGTAAACCATATATTGCCTGAATGACACAGCCTGGAGTTGGCTGAAGCATGAGGAGACCATATAATGTCTGAATGGCACAGCATGGAGTTGGCAGCAGCATGAGTAGACACCAGGGCTTCACAATCCCTAAAACAAAAAGACAAATTTTGAAATGTAAATTGAAGATTTAGGGTAGCTAGTGCTACCATAAAAAATGTTTAGGCCCAGACCAAGGCCCAGCAGCATCAGTAAACCATATATTGCCTAAATGACACAGCCTGGAGTTGGCTGATGCATGAGGAGACCATATAGTGTCTGAAAGGCAAAGCCAGGAGTTGGCAGCATCACGGGAAGACACTAGGGCTTCACAATCCCTAAGATTAAAAGATGAATTCTGAAATTTAAACTGAAGATTTTGGTAGCTAGTGCTACCATAACAACATTTTTATTCCCAGACCCAGGCGCATCAGTAAACCATATATTGCCTGAATGACACAGCCTGGAGTGGGCTGAAGCATGAGGAGACCATATAGTGTCTGAATGGCACAGCCCAGACTTGGCAGCAGCATGAGGAGACCAAATTTATGATTTTTAAATTTAAATTTAAGATTTTGAAATTGAAATTAAGGATTTTGAAATTGAAATTTCACTACCCTGCCTGACATACTTATTGCGTATATAAGGGGAGTACAATACGCTTCACTTTGCTTAAAACAGTATTTGTCTAGAAGAGCAGCAAGTGTGTACTATTGGCTGTCCTTTCACAGTATATAGACCCTTGACAGATTAACGGGTACAAAATAGTACACTACTTAGTTGTAGGTATGTGGTATGTACTTATGAGGGCAGAAAAATGTGCTACAGTACCCTTAAAAATACCTATTTTTACCTGTGTCCCAGAGTCCAAAATTCCTTTATTATCAGAAATTGTCGGAATACCATCTGACATTCAAAATAATAAAATGATACATACGTTCTCTGAAGAAAAGGATCCTTCATTAGATGACAATATGGGTATTGTGTGTTCCAGTGACATTAGCTCATCGGAGGAACAGGAAAACATGATACAACTTAAAGGGGTACTCCGGTGCTTAGACATCTTATCCCCTATCCAAAGGATAGGGGATAAGATGCCTGATCGTGGGAATCCCGCCGCTGGGGACCCCCGTGATCTTGCACGCGGCACCCCGTTTGTAATCAGTCCCCGGAGCGTGTTCACGCCTCCGCCCCCGTGTGATGTCACGCTCCGCCCCTCAATGCAAGCCTACGGAAGGGGGCATGACATCACACGCCGCCCGCCCTGTAGTCGCCGGTAATCAGACCCGGAGCAAAAACGCTCCGGGGACTGATTACAAATGGGGTGCCGCGTGCATGATCACGGGCATCCCCAGTGGCGGGACTCCCGCGATCAAGCATCTTATCCCCTATCCTTTGGATAGGGGATAAGATGTATAAGCACTGGAGTACTCCTTTAATTCTGCAACTGAAGAACCACAACAAAGAATGAACGACTTAAAGCCTACTGGAACTGAGGAACTTCAAAATGGTAAATCTTCCACCTGAAATAGTCAATTCCAACAGACGGTGGTCAGTATCCACAGTTCCCTGTTTCTGCTAGTTCTTGGCAATATTCCTTTTATGTTTCCTACAATACACAGTCAATATATGGAGATCATATAGTGGCTGAATGACACAGCCTGGAGGTGGGTGAAGCATGAGGAGACCATATAGTGTCTGAATGGCACAGCCTGGAGTTGGCAAAAGTATGAGGAGACCATTGAAATTAAATAATTTTAAATAGAAATTTAAGATATTGAAATTGAGGATTTTGAAATGAAACTCTTAACTCCTAAGTCACATGGCAGCACAATGACAGAGCCTGGAGATGGCATCAGTATGTGGAGACCGTATAGTGGCTCAATCACTGCCTGGAGTTTGTGGCAGCATAGAGAGACTATATAGTGTCTGAATGGCACAGCCTGAAGGTGGCTGAAGCATGAGGAGACCATATAGTGGCTGAATGCCACTGCCTGGAGATGGCTGAAGCATGAGGAGACCATATAGTGGCTGAATGGCACAGCCTGGAGGTGGCATCAGGAGTCCTGAAAGTGACCCTAACGCAAGGAATTTCTGAAACTGGGGACCAGCACCTTAATTATGTTTTGCGCTATCCATGGCAGCACAATAAGAGAGCCTGAGGTGGTAGCATCAGCATGAAAAGACCATAGAGAAACACAATTAGAAAGCCTGGAGGTGGCATCATCAGCATGAGGATACCATAGAGCAGCACAATTAGAGAGCCTGGAGGTGGCAGCATAGGAATGGGGGAGACCATATGGCGGCGCAATGACAGAGCCTGGAGGTGGCCGCATTAGCATGAGGAGACCATAGGGCAGTACAATGACAGAGCCTGGAGGTGGCAGCAGCAGCATGAGGGCCATGCCAACTCTGAGGAACCCACCAACTGTTAACTGGGGGTGCCGAATGTCACTTGGGATGAAGTGGATGACCAAGTGAGCCGATCAATCACGGCTGCTGGGTTGTAGTGTTGAGCGGCATAGGCAATATTCGAATTCGCGATATTTCGCGAATATATGGACGAATATTCGTCATATATTCGGGAATTTCGAATATTCGTTATATTCGAGTTGATTTTTAAACATTGCGAATTTTCTGCAATTGCGAAAATAATTGCGAAAATAACTGATTGCGAAAATTACGTCGCTCGCCCGCATGCACGCTATTACATCATGCGATAACAGAGATCGTTTCCTGGATGCTTGCCAGTGAGATCGCGATTGCAAATAAGCTAAGCGAAGCGAAGATGGTGGCAAGTAATTTCAGCGAAAGTAAGAGAGAGAGTTCTGATTTGTGTAAGTATTTTCACCACTGTTAGTTAATTATATTTAACTGCATTTTAGACTAGATTAAAAGTTATGAATCATAACTTTTAACCTAGTCATGATATAAGATCACGCAGTGTCTCCCAAATGTGCTTTGAAAAAAGCAGTTGGGGCTTTTGCTTTGAAAAAAGCAGTTGGGTCTAAGGTAGTACTATGAAGCAAAAAGCTCAAAGCTTAAAGGACATTGGAAAAATGACAGAAGCACTCCACTCTCAAAACCACCATGTGAATCTGCAAGCAAATACTGCTGGGAGTGATCTTATATACTGGTCGTGCCAGCAAGTTTCTATTGGTTGCTAGGGAGGTTGCTAACCTCTGACAACTGTGGTTGCAGAACTATCATTGGCTCAGAGGCATAAGAAGGGCGTGGAAAATATTCGCAATATGAATATTCGCATGCACAAACTAATCGCCTTAGATTCTCCCCCCATGGTCTCTAATCATACCAGCAATGCAATTATCCATCGATGGAGATCACTATAATGTGATCTGTGTTTAAACAAATTTGGGAAAAAAACAAATATTCCTAATCGCGAATATTATTTGCGATATTCTAAATATTCGCGAATTCACGAATATGCTATATTCGCTATGAATATTCGCATTGCGAATATTCATGAGCAACACTACTGGGTTGCTGGTCACGACTGCTAGCTGACACTGGGAGCTCAGACCTCTCGCTGTGACTCCGGCTGCCACGCACCCCTACTCTGCTGCAACCTCTGCCTGCGCCTGATGAATTTAGGCCTCTGCCACTCCTCTGTGCACGTCCTAGCACTACTCTGCCTGACATACTTATTGCATATATGAGAGGAGTACAATACGCTTCACTACGCTTAAAACAGTATTTGTCTAGAACAACAGCAGATGTGTACTATTGGTTGTCCTTTCATAGTATGTAGGACCTTGACAGATTAACAAGTACAAAATAATACACTACTTAGATGTAGGTATGTGGTATGCACTTATGAGGGCAGAAAAATGCGCTAAAGTGCACTTAAAAAAAGTACCTGAGTACACCACCAGCCGGTGAGTACTTTTGTCTGTCCTTTCACAGTATGTAGGCCTTTGACAGATTAACAGGTAAAAATTAGTACACTACTTAGATGTACGTATGCGGTATGCACTTATGAGGGCAGAAACATGCGCTACAGTACGCCTATAAACTCTGTATTTTGTAAAACACCAGCCAGTGATTACTTAGGTCTGTCCTTTCACAGTATGTAGGCCCTTGAAAGATTAACCCCTTAAGGACCAAGCCCATTTTCACCTTAAGGACCAGGCCAATTTTATTTTTGCGTTTTCGTTTTTTCCTCCTTGCCTTCTAAAATCCATAACTCCTTTATATTTCCATCTACAGACCCATATAAGGGCTTGTTTTTTTGCATGACCAATTGTACTCTGTAATGAAACCTCTCATTTTACCATAAAATGTACGGTGAACCCCAAAAAGATTTTTTTTAGGGAGGAAATTTTTATGAAAATCACAATTTTGCGCATTTTGGAGGGTTTTGTTTTCACACTATGCACTTTATGGTAAAAATTACATGTGTTCTTTATTCTGTGGGTCAATACGATTAAAATGATACCCAGGACTAGATACATTTATATTTTTGTACCGCTTAAAAAAAATCTAAAACTTTTTGTACAAAATCAGTAATCTAAAATCACCCTTTTTTGACCACCTATAACTTTTTCATTTTACCATATATAGGGCGGTATGAGGGCTCATTTTTTGCACCGTCATCTGTACGATCCGATCATCCATTCAAAGTACCGCACTGCCACAGATGCCGTGATCTGTATTGATCACGGCATCTGAGGGGTTAATGGCGGACATCCGCACGATCGCGGATGTTGGCCATTACGGTCGGGTCCCCGGCTGCTACTAGCAGCCAGAACCTGCCGAGTATGACGCGAGCACCGTTCCGATGCTCGTGGTCATACGCAGGACGTAAATGTACGTCCTGGTGCGGGAAGTCCCGCCAAACCAGGACGTACATTTACGTCCGTGGTCGTTAAGGGATTAACAGGTACAAAATAGTACACTACTTAGATGTATATATGCGGTATACACTTATGAGGGCAGAAAAATGTGCTACAGTACGCCTAAAAACTCAGTATTTTTGTAAAACACCAGCCGGTGATTACTTTTGGCTGTCCTTTCACAGTATTTAGGCTCTTGACAGGTTAACAGGTACAAAATAGTACACTGCTTAGATGTACGTATGCTGTATGCACTTATGAGGGCAGAAAAATGCGCTACAGTACCCTTAAAATAATGTATTTTTGGATAACACCAGCAGTACACAACAGTGCTGCAGCCAAAAAAAGCTGTGTACAAAACACAAAATTGCACTTTGTCACAGACTATTAGGAATGGACTGCTGGTTATTATACAGACTAGTATAACCAGCAGATGATTTTTTTGTGGAACAAAGACACTGAATTGCGCTAAAAAATTATTCCGGCCTCCTCTGCTAAAGTTTATGAAGTTGGTGCAGCTTGTTGAAATGTATGAGGCAACACACAGCTATCTGCCCCTCTCTGTAATACTATGCTGAAGAAAGTGACTGGGAGGTTAATGCCTACAGCTGCAGTAAAAATCCTTTTCAGTTAAAAAAACAAAGCTCTCCATCCACAAGAACACTAATGTGACTAGGAGGATGTTAAACGCTGCTGGAATGCTCTTTTCTCTGCTGTAACACACACACAGGGTGTCCGTCCTATCTCTCTGCAGTGTAATGAATGAAGTGGCTGGCCGCAATATGGCTGCCGATTATATAGGGCTGTGACATCACAGGGGTGACTGGCTGCTGATAGGCTGCATCCTGCATGTGATTCAGAGTCTTCCCGCATACTTCCCTTCCCGCCTTCCCAACGTTCCTTGCCCCATGTACTGACATGAGGATCCGCCAGTTTAGATGCCCTGGAGCCTGCACCGCAGTAAATGGAGTTTAATTAAGCTATTTGCGCGATAGAATACCGGTGATATTCACATTCGTTGCGAATCAAATGTTTCCTGAAATTCGTAACAAATTCCGGTTCCTCAGCTTCAATTCGCTCATCTCTAATTATGATCAAAAGCCATATTTAGGGGCACAGTTATAGGGACCCTGGGGTTTGCGGGAACTCCATCTACCACATGAAAATAAACTAGTTTTATCAATAGCAAATGGAGAATGTAGGTCTTCATTGCAGATTTTGCACTGGGGTCCAGGAGGTTAAATGCAGATTTTTATCCATATTTATTCCAGAAGGGAATATTTTATATTATATAATGTTTAATATTTGGTTGCAACCTAGAGGTGCTGTATTCTTATTTGGTACAGTACAAAACCCCATCAGTCTCAAAGGGACCTAGGGTTACAATCCCCGTCTCCCCATCTTCTATAATCCCACTTTATGAATACTTCAATGCTTTCTTAGTATTCTGTTGAAAGATTGCAGATAGGAGCAGGAGTAAGGTTAGGTACTGGAAGGGTTTATATCTAAACCATCATACCGAGTTCCATGTGCTCGTAAGTCTCAATGCCCCTGATGATGTGGCTGGTGCTGTGAAACACGCAGGGGAGACTCATGTTAATTTTTTTTATGTTTAAAAAACAGGTCCTATGGTCATTTATAAGTATACTTTAGACATGTTTACATTGGATCTCAAGTTAAGACGTTGATAAGTTTACTAGGATACACAGGATCTGTCTATTTTAAACATTTCCTTTGGAAAACTGTAACTTTTTCAAAGCACTAATAAATTATTGAAGTTTTAATAGGGAGGGTTATAAAAGAGTGGGTTGATACCCCGATGTTTCTTTGTAATTGGGGGGTTTGGTAATTTGTATACTTTCCAATAACCTGGCACTATGCAATAAAAGGCAAATGGTAGCCATGTGTAGTGCGACAGTCAAGGACCGCTCTAGCATATTTAAAGGGTTCTGTACTAATAATGATTGATGGCACAATATATTGTGTATTATATACACAATCACTCATTTTTTATGCAACTGAATGCTGTATGTAACAAGGAAACAATGTTGTCTTGCAGTACTAATGTTATAGTTTCGAATCCAACCAAGGGCAATATCTGCAGGAAGTTTATATGATTTTGTGGGTGTTTTTGCTGGGAACCTTGGATTCACACTACAGATAATATTGTTTTTTTTTTTTTTTTTTTATAAAATTGGACCTAGTGTATGTGTGTGTCTGAAATTTCGGTTGTGAGCACCACAGGGAACAAGGACTGGTGCGAGTGCGGCTCGGCATGCTATAATGGAATATAATGGGCAAAGATAAAGATGCTTTTTAAGTGTTCTTATGTTCTAGATATAAGTCTGACCTACCTAAATGATTCCTTTTAGCAATCATGCAGCGGCCCCTTTAACGCTGGCAGATCATAGATTACTACTAATCGGGAATGAGAACGCACTCTAACAACCTCATGCTAACATTTTTACTTTATAGTCATTATTTACAGCAGGTTTCCAGATAGAAATTCCAATGTTTATCTAATGTCCATAAGATTTGGTTATTATACCACCAAAGATTATTCATAACCTAAATGTGTGCAGTCAGTGTATAAAGTGGAGTAATGAGAGAAAAGGGAGCGATTAATTTGTATCTTAATATTCCGTTTTATAATTGCAGTTAATTTAGTGTGAAGTTTTACCACAGACTCCTGTGGCTAAAGATATAATGCTTATCAGCCCGGCCATTACGTTGGGCCAATTTGTCATGAGCATAAATGGTTGCAAGAATCAAAGGTTATCTCAAGAATTAGTGAGTTATATGATGTGATTTATATTTGTGGAACATACAATAGGCTCTGTCCTCTTTCCTGTGTTTTATTTAGGGGTGGGACAAGTTTCTTTGTTACCAAAGAAGAGAATTCAGGAAGCATCCTACCATCTACAGTCCCTGAGGTTTAGCATGCGAGCTGTTGGCTGGGGAATCCTTCATCTTACTACCAACTGCCCCCATATTTCACAGAAAGCCATAATAGTCATAGAAACATAGAATGTGTCGGCATATAAGAGCCATTTGGCCCATCTAGTCTGCCTAATGTTCTGAATACTTATGAATCGTGCTTGTCCCTACTGTATATGAAGGGTAGCCTTCCCTCTACTTCTCTCTGTTTCTCTTAAAATGAACCCATACTTTGTACCCTGATCCATTTAAAAGCAACCCGCGTTGGCCATCTTTTCCTACTCATTTTCTAGGTTCTGCTCTCTTTGGTTATTATTTATTTAGCGAAGTTAAGTTTCCACTTGTCATTTCTTGTGCGTTTTTCCCCAAAAAATGCCAAAACAGTGCCCTTGGCGTTTTTTCATTGAAAAAAACGCTGTGGCCAGATGTTAGCTGTAAATCAATGAGAAATCTCTAAATTATTTTTCCACTTTGGTTTTTCAGTTTAGCGTTTTTTCACTCTTTTTTTGGCATTTTTAAGCTCGTAGCATGTTGAGCCTATGGTGTTTTTCTCCCATAGAAGTCTATGGGAGTAAACGACATGTGGGTTTTAACTTTGGCATTTTTGCAGGCGTTTTTTTAATTCTTTTTTGGACTTTAGCAATCCAAAAAAAGAGACGGGGATACACTTTTTTTTTTTTTTTTTATAAAATTTAGTAGGGTACCATTATTAAGAAAAAAATAGATACAGTAGTGATGGAAAAATTGTATTTATTTAAAATGTATCATTTTTATAACAAAATTTTTGTTAATTTTTAAACAGGGATCAATGTATGTGGGCGGGCAGGGAACTAAAAATGTAGCCAACAATAATAAAAATTTAGAAAGGGGCCATTTAAATGTAAAAATAATATATTTGTTATAATTAATTTTGTTAAACTCTTTATTAGTAATGTATTTTAATAATGTGATGAATAAAGTGTGCGTTTTTTACTTTTTAAACTTTTTTCCCCTTTTTTTTTTCTTTACATTTTTAGGTAGTACCACAACTCCCAGCATGGAACACACTATTCCATGATGGGAATAGTAGTACCTGTACAAATTGACAGATCATCCGTTTCACTTCTGACACCCGTTGCTATCCTCCTGTATAATGTATAAATGCGGCTGGCCGCTCTTCTATGGTCCCCTGCACTGCCGTATATATACACCTATTCATATTTCCCACAGAGAGCTGTGATTGGCCGGATGGTTCCAGCCAATCACAACTCTCTGCAGGAAATATGAATAGGTGTATATACGGCAGTGCAGGGGACCATAGAAGAGTGGCCAGCCGCATCTTTACATTATACAGGAGGATCACAGCGGGTGTCAGGAGTAGTGTTGAGCGGCATAGGCCATATTCGAATTCGCGAATATTCGCGAATATATGGACGAATATTCGTCATATATTCGCGAATATTCGCATAGTCGTTATATTGTCATTTTATTTTCGCATATGCGAATATTCGCGTATGCGAAAATTAACATATGTGAATATTAGCATATACAAAATTAGTATATGCGAACATTCGCATATGCGAAAATTTACATATGCGAATTTTCGCATATGCGAATTTTCGCACGCCAGTCTCACACAGTAGTATTACAGCCTTCTTTACACCACACAAGCTGGAAGCAGAGAGGGGTGATCACTGTGATGTGTAATGTGAAAAAAAAAAAAAGAAAAAAAAAAAGAATATTCGTAATTACGAATATATAGCGCTATATTCGCGAAATTCGCGAATTCGCGAATATGCGATATTCGCGAATAATATTCGAATTGCGAATATTCGCGAGCAACACTAGTCAGGAGTGACACTCGCTGTGATCTTTCCTTAACTGCAGGTAATACTGCTCCCAACATGGAGCACACTCTGCTCCATGCTGGGAGCTGTAGTACATGCATTAAAAGACAGATCGCAACAGGTGTCAGAAGTTACACTCGCTGCGATCTGTCTATTAATGCAGGTACTACAGCTCCCAGCATGGAGCAGAGTGTGCTCCATGTTGGAAGCAGTAGTACCTGCAGTTAAGGACAGATCACAGCGGGTGTCACTCCTGACACCCGATGCGATCGTCGTTCATCCCTGAGATGCGGAGCGGCTTTCTCCTGCCCTCCGCATCTCTGCTCTGTACTCTGGCCAGCCAGTGATGTGAATATAAATTCACATAACTCATTCATATTTCCCTCTGAGAGCGGGGATTGACTGCCACCATCCGGTCAATCACCACTCTGGGCGGAAAATATGAATGAGTGATGGGAATTCTATTCACATCACTGGCCAGCCGGAGTATAGTGCAGAGATGCGAGAGCATGATAGAGCCTCTCTGCATCTCATAGAAACATAGAATGTGTCAGCAGATAGATAGATAGGATGATCGCATCGGGTGTCAGGAGGGACACCCGGGGCGATCTGTCTATTAGTCCAGGTACAACTACTCCCATCATGGAACAGTGTGTTCTATGCTGGGAGTAGTAGTACTAACTAAAAAATAAAAAAAAATAAAAAAAAGAGAAAAACACACAGACACTTTATTAAACACATTATTAAAACACATTATTAATAAAAATTTTAACAAAATTAATTATAGAAAAGACACATGATTTTTACATTTAAATGGCCCCTCTCTACATTTTTATTATTGTTGGCTACATTTTTAGTTCCCTGCCCGCCCACATAAATTGATCCCTGTTATAAAAAATATGAATTTAGTTAAATACATTTTTTTTCCATCCCTACCTAGTGCATCATTTTTTTTTGGGTACCCAACAAATTTTGAGAAAACATCAAAGGGGCCCTAAAAGGCAATTTCCACTCAAAGGCAAAAAACGCAAGAAAAAAAAACGTCAAACACAGGAAAAAGCTGTGGCATTTTTTCTGGAATTTTATTCTTGCTTTTTTTTTGGGCCAGAAAAAAAAACAAGTTGAAAATTAGCATTAAAGATACAGACAGACTCGGCACTCTGCAAGATATGCTACGGATACTGTGCGCGGGGTGCACTTACATGGAAAAATGGCTGGAAACTGAGCATAAGTCTTGCACTCAACCGATGTAGATGCAGAAGTGGCTGTGCGTTATTCCATAATCAGGGAAACAATAGCACGGAGGGGAGGAAAGAAAAACTCAGAGCTCCCGCTTTGCAGTGAAACCGCTTGGTCATGCCCACGAATGCTTCACACAACCCGGGTTTAAGTAACTCTGCTGACCGCGGCAGTCATCAGTTGATGCGTTCTCATGTTGCTAAGCAACATGACGCTAGCTCCCGGTGCTGAGTGATGCGCATAATTGTGTCAAATCGGCTGCGTTCGCTGTAGGAAAAAGCATTTTGCAGCATTTTATATCAAATTATTATTTCTGTAAGACTGCTGGGTATCATATAGTTTTAGGAAACAGTGTTGCAAATGAGTGTTGCTAATGAAATATTACCATGGCACATACCTCTGACTGAGTCTAGCTGAAGCTGGGTCTGTATTCTAAAGTGTTGTATTATTAAGTGTTACATTTGAGAAGTTTTATAAGCAGAAGTTCAAAAAGCAGGAGTTGTAAGCAGGACCCACTGTAACTGTAAGTATTACACTCCCTTGATAAAAGTAATTTTTCTTAATAGTTAATAACAGCTGTTTGTCACCAAGGATATGGACAGCAGGATTGGAGGTTTTCTTCAGTGCACATTGTGCCACATGTATACATCTCTGGAGCAGCAGCTTCAGGGTGAATACCGCTGTGACAAATGTGAGCATGTTGCCCACCTGGAAGCTCGTATTAGAGATCTAGAGGAGCAAAATGCAACATTGAGGGCGATTGACAATCTTACAGAGCAAGTAGTTAGTGGGGTAGAAATGGAGGTTGGAGAAACTAGCCAGGAGGCCCAAGTAGGGAGCTGGGTTAATGTAGTTAGAGGGACTGGAAAGGGGGCAAGGAAAAGGAAGGTCACTTCTGCTTCTGATCTCCCAAGTAAAATTGCAAAGTTGGGCGATGATGCGAGGGCCTCAGTATCAGAGATGGCAACCCTAGTGGATACTGTTCTCCCTAACAGCCGGGGGAACAGCTCAACTAGTAGTGTGGGGGATGGTAACGCAGGTAGGCCAAGACAGTTAGTTGTGGTAGGGGACTCTATAATCAGGAAGACGGATAGAATAATTTGTCGCCAAGACCACCTCAACCGAATGGTTTGCTGTCTCCCTGGTGCCAGGGTTCGGCATGTGGTGGAAAGGGTGGACAAATTACTAGGGGGGGCTGGGGATGACCCAGCTGTCGTGGTCCATGTGGGAACCAACGACAGAATACATGGTAGGTGGAGGTCCTTGAAGAATAATTACAAGGAACTAGGTGCCAAGCTGAAGGGAAGGACCTCTAAGGTTGTGTTCTCTGGAATACTTCCTGTGCCATGCGCATCGCAGGAAAGACAGCGGGAGCTTATGGAGTTAAATGCATGGCTTAAGTCGTGGTGTGAGGGGGAAGGGTTTGGGTTTTTAGAGCACTGGGCTGACTTTTCATTGGGGTACAAACTCTATTCTACGGATAATTTGCACCTGAATGGAAGGGGGTCTGCTGTGCTGGGGGAGAGAATCCTGGAAGGGGTGGCTGAGTATTTAAACTAGGTGAGTGGGGGGAGGATAATAAAGCAAAGAAAGCAGACAGTGGGATGGATAGGTTAGAGAGGGGTCAGGACATAATGGCGGGTGGAGAGGAGTCCTGTGGGGGGAGGTTAAGAGCAGTGGATAAGGAGATTCATGCGTTATAAACCAGCTGTAAAAATAAATGTAGCCCGAAAAATTGTAATCCCAATAATTCAAAAAATTCCATTAGCCCCAATAACTCGATAACTACAATAAGCCCCATTAACTCAAAAAATCCCGTTAGCCCCAATAACTTAAATAACAACGTTAGACGCAATAACGCAAAAAATCCCATTAGCCCCAATAACTTAAATAATAACGTTAGACCCAATAACTCAAAAAATCCCATTAGCCCCAATAACTTAAATAGTACAATTAGCCCTTATAACTCAAAAAATGACATTAACCCCAATAACTCTGAAAATCCCATTAGTGAGACTATATGTGTAAAACTTAATGGAAATGTAAAGTGTATGTTCACAAATGCCAGAAGCCTAGCAAATAAAATGGGGGAGCTTGAGGCCTTGATACTGGAGGAACATATTGATATAGTTGGGGTCACTGAGACATGGCTGGACTCCTCGCATGATTGGGCTGTTAATCTGCAGGGGTTTACATTGTTTCGCAAGGATAGAATGAACAGAAAAGGTGGTGGAGTCTGTCTGTATGTAAGAAGTGGTATGAAAGTCAATGTGAACGATGCCATAGTGTGTGATGATTCTGAGGAGGTGGAATCACTGTGGGTAGAATTACAAAAGGAGGGAAATACTGAAAAAATAATATTTGGTGTAATCTACAGACCCCCTAATATCACTGAAGAGATAGAAGGTCGGCTGTATAAACAAATAGAGAGGGCCGCCCAGGCAGGTACAGTGGTAATAATGGGAGATTTTAACTATCCAGATATAGATTAGGGCCGGGGGTTGGCTAAAACTACAAAGGGGAGAAAATTCCTAAATTTATTGCAGGATAATTTTATGGGCCAGTTTGTGGAGGACCCAACAAGAAGTGATGCCTTGTTGGATCTGATCATTTCCAACAACACAGAGCTGGTTGGTAATGTAACTGTGCGGGAAAACCTTGGTAATAGCGACCACAATATAGTTACTTTTGACTTAAAATGTAGAAAACAAAGACAGACGGGGAAAGCAAAAACATATAACTTTAAAAAGGCAAACTTCCCTGGGTTGAGGGCTGCACTACAGGACATAGACTGGGGGGAGGTGTTCTCAAATGCTGATACAGAAGGTAAATGGGACATCTTTAAATCAACTCTAAATAACTATACAGCTAAATATATACCAAAGGGGAACAAATATAAACGATTAAAACTAAATCCTACATGGCTGACAAATGAGGTTAAAAGAGCAATAAACAACAAAAAAATAGCCTTCAAAAAATACAAATCTGATGGGTCAGCTATAACATTTAAACAGTACAAGGAGCTTAATAAAATCTGTAAAAATGTAATAAAAACAGCAAAAATTCAAAATGAGAGACAGGTGGCCGAAGAAAGCAAAACTAATCCTAAATATTTTTTTAGATATATAAATACAAAAAAACCAAGGACCGAGCATGTAGGACCCCTTAATAATGATAATGGGGAGGTTGTCACGGGCGATCAAGAGAAGGCGGAGCTACTGAATGGGTTCTTTAGTTCTGTATATACTATGGAAGAAGGAGCTGACATTGGCCAGGTCAGTGCTGGTAACACATCATATAATGTATTGAACTGGCTTAATGTAGAGATGGTACAAGGTAAGTTAAGTAAAGTAAATGTAAGCAAATCTCCAGGGCCGGATGGACTACACCCAAGAGTTCTTAGAGAGGTAAGTTCAGTAATATCTGTACCCTTGTTCATGATATTTAGAGATTCTCTGGTGTCTGGTATTGTGCCAAGGGACTGGCGCAAGGCGAATGTGGTGCCAATCTTCAAGAAGGGCTCTAGGTCTTCGCCAGGCAATTATAGACCGGTAAGTCTAACGTGCATTGTGGGTAAATTGTTTGAAGGACTTATAAGGGATTACATACAGGAATACATAGGGGATAATAGTATTATAAGTGATAGCCAGCATGGGTTTACTAAGGATAGAAGTTGTCAAACCAATCTAATTTGCTTTTATGAAGAGGTGAGTAGAAGCCTTGACAGAGGAATGGCTGTGGATATAGTGTTTCTGGATTTTGCCAAAGCGTTTGATACTGTCCCTCACAGACGTCTGACAGGTAAGTTAAGGTCCTTGGGCTTGGAAACTTTAGTTTGTAACTGGATTGAACACTGGCTCATGGATCGTACCCAGAGAGTGGTGGTAAATGATTCGTACTCTGATTGGTCCTCGGTTATTAGTGGTTTACCCCAAGGTTCAGTACTGGGCCCGCTGCTGTTTAATTTATTTATCAATGATATAGAGGATGGTATTAACAGCTCTGTTTCTATCTTTGCAGATGACACCAAGCTTTGTAGCACGGTACAGTCTATAGAGGATGTGTATAGGTTGCAAGATGACTTGGATAGACTAAGTGTCTGGGCATCCACTTGGCAAATGAGGTTCAATGTGGATAAATGTAAAGTTATGCATCTGGGTACTAATAACCTGCATGCGTCGTATGTCTTAGGGGGGAATTAAACTGGCAGAGTCACTGGTAGAGAAGGATCTGGGTGTACTTGTAGATCACAGACTACAAAATAGCATGCAATGTCAGGCTGCTCCTTCCAAAGCCGGCAGGATATTGTCATGTATAAAAAGAGGCATGGACTCGAGGGGCAGGGACATAATACTCCCCCTTTATAAAGCATTGGTACGGCCTCACCTGGAATATGCTGTTCAGTTTTGGTCACCTGTTCATAAAAGGGACACTGCGGAGTTGGAAAGGGTGCAGAGACGCGCGACTAAACTAATATGGGGCATGGAACATCTTAGCTATGAGGAGCGATTAAAGGAGTTACAATTGTTTAGTCTTGAGAAGAGACGTTTAAGGGGGGATATGATAAACGTATATAAGTATATAAATGGCCCATACAAAAAATATGGAGAAAAACTGTTCCAGGTTAAACCCCCCCAAAGGACGAGGGGGCACTCCCTCCGTCTGGAGAAGAAAAGGTTTAGTATAAAGGGGCGGCTCGCCTTCTTTACCGTGAGGACTGTGAATTTATGGAACGGTCTACCTCAGGAACTGGTCACAGCAGGAACAATTAACAGCTTTAAAGCAGGGTTAGATACATTCCTGGAACAAAATAACATTAATGCTTATGCAGAATTATAAAACTACATCCCTTTCCCTTATCCCCTTATATCCTTCCCTTCAATCCCCTGGTTGGACTTGATGGACGTATGTCTTTTTTCAACCATACTAACTATGTAACTATAGGAAAAAATAATTTTCTGTAGAAACAAAAGCATCTGAATCTATAGGGTTCAAGAATTAGAAGAAGTTGCTTGTAATCAAAAGAAATCATGTTATATAGTAGGCACGAACTGTGGCCATATTGCTTTCTGTACATTCTGAACCAAACACATAGGTGTATGGGGATTTAATTAAATAAGTTGCAATGAGATTCGACTGGCTGTAGTTACCATTGTTATTACATCCCTTTTGTTTATCATCATTCTTATCATTGTTTTTAAAGCCCATAGATGCTACCCTTTGTGCCATTTATGTCTCCACAGTTTACAGTTAGAGTTATTACACAACAATGCTTTATTGCCAGTAACATCAGACTTGACATCATGAAAACCCCATGTAATGAAAGAATCAAAAGTTATTTCCTGTACTTCACCTTTTCCCTTCAAACAAAATTGAATTTAGTACAACTACTTATTTAAACCTACAGATTTTTTAAAGAAATTAACCTGGAACCCCCATGCAATGCCTGAAGCTAGTGCAAACGGTTGTTAATGAAAAAGTGGGGTCCCATGGTAAGAAGTTGGATGCTTTTATACCATCATACTATTTAATTGCAATTAATGAGAAGTTCCATTTTAACAGTGTTTGCTCATTGTGTGATTCTGAATAAATAGTTTAGTTTTAGTGCCTTATGGCCCAGGCGGACAAGACTCTCCTAGTAAAAAATCTTGTTTCTGAGAGGAGATAATGAATATGCCTTCACACAGCGGACATAGGGAGAGTAGCTATTTGGTCATAGCTCATGCTGCTTGCATACAAATTGTAGTCCTAGCACATACAATATCTCTCATAAAGGAACCCACTCCTCACATTTTGTACATTTTATATCATTTTATTATTTTTTTTATTTTTTTTTATCTTTTCATGTGACAACTGTAAAGAAATGACCCTCTGCCTGTATAACAGTGTTTAATGGCGTGTCCCCTCAAAATAACTCAACACACAGCCATTAATGTCTAAATCTTGGCAACAAAATGAGTACACCCCTAAGTGGAAATGTCTAAATTAGGCCCAATTAGCTATTTTCCCTCCCTGGTGTCATGTGACTCAGGTATGAATGGGGAGCAGGTGTCTTAAATTTGGTGCTATCGCCCTTACAATCTCTAATACTGGTTACTAGAAGTTCAACATGGCACCTCATGGCAAAGAACTCTCTGAGGATTGTAAGTAAAAAGTATTGGTCCTCTACATAAAGATGGTCTAGGCTATAGGAAGATTGTCAAGACCCTAAACTATGCTGCAGCATGGGTGGAAAGACCATATAGCGGTTTTACAGACAGGTTCCACTCAGAATAAGAAGAGGAAAGAAGGAAACTCACGGCACTCGTTCTGTAGGTAGGGATCTAGGTAGGGATCTGTAGAAGCGGCGTTTGCCGCAAAACGGATGTTGTCCCGTCTCTTCTCCCCCTCCCGATATCTTTACATACCTCTATCGGGAATAAAGATATCCAAGTGCATCCAGAACGAGTGCCCTGAGTTTCCTTCTTTCCTCTTTTTATTGGACTTTGTGTTTCACTGTTATCACTGAGCACCGTAGAAACAGATGCCTCCATAGCATTGAGTAGTGGACACAAGCAAGCAGATTCTCAGACGCAAGGTGTATATACCGGGTGACGTAGCAGTGCCGACTGTGCTTCTCTCTACTATCCACTCAGAATAAGCCTCACCATTGTTGACCAAAGTTGAGTGCATATGCATCATATCTAGAGGTTGTCTTTGGGAAATAGATGTACCATATTATTATTATCATTATTAAAAGTACTTTAGTGCTCTCCTTCACTATACTGTACTAATAGATGCCTATACTAATATGTGCAGAATAAATAAAGTGGTATATTGAAATAGGCCATTAAATTATAACAATGAAAGAAAGATCAAAAGTGGAAATTCATTGATGTGTAAGAGAGGCAAAATTTATTAATTATATATATTATAACAACCACAATATATTACAGTAAACGTTAGAACCTGTTCAATAAATGTAAAGCATTAAATATGGTGATTCATTGTTTTACCAATTCACCAAATGAATTGCCATAGAACCTACTCGCTACTTTTGGGTTATTTTTTATCCTGCATCTAGATATATCCACTTCAGTAAAACTCATCATGCGCAAAATGTTATTTATCCTGATTCTTTTCTGACTGCCATCAAAGAAAAGGGAAATTATTCAGATATTTTCTCCTGCCAAACATCTGCTTTCTTTCATAAAATCACATCTTTTCAATGTGTCCAGAATAGACAATCGGGCCTGAAAGTTGTGACTCTGTTACTAAGTAACCGAGATGCCAAAACCTCAGCTTTGCTTGATGATATGGAAAAGGTCAATTAATGTTGCAGGCCTGTCTTCATAAATATGTTACAGCAATACGCACATTTTTTTTTTTACTTTTGTAATACATCGCAATAAGTTGTTTTGGTATGTATATTGTATTTCTCATATTTTAATAAAAGCATAACTAAGACTAGAGGGGATGTCAAATGCAAGACTAAAGTATATTGAGAGGAAAAAAATCAGCAAAGAAATCATCTGAATGCTGACTATCCTGCTGTGCCGCCCCAGGCTCTTACACATTTCCATTGAGTTATTTTATGATCAGGCCAGTATGTTATTGAAATATTATCTCTTTAGCCTTTCTCATTCTGGTAAGAAATGACAGTCTCAAAACAGTAATAGACACAGGGAACAAAATGTGAAGCTACGAATAAAGCATAGCTTGGTCAGAGAAGAACGGCGTTGCCTAGTAGAAGTAACACTTGACTACTGTTTGTAGAATGTCTCTGGCGCGTGAACTTAATGGCATCTGTGAGTTACCAGTTAGCGTGGAGCACTGTAATTATCATGTAAATGGCATTAATGGGAGTCCACAGAGAACAAACACATTGTATTAAAACTCCATTAACAGCATCTCTAGTTATGTGTGAACAAAATAAGTTCTAATTAAAAATGTTCATTAATTCCATAATCTCAACTATTTTACTTGTGTTGCTATGTGACGCTTTCAATAGGGTGTTCAAACTACTATTAAACCAGTGCTAAGTAAAAAAAAAATGTTTTTCTTCTTTTACATCCACTTTTCCCTTTATCCAATTTTGTTTGAGAATTAAAGAACAAAATCATCCATATGTGTCAGAAAATAAGCCAGAAGATAAGCCATCCCCCCTCCCCTCTCATTATTCTGTTTCAACGTGTAAGATAACTGGCTGCAGTAGGAGCCTCCCCCCACTGCTCTGTCTACTATAGGAGACAAGGAGAAATAAACCCTGCCTACTTAGTAATGGCCCATTACCAGGGCCATAACTTGTAGATTCTCGGCCCCAATGCAGAATCTCTAATGGGGCCAATGTTTACCATGTGCCATTTATACTACTGCTGTCTTCCTATAAGGCAAAGATACCTTGGGCCCCCTCAGCCACAGGGCCCCATTGTGACTGCTACCTCTTCACGTCTCTAAAGTTACGCTTCTTCTCATTCACCCAGTCATTTGCCAGAAGAAAAAAAAGAAGAATTCAGAAGAAAATACCTTAATTTTTGCAAGATGTCTACACAGCAGTTTGTTTCAGGAGATGCAGAAGATCGTGCAGACTGACAAATAGTGTTAGCCATGTTTATTTTCTATTTACTTGTATAATCTAATATGTTGGTTTAGTGTTCCTTTTAAGCAATTTGGTATATCTGTTATTTTTATGTCAATGAAGGGCTTACACCTCTTCTTCCATTTTGTTTGCAGTCATCTTCAGAGAAATACTTCCTAAGTATATCTCCAATGGAAACCTTTGTTGTATGCCACTATGTCGGTATACAACAGCATATGTCCCCCTAGGCCAGTGTTTCCCAACATTTTTTGGCTAGGGTAATCCTTTGAAAAAAAAAAGAACATCAATTTATCTGTGGGGGTATGTAGATTACAGTGCTGCTTTATACAGTAACTCACACCTGACGTCTTCTAAAATCAACATTGTTTCCTTCTCTTCTGCATCTGGTCCGGGCCATCATGACCATTTCTTCCAGCCACAATTCTTCACAGTTAAACCTGCTAAATAAACCTATTAGGCTTCGCACTTTACCAGCATCAGCCTCCAGATTCCCCTTTTAGAAGTGAGGAGGAATACAGGGGCGTACAGGTTTAAAGGGGTAACAGAGGGGTGTAGAAAGTTGTACATGGGTGACAGAGGAGTGTACATGGGTGAAAGAGGGGTGTTGAGGGTGTAGAGGAGTGTACATGGGTGGGGGTGTACAGGGGGGACAGAAGGTACATGGTGACAGATGGTTGTAGAAGAGTGTATGGGTGACGGGGCATAGGGGGTGACAGAGGGGTTTACATAGGTGACAGAGGGGTGTAGAGGAGTGAATATGGGTGACAGAGCGGTGTTGGGGGTGTAAAGGAGTGTGCATGGGTGACAGAGGGGTTTACATGGGTGACAGAGGTGTGTAGAAGAGTGTACATGGGTGACATGGAGGTGTAGGGAGTAAAGAGGGTTGGACAGGAGTGACAAGGTGGTAACAGAGGGTGGACGGGGTGACAAGGTGGTAACAAGAGGGGTGGACAGGAGTGACAAAGGGACAGAGGGGTGAATGGGGGGGTAAATTGGGGGGTGGTCAGGTGGACATGGATGACGGGAAAGTGGACATAGGGTAACAGAGGGGTGACAAAGGGGTGACAAGGTGGTAACAGAGGGATGGACAGGGATGACAAAGGGACAGAGGGGTGGTGAACATGGGTGACAGGGGCGGACAAGGTGGACATAGATGACAGGAAAGTGGACAAGGGTGAAAGGTGGGTAACAGAGGGGTGGACAGGGGTGACAAAAGCGACAGAGTGGTGAATAGTGGGGGTTGGACATTGGTGGGTAGTCAGAGGGGTGGTAGATTGGGGGGTGGTCAGAGGGGTGGTGAACATGGGTGACTGGGGTGGACAAGTTGGTCTGTAGATGGGTCTTCTTCCCTTCTGGGGAGAATTTTGGCTTGGCATAAATCCCAATCAGTTTCTGAGACTTCGTCACTGAAGCCAGAGCTGATCTTAGGGCACGCTACCTGAGAAGGTGGTGTGATGAGCTGCTTTGCATATTCCTTACCCAGAAAGCCCGCAGAGTGCTAATGGCCTTTTTGAATCTCTGTTCTACACCGGAAGCGGTGCTCCTCCCTTGCCCCTGTATATATGGTCTGTATTTTAAACCATCTTTTGCACTTAATACTCGATACTCTATAATGAGATTTTTAGAATTTATTGCAAATGACCCTTTGCTATGGCTAGTAAAGTGCTGATTTCACAGATCAATGCAATAGCTATGTATTGCAATGATGTGTGTAAGCAATCTAATGACTGCTTATGAAAGTCCCCTAGAGAGACTTAAAAAAAGTAAAAGTTTTTAACGTTTTTTAAAAATACAAAAATATAACCCCCTCATAAAAAAAATTCAATCACCCTCCTTTTACCATTTGTCTATTATTCTAATGTAAACAAAAAAAAAAAAAAAAAAAAAATATCTTTGATATTGCCACATGTGGAAATGTCCACACTAATAAGGATAATCTTATTGAACCCCATGGTGAACTGCGTAAACAAATATAAACCCTAAATAAGAAAATGCCAGAATTTCTGATTTTTTGTTATATCAAGTATGGGGAAAAAAAAATTAACACAAAGTGTCTATTCAAAAGATGTACTGATAAAAACTACAGATTATTGCTCAAAAAATCAACCCCTTCACAACTCCGTAGATGAAAAAATAAAAAACTTATATTGGTCAGAACAGGACAATTTTGCATTACTTAGAAAAAAAAGTTTGAATGTTTTTTAACAATAATGTAGAAGCAAAGGCAATCAGGCACTGGTGCACTCCGCTAGTCAAAGGGTTAAACTCCCTACACACTGGATACACAGAAGGAACCTCCTCGAGGGTGCAGACCAGGTTTGGATAAGCAGTATAACTTCAATACAACAGAAAAATAAGTCACACTCACCCGATTGTAGTGAAGTTCAGATTCAATCTTTATTCAACGTGCAGATGTACAGTGAAGCACATGCGGGGAGGGAGAGGAGACACTCTCAGACACGGGGGTATACCACAGAAGGCTACTAGTTTCACATCATGGAGACGCTTCTTCCGGCCCAGGTAAGTAGAAAAGCAGAACAAAAATATATGAATTGAGTATTGCTGTAATTTTAACAAACGCAACAGAAAATGAAAACTACCAGGCACTGCTGAGTGTGTACAAGCTCCAATGGAAAAAGTCTAATGATAGAACATCTGCTGCTGGGGAATGGGATGAATGGAGGTGCGGCTTCAGCACAGCTTTTTTGTGTAACATACATTTGACCCTGTTCACATGGTTTTCTATCTATAAAATGATCACTACCTGTGGGAGGAGACGCACACACCTGGCCGGAAGAAGAGTCGGCTGACGCGAAACTAGTTGCCACGCACTCCGTGTGCCCCTGCGTCCTGAGAGCGGCTGCTCTCTCTGACCGCACTTTGGTATTGCCTTTTTCCTACTTATGCTGCTCCATCTGCTTTATGGAATAAAGATGTTACTTCTGGGATCTACAATGTGGTGAGTGCAATTCTTTCACCTTTCTACTGCCATTGAAAGTTACCATTGCTGTAATTTTATTGACCTGTAGAATAGCATGCCAGTTTTATCAATAAACGTTATTTACAATTTAAACCCACAATTTCTTTTCAGTTTTATAGTATGTTAAATGAAGGTAACCTGAATTTTTAGGAGGATAGAACAGGCAATAATGGCAACTCTGGCATTGTGTTTTTTTTTTTGAACAGTGTTCAATGTGCTTGTTTAATAAAGTGGTCTGTTTAAAGTTTAGATCTTTATGGGCACAGATACACCAATTATGTGAACTATTTATTTACATAAGAAAACTATTTTTACTGTTACAGATCAGAAATAATGGGGTTATCCAGGAAAAAACTTTTTTTTATATATATATTAACTGGCTCCAGAAAGTTAAACAGATTTGTAAATTGCTTCTATAAAAAAATCTTAATCCTTTCAGTACTTATGAGCTGCTGAAGTAGAGTGGTTCTTTTCTGTCAAAGTGCTCTCTGATGACACCTGTCTCGGGTACAAAGTGCTCTCTGATGACACCTGTCTCGGGTAGAGTAGAAGCAAATCCCAATAGCAAACCTCTTCTACTCTGTGCAATTCCGAAGACAAGCAGAGATGTCAGCAGAGAGCACTGTTGCCAGACAGAAAAGAACCACTCAACTTCAGCAGCTGATAATTATTGGAAGGATGAAGATTTTTTTAATAGAAGTAATTTACAAATCTGTTTAACTTTCTGGAGCCAGTTGATATAAAAAAAAACATTTTCTTGGAATACCCCTTTAAGTATTTTAACATGACTTTTTCTTATACTTTTTAAAATTATAAAAAAAATAAAATGATTGGTCTCACCAGGGGACTTAATGATTTAGTCACTTCAAATACTGCACAGTTGTTATAATTTATAAAGTTATATATATATATAACATATAAAGTTAACGGGGAGGAGGGTATGTTCATGTGAATATTATTTTCTGGGTAGTATAGAGGGTATAGTCTAATCAGATTTGCCTTTTTGTCTCAGTTCCACTGTTTTCGTTACAGTATTCTCTGTATGCAAAAGTGTAGTCAACTATGGTATTATGTACGCCATAAAAAGGATAAATGTTACATTCCATAATTTTTTTGTTTTATAATGGAAGTCTATGGGAAATAGCCTCTGCTGTATGGCATACTTCAGTACACACTTTAGTCCTTTTCGAGCATATAATTTATACAGGAAACAGAAACAAAAACACAATGCAAATCCACCCTCTTCTACATCAAGCTGTTTCCGACTCTTCCAAAGAACAGCTGATGTATTGGCTTTGCAGGATGGAGCCTTGTTATGGAACAATTTTTTTTTCATGTCTGCCATAAATTTTCAAACAGATTGAGATGCGGACTGTTTGCTGACCATGTCATTGAATGCCTTTCCTTAAGAAAAGCTTAAAAGGTGTACTCCACTCCCCAGAGTTCAGAACATTTAGTTCTGAACGCTGGTAGTAGGCTTTGGGTGTTGCCACACCCCCTTGTGACATCACGCCTCGACCCTCATGGCGCCACACTCTACCCCTTCAATGCAAGTCTATGGGAGGGGGCGTGACAGCCGTCATGCCCCCTCACATAGACTTGCATTGAGGGGGGCGGGGTGTGGCATCACGAGGGGGCATGGTGACCCCAAAGCCCGCTCTCAGTGTTCGGAACTAAATGTTGGGGAGTGACGTACCCCTTTAACACTCTTTGCTCTGCAGCAAGAAACATTATCTTCCTGAAACAAGTATTTCATACCTGTGCATTGTCAGTTGAGGTACAGATTACCATCTCCACTCGTCCTTTACCTGACATGTAATGCAATATCATAAATGAATGGAGAAATTCATTTTTTAATACTTCATAAGAACAGCACTAGACAAACGTCCCGGCATCATCTCCTTGGCCAATGCATCTTGGTGTTTCATCACTGATCATCCTTTTCCGTGCTTCTCTTTATCGCACGGTCGCCATACTTTCTTCTGTTGATGTTTCACCGCTGTGTTTTGTTTAGCTGATTTGTTATAGTACTGTCATAAAGATTGACTCTTGTTTCTGCCCATTTGCTTTTCATTGGTTTTGTTGCAAATGTTATATTTTTCAGTCAAAAACAGGAAATCAGTGCAAATCCAGGAGTCCATGAACCTAGGCTGGGAGAGTTATCACTGCTTTGCAACAGCTACAGTGTCTGGTGATGCAACTCAGATGAAATTACACAAGGACTAAGATGTGTTGTGTTGATACAAGATTGTGGAGTAATTGGGAAGAGATATGCCACTGGATCAAATGATGTCATCAGTGTGCCTGTTGCATAACAACACTGTATTCTCACCAAATGGACACAGAAGGACGTCACTGTTAAGGTAAGCAGTAAGTCCAGTGCTGACAGCCCTGTTGATTGCCACCCCTTTTAGGGCATCTCACACTATGTACCCTAAAAATAAGAATTAGGACCTTTCTTAAAAACATCCCTCTATTGATAAAGATCAGTGGACCCACACAGGTTAGGACATGGCTGCACGGAATTAAATGAAACCAAACCATTAGAGGGAGCAGGATTTTCCAGACCATAGGAGCAAGGCAGGACCTGGGCTTTGCAATATTTGTTGACGAGGAGCAGTGCCACAGGAGAAGTAAAAAATAGCTTGTATGTGTTGTAGTAGTGGGATCCCCAGCAAGGAAGCCAACCATTAGGCCAATCAATCTCAGGATTAGGTGTACACAACACAATTGAATGAGAGACTGACAGTATGATCAGGAGACATCCTCTTCAGGATAAGACTGAAAATCATTCCTAGACTTATCAGGAACAGGTTGTACTGTGGATGCCGTAGAATCCAGTAAAACAGAAAAGACAATAGCCAAATGTGGGAAACAATAAAAATGATCTTTTGTTCTCTTGAAGCAGACATCCACCACACAAGACTTGGCATCGCCACTGCATTACCATAGAATAGGAAGGCAGTATGCAGGCCCAGAAACTTGACAATAACGTTCTTGGACTAAACATAGGCTGGAATTGAAGAGATTGCTGGAGTCAATACAGGAACTTGACCAGATGGTTCAGGGGCAAATGGAATAGGTTCAGATAAGACTTGGAATTTGGAATTTAGGTCCACAGGCAAGTGGATCCCATGTATAATTGAGGTGTTTGAGGTATCAATTAATTATATGTTATTGTGATTTTTATTTATGCAATTGCTCTTTCGAGTTCCATCTTTTGGTATGATATACTAATAGTACTGGTTAACAATTGGCTGTAGCTGTAACATTTTGTTTGGGCTAGAGTGCCATATAATTAAGTTACCATCATCATAACTTGCTATTGCCATACTTTTATCTGATACTAGTAGAGTGGTACCTTTCCGTGTTTTGGGGATGCATTTTTATTATGGGTTGTAGGGCAGAGTCTTTGTCTTGTGGAACATATTATTTGTGTTTCAATAATATTTTGGATTTTTGTAATAAGTGGTTATCGAGTAATTATTTTGCGGGGTAGCATTTATAGGTTTACACTTGTGTAATGTCATTTGGACGGGGGGTGCGGCCCGCACTGGGTGACACCAACCTAATGGGGTGACACCAAGATGCTCCGCAGCACCCACCCACCCCCTCCCCAGCTACACCGACACCCCCCACCTGCGCTGTGCGCCTGTCCGTCAGCACCCCCCCGCCTTCCTGCGCTGTGCGCCTGTCCGTCAGCACCCCCCCCGCCTTCCTGCACTGTGCGCCCGTCCGTCAGCGCCCCCCCGGCCTTCACCTGCGCTGTGCGCCTGTCCTTCAGCAATTCCTCACCGGCCTTCACCAGCACTGCGCCCGGCGGCCTCCACTCCCACGTCGCATGGCCGCGTAGGAGGACGTCACTGACGTCACTCGCAGAGCGCCCGGAGAGAAGGATCGCTGCGCTGGATGGGTGAGTGTGTGTGTCTGTCTCTCTTTCTGTCTCTGTCTGTGTGTCTCTGTCTGTGTGTGACTCTGTGTGTGTGTTTGTGTGTGTGACTCTGTGTGTGTGTGTGTATGTGACACTGTGTGTGTATGACTGTGTGTGTGAATGTGACTCTGTGTGTGTGTGTGTGTATGTGACTGTGTGTGACTGAGTGTGTGTGTGTGACTGTGTGACTGAGTGTGTGTGTGTGTGTGTTTGTGCGACTCTGTGTGTTTGTGTGACTGTGTGTGTGTGACTGTGTGTGTCTGTCTGTGAGTGTGTGTCTCTCTGTCTGTGGGTGTGTTTGTGTGTGTGTGTGTCTCTCTGTGTTGTATGTGGTTTTTTTTTGTGGTGGTGGTGGTGGTGGTGGGGGGGGGGGTTTGAACCAGCGATCTAATGTGGGGAGACTTTGACCCATTGTGGGGAACCTGCATGGGAACCTGCGGCCTAATGTGGAGAAACTACTACCAAATGTGCGGAGTCTATGCTACCTAATGTGGGGAGTCTATGCTACCTAATGTTGGGAAACTGCTACCTAATGTGGGGAATCTGTGCTACCAAATGTGGGGAGTCTATGCTACCTAATGTGGGGAATCTGTGCTACCGAATGTGGGGAATCTATGCTACCTAATGTGGGGAAACTGCTACCTAATGTGGGGAATCTGTGCTACCTAATGTGGGGAGTCTATGCTACCTAATGTGGGGAAATTGCTACCTAATGTGGGGTAACTGGTACCTACCTAATGTGGGGGAACTGGTACCAAATGTCGGGAATCTATGCTGCCTAATGTGGGGAAAATATGCTACCTAATGTGGGGAAACTGCTACCTACCTAATGAGGGGGAACTGCTGCCTACCTAAAGTGGGGGAACTGCTGCCTACCTAATGCTCCCCCCCCTGGCAGTAGCACCCTCATCATCCACCAGGAACACCCCCCCCCCCCAGCACTAGCACCTCCATCAGCAGATCCTGATGGTGGATGATGGGGGTGTTCCTGCCAGGAGGATGATCCTGTCGATGGATGATGGGGGTGATACTGCCAGTGGGGATTGCCAGTAGCACCCTCATCATCCTCCAGCAACACCCCCCCCAGTAGTAGCACCCCCATCATCCACTAGCAACACCACCAATACCCCACTCCCGTGGTAATAGCATCAGCTAACGGATGTTGAGGGGTGTTACTGCGGTTGTGGTATTATATTCAGAGGGTGCACTGTATGGCTACGTTATATTCAGAGGGCGCAGTTTGTGGTAGTATTATATTCATAGGGCGCAGTGGGTGGTGGTATTATATTCAGAGGGTACAGTGTGTGACGGTATTCATGGGTACAGTATATGGCAGATTTATATTCAGAGGGTACAGTATGTGTTGGTATTATATTCAGAATGTACAGTGTGTGGTAGTATTATATTCAGTGGGTACAGTGTGTGGCGGTATTATATTCAGAGGGTACAGTATGTGTTGGTATTATATTCAGAATGTACAGTGTGTGGTAGTATTATATTCAGTGGGTATGGTGTATGGAAGGTTTATAATCAGAGTATAGTGTATAGTAGTATTATATTTAGAGGATACAGTGTCTGGCAGGTTTATAATAATACTTGTTTTCATATAGAGGATGAGAATGCGCTGACATAGTGAGGAGTCATCTGGGCGTCACATTCTGCAGAGAGAAGTTTTAGCTGGACCAGGTGGTATGTACCATCTGAATTAGATAAGGAAAGACTATAGAGAAGACGTCACCTGTAGTCACTGATATCATTGTCCTCTCTATGTCCTATCAGAGCTGTAGTCGCTTGTCAGTTCTACAGTTATGGTGAGTGAAACTACAACTCCCAGCATAACCTCACCACTTCTCAAAGGGGTACTCTACTGGAAAACATTTTTTTTTTAATCAACTGGTGCTACAAAGTTAAACAGATTTGTAAATTACTTCTATTTAAAAATCTTAATCCTCCCAGTACTTATTAGCTGCTGTATAAGAGATTCACAGGAAGTTCTTTTCTTTTTTAATTTCTTTCACTGTATGACCACAGTGCTCTGTGCTGACACCTCTGTCCATGTCAAGAACTGTCCATAGTAGGAGCAAATCCCAATAGCAAACCTATCCTGCTCTGGACAGTTCCTGACATGGACAGAGGTGTCAGCAAATAGCACTGGGGTCAGACTGGAAAGAACTCCAAAACTTCCTGTGGAGCATACACCAGCTTATAAGTACTGTAAGGATTAAGATTTTAAATAGAAGTAATTTAAAAATCTGTTTAACTTTCTGGCACCAGTTGATATAAAAGAAAATGTTTTCCAGTGGAGTACACCTTTAAGTAATTCTGGGAGCTGTATATTTAAATGGGGAAAACTTCTTTAATACTTTCCTATTCTGTGGCAACTGGTATATCTGATTATTATACTGGAATTTCTCACAATGCGCTAAAACAGTGGTGTCTGTCCCAACAGGCTAAAAACTTACTGAGGGGGGGGGGGGGGGGAGGTATGGGGGTGACACCATTTTCTACCGCACTGGGTGACACCAGCCCTAGCAACGCCACTGAGCTGTGCAACTAAGACAAGAGGACAAAGGAAATGATCTGTGGTATACTTGCACTCAGGCAAGAGTCTGGTGGACCTTGCCAAAAATGTCATCTGGATTGAATGCATCATTAGTGCGTAACAATGCAACACACACCAAGCGGATGTTGGACGATGTCGCTGGAGGACTTAATGGTAAGTACAGTGCTGTTGATGTAATGAGGTCTGTAAGCACGGCCTTTTAACTGTAGGCTTATTTGCATGTTTGAACTTTAGAAATAGAAATGACAACATGATTCCTTAACTTTTTCTTCAACAATAAGTGATTCCATAACTTTTTCCTCTAATTTACTTTTATTTGATTGGGGCATTTGTCATGAATCCAGAATGTTCAGCTATTTAACATTGTTGTGTAAGATAACTGTGATTTGTATATTAGCTACAAGGCAAACAAGCTGGGTGTACATCTTCTAAGTGTTGTGAATGCATCATCCCCTCTGCCCCCCCCCCCCACCCCCAGATGGTTTAGCACAGAAATACTATTTGAAGCATCAGCAATTATTCCGCCGTTGTATTATCTAGCATAACTAAGTAATACGAGTTTTGTATTCAGTAACCATTTTATTCTTTAGCTATAGTGCAAGGCTTGATGTTTTGGTTTTCCATATTAGAGCGTGTGCTAATGTGTTTGTCAATAAGTCAGTCCATTTGGTGTGGGAGTTTTCTATGCAGATTTTCGATAGTTTGTCATATAAATGAACTGTTCATGCCTCGTTTCTTGGAGTTTGCAGCGTTTGTGATCATTGTATCATTTACACAGCACAAATAGAGCAGCCGAGCAGATGTTGCATTCTTCCTTCGAAACGATTTACAGTGAATCATTTTAGCCTCTGTAAAATTTTTACTTAATGGAGTCCTGGCATTTCTGATGAGCTGGGTGCTTAATTTTATAGAATAACCTATCGAACAAGCTGTTCTTGGACATTCCCATCTCAACTAAATGTTAAAAGTATTAAAATTCACATTAGCGTACAAAGAAATTTTGCATGGGTAATCCTTCAATACAGTGTTTTATGGGTCTATTAGCTGCACAGCAGCTGGTGACATGATGAATTTAATCCATTAAAATATTCAGTAAGAGGTTTAAAAGTCATCTTTATCAAACATAATCATGCTGCAGGGAAAGTGAACTTCTCATAGGGCAAGAAGCAAGGTGCTGGCTTCACACTAGCAGGTGGAAGAAGGGCTACTATGAATATATATACTGTATATATACAGCAGAGATGAACAGCTTTAAACTAATAAAACTTTACTACTACCTTTTGTATGAACTAAAAATGGCCAATTTTTTCTGCAAATGTTGTCCAGCCTGTAAAATATGAATCTAAAATATATGTATTATTTTAACAGTAGTGTTGGTTAATATGTACATAAAAGTGATTTAGGTAAAGGGGTGTTCCCATCTCAGAGAATCATGGCTGTGATGGTAATATCCAAAAGGATGTGGACTCTTCTCTGCTGATTCTATAACTCCAATTCACTTCTACGGGAGATATCGAAATGAAGAACAGCGCGCTTTGCTTTCTCCAAAATCCTATCCTTTTCTGGGTGCCATGTTCTAAAGGGAGTTGGCCCTTGGGACAGGTTTTTGGGACAGGTGTGTGTCTCGCAGATATCACAAATTCCAGAAATATGAATACTTTTTAGTTTTTTTCCTTAGAGGCCAGAGATTAAACAGAATATCCAGCAATAGAATAACAGAGTTATTTTCTTTCAAACACATTACCATGCCTGTCAACTGGTTGTGTGTGCTACAACAACTTGGCTCCATTCGCTTCAATGGAATTGAGCTGCACTACCACATACAACCTGAGGAAAATGTGATGCAATTTTTAAAGAAATCGGCTGTGTTTTTCTAATGCTGCATAACCCCTTTAACATAGAAACATAGAATGTGTCGGCAGATAAGAACCATATGGCCCATCTAGACTGGCCAATAAGATGTCAGAGCAATGCAAGGTGGAAACTCTGGTGTTATAAAAATGAATTTCTTGTGTTGGAGGGACATGGAATAATTGATACACGTCGTGAAAGGGTCTTATTTCAGATACTGATATTCTTGGATTAAGGGGAAGCAGGGATGCAAGGAGGTAAGTTATTCTATTATTCAAATTGTGGATGTGCGTCTGTGTTTCTTTTTCTCTATTTTTGTTTTACAATTGTAGTCTGTCCCCTCTTTCATAGCCAGCACTCTTCTCCACCCATTCGGCCCAGGCGTTTTTAATTAGCAAAAGACTGCATAAGGGTTTCCGCCCAACATTCTCCCAGCACTCTGGCAGGGAGCACTTGGTAGGTTTTCCCATTGGTGTGATTGCACTGCGGTGGTCATTGTTACTGTGATGCTTTGTCTGTGGGGCGGTGTGGCCTGGAGCCAGCACTCTGGCAGGGAGCACTTGGTAGGTTTTCCCATTGGTGTGATTGCACTGTGGTGGTCATTGTTACTGTGATGCTTTGTCTGTGGGGTGGTGTGGCCTGGAGCCAGGGTCTTGGTCGGGCAGCAGTCGGGCTGCCCGGCCACTGGGTTGCTCCCCCTGTGGGCATGATGTTGCAGTGGTGGTGGCCGCCGCTCTGTGCTACACCAATGTTGGGTTAGGGACCCACTCTAAATAGGTGGCCCAGACGTGGCGAGTAAGCTTGTACTTTTTAATCAAAATGTATACTAACAACCTGTTAGTGTTTGAATTTATGCTGAGAAGCAAGTAGATCAAAATACAAATTGTGGATGTGCGGCTGTGTTTCTTTTTAAAGGGGTGCTCCGGTGGAATTTATTTATTTTTTTAAATCAACTGGTGCCAGAAAGTTAAACAGATTTGTAAATTACTTCTATTAAAACATCTTAATCCTTCCAGTACTTATTAAGGATTCTTTTTTTTTTAAACACAGAGCTCTCTGCTGAAACGAGCACAGTGCTCTCTGCTGACATCTCTGTCCATTTTAAGAACTGTCCAGAGTAGGAGAAAATCTCCCAACATATGCTGCCTTGGACAGTTCGTAAAATGGACAGAGATGTCAGCAGAGAGCACTGTGCTCGTGATGTCAGCAGAGAGCACTGTGTTCCAAAAAGAAAATAATTTCCTCTGTAGTATTCAGCAGCTAATAAGTACTGGAAGGATTAAGATTTTTTAATAGAAGTAATTTACAAATCTGTTTAACTTTCTGGCACCAGTTGATTAGAAAAAAAGTTTCCCACCGGAGTACCCCTTTAACAATTTTTGTTTTACAAGTTATTCTATTATGTTCACATGTCAGAATCTCCATGCAGACTTTCTACAGACTGTGGGCATGACATGCCGGTGCTAGGACTGCTCAGGGAGGTGCTATTTCATAGACGGCAATGCATTTTGTGCGGAGTCCGCAGAAAGAATAGACATGTCCATCCTTTCTGCGAACACTGGCATTTGAACTTTCATGCCAGATGTTTCAGGCCTGGAAATTCTTCTATGTGCACAGCGCATGATTTCAATGGGATTCTGCTGCTGTGTAATCTCTGTGCGGAATTCCGCACTGAAAATCTGCCATGTTAATATAGCGTAACAGTATGTTCTTCTACTAGCTATTATATTGAACCTTAGGGATCAATGGTGGAACCCATGTGTTAGGCACCAAGAGAGCTTGTAACAAGTGTAACCAGGTGTCCACATATAGACACCAGGGGGGAGATTTATCATTGAGTTTACCACTTTTTCTTGAGTATTTTTTTGCGCACAAATTTGCGGTAACTTTCACTGCGTGTTTTTTGTGCGTCTTTTTTGATAGAGCAAAAAGCAAGTATTCTATTTTTTTGGGTACTGTGGAATGCATTCTACAGTGGATGCTAATTTATCCTGTGCGTTTTCTTTTTTGTTTAGATGCATTTTTTGCGCAAATAAAAATGTTTTTAATGCAAAAATACCCCATCAAAAAGGACATGTAGGAAACTGTTCTATTGAGACAGCCAGGGGATGCAGGAGCCATCCCTCAACACTGCTAAACTACAACTACTCCCATCATGGGATAGAGTCTGTCACATGTTGGGAGTAGTTGTAGTATTGCAGTGCTGAGAGACAGCACTTGCACATCTCCCCCGGCTGCAGGACTATTTTGGGACAGTAATGACTACTACTTCCATCACGGACAGACTCTGGCCTTTATGGGAGTTATAGTCCAGGGGCTGAGGGGCAGATCGCATCGGTTCATTCTCCACACTGTCATCATTCATAATCCCCGCCCGGGAGACGGGAGCTCCGATTGGTGAATAGCTATTCACCAATAAGAGCTCCTGTCTCTCGGTGGTGGGGATTATGAATTATGAGCGGTGTAGGAGCCAAGGGGCAGCGCAGTGTAGCCACATGTGCTGCCGGCTTTCACAGTTAATAAGTGCGGATTGCAGCGGGTTTCTGGAGAATGACCCGGTGAGATCTGCCCCTCAGCCCCTGTACTATAACTCCCATCATGGACAGAGTCTGTCCCATGATGGGAGTAGTTGTAGTACTGCAGCGCGCAGGGACTTTTAGGACTATTACTCCCACTACTACTACTGTTAACTTAATAAATGCGGATTGCAGCAGGTCTCAGCAGAATGACCTGCTGTGATCTGCACCTCAGCCCCTGGATTATAACTCCCATCATGGATGGAGTCTGTCCATGATGGGAGTAGTAGTCCTAAAAGTCCCACAGCCGGGGGATGTGCAAGTGCCATCCCTCAGCACTGCGGTACTACAACTACTCCCATCATGGGACAGACTCTTTCCCATGATGGGGAGTAGTAGTTCAAGGGGAGAGGGACAGATCGAGCTACACAGTCCAGGCCTGACTCTGTTCTCATCATGCTTTTACATAATGGGAACAGAGCCTTTCATGCAGTATGTTCCCAAACAGGGAGACTCCAGCTGTTGCTTAACTACAGCCCCCATGATGGGAGTTGTAGTTAAGCAACAATTGGAGGCTCCCTGTTTATATACACGCTGCATTATGTGCGCTCTCCCCAGGGGAGAGCGCAAAAAATGTACTGACCCATATTTCTTGTTTTTTGTCTCATTTCAGAGGACTAAGGCTGCATTCACACCTTGTTTTTTACATACGGGTGCTGGATTTTGGGGGAGGGGAAAACCGGGTGCTCCCGTACCCCAGCCGGATCAGCCCGGGACTCCATTTAATTTAATGAGCCGACCGGAGTCAAACGGTGATTCCGGTCGGCTCAGTTTTGACCCGTATGCGGTTTCCTGACCGGACCTAAAACCGTAGTATACTTTAGGTCTGGTCCAAAACTGCATACGGGTCAAAACTGAGCCGATCGGAGTCACCGTTTGACTCCGGTCGGCTCATTAAAGTAAATGGAGTCACAGGCTAATCCGGCTGGGGTACGGGAGCGCTCGATTTTCCCCTCCCCCAGCTGGATCCGGCACCCATATGTAAAAAACGAGGTGTGAATGCAGCCTAAGTCAGATTCAGTGGACTGCAACGATGACTAGACTTTTTTTTATTTCAATAAAAGGGTTAACGAGGGCTGTGGGGGAGTGTTTTTTTAAATACAAATTTTTTTCAATGTGTTGTGTTTTTTATAATTGAATTTTCAGGTTTAGTAGTGGAAGCCGTCTTCTAGACTGAATCCATTACTAAGCCAGAGCTTAGTGTTAGCCCCAAAATCAGCTAACGCTAACCTCCAATTATTACCCCGGTAACCACCGCCACAGGGTTGTCGGGAAGAGCCAGTACCAACAGGCACAGAGCATCAAAAATGGCACTCCTGGGCCTAGACGGTAACAGGCTGGTGTTATTTAGGCTGGGGAGGGCCAGTAACAATGGTCCTCGCCCACCCTGGTAACGTCACGCTGTTGCTGCTTGGTTGGTATCTGGCTGATACTTAAAATAGGGGCAACCTTATGTGTTTTTTTTTTTATAAATAAAAAACAAACGTGTGTGGTTCCCCCATTTTTTCATTATCAGCCAGATACCAACTAAGCAGCAACAGCCTAACATTACCAGGGTGGGCAAGGACCATTGTTACTGGCCCTCCCCAGCCTAAATAACGCCAGCTTGTTACCACATAGGCCTAGGAGTGCTATTTTTGATGCTCCGGGCCTGTTGATCCCGCCTCTTCCAGACACCCCTGTGGCAGTGGGTACCAGGGAGCAATAATTGGGGGTTAGCGCTAACTGTTTTGGGGCTAACTCTAAGCCCCAGCTTAGTTATGGATTCAGTCTACAAGACGGCTTCCACTACTTAGCCTGAAAATTCAATTGTAAAAAACACATTGAAAAAAATGTTTTATTTTTTTTTTTAAAACACTCCGCCACAGCCCTCATTAACCCTTTTATTGACATTTTAAAAACCGCTGTTCATGATCGTAATCTGCCAAATCTGACGTAGTCCTCCGCATTCACATATATGAAATGAGAAGAAAACAAAAACAATAAAACTACAACCATTTCTGTGATTTCTACACTATCAAAAAGCTGGTGTGAAATTTTTGATGTAAACTGGACTCTCACCCCTTTGAAAATATCATGTAAAGCAGACAATATACGTGGACATGCACACTTTTACAAAATGACGTGAACAGTGTAAACACACTGCACAAAGCTCTTTGAAAATGTGGTCGGTCTACTTTATAAAGATTTATGATTTTACTATTGCGCAGTTTTGTTCGGCACACACTGCTGCTCTAGCACTTCTAGCTATGAGAGCAGTGTACTGCAGGAAAATGCCACAGCTCTGTGAAGTGTAAGGTACAGAAGGAGTGCACGGTAGAGCGAGGGGGGCGTTTCTATATTTGCACAAAATTTATCAAAGGAGTGCACAACTTTTGTAAATCTTGAGCAAGAGTATAAATTAGACAATCAGTGTAAAGGGGTAGATCTGTGTCTACAATAGACACCTAATGCTAAATCTCCCCCTAGGTGTCCACACACAGACAAACTATACAGTGTATACACATAGTGACAGAGTGTCACAAGATCATGTTTTTGTTAATATATTGAATTTAGAGGCATGTTAAGAAAGGAGGAGAAGAAAAGTGGGGGGGCTCAACCCGATCATATAAACAAATGGGGTGCTACTCTGTGATGAAGGAAACACAATATCAATGGTAAGAAAAAGACATCACTGAAGAATAGCAGCACACCCGGTAATGCCAATAGAAATTCATTTTTTAGTACACTTCAGTACAAAAAAACAGATTGCACATACAGGGTTAGACAATTAAACCACACACATTAAAAACCATTAAAACCTGTCCGGTCCGTGCAGCGCATAGCAACGACGCAGGGGACGCACAACGGAGGCCTGAAGCAGTGCGGACTCGACCCCGGCAACAGGTAATTATGCAACCGGGGATGGGGGGAGGCAACGGGGCAGCGGCGCCGGCAATAGGTGCCGCTGCCCCTTCCCTCCCCCTGTCTGTCGGCGCCGCTTCTCTCCCCCTGGCTATCGGCGCCGGCAATGGCGCGCCGGCACCGATAGTCAGGGGGAGAGAACGGGCAGCGGTGCCGATAGCCAGGGGGAGAGAAGGGCTGGCAGCAGGGCTCTAGACCCCAGGGCAGGCAGGGGCAGAGAAGCCGGCAGCGCTGGCGGTCTCTGCACCTGCAAAGCCGCTGCAGTTCATTGATTTAAAGCTCCCGCTTTAAATCATTGAACTGCAGCGGCTTATCAGCGTATAACACGCAGGCAGACTTTAGGCTAAAAATTTTAGCCTAAAAAGTGTGTGTTATACGCCGATAAATACGGTACTTCCCCTTCTGCAGCTTCTTCCTGTGTCTCTTTGAGGGCCGGTTCACACTACAATTTGGCAAGACGGGAACCCGATACGGCTGGGGGAGCGAAAACCGGGATCTCCCATATCTCACCCTTACCCGGCCAATATGTAATGCATTTCAATGAGCCAACCGGAGTCAAACGCTGACTCCGGTCGGCCCATTTTTGCCCCATATATGGTTCTCTAACCGGACTTAAAACTGTGGTATACCACGGTTTTAAGTTCGGTTAGAGAACCATATACGAGGCAAAATGTGCCGACCGGAGTCAGTGTTTGACTCTGGTTGGCTCATTGAAATGAATGGGGTTCGGGCCTGATCCGACTTGGATACGGGAGCGCCCGGTATTCGCTCCCCCCAACCATATCCGGTTCCCGTACACTACAAACTATGTACACTAGTGTTAACCCAGCCTTAGAGTGAAGTATGTCAGAGAAACTGCCTCTGACCAGTTTGTCATTAGCTCTTCTCTGCTCTCCTGAAGAAACTTCTTACATGATTTTTGACCAAATCAAAGATGACATTTGAACTTTGAATAAGCTTAGAAGTAAGTCCAGGAGAGATAAGGAGACTAAACCCATCAAAACAGCTTACAAGACACTGCAGAAGGCTGTAGATGAGAATTTTTTTAAAGGGGTACTCCGGTGGAAAAAATAAATTTCAGATCAACTGGTGCTAGAAAGTTAAACAAATCAGAGCAATGTGACTACAGAACAAGCCCGTTCAAGCGCACCACACTACCAAACAAATCTAGCTAAGCAAAGCACTGTGCAGTGAGCTGGCCTCAGTGACCTGCATTACTGTGCTCCTGTTGCCACACCACAAATCCCAGCAGTGTGAATGCAGAACAACCCCATAGCTATCACAATGCAATACAAAACATGTTGCACAAAGCACTGTGCAGTGGGCTGACCTGTATTTTAACATAAATCTGCACTTCTAGTCTTGCAGCATCTTCATATTGGAGTACATGATGACAACTTTTACATCTGTTATTCCACCCTGACATGATTCATCAACAAATAGATGTATACCACCACCTGTACAACCAGTTTTATGCATACTTAAGTTGTGCCCTTTCTCTAACAGACACCATGAGCCCAGACCCCATGGACATCTTGGTCACCAGATTAGACCATTGGCCAAAACTTGCCCAGTTTGCCATTTGATTGTTCTGTCTTGTTCACCCTCTAGTGTAGTATCAGAGAGAGTGTTCAGTGCAGCAGGTGGTGAAGATCGCAGATAACACTGATCAGTGCTATGTCCTATGCATAACACTGAACAGTATTAGCAATCAAATGATTGCTATAGATAGTCCCCTATGGGGACATAAAAAGTATAAAAAAAAAAAAAAAAAAGGTTAAAAAATGTAAAAAACAAAAGTTAAAAAAATTGGAAAAATCCCCTCCCCCAATAAAAATGTAAATCATCCCTTTTTCCATTTTACCCCCAAAAAGCGTGAATAAAAATTATTTAATAAACATACTTGGTATCACCGCATGCGTAAATGTCCGAACAATCAAAATATAATGTTATGATCCTGTACGGTATTAAAAATGTTTTAAAATGTATTAAAAGTTTTATATATGCAAAATCAACAAAAAGTACAGATCATGGTTCAAAAGATGAGCCCTCATACTGCCGTTTATACGGAAAAATTTAAAAGTTATAGGTCTTCAAAATAGAGGGATTTTAAACTTACTAATTTGGTTAAAAAGTTAGAGATTTTTTTTAAGCGGTACAATAATAGAAAAGAAAATCAGAAAAAGGGGTGGCTGACAGGAAAAGTGGGCGTGGTCTCAGAAAAGAGGCGTGTTCCTGACATTTTCACAAAAAACACAACATATTTACTAAGGTTTCCACAGAAAATTATATGGATTTGAGCTGAGGAAAACCAGACAGATCAGAGCATGTGTAAAAAAAAGCAAAGTGTAGGGAAAGTGGAAAATGTAGGGAAACCTTGGTAAATACAGTGGAAAATAAATTGTAGGGAATTAAAACCCACAAAGAAACCTACACAACACTCTTAGTAAATGAGGGCCAATTTGTGTGTTTTTAAACTTTTTTTTTTTTTACACTTTTAGTCCACTTAGCGGACTTTTAGAAGGAATCATTTGATTCCTCATACAGATCAATGTGAGGTGGCGTCACTCCTGCTCCAGATTTGAAATAGTCGCATTTTTGGTATGTATATTATGGTTGCATTTTACATCTGTATGTAAGCAATAGTTGTAGCCGTGATTTGTATTTATACATTGTCCATATGTGGTAGCAGGTAGTGTCACCCTTTGTCTAGTCCCCCTCTGTGGGAGTTATCCCCATGTTTCCCTCCATCTTTTTAACATTGCATGTTTTTTAAGTGATTTCAATAATGAATACTTTTACATTCTGTTAAATGACTCCATAGTGTGTGTATTCTTTAAAGCAGGTTATATTTTAAGCCCTAGCCAGAAATCCCTTTTGTACTTAGTAGGTGTGTACCACATATATACTCTAGACAACTTTTAGTTAACTTTTCTGGTATATGTTGCTATTGTGTTCATCAACAAATAGATGTACACCACTTCTACAATCAGGTCTCTGACAGACACCATGAGCCCAGACCCCATGGACATCTGGGTCACCAGATTAGACCATTGGCCAGAACTTGCCTAGTTTGCAATTTAAGTGTTCTGTCTTATCCACCCTCCAGTGTTGCATCAGAGAGAGTGTTCAGCGCAGCAGGTGGTGGCATCACCCCTAAGTGAACAAGATTGTCAGCGAGCAATGTGGAAACATTCACTGTTGTTAAAATGAATCAGGCATGGATCAGTGAGGAATGTAAACTTCCTGTACCAGATGCCACTGATTAGATAGTAATACCACCATTGCTGTATGCTGGCTACAACTATCACTAGTCCACCACTGCATGGTGTTAGCTGGCAACAACTACCACCAGTCCACCACTGCCTGCTATCCACTGGCTACTACAATTATCACTAGTCCACTCACCACTGCCTGCTATTCACATCCACATTGGAACACTTGGAAAAATCCATTGCATCTTTACTCGCCATGCTCAAAACATCATTGTGTCTTCGGATACCACCATGTGCATTTTAACTCCCGCAGGCATCTGCCAACAACCAGGGATACTATATGCACCTTTATTTTGATGTTAAAAAGCATACAAGATCCACTAGTGCAGTATGTTTTTAAACAAGCTGTTAGTTACCATGGGTCACCGTAACTTTGACATTAATTTAGCCTTAAAATCACTTTAAAACTACTTGGATACATTCCTAGATGACCCGTTCTTAGGCAGTGTTATACAACTGTTTTGAGGGTATGTGCATTGCTTATTTCGTGTAGAATTTGTTCACAGCTAACCAAACTTTTTTGAAAAGTTCTGTGAGCCTGGCGAACTAAAAAATTGCTCATTTGTTCAGTATTGTGTATGATATTATCCGATTTAGAACAAATATTAAAATAGTTCATAAAAGGAGAGCTAGGCTTAAATGGGCACTGTCAGATTTAAAAACGTTTATATATTGTACATTTAGCAAAACATTAACTTTTCTAATATACTTCATGCAGAAATTTTATTTCCTTTTTATAGAAATACCGTATTTATCGGGGTATACCACGCACCGGCCTATAACATGCACCCTCATTTTATCAAGGATATTTGGGTAAAAAAAGTTTTTTACCCAAATATCCATGGTAAAATTAGGGTGCGTGTGCGCGCGTGTATACCTCGATACACCCCCAGGGAAGGCAGGGGGAGAGAGGCCGTCGCTGCCGGCTTCTCTCCCCCTGCCTTTCCTGGGGTCTAGAGCCCTGCTGCCGGCCCTTCTCTCCCCCTGGCTATCGGCGCCGCTGCCCGTTCTGTCCCCCTAACTATCGGTGCCGGCGCCCCATTGCCGGCGCCGATAGCCAGGGGGAGAGAAGCGGCGCCGACAGCCTGGGGGAGAGAAGGGGCAGCGGCACCCATTGCCGGCGCCGCTGCCCCGTTGCCTCCCCCCATCCCAGGCTGCATAATTACCTGTTGCCGGGGTGGGTCCGCGCTGCTACAGGCCTCCGGTGTGCGTCCCCTGCGTCGTTGCTATGCTCTGCACTGCGCGGCGCACTGACGTCATGCGCCCCGCATTGCAGTGCATAGCAACGACGCAGGGGACGCACACCGGAGGCCTGAAGCAACGCGGACGTGACCCCGGCAACAGGTAATTATGCAACCGGGGATGGGGGGAGGCAACCGATAGTCAGGGGGACAGAACGGGCAGTGGTGTCGATAGCCAGGGGGAGAGAAGGGCCGGCAGCAGGGCTCTAGACCCCAGGAAAGGCAGGGGGAGAGAAGCGGGCAGCGACGGCCTCTCTCCCCCTGCCTTTCCTTGGGGTGTATCGGCGTATAACACGCACATAGACTTTAGGCTAAAGATTTTAGCCTAAAAAGTGCGTGTTATACGCCGATAAATACGGTAATGGCTTATCTAAAAAAAAAAAAAAAAAACACCCCATACCTTCCAGAACATAATCCAATCTGGCTGCAGCGTCATCTTTGTCGCGGCTGAAGCATGAGTCATGGACAAAGTCCAGTAAATGAGGGCAGGACTATCACTCCTCTGAACTCACTCCTGTCCTATCAGACTGCAGCATGCACAAAAGGGGGAGGGGGTTACAGAGCAGCCTGCAGTGATTGGATGAAGAGACCCAGCACAGCACAGTATACTCAGATGAGTCATGCAGAGTGAGGACATGCCCCCTCTCAAGCACAGAATGACAAAGCAAGTGAGCAACATATAGAAGATATTTGTGAGAAATATACACATAAAAATATATATGTACATAATTAGGTACTGAGTAACTTTATTTTTTTTGTGGCATTTGACAGATGCACGTTAAGAAAATTGCTCATCTACACGGTTATATTACAAATCATTGTCGGAACCACCGATAGTTTGGCACCTATAGACTCTCATGGGCCCTATGGTACCTCTGTGTATCTATCAGATTTTATACGGATGTACATAGACTTTTTCATGAGAAATGCATGCAAAATATAGAAGTATGCTGGCTTGGTGTTTTCTCCTCCATAATGCAGAACTGCAGGGACTCTGTGCCACCATACAGACTTCATACATATGGCACCTAAGGCCACATACATGAGGCCTAGGCTTCCCTGTAGTTCTATATCCATGTGTGTTATATTATGCTTATTAGAACTAACATAGGTCAGGCTGAAATGAACAGGCCATTAGTGTCTATGACAGAACAAATGCGTAAAGACCAAGTAACAAATTAAACTTGGAAATGTTATTGGTGCTTAACTCTAAACCTGTTTTGTAATTTTGGGGTTTAACTGTTTCAGACAAATTGCTGCCAGATGAGCATTTTCCATGGCATCGTTCATCAGTGCTGGGGAAAGGACACTTACATATATTGCACTGAAGTGGGAAATCACTGCGCTGTTATGATAGCCCAAAGGCAAATGACAGGGGAGAATTTTTGAAGCATAACATGTGTAACTAGGGAATATGAACGCTTCCACCTGGATATGTGTAAAGTAATCATCAGAAGCCCTCTTTGTGATTACATCTACGCTCCGATACTCACCGGATTCGCTTATGAGAACTATACACTTGACACTGTTGTATTGCTATTAAATATTATTATCCTCAGTCTGAATTGTTTGTCAGATACACATTACATGCCATGTGAACGCCAATGATTATTGTAACTTTTTGAGGCACATAGATACAGATCTAGGGTTTGTTCTACTTTTAACCCTTCCTGCTGCATTCCTTTTATTTGCTGTTATCAGTAACGGGATTTCTGTGTGTTCTGGTTGGGGACAATTGCACTTTCCCATACATGTCTGATTAAAGTCAAATTTTTCTCAGTAAGTTCCATTCAATTTGTAAGGGACCACCCGTTCTAAATGCTTTGAGCTCTGTCAAGGGCATTTTATCCCTTAATGAGCAGCTCGGAAAAGACATTGTTCAAGTGCAAAGGTTCAGCCTGAAACCAGCCACAAATCACATTTCACATTTCATTTATCAGGACCAGAGATGACAGGATATCATCTGATCCCCAGGGAGCCATATTCATTAAAAGGAAATCTTAAGTAATTACAACAATTAATTGACTTGAAACAGATTCGGATGGGGAAGGTTTACATAATTCATTTGCCAGGCAAAACAAGCTTGAAAATATATTTTCCCTTACTCTCTGTGAATATGTTTAATTACAGTCACACTTTACAGTACCATCCAGACAGTACATAGATGCATTGTAAACATGAGCACATAAAGACACTAGAGGCAAAGATAAACTGCTTACCGACCCGAATATAAGCCGAGGCCCCTAATTTCACCCCAAAAACCTAGGAAAACTTATTGACTCGAGTATAAGCTTAGTGCTGGAAATATATCATCCCCCCCTGTCATCTTCCATCATCCCACCTCCCCTGTCATCATCCAGACACCACTGTCCATATCACCCCCCTGTCCATATCACCCCCCTGTCCACATCACCCCCTGTCATCATCCAGACCCCCTTTTGTTGTCTTCTCACCTCCCCAGTTGTTGCTCTAGTAGCTGCAGGGACCTTCCGGGGAGGATGGGGAGGATGAGCCTGGCCATCCATCTTCACTGCAGGGATTGTCCCCATTTTGGTGGGGAGGGTGAGCCGGTCCGGCCATCCATCTTCACCGGGAGGCCCTCTTCTCTGCTCCGGGCCGTCCCCGGACTAGTGATGATGCAGTGACACGGCCGCGCAGGGCCCCCCCTGACGTCACATGTCTGCTGCACACGGACGTCCCTGCGTGGTGGCGTAAATGCAGCGTCACTAGAGTATACTCAAGCGTTCACTCGAGTATAAGCCAAAGGTGGCTTTTCAAAATGAAAACATGCTGAAAAACTCAGCGTATACTCCAGTATATATGGCAACTATGAAAAGTAAAATTAACGTTAAAGCCTGAAGTTTATTATTTTTACATGAACATAATTGAACTTTCTTTAATCCAACATTTAATAATCTGGTCACTTTGATAGTCCAGCATATGTATTCAGCAGAGAACTACTTGACTGTCTTTAAAAGGGTTGGGGGGGGGGGGGGGGGGAATAAAATTCTCCATGGCTGGTGGTATGAATAATTCGTATTCCTATAATACGTAATTCGTATACCCCTTTTTTTTTACATTTTGTTATGTTGCTGCCTTGAGATAAAAAAAAAAAAAAAATTTTCCCCATCATTCTACACCCTGTTCCAAATCATTATGCAAATTCTATTTAAGTGTCACAAACATTAAATATTCCGTTTTTCAGTTTAACCCCTTAAGGACCAGGCCATTTTACACCTTAGGACCAGAGCGTTTTTTGAACATCTGACCACTGTCACTTTAAACATTAATAACTCTGCGATGCTTTTAGTCATCATTCTGATTCTGAGAATGTTTTTTCATGACATATTCTACTTCATTTTGGTGGTAAATTTTCGGCGTTACTTGCATCCTTTTTTGTTAAAAAATCCCCAAATTTCATGAAAATTTCGAAAATTTAGCATTTTTCGAACTTTGAAACTCTCTGCTTGTAAGGAAAATGGATATTCCCAATAAATTTTATTTTTATTCACAAATATAATATGTCCACTTTATGTTGGCATCATAAAATGGACATATTTTTGCTTTGTGAAAAAATTAGAGGGCTTCAAAGTAAAGCAGCAATTTTCTAAAATTTCATGAAAATTGCTTAATCTGAAGGGACAGATGTTACAGAACTACAACTCCCGGCATGCCTGGGCAGTCTAGGCATGCTGAGAGTTGTAGTTTGGCAACATCTGGAGGACTACCGTTTGGGCACCACTGTAACAGTGGTCTCCAAACTGTGACCCTCCAGATGTTGCAAAACTATAACTCCCAGCATGCCCAGACAGCCTTTGGCTGTCTGGGCATGCTGGGAGTTGCAGTTTGGCCTTCCTAGTGGTTGCCACAGTAAAGATCACTTTACTTTCACTTTCAATTCCCCCCTCCCCCACAGTAGTTTCCCTACCTAACCCAGGATCCAGCAGTCACCAGCAATGATCGGGGTCTCCAGGCATCTTCTCCTGCAGGTACCGACCTCCATCTTCTTCCCACGATCCCCTCGACATCCAGGGGTGGCCATGGCAACCCACTGTCCTGCTCTGCCATTGGTCAGAATCAATTCTGACCAATGGCAGGGGATAGGAGGAAATCGCAGTATTGCGACTTCACTACTACCCTTCAGGATGATCGGGGCTGTCACTGACAGGTCAGATCATCACAATTTTCCGCGTGATCGGGTCACCAGAGACCCGATCAGCCCGGAATAGGAGAAAATCGCATGTCTGAATTGACATGCGATTTTCTGCGATCACCAACATGGGGGGGGGGGTCCCGGGACCCCCCTCGGCATTTGCACGGCATGCCTGCTGAAGGATTTCAGCAGGAATGCCATTCCGATCTTTGCCCGGCACGTGGCAGAGACTGGAGAAACACCAGGACGTCCTTAAAGCCAAGGGTGCGGAGACATTCCAGAACGTCCTTGGTCCTTAACTGGTTAACTCATGGATGGCATTGTGTCTCAGGGCTCTTTTGATCACTGAAAACAATCTCAGACACCTGTGATAATTAGATTGCCAGGTGAGCCCAATTTAATGAAAAACTACTAAAGGTGGGTGTTCCACATTATTAACCCCTTAAGGACCAAGGGCGTACAGGTACGCCCTTGGTCCTGCTCTCCTGATATAACTCGGGGTTACACAGTAACCCGGCGTCATATCACGGCGGGCCCGGCGTCATAGTGAAGCCGGGACCCGCCTCTAATAGCGTGCAGCGCCGATCGCGGCGCCGTGCGCTATTAACCCTTTAGCCGCACGCTCAGAGCTGAGCCGCGCGGCTAAAAGCGAAACCAAAAGTGGCCGGCTAGCTCAGTCGGGCTGTTCGGGATAGCCGCGGCTAATTGCGGCATCCCGAACAGCTGACAGGACAGCGGGAGGGCCCCTACCTGCCTCCTCGCTGTCCGATCGCCGAATGACTGTTTCTTATGAGAAACCAGTGATCAGCATAGAAGATCAGTGTGTGCAGTGTTATAGGTCCCTATGGGACCTATAACACTGCAAAAAAAAAGTGAATAAAGATCATTTAACTCCTCCCCTATTAAAAGTTTGAATCACCCCCCTTTTCCAATTAAAAAAAAAAACTAAAATAAACATATATGGTATCACCGCGTGTGGAAATGTCCGAATTATAAAAATATATCATTAATTAAATCCAATGGCGTGCGCGCAAAAAAAATTCCAAAATCCAAAATAGTGCATTTTTGGTCACTTTTTATATCATTTAAAAATGAATCAATAAGCCCTATCAATGCAAAAATAGTACTGTTAAAAACTTCAGATCACGGCGCAAAAAATTAGCCCTCATACCGCCCCATACACGGAAAAATAAAAAAGTTATAAGGGTCAGAAGATGACAATTTTAAACGTATTAATTTTCCTGCATGTAGTTATGATTTTTTCCAGAAGTCCGACAAAATCAAACCTATATAAGTAGGGTATCATTTTAATTGTATGGACCTACAGAATAAAGATAAGGTGTTATTTTTACCGAAAAATGTACTACGTAGAAATGGAAGCCCCCAAAATCTACAAAACAGCGTTTTTTTTTCAATTTTGTCGCACAATGATTTTTTTTCCGTTTCACCGTAGATTTTTGGGCAAAATGACTGATGTCATTACAAAGTAGAATTGGTGGCGCAAAAAATAAGCCATCATATGGATTTTTAGGTGCAAAATTGAAAGAGTTATGATTTTTTAAAGGCAAGGAGCAAAAAACGAAAATGCAAAAACTGAAAACCCCCCGGTCCTTAAGGGGTTAAGCAGAGCACTATGGGGAAGAAAAAGGATCTCTCTGCTGCCGAAAAGAGTGCAATACCTTGGACGAGGTATGAAAAAATTAGATATTTCATGAAAACTTAAGCGTGATCATCGCACTATTAACCCCTTAACCTCGCAAGCACCAAGCATTTTTCTGTTTATGCACTTTTGTATTTTCCTCCTTACATTTTAAAAATCGTAACCCTTTCAATTTTGCACCTAAAAATCCAGATGATGTTTTTTTTTCTTTGCGCCACCAATTCTACTTTCTAATGACATCAGTCATTTTACCCAAAAATCTACGGCAAAACGGGAAAAAAATCATTGTGCGACAAAATTGAAGAATAAATGCAATTTTGTAACTTTTGGGGGCTTCTGTTTCTACACAGTCCATTTTTCGGTAAATATGACTCCATATCTTTATTCTGTAGGTCCATACAGTTTAAATGATATTCTACTTATATAGGTTTGATTTTGTAGTACTTCTGGAAAGAATTATAACTATAAGCTTGAAAATGTATATGTTTAAAATTGTCATCTTCTGACCCCTATAACTTTTTTATTTTTCCACGAATGGGGCGATATGAGGGCTAATTTTTTGTTCAGTGATCTGACGTTTTTATCGGTACCATTTTTGTTTTGATCAGACTTTTTGATCGCTTTTTATTTCTTTTTTTTTTGGTATACAAAGTGACCAAAAATAAGCTATTTTGAACTTTGAAATTTTTTGTGCATACGCCTTAAATGGGAAAAGGGGGTGTGATTATGATTTTTATTAGGCAAGGGGTTAAATCACATTTATTAACTTTTTTTTAAACTTATTTTATGCAGTGTTATAGAACCCACTAATTGCAGGCATTGTTCAATGCATTGATCAGTGTTTTCTGCACTTGATTGCTCAAGCCTGGATTTAAGGCTTGGAGCAATCAAACGCCGCTCGGACAACCGGAAAGAAGGTAAGACACCTCCCGCTGTCCTCTCAGCTGTTTTGGGTGCCGCGATTTCACCACGGCGGTCCCTAACAGCTTCCCTGAGCTAGCCGGTATGGATTTTTCCTGTTTTAGACATCGCGATCAACTTTGATTGCGGCGTCTAAAGAGTTACTACCGGAAATCAGCCCGATCGGCGATGTCAGGTATTAGCTGCGGGTCCTGGTTGCTGATAACAACCAGGACTCCACAGATACGAAGCTTCACAGATCGGCAGCCGGCCATGAACGTAAATATACATCTGTGGTCGTTAAGGGGTTAAGACCCATTTTGGCCTTAAAGGGTAACTCTCATTAAAACAAAATTTAGCTATTGCACTACTTATGGTAAATAAAAAATATTTCCAACATACTTTGTTTTAAAAAAAATGAAGTTTTCTATGTTTTATTTGTGCTTAAAAAAGCTCAAGAGCACATTTCCCCCCATCTTATACACAGACTTTGGACCGAAGTCCAAACACAGAAAATGACGCCTGGAGTGCTGAGGGAGGGGGGTGGCGGGGGGTGTCCAGCCTCATCCAATCCTAACTCCTCTCACACTTAACTGCCATATGCTGTTGGTTGGACCCCCCCCCCCCCCCCAGCACTCCAGGCTGCACTTCCTGTGTTTGGGCTTCGGTCCAAAGTCTGTGTAAAAGATGGGGGAAAATTTGCTTGAGCTTTATTAAGCACAAATAAAACATGGAAAACTTCATTTTTTTTAAACAAAGTATATTAGAAATATTTTTTATTTACCATAAGGAGTGCAATAGCAAACATTAGTTTTAATGAGAGTGCCCATTTAAGGACAAGGACAATTTTATTTTTGCATTTTCTTTTTTTTTCCTCATCGCCTACTAAAAATCATAACTCTTTTATATTTCCATCCACGGACCCATATGAGGACTTGTTTTTTGCGTCACCAATTTTACTTTGTAATGACATGACTTCTTTTACCATAAAATGTACGGCGCAACCCAAAAAATATTATTTATGTGGGAAAATTGAAAAGAAAACCGCAATTTAGCAAAAAAGGTTATGTTTTCATGCTGTACACTTTATGGTAAAAATGACATGTTTTCTTTATTCTGTGGGTCAATACAATTAAAATGATACCCTTGTTATATGCTTTTCTATAATTGTACCTCTTTAAAAAAAATTAAAGTATTTTAACAAAATTAGTATGTTTGAAATTGCCCTATTTGACCACCTATAACTTTCAAATTTTTCTGTATACGGGGTGGTATGAGGGCAAATTTTTTGTGCCATGATCTGTTGTTTTTATCATTACCACTTTGCTTATATTTAATTTTTTACAAATTTTCTTTGGAATAAAATGTGACAAAAAAGCAGCAATTTTGGATTTTTTTTTTTACATTTACGCCATTCACCGTAAGGGATATTTAACATTATATTTTGTAGTTCAGAGTTTTATGCATGCGACAATATCAAATTTGTTCATTAATAATTTTTTTTACGCTTTTTGGGGGTAAAATGGGAAAAACAAATTATTTACATTTTTATTGGGGATGGGGATTTTTCACAATTTTTTTACTTTTTTCTACACTTTAATAGTCCCCATATGGGACTATTTATAGCAATCCTTTGATTGCTAATACTGTTCAGTGCAGATGACCCCTGGAGACGGCAGGAGGCTGGTGATCGGATCCCTGCGGCAGCACTGCGGGCGATCCGATCATCCATTTAAAGTACTGCACTGCCGCAGGTGCCATGATCTGTATTGATCATGGCATCTGAGGGGTTAATGGCGGACATCCGCATGATCGCGGATGTACGCCATTACTGTTGGGTCCTTGGCTGCTGATAGCGGTCCGGTGCTCATGGTCATGGCGGAGTGTAAATGTACATCATGGTGCATTAAGAACCACCGCACCATAACGTACTTTTACGTCCATTTACGTCCATCAGCGATCTGCTTCTGCATCACTAAACTGTTCTATTCGTTTACCCTATTATTCACTCCACCTGCACTCTGTATTGTGTAATCTACCTGTATTACTTGTTACCTTTGACCCCAGTCCGGCCCAGAACCGGGAGTGCCCCTTCCCCCTCTGCCCATATTACCCAGCTTCCCACAGGTTCTCCCTACATCATACCAGCGACTATAGGTCGCATTTCTCTCCATCCATCCCCATGGCATGAGACCATCTGTTCTAAACCACACCTCCGCAGCAATCCGGTGAGTCCTAGCTATCATATCCCTTGACCATATCCTATCAGTTACATCAATCTGGATACCTTTATGTTATGTTAATACTGTGTATCATTATATCACAGATTGTTATACTCCACTCCTATTAACAGCAACTTTTATATGACTGTTTATCAACATATATAGTGATACGACTATCATCATATTTTCAGATTTTTGCATTTATTTTACTCAGCCTGTTATAGAGTTAACTTACTTTCCAGATATGAGCTCATCTCCCAATACACACCAGGGAGGTCATGATTTTTGCACAACAGACGCCACTGTCTATACCAGTGAACCACTGATTCTGCATACAGATGCGACTGCTTAACCTCTTAAAGGGGTACTCCGCCCCTAGACATCTTATCTCCTATCCAAAGGATAGGGGATAAGATGTCTGATCGCGGGGGTCCCACTGCTGGTGACCCCCAGGATCTCTGTTGCAGCACCCCTCTGTCATTATTGCACAGAGCAAACTCGCTCTGTGAATAATGATGGTCAATACAGTATGTGCTGGCCAACTTTTCCTTGCTTGTGTTACACATATGGGGGAGTGGCTACCTCCATGTTGGCTCCTGCACCCCACCCACCTCTATTAGGTGCTGTATAAGGTGCGGATGTCTCAGACCTTGCAATGCCTGTTTAACTGATTGCACAGAGGCATATTCACAGTGTAGGGTCCGTCACAATGAGGTAACTTAACGGGGTGGGATGGTCCAAACTATTTGGCCGCCAAATTGTGAGCTAAGTACCTCACTTTTTCACTTTTTCATTTTTTGCATTATACCTTTATAGCATTTCATGTTTTATCTGTATCTTTGTGCTAGCAGTGTGCTGCTGTATTCTCCTGTTTATAAAAAGTAAGTTAACTCTGCCCTGCGCCCGGTCCTGGTTTATAACGGAGGGTCACGCCGTGACCCCCATCATAGTGGGTCGGTCCCGGCGGCTAACGAAAGCTGGGACCTTGGGATAATAGTGTGCTTCACCGATCGTTGTGCCGCGCGCTATTAACCCTTTAGACGCGGCGTTCAAAGTTCATCGCCGTGTCTAAAGTAAGAAAAACACACTTCTGGCAGCTCAGTCGGGCTGATCGGGACCACTACGTTGAAATTGCGATGTCCTGATCAGCTAGAACACGAGCGGAGGGTCCGTTACCTGCCTCTGGCACGTCCGATCAACAATTGAGCAATCTAACACCGATAACACTGATCATTGCCATGTTAATGCACGGCAGTGATCTGTGTAGAAGATCAGTGTGTGCAGTGTTATAGCCACTAGAGGGGGCTATAATATTGCAAAACAAAGTGGGGAAAAAAACTTAATAAAGATCATTTAACCCCTTCCCTAATAAAAGTAAGAATCACCCCCATAAAAACCTCATTAAAACCTGCGTAAATAAAAATAATAATAAACATATGTGGTATTGCCACGTGCGGAAATGTTCGAACTATAAAAATATATCATTAATTAAACCGCACGATCAATGGCATATGCGCAAAAAAATTCCAAAGTCCAAAATTGCATATTTTTGGTCACTTTTTATATCAAGAAAAAATGAATAAAAAGCGATCAAAAAGTCCAATCAATACAAAAATGATACCGCCGAAAACTTCAGATCACGCACAAAAAATGATCCCTAATACCGCCCCGTACTCAGAAAAGTAAAAAAAAGTTATATGGGTCAAAAGATGACAATTTTCATGAACATAGTTTGCCGTTGATTTTTTTGGGGAAATGACTAATGTCACTGCAATCTCTCTGATGACACGACAAGAAACCTCTTCTAAACTGGGCGGTTCCTGAGACACGTGTCATCAGAGAGCACTTAGACAAAAAAGAACAACCTTAATTCAGAAGCTCATAAGTACTGAAAGGATTAAGATTTTTTAATAGAAGTAATTTACAAATCTGTTTAACTAACTGGAGCCAGTTGATATATATAAAGTTTTTTCCTGGATAACCCCTTTAAACCACACAATAAATGGTGAATACGTAAAAAGATACCAAAGTCCAAAATTCTTTATTTTTGGTCACATTATATACTCTAAAAAAAATGTATGAAAACCGATCAAAAAATCCCATCAAAACAAAAATGGTACCAATAAAAACTTCAGATCATGGGGCATGAAAATTTGCCCCTCATCCAGCTCCATATATGGAAAAATAAAAAAAGTTATAGAGGTCAGAAGAAATTTTTTTTAAACCTACTAATTTTCGTGCATTAAGTGTCATGACCTACCAGGGGGGGCCGGTAGAGTGAGCCGTAAACTGACCCTAAAAAACAGTCTCCCTGCCTCCTTGCCCATACACCCTAAGCGGTGAATCGACAACTTATACAAATGATACAAAAACCGACAAATGTAACAGACTAAAATCTACAATAAACAAGACTGTTTAACCATGGCTAAAACTCAGATAATATATTACAAGATAAATACAAAGTAAATGCTCAAGCAGACATAGTCAGAGTATTGCACCAACAGACATCACAGTATTGCAAAAAATAACCAGCAGAGAATGCAGGAGGTCTGGCTTAAATAGACACACCCTAGTTCTTATTCTTTCAGAGCATTAACCATTTCTTACCAGGGAGAATAGCAAACTGCTATGAAAATACTAGTGTGTGAATACACACCTAAACAGAAAAATACAAAAACAAACAAATAAACAGACATTACATAAAGTTATAATTTTTTTTAACAGAAGTAAAACAAAATCAAACCTATATAAGTTGGGTATTATGTTAATCGTATGGACCTACAGAATAAAGATAAGGTGTCATTTTTACAAAAAAAAGTGTTCTGCGTAGAAACGAAAGCCACCAAAGTTACAAAATGCATTTTTTTTTTTAATTTTCAATTTAGCCCCACAAATATTTTTTTCTGGTTTCGCCATAGATTTTGTGGTGAAATTATTGATGTCATTACAAAGTAAAATTGGTGACGCAAAAAAACAAGCCCCCATATGAGTCTGTAGGAGTTAACAGATTATGAAAAACTACAACTCACATCATGCCCAAACAGCAAAGTTTGGCAAGATCAGCAAGGCCCCTTTTTAAAAAGAAAAAAAAAATCTAATCAAGGAAGGTAAAAAAAATTTGACCCTACATGACTGTGGTCCTCCAGACATCCCGGGTGTTAATACAAGTAAATGTCTGGCAGTTAGAAATTTTATTTACAGCTTGTGTAAGCTGTTTTCCTGAACCAGGTCTGACTTATACAGTATTTTTGAGTTTTTTAATCGTGAAGCGACTTTTGTGCGAAAGTTGCACATGATAAATTCAGGAGCACTGCATGTTCCAAAATGAAAATAGCATACCAATGCAAGATTTGTAGATCACTACAATATGGTATCAATATGAAAAGACCATATAGTGACTGAATGACACAGCGTGGAGGTGTTGGCAGCATGAGGAGACCATATAGTGGCTGAATGACACAGCTTGGATGAGGCTGAAGCATGAGGAGACCATATAGTGGCTGAATGACACAGCTTGGAGGTGTTGGCATCATGAGGAGACCATATAGTGACTGAATGACACAGCATGGAGGTGTTGGCAGCATGAGGAGACCATATAGTGGCTGAATGGCACAGCCAGGAGTTGGCAGCAGCATGAGTAGACACTAGGCCTTCACAAAGGACAAAGGACCTAATCTAACAAGGAGTCACATGTCACATGGCAGCACAATGACAGAGCTTGGCATCAGTAGGAGACCATAGGAGACGATATAGTGTCTGAATAGCACAGCCTGGAGAGGGCTGAAGCATGAGGAAAGCATGAGCATAGCTGAATCCCAAAGAAAAAACAGACAAAGTTTGAAATTTAAACTGAAGATTTTGAGTAGCTAGTGCTACCATAACAAAATTTTGATTCCCAGACCCAGGCCCAGCAGCATCAGTAAACCATATATTGCCTGAGTGACACAGCCTGGAGTTGGCTGAAGCATGAGAAGACCATATAGTGTCTGAATGGCACAGCCTGGAGTTGGCAAAGGCATGAGTAGACACCAGGGCTTCACAATCCCAAAGAAAAAACAGACAAAGTTTGAAATTTAAACTGAAGATTTTGAGTAGCTAGTGCTACCATAACAAAATTTTGATTCCCAGACCCAGGTCCAGCAGCATCAGTAAACCATATATTGCCTGAGTGACACAGCCTGGAGTTGTCTGAAGCATGAGGAGACCATATAGTGTCTGAATGGCACAGCCTGGAGTTGGCAACAGCATGTGTAGACACCAGGGCTTCACAATCCCAAAGAAAAAACAGACAAAGTTTAATATTTAAACTGAAGATTTAGGGTAGCTAGTGCTACCATAACATTTTTTAGGCCCAGCCCCAGGCCCAGCAGCATCAGTAAACCATAAATTGGCTGAATGACACAGCCTGAGGTTGGCAGAAGCATGAGGAGACCATTGAAATGTATGATATTGAAATTGAAATTTAAGATTTTGAAATTTAAATTAAGGATTTTGAAATTGAACTTTTAACTCCCCAGTTTTAGTGTCCCGGGCCCCGGCGTATGGGTACAAAGGACCATATCTAACAAGGAGTCGCATGGCAGCACAATGACAGAGCCTGGAGGTGGCATCAGTAGGAGGAGACCATAAAGTGGCTGAATGGCACAGCCTGGAGTTGGCTGAAGCATGAGGAGACCATATAGTGTCTGAATGGCTCAGCCTGGAGTTGGCGGCAGATGAGGAGACAGGTGGCAGATTTAAAAAAAGATGAATTTTGAAATTTCCATTGAAGATGTATGGTACCTAGTGCTACCATAAACATATATAGGTAATGTCCTAGGCCCAGCAGCATCACTAAACCATGTAGTTGCTGAATGACACAGACAGGAGCAGGCAGCAGCATGAGTACACAGGAGGGGGTTCACAACCCCTAACATTAAAAGGTGAATGTTGAAATCTCTATTAAAGATGCATGTTAGCTAGTGCTACCATCCAGCACTAGCTAACACTAGCTGACACTAGGAGCTGAGACGTCTTGCTGCGACTCCGGCTGCCACACACCCCTACTCTGCTGCGACCTCTGCCTGCGCCAATGAATTTAGGCCTCTGCCACTCCTCTGTGCACGTCCTGGCACTACTCTGCCTGACATACTTATTGCGTATATGAGGGGAGTACAATATGCTTCACTACGCTTACAACTTTATTTGTCTAGAACAGCAGCAGGTGTATACTATTGGCTGTCCTTTCACAGTAACTAGGCACTTGACAGATTAACAGGTAGAAAATAGTACACTACGTAGATGTATGTATGCGGTATGCACTTATCAGGGCAGAAAAATGCGCAACAATGAACCTAAAACTCTGTGATTTATTTAAAACACCAGCCGGTGATTACTTTTGGCTGTCCTTTCACAGTATGTAGGCCCTTGACAGATTAACAGGTACAAAATAGTACACTACTTAGATGTACGTATGCGGTATGCACTGATGAGGGCAGAAAAATGCACTACATTACCCTTAAAAATATATATTTTTGTGAAACACCAGCAGTACACAACACTGCTGCAGCCAAAAAAAGCTGTGTACTAAACACAAAATTGCACTCTGTCACAGACTATTAGGAATGGACTGCTGGTTATTATACCATCTACAGACTAGTATAACCAGCAGATGATTTTTTGTGGAACAAAGACACTGAATTGCACTGAAAAATTATTCCTGCCTCCTCTGCTAAGGTTTATGAAGTTGATGCAGCTTGTTGAAATGTATGAGGCAACACACAGCTATGTGCCCCTCTCTGTAATACTATACCGAAGAAAGTGACTGGGAGGTTAATGTCTGCAGCTGCATTAAAAATCCTATTTAGTGAAAAAAAACAATGCTCTCCGTCCACAAGAACACTGATGTGACTAGGAGGATGTTAAACGCTGCTGGAATGCGCTTTTCTCTGCTGTAACACACACACAGGCTGTCCGTTCTATCTCTCTTCAGTGTAATGAATGAAGTGGCTGGCCGCAATATGGCTGCCGATTAGATAGGGCTGTGACATCACAGGGGTGACTGGCTGCTGATAGGCTGCATTCTGCATGTGATTCAGAGTCATACCGCATACAATTAACAATTAACAGCTTTAAAACAGGATTAGATACATTTATGGAACAAAATAACATTAATGCTTATGAAGAAATATAAAATCCCATCCCTTCCCCAATATCGCGCCACACCCCTACCCCTTAATTCCCTGGTTGAACTTGATGGACATATGTCTTTTTTCGACCGTACTAACTATATACTTCCCTTCACGCCTTTCCTTCCCAGCTTCCCAGCGTCCCTTGCCCCATGTACTGACATGTGGATCTGCCATTTTAGATGCCCTGGAGCCTGGAACGCTGTAAAATGGAGTTTAGTGAAGCGATTTGCGCAATAGAATTGCGTCGATATTTGCATTTGTTGCGGATCGAATATTTCCTGAAATTCGTAACGAATTCGGGTTCATCAGCTTCGATTCGCTCATCTCTAATCAACAACAGTGGATTTAATGATGTTATGCCACTGATATTCCTTCTGGAACAAATGCTTATGGAGATGATATCGAAAGGAGGGATGAAGGTTCACATCTGGCTGGCAGCAGTATGGATGTTCTTCTTGAGGAGGAGTTGCATGAGGAAGATGAGGAAGTGGAACCTGAGGAGAAGGATTTGGAGACGGAATCTGTCTTAGGAATATGGGATGAGGAACCTACCCAGGGTGACAGTGGTGATGATGATGATCAGGGCCATGATAACTAACTTTGGCAGTATGGGACAAAGGCAGAACAAGCCAGGCCCTCGAAAAGCTGGCAAGGATGACTAGCTGTATGTTTTCTTGGCATATTGTGCATTTGAAGGAAATAGATGAGTATTTAGAGCCTCGGCATAAAGCCAGAATGGGGGTAAAAAAAAAATTCACCTTTTCAGAAGGAGGCTAAATAAGATTTTTTTAAGGGAGAAGCTAAGCAGCCAGCTTGCCATGGCTTTCCGCAGCAACACCTGCTGAATGGAGGTCCACTCTCCTCTTAAGAGGCAGGAGTGGCAGCAACGGCATCTTCACTTTGAAGTACATGATGACATGATGATGTTTTTCCATCCGTTATTCCCCCCTGACACGAATCATCACTAAAGAGATGTATACCACCCCCTGTACAACCAGGTTAATGCATACCTAAACTGTACCCTTTCACTGACAGTCACCATGAGCCCAGACCCCATGGACTTCTGGGTCACCAGATTAGACCTTTGGCCAGAAAGTAAATCAAGCTCTGGGGTGAGATCTTATACTCACTAAAACTCCTGCCATCTGTCTGCTTCTTTCCTCTCCCCCCCCCCCCCCCCTTATACACAAACTTCTAAGGGCAGCATACAACTGATCCCTCAGGGAGCTGATTTTCTTTAGCAATATGAAATTAAACAGTTTTGTGGACTTGAATGAATTTAAAAGGGTCTATAAAGGAGCCTGATGGGTGGGATTTATGCCTCACGACTCTCAGGATACACTAAACTCTAGACTTCACAGGTGAATGTTCCGTGGTAAACTTTGCAAAGTCTCCCTTCCTCTCTTACATTTCCTTGGGATACTCTGAGACGTCAGGACATCCATAAATGAGACTCCAGGCAGTCCAGCCCTGAGAATTCCTGAACCTAGTCCATACTGTGCTAGAGGGCGCATCAGCTTTGCTATTGTCCCTAAAGCTTCCATTTGTGCTAGTACATAGCACTGACCAGTTTTATCGGCAATCTGCTCTAGTCTGCTCGATCTCAGACCAGAGCAGAAGACCCCAGGAGACGGACAGAGGCAGGTGAAGGGACCTCCGTCTGCCATTTTAGATGATCAGCGGGCAATCCGATCATCCATTTAAACATACAAATTGCCGAAGATGCCATTATCTGTATTGATCACGACATCTGAGGGGTTAATGGCAGACATCAGTGTGATCGTTGATGTCTGCCATTACCGGCGAGTCCCCAGCTGCTGATAGCAGCTGGGACCTGCAGTGCATGATGCAAGCATCGTTCCAATGCTCGCGGTCATGTACAGGACGTAAATGTACATCCTGGTGCATTAAATACCTTTGCACCAGGACGTACATTTACGTCCATGGTTGTTAAGGGGTTAACGGCATAGACCCGGACAGTGTTCATAGTAGTGTTCCCCTGTTCCGGGAAACCACAGACTTACATTCCTTTTATGGCAAAACTGTAATTGAATTAATGGCATAGAAGAGACAAAATAACTTGGTAAGACTAAAACCACTTCTTATTGACCATAGTATGTAAAAGGGTTTAAAAGGCTGTTGGAAGCATCTGGCAAGTGCACAGTAAAAGATGCATGGCACACAAGACCGCTACCTGCAAAAATATATTCCTTTATTGCTCCATTGCAGGGAATAGTTTGGGAACTTCCAGTAATTGGGTATCAATGGTCACTACCGACATAACATTTCTGCTGCCTATTTAAAACATGTGATTGATGTGTGACAGTTGTGAGGATCAGAAATACTATACCAAAGGTTCCTCATAAGCTAAGTTTGCAGTGTTAGGCTAGGGCAACATGGTGACTTTGGCCACAATGGATTTTTGATAATTGTCAGATCACAGGCATATGCGGATCCAATACAATCCCATTCATTTATAGTAGCAGCCATGCGACCATGTCATGATTAAAGTGTCCATGTACTGTAGCTCTAGCCTAAATAACAGGAAATAATAATTGAAAAAAATCATATATAAGACTTTTTAAGTATAAAGTACTTAATTATTGAAAGTATAAATTTTTGTACAAAATAGTCATGAATGCTTGCTCAATATTGGCATACATTTGTCAAATAATAAAAAAAAAATTGTGTATATGTTATGTTACTCTAAACAACAAAAGAAAGATTTATGTTATTCCCTTCACTAGAAAGTATGTTGGCAAATTCTCAAAAATATAGTATACGGACACACATTGCATATGTTAGCCTCTAGACAACAATAGGATACTCAATATGTTCTCAACATGTTCAAAAAAATTATGAAAATATCAGAAAAAAATATAACGTAAAAAAAAGGCCTACAAACTGGTTTTATTTCCTTGTAGCAGTTATAAAGCATTCTGCAATATAAAATTGCATAAATGTTTACAACCATTAATGTAAATGTAAATGTTGAGCACATCATAATAGCAATAGCAAGTGTCTGGGCCTTAAACAGAAATACCCCTTTAGAAAACTGATATAATATTACTTATACAATAGGTTTAAAATAAAATGCTTAGTATGAACACATTGGCATTGTTATATTGTAATTGTAAGGATGTATGTAACACATATGAGCATTAAATAAAACAATATGATTGTATTATACTCATTCAACGCATACGCAATGTATTATGTGATCAGTCAAATCAGGGGAACTGGTTTCATGTAATAAACCGAGTCAACATCCATTGAGCATTGTATCTATGTGCAGCTTTTTACTCCTTCATTGACTCAAATCTGATTTAATGCAAAACAAGTCATAGCATTATCATATTCAGCTCACATTTGCACACTGCTACATCATATTCTACAGAAGTGGCTCCTAAGCTACAATAAAACTAGATTACACAGTGATTCATGGTGGTTATCACATATTTTTTTTACTTAATACACCAGAAGGGAGAAAATCTAAAAGGGGGATATAGCACTGACGGAATGGCTACCCTTTCATCTGCATTTTCTCAATAATGTTGTAGAGATGTTTCCTAATGTATCATTCATTAACCATCAAGCGCTATCAAAAACATCATCTATTTTGCAAAGTGGACATTATTGTGACATTAAATCATTCCACAATATACCTGAACTGTTCCGCATGATGGGCCTGGCTTGACTGCGCTGAGATGCCTTAAGGGGAATCTCTTCAGCGGTAATGAGATACGAGGTCTGTCTGTGATGAATATGATGTTACTCGTGTCAGTGGCCGCGGACCGCATTTACAATACTAACTCCTAGACTTATGCTATATATATATATTTATTTTTTTACATTTCAAAAGGAACTCACACAAAGCATTATTAACCCGGCAAATGAAGCCCTAAAGATCACACAGTGTGTCCATTAGTAGACAAAAATGTGACTAATCCAATTTCTCTTTGTATGAGTGATTGTAATGTTTTCTTCTTTGAAAACATCTGGAGCTCTCCGTCCCTGTGTTACAGATGAACTTGAGATTTCCTTTTTTCGTCCCCATCCTTCAGACAGCAATAATTGCAGTATTTTTCCTAGGCGCTTTTATTCCTCTCCCTTACCTCCCGACCTCTTGAGAGGTGATTAAAATAATGTCCCTGACTGGCAGGAGCTATGGAGCTGGATGCTACACAAGCTTTAATCATCTAATATTTATAAGGAAACCTGCTCCTGATAATGTGGGTCAGGATGCTAATGTATAAAATATACAGAAGATATGTTAAAAGCTTGCAGGCTTAGGACCTGGCACTGTAATGATCGCTGTCACCATAGCCCAGCTCCAATAAGCATACGGATGGCTTTAATTGTGTGATTGCTGCGTGGTCAGGTGTTTGTTTATGAAAATAATATTTCACATGCAAATCCTAGTCAGCAGAGGGGTATGCCTTTCCAATAGCGTGAAATATGTTAAATGTTTAGCAAGTGTTCTGAATATTCAATGGGAAAAATACAATCCAGAGCCCTATGCGTTATCATGAGATGTATCATAGATGGGGCTATAACCCTAACCGGTAGGAATTTGTCAACTTATCTTAACAAAAAGCATGTAAAGTAACAAAACTATTTTTTAGTGAATATAATACATCAGAGCACAGTATACACACAGATATTTTTTCCTTAATTATAAACAACCTTGTCCTATATTCCACATACCGTAGGTGTTTTCTGGGATAAAAATGATTGATGGCCTACCCACAGGTTACTGAATAGGGGCTGTAAAATAGTGCCACCACTGTCATCACAATTTCTGTATTTACTTCTGCCACTGTCACTGTCCTGAACAGCTGATCAGTTATTGATGACTTATTCTGTGGATAGGCCATCAATTATTTTACATTGGAAAACCCCTTTTAAGAGACAGAACAGATTTTGCTCTGGTGAATATAGATCATGCATGTATTACATGGATGACCATTTATTGGATTTACCACCATGTAATACAACAAATCGGGTTGTCCATAGCTTCCTCTGCCGAAATCATGTACTGTATTTATTGAAAGCTGGATCTATTAAAAGATTAGTGAGACAGCTTTAATATAAATAAGATTGTTTTTAATCCTATATATATTCTGATATAGGCTATAGAGCAATACAATAAAGGCTAGAAATGTTCCAGAGAGTATGACCATATGACCATTCATATGTGTGAATGTTAGGTCTGTAATCCATTTCCCTTGAAATTACATTAAATTAAATAGGAAAAACGTAACAGTTCACACCTTTTTATTTAAATGTCTATTTTTACGTGTATAAAAAGTAAGGCTACATTCACATCACGATTTTGCCATATGGTTTTGTATCAGTTTTTTTTTAGACCATTGTAGACTGGAAAAACAGGATAGGTCCGTGAACAAAACAGTGGTTGACAACAGTTTTGTGCATGGGCAAAAAACGTGTAAAAACACAAAAGTACAAAAACTTACACAAACAGATACATCTTTTTGTGTGCATTTTTGTATTTTGTATGAGTACAGCAAGCAATACGGTTGTATATGGTTTTTAAATACAAAATCATATAGAAAAATCATGATGTGAATGCACCCTAAGACTGGGTTCACACATTATTTTGATCAGTATTTTTTTAATCAAAAAATCAGGAGTGGGTCCAAAACATAGAAAAAGGTGTAAATATTTACATTATAGTAGGTCCCACCCTTGGTTTTGACTAAAAATACTGGTTGTGAATCTAGCCAGAAATATTACTTTTTTAATGTGTATTCTGTGCATATTCTATTGGGCTGAACTCTAAATAACACATTTACAATTATGCTTCAAGTAAGCTTCAAAAAATGCTTTCAAATAAAAAAAAAAATTAATTTCTCCAGAATACATGTGTAAAACATACATCTTTCACATGCGTTTCTCCCTTAAAATACATGTGTATTTTGCTGCTTCTATTTTAGAATGTGTGAGATAGCTTAGTGTGAAAAAAAAGAAGATAGTGTGAATGCTATTGATGCACTAGGTCCTCTTGTGGCTGCATTATGGGTAAGCATCTGTGAAAGAACGTCTGGAAAACATCTCTTTGGCAAGCACTTTGGGGACCAGCTTTAGAAATATTCTAGGAAAAAAAAATTTGAAAATGATTAAGAGTGTTTTAAAAATTAAAAAAGAAAGCATACTGACCTACCATAATCCACCAGAGGAGAATTCTGATGGCTCCCAGGCTCCACTGCTCTCTGCTGCTCCCAACTTACAATACTCATGTTGGTACGTTGACCCTGCAGGAAATGCTTTCTCTGCCAGTTACTGCATTTCCTCTGCCAGTCACGGTATTTCCTGCAAGGTTGAGATATTGTTGATAGCAGGGAGCAGTAGAAAGCAGTGGTGCTCGGGGGCCATCAGATGGGCAGCTGTGGCGAATAGGGGTAGGTGAGTATGCTTTCTTTTATCATTTTCAGATTCACTTAAAAAAATGATGTTGCTAGAATACCCCTTTATTTGGGTGTCCAACATTATAAACCATATAAGTAGAAAGTAACCTTATTTTAAAATCGGAACCTCTCAAGAGCAGCGTTAGCAATTAACTTTGCTCAGCATAAAATGCAAGGATTTATTTCCTCACTGTTGTCTTCCATTAAAGTTCACTCTGCTCTCTTTATGATAGAGGTAATTGCACACAAATTCAGTGAGAAATTCCTGCCGGACACCAGCCATGACTGTGGCAGTATGAACTGGACGGAGCTGTGTATTAGACATGCTGTTAAATAAGGACATCAAGAATTTTATGGTGACTATAAAGCACATTGATTGCTAAACACTGAAACAACTGTAAGTCTGATCTACAATAGAAGTTGTAGGGCCCAAGTATCTACCTCGTTCTCTATATAAGAAGAGATATCTAGCAAAACTGAAAAGATCAACTGTATCCTTGAGAAAACTCTATAAAGAGGATCTGTTACCAAATTATATTTCTGTATAATTATAGATCTATCACCGTAATGATTATGAACCAATGGTTTTAGAAAACAAATGTATTTTGCTGTATATCAGGGATACATTCTTTTACCACTGTTTCTCCACATAAAGTCTGTTTGGGTCATTAGGTATTTCCCTGTGTACAACCAAATGTACCTCTGGCACTGAGTTTTGCTCTTTTTTGCGCATTTTTAAATGTTTTATTAAATATGGCTAGCTATTGCCAAGATACATTATATAAAAGTACTACACTCACATCATGGAATTACAAAATTAAAACAAATACCTGATCCTGATCTCAACATGTTTCCCCACAAGGCTTATGAAATTCATCAGGGCATTAATGTGGCTGTCACGATGCCGGCTGGCAGGTAGTGGATCCTCTGTGCCCGAGAGGGATTGGCGTGGACCGTGCTAGAGGATCGGTTCTAAGTCACTACTGGTTTTCACCAGAGCCCGCCGCAAAGCGGGATGGTCTTGCTGCGGCGGTAGTGACCAGGTCGTATCCCCTAGCAACGGCTCAACCTCTCTGGCTGCTGAAGATAGGCGCGGTACAAGGGAGTAGACAGAAGCAAGGTCGGACGTAGCAGAAGGTCGGGGCAGGCAGCAAGGATCGTAGTCAGGGGCAACGGCAGAAGGTCTGGAATCACAGGCAAGGAACACACAAGGAACGCTTTCACTGGCACTAGGGCAACAAGATCCGGCGAGGGAGTGAAGGGGAAGTGAGGTGATATAGGGAAGTGCACAGGTGTAAACACTAATTGGAACCACTGCACCAATCAGCGGTGCAGTGGCCCTTTAAATCGCAAAGACCCGGCGCGCGCGCGCCCTAGGGAGCGGGGCCGCGCGCGCCGGGACAGAACTGACGGGGAGCGAGTAAGGTACGGGAGCCGGGGTGCGCATCGCGAGCGGGCGCTACCCGCATCGCGAATCGCATCCCGGCCGGAGGTGGTAACGCAGCGCCCCGGGTCCGTGGAACCGACCGGGGCGCTGCAGTGAGGGAAGTGTAGCGAGCGCTCCGGGGAGGAGCGGGGACCCGGAGCGCTCGGCGTAACAGTACCCCCCCCCTTGGGTCTCCCCCTCTTCTTGGGGCCTGAGAACCTGAGGATCAGACTTTTGTCCAGGATATTGTCCTCAGGTTCCCAGGACCTCTCTTCTGGACCACAACCCTCCCAATCCACTAAAAAAAAAGTTCTTCCCCTGACCTTTTTAGAGGCCAAAATCTCTTTAACAGAGAAGATGTCCGAGGAGCCGGAAACAGGAGTGGGAGGAACAGATTTAGGAGAAAAACGGTTGAGGATGAGAGGTTTAAGAAGAGAGACGTGAAAGGCATTAGGGATACGAAGAGAAGGAGGAAGAAGAAGTTTGTAAGAGACAGGATTAATTTGACACAAAACTTTAAAAGGACCAAGATAGCGTGGTCCCAACTTATAGCTCGGGACACGGAAACGGACATATTTAGCGGAGAGCCATACCTTGTCTCCAGGGGAAAAAATGGGAGGAGCTCTTCTTTTCTTATCTGCGAATCTCTTCATGCGAGAAGAAGCCTGTAAGAGAGAATTTTGGGTCTCTTTCCATATGGTGGAAAGATCACGAGAAATTTCATCCACAGCGGGCAGACCAGAGGGCAAGGGGGTAGGGAGGGGGGGAAGAGGGTGACGGCCGTACACCACGAAAAACGGAGATTTGGAGGAAGATTCAGAGATTCTGAAATTATACGAGAATTCGGCCCAAGGTAGAAGATCTGCCCAGTCATCCTGGCGGGAGGAAACAAAATGTCGTAAATAGTCACCCAAGATCTGGTTAATTCTCTCTACTTGTCCATTGGATTGAGGATGGTATGCAGAAGAAAAATTTAATTTAATCTTGAGTTGTTTACAGAGAGCCCTCCAGAATTTAGACACAAATTGGACGCCTCTATCCGAGACGATCTGTGTAGGCAACCCGTGAAGACGAAAAATGTGTACAAAAAATTGTTTAGCCAACTGAGGCGCTGAAGGAAGACCAGGAAGAGGGATGAAATGTGCCATTTTGGAGAATCGATCAACGACCACCCAAATAACAGTGTTGCCATGGGATGGGGGTAAGTCAGTAATAAAATCCATACCAATCAGAGACCAAGGTTGTTCGGGGACAGGTAGAGGATGAAGAAAACCAGCGGGCTTCTGGCGAGGAGTCTTATCCCGGGCACAGATAGTGCAGGCTCGCACAAAGTCCACCACATCAGTCTCTAGAGTCGGCCACCAATAGAAGCGAGAGATGAGTTGCACAGATTTCTTGATGCCCGCATGACCTGCGAGATGGGAGGAGTGACCCCATTTGAGGATCCCAAGGCGTTGGCGTGGAGAAACAAAGGTCTTTCCTGGAGGAGTTTGCCTGATGGAGGCTGGAGAAGTGGAAATCAGGCAGTCAGGAGGAATGATGTGTTGAGGAGAGAGTTCAATTTCAGAGGCATCTGAGGAACGAGAGAGAGCATCGGCCCTAATGTTTTTATCAGCAGGCCGAAAGTGAATTTCAAAATTAAATCGGGCAAAGAACAGAGACCACCTGGCCTGACGAGGATTCAGCCGTTGGGCAGACTGGAGGTAGGAGAGGTTCTTGTGATCGGTGTAAATAATAACTGGAAATCTTGATCCCTCCAGCAGATGCCTCCATTCCTCAAGTGCTAATTTAATGGCTAGAAGCTCTCGATCCCCGATGGAGTAGTTCCTCTCCGCCGGAGAGAAGGTCCTGGAAAAAAAACCACAAGTAACAGCATGCCCGGAAGAGTTTTTTTGTAGAAGGACAGCTCCAGCTCCCACTGAGGAGGCATCAACCTCCAATAGGAAGGGTTTAGAAGGGTCAGGTCTGGAGAGCACGGGAGCCGAAGAAAAGGCAGACTTGAGTCGTTTAAAGGCGTCTTCCGCTTGAGGAGGCCAGGACTTGGGATCGGCATTTTTTTTTGTTAAAGCCACAATAGGAGCCACAATGGTAGAAAAATGTGGAATAAATTGCCTGTAATAATTGGCGAACCCCAAAAAACGTTGGATGGCACGGAGTCCGGAGGGGCGTGGCCAATCTAAGACGGCAGAGAGTTTATCTGGGTCCATTTGTAGTCCCTGGCCAGAGACCAAGTATCCTAGAAAAGGAAGAGATTGGCATTCAAACAGACATTTCTCTATTTTGGCATAGAGTTGATTATCACGAAGTCTCTGAAGAACCATACGGACATGCTGGCGGTGTTCTTCTAGATTGGCAGAAAAAATCAGGATATCGTCCAGATATACAACAACACAGGAGTATAGTAGATCACGAAAAATTTCATTAACAAAGTCTTGGAAGACGGCAGGGGCGTTGCATAGACCAAAGGGCATGACCAGATACTCAAAGTGTCCATCTCTGGTGTTAAATGCCGTTTTCCATTCATCCCCCTCTCTGATGCGGATGAGATTATAAGCACCTCTTAAGTCCAGTTTGGTAAAAATATGGGCACCTTGGAGACGATCAAAGAGTTCAGAAATGAGGGGTAGGGGGTAGCGGTTCTTAACCGTGATTTTATTAAGACCGCGGTAGTCAATGCAAGGACGTAGAGAGCCATCTTTTTTGGACACAAAGAAAAATCCGGCTCCGGCAGGAGAGGAGGATTTACGGATAAAGCCCTTTTTTAAATTTTCTTGGACGTATTCAGACATGGCAAGAGTCTCTGGGATGGACAGAGGATAGATTCTGCCCCGGGGTGGAGTAGTGCCCGGGAGGAGGTCAATGGGACAATCATAAGGCCTGTGAGGAGGTAGAGTCTCAGCTTGTTTTTTGCAAAAAACGTCCGCAAAGTCCATATAGGCCTTAGGGAGACCGGTTACATGAGGAAGCACAGGGACACGGCAAGGTTTACTGGGAACCGGTTTTAAGCAGTCCTTGGAACAAGAGGGCCCCCAACTCTTGATCTCCCCAGTGGACCAATCCAGGATTGGGGAATGGAGTTGAAGCCAGGGAAGTCCAAGAAGGATTTCAGAAGTGCAATTGGGGAGGACCAACAGTTCAATCCTCTCGTGATGAGATCCGATGCACATTAGAAGGGGCTCCGTGCGGAAACGTATAGTACAGTCCAATCTTTCATTGTTTACACAATTGATGTAGAGGGGTCTGGCGAGACTGGTCACCGGGATGTTGAACTTGTTGACGAGAGAGGCTAAGATGAAATTTCCTGCAGATCCAGAGTCCAAGAAGGCCACAGCAGAGAAGGAGAAGGCAGAGGCAGACATCCGCACAGGCACAGTAAGACGTGGAGAAGCAGAGTAGACATCAAGGACTGTCTCACCTTTGTGCGGAGTCAGCGGACGTTTTTCCAGGCGGGGAGGACGGATAGGACAATCCTTCAGGAAGTGTTCGGTACTAGCACAGTACAGGCAGAGACTCTCCATGCGGCGTCGTGTCCTCTCTTGGGGTGTCAGGCGAGACCGGTCGACCTGCATAGCCTCCACGGCGGGAGGCACAGGAACAGATTGCAGGGGACCAGAGGAGAGAGGAGCCGGGGAGAAGAAACGCCTCGTGCGAACAGAGTCCATATCCTGGCGGAGCTCCTGACGCCGTTCGGAAAAACGCATGTCAATGCGAGTGGCAAGATGGATGAGTTCATGTAGGTTAGCAGGGATTTCTCGTGCGGCCAGAACATCTTTAATGTTGCTGGATAGGCCTTTTTTAAAGGTCGCGCAGAGTGCCTCATTATTCCAGGATAATTCTGAAGCAAGGGTACGGAACTGTACGGCATACTCGCCAACGGAAGAATTACCCTGGACCAGGTTCAACAGGGCAGTCTCAGCAGAAGAGGCTCGGGCAGGTTCCTCAAAGACACTTCGAATTTCCGAGAAGAAGGAGTGTACAGAGGCAGTGACGGGGTCATTGCGGTCCCAGAGCGGTGTGGCCCAAGCCAGGGCTTTTCCAGACAGCAGGCTGACTACGAAAGCCACCTTAGACCTTTCAGTGGGGAACTGGTCCGACATCATCTCCAAGTGTAATGAACATTGGGAAAGAAAGCCACGGCAAAACTTAGAGTCCCCATCAAATTTATCCGGCAAGGATAGTCGTATTCCAGAAGCGGCCACTCGCTGCGGAGGAGGTACAGGAGCTGGCGGAGGAGATGATTGCTGGAGCTGTGGTAGTAACTGTTGTAGCATAACAGTCAGTTGAGACAGCTGTTGGCCTTGTTGCGCAATCTGTTGTGACTGCTGGGCGACCACCGTGGTGAGGTCAGCGACAACTGGCAGAGGAACTTCAGCGGGATCCATGGCCGGATCTACTGTCACGATGCCGGCTGGCAGGTAGTGGATCCTCTGTGCCCGAGAGGGATTGGCATGGACCGTGCTAGAGGATCGGTTCTAAGTCACTACTGGTTTTCACCAGAGCCCGCCGCAAAGCGGGATGGTCTTGCTGCGGCGGTAGTGACCAGGTCGTATCCCCTAGCAACGGCTCAACCTCTCTGGCTGCTGAAGATAGGCGCGGTACAAGGGAGTAGACAGAAGCAAGGTCGGACGTAGCAGAAGGTCGGGGCAGGCAGCAAGGATCGTAGTCAGGGGCAACGGCAGAAGGTCTGGAATCACAGGCAAGGAACACACAAGGAACGCTTTCACTGGCACTAGGGCAACAAGATCCGGCGAGGGAGTGAAGGGGAAGTGAGGTGATATAGGGAAGTGCACAGGTGTAAACACTAATTGGAACCACTGCACCAATCAGCGGTGCAGTGGCCCTTTAAATCGCAAAGACCCGGCGCGCGCGCGCCCTAGGGAGCGGGGCCGCGCGCGCCGGGACAGAACTGACGGGGAGCGAGTAAGGTACGGGAGCCGGGGTGCGCATCGCGAGCGGGCGCTACCCGCATCGCGAATCGCATCCCGGCCGGAGGTGGTAACGCAGCGCCCCGGGTCCGTGGAACCGACCGGGGCGCTGCAGTGAGGGAAGTGTAGCGAGCGCTCCGGGGAGGAGCGGGGACCCGGAGCGCTCGGCGTAACAGTGGCCCAAATCAAAATCAAAACAAGTACGGCACATTTAGTATTGTTGAAAATATTTTCCCAAAGAAACTGTACGATCAATGGTAAAATAGCAATCCTCATTGTTGAGCCCCTTACTGCATCTGTTGATCATTTGATCAAAAACCACTCTAATGCTACTGCCCCCCCTCCAGTTCGGTAACAGGATACTATGGATTCTTTTATTAGCTGCATGTCATCCTGATGGATTTCAGATAGTCATAAATATGTGTTACATTCCTATTTACCCCTCTTAGCGTAATTAGTTAGCAGTGTCTTCTATGTCAGGGATCTCTAACACATCAATAGCAAAAGACAGGTCCTACACAGGCCATGGACCAAGTACCACTTTCAATTTTATAGATATTCTCATCCTTGCAGACTACAGATTACTTTAGACCTGTGACCTCTAAGAAGGCAAGCTCCAGTATAGGCAGCCACTACGACATCATCAAACTTATCTTGCAGATCACTCAAGCTATAGTATGGGAAATGGAAGTTATCTCTTGCTTGCACCACTGCGTGTGACATGGGAATTTGGCACTCACCATGTAGATGATCTTGCGGTGGTGACTTTGTTCAAAGTGGTCACAAGCACATAATAGCATAGAATAAGTGCAGGACAGATGAATAAACATCAAGGGGTTACTTTTGCGGGCGGCTGTGCCGTTTCATGTGTGGTATGGTGGCGGGGTGTGAGGTGCAGGGCAGATGTTGTTACCCTAGGGACAGATGGTATTAACCCCTTGTGTTCATGATGCTAGGGCGTGGTTTAGCCTTAACCCCCTGAAGGTATACCGCTGGATCCTGGGCTAGGCACAGGGACAATGAAGATACCGACGCCAAGTTACGGACAACGGTAACTTTACTGAGGGTAGACAGTTGTTACAGTCTATGCAGTACAGCCAGAGCCCAAGGAGGTGACCAGTGACACAGAGACCTTGCAGGTTTGCTGGGACTTGTAGTAGACAGGAGAATTTAGTGCAGGCCATGCTGAGTAGACAGAAGACTTGACTGACAGGATAGTGACTTCAGCTTACCTGCCCCTGACTTGAGACTGCAGAACTTGACTTGAGGCTGCAGGACTTGACTTGAGGCTGCAGGACTTGACTTGTGGCTGCAGAACTTGACTTGAGGCCTCCACTGCTCTGGACACAGACCATAGTCATGACTTTACTGGACCTCAGCAGGAAGCAAGAGAGAAGCTAGCTCCACCCAGGGCTTATATGGGGGAGGCTAGCAGGGAGCCCATAGGTCACCTTTGGGGTCAGCTGGTCACTAGTACCTCCTGGATAACAATCTCATGGTACATTTATTAACCCCTTAAGGACTGAGGGTTTTTCCGTTTTTGCATTTTCGTTTTTTCCTCCTTGCCTTTAAAAAATCATAACTCTTTCAATTTTGCACCTAAAAATCCATATGATGGCTTATTTTTTGCGCCACCAATTCTACTTTGTAATGACATCAGTCATTTTGCCCAAAAATCTACGGAGAAATGGAAAAAAAAATCATTGTGAGACAAAATTGAAAAAAAAAAACGCCGTTTTGTAACTTTTGGGGGCTTCCGTTTCTACGTAGTACATTTTTCGGTAAAAATGACACCTTCTCTTTATTCATTAAAATGATACCCTACTTATATAGGTTTGATTTTGTCGTACTTCTGGAAAAAATCATAACTGCATGCAGGAAAATTAATACGTTTAAAATTGTCATCTTCTGACCCCTATAACTTTTTTAGTTTTCCGCATATGGGGCGGTATGAGGGCTCATTTTTTGCGCCGTGATCTGAAGTTTTTAGCGGTACCATTTTTGCATTGATAGGACTTATTGAATTTTGTTGCGCGTACGCCATTGACCGTGCGGTTTAATTAACTATATATTTTTATAATTTGGACATTTCCGCACGTGGCGATACCATATTTGTTTATTTTTATTTACACTGTGCTTTTTTTTTTATGGGAAAAGGGGGGTGATTCAAACATTTAATAGGGAAGGGGTTAAATGATCTTTAAAGGGACCTATAACACTGCACACACTGATCTTTTACATTGGTCACTGGTTTCTCATAGGAAACCATTGATCGATGATTCTGCCGCTTGACTGCTCATGCTTGGATCTCAGGCACTGAGCAGTCATTTGGCGATCGGACAGCGAGAAGGCAAGTAGGGATCCTCCAGCTGTCCTGTAAGCTGTTCGGGATGCCGCGATTTTGCCGCAGCTATCCCGAACAGCTCCCTGAGCTAACCGGCATGCTTTCACTTTCACTTTAGACGCGGCGTTCAACTTTGAACGCCGCATCTAAAGGGTTAATAGCACGCGGCACCACGGGTCCCGGCCATTGTTAGAGGCCGGGCCCGACCCGCTATGATATTATAGATCGGGAGCGGACTCATGACGTACTGGTACGTCATGGGTCCTTAAGGGGTTAAAGGTACAATCCACAATATAATACATAACCTATTTACATGGGGGAAACAACTGTAGGGGGCCCTGGGGACACTGAGGGACACTGACTGACAGGGCAGAGAAGGTACGGGGAAACACCATCCCGAACCGGGCCAACACACATGCAACACTGGAGCTTTGGCTGGCCCATGCCAGGTACTAATCATGGCAAGGAACTATGGGAGGGGATTTATCAAAACCTGTACAGAGGAAAAGTTGGTGAGTTGCTCAAACCAACCAATCAAATCGCTTCTTTGATTTTTGAAAAGGTCTCTGGAAAATGAAAGAAGCAATTTGATTGGTTGCTATGGGCAACTTAGCAACTTTTCCTCTAGTCAGGTTTTGATAAATATTACCCTTGCTGCTTACCATCATTATTGGTGGCACAGTGTGTATACTATGATGAGCCTTATCTATACACTATAATTTCCTGGTGTGCTATTTGTGACAGTAACTACTGATGCACTGCTTATTCACAATTATTTTGTGGGTAACCATGGGTGTGGCACCCATGTGATTGGCTGAGGGGGCCATCAACAGTAGTCTATAGAAGTGGCACATGAGCAGAAGTACTTTGCAAAATCACATAAAAATCGTGTGTGTGTGTGTGTGTGGGGGGGGGGGGGGGCGGGGGGAGACATTTATCAAAACCTGATCATAGGAAAATTTGATCCGTTGCCCATAGCAACCAGATTACATCTTTTATTTTTAAAAATGCTTCTGAAAAATAAAAGAAGCAATCTGATTGGTTGCTATGGGCAAGTGCTTCAGGTTTTCATAAATCTTCCCCATGATGTTTTTTGTCATGACTTTGTAAAAATCATGTAAAAGTTAAAGTATACAGAGCTCATCAGCATTATCAGCTTAAATGGACACTGTCAGATTTAAAACTTTTTAGATATTGTATATGTTGGCATAACATTAACTTTCTAGCATACTTCATAAGGGTACGTCCCCAAAGGGCGTATACGATGTATTTTACGCTGCGCAAAATTCACGGCAGCAGCTGAAATAAGCTGCGTATTCCTTGCTCACTATATACACAGGGCTTTCCGGCGGCAGCCCTATGTGTGTAGTGAGTTTTGGAGGCGGAGCCGCTCGTCACAGTCACTCTGGCACACAGCCCCGCCTCCAAAACGCACTACACGCATAGGGCTGCCGCCGGAAAGCCCTGTGTGTATAGTGAGCAAGGAATACGCAGCGTATTTCCCGCTGCTGCCGCTGTGTGTACGCCCTGTTGGAACGCACCCTAAGCAAGTTTTATCTCCTTTTTAACCCCTTGAAGACCCAGCCCATTTTCACCTTAAGGACCCGGTCATTTTTTGCACATCTGATCACTGTCACTTTAAGCATTAATAACTCTGGAATGCTTTTACTTTTCATTCTGATTCCGAGACAGTTCTTTTGTGACATATTCTACTTCATGATAGTGGTAAAAATTTGTCGATACTTGCATAATTTCTTGATGAAAATTTCCATAATGAAAAATTTGAATTTTTTTTTTTTACTTTGAAACTCTCTGCATCAGAGGGCTTCAAAGTTCAGCAGCAATTTTCCAATTTTTCACAAAGTTTTCAAAATCTGAATTTTTCAGGGACCAGTTCAGTTTTGAAGTGTATTTGAAGTAACTTAATATTAGAAATACCCAATAAATGATCCCATTATAAAAACTGCAATTATACAAAATAACATTCAGAAAGTTTGTTAACCCTTTAGGTGTTTCACAGGAATAGCAGCAAAGTGAAGGAGAAAATTCAAAATCTAAATTTTTTACACTAAAATGTTCTTGTAGACCCAGTTTTTGAATTTTTACAAGGGGTAAAAGGAAAAAAAGCCAATCGAAATATGTAACCTAATTTCTCTCGAGTAAAAAAATACCTCATATGTGAACGTAAAGTGCTCTGTGGGTGCATTAGAGGGCTCAGAAGCAAAGAGCAACAATGGAATTTTGGAAAGTGAATTTTGCTGAAATGCTTTTTGGGTTTGTGTTGCATTTAGGAAGCCCCTATGGTACCAGAATAGAAAAAAAGAAAATGGCATACTATTTTGGAAACTGCACCCCTCATGGCACGTAAAAAGGGGTACAGTGAGCCTTAACACCGCACAGGTGTTTGACAACTTTTCGGTAAAGCCGGATTTGTAAATAAAATAGTTTTTTCACTAAAATGCATTCCCCCCCCCCCCAAATTTACAATTTTTACAAGAGATAATAGGAGAAAATGCCCCCTCAAAATTTGTAACCCCATTTCTTCTGAGTATGAAAATACCCCATATGCAGATGTAAAGTGCTCAGCGGGCAAACTACAGGGCTCAGAAGAAAAGGAGCGCCATTGGGCTTTTGGAGAGAGAATTTGTTTGGAATGGAAGTTGGGAGTCATGTATATTTACAAAGTCCCCATGGTGCCAGAACAGTGGACCTCCCCACATGTGACAGGAAATTTCACCCCTCATGGAATGTAATAAGGGTTGCAGTAAGCATTTACACCCCACTGGTGTTTTACAGACTTTTGGAACAGTGGGCTGTGCAAATTAAAAATTTAATTTTAAATCTGTCAGACACCAATGGGACATAAATACTCACTGCATCCCTTATTACATTCCTTGAGGGGTGTATTTTCCAAAATTGGGTCACATGTGAGGGAGGGTCCACTGTTCTGGTACCATGGGGGCTTTTTAAATGCACATGGCCTTCTATTCCAGCCAAATTATCTCTCCAAAAGCACAATGGCGCTCATTCTCTTCTGATCCCTGTAGTGCGCCAGCTGAGCACTTTACGCCCACACATGGGGTATTTATATACTCAGAAGAAATGGTGTTACAAATTATGGGGGGCTTTTTTCCTATTACCCCTTGTGAAAATGAAAAATTTGGGATAACACCAGCATTTTTTGTGAAAAAATAAAAAAAATTCATTTTCATGTCCAACTTTAACGAAAAATTTTCAAACACCTGTGGGGTGTTAGGGCTCACTATACCCCTTGTTACGTTTCGTGAGGGGTGTATTTTCCAAAATGGGGTAACATTTCCACTGTTCTGGCACCATGGGGGCTTTGTAAATGCCTTCAATTCCAGCCAAATTCTCTCTCCAAAAGCCCAATGGAGCTCATTCTCTTCTGAGCCCTGTAGTGCACCAACAGAGCACTTTACGCCCACACATGGGATATTTATATACTCAGAAGAAATGGTGTTACAAATTATGGGGGGCTTTTTTCCTATTACCCCTTATGAAAATGAAAAATTTGGGAGAACACCAGCATTTTAGTGAAAAAATAAAAGTTTTCAATTTCACGTCCAACTTTAACAAAAATTCTTCAAACAACTGTGGCATGTTAAGGTTCACAATACCCCTTGTTACATTCCAGGAGGGGTCTAGTTTCCAAAATGGGGTCACATGTGGGTGTTTTCTTTTTTTCTGTTTATGTCAGAACCGCTGCAACGATCAGCCACCCCTGCAACGATCACCTCAAATGTACATGGTGTGCTCTCACTTCTGAGCCTTGTTGTGTGCCCGCAGAGCATTTTACATCCACATATGGGGTATTTCTGTACTCAGGAGAAATTGTATTACAATTTTTTTTCCTTTTACCTCTTGTGAAAATGAAAAGTATGGGGCAAAATTTTAAATTACTTTTTTTACAATAACATGCTGGAGTAGACCCCAGCTTTAAGGGTTAAATGTACCATGCACCATAAACATTTGAGGCCTAAATTAGGGATTTGCATAGGGACAGACCCCGATGCAGGAATGACACTTCTCTCCGATACTAAAATTACCCTACGGCAGTGTTTCCCAAACAGGATGCCGCCAGCTGTTGCTAAACTCCCAGCATACCTGGACAGTCAATGCTCCGTTTTGGAAACAGTACCGTACCAGATGTTATTCATTTTGATTGGGGGGGGGGGAACTGTGTAGGGGTATATGTAGTGTTTTACTTTTTTTAATTTTGTGTAGGTGTAGTGTAGTGTTTTTAGGGTACATTCACACAGACGGGGGGTTCTCAACGAATTTCCCACTGGGAGTTTGGAGAATGGATAAACGAGTCTGAAAAAAACAAAGCAGAGCTTCTCATGGGATAGTAGTCTAGATAACGTAAATATTCCCTTCAATATTAAATGAAGGATAGTAGCAATCTATCTCACCTTTTGTGGTTGTGTGCCAGACACAACCACCTATAAGAGCATTAAAAAGTCAGTGCAGCCACCCAGGTTTCGGCAGTCAGGGGTCCTCAGCCGAATGTAGAGACATCAATGGGTTCGCGGCGCAAACAGTCTCATAGACTCACAATTTGTGACGTGTAGAAAGATAGTCCATTTATTGAAGTGCCAATACAAACGAACGCCTTTCGAGGCCTTTGCTAGCCTCTTTATCAATGTTAAAAATGGCAAATAATCTACACATCACGAATTTTGAGTCTATGAGACGATTTGCGCCGAGAACCTGTGGAATTGAATTGATCGTCGATTTCAGCAGACATCCCTGTCTGGTCACTGCCTGGTGTGTGGCGGGGACCTGAATTACCATGGGCGTACAGGTACGTCCTGGGTTCTTAAGTCCCAGGATGTCGGGTATGCCCTGGTCCTTAAGGGATTAAAAAACAATGGCTGATAAAAAACACCACAAGGGGTCCTCATACCACCCAGAACATAATCCTGTCCGCTGCAGCATCTTCTTTGACCTAGCTAAAGCTCAGGCATGGACAAAGTCCAGTAAGTGAGGCCAGGACTAGCACTACTCTGTGCTCACTCATAAGTCCATCAGACTCCTTTCTAAGAACAGAGATGAGGAGTTTACAGAGCAGCCTGCAGTGATTAGATGAAGAGACCCAGCACTCAGGAAGAAAGCTGTCATGCAGGGTGAGGACACGCCCCCTCCAATGCACAGAATGACAAACCAAGTGAGTGAGAGATAGAAGGTATTTGCCAGAGAAATACAGGTGTTAGACAAGTTACAAATATATGTACATGGATAAGAAATATTTAACTTTTGTTTTCTTTTGTGGGATATGACAAGTACTCATTAAAGGGGTACTCCTGCCCTAAGACATTTTATCCCTTATCCAAAGGATAGGGGATAAAATGTCTGATCGCAGGGGTCCTGCAGCTGGGGACCCCCACAATCTCGCATGGGGCGAAGAAAAAGAGGCCACAAGCAATAAGCTATATGAGAGTGGGGGTCTATATGAGATGCCATCCATACAGAACAGAAATGTGAGAGGAGGGCCATAAAAGGCAGTCTATGTGAGAGAGTGAACCAATAACAGGAGTCTATGTGAAGAGGAGCCATAATCAGCAGAATATGTCTGAAAAGTGGCCATGAGGGACAGTCTATGAAAAGGAAGGGACCATGAGTAGCATGCTGTGTGAGTGGGCTATCAACAGTAGTCTATGGGAGTGGCGCATGAGGAAAAGTCTCTGGGAGAGAAAGGTGGGGCATTAGCAGCAGTCAATGTAAAAGAAAGGGGTACATGAGCATGTATCTACGTAAGCATGAGCATGAAATGTGGTATATCTATCTTCTAAGACCCTGGTGTTTTATATGCAACATGTATTCAATGTATGAGTGGCGTGTGTGGCATGTGTCCTATACATAAGTAAAAAAGTAAGAAGAAGCTGGGCAGTTAAAAGAGAGAAGGCAGTGAAAAGAATGTGGGCCCTTTTTATTTGTGTTTTCTGTATGTGTCTGCATCCCACCATTTGTAGTGGAGCTTTACTATAGACATCAATCCCTGATCTGAAGCAGTTAAATAAGTACATAATAATTTGAATGAATAAGGAAACAGCTTTGCCCCATATTATAAAGCATTCCTTCCACACTAGATTATGGATTATCACAGTCAGTATGATGATATGTAAAAGAACTGATGGAGCCATAAATTTTCATTACTTAGCAAGGCATGAATTTATGGCTATAAGCTAACGTAATATTTAATATGTATGACTTCCTTTTTGTAAGTTTAGTTCCTCTTCAAAGAATAGTAATTTTCTTGCTAAATTCACATAATGCCTCTAAAAGTCAAGGAAAGACGGGCTGGTTAATGCCTAGGTATTGTGGCACTATTATAAACACAGATGAAAAAATGTTTATAATTTTGACCTTAGTGCCTCATGTAAGCTCAGCTTTTTTCAGTTGTAATATTGTTTCACAGTTTGTGCTGTTAAATCAAAAGGTTATCTATAATACATTTGGCCCTATTAATGCAAAAGAGCAGTGGTATTCAAAAGACATTTATTCATTATTAATATAGGTATAATAAAGAATCATTTATGAGGATTTAGATGAGATTTTTATCATCAAAAGCTTAAAAGGGAAATTTATTTTTGCTTCAGGACAAAGACAAGGAGTCAGTTAATGTGAAATAGAAAGTCAACACAAAACTGTATAAAAAATAATTCTTAGTGAAAAAATGTCAATTTTATTACCGCTACAGAAGAATAACACAACTCATATAAGAGTTTAAATAAAATGTTACTGCTTCTGGCACAAGTATCACCTGTCATAGTCACACCTGGTATACAGGTAGAGCACACTTTATCTTTAACCCTGAAAATTCTACAACAGCTCAGCTTTGAAGATGTACTTTTATTTTTTAATATTAATAGCAAGTTCTGTTGACTACATATAGCAAACAGCAGATTTTCGGGATGTCTCAGTTGACAATCTTGTCCATATGTCAGTGGGGCAGAAAAGTATTTAGTCAGTCACCAATTGTGCAAGTTCTCCCACTTAAAAAGATGAGAGAGGCCTGTCATTTTCATCATAGGTATACCTCAACTATGAGAGACATAAAATCACATTGTCTGATTTTTAAAGAATTTATTTGTAAATTATGGTGGAAAATAAGTATTTGGTCAATAACAAAACTTCATCTCAATACTTTGTTATATACCCTTTGTTGGCAATGACAGAGGTCAAACGTTTTCTGTGAGTCTTCACAAGGTTTTCACACACTGTTGCTGGTATTTCGGCCCATTCCTCCATGCAGATCTCCTCTAGAGCAGTGATGTTTTGGGGCTGTTGCTGGGTAACACGGACTTTCAACTCCCTCCAAAGATTTTCTATGAGGTTGAGATCTGAAGACTGGCTAGGCCACTCCAGGACCTTAAAATGCTTCTTACGAAGCCACTCTTTCGTTGCCCAGGTGGTGTGTTTGGGATTATTGTCATGCTGAAAGACCCAGCCACGTTTCATCTTCAATGCCCTTGCTGATGGAAGGAGGTTTTCACTCAAAATCTCACGATACATGGCCCCATTCATTCTTTCCTTTACACGGATCAGTCGTCCTGGTCCCTTTGCAGAAAATCAGCCCCAAAGCATGATGGTTCCACACCCATGCTGCACAGTAGGTATGGTGTTCTTTGGATGCAACTCAGCATTCTTTCTCCTCCAAACACGATGAGTTGAGTTTTTACCAAAAAGTTCTACTTTGGTTTCATCTGACCATATAAAATTCTCCCAATACTCTTCTGGATTATCCAAATACTCCCCAGCAAACTTCAGACGGGCCTGGACATGTATTGGCTTAGGCAGGGGGACATGTCTGTCACTGCATGATTTGAGTCCCTGGTGGCATAGTGTGTTACTGATGGTAGCCTTTCTTACTTTGGTGCAAGCTCTCTGCAGGTTATTCAATAGGTCCCCTCATGTGGTTCTAGGATTTTTGCTCACCGTTCTTGTGATCATTTTGACACCACGGGGTGAGATCTTGCGTGGCGCACCAGATCAAGGGAGATTATCAGTGGTCTTATATGTCCTCGTGTCCTTCGACAGCTCTTTGGTCTTGGCCATAGTGGAGTTTTGGAGTGTGACTGTTTCAGGTTGTGGACAGGTGTCTTTAATACTGATAAGTTCAAACAGGTGCCATTAATACAGGTAATGAGTGGAGGACAGAAGAGACTCTTAAAGAAGAAGTTACAGGTCTGTGATAGCCAGAAATCTTGCTTGTTTGTAGGTGACCAAATACTTATTTTCCACCATAATTTGCAGATAAATTATTTAAAAATCAGACAATGTGATTTTATGGATTTTTTTTCTCATTATGTCTCTCATAGTTGAGGTATACCTATGATGAAAATTACAGGCCTCTCTCATCTTTTTAACTGGTTAACGTGTATACTCATCCATGTGCCATTAACCGTTGTATGACACGGGCTCCTCAATCGAGCCCAGGCCATATCGGCTGGCGTTAAAAGCCGACATGTGGCCGCGGCCAGCTATTAACCATTTAGATCGCCGCTGTCAAAGTTGACAGTGGCGTCTAAAGGAAACTGTGAACATTCCCTGGTGGTCCAGTGGAGTGGATCGCCCCCCAGCAGCGCGATTGCAGAGTGGCGATCCACTGTGGAGATAGCCGGAGGGCTTACCTCTGCTGCTGCGGCTGTCCCGGCTCTACCATTGATAAAGCCTGTCAGGACCAGGATTTGTCAACGGAGCTCAGATCACACAGATCAATGTGGTTCATAGAACCACATTGATCTGTATGAGGAAGTAATGATTCCTTCTAAATGTCCCCTAAGGGGACTAATAAAGTGTAAAAAAAAAAAAAGTTTAATTGAATTAAAAAAAACACACATAAACCCTGTCCTTATTAAAAGTTCAAATCACCCCCCTTTTCCCAAATTCCATATGAAAAATATAAAAACATAATAAAAATAAACAAATGTGATATCGCCGCATGCGTAAATGTCCTAACTATAAAAATATAATGTTAATAAACTGCACGGTCAATGACATATACGTAAAAAATACCAAAGTCCAAAATTGCATATTTTTGGTCACTTTGTATACTCTAAAGAAATGTATAAAAACCGATCAAAAAGTCCCATCAAAACAAACATAGTACCGATGAAAACTTCAGATCATAGCACAAAAAAAGAGCTCTCATACCACCCCATATACGGAAAAATAAAAAAGTTATAGGGATCAGAAGAGGACAATTTAAAAACATACTAATTTTGGTTCATGTAGTTATTATATTTTTTTAAGTAGTGAAATAAAGAAAAACCTATATAAATTGGGTATAATTGTATGGACCTACAGCATAAATATATGGGACCATTTTTACCGAAAAGTGCACTGCGCAGAATCGGAAGGCCCCAAAAGTTACAAAATTAGATTTGCCATAAATTTTGTGGTGCAATGATTGATGTAATAACAAAGTACAATTGGTGGAACAAAAATAAGCCCTCATTTGAGTCTGTAGGTGCAAATTTGAAAGCGTTATGATTTTTAGAAGATGATGAGGCAAAAACCGAACAACCCGTGGCCCTTAAGGGGTTAAGTAGGAGAATGCACAATTGGTGGCTGACTAAATACTTTTGTGCCCCACTGTATATGTTTAGGGTCTATTCACATGAACAGTATCCTGCGCATATTTGATGCACAGGATTAGAAGCTACAGCATAAAATCTGCAGCTTCAAATCCTCAAATATGCGCAGGTTACTGTATGTGTGAATCGACTCTTAACCAACTCCCGTTATATGAAGTGCACTCAGGAGCTGAGCGCGCTATCAGCAACCAGGGCCCACGGTTAATACCGGACATCGCCGATCGGGCTGATATCCGGCATCAACCCTTTAGACGCTGTGATCAAAGTTGATTGCAGCGTCTAAACCGGGAGAAAATACTGCAGGCTAGCTTAGCGGAGATGTTCGGGACCACCGCGGTGAAATCGTGGCATCCCGAACAGCTGAGAGGACAGCGGGAGGCGCCTCACCTTGCTCCTCACTGTCCAATCAAGGCTGGAACAATCGAGCACAGATTACACTGATCAATGCTATGCTATGACATAGCATTGTTCAGTGTATGCAATCAAAGGATTGCATGTAATAGTTCCCTATGGGCGGGGGGGGGGGGGGGGGGTGCAAAAAAGTGTAAAATAGTTTTTAAAAAAGTGAATAAATGTGATTTAACCCCTTCCTAAATAAAAGTTTGAATAATCCCCCTTTTCCCATAAAAAAAAAATATATATATATATATATAAACAAAAATAAAAATTAACATATGTGGTGTCACTGCGTGCCTAAATGTCTGAACTATAAAAATATAATGTTAATTAAACCGCACGGTCAATGGTGTATACGGGAAAAAAAAATCAAAAGTCCAAAATTTAAAAAAAGTACAATTGGTGACGCAAAAAAATATGCCCCCATATGGGTCTGTAGGTGCAAAATTGAAAGTGTTATGATTTTTAGAAGGTGATGAGGGAAAAAATGAAAGTGCAAAAATGGAAAAACCTTAAGGGGTTAAAGCATATTACCATCATAGTGGGGAGGGGCAGTGTTACGCCGAGCGCTCCGGGTCCCTGCTCCTCCCCGGAGCGCTCGCGGCGTTCCTCTCTCTGCAGCGCCCCGGTCAGACCCGCTGACCGGGAGCGCTGCACTGACACAGCCGGCGGGGATGCGATTCACATAGCGGGACGCGCCCGCTCGCGAATCGCATCCCAAGTCACTCACCTGTCCCGGTCCCTGGCTGTCTCGTCCTGGCACGCGCGGCTCCGCTCCTTAGGGCGCGCGCGCGCCAGCTCTCTAAGATTTAAAGGGCCAGTGCACCAATGATTGGTGCCTAGCCCAATCAGTCTAATTAGCCTCCACCTGCTCCCTGTCTATTTAACCTCACTTCCCCTTCACTTCCTTGCCGGATTTTGTTGCCCTTGTGCCTAGTGAAAGCGTTCATAGTGTTTGCCTTACCGGCGTTCCTGACCTCTTGCTATCGCCATAGACTACGAACCTTGCCGCCTGCCCCAACCTTCTGCTACGTCTGACCTTGCCTCTGCCTAGTCCTTCTGTCCCACGCCTTCTGTTCAGTCAGCGAGGTTGAGCCGTTGCTGGTGGATACGACCTGGTTGCTACCGCCGCAGCAAGACCATCCAGCTTTGCGGCGGGCTCTGGTGAATACCAGTAGCAACCCTAGAACCGGTCCACCAACACGGTCCATGCCAATCCCTCGCTGACACAGAGGATCCACATCCAGCCTGCCGAATCCTAACAGGCAGCCATATAAAAAATATGAAAAAATTATGAAAATAAATATATTTGGTACTGCCTAATTGCGTAAACTATTAAAACATTATTTATCCTTTAAGGTGAACCGCGTAAAATTAATTTTTTTTTGTTTATCATATCATACCCCTGAAAAATAAAGTAAAAAAGCCATCAAAAAGTCTGATCAATACCAAAATGGTAAAGATACAGACAACAGATTATGGCACAAAAAAACAAGCACTCAAACAGCCGGGTACACCGGAAAATAAAATAAAAAAGTTATAGGGATCAGAAAATGGCAATAAAAAAAAAATTCTAAAAAGTAAAAAAAAAAAAAATGAAATTAGTAAGTCATGATGCAGTAGGAGCAGTAGGCAAGCAGAGCATATCATATCTGTCCAGACCAATATCCCAGCTTGCAAGTACAAATATATAAGCCAGAGTTAACAACAAAGTGTAAGCACAAAGACACAAAATAAGCACTCTGGGGGAGAGTTATCAAAACCTGTGCAGAGGAAAAGTTGACCAGTCGCCCATACCAACCAATCAGATCGCTTCTTTCATTTATCAGAGTCCCTGCTATAAATAATAGAAGTTATCTGATTGATTGTTATGGGCAACTGGGCATCTTTTCTTCTGCACAGGTTTTGATAAAAAAAAACGCAAGGCCCTCGGTGTACCTGAAGAGCCTCCATACTATACCACTTCGTCAGTCTGAATGGTTGAACCATGTCTGCTATTTCTGCCTTTGTATAATGTGTGACGATAAAAGCTTTTCACTTGTCAAAACACTTCTATGTGTCTGTGTTTTTATATCACTCAGTGTAAAGCTTGTAAACCCACATTGTTGTGTAGTTTTCTTTGTGGGTTTTACAACCTTTTTTTAATATATCACTCAGTACCTAATCCTGACCATGTACATCTAATTTTATGTGTCTAACACTTTTATTTATTTTTTGATTACACTTTTAATTTAGCTCGCTAGTTTGAATTCCTCTCAAAAGGAAAGGGGCGTGGCCTCACTGTACAGCTCTCCGCCCCCTCCCTCAGTATGCTGTCTGCTCACATCTCCCCTAGCATTAGCAAAACTACAACTCCCAGTTTGTCCTCACTGACAGTAGCGGGACACAAGCTGACAGTGGGAGGATTTTTCCTCCAGCTGTGAGCCCTGCACTCACAGCTGTCAATCAAGGAAGTGTGTCCATGACATAGGTTATGATGCATGGACACAGCAGGACTAGTATGTGTCCAAGCAGGCAGGGGGGGGGGGGGCAGTTGTTTTACTGGATTTTTCAGTATGAAATACTGAAAATTCTCTAATGAAAGCAATTGCAAAACCTATTGTTTTTGCATGCTTTACAACATATCAAAAGTTTTTGTATCTGACAGTGCCCATTTAAATAGCCAAGCATGAAAGAAGCACTGGTGGGCTACATGGAGGGCTATATGTACAAGTTTAGGCATCTAGGGGGGCCTTGAATCCAATCCAGTCTCTACCTGTAGAACTGTGAAATCCCAATGATTCAGTATATAGGCTGCCTGAGACCAATATCGGAAAAGGGTCATCTTCTTTGGTTAAAGACAAGACCATATACGAAAAAGTGTTAGGCCACATACATTAATGCAACAGTAGCTAAAGCAGTGAGTGTAATGTTGGCTTCAATGCTGCTTACTTACACACCTGTGATGGAATGCATAGTTTATTGTATTACAATCCCAGCTAGTTAAACTAGCACCGTGGTCTGCAATGTAATGAGCATGCACAGATTTGTTTCTTTATTATCTCTCCGCCTGACATCAGGCCCTCTTTTATAGAGTGCATCAAAACAATATGCCAATGTTAGTGGGAATAATTTGTTGTGTGTCAGTAGTCATCATTTCACCCAGTGTCCCTACCAGCAATATGTTAATATACATCACAAGGTAATTGCTAGTCCCCACTGTAGACTTCTGCCATTGAGCAAGCAACAATCTCATTAAAGAGATGACTCCCGAAACATCTGCAGTCACTGCTGTATGCTGATTAGGACACCTATGAGCCAGCAATGACAACCTTCAGCTGCACAGCTCCGGGAGGGCATCACAAAGACAGGAAGCAGCTGGAAAGATTAACAACCCTGGCAGAGATTAACGACTGAAACGACTAGAGCCGGGGTCACACTGAAGATCAAACATAATGTAGTGTAGCATTCATGCCAAGGTCTCTCCCATCACAGAGCTGTTAAGAATTCATGAGCGAAATCAGGAGGAGAACGATTGATAGGACATGAAAGGAAGACAAAATGGAAAAAGAAGATAAACCCACCTCTGGAAAACCATATGAAGGGTTTGTCTGGAATGTACATTTTAAATCACCCTTAAATCCTATATTTATGAGTTTTATGTAAAGCAGTACTTCATGATTATGGGGTATGAAAAAACCTGTCTGCCCTAATAAATCCACCCGGTATAAAAAATAATTCTCTTCAATATACAGTGCTGCTGAGTGGCTTGAATTGCTCGGGGCAGTTCAGGATGAAAGAATACTTCCCAGTCAGTTGTTCTCAAGTCAAAGAAATAGGTGAGCCGCAGAGGGTCACAGGTAGAATGTATTGTGTATCTGCGTGTAGTTTCTATTTTTCTATGGTATTTTCACATAATGTATTCCTGCTATCATATAGGTCATTTAGCCTGTGTGCATTTGTATCTGTGATTGGAAATTACTACATTAGTGCAAAGATAATCTAATACAAGTCAAAAATGAGCATATAACAGTACGCAAGGACATGTTCACCTCATGTCATCGCACACAGACATACTTCTGACAGGATAACATTAGAAGGATAAACAACTGCTTTATTTACACAAGAAAAGAAACTACGAGTAATGTTTGATAAAAAAAAAAATGAAAGAAAATGTGTAATAAAAAATGTGTATGCATGGAATAGCCTTCCACAAATACAATGAAGGAGTTTAAGCATGCATAGAATAGATATAAGGCTATCCTTCACATAGGATAGGCCCAGGTATAATTCAGAATATTGGGCAGACTAGATGGGCAAAAAAATTGTTCATATCTGCCAATGCTTTCTACGTTTTTATATGTCTGTGTGTAATGTGATATCATCTTTTGTTATACTTTTGTATCAATCACAGCGTGTAGCTATATAAGCACCTTTTTCGTTGAACCATTTCAAGACTAAGGCATTTTTTCCCATTATAGTGACTGAGCACAGCTTGTGCTTCAGCTGGGACAAAGATGGTGCTGCAGATATGCTCTGAATGGTATGGGGACCCCTAGTGGTCTTTTTTTATAGTCCATGGTTTCTATAAAAACAAGATAACAATTTTTTATTAAGTATATTAGAAAGGTTAATGTTTTTACCAGTTAAAAGGAGTCCGTCACCACATTTTTGCATGTTAACCAGTTGCCGTCTAAGGACGAGCCGGCTTGTCCTAAGATAGCAAGTGGTGTATGGCGCGGGCTCCTGACTTGAGCCCGCGCCATACCAGCCAGCACCCAGCTGATTCTTGTAGCTGGGTTTGCTGTTAATAGCCAACATGCAACAGAACCCTCGCGGGCCCACGGTCCCCATAGTGGGGAGCCGCTTTCAAAGTTGTTGCAGCGGCGTCTAAATGCACCTTTAACCAGTGCGGGGGGGGGTTCAATGTGGAGGTGGCCGAAGGGCTTTGAGATTGATAGAGCTTGGCTGGACCAGGCTTTATCATATAAGCGCAGAGCACACAGATCAATGTAGTTCTATGGAACAACATTGATCTGTATGAGGAATATGATTCCTCCTAAAAGTCCCATAACGGGACTAAAAGTAAAAAAAAAAAAAGTTAAAGAAAAGGTAAAGAAAAAACATTAACCCCTTCCATATTAAAAGTTTGAATCACCCCCCTTTTCCAAAATTCCATATAAAAATATGTAAACATAATAAAAATAAACATGTGGTATCGCCATGTGTGCAAATGTTCAAACTATAAAAATATAACGCTACTTCAACCACATGGCCAATGGCCAAAAGTCCAAAATTGCATATTTTTGGTCACTTTGTATACCCTAAACAAAAATGTGTAAAAAGCGATAAAGTCCCATCAAAACAAAAATGGTGCCGATAAAAACTTCAGATAACAATTTTTAACATACAAATTTTGGTGCATGTAGTTATAATTTTTATTAGGTAGTAAAATAAAATAAAAGCTATTGTTCACAGTCTCTATTAAATACTACTAAATAACAGGCCGTCCGCTTTTTTCATGCAGCACAGAAAAATATTTCTAGTGAGCCTGGATGCACGTGAATCTATGGCAAGAATTCTGGTTATGGAGACAATACACATGACAGTTTTGGGACATTGGTCTTGAAAATTGGATCAAGCCTGGACAATAGCACATATATGGTCATTGTGCACAGGGAGCTACTAGATATTGGGGCTATCAAGATGGCAGCTGAATACAGAGGTATGTAATAACAGATATATATAACCATTTTTTGCACTTTTTTGTTACATGATTTTAAATAATGTTATTAAAAGTTAAGTTTTAGAGTCTCAACCTTGTAGTCAGTGCCACATAATTTTTGAATTGAGATTAACTCTTTGGATCAGTATAGACTGTGATCAACTTTGTGTATTATCACACACAAGTGCCTGGTGGGTCCCAGTTGCTATAGGTAGTTGTGCTGGCTATACTCCCTTGCAGGTCTGACATCTGGGGCAGGTGGTGCTGGGAGCACTAGTAAATCTTCTTGAAGACAGATGTTGATGTGATTTCGATGGAAGACTTGTGGCTCATAACCTGGCTTCTGAACTTCACACACATCAGACTCGGGGTAGGGTATAGCCGTCACTGTGTAGGGTTCTGTCTCCCAGATGGAATCTAATTTTTTCAGTAGCCAGACTTTATCGCCAACCTGGAGTGGTTTGACGGACGCATGCTGGTTGTAGTCTTCTTGTTGTCTTTGTCAAGCCTCGCCCATCTTCTTACTGACAATCTCTTTGGCCTCTTGAATCCTTCTCTGATGGTCAGAAACCCACTCAAAGGACACTTGTGGAGAATTGTTGATTAGGGCCTGCCACTCAAACGTCCTGTCTTTTGGCAGTTGCCCGTGTCATCCCATAATCAGATAGAAGGGGGGTGTACCCAGTGGAGCAATGTACTGTATTGTTGTAAATCTCCAGTAACTCGGACAATAGCCTGGGCCATTCTTCTTGTTTTGACACAGAGGCTGCTCGCGGCATATGGATAAAGACTTGGTTGATGCACTCACAGAGCCCATTCCCCTGAGGGTGGTAGGCAGTGGTTCAGAGTTTCTTACAGTCGTGGAATAGAGTTCTTGGAAGAGTTGGGCCTCAAAGGCCGTTCCACGGTTAGTTAGAACAGACTCAGGACATCCAAGGGTTTGCACCCATTTAGAATAGAACATCTGGGCCGTTGTTTTGGCTGTGAGATCTTTGACAGGTACCAGGAAAATCCACTTGGAGTAATGATTCACCATGGGGAAAGCATAGGTATACCCAGACTGGGAAGGAGACAATTTCACATGATCTAGCGCTGCCAACTGGTTGGGTCTGTCACTCTGGATGGAATGGAGGCGCGCTCTTGCGACCCTGCGCACATTTTTGGTGACGTTACAGACAGAACCTTCACTGCACAATTTCTTAATGTCACTCCGCATTCCAATCAAGTAGAATCTTCACCTGGCAGTGGCTTCGGTCTTGTGGACTACAAAGTGTCCCGACTGGTCATGATATACGTTGAGGACCATCGCCTCATCTCTCCGGGGAACCAGAATCTGATGAAGTCGATCACCAGAGACCAGATCTAAAGAATTTCGGTACAACAGAAATTGCACAAACAGTCGCTTCCTCTGTCGCCATAGACGTTTCAACTCGTCGTCACACTGGGCTCGGTGTAGACGGGTTGGTACCTTTTTCGCCAGAAGGTAGTCTAACAGATCCCACATAACTCGACTTTCATCTTGAAGAGTCTTCCAAGTGTACAGGTCCTCTTTAACCTTTTCGGACCTTGGCTCACCATCCATGAGTGCGGTCACAACATTCTGATTCGCAAACCGTTGATAAAATGGAGGTATCTCCACGTCTTGCCACACGTCTTCGACAGGTGGTTCTTCACCGGGGGTCATCCAAGACAGTACATTGGCATTGACGTTTGACTTGCCACTTCTGTACTTGTTTGTGAAGCTGTAATTAGCTAATCCTGAAGCCTATCACTGTTCAATGGCACCTAACTTGACAGTGTTCAGGTGAGCCAGCAGGTTTTTATCCGTGTAGACAGTAAATGGCGTGGCAGCCAAATAATCTTTGAACTTTTCTGTCACTACCAGGGTGAGAAGTTCCAATTTGAATGAGCTGTAATTGGCATCTGCTCCTCGCAGGTTACGACTGGCATAAGCAATCACTCTCTCTTGTCCATCCTGAACTTGGGACAGAACAGCTCCCAGACCTTCAAAACTGGAATCAGTATATAGCTGGAATGACGCCAGGATGGGTGGTTCTGTCAGCAGATGTTTAAGAGCTCGGAATGCTATCTCTTGCTCTTCGGCCCATTCAGTAGGTAGTCTTCCATTGTAATTCTCCTTTGCCGTACCCGGTAGGAGAGCTGTGAGGGGTTCTGCAATTTGGGCGAGATGTGGGATAAAGCGGTGGTAGTAGCCAGCGAATCCCAGGAAGCTCCTGACATCTTTCACTGTGCACGGGGTAGGCCAGTTCTTGACAGCATCCACCTTTTCATGGTTTTGTCTGAACTCCCTCTGCAGTGACAACATGACCCAAGTAATAGACTTGAGGTTTGAGCAAGTGACACTCTGATGGTTTGATCTTCAACCCATGCTTGATCAAGACTTGAAAGACATCTGACAGATGACTGAGGTGTTCCTGGTAAGACTTGGAGTACACGAAGACATCGTACAGGTACAACAAGACACTGGAAATTCAAATTACCCAGGCACCTTTCCATCAGATGCTGGAACATAGCAGGGGCATTGCATAGCCCAAATGGCATACTTTTAAACTCGAACAGCCCCTTGGGTGTCACGAAGGCACAAAAGACGCAAAGGATAAGCGTCCTTATGTGTGACATTGTTCAATTTCATGTAGTCGACACAGAAGCGGATGGTTCCATCTTTCTTCTTGACCAGGACAAGTGGTGCCGCCAAGGGACTCTGACTTTATGTATCACGTCCGCTTCTTTCATATCGGCCAGCATCTTCTTGACAGTCTGATACATGCCTGGTGCGACCGGACGGTACATTTGCTTGATAGGCGGGGTGTCGCCTGTGAGGATACGGTGCTGGATCATCAAAGTCTTCCCGAAGTCTGTGGGGTGTTTGCTTAAAGCTTCATGATACCTTTTGGTGACATTGATGACTACATTGACCTGGTCCCTTGGGGTAGTGTCGTCTCCCACCTGGAGCTGAGCCCACCAGGGCTCTGGGGGGTTAGCCCTGGATCCATCGGCAACTTGAGCTGCACGCTGTCGGGCCACCAGATGTTCTGTCACAATGTCCTTTGGCTCTAGGAGGTACAACTGAGCCACTGGTGTGTACTTGGGTAAAACGGTAGCAGAATCAGACAGGTTCACTAACCGTACTGGGACTCTTCCATTGGAGACAGTGATGAGGCTCCTTGCAGCTCGGACTAAAGGATGATCTTCTAGTTGATCTGGGACGTGCATGGCACCTTATGATGGTTTCAGTGTTGGGTTGTAAGGTCACAAACCTGATGTCTTGAACTTGTACTATGCAGATCTCTCCTTGCTTGTTGGCAAAATTCTGTTCTGCTTGCAGGACTTTCAGGTGGTGCTGCACAGCCTGCCAGTCTGAAGGGGACATATGGGGAAGAGAGGCATTCAAGGCATCCAAAATGTCAGTAAAACAATTCCTCATAATGTTCATCCGCAATATAAATTCAGCTGACCCTAATCTGTCACAGTGGTTACAATTACTCCTTGCCCTTTAAGTACATGTTCACCCAATTGAATGGTTGGCTCCCAGTATCCATGTCTGGGGACTGGTTGCTCATTACCTGACACTGCTTGGAAATTAACATCATCAGGCTCACACAATACACAAGCATCCCAATGCTGATAGAAAACACATTTAGATAGGGTAGACACTTGTGACCCTGTATCTATTAACGCCTCTAAAGGTACAGCTTACACAATAACTTTCACAAAGGGGCAGGAGGCAACATAAAGTGAGAATCCTGACTTAGGTCGTTCTGGAGGTGAGCCTGCTGACTTTTCTCCCAAGGGCCGGTCCTTGACCACTGAGGGAATTCCATTGAAACCCCAGCAGTGCATTTCCCAGTGGCCGGACTTGTTACAGTGAGTACGGAAGTGTCTGTTACTCCCAGAATACCTAGCAGGTGAAGGAACACAGTAATTGGGATTACATGGGGCAGGAGCAGAAGGGGATTTTCTAGACAAGGATTGCTCACAGGAGAGTGGAGCAGGCCTGGTGGCGAGCTCCTCGATAGTCTTAGTCAATTGTTCAAGGTCTTGTTTAATAGTCTGTAATACCATCTAACTTCTGGACAGTCTCTAGGGCATTCTGTAGGGCTACAGCATATGCTCTCAAGGTCTCACCTGGCTTTTGTTGCCTTTCCTACAGTAGGAGATGTGCCTCTGAAGGAGAATGTGACTCAAATACCTGGTACAGTCCTTCAAAGATCTGTTTCACCGTTGCCTTCTCAGATGCTGGCCAGGTGCAGAATTCCTCTAGTGCCGGTCCCTGAAGTTGTCCTGTTAACAGTTGCACCTGTTGGTTAGGAGGGAAAGAGTAAAACACAAACAAGCTCTGGATCCTTTCTTTGAAATCCCTTAGGGTCTCCATTGTAAGTAGGAAGGACAGGATTCCCCATGAATACCGGTGCAGACGTTGAAACACCAGGACTCTTGATGCCTGCTGGAGGCAGGGGGGCAGGACCCTGGCTTTACGTGCAGGTGATGACCTCGCCGCTGGAGATGAAGGGGGGCTGATGCCCGGTTGATCTGTGGTGCTGGGTTCCAACATCTTGACGCTTTTTGAGTGCGCTGTCACTTTTTAAGAAGAATAGGGTGTGTTACCCTTTAAGAGAGCTGAATGATGGGGGTACTACTGCAGACACTCCCCCTCTATTTTGCAGGCACACGGAGATAAACAGCCTTGCAGCCAGACTTGCAGACAATAACGGGACAGTAATGACAGATTCAGGTACCAGAGACTTGGCTTTGATGATTGGTGGTGTATTCATAGCTTGTACTGCAGCGCTGACTTTGCAGGTGACAGCCGGAGCCGAGCGCAATAACCCGAACCTCCAAGATGGCTGCGCCCAGGGAACTTCCTGTTTAGGTCCGGTCAGAAAAATTGGTTCCTCCTAGCTGGATTGAAGAGGCTTCACCGCTGGGGACTGACGGGGGCGGAGCTGCGACCGCTCACGCGCGCAGGAAACACCCGACCAGATTAACTTTTTTAAGTACAGACTTTACGCAGCTCATAATGGAGGATAGCAGACTTTTCTTCACCTCCCCTTCTATTTCACAAGTGCCTCGCAATAAACAGATTTCACTGACAAAGTCCCGTACACTTTCTGCCGCAATTTTTTTTTTTTTATCTTTTTTTTCCACTGCGTGAGAGAATGTCATATGGTCAGATGAAACAAAAGTAGAACATTTTGGTAAAAACTCAACTTGTGTGTTTGGAGGAGAAAGAATGCTGAGTTGCATCCAAAGAACACCATACCTACTGTGAAGCATGGGGGTGGAAACATCATGCTTTGGGGCTATTTTTCTGCTAAGGGACCAGGACGACTGATCTGCTTAAAGGAAAGAATTAGAGATGAGCGAACTTTTGAAAATTTGGTTCGATACGAATTTATTCATGGCGGATCTATATTAACAACGGCTATTTCTGGACTACAGAGAGCCTCAATAGGAGTCTAGAACACCTTGCTTTATTCTAACACTAATATGGAGTGTGCTGGGGTAGTGAAATAATACTGTTATTCAGAATGATATGCAGATTACAGACATCGCTTTTAGAATCACTGCCGCAGAGCGGCACAATGACAGAGCCTGGAGGTGGCATCAGTATGAGGAGACCATATCGTGGCTGAATGACACAGCAAGGAGGTGTTGGCAACATGAGGAGACCATATAGTGGCTACATGAGACATGACACAGTGTGGAGGTGTTGGCAGCATGAGGAGACTATATAGTGGCTGAATGAAAAAGCTTGGATGTGGCTCAAGCATGAGGAGACCATATAATGGCTGCATGACACAGCAAAAATATACATTTTGGAATAGATTGGTAATGTTTAAATTATACCAAAAATTTTAATTTAAGTCTATTATGAATATAGTACATCCTTATATTATCAATAAAAATTCTTGATTTGACAAGTAAAGGAATCAAAATGCAATGATAGCATAATTATAAGAAAAGTGGATGAGAATGGGGCGCTGTGTATTATGAATTGAATAGATTATATCCAGAAGGCATTAAGCAGGTGAGAAATTCATCTCCAGTTAAAGACTAAAATATTGAAATAATTCCATGTGGAATGAAAATTAATTTTGGATAAAGAAATATAATACATTCAGGGTTCCAAATCTTGTTCATTAATATTTTTCAACATTTGATTTTGCAATATATTACGCATTTAATTGTGAATTTTCCAGAGGATGTTTTTATTTTATTTTTTTTCCCTAAAAACATGTTGTTGGTATATTTTATCATTTAATATGGTATTCATTTTTATTTTTTTGCCTGCCCGGGTATAAGGTGATAGATTTACTCAACTTGGCTGATCTTTGTCTCCCAGGGTGATGTTATTTCCCCATTCAGAGGCCAGCATACAGTCTATTAGCCGGCATTGCTAATATGTAAATCACCGGCTTTACACAATGGAGGCAAAGGCCAGCATACCCAGCATCCCTACCTCCTTCCCCCTGCTCCCATATGCCATCTTATGAATATTCATGAGGCCCCCTTCGCCCATGTGAACACAAAGTGGAGCAGGTATATCGGAGCAAAGGGAAAGGAGGCAGGAATGCTGGATTTGCCACCTCCTGCCTCTATTGCATAAAGCCGACGATTAACAGATTAGCAATGCTGGCTAATAGACTGTATACCTCTGGAACAACGGCATCGGTCCAGGTGAGTAATACATGATTTTAATGCGGTTCACGCGTACTATAACCCTATGTATTGGGTTTAGTGTGAGTGAGCCGGCTGTCCGTTTCTCTTTAAAGTGTGCAAAGAAACATTAAAGGGATTGCCTACTGATTTTTTTTACTTAACTTATGTGCCCATGAAGTGTGTATATATATATATATATATATATATATATATATATATATATATATATATATATATAAATATCTTTTTTTTTCTTCATTTTTTACAAAAAAGAAGGTTGCAGCAGCAATCTTGGTCAAAATATGATCAAAACGTGTCCCCCATCCATCACGCAAAGGTAGCCTCATTTCAGATGGGACCCTAACACTTATTCCACTCACCTCTGCTGGGCATACAGCCTCTGACTGGGTAACATGCTGGATCCACAATCAATTTAAAAAACCTCCTGTGAATAAAGAGGAGTGCACGGCTACAAAGGGTGCCACTCCCCCTAACTCGCACAGCAAAAATATATACAGTGGAGAAAAAAGTATTAAAGGGGTATTCCAGGCAAAACCTTGCTTTTTGGTTACCTCATGTATCATAAAAAAAACTGATAAAAAGTTTGCATCAAAACAAAAAATGAATCCTGATTAAAACTACAGGTCGCCGTGCAAAAAATAAGACCTCATACAGCCCCGTCTATGGAAAAATAAAAAAAAAGTTATAGGGGTCAGAACAGTACAATTTTAAAGGAGTATTCCAGGTAAAACCTTTTTTTATATATATCAACTGGCTCCGGAAAGTTAAACAGATTTGTAAATTACTTCTATTAAAAAATCTTAATCCTTCCAATAGTTATTAGCTTCTGAAGTTTTCTGTCTAACTGCTCAATGATGATGTCACATCCCGGGAGCTGTGCATGATGGGAGAATATCCCCATAGGAACTGCACAGCTCCCGGGACGTGAGTCATCAGAGAGAAGTTAGACAGAAAACAACTCAACTTCAGAAGCTAAGATTAAGATTTTTTAATAGAAGTAATTTACAAATCTGTTTAACTTTCCGGAGCCAGTTGATATATAAAAAAAAGTTTTTGCCTGGAATTCCCCTTTAAGTCATCCACCAATTGTACAATTTCTCCCACTTAACCTCTTAAGGACCAAGGACGTACCGGTACGTCCTGAGTCCTTTTCCTTTCTATAACGCGGGGCCACGGCGTGGCCCCGCATCATAGCGGGTCGGGCCCGACCTCTAACAATGGCCGGGACCCGGGGCTAATAGCGCACAGCGCTGATCGCAGTGCCGCACGCTATTAACCCTTTAGACGCGGCGTTCAAAGTTGAACGCCGCGTCTTAAGTGAAAGTAAATCACTGCAGGTTAGCTCAGCGGACTATTCGGGATATCCGCGGCAAAATCGCAGCATCCCGAACAGTCTCCTACCTTGCCTCCTGGTGTCCGATCGCTGAATTACTGCTCAGTGCCTGAGATACAGGCATGAGCATTCAAGCGGCAGAATCAATGATCAATGGTTTCCTATGAGAAACCATTGAACAATGTAAAAGATCAGTGTGTACAGTGTTATAGCCCCCTATGGGGCTATAAGTGGAAAAAAAAGTGAATAAAGATCATTTAACCCCTCCCCTAATAAAAGTTTGAATCACCCCCCTTTTCCCATAAAAAAAAAAAAACTGTGTAAATAAAAATAAACATATATGGTATCGCCGCGTGAAAAAATGTCCGAATTATAAAAATATATAATAATTAAACCGCACAGTCAATGGCGTACACGCAAAAATATTCCGAAGTCCAAAATAGTATATTTTTGCTCACTTTTTATATCATGAAAAAATGAATAAAAACCAATCAAGAAGTCTGATCAATACAAAAATGGTACCGCTAAAAACTTCAGATCATGGTGCAAAAAATGAGCCCTCATAGTGGCACATATGTGAAAAAATAAAAAGTTATAGGGGTCAGAAGATGACAATTTTAAACGTATATATTTTCCTGCATGTAGTTAGGATTTTTTTCAGAATTACGACAAAATAAAACTTATAAATGTAGGGTATCATTTTAATCGAATGGACCTACAGAATAAAGAGAATGTGTCATTTTTACCAAAAAATGTACAGCGTAGAAACAGAAGCCCCCAAAAGTTACAAAATGGCATATTTTTTAAAAATTTTGTCTCACAATGATTTTTCCGTTTCGCAGTAGATTTTTGGGTAAAATGACTGATGTCATTGCAATGTAGAATTGCTGGCGCAAAAATAAGCCATCATATGGATTTTTAGGTGCAAAATTGAAAGAGTTATGATTTTTTAAAGGTAAGGAGGAAAAAATTAAAGTGCAAAAATGGAAAAACCCCTGGTCCTTAAGGGGTTAAAAAGATGAGAGAGGCCTGTAATTTTCATCACAGACATACCTCAACAATAAGAGACATAATGAGAAAAACAAAATCCATAAAATCACATTGTCTGAATTTTAAAGAATTTTTTTTGCAAATTATGGTGGAAAATAAGTATTTGGTCACCCACAAACAAGCAAGATTTCTGGCTCTCACAGACCTGTAACTTCTTCTTTAAGAGTCTCCTCTGTCCTCCACTCATTACCTGTATTGATGGCACATGTTTGAACTTGTTATCAGTATAAAAGACACCTGTCCACAACCTCAAACTGTCACACTCCAAACTCCACTATGGCCAAGACCAAAGAGCTGTCAAAGGACACCTGAAACAAAATTGTAGACCTGCACCAGGCTGGGAAGACTGAATCTGCAATAGGCAAGCAGCTTGGTGTGAAGAAATCAACTGTGGGAGCAATTATTAGAAAATGGAAGACATACAAGACCACTGATAATCTCAATCGATCTGGGGCTCCACGCAAGATTTCACCCCATGATGTCAACATGATCACAAGAATCCCAGGACCCCATGGGGGGGAGGGACCTAGTGAATGACCTGCAGAGAGCTGGGTCCAAAGTAACAAAGGCTACCATCAGTAACACACTATTCTGCAAGGGACTCAAATCATGCAGTACCAGACGTGTCCCCCTGCTTAAGCCCTCTAAAGTTTGCTAGAGAGCATTTGGATGATCCAGAAGAGTATTGGGAGAATGTCATATGGTCAGATGAAACCAAAGTATAAAATTTTGGTAAAAACTCAATTTGTGTGTTTGGAGGAGAAAGAATGCTGAGTTGCATCCAAAGAACACCATACCTACTGTGAAGAATGGGGGTGGAAACATCATGCTTTGGGGCTATTTTTCTGCTAAGGGACCAGGACGACTGATCTGTGTAAAGGAAAGAATTAGAGATGAGCGAACATTTGAAAAATTCGATTCGGCCGATTCGCAGAATTTTTCAAAAAAATTTGGTTTTATCCAAATTTATTCACGGCGAATCTATATTAACAACAGCTATTTCTGGACTACAGAGAGCCTCAATAGGGGTGTAGAACACCTTGCTTTGTTCTAACACTCATATGGAGTGTGCTGGGGTAGTGAAATAATACTGTTATTCAGAATGATATGCAGATTACAGACATCGCTTTTAGAATCAATGCTGCAGAGCGGCACAATGACAGAGCTTGGAGGTGGCATCAGTATGAGGAGACCATATAGTGGCTGAATGACACAGCAAGGAGGTGTTGGCAGCATGAGGAGACCATACAGTGGGTACATGACACAGCGTGGAGGTGTTGGCAGCATGAGGAGACCATATAGTGGCTGAATGACACAGCGTGGAGGTGTTGGCAGCATGATGAGACCATACACTGGCTACATGACACATCGTAGAGGTGTTGGCAGCATGAGGAGACCATATAGTGGCTGAATGACACAGCTTGGATGTGGCTGAAGCATGAGGAGACCATATATTGTCTGAATTGCACAGCCTGGAGTTGGCAGCAGCGTCATGTCTGTATTGGCCTGTGTTCACACACAGCTATTGGTTTGGTTGTGTGTGAACAGTTTTATGTTCCCTGGTCAGGGAATAGTTAATAGCCTTTTGCTTGCTAGCCAATAGCTCCTAGCGTGTGTCTATTTAATGTCAGCCCAGTCTAGCCTCTGTGCTGGTAAAACGTCATTATATCTTGGATTGCTAAGATGCTGGACATGCTGCATGGAGCTCTTCGTGAAACACTCTTTGTTTGAGCTTTTAATCTACTATCTCTGTTTTAGCATGCACTTTGTATTTTATGGTTTTAGCCAATGTTTTGTGGCATGCTCTTAGTGGATTTTAAGCTGTGTTTGTTTAGTCGGTTTTAGGATTTGTACATCCTTTCTGTTATGTGTCTGTTCACACTGTGTTTTCCCTTGTATCTGTTCTTATGAAGTTCTGTGTTTTATATTTCTGTTTTCCTACTGGGCCAGCATCCTGTCCACACTGGTGAGTGTGCCGCTGGCCAGTAGATGGCTACTTTGTTGGTGGAGTGGAGTGTCCAGTTTGTGTGCCCAGTGTGAACAGTGTCCTATGTTGCATCCCAGTTACCGCTCCATGGGGACTTCTTGTCTACTGGAGGTGTTCGGAGGGATTTCTACTCCTGTCTTGTGTTCAGTGTGAACAGTGTTCTATATTATATCCTGTGTATCTAGGCATCTCTGTTACTTGTCTATGGGGACTGTGTCTTCTGGAGGTTTTATGTGGGATTGCGAATAATTCCTGTTTAGCGATATATCCCGTTTACCCGTCTGTGGGGACTCAGAGGGTATTATTATTCCTGTGTCTAACGGAGGTTGTTTTACGAGATTAAACTTATTCCTGTTTTGTTCTGGAGTATGTTCAGACTTATCCGTTTTCCTGTGTGGTGTTTTGAACTCTGTATGTTTATTAGTTCTTTATTCAGATCTTTGGAGTTCTGTTCATGACCGCTGATATAGTGTCCTCTGTACTAACGCTCTGATCTGTGCCCTCTAAACTTTTATACTATGGAGTTCTATGTTCCTGTTATGTTTCTGGTTTGTGACCGACTATTTTTAAGTATGTGTTTTTATTAGGCCCCGGCACTTTAGCTCAGGAAGGGACCGGCTCCCAGTTGTCGATGGGCAAGTAGGCAGGGAGAGCTGTTTTAGGGTCAGTTTAGGGCTCACTCTCCCTGTGCCCCTGGTCGGTCCCTGACATTTAAATTGAAGTTTTAGGGTAGCTAGTGATACCATAAAAAAATGTTTTGGCCCAGACCCAGGACCAGCAGCATAAGCAAACCATATATTGGCTGAATGGCACAGCCTGGAGTTGGCAGCAGCATGAGTAGACACTAGGGCTTCACAATACCTAAGATTAAAAGATGAATTTTAAAATGTAAATTGAAGATTTAGGGTAGATAGTGCTACCATAAAACATTTTTAGGCCCAGACCCAGGCCCAGCAGCATCAGTAAACCATATATTGGCTGAATGACACAGCCTGGAGTTGGCTGAAGCATCAGGAGACCATGGCAGAAGCATGAGGAGACTTTGAAATGTAAGATTTTGAAATTGAAATTTAAGATTTTGAAATTGAAATTAAGGATTTTGAAATAAAAATTTCACTACTCTGCCTGACATACTTATTGCGTATATCAGGGGAGTACAATACGCTTCACTACGCTGAAAACAGTATTTGTCTAGAACAGCAGCAGGTGTGTACTATTGGCTGTCGTTTCACAGTATATAGACCCTTGACAGATTAATAGGTACAAAATATAGACCCTTGACAGATTAATAGGTACAAAATAGTACACTACTTAGATGTAGGTATGTGGTATGCACTTATGAGGGCAGAAAAATGTGCTACAGTACGCTTAAAAATACTTATTTTTACCTGTGTCCCAGATTCCAAAATTCCTTTATCATCAGAAAATGTCAGAATACCATCTGACATTCAAAATAAGAAAATGATACATACGTTCTCTGAAGAAAAGGATCCTTCATTAGATGACAATATGAGTATTGTTTGTTTGAGTGACATTAGCTCATCGGAGGAACAGGAAAACATGATACAACTTAATTCTGCAACTGAAGAACCACAACAAAGAATGAACGACTTAAAGCCTACTGGAACTGAGGAACTTCAAAATGGTAAATCTACCACCTGGGATACTCACTCAATTCCAACAGCCGGTGATCAGTATCTACAGTTCCTGGTTTCTGCTAGTCCTTGGCATTATTCCTTTTATTACTGGTCTGGTATCAACATGGCAATAATGCTGGGAGAGTAACTCAAGGATACCCACATGTTTCCTACAATACACAGTCAATATATGTAGACCATATAGTGGCAGAATGACACAGCCTGGAGGTGGCTGAAGCATGAGGAGACCATATAGTGTCTGAATGGCACAGCTTGGAGTTGGCTGAAGCATTAAGAGAGACCATGTAGTTGCTGAATGACACAGCCTGGAGCTGGAAGCAGCATGAGTAGACACTAGGGCTTCACAATTAGTGATGTCGCGAACATAAAATTTTAGGTTCGCGAACCGCGAACGTCCGCAAAAGTTTGCGAACCGGGCGAACCGCCATTGACTTCAATGGGCAGGCGAATTTTAAAACCCACAGGGACTCTTTCTGGCCACAATAGTGATTTAAAAGTTGTTTCAAGGGGACTAACACCTGGACTGTGGCGTGCAGGAGTGGGATCCATGGCAAAACTGCCATGGAAAATTACATAGTTGATGCAGAGTCTGGTTTAATCCATAAAGGGCATAAATCCCCTATTATTCCTAAATGGTTGGGAATAACCTGCTTTAGCCCCCTTTAGGCAGCCCATAGAGCCCCCCTTTAGGCATCACATAGTTAGATTCCCACCTTTAGACAGCACATAGATCCCCCCATATTAGGCAGCACATAGTTAGCGCCTCCCTTTAGGCAGCACATAGTTAGATCCAGCCATTAGGCAGCACATAAGATTCCCCCATATTAGGCAGCACATAGTTACAGCCCCCCTTGAGGCAGCACATAGTGGGATTTGAACACAAGGCCCCAGCGCTGCAAGGCAGCAGTGCTAACCTCTGAGCCACCATGCTACCCTTAGCATACATCTAATATCCACGGTTGCAAAAATGGACAGAGATGTCAGCAGAGAGTACCTGAAAAATTAGGCATGTACACATGCCTGAAAAATTTGGTATTGCTGCAGCCGCTTCTGTAGCAGCGGCCATAAAAATTGCAGCACCATAACAATTGCAGCAGCAGAGGTCAGAAAAATAAGGCATGTACACATGGATGAAAAATTGGGTATTGTCGCAGCCGCATCTGTAGCAGCAGCCAGAAAAATTGCATCACCAGAAAAAGTGCAGTAGCAGAGGCCAGAAAAATTAGGCATGTACACCTGGCTGGAAAATTTGGTATTGTCGCAGCTGTAGCAGCGGCCATAAAAATTGCAGCACCATAACAAGTGCAGCAGCAGAGGCCAGAATAATTAGGCATGTACACATGGATGAAAAATTGGGTATTGTCGCAGCGGCAGCTGTAGCAGCAGCCAGAAAAATTGCAGCACCTTAACAAGTGCAGCAGCAGAGGCCAGAAAAATTAGGCATGTACACCTGGCAGGAAAATTTGGTATTGTCGCAGCCGCTGCTGTAGCAGCGGCCTGAAAAATTTCTGTTTGATTTGCCAGGCAGAAAGTTCCCTAAAACATTGCGGCTTGAATCCTAGTTGGTGGCGGATAAGTCACGCAAGTCATCCGGCATTCAGAGTTCAAATACAGTAGCGTGAGGACCATTTTTAGGCCAAGGCAGGTCATCTGATCAGTCCTTGTTCAGTCAAATGTATCGCCCAGTGTCAGTCCCTTCGGGATCAATCCCTCATTCATCTTAAGAAAGGTGAGGTAATCCAGACTTTTTTGACCAAGGTCACTCCTCTTCTCAGTGACAATACCTCCTGCTGCACTGAAGGTCCTTTCTGACAGGACACTTGAAGCGGGACAGGCCAGAAGTTCGAGCGCAAATTGGGATAGCTCAGGCCACAGGTCAAGCCGGCACACCCAGTAGTCAATGGGTTCATCGCTCCTCAGAGTGTCGATATCTGCGGTTAAGGCCAGGTAGTCTGCTACCTGTCGGTCAAGTCGTTCTCTGATGGTGGACCCCGAAGGGCTGTGGCGATGCGTAGGACTTAAAAAGCTCTGCATGTCCTCCATCAACAGCATGTCTGTACAGCTTCCTGTCCTTGCCGGCGTGTTCGTGGGAGGAGGAGGAGGATTACTTTCACCTCTTCCCCTGTTAGATCCCTGTTGTGCTGTGACATGACCCTTATACGCTGTGTACAGCATACTTCTTAATTTATTTTGGACCTGCTGAATCCTTTCCGTCTTGCTGTAATGCGGTAACATGTCAGGCACTTTATGTTTATACCGGGGGTCTAGTAGTGTGGACACCCAGTACAGGTCGTTCTCCTTCATCCTTTTTATACGAGGGTCCTTCAACAGGCACGACAGCATGAAAGACCCCATTTGCACAAGGACGTATGCCGAGCTACTCATGTCCCGTTCCTCATCCTCAGTGATGTCAGGGAAGGTATAATCTTCTTCCCCCCAGCCACGTACATCACCACGGGAACCAGATAGGTGACAAGGAGCACCCTGGGATGCCTGCTGTGGTTGGTCTTCCTCCTCCTCTTCAAAGCCACATTACCCTCTGACTCCTCTTCCTCACAATCCTCTTCCAGCGTTGCCGCAGGTCCAGCAAGCGATGCTGATAAGGCTGTTTCTGGTGGTGATGGTGTCCACAACTCTTCCTCTTCACGCTCATCTACTGCCTGATCCAGCACTCTTCGCAGGGCACACTCCAGGAAGAAAACAAACGGTATGATGTCACTGATGGTGCCTTCGGTGTGACTGACCAGGTTTGTCACCTCCTCAAAAGGATGCATGAGCCTACAGGCATTGCGCATGAGCCTCCAGTAACGTGGCAGAAAAATTCCCAGCTCCGCAGATGATGTCCTAGCACCCCGGTCATACAAATATTCGTTGATGGCTTTTTCTTGTTGGAGCAGGCGGTCGAACATTAGGAGTGTTGAATTCCAACGTGTCGGGCTGTCGCAAATCAAGCGCCTCACTGGCATGTTATTTCGCCGCTGGATATCTGACAAGTGTGCCATGGCCGTGTAGGAATGCCTGAAATGGCCACACACCTTCCTGGACTACTTCAGGACATCCTGTAAGCCTGGATACTTGAGCACAAAGCGTTGTACAATCAGATTACACACATGTGCCATGCACGGCACATGTGTCAACTTGCCCAACCTCAATGCAGCCAACAAATTTGTTCCGTTGTCACAAACCACCTTGCCGATCTCCAGTTGGTGCAGAGTCAGCCACTGGTCCACCTGTGCGTTCACGGCCGACAGGAGTGCTGGTGCGGTGTGACTCTCCGCTTTGAGACAAGTCAACCCCAAGATGGCGTGACACTGCCGTATCCGGGATGTGGAATAGCACCTGGGGAGCTGGGGGGGTGTCGGTGATGTGGAGCAAGACGCAGCAGTAGAAGAGTACTCGGCCGAGGATGTTATAGAAGAGGATGGAGTAGGAGGAGTAGAGGAGGTGGCAGCAGGCCTGCCTGCAAGTCGTGGCGGTGTCACCAACTCCTCTGCATAGCCACGCATTCCATGTTTGGCAGCCGTCACCAGGTTTACCCAATGAGCAGTGTGGGTGATATACCTGCCCTGACCATGCTTTGCAGGCCAGGTATCAGTGGTCAGATGGACCCTTGCCCCTAAACTGTGTACCAGACATGCCATAATTTCTTTTTGCACAATGGAGTAAAGGTTGGGGATTGCCTTTTGTGCAAAAAAATTTCGTCCGGGTACCTTCCACTGCGGTGTCTCAATGGCTACAAATTTTTTAAAGGCCTCAGACTCCACCAGCTTGTATGGTAAAAGCTGGCGGGCTAGCAGTTCCGACAAGCCAGCTGTCAGATGCCGGGCTAGGGGGAGACTTTGAGACATTGTCTTCTTGCGCTCAAACATCTCCTTGACAGACACCTGACTGTGAGCAGATGAGCAGGAACTGCTCAAGGTGAGAGACGGAGAGGCGGATGGTTGAGAGGGGGCAAGGAGGGCAGCAGTGGTTGACCTGGCTGAAGATGCTGGACCAGGAGGAGGACGGCGGCTTTGACTTTGTGTGCTGCTTGTACTGACGTGTTGATCCCATAGGCGTTTGTTATGTGACACAAAGCAGTTGTGCCTAGGTGGGTGTTGGACTTCTCACGACTCAGTTTCTTCTGGCACAGGTTGCAAATGGCCTCGCTGTTGTCAGAGGCAGACACACAAAATAAATACCACACTGCTGAGCTCTGCATTCTGGTGGTGGCAACAGCATGCGTTGATTGGCGTCCCCTCTGGCTGACCCCGGGTGCCGATGCAAGTCCGGCACTTCCATCTCCAGAGGTCGGTCAGGCCAACGCCAAGTGCAAAGTATTAAAAGATGAAGAGCCAGGGTCAGCAGCAGTGGTGCGATCGAGAAATGGATCAGGAGCCAAGTTGAAATGACCTATGAAAAGAATAGGGTCAGATCGAAAAGACAGCAGTTTGTTAGTAATCAGCTTCATTACTGAGACCTGAAAGGGGGGGAGGCACATAAACAGAGAAAAGCACAAATGAGAAGGAGCCCAGGGAACAATGTAAAATTACAAATCTCCCAAAGTGATCACAGGCTACCTGTGTAATTGCTAGTGGCAAGGACTTGGTGAGCAACACAGAGACACCCCTAGCATAATTAGAATATGATGTATGGTATCCCCTCGCAATCCAAGCCCTTTTCAGAGCAAGTACTTTTTGACCAGTAATGTGAGTCTCCTGCAGACAGATAATGTGAGGAGACTGGCGTTTCACAAAATCCAAGAGTTCAACCCCTGAATACTCCAGCTAACCAACTTCAGAGTCCCCATCATGGAAAATAACTTTGCAAGCACACAGTAGCACCCACTGGAGGACCAGGACCGAGAGGGGCAGAGCACTGGGACCATACAGACCACACTCAATCAACATAAAGACGGACAGGGCACAAACAGAAAACATAGAAACAAAAGCATGTAGGCAAAACAAAAACATCCCCAAAAACACCCTGTCTAACACTAAACGGGGCATATATAACAGCTAGCCCCTAACACAGTGCAGACCTAGACCCTAAACACTACAACTACTGAGCGCTAGAAGAATGCCGGAGGGACTAAAATTCCACACTAAAGCTCCCTCCCTCCCCCCACCATAAACTAAAACAGCCGGTACCTAAGGAAACTGCCCGAGGAGCCCCTAGGGAGACAGGAACCTATGGGGGCCCTAAAGCAGGGGGCAGCTCCCTAACTACTAAGTAAAGGCCATCAGGAGAACAGTCCTCATCACAAGAGTCCCGGGCAACTCAGTCCGGCGGCCGCACAGGAGGGGCCACATCCACCCAGTGAAGAATTTTGTAGAGGCCTCATCAACCACTCTCAGACAGGCAGGATACAGCATGGAGTAACGATACCCCTTGGCACGTAGCTTCGCCCGGACCTCCGTGAACTGCACCCTCTGCTTGCGGAGCTCCACAGAGAAATCAGTGTAGAAGAGCACTCAGCTCCCATCACAAATTACGTCTCCCTTGATCCGCACTGCCCAAAGAATAGCATCTCTGTCCTTGAAATTAAGAAGTTTGGCCAGGAAAGGACATAGAGGGCCAAGAGGAGGAGGTGGCCGAGCTGGAACATGATGGGCCCGCTCAACGGAGGAGAGAAACTGTCCACAGGAAGAATCTGCTTTAGCCAACTTTCCAGGAACAGCACAGGGTCATTCCCTTCCACCCTCTCAGGAAGGCCCACCAGACGTATGTTGTTGCGCCTTAAGCGGTTTTCCATATCATCCAGCTGACTTAAGACTCCCGTAACCTGTCACTGCAGGGAATCAACTCGCTCTGGCAGGGGATGCAGGCATCTTCCACCGTAGAAACCCTGCGCTCTACTTCCTCAGTGTATTCACATATTTTTCGGGTCTCATATCGCAGAATAACAAATTTCTGTCGCAGCTCATCACCATAACATACTGGTAGGAGGTAAAGGTGGCCAAGAGCTCAGAGAACCGATGATCCATAGCTATGGCATCATAGACAAGCCATTCAGAGGAGTGCGGCTGCTGCGGAGTCTGAGACCCTTCACGCAGTGACAAAGGCGGGTCAGAAGAGTGGCCCCAGGCTGCTCCTGTGATCTGGAAAATTGGCTCAGCGCCTTCGCTGCCTGCACAGCAATTTTTGAAGCAAACGGAGTCTGCGCTCCAGGGTCACGCTGAGCAGGGCCACCAGAGCGGGAGGACCCGTCATCAGAGGAGGCTTCCTCATCAGATGTCGGCCGAGAGGCCTCAGCATACATTATGGATTTCTTGTTATTTTACGAGTGCCCCCCATGACCTACAGAACCATACACAGAGCAGGCAGAAGAACTCTAGGAGCACAGCCCTGGGAGTACAAGTCACTTTCAGAGTATAGCAGGCCAGCAGCATCACAAGTCCCAGCAGATCAGGACACACACAGAGCAGGTAGAAAGGCACCAGGTAAGCAGGAGATGCCCAGGGGGACCCTCCACGGAGGAGGAAATCCACAGAAGGTAGTGGAAACACCACAAGTCCCAGCAGTCCAGGGTCAGACAGAGCAGTAGAGAGACACTAGGCAAAGAGTGCAGGCAGGGGTTGGCACTCCAATGGAATAGGCAGTCCCTCGGAAAGCACAGGCACTCAGGAGCACCTCAAGTCCCAGCAGGCCCGGGCCCCCACAAAGCAGACACTAGGTCAGGTAGCAGGCAGCAGTATATAGGGCACAAAGGATGCAGACCCCAGAGGCTAGAATAGGCACTATAAGTCTCAGCAAGCCTGCAGCCAGGGCTCAGAAGTACTCACTCCACTGCAGACTGTCAGGGCAGAGAGGTGCAACAGGCTCAAGTCCAGCACCCAGCATGACTCCAGCAGCTAGTCTTCCTTCCTGCTTGTGGGAGCACACAGTGAAGCTCCGTCCACGAAGGCCAAACATGGCACCCATTACTCTGGATGTCCGAGGGACCAAACAGCCAAGGGATCCAGGGGGGCGATCCCCCAACGGCCACAGCTACACCGCCGGCTCCAGCAGGACCTCTGCCACAGCCCACACCTGCTCAGCTCCGTTACCTCGCTCCTCTGACCAGAGCCTCCCGCACCACACAGGGTCACTGGAGTTGGACCCCCCAGGGACCCCTCCGGACAGAAACCAGCAGGATTAGGGTAGGTAATCAGGGTAAAATAAGCAGGGCAGTGGGAGCTCTTAGAGCGTGCGTCCGCTCACTCGGCATCCAAGCCACGCCTCAGATGTGTAAGGCCTTAACCTGAAGTACAATTTGAAGCTCTCATAAAGGTTTTGAACATCTTGCTGTTATCAGAAAATCGGTCAGGAAGACTAACTTGTGGCTCCACAGGAGCTGAAGCAGAAACAGATGAAACCTGAGTTTGGACAGACTCCAGCTCCTGAATTCTGGCTAGCAAGCTGTGAACTAACTGCTCCTGATCTTGCAACCTCTGAGTCAATGTTTGGACTAATGCTGACTGAGACTGAGATAACTCATATTGCTGAAGTCTTTCAGCTAAATCATGGACAAGCTGAGTCAAGCCCTGCATATGCTCCACCAAAGCCGACATTGCTTCCATAATATAGGAACAAGGCAAATGCAGTATATGGGCCTCCTAAAATGTCACGACTGGGCAGGGAAGGAGTGCACACTATTCTCGCCCACTCCCCGATCCCTGCCTACTTACGTATCTACCCTAGGCAACGGGTCCGTAACCACGATGACAGTCCCTCCCTAGCCCCTTAACGACGCCGGACGTAAATGTATGTCCTGGTGAGATGGTACTTAACGCACCAGGACGTACATTTACGTCCTATACATAACCGTGAGCATCGGAGCATGCTATCAGCAGCCAGGACGCGCCGGTAATGGCAGACATCCGCGATCACGCCGATGTCTGCAATTAACCCCTCAGATGCCATAATCAATACAGATCACGGCATCTGCAGCATTGCGGTCACTAAAATTGATGATTGGATAGCCCGCAGCCCTGCCGCGGCGATCCGATCATCCAGAACAGCAGACAGAGGTCACCTGCTTCCGCTGCCGTCCACGGGTCTGCTGCTCTGGTCTGCGATCGAGCAGACCAGAGCAGAAGATGACCGATAATACTGATCAGTGCTATGTCCTATGCATAGCACTGAACAGTATTAGCTATCAAAAGATTGCTATAAAAAGTGCCCTATGGGGACTCTTAAAGTGTAAAAATAAAAGTAAAAAAGTAAAAAAAAGTTTCAAAAATTTGAAAAACACCCTCCCCCAATAAAAACGTAAATTGTCCCATTTTCCCTATTTCAACCCCAAAAAGTGTAAAAAAAATATTTTATATACATATTTGGTATTGCCACATGCGTAAATAGCCAAACTATTAAAATAAAATGTTAATGATAACGTACGGTGAACGGCGTGAACGGAAAAAAAAAAAGTCCAAAATAGCTGCTTTTTTTATAACATTAATTATAAAAATTCATAAAAAATGTATTAAAAGTTTTATATAAGCAAATATGGTATCAATAAAAAGTACAGATCACGGCCCAAAAAATTAGCCCTCATACCGCCGCTTATACAGAAAAATGAAAAAGTTATAGGTCTTCAAAATAGAGGGATTTTAAATGTGCTAATTTGGTTAAACATTTTTTTTTAAGCACAACAGTAATAGAAAAGTATGTTATCATGGGTATCATTTTAATTGTATTGACCCAAAGAATAAAGAACACAAGTCATTTTTACCATAAATTGTACGGGGTGAAAACGAAACCTTCCAAAATTTGCAAAATTGCGGTTTTCTTTTTAATTTCCCCACACAAATAGTATTTTTTTGGTTGCGCCATACATTTTATGGTAAAGGGAGTGATGGCATTGCAACGGACAACTGGTCGTGCAAAAAACAAGCCCTCATTCTAGTCTGTGGATGAAAATATAAAAGAGTTATGATTATTAGAAGGCGAGGAAAAAACGAAAACGTTAAAATAAAATTGTCTGAGTCCCTAAGGCCCAAATGGTCTGAGTCCTTAAAGGGGTTATCCACCATAAGGTGATTTTAGTACATACCTGGCAGGCAGTAATGGACATTAGGAAGGATCTGTGCTTGTCTTAAGGCTAAATGGCTATGTCATGAGATTACCATGACACTGTGGCTAGCTTTTTGTGAACTTGTATTTCCTGTTTGACTATTTGACTGTTTTTTTGACTACAAATCCCACAATGCCATTTTCCTCCCTCTCACACATCAGCCACCTCACCCATTGAAACAAAAGACCTGTGGTTTTCAATCAGGGTGCCTACAGCTGTTGCATTAGTTGCAGATTTATCCCTCCACCCATTGAAGCAGACAGGCTCCCTGTCATCAGCTGACTAGTGAGTCAGGTCTCGGCCATATTGCAAGCTGGGAAAAATCTGAGACAACAGTCATTTTGTATGCTGGTAAAAATAAATAGTGGGATGAAAATCACAGAAGAATTGTGCGAAAACCGTCACACACAGGTACAGACACTATATTATGAACTACACTAACTTTACAGCCCCTGAAGCATAATCAAATTAAAAAAAAATCCTGGAATACCCCTTTAAGGGGCTAGACAAGTGAGGAGAGTCAACTGTCAAAATAATAAAATACAATAATACAGACACAGGTCAAGGTACAGTAGGGAACAGACAGACTAGCCTTCCAGCTTAAATAGGTCCAGACCAGGTGCTCTCATCAAGGTCAGCTGACCAGTCTCAGCAGACAGGCATAACCAAAGCAACAAGGCCAAACAAAAGCTCTCAGTGCAAGTTAACCCTTCAGTTCCGTACAGTTTCAGTACCATTTATTGTTTAGGGAGCAAGCCCTAATATATAACCTTACCCTACTGAATGATTGGGAGTTATTGAGACTCCAGATTACTTTGACTCCAATCATTTCTGATTCAATAAATAGGTTCAAGGGACACTTTTAATTTGTATATTTTTTGTATAGCCAGATGTTATAGTAAAGTATATACTGAAATATAAAATGCACTACAAACAATGCATTTTTATTTTGTAAATTTGGTCGTTTTTTAGTATGTGCTCTGGGTATGGTGTTTTTTCAAGCATTGTCACATAGGCAACTATGATCCACTATTCAAAAACCCACTATAAAAAAAACCTCTAAAAAACGCTATGAAAATATTTGATACCCTTAGTGCTTTTTACAAGCATTTACAAACATTGGCAAAATATGTGTGTAATGGATGACTTTCACTTTTTTCTACTCAAAAACAAAGGGGCCATAAGTATACTTTAAAGTCTATAGCAAATTTATCACTCACGTCATTTGATTTTTGTGGTGTTTTTTTTATTAGCATTTTTACCATAGGCTTCTCAATAATGGCCTCAGACTACACTTCCTTTTTTTTTTACCCATTTTTTTTTTTAGCTGAACTCATTAATAATACAGCCATTTGTGAGAACATACATGAATTTTATGGGCATAATTTTTACAGCATTAAAATTAAGTGCATACTAATTTTTTGGGGCCATATATGCTTTTGACACTGTTTTTCATGCAAAAATGGCTGATAAAATGGCAAAAAAATCAGCTGTTCTTGCATGAAAACAGACATTTTGTTAAAGGTTGATGTGTGAACATACCCATAAATAACGTGGCTGGGATCCCTTAAAATAAGACAAAACTTGAATTGCTTCAGATGTGTGATGTAAAGTAAATTCAGAAATAAGTATGATGGTATGACATGAGTTTTAGTCTTGTATCACATCCCCCACGTATGAACTTTGAGCTATCCAATTTAAAATTGACTTATTTCGGTAACAGGGGAATAGCCATATAAATAATGAGGCTCAAAAATCACACAGAGGAAAGGATATATGCTAATAACAAAATTGGTCCTTAATGATCTCAATGTCCAAATCTCCCTTATGTATTCTTGCCTGGTTAAACAACTGCAATTGTTAAAATAGCAAGTTAATGGGCTGGAGGACCACGCTTAGAGAGAGTGGTTTGAAGCCGGGAGTGAGAAGGGCAAACATTTAACACGTTCATTTTTCCCTTTCCAGTCTCCATTTATCATGTTAATTTATTCACAGGAAACGTTTGCTAATAGCTAATTAACAGATATGACTTTTTTAATCCCATCAGCACAGAGGCAGGGTGAAATCCATTACTTGATCCTGCCAGAATCATTCAGAATATACAGTGGATGGTCGGACCTGAAACAGGGACAGAAAACTAAATTTCATAGTATCATAGTTTGTAAGGTTGAAAAAAAGACAAGAGTCCATCAAGTTCAACCTAAGACCCTACTGTGTTGATCCAGAGGAAGGCAAAAACCCTACATGAGATTGATGACAATTGCCCTATGACAGAGAATTTTTTTTTTCCCGACTCCAAACTTGATGATCAGAATAAATCCCTGGATCAAAGTTTTATCCACATAGATATAGTATCTATAACCTGTAATATTATATTCTTCCAGTATAACATCCAGACCCCCCTTGAACTAATTTATTGAGTCAGACATCACAACATCGACCCAGATTTATCAAACTGTGTGAGAGAAAAAGTGGAGGGATTTTCCCACAACAACCAATCACAGCTCAGATAACAAGCTGTGGTAAAGTGAAATCTGAGCTGTGATTGGCTGCTGTGGGAAAATACCTCCAGTTTTTCTCTTGCACATTTTGATAAATCTCCCCAATCATGTTGCAGAGAGTTCCATAGTCTCACTGCTCTTACAGTAAAGAATCTCTGTCTGTGATGATGGTGAAACCTTCTTTCATCTAGACGTAAAGGACGCCCCCTTGTCATGGTTAACGGCCTAGGTACAAAAAGATCACTAAAAAGATCTCTGTACTGTTCATTCATATATTTGTACATATTTATATATTCATTTATATGTCTTCTGTTTTTGCAATACAGAATATTGTTGTGAAATGTACTAAACACAGCTTACTGTAACGTCAGCCAGACACGCCGGCCGTGAGCGCTCTCCTCTCATGTCCCCACTGCCAGTGGGGCTGGTATTCGCATCGCGGGACAGGCCTGAATGCGAGTTCCAGCCCGTCACTCTCCTCCCTGGTCTTCCGTGTTCTCAGTCCAGGTGCTTGTGCCCCCGCATCCTAGGGCACGCGCACCCTGGAGCTCTGTGATTTAAAGGGTCAGTATGCCCTAATTAGTGTCTTCACCTATTCCTTCCCTATTAGTGTGTGCAACTCCCCCTGCCTGATGCTGGATCTTTGTTGCCCTAGTGCCTGAGAGAAAGCTACTCTGTTTCCTGTTTATCTGTGTACCTGATCCTTGTTCCGTGACCTGAACCTGCTACTGTGCCGCCTGCCCTTACCGGCAGCTATCATGACCACGTCTTGTCTTTATCCTTCTGTACTACGCTTCATCCCAGCAACCAGTGTGGACGAGTCGTGCCAGGGGTAGTGACCTGGGTGCCGCCTGCCACAGCAAGACCATCCCACTTTGTGGCCGACTCTGGTGGAGACGGCACCTTAGACTCCGCTCCCTGGCACGGCTCACATCATCATCCATACAGGCCCAGAGGTTCCACCACCTGCCGTGACCCTTACAGTTACTATGTTTCATTATTGTTCTAATAGTATAACAATGTGTATAAATTCATTTCAGTTTTGCTATTTCTATCACAAAAAAGTGATAGTTATTTTAACACAAATACTATACAGAATAGAGACTTAAAGATAGATAATGACTTAAAGGTTAAATGAATGAATCTGTACCACAGTGATCTGTATGAGCAATAAAATAATTGCTCATACAAGTTCCCTAGGTGGACAAAAAAACCGTAAGAAGATGTAAAAAAAAAGTTTTTACAAATATAAATAAACCCTGCCCATGATAAAATTAAAATCGTGCCCCTTTTTACATTTTCTAAAAAGAGAAAAAAAGTATTTGTTTACTGTTAAGGACCTTGTTACACTCCTGCACTTACTCAGAACAGGGACCCATTGCTTAGGGTGGATACTCAAGTAGGCAGGAAAAGTGTCTGTGGGTGTGGCAGAGCTGCACTTATCTCTACCCTACCAATAAAAACTACAGATTACAGCGCAAATTGATTTATTCATACCCCAAATAAATGATTATACCGATAAATTATTTTATCCCAGACCAGGAAATTAGCTCTGACTTGATTCAGGAAACGGTAGAGGCTGCTTGAGTGGCGTTTCCTCCCCTTCTATCACCTTGCGTGTGCACTCTCCGGAAGGAAAGTAAGCTGAGATGTGTATGCTGTAAGGGATGTTGTATGGTCTTGCCTATGGTGCTGAAGCTCAGTTTCAGGGTCTTGACAATCTTCTTATAGCCTAAGACATATTTATGTAAAGCAAAAATGCGTTTTTCAGATCCTTAGAGTTAATTGCCATGAGATGCCATGTTGAACTTCCAGTGACCAGTATTAGAGTGTAAGAGCGATAACACCAAATTTAACCCCTTCCAGACCCATGACCTACATGTACGTCATGTGCGGGAAGGTTTTAGTTTCGGTTTACGTCATGCAGATACTGTCCGCGCCCGGTAAGATGGTGGCTATCACTAATAGCCAGCCATCTTGCCTCGGGACCTAGGGGGATTTCGTCCCCCCCCCCTCACAGCGATTGCTCCTTTCAGCTAGTCAAATCTGACTAGCTGATGGCAACGTTTCGCACATAAAAATCCTGAGCAGCGCGGTGTGTGTGTCCCAATCACGGGGATCGGGACACACACTTCTCTGCTAGGAGTCCACAGTGTCCCTTACCCGCCCCCCTTCCCCCGATGTCCCTCACCCGTCACCCATCCCGAGCTGCCGCCGCGGTGCCTGCCTGCATGCTTTACTTCCGGGTGAAGCATATGCAGAATTTTTTTTTTGTGTAAAGCTGCTGTTAAGTTGTACAACAGCTCCCCCTAGTGTCCTAAACCTGTTACTGCATCTCTTGTGCACTGGACACTAGGGGGAGCTGTTGTACAGAAGTAAAAAAAATTGTAAAATTGAAAATTATATATATATATATATATATATATATATATATATATATATATATATATAATCACACACGCATATATAAAAAAAAAATTATTGTTCAGCCAAAAAATTTGATTTTAAACTTTTCTGGCTACATCCCATGACCACATCACATGACCCAAAAGGTCCTTAACCTTAGCATAACAGAATTATTAAATATCACATGATCTAAGGTCCTGTACATTACTTATACCATTAGGAAATATATTAATTATATACATTTTTAAAGACATTATGAGGTGACTAGGGGTTAACTTCCCAAGGGAGTCCTATCAACATGGAGGAACTCTGACTATGGGGACCCACAACTAAGGTACGGGACCAAGTCCAGTACCGGGACACCACACACTGCTCACCCATTACCACCTGCAATTATTTTCAATCCAACATTTTTATCTGGGTGCATAATTTTTTTTCTAAGTTTTTCAATTCCAGATCAAGTTTGCATATTTCATGCATTTGAGGGTTTTAATGAATAAATATATAAATAACAAAAAAAAATATTTCCTTTACAGACAAAAGGGCTTTTTTTCCCCCATGAAACCATATAAAGGTTAATGCTATTTGCAATACCAATTGTATTAGTACCAGACCTGCAAATGATTGAATGGAAATCCTAAAATGTACCCAAGAGCTGCTGTTATTGATATGGACCCCTCAGGACATGAACATTTGGGTTTAAGTGTCTAAAGCGTTTTATTAATTAAATTGCTGTGATTTAATTCTCCCATGTTAGCATTTACAGTTTATGGAACAGCCTTGTAATTAGAAAATGACTACACTGATGTTGTGTGTTTTCTTTCCTAGTCATACATTACTGCACTACTTTTCCCTTCTTTGCACACAGTCTCCCAGGCTTCCCTATTCTGGATGCGATTAATAGGCAACTGCTACTGGTGCGTTAAATTGCTTTCTGCTTTATTTTTTGATGGCAGTATATGATAACTGGTACTTTAGGATTCATGTTTGACGAGCTGTAAAGGAATGATGCATGCTATGAAAGAAAAGCTGTATAATGTTTCGAAATTCAACTGTGTGTGCCGGGACATAATCTCATAAGGAAAAAATAAATAAAAATGAAGCCATATAATTCAGTCATGTGCCATAGTAACTTGAGCACACCTAGGAAAAAAATTCATATTAACAGCGCAAATATTTTCCACTTATTTATTACAAGAAAATAATTATCTTTATTATGGTGCTGAATGGGACTGGGCTATGGGCTCAGAATGACCTGAAGGGCTTATCTGTGGTGGGCCACATGAGATCAGGGTTTTTCCAACCAGGGTGCCACCGGCAGTTGCAAAGCTACAACTCCCAGCATGCCCGGACAGCCGAAGGCACCCTGATTTGGAAACACTGCTAGGAAACATCTGTTCAGTAGTCACCATTCCTTCAATATGTCAGGGTCTGTGGGGCTTCCAGTACGAATTGAAAATGCTTTAATACTAGAATATGCATAAGCATAAGCAGTTCTCGGTACCAAAATGTGCTATTCTGCCCTTTCTTTAAGGGACATTCCAATGAACACCATAGTTTCTTATGTCATACCAACCACCATGGGACAAGAGACTCATACCATCCATAGCAAAGAATTCACATCATCTATCAGACATTTAAAGGGGTACTCCGGTGGAAAACTTTTTTCTTATCAACTGGTGCCAGAAAGTTAAAGATATTTGTTAAATTACTTTAACTTTATTATTAAAAAAATCTTAATCCTTCTAGTACTTATTAGCTGCTGAATACTACAGAGGAAATTATTTTCTTTTTGGAACACAGAGCTCCCTGCTGACATCACGAGCACAGTGCTCTCTGCTGACATCTCTGTCTATTTTAAGAACTGTTGATAAAAAAATCTGTTTAACTTTCTGGTACCAGTTGATGATAAAAAAAAGTTTTCCACCGGAGTACCCCTTTAACCCCTTAAGTTTTTGCATTTTCGTTTTTTCCTCCTTACCTTTTAAAAATCATAACCCTTTCAATTTTCCACCTAAAAATCGATATTATGGCTTATTTTTTGCGTCACCAATTCTACTTTGCATTGACATTAGTCATTTTACCCAAAAATCCACGGCGAAACGGAATAAAAAAATCATTGTGCGACAAAATCGAAGAAAAAAAAACGCCATTTTGTAACTTTTGGGGACTTCCATTTCTACGTAGTGCATATTTCGGTAAAAATGACACCTTATTATTCCGTAGGTCCATACGGTTAAAATGGTACCCTACTTATATAGGTTTGATTTTGTCGTACTTCTGGAAAAAATCATAACTACATGCAGGAAAATGTATACGTTTAAAAATGTCCTCTTCTGACCCCTATAACTTTTTTATTTTTCCACGTACAGGGCAGTATGAGGGCTAATTTTTTGCCCTGTGATCTGAAGTTTTTATCGGTACAATTTTTGTTTTGATCGGACTTTTTGATCACTTTTTATTAATTTTTTAATGGTATAAAAAGTGACCAAAAATACGCTTTTTTGGACTTTGGAAATTTTTTACGCCATTGACTGTGCCTTATAATTAACAATATATTTTTATAGTTCGGACATTTACGCACGTGGCAATACCACATATGTTTATTTTTATTTACACTGTTTTATTTTTTTATGGGAAAAGGTGGGTGATTCAAACTTTTATTAGGGAAGGGGTTAAATAACCTTTATTAACACTTTTTTTTTTTACTTTTTTTTCCGCATTGTTATAGCTCCCATAGGGACCTATTACACTGCACACACTGATCTTTTACACAGATCGCTGGCGTGTATTAACACGCCTGTGATCAGTGTTTTCGGCGCTTGACTGCTCCTGCCTGGATCTCAGGCACGGAGCAGTCATTCGCCAATCGAACACCGAGGAGGCAGGTAAGGGCTCTCCTGGTGTCTTGTAAGCTGTTCGGGATGACGCGATTTCCCCGCAGTGGTCCCGAACAGCCCGACTGAGCAGCCGGGTCACTTTCACTTCAGACGCGGCGGTCAGCTTTGATCGCCGCGTCTGAAGGGTTAATACAGGGCATCACCGCGATCGGTGATGTCCTGTATTAGCTGCGGGTCCCGGCCTTTGATAGCTGCCGGGACCGACCCAATATGACGTGGGGTCACTGCGTGACCCCGCGGCATATCGCAGGAGCTGACGGAGGACGTAATACGTCGTATACGTCCTTCGTTGTTAAGGGGTGAAGGCACATTCTATGGAAATGCCATCAATGGTTTGTATAGGAATACCCCTTTAGGGCTCGTTCATACCGAAGGACCCGCACCGTAAAGTACGGCGTAAAGAGATGCCGACGATGGACCCTACAGTGTGACCCTACATGTACCTGCTCGGAGCGGCAATCCACCACTACGAGCAAACACACTGCGATGTGCGAGTCGCCTTGCATGGTGTACTCGCACACATGCAGTATATGCGAGTATACTGCGCACGCGCCCGGTGATTCGCACATCGCAGTGTGTCTGCTCGTAGCGGCAGATTACCGCTTCCAGCAGGCACAACTGGAAGCACACTGTAGGGTCCATTGTCTGTGGATCCACAGCGTAAAATACGCTATGGATCCGTCCGTGTGAACAAGCCCTTAAATGGAACCTAATGTGTTTGTTTCAAAGGGAATCTGTTTGCTGTATTTTTTCCTTAGAGCTGCAGACACTGTTGTATAGTTGTTAGAGTATAAAAGCAAACTGTACCTTTCCCAGACCTGATGGTGGTTGCCACACTTATGAAATCTCCTCTTTTATTTCTTAGCCAAGTGTCAAGGAGGTAGCCAAACTGTTTACACATATAAGCCTTCTCGCTTGTCCTCACCTCCAAGCCCCTCCGTGACTGGCATACAGTGCTTGGCTCACAGACAAGGAAGGAGTGGAAGTTGGGGGCAAGTAGAGAGGTGTACCAGGCTGTGGCACTTAGGCAGCTTAACCCTGCCTTCTTGACACCTGGCTGTAAAATTAATAAGGCATTTTATGTTTGTCAAAGTATAGGAAAAGAATAGGTTGCTTTTATACCATAACAGCCATCCAATTGTGTCTACAGCTCTTCCAGCAAATACCGCTAACAGATTCCCTTTAATAAATACTTATATGTACCACAAACTAATTCTGGAGCATGTTTTTTTAAGACCTAAGTGTTGCATTTTTTCTTTGTTGAACGTAGGATTAAATCTGACAACTGGATGTCACTATTTCCTGTTTTAATAAGGCATGTCCCTACACACTAAGACACTGTCCAATTAGTACTGTTAGTAGTAGTGTCTAGACACAAACATTTTTTGAAATAATTTTAGCTGAACAATTGTTAAGTTGTACGTAATAACAAACAAATGTAATATTTAATTGTGGAACAACCCATTTAAATTGACATGTGTTGTCAATCTTTTGTGTGGATGTTCCATGGAGAAATAGGTATACTCCAGTATAATATATTGGACAATAAAGACTAGGAGGATGAAGGATGGGTGTAGTAAGTGCTCATATGGTAATAGAGCACATTAGTCAATTTGACAACACTGAATCACAGCACAAGCAGCACATAATCAATGCACCCAAGCATGTACAACTAAACACTAGAATACCAGATTATTCTCCTTGCCTACTAAATGCAGCTGTAGTTTTTACTTTATCAATTAAATTATGGTTTGCCCTTGGTGTCCATTATATCTTATTTTGGCTGTGTGACTGCACAGAGATATTTGTAGGAATATATAACCTGTAAATTATTTTTTTATTTATATAGTACACACAGATTGTGCAGTGCTGTATACTGTTCACTCAAATTGGTCAATGTCCCCATTGGGGCTTATAATCTTCATTCACCTATCAATATGTTTCTTTTAGAGTGCAGGAGGAAACTGGAATACCCAAAGGAAACCCACGCAAACAGGGGGAGAATATACATGCCAAAACTTTTTTGACATAATAGTATTGCTTTAAATGGGGTGTACATATTTGGTGGCTTTTTATTTATTTATTCATTTATCTTTTTTTGTATCATTCTGTCCTGCTGTTTTTTTTAGTCTTGAACAGAACCAATAAGGAAGAACTGCAGAAATAAAAAACAAGATACATATACCATTTTAAACAAAAACAAAAAAAAAAAAAAAAAAAATAGGCAAAAACCAAAATGGCATTTTGTGTAGTTTTTTAAAATATTTTACTATAGGCTTTAAGGCGGACCTGTCTGTATAAATGGAAACATGGCTAGATAGGACTAGTAATTAGGGTTCTGGGCATACCTTTTTTATTTCAATAGATCTCTCCATTGCTATAAGCCCTTTCATTATTTAAGCGCACCGGTCATATCCCACAAGAATTTTTTTTTTTATATGTTACTCAGTATCTAATCCTGATCATATACATATATTTTTAGCACCTATATTTCTCTTACAAAGACCTTCTTTTTCTTACTCTGGATTACTAATTTTCCTTCGAGTCTGCAGTGCGGAGTCTCCTCATCCAATCACTGCAGGCTGCTCTGTAAGCCCCTCCTCTCTGTTTTCAAGCTGCAGTATGATAGGAGAGGAGTGAGCAGAGAAGAATGCTAGTCCCTGCCTCACTTACTGGACTTTGTCCCTGCCTGTGCTTCAGCTTGGACAAAAATGATGCTGCAGCTGGACAGGATTATGGTGGAGATTCATCAAAACTTGCGGAGAGGCAAAGTTGCCCAGTTGCCTAGATTGCTTCTTTCATTCCTAACAAGGCCTGTGAAAAATGAAAGAAGCGATCTGATTGGTTACTATGGTCAACTGGTCAACTTTGCCTCTCCACAGGTTTTGATAAATCTCCCCCTATGTTCTGGGTGGTATGGGACCCTTAGAGGTGTATTTTATAACCATGATTTCTATAAAAAGGAAATAACATTTTATTATGAAGTATATTATAAAGGTTAATTAATGTTTGCCAAAATGTACAAAATGTAAAAAGTGTTTTAAATCTGACAGTGCCCATTTAGGCAAATTAGGGTTAAGTGCCTGTGGGGAATTTCCCAGCTAGGCAACAGCTCAGGTAAGTCCAGCCTTTGTCCTATTTATCATTGCCCTTTGTACTGCTTGCATATATCTTCCCTGTTTGACCGACAGCCACTTAATACAGGGAACATGGGCCGGATTTACCTGCTTGGGAACTCCCCCTGGGCACTTAAGCCTCCTTTACATATTAACAAAATGCTTATATCTTGCAAATGGAGAGGACTATTGGTCATGGGCTTATTTATACGCCTGTATTCCCGCTGACAGGTTCACTTTAATGCAATATCTGGCTGCACATTTTTGTCTTATAAAAAGGCTCACACTTAAAATATGAAAACTAGGCATTTTTCATTAAAACACTTGAGGACAGATTTACTAAAACTTGTATTTCAAATGCAAGTCATAAACTAAAGTATGATGGTATAATGACTGTATTTAAGCCAGAAAATGACATTTACACCGACTATAATATGACAAGTCTATCAGTTTTTTGTGCCCACCCTTAATATGAAACAGACCATCTATATTTGATCAGGTGGGACCACACCTTGCCAGTCCTTAGAATAAAGGGGACTGACTTCAAAGTGCAGTACAGTACAGACAACCACTTTTCCTGGAAAAACAATGAAGGGGCCTTATAATTCTAATGATACACAGGTATCTCAAGGGTCAGGCTTTCTAACACAATCACACACTGATGGCTTACCCTAAAAGAGGACATCCATGTTTTACGACTGGAAAATATCAAATCTCAAGATTAAATACATTTTATACTGCATTTCAGAGAATAGTGTACATTATCTGCAACATACATAGGTTTCTTCCTCTTCTGAACTCCTTCCAGTCTTGTCAAATGAGACTCACCCACTTTAATCACTCCAATAAGTTGTGACTAGAGGGCTGTGCAGAATGGAGGGGAAAGTAAAAATGTTTAACATTCAGAATTTGTCCACAGACAATAATTTATTGGAACTCATCTGTAACAAGGCCTGGCACTGATTTATAAGTTGATTTGAAAAATAAATAAAAGTGATAGGAACCTACATTTGGTTTTAATGATAGACTGTTGCAGCATGAAAAGTAAGGATAGGAAACACTGCTAGGAAATTAGATATTATGCCCTGAGGAAAACTGCAGCTACCAGCCCATTAATTATTAGATATTTATTATTAAAAATTTCTTTTCATGAGCGACTGCAGAACATTTGCGCTGTTCAAGCTGTTGAATGCTGGCATCAGTGAACTGTAAGAAGTGTGCCTGTGAACCTGTTGCGTTCAGGTCTGGTCTATTTCTTTTTGAAGGGTGTAGATCAACTGAAAATAGAACTGCACAACACTGTAAAGAGTCAAGGGTAAAAATTCACATGACATCAAATAAATACAATTGACACAACAAATTAGGGATTTTTTTTTAAATAATTCTAAAAACATAAAATGGAAATGTGGTACATTAGTTGTGACTTACAGGATGGAATGTTTTAACGCAGTTTAACCCTCTCTCTGCCAGGCGTTCCTGGACTCCTAGTATCCAGGGCACTTTTCACACATTTGTCGTTTACAAATGAAACCTAAACATCTGACGGCTGCATAGTATACAGAAGTGCATAGCTCTCTGCTGTATACTATACAGGAGCCCAGCCTACAGTCTCTATATGGAGAATGAGTCTCAATTTTTTTTTGCATAAATTGCAAAAAAGTCCAAGCAGCGTTTTTTCGGGAGGAAAAAAAAACCGCGGCCAGAGTTGGCAGTGAGTCTTTAGGGAAATATTAAATGCTGGCTTTTCTGGGATGAACTTTTTTTTCTCATCTTGCAGTTTTGCTGCGATTTGGGACTCATTGGCAGGTTTTTGGCAAATTGCAGCATGCTGAGACTATGGCATTTTTTCAAGCCAAAACGCCATCGTTTCTGCATGGTACAGAGGTAAATAGTGGGAGTATTTTTTGTAATACATATTTTTTTTATGTGTGTCCTGTTTTTTTATTTTTTATTTACTCTATAGGCTTTGTAGGGGAAGCTGTCTTATAGAAGCAGTTTATTACTAACCTGGAAATTAGCATTAGCCCCAAGCCACTGCTTGGTTGATATCTGGCTAAGAATAAAAATATGGGGAACCACACACATTTTTTTCTTAAATTTATTGTGTGGTTCTACAGCTTGGTAAGTAAGATCTTCTTCACTGTATACAGTATATACAGCGATCTTTAGATGGTTGTATATACTGTATACTTTCCCAAGGAGTTAACTCTTCCTATGCTGGGCCAGCGGAAAGTGCTCAGCCCAGCAAGGGGTTAGAGTAAAGCAGTTGGGCACTGCTTCATGCCATGGTCGACAGTAAGGCTGGGTTCACATCACGTTTTTCAACTACGGTTCCCGCATACGTTTTCTATCAAAAAACGGTTGTTAAAAAACGAATGGAACAGTATGGAAAAAAGTAAACCGTATGCGATTTTAAACAGTATACTGTTTTTAAAGTGCATACAGTTACGTTTTTATTTTTTAAAAACCATCCGTTTTTTAAAATTCTGTCCATTTTTAATGGGAGGGGTCTTGGGTGGGGACTTTAGGATGCAAATGCGCATGTGCAAAGAAAAAACGCATACGGTTTTGCAGTATGGAACCGTATACATGTGCGTTTCCCATTGACGTCCATGTTAAAAAAAAAAAAAGGTATGCGGTTGCAATACGGTTTTTAAACTGGAGTCAAAACCGTGGTTGAACACGTTTTGGAGTACTGTTAAAAACCGTATTGCAAGCAAACCGTACACAACCGTATGCATCAGGGTGCATACTGTTTGCAATGCTTTGCCTATGTATACCGTTTTCAATAGCGTTCCATACGTTTTCACTAATGAAAACATGCGGGAACCGTAGTTGAAAAACGTGATGTGAACCCAGCCTAATCCGGGCACGGAGCGGAGGTCGCACCATACATGAAGAGAGCTGGGGTACTAGGCAGAAGATCACAACCCCCACAATCAGACACTTCCTGTGGATTGGGGATATGTTTTGTTTCGGAGTTCCCCTTAAACTACTTACCTACTCCTTTTTTAACCTCTTCAGGATGCAGGACATGCGCCCTGCATCCTGAGTCCTTAAGGACCTGGGGTGTACAGGTATGCCCATGGAAATTTTGGTCCCCGCCGCTGGGGGACCGGACCGGGATGCTTGCTGAAATCATTCAACAGGCATCCCAGCTCATTGCCAAGGGGGTCCTGAGACCCCCCCCCCCCCCCATATCGGCGATCGCCGCAGATCGCCGGTAAATACAAACCAGCCATCTGTGGCGGTTCCAGGTCATTAGGGTTACATGTGACCCTGATGACCTGGATAAGGAGGGTGACTAGTGGTGTAATAAGCACCACCAATCACCCTCCTGACCAATCACGGCAGTAGGGGGAGGTGGGTGAAGGAGCATGTTGCTCCATTCTGCTCACAATTTTCTGTGATCTGGTGAGCAGGACGGAGCCCCGTGCTGCCATTTTCCCCCTCAGTATGTAAAAAGTGCCCCCTTTCTGTGGCCCCTTGGCACAGAAAGCAATCAGGGACAGTTTAGGTTAGGTAGGGACAGGTTAGAAGTTAAAAATATAAATATATATATATTTTTTCAGCGTACAGTCTGTAGGTGTCCGTGGGCCCGTAGCACCTTTAGCGGCCTGCCCCCGGCCCTACAAAGGTTTCTGTGGTCTGCCCCCAGCATATTTTTTGGGCGCAGACCTTTTTTTTTGCTAAATGTGTGTCCGGGCCCTCTTAGCTATAAAAGAGCGGTCCGCCACTGATAGCTAAAGCCCACCCGCCGCTGATCAGTCCCATAGTACTGATCAGCGTTTTTTTGGTGGTGCAGGTGCTTTTTCAGGAAATATAGTAAAATACCCAGTGTAAGTCAATATTGGAGTGGGGACATCCTTCACCAGATCCCACTCTACAATATGGCCATGGCACGTTCCCGATTCGAGGCCATTCGGAAATGTTTGCATTATGCTGATAATGTGGCATGTCCCAATGGAACTGATCCCGCGTATGACCGCCTGTATAAAATCAGGCCGGTCATCAATCACTTTGGGGCCAAATTTTGGGAGGCCTATGTCCCTGGAAGAGAGGTCGCTATTGATGAGTCTCTCATCAGCTTTAAGGGGAGACTCAGCTTCACGCAATACATCCCAACCAAGTGGGCGCAGAATGGCGTGAAGATGTATAAACTTTGCGAGAGTACCTCCGGGTACCACTTGCAAGTTTATGGTGTATGAGGGACGAGATTCCCATAGTGAACCCCCAGAATGTCCCCCCACTCTGGGTGTTAGCGGGAAAATAGTTTGGGGCCTTTGGAACCCATTGCTAGATAAGGGTTACCACCTTTGCGTGGATAACTTTTATACTAGTATCCCTCTCTTCACATCTCTCGCCGCCAGATCCACGCTCGCTTGTGGGACGGTCCGGAAAAATCAAAGAAACCTTCCTTCCTATCCCCTTCAAATTCCTATCCCCCGGGGTGAGTCCCATGCCCTTACCCAGGTACAAGGACAAGAGGGATGTCCTTATGCTCACCTCAATTCATGGGAACAGCAGTACCCCTGTCCCTGTGCGAGGTACTGTGGGACCGGTCCTCAAGCCCGATTGTATTCTGGACTACAATCGGTATATGGGGGGGGGGGGGGAATTGATCTTTCTGATCAAGTCCTCAAGTCATATAATGCCATGTGGAAAACACGGGTATGGTACAAAAAAGTTGCGGTCTACATGGTACAGGTGGCCATGTACAACTCTTTTGTGCTGTCCCAGCATGCCGGCAACACAGGGACATACCTGCAGTTCCAAGAGGAAGTTCTAAAGGCCATAATCTTTGGTGACCGCCAAAGAGTGGGTCAGAGCACCTCTGGAACTGTGGGCTCCCGGATTGTCCCTGGCCAACGCTTTCCAGGTGAGGTCCCCTACACTGGAAAGAAGAGACATTCCCAGAAAAAATGCAGAGTGTGTCGCAAGAGGAGGATACGGAAGGACACCATCACTCAATGTGACACTTACCTCGATCATCTGGGCCTCTGCATTAAGGATTGCTTCAGGGAGTATCACACTTCCATGGAGTTCTACATTTTAATTTTTTTCCCCTAATTTCAATTCCCCAGAATTCGACTCCAATGTACCAGTCCAGAGTATATTGTCTTTTACATTTTAAACCAAAACACCCCACCCCCAAATAAAAAAAAGCCCAAAAAACCCTTTCCCAATACCCCCAATGTCTTTTTTTCCCCCAAAAAAAATGGGTCATGGGACACCGATTCAACAGCATTGGGGGATTACAGTTGCCTCAAATGCGCAGTGCTCTCTCTCCTGAGCAGGGTGCGCATTTGAGGTAACAGAATAGGGAAAGCCACACCCTACACATTCCTAGAATGATTCAGAGCAAAGGGTTTGGGGCGGGCATAATTTTTTACTTTAGGCTATACTCTGGGTCATGATTCTGGGAAAATGATTGGCATATCAGTATTAAAATTGCAATTTTCAATCCCCCCCCATAGTACTCTTCATCCATTCCTGGAAAATAAATTTAGGGAACACTCGTCTGTTCCAAATCTCCACTTCCCCTCTAAACACCTTCCCTAGGGGGTGCACTGTTTGTAATAGGCTCACATGTGGGTGTTCCTTTCTTGTATTTTCATCTGAATGTATGTAACTGTCCTTTAGGTCCATAACAAACATCGGCCTCAAATGCAAAGAGTTCTCCCTCATGAGCTCTGTCGTATTTCCTGGCGACAATTCGGAGTTACGTGTTAGTTGTTCCCAGAATGATGAAGCAGAGCATAGGTTTAAAATTGCAATTTTCAAATGCTACCCTTCATCCATTCCTGGAAAATAAATTTAGGAAACACCCGTGTATTCAAAATGTCCTCTTTACCCCTATACCCATTCCTCAGGGGGGTACTTTCTGTAATGGTGTCACATGTGGGTGTTTCATTTTTGTATTTTTCTCTGAATGTATGGAACAGTCAGCTACTGATATGCCATAGGCCAAATGCAAACAGATCTCTATGACTTCTGAGCCTTGTTGTGTGCCCGCCCAGCACGTTACCCCCTATGTGGATCTGTTTCCATAGTCAGGAGAAAAAGCCCTCCAAAATTTGTAACCCAATTTCTCCCATTACCTCTTGTAAAACGTAAAAAAATTGGGTCCATTTCCTCCTATTACGCCATGTGAAAATGAAAAATTTGGAGTAACACCATCATTTTAGCTCTAAAAATCTAATTTTTCATTTTCTCGTCCAAGTTCAACGCAAACCTGTCAAAGACATGTGAGGTGTTAAGGCTCACTGTACCCCTCGTTACGTTCCTTGAGGGGTGTAGTTTCCAAAATAGTGTGCATGCTGCTCTGTCACCCTGGAGACTTGCTAAATACAACATGCCCCCCACAAATAATTTCAGCAGAATTCTCTTTCAAAAAGCCTAATTTTGCTCTTTCTCTTCTGAGCATTGTAGTTCACCAGCAGAGCATTTAACGTCCACATATGGTGTATTTCCATACTCAGAAGAAATGGGGTTTTACATTTTGGGGGGCATTTTTGCCTAATACCTCTTGTGAAAAAGACATTTGGGGTAACACCATTTTAGTGTAAAAAATGCAGATTTAGATTTTTCTCCTCCACTTTGCTGCTATTCTTGTGAAACACCTAAAGGGTTAACAAACTTTCTGACTGTCATTTTGAATACAATGAGGGGTTTTGTTTCTATAATGGGCTCATTTATGGGGTATTTCACACAGAAAGGCCCCTCAAATCCCCTTCAAACTTAACTGGTTGCTGAAAAAGTCTGATTTTGAAATTTTTGTGAAAATTTCTGCTATACTTTGAAGCCCTCTAATGTCTTCAAAAAGTAAAAACATGTCAACTTTATGATACAAACATAAATAAGACATATTGTATTTGTGAATCAATATATAGTTTATTTGGAATATCCACTTTCCTTACAAGCAGAGAGTTTCAAAGTTACATTTTGGGATTTTTCATCAAGAAAGGATGCAAGTAATTACAAAATTTTATTACTATGTTAAAGGGGAACTCCGGTGGAAACAAGTGGAAAACAAATGTTTTCAAATCAACTGGCTCCGGAAAGTTAAACAGATTTGTAAATTACTTCTATTAAAAAATCTGAAGCCTTCCAATAGTTATTAGCTTCTGAAGTTGAGTTGTTGTTTTCTGTCTAACTGCTCTCTGATGACTCACGTCCCGGGAGCTGTGCAGTTCCTATAGGGATATTCTCCCATCATGCACAGCTCTCGGGATGTGACATAATCATTGAGCAGTTAGACAGAAAACTTCAGAAGCTAATAACTATTGGAAGGATTAAGATTTTTTAATAGAAATAATTTACAAATCTGTTTAACTTTCCGGAGCAGGTTGATATATATAAAAAAAAGGTTTTGCCTGAAATACTCCTTTAAAATTGTACTGTTCTGACCCCTATAACTTTTTTTTTATTTTTCCATAGATGGGGCTGTATGAGGTCTTATTTTTTGCACGGCGACCTGTAGTTTTAATCAGGTTTCATTTTTTGTTTTGATGCAAACCTTTTATCAGTTTTTTTTATGATACATGAGGTAACCAAAAAGCATTTTTGGCGTTTGATATTTTTTTTAATGTTTACTCCATTCACAATGTGGCGCAATAAACATTATATTTTACATATGTGACTATACCAAATACGTTTATTAATATTTTTGTAAAGTGGAAAAGAAGGACAATTTATTTATTTTTATATAATTTTAGAAACATTTTTTGTTTTACACTTTTTTTAAGTCATTTTTGAGACATTTACATGCAGTCATCAGATTGCATTCCCTTTTCAATGTTAATGCATAGCATTGAACAGTGAAATCAGCAGTCCATTGATACAGCCTGGCTCTCCTAGGCTGTATCAGTGAATCCTCGATCCAGGGGCAGAGGCAGAAATGGGGATTCTCTGCATTGTTTCAGCTCTATGGACCGCTGCAATCACGTCGCGGGGGTCCGATGAGCTCCACTGAGCTACTGGCCACTTTCTGTGCCAACTCTAATTTTTCGGACCATCTAGGAATTACATGTGCCACAGATTGGTGCAGTCTGTGACATTGTATATTAAACTATTCCTGTCCTTTGATGTATGGTTACATCATGGACAGGAATAAGGTAACGAAAGGACATATATTTATGTCATTTTGCATTAACCATTGCATTACTTAAGCGAGTGCAGGAGCTACACAGGGCTTTAGGGACAGTGAAAAATGGCTGCTATAAGCAGCCAGGGCTCAGCTTTAGTGCTAGACAGCAGCGATCATCGATCATGTTGTTTCCTGGCATTAACCCTTTAGATCGTGGGATCAAAGTTGAGAGGGGCTGATCCGGACCTCCACAGAGTAATCGCGGAGTTCTGGAGGATCCCTACCTGGCTCTGTGCTGTCCGAAAGTCAATCTATAAATACAAGCATCTGTAGAGAAAAGAAAAGAAAGGACCGACGGACGGCGCCTCGATATTTACCCTCAATAGATCGGGTGGTGGGTGGGGGGGCAACCCCACGGGGCTTATAGATGGCCGCTCACCTTGAGATCTATGCAAAAAAGCATATCACCCACGATATAATCTGGGTACTGTAGTGCGAGTCGCTGCTATGCCGATGGGTTGCAGGAGGAAACAAGTCGTCCTGGGAGTCAATATTAGAAGTAGAGCAGGAAAAAACCCTCAGGTATGGCGCTCCAGACTCTTGTAGACAGATGAGGCGGATGCCAAAGGTAATAGGAAAGTCCTCAGCAGGACATTTTATTAAAAAAAACAATAAAATGGACAAGATTACGCATTTCGGGAGGATCCCTCCCTTCCTCAGATCAGGATCCTGAAACGCGTAATCTTGTCCATTTTATAGTTTTTTTTATAAAATGTCCTGCTGAGGACTTTCCTATTACCTTTGGCATCCGCCTCATCTGTCTACAAGAGTCTGCAGCGCCATACCTGAGGGTTTTTTCCTGCTCTACTTCTAATAAATACAAGCAGCCTCAGCTGGCATAGCATTTCATACTGTATGCAATCCCCTATATTAGGAATTATGCACATTGCGTAACTTCCTTATTTTGGGTGCTTTCAGCTCTCCCAACCATCTCCAGCAGCTGCAAACAAGCGGAAGAAATGGGACAACCCCATAAAAGAGCACATACAGTGTCCTTTTAGTACATATTTGTATTTCCAATAATATTTCAAAGCTGTTTGTGCTGTTCCAGCTATTCCTCCTAGAAAATGTATAAATAAATTGACAACTGGGTATTACCTTTTTGGGGCATATACCAGCACACTCTTACACGGTAGGAACACACCCATGTGACATGAAGAATGGAAACATCCAGAAATCAATTTATTTATAGATTTTTAGGAATAACAGAGGAACGACAACGACAACATAGCATTAACACAAAATATAAAATGCTATAGGGAATACAATTATTTACCAAGTCACATGCTAAAATATCCTCTCTAGGTAATAAAAAAATCCAAAACATTTGAATGTACAGTATGATTCAAAAAGCAAAAGAAAAACAAACATTCTTTATCTGGAAATATACAATTAATAGAGAAATCCGCTATGGCAATCTGTAATCTGCATTCACGGGCCAACCATAACATGCAAGAAGACTCTGAACATTTAGCCTGTATGAAGACTGCTTGAAATAGAGGGAGAGGACAAAGGTAATGGATGTGCTGCCAGTACTTCCCTGCTGGAGCAATTTTAAGAGGTTGAGTTTTTCCATACAATTCTATTTGCTGTGGAGATGAGCTTTAGACACTCGACATTATTTATTGCACAAGTAACAGGATATAATACAGAGGTCACCAGCAGCTCCAGTAAATTAGATTATTCTGATGTAACTGGGAAGCTAAATAGGTAATAAACATTTCATTTTGTGCTCCATCCTGCTATTTTATTAATGTATGTATTCCTATCACGTTAGTAAAGACTCAAATAGTGAAAAAAAAATCCATGTACCGAGTGCAATATACTGCTCAACAATGGTTTGAATGATAAGGGTTCAACTTTTCATTAAAAGGGGTATTTCAGTTATTAGGAATTTTGTATTGATTTTGGTCTATATGTTTATAACACATAAGTATTAAAAAAAATCTACATGTTCTGAGATATGAGACCCTTTACTTGCATGTAAGCAACAAAGCATAAACCAGTTCCTTGGTTAAATTCAAAGCCATATTAATAGCATAGAATGGCAATGACATGGTGATTGCTACCAGTATATTGACAATTCCAGATCATGCCCAACTGGTCAATGGAGAAACACTGAATAAAACTGTAGGCATGTCAATAAGGCAGACTGCTCCTAGAAACCTTGTATAGAAGCAGTCAGGGCAATCCAGCAGCCTCAGAGTATAAGATTTAGGCATATTTTAGAAAAACATATGGTTGAGATGTATTAAAAAGGGAAATACATGTAAATTGCTGTTTTATTGAAGCAACAATAATACAATTTGCTTTGTATGTTATCCATAAATAAAAAAGGTTTTTAATATGAAATTAAAATATTTAACACTTTTGCAAAGGCCATATGGTGATATACATCAGCGGTTGTCACACAATTCGGAAACAATAAAAATGAGATTTCATACATGTCACTTGTACAGACTATTCTACACACATATTCCTGCTGATGCATGCTGGGCACCAAACTATGCACATGCAAAAATAATGGCACATAGGCATAAGTATTGAGCCATTCTAATGCCAATGGGAGACAAATTTTTCAGAATTTCTTAACCGTAGAAAAGGGATGGACAAGGTCCGGTCTGACCTGTTTAGTCACCACCAGGTTCACCAACAGACAGTTGGTACTTTACACCAGTTTTAATACATCTATTATTTATTTTTAAAGTGGTTTTCCAAATCTATTACTTAACCCTTTCAGAACTGAGTGTTTTTCAGTTTTTGCACTTTTGATGTTTTCCTCCTTACAATAAAAAAATCATAACCCTTTCAACTTTGCGTCCACAGACCCATATGATTGCTTGTTTTTTGTGCCACCAATTCTACTTTGTAATGACATCAGTAATTATAACAACAACAAAAAATATTTGTGGGACAAAATAGAAAAAAAAAAACCTCAATTTTGTAACTTTTGGGGGCTTCTGTTTCTATGCAGTAAATTGTTCTGTAAAAATGACACCTTATCTGTATTCTGATGAACACATGGAGAAGAAGAAAAGTCGGCACTGCCGCACTCACGATTCTGCCGGAGTATACTGGATCACTGCACCTTCACGTCCAGCTGCCACAAATCCGGTGCTCAGTCCGCCATAAGCATAAGCGTAGGAGACTTACCTGTCGTTGTTGTTGCGTGGACCAGCGATCCCGAATAAAACTTCTTGCTGTTTCCGTGAGTGCCGTCTGCGATCTCTTTTTCCAACTTATCTGTATTCTGTAGGTCCATACGGTTAAAATGATACCCTACTTATATAGGTTTGATTTTGTTTTACTTCTGGAAAAAATAACTACCGTATTTATCGGTGTATAACACGCACCCCCATTTTAACAGGGAAATTTAAGTAAAAAAGATAAAATGTTAAATAAATGACTTGGACTAAATGCCACATCATCGCCCCAACTTCATTTTCTTCTGCACCTCAGTTTGGTCCTGTCCCCTCCAGTGCCACATCATTCCTTCCCTTTTATCAGTCCCTGTGCCACATTTACCCCTCTCATCGCCACCCCCCATGTCTCATCATTTCCCCCTGTCATAGACCACCACTAGCCATACAGACATTAAGCCTTTAGTGCCTCCCCCACTATCATTTCCCCCTGTCTCATCATCCCCCACCCTGTCTCATCATGTCCCTCATCATTCCCCCTCATCATCCCCCCACCCTGTCTCATCATGTCCCCCATCATTCTCCCTCATCATCCCCCCACCCAGTCTCATCATGTCCCCATCATTCCCCCCTCATCATCCCCCCCCACCCTGTATCATCATGTCCCCCATCATTCCCCCCACCCTGTCTCATCATCCTCCCTCATCCCCCCCCCCTCATCATTTCCACCCATCATCCCCCCCTCATCATTTCTCCCTGTCTCACCCCCCCCTCATCATTTCCCCCTGTCTCATCCCCCCATCATTCTCCCCCCTCATCATTTCTCCCTGTCTCATCCCCCCCCTCATCATTTCTCCCTGTCTCATCCCCCCCCTCATCATTTCCCATCTCATCCCCCCATCATTCCCCCCCTCATCATTTCCCCCTGTCTCATCATCCCCCCATCATGTTCCTCCTATGACATCCAGTGGTCTTCAACCTGCGGACCTCCAGATGTTGCAAAACTACAACTCCCAGCATACCCGGACAGCCAACTGCTGCCCGTGTATGCTGGGAGTTGTAGTTTTGCAACATCTGGAGGTCTGCAGGTTGAAGACCACTCTTCCCCTTTCCTTACTTGTCTGCGCTTCGGCTGTCTTGCGGGGTCAGTGAAGCAGATGAGTTACGTCCTCTCCCGGCTTCTCTGTGCGGCATCAGGGATGTCACTTTTCGGCGGAGGTAGAGGAAATGAAAAGTGACTTGAGTAACTCATCTGCTTCACTGCCTGCAAGACCTTCCGCCTGACCTGACCTGCCAAAGCGCAGACAGGTAAGGAAAATACACAAAACTAAAAAAAAAAGCAGGAAAGAGGGAATGATGAGGGAGGGGGAGGGAGGGGGCATAAAGTAAAAGTAAAAGTGAAACTCACTTGTTTTCTCCCGCACTATCCACAGGAACTGGTGGATAGTGCGGGAGACGCTGATTAAAAGGTAGCGCAGATCCGGGCAAGGTAGGGCTCATTTTAATCAGCGTCTCCCGCACTATCCACCACACCAGTACCTGTGGATAGTGCGGGAGAAAACAAGTGACAGTGCGGGGAGGAGACGCCGCTGGTCACTGATTTAAAGTGGCCGCGGCTGTGCTGTTAATACTTAACAAGCAGACGCTGCTGCGGCCGCTTTAAATCAGCGACCAGATGATTTATCGGCGTATAACAAGCAGGCAGACTTTTTGCCTTAAATTTAAAGTGCGTGTTATATGCCGATAAATACGGTACATGCATGAAAATTAATACATTTAAAAATGTCCTCTTCTGACCCCTATAACTTTTTTAATTTTTCCGCATTTATAGGGCAGTATGAGGGCTAATTTTTTTGCACCCTGGTCTGAAGTTTTTATCGGTACCATATTTGTTTTAATCAGACTTTTTGATCGCTTTTTATTGTTTTTTTGTGGGATAAAAAGTCACCAAAAAGATAATGTTGAAAAATGTACTGCGTAGAAACGGAATCCCCCAAAATAGCGTTTTTTCTTCCATTTTGTTGCACAATGATTTTTATTTCCTTTTCGCCGTAGATTTTGGGGTAAAAGGACTGATGTCATTACAAAGTAGAATTGTTGGCACAAAAAATAAGCCAACATATAGATTTTTGGGTGCAAAATTGAAAGGGTTATTATTTTTAGAAGGTGATGAGGAAAAAACTAAAATGCAAAAACTGAAATAACCCTGCGTCCTTAAAGGCTTAAAGGGATTTTATTGTATCAAAGTAGTAAAACATAAAAACACTTTATAAATTTGGTATTGCTGTAATGGTACTGAACTGCAAAATAATGTAAAAATGTATACCACACAGGATTGTTGTAAAAAACTAAATCCAAGGACATAATCTTTATATATAAAACTCAATGTGTGTGTGTGTGTATGTATGTATGTATGTACAGTACAGACCAAAAGTTTGGACACACCTTCTCATTCAGAGTTTTCTTTATTTTCCTGACTATGAAATTGTAGATTCACATTGAAGGCATCAAAACTATAAATTAATACGTGGAATTATATACATAACAAAAAAGTGTGAAACAACTAAAAATATGTCATATTCTATTCTTCAAAGTACCAGCCTTTTGCTTTGATTACTGCTTTGCACACTCTTGGCATTCTCTTGTTGAGATTCAAGAGGTAGGCACCTGAAATGGTTTTCACTTCACAGGTGTGCTGGTGTGGAGGAGGAGGTGTGATGGTGTGGGGGTGCTTTGCTGGTGACACTGTTGGGGATTTATTCAAAATTGAAGGCATACTGAACCAGCATGGCCACCACAGAATCTTGCAGCGGCATGCTATTCCATCCGGTTTGTGTTTAGTTGGACCATCATTTATTTTTCAACAGGACAATGATTCCAAACACACCTCCAAGCTGTGTAAGGGCTATTTGACCAAGAAGGAGAGTGATGGGGTGCTGCGCCAGATGACCTGGCCTCCACAGTCACCGGACCTGAACCCAATTGAGATGGTTTGGGGTGAGCTGGACCGCAGAGTGAAGGCAAAAAGGGCCAACAAGTGATAAGCATCTCTGGGAACTCCTTCAAGACTGTTGGAAGACCATTTCAGGTGACTACCTCTTGAAGCTCATCAAGAGAATGCCAAGAGTGTGCAAAGGAGTAATCAAAGCAAAAGGTGGCTAGAACCTAGAATATGACATATTTTCACACTTTTTTTGTTATGTATATAATTCCACGTGTTAATTTATAGTTTTGATGCCTTCAATGTGAATCTACAATTTTCATGGTCATGAAAATAAAGAAAACTCTGAATGAGAAGGTGTGTCCAAACTTTTGGTCTGTACTGTATGTTCCACAAAAACGTCCAACCAGCTAAAGATATTAATATGAAACTTGGCACACGTTACTTATATGTCAACAACAAACATAGGATAGGTGATTTAACTCTTACTCACCCCCATTTATCAGGGGCGGGGTTTATGTTTAAAGTCCAATACAAGTCTATGGGAAATATATGTTACTGCATAACTTCCAAACGGCTGGAGATATTTCGATAATACTTGGTCACATGTTACTTATATGTCCACTTAAAATATAGGATAGTTAATTTAACCCTTAACTACCCCCATTTGTGAGGGTCAGGGTTTTTGTTTAACGTCCCATGCAAATCAATGGGAAATGTATGTTCTCACATAACTTCTGTACGGCTGGAGATATTTCAATACCTGGTGCACATATTATGGGTTGGGATATGAGGTCGGGATAGGAGGACGGGATAGGAGGCCGAGATAGGCGGTCGGGATAGGAGGTCGAGATAGGCGGTCGGGATAGGAGGTCGAGATAGGAGGTCAGGATAGGAAGTCGGGATAGGAGGTTGAGATAGGAGGACGGGATAGGAGGTCGAGATAGGAGTAGGGTATAGGAGGACGGGATAGGAAGGTTAGATAGGAGGTCGAGTTAGGAGGTCAGGATAAGAGGATGGGATAGGAGGTGGATATAGGAGGTCGAGATGGGAGGTCGAGGTAGGAGGACGGGATAGGACGACGGGATAGGACGACGGGATAGGACGACGGGATAGGAGAACAGGATAGGAGGACGGGATAGGAGGTGGAGATAGGTGGTTGGGATAGGAGGACTGGATAGGAGGTTGAGATAGGAGGTTGGGATAGGAGGAGGGGATAGGAGGATGGGATAGGAGGTTGGGATAGGAGGTTGAGATAGGAGGTCGAGTTAGGAGGTCAGGATATGAGGTGGAGATAGGAGGACGGGATAGGAGGTTGGGATAGGAGGACGGGATAGGAGGTCGAGATAGGAGGACGGGATAGGAGGTCGGGACAGGGGGTCGGGGGATGAGGACGGGATATGGGGTGGGATATGACAACAATATATGGGGATGGGATATGAAGTCAAAAGCTTCCTCCTCTGTTGATTTTCCTCCACAACAAGGATGAGGAAGGAAAAACTGGGCAACACCGGGTACTCATCTAGTAATCTATATATATAAAACTCAACGCGTGTATGTGTGTGTGTGTATGTTCCAGCATCACGTCCAAACGGCTAAAGATATTAACATGAAACTTGGCACACGTTACTTATATGTCAACAACAAACATAGGATAGGTGATTTAACCCTTACTCACCCCCATTTGCCAGGGGCGGGGTTTATGTTTAAAGTCCCATACAAGTCTATGGGAAATATATGTTACTGCATAACTTCCAAATGGCTGGAGATACTTAGATAATACTTGGTCATATGTTACTTATATGTCCACTTAAAATATAGGATAGTTAATTTAACCCTTAACTACCCCCATTTGTGAGGGTCAGGGTTTTTGTTTAAAGTTCCATGCAATTCAATGGGAAATGTATGTTCCCACATAACTTTCCGTACGGCTGGAGATATTTCAATACCTGGTACACATTTTAGGGGTCGGGATAGGAGGTCAGGATAGGAGGTCGGGATAGGTAGGAGGACCAGGATAGGAGGACCGGCATAGGGCGACCGGGATAGGAGGAGGTTGGGATTGATGGGCTGGATAAGAGGTCGGCATAGGAGGAGGGGATAGGAGGACAGGATAGGAGGTCAAGATAGGAGGTCGGAATAGGAGGTCGAGATAGGAGGTCGACATATGAGGACGGGATAGGAGGTCGACATATGAGGACGGGATAGGAGGATGGCATATGAGGTCGAGATATGATGAAGGGACAGGAGGTCGGGATATGAGGACGGGATTTGGGGTTGGGATTTGACAACAATATATGAGGACGGGATATGAAGTCAAAATCTTCCTCCTTTGTTTATTTTCCTCCCCAACAAGGATTAGGAAGAAAAAAACGGGCAAAGCCGGGTATTTAGCTAGTCTATATATATAAAACTCAATGTGTGTATGTATGTGTGTATGTTCCAGCATCACGTCCAAACGGCTGAAGATATTAACATGAAACTTGGCACACATGTTACTTATATATCAACAACAAACATAGGATAGGGGATTTAACCCTTACTCACACCTATTTGCCAGGGTCGGAGTTTTTCTTTAAAGTCCTATACAAGTCTATGGGAAATATATGTTACTGCATAACTTCCAAACGGCTGGAGATATTTCGATAATACTTGGTCACATGTTACTTATATGTCCACTTAAAATATAGGATAGTTAATTTAACCCTTAACTACCCCATTTTTGAGGGTTGGGGTTTTTGTTTAAAGTCCCATGCAAATCAATGGGAAATGTATGTTCCCACATAACTTCTGTACGGCTGGAGATATTTCAATAATACCTGGTACATATATTACTTATAAGTCAAATAAAAAGATATGATAGTTAAATTAACCCTTATCTACACCCTTATATAAAAGATGGGTTTTTGTTTCAAGTCCCATGCAAGTTATATGGGTCTTCCAGTACCTTACTCCACAAGCTCCACTCTGCATCTCCTGGTGAATGTGTCACACCCCATCTCACATAGATATGCCCACATGTTAAGCCCCACCCCTTTTATTCTCTACCCTTTTTGTGCATCGGTCTGGCTTGCAAATCACGCCCAGTCCCACAAAGCCACGCCCCCTTCTATTTCCAGCTTACAGTATCTTCATCACAAATCAGTCCCACTTGAGGACAGTATATGAGGTCGGGATATGAGGTCGAGATAGGAGGATGGGAAATGAGGTCGAGATAGGAGGTTGGGATAGGAGGACGGGATATGAGGATGGGATATGAGGACGGGATATGAGGACGGGATATCAGGATGGGATAGGAGGACGGGATAGGAGGACAGGATAGGAGGACAGGATAGGAGGTCGAGATAGGATGACGGCATATGAGGACGGTATATGAAGTTGAGATATGAGGATGAGATATGGGGTTGGGATATGACAACAATATATGAGGACAGGATATGAAGTCAAAAGCTTCCTCCTTTGTAGATTTTCCTCCCCAACAAAGATTAAAGGAGTAGTCCAGTGGTGATTCAGTGGTGAGCAACTTATCCCCTATCCTAAGGATAGGGGATAAGTTGCAGATCGCGGGGGGTCCGACCGCTGGGGCCCCCTGCGATCTCCTGTACGGAGCCCCGACAGCCCGCAGGAAGGGGGCGTGTCGACCTCCGCACGAGGCGGCGGCCGACACGCCCCCTCAATACAACTCTATGGCAGAGCCGAAGCGCTGCCTTCGGCAATCTCCGGCTCTGCCATAGCGATGTATTGAGGGGGCGTGTCGGCCGCCGCCTCGTGCGGGGGTCGACACCCGCTATCTCGGCAGAGAGCCGGGGCCCCGTACAGAGAGATCGCAGGGGGCCCCAGCGGTCGGACCCCCCGCGATCTCAAACTTATCCCCTATCCTTAGGATAGGGGATAAGTTTTTCACCACTGGACTACCCCTTTAAGAAGGAAAAACCGGGCAACGCTAGGTACTCAGCTAGTAATACATAAAAAAAACTAACAAAAAAAACTAACAATAAAAGCTTTTTAACCTGTAGACAAGCTCTCATATGGCTACATTGACATAAAAAAATTAAAAAGTTATGTCTAAAGCAATAATTAAAAGATGGAGAAGCAGACATTTTATGCTGACAGACAGACAATAGTAGAACATAAATATTTAGTACAATCATCACAGTGTGGTAAATTTGGGTGTTCCACGTTTACAGCACCCACCCAAAAATTGCCTCATATATGATCATGTTTGCCTAAACTTACAACTACCACCCCTAGAACTTAATTTCCATAGATGATTTACACCCCCCCCCCCCCTTTTTTTTTTCAGCATCTGGCTGTGAACATTAAAAAAAAAATTCACTCAATAGAAGCACTGGACATCGGCACTATTGCTTAGGTTCCACATCATATGCAAGGCTACACCATAACCTCTATAGTCCGAGTGATCTAAGTGCTGCTCATATAGGTGTAGTACAAGTGTCCATAGATATTATCAAAACAGAGTTTCTGCAGCACTCACCAAAGACCAAGCTGTATTTTATTGCAGTAAAGCTATAGACAGGAGCAGAATTAGGAGACTGACGCTTCATAGCACAATTCTGCTTCATCAAGTCTTCATGAAGCATTGTTGTGCTGTAAAATGGCTGAAAGAAACCAGGCACTGCTCATCACCTGCCCAATCTCATTTCTACAGTGAATCATGGTGGTGGCAGCATCATGCTGTGGGGGTGTTTTTAGCAGCTGGGACAGGTTGTATGGTTAGTACAGAGATATTCTTAATGAACCTGATCCAGAGAGTTCTGGAAGTTAGACTGGGCTGAAGGTTCACCTTCCAACAAGACAATGACCCAAAGCACAAAACCAAAACACAGGAGGGGCTTAAAGGGGTACTCCCGTGGAATACTTTTTTTTTTATTTTATTTTTTTTTAGATCAACTGGTGCCAGAAAGTTAAACAGATTTGTAAATTAATTCTAAAAAAAATCTTAATCCTTCCAGTACTTTTTTGGGGCTGTATACTACAGAGGAAATGCTTTTCTTTTTGATTTCTCTTCTGTCACGACCACAGTGCTCTCTGCTGACCTCTGCTGTCCATAGCAGCATATGTTTGCTATGGGGATTTTCTCCAGCTCTGGACAGTTCCTAAAATGGACAGCAGAGGTCAGCAAAGAGCACTGTGGTCGTGACAGAAGAGAAATCCAAAAAGAAAAGCATTTCCTCTGTAGTATACAGACCCTAAAAAGCACTGGAAGGATTAAGATTTTTTAATAGAAGTAATTTACAAATCTGTTTAACTTTCTGGCACCAGTTGATCTAAAAAAAAAAAAAAAAAGTTTTCCACGGGAGTACCCCTTTAAGAACAACTCTGTGAATGTCCTTAAAGGGGTACTCCGCCCCTAGCATCTTATCCCCTATACAAAGCATAGGGGATAAGATGTCAGATCGCCGAGGTCCCGCTGCTGGGGACCCCTGGGATCTCCGCTGCGGCACCCCGCTATCATTACTGCACAGAGCACGGTCGCTCTGTGTGTAATGACCGGCGATACAGGGGCCGGAGCATTGTTACATCGCGGCTCCGATCCCTTGTGACGTCACGGGTCGCCCCATCAATACAAGTCTATTGGAGGGGGCATGGCGGCCATCACGCCCCCTCCCATAGACTTGCATTAAGGGGGCGGGCAGTGATGTCACGAAGGGGCGGAGCCGTGACGACGTCACGATGCTCCGGCCCCTGTATCGCCGGTCATTACGCAGAGCGAGCGTGCTCTGTGCAGTAATGATAGCGGGGTGCCGCAGTGGAGATACCGGGGGTCCCCGGTGATCTGACATCTTATCCCCTATCCTTTGCATAGGGAATAAGATGTCTAGGGGTGGAGTACCCCTTTAAGCGGCCCAAACATCTCTGAAGAGGCATGGAAATGGCTTCTACCAAACTGACAGAGCTTGAGAGAATTTGCAGAGAAAAATGGCACAAAATCCATAAATACAGGTGTACAAACCTTGTAGTATCATACCTTAGAAGACTGTAGGCTGTAATTGCTGCAAACATGCTTTAGGTACTAAGAAAAAGGGTCTGAATACGTATGCTATATTTTATTTTTTCCTTTTTAATAAATTAGCCATTTTTAAGACTTCACTTTTTTGATTATTGGGGCATTGAATGCAGAATGCTAAAAAAAGATTTTATTTTAGCACAAGGCTACAAAATATAAAAATGTGAATAAAGTATAAGGGTGTGAGCCTTTCTGAATGCAAATTAAGAAGAAAAAAAAGCATCCTAAAATTTTTTTATGTAATTTCTTCCATTACCTCCTGTAAAATGACAAATTGGGGCGAAAACAACATATCACTTATAAACATGTGAATTTTTACAATTTATTTTCAGTTAGCAAAGAAAAAATATATAAATTTCTCTTTACCTGTGATACAATGACCATGGTACGACTTCTAAAGGGGTTTCCACAGCACTAGTAACTTTACATTACCTTTGCAGGAACTTTTTAAATGCAACATGTCGTCCAGAAAAGTTTGCGCCATTAAGGTGGTATGGCGCGGGCTCCTGACTTGAGCCCGCGTCATACCGGCCGGCCCCCAGCTGATTCTTGTAGCTGGGGGCCGGCTTAATAGCCGACATGCAGCGATCCCTGCGGGCGGCTATTAACCCTTTAGATCGCCGCTGTCAAAGCTGACAGTGTCATCTAAAGGTGCCTTTATTCCATCCTTGGTGGTCCAGTGGTGTGGATCACACTGCGGGGGGGGGGGGGGCTGGGGCGATCCACTGTTGAGGTAGCCTGAGGGCTTACCTCATGTTCTGTGTCAGCTCAAGCGCTCAGAATGATAAAGCCTGGAAGGGTCAGGCTTTATCAATCGAGCGCAGAGCACACAGATCAATGTGGTTTTATACAACCACATTGATCTGTATGAGGAATCAAATGATTCCTCCTAAAAGTCCCCTAAGGTGACTAAAAGTGTAAGAAAAAGGAAAAAAAAAGTTTTAAAAAATGTTTAAAAACACACACATTAACCCCTTCCGTATTGAAAGTTTAAATCACCCCCCTTTTCCCAAATTCCATATAAAAAAAATATATAAACATAATAAAAATAAAACATGTGATATCGCTGCGTGTGTAAATGTCCAAACTATAACAATATATTGTTAATTAAACCGCACGGTCAATGGCCTACAAGCAAAAAAATTCCAAAGTCCAAAATAGCGTATTTTTGGACACTTTTTATACCATAAAAAAAGGAATAAAACTTCAGATAACGACGCAAAAAATGAGCCCTCATACTAACCTGTACACGGAAAAATTAAAAAGTTATAGGGTCAGAAGATGACAATTTTAAATGTATTCATTTTCGTGCATGTAGTTATGATTTTTTCCAAAAGTATGATAAAATCAAACCTATATAATTAGGCTATCATTTTAATCGTATGGACCTACAGAATAAAGATAAAGTTTCATTTTTACTGAAAAAAGTACTGCGTAGAAACGGAAGCCCCCAAAATTTACAAAACAGTTTTTTCTTCAATTTTGTCGCACAATGATTTTTTTCCCCGTTTCACCATAGATTTTTTGGTAAAATGACTGATGTCATTACAAAGTAGAACTGGTGGCGCAAAAAATAAGCCATCATATGAATTTTTAGGTGCAAAATTGGAAAACGAAAGTGCAAAAACAGAAAAACGCTTGGTCCTTAGATTACAATTTCCCCTTCACTTTAACTATTAAGATGCTTCACAGGCATAACTGTATAGCAAACTTCATAAATGTCATCTTTTACTATTGTGTGAGGGGAATGGGACAGACAAAGAATTCTTCATTCTCATGGGATTTCCAGTGACCATTCGCCTTAGGATGGGCTACATTCATATTTAGGTAGATACACACATGAATGCAATTCAAAATGCTCTGGGTAATCTTGGTCATTGTATTATAATATTTACCGTTTCCAGAGTTTCTTATTTCCAAAATGTCATAAAATTATCATATTACTGTAATTTCACACTGAATTAACACATATAGAAAACCAATTACTTTACAAAAACACACAGCTACAAAAATGGAACACATAAGAAATGTGAAAGAGAAGGTGCAAAGAAAATGCTTTCCTCTTTCATCTGTAGGTAGCTGCTACAATCTGATGTCAATAAGGCTTCGCCTTTGTGCACTACACATGCTGGCATAGCATGAACCACATGCATGTCAAGTCAAGCGACACAAAAAAAGGAAAGTTACAAAACTTACAAACTGCAATTCATCATTCAGATCTACAGATGAAAACATTTATTGGTTAAAGAGAACCCATGCACTAAACAAATATATTCTGTACCCACCATGATTTAGGGCAACAATATGATATATGCATTTTATACAACTATGGATAATTTAGTATTTGACAACTGACAACTCCTTGTTGCAACATTGACTTAAGAACAGTAAAAATAAAAATGCCATAAAAAAAAACAAAAAACACATGGTCCACTAGTGTGTAGGCCTCCAGTAGAGAGCTAATAGGTCCCAGAGTACCATATATCATTTAAAGACACCACAAAGTGTCACGTCCAGTAAAATGCCTATTTGTGAGCACAGTGGTGAATTCACCTCCTTGGCTTATACTTCAGCAGCAACAAATCAGACAATATGCCTTCACCTTGATATTAGTGTATCAGATTCCCTTTGGAAAAATATAATCATTTAATGATTGTTAAGGGGGAGAAAAAAAAATAAGTATATCTATACAGTCTGTGAGAACGTCCTTGATTTTCCTTCTGTGCCTTTTATCTTGAGAAAATTGTACAGATGAGGAAGTTTCATTTTATCCATGTTTTTGCTATAGACATTTAAGAATATTCCAAACACAACTAATAATCCAGACCATATATATCTGCAAAGGAAAAGAAAACATAATTTCAATCTTATAGTGGGTGCAGGTCATGGACTTTTACCAATGGTGAGCTACCATGTTCTGATTGTAGTAAAAAAAAATTAATAAAATAAAAAATATTTAAAAAAAAGGTTGACAAAAATACTTGGGTGTTGCTATATCATTTAACATACAAATTAAACCATATATATATTTATTGTTTACAGATACACTGGAAGCTCCAAAAAGGCAGTGGTACTCTGTTGAAGGCAACTCAGTATTCAATACAACAAACATTTCTTGTGCCTGGAGTTAGTTTTTTTTTTATTATTATTTATTTATCAAACATAGAAGAAAGTGTTGCATTTGGGGAAAATCCCTAGAGGGAATTGTCAGAACAAATAAGTATACATTGCTTCAATAGGCACTGTCATTTAAACAAACTTTGCATAGATTAATAGTACAAGCAAATATAAGTAATGTAATATTTCTTATTAGACAAAAAAAAGATTACTTCTTTTGTTATCAAGCTTCCTCCTCTCTCCCCCTCCTGCTGCTCAAATCTTCTCTGAAAACTAGCTCAGTTTTGTCCTGTGTGTGCAAGACAAGCAATACAAGTCTATGGGGCTCTGGGAGAACTGCAAATTGGAAATAAAACCTGCAGAGCAGAAATCTGCTAAAAAAATGCCATATAAAAGTTGTATACTGGCCAGAAATAGTGCTTCTCCTCATGTACACACACACACACACACACAGGACAGCTTATCCTAAAAAGTCACCTGAAATTACAGGGTCGCAGGTTATATGTTAACCCGCTCAATTCAAAGTCCCCTAGCCTACATAAAGGGTGTAAAGGTTTTTCACTTTTGCATGTACAAGAGTTTAAAGCATTTACTGACAGACTACTACTTAGATAACGTTCTATTAAAAGAGAATATTATGCTTGAATCCTGAAACCCTTTATGACCAAAAAGGAAATAAAAAGGTGAGTTAGAATGTATATACTATTTGTGATACTTACTGGATGGTGAAGGGTTTTGAAAAAAATAAGAAGGATAACACTATGGTCATGGCCTTTCTTCCAGTTGTTACTGTCGAAATAAAGTAAAAATAAAATAAAAAAACAAAAACCATTTAATCCAATACAATCATAGCATGTGCAGATAAGCAAAAGCTAATAATCTGAGAACATATTATCAAAAGAGCAATGTCCAGTAACATTGTTAATAATGCTGGACTTACATCTGTCTGATTAGACAGATATCAAGCTAGTTATATGGACTTTCAAACAAACAAATGCCCCATGAGTTGTGCTAGGGTACTATATATTTCGTGACAGCAGTCACGTCATCAGGGGTATATGATGCCTCATATACCCCTGATGACGTGACTGCTGTCACGAAACATGTAGGGGAGGCATTGGTTGTTTGGTTTTTAGATACAGCTGAGTGACAACAATATAGATCCTGTAGCACTGCAGGCACAGGAGATACATGATTTGGAATACCACATAGTAATACATTATATCAGTTGGACAAGATCAGCTGGGTTTTTAAACTGTTCTGTTTACCCCCAAAAACATTTTAACATGCAATGGAAATAAAAGTGAAGTTTTAGGGAGGGTGCTTTACACCCCCACCTGGAGTAGCATCTAGGTGTGGGGTTTGGATATTATTGTAGTTATATGGACTGTCTCCATCCTAAAAATCTTGCATAGAGTCTCATCTATGCACTATTTCGAAGCAAATGCTTTGTTGGGTATAGGGAAACTTTTTTTTATAGGTTAGATCAGGGGTCTCAAACTCCCGGCCCGTGGAATGGGTGCCGGGCAAGTGATTTCTTCAGGCATTTTTTCGGGCAAGCAGCGCTAAGTGCCAGAAGAATTCACACACTGCTACTGTACCTATATCTCCCTGCTGCAGCCTATAACGAGCCTTCCTGGAGGGATGCGTGCAACTGGTGCATCCGCAGCACAGGACGCTGACCTAACGTGTGCACCCCCGCAAAGAAGGCTTGTTTTTGACAGCAGCAGGGAGATGTAAGTACTGTAGCTGTGAAACTTAACTTAACTTGCCTAATTACTTGCCTAATAAGGGAGGACCTGCTTATCACCAGGGCCTAACCTATCTTCTTAGGTGGGCATAATTGTTTAAATAGGAGCCCTACCTGTCGGGGGTAATATCTATCTGGGGGCCTGTACACCTATTGGGAACCCCTACCTAATCATCAGGTAGGGCTTCCCAGTAGGTAGACAGGCCCCCAGATAGATATTACCCCCTCAGTGATGGGGATCATATCTATCTGGAGCCTCTATACCTACTTGGGAGCCCTACCTGATGGGGGTCATATCTATCTGGGGGCATTATAGGTGAGGGATGCATGATGGGGGCTTTATATGTGAGGGGCGCATGATGGGGGCATTATATATGAGGGACGCATGATAGGGGCATTATATGTGAGGGGCGCATTATATGTGAGGGGTGCATGCGGCCCAGCATCTACCTCCAGTGGCCCCCAGATAATTTGAGTTTGAGACCCCTGGGTTACGCTCAAAAATTTCTCAGTATGAACCATCCTCTGCTACCATAAGGCAAATGCTATTGTGTAAAAGATGTAGATATTGTTAATAATAAAAAATTCTGAATAAAGTAGCTTTAAAGGGGTTATCCAGCAATAGAAATCCAAAGTATTTTTTTTCCAAAAACAGCACCACACATGTCGGCAGGTTGAGTATGGTATTAAAACTTGGCTCCATTCATTTCAAAGGAAGTAAGCTGGAAAACCATACCCAACCTGCAGACAATTGTGGTGCAGGTATTACATGTATTTCTTGTAATATGCTCAAACGTTTTTCTTTCTAATTTACAACACAAATCTCACCACAGAAGCACAGTGGTAAGTAGTATGGGTGGTGAAACTCATGAAGTCCCATAGATTTAGTTGCACAGGGGAAGATTTATCAAAAACTGCCCAGAAGAAAAAGGTAGCTCGCTTCTTTCATTTTTAACAAGGCCTCTGCAAAATGAAAGAAGCGATCTGATTGGTTGTTATGGGCAACTGGGCATCTTTTCCTCTGGACTGGTTTTAATAAATCTCCCCCACAGTCCCTATAGTGGAATACCACTGCGTAGTGCACCACTAAGCAAATTCAATCTTATCAAAGCTACCATTTTCCTGGACACATTACTTCAGGTCTCTCTGTGTTATAAATGGTGTAAATCTACTACCAGCAAAGTACCATTCTTCATTCCTTTTACCTAATATTTTTCTATCTACAAAGAAATATATTCATATGTATGCCAGCAACACACAATAGCATAGGGATATTTCATTAAGAAAATTACCTGTCACAGCAACAAGAGCTCCAAACAATTTAATCAATGCGAGAACGAAAGAAATCCCAAAATAGCCAGTCAGGGAAAAAAAGAATGCATAACCATACGTCTGAAATGGATACTAAACAGAAAAAAAAATTACAGAAAAAATTGTAATAGATTTCAAAAAACAAAAAGAGCTGCCAGCTTCCCCTGTAACTAATAAATACCTTTGGTGTTGATATACTGATATTTCACATAATATCACAATCTCTCAAATCTGTTAATGGGAAACCTACACTGTTTTTTAAAGTGCATTTGTCTTATAGCTTTGGATAATCTAGACAAGGTCAAGATATTTTAAAGGATATAGGGTCTGATGCATTCTGGTATATGTTGAAAATGAAAATGGTAACATTCTTAAATGAAGGCACACAGTACCTGACTGTTGTACTAAATCTCAATAAATAAAACATGCCATTACAGTGTAATTTTTTATGGAAGGAAAAAAATTATTTGCAAATCAAGTATACGACTTGAAGGTAGTGCCTATTCAGCAGCCTCTGCATAACATGACATGTATATTTTATGCTGTCATGCACTATTGCCTTGCATTAATACAGTCCTCAGTCGTATACTAGCCAATTCTTTTTTTTTTCAATCAAGCTGTTCTATTTCACACTCACCTTGGAACAGAATGATACAGCGGGGGCCAATCCACTGCTAATAGCCAAGCCCAGTAAGATGTAAACAAATCCTATGGAATATGAATACAGAACCTGAAAATAATAAGAATAGGGAAAACACACTTCAATCAGAATGAGAGATCTTTTTATTGAAACAAACTGTTAATACCAAGCAATAAGAGAAAAAAACAAACAAAAAAACAGGTGTGTATGTTAACCCCTTAAGGACCAGGCGTTTTTCATTTTTGCACTTTCGTTTTTTCCTCCTTACCTTTAAAAAATCATAACTCTTTCAATTTTGCACCTAAAAATCTGTATTATGGCGTATTTTTTGCGCCACCAATTCTACTTTGTAATGACATCAGTCATTGTACCGCAAAATCTACGGCGAAACGGAAAAAAAAATCATTGTGCGACAAAATTGAAAAAAAAATGCCATTTTGTAAATTTTGACCCCTTTTTTATTTTTCCATGTTCAGGGGGCTATGAGGGCTCATTTTTTGCGCCGTGGTCTGAAGTTTTTGTCGGTACCATTTTTGCATTGATCGGACTTTTTGATGCTATTTTGGACTTTGGAATTTTTTTGCGCGTACGCCATTGAACGTGCGGTTTAAAAAGCGGTAAATTTTTATAATTCGGACATTTCCGCACGCGGCGATACCACATATGTTTATTTTTATTTACACTGTTTTTTTTTTAATTCTTGGAAATGCCAGGTGATTCAAACTTTTATTAGGGGAAGGGATCATTGAAAGGGTTAATGATTTTTTTTACACTTTTCTTATGCAATATTATAGCTCCTATAGGGGGCTATAACATTGCATTAACTGAACTTTTACACTGATTGATCCATCTCCATAGGAATGGATCAATCAGTGTTTTCGGCGATTGAATGCTCAAGCCTGAATCTCAAGCTTGAAGCAATCATTCAGCGATCGGACAGTACAAGAGAAGGTAAGAAGACCTCCTCCTGTGCTACAGCTGTTCGGGATGCCGCGATTATACCGCGGCGATCCCGAACAGCTCCCTGAGCTAGCCGGGCACTTTTACTTTCGTTTTTAGCCCCGCGGCTCAGGGTTAATAGCTATTAGAGGCGGGTCCCGGCTTCACTATGACGCCGGGCACGCCGCGATATGATGCGGGGTTACCGTGTAACCCTGCGTTATATCACGGGAGCGGGACTAGGGGCGTAAGTTTACACCCTTGGTCCTTAACAGGTTAAATAACAAAATAAAAAATAAATTAAAAAATTATATAATTTATATAATAATGATGCATAATTTTTACTATACAAAAATGAACGGTGGCTCATACAACATAGTATATGTCTTTTTGCATTTCTGTCAGTGTGACTATGAAGTGGCAGACACTGAAAGTATACATTTGCGTTACATGCCAGTGGACACTCCTGATAGAAACCTCCATCATATAGGAGAAATGTGGTCACATATGCCCAGCGTTCAAGATGAGCAAATAAATTTGTCAATTAATACACAAGATTTTCCAAAAGTTAATAGGTCTTCTTTAAATAGGGTTTTTGTCAACTTTGCAATTCTGCATTTACTGGTTACTTATCGAGAATGTGCTGCCTAGATATTTGCCTTGATCACCCACACTAAACCCAATACACAGGGTTATAGCGTGGGTGACCAGGAGTTCAGTCCAGTGGTTCCTGTGATATTGCCTGAGAAGTTCCCATGCTCAATTCAGTTATGCATGAGGTGGGGTTGAATCAATCTCCCTCTATTAGCATATTAATATTCCGAGTTGTGCTCTGAGGCATAAGCGGATGCGTTGTTCATTTACAGACAACTCTCACGTCCTAGTGACCTGAGCGCTGCGTTCCAAGTCAGGGGTGCGTGCGTGCGCTCTGGCACAGTAGTAGACCGCTCTTGCAAGAAGAACTGAATTGAGCATGGGAACTTCTTCGGACAATATCACAGGAACCACTGGACTGAATTTGGTATGTGACATCTCTTTGGACTCCTGGTCACCAACACACCCTGTGTATTGGGTTTCGTGTGGGTGATCAGGGCGACAGTTTTCCTTTAAAGCCAGATACTGAAACATGTTCTTTTTTATATTCTGTTTCTATTTCCTGATATGCATTATTATGGGGGCTGCCATCTGGCTGAAGCTGTTTTAACAGCATTTAGTGATATGCTTTATGGCAGGACCCATGGACCATAGACAACAAAAAGACCGGAGCTGCCTCATTCAGTTGAATTTGACTCCTATACAGAGGTCATTCTACAGATGCCTTTTCTGTGAATGAGGGACATTGGATGTCCCTTGCATTGATTTAGGAACCCCACCTAAGGACCCACAATGTTTTGGGTAATATGCACTGGATTCCAGATATTTTTATTATTTAAAAGGCATGTACCCTTACCATTTCTGAATTAGATCCATTGTGTAACTTCATAGCTTTTTCTTGCACATTTCCTATAACAGCATCGGCACAGAGTGCAAGGGAAATGAGCAACACACCTTTAAAGAACAGAAATATAAAAACTTAATGTTACTATTAATTCAAGCAAGAGGGATGTTCAGCAGTAAACACATCAAGTATTTAGGGCCCAATCACACTACGGAATATTCGCCCGGCAATGCATTTCCAAGCAGATTCTGCTGAAAGAATGAGCAAGTTTATTCTTACTGCGGAGTCTAGGATTGGAATTACCAGCAACCCTAGACTCCAAATTTCCAGCAGTGCGTCCACCAGGAAGATTTCATAGTGTCAATAGTGCAGCAGAATCCCATTGAAAAACAATAGGATGCTGCTGAACCGGATTTTCCGCAGCTGAATTCCGCTCTGAAAATATCTACCGTGAATGGGCCTTTAGTTAACTTCCAGGGCACCATTGCTTTCGTTTTTATGCCTCAACATTTGCCAAAAGACTGAGGTAAATTTAATAAACATACAATTTATTAGTGTGGTTTCTTAGATAAGGCCAAACTGAGTATGATTTAACTCCTAATTGATGACGATGACCGTATAAAAGCAACATCTACACGCTAAAATTCTTAGAGTTGTCTCTGCCTAAGAGCAAGGAAGCAATGGAAACCCTCATCCAAGCAGGGGTTTATGATAAGAATATTTGTACGAGACAGCATAAGAGTATGCTTTGTTTATACTAGCTGAATAGTTTTGCTCCCTTTAGGCAAAAATGTCATCTGAATAGATTTGTCCCTCACAATGTTCAAAGGAATCTGATTAAATTATGTAAGTAGAGCTTCAGCTGGAATCAGACTAGTTTATGTATCAATGTTTCTGAGAAATTTATGAGTAAAAGTCAAGTGAAGTCAATTTGGCATTTAGTAACTAGCATCCAAACTGCTACCCTTAGGCAACTGAATCCTTAAGAATTTTTCATTTGAAAGTTAATATAAAATAGAGAAAGTAGTATGTTTTCTGAAAGCCTCAATGCCTGCAAGACTTTTGCTGGTTTATGCATTTATCCATGCATATGCTAGTGTCAATACTCATTTAACATATGTTACCTAATACACTGCCTTTGCAAAGAATAATATGTTGTAATAAACTCCAGTTCATAGCCTCCCCCTCTCTTATTGTCTGTTCCGCTCCACTTTTATACACAAAGAGATACACTACTGTGACTACAGTTTCTTTTGTTAAAACGGCATGGTGAGCAAATCCAATTACTGATATTTGCATACAGCATACACTCATACGCTGAACATTTCCGCTCAAATCTCATTTGAAGTAAAGTAATAGATTTAATTTGCATTTAAGACAAGTACAGTAAAATAACATTGGCGATACATTTTTTTTTTTTGCAACTAAACTTTAGAAACTCAGAGCCGTCATGAAGTCAATTGGCATAAGACCATAGAGATAATTAGAAGGCACAGCACAAAAAAATGAACAGGCTGACAACATAATACTAAAGAAATGCTTTTCTAAAGGATTTCATACAGATTTTAGCGATGTACATTCATCATACAATGCACAGGTAGCTAGGTAAAGGGAATTTGGGAGAGATCATGTTAAGCACTGACCTAGGCATTCTCAAGGTTAGTTGCATTTTTTTTTTTTCTTAAGAGTTGCAGATATCAAAAGTCTATGTTAGATTTAGGATATCTGCATCTTTTAGAAAAAAAAACAACAAAAAATGACTGTTACAGTGTTTTTTGTATGTAACGAAAAAATATGTTAATATCTGTTTGTCCATGACACTCACAAATGTGAAATAATGCACTTGAGGTACTTCCTGGTCTCTGTTGACACAAAGAGGTTTCCAAACAATTTAATAAAAATTCAGTCCTATGGATTCACCTAATCCATAGGACTGAATTTTTATTAAATAGTTTTTTTTTTTACTCCTTACTGACCACATGCTATTATCTGCTCACTGACTAAAACATTGAGGAGCAGCCTTGCATTCTCTAGCACATTTTTTGTATACAGTTTGGTGTAAAACAGAAGCATGGATGGGAAGTATATAAAAAGAGACCACTGAAGTTATTTTAAACATCGTATGTGCTCAAAACCAGAAAGATTAAAAAGGAAAACGTACCGCCTGCTCACCTGCATTAAACCCCATACACTGAAACAGGAGTAGAAAAAGGTATCACTTACTTAAAGGGGTATTCCACGAAAAAACTTTTTTTTTATATATCAACTGGCTCCAGAAAGTTCAACAGATTTGTAAATTACTTCTATTAAAAAATCTTAATCCTTTCAATAATTAAAAGGATTAAGTTGAGTTGTTGTTTTCTGTCTGGCAACAGTGTGCAGTTCCCGAGACAAGCAGAGATGTCAGCAGAGTAGAAGAGGTTTGCTATGGGGATCAACATCAGCAACTCATAAGTACTGAAAGGATTAAGATTTTTTAATAAAAGTAATTTACAAATCTGTTTAACTTTCTGGAGCCAGTTGATATATAACCCTTTTAAAGAGGTACTCCACTGGAAAACATTTTCTTTTAAATGAAATGGTGCCAGAAAGTTAAACAGATTTGTAAATGACTTCTATTAAAAATCTTAATCCTTCCAGTACATATCACCTTCTGTATACTACAGAGAAAGTTCTTTTCTTTCCATGTCAGGAACTGTCCAGAGCAAGAGAGGTTTGCTATGGGGATTTGCTCCTACTCTGGACAGTACCTAAAATGGACAGAGGTGTCAGCAGAGAGAACTGTGGTCAGACAGAAAGGAAATTTAAAAAAAAATAACTTCCTGTGGATCATACAGCGGCTGTTAAGTACTGGAAGGATTACGATTTCTAAATAGAAGTCATTTACAAATCTGATTAACTTTCTGGCACCAGTTGATTTAAAAAAAAAAAAAAAAGTTTTCCAGCGGAGTACTCTTTTAATTTGAACCACCGCTACCCCCAGTAATGAAAATTAGGATTGCTGCTCGCACTTCCAAGCCTGCCTGCCCATTATGCCAATTTTCATTGCCATGTGCACTCTGTGCTCACGTGACCACAGGCTGTCACATGACAAGGATGTGAGAGTCAATCATTTTCGTCATAGGGGGTTGTCATAACTTCAAAACTACAAAACCAAATAAAGTAATGCTCTTTGTACTCCTGTTCACCCGCTCTATAACCCAGTGTATTGGTTTAGTGTGGGTGAACGCGCTGTCAGTTTCCAAGCAGAGATCAGGAATTCTCTATGTAGGGTCCTAACACTAGGTATCAGTTTTACAGAACAGTTCAATCTCCTTACCCGTCACATTGAAGTTTGGTGCAACTGTACTGTCAGCAAGTGTAAACCATATGAGACCAGCACTCATGCATAGAGCTGCAGATACATCCACAGCATTATATCGCTTGCCTGCAGACACAAAGTAAAAACAATTATATCCAAACTTCTTCCTTACCCAATTCTAGTTGAGCCATGCCAAGAAAATAAGATTTTATATCTATAAAATGTTCATAAAGGAAAAGCACCATAACACAAATGTTTAGCCTACCCATTCAACAATTTTGTATCAGTCCTGTCTTAGGCAGCCATGACTGACAGCTCTAGTGTCCAATCAGAAGACAGGGCAGAGAAGAGGGGCTGGGACTGCTGTTAATACAGAAGAAGAGCCTACCGGGCACTTGTGTTGTGGTGGCCAGAAGATTCAACAACCATTTTTCTCCACTTCCCTCCCAAACCTCTCTATAGGGCTGTCAGCAGTTTTGATATCTTAAAACTGCTGACAGGTTCTACTAAAGGTTTAGTTTGGACAACCATTTCCTAGACAACGCTGACCATGCATGTAAAGAACAAAAAAAAAAACATCCCCCAAAAATACAATTTCTTGATACACCCTTCCATTCCTTAGATATGACTGTTTATAGTTTTTCTGACAATTCAGGGAATCAGTCAGATGGGCCTGAACATAATTTCAATAAGCGGAGATAATAGCAGGTGATGAGCAGGGTTATACAGTCAGGGTGTGTGTATAAGGCAGACATGCCTCTTTATGTACAACATTCATACCACCCCTAACTGTATAATCCCACCAATCACCTGACTTTGGAATTTTTTTTACGTGCACGCCATTGACCGTGCGGTTTAATTAACAATATATTTTTATAGTTCGGACATTTAAGCACGTGGAGATACCACATGTTTATATTTATTTTTATTTACATTTAGTTTATTTTTTTTATGGGAAAAGGGGGGTGATTCTGACTTATTAGGGAAGGGCTTAAGATCACATTTATTAACACTATTTTTATTTCTTATTTTTTTGCAATGTTATAGCCCCCATAGGGGACTATAACATTCCACACACTGATTTTCTACACTGATCACTGCCATGCATTAACATGGCATTGATCAGTGATATCGACTGCTCCTGCCTGGATCTCAGGCATGGAGACGTCGTTCGGACACGCAGGAGGTAGGTAGGGATCCTCCTCGTGTCCTGCAAGCTGTTCTGGATGCCGCAATTTTACTGCGGCGGTCCCGAACAGCCCGACTGAGCTGCCGGGTTGGTTTTGGTTTCACTTCAGACGCGGCGGTAAGCTTTGATAGCCATGTCTGAAGGGTTAATACCGGGCATCACAGCGATCGGTGATGTCCGGTATTAGCTGCGGGTCCCGGCCATTGATGGCCGCCGGGACCGACCCGATATGACGCGGGGTCACCGCGTGGCCCCACGTTATATCACAGGAGCCAGACGTAAATATTTTTTGTGGGACCAATTGTACTTTGAAATAACACTGATTACACCAATACCAAATTTGTTTAGTTTCCGTCATGTGTTACTAATTTAAAAAATGTTTTAACTTTTTTATCTACAAAATATTTCTGACCCCTATAACATTTTTATTTTTCGGTATACTGGGCTGTATGAGGGCTCATTGTTTGTGCCGTAATCTCCTGTTTGTATAGGTACCATTTTGGTATTAAACAGACTTTTTGAATGATTTTTATCTCAGTTGAACTCCATTCATCTGTGTGAACTGTGCTATTTGGTTGAGCCTGCTCCAGGCCGGCTCAATTAAATATAGATCCACGGCAGCCATGGGATCAGAGGTAAGCCCTCCGGCTACCTCCATAGTGGATCACACCCACGATTGGACTGCAGAAGGCGATTCTCCCCACTAGACCACCAGGGATGGTTAAAAAGGTCCATTTAGACACTGCTGTCAACTTTGACAGAGGTGATCGCCACATGCCAGCTATTAGAAGCAGCCCCCCAGCTACTGAAATCAGCTGGGGGCCGCTCGGTATGGAGCAGGCAAGTAAAGAGCCTGCTCCATACGCCTTGAGCACCGGCTTAATAAAATCAAAGGGGGAGTCAGTTTGGCCCTGCTTGCCCGAAGCAGGGCAAAATGTGTGAAAAATTCACCTGCTCAGCGCCCCAAACTGTATGTCCCAGGCGTCAGGCAATAGAATTTCCACATCCCTGTACAATGAGGTGGATTGCATATCAAGCAGGGGATCTAGAGATCAGCTATCTCTAGAGATCCGTGGGGTCTCAGCACTTACCCTGATAAAACTAATTGTTTAACGTGTCTGCTTCATGTAATTTTTTTTTTAAATATGACAATAATGGCCCGTCATGACTTACAAGCCTGGATTTTGTATATTTTTTATCAAAATTATCAGACTGAGGGAGTATTCTTATACATAGATCAAACCCAAAGGATGACAAATAACATCTAAACATCCTGTGTGTTGCTGGAAGATTAGAAAAGCAGGAGATATTATCTCCAGGTTAGAGGTTATCTTTAATCCATAAAACTCCTACCTTGAATAAAGACGCCTCCAATCATGACTGGAATCAGTTTACAGCATTTAAAGATAACCTGAGTAGGATAATTCAGATAACCAAGGGAAGTGTTTGAAAGGCCCATGGTGCCCACTGTAAGGAAAGCTATTATCATGTAGGTTTTTGCAGGTATTCTGAAATGATAAAATGTAGTAAATTTGAGTAGCCGTATTAGTCCAGTGATGCAGATGCAAATCATAAAATGTTGCAGTATCTTGTAATACCTTTTTTTATTGGACTAACAGCATTTTGTAGAGACAAGCTTTTGGGATTCCTCCCTTTATCAAGTCCAAAGCAAATCTAAGCTCACAAGCAGAAGACACAGGTTACATCTCACAAATATGCAGGAGTTAAGACAATAGATGTGGAGAATTCACACTAAGATGGGCCATACATTGTCATACCTTTTTTTATTGGACTAACAGCATTTTGTAGAGACAAGCTTTCGGGATTCCTCCCTTTATTGGATCACAAATCTGCTCATTTTTCTCATCCTTATCTATTCAGTCTATGTTCCCATAACAGGACAATTTATGGCCCATCTTAGAGTGAATTCTCCACATCTATTGTCTTAACCCCTGCATATTTGTGAGATGTAACCTGTGTCTTCTACTTGTGAGCTTAGATTTGCTTTGGACTTGATAAAGGGAGGAATCCCGAAAGCTTGTCTCTACAAAATGCTGTTAGTCCAATAAAAAAAGGTATTACAAGATACTGCAACATTTTTTGATTTGCATCGAAATGATAAAACAAAGACAAAATTGCTAAGGAGGATAAAAAATTAACCACTTGAAGTCTATGGTGTGTAAATATTATGGGCACATGTTTCCTGAATGCAAAATTATAAGGCCTTTAAAACAGTCTTATTAAAAAATATATATCAACGCTATGTTGTAGAGTCTGTAGCTGACATTATGGCTTCTCCCTTCTCTTAGTGTTGGAGATACCAGCTATCACAAACTGCACCGTTACTCACCTCTCCCTCACTTATTTACTGTATGTCTGCATTTATTCCTAAATTACTTCTGTATTGTTTTGTCTTCTCCCAGGTCTCTCTAGTAGCTGTAATACTACTTGTAGTACTACAGTGATCCCCCGACCTACGATGGCCCCAACATACGATAATTTCAACATACAATGGCCTCTCAGCGGCCATCCCATGTTGAAGGCAGCATCAACATACAATCCTTCTGTATGTCAGGGGCCATCGCATAAACGGCTATCTGGTAGCACAGACTGCTTCAGCTGCTGCCAGATAGCCGTTTAATGTGCCCTGTGCCCGGACCGATAAGTGTTACTCACCTGTCCCCGACCGTCCTCTTTGGGCTCCGCTGCATGGCCGTCGATGTCAGTCGTCATCACGTTGCCGCACGCTGTCCTGTAATCCAATATGAGCGGCGTGCGCAGCAACGTGATGACGACAATGGAAAGCGACGATCCAGGGCAGCGGTGATGGTCCGGAACGGCGGGGACAAGCGAGTATAACTTTCCATATTACTATTGCACGGATCCCTCAACATACGATGAATTCAATTAACGAATTACCATTGTATGTTGAGGGATCACTGTACTTAACTTTGCTGTACTGATCATGATCCTTTACTCTGTTCTAGATCACACTTCATTCTTGTGACCTATACCTAATTTCTGTTCACACTCCTGGTCCTTCCAGGATGTCCATTATCCTGTCCCACATTACACTTTTCCTGTTATGGCTTCACAGTTCTGACTTTCATTTATGCTGACTATTCTTGACTTGGAGATTACCTAGCTGCATAGAGTACAAATGCTTGCAGAGATTAATAGTGATCCCTTAGACTCCACACCCTAGTCTAGCCAGTGCCTAAATCATTGTGGCCAAAATTATCCACATAATAGAGTACAGCTTAAAGGGGGGGGGAATATACTTTTTGCAATATACTTTTCCTCTTACCTTCTGCGTTTGTCTTGTGTTAGCTGAAGTTCTACTAATCCAAAAATAGAATAAAATCCAAATTGTACTAATGTCAAGTACCAACCAAATGGTTTGAATCCTTCAATGGAAAATATCAGCTCCTGTAAGAGAATCATCATCCATTTTCCTGTTAGATACAGTGAAAAGCAGATACAATGAAGTTTGCTGAAAGAAATAAAAACATAAACTAGACCAAATCTAAGCTATGAATCAACACAAAACTAGTTATCACCTAAAATGCTATTTACAGATTATTTTTTTTTGTTCTACAAAAAAGTGTGAACACTCGAGTCACAGTGTAATTTCAATTATAATCCATTGGAAAGCAATTGTATGTGTTAACCACATAAGTTTTTGCTGATAGCAGCCGGAACCTGCCACTTAAAAGGGGTGCTCCGGGGAAGTTAAGAAAAATAAAAATGTCCCAAAGCCACCACAATATCTGTTGTGTCCCCTGTAGTTATCCTTGTGATTTTGCCAGCTCATGTGGCCCCTGATGTCTCCTAAATATTTTTTTCCTTGCTTGTAGCCCAGACTACAACCAACTCCCAGTAGTCAGTGAGGCTCTGTGTAATGGCTGCCAGCCAATTGCTATTACTATCTGTGTGCACACTGTGTTGTAAACACACTCAGCAGCACACACTGTACATGTCTTTTCTTTCAAAACTATCCTTCCCCCTCAGCAATAAATCATGCTATGCTCTAAATGGCAGCAGTCAGTGATTACATCTTCAGCAGGCAAAGAGCAGCATTATGTGCTCAGTTGTGACTGAGAATCTTCACAGGAGACACTGAGCCTCTCTGCCGGCAAGATTCTCACACAGGGAGGGGAGGGGGGGCCTGTGAAGCCAGAGCCCTAGACAAGTCACAAAGTGTTTTTCTTCCAGGAGGGTGGGGGCTACTCTTAGTAACGGCTTTGCACAAAGACAAGGTGGATCTGATAACGACGTCTTTCTCTCACTCACTGCATGTAAGTGACAGCTTAAAGAGGGAACTGATATATATATATATAATGAATGATATTTAGACAAATAAATAGGTTGGTGAGAGGGATGGGCTATGTCGGGCAGCTGCTGCCAAGACAAATAAAATCATGGGGTGTATTAATAGAGGCTTAGATGCCCACGACAAGGAAATAATTCTACCGCTGTACAAATCACTAGTCAGACCACACATTGAATACTGTGTACAGTACTGGGCACCAGTGTACAAGAAAGATATAGTGGAGCTGGAGAGGGTTCAAAGACAGGCAACCAGGGTAATACGGGGAATGAGAGGACTACAGTACCCAGAAAGATTATCAGAATTAGGGTTATTTAGTTTAGAAAAAAGAAGGCTTAGGGGTGACCTAATAACTATGTATAAATATATCAGGGGGCAGTACAGAGATCTCTCCCATGATCTATTTATACCCAGGACTGTATCCTTAACAAGGGGGCATCCTCTTTGTTTAGAGGAAAGAAGGTTTCCACACCAGCACAGACGGGGGTTCTTTACTGTAAAAACAGTGAGACTGTGGAACTCTCTCCCAGAGGAGGTGGTCATGGTGAACTCGGTAAAAGAGTTCAAAAGGGGTCTGGGTGCAATTTTGGAGAGTAATAACATTACAGGTTATGTATACTAGATTTATAGGGACAGAAAGTTGATCCAGGGATTTATTCTGACTGCCATATTTGGAGTCGGGAAGGAATTTTTACCTCTAGTTTTATTTTTTATTTTTTTCTTGCCTTCCTCTGGATCAACTCAGTAGGGACTCATTAGGAATATAGGTTGAACTTGATGGACTCTTTTTCAACCTTATGAACTATGTTACTATGGGTTTAGTGTCCATCGTACGTAACTCACTGCAAGAAAAGAGCTGTATCGATCACAGAACAAAGTGGTGGGCGACACACCCCTCAATACATCTCTATGGGAGAGCCGGAGATACAACGTTCGTGTCTCTCCAGCTTTCCCATAGAGATGCGGCGCTTTGTACTGTGGTCGACATGTCTCTTTTCATGCTGAGAGTCGGGGTGAGGTTATCAGCTGGATTCGATTAAAGAAAGCTTTGCACATACAGCAGCCGCTGCCTCCTAGTACAGTTAAAAAGTAAAAATCATACATGCATCAACATGAATGCCTCCTGAACAGTTGCACCGATTCTCATCTGGTAAGAAGTGATTACCTGTATATTCGGGTTAGTGCAGGCAACCCTGCAGTCAGTTTCCCTTTAAAGCAGGGCTGTCAGCTGGAAAATTGTGTAAATAAGCCTGTGGGTACACAGGGCTAGTTATCAGGAGTCTGGGCATAGCTTCTTACCTAGTGGCTGTTAGTCAAATGGGGTAGGTGGATGCAAGCAGAACATGGGCTGGAAATATCTGGGCTTTTACCATGCTAAGTCCAGCCCACGTCCTCTTATTCACTGCCTATCTACTTGAATCTGCCAACCCAATTTGCCACTAGATAAGAGGACATATGATGGCCTTGCCTTGGCATTTACCGCGCTGGGTAACAACCCCTGGGCACTTGAGCCTCATTTACATATTAAAAGATGGCCTACTCTCAAGGCCTGAAAGGACTATGAAAAAAGGTATGTTCGGAATCATTCAAGAAGTCAGATAATTATCCCCTATCTAAGGGATCGGGGATAACTAGTATTCATGTGCAAACCCCAGATGGTACACTCTCTTTAACTCCTATAAGGACACAGTTAATTTTCATTTTTACATGTTCATTTTTTTCCTCCTCACCTTCTGAAAGTAACAACTAAATGCCATATTAGGGTGTGTTTTTTGCAGGAACAACTGTTCTATTGGTGGTGGTGGTTCATTCTTTTTTACGCAGTGCACTTTATAGTAAAACTAACATGTTATCTTTATTCTCTGGGTCCATACGATTACAACAATACCCAATTTAGAAGTGCCCTATTCTGACCCCTATATTTTTCCGTCTATGGTGCTGTGTGAGGGCTAATTTTTTGTGCCATGATCTGATTTTTAATTAAGCCATATTGGTTTAGATGGAACTTTTTCATCACATTTTATTTTGTTATATTTTATTAGTCTGGACAATTCCAAATACATTTATTTACTTGAAAACTTAGAAAAGGGGAGGGGTGCTTTATATTTTATTGAGGCTTTGTGATACTTAAAAAAGCAAAATAAAAAAAACAACAACAACAACTTTCCTTTCTTTTATATTGCATTGCAAACTTACATCGGAGCTTTGCCAGTATAGCTTGCATGAATCAGGCTACATCACCAGATCTACCATGCTAGGCCTTCAAAAAGCCTCTGATTGCCATAGTAACGAACTAGCACCCAAAATCGCATTGCAGGGGTGCTGATCAGACACCTGATAGGTGCATTAACCTTCTTAATGCTGTGAATGTTGTTGGGTGATCACTGATTTATATTACTGACAGTAAGTGTCGGCTCACTGCAGTAAGGTCATAAGCTATGTGCTTTTGAATAGAGTTATGAATATTTATAAAAGGAACATTCTTCAAAGCAGTGCACCAAGGGACTAGGGAATGCCCCAAGTAAAGAGACTAATATACATATTAGTATTTTTAGCTAGATCTCCAAAGTGGTGCAATGTAGCTAAACTGAAAAGACCCATGTGATCAGCATCACCCACACTATTAGGTAGTACCAGCAGGTTAATGTGGTTGATGCTGTGGTCAGTTTTCCTTTAACACATCTTTCTGACACTAGAAACATCATTTTGATTTAATTTTCCCCTTAAAAACGTTGATGTAATTATAGTCATAATTCAGCCACAGATAAAGTTAAACAGTTTTCTACAAGGTTTGAGTACCATAGGGCCCAGTCTATAACTCCCCATTTACTAGAAGCTTTCTTAAGATCTTATACTGATAAACAAATAGCTTGACAATTTCCACAACAATAAGAAATTAAATTAATAAACCAAAATTATTTGAACAAAATGTTACCTGCAGATATCCATATATTAAATAAAAAACAAAAACTCCAGTAACACAAATGAAAAACTGCACAGGCTTCTGGAACTGGCTGAGATTGATGCCAAGAACCCGGATGTCATCGACAGACTTAATGTGAGGTGACATGGTGTCTGTCTTTGATGGAATACTGATGGATATATACTTCCTTGAGCTGTTGAATTTCAGATCCATGGTGATAGGTTGGGTGGCAGGATCGTCTGGCTGCCTTGCTTCACCATTAGAGTCCCTGAAATAAAAGAAGCAATAGAATTATTTTAATTCATGTTTATTTATTTATTTTTTTAAATAAAAAGAAACAAAAATATGGTCCTAACTAGACATTTGTACTCAAATCAGAGTGTACTACAACTGAGGCAGGATTGAGTTGACTTACAGTTTCATAATATGCATTATACTCTATAAAAGGCAACACAGAGACATTGTGGGCAACTACATTGTCTCAGCCTTCTTTCATTCTTAGGAGTTGACATTAACAGCAAAACAATGGACAGATGACCTTGTCCTACAAAAATGTTTCTAAATAAATGCCCTATTACAGATAATTTCCTGGACAGGGAAACTTTTTTATGGGGTCAGGGTTCCTTAAAAAGGTATTTCTATCTAAAGAGGTTATCCTCCATCCACAGGATTGGAGAAAAGGAGCCGATTGGTGGGGGCTAGACCACTGGGACACTCATCGATCCTGAAACAGGTGCAAATTTCTCCCCACGTGTGTGAGGCCAATACTCCATTCATTTTGTATTGGACTTCTGAACAATGCAGAGTGATAAACGTATAAGGGTTCCAAAGTATTCCCTACATAAGACCATACAGTCAAAACTAAAATAAAAGTATAGATGTTGAAATCCCCCAAAAAAACAAAAGTGTTTTAAAGCATGGTCTTCAGACTTCATTAAAAGCAGCTTCACTTCCCAGCTCATGGTTTAGTATGACTTATTGTAGGCGACAGTCTCCATAGTAAGTACACAAAGCCTGACTCCTGCAACAAATAAGAATAAGCGGCCTAGAAGTGGAAGACACAGCGGTGTGCTCCTTTCTGCTATATCTAGTGAATGGAGGGGGTCCCAGCACCAAGACCCTTGCAAATCAAAGGCTGACGTGTCAAAATGCTTTAATAATAGTAAATGTTCTGCCATCTAATAAAGGTACAAAAACATAAACTCAATACATGAGGATAGGTTTACACTGCGTTAAAGCAGTGCGTCACAGGTGTCTGTCGGCATACCACCATAAAAGGAATGCTGACATATACTTTGGTGTACTGCAGTCTAGGGATTGACCGATTATCGGCACGGTCGATATTATTGGCCGATATTCACGTTTTTTCCAGTTATCGGTATCGGCTTCTAACCTGCCGATAATGCCGATAATGCGCAAAACAAGGCGTTCACACGAATCGCGGGACTTCAGTTCCGGCCCTGAACTTCAGGCCGGGACTGAAGTCCCGCGATTCGTGCGCACGCCTTGTTTTGCCGTGTGGAGCAATTGCCTGACAGCTGACAGCATGGTGGAGCAGGAGCTGTCAGCTGTCCCGCTCCTCCACTCCCTCACCTTTCTCACGCCTTGTTTTGCCGTGCGGAGCAATTGCCTGACAGCTGACAGCATGGTGGAGCAGGAGCTGTCAGCTGTCCCGCTCCTCCACTCCCTCACCTTTCTCACGCTGCTCCATTCTTGCAGTGGGAGTGAGAGCCGCGGGGACGCCATCCACGGCAGGGGCGTCACTAGGTCAAATTATCCGGGGTCTGAGCCCCATATGTCAGCAAAGGAGCCCCAAATGTCAGGAGGCGGTAGTGGCATATTTACAGGGGCCGTTCATCTGCCCTTGCACTTTTTCTTTTAATAAAGCATATGCGGACCTTGCCGCTCTCCTCCCCTTCGGCACTGAAGGGGACCTTGCTCCAGGCCGGTGTTATAAAGGAAACTGTGTCCCTGTGGAGGAGAGTCACATTCTGCTACAGGGACACAGTTTTCTTTATTACAACAGCGATGAGTTAACAGGCAGGGACGCAGCACACGACGCAGGCACGCACCTAACGTCACGGTCCGTACCCTGGCTGGAGGAGGAGGACATCCCGCCGCCACAGAGCTGCTTCAGCTGTCCTCCCCACAAGGTGAGAAGGTGGGTGAAAAGGAGGATGGGGGAGAGAAAGAGCAGTATGGAAAGAGGGAGGGGGCTGTAATTGGAGTGTGGAAAATCACAGAGGGGTCGGGGGGGGGGTTTAGAAGATAATAAAGTATCAAAGAGGGGTGTGTGTGTGTGTGGGAGGTTGATGGCAGAGAAGTTTTAATAATTATAGAGGAGTCGGGGAGGAGGGCAGAAAAGTGTGGTGGAGAAGTAGACAAGGGGATCTGGGGGGGACTTAGTGGCTGGAGGAGGATAAGAGAGGGTCTGAGAGTGACTAAGGCAAAGGTGTACAAACTGTGGCCCTCCAGATGTTGCAAAACTACAACTCCCAGCATGCCCGGACAGCCAATGGAACGGGCATGCTGGGAATTGTAGTTTTGCAACATCTGGAGGGCCACAGTTTGGACACCACTGGACTAAGGGTTCTGAACAAGGGGGATCTGGAGGAGAACTAAGAGGTCTAGGGGGACTAAGCGCTCATCCACACTGAGGACATTCGGCTGGCATAATTTCAATGTGGAAATCCACTAGCAGCAGAGTCCTATTGTTTAAAATGGGATTCTGTTGCTCTGTGTATAATGTGGAATTGCCACAGTGGAATTATGCTGGCGCAATGGACGTCTTCCCAAAGAATGAACATGTTTATTCTTTGGGTAGTATTCTGCCACACTGCATTGCTGTCAGCGTGGTCCTATCACTGCGGACTTAGGTGGCGTCTGCTGCAGGCAGAATTCTGCCGACTGAATGTGCGCAGTGTGGGCAAGCCCTTAGAGGTCTGAAAGACGAGGACAAATATGAGTCGTGGGGGGGGGGGGGGGACTTAGGGGTCCGGGGGAGGTCACTACAAGGGTGGGATTCTGCCACACAGATGAAACAGTGTATGGCATGATGTCTGGCAGGGTTATAATTAAGGGCATAGGGGGAGATTTATCAAAACCTGTCCAGAGGAAAAGTTGCTGAGTTGCCCATAGCAACCAATCAGATCGCTTCTTTCATTTTGCAGAGGCCTTGTTAAAAATGAAAGAAGCGATCTGATTGGTTGCCATGGGCAACTCAGCAACTTTTCCTCTGGACAGGTTTTGATGAATCTCCCCCATGATAGTATCTGGCAGGATTACAATGATTATTGTCTTCATACAGACAATGAGGATCTGCTGACAAAATGAGGAACCAATGATGTTCAAGCGTCAACTCTGCAGAGATAGCTGGAAGAAGACCTGGCGTCCGGACCAGATGAAGAAAAAAAGAAAAGACAGCAGAGAAGACGTCTCCTGTGAGCCAAACCATTGTATAGTCCGCCTGTTTCTCATCTGAGCTGTAGTCACTTGAAAGTCCTGCAGTGAAACTATACCCCAATAAGTGAAACTATACTCCAATAAGTGAAACTATACTCCAATAAGTGAAACTATACTCCAATAAGTGAAACTATACCCCAATAAGTGAAACTATACCCCAATAAGTGAAACTATACTCCAATAAGTGAAACTATACTCCAATAAGTGAAACTATACCCCAATAAGTGAAACTATACTCCAATAAGTGGTTCTCAAGCTGTGACAAAACTACAACTCCCATCATGCCTGAAGCTTTCCATGGATGATGGGAGTTGTTGCTTTGCAACAGCTGAAAAGCCACTTGAACCAAGGAGATTTCACCATGCAGCCCATTTTATTTTGGTGGGAGTCCAACTGCTGGGTCCCCCACAAAAAAAGGGCTGCATAGTCCAATATGCACAGGCCTATTTTAGGTCCCACTCTGGCCCTGGACAGGACGGTGATTATGCACAGCTGCACGCTACCTTTGGAGCTCCAACCACTGCTCCTCTGGTCCGGGTACCTACTGCTATGGCCCATAGGCTGCCGACCAGAGGAGCAGTGGTTGGAGCACAGAAGCAAGGAAGTACACAGACATATACTGTACACTGTATACTGTGTATATAGTGTATATTGTAAACTGAGTGACCCTGCCGAGTGACTCCGCCACCTATGATCCCTCCTTTTGTGGCTCCGCCCTCAGCCATGGCAAGTGCCCCGGATCTTTTGTAGACCTAGCAACGCCCCTGATCCACGGCAGGCCGGCGTGATGACATCACATCATTGCCGGCGCCCGGAGATCACGTCCCTGCAGCTCTCACTCACAGTACAAGAACGTAGCAGCGTGAGAAAGGTGAGCACTGCTCGGGCGCTGTATGGATGGACGGGCAAATTATAAGTGAGGGGGGCAAATTTAAGTGAGGGGCACACATCATGTGCCCATATAATGCCCCCCTGACTTATAATACCCCCTGTCCTGTACACTCACATATAATGCCCCCTGAGCAGGACATGGGGCATTATATGTGAGGGGCACTGGACAGGGGGCAATATATGTGAGGGGCACAGGACAGGGGGGAATTATAAGTCAGGGGGGCATTATATGGGCACATGACAGGGGTGGGCTGTCATGTGTCCCCACATATAATCCCCCCCATGATGTGCCCCTCATACATAATACCCCCTGTCCTGTGACCCCCACATATAATGCCCCATGTCCTGTGTTCCTCATATACAATGCCCCCATCATGTGCCCTCACATATAATGCCCCCTGACATGTGCCCCTCATATCTAATGCCCCATGTCCTGTGCCCCTCACATATAATGCCCCCTGTTCTGCACCCTCAGGGGGCATTATATGTGAGGTGCACAGGACATGGGCATTATATATGAGGGGCACAGGACAGGGGGTATTATAAGTCAGGGGGGCTTTATACAGGCAGGGGGAAAGAAGCAAGTGGCGGCGGCGGTCTCTGGCACCGCAAAAGCCGCTCCAGTTCATTGATTTAAAGCGCCCGCTTTAAATCAATGATCTGCAGCGGCTTCAGGGGACGGGGAGAGAAATAGCCGATAATTTATAAAATATCGGTATAAATTATCGGCCTTAACCTCCACAGATTATCGGTATCGGCCCTAAAAAATCGATATCGGTCAATCCTTACTGCAGTCTATGAAAGTCTATGGGACTGATGGAGATAGCTGAGTAAAGGGCATGTCGACCACAACTCCAAACAGATGGGAGACACAGTATCTATTCTCATGATCTGTAGGTTATATCTATAGGAGCCTCAGTGGGCAAACTCATAATGGGGGATATTTATCAAAGGATTTTGACTGCTTTTTCCTGTCTAAATTTGTCACACAGAAAGTCACAGTCTAAATATGTGCGACTTTTCTGAGACTTTTGCTCTAGAGGATTTTTTAGAACATGATGCATTCTAGTCTATTTTAGACGGAAATGCATTCGAAAATGCATTGATGCTGAATTTATCAAAAGCGACTTTTCAGCGAACAGTCGCAACGGCTGAAAGTACGCCAAAATGTCAGACCATGTTGGAGCAGGTTTAAATACATTCTAAAGCATAGATCACGAAGTCCGTGCGCAGAATTAATCAAGAGCCGTGTGCCTTTTGATAAATTAGGCGCACAATAGACCAGACTAACCCTCTGTAGTTTGGTCTATATTGATGTGGGACATAGACAGCTTCGATAAATCTCCCCTAATGATCAGACTGATAGGTACGTATCATCCACCTACAGGATGGGCTCACTTGGGACAACCCCTTTAGATTTAAAAAAAAAAAAAAATCTTTTTCTTTCCCTAAAGGCGATTTGGACTCATGTATAAATAAACGCTTTTCTTATCGGTAAAGGAAATCTTTCATGGGTTATCACAGGCTCTGTTACACAATGACAGGCCCCATTCAGTAACCCATAAGTGCTTTCCCTTACTACTGGGGTAAGTGTTCACTGGTAATGCAGGGTCTAGGCACACAGACATAACCGGCAACTAGGGCTGGGCGGTATACCGGTTCATACCGAATACCGAAATTTTTGGGCAGAACGATATGAATTTTTCCCATACCGCAATGCTGCACTGTCCCCACATCGGGGAGCTAATCATATGTGACCCGCCAGCGCTGTTCTGCCCCCCCCCCACCAAATCATGTTACCTGCCAGCACTGTTCTGCCCCCCCCCCCAATTAATTATCAGCCCAGCGGGGTGCTACTCACATATGTCACCCGCAAGCACTGCCCTCCTCCTCTTTGCTGCGGGCCGCCGGCGCATAGGGATACAGCGTACAGCAGTGGTCTCAGACCTGCAGACCTCCAGCTGTTGGAAAGCTACAACTCCCAGCATGCCAGGACAGCCGTTGGCTGTCCGGGCATGCTGCGAGTTGTAGTTTTGCAACATTTGGAGGTCCGCAGGTTGGAGAATCACTGGCGTACAGTATAGAGTTCCAGCGCCGGCGGCCCGCAACAAAGAGGAGGAGGGCAGTGCTTGCGGGTGACATATGTGAGTAGCACCCCGCTGGGCTGATAATTAATTGGGGGGGGGGAGCAGAACAGCGCTGGTGGGTAACATGATTTAGTGGGGGGGGGAGCAGAACAGTGCTCGCGGGTCATATGATTTGGGGGGGTGGGAAGAAATCCCGTTATATACCGTGGAACCACCATAAGTTACAAAAATACCGTGATACACATATTTGGTCATACCGCCCAGCTCTACCAGCAACTGTGTGACAGGAGACTGTAAAATCTCCATCTCGACTGCATCATCATTGCTTCGGCTGAACTGTGTGTGTGGTCAAGGCCTCATTCAAGCAGACACCAAGAAAGCCAATTAAACTAATGAGCAACTGCCATATAAAAACAGCAGCAACTGGCAAGTATAAAAAACAAAAGCCAAAAACACAAAATAAGGGCGCTCTCACACTTTGCAAGGGCTATTTGCTTGCTGTCAGAACTAATGATTGCCCAAAAATTGCAGCCGGCACATGCACTAGCTACTGCTTAAAAGGTATTGCAGGATGCTATGTTATTTGACTATGCTACAGGGGCTGTAAAGTTAGCATAGCTCATAATATAGTTTCTGTACCTGTGTGTGACGGTGGTATTGCAATTCTTCTATGATTTTTGCCCCAATATTTTTAACAGCATACAAAATTACTTAGGTCTCGGCTTTTCCCAGGTTGCAGTGCGTCGAGACCTGACATCACTAATCTGGTGTGCAAAGGGAGCCTGTCATGATTTAAAGGATGGAGCGACAGCTGGTAGGGAGAGAGATCATTTTGCAACAGCTGTAGGCACCCTGGTTAAAAAAACACTGGTGTTTTGAATGGAAAGCAGCTCATTTGTGTTTGGGTGGGGTGGCTGATGTGTGGGAGGGAGGAAAGTGACCTCAAGCTTACAGGCATGGAACTATGGGATGTGTAGTTTGAGAATGAACTGCAACAGGAAATGCCTAGTTTCCAAAAAGATAGCCACAGTGTTATGGTAATCTCACAACATAGCCATTTAGCCCCAAGACAAGTGCAGATCCTTCGTAAGCATGTCCATTACTGTCTGCCAGGTAAGTACTAAAGTCACCATATGGTGGATAACCCCTTTAACCCCCAAGAGTACACAGGACATACCTGTACACCCTGGCTGCCTGGTACTTGGTGCACAAGGACATAAAAGTACATCCTGAGTCCTGTAAAGACTATGAAGTGCGCGCAAGAGCTGCACTCACTTCATACACTGCAAATCACTCTGATTAATGCCATTAACCCTTCAGATGCTGTGATCAATACTGAAGTATTAGAAGGGTGTACAGCGATTCATCGGACATGGCATGATTGCAGGGGTCCAATGAGTGAAGATGGCGGCCAGAGCAACACTTACCAGTTCCATGCCCCTCCCCCCCCCCTTTTCCCATTTTTCAAATGAAAAAAAAAGTGAAAAAAGTAAAATAAACATATTTGGCATCACCGCATGTAGAAATGAAAATATCTTAATTATTAAAATGTAATGTTAAATAATCCAAAATGGTGAATGGCGTAAATGTAAAAGGGTAAAGGAATAAAAAGCTAAAAAGCCAATAGAGTCCCATCAATAAGGTGATTTTAAACATACTTATTTTGTTAGAAAAGTTTGACTATTTCTAAAAGCAGTACAATTTAGAAAACCTATATGAATTGGGAATCAATATATTCGATTTCACAAACAGAATAAAAGGAACATATTTTTACTAGGGATGTACCAAAAGGGAAATTTTGGTCCAAAACCAAAAATGTAGGCTATGCTTGGTCAAAAACCGAAACTGCATTGCCCCGCCCCCCTATTTTAATATCGTTTTTGTTACTTTTATTTGGGATGTGATGTAACCAAAATCAGTAATTTTTGCGTTTAAATTTTTTTTGCATTTACGTCGTCCACACAGCAGGATCAGAAACAAGATAAATATAATAGTTGGGACAATTACACACGTGGCGATACCAAATATGTATATTTTTATAATTTTTTCATATTTTTTATGTGGAAAATGGGAAAAGAAGGGCGATTTAAACTTTTATGGATCTTTTATGGGGTTAATGGATGTTTTTTAAAACTTTTATATTACTTTTTTTTTTAAATTTTTTTTATACTTTATTAGTCCCCTTAGGGGATTTTTAAGAGGAATAATTAGATTCCTCATACAGATCAATGGAGTGCCACAGAACTCTATTCATCTGTGTGCTCTGCAATCATTTGGTTGCGCCTGAATCAAATGAAGAGCCACGGACCCCAGGATGCAGAGGTAAGGGCTACCACCACAGTGTATCGCAGCAATTTCCGATGTCCGTCATTACAGGCAGATGTCAGCTGCTGAAAACAGCAGGCATCTCCCTGTTATAGCGTGGACCCGACCCACGGCCCGCGTCATGTCCTCACCTGATCCATGACGTACATGTACGTCATGGGTCGAGAAAGGGTTAAGCTACGCCCACCAAAATGTGTCCGATAATTTTCGGCAGCCGAAATTTCTGTGCACCCCTAGTTTTTACCATAAAGTGCAGTGTATAAAAACAAAACCTCCCAAAAGGTTATGGTGAAATGAAAGGTGTCAAAGTACAATAAGTCACACAATAAAAAACAAGTACTTACAGTCATGGCCGTAAATGTTGGCACCCTTGAAATTTTTTCAAGAAAATGAAGTATTTCTCACAGAAAAGGATTGCAGTAACACATGTTTTGCTATACACATGTTTATTCCCTTTGTGTGTATTGGAACTAAACCAAAAAGGGAGGAAGAAAAGCTAATTGGACATAATGTCACACCAAACTCCAAAAATGGACTGGACTTATTGGCACCCTTTCATAATTGTGGAAAAATAAGATTGTTTCAAGCATGTGATGCTCCTTTAAACTCACCTGGGGCAAGTAACAGGTGTGGGCAATATAAAAATCACACCTGAAAGCAGATAAAAAAGGAGAGAAGTGCACTTAGTCTTTGCATTGTGTGTGTGTGCCATATTAAGCGTGGACAACAGAATTGTGGAAAAATATCAACAATCTCAAGGTTTCAAGTCCATCTCAAGAGATCTAGATTAGCCTTTGTCCACAGTGCACAACATTATCATGACGTTTGCAACCCATGGCACTGTAGCTATTCTCCCTGGGCGTGGACAGAAGAGAAAAATTGATGAAAGGTGTCAACGCAGGATAGTCCGGATGGTGGATAAACAGCCCCAAACAAGTTCCAAAGATATTCAAGCTGTCCTGCAGGCTCAGGGAGCATCAGTGTCAGCGCAAACTGTCAACATCTAAATCTGTCAACATTTAAATGAAATGAATCGCTATGGCAGAAGACCCAGGAGGACCCCATTGTTGACAAAGAGACATAAAAAGCTGCATTTTGTCAAAATGAACTTGAGTAAACCAAAATCCTTCTGGGAAAACGTCTTGTGGACAGTGGAGACCAAGATAGAGCTTTTTGGTAAAGCACATCATTCTACTGTTTACCGAAAACGGAATGAGGCCTACAAAGAAAAGAACACAGTACCTACAGTGAAATATGGTTGAGGTTCAATGATGTTTTGGGGTTGTTTTGCTGCCTCTGGCACTGGGTGCCTTGAATGTGTGCAAGGCATCATGAAATCTGAGGATTACCAAGGGATTATGGGTCGCACTGTACAGCCCAGTGTCAAAAAGCTGGCTTTGCGTCTGAGATCTTGGGTCTGCCAGCAGGACAATGACCCAAACATACATTAAAAAGCACCCAGAAATGGATGGCAACAAAGCGCTGGAGAGTTCTGAAGTGGCCAGTAATGAGTCCAGATCTAAATCCCATTGAACACCTGTGGAGAGATCTTAAAATTGCTGTTGGGAAAAGGTGCCCTTCCAATAAGAGAGACCTGGAGCAGTTTGCAAAGGAAGAGTGGTCCAACATTCCGGCTGAGAGGTGTAAGAAGCTTATTGATGGTTATAGGAAGCGACTGATTTCAGTTATTTTTTCCCAAAGGGTGTGCAACCAAATATTAAGTTATAGGGTGCCAATAATTTTGTCCAGCACATTTTTGGAGTTTGATGTGACATTATGTCCAATTTGCTTTTTTTCCTCCCTTTTTTTGATTTAGTTCCAATACACACAAAGTGAATAAACATGTGTATAGCAAAACATGTGTTACAGCAATCCTTTTCTGTGAGAAATACTTCATTTTCTAGAAAAAGAGGTGCAAACATTTACGGCCATGACTGTATATGGGTCTGATGATTGAAAAATAAAGAAATTATTGGGGAGTTTTAACAAAACCTGTGTAGAGGAAAAGTTGATTAGTTGCTAATAGTAACCAGATTACTTCTTTAATTAAAAAACAAAAACAAAAAAAAACGCTAAATATAAAAGTAGCGATCTGATTAATTGCTATGGGCAACTGATCACCTTTTCCTCAGAACAGATTTTGATAAATCTTCCCCATGTCTCTAAAATGGCAAGTTGGAAAACTGTTGAGGTGTGGACTGCAAGTATCATTAATGCAACACTAGCCACGGGAACCTGAGGGTGCGTTCACACATGCATACTTTCTGCTGCAGATTTGAGCCAGCAGATTTTTCTGCACGTTGAAGTCAATGGGCAGTAAAATCTGCAGCAAAAATACGCATGTGTGAACGTATCCTGAAAGTTTGATTTCACCCTTACAAAGCAGCATGTGGGTGATCTTCAGAGGCACAGCTGTTTACACATTACACTGGGGGCTACAACCTGTGGCACTTGCATGCAGCCTGTAGGTTGGTTGTGTACTTCTGCCTCAAGGACATATGCAGCTGGAAAAAAAACTTGGCCCCCAGGATAAGTGTTTGATCATGGGGGTCTGATTGGGGGGGGATAGGGGATAATTTTTTTCTGACACATATCTCTGGAGATATGCTCTGGGTGGTACCGCACTCTGTGACACTGCTCTGGGCAGCACTTCACTATGTGACCCTGAAGTATGTGACACTGCTCTGGGTGGCACTTCACTATGTGACCCTGAAGTATGTGACACTGCTCTGGGTGGCACTTCACTATGTGACCCTGAAGTATGAGACACTGCTCTGGGTAGCACTTCAGACACTGCTCAGGGTGGCAATATGCAACACTCCTCTGAGCAGCGCTGCACTATGTGACATTGCTCTGGGTAGCATGGTCCTATGTGACACTGCCCTGGGTGACACTTCACTATGTGACATTGCTCTGGGTGGCACTTCCCTATGTGACATTGCTATGGGTGTCACTTCACTATGTGACACTGCTATGTATGGCACTTCACTATGTGACATTGCTCTTACTGGCACTTCACTATGTGACATTGCTCTTAGAGGCACTTCACTATGTGACATTGCTCTTAGAGGCACTTCACTATGTGACATTGCTCTTAGTGGCACTTCACTATGTGACGTTGCTCTGGGTGGCACTTCCCTATGTGACATTGCTCTTACTGGCACTTCACTATGTGACATTGCTCTTAGAGGCACTTCACTATGTGACATTGCTCTGGGTGGCACTTCACTATGTGACACTGCTATGAATGGCACTTCACTATGTGACACTGCTATGGGTGGCACTTCACTATGTGACACTGATCTGGGTGGCACTTCACTATGTGACACTGATCTGGGTGGCACTTCACTATGTGACACTGCTCTGGGTGGCACTTCACTATGTGACACTGCTCTGGGTGGCACTTCACTATGTGACTATTCACTATGTGACACTGCTCTGGGTGGCACTTCACTATGTGACTATTCACTATGTGACACTGATCTGGGTGGCACTTCACTATGTGACACTGCTCTGGGTGGCACTTCACTATGTGACACTGATCTGGGTGGCACTTCACTATGTGACACTGATCTGGGTGGCACTTCACTATGTGACACTGCTCTGGGTGGCACTTCACTATGTGACACTGCTCTGGGTGGCACTTCACTATGTGACACTGCTCTGGGTGGCACTTCACTATGTGACACTGCTCTGGGTGGCACTTCACTATGTGACACTGCTCTGGGTGGCACTTCACTATGTGACACTGCTCTGGGTGGCACTTCACTATGTGACACTGCTCTGGGTGGCACTTCACTATGTGACTATTCACTATGTGACACTGCTCTGGGTGGCACTTCACTATGTGACTATTCACTATGTGACACTGATCTGGGTGGCACTTCACTATGTGACACTGCTCTGGGTGGCACTTCACTATGTGACACTGCTCCGGGTGGCACTTCACTATGTGACACTGCTCCGGGTGGCACTTCACTATGTGACACTGCTCCGGGTGGCACTTCACTATGTGACACTGCTCCGGGTGGCACTTCACTATGTGACACTGCTCTGGGTGGCACTTCACTATGTGACACTGCTCTGGGTGGCACTTCACTATGTGACACTGCTCTGGGTGGCACTTCACTATGTGACTATTCACTATGTGACACTGCTCTGGGTGGCACTTCACTATGTGACTATTCACTATGTGACACTGATCTGGGTGGCACTTCACTATGTGACACTGCTCTGGGTGGCACTTCACTATGTGACACTGCTCTGGGTGGCACTTCACTATGTGACACTGCTCCGGGTGGCACTTCACTATGTGACACTGCTCCGGGTGGCACTTCACTATGTGACACTGCTCTGGGTGGCACTTCACTATGTGACACTGCTCTGGGTGGCACTTTACTATGTGTCACTGCTCCGGGTGGCACTTCACTATGTGACACTGCTCTGGGTGGCACTTTACTATGTGACACTGCTCTGGGTGGCACTTTACTATGTGACACTGCTCTGGGTGGCACTTCACTATGTCACACTGCTCCGGGTGGCACTTCACTATGTCACACTGCTCTGGGTGGCACTTTACTATGTGACACTTCACTATGTGACACTGCTCTGGGTGGCACTTCACTATGTGACACTTCACTATGTGACACTGCTCTGGGTGGCACTTCACTATGTGACACTGCTCCGGGTGGCACTTCACTATGTGACACTGCTCTGGGTGGCACTTCACTATGTGACACTGCTCCGGGTGGCACTTTACTATGTGACACTGCTCTGGGTGGCACTTCACTATGTGACACTGCTCCGGGTGGCACTTCACTATGTGACACTGCTCTGGGTGGCACTTCACTATGTGACACTGCTCTGGGTGGCCCTTTACTATGTGACACTGCTCTGGGTGGCACTTTACTATGTGACACTGCTCTGGGTGGCACTTCACTATGTGACACTGCTCTGGGTGGCACTTCACTATGTGACACTGCTCTGGGTGGCACTTCACTATGTGACACTGCTCTGGGTGGCACTTCACTATGTGACTATTCACTATGTGACACTGCTCTGGGTGGCACTTCACTATGTGACACTGCTCTGGGTGGCCCTTTACTATGTGACACTGCTCTGGGTGGCACTTCACTATGTGACACTGCTCTGGGTGGCACTTCACTATGTGACACTGCTCTGGGTGGCACTTCACTATGTGACACTGCTCTGGGTGGCACTTCACTATGTGACTATTCACTATGTGACACTGCTCTGGGTGGCACTTCACTATGTGACACTGCTCTGGGTGGCCCTTTACTATGTGACACTGCTCTGGGTGGCACTTTACTATGTGACACTGCTCTGGGTGGCACTTCACTATGTGACACTGCTCTGGGTGGCCCTTTACTATGTGACACTGCTCCGGGTGGCACTTCACTATGTGACACTGCTCTGGGTGGCACTTCACTATGTGACACTGCTCTGGGTGGCCCTTTACTATGTGACACTGCTCTGGGTGGCACTTTACTATGTGACACTGCTCTGGGTGGCACTTCACTATGTGACACTGCTCTGGGTGGCCCTTTACTATGTGACACTGCTCTGGGTGGCACTTTACTATGTGACACTGCTCTGGGTGGCACTTCACTATGTGACACTGCTCTGGGTGGCCCTTTACTATGTGACACTGCTCTGGGTGGCACTTCACTATGTGACACTGCTCCGGGTGGCACAGCTCAGTACACTGGTCAGAGATGTAAGAAGCAGTCATACATGCCGAGCACAAGACATACGTTCACAGCCTCGTACAGGATGATTAGACGGGCACTGGGTCACAGCAGGCGGAGCTGGCACGATCTCCCCGGGCACATCCCTTCTCCTTTCTGGCAGTCACAGGTCAGGATCGGCCTAAATCCCCCGGCAGCCGCATCCTGGACCCCTCAGGGCCGCGACCACTGAACAACCAGCCCGGTGCCGGCCGGTAATAAGGAATAAGCAGAGGGCAGCATCCAACTTGTACAGTTGCCAGCCACCGCTTCCGTGTTGTGACGTCATGCCGTGCTGACGTGTTACCTCACAGCATCTGGGCTGGAGGGGCGGCTCTTCCTTGTAGTGAGGAGGGAGCGGTGGCTGAACAGCTGATATCTGACCACGGAGTGTTCTTTATGATGGGCTCGAGAACAACTGCTGCGCACCCCGGGGTGTTCTTTATGAGGGGCTCAAGAACAACTGCTGCGGACCCCTGGGGTGTTCTTTATGAGGGTCTCGAGAACAACTGCTGCGGACCCCTGGGGTGTTCTTTATGAGGGGCTCGAGAACAACTGCTGCGGACCCCTGGGGTGTTCTTTATGAGGGTCTCGAGAACAACTGCTGCGGACCCCTGGGGTGTTCTTTATGAGGGGCTCGAGAACAACTGCTGCGGACCCCTGGGGTGTTCTTTATGAGGGGCTCGAGAACAACTGCTGCGGACCCCTGGGGTGTTCTTTATGAGGGGCTCGAGAACAACTGCTGCGGACCCCTGGGGTGTTCTTTATGAGGGGCTCGAGAACAACTGCTGCGGACCCCTGGGGTGTTCTTTATGAGGGGCTCGAGAACAACTGCTGCGGACCCCTGGGGTGTTCTTTATGAGGGGCTCGAGAACAACTGCTGCGGACCCCTGGGGTGTTCTTTATGAGGGGCCCCCAGAGTAGCTGCTGCGCACCCCGGGGTGTTCTTTATGAGGGGCCCCCAGAGTAGCTGCTGCGCACCCCGGGGTGTTCTTTATGAGGGGCTCGAGAACAACTGCTGCGCACCCCGGGGTGTTCTTTATGAGGGTCTCGAGAACAACTGCTGCGCACCCCGGGGTGTTCTTTATGAGGGTCTCGAGAACAACTGCTGCGCACCCCGGGGTGTTCTTTATGAGGGTCTCGAGAACAACTGCTGCGGACCCCTGGGGTGTTCTTTATGAGGGGCCCCCAGAGTAGCTGCTGCGGACCCCGGGGTGTTCTTTATGAGGGGCCCCCAGAGTAGCTGCTGCGGACCCCCGGGGTGTTCTTTATGAGGGCCCCCCAGAGTAGCTGCTGAGGACCCATGGGGTGTTCTTTATGAGGGGCCCCCAGAGTAGCTGCTGCGGACCCCCCGGGGTGTTCTTTATGAGGGGCCCCCAGAGTAGCTGCTGCGGACCCCGTGGTGTTCTTTATGAGGGTCTCGAGAACAACTGCTGCGGACCCCTGGGGTGTTCTTTATGAGGGGCCCCCAGAGTAGCTGCTGCGGATCCCAGGGTGTTCTTTATGAGGGGCCCCCAGAGTAGCTGCTGCGGACCCCTAGGGTGTTCTTTATGAGGGGCCCCCAGAGTAGCTGCTGCGGACCCCGGGGTGTTCTTTATAAGGGTCCCCCAGAGTAGCTGCTGCAGACCCCGGGGTGTTCTTTATAAGGGTCCCCCAGAGTAGCTGCTGCGGACCCCGTGGTGTTCTTTATGAGGGGCCCCCAGAGTAGCTGCTGCAGACCCCTGGGGTGTTCTTTATGAGCCCCCCCCCCCAGTAGCTGCTGTGGACCCCTGGGTTGTTCTTTATGAGGGTCCCACAGAGTAGCCACTGCGGACCCCGTGGTGTTCTTTATGAGAGGCCCCCAGAGTAGCTGCTGCGGACCCCGGGGTGTTCTTTATGAGGGGCCCCCAGAGTAGCTGCTGTGGACCCGGGGTGTTCTTTATGAGGGGCCCCCAGAGTAGCTGCTGTGGACCCGGGGTGTTCTTTATGAGGGGCCCCCAGAGTAGCTGCTGCGGACCCCGGGGTGTTCTTTATAAGGGTCCCCCAGAGTAGCTGCTGCGGACCCCGTGGTGTTCTTTATAAGGGTCCCCCAGAGTAGCTGCTGCGGACCCCGGGGTGTTCTTTATGAGGGGCCCCCAGAGTAGCTGCTGTGGACCCCTAGGGTGTTCTTTAAGAGGGGCCCCCAGAGTAGCTGCTGCGGACCCCGGGGTGTTCTTTATAAGGGTCCCCCAGAGTAGCTGCTGCGGACCCCGTGGTGTTCTTTATGAGGGGCCCCAAGAGTAGCTGCTGCGGACCCCTGGGGTGTTCTTTATGAGGCCCCCCCCCCCCGAGTAGCTGCTGTGAACCCCTGGGGTGTTCTTTATGAGGGGCCCCCAGAGTAGCTGCTGCGGACCCCGTGGTGTTCTTTATGAGGGTCCCCCAGAGTAGCTGCTGTGGACCCCTGGGGTGTTCTTTATGAGGGGCCCCCAGAGTAGCTGCTGCGGACCTCTGGGGTGTTCTTTATGAGGGTCCCCCAGAGTAGCTGCTGCGGACCCTGTGGTGTTCTTTATGAGGGTCCCCCAGAGTAGCTGCTGCAGACCCCTGGGGTGTTCTTTATGAGGGGCCTCCAGAGTAGCTGCTGCGGACCCCGTGGTGTTCTTTATGAGGGGGTTTTATCCAGGGCTCAAGTTTTGCAGGAATGTGTGGGAACTGAGTTCCTGCACTTTTTCCACCCTGGGTACACCATTCCCTTTAGCAGGAGTGCCGTAGGACCCACACTTTTTTTCCCGGTCTTGACCACTGGTTTTATCTCTCTGTATCTAAAATAGTTGTATTCGCTGGGCACTGTTATGAATGTTCTCGGTAGCCTCCTCCTATAACCCAGTGTGCCAGAAAGAGCTCATGAGCCTGGGTGTATACACACTATGGGGGAGAGTTATCAAAACCTGTACAAAGGAAAAGTTGCCCAACCAATCAGTTCGCTTCTTTCATTTTTAACGAGGCCTCTCTAAAATGAAAGAAGCGATCTGATTGGTTGCTATGGGTAACTGGGCAAATTTTCCTTTGCACAGGTTTTGATAAATCTCCCCTATGTGGTCGGTGCACAGTGTCGCGGTATGTGTTTGCCCACATACTGGTCTAGCTGCACTGCAAACTACTGTTCGAGTGAACCACGCTGCGTTTTGTTTAACGATATTGTGTCCAGCAAAAAACTCATATCTGTATCTTTTTTCTATTTCTAAAACAGATACTACTGCATGGTATTCAGCAGAATCCATCCTTAGCATCTGTTTTGGGGTGAATTCAAATCTAGGTACAGTGGGAGACACCACCTCATGCCATATCCACCTCATTGATTTCAGTGAACCTCCCGGAGTCCACTATTGTCCCTCATTTGTCACCGTCTGCTGCGTTGTCCAGTCTGCTCAAAATAGTGTTAATGTCCCAAACACATTCAATAGACTCAGTTTGGGCCATTGAATTGAATGGCATTCGCTGGCCTTCATTACTGTATATGTCAGCATCCCGTTTTTGGTGGATCTGACGGACCGCTAAAATGCATGGTCAACCTAGCTTAACATATACCTTTTTATCCCTTTCAAGAGTATAAATATGCACGCTAAGCGTAAACACAAACAGGTTTAACCCAGGTTAAGCCTAGGTTCCCACAACATTTTTGTCTCCTTTTTACTCCTGTCCTTTTAAATTGTTTGTAGGCAAAAACCATGCTATTCTGTACGCCTAGCTGAATCTGGAAGAAAAATTCTGCTTGGGAATTCCATTGCAGCATACTCCCATTGTTTTCAATCAAATTCTTCTGCACCATGTGCAAAATTCGCACAGAAATGCATTGCCGTCTATGGAGGGTTTTTGGGTGGTAATTGTACGATTTTTGGTTGGTTATTATGCCAGCATCGGCTGCCTGAAGAATTTCTGTCTGGATTTTTTACTGTTTGAAATTTTGACATGCAAATGGGGCCTAAATAGAAATAATGAGGATAAAGAACGGCAAGGTGCAGTTTTCAAGGCTGTATGGAAAGAGATTTAAGCTAAAATAATCACTTGTTTGTTTCAGTGATTAACCCCTTCAGGACCAAGCCCATTTTGGCCTTAAGGACCAGAGCGTTTTTTGCACATCTGACCACTGTCACTTTAAACATTAATAACTCTGGAATGCTTTTAGTTATCATTCTGATTCCGAGATTTCTTTTTTTGTGACATATTCTACTTTAACATAGTGGTAACATTTTATGGTAACTTGCATCCTTTCTTGGTGAAAAATCCGTAAATTTGATGAAAAATTAAAACATTTTGCATTTTTCTAACTTTGAAGCTTTCTGCTTGTAAGGAAAATGTATATTATGAATACATTTTTTTTTATTCACATATACAATATGTCCACTTTATGTTTGCGTCATAAAATTGACAAGTTTTTACTTTTGGAAGACACCAGAGAGCTTCAAAGTTCAGCAGCAATTTTCCAATTTTTCACAAAATTTTCAAACTCAATATTTTTCAGGGACCAGTTCAGTTTTGAAGTGGATTTGAAGGGTCTTCATATTAGAAATACCCCATAAATGACCCCATTATAAAAACTACACCCCCAAAGTATTCAAAATGACATTCAGTAAGTGTTTTAACCCTTTAGGTGTTTCACAGGAATAGCAGCAAAGTGAAGGAGAAAATTCAAAATCTTCATTTTTTACACTCACATGTTCTTGTAGACCCAATTTTTTAGTTTTTGCAAGTGGTAAAAGGAGAAAAATTTTACTCGTATTTGTAGCCCAATTTCTCTCGAGTAAGCACATACCTCATATGTCTATGTAAAGTGTTCGGCGGCGCAGTAGAGGGCTCAGAAGGGAAGGAGCGACAAGGGGATTGTTACGCCGAGCGCTCCGGGTCCCCGTTCCTCCCCGGAGCGCTCGCCTCATCCTCGTTGCTGCAGCGCCCCGGTCAGATCCACTGACCGGGTGCGCTGCGGTACCGCCTCCAGCCGGGATGCGATTCGCGATGCGGGTGGCGCCCGCTCGCAATGCGCACCCCGGTCCCCGTACCTGACTCGCTCTCCGTCGGTCCTGTCCCGGCGCGCGCGGCCCCGCTCCCTAGGGCGCGCGTGCGCCGGGTCTCTGCAATTTAAAGGGCCAGTGCACCAATGTTGGTGCCTGGCCCAATCTTCCCAATTACCAATTAGTGTGATCACCTGTGTACTTCCCTATATTACCTCACTTCCCCTGCACTCCCTTGCCGGATCTTGTTGCCTTAGTGCCTAGTGAAAGCGTTCCCTTGTCTGTTCCTAGCCCGAGTTCCTGACCTCCTGCCGTTGCCCCTGACTACGATCCTTGCTGCCTGCCTCGACCTTCTGCTACGTCCGACCTTGCTTCTGCCTACTCCCTTGTACCTCGCCTATCTTCAGTATCTTCAGCAGTCAGAGAGGTGAGCCGTTGCTAGTGGATACGACCTGGTCACTACCGCCGCAGCAAGACCATCCCGCTTTGCGGCGGGCTCTGGTGAAAACCTGTAGTGGCTTAGAACCGGTCCACTAGCGCGGTCCTCGCCAATCCCTCTCTGGCACAGAGGATCCACCTCCTGCCAGCCGGCATCGTGACAGTAGATCCGGCCATGGATCCCGCTGAAGATCCTACACTGGTCGCCCAGCTAGCCCTAAAGATCGCCCAACGAGATCAACAGCTGGCATACTTAACCTCCGAGGCACTGCGTATTCAGTCACAGATACAGCAGCTGCAGATACAGCAACAGCTACAGCTGCAACTACCATCTCCTCCGCCGGCTCCTGCAACTCCTCCGCAGCAACCGGCCGTTCCTAACCCCTGCTTGTCCCTGCCGGACAAATTTGGCGTAAAGATCGCCCAACGAGATCAACAGCTGGCATACTTGATCTCCGAGACACAGCGTCTTCAGTCACAGTTACAGCAGCTGCTGCCGCAGATACAGCAACTTCAGTCACAGCAGCTGCTGCCGCAGATACAGCAACTTCAGTCACAGCTACAGCTGCAACAACCATCTCCTCCGCCGGCTCCTGCAACTCCTCCGCAGCAACCGGCCGTTCTTAACCCCTGCTTGTCCCTGCCGGACAAGTTTGATGGGGACCGCAATGATTCTGCCACAGCCACAGTCCAGTCCTTCTTCGCTGAGGTCCGTGGTGTCTTCGAGGAGCCTGCCCGAGCTTCTTCTGCCGAGATTGCCCTGCTGAACCTGGAACAGGGTGTTTCTTCCATTGGCGAGTACGCCATTCAGTTCCGTGCTCTTGCTTACGAGTTGTCCTGGAATAGTGAGGTTCTCTGCGCGACCTTTAAAAAAGGCCTATCCAGCAACATTAAAGATGTTCTGGCCGCACGAGAGACTCCTGCTGACCTACATGAACTCATTCATCTTGCCACTCGCATTGACATGCGTTCTTCCGGATGGCGTCTGGAGCTCCGCCTGGATATGGACTTTGTTCGCACGAAGCGTTTTTTCTCCCCGGCTCCTCTCTCCTCTGGTCCTCTGCAATCCGTTCCTGTGCTTCCCGCCGCGGAGGCTATGCAAGTTGACCGGTCTCGCTTGACACCTCAAGAGAGGACACGACGCCGCATGGAGAATCTTTGCCTGTACTATGCCGGTACCGAACACTTCCTGAAGGATTGTCCTATCCGTCCTCCCCGCCTGGAAAGACGTACGCTGACTCCGCACAAAGGTGACACAGTTCTTGATGTCAACTCTGCTTCTCCACGCCTTACTGTGCCTGTGCGGATATCTGCCTCTACCTTCTCCTTCTCTACTATGGTCTCCTTGGATTCCGGATCTGCAGGAAAAATTTTTTTGGCCTCTCTTATCAACAGGTTCTACGTCCCTGTGACCAGTCTCGCCAGACCCCTCTACATCTATTGTATTAACAATAAAAGATTGGACTGTCTCATGCGTTTCCGCACAGAACCCCTCCTAATGTGCATCGGACCTCATCACGGAAAAATTGACTTTTTTTTCCTCAGGTTCTTTGGCCCCAAGAAGAGGGGGAGACCCAAGGGGGGGGGTACTGTTACGCCGAGCGCTCCGGGTCCCCGTTCCTCCCCAGAGCGCTCGCCTCATCCTCGTTGCTGCAGCGCCCCGGTCAGATCCACTGACCGGGTGCGCTGCGGTACCGCCTCCAGCCGGGATGCGATTCGCGATGCGGGTGGCGCCCGCTCGCGATGCGCACCCCGGTCCCCGTACCTGACTCGCTCTCCGTCGGTCCTGTCCCGGCGCGCGCGGCCCCGCTCCCTAGGGCGCGCGCGCGCCGGGTCTCTGCAATTTAAAGGGCCAGTGCACCAATGTTGGTGCCTGGCCCAATCTTCCCGATTACCAATTAGTGTGATCACCTGTGTACTTCCCTATATTACCTCACTTCCCCTGCACTCCCTTGCCGGATCTTGTTGCCTTAGTGCCTAGTGAAAGCGTTCCCTTGTCTGTTCCTAGCCCGAGTTCCTGACCTCCTGCCGTTGCCCCTGACTACGATCCTTGCTGCCTGCCTCGACCTTCTGCTACGTCCGACCTTGCTTCTGCCTACTCCCTTGTACCTCGCCTATCTTCAGTATCTTCAGCAGTCAGAGAGGTGAGCCGTTGCTAGTGGATACGACCTGGTCACTACCGCCGCAGCAAGACCATCCCGCTTTGCGGCGGGCTCTGGTGAAAACCTGTAGTGGCTTAGAACCGGTCCACTAGCGCGGTCCTCGCCAATCCCTCTCTGGCACAGAGGATCCACCTCCTGCCAGCCGGCATCGTGACAGGGATTTTGGAGAGTACTTTTTTCTGAAATAGTTTTTGGGGGGCATGTTGCATTTAGGAAGCCCCTATGGTGCCAGAACAGCAAAAAAAAAAAAAACACATGGCATACCATTTTGGAAACGACCCCTCGGGGAAGGTAACATGGGATAAAGTGAGCCTTAATACCCCACAGGTGTTTCATGACTTTTGCAAATGTAAAAAAAAAAAAAATAATGCTTGTTTTCCCAAAAATTTTACATTTTTAAAAAGGGTAATAGCAGAAAATACCCCCCAAAATGTGAAGCCCAATTTCTCCCGATTCATAAAACACCCCACATGGGGGTGAAAAGTGCTCTGCTGGCGCACTACAGGTCTCAGAAGAGGAGTAGTCACGTTTGGCTTTTTGGAAGCAAATTTTGCTCTGGGGGCATGCCGCATTTAGGAAGCCCCTATGGTGCCAGGACAGCAAAAAAAAAAAAAACACATGGCATACCATTTTGGAAACTAAACCCCTCGGGGAACGTAACAAGGGGTTAAGTGAACCTTTATACCCCACAGGTGTTTCACGACTTTTGCATATGTAAAAAAAAAAAATTTAACCTAAAATGCTTGTTTTCCAAAAATTTTACATTTTTAAAAAGGGTAAAAGCAGAAAATAGCCCCCAAAATTTGTAACACAATTTCTCCCGAGTACGGCGATACCCCATATGTGACACTAAACTGTTGCCTTGAAATACGACAGGGCTCCAAAGTGAGAGCGCCATGCACATTTGAGGCCAAAATTAGGGACTTGCATAGGGGTGGACATAGGGGAATTCTACGCCAGTGATTCCCAAACAGGGTGCCTCCAGCTGTTGCAAAACTCCCAGCGTGCCTGGACAGTCAACGGCTGTCCGACAATTCTGGGAGTTGTTGTTTTGCAACAGCTGGAGGCTCCGTTTTGGAAAGAGTGGCGTACCAGACGTTTGTCATTTTTATTGGGGAGGGGGGCTGTGTAGGGGTATGTGTATATGTAATGTTTTTTACTTTTTATTTTATTTTTTGTTAGTGTAGTGTAGTGTTTTTAGGGTACAGTCGCACAGGCGGGGGTTCACAGTAGTTTCTCGCTGGCAGTTTGAGCTGCGGCAGAAAATTTGCCACAGCTCAAACTTGCAGCCGGATACTTTAAACCTCCGCCCATGTGAGTGTACCCTGTACATTCACATTGGGGGGGAACATCCAGCTGTTGCAAAACTACAACTCCCAGCATGCGCTGACAGACTGTACATGCTGAGAGTTTCAGTTTTGCAACAGCTGTAGGCACACTGGTTATGTATCACTGAGTTTGTGACCTAACTCAGTGTTTCACAACCAGTGTGCCTCCAGCTGTTGCAAAACTACAACTCCCAGCATGTACGGTGACTGCTGAGAGTTGTAGTTTGCAACAGCTGGAGGCACACCGGTCGTGAGACACTGAGTTAGGTAAAAAAAAAACTGAGTTTCACAACCATTGTGCCTTCAGCTGTTGCAAAACTATAACTCTCAGCAGTCACCAACAGCCAACGGGCATGCTGGGAGTTGTAGTTATGCAACCAGCAGATGCACCACTACAACTCCCAGCATGCACTTTAGCTGTTTGTGCAAGCTGGTAGTTGAAGTTATACAACAGCTGAAGGTACACTTTTCCATAGAAAAAATGTGCCTCCAGCTGTTGCAAAACTATAAGTCCCAGCATGCCTATAAGGGAATGCTGGGAGTTGTGGTGGTCTGCCTCCTGCTGTTGCATAACTACAGCTCCCAGCATGCCCTTTTTGCATGCTGGGAGCTGTTGCTAAGCAACAGCAGGAGGCTGTGACTCACCTCCTACTGCTGCTCCGGGACACCGCCGCTCCTGGGGCCCCGATCCCAACATTGACGCCGGGGATCGGGGTCCCCAGCTCCCGGGGTCTTCTTCCCGCACCCGCTCACGTCCTCCTGAAGAGGGGCGGAGCGGGTTGCGGGAGTGACACCCGCAGTAGGTGCCCTGATTGGTCGGCCGGTAAACCGGCCGTCGAATCAGGCCGATCGTGAGGTGGCACCAGTGCCACCTCACTCCTGCTGGCTATGGCTGTTCGGGGCCGTCCGAAACGGCCCCGATCAGCCAGTAATTCCGGGTCATCGGGTCACTGGAGACCCGATTGACCCTGAATTCGCCGCAGATTGCTGGGCTGAATTGTTCAGCGATCTGCGGCCATCGCTGACATGTGGGGTCATCATGACCCCCCTGGGCGATATGCCGGGATGCCTGCTGAACGATTTCAGCAGGCATCCGACACTGGCTCCCCTCCAGCTAGCGGCGGGGGCCGGAAATGCGCAGGGCGTATCCATACGCCCTGTGTCCTTAAGGACTTGGAAACGGGGGCGTATGGATATGCCCTGTGTCCTTAAGGGGTTAAGTTCAGATAAGGGGATAGGAAACAAAAGGACTGATAACCCACTGGGTTCACACTATGCGATTTCTGCTGCACAGTGCACACAACAGGACTTCATCCTCCTTTCTGTGGAATACATTGGCGTCTATAGGTATGGCAATGTCCGCTTTGTCCTTGGTTGGTGACTGCTGCCCTTGGAATCTCCGAACAGAATATTTTCGACAACAGATTCCGTAGTCTGTACGCAACATTATAGTAATATTAAAAAAGGGTGTTGGTCTTTTGAGGTATTGAATATACATTACAAGCTCAATAATTATTTGTTTTGACATGATAATTCAGTCATAGATTAAGCTTTTAATACATATTCAATATCTCCAACACCCTTTTAGTATCATCAGGCTGGGTTCAGACTGTGGAATCTCTGGCCAGAATGATTCTGTCTGAAGATTCCGAGGACTGCATGGGCATTGTCATCCCCATAGACATCGCAATCAATGTATTCTGCACGATATTCTGCCAGAAGAATGACCAAGTTCATTATTTCTGCAGGTAAATTTCATCTATGGAAAGCTCTGATGCTGAAATAACATTGTGCATTGTGCAGGAATCCTGCTGTACCAGAGTTTTAAAGCAGAATTCCGCTTGGAAATTCTATAGTTTGCGCCCAGCCTTAGTCTCAGGGGGGACATAACGGACATCTCTTATTTTGTGTTCCATCTTCATCTGATCTTTATCACTGAAACTAACAAATGATTACCGGTATTTTAGCTTAAAGGGGTAGTCCAGTGGTGAAAAACTTATCCCCTATCCTAAGGATAGGGGATAAGTTTGAGATCGCGGGGGGTCCAACCGCTGGGGCCCCCCGCGATCTCTCTGTACGGGGCCCCGGCTCTCCGCCAAGATAGCGGGTGTCGACCCCCGCACGAGGCGGCGGCCGACACGCCCCCTCAATACATCTCTATGGCAGAGCCGGAGATTGCCGAAGGCAGCGCTTCGGCTCTGCCATAGAGTTGTATTGAGGGGGCGTGTCGGCCGCCCCCTTCCCGCGGGCTGTCGGGGCTCCGTACAGGAGATCGCGGGGGGCCCCAGGGGTCGGACCCCCCGCGATCTGCAACTTATCCCCTATCCTTAAGATAGGGGATAAGTTGTAAACCACTGAGTCACTACTGGACTACTCCTTTAACTATCTTCCTATGTAGCCTAGAGGATTTGTCTTTGCTTATCCTTATTTTTTTACTTATAGATATTTTTTTGTAGTTAAACTAGACAAAATTTATCCAAAATTTGGTATAGGTTGAATCGAACTGACCCTTTCAATACATTCAGCATGTCAGTTTTACTGTATGTGACCTATAAAAAAAAAATATTTTCCTGCATATTTGCGCAATTCCAATTTTTTCTATTTTGCCCTACAATTTTTTTTTCTGGCTTCATAATACATATGGTAAAATAAAGAGTACCAGTGAAAAATAAAACTTGTCCTGCAAAAAAATAAGCCCTCATACAAAAGTGAAAAAAAAAAATTGGTCTTGGAAGGTAAGGAGGAAGAATACGTTAGCCAAATAAATTCTGAGTTGGAATAGTCCCCTAAACTATTCCCAGCTTAAACCTGTTTGACAGCATTTGTAAGCGACAGCTTGGTGTTGCCTTAGCTAAACAAACTGTTGGTTCAAATACATCATGGCATGACCTAGTTTGGGATTGAAATGGTCTATAATGATAGGTCATCTATATTAGATTAAGACAAAGCTTTTTTTCCTCATCTCGCCTCTCAAAAAGCTTTTATTGTGTAACCTTTTGTGTGGCAAATGCCTTTGAAAAGTTCAGATGTACAACATCCACAGCTGATCAGATTCTTGTTACCAGTGGGGTACCTCAGGGATCTGTACTGGGACCATTATTGTTTAATATCTTCATTAGTGATATTACAGAAGGTCTCGATGGTAAGGTATGTCTTTTTGCTGATGACACGAAGATATGTAACAGGGTTGATTTTCCTTGAGGGATCCGCCAAATGGAAAAGGATTTAGGAAAACTAGAAGAATGGTCAGAACTCTGGACACTGAAATTTAATGTGGATAAGTGCAAGATAATGCACCTGGGGCGTAAAAACCCTCAGGCAGAATATAGAATATGTGATACAGTCCTAAGCTCAGTATCTGAGGAAAGGGATTTAGGAGTAATTATTTCAGAAGACTTAAAGGTAGGAATTTAATAGAGCAGCAGGAAATGCTAGCAGAATGCTTGGATGTATAGGGAGAGGTATAAGCAGTAGAAAGAGAAGTGCTCATGGCACTGTACAGAACACTGGTGAGGCCTCACTTGGAGTATTGTGCGCAGTACTGGAGGCCATATCTCCAGAAGGATATAGATACTCTAGAGAGAGTTCAGAGAAGAGCTACTAAACTAGTACATGGATTGCAGGATAAAACTTACCAGGAAAGGTTAAAGGACCTTAAAGGGGTACTCCGGTGCTTACACATCTTGGGGACGCCCGTGATCATGCACACGGCACCCCGTTTGTAATCAGTCCCCGGAGCGTGTTCGCTCCGGGTCTGATTACGGTCGACCGCAGGGCCGGCGGCGTGTGACGTCACGCCCCCGCCCCCATGTGACGTCACGCGCGCCTCAATGCAAGCCTACGGGAGGGGGCGTATTCCCATCTGCGGGACTCCCGTGATCAAGCATCTTATCCCCTATCCTTTGGATAGGGGATAAGATGTGTAAGCACCGGAGTACCCCTTTAACATGTATAGCTTGTAAGAAAGAAGAGACAGAGGGGATATGATAGAGACTTTTAAATACATAAAGAGAATGAACACGGTAAAGGAAGAGAGCATATTTAAAACTATCACAAGAGGACATAGTTTTAAATTAGAGGGGCAAAGGTTTAAAAGTAAAATCAGGAAGTATTACTTTACTGAGAGAGTAGTGGATGCATGGAATAGCCTTTCTGCAGAAGTGCTCACTGCAAATACAGTGAAGGAGTTTAAACATGCATGGGAAAAGCATAAGGCTATCCTTCATATAAGATAGGGCCAAGGACTATTGATAGGATTCAGATTATTGGGCAGATTAGATGGGCCAAAAATGGTTCTTATCTGCCGACACATTCTATGTTTCTATTAGTTTGACAGGACCGATCCTGCATAAACCCATGTTGGTGCTGTGCTAGAAGGTTATTTTTATTAGAATATTCCAGAATAGAATCTGCCAGGAAACCCTCAAAAATCTTACCCACAACAGATGTTAAACGTACAGGCCTATAGTTCCCATAATCCTTTTTTGACCCCTTTTTGAATATTGGTACCACATTTGCTAAGCGCCAGTTCTGTGAAACAATCCCTGTCATAGAAGCGTTACATATAGGAAATCAAGGTTTTTCTAGCATGGTACTTAATTCCTGCAAAACTCGATGTGGGCCCGGTGATTTGTATGCTTTTTTATAAGTTTTAAAGCAGCTCCACACTTCTTTTTGGGTTAAATTGTACTTTAAAAGGGTACTCCGGTGGAAGACATTTCTTTTTATATCAACTGATGCCAGACAGTTAAACAGATTTGTAAATTACTTATTTGTTAAATATTTGTCCTTCCAGTAATTATTAGCAGCTGTATGCTACAGAGGAAATTCTTTTGTTTTTGAATTTTGTCCACAGTGCTCTCTGCTGACACCTGATGCCCATATCAGGAACTGTCCAGAGCAGGAGAAAATCCCCATAGGATTAATATAGTGGTATTGCACACACAACCTGCTGCTCATATTGCATAATTTGCACATGTAACGTTTTGCATATATTGCATGTTTAATCTTTTTTGCACCTTAACCCCTGAAGGACCAAGCGTTTTTCAGTTTTTGCACTTTCGTTTTATCCTCCTTATGTTTTAAAAATCATAACCCTTTCAATTTTGCACCAAAAAATCAATATGATGGCTTTTTTTTGTGCCACCAATTCTACTTTTTAATGACATCAGTCATTATACCCAAAAATCTACAGCAAAATGGAAAAAGAAATCATTGTGCGACAAAATTGAAAAAAAAAACACACCATTTTGTAACTTTTGGGGGCTTCCGTTTCTACTCAGTACATTTTTCTGTAAAATTATACCTTATCTTTATTCTGTAGGTCCATATGATTAAAATGATACCCTACTTATATAGGTTTGATTTTGTTTTACTTTTTCGCACCGTGAACTGGTTTTTAGTGGTACCATTTTTGTTTTGATCGGACTTTTTGATCGCTTTTTATTCATTTTTCTTATGGTTTAAATGTGACCAAAAATATGCTATTTTGGACTTTGGAATTTTTTTTGCGCGTACGCCATTGACAGTGGGGTTTAATTAATGATATATTTTTATAGTTAGGACATCTACGCATGCGGTGATACCACATATGTTTGTTTTTATTTTTATTTACACACTTTTTTTTTTTAATGGGAAAAGGGGGGGGATTCTGATTTTTATTAGGGAAGGGCTTAAATCACATTTATTAACTTTTTTTTTTTAAACTTTTTTTATGCAGTGTTATAGCCCCCTGTTTTTTATGTTTTAAAGCAGCTCCACACTTCTTTTTGGTTAAATTGTATCTTTTTTTTCAAATCAACTGGCTCAATATTATTTTTTTTTCTCTGTTCCACCTCTAGGGGGAGGAGGAGTAGATTGGGCACAGGTGTATAAATCTTAGCTTGGGACTCTTATTGAGAGCTTGCTCCTCTGAGTGTTGCTGTGTAAGAGGGGGGCGTGAAAGAGGAGTTTCAAAAACAGGAGTTTGAAAGCAGGAGGTTGAGATCACTGTGAGTGTTAATTTCTGAACCCACAAGGTCTACAAAAAATTTTAAGTGTAATTTTGACTGTCTGTTTTTTCCTATACATTTGTGAAATCCCCATAACTAGATGGCCTCCATGTTGGAAAATGCAGTCCAATGTACATCCTGTTCAATGTATGCAATCCTTGAACAACAGTTTGAGGGTGCATATTGTTGTGCGAGATATGTGCTAGTTGTCCGTTTGGAAGCCCAGATCCTGCATCTAGAGGGGCGACTGGCAACAATGAGAAGCATTAACAACATAGGGAGGAATCTCCTGCTCACTGAGCAGGCACTCTCGGGAATAGAGGTGGGGGAGGACAGTGGGACGGAGTTGCAGGACAGTCAGGCAGTTAGCTGGGTTACAGTTAGAAAGAGGGGTAGGGGAAAAAGTGTCAGGGAGACTAGTCCTGAACTGGCACACCCCAACAAGTTTGCCCGCTTGGCAGATGAGGGGGATGCCATTACAGAGCTAGCAGAACTGCAGCAGGATACCGCCTCTGACCGCCAGGGGGGTGTCTGCTCCAGTAAGGAGGGAGGGAGGAGTACAGGGCAGGCCAGACAGGTACTAGTGGTGGGGGACTCAATTATTAGGGGGACAGACAGGGCAATCTGTCACAAAGACCGGGATCGCCGAACAGTGTGCTGTCTGCCTGGCGCACGAGTTCGGCACATCGCGGATCGGGTTGACAGGTTGCTGGGCGGGGCTGGAGAGGACCCAGCAGTCATGGTACATATTGGCACCAATGACAAAGTAAGAGGTAGGTGGAGTGTCCTTAAAAATGATTTCAGGGACTTAGGCCGCAAGCTTAAGGCAAGGACCTCCAAGGTAGTATTTTCTGAAATACTACCAGTACCACGAGCCACACCAGAGAGGCAGCGGGAGATCAGGGGTAAACAAGTGGCTCAGAAGCTGGTGTAGGAAGGAGGGGTTTGGGTTCATGGAGAACTGGGCTGACTTCGCTGTCGGTTGCCGGCTCTACCGTAGGGACGGGCTGCACCTCAATGGGGAGGGTGCAGCTGTGCTTGGGGAGAAGATGGCTAGAAGGGTGGAGGAGTGTTTAAACTAGGGACTTGGGGGGAGGGAACCTACAGCAAAGAGGGGGAAGATAGTGTAGATAGAGAGGTGGGAATTATAAATGTACCTGGGGGTGGAGTGGAGGGAGGGGTTAGAATAGTTAATAGGAATAGGCTTCATAGGAAAATAAAACTTACATCCTTGAATCCCATTAACCCCAATAACATAAAGGATGGAAATGTAAAGTGTATGTTCACAAATGCCAGAAGCCTAGAAAATAAAATGGGGGAGCTTGAGGCCTTGATACTGGAGGAACATATTGATATAGTTGGGGTCACTGAGACATGGCTGGACTCCTCGCATGACTGGGCTGTCAATCTGCAGGGGTTTACATTGTTTCGCAAGGATAGAATGAACAGAAAAGGTGGTGGAGTCTGTCTGTATGTAAGAAGCGGTATGAAAGTCAGTGTGAACGATGCCATAGTGTGTGATGATTTTGAGGAGGTGGAATCACTGTGGGTAGAATTACAAAAGGAGGGAAATACTAAAAAAATAATATTTGGGGTAATCTACAGACCCCCTAATATCACTGAAGAGATAGAAGTTCGGCTTCATAAACAAATAGAGAGGGCCGTCCGGGCAGGTACAGTGGTAATAATGGGAGATTTTAACTATCCAGATATAGATTGGGTCCTGGGTTGGCTAAAACTACAAAGGGGCGACAATTCCTAAATTTATTGCAGGATAATTTTATGGGCCAGTTTGTGGAGGACCCAACAAGAAGTGATGCCTTGTTGGATCTGATCATTTCCAACAACGCAGAGCTGGTTGGTAATGTAACTGTGCGGGAAAACCTTGGTAATAGCGACCACAATATAGTTACTTTTGACTTAAAATGTAGAAAACAAAGACAGGCGGGGAAGGCAAAAACATATAACTTTAAAAAGGCAAATTTCCCTGGGCTGAGAGCTGCACTACAGGATATAGACTGGGGGGAGGTGTTCTCAAATACTGATACAGAAGGTAAATGGGACATCTTTAAATCAACTCTAAATAACTATACAGCTAAATATATACCAAAGGGGAACAAATATAAACGATTAAAACTAAATCCTACATGGCTGACACATGATGTTAAAAGAGCAATAAACAACAAAAAAATAGCCCTCAAAAAATACAAATCTGATGGGTCAGCTATAACATTTAAACAGTACAAGGAGCTTAATAAAATCTGTAAAAATGTAATAAAAACAGCAAAAATTCAAAATGAGAGACAGGTGGCCAAAGAAAGCAAAACTAATCCTAAATATTTTTTTAGATATATAAATGCAAAAAAAACCAAGGACAGAGCATGTAGGACCCCTTAATAATGATAATGGGGAGGTTGTCACAGGCGATCAAGAGAAAGCAGAGCTACTGAATGGGTTCTTTAGTTCTGTATACACTATGGAAAAAGGAGCTGACATTGGCCAGGTCAGTGCTGGTAACACATCATGTAATGTACTGAACTGGCTTAATGTAGAGATGGTACAAGGTAAGTTAAGTGATATAAATGTAAGCAAATCCCCAGGGCCGGATGGACTACACCCAAGAGTTCTTAGAGAGGTAAGTTCAGTAATATCTGTACCCCTGTTCATGATATTTAGAGATTCTCTGGTGTCTGGTATTGTGCCAAGGGACTGGCGCAAGGCGAATGTGGTGCCAATCTTCAAAAAGGGCTCTAGGTCTTCCCCAGGAAACTATAGACCGGTAAGTTTAACGTGCATTGTGGGTAAATTGTTTGAAGGACTTATAAGGGATTACATACAGGAATACATAGGGGATAATTGTATTATAAGTGATAGCCAGCATGAGTTTACTAAGGATAGAAGTTGTCAAACCAATCTAATTTGCTTTTATGAAGAGGTGAGTAGAACCCTTGACAGAGGAATGGCTGTGGATATAGTGTTTCTGGATTTTGCTAAAGCGTTTGATACTGTCCCTCATAGACGTCTGACAGGTAAGTTAAGGTCTTTGGGTTTGGAAATTTTAGTTTGTAACTGGATTGAACACTGACTCATGGATCGTACCCAGAGAGTGGTGGTCAATGATTCGTACTCTGATTGGTCCCCGGTTATTAGTGGTGTACCCCAAGGTTCAGTACTGGGCCCGCTGTTGTTTAATTTATTTATCAATGATATAGAGGATGGTATTAACAGCTCTGTTTCTATCTTTACAGATGACACCAAGCTTTGTAGCACGGTACAGTCTATAGAGGATGTGCATAAGTTACAAGATGACTTGGATAGACTAAGTGTCTGGGCATCCACTTGGCAAATGAGGTTCAATGTGGATGAATGTAAAGTTATGCATCTGGGTACTAATAACCTGCATGCATCGTATGTCTTAGGGGGGATTAAACTGTCAGAGTCACTGGTAGAGAAGGATCTGGGTGTACTTGTAGATCACAGACTACAGAATAGCATGCAATGTCAGGCTGCTGCTTCCAAAACCGGCAGGATATTGTCATGTATCAAAAGAGGCATGGACTCAAGGGACAGGGACATAATACTCCCCCTTTATAAAGCATTGGTACGGCCTCACCTGGAATATGCTGTTCAGTTTTGGGCACCTGTCCATAAAAGGGACACTGCGGAGTTGGAAAGGGTGCAGAGACGCGCGACTAAACTAATATGGGGCATGGAACATCTTAGCTATGAGGAGCGATTAAAGGAGTTACAATTGTTTAGTCTTGAGAAGAGACGTTTAAGGGGGGATATGATAAACGTATATAAGTATATTAATGGCCCATACAAAAAATATGGAGAAAAACTGTTCCAGGTTAAACCCCCCCAAAGGACGAGGGGGCACTCCCTCCGTCTGGAGAAGAAAAAGTTTAGTCTCAAGGGGCGACACGCCTTCTTTACTGTGAGGACTGTGAATTTATGGAACGGTCTACCTCAGGAACTGGTCACAGCAGGAACAATTAACAGCTTTAAAACAGGATTAGATACATTCATGGAACAAAATAACATTAATGCTTATGAAGAAATATAAAATCCCATCCCTTCCCCAATATCGCGCCACACCCCTACCCCTTAATTCCCTGGTTGAACTTGATGGACATATGTCTTTTTTCGACCGTACTAACTATGTAACTATGTAACTATGTAATACAGTTAACCTCTTAACGACAATGGACGTAAATGTACGTCATGGTGACGTGGTACATAGCGCACCATGACTACGCGCCGCCATGATCGCGAGCATCGGAGTGGTGCTCACGTCATGCCCAACAGGTCCCGGCTGCTATTAGCAGCCAGGGACCCGCCGGTAATGGCGGACATCCGCGATTGCGCGGATGTACGCCATTAACCCCTCAGATGCTGTGATCAATACAGATCACGGCATCTGCAGCAGTGCAGTACTTTGGATGGATGATCGGATCGCCCGCAGCGCTGCCGATCATCCAGCATGGTGGCCGGAGGTCCCCTCACCTTGCTCCGGCCATCTCCCGGGGTCTTCTGCTCTGGTCTGAGATCGAGCAGACTAGAGCAGAATATCACCGAAAATACTGAGCAGTGCTATGTCCTATACATAGCACTGAACAGTATTAGCAATCAACTGATTGCTAGGAATAGTCCCCTATGGGGACATAAAAAGTGTTAAAAAAAAATAATAATGTAAAATAAAAAAGTAAAAAAATTTGAAAAATCCCCTCCCCCAATAAAAAGTTAAATGTCTGTTTTTCCCATTTTACCCCCAAAAAAGCGTAAAAAAAACAATTAATACACATATTTGATATTGCCGCGTGCGTAAAAGTTTGAACTATTAAAATATATTGTTAATTATCCCTTACGGTGAACAGCATAAACATTAAAAAATATTTAAAAGTCCAAAATTGCTGCTTTTTTGTCACATTTTATTTAAAAAAAAATTGATAAAAAATTAATAAAAATTAAAACCTAAGCAAAAGGGGTACTGATAAAAACTACAGATCATGGCGCAAAAAAGGGGCCCTCATACCGCCCCATATACAGAAAAATGTGAAAGTTATAGGTGGTAAAAATAGGGCAATTTCAAACATACTAATTTTGTTAGAATGGTTTGAGATTTTTTTTTAAGCGGTACAATCATAGAAAAGCATATAACATGGGTATCATTTTAATCATATTAACTTACAGAATAAAGAAAACATGTAATTTACTGGAAAGTGTACAATCTGAAAACAAAACCTTCCAAAATGGATGGAAATATAAGAGAGTTATGATTTTTAGAAGGCAAGGAGGAAAAAACGAAAATGCTAAAATAAAATTGGTCCTGGGCCTGGTCCTTAAGGGGCTAAACAGGTTTGTAAATTACTTTTATTTAAAAATCTTAATCCTTTCAGTACTTATCAGCTGCTGTATACTACAGAGAAAGTTATTTTCTTTTTGTATTTCTTTTCTAATCCTATTGTACACAACAGGTATGGTCCTGTACACGACCGAAATATTCATAAATCCTCTTTGCAACAAAACAATATAATCACCAGCTGACCATTACCAGTGAAAGAGGTGCCTAAAAATTACCTTTTATTTCCATTCTTAAAATTAATAAAAGCAACATATATGTGAATATTGTGCTTGTATTATGTCAGAAAGTACCAAAATAAGGAAAAGAGAGCTGTTAAGATATATCAAGGGAGTGCTATATAGCTGAGACATAAGCACCTCCCCTTCTTTTATTTGAGTATGATAGTTACAACTCAAATAATAGGAATTACTCCCTTAGTCATCCATTACTGGTGACTAGTTCACCCAACGCGTTTCTGTCGCCTATTTAAACGACGTCATCAGGGGAGTTTAACAGAACATCAAGAGTTACTTAAAAATAGTGTATATGCCAGAGTCCAATGACCCATCAGACAGTCAGAGATTATTTATAATTCTTCTCCACTACTGCCACATATGCTCTCAATACAGGGGATATAATAAACCAAATGGGTATGCCCCTTTAACCCCTTAAGGACCGGAGGTTTTTCCGTTTTTGCATTTTCGTTTTTTGCTCCTTGCCTTTAAAAAATCATAACTCTTTCAAATTTACACCTAAAAATCCATATGATGGCTTATTTTTTGCTCCACCAATTCTACTTTGTAATGACGTCAGTCATTTTGCCCAAAAATCTATGGTGAAGCGGGAAAAAAAATCATTGTGCGACAAAATTGAAAAAAAAACGCTGTTTTGTAACTTTTGGGGGCTTCCGTTTCTACGTAGTACATTTTTCGGTAAAAATGACACCTGAGATGTATTCTGTAGGTCCATACGATTAAAATGATACCCTACTTATATAGGTTTGATTTTGTCGGACTTCTGGAAAAAATCATAACTACATGCAGGAAAATTAATATGTTTAAAATTGTCATCTTCTGACCCCTATAACTTTTTTATTTTTCCGTGTATGGGGCGGTATGAGGGCTCATTTTTTGCGCCGTGATCTGAAGTTTTTAACGGTACCATTTTTGCATTGATAGGACTTATTGATCACTTTTTATTCATTTTTAAATGATATAAAAAGTGACCAAAAATGCACTATTTTGGACTTTGGAATTTTTTTGCGCGCACGCCATTGACCGAGCGGTTTAATTAATGATATATTTTTATAATTCGGACATTTCCGCACGCGGTGATACCACATATGTTTATTTTTATTTTTATTTACACTGTGTTTTTTTTTTTATTGGAAAAGGGGGGTGATTCAAACTTTTAATAGGGGAGGAGTTAAATGATCTTTATTCCCTTTTTTTTTTCACTTTTTTTTTGCAGTGTTATAGGTCCCATAGGGACCTATAACACTGCACACACTGATCTTCTATGTTGATCACTGGTTTCTCATAAGAAACCAGTGATCAACGATTCTGCCGGATGACTGCTCATGCCTGGATCTCAGGCACTGAGCAGTCATTCGGCGATCGGACAGCGAGGAGGCAGGAAGGGGCCCTCCCGCTGTCCTGTCAGCTGTTCGGGATGCCGCGATTAGCCGCGGCTATCCCGAACAGCCCGACTGAGCTAGCCGGGAACTTTCACTTTCACTTTTAGCCGCGCGGCTCAGCTTTGAGCGCGCGGCTAAAGGGTTAATAGCGCGCGGCGCCGCGATCGGCGCTGCGCGCTATTAGAGGTGGGTCCCGGCTTCACTATGACGCAGGGCCCGCCATGATATGACGCGGGGTTACTGTGTAACCCCGCGTTATATCAGAAGAGCAGGACCAAGGACGTACCGGTACGTCCTTGGTCCTTAAGGGGTTAAGAATTGAAGTCCTCAGCCAGCGGGGGTTTAACCTGCAAAAGATAAAAAATAACAGCCAACAAGACGTGCAGCAATCATGTATATGTGCCCCCTTCCAGGTAGTATCATCAGCACAGTTTTGCTCACTCACTTATAACCCTTGTTACGCCGAGCGCTCCGGGTCCCCGCTCCTCCCCGGAGCGCTCGCTACACTCTCCTCACTGCAGCGCTCCGGTCAGATCCACTGACCCGGGGCGCTGCGATACCGCCTCCAGCCGGGATGCGATTCGCGATGCGGGTAGCGCCCGCTCGCGATGCGCACCCCGGCTCCCGTACCTGACTCGCTCTCCGTCGGTCCTGTCCCGGCGCGCGCGGCCCCGCTCCCTAGGGCGCGTGAGCGCCGGGTCTTTGCGATTTAAAGGGCCACTGCGCCGCTGATTGGCGCAGTGGTTCCAATTAGTCTGATCACCTGTGCACTTCCCTATATCACCTCACTTCCCCTGCACTTCCTTGCCGGATCTTGTTGCCATCGTGCCAGTGAAAGCGTTTTCCTTGTGTGTTCCTAGCCTGTGTTCCAGACCTCCTGCCGTTGCCCCTGACTACGATCCTTGCTGCCTGCCCCGACCTTCTGCTACGTCCGACCTTGCTTCTGTCTACTCCCTTGTACCGCGCCTATCTTCAGCAGCCAGAGAGGTTGAGCCGTTGCTAGTGGATACGACCTGGTCACTACCGCCGCAGCAAGACCATCCCGCTTTGCGGCGGGCTCTGGTGAATACCAGTAGTGACTTAGAACCGGTCCACTAGCACGGTCCACGCCAATCCCTCTCTGGCACAGAGGATCCACTACCTGCCAGCCGGCATCGTGACAGTAGATCCGGCCATGGATCCCGCTGAAGTTCCTCTGCCAGTTGTCGCTGACCTCACCACGGTGGTCGCCCAGCAGTCACAACAGATAGCGCAACAAGGCCAACAGCTGTCTCAACTGACCGTTATGCTACAGCAGTTACTACCACAGCTTCAGCAATCATCTCCTCCGCCAGCTCCTGCACCTCCTCCGCAGCGAGTGGCCGCTTCTGGTCTACGACTATCCTTGCCGGATAAATTTGATGGGGACTCTGAGTTTTGTCGTGGCTTTCTTTCCCAATGTTCCCTGCACTTGGAGATGATGTCGGACCAGTTTCCCACTGAAAGGTCTAAGGTGGCTTTCGTAGTCAGCCTTCTGTCTGGAAAAGCCCTGTCTTGGGCCACACCGCTCTGGGACCGCAATGACCCCGTCACTGCCTCTGTACACTCCTTCTTCTCGGAAATTCGAAGTGTCTTTGAGGAACCTGCCCGAGCCTCTTCTGCTGAGACTGCCCTGTTGAACCTGGTCCAGGGTAATTCTTCCGTTGGCGAGTATGCCGTACAATTCCGTACTCTTGCTTCAGAATTATCCTGGAATAATGAGGCCCTCTGCGCGACCTTTAAAAAAGGCCTATCCAGCAACATTAAAGATGTTCTGGCCGCACGAGAAATCCCTGCTAATCTACATGAACTCATTCACCTAGCCACTCGCATTGACATGCGTTTTTCCGAAAGGCGTCAGGAGCTCCGCCAGGATATGGACTCTGTTCGCACGAGGCGTTTCTTCTCCTCGGCTCCTCTCTCCTCTGGTCCCCTGCAATCTGTTCCTGTGCCTCCCGCCGTGGAGGCTATGCAGGTCGACCGGTCTCGCCTGACACCTCAAGAGAGGACACGACGCCGCATGGAGAATCTCTGCCTGTACTGTGCTAGTACCGAACACTTCCTGAAGGATTGTCCTATCCGTCCTCCCCGCCTGGAAAGACGTACGCTGACTCCGCACAAAAGTGAGACAGTCCTTGATGTCTACTCTGCTTCTCCACGTCTTACTGTGCCTGTGCGGATATCTGCCTCTGCCTTCTCCTTCTCTACTATGGCCTTCTTGGACTCCGGATCTGCAGGAAATTTTATTTTGGCCTCTCTCGTCAACAGGTTCAACATCCCGGTGACCAGTCTCGCCAGACCCCTCTACATCAATTGTGTAAACAATGAAAGATTGGACTGTACCATACGTTTCCGCACGGAGCCCCTTCTAATGTGCATCGGATCTCATCACGAGAGGATTGAACTTTTGGTCCTCCCCAATTGCACTTCTGAAATTCTCCTTGGACTTCCCTGGCTTCAACTTCATTCCCCAACCCTGGATTGGTCCACGGGGGAGATCAAGAGTTGGGGGCCCTCTTGTTCCAAGGACTGCCTAAAACCGGTTCCCAGTAACCCTTGCCGTGACTCTGTGGTTCCTCCTGTAACCGGTCTCCCTAAGGCCTATATGGACTTTGCGGATGTTTTTTGCAAAAAACAAGCTGAGACTCTACCTCCTCACAGGCCTTATGATTGTCCTATCGACCTCCTCCCGGGTACTACTCCACCCCGGGGCAGAATTTATCCTCTGTCCGCCCCAGAGACTCTTGCCATGTCTGAATACGTCCAGGAAAATTTAAAAAAGGGCTTTATCCGTAAATCCTCCTCTCCTGCCGGAGCCGGATTTTTCTTTGTGTCCAAAAAAGATGGCTCTCTACGTCCTTGCATTGACTACCGCGGTCTTAATAAAATCACGGTTAAGAACCGCTACCCCCTACCCCTCATCTCTGAACTCTTTGATCGCCTCCAAGGTGCCCACATCTTTACCAAACTGGACTTAAGAGGTGCTTATAATCTCATCCGCATCAGAGAGGGGGATGAATGGAAAACGGCATTTAACACCAGAGATGGACACTTTGAGTATCTGGTCATGCCCTTTGGCCTGTGCAACGCCCCTGCCGTCTTCCAAGACTTTGTTAATGAAATTTTTCGTGATCTCTTATACTCCTGTGTTGTTGTATATCTGGACGATATCCTGATTTTTTCTGCCAATCTAGAAGAACACCGCCAGCATGTCCGTATGGTTCTTCAGAGACTTTGTGACAATCAACTCTATGCCAAAATAGAGAAATGTCTGTTTGAATGCCAATCTCTTCCTTTCCTAGGATACTTGGTCTCTGGCCAGGGACTACAAATGGATCCAGACAAACTCTCTGCCGTCTTAGATTGGCCACGCCCCTCCGGACTCCGTGCTATCCAACGTTTTTTGGGGTTCGCCAATTATTACAGGCAATTTATTCCACATTTTTCTACCGTTGTGGCTCCTATCGTGGCTTTAACCAAAAAAAATGCCGATCCCAAGTCTTGGCCTCCTCAAGCGGAAGACGCCTTTAAACGGCTCAAGTCTGCCTTTTCTTCGGCTCCCGTGCTCTCCAGACCTGACCCATCTAAACCCTTCCTATTGGAGGTTGATGCCTCCTCAGTGGGAGCTGGAGCTGTCCTTCTACAAAAAAATTCTTCCGGGCATGCTGTTACTTGTGGTTTTTTTTCTAGGACCTTCTCTCCGGCGGAGAGGAACTACTCCATCGGGGATCGAGAGCTTCTAGCCATTAAATTAGCACTTGAGGAATGGAGGCATCTGCTGGAGGGATCAAGATTTCCAGTTATTATTTACACCGATCACAAGAACCTCTCCTACCTCCAGTCTGCCCAACGGCTGAATCCTCGCCAGGCCAGGTGGTCTCTGTTCTTTGCCCGATTTAATTTTGAAATTCACTTTCGGCCTGCCGATAAGAACATTAGGGCCGATGCTCTCTCTCGTTCCTCGGATGCTTCTGAAGTTGAACTCTCTCCGCAACACATCATTCCTCCTGACTGCCTGATTTCCACTTTTCCAGCCTCCATCAGGCAAACTCCTCCAGGAAAGACCTTTGTTTCTCCACGCCAACACCTCGGAATCCTCAAATGGGGTCACTCCTCCCATCTCGCAGGTCATGCGGGCATCAAGAAATCTGTGCAACTCATCTCTCGCTTCTATTGGTGGCCGACTCTGGAGACGGATGTTGTGGACTTTGTGCGAGCCTGCACTATCTGTGCCCGGGATAAGACTCCTCGCCAGAAGCCCGCTGGTTTTCTTCATCCTCTGCCTGTCCCCAAACAGCCTTGGTCTCTGATTGGTATGGATTTTATTACTGACTTACCCCCTTCTCGTGGCAACACTGTTATTTGGGTGGTCGTTGATCGATTCTCCAAAATGGCACATTTCATCCCTCTTCCTGGTCTTCCTTCAGCGCCTCAGTTGGCTAAACAATTTTTTGTACACATTTTTCGTCTTCACGGGTTGCCTACGCAGATCGTCTCGGATAGAGGCGTCCAATTCGTGTCTAAATTCTGGAGGGCTCTCTGTAAACAACTCAAGATTAAATTAAATTTTTCTTCTGCATATCATCCTCAATCCAATGGACAAGTAGAAAGAATTAACCAGGTCTTGGGTGATTATTTACGACATTTTGTTTCCTCCCGCCAGGATGACTGGGCAGATCTTCTACCATGGGCCGAATTCTCGTATAACTTCAGAGTCTCTGAATCTTCCTCCAAATCCCCATTTTTCGTGGTGTACGGCCGTCACCCTCTTCCCCCCCTCCCTACCCCCTTGCCCTCTGGTCTGCCCGCTGTGGATGAAATTTCTCGTGATCTTTCCATCATATGGAGAGAGACCCAAAATTCTCTCTTACAGGCTTCATCACGCATGAAGAAGTTCGCGGATAAGAAAAGAAGAGCTCCTCCCATTTTTTCCCCTGGAGACAAGGTATGGCTCTCCGCTAAATATGTCCGCTTCCGTGTCCCTAGCTACAAGTTGGGACCACGCTATCTTGGCCCTTTCAAAATTTTGTGCCAGATTAATCCTGTCTCTTACAAACTTCTTCTTCCTCCTTCTCTTCGTATTCCTAATGCCTTTCACGTTTCTCTTCTTAAACCACTTATCATCAACCGTTTCTCTCCCAAATCTGTTCCTCCCACTCCTGTTTCCGGCTCCTCGGACATCTTCTCCGTCAAAGAGATTCTGGCATCCAAAAAGGTCAGAGGGAAAACCTTTTTTTTAGTGGATTGGGAGGGTTGTGGTCCAGAAGAGAGATCCTGGGAACCTGAGGACAATATCCTAGACAAAAGTCTGCTCCTCAGGTTCTCAGGCTCTAAGAAGAGGGGGAGACCCAAGGGGGGGGGGGGTACTGTTACGCCGAGCGCTCCGGGTCCCCGCTCCTCCCCGGAGCGCTCGCTACACTCTCCTCACAGCAGCGCTCCGGTCAGATCCACTGACCCGGGGCGCTGCGATACCGCCTCCAGCCGGGATGCGATTCGCGATGCGGGTAGCGCCCGCTCGCGATGCGCACCCCGGCTCCCGTACCTGACTCGCTCTCCGTCGGTCCTGTCCCGGCGCGCGCGGCCCAGCTCCCTAGGGCGCGCGCGCGCCGGGTCTTTGCGATTTAAAGGGCCACTGCGCCGCTGATTGGCGCAGTGGTTCCAATTAGTATGATCACCTGTGCACTTCCCTATATCACCTCACTTCCCCTGCACTTCCTTGCCGGATCTTGTTGCCATCGTGCCAGTGAAAGCGTTTTCCTTGTGTGTTCCTAGCCTGTGTTCCAGACCTCCTGCCGTTGCCCCTGACTACGATCCTTGCTGCCTGCCCCGACCTTCTGCTACGTCCGACCTTGCTTCTGTCTACTCCCTTGTACCGCGCCTATCTTCAGCAGCCAGAGAGGTTGAGCCGTTGCTAGTGGATACGACCTGGTCACTACCGCCGCAGCAAGACCATCCCGCTTTGCGGCGGGCTCTGGTGAATACCAGTAGTGACTTAGAACCGGTCCACTAGCACGGTCCACGCCAATCCCTCTCTGGCCACAGAGGATCCACTACCTGCCAGCCGGCATCGTGACAACCCTCCAGCTGGTATCCCTGCAAAACAAAAACCATATCCCTTCTCAGTATTCAAATCCTCGGGGAAGTTCCTGCAGAGAAACAAACAATCTCAAAACCAAAGTTACTTACAGTTCTGAGTCTTCATATAAAATATGTCGGCAGCGCGCACTCTCGCAGTGGCGAAGAGACCGGCTGACTTCCAGCCCAGCGCGCTGCCGGGGAAGACGGCGTCTGACGTCTTATGCAGCGGGACCGCTACATAACGTCCGATGCGCCCGCCCTGCTTCCCTAGGCGACGCGTCCCTGGGCGGTGCATAGTAACCAGCACACGCCGGGCGTGTATTAACTATTAGCGGTCCATGCAGAAGGTCAGTAGATACATTAGTCTGGTCAATTAGATATGTTTATTGGCTTCTATGTATTATTATGGAGAAACTGATAGGTCTAACAGTCAAAGTACTTATTATGCAACATTTAAGTTGAAATCAAGGAAAATACAAATGCTGCCCGCAGAGAATTTAAATAGGCGACAGAAACGCGTTGGGTGAACTAGTCACCAGTAATGGATGACTAAGGGAGTAATTCCTATTATTTGAGTTGTAACTATCATACTCAAATAAAAGAAGGGGAGGTGCTTATGTCTCAGCAATATAGCACTCCCTTGATATATCTTAACAGCTCTCTTTTCCTTATTTTGGTACTTTCTGACATAATACAAGCACAATATTCACATATATGTTGCTTTTATTAATTTTAAGAATGGAAATAAAAGGTAATTTTTAGGCACCTCTTTCACTGGTAATGGTCAGCTGGTGATTATATTGTATTTCTTTTCTGTCTGACCACAGTGCTCTCTGCTGACATCGCTGTCCGTGTCAGGAACTGTCCAGAGCAGTTCCTGAAATAGACAGATATGTCAGCAGAGAGCATTGTGATCAGACAGAAAAGAAATTTAAAAAGAAAATAACTTCCTGTAGAGCATACAGCAGCTGATATGTTCTGGAAGGATTAAGATTTTTAAATAGAATTAATTTACAAATCTGTTTGCTTTTCTTGCACCTGTTGATTTAAAAAAAAAATGTTTTCCACCGGAGTATCCCTTTAATGATGCATACTTTATGAACAATGCACCCTAATATGTAATTGCATTAAAGGTGAAATTGCACCTTATAATCCTACGTTTGTATAGGTGTGCATTTCTTGAACTTGTGATTCTAGTGAGTTGTATAAAATTCCAGATGTTTACCGGTACTGTTTCTAATTGTAATACCTTTAAGATAGACCTTGATACCTTGTTGGTGTGTGGTTTAGTATATTACACTGGTTTGGGTAATTTATTTGTTCTATAGGTGTTGTGGGAGATGTAGCTCCATGGAAAGAGTTAAAGGGGTACTCCGGTGAAAAACTTTTTTTTTTTTTTTTTTTAAATCAACTGGTGCCAGAAAGTTAAACAGATTTGTAAATTATCAGAAGGCAATGAAGGAATAGAATGAATCGGCAACTCACCAGTCTTCTCTTTAGAAAAGGTTCCCTCTCCCTAATTGCATTTCATGCTGTGAGTATGTTTGAATAAAGGAACCTTTTCTAAAGAGAAGACTGGTGAGTTGCCGATTCATTCTATTCCTTCATTGCCTTCTGAAGATTTGAACTTTTGCCTAGTATCAGAGCACCACCACATCTCTATTTATACTTCTCCGTATAAGCGTCATACATAACTGTCCGTCAGAGCCTATAATAGCAGTGCCGAATATCACTTCTTAGATTTGTAAATTACTTCCATTACTTCTAAAAAATCTTAATCCTTCCTGTACTTATTAGCTGCTGAATACTACAGCGGAAATTCTTTTCTTTTTGAAACACAGAACTGTCTGCTGACATCACAAGCACAGTGCTCTCTGCTGACATCTCTGTCCATTTTATGAACTGTCCAGAATAGCATATGTTTGCTATGGGGATTTCCTTTTACCCTGGACAGTTCCTAAAATGGACAGAGATGTCAGCAGAGAGCACTGTGCTCATGATGTCAGCAGACACCTCTGTGTTTCAAACGGAAAAGTATTACCACTATAGTATTCAGCAGCTAATAAGTGCAGGAAGGATTAAGATTTTTTAATAGAAGTAATTTACAAATCTGTTTAACTTTATGGCACCAGTTGATTAAAAAAAACAAAAAAAGGTTTTCACCGGAGTACCCCTTTAAGTAGCTGTAAAATAGCAGTCAGAGACATTGACACAAGTAACTTTCAAACAGGGCTGTTCCTGCCTTTATTTTTCAATGAAAAAACATATACAACCACTCTAACAATACCAATCTCATATCTGTTTTACTACCAGCCACCCAACACAACAGTCAGCCAATGTGTTACTCACACAGGTCACAAAGTCTCCTTTCTGTGGCTGCAATTGTCTGAATTAAAATTCTCATCAGTGCTGCAGGTTTCTCACAGCCTCACTTGCAGACTGACTCTAACCTAGTTTTAAAACGCAGTGACGAGCTGTCTTCAGCGCATGTGCTGATCTGGGATAGTCTGAAAACCTGGAGTGGCCCAGGAAAGGGATAAATGGCCCTCTACCAAACGTGCCATTCATCCCATAAAAATCCAGCCCTAACAACAGGATTTATTAAGGTCCCTAGCAAGTTAAAGGGGTATTCCAGGAAAAAACTTTTTTTTTTTTTTTTTTTTATATCAACGGGCTCCAGAAAGTTAAACAGATTTGTAAAGTGCTTCTATTACAAAATCTTAATCCTTTCAATAATTATAAGCTCCTGAAGTTGAGTTGTTGTTTTCTGTCTGGCAACAGTTCTCTCTGCTGACATCTCTGCTTGTCTCGGGAACTGCACAGAGTTGAAGAGGTTTGCTAAGAGGTTTTCTAAATGGCGATTCCCAAGACATGTGTCATCAGAGAGCACTTAGACAAAGAACAACTCAACTTCAGCAGCTCATAAGTACTGAAAGGATTAAGATTTTTTAATAGAAGTAATTTACAAATCTGTTTAACTTTGGAGCCAGTTGATATATATAAAAAAAGTTTTTTCCTGGATAACCCCTTTAAGTAGACAAAAGGGATGAAATGCAAACTGCTTCTATGAGTTGAAGATATTTTTATGTACATTAGAATAAGTGTTCATACATCAAGGCTATAGATTACCATTGTAAGTTTACTTTGTAAGATTCTTGTGGGGCAGTTTTTGCACTTTTGTGTGCAGAGGCCTAATGCACGCTCACAGGACATTATATTGCTATATATAAACTGAACCACATGAGCATGAAGGAACCTAAAGACCTGCTATAGTTTTTATCAAAAACTAAAGACAAATAGCAATATCTATCTATCTATCTATATATACATATGAGAAATAATAACCATGTGTACCATTGTAACTACTTAGCTAAGATTGTTGGAAAAAAACAGATTTTGGATGTTTGCCAACAATAAACAGCAAAGGCATACAGTGCTATTAAGAAGACGCACAGTGCTTAAGTGCTATATGGAGACAATCTTGTGTGTTCTTTTTATATCTAGTGGAAGTAAATAGCTGCTGTTAGAGAATTAGAATTTAATGTCATTATAATGAGGCACATTGGGATTAATAAAATCAAAGAATAGTACAATGTTGGCTCTATCAAAATGAAGGTTAGACCAATAGAGTTGTTAAAGGTTTGGGGAAGGTAGAGGAATTCTATAAAAGTACATTTACTGAAGTTGGTACTATGTTTAACCCCTTAAGGACCAAGCCCATTTTAACCTTAAGGACCTGGCCAATTTTGTTTTTGCGTTTTTGTTTTTTCCCCCTTGCCTTCTAAAATCCATAACTCTTTTATATTTCCATCTACAGACCCATATAAGGGCTTGTTTTTTGCATGACCAATTGTAATTGAAACCTCTGATTTTACCATAAATTTACGACGAACCCCAAAAAATTATTTTTTAGGGAGGAAATTTAAAGGGTACCTCTCATCAAATAAACTTTTGATATATTTTAGATTAATGAATGTTGAATAACTTTCCAATAGCATGTTAATGAAAAATATGCTTCTTTCTATTGTATTTTTCCCGATCAGTCCTGTCAGCAAGCATTTCTGACTCATGCTGGAGTCCTAAACACTCAGAGCTGCCAGCCTGCTTTGTTCACAGCCAAACAGGCTGTGAACAAAGCAGGCTGGCAGCTCTGAGTGTTCTCCTTTGTGAACAAAGCAGACTGGCAGCTCGTAGTGTTTAGGACTCCAGCATGAGTCTGAAATGCTTGCTGCCAGGACTGGTAGGGAGACCCCTAGTGGTCATTTCTTCAAAGTGGAAAATTAAATAGAAAGAAGCATATTTTTTAATAACATGCAATTGTGAAGTTATTCTGCATACATTAATCTATAATATATCAAAAGTTTTTGTACACTTTACGGTAAAATTGACATGTGTTCTTTATTCTATGGGTCAATATGATGAAAATGAAACCCATGGCTAGATACATTTATATTTTTGTACCACTTAAAAAAAATCTCAAACTTTTTGTACAAAATCAGTAATCTAAAATAGCCCTATTTTGACCACCTATAACTTTTTCATTTTTCTGTATATAGTGCTCATTTTTTGCGCCGTCATCTGTACTTTTAATCAATACCACATCTGCATATATAAAACTTTTAGATAATTTTTTATAAAAATTTTTTTGGGAAATAAAATGTGACTAAAAAGCTGTATTTTTGGACTTTTTAAATTTTTTTACGTTTACGCTGTTCACTGTACGGGATCATTAACATTATATTTTGATAGTTTGGACATTTACGCATGCGGCGATACCAAATATGTTTATTAAAAAAATGTTTACGCTTTTAGGGGGTAAAATGGGAAAAACTGACAATTTTCCTTTTTATTGGGGGAGGGGATTTTTCACCTTTTTTACTTTTTATTTTTAAAATTTTCTACTTTTTTTTTACTTTTTATGTCCCCATAGGGGACTATCTATAGCAATAGTTTGATTGCTAATACTGTTCAGTGCTATGCATAGGGCATAGCACTGATCAGTATTATCGGTGATCTTCTGCTCGATCTCAAACCAGAGCAGGAGACGCCGGGAGACGGACGGAGGCAGGTGAGGAGACCTCCGTCCGCCATTACAGATGATCGGATCCCCGCGGCAGCGCTGCGGGCGATCTGATAATCTATTTTAACATGCGCACTGCCGCAGATGCCGTAATCTGTACTGATCACGGCATCTGAGGGGTTAATGGCGGACATCTGCGCAATTGCGGATGTCGGCCATTACCGGCGGGTCCCCGGCTGCTGCTAGCAGCCAGAACCTGCCGTGTATTACGCGAGCACTGCTCCGTAGCAGCAGCCCTGCAGAGAATGTTGGGTACTGCACGGAGATCGCGGGGGTCCCAGCGGCGGGCCCCCGGCGATCAGACATCTTATACCGTATCCAAAGGATAAGGGATAAGATGTCTATGGCTGGAATACCCCTTTAACTGCCCATCTCATATAAACAGTTGTTATAGAGAAGAGCGAATTGAAGCTGACAAATCCAAATTTGTTATGAATTTCATGAAAAATTCGATTTGCAACTAATGTGAATATCGCCGCGATTCATAAAGCTCCATTTAGTGCGGTCCAGGCTCCAGGGCATCTAAAATGCCAGATCCACATGTGAGGACATGGGGCAAGGAACTCTGGTAAGGCGGGATGACCCTGAATCACATGCATGATGCAGCCTAACAGCAGCCAGTCATTCCACCAACAATCCATCGGCAAAGCCATGTGCAAGAGACAACAGTTTGCTCCCACTCATCCAATGGCGCAGAAGCTCAATGTGCTCCTGTCTAAGTTGCTGGTGCTGCAGTCCCTCCCTTTTCAAGTGGTGGACTCTGCATCTTTCAGAGAACTGATGGCTTGTGCCGAGCCGAGGTGGAGAGTGCCAAGCCGTCATTTCTTTGCAAAGAAGGCAGTACCAGCCCTGCACAATTTTGTGGAACAGAAGGTGGGCCAGTCCTTGAGCCTGTCGGTGTGTACCAAAGTCGGTGTGTACATACGGTCTGTGAACGCACCTCCCTGTTCATGACTGCCGCCAGCGGGGCTGGGAGTCGCATCGCGGGACGTGCCCGCATGTGGGTCCCAGCCCGTCACTCACCTCTGTCCCCGGCCTCTGTTCCTCAGCTCCAGCGCACGTGCCCCCTCCTCCTAGGGCGCGCGTGCGCCGGAGCTTTAAAATTTAAAGGCCAGTGCGCCGTAATTAGTTTGACACCTGTACCTCTGTTATAAGTTCCAGCTCCTCCCTATTGCCCTTGCCATATCTTTGTTTGCCTTAGCGCCTTAGAGAAAGCAGTATTTCATGTTCCTAGCCGTGTACCAGACCTTGCATTCTGTGACCTGACCGTGTTCCTAGCCGCCTGCATATTGACGTTCTGCTACCCTACTGACTACGCTCCTGTGCCCAGACCTCTTGCTAGCCTGTCTATTTCCTTCTGTGCCACGCTTCACCTCAGTCGCCTGTGTGGTCGAGCCATGCCAGGGGTAGCGTCCTGGGTGCCGCCTGCTGCAGCAAGTCCATCCCGCTTTGCGGTGGGCTCTGGTGAAAACCAGCGGCACCTTAGACTCCGCTCCCTGGCATGGCCCGCTTCATCTGCCACACATGTCCAGCGGATCCACTACATCTCCTGCTCCAGACCACCGTGGTATTTGAGATCTACTACCTCCTGATTTCCAGTCAACTGCGGTGAGTCTTGCTTGCGTAGTGACAGCTGAATTGTCACCATTCAGCAGCGGGATGACTTCTGGCTCTCCACCTTATCGGATCCTCGCTACCGCCACAAAATAGGGGCCTTTTTTTACACCCACTGAGAGGAAGGACAAACTGACCTACTACAGAGGCATCCTATGTAGTCAGTTGGCCGATGCCTATCGGGGCCATCATCCATCTTCTTGCAGGTCTGAATCGGGGGGGCACCTGCACTCATATTCCATTGCCATGGCTGCTGGGGAGGGGTGGCAGGAGCAGTACCAGCACCATCAGCAGCAGCCTAAGTCTACAGTCACTGATGAGTACCTTTCTTCACCCGCATAGTGAAGCAACTCATCAGCAGCAGGTAGACCTGGAGCAGAACCTGAACCAGCAAGTGATGGCATACCTTGACATGCCCATGCCAACACACCTTGAAGATCTGCTGGACTTCTGGGCAGCCAAACTTGATTTGTGGCCGCAACTAGCAGAGTTTGCACTGGAAAAGCTGTCCTGCCCGGCCAGTAGTGTGCCATCAGAGTGGGTGTTTAGCGCGGCAGGGCCATAGTCACCAAAAGGAGAACTCGTCTGTCCACGAAAAATGTGGAGAGACAGACCTTTGTGAAGATGAATCAGGCATGTATCAGCCAGGATTTCCACCCACCAATGCCTGATGCATAAGAGTAGATTGACCATGTTGCCACACCAACACTTCACAAATATGGATAGTGCCAAACAGAGTTAAGGTGCTGCTCCCCAGTTACAAAAATTCCTTACAAACAGACCTTACAAACAGACCTTTTTTCACCCACCTTCTTCACCGGGTACTGGTATTGCCACCCACCGCACCACTCTATCACCGGGTCACATTCAGGACTCCTGATGCTGCTGCTGCCACCTCCAGGCTGTTCTATTGAGCCACTATATGGGCTCCTCATGTTTCAGCCGCCTCCAGACTGTGCCATTCAGCCACTATATGGTCTCCACATGCTTCAGCCACTTCCAGGCTGTGCCATTCAGACACTATATGGCCTCCTCATGCTTCAGCCAACTCCATGCTATGCCATTCAGCCACTATATGGTCTCCTCATGCTTCAGCCACCTCCGGCCTGTGCCATTGAGCCACTATATGGTCTCCTCATGCAGCCACAAACTCCAGGCTGTGAAATTCAACCACTATATGGTCTCCTCATGCTGCCACAAACTCCAGGCTCTGCCGTTCAGCCACTATATGGTTTACTGATGCCGCTGGGCCTGGGATATTACCTAAAAATACTTTATGGTAGCACTAGCACTAGCTTAAAATTCATCTTTTAATCAGGGATTGTGAAGCCCTATTGTCTACTTATGCTGCCGCCAGCTCCAAGCTGTGTCATTGTGCCGCCATATGGTCTCCCTATGCTGTTGGCACCTTAAATTCAACTTTTAAAATTTTGATTTATCTAAAATCTTCAATTTAAAATTTCAAAAAATATCTTTAATCTTCTCTATTGTGAGGCCCTATGGTCTTGTCAGGCTGTTGCCACTTCCAGATTGGGTCATTCTGCCACTATATAGTCTCCTCGTGCTGCCGAAAATTTCAGGCTGTGTCATTCTTCCAGATTATGTTCTCCTCATGCTGCTGCCACCTCTAGGCTCTGTCATTGTGCCGCCATGTGACTCCTTGTTAGATTGGGTTTTTTGGTCATACAGTATTAGTTCAAAGTAAACACCGGGACATAAATCTTAAATTTCAATTTCAAAAAATAGATGTAATCTTTTCAAGACTGAGGCCATATGGTCGTCTTCATCATATTATCTGTGGAATTATCACAAAAATCCAATGGAACGGCTTGGAGCGATAACAATGAACCATAACTGATTAAATGAAACATTAGCACTTTCATAGTCAGGGGGGTGCTGAGAGGCAGGGGCTGGAACTGGTGGTATCTCGCTTGGTGGAGGACCGCCAGCTCGATGCTCACCAGACTGGGTACTCAAAATGTTTTAATGAATTCAAATTAAATTAAAATTACATTAAAAAAATCTCTGTATTCTCCTCAATTTTGACACCATATGGTCTCCCTGTTGCCACATTGACGCTCTGCAGCAATGATTCTAATAGGAATGACTGTAATCTGCATGTCATACTGAATAACAGTATTATTTCACTGACACAGCACACTCCATATGCGTGTTAGGACAAGGCAATGTGCTCTACATCCCTATTGAGGCTCTCTGTAGGCCAGAAATAGCCATTTTTAATAGCGATTTGCAGCGAATAAAATTCGTTCCGAAACTAATTTTTCTGAAGATGTTTGCTCTTCCCTAGTTATAGAGCTTTATCATAAAAAAAATGTGCATCAAGTGAGGTATTCATGCCAAAAGTCAGTAACAGCTTTTATTCCTTCCTGTCACAGGACATATGCATATATCCTCGTAGCTGACATGTTCCTGCAAATGGACATATGCATACATCCTGCTATTCTCCTGCACTGCCATGCAGGGAGCAGGAGATTCCTGCCTCAGTTGCTCCAATAACCCCATAGATCAGTCCAGATTACAGCATCTATAGGATTGACGGGGAGGGGGCTCCCCCTGTTCCCCAATGGTGACCCTGCAATGCGATTGTGGGGTCCCGTTGGTTGCCATGGCAGCAGGAGCCCAGTCATAGGCTGGATCGCACAGTCTGTATTTCAGTGTAATAGGTGAAAGAATCCCGGCACTCACGATAGATGCTTAATCACCTCGAGTGTTTATTCACACATTAGGCAGAGATGTAGCAAAATAGCGACTCACAGGATGCGTTTCGGCCAACGGGTGGCCTTCATCAACTGATCTACCTGAACAATGAGAACAGGTGTACTTAAATAGAGGAAGCCATTCCCTTTCGGGTGACAGGTGAAAACATCTGTCAAAGACCAGAAGGTAACTTCATCTTACAATGATATAGTAAAAAAGCAAAACACCAACAGACCATCACATAAAGAACATAGATAATGGAGAAAATGAACAGAGCATGAAAAATATGTCAGGATATACGACCTGTACTGAGGCTATATAGAAATTCATGAGGAATCATTCTGACCGTGCTATAAACTTGCAGAGGTAGGTGAGCATAAATCTCAGTGGTGTATCTAAAAGAAGAGGTTAAAACGTGAAAATCAGTATGTACATGTTCACAAAATCTGGCTTAATTCGTAGTCCCTGTTGAGACCCCTGGGTTCTATGGTTTTCAAGCGGTTAATCCAGAATGCTTCTTTTTTAAGGAGCTGTTTTTTTATATTAAGTCCCCTGCGTGGTTTCTGTATATCATGGGTGTCAAACCCACAATGAATATTTTTGCGGCCCAAGCAGAGCCGGTGCTTGCCCTGTAGTGGCGGATCCCCCCATCACTATTAAAGACATCCCTGTGTCCCGAAAGATGTTTTCGGGACACAGGGATACCCCTGTCAACTCTCAGCAGCCCCGCGTTAAGTTAAAAAACGCAGGGGCCGCGGGGAGATGTCACTGGGAATGGTAAATTGTAACTCACTCCTGATACTGTTCATAAAGTCTATGAACTCATCTAGACTCGAACGTGGCCCCTCCCACATGCAAGAAATATAATCCAATTATCTTTTCCAACATGTCACATGTCTGTGGTATAGTTCATTAGTATAGATGTGGGTCTCTTCAAAGTGTGCCATGTATGCATTTGTGTAAGGAGGGACCACGTTCGCCCCCCATTGCCGAGCTGTAAATAAAAGTTTTCTCCATACATGAAATAGTTTTCAAACAGGACTAGTCTGAGTAGTCCCATCAAAAACTCTTTTTGTTTGTCACTGTATGCACTATTATTGAGTAACCATTCTGTGCACTTCATACCTCCATCATGTTTAATCGACGTGTAAAGGCTTACAACATCAATAGTGACAAGCCATGTGTCCCCGGAAATATTGTGTATGTCATTCAAGATGCTAAGGAAGTGTGAAGTGTCCAGCAGGAATGCCTCTGTATTTTTGACTAATGGGGTCAAACATTTTTCAAGTGTCACTGATAGTAGTAAGAGTATGGAATCCACTGAGGCCACATTAGGTCTACCTGGAGGATTAATCAGATATTTATGACCCTTGGGGAGTATGTAAAAAACTGCTGTTATAGGAAAATCATTATTCAGAAAGGTGTGCATCTTTGTGTCAATCGCCTCCTGTTCTAGGGATGCATTAAGAAAGGAGACCACCTTTTGCCTGATCTCAAGTAAGGGGTCCCTGGTCAACTTCTTATAGGTAGTAGTGTCAGATAGTTGTCTCTCGATTTTCCGTTTGTACATAGAGGTATCCATCACCACCAGTGAGCCCCCCTTATCAGCAGGTTTAATTGTGATATTTTTGTCACTTGACAGTAGCTTCAAAGTCGAGGATTCACTGGTGGTGAGGTTCCAAAATACATTAAAATGTCCCTGTTTTATTTCCTTTCCCAGAGACTCAACTTAATTTTTGACCAAGTGTATGAATGTCTCTACCAGATGGTTAGACCTAGGGGGGTTAAATTTGCTTTTAAGTCTCAGACCCACTGAGTCCAAGGTAATAGTATCAGATATAGCATTGCCATTATTACTCTCAATACTTTCATTGACTATAAGAGGAGGAACAATCTCTTTCTCAGGGGTCTCCGATAATGGCGGCCCGCTCTCCTCCTTGGTCTCTGCGGCGTCCTCGCATCTGTCTCGGAAAAGGGGGACGGTCTTGACATCGTGACATTGATTGCTCGCTGCCGGGACTTGACGGAGAGTAGGGTCTACTGGTGTATCTTACATTGCCGTGGCGCTGTTGAGAGGATGTATCCCACCATCGGTAGACCCGGTTATTGAGGTAATCTTTCGTGTCACAAAGAAATGTCTTCCTTTTCCTAATTTCACTATCCTCTCGGTACATCTTAAGTTGTTCTTCTAGGGTTGTTTTTAGAGAAGCAAAGTCCTCTGACTTTAGGGAGTCACGTAGTTGCGTTTCAATAGTTGTGATCTCTACTTGTAGGGAGTTGATAGCTTTTTGTAGCCTCTCCATCGTTAAGAGAATGATATCACGTGAACATTTATTGATTATCTTTTCAAAATCATTGTATTTCAGTGTAATACTTCCAGTTATGCTGTGCTGCAGTACAGATATACCTCAGCATAGTATAACAAGAAAAAAGTATAACAATAAAATAAATACCCCTTTTCTCATAAAGCCCTGCATACTCACCAGAATAGAAAACACCACAAAACCTATACATAATAGGCTTTGCCATGTTCATAATGACATATGAAAAAGATAATGTTATTTATTCCGCGCGGCGAACTCCGTAAATAAACAACAAAAAAAAGAAGTATAACTAATTTTTGTCCAAAACATGGACATAGCATAGCAAAAGGTAACATGGACATAGCATAGCATAGCAAAAGGTAGCATGTATTGCAAAAATGATACCAATAATAAGTACAGCTCGCCACGCAAAAATAAAGCCCTCGCACAATGGCTTCAGATGAAAATTAAAAAAGTTAAAATAAAAAACATTAAAAGTTAAAATAAAGGTTATGTTGTGAAAAGGAAAAATATAAATTGGTATCATAGTGACCCACAGAATAAAGATAGCATAATTTTTACTGCACAGTGATCACACTGAAAAGTGAAAAAAGAAATTAAATAAATAAATTTTTTTTACAGTATTTTGGAAAAAAAATTTCATGTATCAACAAAGATTTAACACTAATATAAAGTACAATATGTCACAAAAAAACATCTCGGAATCGCTTCGCTCAGTAAAAGCATGTCAAAGTTATTACCACTTGGGCTTGATCTTTAAAGGGGTACTCCGGCCCTAATACAGCTTATCCCCTATCCAAAGGATAGGGGATAAGATGTCTGATCGTGGGGGTCCTGCCCCTGGGGACCCCCGCAATCTGTCATTCAGCACCCACCTTTGCGAGCTCTCCTGCAGCTCTGGAGGCTCGGAGTGTGCAGCATGACGACCACGGGCAGGAGTATCGTGACGTCACGACTCCTCCCTCATGTGACATCAGGTAGGTATATAAGTCAGAGACCCCGCATCGGTCTCCTGTTCACCCGCACTATTATACGGTGTATCAGGTTTAGTGTGGGTGAACGGGTCTATTTTCCTATAACACCTTGAGGGGCATTCCTGTAAGCCTCCCCTTCTATGATGCATTGTAAGCAAAGACACAGCACATATGATGGTGTTCAGGGGGAAAAAGATGGCTCCCTTTTTATTGCACCTATAGATATTACATGCAATGTTTCAGCCTGGTGGCTTTTCTCAAGCATCATCTGTGCTTTCTCTTTGCTTACAATGGAGTATGCTTGATCCAGCACTGGCACGCTGGTTGGACTCTGTTTTGTTGGGTTTCTCAAGTGCTGACTCCACTTTGGATTCCCCTTCTATGATGCATGCTCAGGAGCAGAGTGCGCGTCATAGCTGGGTGGTCCTGGTGGCTATTAGCATCCCGGCTGCTTAGCAGTGCTGATCTGGACCACCACAGTGTCCAGATCAGCTGAGAGAATGGCAGGAGGGCCCTTACCTGCCTTCTCGCAGTTCGATCAGTGCTCCAATGCTCCAGTCAGACATGGCAGGCTGGAGCAATGGAGCACCGATAACACTAATCATGCTCTATGGAGTAACATTGAACAGTATATGCAATCAGAAGATTGCATGTAATGGTTCCCTATGGGGACTAAAATATAATAAAAGAAAAAAGTTAATAAATGTGAATTAACCCCTTTCCTAAGAAAAGTTTAAATCCCCCCTACCTTTTCCCATTTGAAAACAACACAAAAACTAAATATAAACACACAGTGGGGCAAAAAAGTATTTAGTCAGCCACCAATTGTGCAAGTTCTCCCACTTAAAAAGATTAGAGAGGCCTGTAATTTTTGTCATAGGTATACCTCAACTATGAGAGACATAATGAGAGAAAAAATCCATAAAAGAATTTATTTGCAAATTATGGTGGAAAATAAGTATTTGGTCACCTACAGACAAGCAAGATTTCTGGCTCTTACAGACCTGTAACTTCTTCTTTAAGAGTCTCCTCTGTCCTCCACTCGTTACCTGTATTAATGGCACCTGTTTGAACTTGTTATCAGTATAAAAGACACCTGTTCACAACCTTAAACAGTCACACTCCAAACTCCCCTATGGCCAAGACCAAAGAGCTGTCGAAGGACACCAGAAACAAAATGTTAGCCCTGCACCAGGCTGGGAAGACTGGATCTGCAATAGGTGTGAAGAAATCAACTGTGGGAACAATTATTAGAAAATGGAGGACATACAAGACCACTGATAATCTCCCTTGATCTGGGGCTCCATGATAATCTCCCTCGATCTGGGGACCACACACCGTGGTGTCAAAATTATCACAAGAACGGTGAGCAAAAATCCCAGAACCACACAGGGGACCTAGTGAATGACCAGCAGAGAGCTGGTACCAAAATAACAAAGGCTACCCTCAGTAACACACTACGCTGCCAGAGGCTCAAATCATGCAGTGCCAGACGTGTCCCCCTGCTTAAAGGGGTACTCCGCCCCCAGACATCTTATCCCCTATCCAAAGGATTGGGGATAAGATGTCAGATTGCCGCGGTCCCGCTGCTGGGGAGCCCCGGGATCCCCGCTGCGGCACCGCGCTATTATTACTGCACAGAGCGAGTTCGCTCTGTGTGTAATGACGGGCGATAGAGGGGACGGAGCAGCGTGATGTCATGGCTCCACCCCTCGTGACATCACGGCCCGTCCCCTTAATGCAAGTCTATGGCAGGGGGCGTGACGACCACCACGCCCCTCCCATAGACATGTATTGAGGGGGGCGTGGTGTGATGTCACGAGGGGCGGAGCCGTGACGTAACGATGCTCCGGCCCCTGTATTGCCCGTCATTGCGTGCAGAGCGAACTCGCTCTGTACAGTAATGATAGCGTGGATCCCGGGGCTCCCCAGCAGTGGGACCGCGGCGATCTGACATCTTATCCCCTATCCTTTGGATAGGGGATAAGATGTCTGTGGGCGGAGTACCCCTTTAAGCCAGTACATGTCCGGGCCCATCTGAAGTTTGCTGGAGAGCATTTGGATGATCCAGAAGAGTATTGGGAGAATGTCATATGGTCATATGAACTTTAAAACTCAACTCGTGTTTGGAGGAGAAAGAATGCTGAGTTGCATCCAAAGAACACCATACCTACTGTAGAGCATGGGGGGTGGAAACATCATGCTTTGGGGCTGTTTTTCTGCTAAGGGACCAGGGCGACTGATCCGTGTAAAGGAAAGAATGAATGGGGCCATGTATCATGAGATTTTGAGTGAAAACCTCCTTCCATAAGCAAGGACATTGAAGATGAAACGTGGCTGGGTCTTTCAGCATGAATTGCGCAGCCAATAAAAAAAATATTATTTATGGTCGGAAATTGAAAAGAAAACCTCTGTTTTGCTAATTTTAGGGAGATTTGTTTTTACGCAGTGCACTTTAAAGGGGTACTCCGACCCTAAGACATCTTATTCTCTATCCAAAGGATTGGGGATAAGATGTCTTACCGCAGGGGTTCCGCCGCTGGGGACCCCCGCAATCTTGCATTCGGCACCCACCTCTTTGAGCTGCAAGCCGCGCTGCCAGCTCACAAACTGTTGGGTGCCGACCACGGGGCCGGAGTATTGTGACATTACGACTCCACCCCCATGTGAAGTCCCGCCCCACTATGCAGGTCTATGGAAGGGGGCGTGGTGGCCATCACGCCCCCTCCCATAGACCTGCATAGCGGGGGGGCGGGGCGTGACATCACACGGGGGCGGAGCTCGAAGAGGTGGGTGTCAAATGCAAAATTGGGGAGCTCCTCAGCGGCGGGACCCCCGCGGTCAGACATCTTATCCCCTATCCTTTGGATAGGGTATAAGATGTCTTAGGGTCGGAGTACCCCTTTAAGGTAAAATTGACACATTAGCTCAGATTTATTAAACTTTGTGAAAGGAAAATTGAGTGATTTTTCCACAACAACCAATCACAACTCAGCTAATGGGCGCTGGTTAAGTGAAAGCTGAGCTGTGATTGGTTGCTGTTGGAAAATGCCTCCACTTTTACTCTCACAAAGTTTGATAAATGTGGGCCATTATGTTTATTTTGTGAATCAATATGATTAAAATGATACCCATGATTACATGCTTTTCTATTATTGTACTTTTAAACGGAGTCAGACTTTTTTAACAAAATATGTATTTTAAAAATGTCCCTATTCTGACGCTTTGTACCTTTCTTATTTTTCTGTATACAGAGATGTATAAGGGCTCATTTTCTGCACCATGATCTGTGGTTTTTATTGGTACCACTTTTGCATATACAGTATGTGAGTTTGATAAATCTTTTTTCTTTTTTTCAGGGATGTGAAGTAACCAGAAATCAGCAATTATGTTTTTCTTTTATTTTTTTACATTTATGCCGTTCACCGTATGGGATACATGGAGGGAGCGTGCCGGCCTCCACTCCATGCAAGGTTCGTCATGCCCCTTCCAGCAGACTGCCGGGGCCCGTTCAGGAGATGGCGGGGGTCCCAGCAGACCCCCAGTTATATATAACTTATAACCTATCCTTTATCTTTCACTGCACTGCTCCTTTAATAGTTCAGATAATTTTTTTTACACAAACAACTTGCTGTTCATTACCATGTTCTCACACTTATAACTTTTTTAATTTTGCACCTATGGAGCTCTGTTTGAGTAAAATTTTTGCACCAACTTTATTTTTTAACCACTTAATGACACAGGACTTTTGAACTTCTGGAGGGCCACAGTTTGGAGATCACGTGGTTTCTAAACCATGGCCCTTCAAATCTTGCACACCCAGCATGCACGAACAGCAAACGGCTGTCTCACCATGCTGTGAGTTGTAGTTGTGTACCTCCAGCTGTTGCATAACTACATCTCCCAGCATGCACTTCAGCGATCAGTACATGCTGGGAGATGTAGTTTTGCAACAGCTGGAGGCACACTGATTAAAAAATACTGAGTTAGGTAACAGAACCTAACTGAAGGTTTTCCAACCAGTGTGCCTCCAGCTGTTGCAAAAGTACAACTCCCAGCATGCACGGTCTGTCAGTGCATGCTGGGAGTTGTAGTTTTGCAACAGCTGGAGGTTTGCCCCCCCACCCCATGTGAATGTACAGGGTACATTCACACAGGTGGGTTTACAGTGAGTTTCCTGCTTCAAGTTTAAGCTGCTGCAAATTTTCCGCTGCAGCGCAAACTCCTAGCGGGAATCTCACTGTAAACCCACCCGTGTGAATGTACCCTGAGAAACACTACACTAACACATAATAAAGGGTAAAACACTATATATACACCCCCTTACACTGCCCCCCCCCCAATAAAAATAAAAAAATGTATCGTACGGCAGTGTTTACAAAACGGAGCCTCCAGCTGTTGCAAAACAACAATTCCCAGCATTTCCACTGACTGTCCAGGCATGCTGGGAGTTTAGCAACAGCTGGAGGCACCCTGTTTGGGAATCACTGGTGTAGAATACCCCTATGTCCACCTATGTCCCTAAGTTAGTCCTCAAATGCGCATAGCACGGTCTGTCAGTGCATGCTGGGAGTTGTAGTTTTGCAACAGCTGGACGTTTGCCCCCCCCCATCCCATGTGAATGTACAGGGTACATTCACATGGGTGGGTTTACAGTGAGTTTCCTGCTTCAAGTTTGAGCTGCGGCAAATTTTCCGCTGCAGCGCAAACTCCTAGCGGGAATCTCACTGTAAACCCACCCGTGTGAATGTACCCTGAAAACAATTCCCAGCATTTCCACTGACTGTCCAGGCATGTTGGGAGTTTAGCAACAGCTGGAGGCACCCTGTTTGGGAATCACTGGCGTAGAATACCCCTATGTCCACCTATGTTCCTAAGTTAGTCCTCAAATGCACATAGCGCTCTCTCACTTCGGAGCCCTGTTATATTTCAAGGAAACAGTTTAGTGCCACATATGGGGTATTTCCGTACTCGGGAGCAATTGCGTTACAAATTTTGGGGGGCTTTTTCTCCTTTAACCCCTTATGAAAAGAAAAAGTTGGTGTCTACACCAGCCTGTTAGTGTAAAAAAATATACATTTTTACACTAACATGCTGGTGTTGCACCATACTTTTTATTTTCACAATAGGTAAAAGGAAAAAAAGACCCAAAATCTGTAACAAAATTTCTCGTATGGAAATACCCCATATGTGGATGTACAATGCTCTGCAGACGCACTACAAGGCTCAGGAGTGAGAGCACTATGTACATTTGAGGCCTAAATTGTGATTTGCACAGGGGTTGCTGATTTTACAGTGGTTCTGACATAAATGCAAAAAAATAAATACCCATGTGTGATCCCATTTTGGAAATTACACCCCTCATGGAATGTAATAAGGGGTATAGTGAGCCTTAACATGTGTTTGACAAATTTTCGTTAAAGTGTGATGGGAAAATGAAAAAAAAAATTTTTTAACTAAAATGCTGGTGTTACCCTAAAATTTTCATTTTCACAAGAGGGACAATTGGAAAAAAGACCCCCAAAATGTGTAACCCCATTTCTCCTGAGTAAGAACATACCCCATATGTTGATATGAAGTGCTCAGAAGAGAAGGAGCACCATTGGGCTTTTGGAGAGAAAATTTGTCCAGAATTGAAGGCCACGTATCCTTACAAAGCCCCCATAGTGCCAGAACAATGCACCACCCCACATGTGACCCCATTTTGGAAATTACACCCCTCACATAATGTAATAAGGGGTGCAGTGAGCATTTATGCCTCACATGTGTCTGAGAGATTTTTTGGAACAGTGAACTGTGAAAATGAAAAATTTTATTTTTCATTTGCACAGCCACCTGTTACAAAGATCTGTCAAACGCCAGTGTGGTTTAAATGCTCACTGCACCCCTTATTAAATTCAGTGAGGGGTGTAGTTTCCAAAATGTGGTCACATGTGGGGGAGTCCACTGTTTTGGCACCACGGGGGCTTTGTAAATGCTCATGGCCCCCGACTTCCATTGCAACCAACTTCTCTCTCCAAAAGCTCAATGGTGCTCCTTCTCTCCTGAGCATTGTAGTGCGCCAGCAGAGCACTTGACACCCACACATGGGGCATTTCCATACTCAGAAGAAATAGGGTTACAAACTTGGGGGGGGGCATTTTCCCCTATTATGCCTTGTAAAAATGTAAAATTTGGGGGGAAAAACTGCATTTTAGTGGAAAAAAATATTTATTTTCATTTACACATCCGACTTTAATGAAAAGTCGTCAAACACCTGTGGGGTGTTAAGGCTCACTGTACCCCTTGTTACGTTCCTTGAGGGGTGTAGTTTCCAAAATAGTGGGCCATGTGGGGTGTTTTATTTGCTGTTATGGCACCTTCGGGCTTCCTAAATGCGACATTCCCCCCAAAAACCATTTCAGCAAAATTCTCTCTCCAAAAGCCAAATGTGACTCCTTCTCTTCTGAGCATTGTAGTGCGCCAGCAGAGCACTTGACACCCACATATGGGGTATTACCATACTCAGAAGAAATGGGGTTACAAATTTTGGGGGGCTTTTTCTCCTATTACCTCATGTAAAAATGGTAATTTTGGGGGAAAAATTGCATTTTAGTGGAAACATTTTTTTTATTTACACATCCGATTTTACCGAAAAGTCGTCAAACACCTGTGAGGTGTTAAGGCTCATTGGACCCCTTGTTACGTGCCTTGAGAGGTGTAGTTTCCCAAATAGTATGCCATGTGTTTATGTATTTTTTGCTGTTATGGCACCATGTGGGCTTCCTAAATGTGACATGTCCCCTAAAAACTATTTCAGCAAAATTCACTCTCCAAAATCCCATTGTCGCTCCTTTCCTTCTGAGCCCTCTACTGCGCCCTTCATGTTCACATGTGAGGTATTTCCTTACTCGAGAGAAATGGGGTTAAAAATTTTGGGAGGCTTTTTCTACTGAATGTCATTTTGAATACTTTGAGGGTTGCAGTTTTTAAAATGGGGTAATTTATGGGGTATTTCTAATATGAAGACCCTTTAAATCCACTTCAAAACTGAACTGGTCCCTGAAAAATTCAGATTTTGAATATTTTGTGAAAAATTGGAAAATTGCTGCTGAACTTTGAAGCCCTCTGATGTCTTCCAAAAGTAAAAACATGTCAACTCTATGATGCCAACATAAAGTAGACATATTGTATATGTGAATCAATAAATAATGTATTTGGTATATCTATTTTTCCTTACAAGCAGAGAGCTTCGAAGTTAGAAAAATGCAAAATTTTCGAATTTTTCATGAAGTTTTGAAATTTTTTACCAAGAAACGATGCAAGTATTGACGAAAAATTTCCACTATGTTAAAGTAGACTATGTCACGAAAAAACAATTTCGGAATCAAATTCATAAGTAAAAGCATCCCAGAGTTATTAATGCTTAAAGTGACAGTGGTCAGATATGGAAAAAATTCTTGGGTCCTTAAGGTGAAAATGGGCTGGGTCCTTAAGGCGTTAATGGTACCTCCTCTGTGTAGTTTTGCTCTTTGACTGTTTTTTATTACAATTTTTCTGGTATGTAACCAAAAACCAGTGATTCCCCAGCAGTGATTTCCCAGGGACCACTAGACACCAGGGATTACTGCCAATGTTTAAATGCTGCAATCAGTATAGATCGCAGCATTTAACCATTATTTAAATGACAGACATCGGAGCGATCTTCATTTGCTGGTTATGACACAGACTGGACTTGTGGGGCCGAGCCATGTTCCCCATACCAGACCAATATCATACTGGTGCATCAATGACTGGGAATGGGTTATCGTTATTTTCTATTGTATGATGAAACATAATAATAATTCTGATAAACATTTAGTACCAGACATGTCATGAGATACCACAGGTCCTTTTTTTAATGCATGAATAAAAAAAAGTTTTCATTTTTTTCCCTCTCTAGGAGAGAGAACTTTTTTTAATTTTTCTATTGAATAAGCTTTATGAGAGTTTGTTTGTTGTAGGACAAGTTTTTTTGATTGCAATCATTATTTTACTATATAATGTATTGAGAAACCAAAAACAATTATCTGTAGGGTAAAATGGAAAAAAAATGCAATTCTGTAATTTTTGGGCAGTTTCCTTTTATGGTGTTTGTTTACTCTCTGGTAAATATGGTATCATTTATTCTGTTGGTCATTTTATGTTATATCAAAGTGCCCCCAAGAGGCTGGTGACGTCACCACAGGCACAACAGTCAAGCCCCACTCGTGACGTCACGACCATGCCCCCTCAATGCAAGTCTATGGGACATCGTCACGAGCCACCGGAGCTGCCCCCGCCGCTCTAAACGGACGCCGGGTGCAGCAAGGAGATCGATCAGACATCTTATCCCCTATTCTTTGGATAGGGGATAAGATGTCTAGGGGAGGCGTACCCCTTTAAAGGGGTACTCCAGTGGAAAAAATGTTTTGAAAATCAACTGGTGCGAGAAAGTTAAACAGATTTGTAAATTACTTCTATTTAAAAATCTTAATCCTTCCAGTACTTATGAGCTGCTGTATACTACCGAGGAAGTTTTATTGATTTCTTTCTTTCAATCTGACCACAGTGCTCTCAGCTGACACCTCTGTCCGTATCAGGAACTGTCCAGAGCAGGAGAGGTTTACAGTTCCTGACATAGACAGAGGTGTCAGCAGAGAGCACAGTGGTCAGACTGAAAAGAATTCCCGAAAGAAATAAAACTTCCTGTGGAGCATACAGCAGCTGATAAGTGCTTTAAGGATTAAGATTTTTAAATAGCAGTAATTTACAAATCTGTTTAACTTTCTGGTAGCTGTTGATTTAAAAAAAAATAAAAAATTCCACCGGAGTACCCATTTAAGCTTTATTAGCAGTAATTGTAATAAACCTTTAACTGTGATCAGTCCATTACACATACACTTTTATGTATAATAAAAACATACAATTTATCATAAACTAAAAAGATAAATGAATGATTTTAATGCCTTTCATATTGCTTCATGTACTTTTAAGTGCAGTGGTGTATTTTAAGACTTCCCATATGCTAAATAGAATTATTTTTATGTTACAATTATATATCATTGAGTACCTTTCATTATTGCTGTTGTGCTGTTGGTCTCTCAAGCTACTTGAAGGTTGCCGTGTCTTATTTTCAGTAAACATACCCTTAAAAAAGAAGATAAAAATGAAACCGAGCTGATGTAGCTAATGCGCTGACTTCCTTGTTCTCTGATCTTGTTGTACTTGATGGACGCTACTAGTTAACTAGGAAGTGTTTAACATAAGTTATTTGACACCATCCACATCCTGCATGCATGTAAAAGAAAAACCAAAGAATCTGCCTGTGTAACCTGCAGAACACTGCAGTAAACCTGAAGAATGACAAAACATGCCTATATTACTAGCATTTAACTTTAGATACAACATATGAAAATTAATGTATAAACATAAAATCAGTGACAATATGTTTATCTAAAAGTGCAGAACCCTCAGAGTATTAATTATGTATTAACTAATATGTAACATGTTTTTGTCTTTTTGTCTTTTATCCGGGCTATATAACCTACATGCAGCTTATGTTCTGTGTGCAGATGGTGTGTACAGCACCGTTTTTACCTTATTGATCGCAGCCACACATAGTAGGATAGGCGTGGCGTGAGGTACGCTATGCCCTGCCACCGCTACGCCCACCTCCCCATAGGTCAGCGCTGGGACTGTTGGGTGATTGACACACAGGACCCATCGCATGTTCCCCTCAGCCCAGCTAACGTGCGAGCCAAAAACAAGTTTATTCAGATATGCACCTTTTATAATTTATGTACTGTACTCCATGCCTGCTATCCTCTTGCTTCTTTTTTTCAACTCTCCTGCAAACGTGTGCAGGACAATCCCTGTTACTAGAGACAGAGAGGACGTGCGCTCTCTGCCTCTAGCGCTGCACAGGTGCTCTGAGGAGGCAGGCGGCGGGAGTGAGGGCTTGCCTGGATACCATACGCCATGGCACTTGTTAGCTTAGCTGAGGGGCAAATGCACTGGGACCTGTGTGTCAATCACACAGCTGTCCCAGTGCTGATGTACAGGGGTAGGCATGGCGGCTGCGGGGCATAGCGTACCTCGCGCCACGCCTATACGACTGTGTGTGGCTGTGATCAAAAGCATTTTTTGGGGTGATAAAAGCTGGCAGAAATAAGGTAAAAACGGTGCTGTACACACCATCTGCACACAGTACAAAGGCTGTGTGTAGGTATAGCCCGGAGTTCATGACAGTTGCACTTTAATGAGGTAAGATTACTGGACATATACTTATAAATCAAATCTAATTTATTAACAGAGGATTCCCCCAGTCAGAATATCATTGGAAGCTACTTCCCACAGGGCCCTTGTGAGTGCATGTATAAAATACATACAAAATAAAAAGGTCTATGGTACCATATAACAAATAAACATGAATGACACAATTTGTGGAGCTCAAGGATTACTGTACATATCAATATAAATCAAATACAATTTACTAACAAAGGATTCCACCAGTCAGAATATCATTGGAAGCTACTTCCCACAGGGCCCTTGTGGGTGCAGATATAAAATACATACAAAAAACTTCCTATATTACCATCTAACATATAAAAATAAATGACACACTAAATATATATGGACCACTAACTGATCTTAATCGTAACAGAAAGCCAACGTTCTCAATAGTGGTGTGTTCTACCACATCATGTATAATATAATTGGGGATTTTCCTAGCCTTGGTGCTGGGAAATATAGATTTTATTAAAGACAAGAGGTGAATATTAAGCAAATCACTGCAGAAAAAAGAAAAAAGAAAATCTTCTATCCAATCAGCACGTACTAGAGTCCATAAAACGGTTGTCTATAACTGCATCTTCTTCTTTCTTGATGTGAACTTCGATATTTGAGGTAGCAGGAATACAACTGGAACTACTAGAACGGTAGTCTTGAGAAGGGAATAGAAACAAATCTCCAAAAACTACACTGTAAGAAAAATAAACAGAATAGTGATGGATTAGTCGGGTGGGATAATATTCACCTCTTGTCTTTAATAAAATCTATATTTTCCTGCACCAAGGCTAGGAAAATCCCCAATTTTATAACAAGACAAGAGGCTCATATTATGCAAGTTTAAAGCTTATAGATATAAAACATGACTCTATATAGTAAGCATAACATAGAATTATAAAAGCACCATAGACACATGAGATTCTAGTTGAAAATAAAAATTACGAAAAGTAGACTCAGAAGACCAATCTGCAGCTTTAAGAATATCAGATAAAGCTCCACCAGATTAAAAAACTTTAGTTGACATAGCACCCCTAGTGGAATAAGCGCCAAAAGCAGAAGTGTCTATACCAGCTAAGGACATAGCATATTTCACCCATCTGGCCAAAGTAGAAGAAGAGACAGGAAGATATGACTTACAATAATATATGAGAAGTTGAGAAGAAGAAGGAAGATGAAAAGGAGTTGTCTTTTGTTGATAAGATTTCGAAGAACGTACCACACATGTTCATCGTGAGGAAAGCACGGATAGAAAACAGTATGAAGGCGAGTTTTTGTGCATCTAAAAACCGGAGATTGTATTCCTTGAGGAGAAAAAACTCCATGTGAAATGTCTAAAGCCCTAACATCTGAAACTCTTTTAAAAGAGATAAGACTTAAAAGGACTGTAAGTTTAATAGATGAAGGTATCAAAGACAAAAGATCATTGTCCATCCAGGAAGTGAAAAGATTTAAAAGAATATGAACATCCCAAGTGGAATGATATATTGGAGTAGAGGGTCTTTTAAAATGTACAGTGACGCCCCGACCTACGATGGCCCCGACATATGATCAAATCGACATACGATGGCCTCTCAGAGGCCATCGAATGTCGATGTCAGCATCGACATACAATGCTTTTTTATGTCGGGGCCATCGCATTAAGTGCTATCCGGCAGCGCAAAATGCTTAAGCTGCTGCCGGATAGCAGCTTAAGGTTCCCCGTGTGGTGCGGTAAGTATTACTTACCCCTCCATGATGCTCCGGGGTGCCCTCCCGGTCCTGCGCTGGTCTTCCGGTGTCTTCTCGTCCCTCTCGGATGACGTCAATACGCTGCTGCGCACGTCATCCAATAGGAATGGCGTACGCAGCAGCGTAATGACGTCGCTTCGCAGGCCAAGTAAGGCCTTGCGGAAGACAGCGGAGGACCGGAGAAGACAGCAGAGGACCGGAGAAGACCAGGAGAGCCCAGCGGAGGACCGGAGAAGACCAGGAGAGCCCAGCGGAGGCCTGGGTCACCATCGTGAGCGGCGGGGACACCATCGCGAGCGGCGGGGACAGGTGAGTACAGCTTCCTATACTTTACATTGCACTAATCCCTCAACAAACGATGGATTCGACAAACGATGGCTCGTTTGGAATGAATTACCATCGTACGTTGAGGGACCACTGTATTCTACACAATAATTGGAGATTTTCCTAGTCCTAATGACGGAAAATATGGATTTTATTATAGACAGGAGAGGAACATTATTGCATTTTGCACTCTTTCTTTACTAAGAGTAGCAAACAAATAGTTAACAGAATATGAGAAGAAAAAACTTGAACAGTACAGCTGAACATGCTGTGGTATCCTAACATCCAATAGGAATAGGACATAGGTAATAGAAGCAGGTGACGTCCTAGAATATTCCTCTTTCTTTGATGATACAGTTCATAACAATAAATAGGAGGTCCATAAAAATGTCCTAGAAGTTGAAGTAGATAAATAACGAGAAACAAATCGGAGAACTGAAGAAATGAAAATGAATAATCCAAATATTATACATGGATGTGAAAGTTAATCAAAATATATAACGTAGACGGATGTGCAATGATGGATGGAATCATGAAGACATTAATATCCTGAAAATAGAAATAAAACAAAGAAACATGTAAGTTAAAATAGTAGGGATGGGATACATATGGGAGGGATAATGTTTGTCTCCTGTCTTAAATAAAATCCATATTTTCCATCATTAGGACTAGGAAAAATCTCCAATTTTATTGAAAGAAGACTTCACATTATTGCAAGCTTATAATAATTAAGTAGCAGGTCGCTACACAGGGCCTCTTCATTTCTAGCAGCCTCCCAGTCTGACTGGGAGCACATGGTAAGTGAGATTTTGCACCTTGTTCACACTGGTGTGGTTCTGTGTGGCGTCCTTTGCTGCTTTGGCACCATGTCTGTGGGGAGGTGCGGCCCTGTGACTGGTCTGAGTGGCATTGGGGCTGCTCTGCCAGTGGGTTGTCCCCCCTGTGGGCACTTGTGTTGCGGCGGTGGTGGTCGCCACCCAGCACTACGCCATTTTATGCTAGGGACATTAGGGACCCACCCTAAATAGGTAGCCTTGACGTGGCTAGTGGGCATGTACTTTTTTGATCAAAATGTATACTAACAAACTGTTAGTTTTTGAATTTATGCTGAGAAGCAAGTACTGTATATGCCGGCGTATAAGACGACTGGGTGTATAAGACGACCCCCCACATTAGGTAGGCAGTATAGTTCCCCCATATTAGGTAGGCAGCATGTTCCCCCACATTAGGTAGGCAGTATAGTTCCCCCCCACATTAGGTAGGCAGTATAGTTCCCCCCCACATTAGGTAGGCAGCATGTTCCCCCACATTAGGTTGCAGTTCCCCCATATTAGGTTGTCAGTTCCCCCACATTAGATTGCCAGCTCCCCAACATTAGGTCAGAAGTTCCCCAACATTAGTAGGCAGCTCTCCCACATTAGTAACAGTTCCCCCCACAATAGTAGGCAGTTCCCCCACATTTGTAGGCAGCTCCCCCCATAATAGTAGGCAGCTCCCCCCCATAATAGTAGGCAGCTCCCCCCATAATAGTAGGCAGCTCCCCCTATAATAGTTGGCAGTTCCCCCCACAATAGTAGGCAGTTCCCCCACATTTGTAGGCAGCTCCCCCCCTAATACTTGGCAGCTCCCCCACAATAGTAGGCAGTTTCCCCACAATAGTAGGCAGCTCCCCCCACATTTGTAGGCAGCTCCCCCCATAATATTAGGCAGTTCCCTCCATAATAGTAGGCAGCTCCCCCTATAATAGTAGGCAGCTCCCCCCATAATAGTAGGCAGCTCCCCCCCATAATAGTAGGCAGCTCCCCCCATAATAGTAGGCAGCTCCCCCTATAATAGTAGGCAGCTCCCCCCATAACAGTAGGCAGCTCCCCCCATAATAGTAGGCAGTTCCCCCCACATTAGGTTGTCAGCTCCACCCCCCCCCCCTTCCCCACAGACATACAGCGTCAGCCTCCAGCCATATAAAGTGTATGGCTGGAGGCTGTATGTCTGTACTGCTGCCCCCACTGTGATCCGGTCACCGCTCCTCCGGCCCGGGGTCACAATCTACTGCTATGGCCTATGGACCATAGCAGGAGGTGCCAGTACTGGGGGAGTGGTGACCGGAACACTGAAGAAGATAATGCGCCGCCGGTCACTTACCATTCCCTGGCCAACGCGCGTCCTCCTGCGATGATCCTGCGGTCCTCCCAGTCCTCCTGCGTCTCTATGGTTGTACGCACGGGATGTCACTGATGTCCCGTGCGTACAACCATAGAGGCGGAGGACCAGGAGGACCGGAGGATCATCGCAGGAGGACGCGCGCAGGCTGGGGAATGGTAAGTGACCGGTGGACATCCTTATGTCCCGTAAAGATTTTTCGGCACACAAGGATGTCCAGGATAGGAATCCTTATTTTTATGTGTCCAGCCCGGCTCCCGTGTGCGGCTGCAGGCGGGGGCCGGCCATAGCAGGTAAAAACTAATACTGTCTACTAAAAACCAGGGGGCCTCCAGCTGTTGTGAAACTACAACTCCCAGCATGCCCGGACAGCCTTTGCAAGTCCGGGCATGCTGGGAATTGTAGTTTCACAACAGCTGGAGGCCCCCTGGTTTTTAGTATCAGTAATTAGTTTTTACATGCTCTGGCCTGCCCCCGCCTGCAGCCACACACGAGAGCCGGCCCGGGCAGATAATCATAGGTATTCCTATGCCGGACCCCAGTACCCGGAGTATATGACGAACCCCGACTTTTCAGAAGAAAATTTGGGGTTAAAAAGTCGTCTTATACGCCGGGATATACGGTAGATCAAAATACAGATTGTAGATTTGCGACCATGTCTGTTTTCTCTACCTGGATACTTATAACAATTAATAAACAATGAATATATAGAATATGAGAGAGAAAAAATAATATAAAGAAGTATTATACCACTACCATTGAAATATGAGGTTCAGGTTTAAAATAAAATTTAAAAGTGGGGTTTACAGTAAGATATTAATAATTGAGAAGATGAAAGAAGATGAACAAAGTCTTTTGTTCATAAGATTTTAGGCAACATACAACACATAATTTATCATTATGTGGAAAAGGAGGATAAAAAACTGAAGAAAGGTTAGTTTAACCCCTTAAAGGACATCTGCAGCGGTATAAGCACTTATCCCCTATCCTCAAGATCCTCAAAATGATCCAGGCATGAGCAATCAAGCGGCAGAGTCATTGATCACTGGTTTCCTATGAGAAACCAGTGATCAATGTAAAAGATCAGTGTGTGCAGTGTTATAGGTTCCTATGGGAGCTATAACACTGCAAAAAAAAGTGAAAAAAAAAAAAGTGAATAAAGATCATTTAACACCTCCCCTATTAAAAGTTTGAATCACCCCCCTTTCCCCATAAAAGAACACAGTGTAAATAAAAATAAACATATATGATATCGCTGTGTGCGAAGATGTCCGAATTATAAAAATATATCGTTAATTAAACTGCACGGTCAATGGCGTACGCGCAAAAAATTCCAAAGTCCAAAATAGTGCATTTTTAGTCACTTTTTATATCATGAAAAAATGAATCAAAAGCGATCAATAAGTCCTATCAATGCAAAAATGGTACCGCTAAAAACTTCAGATCACGGCGCAAAAAATGAGCCCTCATATCGCCCCATACACGGAAAAGTAAAAAAGTTATAGGGGTCAGAAGATGACAATTTTAAATGTATTAATTTTCCTGCATGTACTTATGATTTTTTCCAGAAGTACGACAAAATCAAACCTATATAAGTAGGGTATCATTTGAATCATATGAACCTACAGAAGAAAGATAAGGTGTCATTTTTACCGAAAAATTTACTACGTAGAAACGGAAGCCCCCAAAAGTTACAAAACAACTTATTTTTTTCAATTTTGTCTCACAATGATTTTTTTTTCCGTTTCACCGTAGATTTTTGGGCAAAATGACTGACGTCTTTACAAAGTAGAATTGGTGTCGCAAAAAATAAGCCATCATATGGATTTTTAGGTGCAAAAAACGAAAATGCAAAAACGGAAAAAACCCTGGTCCTTAAGGGGTTAAGTGTGTCGGAAAATGGAAAAATGTACTCCGTTAGGAACATATTGTCTATGAAACATATCAAGAGCTTAATGTCGGATATTCTTTTAATAGAAATTAAACAAAAAAGAGAGGCGAGTTTAAAAGAAAGGAATTTTAAGCACAAAGAGTCATTATCTTCCCAAGAAGAGATAAGGTTTAATAGAAGGTTAACATCCCATGTTGAATGATATTTTGGTTTCGGAGGTCCTTTGAGATGAATACCTCTTAAAAGTTTGCATATAAGAGGATTTTTACCAACAGGAATGGAATTGATGGGAGAATGATAAAAAGAAATAGCTGATCTATAAAGATTAATAGTATGGTATGCTTTACCAGAATCTAATGAGGAAGAGAGGAAGTTAAGAATATGATCTAAAGGAGCAAGAAAGGGATCCAAATCCCGTTGTGAGCACCAATGAGTCCAAAAGTCCCCAGGCCGATCTATAAGCAGATTTGGTACCTGGAGCCCAGGCTTTGGATAATATTTGTTTAGTTGATTCAGAAAATTCGGAGTCATCCATTGGTGACCCGAAATTTTCCAAGCAATCAGGTTCAATTGATTAGATTGGATCAAGGGATGAGTATTCCCCAATGGATCCAAGAGAATTTGAGAATGAGAAGGGAGAAGTCTCGGAATGTCTATTAACATCCCGAGAAGTTGAGGGAACCATGATTGCATTGGCCACCATGAGGTGATCAGGATCAAGGTGCATTTGTTGATGAGAACATGTAAAAGGACTCTGGATATCAGGGAAAAAGGAGGAAATGCATAAAGTGTCTCTGTGGGCCATGGTTTTTGAAAGGCATCCACACCCGAATATTCTGGATCTGGATGCCAACTGAAGAAACGGGGAAGTTGTTTGTTCAGTCGAGAAGCCAATAGATCTAGACAAAAAAGGTCCCCATAGAGAGTAACATTTTTGAAAGATAATGGGGTCGAATTTCCAGTTGCGGGAGTCGGTGAGAAATCGGGAGTTCCAATCCGCTACAGTATTGGATAAGCCTGGAAGATATTCTGATTTCAGGATAATGTCTTTGTTCAGACAAAAATGCCAAAGATCTTGTTACGCCGAGCGCTCCGGGTCCCCGCTCCTCCCCGGAGCGCTCGCAACATCCTCGCATTTGCAGCGCCCCGGTCAGACCTGCTGACCGGGTGCGCTGCAATATCTCTCTCAGCCGGGATGCGATTCTTGATGCGGGAGGCGCCCGCTCGCGATGCGCGTCCCGGCTCCCGTTCCTGACTCGCTCCCCGTCGGTCTTGTCCCGGCGCGCGCGGCCCCGCTCCTTAGGGCGCGCGCGCGCCGGGTCTCTGCTATTTAAAGGGCCACTGCGCCACTGATTGGCGCAGCAGGCTTAATTAGTGTGTTCACCTGTGCACTCCCTATTTATACCTCACTTCCCCTGCACTCCCTCGCCGGATCTTGTTGCCATTGTGCCAGTGAAAGCGTTTCCTTGTGTGTTCCTAGCCTGTGTTCCAGACCTCCTGCCGTTGCCCCTGACTACGATCCTTGCTGCCTGCCCTGACCTTCTGCTACGTCCAACCTTGCTCTTGTCTACTCCCTTGTACCGCGCCTATCTTCAGCAGTCAGAGAGGTTGAGCCGTTGCTGGTGGATACGACCTGGTTGCTACCGCCGCTGCAAGACCATCCCGCTTTGCGGCGGGCTCTGGTGAATACCAGTAGCAACTTAGAACCGGTCCACAAACACGGTCCACGCCAATCCCTCTCTGGCACAGAGGATCCACCTCCAGCCAGCCGAATCGTGACAGATCTTTTATAATGTTGGCGAGCAATTTGGATTTTGTACCGCCTAGGCGGTTGATATGTTGAACCGCAGATATGTTGTCCATCCGAAGAAGGACGCAACAATAGGAATGATGTTTCATGAAGCTCTTTAGAGCAGAGAATCCCGCTAAAAGTTCTAGGTAGTTTATGTGGAGATTGGATTCTGAAGGAGACCATTTTCCTCCATTAGTTTAGTGACCACAACAGGCTCCCCATCCGATGAGGCTTGCATCGGATTCTATGGAGAAGTCTGGATTTGAATGATAGATCATCTTGCCGTTCCAAGACTGAATGTGTAGTTGCCAAACAACAGACCATCTGTGGGTGTTGAGGACTCATTGGTGGCCAAATAGGTTAACTGTGAGTCCATTTTCATTAAGATTGTGGGGCATCTCTTTGCACACATAGCCGCATTGGCGTTACCAAAGAAATATATGGCACGTTGTGCCCATCCTTTGAGGTTTTCTACATCCACCAGTATTTCAGTAGAAGTGGATACCTCTGCCACGTCCAGGATTTTTGTAAGGGGTCCAAGGATATCTAAAAATGTATCCTGGCAGAATCAAAATTAATGGTCCAAACCCTTTTTAGGGTGTTTTCCTGACTTCAATACATATCTGGTCAGGATCAGATCTATGTCCGGAGGGGAAAGGATGGTCTTGGGCATTCAGGCTGTAATTTGTTATGTTGCGCTTTGTCTGGCGTATATATTTTAGGACTTGGGGTTGTGGGATCCATTCCCCAGATCTGGAGTGTCTTATATGCGATGGTTCACCCTCATCAAAAGAATCCGTAAAAAGATCTTCATCTTAGTCAGACTCCTGGACGCACTGGAGGATTCATGGTATGAGTTTTTTCCACTTCCTCACGTGTGGATGGTCTGGGGTGTATATCATCGACACCAGTCATAGTGCTACTATCTTGAGAGTAGTGTTCAGAGGATACCTGACCTGCTCCCTTGTGGATTTTTTTGAGGTTTACGGGAGGAACGGTGGGTCGGACTTAAATGCCTCTTTTTGGCCGTACATTTATGGCCTTTCGAAGATTTTTCTGTTTCATCTGCTGAGCAGAAAATTTCAGATTGAGGGGAACAAATTTTTTTGTGGTCCCTGAGTAACAGACTGAGTAATAGCAGATGATACTGTTTTGGCAATGGTATCTTGCATAGTCAGCATTGCTGACTGGACTGCTGCAGAAACAGAGTCATTAACCATTATTTGTATTTGGTCACTTGTAATATATTCTAATTCTTTCTCAGAATTTTTCTCCTGAGTAGACCTGTTAGAAAAAATATGTATGTATAGATATAAGGTGATTCAGCACAGTGAGTGTGGAAGTGTTTGACAAAAAATTATGAAGTAAACATTTTTATAAATTTTATGAGGGGAAATAAATATATGTAGGGAGAAGAGAATGGAATGAAATAAGTATTATATTGAAAACTACCTAAAAACACCAGAAGATGGTGCTATAACCTAATAAAAGACAGTGAGGTGTTGAGACAAGCCGGGAGGAGGGGCTGAATGATCGAAACAACGGGTTGAACGTAGCTGACAGGTAGACAATTCGGGAGAAGGATGCGGTGCCGAGATGACAGAAAACGGTAAGTGAACTGAATGTCGCAGGGGGAATGCAGTCTCGTGGTATAGGAGTGCGGCGGGAATATGAGAGGAAAAAATCAGCTGCGCAACACAGCGCGAGCTGATGAAAGGACACGTGACCAGCCGTTAGGATGGGGGAGATACGCAGTAATAATGGAGATGAGGGAAGGAAAGGATTATGAATTTAAAAAAAGGTGAAAATAATGTTGAAATGTCAACAAAAAAGGGGGATAATAATGATAAAGGTAATGAAAATGAGTGAATGAGAAAAAAGGATATGTGAAAACAATATACAGTTGAATGAGGACAAAAAAAAAGGGGGAATGAAAATAAAATATGGAAATATAAAAATAAAGAGAAGATATATATGTGAATGAGACAAAAAATAATAATCTTTTATAATGAATTAAGAAATGAATGAAGAAAATATATTATGTAATAATTATGAAAAACAATTATATATAATATAGCTAATGTCAAAATTAATGAAGTACTTTTCTCTGTAGTGGCAAAGAGGAATATTCTAGGACGTCACCTGCTTATTTTACCTATGTCCTATTCGAATTGGCTGTTAGGATACCACAGCATGTTTGGCTGCACTGTTCAAGTTTTTTCTTCTCATATTCTGTTAACTATTTGTTTACTACTATTAGTAAAGAAAGAGTGCAAAATGCAATAATGTGAAGTCTCCGTCATTCAATAAAACTTACAAATAAGAGGATGTTTACCTATAGGTAATACATTAAAGGGTACGATATAGAAAGAAATGACAGAGCAATACACATTAATAGTGCGATATGCTTTACCTGAATCCAAAGAGTCTGATAAAAAATGTATAATATGATTTATAGATGCATGTACGGGATCCAAATCCTGTTCAAAGCACCAATGACTCCAGAGCTTCCAGGCGGAACGGTAAGCTGTTATAGTACCTGGTGCCCATGCTTCTGATAAAATGCTTTGAGCTGATTGAGAAAGGCCATCAAAAAATCCTTCTGAACCGATATGAGCCAGGCTACGAGAATGAAATGTCCTGAGGGGTTGAGAAGAATGGATTGATTCGATGGAAGAATCCTGGGAAAATCTACAGTCATGCTCAATATTTGGGGAAACCAAGTCTGAGATGTCTACCAGGGTGTGATCAACACCAGAGTTGATTTCTGAGCTTTCGCATGTAATAGGACTCTCAGGATGAGAGCAAATGGGGGAAAGGCATAGAGATTGTGAGACGACCAAGTTTGAAGGAAAGCATCCGCGCCCAGAGCTTCGGGATCTGGATGCCAACTGAATAAATTAGGAATTTGATGATTCAGATGGGATGCAAAAAAGATCCAAATGTAAAGGTCCCCAAAGACAATTTATTTGATTGAAAATATAGCAATTTAACATCCAATCACTGGAATCGAAAAGATAACAGGAATTGCAATCTGCAATTGAATTGGAAATTCCCGGAAGGTATTCTGCCTTGAGGATAATATCCTTGTCTAGACAACAATGCCAAACATTCTTTGCAATATCTGCTAAAGGTTTTGACTTTGAGCCTCCGAGGCAATTGATATATTGGACAGCGGGGATATTGTCCATCCGTAATAGAATGCAACAGTGAGATTTGTTCCTCGTGAAACTTGAGAGCCAAAGAGGCTGCTAAGAATTCTAAACAATTGATGTGGAGATGAGATTTCTCTAAAGACCATTTACCTCATGTGGAAAGGGAACCACACCGAGCTCCCCAACCGGAAAGACTCGCATCTGACTCTATTAAGATCCGGCATGTTATTTAAAATTGCTTTTCTGTTCCATGCCTGAACATGTTCTAGCTACCAAACGGTTTCTTCTCTTGATTCTAGAGTCAAGGAAATTTTGTCTGAATAACCTAGACCATTTCTTAAATGTAATGCTTTGAGGTGTTGAAGTGCCCGGTAATGTAAGGGGGCCAGAAAGATTACCTGAAATGAAGCAGACAACAGGCCTACGATGCGTGCCATGGTCAGAGAATTGTTCAGAACAGAACAAATTTCTCTGAGAATGGTTTTCAACTTCCTTGGTGGAAGGTTCAAAATGGCCGATTGAGTATTGACCATAAATCCCAGAAATTCGACTTCCCGAGAAGGGGTAAGTATGGATTTCTCATAATTGATTGCAAAACCTAGGTTTGTCAATAAGAACAGGGTCCATTGCATGTGGAGATGAATAAGGGACCATGAATCTGCCATGAGGAGAATGTCTTCTAAATAGAGCCCTGCGCGGGACTGTCAATCCCGCTCCCGATTACTTTTTTGACCAATCCCACCCATTCCCGATGACTTTTTTGACCAATCCTGCCCGCTCCCGATGACTATTTTGACCACTAAAATGTTTGTCCAATCCCGCTCGCTCCCGCTAACATAGGAATGTACAGACACTAGGGTGCAATGCTCTGTAGTACACACACTACTATACATGATGGTATGTGCAGAGCATTGCACTCTAGTGTATGTACAGATGTGAATAGCAGTGACTGTGCAGACTCAGAGGCCCTAGGTCACTGACCGATGCAATGCTCTGCACATACATGGCCTACAGTATGAGGGCTCATTTTTTGCACCGTGGTCTGTAGTTTTTATTGGTACCATTTTTGTTTAAATGGGACTTTTTGATCGCTTTTTGTAATTTTTTTTATGGCACATGAAATGACCAGAAATACGCAATTTTTAACTTTAGTCATTTTTTTTTTTACATGCACACCATCGACCGTGCAATTTAATTAACATAATTTTTTTTATAGTTCAGACATTTACACTTGCGGCAATACCACATACTTTTTTAATTTTTTTTTTTTTACTTTATTTTAGTTAAAAAATGGGAAAGAGGGGATTCACAAGGGAGGATTCACAAGAGGGGGGGGGGGGGTTCACACTTTTCTTTCTTTTTTACACTTTGTTTTTTTACTTTTTGTTTTGGATCCCATAGGGTATGTGCAGATTGCAGATCATTGCACCCCCCATGTGTATAGCAATCTGCACAGACCCCCCATGTGTATATCAGTGTGTGTGTCTGAACATTCCTATACAGGTGGGGGTATGTGCAGAGCATTGCACCCTTGTCTGTAGTACAACCTAGGGTGCAATACTCTGCATATACCCTAACTAGTGTTGAGCGGCATAGGCCATATTCGAATTCGCGATATATGGACAAATATTCATCATATATTCGCTAAATTCGCATATTCATGATATTCACGTTTTTTCGCATATGTGTAAATTCGCATATGCGAAAATTTGCATATGTGAAAATTTATGCACTTTATAGCAAGTATACCAGTGTAACTTGATAGAAGCAGCAGAAGGGAGGGATCAATATTCACGAATATTCGCATATGCAAATATTCACCCGGCGGTCTCACACAGTAGTATTAGAGCCTTATTTAGACCACACAAGCTGGAAGCAGAGAGGGATGATCACTGTGATGTGAACTGTGAAAAAAACTGTGATATTCGCGAATAAAATTCGAATTGTGAATATTCGCGAGCAACACTAACCCTAACCTGTATAGGAATTTACACACACACTGCTATACACATGGGAGGGTGTGTGCAGACTGCACAGCATTACACCCTAAGGTCTGTAGATGACATTAGGGTTCAATGCTCTGTCTGCAGTCTACTCTGCATATACCCCCCATGTGTATAGTAGAGCAGACTGTAGACACAGATGGAAGCCCTGGGAGGATCGCCGACCGCCGGGGCCACAGCACAGCACACAGTGAATGTGTGCTGTTTATAGATTGCATTTTAACATACCACAGGGGCCCTGGGGTGGCAGCGTCAAATAATTAAGGTGGAGGACGGTGGAGGATCACTTTCACTTAAAAATCCTCCAGGGCAAGCAGGCTGAGCAGGGGAAGGAATGGCACCTGCACAGATGATGACTGCAACTACATCGGTGGGGGAGGAGACAGTTAGAAGGAGCAGGGATCTCAATTCCGCACGTTTTGGGTTGGGTTCCGCGGGATCTCAATTCCAATGCAGGGCTCTACACCTTGGCTTCTGAGATGTGACATGACTGGTTTTAACAATTTTGTGAAACACCACGGGGTGGATGAAAGACCGAAAGGAAGGCAGGAAAATTGCCATTTGGTGTTGTCCCATATGAATTGGAGATAAGGTTGGGAAAAAGGATGTATGGGTACTGTGAGATATGCATCTTTCAGATCTATTTTTACCAACCAATTGTTTTGCCATAAGAGGTCTCTTAATAGTTGGATGCCTTCCATCTTGAAATGTTTATAACCTCACTAACTCATTGAGATATCTTAAATTGATGAGGGGGTGATGACCTCCATCTTTCATTTTGACCAGAAATAAGTTGCTCACAAACCCCGGGGTATGAAGAGGTACTGGGATGATTGCATTCTTCAAACATAGTTCTTGAATTTCTGAAGCAATTTTTTGGTCTATGTTTGAAAATATCATTGGACAAGGAATTCCCACTGTATTAGAGGAAAGTAAAACTCTATCTGATAACCCATAATTGTGTTGAGAATCCAAGAATCGGATGTTATTGTAGACCAATTGTGGAAAAAATGGGTTAGCCTGCCTCCTAAAGGGATGATGTAGTAGAGGGTAATGAAGACTTACCTGAAGAAGATCTTGGGTAGCCACGCTGACCACTAGCCCTCTGGGTGGGAACAATGGAGTAGGTTGATGGAAGAGGGGAGGTTGGATGGTGCAATCATAGGAAGAGGAGCCTCTTTGGAATATGCGTTCCTGGAATTGGTGGCCGGGAAAGCGGCCCCTGTCTCTCCCTGCCTTGCCAAAAATCTTTTGGTTAAAGACCTTTTTCATGGAGGTCTGAGCCTTCTCCAAGGAGCAGACTAGACCCACATACTTATTCAATTCCTTGACAAAGGAATCCCCAAAGAGGAAACCTTTGGTAGAGGATGAGGGTTCTGATTGAGCCAAATTGGGGATCTAATCTAAGTAAGACTGATCTCCTTCTCTCACAGCTTAAAGCTGCCGAAGTCCACTTACCCATCGGCGGCGGCAGCGGGCGGCGATCAGCTGCGATCGGGGGCAGAAGAGGACGGCGATGCGGCTCCCTGGATCCTACGGAAGCCGGTGATGCCTAGCAACATCTGAAGGGCTACAGTTTGAGACCACCATACAGTGGTCTCTAAACTGTAGCCCTCCAAATGTTGCAAAACTACAACTCCTAGCATGCCCAGATAGCTGTTTGCTGTTTGGGCATGCTGGGAGTTGTAGTTTTGCAACAGCTGGAGGGTTACAATTTGGAGATCACTGTGCAGTGGTCTATAAACTGTGGCCCTCTAGATCTTGCAAAACTACAACTCCTAGTATGTCCACACAGCAGTTTGCCTCTGGGCATGCTGGGATATATAGTTTTGCAAAATCTGGAGGGCCACAGTTTGGAGATCACTGTGCAGTGGTCTCTAAACTGTAGCCCTCCAGATGTTGCAAAACTGCAAATCCCAGCATGCCCAAACAGCAAACAGATGTCTTGGCATGCTCGGAGTTGTAGTTGCATACCTCCAGCTGTTGCATAACTACATCTTCCAGCATGCCCTTTGGTGATCAGTACATGTTGGGAGTTGTAGTTTTGCAACAGCTGGAGGCACACTGGTGGGGAAAAAACTCCCAGCATGCACGGTCTGTCAGTACATGCTGGGAGTTGTAGTTTTAAAACAGCTGGAGGTTTCCCCCCCCCCAGGTGAATATACAGGGTACATTCACACGGGTGGGTTTACAGTAATTTTCCTGCTTGAAGTTTGAGCTGCGGCAAAATTTTCGCCGCAGCGCAAATTCCTAGCGGGAAACTCACTGTAAACCTCTGCCAGTGCGAATGTACCCTAAAAACACTACACTAACACATAATAAAGGGTAAAACACTACATATACACCCTCTTACACTGTCCCCACAATAAAAATAAAAAACGTATTGTACGGCAGTGTTTCCAAAACGGAGCCTCCAGCTGTTGCAAAACAACAACTCCCAGCATTCCTAGAAAGCCACTGACTGTCCAGGCATGCTGGGAGTTTAGCAACAGCTGGAGGCGACCTGTTTGGGAATCATTAGCGTAGAATACTCCTATGTCCACCCCTATGCAATCCCTAATTTAGCCCTCAAATGCACATGGCGCTCTCTCACTTCAGAGCTGTGTCGTATTTCAAGGAAACAATTTAGGGCCACATATGGGGGATTTCCGTATTCGGGAGAAATTGTGTTACAAATTTTGGGGGCTTTTTCTCCTTTTACCCCTTATGAAAAGGAAAAGTTCAGGGCTACACCAGCCTGTTAGTGTAACAAAATAAAAAAATTTACACTAACATGCTGGTGTTGCCCCATACTTTTTATTTTCACAAGCGGTAAAAGGAATAAAAGACCCCCAAATTTTGTAACGCAATTTCTCCTGAGTACGGAAATACCCCATATGTGGGCGTAAAATGCTCTGCGGGTGCGCAACACGGCTCAGGAGTGAAAGTGCACTATGTACATTTGAGGCCTAAATTGGTGATTTGCACAGGGGTGTCTGATTTTACAGCGGTTCTGACATATATGCAAAAAAATAAATACCCACACGTGACCCCATTTTGGAAACTACACCCTTCACGGAACGTAACAAGGGGTATAGTGAGCCTTAACACCCCACAGGTGTTTGACAAATTTTCATTAAAGTTGGATGGGAAAATGAAAAAAAAAATGTTTTCACTAAAATGCTGGTGTTACCCTAAATTTTTCATTTTCACAAGGGAAAATAGGAAAAAAGCCCCTCAAAATTTGTAACCCCATTTCTTCTGAGTAAGAACATACCCCATATGTAAAGTGCTCTGCTGGTGCACTACAATGCTCAGAAGAGAAGGAGCGCCATTGAGCTTTTGGAGAGAAAATTTGTCCAGAATTGAAGGCCACGTGTGTTTACAAAGCCCCCATAGTGCCAGAACAATGGACCCCCCCCCACATGTGACCCCCTTTTGGAAACTACACCCCTCATGTAATGTAATAAGGGGTACAGTGAGCATTTACGCCCCACAGGTGTCTGTCAGATTTTTGGAACAGTGGTCCATGAAAATGAAAAATGTAATTTTTCATTTGCACAGCCCACTGGTCCAAAGATCAGTCAAATGCCAGTGGGGTGTAAATATTCACTGCACCCCTTATTCAATTCTGTGAGAGGTGTAGTTTCCAAAATGGGGTCACGTGGCGGGGTCCGCGGTTCTGGCACCACGGGGGGCTTTGTAAAAGCACATGGCCCCTGACTTCCATTCTAAACAAATTCTCATTCCAAAAGCACAATGGCACTCCTCCTCTTCTGAGCATTGTAGTGTGCCAGCAGAGTACTTGACATCCACACATGAGGTATTTCCATACTCCGAAGAAATGGGGTTACAAATTTGGGGGTAATTTTCTCCTATTACCCCTTGTAAAAATGTAAAATTTGGGGAAAAACCAGCATTTTTTAATTTACACATCCAACTTTAACAAAAAGTCATCAAACACCTGTGAGGTGTTAAGGCTCCCTGTACCCCTTTGTTACGTTCCTTTGTAGTTTCCAAAATAATATGCCATGTGGAGTTGTTTTGCTGTTCTGGCACCATAGGGGCTTCCTAAATGTGATATGCCCCCCAAAAACCATTTCAGCAAAATTTGCTTTCCAAAAGCCAAATGTGACTCCTACTCTTCTGAGCATTGTAGTTCGCCCGCAGAGCATTTTGCGTCCTAACATGGGGTATTGCCATACTCAGAAGAGATGGGGTTACAAATTTTGTGGGCAATTTCTCCCATTACCCTTTGTAAAAATGGTAAATTTGGGTAAAAAAATGCACTTTAGTGGAAAAAAATGTTTTTTTCATTTACACATCCAACTTTAACGAAAAGTCGCCAAACTCCTGTGGGGTGTTATGGCTCACTGGACCCCTTGTTATGTGCCTTGAGGGGTGTAGTTTCCAAAATAGTATGCCATGTGTGGGATTTTCTGCTGTTCTGGCACCATAGGGGCTTCCTAAATGTGACATGCCCCCCAAAAAACATTTCAGAAAAAATCACTCTCCAAAATCCCATTGTCGCTCCTTCCCTTCTGAGCCCTCTACTGCGGTATATGAGGTATTTCCTTACTTGAGAGAAATTGGGTTACAAATTTTGAGAGGATTTTTCTCCTTTTACCCCTTGTAAAAATAAAAAAACTGGGTCTACAAGAACATGCGAGTGTAAAAAATTAAGATTTTGAATTTTCTCCTTCACTTTGCTGCTATTCCTGTGAAACACCAAAAGGGTTAACACACTTACTGAGTGTCGTTTTGAATACTTTGAGGGGTGCAGTTTTTATAATGGAGTCATTTATGGGGTATTTACAATAAGAAAGACCTTCAAATCCACTTCAAACCTGAACTGGTCCGTGAAATATTCAGATTTAGAAAATGTGAAAATTTTTTAAATTGCTGCTGAACTTTGAAGCCCTCTGATGTCTTCCAAAAGCAAAAACATGTCAACTTTATGATGCAAACATAAAGAAGACATATTGTATTTGTGAATCCAAATATAATTTATTTGGAATGTCTATTTTCCTTACAAGCAGAAAGCTTCAAATTTAGAAAAATACAAAATTTTCAATTTTTTCATCACATATTGGAATTTTTGACCAAGAAATTATGCAAGTATCGACAAAATTTTACTACTAACATAAAGTAGAATATGTCACAAAAAAACTATCTCGGAATCAGAATGAAAGGTAAAAGCATCCCAGAGTTATTAATGCTTAAAGTGACAGTGGTCAGATGTGCAAAAAACGCTCTGGTCCTCCAGTGAAAATTGGCCTGGTCCCTAAGGGGTTAAAGAAGAAGATTTCTTTGCCCGAATAATATTGCCTTCCTCACAGGTTGAGGGTTTGGGATGCCCCATAGATGCATCAGTATGTGTGTGGTGGAAACTATGCACACTGTCATGATGGGTCTTTTTACCCTGTTTTTTAGGAACATTGGCATGTGTGACAGGAGGATCAATGTATATATCTGTAAGACACAGTAAAGGAATATGATACTTAAGAAAAAAATAAATACAAGTAATCTAAGAGAAATATCTATAACTATCTCATAAAGAAAACAGATATAATAACACATATAATTGTATTTATACATATCTCTATCTATCTAAATACATATATATATATATATATATATATATATATTTAAAAAGAAAATATACACATATATAGGCACAAATAATAATAGGATACTGCAGGTATGAGAAAAGAGGAGCGCTGAATGTGTATACAGCAATCCTGTCAGAAGCCTGAAGCAAGTGACAGGTAGGCCCTGCAGAGGAGCGGGTGGGAATAATTCAACTGATAACCAGTTGAAAACTAGCTACGTCATCACAAGCGGGTCTGGAGGATGACGAGGACCTGGATGTGATGGCGCAGATAAGAAAAGTGAATTCAGGTAGAGAAAACAGACATGGTCGCACATCTACATATTGTATTTTGATCTACTTGCTTCTCAGCATAAATTCAAAAACTAACAGGTTGTTAGTATACATTTTGATCAAAAGGTACAAGCCCACTCGCCATGTCAAGGCCACCTATTTAGGATGGGTCCCTAATGTCCCTAGCATAAAATAGCGTAGCACTGGGTGGTAACCACCACCGCCGCAGCATCAGTGCCCACAGGCGGAACGACCCACTGGCAGAGCTGCCCCAATGCCACTCAAACCAGTCCTATGACCAAGCCTCCCTACAGACATGGTGCCACGGCAGCAATGGACACAGATAAGAAAAGACAGCGCGAGGACAATGGAGCGCGCGGAGGAGTGGAATATGCTGTGAATGGAGAAAAAGACACTGAAAAGATGAGTGTATATATAGGAATGAGGAATAAGAGATAACTTTTATACAGAGAATTCAAAATTTCCAAAATGAAATGAGAGAGAACCGCATGAGATATATATTAACTACAGAAAAAAATTATAATAAAGAAGAATTATCCATATAAATAATGGCAGAAAATAATGGTAAAAGGAAATAAGAAGAAAAATAATAAGGGTATATGATGAAAATGAATAATAATAAGAGATAATATCAAGCAGTAGACTTATCCTTGTATTTTGCCACTGGCAGCAGCAAGAAAGAGGAAGATGTAGTTATAGACAACGGTTTTATGGACTCTACTACATGCTAATTGGATACCTTCCTATCCTTCATTTGTATATTCATACTTTTTTCTTTTTTCTGTTATCTGATTGGTTGCTGCTGGAGTAGTAAAAGAAAGTGATTTGCATAATTTGAGTCTCTTGTCTTGTTATAAAATCAATGATTCTGCCCTGCCTGTACACAATACTCCACCTAACACTCCATAATAGGCAAAATCCGTGTTCACAATAAATGCTCTCAATAATAACTGCACATGCAGCAGACCTAATTTAGAGGATCTAATAATGACAGTCTCACAGATCTGACATCACTCATATAGTATACCTCTCATCCTCTGACGTGCAGTCGGTGGGAAAGCCTGAACTTAGCCCGAGTCTTTGCTACGGCCGCTGACAAGTTAGTCACACGGTTAGTCACAGACTGGCCTTGTGGGCAAACTGTCAGCAGCAGATTAAATTCCTAATGACATCCGTATAGCACAGGGGTAGTGGGTAAGTTCACATCTGCATCTCACAATGGAAGTATCATGCTGATAAATAACATTCTTAAAGGTTAGCAGTGCTCTGCAAATCGTCGTCCTTGTGGTAGTTATGAGCGTGAAAGTCTTGGAGCAGTCGAGTCCCGGGCTGGAGTTCTCATACAACGGGAGCAGTCAGCTGCTCCTATCCAAGGCAGAATAAAATATTAGAAGACTAAAACTAACATCAAGCACTTTTCAGAACTGCCTTAGGTTCCTTCTTCAGTGATAAGATTAAAGTACATCTTTATGGTTCAGTGAGATTAACCTGCAATCTGCAGTGAATCTGCAGCAAAATTCATATATATTCACTTCCTAATTTCACATTGAGTGTGCAACATTATAGGCAAGTTGTTCATTTGAAAAACTACAGTGTGCCCTATAGTTAGATTTTGCTTTTTAATCTTTTCATGAACAGTTAACTCTTCTTGAAAGGACCACACAAAATTGCACTGAAAATTAGTATTTTCAGGGGTGGTCTCCATAAAGTTAATAAATGGCCTCTATTCATGATGTATAGTGGACAGAAAATCTGTCACATAAAACTTAGTGTGGGTAAATGGTAGTCTTTTCAAAACTGTTTTTTTTAAAGAAAGGTTTAACTGTATGTTAGAAGGAATTTATCAATGAGTAAATCAAGCTGTTCTCACCCCCGTTTGTCTGGGTGTACGAAATATGTACATTCCCCACATTTATCAAGGAGGTGCATGTTTTTCATAAATATCAAAGTAAATTAGATGTAGACAAGTTTCTAAATGTTGTCCGGTGGTGTGAGGTTGACCAAAAATGTGAGTGTTTGTGAAAATATTTAGCAACAATTTAAAAAAATTGCAAATGATAAATCACTGACTAAAGCAAAATGCTAACTATGTCTCACTACATTCAAGTTGTTTTCTGAAACTATATGACTTGTTCACAAATACTGCGACCTTTCACCCATTGCGCAAAACTTTGCAACAGTTTAACACCCCCCTTCCCCAAAAAAGGGTAAAACCAATTATTGATTCCCCCATTGTACTTTAAATTGTCAGGGATATCTGATGCATTTCTGCTGCCACATTTGACAATTATCTCAGGAGGTACTACAATATATACACTTCAGGCAGCAGTTTATTACCATTGAAATTTAACATTTAACATCTGCCATTAGGGGACAGTAGGCGGGCCTCAGTAAGCATTAGATTGTCAACTTAAATTGGGCTGTTCAGGCATCTTCTATTTAATGTATATTTAAAATAGACTGCTTTTCTTTTCTCATTTACCCATGATTTGTCCTATACTTTGTACAGTTGTAGGATTAGCTTTGTTGATTGCGCAGAGTTGGTCATTCACATGGCTTGCATTGTATTAAAAGAGCCATGGATTCGGAGGTCTGAAACATAATATTAACACTTTATCGCTTACTACACATTTCATAGTGTTGGAAAAAGACATTTGTCCATCAAGTTCAACCTTTAGCCCTACTGTGTTGATCCAGAGGAAGGCAAAAAAACTTATGTGGCTGATTCCAATTGCCCAAAACCAGGGGAAAAAATTCCTTCCTAACTCTAAAAATGACAATCAGAATAAATCCCTGGATCACCATTCTGTCTACATAATTCTTGTATCCATAACTTGTAATATTGTATTCTTCCAGAATAAACATCCAGGCCCCTTGGATTTTAATGAATCAGCCATTACAACACCATGTAACAGTGAGTTCCAAAGTCTTACTGCCCTTAAAGTAAAAAATCCCCATCTGTGGTCATGGTGAAACCTTCTTTCTTTTCTCTAGACATAGAGGATTCTCACTAATTGCTAACATTTATGTAAATAATTTCATTAACCAAAAAGGACTCTTTACTCCTGGAAAACAGCTCTAAAGTTTTGCCACTAGGAGTGGCACTTCTTTGCCATCTGCTGTTCACTGCCTGTTGTTAGGGAAATTCTGTCTCTAGTAACAACTAGATCAAGACAAGACAAATTACAGGAAATGGGGTAGGGTTCAGCATGGGCTTTGTGAAGAGAAAGAGATGGAGAAAGCAAGTCTGCTCTGTATTCTGTAAGGTGATCCAACTGGAGATGATACATCAAAACCTATTTGATGGGAAACCCAGTCAAAAGAAGAGGGTGCATTTCCTCTGCCTGTAGATAAAGGGTTTAATCTCTACAGGTGATAAACCTTCTTTACCAAAAGAAATGAAAATCTATGGAACAGTCTACCTCAGGAGCTGAACAAATAGCTAAGACAATTAAATAAAACTATTTATTTTAAATCAACTGGTGCCAGAAAGTTACACAGATTTGTAAATTACTTCTATTAAAAAATCTTGATCCTTCCAATACTTATCAGCTGCTGTATACTACAGAGAAAGGTCTTTTCATTTTGAATTTATTTTCTGTCTGTCCACAGTGCTCTCTGCTGACACCTCTGTCCATGTCAGGAACTGTCTAGAGCAGGAGAAAATCCCCATAGCAAACCTGCTCTGGACAGTTCCTGACACGAACAGAGGTGTCAGCAGAGAGCACTGTGGACAGACAGAAAATAAATTCAAAAAGAAAAGAACTTTCTCTGTAGTAAACAGAAGCTGATGAGTACTGGAATGATAAAGATTTTTTAATAGAAGTAATTTACAAATCTGTTTAACTTTCTGGCACCAGTTAATTTAAAATAAACTGTTTTCCACCGGAGTACCCCTTTAAATATACAGATATTATAGAATACTTGCCTGAAGTAGCCCATACCCCATCCTCATCATCCAAATATTCTCTCTATCCTTGGTTGAATTTTATGGTCCAATTTTTTTTTTTAAACTAGCTATGTAACTAAAGGCCTAGAATCCCCCTTGTCATTTTGTTTCTTAGCTGCTTAACTGTGCTTGGAGAGAGGAGTAAACATTGCACATATTTATATATGGTACTTTTTACAAATTCTTACTCTAGCTTACTCTCAGCTTTCTGAGAAGAGATAAGAGGAAGCAGATGGGCACAATGTTCAGTTAAGCACTCTTGCCCATTCGTATAAGCAGTCACTTGGGGTCAAAGCACCTGGACCCCAACCAATCAAAACTAGTTACACTTTAAAATCTGATGTTTATTCCATAATTGTATTTTATTTCTTGGTTTACAGCATTATTTAATTCCTTACTACAATATAAATAATAAGTAACAATATGCATATGTACATGTTTCCCCCTGTTTATCCTTATATGGTATATTAAAGGCATAGAAAAAATCTTTGGTTTTATTCATCATATATCTTTTCGGTACATCATTATCCCCTAATACGCAATGCCAGTTCATCACATTATTTCTCTGCTGCTTCTTGATAATATAAAAAGATTCTGAATGGACAGCTCAATCCCTCTTCCATTTTATATTTGATTGTAATGCTATTGTCTGGTGCCCTGGAGAGGCCTGTCGGAGAATTACTTGCACTTTATGACCCTTTAAGTTCAAACTACACTTTCCCCATCTTTTTAAGCAACACCATTGCTGCATACAGATATGTTTTCTTATTTTACACCAGTAATAAATATGTTTAATTATTTTAAGGAGTTCCAGTTAAATGTACAATCTGTCTATTAGATATATTTTTATTCCCTCTTAAAAAAATATTTCCGTAACAGTCTGTATTAAGTAACCAACTCAAATAGACTGTGACTATTTTTTTTTTTCATTTATCAACCCTACTACGGTATATATGTATAATCTACTTTCCTTTTAAACAGTGAGGAACAATTGAGTGATTTATTGATTTAATCGAATGGCTTAGTATGGTAAAGCATGTGAGTATATTATAAAGTGTATGTTCCCAAAATATATAAATGTGTAGAAGACAAAAAGAAAATTCCTGAAAAATAAAACCTTGAGGGAATTTACTGAAATAGACTTAAATGGGCACTGTCAGATACAAAAACTTTTGATATGTTGTAAAGCATGCAAAACCAATAGGTTTTACAATTGCTTTCATTAGAAAAATTTCAGTATTTCATTCTAAAAAAAGCCAGTCAAGCAACTGCCCCCCTGCCTGCTTGGACACATACTAGTCCTGCTGTGTCCATGTGTCATCACCGACGTCATGGACACACTTCTTTGATTGACAGCTGTGAGTGCAGGGCTCACAGCTGGAGAAAAAATCCTCCCACTGTCAGCTTTTGTCCCGCTACTGTCAGTGAGGACAAGCTGGGAGTTGTAATTTTGCTAATGCTAGGGGAGATGTGAGCAGACAGCATACTGAGGGAGGGGGCGGAGACCTGCACAGTGAGGCCACGCCCCCTCCCTTTGAGAGGAATTCAGACTAGTGAGCTAAATTAAAAGTGTAATGAAAAAATAAATAATAGTGCTAGACACATAAAAATTTGATGCAAATGGTCAGGATTAGGTACTGAGTGATCTATTAAAAAAAAAAGCTTTTTTGTTTGATCTGACTGGTACGCTTTAACCCCTTAACGACAATGGACGTAAATGTACATCATGGTGACATGGTACTTAACGCACCATGACGTACATTTACGCGCCACCATGATCGCGAGCACCGGAGCGGTTCTCGCATCATGCGCGGCAGGTCCCGGCTGCTATCAGCAGCCAGGGACCCGCCGGTAAAGGCGGACATCCGCGGCGATCACGCGGATGTCCACCATTAACCCCTCAGATGCCGTGAAAGATCCCCTCCCCCAATAAAAAAGTAAAATGTCCGTTTTTCCCATTTTACCCCCCAAAAAACGTAAAAAAATTAAGTTATACACATATTTGGTATCATCGCATGCGTAAAAGTCTGAACTATTAAAATATATTGTTAATTATCCCGTACGGTGAACGGCGTAAACGTAAAAAAATTTTAAAAAGTCAAAAATTGCTGCTTTTTTGTCACATTTAATTCCAAAAAAAATTTATAAAAAATTTATAAAAAGTAAAACCTAAGCCAAAGTGGTACTGATAAAAACTACAGATCATGGCCCAAAAATTTGCCCTCATACCGCCCCATATATGGAAAAATGAGAAAGTTATAGGTGGTCAAAATAGGGCAATTTTTTTTGTCATTTTAATTGTATTGACCCACAGAATAAAGAAAACATGTCATTTTTACCGGAAAGTGTACAGCATGAAAACAAAACCTTCCAAAATTTGCTAAATTTTGCTAAAGGTTTTCTTTACAATTTTCCCACATAAATAAAATTGTTTGGTTGCGCCTTACATTTGATGGTAAAATAAGTGATGTAATTACAAATTACAATTGGTGATGCAAAAACAAGCCCTCATATGGGTCTGTAGATGGAAATATAAGAGAGTTATGATTTTTAGAAGGCGAGGAGGAAAAAATGAAAATGCAAAAATAAAATTGGTCTGGTCCTTAAGGCCAAAAATGGCCTGGTCCTTAAGGGGTTAATTCTATAGGATAATTTGTAAGGCAGATGCTGCCTGTTCCTGTGGTACAAAAACTGGGAAATGATCCAAGGTGGAAACAAGTTTAATTGCTTGTAAACACAAATAGCTAATTAGAATTAGCCGATCATATGGTGGCAACTCAATGCATTTAGGAATGTAGATAGGGTCAAGACAAATTGTTGAAGAAAGGGGATTTAAGTGACTTTAAACGTGGCATGGTTATTGATGCTAGATGGCCTGGTCTGAGTTTCTCAAAAAACTGCTAATTTACTGGGATTTTCATGCACAACCATCTCAAAGAATGGTCCTAATAAAAGAAAATATCCAGTTAGCGGCAACTTTGTTAATAAAAATGCCTTGTTGATGTCAGAGGTCAGGAAAATGGGCAGACTGGTTTGAGATGACAGAAAGGCAACAGAAACTCAAGTCACCATTTGTTAAAACCATCTCTGAATGCGCAAAACTTTGAACCTTGAAGCAGATGGGCTACAGCAGCAAATACCACACTGGGTGCCACTACTGTCAGCTGACAGAAAACTGAGGCTTTAATTTGCACAGGCTAACCAAAATTTTCCAAGTATGTTGCCTGGTCTGAAGAGTATTGATTCCAGGTGCGACATACAGATGGCAGGATAAGAATTTGACCTAAACAACATAAAAGCATGGATCCATTCTGCCCTGTATCAACATGTCAATGGCTGGTGGGTGATGGTGGGGGTGAAATTCTTTTGCTACACTTTGAGCCCCTAAGTACCAATGGAACATTGATTAATCGTGACAGCCTGCCTGAGTATTATTGCTGACCATGTCCATCCCTTTATGACCATAGTGAACCTATCTTCTGATGAATACTTCCAGCAAGAGAATGCACCATATCACAAAGCTCAAATCATCTCAAACATTTATCTTGAACATGAAAATGAGTTCACTGTATTCCAATGGCTTCCACAGTCACCATATCTTAATCCAATAGAGAACCTTTGGGATGTGGTGTAATGGTGCCATCATATTCATATGGACCCAAATCTCTGAGGAATGTTTCCAGAACCTTGAAGAAAGTCACAAATAGTAAAAGCATTGATGAAGGGAAAAGGGGTCCAAACCAGTACTAGCAAGGTGTACCTAATAAGTAGCCTGTGAGTGCATGTCTCTTTTACGGGCTAGGATTAAGAAAACATTTACCCATTTTTAGGTTCAAAAAGGTGTGCAATCTGACATAAATGTATAGAACTGATAAGTTTTTTAAACTGCTCCATCATATTATAAAACAAAAAAAAAAAAACGTTTGCACAAATTTTTTGCTGGTTCCACCAAAATAAAAAAAAATTCATACTGGATTGACAAAATTGTGTTATGAAAGTAGCCTATCTGGATAAAAGGGGGATAAAAGGCTAATTATAAGTTTTAAAACCTTTCCAACATTTTACATTTCCAGACAAGATTTATTTTAGATTACTGTAAATTACATGACCTTCTTCAAAATCATGTTACGAATGTATGGAAAAACCTTTTGTTACATAAATTAAAACTCTGAAATGTGTTGTAACACCTTACAGAACCATGACGCAAATGTCTGTCATGGCGGGTATTTACTATTATATAAATATGAGCCCTTGATGTCAAGTTACTTAACTGTGTAATATCATTTTATTACCTTTCATTGTTCCTTTTTCATATTGTGTGTCTGCTGCCAGAAGTACTGTAGTAGCCTTTCCTTGCTTTCCATTCAACCCAAGACAACGCATTATGACTAACATGATCACAGGGGGCTTGGCTACTTCTTGTCTAGCTTGCCAAGTCCCCTTAACCCCTTAAGGACGCAGGACGTAAATGTACGTCCTGGTGCGGTGGTACTTAACGCACTAGGACGTACATTTACGTCCTGTGCATAACCGCGGGCATCGGAGCGATGCCCGTGTCATGCGCGGCTGATCCCGGCTGCTGATCGCAGCCAGGGACCCGCCGGCAATGGCCGATGCCCGCGATCTCGCGGGCGTCCGCCATTAACCCCTCAGGTGCCGGGATCAATACAGATCCCGGCATCTGCAGCAGTGCGCGATTTAAATGAACGATCAGATCGCCCGCAGCGCTGCTGCGGGGATCCGATCATTCAGAACGCCGCACGGAGGTCCCCTCACCTTCCTGCTTCCGGCTCCCGGCGTCTTCTGCTCTGGTCTGTGATCGAGCAGACCAGAACAGAAGATCGCCAATAACACTGATCTGTTCTATGTCCTATACATAGAACAGATCAGTATTAGCAATCATGGTATTGCTATGAATAGTTCCCTATGGGGACTATTCAAGTGTAAAAAAAAATGTAAAAGTAACCCCTTAAGGACTCAGCCCATTTTGGCCTTAAGGACTCAGACAATTTAATTTTTACGTTTTCATTTTTTCCTCCTCGCCTTCTAAAAATCATAACTCTTTTATATTTTCATCCACAGACTAGTATGAGGGCTTGTTTTTTGCGCGACCAGTTGTCCTTTGTAATGACATCACTCATTATATCATAAAATGTATGGCGCAACCAAAAAACACTATTTTTGTGGGGAAATTAAAACGAAAAACGCAATTTTGCTAATTTTGGAAGGTTTTGTTTTCACGCCGTACAATTTCTGGTAAAAATGACATGTGTTCTTTATTCTGAGGGTCAATACGATTAAAATGATACCCATTATTATATACTTTTATATTATTGTTGCGCTTAAAAAAAATCACAAACTTTTTAACCAAATTAGTACGTGTCACGATTCGGCTTCCAGGTAGTGGATCCTCTGTGTCAGCGAGGGATTGGCGTGGACCGTGCTAGTGGACCGGTTCTAAGAGGCTACTGGTTTTCACCAGAGCCCGCCGCAAAGCGGGATGGTCTTGCTGCGGCAGTAGCAACCAGGTCGTATCCACTAGCAACGGCTCTACCTCGCTGACTGCTGAGAAGGCGTGGGACAGAAGGACTAGGCAGAGGCAAGGTCAGACGTAGCAGAAGGTCGGGGGCAGGCGGCAAGGTTCGTAGTCAGGATGGGTAGCAGAAGTTCAGGTACACAGGCTTTGGACACACTAAACGCTTTCACTGGCACAAGGCAACAAGATCCGGCAAGGGAGTGCATGGGAGGAGGTCAGATATAGTCAGGGACCAGGTGGAAGCCAATTAAGCTAATTGGGCCAGGCACCAATCATTGGTGCACTGGCCCTTTAAGTCTCAGAGAGCTGGCGCGCGCGCGCCCTAGAGAGCGGAGCCGCGCGCGCCAGCACATGACAGCAGGGGACCGGGACGGGTAAGTGACCTGGGATGCGATTCGCGAGCGGGCGCGTCCCGCTGTGCGAATCGCATCCCCAACGGCCATGACAGTGCAGCGCTCCCGGTCAGCGGGACTGACCGGGGCGCTGCAGGGAGAAAGACGCCGTGAGCGCTCCGGGGAGGAGCTGGGACCCGGAGCGCTAGGCGTAACAGTACCCCCCCCCTTAGGTCTCCCCTTCTCTTTGTCCGGTAACTGCCTCCCCTGGGATGAGGACACCGGGAAAGAACGGAGGGTTTCCTCAACGGCAGGCAGTACAGCAGGAGTGGGAATGGGGAGGGAGGGCAGAGGGCGAGGCCTGGCACGGGGCAGTGTGACACCAGGACGGGGGCCATGGGGAGGCACCGAGGCTTGCCTGACGGGACTGGGAGGGGGGGAGAGGCACTTCCTGTGGCAGGCAGAGTCCCAGTTCCTGATCTCCCCGGTGGTCCAATCAATGGTGGGGGAATGAAGCCGGAGCCAAGGCAGACCGAGGAGGACCTCAGAGGTACAGCCGGGGAGAACGAATAGCTCAATCCTCTCGAGGTGGGGTCCAATAGACATGAGGAGGGGTTCTGTGCGGTAACGCACGGTGCAGTCCAATCTGGCTCCGTTGACCGCGGAAATGTAGAGCGGCTTGACGAGACGGGTCACCGGGATGCTGAATTTATTAACAAAGGACTCCAAAATAAAATTCCCGGAGGCACCAGAGTCCAAGCAGGCCACGGCCGAGATGGAGGAGTTGGCTGTAGGAGAAATCCGCACGGGCACCGTGAGACGTGGAGAAGAAGACTTAGAACCAAAAGATGCCACACCCACGTGAGCTGGGTGCGTGCGTGCGTTTCCCAGGCGTGGAGGACGGATAGGGCAATCCACCAAGAAATGCTCAGTACTGGCACAGTACAGACAGAGATTTTCTTCTCTACGGCGATTCCTCTCTTCCTGGGTCAGGCGAGACCGATCCACTTGCATGGCCTCCTCGGCGGGAGGCCCAGGCGTAGACTGCAAAGGATGCTGTGGGAGAGGTGCCCAGAGATCAAAGTCTTTTTCCTGGCGGAGCTCTTGGTGTCGCTCAGAAAAACGCATGTCAATGCGGGTAGCCAAATGGATGAGTTCTTGGAGGTTGGCAGGAATCTCTCGTGCGGCCAGCACATCCTTGATGCGACTGGATAGGCCTTTTTTAAAGGTCGCGCAGAGAGCCTCGTTATTCCAGGATAGTTCAGAAGCAAGAGTACGGAATTGTATGGCGTACTCGCCAACGGAAGAATTACCCTGGACCAGGTTCAGCAAGGCAGTCTCAGCAGAAGAGGCTCGGGCAGGTTCCTCAAAGACACTTCGGACTTCAGCGAAGAAGGACTGGACTGTGGCTGTGGCAGGATCATTGCGGTCCCAGAGCGGTGTGGCCCAGGACAAGGCCTTTCCTGAAAGAAGGCTTACTACGAACGCCACCTTAGACCGTTCTGTAGGAAACAAGTCTGACAACATCTCCATATGCAGGGAACACTGAGACAAAAATCCACGGCAGAGTCTGGAGTCCCCATCAAATTTGTCCGGCAGGGACAAGCGGAGGTTAGGAGCGGCCACTCGCTGCGGAGGAGGTGCAGGAGCTGGCGGAGGAGATGGTTGCTGCTGTAGCAGAGGCAGAAGTTGCTGTAACATGGCGGTCAACTGCGACAGCTGCTGTCCTTGTTGGGCAATCTGCTGCGATTGCTGAGCGACCACCGTGGGAAGATCAGCGAGACTTGGCAGCGGCACCTCAGCGGGATCCATGGCCGGATCTACTGTCACGATTCGGCTTCCAGGTAGTGGATCCTCTGTGTCAGCGAGGGATTGGCGTGGACCGTGCTAGTGGACCGGTTCTAAGAGGCTACTGGTTTTCACCAGAGCCCGCCGCAAAGCGGGATGGTCTTGCTGCGGCAGTAGCAACCAGGTCGTATCCACTAGCAACGGCTCTACCTCGCTGACTGCTGAGAAGGCGTGGGACAGAAGGACTAGGCAGAGGCAAGGTCAGACGTAGCAGAAGGTCGGGGGCAGGCGGCAAGGTTCGTAGTCAGGATGGGTAGCAGAAGTTCAGGTACACAGGCTTTGGACACACTAAACGCTTTCACTGGCACAAGGCAACAAGATCCGGCAAGGGAGTGCATGGGAGGAGGTCAGATATAGTCAGGGACCAGGTGGAAGCCAATTAAGCTAATTGGGCCAGGCACCAATCATTGGTGCACTGGCCCTTTAAGTCTCAGAGAGCTGGCGCGCGCGCGCCCTAGAGAGCGGAGCCGCGCGCGCCAGCACATGACAGCAGGGGACCGGGACGGGTAAGTGACCTGGGATGCGATTCGCGAGCGGGCGCGTCCCGCTGTGCGAATCGCATCCCCAACGGCCATGACAGTGCAGCGCTCCCGGTCAGCGGGACTGACCGGGGCGCTGCAGGGAGAAAGACGCCGTGAGCGCTCCGGGGAGGAGCGGGGACCCGGAGCGCTAGGCGTAACAGTACGTTTATAATCCCTTTATTTTGATGACCTATAACTTTTTTATTTTTCCGTATAAGCGGCGGGATGGGGGCTCATTTTTTGCGCCATGATCTGTACTTTTTTTTTATACCATATTTGTATATAAAAAACTTTTAATACATTTTTTATAATTTTTTTTTAATAAAATGTATTAAAAAAGTAGGAATTTTGGACTTTTTTAATTTTTTTTCGTTCACGCCGTTCACCGTACGGGATCATTAACATTTTATTTTAATAGTTCGGACATTTACGCACGCGGCGATACCAAATATGTCTATAAAAAATGTTTTTTACGCTTTTTGGGGGTAAAATAGGAAAAAACGGACGTTTTACTTTTTTATTGGGGGAGGGGATTTTTCACTTTTTTTTTACTTTTACTTTTACATTTTTTTACATTTTTTTTTACACTTGAATAGTCCCCATAGGGGACTATTCATAGCAATACCATGATTGCTAATACTGATCTGTTCTATGTATAGGACATAGAACAGATCAGTATTATCGGTCATCTCCTGCTCTGGTCTGCTCGATCACAGACCAGAGCAGGAGACGCCGGGAGCCGCACGGAGGAAGGTGAGGGGACCTCCGTGCGGCGTTATGAATGATCGGATCCCCGCAGCAGCGCTGCGGGCGATCCGATCGTTCATTTTAATCGCGAACTGCCGCAGATGCCGGGATCTGTATTGATCCCGGCACCTGAGGGGTTAATGGCGGACGCCCGTGAGATCGCGGGCGTCGGCCATTGCCGGCGGGTCCCTGGCTGCGATCAGCAGCCGGGATCAGCCGCGCATGACACGGGCATCGCTCCGATGCCCGCGGTTATGCTTAGGACGTAAATGTACGTCCTGGTGCGTTAAGTACCACCTCACCAGGACGTACATTTACGTCCTGCGTCCTTAAGGGGGTAAAAGTAAAAAAAAAGTGAAAAATCCCCTCCCCCAATAAAAAGTAAAACGTCCGTTTTTTCCTATTTTACCCCCAAAAAGCGTAAAAAATAAATGTTATAGACATATTTGGTATAGCCACGTGCGTAAATGTCCGAACTATTAAAATAAAATGTTAATGATCCCGTACGGTGAACGGCGTGAACGTAAAAAAAAATCCAAAGTTGCTACTTTTTTAATACATTTTATTAAAAAAAAATTATTAAAAATTTATTAAAAGTTTTTTATATGCAAATGTGGTATCAAAAAAAAGTACAGATCATGGCGCAAAAAATTAGCCCTCATACCGCCGCTTATACGGAAAAATAAAAAAGTTATAGGTCATCAAAATAAAGGGATTATAAACGTACTAATTTGGTTAAAAAGTTTGTGATTTTTTTAAAGCACAACAATAATATAAAAGTATGTAATAATGGGTATCATTTTAATCATATTGACCCTCAGAATAAAGAACACACATCATTTTTACCGTAAATTGTAGGGCGTGAAAACTAAACTTTCCAAAATTAGCAAAATTGCGTTTTTCTTTTTAATTTCCCCACAAAAATAGTGTTTTTTGCTTGCGCCATACATTTTATGATATAATGAGTTATGTATTTACAAAGGACAACTGGTCGTGCAAAAAACAAGCCCTCATACTAGTCTATGGATGAAAATATAAAAGAGTTATGATTTTTAGAAGGCGAGGAGGAAAAAATGAAAACGTAAAAATTTAATTGTCTGAGTCCTTAAGGCCAAAATGGGCTGAGTCCTTAAGGGGTTAATCATGACAAGTTCTTATCTTTATGTGTTGTCAAGACAGTGTGGAACATTTTCCCAGCTGTCACGTGATCTCGGCACAGTCTGACAGACTGTTCTGAGATTATGTGACAACAGGGGATGCATGCAATGCTGTCAGGGCAGCACATACTGGTATGCCACACATGTCTTCAGGGGGCTGGCATGAGAGGTAATGCAAGAAGCAGCCGGTTCACATTGGCTTCCTGCTCTGCAGCGCCCGCGGCTCATTGACTTTCAGCGCTTGCAGGGGGAGATGACAGCTTTTGTTCGATCAGAAGAGAACAGAAGCCCTGTGTCCGCTGCTCACAAATCATTCATTGCCCGACGTGGGGAGAATGTGCAGTGCTGCGGCTTAAAGTTAACCCTTTCCCCGGGGACATTGCTTTTGGGGGGGGGGGGGAGACACAGCGGGCTGCGGTATACAATTCATTAATTCCCTGATGTGGGGACTGCGGGGTGAGAACTATGCATAGTATACCAATGAGCAGGGCGGGGAAAGGGCGTGCTAGAAGAAAAGAAAAAAAAGGTCAGCCCAAGAGGGCTGGGCGGCACTGCAAAACAAGTTGGGCAGGGCACTGAAAGAGGAGACAGGCTACAAGGCATGCTGGGAGCTGAAGTTTCTAAAGCAAAGACAAAACAGAAATAGATGCTACACTACATGGACACACTTGTACAAAGAAAGGAAAAGAAAGACAAACAAAGAGCAAGCATGAGACCAGAGATAACAAGCTAGACTACCCCTTTAAGGATGTATGGAGAACCCTCTTCATGCCCCCCTGCTGAAGCCAAGCTGACAGGCGCAATCAGTACTTAGCATCAGAGTGAGGACCGATGCCAGTAATTTTAGCCTCTAAATGTTGCTGTCAACGCTGATACCAGCATCTGTATGGTTAAAATCTGAGAACTGTCTAAGGTTTAATCGGTGCCATCAACAGATCAGGGCACAGAGGAGGGAGCATTTTTTTAAAGTAGTAAATCAAAACAAAATTATGTAAATTAGGTATCACTGTAATCATACTAACTGGAAGAATTTGCACTGAATTCTGCATGGAATTCCACCTAAAAATTATGCATGAATTTATAGCCAATGCACTTCCATGGGATTCCGTTATCCCATTCACATAGCAGAATATCTGCTGCAGATTTTCTGCTGCAGGAATTCCATTAAAGTGTATGGGTAATTAATTTCTGCAGAATTTACTGCAGAATTTTCATGCAGAATTCTGTGCAGAAATTCTGCCATGTGAGCATTGCCTAAAGATAACTTGTCATGGGGGACTGTAAACTCAGGTGAGATATGTGCTGCTCTTTTCCTTTGTACTTGATGATTTTATATTAGAAGCAATGTAATATGGAGGAGTCATGTGTGTTAAACGGGTACTCCGATGGAATTTTTTTTTTAATCAACTGGTGCCAGAAAGTTAAACAGATTTGTAAATTACTTCTATTAAAAAAATCATTATCCTTCCAGTACTTATTAGCTGCTGAATACTACAGATTTAATTATTTTCTTTTTGGAACACAGAGCTCTGTGCTGACATCATGACTACAGTGCTCTCTGCTGACACCTCTTTCCATTTTAAGAACTGTCCAGAGTAGGAGAAAATCTCCATAGAAAACATATGCTGCTTTGGACAGTTCTTAAAATGGACATAGATGTCAGCAGAGAGCACTGTGTTCCAAAAAGAAAATAATTTCCTCTGTAGTATTCAGCAGCTAAAAAGTACTAGAAGGATTGATATTTTTTAATAGAATTAATTTACAAATCTTTTTAACTTTCTGGCACCAGTTGATTAAAAAAAATAAAAAAATAAAAGTTTTTGGGCATTTGGGCCTTAACCCCTTAACCCCTTAAGGACTCAGGGTTTTTCCGTTTTTGCACTTTCGTTTTTTCCTCCTTACCTTTTAAAAATCATAACCCTTTCAATTTTCCACCTAAAAATCCATATTATGGCTTATTTTTTGCGTCGCCAATTCTACTTTGCAGTGACATTAGTCATTTTACCCAAAAATGCACAGCGAAACGGAAAAAAAAATCATTGTGCGACAAAATCGAAAAAACTTTTGGGGGCTTCCGTTTCTACGCAGTGCATATTTCGGTAAAAATTACACCTTATCATTATTCTGTAGGTCCATACGGTTAAAATGATACCCTACTTATATAGGTTTGATTTTGTCGCACTTCTGGAAAAAATCATAACTACATGCAGGAAAATTTTTACATTTAAAAATGTCATCTTCTGACCCCTATAACTTTTTTATTTTTCCACGTACGGGGCGGTATGAGGAGTCATTTTTTGCGCCGTGATCTGAAGTTTTTATTGGTATGATTTTTGTTTTGATATGATTTTTTGATCACTTTTTATTCATTTTTTAATGTTATAAAAAGTTACCAAAATACGCTTTTTTGGACTTTGGAATTTTTTTGCGCGTACGCCATTGACCGTACGGCTTAATTAATGATATATTTTTATAGTTCGGACATTTACGCACGCGGCGATACCACATATGTTTATTTTTATTTTTTTTTACACTGTTTTATTTTTTTTATGGGAAAAGGGGGGTGATTCAAACTTTTATTAGGGAAGGGGTTAATTGACCTTTATTAACACTTTTTTTTAACATTTTTTTTGCAGTGTTATAGGTCCCATAAGGACCTATAACATTGCACACACTGATCTCCTATGCTGATCACTGGCGTGCATTAACACGCCTGTGATCAGCATTATCGGCGCTTGACTGCTCCTGCCTGGATCTCAGGCACGGAGCAGTCATTCGTCGATCTGACACCGAGGAGGCAGGTAAGAGCCCTCTCGGTGTCCGATCAGCTGTTCGGGACGCCGCGATTTCACCGCGGCGGTCCCGAACAGCCCGACTGAGCAGCCGGGATACTTTCAGTTTCACTTTAGAAGCGGCGGTCAGCTTTGACCGCCGCTTCTAAAGGGTTAATACCGCACATCGCCGCGATCGGCGATGTGTGGTATTAGCCGCGGGTCCCGGCCGTTGATTAGCGCCGGGACCCACGCGATATGATGCGGGATCGCGGCGCGATCCCGCTTCATATCGCGGGAGCCGGCGCAGGACGTAAATATACGTCCTGCGTTGTTAAGGGGTTAAGGACCAAGGACGTACCGGTACGTCCTTGGTCCTGCTCTTCTGATATAACGCGGGGTTACACAGTAACCCCGCGTCATATCATGGCGGGCCCGGCATCATAGTGAAGCCGGGACCCGCCTCTAATAGCGCGCAGCGCCGATCGCGGCGCCGCGCGCTATTAACCCTTTAGCTGCGCGCTCAGAGCTGAGCCGCGCGGCTAAAAGTGAAAGTGAAAGTTCCCGACTAGCTCAGTCGAGCTGTTCGGGATAGCCGCGGCTAATCGCGGCATCCCGAACAGCTGACAGGACAGCGGGAGGGCCCCTACCTGCCTCCTCGCTGTCCGATCGCCGAATGACTGCTCAGTGCCTGAGATCCAGGCATGAGCAGTCATGCGGCAGAATCGTTGATCACTGGTTTCTTATGAGAAACCAGTGATCAACATAGAAGATCAGTGTGTGCAGTGTTATAGGTCCCTATGGGACCTATAACACTGCAAAAAAAAAGTGAAAAAAAAAAGTGAATAAAGATCATTTAACTCCTCCCCTATTAAAAGTTTGAATCACCCCCCTTTTCCAATAAAAAAAAAACACAGTGTAAATAAAAATAAAAATAAACATATGTGGTATCACCGCGTGCGGAAATGTCCGAATTATAAAAATATATCATTAATTAAACCGCTCGGTCAATGGCGTGCGCGCAAAAAAATTCCAAAGTCCAAAATAGTGCATTTTTGGTCACTTAGTGACCATAAGTCCTATCAATGCAAAAATGGTACCGTTAAAAACTTCAGATCACGGCGCAAAAAATGAGCCCTCATACCGCCCCATACACGGAAAAATAAAAAAGTTATAAGGGTCAGAAGATGACAATTTTAAACGTATTAATTTTCCTGCATGTAGTTATGATTTTTTCCAGAAGTCCGACAAAATCAAACCTATATAAGTAGGGTATCATTTTAATCGTATGGACCTACAGAATACATATCAGGTGTCATTTTTACCGAAAAATGTACTACGTAGAAACGGAAGCCCCCAAAAGTTACAAAACAGCGTTTTTTTTTCAATTTTGTCGCACAATGATTTTTTTTCCCGCTTCACCATAGATTTTTGGGCAAAATGACTGACGTCATTACAAAGTAGAATTGGTGGCGCAAAAAATAAGCCATCATATGGATTTTTAGGTGTAAATTTGAAAGAGTTATGATTTTTTAAAGGCAAGGAGCAAAAAACGAAAATGCAAAAACGGAAAAACCTCCGGTCCTTAAGGGGTTAACCCGGGGTTTTTTCCGTTTTTGCATTTTCGTTTTTTGCTCCATGCCTTTAAAAAATCATAACTCTTTCAATTTTGCACCTAAAAATCCATATGATGGCTTATTGTTTGCGCCACCAATTCTACTTTGTCCAAAAATCTATGGTGAAACAGAAAAAAAATCATTGTGCGACAAAATTGAAAAAAAAAAACGTCATTTTGTAACTTTTGGGGGCTTCCGTTTCTACGTAGTACATTTTTCGGTAAAAATTACACCTTATCTTTATTCTGTAGGTCCATACGATTAAAATGATACCCTACTTATATAGGTTTGATTTTGTCGGACTTCTGGAAAAAATCATAACTACATGCAGGAAAATTAATACGTTTAAAATTGTCATCTTCTGACCCTTATAACTTTTTATTTTTCCGTGTATGGGGCAGTATGAGGGCTCATTTTTTGCGCCGTGATCTGAAGTTTTTAACGGTACCATTTTTGCATTGATAGGACTTATTGATAGGACTTATTGATTCATTTTTAAATGATATAAAAAGTGACCAAAAATGCACTATTTTGGACTTTGGAATTTTTTTGCGCGCACACCATTGACCGAGCGGTTTAATTAATGATATATTTTTATAATTCGGGCATTTCCACACGCGGTGATACCATATATGTTTATTTTTATTTTTATTTACACTGTTTTTTTTTTTTTATTGGAAAAGGGCGGTGATTCAAACTTTTAATAGGGGAGGAGTTAAATGATCTTTATTCACTTTTTTTTCACTTTTTTTTTGCAGTGTTATAGGTCCCATAGGGACCTATAACACTGCACACACTGATCTTCATCATTGATCACTGGTTTCTCATAGGAAACCAGTGATCGACGATTCTGCCGCGTGACTGCTCATGCCTGGATCTCAGGCACTGAGCAGTCATTCGGCGATCGGACAGCGAGGAGGCAGCTGTTCGGGATGCCGCGATTAGCCGCTGCTATCCCGAACAGCCCGACTGAGCTAGCCGGCAACTTTCACTTTCGCTTTTAGCCGCGCGGCTCAGCTCTGAGAGCACGGCTAAAGGGTTAATAGCGCGCGGCGCCGCGATCGGCGCTGCGTGCTATTAGAAGCGGGTCCCGGCTTCACTATGACGCCGGGCCCGCCGTGATATGAGGCGTGGTTACTGTGTAACCCCGCGTTATATCAGGTGAGCAGGACCAAGGACGTACCGGTACGTCCTTGGTCCTTAAGGGCGCAGAAAATTTTAGTTTTACGTTTTAATTCTTTCCTCCTCGCCTTCAAAAAATCTTAACTCTTTTATATTTTCATCCACAGACTAGTATGAGGGCTTGTTTTTTGTGCGACCAGTTGTCCGTTGTAATGCCATCACTCACTTTACCATAAAATGTATGGCGCAACCCAAAAAAATACTATTTGTGTGGGGAAATTAAAAAGAAAACCGCAATTTTGCTAATTTTGGAGGGTTTTGTTTTCACGCCGTACAATTTACGGTAAAAGTGACATTTGTTCTTTATTCTTTGGGTCAATAAGATTAAAATGATACCCGTGATAACATACTTTTCTATTACTGTTGTGCTTAAAAAAAATCACAAACTTTTTAACCAAATTAGTACGTTTAAGATCCCCCTATTTTGAAGACCTATAACTTTTTCATTTTTCCGTATAAGCGGCGGTATGAGGGCTCATTTTTTGTGCCGTGATCTGTACTTTTTATTGATACCATAACACTTTTTGGGGGTGAAATAGGGAAAATGGGGCAATTTATGTTTTTATTGGGGGAGGGGGTTTTTCACATTTTTTTTTACTTTATTTTTTTTACTTTTTTTTACTTTTATTTTTACACTTTAATAGTCCCCATAGGGGACTATTCATAGCAATCATTCGATTGCTAATCCTGTTCAGTTCTATGTATAGGACATAGCACTGATCAGGGTTATTGGTCATCTTCTGCTCTGGTCTGCGGGAAGGCAGATCAGAGCAGAAGACTCCCGGAAGACAGCGGAGGCAGGTGAGGGGACCTCCGGCAGCCGTGCTGGATGATCAGATTGCCGCGGCAGCGCTGAGGGCTATCCGATCATCCAATTAAGTGACCGTGATGCTGCAGATGCCGTGATCTGTATTGATCACGGCATCTGAGAGGTTAATGGCAGACATTACCGGCGGGTCCCTGGCTGCGATCAACAGCCGGGATCTGCCGCGCATGATCCGGGCATTGCTCTGCGTTAAGTACCACGTCACCAGTATGTACATTTACGGCGCTCGTCATTAACGGGTTAAGGACCAGAAGAATAAAATCTAGAAGTAGCCCAAACGAAAGTAAACTTTCTCCTTAGTCTTCTCAGTTCCCCACAATGTGCTGTGCCTGGTGCAGCCTGGCTTTGTGTGTGAGAGAGACATAGATTAACCCCTTACAAGCAGTTGTCCTAGCAGATGCACTAATTTAGCAAATTAACCCCTTACAAAATCAGCTTCCATGCTAAGACCGCACGGAGTGCGCCGTCTCGTAGATGGTTATGCATTCCATGCAGAATCTGCACAAAGAATGAACGTAAAAGGGATTTCCGTGCTGGAAACATCTGGCACGGAAATTCCGCCATGTGCACAGATCAGCAGAATCCTGCTGTATTCAATGGGACTCTGCTGCAGGTGTAATTCCATGTGGACATTCCAAGCAGAAGTGTGAATGCGGCCTTACAATTGGTACCTCCCAGAGAAGAATATCACCAAATTTTTCGCTACTAAAGTAAAACCTTTAATAGTGAAAAAATCCAATGGTTTAATATTTATATGTAGTTTAGAAGAGTAATATAATTTCACTTACTGTCATTTACAGCCTTTTTCACCGAATGGATAGGTCTTATGATAGGTCCTCTTTAAGGTGTGGCAGAAAGAAAAGACAAATAATGACAAATAGCAGTTAGAGACAGGGGCACTAAAGTAAAGTTATTCTGTTTTTATTTTTTAGCAAACAAAAAATACAGCTTTCACACTTAAAATGCTAAATAAATTCCTGCTCATCCAAGTGCTAAATATACATTAACCTTCTCTATCTATACAAGTGGCTTACTACCAGCCACGCAGCAGAAGAATCATCAAATGTGTTAATCAAACATGTCAAAATGTCTCCTTTGAGGCTTCAAATCTTAGGACCTGACTCCCATCAGAGGTACGGTTTTCTCAAAGCCTTAGCCTGCAGACTGAGTTACACCTTTTTTTAACCCCTTAAGGACATTGGACGTATATGTACGTCCTGATCGGCTGGAACTTAGTGCATCAGGATGTACATTTACATCCTGTACATGACCTGAGCACCCGAGCGTTGCTCACATCATGCACGGCAGGTCCCGGCTGCTATCTGCAGCCAGGGACCTGCTGGTAATGGTGGACATTGGACAGTGATCACGCTAATGTCTTCCATTAACCCCTAAGATGCCGTGATCAATACAGATCATGGCATCTGCAGCAATGCGGCACTTGTAATGGCTGATCTGATTGACCATCCCCCCCCCCCCCCCCCCCCGCACAGCCACGGGGATCAGATCACCTGCCTCTGCTGCTCTCCCGGGGTCTTCTTCTCTGGTCTGACATCAAGCAGACCAGAAAAGTAGATCACCGATAATACTGTTCAGTGTTATGCCTATGCATAGCACTGAACAGTATTAGCAATGTAATGATTGTAATAGTATAGTACCTTATCGGGACATAAAAAGTGTTAAATAAATGTGAAAAAAGTTTTAAAAAAGTGAAAAAGCCCCTCCCCCTATAAAAATTTAAATCACCCTTAGTTTACTCATTAAAGTATAAAAAAAAAAATAATAATAATATTTGATATCTCCGCGTGCGTAAATTGACAAACTATCATGATATAATGCTAATGATCCAGTATGGTGAATGGATTCAACGTGAAAAAAAAAAAAAGAAAGTCCCAATTGATGTTTTGGTCGCATCACATTCCAAAAAAAAAATTAAAAATTTGTTAAATAGTCACATATACACAAAAGTGGTACAAAAAAACAAAAAACTACAGATCACATCGCCAAAAATTAGCCCTCATACAGCCCCGTATACGGAAAAATTTGGAAGTTATAGGTGATCAAAATTTTAGGGCAATTTTAAAAGCATGCTTATTTTGAGAAAAAAGTTAGATTTTCTTTTTTTAAAAGCAGTACTGTACAATAATAGAAAAGTATCTAAACATAGGTATTATTTTAATCGTATTGACCCACAGACTAAAGAAAACATGTAATTTTTACCGTAAAATGTACAGTGTGAAAACGAAACACACCAAAATTTGCTAAATTTCTGTTTTTATTTTTTTTATTTTTTTAACATTAATATTAATTTGGGGAGTTTATCATACATTTTATCGTAAAATGAGCTATGTCATTACAAAGTACAATTGATCATGCAAAAAACCAGCCCTGATATGGGTCTGTGGATGGAAATATAAGAGTTTTTTTTAGAAGGCAAGGAGGAAAAAACAAAACCGAAAAAATAAAATTGGCCTGGTCCTTAAAGGAGAACTCCAGAATATACTGCCGGCAGTAAAAAAATAAAGATGTACATACCTTCCTCCGCTCCCCCAGGGCCTCCAGTAACCGGCTCCGGTCTCTGCCGCGATCCTCTTCCTGGTTGCTGGTAGTCAGCGAGTCATACTGCACTCCCGACCATGCCGACTCGGCCGGCGATAGGCTGAGCGGCAGTGTGACGTTTTCGGCCCCGGCAGCAGGTGCCGATGAAGTGAAGAATTTTGTGTCCTGAAGCGTTCTCACACTGCCACTCAGTCTATCGCCGGCCGAGTCGGGACTTCACTGCGGACGGTGATTGGCTGAGCGCAGTATGACTCGCCGACCACGAGCAACCACTAAGAGTATCGCTGCGGAGACCGGAGCCGGTTACCGGAGGCCCCGGGGGAGCGGAGGAAGGCATGTACATCTTAATTTTTTTACTGCCCGCAGTATGGGGGACAATTTTTATATTCTGGAGTTCTCCTTTAAAGAGATACTCCGCTCCCCAACGTCCGGAACATTTTGTTCCGAACGCTGGGTGCGGGCTTCCATGGTTGCTCCGCCCCTCATTAAATCATGCCCCGCCCCCTCAATGCAAGTCTATGGGAGGGGGCGTGATGGTCGTTATGCCCCCTTCCCATAGACTTGCATTTAGGGGGTGGGGCGGGAAGTCAAGAGGTGGCAGGGCGACCACTGAAGCGTGCACCCAGCGTTCAGAACTAAATGTTCTGGACGCTGGGGAACGGAGTACCCCTTTAAGGCCTAAATGGGCTGTGTCCTTAAAGGGGTACTCCGGTGGATTTTTTTTTTTTTAACCCCTTAACGATGAAGGATGTATATTTACGCTCTCTGCCGGCTCCCGCGATATGCCGCGGGGTCACGCGGTGTCCCCGCGTCATAACGGGTCGGTCCCGGCGGCTTTCAATGGCCAGGACCTGTGGCTAATACAGGACATCACCGATCGTGGTGATGCCCTGTATTAACCCTTCAGACGCAGCGATCAAAGCTGACCGCCGCGTCTGAAGTGAAAGTAACCCGGCTGCTCAGTCGGGCTGTTCGGGACCGCTGCGGTGAAATTGCGGCGTCCCGAACAGCTTACAGGACACCGGGAGGGCCCTTACCTGCCTCCTCGGTGTCCGATCGACGAAGGACTGCTCCGTGCCTGAGATCCAGGCAGGAGCAGTCAAGCGCTGATAACACTGATCACAGGCGTGTTAATACACGCCAGTGATCAGCATGAGAGATCAGTGTGTATAGTGTTATAGGTCCCTATGGGAGCTATAACACTGCAAAAAAAAAAGTGTTAATAAAGGTCATTTAACCCCTTCCCTAATAAAAGTTTGTATCACCCCCCTTTTCCCCTTTTCTCATAAAAAAATAAAACAGTGTAAATAAAAATAAACATATGTGGTATCGCCACGTGCGTAAATGTCAGAACTATAAAAATATATAATTCATTAAACCGCAGTACATTTTTTGGTAAAAATAACACATTCTCTTTATTCTGTAGGTCCATATGATTAAAATGATACCCTACTTATATAGGTTTGATTTTGTCGTACTTCTGGAAAAAATCATAACTACATGCAGGAAAATTTATATGTTTAAAATTGTCATCTTCTGACCCCTATAACTTTTTTATTTTTCCGTGTACGGGGTGGTATGAGTGCTCATTTTTTTTGGTCCACATTGAAAACCTGGACTGGCCAGAAAGGGAATGAATGGACCCACTACCAACCTGTCTTCCATTCTGTTAAGCATCTGATCGCGGGGGGTTCAACCGCTGGGACCCCCGCAAACTCCCAAACGAGGCATCCGCATTGCCGCTCTATGTAATGTTATTAGTTGCAAGTTTAGTTTATTTCTAAGTTTTATGTGTTGCAGTTCTCTGGGGCTACAAAATATAGTATAATAAATGTTTGAAATGACTGCACATTGTAATGTGTTTCAATAATTATCTGTCATTGTTTTGCTTTTCTTTTTGAAGGCCAAAGCGTGGGGGCTTTCAAAAAAACATGTCAACTTTTTTTGTAATAAAATGTTCTGTTTTTATTTTATGTTTTATATATATATATATATATATATATATATATATATATATATATATATTTTAATCCCTTCTCCTGGTTTTGGCTTAAAACAAATAGGTACAAAATGCAGTATAATGGTTCAATTAGAATCTGTGAACTGTTGCTATCCATTCCTTTGCATTTGATGGGATACAAATGGGAAATATATATGCATTGGGATCTGCAGTATTTATGCATCCTCCACTATTGACATGTTCTATGTACATGAAATTTGTTCTATAAGAACAAAACTATATGGCATAATATGTGTGTGAAAACAGTATTTTCTCTTCAAAAAAGTTTGTCTTACTACCAGAGAAACTCTTTAATTTCAAATAAATATTTTTTTCTGTGACTTGATCATCTGGGAATATTTGTCTACAACAAAACTATTGTTTATTGCGATTTTTGTGTTTTGTTCTGTTGCTGTTTTTATTAATTGTTTGATGAGTTCAATATTGTAAATGCAACAACAGCAATGTTTCAATGTTTGCAGAAAAGGCCCTAAGCATTAAGTTAGTATAAAATTACATATAGTTTAATATATCTGTACAACACCTTTAAACAAGCTTTTCGAGACAGGAAGGTTATCCATCTTATAAATCTATTATTCCATCGTACATCTTGATAGCCCAGCATTGCTCCTAGCCATGTTTAAGCATTAAATAGTGCATTATTATTTCACATAAATCAACCAGGGATGTGTGAATTCATAAATTTTGCATTCACAGAGACAGTATTTTAAGCGTTTTATGACTTGTTTGGTACTAAGAACTAAAATGAATACACAAATCAGGAACTGCTTGTATTTTTATTTTATGTTAAGATCATTTTATTTAATATTCAAAAATCTTCAAAATTCAAAAAAATATCTAAACTTGTGCACTGTGGCTATTTGGATTATATAAAACCTTTACAAAGAACTGAATCTGTATTCAGAGATTTACTGCTATGCCTGTATGGTAATATAACAAGACATTAAATTGTAATAAGCAGTCTTCCATTATATAAACATTTAGCATAACAGAGGATCCTTTGAAGATTGTCTGTATTCAATGAACCAGGAATTGACTGAACTTACAAAGAGCACAACTATTTCTGTCTGTGGTTAAATTTACTTTTTGCTTCTACTCACCAGAGATATAGACATAGACAAATAGAGGCTTCCATATTCCTGGGTAATATGGATGATTTTAGAGCTTGTTATGCAAAATCCAGTGTAGCCAACATTTTGGATTGGACCTATTTTGGCATTAAAGGGGTACTCCGGTGAAAACCTTTTTTCTTTTAAATCAACTGGTGGCAGAAAGTTAAACATATTTGTAAATTACTTCTATAAAAAATGTTTTAATCCTTCCTGTACTTATTAGCCGCTTAATACTACAGAGGAAATTATTTTCTTTTTGGAATGCTCTCTGATGACATCACGAGTACAGTTCTCTCTGCTGACATTATTATAATAATAATAACACTTTATTTATTGTTGTCCTTAGTGGGATTTGAACCCAAGTCCCTAGCACTGCAAGGCAGCAGTGCTAACCTCTGAGCCACCATGCTGTCCTTAGCATTCATCTGCTATGCATCTGCTATGCATCTGCTATGCATCTGCTATGCATCTGCTATGCATGGTTGCTAAAATGGACAGAGATCTCAGCAGAGAGCACTGTGCTCGTGATGTCATCAGTGTTCCAAAAAGAAAGGAATTTCCTCTGTAGCATTCAGCAGCTAATAAGTACTGGAAGTATTAAGATTTTTTAATAGAAGTAATTTACAAATATGTTTAACTTTCTGCCACCAGTTGATTTAAAAGAAAAAAGGTTTTCACCGGAGTACCCCTTTAAGGATCAAGAAAAATTTCATTTTTTTTTTCTTCCTCACCGTTTAAGAGACCAAAATATTTTATTTTTCTATCCACAGAGGCCATGTTTTTTTGCGGGACCAATTGTACTTTGTAATGATACCTTTTTACCAAATAATGTACTATAAGGCCGATAAAATATTATTTGTGAGGGAAAATAAAAAATTAAAAAGCAATGGGGAGGGGGAGGATTTGTTTCCATGTAGTGCACTTTGCAGTAAAAGCAACATGTCATTGTTGTTCTTACCATTACAACGATGCTCATATTTCCATAGATTTTGCACTACTTTTAACCCTTTGAGAACACCGGATGTATATGTATGTCCTATGTGTGCTTTGAAGTAAGCTCAGCAACTTTAACTCACCACTAATAATGGACCCGCTGATGTTCGTCATTTATTGCTTTAAAGGGGTACGCCGGTGAAAAACTTTTTTCTTTTAAATCAACTGGTGGCAGAAAGTTAAACATATTTGTAAATTACTTCTATTAAAAAATCTTAATCCTTCCAGTTCTTATTAGCTGCTGAATGCTACAGGAGGAAATTATTTTTGGAACACTGATGACATCACGAGCACAGTGCTCTCTGCTGGCATCTCTGTCCATTTTAGCAACCATGCATAGCAGATGCATAGCAGATGCATAGCAGATGCATAGCAGATGCATAGCAGATGCATAGCAGATGCATGCTAAGGGCAGCATGGTGGTGCAGTGGTTGCACTGCTGCCTTGTAGTGCTGGGGACTTGAGTTCAAATCCCACTAAGGACAACAATAAATAAAGCGTTATTATTATTATAATAATGTCAGCAGAGAGAACTGTGCTCGTGATGTCATCAGAGAGCATTCCAAAAAGAAAATAATTTCCTCTGTAGTATTCAGCAGCTAATAAGTACAGGAAGGATTAAGATTTTTTAATAGAAGTAATTTACAAATATGTTTAACTTTCTGCCACCAGTTGATTTAAAAAAAAAAAGGTTTTCACCAGAGTACCCCTTTAAATTTTTGCTGGTAGTAGTAGTTTTGCAACACCTGGAGGCACCTTGGTTGGGAGACACTGGTGTATGCCCTATAGAGGTGTGGTGTACTACAACCCCCAGGAGACTACAGAGGCAGCATGCTGGTGTAATACCACTGACTGAAGACTCCTGAATGACACATGCTGGGAGTTGTAGTCCCTTTTGTTTGTGTGTATGACAGTGTATCCCAACCAGGGCTGATTATATTAGTGTGCTGTGTATATCGGGGCTGACCCTGGAAAATAGCAGGGTGGGTAAAGGGCAAAAAAAAAAAAAAGGAGCCTCCCCAAACCAGCAAGGCATGTGGAAATAGAAGCAAAGATAGGAAAACAAAGTGGGGGATAAAAAGACAACAAAGAACGGAAATAGAGTAGCCTAAACAACAAGAATAGAAATGAAACAAAACAAATAGGGAAAGTAAAAAATTGAAAAATACGTTGACCACCGGAGTACCCCTTTAAATTTATCATTGGTTTGTCTTTATTTAATTTTTTTACTGTTCACATATGGGATTGATAATGTTATATTTTTATAGGTAAGGTAATTTTACAATGACCAAACAGGTTTATTTTTTATTAACATTTTTTTTGGTTTACACATTTAAAGTTCCTCTAGGGGACTTTTATAAGCAATACCTGGATTACTTAAATAGATTAATGCTGTGATTTCATGCAGATTGCCCTGTAGCAGGCACCGTGGCTTAGTGAAGGGCACGATGGCTTAGTGTTGTGGCGGTTGTGGTCACCGCTCAGTGCTGCGCCATTTTATGCTAGAGATGCTAGGGACCTGCTACTTACAAGTGACCGTGATATGACTAGTGGGCTTGCACTTCATGATCATTAAGTACACTAACCACATGTTAGTTTAATACATTTTGCTGAGAAGCCTTAGATCACTGTGCATGTTGTAGATGTGCGACCATGTCTTTTTTTTTTTTTCTCTATTTGAATTCACATTGTACTTTTATGTCTATTGTCTGGAAGGGGTGAATAAGTTATCTGAAATATTAGTCCATAGTCCAATTATAATAATACTACCTCATCTCACTAGGCTTTATTTAGAGACATTAGGATACCAGAAAGTAGTGTCTCTATGAACAATTTACAATGAAGGACAATGCTAAGCATAGTTTGTATCTGCTTTGATCCTTTTGGGTCTCAAGCCCTTGAAGACATTGAGAAAACAATGAATTCAAAGGTATACTAAAACATTTTATAGGAAGATATATAAGTGCAGCAGTTCATGACCTAAAGATGAAGAGAGATTAGGAGATGTAGCAATCATTAGACATAGTAATTTGGTGCACGTTTCTGGAAAATTGTGGTGTACCAATAAAAAGGAGCGATTTGTACTCTAATCGGGCTTAACCCCTTAAGGACATATCACGTACTGGAACGTCATGTGTCCGCTCCCGATCTATAACGCGGGCCACGGCGTGACGGGCCCGGCCTCTAACAACGGCCGGGACCCGTGGCTAATAGCGCGCGGCATTGATCGCGGGGCCGCGTGCTATTAACCCTTTAGACCCGGCGTTCAAAGTTTAACGCCGCGTCTAAAGTGAAAGTGAAAGTATACCGGTTAGCTCAGTGGGCTGTTCGGGATAGCCGCGGCGAAATCGCGGCATCCCGAACAGCTTACAGGACAGCAGGAGGGTCCCTACCTGCCTCCTCGCTGTCCGATCGCCGAATGACTGCTCAGTGCCTGAGATCCAGGCATAAGCAGTCAAGCGGCAGAATTATCGATCACTGGTTTCCTTTGAGAAACCAGTGATCAATGTGAAAGATCAGTGTGTGCAGTGTTATAGGTCCCTATGGGAGCTATAACACTGCAAAAAAAAAATGAAAAAAAAAAGTAAATAAAGATCATTTAACCCCTTCCCTATTAAAAGTTTGAATCACCCCCCCTTTTCCCATAAAAAAACCAGTGTAAATAAAAATAAACATATATGATATATATGAAATATGTCGTTAATTAAACCGCACGGTCAATGGCGTACGCACAAAAAAATTCCAAAGTCCAAAATAGTGCATTTTTGGTCACTTTTTATAACATGAAAAAATGAATAAAAAGCGATCAATAAGTCCTATCAATGCAAAAATGATACCGCTAAAAACTTCAGATCACGGCGCAAAAAATGAGCCCACATACCACCCCATATGCGCAAAATAAAAAAAAAGTTATAGGGGTCAGAAGATGACAATTTTAAACGTATTGTCACGATGCCGGCTGGCAGGTAGTGGATCCTCTGTGCCAGAGAGGGATTGGCGTGGACCGTGCTAGAGGATCGGTTCTAAGTCACTACTGGTTTTCACCAGAGCCCGCCGCAAAGCGGGATGGTCTTGCTGCGGCGGTAGTGACCAGGTCGTATCCCCTAGCAACGGCTCAACCTCTCTGGCTGCTGAAGATAGGCGCGGTACAAGGGAGTAGACAGAGGCAAGGTCGGACGTAGCAGAAGGTCGGGGCAGGCAGCAAGGATCGTAGTCAGGGGCAACGGCAGGAGGTCTGGAACACAGGCTAGGAACACACAAGGAAACGCTTTCACTGGCACTAAGGCAACAAGATCCGGCGAGGGAGTGAAGGGGAAGTGAGGTGATATAGGGAAGTGCACAGGTGTAAACACTAATTGGAACCACTGCGCCAATCAGCGGCGCAGTGGCCCTTTAAATCGCAAAGACCCGGCGCGCGCGCGCCCTAGGGAGCGGGGCCGCGCGCGCCGGGACAGAACTGACGGAGAGCGAGTCAGGTACGGGAGCCGGGGTGCGCATCGCGAGCGGGCGCTACCCGCATCGCGAATCGCATCCCGGCCAGAGGCGGTATCGCAGCGCCCCGGGTCCGTGGAACCGACCGGAGCGCTGCAGTGAGAGGAGTGTAGCGAGCGCTCCGGGGAGGAGCGGGGACCCGGAGCGCTCGGCGTAACAGTACCCCCCCCCTTGGGTCTCCCCCTCTTCTTGGAGCCTGAGAACCTGAGGACCAGACTTTTGTCCAGGATATTGTCCTCAGGTTCCCAGGACCTCTCTTCAGGACCACAACCCTCCCAATCCACTAGAAAGAAGGTTTTCCCTCTGACCTTTTTAGATGCTAAAATTTCTTTGACGGAGAAGATGTCCGAGGAGCCGGAGACAGGAGTGGGGGGAACAGATTTGGGAGAGAAACGGTTAATGATAAGTGGTTTAAGAAGAGAAACATGAAAGGCATTAGGAATACGAAGAGAAGGAGGAAGAAGAAGTTTGTAAGAGACAGGATTAATCTGGCGCAAAATCTTGAAAGGACCAAGATAGCGTGGTCCCAACTTATAGCTAGGGACACGGAAGCGGACATATTTGGCGGAGAGCCATACCTTGTCTCCAGGGGAAAAAATGGGAGGAGCTCTTCTTTTCTTATCCGCGAATCTCTTCATGCGTGAAGAAGCCTGTAAGAGAGAATTTTGGGTCTCTCTCCATATGATGGAAAGATCACGAGAAATTTCATCCACAGCGGGCAGACCAGAGGGCAAGGGGGTAGGGAGGGGGGGAAGAGGGTGACGGCCGTACACCACGAAAAACGGGGATTTGGAGGAAGATTCAGAGATTCTGAAATTATACGAGAATTCGGCCCAAGGTAGAAGATCTGCCCAGTCATCCTGGCGGGAGGAAACAAAATGTCGTAAATAGTCACCCAAGATCTGGTTAATTCTTTCTACTTGTCCATTGGATTGAGGATGGTATGCAGAAGAAAAATTTAATTTAATCTTGAGTTGTTTACAGAGAGCCCTCCAGAATTTAGACACAAATTGGACGCCTCTATCCGAGACGATCTGCGTAGGCAACCCGTGAAGACGAAAAATGTGTACAAAAAATTGTTTAGCCAACTGAGGCGCTGAAGGAAGACCAGGAAGAGGGATGAAATGTGCCATTTTGGAGAATCGATCAACGACCACCCAAATAACAGTGTTGCCATGGGATGGGGGTAAGTCAGTAATAAAATCCATACCAATCAGAGACCAAGGTTGTTCGGGAACAGGCAGAGGAAGAAGAAAACCAGCGGGCTTCTGGCGAGGAGTCTTATCCCGGGCACAGATAGTGCAGGCTCGCACAAAGTCCACCACATCAGTCTCTAGAGTCGGCCACCAATAGAAGCGAGAGATGAGTTGCACAGATTTCTTGATGCCCGCATGACCTGCGAGATGGGAGGAGTGACCCCATTTGAGGATTCCGAGGCGTTGGCGTGGAGAAACAAAGGTCTTTCCTGGAGGAGTTTGCCTGATGGAGGCTGGAGAAGTGGAAATCAGGCAGTCAGGAGGAATGATGTGTTGAGGGGAGAGTTCAATTTCAGAAGCATCTGAGGAACGAGAGAGAGCATCGGCCCTAATGTTCTTATCAGCAGGCCGAAAGTGAATTTCAAAATTAAATCGGGCAAAGAACAGAGACCACCTGGCCTGACGAGGATTCAGCCGTTGGGCAGACTCGAGGTATGAGAGGTTCTTGTGATCGGTGTAAATAATAACTGGAAATCTTGATCCCTCCAGCAGATGCCTCCATTCCTCAAGTGCTAATTTAATGGCTAGAAGCTCTCGATCCCCGATGGAGTAGTTCCTCTCCGCCGGAGAGAAGGTCCTAGAAAAAAACCCACAAGTAACAGCATGCCCGGAAGAGTTTTTTTGTAGAAGGACAGCTCCAGCTCCCACTGAGGAGGCATCAACCTCCAATAGGAAGGGTTTAGATGGGTCAGGTCTGGAGAGCACGGGAGCCGAAGAGAAGGCAGACTTGAGTCGTTTAAAGGCGTCTTCCGCTTGAGGAGGCCAAGACTTGGGATCGGCATTTTTTTTTGGTTAAAGCCACAATAGGAGCCACAATGGTAGAAAAATGTGGAATAAATTGCCTGTAATAATTGGCGAACCCCAAAAAACGTTGGATGGCACGGAGTCCGGAGGGGCGTGGCCAATCTAAGACGGCAGAGAGTTTATCTGGATCCATTTGTAGTCCCTGGCCAGAGACCAAGTATCCTAGAAAAGGAAGAGATTGGCATTCAAACAGACATTTCTCAATTTTAGCATAGAGTTGATTGTCACGAAGTCTCTGAAGAACCATACGGACATGCTGGCGGTGTTCTTCTAGATTGGCCGAAAAAATTAGGATATCATCAAGATATACAACAACACAGGAGTATAACAGATCACGAAAAATTTCATTAACAAAGTCTTGGAAGACAGCAGGGGCGTTGCACAGGCCAAAGGGCATGACCAGATACTCAAAGTGTCCATCTCTGGTGTTAAATGCTGTTTTCCACTCATCCCCCTCTCTGATGCGGATGAGGTTATAGGCGCCTCTTAAGTCCAATTTAGTAAAGATGTGGGCACCTTGGAGGCGATCAAAGAGTTCAGAGATGAGGGGTAAGGGGTAGCGGTTCTTAACCGTGATTTTATTAAGTCCGCGGTAGTCAATGCAAGGACGTAGAGAGCCATCTTTTTTGGACACAAAGAAAAATCCGGCTCCGGCAGGAGAGGAGGATTTACGGATAAAGCCCTTTTTTAGATTCTCCTGGACGTATTCAGACATGGCAAGAGTCTCTGGGGCAGAGAGAGGATAAATTCTGCCCCGGGGTGGAGTAGTACCCGGGAGGAGGTCGATAGGACAATCATAAGGCCTGTGAGGAGGTAGAGTCTCCGCTTGTTTTTTGCAGAAAACATCCGCGAAGTCCATATAGGCCTTAGGGAGACCGGTTACTGGAGGAAGCAGAGAGTTACGGCAAGGGTTACTGGGAACCGGTTTTAGACAGTCCTTGGAACAAGAGGGCCCCCAACTCTTGATCTCCCCAGTGGACCAATCCAGGGTTGGGGAATGAAGTTGAAGCCAGGGAAGTCCAAGGAGAATTTCCGAGGTGCAATTGGGGAGGACCAAAAGTTCAATCCTCTCGTGATGAGATCCGATGCTCATTAGAAGGGGCTCCGTGCGGAAACGTATGGAACAGTCCAATCTTTCATTGTTTATACAATTGATGTAAAGGGGTCTGGTGAGACTGGTCACTGGGATGTTGAACCTGTTGACGAGAGAGGCCAAAATAAAATTTCCTGCAGATCCAGAGTCCAAGAAGGCCACAGAAGAGAAGGAGAAGGCAGAGGCAGACATCTGCACAGGCACAGTAAGACGTGGAGAAGCAGAGTGGACATCAAGGATTGTCTCACCTTTGTGCGGAGTCAGGGTACGTCTTTCCAGGCGGGGAGGGCGGATAGGACAATCCCTCAGGAAGTGTTCGGTACTAGCACAGTACAGGCAGAGGTTCTCCATGCGGCGTCGTGTCCTCTCTTGAGATGTCAGGCGAGACCGGTCGACCTGCATAGCCTCCACGGCGGGAGGCACAGGAACAGATTGCAGGGAACCAGAGGAGAGAGGAGCCGAGGAGAAGAAACGCCTCGTGCGAACAGAGTCCATATCTTGGCGGAGCTCCTGACGCCTTTCGGAAAAACGCATGTCAATGCGAGTGGCTAGGTGAATAAGTTCATGAAGATTAGCAGGCATTTCTCGTGCGGCCAGAACATCTTTAATGTTGCTGGATAGGCCTTTTTTAAAGGTCGCGCAGAGGGCCTCATTGTTCCAGGACAATTCAGAAGCAAGAGTACGGAATTGTACGGCATACTCGCCAACGGAAGAATTACCCTGGACCAGGTTCAACAGGGCAGTCTCAGCAGAAGAGGCTCGGGCAGGTTCCTCAAAGACACTTCGAATTTCCGAGAAGAAGGAGTGTACAGAGGCAGTGACGGGGTCATTGCGGTCCCAGAGCGGTGTGGCCCAAGCCAGGGCTTTTCCAGACAGCAGGCTGACTACGAAAGCCACCTTAGACCTTTCTGTGGGAAACTGGTCCGACATCATCTCCAAGTGTAATGAACATTGGGAAAGGAAGCCACGGCAAAACTTAGAGTCCCCATCAAATTTATCCGGCAAGGATAGTCGTAGTCCAGAAGCGGCCACTCGCTGCGGGGGAGGTACAGGAGCTGGCGGAGGAGATGGTTGCTGGAGCTGTGGTAGTAACTGTTGTAGCATAACAGTCAGTTGAGACAGCTGTTGGCCTTGTTGCGCAATCTGTTGTGACTGCTGGGCGACCACCGTGGTGAGGTCAGCGACAACTGGCAGAGGAACTTCAGCGGGATCCATGGCCGGATCTACTGTCACGATGCCGGCTGGCAGGTAGTGGATCCTCTGTGCCAGAGAGGGATTGGCGTGGACCGTGCTAGAGGATCGGTTCTAAGTCACTACTGGTTTTCACCAGAGCCCACCGCAAAGCGGGATGGTCTTGCTGCGGCGGTAGTGACCAGGTCGTATCCCCTAGCAACGGCTCAACCTCTCTGGCTGCTGAAGATAGGCGCGGTACAAGGGAGTAGACAGAGGCAAGGTCGGACGTAGCAGAAGGTCGGGGCAGGCAGCAAGGATCGTAGTCAGGGGCAACGGCAGGAGGTCTGGAACACAGGCTAGGAACACACAAGGAAACGCTTTCACTGGCACTAAGGCAACAAGATCCGGCGAGGGAGTGAAGGGGAAGTGAGGTGATATAGGGAAGTGCACAGGTGTAAACACTAATTGGAACCACTGCGCCAATCAGCGGCGCAGTGGCCCTTTAAATCGCAAAGACCCGGCGCGCGCGCGCCCTAGGGAGCGGGGCCGCGCGCGCCGGGACAGAACTGACGGAGAGCGAGTCAGGTACGGGAGCCGGGGTGCGCATCGCGAGCGGGCGCTACCCGCATCGCGAATCGCATCCCGGCCAGAGGCGGTATCGCAGCGCCCCGGGTCCGTGGAACCGACCGGAGCGCTGCAGTGAGAGGAGTGTAGCGAGCGCTCCGGGGAGGAGCGGGGACCCGGAGCGCTCGGCGTAACACGTATTAATTCTCCTGCATGTAGTTATGATTTTTTCCAGAAGTATGACAAAATCAAACCTATATAAGTAAGTATCCCCAAAAGTTACAAAACAGCGTTTTTTTCAATTTTGTCAAGTTTTTTTTTTCGTCATTACAAAGTAGAATTGGTGGCGCAAAAAATAAGCCATCATATGGATTTTTAGGTGCAAAATTTAAAGAGTTATGATTTTTTAAAGGCAAGGGGGAAAAAATGAAAATGCAAAAACGGAAAAACCCGGGGTTAACCCCTTAAATGGGTAGTCCAGTGGTGAAAAACTTATCCCCTATCCTAAAGATAGGGGATAAGTTTGAGATCGCAGGGGGTCCGACCGCTGGGGCCCCCTGCGATCTCTCTGTACGGGGGCCAGGCTCTCCGGCCAGATAGTGGGTGTCGACCCCCGCACAAAGCGGCGGCTGACACGCCCCCTCAATACATCGCTATGGCAGAGCCGGAGATTGCCAAAGGCAGCACTCCGGCTCTGCCATAGAGTTGTATTGAGGGGGCGTGTCAGCCGCCGCTTCGTGCGGGGGTCGACACTCCCCCTTCGCGCGGGCTGTCGGGGCCCCGTACAGGAGATCGCGAGGGGCCCCAGCGGTCGGACCGCCCGCGATCTGCAACTTATCCCCTATCCTTACGATAGGGGATAAGTTGTTCCCCACTTGTTCACTACTGGACTACTCCTTTAAGGACCCGGGGTTTTTCCGTTTTTGCATTTTCCATACGGTTAAAATGATACCCTACTTATGTAGGTTTGATTTTGCCGTACTTCTGGAAAAAATCAAAACTACATGCAGGAAAATTTATACTTTTAAAATTGTCATCTTCTGACCCCTATAACTTTTTTATTTTTCTGTGTATGGGGCGTTATGAGGGCTCATTTTTTGCGTCGTGATCTGAAGTTTTTAGCTGTACCATTTTTACATTGATAAGACTTATTGATCGCTTTTTATTAATTTTTTCATGATATAAAAAGTGACCAAAAATGCACTATTTTGGACTTTGGAATTTTTTTGCGCATGCGCCATTGACCGTGCGGTTTAATTAATGATATATTTTTATAAATCGGACATTTCCGCACGTGGCGATACCACATATGTTTATTTTTATTTACACTGTTTTTTTTTTTATGGGAAAAGGGGGGTGATTCAGACTTTTAATAGGGGACTGGTTAAATGATCTTTATTCACTTTTTTTTTTTTCACTTTTTTTTTGCAGTGTTATAGCTCCTATAGGGACCTATAACACTGCACACACTGATCTTTCACATTGCTCACTGGTCTCTCATAGGAAACCAGTGATTGATGATTCTGCCGCTTGACTGCTCATGCCTGGATCTTAGGCACTGAGCAGTCATTCGGCGATCAGAGGAGGCAGGTAGGGACCCTCCAGCTGTCCTGTAAGCTGTTCGGGATGCCGCGATTTCGCCGCGGGTATCCCGAACAGCCCACTGAGCTAACCGGCATGGTTTCACTTTCATTTTAGATGCGGCGTTCAACTTTGAACGCCGCGTCTAAAGGGTTAATAGCACGCGGCAGCGCGATCAATGCCGCGCGCTATTAGCCATGGTCCCGGCCTATAACAATATTTTGTTATAGGCCGGGCCCGACCCACTAGGATGCGGGGCCACGACGTGGCCCTGCGTTTTAGATCGGGAGTGGACTCAGGGCATACAGGTATGCCCGGGGTCCTTAACAGGTTAAAGGGGAACTCTGGTGGAAATAAATGTTTTCAAATCAACTGGTGCTATAAAGTTAAACAGATTTGTAAATTACTTCCATTTAAAAATCTTAACCCTTCCAGTACTTATCAGCTGCTGTATACTACAGATATACTGTACTACAGAGTAATAGGTAAATTTATTTCCAGTCTGACCACAGTGCCCTCTGCTGACACCTCTGTCCTGTCAGGAACTGCCCAGAGCATGAGAGGTTTTCTATGGGGATATGCTTCTAATCTGGACAGTCCCTGACACAGACAGAGGTGTCAGCAGAGAGCACTGTTGTCAGATTGAAAAGAAAAACACAATTTTCTCTGGAGCATACAGCAGCTGATAATTACTGAAGTTTTTTAATAAAAGTAATTTACAAATCTATTTTACTTTCTGGCACCAGTTGATTTGAAAACATTTGTTTTCCACTTGTTTCCACTGGAGTTCCTCTTCAAACAAACCATTAAATGGAGAAATATAATACAAAAAACGATAGTAAGGCTAGGTTTTTGCACAGGTTTTTATTGTGTTTATTTTTGTTTTAAACTGGCACTGCAGTTTTTGAGCCAAAGTCAGAAGTGGATCCAGCAGGAGGGAGAAGTATAAGTCCAACACCGTGCAGGATGTTTGGCATTTGCCAGAGAAAACCAAGATTCACCACTGGTGGCGTGTGCTCTCCACAGATGAAAGCAGGTTCACGCTGAGCACATGTGACAGACGTGACAGAGTCTGGAGACACCGTGGAGAACTTTCTGCTGCCTGCAACAACCTCCAGCATGACCGGTTTGGCGGTGGGTAAGTAATGGTGTGGGGTGGCATTTCTTTGGGGAGCACCGTACAGCCCTCCATGTGCTTGCCAGAGGTGACCTGACTGCCATTAGGTACCGAGATGAGATCATCAGACCCCTTGTGAGAGCATACACTTGTATGGTTGGCCCTGGGTTCCTCCTAATGCAAGACAATTCTAGACCTCATGTGGCTGGAGTGTGTCAGCAGTTCCTGCAAGAGGAAGGCATTGATGCTGTGGACTGGCCCGCCCATTCCCCAGATCTGAATCCGATTGAGCACATCTGGGACATCATGTCTTGTTCAATCCACCAACACCACGTTGCACCACAGACTGTCTAGGAGTTGGCGAATGCTTTAGTCCAGGTCTGGGAGGACATTCCTCAGGAGCATGCCCAGGCGTTGTAGGGAGGCTAAATGGGCACGTGGAGGCCACACACACTACTGAGCATCATTTTGACTTGTTTTAAGGACATTACATCAAAGTTGGATCAGCCTGTAGTGTGGTTTTTCACTTTTACTTTGAGTGTGACTTCATATCCAGACCTCCATGGGTTGATAAATTTGATTTCCATTGATAATTTGTGTGATTTTGTTGTCAGCACATTCAACTATGTAAATACAAAAGTATTTCATACGATTAGTTCATTCATTCAGATCTAGGATGTGTTATTTTAGTGTTCCATTTATTTTTTTGAGCAGTGTACTTTTAATTGGAAAATGACTACTGGTATATTATCCATATACTATAAAACCAAAGGTAATAATTTCACAGTGAATGAAACATGCAAAAAAAATTGTTAACCAAAGGCCTAAGGTGGCAGAAAAGATTAAATTATAGAGGTAAAACAGTATATAAAAGTAAATATATATTTTTAGAGGTACCTGTCTCCCTTGCCTAGCATCTAGTCACAGTGACTATGGAAATTGTTACAGTTACTTGCATTATTCAAAAAATGTGTTATTAACCAAGGTGAATTTTAATTTTCAAGTTATAGTTTAGTGTCACTTGTGAAAATTGCTTTCATGTCATAGAATTACTCCCTATTATATTAGACTGGAGTAATTCAAAGCTAATCTGAAAATAGCATATTTATCACTTAGTAGGAGATGATGTTGAAATGTAAATTACTGTGAAATCTACCGTTTCCACATTCCCTATATGAGGGATATGTAGAGAGGAATGTTGATGAAGCTAGAGCGTCCTCCCCAGTACAAGCTGATAATGCCTTTGGCCTTAACTAGAAGGAAGTGATATGATAAGAAGAAAATAACAGCACTGTATTGACTCCTAATTAAATCACAACCAGACAACCAATGACTTAGAAATGCTTTCCCTTGAAAGGTGTTTATTTAATAAGTGCAATCTGTTACCATGCAACTTTGGGCTTTTGGGTATACTTTATTATTCAGCTATATATATAAAGACCTGCCTTTGTGTTTATGGCCACTACACAGCTTGTTATACAGTGCCCAGTTTTAGTATCTTCTTAGTCTAAAGTGGATGTATCATCTGAGTAGAGACAGATATGGAAACAAGTTCTTTTTTAAATCTGTTTCTATTTGATGATTTTTTTTTATTATTATTTTGGAGCGTTGCCTTCTTGCCTGAGCTGTTTATAGCATAATTTAGTAATATTTTTTACAGTTGGCCTCATGTACCTTAGACAGCAATAGACAGGATCTGTCCCATTCACATGAAATGGAGATGTTACTGAGCATTCTCTGTTACCTTTTTAGTGGTTATTGTACAAGGGGGGATGTTGAGCTGCTATTGTCAATGGTGTATTTTTTTATCTATTGGTGTCTCATTTCAATGTGCTCCTGTCTGTGCTCAGAAGAAAGGCATAACTGGGAAATGTTGTGTACAGAACAGGAAGGCTCAGCTTAGTTTTATAAATAGTGGCCAAAATGGAAACTGCAAGGTTTCAGGATTATTATGTAATATAGATAGCAAATTGGGAAATTAGAAAACAACAGTACCAAAAATATAAAAGAAATATTGTTAGCCTTTATAATTCTGTTCAGTCTAAATGGGGAGAGCAAGAAAGAAAGAATACACAAAGTTTACTCCTATCCGATGCTACTCCCTCTAGAAGTTACATATGTGTTTGTATGTATAGATACATGTACAGTGAGGCAGAAAAGTATTTAGTCAGCCACAAATTATGCCAGTTCTCCCACTTAAAAAGATGAGAGAGGCCTGTAATTTTCATTATAGGTATACCTCAACTATGATAGACATAATGAGAAAAAAAAAATCCATAAAATCACATTGTCTGATTTTTAATCCCTTAGGGACATCCAGGTCCAGGTACTTAAGGACACAGGGCGTACCTGTACGCCCGTGGGAATTTTGGTCACTGCCACACGCCGGGCGGGGACCGGCATGTCTGCTGGTATCTATCAGCAGGCACCCCGTGCAAACCCCTTGGGGGTCCTGACACCCCCCATGTCAGCGATCGCTGCAAATCGCCGGTCTTAATTGAATTGATTTGGGGGATTCCGGGTCAATCGGGTCTCTGGTGACCCAGAAAATAACGGTGAATGGGGGCTGTCCGAGACAGCCCCAATCACCCTTACCCAGCAGGAGTGAGGTAGCACGCGTGCCACCTCACGATCACGTGATTGATCGGTCGGAACAACGGACCAATCACGACCTTGCTGGGCGGTTATGGGGGCAGGTGGCGATCAGGTCGGGCGGGGGTCTGGCGGGGGTCCCCTCTGGTGCGGTGGTGGCGACAGGAGCAGCAGGAGCGCTGGCAGCAATGGCGGCAGTCCCAGTGGCAGGATACAGCAGGAGGTGGGGCCTGTTCACCTCCTGCTGTTGATTAGCAACAACTCTCAGCATGCACAGCCAAAGGGCATGCTAGGAGTTGTAGTTTTGCAACAGCTGGAGTTCAAACTACAACTCCCAGCATGCCCTTTGGTAGTATGTGCATTCTGGTGGTTATAGTTATGCAACAGCTGGAGGCACATTTTTCTATGAAAAAGTGTGTATCCAGCTGTTGCATAACTACAACTCCCAGCATGCACAGACTACCAAAAAGCATGCTGGGAGTTGTAGCAGTGTGCCTCGCGCTGTTGCAAAACTACAACTCTCAGGATGCCCTTCGACTGTCAATGAATGCTGATTGTTGTAGTTTTGCAACAGAGACACATTGGTTGGGAAACTTTGTGTCCTAACTCAGTGTTTCGCAACCAATGTGTCTCCAGTTGTTGCAAAAATACAACTCGCAGCATGCACTGTGAGACTGTACATGCTGGGAGTTCTAGTTTTGCAACAGTTGGAGGCACACTGGTTGCGAAACACTGAGTTAAGTATCAAACTCTCGGTGTTTCGCAACCTATGTGCCTCCAGCTTTTGCATAAATACAGTGCATGCTGGGAGTTGTAGTTTTGCAACAGCTGGAAGTTTGCCCCCCCCACCGCCCCCCTACCGCCTCTGTGAATGTACAGGGTACATTCACACGGGTGGGGGTTTACAGCGAGTTTCCCCAATTGAGGCCTCAAATGCGCATAGCCCTCTCTCGCTTTGGAGCCCTGTGATATTTCAAGGCAGCAGTTTAGGGCTACATATGGGGTATTTCCGTACTTGGGAGAAATTGCGTTACAAATTTTGAGGGTCTTTTTGTCCTTTTACCCCTTACGAAAAAATAAAGTTGCGGTCTACACCAGCATGTTAGTGTATGTTGCCCCATACTTTTAAATTTCACAAGCGGTAAAAGGAAAAAGACCCCCAAAATATGTTATGCAATTTCTTCTGAGTATGGAAATACCCCACATGTGGACGTAAAATGCTCTGAGGGCGAACAACAGGGCTCAGGAGTGAGAGCGCACCATGTATATTCGAGGTCTAAATTAGTGATTTGCACAGGGGTGGCTGATTTTACAGCGGTTCTGACATGAACACAAAACAATAAATACCCACATGTGACCCCATTTTGGAAACTACACCCCTCACAGAACGTAACAAGGGGTATAGTGAGCCTTAACACCCCACAGATGTTTGTCGAATGTTCTTTAAATTTGGATGTCAAAATGAAAAAAAATATATATATGTTACCCTACATTTATCATTTTCACAAGGGAGAATAGGAAAAAAGCCCCTCAAAATTTGTAGCCCCATCTCTTCTGAGTAAGAACATACCCCATATGTGGATGTAACGTGCTCTGCTGGTACACTACAATGCTCATTGGGCTCTTGGAGAGAGAAGGTGTCCGAAATTGAAGGCCATGTGTGTTTACAAAGCCCCCATAGTGCCAGAACAGTGGACCCCCCCACATGTGACCCCATTTTGGAAACTACACCCCGCATGTAATGTATTAAGGGGTACAGTGAGCATTTACACCCCACTGGTGTATGACAGATTTTTGCAACAGTGGTCTGTGAAAATGAAAAATTAAATTTTTCATTTGCACAGCCCACTATTCCAAAGATCTGTCAAACACCAGTGGGGTGTAAATGCTCACTGCACCCAGTGGTGTTGCGACCGGGGTGCGGGGGGTGCGGCCCGCACCGGGTGACACCATCCTGATGGGGTGACACCAGGTACGCCGCCGGTCCTCAGTTGCGCTGCCTGTCTCCATACTAGCAGCCCCCCACTTGCGCTGCCTCTGTAAGAGCATTCCTCCCCACGGTCCTCACTTGTTGCGTCTCCGTACTAGCACCCCCCCCCCGTCACCTGCACAGTGAACCGGCCTGCGCCCCCACGTCTTCTGTTGCGCCGGTCCGACGTCCCTCCGCAGGGCCGGCGCAGGAGGACGTGACGTCACTCAGAGCACCCAGAGAGAAGGAGCGCTGCGCTGGATGGGTGAGTGAGTGTGTGTCTGTCTCACTCTCTCTGTTTGTGTGTCTCTGTCTGTGTGTGACTGTGTGTGTCTGTGAGTGTGTGTCTCTCTGTGTATGTGACTGTGTGTGTCTGTCGCAATCTCTGTCTGTGTGTGGCTCTCTGTCTGTGTGTGACTTGTGTGACTGTGTGTGACTCTGTGTGTGTATGTCTCTCTGTGTGTCTCTCTGACTGTGTGTGTGTGTGTGTCTCTCTCTCTATCTATCTGTGTGTGTGTGTCTCTGTGTTGTGTGTGTGTGTGTGTTTTTTTTGTGTGGGGGGAGGGGGGGTTTGTTTGAACCAGCGATCTAATGTGGGGAGACTTTGACCTAATGTGGGGAGACTTTGACCTATTGTGGGGAACATGCAAGGAAACCTGCGGCCTAATGGGGGGAAACTACTACCAAATGTGGGGAATCTATGCTACCTAATGTGGGGAAACTGCTACCTAATGTGGGGAAACTGCTACCTAATGTGCGAAGGCTGCTACATAATGTGGGAAAACTGCTACCTAATGTGTGGAATATGTGCTACCTAATGTGTGGAATTTGTGCTACCTAATGTGGGGGAACTGCTACCTACCTAATGTGGAGAACTGCTACCTACCTTAAGTGGGGGAACTGCTGCCTACCTAATGCTCCCCCCTGGCAGTAGCACCCTCATCATCCACCAGCAAACCCCCCCAGCAGCAGCACCTCCATCAGCAGATCCTGATGGTGGATGATGGGGGTGCTCCTGCCAGGAGGATGATCCTGCCGATGGACGATGGGGGTGATACTGCCAGAGGGGGTGGCCAGTAGCACCCTCATCATCCTCCAGCAACACCTCCCCAGTACTAGCACCCCCATCATCAACTAGCAACACCACCAGATTTATATTCAGAGGGTACAGTATGTGGCAGATTTATATTCAGAGGGCACAGTGTGTGGCGGTATATTCAGAGGGTACAGTATGTGGCAGATTTATATTCAGAGGGTACAGTATGTGGCAGATTTATATTCAGAGGGCACAGTGTGTGGCGGTATATTCAGAGGGTACAGTATGTAGCTGATTTATATTCAGAGGGTACAGTATGTGGCAGATTTATATTCAGAGGGTACAGTGTGTGGCGGTATATTCAGAGGGTACAGTATGTGGCAGATTTATATTCAGAGTGTACAGTATGTGTTGGTATTCAGAATGTACAGTGTGTGGTATTATTATATTCAGCGGGTATGGTGTATGGAAGGTTTATAATCAAAGAGTATAGTGTATAGTAGTATTATATTTAGAGGATACAGTGTCTAGCAGGTTTATAATAATAATTGTTTTCATATAGAGGATGAGAATGCGCCGACATAGTGAGGAGACGTCTGGGCGTCACATTCTGCAGAGAGAAATTTTAGCTGGACCAGGCGGTATGTTTCATCTGAATTAGATAAGGGAAGACTATAGAGAAGACGTCACCTGTAGTCACTGATATAATTGTACATTCTGCTCTCTATGTCCTATCAGAGCTGTAGTCACTTGTCAGTTCTACAATTATGATGAGTGAAACTACAACTCCCAGCATAACCTCACCACTGCATAAAGGGGTACTCTACTGGAAAAACATTTTTTTTTATCAACTGGTGCTACAAAGTTAAACAGATTTATAAATTACTTCTACTTAAAAATCTTAATCCTTCCATTACTTATTAGCTGCTGTATAAGTGATTCACAGGAAGTTGTTTTCTTTTTGAATTTATTTTCTGTCTGACCACAGTGCTATGTGCTGACACCTCTGTCCATGTCAAGAACTTGGGGAGCAAATCCCCATTGCAAACCTATCCTGCTCTGGACAGTTCCTAACATGGACAGACAGAGCACTGTGGACAGACTGGAAAGAACTACACAACTTCCTGTGGAGAATACAACAGCTTATAAGTACTGTAAGGATTAAGATTTTAAATAGAAGTAATTTAAAAATCTGTTTAACTTTCTGGCACCAGTTGATATAAAAGAAAATGTTTTCCAATGGAGTACCCCTTTAAGTAATTCTGGGAGCTGTATATTTAAATGGTGAAAACTTCTTTAACACTTTCCCATTCTGTGGCAACTGGTATATCTGATTATTAGACTGGAATTTCTCACAATGGGCTACAACAGTGGTGTCTGTCACAATAAGCTAAAAACTTACTGAGGGGGGGAAGGTATGGGGGTGACACCATTTTCTACCGCACCGGGTGACACCAACCCTAGCAACGCCACTGACTGCACCCCTTATTAAATTCTGTGATTGGTGTAATTTCCAAAATGGGGTCACATGTGGGGGGGGGGGGGGGAGTCCACTGTTCTGGCATCACAGGGGGCTTTGTACATACACATGGCCTCCCGACTTCTATTCCAACCAAATTCTCTCTCCAAAAGCTCAATGGCGCTCCTTCTCTTCTGAGCATTGCAGTTCGCCCACAAAGCACTTTACATCCACATATGGGGTATTTACATACTTTGGGAGGCTTTTTCTCCTATTACCCCTTGTGAAAATGTAAAATTTGGGGTAACACCAGCATTTTAGTTAAATAAAATAAAAATTTTCATTTTCACGTCCAACTTTAGCGGAAATTTGTCAAACACCTGTGGGGTGTTAAGGCTCACTGTACCCCTTGTAATGTTCCTTGCGGAGTGTAGTTTCCAAAATAGCATGCCATGTGTTTTTTTTTTTTTTTTTGCTGTTCTTGCACCATAGGGGCTTCCTAAATGCGACATGCCCCCCAAAAACCATTTCAGCAAAATTTGCTTTCCAAAAGCCAAATGTGACTTCTTCTCTTCTGAGCATTGTAGTGCGCCCGCAGTGCACTTGATGTCCACACATGGGGTATTTCCATACTCAGGAGAGATGGGGTTACGAAGTTTGGGAGGCATTTTCTCCTATTACCCCTTGTAGCAATTTAGTGAAAAAATTACAATTCATTTACACATCCAACTTTAATGAAAAGTCTTCAAACACCTGTGGGGTGTTAAGGCTCACTGGAACCCTTGTTAGGTTCCTTGAGGGGTGTAGTTTCCAAAATAGTATGCCATATTGTTTTCTTTTATTTATTTTTTTGCAGTGACATGCCCCCCAAAAACCACTTCAGAAAAACTCAGTCTCCAAAATCCCATTGTCGCTCCTTCCCTTCTGAGCCTTGTAAAGTAAAAGCATTCCAGAGTTATTAATGCTTAAAGTGACAGTGGTCAGATTTGCAAAAAATACTCTAGTCCTTAAGGTGAAAATGGGCTTGGTCCTTAAGGGGTTAAAGAATGTATTTGCAAATTATGGTGGAAAATAAGTATTTGGTCACCTACCAACAAGCAAGATTTCTGGCTCTCACAGACCTGTAACTTCTTCTTTAAGGCTGCTTTCACACTATATAAGTTCTCCGTTTTAAAGACCCGTTATAATGTTCCGTTAAGGAAACCCTTAAAACCGTGCGTTAAACAGCCATTACAAAATCCCATACGGCCGTTACAAAATCCCACTCAAGTCTATGGGATTTTGTGATTAGCTGTTATGACCCATTAATGCCCGTTATGAATAACGGACATTATTTTGTGAGGGGAGAAAAAATGGTACATGCACATATTTTCTCCTGTCACAAAATAATGTCCATTATTCATAACGGGCATTAACGGGTCATGACTGCTAATCACAAAATCCCATAGACTTGACTGGGATTTTGTAACGGCCATATGGTATTTTGTAACGGCCGTTTAACGGCCGGTTTTAAGGGTTTCCGTAATGGAACATCATAACAGGTCTTTAAAACTGAGAAATTATATAGTGTGAAAGCAGCCTAAGATTCTCCTCTGTCCTCCACTTGTTACCTGTATTAATGGCACCTGTTTGAACTTGTTATCGGTATAAAAGACACCTGTCCACAACCTCAAACTGTCACACTCCAAACTCCACTATGGCCAAGACCAAAGAGCTGTCGAAAGACACCAGAAACAAAATTGCAGACCTGCATCAGGCTGAAAAGACTGTATCTGCAATAGGCAAGCAGCTTGGTGTGAAGAAATCAATTGTGGGAGCAATCATTAGAAAATGGAAGACTTACAAGACCACTGATACTCTCCCTCGATCTGAGGCTCCAAGCTAGATTTCACCAAGTGGTGTCAAAATGATCACAAGAACATGAGCAAAAATCCCAGAACCACACAGGGGGACCTAGTGAATGACCTGCAGAGAGCTGGGACCAAAGTAACAATGGCTACCATCAGTAACACACTACGCCGCCAGAGACACAAATCACTAAGTGAAGCGCAGAGGAGCATCACTCATCACTGGGGGAATAATTTGGCATGGGAGAGATGATTTGGCAAGGGGATGAATGATTTAGCATGGGGATGAGGGGATGATTTGGCACAGGGGGGATGATTTGGCACAAGGGGTGTGCTGGGGCTGCTACAGGGGGGTCCAGCAGGGGCTAGAGCCCCCCTGGGAACTCGATCCACTTACTGGGGTATTGGCTGTAACTCCCTGATGGCAGCCCTATGTACAAGGTAGGGCAGCACATAAGCCTGGTTGTCCCCTATTGGGAGTGGTTTGTCCCCTATTGGGTGTTTTTGTCCCCTAATATGAGTGTTTTGTCCCCTATTGGCAGTGTTTTGTCACCTATTGTCCCCTTTTGGGTGTGTCTACAACCTCTATTGGGAATGTCCCCTATTCGGAGGGTGCAAATACATTAAGTCCTATGGAACTCTGCCGGGGAATTAAAAACTGTCTGCTATTGGGATGTGTACCCTATTGGGATGTGTCCACTAAGGGAGATTTCACTGTACTTCATTTACCTTTAGTACTACTGGAGGAAATTCTCATATGTCCAGGGCTTAAAATGAATGCAAAACTAATATATTTGACAGCTGAATGTTGACAATTAGCAGATAACAAAATGTCTTACCCATAATGCTGCCAAAGCATCATGTATGAAGCAGCCCAAAGCATTTTCAGTGCCAAAGGTTTGCCTACGCCTGGCAGAGGAGATAACTAGGTGATTGGTGGTCACTAGAACGGTGGAAATGTTCTCAGCAGTGCTCAGATAGAGGGATACCTTTGTATTGTAGAAATACCACTTTAAGACCCTTTATTCTTGATTTTCCACTACAGAATTTCCACTGTGTATGACTTAACCCTAAGGCTTTGTTCATATGACAGAATTTCTAAGCAAAATCCAACAGAAAAATTTTGCTTGGAAATTTTGCTGCAGCAGTGTCCCAGTCCCAGTTTTCAAGGGGATTGTGCTGCACTGTCCACATGGTGGAATTTCTGTGGCAGAAACATCTGCCATGAAAATCCTGATTCTGGTGTTTGACAAAAGATTTGACATGGCATTGCCATCTATGGAGACGACGCATTACCCAGCGGTTCTTGTGCTGGCATGTTCTGCTGTCGCCAGATATTTGTGGTATGTCTACCCCGTATGGACTTTTCACAAATATTCCGCTATGTGAACATAGCCTTACAATTTTCATTTGTAGCAGTCAAATTCTTGGCAAAGAAGATGTTAAATGCAGGTCTCTTGTAGAGGAATACAGTTCTCAGATCATCATTGCTTGGAGATCAATATGTTTGATAGAAATTATAAAGAGTGAAATCCAGGCATTTTATTCCCTTCAGCAGCACCAAAGAATAATAATAAGCATTACCACAGGCGAGCACAGCTCCGGAGTAGTCCTGGATTAATACAGTAGCTGCTGTGATCATCAATAAAACTAATGATTATAATTGTGGTGTTAGTGAGTAATGGTGGCCACTTGCATTTTTCCCCATTGATTTCACTATAGCACATCTGAAAACATTAATCTGCAAACAGATAGAAACACAAACAGAAAACGCAGAACACCTCTGGGGAAAACAAATGCAAAAGTCACAGTAATAAGGTTTAGTTTAACAGCTGAAAAATATACCTAATATTACACTAATGTAACTGGGTCTGTTCTGTAATGACTGGTATTTCATGTGTCATGACATGTATATTTTCACCCAATTTGTTGAATTTAAATATTATAATGGAAAAAAGAAGAGAATATTATTAGATTTTGCTTGACATTTAGATAAAATATGACAGACACGTATTTGCTACAATGAAGCCACATATTAAATCAAGTCATATAGTATCTACACTTATTATGCATACAGTTGTATAAGGCTAACTGCAAGACCTCTATGCAAAAATATGAAGCATTATGTTTGGTGTTTTTAAAGGAGACAACTAGAGTTGAGCAAACTTACAGTAAATTGGCTCGTAGTGAACCTCGCAGCTCGGCTGTTGATTACTTTAGTCTGCATAAATTAAGAGACCTTAGACGGTCATCCCGGACTTTTCCAGGCAACCAGAGCCCTTGGAAAGCTGAACAAATTTATGCAGACTAAAGTAATCAACAGCCGAGCTGCGAGGTTCGCTACGAGCCATTTTACTGTAAGTTCGCTCAACTCTAGAGACAACCAAAAGAACAAACATTGCACCTTTTGTGTACAAAAACATGAAAATCATCTTAATACCCTTTATGTTACGTGCCCACAGCCTAAATATCCATGAGAAATTTTGATGACCCCATGTCCCCTTCTAATTTCTGTTGGGCACAGTGTGTGTAGATTGAAATAATCAAATACAATACAATACAATAATGTTCTACTTGGCTTGAATATTTGCAGTTATGTGTTCATGTGTGAGAACATTGATGCCTTATTAGATGACTTGAAGCACTTTGGATAGGGGATAAGATGTCTTGGGGCCGGAGTACCCCTTTAAAGATAGACAGATAATGTAAAAGAGTAGCAGGAAATGCTAGCAGAATGCTTGGGTGTATAGGGAGAGAGGTATTAGCAGTAGAAAGAGTGAAGTGCTCATGTACACTGCACTGGTGAGACCTCACATAGAGCCTTGAAGTATTTTGCACAGTACTGAAGACTGTATCTTCTGACATATAGAATGCAGAGAAGAACTATTAAACTATTACATCGATTGTAGGATAAAACTTACTAGGCAAGGTTAAAGGATCTTAATATGTTCAGTTTGCAAGAAAGATGAGACAGAGGGAATATGATATATACAATATAAAGGGAAAAAACATGGTAAAGGAGGAAATAATATTTAAAAGAAGAAAAACTACCAGAAAAGAACATAGTTTTAAATTAGAGGGACAAAAGTTTCTTGAGTATTATCAGGAAGTATTACTTTATTGAAACAGTAGTAGATGCATGAAAAAGCCTTTCTGTAGAAGGTATAGCTGCAAGTACAGTGAAGAATTTTAATCATGCATAGGATAGGCATAAGACGATCCTTCATATAAGATAGGGCCAGGGACTACTAATCGTATTTACTATATTGGGCAGAGTAGATAGGCCAAATGGTTCTTATCTTCTGACACATTCTATTACTTTACTACCCTATGCCTCAGGTTTCATAAGGAAGGTAAAGGTTTTTTTGTTTTAGTTTGGTATACTGTATAAACAAAACTTTTCATGCCTAGGCCCATTGCTTCTAGGTGAGAACAGCTTCATACATTCTGCACCTGATGGAGCAATGTAACACACCAAACAGTGTCCTATATGTCTATACACTGCAGAGCATTTTATAGAAGCACAAAGGGTCTTTTGTGGTGTTACAAGTAGCATTGGTCATCCCGCTAGTTTGTTTTCTATTAACTTGTTTGGAGCTGTTGCTATAAAACTGCCCTACATCTGATTGCTTACTATGGATAGCTCATCATGCTGCTCAGCTCAGGGCTTGTTTGCAATAGAAGTTTCTGATTGGTTAACCCCTTTAAAAAAAATTAAACCTAGTGTTCCTTGTATGTCTCTTGTACTTTGTTCCTATTCAGTCCAGAGGGTTCTTCTTTCATTGTTGCATAGTTCGTGTAGTTTCTCCCAGATTGATCTGCTTTCATTTCCTTTTCATTTCATCCCCAAAGTCCTTCTTTTGTTTATGTTAAGGTCAATTTTGCAGATAAGGGTTTTCATCAGGGATATTTTCAGGGACAATTAGGGTCAGTGTTGTCTTGTAATAGGGTTAGTGTTTAGGGATAAATCTAAGAAAAGAAATAGGTAAAGCTAGTTAGGGTTTGTTTTGTAATTTGTTTCTATTTATAGTATCACCCATATTCTTTAATTCCTGACTGCTGTCTTCAATATTTTTTTTTTTGCCTTCATTCATTTGGTTTCTGTATCCTGTTGCCGAGCTCCTATTATTGTTATTCTTGTGATGGTTGTTACTGTAAGTCCTGAGGTTATCTGAGTGTCATAAGCCACAGTTAGGACCCATGAAAAGTGAGTGCCATAGGTATAGTCGAATTCTGCCATCTTGTGATTACCTGGTGTCCTAAAATGCGACTCTGTAATTAGGGGCTGTATGAAACTCTACATGCAACTATAAAGCTTCCATTCCACAATTTAATAAATAGAAAGGAATAGAAAGTAAAGATATTGCATTTGTTTTAAAATTACGTATATTTTTTTTCAATCTTTGTGCCAAAATATGTGGTGTCTAATAATATAACAAAAATGTGCTAAATAAAAAGGTAATGTTGTAATAAAAACATCTTTTATACGATGTGATAAAAATTGTCCTAGTTAAGAGAGCTTTTTATCAGTGTGTTTAATTAATCATGTGTTTTTAGGCAGATTTGCAGGGAGCTCATATGGTATTAGTAGAAATAAAACATTTCAGTAAAACATTTTACTTAATAAAGTAGTCAGGGAAAACAACGTGAGTGAACGAATAAAGAAGCAGTTTAGTATGCTCTCCAACCATTGCTATTAATAATACTAGCTTTTAATTAAAACCGTGGAAAGGATCTCAATGAATATCACCTCATTGGAAACTAAATGCTGGGGGCTGCCGGAGAAGTGTTGGAATTAGAGACAGCAGGGGACGATTTTATGCACATTTACCATTGCCTTTTCCCGGCATTTTGCCTTTCAAATAAGGATTTGATTACTGGCGATATCTCTTACCTATGATTACACTTTACATAAAGGGGTTTTCCCAACTCATAAATATTGCCATTACTGTATGAACAGTGGGGGTCCAACCTCCAGGATCCAATTTGACCATAAGAATGAAGGGAACACAATGATAGTGTATTGTTGTGTCTCCTTATGAGCTTTTACTTGCAAAGCTACTTAAATTAAGCTACATTGCAGTTTTCTGTATAGCCCACAATCTGTGGGGGTCCCAGGGGTCGACCCTAAATGACATATGCACACATTGCAGTTAATTTGCAGTACCGCATCTAATTACTGCGTGCGTATTTGCTGTGAATTAATGAAATTGTGGTAAATAATTTGCATGCTGCAAATCATGCAAATAGCAGTAGAATGTGAAATTTTTACCCCGATTTTGGTCATTCATGGCAAAAACGCAAGCAGTGGTATCACTAATAAGTCACAATACAGTATGAATACAGCCTTAACAAAACATGCTGATAACAAAATAAGTCTACACATCTGTAATTTGTGATAAAAATCCACAGTATAAAATGCTGCTTTTGAAGTGGATTTTTAGCACACAAAAAAGAGAATCTTTTATATTCTTTATATTATATAAAGGGAAAAAAAAAAAATAATATATATATATATATATATATATATATATATATATATATATATATATATTCTACATATTCAGCCTAGCTTCAGACATGCTATTTGGTGCATGAGTTTCTCTTATAAAAACTACAGTGAGTTAAAGCGTACCTGTCATAATGTAAAAAAAAGAAAAAAGTGATATGTTACTCAGGACCCAATCCTGATCATGTGCATATAATTTTTATGTGTCTCTGACCTATATATCCAGAGATATAAGCATTTATCTGCTGGTGAGTTACTTTTTCATTGTGCAGGCTGGAGGGGGCGTGTCAGTCTGTCTCCCTCACAGGAGCAAGCCTGTGCAGTCAGCCAATCAGTACTCTCTACTCTGTAACCCTTTCCTCTCTGGTTTTATGCTGTGTCATGTGTCAGAGGAAGATGCTTGGAGCTTGCCTGCAGTAATCAGAAGACATTATGGTGAATTCATAACAGGATAAAATATATAAATATAAGAATAGATCTTCATAAAATTAGTGCAAGGATTTTTTAGATAAAAGTACAGCATTTTTATGAATACATGTTCTATCTGTTTTATCTTCTCCTGGTAAAGCTGGATGCTAATCAGCATAGCTGTCACTATGTGTGTCATTCATCTTTCACAGACTCCTGAATGTCTGATCAACTTCTTTGTCATTCAGGAGTCCGAGAAAGCTTTGACTATTTCAGCATGCTTGGAGTTGTAGTTTAGTAACAACTGAAGCTGCGATGTTTGTAAATAACTGTGTTAGAGCAGTGTTGCCTCCAGCTGTTTTAAAACTACAGCTCCCAGCATGTCCACACATCCTTTATCTGTAGTTTTGCATACACAATAGAAATCTCCCACACTGGATACCGGTATGCTTTACGGCCGGTATCCAGTATGCTGTAAAATCTAGATTAGTCTGTCTGGCTAAAAGACAGGCGACGCCTAGTGGTGGCTATTTTGAGCGTGAATTTCAGGTGAAAAATTTTAAAAATTTTAACAGGTGTATATTGTGAAATGTCATATTATAATGAGTCCTGCAATATATGAAAAGTTTTTAACAATGACAGTGCCTCTTAAAGTCTTGTTGTTGGTGTACATTGCAGTTTTCCCCACTCCTAACATATATAGCAAACATATTAATAGCCTATAATAGACTTAATGTGTGCCAAAAGAATCTCCTTGTGGCATTCCTTTGGGTACATCATTTTTATACTGTATTGAAAACTTTACATGAATGTGTATTTCAATATACAGTCAAGCATCCTGCAAAAAGAAAAAAAGTGAACAGAGACCTAAAGTTCTGTAGTACTTATACAATTCCCACAATCTTTTATGATTCATACCTAATATATATATATATATATATATATATATATATATATATATATAATCCAAATAGAAGCAGCACCTCCTGAAGTTAATGTGGTCGGGTGCAGGCCTTTGAACCTTGGTGATCCAGTTCTTTGTTCTTGAAAATGGCGGTGTGAGATCGCTGAAACATTGTCTCTTTTTCTTGGAATAAATACTTTAATCTATATATATATATATATTCAGAAAGAGTTCATAGAGTATATAGAATTTGTATGTAGAATGGATCTAGCTATAAAATACATGTTTCAGGTGACATTAATAAATATTTTGCAATGCTATTGCAGGCGATATGTTTCCATATGTTTCGCAGTATCTTACTTCATCTCAAAGTAACATTTCATAACCATTTCTACTAATTGAATAATTAATGTACAAGAAAACATTTCTCTATATTATAGCACTATGCACCTCATTCATGGCACAGACAAATTGAAACAGTATTGCAATAAATTATTGTATGCTATTCTTTCAAAATGGTACGATTGCTCACTCATAATATTGACTTGAGACAGTAACATAATGTATCACTGAAGTATAATAAATTTCTATTTAGTGAACCATCCCACTGCACAGTATCTGTAATATTAAAGTAAAATGCCATTAGTCTAGGTATGTAATTTAACATTACAATGCCTCCTCCAGTGCAAGTGGTTTCGCATAATGTCCATAGATTCCATTTCAGTGAGTCTTGTTTAAACAGAAATTTATGATGAAATGTAATACTTTCATATGATAAATTTAATGACCATCTTACTGACAAGATGTTCACAATTTTTGTTGTGTTGTTTTAATATAATTTTTTATATATTTATAGTTAAAATATTATTACTTGAGAGTTTTAGTTCAACACATTGGCCATCATTTACAAAGAATGGAGTGTCGGTTTGTGTTTCTTTTTTGTGTTTTCAACCTTTTTTTCACTTGGTATTTACTAATCTGTCGCACTTTTCCCGATATTTTTAGTTGCAGGGAAAAATTCTGTTGCACAGTAATTTCTGACGCATGGTTCTGTCTCACGGTCATTTCTGTTGCAGGGTTTTCTGCCGCACTGTAAATTCTGTTGCAGGTAGGTTTATTTTTGTCACAGGGTTTCTTCTACAGAAGAACAGATGTGGAGGGTTTCCTTGACCTTCCAGTGAATATCTGACTTCGGCACTGGAGCGCTACCCCAGCGTGGTGACACAGGAGTCGGGTATAGATTTGCAATTGCTTTTTATTGAAAATCATAAAAAGTGGCAATACATGGTAGGACTACGCTTTCTGAGGGGCTCCCTCCTTCCTCAGGTCCAAGTTACAGTGTGTGGATACAGTACTTTATATATTTACATATTTCCATGAATACATTAACCATTTGAAGTTTGCCGGGTCTGAATGCCATTGGAGGCTGAGTTTGACGTCAGCCTCCAGGGTCTATTGGTGGTGTATAGGAAGGTATTGGCTAGATCTATAACATTGGGATTTTTTTTTCCCAATGAGGTCTATGGAGATCTTGTGGCAAACAGGGTAGAAAGCTAAACAGCAGGGTCCTGGTAGTAATGTGGATGGGAGACCATAGTGTAGGTTCAATTCCCAGGTTGATACACAGTGTTGGGATTATACTTTAATTAGGATATACATGATTTCTTGAATCATGGGAACTAGGTCAATTGGATACCACACATTACCTCCTGTTTCAATTAACCGAGTTGCACATTTATGATATCCAATTGACCTAGTTCCTACGGTTCAAACACTTTCTTAACTATCAATTGACCCATATATGTCTATCCTAATTAAAGTATAATCCGAACACTGTATATCAACCTGGGAATTTAACCCACACCAGGGTCTCCCATCCACATTACTACCAGGACCCTGCTTTTAAGCTTTCTACCCCGTTTGCCACAAGATCTCCAAAGACAGCAATGAACCCATTTCAATGGGCAAAAAATCACAATGTTATAGATCTAGCCCATTCATTCCTATACACCACCAATAGTCGCTGGAGGCTGATGTCATACTCAGCCTCCAATGGCATTCAGACCCGGCAAACTTCAAATGTTTAATGGGTTAATGTATTCATGGAAATATGTATATATAAAGTACTGTATCCACACACTGTAACTTGGACCTGAGGACGGAGGGAGACACATATAGATAGATGTATTAAACTAATTTATATATATATTTTTTTGAATCACCATCATTACTGAAACGATAGGGAAAAAAAGTGTTGAAAAGACTATAAAAAATGTGTTGATAAAGCTAAAACCTTGCTTAAAAATTTAATTGTGCAAAAAAAAAAAAATGTAAAATTACAAGTAAGAATTGCTTGAAAAAGATGAGGCAGGCAAAGGAGCAAACAGCCAGAGAATTTACTCCACTTTCTGAAACTTTATACATGCTTTAAAGTGTCGGGTTTTCTTCCCAGATAATTCTCATGAATTTCAGAGTGGTTTTAGGAAAAGACAAGTGATTTTGGTGGAAATGTAGGGAACACGCCCCTTTTCCCCGAAAACAACGCCCATTTTGTAGTTTTTTTTTTTCACTCTGAGTGATTCAGATTCTGTCGGTTTTTTTCTGTTGCACATTCTGTCGTACTGTGAGACAGAATTTAGGTGCAAAACTCGACAAAAAGAGTCGGAATCATGTTAGTAAATGAGGGCCATTAAATCTTTTCATTTTATAACTAATAGTTTAAGCCCAAATGGTGAAAATCTGTTGTGGTAATGTGATGATCACATAAGTGCAAGGACTATTACAGTACGGTAATCAAAGGTATGTCTTGTAACAAGAATTGGATCATCACATGACCATGGACAGATTTATATTCTTTGGAAGTAAACTATCACGGCTTCAGTTGACTGCAAATAGATACATTTTTAAGACTTGTGCAACTTTTCAGATTGTGTGCATAATATATGCATAATATTTAATGGGGTTATACAGGAATAGAAAAGCAGAGCTAATTTCATTCAAAAACAGCTCCACGTCTGTCCCCAGGATGTGTGTGGTATAACAGCTTGGCTCCATTCACTTCAATGGCACTGAGCTGCAGAACCACACCCAACCTGGAGACAGACGAGGAGCGTTTTTTGAAAGAAATTAGCTCTGTTTTTCTATTCCTGGCTAACCTCTTTAAACTATTATTACTAGTTTATTATAAACAATTATTAAATAGAAATATTACCTTTGCAAAAGTGGACCTGTCAGCAGAAAAACATTGGTGTAAATAAGCACTAGACATTGCAAATCCGGGCTTACCTTTTAAAAGTCCTATAGTCTTTTCTAGTGCTGAGATATAAGCCCGTTTTTACCATGCAAATGAGTCTAAAAAGCCGTGGGTGTTTGGGGTGTTCTCCAGCATGGCAAGAGCCAAGTTCTTGGCAAGTCCCGCACATGTCCTCTTTATTGCCCACATGCATTCCCCTACTCTCTTTGACTAATATCCACTAGCTTAAAGTGGTACTACCCCCCTAGACATCTTATCCCCTATTCAAAGGAGTTAAGATGTCTGTTTGGGGGGTCCAGCTGCTGTCCCCCCTGCCATTTCCGGGCCAGCACCCACGCATTCTAAATATTTATGTTCAGAATGCCAGCTACGGGCAGCTGTGGTCGTGACATCATGCCAAACTTCCTCCATTCATTTCTATGGGAGGGGGCATGACAGCTGTGGTCGATAGCGGGGTCCTAGCGGATGGAACCCACGCAATCAGACATCATATGCCCTATCCTTTGGATAGGGGATAAGATGTCTAGGGACAGGTACCTTTTTAGGAGGACCTGAGTTGGACTTACCTGGACCATGATGGAGAATGCCCCCTGGACTTCTAAGCCTCATTTCCATAATACCAAAAAATTCTCTTTCTCGGCATTGGAAAGACCATGTAGATAAAAAAGGTATGCCCAAAATCCAAATAAATTTCTAGCCATGTTTTTATTAAAACCAATGTTTTCCTGCTGGTCTGCCTTAAATTTAAATGTAATGTATAATATTTTCTAATTGCCATGGTACTGTGCACTTCTGTGCAGCACTTTATTAATACATAACAACATAGCTAATATTTTTCTGACCATTTAATCACTTGCAGATTTTTCTTGATGTACATGACGTGACCATATCCAATCATTTGTTTAATCTGACTTTGTTTCACTTCCTGACTTTTCTCATGAAGATGTTGTGAGCCAAGTTTCCATGAAAATTATAAATTGGAATGTTTTTGTTTCATCTGTAGGTAATAAAAATTGTGCTGAATTTTTCAGCCTTAAAATGTTAGCACTGAGGTTTATAAATTGTTAAATTATAACATATTTTTACACTAACTTAAATTTTATTCTATAAGAAACTTTAAAACTTTTTAAAAGTTAGAATTTTGTTTGTAGTAAAATAAAATTTCTAGTAAAAAAGCATAATAAAGTTCCTGGAACTTAGTGACTTAGTAATTTGGGGACTAAGTCATCATGCATGCAGCAGAACCGTGTGCACAGGTGCTGTGTGGGGGCACATGGCCTGTTATGTCCACTAACTACAGAGTCAATTGTAGAGATTAGCAAACTTTCGGTTCAATTTGGTTCTGCTGGTCTGCCAAACTCTGGCAAATAGTTCTAGTTCTGACTGAACTAGTTTTGTCCGAACATGTAGTTTGCCCAAAAAACATGTGTATAACACTAAGAGCTCTATAGGTCATCTAGGAGTTTATCTATGTACTTCTGGGCTGTTTTTAAGACAAAGTAAATTTCCAAGTTACAGCAACATGTCCGGCTATGGATATACCTATGGTATCCTTTTTAAAATTAATAGGGAAGATTTATCAAAACCTGTCCAGAGAAAAAGTTGCTGAGTTGCCCATAGCAACCAATCAGATCGCTGCTCTCATTTTTCAGAGGCCTTTTCAAAAATAAAAGAAGCAATCTAATTGGTTGCTATGGGCAACTTAACAACTTTTCCTCTGGACAAGTTTTGATAAATCTCCCCCAATGTCCACAAATTGTTTCTTTTTGGAGGCAGATGCATGCCAGTTAAACAGAAGCAATGGTTTTTCCAAGTGGTCCAAAAATGATCCCTTTTTGGGCAAAGTAACAACTTTTGTGCCTGGAAAGTAAAAATGATTCCCATTTTGGATTGGCATCCTAAAAAGTGCCCAAAAGTGACACAAAACATTCTATGCACTGCTTTTCCACAATTATTGTATAACAAAAACTGGCACACTTCCAGTTAAAATTAGCTTTGTTTTTTTAAATCATTTTCTAGCAACAGAAATTTTATATAAAAAGGTGAGCCCTCTTAAGCCTTGTACAATTTTTTAGTATTTAATTACATATTATATAGCCACCCTCACAGTAAGCTGATCAAAGGATCAGGCTGTCAAAGTGAGATTCTGGTCATGGCACATTTCTTCTAAACTAATTGTGCATAGAACTGTTCTGTGTAAAATCTGGTCATGCTAAGTCTGTCAGCCTGGGGCATAGGGGATGTCCTGAGCTAGCATACATTCAGTATATGTTCAGGTAAGTAATGTGGATAAGTAGGTTTAATGTGTCTGCATGTCCTATAATGCCCTATAATTCCAAATGGGAACATTACTTTTTGTGGCTTTTATGGTATCACAATGGAAATAATATACTGGACTACAGTAGAGTTATTCTATAATTTCCCACCATGTTGTGATGACTTTTTGCCTAAAAGTTGGCAGATCTGACTTGGCATCCCTTGCGCTCTGCAAGAAAATAATTGGGGATTTTCCTACCCTTGGTGACGGAAAATATAGATTTTATTAAAGACAGGAGACGTACATTATGCTAATCTATTTTTTACTACTAGCCAATAGCAGCAAGGTTGAATACAATATACAGAAAAGAAAAAACTGGTAATATGCAAAACAGGTATATGCATCAGCCAATCAGCATCTTGTGCCTAGGTGATATAAGGAGTGTGCAGGTACAGTACTTCCTCTTCTTTGATGCGAATAATACATAGGTACTAACAAATCTTAGAACAGTCAAGAGTATAAACATGAAGAACACTGAAGAACAAAGAATCATCTCGCCATGTAGAATGAAAGATGAAATCTTGAGAAGATGAAATCCTCAACATGAAACGATAGACTTCAGGTGTGACCAAAGAAACTCTTGCAATCTCCAAATGAAGGAATACAGCAATCTTTGAGTAGAAGCTTTCTGTAGCAAAGAATCAGGCGGAAAGAAAAAATATATATATATATGGTAATAATACAGGGCAGGGATATCAAGGAGGCATAATGTTCGTCTCCTGTCTTTAATAAAAATCTATATTTTCCGTCACCAAGGGTAGGAAAATCCCCAATTTTATTACAAGACGGAGACTAACATTATGCCTGTTTAAAGCTAAATAAAATAATTAAAATAATTAATATAAAGTTATTTTGGTGGACATAGCACCCCTAGTAGTATGGGCTCCATAGAGTGATATTTCTACCCCAGCTAAGGACATAGTTTGTTTGACCCATCTTGCCAGAGTAGTGGAAGAAACTAAGGAAGGAAGTGTTTACAGAAGGATATAAGCAATTGAGTAGAATTGGGGTTCCTAAGAGGAGTTGTCTTTTGTTCATAGACTTTAAGACAACGAATAACACAAAGGTTATCCTTTAGAGGAAAAGCAGGATAGAAAACCGAATGAAGATTGGTTTTAGTTCGTCTATGTATAGAAAATAGAACACCATTCTCTACGGCAGGGGTCTCAAACTCAAATTATCTGGGGGCCACTGGAGGTAGCGGCCGCATGCGCCCCTCACATAAAATGCCTCCATCACACGCCCCACACAAATAATGCCCCTATCATCCGCCCCTCATCATCCACCAGCAACCCCCCCCCCCCATTCCCCCTACCCCCGTGGTAATAGCATGAGCATTAGGTAGGCAGCAGTTTCCCCACATTAGGAAGGTAGCAGTTTCCCCACATTAGGTAGCCATAGCACAGATTCCTCACATTAGGTAGCCGAAGCACAGTTTCCCCACATTAGGTGGCCTTAGCACAGATTCCCCACATTAAGTAGCCTTAGCACAGATTCCCCACATTAGGTAGACATAGCACAGATTCCCTACCTGGACTGTGCTACTTACATTTGCCTGTGGGGACTTTATTGTGGAGGTGCGCGCTATAAATGACGTCATCGCACACGTCCCTGTGCGGCACTTACGATGACGTCACTCACCGCGCACACCTCTGCCAGGAAGTCCCCGCAGGCAGATGTAAGTAGCATTTTAGTGACAGGGCCAGACTTGTTGCCCCGTCATAAGTGCACCGGGTCCCATGTAACAGTGTTTGCCAAAGTGTGTAAAGTCTTCTGGCATTTAGCCCTGCTTGCCCGAAGCAGGGATAAATGCCTGAAGAAATCACCTGCCCGGTGCCCGGAACTGCATGTCCCGGGTGTCGGTCGATACAAATTCCAGATCCCTGGTGCGGGCCGCAAAATTTCGCTCCGCGGGCCGGGAATTTTAGACCCCTGGTTTGTGGGATATGTCCAGGACTTTAAGATCGGAAATCCTCTTTATTGAAATAAGACAAAGTAATACTGTAAGCTTGAATGATAAATGTTTCAAAGAAAGGAGAGAATTATCTCCCCAGGAGTCTAAAAAATTGGGAATAAGAGACACATCCCAAGTAGAGTGATATTTGGGTTGAGGAGGAAGTCTACATTTTATACCTCTCATTAATTTGCAAACTGATGGATGTTTTCCTACCGACAGAGAATGGTCATGAGCATGATAAAAAGAAATGGCCGAACGATAGACAATAATGGTTCTATATGCTTTGCTAACATCAAATGATGTTGAAAGGAAATGTAGTATTTGGGTCACAGGTGCATGTATGGGATTCAGGTCCCGTTGCAAGCACCAATCAGACCAAAGTTTCCAGACTGATCCGTAAGCAGATCTGGTACCTGGGGCCCAAGCGGCTGATAATATGTCTCTAGTTGATTGAGAAAGATCTGGATATAGTTCTGTTGACCTGAAATGAGCCAAGCTACTAGAGTCAAAAGGTTGGATGTAGCAAGAGGGTGAGGATTCCCGAGGGGATCCAGAAGGATTAAAGGATGGGATGGTAGAATCCGAGGAAAGTCGATCAACATCCTCAATATCTGGGGAAACCAAGATTGTGTCGGCCATAATGGGGTTATCAACACCATTGTTGATTTCTGAGATTTGACTAGAAGAAGAATAATCAATATTAGAGAAAAAGGAGGAAATGTGTAGAGCGTTTCCAGGGGCCAAAGATGAAGACAAGAGTCTACACCTTCTGCTTCTGGATATGTTCTCCAGCTGAAGAAACATGGTGTTTGACGATTTAGACGAGAAGCAAATAAATCTAGGTGAAGAGGACCCCATAGGGAGTCGAGGCAGCGGAAAATATTGGAATCCAGTTTCCAATCTCTGGAATCTATCAGAAAGTGAGAATTCCAATTCGCTATGGTATTGGAGAGGCCTGGTAAGTATTCTGCTTTCAAGATTATGTCTTTGTCTAGACAGAAATGCCAGAAATCTTTGGAGATGTTGACCAAAAATTCAGATTTGGTACTGTTAAGCAATTGATATACTGCACTGCTGATATGTTGGCCATTCTCAATAGAAGGCCACAGTGTGATCTGTCTCTCGCAAAGCTCTTGAGGGTGAAAAAGCCTGCTAGAAGTTCTAGAGGAGAGACTCTCCCAGTAACCATTTTCCTCCTGTTGAAGAGGAACAGTGCGAACTGGCATCCGATTCTATGATACTATGTGAAATTGAGTGGAATATGGTCTTCCCGTACCAGGCTTGAATGTGTTCATACTGCCAGAGAAGTTCCTCCTTGGTTTCGGATGTAATGGTTATTTCTTCTGAGTAACCCAATCCTTATCTTAAATGTTGGGCCTTGAGCCGTTGAAGTGCTCTGTAATGTTAAGGCTCTGGGAATAACACCTGAATGGAGGAAGAGAGAAGACCTACCACTCGAGCAATTGCTCTGAGAGAAAGTTTTTGTTGAGAATAATTCTATGAAGATGTATGAGAGGCATAATAAGGATGTCATCGAGATATACACTGCTCAAAAAATAAGGGGAACACTGAAACAACACAATGTAACTCCAAGTCGATCACACTTCTGTGTAATCACAATGACAATCAATTTTACATGCTGTTGTGCAAATGGAACAGACAACAGGTGGAAATTATAAGCAATTAGCAAGACACCCCCAATAAAGGAATGGTTCTTCAGGTGGTGACCACAGACCACTTCTTAGATCCTATGCTCCCTGGCTGATGTTTTTTTTCACTTTTGAATGCTGGCGGTGCTTTCACTCTAGTGGTAGCATAATACGGAGTCTAAAACCCACACAAGTGGCTCAGGTAATGCAACTCATCCAGGATGGCACATCAATGCGAGCTGTGACAAGAAGGTTTCTGTGTTTGTCAACGTAATGTCCAGAGCATGCAGGTACTACCAGGAGACAGGCCAGTACATCAGGAGATGTGGAAGAGGCTGTAGGAGGGCAATAACCCACCAGCAGGACTGCTGTCTCTGCCTCTGTGCAAGGAGGAGCAGGAGGAGCACTGCCAGAGCCCTGCAAAATGACCTTCAGCAGGCCACAAATGTGCATGTGTCCACTCAAACGGTCAGAAACAGACTCCATGAGGGTGGTATGAGGGCCCAATGTCCACTGGAGGCGGTTGTGCTTACACTGAGCACATGTGACAGACGTGACAGAGTCTGACGGTGGGTCAGTAATTGTGTGGGGTGGCATTTCTTTGTGGGGTTGCTCAGCCCTCAATGTGCTTGCCAGAGGTAGCCTGACTGCCATTGGGAACCGAGGTGAGATACTCAGACCCCTTGTGAGACCATATGCTGGTGCGGTTGGCTCTGGGTTCCTCCTAATGCAAGACAATGCTAGACCTCATGGCTGGAGCGTGTCAGCAGTTCCTTCAAGAGGAAGGCATTGATGCTATGGACTGCCACTCCCCCGATCTGGGGTGCTTAATGTATCCTGGATCAAAAAATGCTTGTCCAGTACTATCAAGAATGACCAATTTTTGGTCCTCAGTATCCATAATGACATCCTCTTCATCAGAGATGTCTTCATAATCAGAACTTTTTTCTTCTTCTGAGAACTCTGCTTCCTCAGAGGAAGACTGGTCAGGAGATTCAACAAAAGAGTCCAGTTTTGACCTATGTGAGAATCTGACAGCCCATTTATTATCAATCTCCTCACGGGCGGAGGGTAAGGGATGCACTTTCGAAGCATCAGCAATTTTGCTTTTTGAAAAAGCGGTATATTTTTCCTGGCCCACAGTCTTTTTAGACTTTTTATGGTGTTTTTGACGAGGACCAGTAGAAATGTGCCTTTTTTTGGGAGGCTTTCCCTAATTTTTTAAAAACCCTTGGCCATAGTTGATGTAGATTCCTCCGCTGACCAGAATTGGTCAGATAGGGTAGCAGAGTCATGATTAGGAGATTTGGCAGTGGAGTTGCGGGACATAGCTAGAGCCACTGATTTTGCTATGACATCAGGAATGCCAGACATGGCGGTACGTAAGCCTGATTGGACCAACTTGGTGACCGACTGGTCCACCATAGACTGGATAATATTCTCATCAATGATTTCAAATTGCTGGGTTTCAACCATTTTGGTGGAGTGTTCATTGGCCATTATAGCAATTTATGTAATATGTAAATATGACTAATAAATATTTAAAATATATATTGTAATATAATTACTATATATGTAAATAGTTGTGAATAAATAATTTATAAATATGTAAATACATATGTAAATAAATTAATTAATACATTAATAAATTAATTAATAAATATAAGTATAAATAGTGAATGTATATAATGGATAAATATATCAAGAGTGTCAGGATAAAATAATAAATAGCTTAAATTATTGGGGTGATGAAATATGGGATCTGAAAAAGAGAAGAAGAAAGATAGGAATAATGAGTAAATGTGGGTTGCTCTGGCAACTCACTAAAAATGAGATTCAGAAAACATGTGTCGGATATTAGGAGTAATCTACCGGGCATCTCCATGTTATCCCGTCATTTCAGGGAAACACATGGAGGGGAGGCAAATAGCCTCCGTGTCTCGGGAATAGAGAAAATATCCCTGGGGCCAAGAGGCGGAGATCTCAAGTACAGGATGTACAAACGCGAGACCTACTGGATGTTCCTCTTGGGAACTAGGTACCCAGAGGGTTTAAATAAAAGAATGGATATGATGTTAACCTGTCCATAGAACTGCATTGTTGCCAGGTCATGTTTTGCAAAACAGTATTCATAACTAAGCTAAACATTAATAGGTTATAAAATACAGAATAGATTAATAATGCAACATTTTGATACTGTAATTATTGATAAATTGCACCCAACAATGCAGGGCAACTATGGGTTAACCCCATTGCATTGAACAGTAATAATAGCATTTATATTTAGATAGTATTAATAATGAGGAAATTTAGATTTAATCTATAGTACACATTACAAGTATCTAATAAATAATACATAAAACAACAATAAAAATAAGAAATTATAAGTATATAATGTAGTAATAATAATAATAATAACAAATTATAATAACAAATAATAATAATAATAAAAAATAATAATAAAAAATAGAAAACAATAAAAATAATAAAAATAATAGTGAAAAATAATTCATACTATTAACGATACAAACGGTATAACATAATATATATAAAAAAACTGTTCATAATCATAGAGGTTTCTTCTCATTACATCCTACCGACACTTATGTACAAATATTGATATCTTCTCACATAATGTGCAATAACATGTAACATCATGTGTTAATCGCAATGTATGCCTTTCCCGTGTGCATAAAAAACCTCCCCCTTCTTCTATCTAAGTCAAATCTTTTCCCCCTCCCTTTTCCTCCCCCCTCCTTATTTTGGTTTTCCTATATATATATATATGATAATTTGTATGTCCAGTTCACACCTTAATTATATGCACATCGGTTCCCAAAAACATAGAATTAGTAGAGGTTAAAATCCATGTTAATAACATAATATAATGTATTGTTATGGAAGCTCTTAGTCCTGCAAATTATAAATATGAAACCTTTTTAACGCAGTGCATAGTGTTTGACAAGTGTGAACAGACACCATATGCAATGTTCCAAATGGATTCCAATTCCGGGTTTTATATGTATATGTTACCAATAATGACGAGGTTAGTCATGTGACTTATACCTCGGGTATTTTAAGTTGTTTTCTGTGATTGTACGGCAGTCTACGATTAAGCTCTTTAGCGAAACGCGTCAGACTTTCTACCTTGTACTGCAGAATCTTCAAATAAAGAAATAAGAAGTTTTTACCTGCAACCAACCTAGTGCCGGACCTTGTTCTTTCCTTTACAAGTGAGCAGCCGGAGGCGGTACCGGCCGGTCTGCGGCACAGGTGGTGAGTAGTGTTGAGCGGCATAGGCCATATTCGAATTCGTGAATATTCGCGAATATATGGACGAATATTCGTCATATTCGCGAATATTCGCACATTCGAAATATTCTCGTTTTATTTTCGCATATGCGAATATGCGCGCATGCGAAAATTAACATATGGAAAAATTCGCATATATAAAAATTATCAAAGGCGAAAATTCGCATATGCGAACATTAGCATATGCACATTTTCGCATATGCGAAAATGCGCACACCGGTCTCACACAGTAGTATTAGAGCCTTCTTACACCACATAAGCTGGAAGCAGAGAGGGATGATCACTGTGATGTGTACTGTGAAAAAAAAAAAAAAAAAGAATATTCGTAATTACGAATGTATAGCGAATATTCGCGAGCAACACTAGTGGTGAGGTGGGCGTGCACAGGGTGAGCGGCTCACAAACCAGCCTTCTGATATATATGCATATATATAAGAAGACCATATGTTGATAGTTCAGATATTTACACACGCAGCGATACCACATGTTTATTTATTTTTAATTACATTATTTTATTTAAAAATGGGAAATGGTGGTAATTCACACTTTTATTAGGGGAGAAGCTTATTCACATTTATAAACTTTTTTTTTTTACTTTTTTTTTGTCCCCATAGGGGGCTATACCATGCAATCTTTGGATTGCATACACTGTTCAATGCTGAGCTTTGGTTCAGCATTGATCAGTGTTATCGATGCTCTGCTGTTTCAGCCTGCCATGGCTGTCTGGGAGCTTCAGAGCACCAATCAGATGGCAAGGAGGCATGTAAGGGCCCTCCCACCGTCCTCTCAGCTGATTGAGACATCACGGTTTTACCCCGATGGTCTCGATCAGCTCTGATGAGCACACTGGCATGTTAACCTAACATTTTAGACACCATGTTCAGCTTTGATCATGGCGCCTAAAGGGTTAATGCCAGGCATCTTCCTAATCAGTTGGGACCCACCGGGTTTGAAGCGTGCTCAGCTCATGAGCAGGCTTCAAACCCTGGTAACGGGACCAGGGCGTACAGGTATGCCCTGTGTCCTTAAGTACCAGGACGCAAGGGTGTACCCATATGCCCTGGGTCTTTAACAGGTTAAATGGTAGAGTTTGGAACACGTGCTCCATTTTTTGTTGGATGTAACAGGTGACATTGAATGCTAAATGTAACACAATAATTTGAAAACTAAGTCCGATTTTCATACAATTTTTTGTAAGACAGATTTTTGTGTAAAATGCCAATGGCATACACCAACATTAAGTTGCTATGGTATGTAAGAACTGTGTTTTGTACTAAAGAAATAAAACTTAAATATAAGAAAAAAAAGAACAACAACATGATCAACTGGTCTAGAATCGTACATTTGTGCCTATACTTTATCCTCCGTGACACTGTAATCTACTAACCTTCCTTACTCGATTTTTCTCTTTGCAATCTGGAAGAACAGATTCACCAGTGATTGTACTCATTTATAAAGGCATCCAAAACAAAATTGAACCCCAAGGCTGATAAACTATAAAGATGCTGATCAGATCTGAGCTGAATTGACGACGCTTTGGGGCTTTCTCTGCTAAAGATGGCTACAGAAGACTGATGGCTTTATAAACACAATTACAAACACCAGAGCTTCATCGAATGAATAGAAAATCATAAAATATGATGCGTGTCCTTTATTAAGTATAGAATGGTATTTTGCGAAGATTTACTAAATTTCTTTAATACATTTTCTGTCACATTATTTTTTCCTTTGGAAAACCTCATCAGACGTTAGATTGTAAAGAACTGTATAATACGATATTATATTATGATGTTCGTAAAGAAATAGATTTTGTGATTTTTATCAGTGAGATTTATGGACTGAAAGCTGACATCCATAACATCAACATAGAAAGGTTAATTTACTGCTGTTTTACAACATGTATCTAGTAATTAGATAGAAAGCTTCTTGTGTAGTTGTAAACTTGCTTTGTTTCACATCTAACACACCATGAGACAAGTGCATGCTGAAAATAAAAGCTGTAATTGTGGTATCGTAGCTAATTAAACAACTATTTTAATTTAGGTTTGATAATAGATTTGAATAGGTTTTAAAATAAAATGGTATAGTTTTAGTTAACATATGTTAAAGTTGTTCTTGTGAGCTTAGCTAGGGTACAATATCTGCATCACAAGCACTGTATTTATTGATGTATATATGCATTACCATGTGGACAATCCAGGAAAAAAATTATTTGCCTTCACCCATGTTATCATAAGGCTTAATTTAGGTATTAAAGGGGTACTCTTGTTAAGGAAAAACAAATGTTTTCAAATCAACTGGTGGCAGAAAGTTATACATATTTTAAATTACTTGTATTTACATAGAAGTCATTTACAAATCTGTATAACTTTCTGGCACCAGTTGATTTGAAAAATATTTTTTTCTACCAGAGAACCCCTTTAAGTATTGAAAACATAGCACACATTTATTGTCCAGTTTCCATAGGATATTTATGGAACAGCTAAGAGAGCACAGTGTCAATGACTCCATTAGGCATTTAAAGGGGTACTACCACCCTAGACATCTTATCCCCTATCCAAAGGATAGGGGATAAGATGTCTGATCTCGGGGGTCCCGCCGCTGGCCAGCAGCGGGACCCCCGAGATCGGAAATCTTATCTCCTATCCTTTGGATAGGGGATAAGTTGTCTAGGTTGGGAGTACCCCTTTAAGTCTTTGTCTTTTAAAAATTGAATGGAATGTGGTTCCTTTGTCTACAAGAGTACCTGATGTTGGTATGTGACAACATACAGCATCGTATTGATTTTTTTTTGCCTCGCAGAGATCAAGTACAGAACCATAGAGGAAATTTACATAAGATAACTAAGAAGATAAGATAAGAGATTGAAAGATTGTAAATTAGGAGAACTGGTAAAATGTTGGGGGGGGGGGGGGGGGGGGGTTAAAAACAACAGAGTTACCAGCCTCTTCCCATTTTTTAATCTAAACTACAAAACAAACTCAAATATTTGATGAATGAAAATCTGTTATAATTTAATATTTCTTAATTTGTCCTGCATGGTGAATGACATAAATCATTTTTGGTTATATCACCCCCCAAAAAATAGTAACCAAACAGTCCCATCTATCTCAAAATGTTACCAACCAGAACTGCAGCTCACCATGCAAAATAAAATGATGCCTAACCTGACAAACAGAAAAAAAAAAAAAAAAGGTACAGGGGTCAAAATATGCAATGCAAAGCATTTCCTTTAATTTTTCTGGTAAAATAAGTAGCAAAACAAAACTAAAAGTATAAAAATTTGGTATCATTGCAGTCATAGTATTGAACACTTTATACTGTTAATTTAGCAGAAAAAGACCAATAATTTAATTTAGAATTTGTGAGCTTAAATGGGCACTGTCATCAACTTTTTTTTTTGATATGTTGTAGTACATATGTACTACAACATATCTCTAATATATTTTCATAATTTTTTTTTTTATTAAAATGTTTAAATTAACGTTTGAAAACCGGCCACTAGGGGTCTCCCTCCTAGTGGCCGGCTGCAGGCTGGCGTGACGTCACGCATGAATTCGGACTGATGCGGCCGGGCATCAGTCCCAATTCATTCAGCCTGCGCCCGCTCCCTGCCTGTCAATCAGACAGGCAGGGAGCGAGCGCATTGGCTCCCTGGCCACAGACGCCGGCCACTCCTCCTGCACCACGCCGCTGATGCTGCCCCTGCACACCGCTGATGCTGCCCCTGCACGCCGCTGATGCTGCTGGACTCTGCAGTTTGCATGTATGGGGATCGAGGTTTGTAATACGGGGGTTGCGGGGATCGGGGTTTGTAACACGGGGGTTGCGGGGATCGGAGTTTGAACACAGGGGTTGTGGGGTTTGAACACGGATGTTGTGGGGATCAGGGTTTGAACACGGGGGTTGAGGGGAGAGCGGGGTTTGAACACGGGGGTTGCGGGGAGAGCGGGGTTTCAACATGGGGGGGTGTTTAGTGCCGGAGGGAACAGGGTAGTGCCGCGCAGCGCTGCGCCCATGGCCCTAACTTATTGTTTTCAACACAGGGTGCCTCCAGCTGTTTCCCCACTACAACTCCCAGCATGCCCTGACAGCCAATAGATGTCAGGGCAAGCTGGGAGTTGTAGTGGCGAAACATCTGGAGGCACCCTGTATAGATGAACTAAGGGTGGAAATGCCGGCCCCAGCAGGCATCAGTGACGTCTGCCTGCTGGGGAAGTCTACCTGGTAGTGAGCACACTACCAGGCAGACAAAAAGGCCTTTTTAATATAGTAAAAAATATATTAAAAGCAGGGAGGGGGTTAGGGATAGATGAGCAATAGACAGGGACAGAAATAAAAAAATATATAGGATGGTGGGAGCTACCCTTTAAATTTTGTATAGAGCCTTGTAAAGTTATACACCTGGGATATAAAGTGCAGAATGATGGGGGAAATTACATTTTTTGTTGATGTTAATACAAGGCCAAAATAACAAAATGTGAAAAAGTGAAAGGGTCTTAAGAGTTTCCAAAAGGACTGTAGGTGAAAACAACACTTTGTCCCAACATTTGTCACTGGCAGAGCTGGTATGACTCTTCCATGCCATGGTGGGTGTCACGATGCCGGCTGGCAGATAGTGGATCCTCTGTGCCAGAGAGGGATTGGCGTGGACCGTGCTAGAGGATCGGTTCTAAGTCACTACTGGTTTTCACCAGAGCCCGCCGCAAAGCGGGATGGTCTTGCTGCGGCGGTAGTGACCAGGTCGTATCCCCTAGCAACGGCTCAACCTCTCTGGCTGCTGAAGAAAGGCGCGGTACAAGGGAGTAGACAGAAGCAAGGTCGGACGTAGCAGAAGGTCGGGGCAGGCAGCAAGGATCGTAGTCAGGGGCAACGGCAGAAGGTCTGGAATCACAGGCAAGGAACACACAAGGAACGCTTTCACTGGCACTAGGGCAACAAGATCCGGCGAGGGAGTGAAGGGGAAGTGAGGTGATATAGGGAAGTGCACAGGTGTAAACACTAATTGGAACCACTGCACCAATCAGCGGTGCAGTGGCCCTTTAAATCGCAAAGACCCGGCGCGCGCGCGCCCTAGGGAGCGGGGCCGCGCGCGCCGGGACAGAACTGACGGGGAGCGAGTAAGGTACGGGAGCCGGGGTGCGCATCGCGAGCGGGCGCTACCCGCATCGCGAATCGCATCCCGGCCGGAGGTGGTAACGCAGCGCCCCGGGTCCGTGGAACCGACCGGGGCGCTGCAGTGAGGGAAGTGTAGCGAGCGCTCCGGGGAGGAGCGGGGACCCGGAGCGCTCGGCGTAACAGTACCCCCCCCCTTGGGTCTCCCCCTCTTCTTGGGGCCTGAGAACCTGAGGATCAGACTTTTGTCCAGGATATTGTCCTCAGGTTCCCAGGACCTCTCTTCTGGACCACAACCCTCCCAATCCACTAAAAAAAAAGTTCTTCCCCTGACCTTTTTAGAGGCCAAAATCTCTTTGACAGAGAAGATGTCCGAGGAGCCGGAAACAGGAGTGGGAGGAACAGATTTAGGAGAAAAACGGTTGAGGATGAGAGGTTTAAGAAGAGAGACGTGAAAGGCATTAGGGATACGAAGAGAAGGAGGAAGAAGAAGTTTGTAAGAGACAGGATTAATTTGACACAAAACTTTAAAAGGACCAAGATAGCGTGGTCCCAACTTATAGCTCGGGACACGGAAACGGACATATTTAGCGGAGAGCCATACCTTGTCTCCAGGGGAAAAAATGGGAGGAGCTCTTCTTTTCTTATCTGCGAATCTCTTCATGCGAGAAGAAGCCTGTAAGAGAGAATTTTGGGTCTCTTTCCATATGGTGGAAAGATCACGAGAAATTTCATCCACAGCGGGCAGACCAGAGGGCAAGGGGGTAGGGAGGGGGGGAAGAGGGTGACGGCCGTACACCACGAAAAACGGAGATTTGGAGGAAGATTCAGAGATTCTGAAATTATACGAGAATTCGGCCCAAGGTAGAAGATCTGCCCAGTCATCCTGGCGGGAGGAAACAAAATGTCGTAAATAGTCACCCAAGATCTGGTTAATTCTCTCTACTTGTCCATTGGATTGAGGATGGTATGCAGAAGAAAAATTTAATTTAATCTTGAGTTGTTTACAGAGAGCCCTCCAGAATTTAGACACAAATTGGACGCCTCTATCCGAGACGATCTGTGTAGGCAACCCGTGAAGACGAAAAATGTGTACAAAAAATTGTTTAGCCAACTGAGGCGCTGAAGGAAGACCAGGAAGAGGGATGAAATGTGCCATTTTGGAGAATCGATCAACGACCACCCAAATAACAGTGTTGCCATGGGATGGGGGTAAGTCAGTAATAAAATCCATACCAATCAGAGACCAAGGTTGTTCGGGGACAGGTAGAGGATGAAGAAAACCAGCGGGCTTCTGGCGAGGAGTCTTATCCCGGGCACAGATAGTGCAGGCTCGCACAAAGTCCACCACATCAGTCTCTAGAGTCGGCCACCAATAGAAGCGAGAGATGAGTTGCACAGATTTCTTGATGCCCGCATGACCTGCGAGATGGGAGGAGTGACCCCATTTGAGGATCCCAAGGCGTTGGCGTGGAGAAACAAAGGTCTTTCCTGGAGGAGTTTGCCTGATGGAGGCTGGAGAAGTGGAAATCAGGCAGTCAGGAGGAATGATGTGTTGAGGAGAGAGTTCAATTTCAGAGGCATCTGAGGAACGAGAGAGAGCATCGGCCCTAATGTTTTTATCAGCAGGCCGAAAGTGAATTTCAAAATTAAATCGGGCAAAGAACAGAGACCACCTGGCCTGACGAGGATTCAGCCGTTGGGCAGACTGGAGGTAGGAGAGGTTCTTGTGATCGGTGTAAATAATAACTGGAAATCTTGATCCCTCCAGCAGATGCCTCCATTCCTCAAGTGCTAATTTAATGGCTAGAAGCTCTCGATCCCCGATGGAGTAGTTCCTCTCCGCCGGAGAGAAGGTCCTGGAAAAAAAACCACAAGTAACAGCATGCCCGGAAGAGTTTTTTTGTAGAAGGACAGCTCCAGCTCCCACTGAGGAGGCATCAACCTCCAATAGGAAGGGTTTAGATGGGTCAGGTCTGGAGAGCACGGGAGCCGAAGAAAAGGCAGACTTGAGTCGTTTAAAGGCGTCTTCCGCTTGAGGAGGCCAAGACTTGGGATCGGCATTTTTTTTTGTTAAAGCCACAATAGGAGCCACAATGGTAGAAAAATGTGGAATAAATTGCCTGTAATAATTGGCGAACCCCAAAAAACGTTGGATGGCACGGAGTCCGGAGGGGCGTGGCCAATCTAAGACGGCAGAGAGTTTATCTGGGTCCATTTGTAGTCCCTGGCCAGAGACCAAGTATCCTAGAAAAGGAAGAGATTGGCATTCAAACAGACATTTCTCTATTTTGGCATAGAGTTGATTATCACGAAGTCTCTGAAGAACCATACGGACATGCTGGCGGTGTTCTTCAAGATTGGCAGAAAAAATCAGGATATCGTCCAGATATACAACAACACAGGAGTATAGTAGATCACGAAAAATTTCATTAACAAAGTCTTGGAAGACGGCAGGGGCGTTGCATAGACCAAAGGGCATGACCAGATACTCAAAGTGTCCATCTCTGGTGTTAAATGCCGTTTTCCATTCATCCCCCTCTCTGATGCGGATGAGATTATAAGCACCTCTTAAGTCCAGTTTGGTAAAAATATGGGCACCTTGGAGACGATCAAAGAGTTCAGAGATGAGGGGTAGGGGGTAGCGGTTCTTAACCGTGATTTTATTAAGACCGCGGTAGTCAATGCAAGGACGTAGAGAGCCATCTTTTTTGGACACAAAGAAAAATCCGGCTCCGGCAGGAGAGGAGGATTTACGGATAAAGCCCTTTTTTAAATTTTCTTGGACGTATTCAGACATGGCAAGAGTCTCTGGGACGGACAGAGGATAGATTCTGCCCCGGGGTGGAGTAGTGCCCGGGAGGAGGTCAATGGGACAATCATAAGGCCTGTGAGGAGGTAGAGTCTCAGCTTGTTTTTTGCAAAAAACGTCCGCAAAGTCCATATAGGCCTTAGGGAGACCGGTTACATGAGGAAGCACAGGGACACGGCAAGGTTTACTGGGAACCGGTTTTAAGCAGTCCTTGGAACAAGAGGGCCCCCAACTCTTGATCTCCCCAGTGGACCAATCCAGGATTGGGGAATGGAGTTGAAGCCAGGGAAGTCCAAGAAGGATTTCAGAAGTGCAATTGGGGAGGACCAACAGTTCAATCCTCTCGTGATGAGATCCGATGCACATTAGAAGGGGCTCCGTGCGGAAACGTATAGTACAGTCCAATCTTTCATTGTTTACACAATTGATGTAGAGGGGTCTGGCGAGACTGGTCACCGGGATGTTGAACCTGTTGACGAGAGAGGCTAAGATGAAATTTCCTGCAGATCCAGAGTCCAAGAAGGCCACAGCAGAGAAGGAGAAGGCAGAGGCAGACATCCGCACAGGCACAGTAAGACGTGGAGAAGCAGAGTAGACATCAAGGACTGTCTCACCTTTGTGCGGAGTTAGCGGACGTCTTTCCAGGCGGGGAGGACGGATAGGACAATCCTTCAGGAAGTGTTCGGTACTAGCACAGTACAGGCAGAGATTCTCCATGCGGCGTCGTGTCCTCTCTTGGGGTGTCAGGCGAGACCGGTCGACCTGCATAGCCTCCACGGCGGGAGGCACAGGAACAGATTGCAGGGGACCAGAGGAGAGAGGAGCCGGGGAGAAGAAACGCCTCGTGCGAACAGAGTCCATATCCTGGCGGAGCTCCTGACGCCGTTCGGAAAAACGCATGTCAATGCGAGTGGCAAGATGGATGAGTTCATGTAGGTTAGCAGGGATTTCTCGTGCGGCCAGAACATCTTTAATGTTGCTGGATAGGCCTTTTTTAAAGGTCGCGCAGAGTGCCTCATTATTCCAGGATAATTCTGAAGCAAGGGTACGGAACTGTACGGCATACTCGCCAACGGAAGAATTACCCTGGACCAGGTTCAACAGGGCAGTCTCAGCAGAAGAGGCTCGGGCAGGTTCCTCAAAGACACTTCGAATTTCCGAGAAGAAGGAGTGTACAGAGGCAGTGACGGGGTCATTGCGGTCCCAGAGCGGTGTGGCCCAAGCCAGGGCTTTTCCAGACAGCAGGCTGACTACGAAAGCCACCTTAGACCTTTCAGTGGGGAACTGGTCCGACATCATCTCCAAGTGTAATGAACATTGGGAAAGAAAGCCACGGCAAAACTTAGAGTCCCCATCAAATTTATCCGGCAAGGATAGTCGTATTCCAGAAGCGGCCACTCGCTGCGGAGGAGGTACAGGAGCTGGCGGAGGAGATGATTGCTGGAGCTGTGGTAGTAACTGTTGTAGCATAACAGTCAGTTGAGACAGCTGTTGGCCTTGTTGCGCTATCTGTTGTGACTGCTGGGCGACCACCGTGGTGAGGTCAGCGACAACTGGCAGAGGAACTTCAGCGGGATCCATGGCCGGATCTACTGTCACGATGCCGGCTGGCAGATAGTGGATCCTCTGTGCCAGAGAGGGATTGGCGTGGACCGTGCTAGAGGATCGGTTCTAAGTCACTACTGGTTTTCACCAGAGCCCGCCGCAAAGCGGGATGGTCTTGCTGCGGCGGTAGTGACCAGGTCGTATCCCCTAGCAACGGCTCAACCTCTCTGGCTGCTGAAGAAAGGCGCGGTACAAGGGAGTAGACAGAAGCAAGGTCGGACGTAGCAGAAGGTCGGGGCAGGCAGCAAGGATCGTAGTCAGGGGCAACGGCAGAAGGTCTGGAATCACAGGCAAGGAACACACAAGGAACGCTTTCACTGGCACTAGGGCAACAAGATCCGGCGAGGGAGTGAAGGGGAAGTGAGGTGATATAGGGAAGTGCACAGGTGTAAACACTAATTGGAACCACTGCACCAATCAGCGGTGCAGTGGCCCTTTAAATCGCAAAGACCCGGCGCGCGCGCGCCCTAGGGAGCGGGGCCGCGCGCGCCGGGACAGAACTGACGGGGAGCGAGTAAGGTACGGGAGCCGGGGTGCGCATCGCGAGCGGGCGCTACCCGCATCGCGAATCGCATCCCGGCCGGAGGTGGTAACGCAGCGCCCCGGGTCCGTGGAACCGACCGGGGCGCTGCAGTGAGGGAAGTGTAGCGAGCGCTCCGGGGAGGAGCGGGGACCCGGAGCGCTCGGCGTAACAGTGGGACAACACTATTGATAACAATATTGTTGGTAACATTATTGTGGTGTGGTTCTCCAGCTCAGTTCCATTGAAGTGAATGGAGCCAAGTTGTAAAACCACACCCAACCTGGAGGCAGGTGAGAAGCTGTTTTTGAAAGAAATTAGCTATGTTTTTCTATTACTGAATAACCCCCTTAAAGTGGTACTGTGGTGAAAACCCCTTTTTTTGTTTTTTTAAATCAACTGGTGCCAGAAAGCTAGACAGATTTGTAAATGATTTCTATTTAAAAATCTTAACACTTAGAGTACTTAAAAATCTTAACACTTCAGCTGCTGTATGCTCCACAGGAAGTTCTTTTTAAATGTCTTTTCTGTCTGACCACAGTGCTCTCTGCTGACACCTCTGTCTGTCTCAGGAACTTTCAAGAGCAGGAGGAAATCCCCATAATAAACCTATCCTGCTCTTGACAGTTCCTGAGACAGACAGAGGTGTCAGCAGAGAGCACTGTGGTCAGACAGAAAATACATTTACAAAGAAATACAGCAGCTGATAAGTACTGGAAGGATTAATATTTTTTAATAGAAGTAATTTACAAATCTGTTTAACTTGCTGGCACCAGTTGATTTAAAAAAAAAAAAAAACTATATATATATTTTTTTACCAGAGTACCCCTTTAAAGCCATCCCTGTTCTGTGCATTGCCTCTCCACATTACCCTGGTGAATGTAAGGTGAGGGCAGGTGCCCATTATACTGTATGCTGTGTCGCTTACCTTGCTATACAGTACGGGAAGTGAAAGGCGATGCATGCTGTGCTGTTTTGCATCGGCACTCAATCACCAGAATATGGCAACATTTTTCAACTAAAACTTTTTACCATCTTAGTTTATATTTGATCTCTAAATTACCTTTAAAACAAACAAATATATGTTTTTTTTTTTTTTTTTAAGATTCACCCCCCCCTCCCCCTTAATCCTAAATAATAGTAATTTTGTCTTGTTGGCAGTAGTGAAATGGAAATAAGGGGCATGGGCGTCATTACAAAGAAACATGGAAATTACACAAAAGGGGCTAATTATTTAATTAGCAAATGTCTGCCTGGTTAATGACATATTAATGAGTTTTTGAAATGGTCATATCATTTAACATGAAAGACCCATGTGTGTAGCACAACATTCAATGAATGATTTTGTAATGTGTCTCGGGAGACCACCATACACCATTTAAATTTCCTCTCAGCTATGATACTTTCTTTTTCATCAACATGTATGGTAATGTCTTAAAAGGCAAAATGTTCAAGCCCTGATGACTGCTGATAATAGCTTGTATAAATGTGATTCTTTACTTTATGCAGCAGGAAGTGTTAAGCTATTATGTCCCGAAATATTTCAGAAGTTTTTGATAAGATCAAATGTTTTTAGTGTTCCAAATAGTTTTTCTTATCAACACAACCCCGTCTGTATTCTATATATGGGCATATGGAAATCATAATAAAGGGTTACCAGAATTGAGATTTGCTCTTTAAAGGGGTTATCCAGGAAAATACTTTTTTTTATATATCAACTGGCTCCAGAAAGTTAAACAGATTTGTAAATTACATCTATTAAAAAAATCTTAATCCGTTCAGTACTTATGAGCTGCTGAAGTTGGGTTGTTCTTTTCTGTCTAAGTGCTCTCTGATGACACCTGTCTCTGGAACTGTCCAGAGTAGAAGCAAATCCCAATAGCAAAACTCTTCTACTCTGTGCAGTTCCCGAGCCAAGCAGAGATGTCAGTAGAGAGCACTGTTGCCAGACAGAAAAGAACAGCTCAACTACAGCAGCTAATAATTATTGGAATGATTAAGATTTTTTAATAGCAGTAATTTACAAATCTGTTTAACTTTCTGGAGCCAGTTGATATTAAAAGAAACTATTTTTTATGGAATGCCCCTTTAACCCTGTTTCAATACCATGCAGGCATCTAGGCTTTAGCACCACGCGCCGTACATCTGGGTCACATTGTGCAGAAAGTGTTGCACAGCATCCGGCACTCACAGTCAATAACTGACATCAGCATGAGTTCATTTAACTTCTTAATAGCCAGTTTGCACCATTTAAGAGTTTGAATTACAGGTACCATACGTATCGGGTTCCAGATTGGCCTTCACTAGTAATCTGCTCATAGAGTCTTCCTTAGGCAGACTCTACTAGCAGAGTGCTGATCTACCTGATCAATCAATGCTATGCAATAGAATAACATTGATCAGTATAAGCATAATCTAATGATTGCTTGTAAAAGTCCCCTAGAAGGAAAAAAAATTGCGTTGTTAACAATAGAAAAATGTTCCCAGTTTAATAAAAGTTAAAATCACAATACTTTTCCCATTTTACAAATAAAACAATTAACAAATTTTGAATTGCCACTCTAGGAATTGCCTAAACTATTAAAATATAACAGAAAAACAATTGCAGATAGACAGAAAAATAAAAAAGTTGTAGATATCAGAATAAGGCGATTACCGTATTTACCAGATTTATTTTGTTAAAAAATAAAAAGGAGGAATGTCCAGCCCAGCGAAAGCTCGAATGCAAAGTTATTTTTATTCCGATACAGCAACACACAGGTAAAAAGAACAGCAGTGACGCATTTCAATCGCCAAGGCGATCTTAGTCATACTGGTGCCAGTATGACTAAGATCGCCAAGGCGATTGAAACGCGTCACTGCTGTTCTTTTTACCTGTGTGTTGCTGTATCGGAATAAAAATAACTTTGCATTCGAGCTTTCGCTGGTCATTCCTCCTTTTCATTCATTATCTATCAGCTTTGTCTTAGCTGGATCCATGACACGACGAGTGGCGGCATAAAGGGGTGAGCTGGATATATCTTTGAACTGTGCTACTTTATTAAAAGTAGTAAAATACTGCAAAAGCTATGTAAATATGGGTATTTTTTATAACCATATTCACCCATAGAGTAAAGATAACAAAGATAATATTTCCTTTTTTACCATAAAGTGCACTGAATAAAAATTAAATGTCAATACCCCCCCCCCACACACACATTTTATGATAAAATTAAAGTTGTCTCTGCAAAGCACAATTGGCCATGCAAAAAAACAATGCCTCATATGGCTCTATGAATAAAAAATAAAAAAATAAACTGTTATGCCTCTTAAAATGCAAGGAGAAAAAAAAAATGTAAAAATAAAAATTGGCTGCATCCACTGGGGCAAAACAGGCTGTGATCTCAAGGGGTTAAAGGGGTACTCTGCCAGAAAGGATAGGGGATAAGATGTCTAATCAAGGGGGTCCTGTTGCTGGGGAACCCAATGATCTCTGCTGCGTCACCCCAGTCATCCCCTGCCGGATGACTGGCGACTACAGCCACCATGCCCCCTCAATTCATGTCTATGGGAGGAGGTGTGATGGCTACGTACTAGCAGTCACGGCCCCTCCCATAGACATGAATGTAGGGGGCATGGCATGACATCACGAACACAGCCGCTGCTGGTGTGAAGATTGCAGGGGTCGCCAGCAGCGGGACCCCCGTGATCAGGCATTGTATCCTTTGGATTGGGGATAAGATTTTTTCCGGTGGAGTACCCCTTCAAGCCATAGATGTATTACATGAAAAGTCATTCATTTGAGTCAACTACACTTCTCAAAAAAAAATAAAGGGAACACTTAAACAACACAATGTAACTCCAAGTCAAGTCACGCTTCTGTGAAATCACACTGTCCATTTAGGAAGCAACACTGATTGACAATCAATTTCACATGCTGTTATGCAAATGCAACAGACAACATGTGGAAATTATAGGCAATTAGCAAGACACCCCCAATAAAGGAGTGGTTCTGCAGGTGGAGACCACAGACCACTTCTCAGTTCCTATGGTTCCTGGCTAATGTTTTGGTCACTTTTGAATGCTGGCGGTGCTTTCACTCTAGTGGTAGCATAAGACTCAGGTAGTGCAGCTCATCCAGGATGGCACATCAATGCGAGCTGTGGCAAGAAGATTTGCTGTGTCTGTCAGCGTAGTGTCCAGAGCATGGAGGCGCATCCAGGAGACAGGCCAGTACCTCAGGAGATGTGGAGGAGGCTGTAGGAGGGAAACGACCCGGCAGCAGAACTACTACCTCCGCCTTTGTGCAAGGAGGAGCAGGAGGAGAACTGCCAGAGCCCTGCAAAATAACCTCCAGCAGGCCACAAATGTGCATGTGTCCACTCAAACGGTCAGAAACAGACTCCATGAGGGTGGTATGAGGCCAGACGTCCACAGGTGGGGGTTGTGCTTACAGCCCAACACCGTGCAGGACGTTTGGCATTTTCCAGAGAACACCAAGATTGGCAAATTAGCCACTGGCACCCTGTGCGATTCCCAGATGTAAGCAGGTTCACACTGTGGACATGTGACAGACATGACAGAGTATGGAGGCGCCATGGAGAATGTTCTGCTGCTTGCAACATCCTCCAGCATGACCGGTTTGGCGGTGGGTCAGTAATAGTGTGGGGTGGTATTTCTTTGGGAGGCCGCACAGCCAGCCCTCCATGTCCTTGCCAGAGGTAGTCTGACTGCCATTAGGTACCAAGATGAGATCCCCGGCCCCCTTGTGAGACCGTATGCTGGTGCGGTTGGCCCTGGGTTCCTCCTAATGCAAGATAATGCTAGACCTCATGTGGCTGGAGTGTGTCAGCAGTTCCTGCAAGAGGAAGGCATTGATGCATTGGACTGGCCCGACCGCTCCCCAGAGCTGAATCCGATTGAGCACATCTGGGACATCATGTCTCGCTCCATCCACCAACACCACGTTGCACCACAGACTGTCCAGGAGTTGGCAAACTCATCATGAGCATGGCAAGGCATTGTAGGGAGGTCATACGGACACTTGGAGGCCACACACACTACTGAGCCTCATTTTGACTTGTTTTAACCCCTTAAGGACCCAGGATTTTTCCGTTTTTGCACTTTTGTTTTTTCCTCCTTACCCTTTCAAAATCATAATTCTTTCAAGTTTGCACCTAAAAAACCATATGATGGCTTATTTTTTGCGCCACCAATTCTACTTTGTAATAACATCAGTCATTTTACCCCAAACTCTACGGCGAAACGGAAAAAAAATAATTGTTCGACAAAATTGAAGAAAAAAAGGCCATTTTGAATTTAGGGGGCTTCAATTTCTACGCAGTACATTTTTCTGTAAAAATGACACCTCTTTATTCTGTAGATTTATGCGATTAAAATGATACCCTACTTATATAGGTTTTACTTTGTCGTACTTCTGGAAAAAATCATAACTACATGCAGGAAAATGTATATGTTTTAAATTGTCTTCTGACCCCTATAATTTTTTATTTTCCCACGTACGGGGCGGTATTTTTTGCACCATGATCTGAAGTTTTTAGCGGTACCATCTTTGTATTGATAGGACTTTTTTTATTGCTTTTTATAAATTTTTTTCACAATATAAAAAGTCATCAAAAATACACTACCGTATATACTCGAGTATAAGCCGAGTTTTTCAGCACGATTTTTCGTGCTGAAAACACCCCCCTCGGCTTATACTCGAGTGAACTCCCCCACCCGCAGTGGTCTTCAACCTGCGGACCTCCAGAGGTTTCAAAACTACAACTCCCAGCAAGCCCGGGCAGCCATCGGCTGTCCGGGCTTGCTGGGAGTTGTAGTTTTGAAACCTCCGGAGGTCCGCAGGTTGAAGACCACTGCGGCCTTCAACATCATCCAGCCCCCTCTCACCCCCTTTAGTTCTGAGTACTCACCTCCGCTCGGCGCTGGTCCGGTCCTGCAGGGCTGTCCGGAGAGGAGGTGGTCCGGTGGGATAGTGGTTCCGGGCTGCTATCTTCACCGGGGAGGCCTCTTCTAAGCGCTTCGGGCCCGGCCTCAGAATAGTCACGTTGCCGTGACAACGACGCAGAGGTGCGTCATTTGCGTCATTGTCAAGGCAACGCATCTATTCCGGGCCGGAAGCGCGGAGAAGAGGCGCCCCCGGTGAAGATAGCAGCCCGGACCACCTCCTCACCGGACCACCTCCTCTCCGGACAGCCCTGCAGGACCGGACCAGCGCCGAGCGGAGGTGAGTACTCAGAACTAAAGGGGGTGAGAGGGGGGCTGGATGATGTTGAAGGCCGCAGTGGTCTTCAACCTGCGGACCTCCGGAGGTTTCAAAACTACAACTCCCAGCAAGCCCGGACAGCCGATGGCTGCCCGGGCTTGCTGGGAGTTGTAGTTTTGAAAACTCTGGAGGTCCGCAGGTTGAAGACCACTGAGGGCGAATGATGAGAAGAGGATGATGAAGGGGGGGTGTGGGGATGATGAAGGGGGGTGGGGATGATGAAGGGGGGGGGTGTGGGATGATTACAAGGGGATGATGAAGGGGGGATGTGTGGGATGATAAGGGGATGATGAAGGGGGGATGTGTGGGATGATAAGGGGATGATGAAGGGGGATGTGTGGGATGATAAGGGGATGATGAAGGGGGGATGTGCGGGATGATAAGGGGATGATGAAGGGGGGATGTGTGGGATGATGACAAGGGGATGATGAAGGGGGATGTGTGGGATGATGACAAGGGGATGATGAAGGGGGATGTGTGGGATGATAAGGGGATGATGAAGGGGGGATGTGTGGGATGATAAGGGGATGATGAAGGGGGGATGTGTGGGATGATGACAAGGGGATGATGATGAGGATGTTAATGACGGGTCTGGATGATGACAGGGGGGGATGAGGTATTTCCCACCCTAGGCTTATACTCGAGTCAATAACTTTTCCTGGGATTTTGGGTTGAAATTAGGGGTCTCGGCTTATACTCGGGTCGGCTTATACTCGAGTATATACGGTAATTTGGCCTTCGGAATTTTTTTGCCATTGACCGTGCGGTTTAATTAACAATAATTTTTTATACTTGGTGATCATCACTTGGTGATCATTAACCCTTTAAACGTTGTAATCAATGCCAGGCAAAGCCAGGCTGCATCAGTAGAACGTTGATACAGTAAGAATAAAAATTGCAGGTGCTGTATACTTCTATATTTAAAAAAATAATAATAAAAAAAGGTCATCACAAACTTCTCAGCTAAACAAAAATGATATTGATAACAATTAAGAACATAAGTAGAAAAGAGCGATCCGAAGCTGACGAACCCAAATTTGTTACGAATTTCATGAAAAATTCGATTTGCAACGAATGCGAATATCGCCGCGATTCTATTGCGCGAATCGCTTCATTAAACTTCATTTTACAGCGTTCCTGGCAATTGGAGACCTAAAATGGCGGAACCACATGTGAGTACATGGGGCAGGGGATTATGGGAGTGCAATTTAGGGTTTAATCCCTGTTTTTTTTTTTTTTGTGGTGCAGCACTGTTTGGTCCTGCTGCTGTTCACAAATAAGTTATTTTTCAGCGGACTGTAGTGCATTTGTCTGCCTTCATAGGTGCATACCACATGCCTACATCAAAGCAGTCTACTATTCTGTATCTGTAACAAGTCTAGATACAGGGAAAGTCCTTACCCCTGGCAAAGGTAATCACCTGCTGGTGTTTTTAAAAAAATACAGATTTTTTGATCTGAATTGAATTGAATACTGGTTGTTGCGCATATTACTGCCCTCATCAGTGCATACCGCATAAATCCAAGTATTGTACCATTTTCTACCTGTTAATCTGTCAAAGGCCTACATACTGTGAAAGTCCAAACAATAGTATTCACCGGCTGGTGTTTTACAAAAATACAGATTTTTTACTGCGTATTGTTGCTCAAATCTCTGTCCTCATCAGTGCATAACGCATACGTACATCCAAGTAGTGTACCATTTTGTACCTGTTAATCTGTCAAGGGCCTACATACTGTGAAAGTCCAAACAACAGTATTCACCGGCTGGTGTTTTACAAAAATACAGATTTTTTACTGCGTATTGTTGCGCAAATTTCTGACCTCATCAGTGCATAATGCATACATACATCCAAGTAGTATACCATTTTGTACCTGTTAATCTGTCAAGGGCCTACATACTGTGAAAGTCCAAACAATAGTATTCACCGGCTGGTGTTTTACAAAAATACAGATTTTTTACTGCGTATTGTTGCGCAAATTTCTGCCCTCATCAGTGCATAACGCATACGTACATCCAAGTAGTGTACCATTTTGTACCTGTTAATCTGTCAAGGGCCTACATACTGTGAAAGTCCAAACAACAGTATTCACCGGCTGGTGTTTTACAAAAATACAGATTTTTTACTGCGTATTGTTGCGCAAATTTCTGACCTCATCAGTGCATAATGCATACATACATCCAAGTAGTATACCATTTTGTACCTGTTAATCTGTCAAGGGCCTACATACTGTGAAAGTCCAAACAATAGTATTCACCGGCTGGTGTTTTACAAAAATACAGATTTTTTACTGCGTATTGTTGCGCAAATTTCTGCCCTCATCAGTGCATAACGCATACGTACATCCAAGTAGTGTACCATTTTGTACCTGTTAATCTGTCAAGGGCCTACATACTGTGAAAGGACAGCCAAAAGTAATCACCGGCTGGGGTTTTACAAAAATTACGGAGTTTTTAGGCTCATTGTAGCGCATTTTTCTGCTCTCATAAGTGCATACCACATACCTACATCAATGCAGTCTACTATTTTGTATCTGTAAATCTGTAACAAGTCTAGATACTGGGAAAGTCCAGGCAAAAGTACTCACCGGCTGGTGTTTTACGAAAATATGTTTTCCAAGTATACTGTAGCACATTCTTTTGCCCTCATACGTGCATACCACATACCTAAATCTAAGTAGTGCACCATTTTGAACCTGTTAATCTGTCAAGGGCCTACATACTGTGAAAGTCCAAGCATTAGTACTCAACGGCTGGTGTTTTAAAAAAATACAGAGTTTTTAATGCATATTATAGCACATTTTTCTGCCCTCATCAGTGCATACCGCATATGTACATCTAAGTAGTGTACCATTTTGTACCTGTTAATCTGTCAAGGGCCTACATACTGTGAAATTCCAAGCACTAATACTCACCAGCTGGTGTTTTACAAAAATACAGAGTTTTTAATGCGTATTGTAGCAAATTATTCTGCCCTCATCAGTGCATACTGCATACGTACATCTAAGTAGTGTACTATTTTGTACCTGTTAATCTGTCAAGGGCCTACATACTGTGAAAGTCCAAGCAATAGTACTCACCGGCTGATGTTTTACAAAACATACAGAGTTTTTAGGCTCATTGTAGCGCATTTTCTGCTCTCCAAAGTGCATACCGCATATGTACATCTAAGTAGTGTAGTACTATTTTGTACCTGTTAATCTATCAAGGGCCTACATACTGTGAAAGGACAGCCAAAAGTAATCACCTGCTGCTGTTCTAGACAAATACTGTTTTAAGAATAGTGAAGCGTATTGTACTACCCTCATATACGCACTAAGTATGTCAGGTAGAGAAGTGCCAGGATGTGCACAGAGGAGTGGCAGAGGCCTAAATCCTTCAGGCAGAGGTCGCAGCAGACTAGGGGCGAGTGGCAGCTGGAGTCGCAGCGAGTGGCCTGAGCTCCCGTTATCAGCTAGCGGTCGTGTCTCAACCAGCAACCCATCTGCCATCGCTGATTAGTTAACACGGTCATCCACTTCATCACAAGTGACATCTGACACCCCCAGTCAAGAGTCGGTGGGTTCCTCAGACACAACCTTCAGTTGGCATGGCCCGGGAGCAGTCCCTGTCCTCCCATTGCCTGTGTCCTATGCTGTTCCCTCTCCTACAGAAGTATCTTATGCTGTGCATTCAGCTTTACTATTCACTCAGGACGATCTAATAGAGGACAGTCAGCAGCTACTGCCCAGCCAAGAAATGGAGGAGACATGCGCCGCTTCCTCTGCTAGGCAGCCAAGTAGTGATGAGGAGAGCAACGTGGGAGGTGGTGTTGCCATGGTTCAGGGTCTTGTAGCAGACACTGTTGAGGAACCTGAGGAGGACATCAGTGACATGCAGACACTTGTTGATGATGATGAAGCCGATCGCAATTGGGAGCCGGGTGCAGAAGGGGCTTCATCATCATCAGGAGAAGAGAGTTGCAGGTTGCCCTTTAGGCAGCAGCTGAGCCAGCAAGGCGGTAGCATGGTTGGCAGTCAGCGTGGTGGCAGAAGTGGAAATTCTGGAGCCAAACGTGCCTGGGGGAGACCGCCTGCTTCGCGGCAGCCTACCTTTCCGGGAGGTAGTGGAACAGGGGTTCCTGGAGACGGTGGCAGTAGCAGTCAATTAGTGCAGACTGTTGGTGGGAAAATCAGCTACTCAGCGGTGTGGCAGTTTCTAATCAAGCATCCGGAGGAGGATCACATAGCCACATGCAAGATCTGTCGGCAGAAGGGGAAGCGTGGCCACGGTCCCAATGTTGGCACCACGGCTCAGCATCAACACATGCTTCGCCACCATAAAGCAACCTGGGAGAACCGTGGCTCCGATGGAGTGTTCCAGCCTGCGGCATCACCCAGTGGCCAGCCGCTCCCTCCTTTAGCCAGCCAAGGCTCCACCAACTCAGCCGAAGGAAGCTGTGTGTCAGACCCTCCTTCTGTCGCTCCAGATGCTCCTGCTTCTCCCACTTTTAGTCATACCATTAGCATACCATGTGTGCAGGGCACGGCGGTGTCAGGCTGTTCTTCACATGGTTTGCCTTGGCGAAAAGAGTCCCACAGGGGATGAACTGCTAAAAGTCATTCGTAAAGAAATTGGAGCATGGCTTACTCCACCAAAACTGGAAATGGGAACCAAGGTGAACAACAACAGGAAGAACATCGTGGCCACGCTGCGACAAGGAAGGGTGACCCATGCACCCTGCATGGCACACGTGTTAAATCTTGTTGTCAAGCAGTTCCTGAAATGTTCTCCTCATTTGCAAAACCTCCTAAGAATGGGAAGGAAACTTTGCATGCACTTAAGCCACTTGTACACCGCAAAGCACACCCTCCTTGAGCTGCAGCATCAGAATGGTATCCCCCAACATAGTCTGATTTGTGACGTTGCCACGCGTTGGAATTCCATCCTGCATATGTTGGACCGACTCTACGAACAGAGAAAAGCCATCACTGATTTCTTGATGATCCAAGCGGATAGGGGTAATCTCGTGTGTAACTTCAATGTGAACCAGTGGCAGCTCATACGTGACACCTGCCGTTTGCTCAGGCTCTTTGAGGAAGCCACATTATACGTAAATCGCCAGGATTACGGGATGAACAACGTCATTCCACTGCTTCTTTTCCTACAACAAGTGTTGGAATGATGGCTGGTCAGGGCAATGGAGACGTTGTGCCTACATCTCACGGCCACATGATCCCTTAGGGGCTGAACTGGAGGAGGAGGAGGAGGAGCAGAGTAGTGCACAGTTTAGGTAGGCGGTGTTTCTAGTCATCTGACAGGAGAGGAGGAGCATGATGAACTAGGGGAGGTAGAGGGTTATGAGGAAGGCGAGATAGAGGACCCAGACACACCGTGGCAGTATGCAGTGGAGATGGAGGAAGGGAGTCCCTCCTAGTCACTTGCACAAATGGCATGATGCCTGCTCACTTGCTAGCATAGTGACAGCCGAATTGTCACCATTCGGCAGCGGGATGACTTTTGGGTCTCCACCTTATTGGACCCTCGCTACCGGCACAAAATGGGTGCCTTTTTTACACCCACTGAGAGGGAGGACAAACTGACCTACTACAGAGAGATCCTACGTAGTCAGTTGGCTGATGCCTATCGGTGCCATCGTCCATCTACTAGCAGGTCTTACTCGAGGGGCCCTCTGCGCTCACCTTCCACTGCCATGGCTGCTGGGGAGGGGTGGGGTTGCAGGAGCAGTACCAGCTCCATTAGCAGCAGCCAGAGTCTACAGTCGCTGATGAGTACCTTTCTACACCCGCATAGTGAAGCAACTCCTCAGCAGCAGGTAGACATGGAGCAGGACCTGAACCAGCAGGTGGTGGCATACCTTGACATGCCCATGCCAACACACATTGAAGATCTGCTGGACTTCTGGTCAGTCAAACTTGATATGTGGCCGCAACTTGCAGAGTTTTCCCTGGAAAAGCTGTCCTGCCCGGCCAGTAGTGTGGCATCAGAGCTGGTGTTTAGTGCGGTGGGGGCCATAGTCATCCCAAGGAGAACTCGTCTGTCCACGAAAAATGTGGAGAGACTGACCTTTGTGAAGATGAATCAGGCATGGATCAGCCAGGATTTCCACCCACCAATGCCAGATTCATCAGAGTAAACTGACCATGGTGCTACACCAACACTGTACAAATATGGATAGTGCCAAACAAATTTAAGGCACTGCTCCCCAGTTACAAACATTTCAGCCACCTTCATCACCGTGTACTGGTATTGCCACCCACAACACCACTCTGTCACCGGGTCACTTTCAGGACTCCTGATGCTGCTGCTGCCACCTCCAGGCCGTTTCATTCAGCCACTATTTTGTCTCCTTATGCTTCTGCCAACTCCAGGCTGTGCCATTCAGCCACTGTATGGTCTCCTCATGCTTCGGCCAACTCCAGGCTGTACCATTCAGACACTATATGGGCTCCTTATGCTTTCCCCACCTCCAGGCTGTGTCATTCTGCCAATATATTGATTTCTGATGCTGCTGGGACTGTCTTGGATATTACAAGTTTTGTTTATGTTACCACTAGCAAACATACATGCTCAATCGAGATTTCAACATTGATCTTTTAATGTTAGGGGTTGTGAAGCCCTCTTATGTACGCATCCTGCTGCAAGCTCCAGGCTGTGTGTTTCAGCAACTATATGGTTTAGTGATGCTGCTGGGCCTGTGCCTAACATATATCTTGTTTACAGATTTCAACATTAACATTTTAATGTTAGGGGTTGTGAAGCCCTCTTGTAGACTCATATGCTGATGCCTGCTCCAGGCTGTGTGTTTCAGAAACTATTTGGTTTAATGATGCTGCTGGGCCTGTGCCTAAAATTTTTGGAGGTTAGCACTAGCTAACATACATCTTGTTTACATATTTCAACATTAACATTTTAATGTTAGGGGTTGTGAATCCTCTTGTAAACTCATGTTGATGCCACCTCCAGGCTCTGTCATTGTGCTTCCATATGACTCCTTTTTTGATTTGGCCCTTTGTACCCACACACCGGGGCCCGGGACACTAAAACTTGGGAGTTAAAAGTTCAATTTCAAAATCCTTAATTTAAATTTCAAAATCTTAAATTTAAATAAAAAAAATCATACATTTCAATGTTCTCCTCATGCTTATTCCAACTCCGGGCTGTGTCATTCAGGCAATATATGGTTTACTGATACTGCTGCTGGGCCTGGATCTGGGAATAAAATTTTGTTTGGTAGCACTAGCTATCCAAAATCTTCATTTTAAATTTCAAAAATTCTTCAGTTTTTTCTTTGGGATTGTGAAGCCCTGGTGTATACTCATGCTTCAGACAACTCCAGGCTATGTCATTCAGGCAACATATTGTTTACTGATACTGCTGCTGGGCCTGGGTCTGGGAATACAAATTTTGTTATGGTAGGTAGCACGAGCTATCCAAAATCTTAATTTAGAATTTCAAAAATTCTTCAGTTTTTTCTTTGGGATTGTGAAGCCCTGGGGTCTCCTCATGCTTCAGCCAACTCCAGGCTGTGTCATTCAGGCAATATATACTCTCCCAGCATTATTGCCATGTTGATACCAGACCAGTAATAAAAGGAATATTGCCAAGGACTAGCAGAAACAGGGAACTGTGGATATTGAACACCGGCTGTTGGTATTGACTGACTATCCCAGGTGGTAGATTTACCATTGTGAAGTTCCTCAGTTCCAGTAGGCTTTAAGTCGTTCATTCTTTTTTGTGGTTCTTCAGTTGCAGAATTAAGTTGTATCATGTTTTCCTGTTCCTCAGATGAGCTAATGTCACTGGAACACACAATACTCATATTGTCATCTAAGAAGGATCCTTTTCTTCAGAGAACGCATCTATCATTTTATCATTTTGATGATAAACTCCAGGCTGTGCCATTCAGACACTACATGGTCTCCTTCTACTGATGCCACCTCCAGGCTCTGTCAATGTGCTGACCTGTGACATGGGACTCCTTGTTAGATTAGGTCCGGGGCATAGGCCACTAAAACTTGGGAGTTAAAAGTTCCCTTTCAAAATACTCAATTTCAATTTCAAAATCTTAGACTTCTATTTAAAATTCTTGCATTTCAATGGTCTCCTCATGCTTCAACCACCTTCAGGCTGTACCATTCAGACACTATATGGGCTCCTTATGCTCTAAACACCTCCAGGCTGTGTCATTCAGCCAATACAGTAACCCCCCCGACCTACGATGGCCCCAACATATGATAAAATTGACATACGATGGCCTCTCAGAGGCCATCGCATGCCGATGTCAGCATTGACATACGATGCTTTTATATGTCGGGGCCATCGCATTAACTGCAATCCGACAGCGCAAAATGCTTAAGCTGCTGTCGGTATAGCAGTTTAAGCATCCCTGGCAGGTTCGCTTACCCATTCCCGCTGCTCCGGGTCCACTTCGCGATCCTCCGGTGTCTTGCGCATCTTCTCCAGGGTCCGGGCCTTGCTTTCCGGCGTCGTTATTACGTCACTACGCACGCCGCGCCGGCGCAGCAGCGTAATAACGTCACCAGAAAGCGAGGCCCGGACCCTGCAGAGGATGCGGAAGAAGCCGGAGGATCGCGAAGAAGACACCGTAGCAGTGGGACAGCATCGGGAGCCCCTGGGACAGCATCGGGAGCGGTGAGGACCTGGTCCGGAGCGACGGGGACAGGTGAGTACAGCTTCCTATACTTTACATTGCACGGATCCCTCAACATATGATGGATTCGACAAACGATGGGTCGTTTGGAACGAATTACCATCGTATGTTGAGGGACCACTGTATATCGTTTTCTGATGCTGCAGGGACTGGGATATTAACTCAATATATGTTATGGTAGCAATAGCTAACATAAATGCTTAATTCAGATTTACACATTGATCTTTCAATGTAAGGGGATATGAAACCCTGTGGTGCACTGCTGATGCCTGCTCCGGACTGCTCCTGTGTCTTTCAGGAATTACTTGGCTTACTGATGCTTACGTTTTTGGATGTTTGGCACGAGATAAATACATGCTTAATAGAAATGTCAACATTGATCTTTCAATGTAAGAGGTTATGAAACCCTCTGGTGTACTGCTGATGCCTGCTCCTGACTGTGTTTAAGGAACTACTTGGCTTATTGATGCTTCTGGGCTTGGGCCTTACATTTATGGATGTTTAGCACAAGCTAAATGTTACGCCGAGCGCTCCGGGTCCCCGCTCCTCCCCGGAGCGCTCGCTTCACTCCCTCCGCTGCAGCGCTCCGGTCACGTCCTCTGACCCGGGGCGCTGCGATCCCGCTGCCAGCCGGGATGCGATTCGCGATGCGGGTAGCGCCCGCTCGCGATGCGCACCCCGGCTCCCCTACCTGACTCGCTCCCCGTCTGTTCTGTCCCGGCGCGCGCGGCCCCGCTCCCTAGGGCGCGCGCGCGCCGGGTCTCTGCGATTTAAAGGGCCACTGCGCCGCTGATTGGCGCAGTGGTTCCAATTAGGGTAATCACCTGTGCACTTCCCTATATTACCTCACTTCCCTTGCACTCCCTTGCCGGATCTTGTTGCCTTAGTGCCAGTGAAAGCGTTCCTTGTGTGTTCCTTGCCTGTGTTTCCAGACCTTCTGCCGTTGCCCCTGACTACGATCCTTGCTGCCTGCCCCGACCTTCTGCTACGTCCGACCTTGCTTCTGCCTACTCCCTTGTACCGCGCCTATCTTCAGCAGCCAGAGAGGTGAGCCGTTGCTAGTGGATACGACCTGGTCACTACCGCCGCAGCAAGACCATCCCGCTTTGCGGCGGGCTCTGGTGAAAACCAGTAGTGGCTTAGAACCGGTCCACTAGCACGGTCCACGCCAATCCCTCTCTGGCACAGAGGGTCCACTACCTGCCAGCCGGCATCGTGACAGTAGATCCGGCCATGGATCCCGCTGAAGTTCCTCTGCCAGTTGTCGCTGACCTCACCACGGTGGTCGCCCAGCAGTCACAACAGATAGCGCAACAAGGCCAACAGCTGTCTCAACTGACCATTATGCTACAACAGTTACTACCACAGCTTCAGCAGTCATCTCCTCCGCCAGCTCCTGCACCTCCTCCGCAGCGAGTGGCCGCTCCTGGGATACGCTTATCCTTGCCGGATAAATTTGATGGGGACTCTAAGTTTTGCCGTGGCTTTCTTTCCCAATGTTCCCTGCATCTGGAGATGATGTCGGACCTGTTTCCCACTGAAAGGTCTAAGGTGGCTTTCGTAGTCAGTCTTCTGTCCGGAAAAGCCCTGTCATGGGCCACACCGCTCTGGGACCGCAATGACCCCGTCACTGCCTCTGTACACTCCTTCTTCTCGGAAATCCGAAGTGTCTTTGAGGAACCTGCCCGAGCCTCTTCTGCTGAGACTGCCCTGTTGAACCTGGTCCAGGGTAATTCTTCCGTTGGCGAGTATGCCGTACAGTTCCGTACACTTGCTTCAGAATTGTCCTGGAATAATGAGGCCCTCTGCGCGACCTTCAAAAAAGGCCTATCCAGCAACATTAAAGATGTTCTGGCCGCACGAGAAATTCCTGCTAATCTACATGAACTTATTCACCTAGCCACTCGCATTGACATGCGTTTTTCTGAAAGGCGTCAGGAACTCCGCCAAGATATGGACTCTGTTCGCACGAGGCGTTTCGTCTCCTCGGCTCCTCTCTCCTCTGGTCCCCTGCAATCTGTTCCTGTGCCTCCCGCCGTGGAGGCTATGCAGGTCGACCGGTCTCGCCTGACACCTCAAGAGAGGACACGACGCCGTATGGAGAGCCTCTGCCTGTACTGTGCTAGTACCGAACACTTCCTGAGGGATTGTCCTATCCGTCCTCCCCGCCTGGAAAGACGTACGCTGACTCCGCACAAAGGTGAGACAGTCCTTGATGTCTTCTCTGCTTCTCCACGTCTTACTGTGCCTGTGCGGATGTCTGCCTCTGCCTTCTCCTTCTCTACGGTGGCCTTCTTGGACTCTGGATCTGCAGGAAATTTTATTTTGGCCTCTCTCGTCTACAGGTTCAACATCCCGGTGACCAGTCTTGCCAGACCCCTCTACATCAATTGTGTAAATAATGAAAGATTGGACTGTACCATACGTTTCCGCACGGAGCCCCTTCTTATGAGCATCGGAGCTCATCATGAGAGGATTGAACTTTTGGTCCTCCCCAATTGCACCTCAGAAATTCTCCTTGGACTTCCCTGGCTTCAACTTCATTCCCCAACCCTGGATTGGTCCACTGGGGAGATCAAGAGTTGGGGGTCCTCTTGTTCCAAGAACTGTCTAAAACCGGTTCCCAGTAACCCTTGCCGTAACTCTGTGGTTCCTCCAGTAACCGGTCTCCCTAAGGCCTATATGGACTTCGCGGATGTTTTCTGCAAAAAACAAGCTGAGACTCTACCTCCTCACAGGCCTTATGATTGCCCTATCGACCTCCTCCCGGGCACTACTCCACCCCGGGGCAGAATTTATCCTCTCTCTGCCCCAGAGACTCTTGCCATGTCCGAATACGTCCAGGAGAATCTAAAAAAGGGCTTTATTCGTAAATCCTCCTCTCCTGCCGGAGCCGGATTTTTCTTTGTGTCCAAAAAAGATGGCTCCCTACGTCCTTGCATTGACTACCGCGGTCTTAATAAAATCACGGTTAAGAACCGCTACCCCTTACCCCTCATCTCTGAACTCTTTGATCGCCTCCAAGGTGCCCACATCTTCACTAAATTGGACTTAAGAGGCGCCTATAACCTCATCCGCATCAGAGAGGGGGACGAGTGGAAAACGGCATTTAACACCAGAGATGGACACTTTGAGTATCTGGTCATGCCCTTTGGACTGTGCAATGCCCCTGCCGTCTTCCAAGACTTTGTCAATGAAATTTTTCGTGATCTGTTATACTCCTGTGTTGTTGTATATCTGGACGATATCCTAATTTTTTCTGCCAATCTAGAAGAACACCGCCAGCATGTCCGTATGGTTCTTCAGAGACTTCGTGACAACCAACTCTATGCCAAAATTGAGAAATGTCTGTTTGAATGCCAATCTCTTCCTTTTCTAGGATATTTGGTCTCTGGCCAGGGACTACAGATGGATCCAGACAAACTCTCTGCCGTCTTAGATTGGCCACGCCCCTCCGGACTCCGTGCTATCCAACGCTTTTTGGGGTTCGCCAATTATTACAGGCAATTTATTCCACATTTTTCTACCATTGTGGCTCCTATCGTGGCTTTAACCAAAAAAAATGCTGATCCCAAGTCCTGGCCTCCTCAAGCAGAAGACGCCTTTAAACGACTCAAGTCTGCCTTTTCTTCGGCTCCCGTGCTCTCCAGACCTGACCCTTCCAAACCCTTCCTATTGGAGGTTGATGCCTCCTCAGTGGGAGCTGGAGCTGTTCTTCTACAAAAAAATTCTTCCGGGCATGCTGTCACTTGTGGTTTTTTCTCTAGGACCTTCTCTCCAGCGGAGAGGAACTACTCCATCGGGGATCGAGAGCTTTTAGCCATTAAATTAGCACTTGAGGAATGGAGGCATCTGCTGGAGGGATCAAGATTTCCTGTTATTATCTACACCGACCACAAGAACCTCTCCTACCTCCAGTCTGCCCAACGGCTGAATCCTCGCCAGGCCCGGTGGTCTCTGTTCTTTGCCCGATTTAATTTTGAGATTCACTTTCGTCCTGCCGATAAGAACATTAGGGCCGATGCTCTCTCTCGTTCCTCGGATGCCTCAGAAGTTGATCTCCCTCCGCAACACATCATTCCACCTGACTGCCTGATCTCCACTTCTCCTGCCTCCATCAGGCAGACTCCTCCAGGAAAGACCTTTGTTTCTCCACGCCAACGCCTCGGAATCCTCAAATGGGGTCACTCCTCCCATCTCGCAGGTCATGCGGGCATCAAGAAATCTGTGCAACTCATCTCCCGCTTCTATTGGTGGCCAACTCTGGAGACGGATGTTGGGGACTTTGTGCGAGCCTGCACTATCTGTGCCCGGGATAAGACTCCTCGCCAGAAGCCCGCTGGTTTTCTTCATCCTCTGCCTGTCCCCGAACAGCCTTGGTCTCTGATTGGTATGGATTTTATTACTGATTTACCCCCTTCCCGTGGCAACACTGTTATTTGGGTGGTCGTTGATCGATTCTCCAAAATGGCACATTTCATCCCTCTTCCTGGTCTTCCTTCTGCGCCTCAGTTGGCTAAACAATTTTTTGTACACATTTTTCGTCTTCACGGGTTGCCTACGCAGATTGTCTCGGATAGAGGTGTCCAATTCGTGTCTAAATTCTGGAGGGCTCTCTGTAAACAACTCAAGATTAAATTAAATTTTTCCTCTGCATATCATCCTCAATCCAATGGACAAGTAGAAAGAATTAACCAGATCTTGGGTGATTATTTGCGACATTTTGTTTCCTCCCGCCAGGATGACTGGGCAGATCTCCTTCCATGGGCCGAATTCTCGTATAACTTCAGGGTCTCTGAATCTTCCTCCAAATCCCCATTTTTCGTGGTGTACGGCCGTCACCCTCTTCCCCCCCTCCCTACCCCCTTGCCCTCTGGTCTGCCCGCTGTGGATGAAATTTCTCGTGACCTTTCCATTATATGGAGAGAGACCCAAAATTCTCTCTTACAGGCTTCTTCACGCATGAAGAGGTTCGCGGATAAGAAAAGAAGAGCTCCCCCCGTTTTTTCCCCTGGAGACAAGGTATGGCTCTCCGCTAAATATGTCCGCTTCCGTGTCCCTAGCTACAAGTTGGGACCACGCTATCTTGGTCCTTTCAAAATTTTGTGTCAAATTAATCCTGTCTCTTATAAACTTCTTCTTCCTCCTTCTCTTCGTATCCCTAATGCCTTTCACGTCTCTCTTCTCAAACCACTCATCCTCAACCGTTTTTCTCCCAAATCTGTTCCTCCCACTCCTGTTTCCGGCTCCTCGGACGTCTTCTCGGTCAAGGAAATTTTGGCTGCCAAAAAGGTCAGAGGGAAAAATTTTTTTTTAGTAGACTGGGAGGGTTGTGGTCCTGAAGAGAGATCCTGGGAACCTGAGGACAACATCCTTGACAAAAGTCTGCTCCTCAGGTTCTCAGGCTCCAAGAAGAGGGGGAGACCCAAGGGGGGGGGTACTGTTACGCCGAGCGCTCCGGGTCCCCGCTCCTCCCCGGAGCGCTCGCTTCACTCCCTCCGCTGCAGCGCTCCGGTCACGTCCTCTGACCCGGGGCGCTGCGATCCCGCTGCCAGCCGGGATGCGATTCGCGATGCGGGTAGCGCCCGCTCGCGATGCGCACCCCGGCTCCCCTACCTGACTCGCTCCCCGTCTGTTCTGTCCCGGCGCGCGCGGCCCCGCTCCCTAGGGCGCGCGCGCGCCGGGTCTCTGCGATTTAAAGGGCCACTGCGCCGCTGATTGGCGCAGTGGTTCCAATTAGGGTAATCACCTGTGCACTTCCCTATATTACCTCACTTCCCTTGCACTCCCTTGCCGGATCTTGTTGCCTTAGTGCCAGTGAAAGCGTTCCTTGTGTGTTCCTTGCCTGTGTTTCCAGACCTTCTGCCGTTGCCCCTGACTACGATCCTTGCTGCCTGCCCCGACCTTCTGCTACGTCCGACCTTGCTTCTGCCTACTCCCTTGTACCGCGCCTATCTTCAGCAGCCAGAGAGGTGAGCCGTTGCTAGTGGATACGACCTGGTCACTACCGCCGCAGCAAGACCATCCCGCTTTGCGGCGGGCTCTGGTGAAAACCAGTAGTGGCTTAGAACCGGTCCACTAGCACGGTCCACGCCAATCCCTCTCTGGCACAGAGGGTCCACTACCTGCCAGCCGGCATCGTGACACTAAATACATGCTTAATGGGGTACTCCCGTGAAAAACTTTTTTTTTTTTTTAAATCAACTGGTGCCAGAAAATTAAACAGATTTGTAAATTAGAAGAAAGATTGTGTGTGCAGCTCACAACCAAAAATCCGACGTATAAATGGTTAATAAAGTCGATCCTCACCGACCAATAATAGAGAAAGAAATATTCAAAAAACATTAACCATACCTCAATGATTTTACTATCCCAAATGGTACACAATATAAATAGAAACAAATTGCCTAATAGCAATGTAAAAATGTATTGCACAATTGTATGGTAATATTAAATAAACATAAGACAGCAATTAATTAAAGTATTGCACTATTTGAAAAAAAGAATAAATAAAATAAGATAAAATAAAGCATTCATGAGTTAAAAAAATAAAACAATAAAATGTGAATTATGCACTATATTTATACCTATCTGCCATTGGGCCCTAATAGCAGAAATATATATGAAACACTGTCCAAAATAGGAAAAGGAGAAAAAGTCGCTTCGGCACTCACCCTTCTAGCGCTGCTTCACTGTATCACTGTGTTAGTTCATATACGGCCGGCCTCTGTACGGGAGAGGATTCGGAGAGATTGCTGCAGCCGGATCGCAGCTCCGGCTGCAGCGATCTCTCCGAATCCTCTCCCGTACAGCAGCCGGCCGTATATGGACTAACACAGTGATACAGTGAAGCAGCGCTAGAAGGGTGAGTGGATAATATAATAGTAACTGTAGTTGAAACATTTAGACAGTCTTGTAAATTACTGACAGTATCCTCCTATACAGTTGTTAAATTGTATCTCACCGATCCACCGGCCACTGTTCTTGTACTGCAATGGACCCAATGAAAAGTCCTGTGGCTGTTGTAACAGTGGGGGCGCTAGAGTTGCCCTCTCTGATACGGGCAGCTGTTACCTCCGTGTATGCTTTATTGAGCGATCTCCCACTGGACAAATTCAGTTGTTACTTCGGCTGGAGACCCGTGGCTGACTGACAGCTTTGCCGAACACAGAACAGAGGACCAGGTGTGGTAGGCTGGATCTTTTGTAATGAATAAAGCTGGTACTTCAATGCGGATTTTAGCCAAGCAGCAGTGCTTCTCTTTAGTGCTATATTCAGACGATATGAATGACTCTAGACGCGTTTCAGGGTACTTAATCCAACCCCTTCCTCAGTAGACAATTTGTCTACTGAGGAAGGGGTCGGATTAAGTACCCTGAAACACGGCATATGTTTGCTCTGGGGATTTTTTCCTGCTCTAGACAGATCCAAAAATTGACAGCAGAGGTCAGCAGAGAGCACTGCTGTCGTGACATCAGAGAAATCCAAAAAGAAAAGCATTTATTCTGTAGTATATAGCCCCTAAAAAGTACTGGAAGGATTAAGATTTTTTAATAGAATTAATTTACAAATCTGTTTAACTTTCTGACACCAGTTGTTTAAAAAAAAAAAAAAAAAGTTTTCCACAGGAGTACCCCTTTAATAGAAATTTCAACTTTGATCTTTCAATGTAAGGGGATATGAAACCCTCGGGTGTACTGCTGATGCCTGCTCCTGACTGTGTGTTTCAGGAACTACTTGGCTTATTGATGCTTCTGAGCTTGGGCCTTAAATTATTGGATGTTTAGCTTCAGCTAAATACATGCTTAATAGAAATTTCAACATTGATCTTTCAATGTAAATGTTATGAAACCCTCGGGTGTACTGCAGATGCCTGCTCCTGACTGCTCCTGTGTATTTCAGGAATTACTTAGCTTACTGATGCTTCTCGGCTTGGGCCTTACATTTTTGGATGGTAGCACTAGCTAACATGCATCTCCAATAGAGATTTCAACATTCACCTTTTAATGTTAGGGGTTGTGAATCCCTCTTGTGTACTCATGCTGCTGCCTGCTCCTGTATGTGTCATATAGCAACTACATGGTTTAGTGATGCTGCTGAGCCTAGGACATTACCAATATATGTTTATGGTAGCACTAGGTACAATACAACTTCAATTGCAATTTCAAAATTCATCTTTTATTATTAGAGATTACGAGGCCCTATTGTCTCCTCATCTGCTGCCAACTCCAGGCTTTGCCATTCAGACACTATATGGTCTCCTCATGCTTCAGCCTCATCCAAGCTGTGTCATCCAGCCACTATATGGTCTCCTCATGCTGCCACCACCTCCACACTGTTTCATTCAGCCACTATATAGTCTCCTCATGCTGCCAACACCTCCACTCTGTGCCATTCAGCCACTATATGGTCTCCTCATGCTTCAGCCTCATCCAAGCTGTGCCATTCAGCCACTATATGGTCTCCTCATGCTGCCAACACCTCCATGCTGTGTCATTCAGCCACTATAGGGTCTCCTCATACTGATGCCACCTCCAGGCTCTGTCATCGTGCCGCTCTGCGGAAGTGATTCTAAAAGCGATGCCGGTAATCTGCATGTTATTCTGAATAACAGTATTATTTCACTACCCCAGCACACTCCATATGCGTGTTAGAACACAGCAAAGTGTTCTACACCCCTATTTAGGCTCTCTGTAGGCCAGAAATAGCCGTTTTTAATATAGATTCACTGCGAATAAATTCGGATCGAAACAAATTTTTTTGAAACATTCAGCGAATCGGCCGAATCAAATTTTTGAAAAGTTCGCTCATCTCTAGTTATATCATTATTATTATTTATTTATTTTTATGAAGCACCCTTTGTATCAGGGTGCTGTACATATGATAAGGGGTAAAATACATATAACACAAATAAAAGTGTTATATACAGGGAGAGAGGGAGACAGCTGGTCATCCATGAGCAGTTAGGGAAGCAGCCATTACTAGGATAATACAGTGGCAGTAAGTTGTAGGCTTTCCTAAATAGATGGGTTTCTGGTTGCTTTTAAAGGTCTTGAAGGTTGGTGGGTGAGAGCTGAATGTGTTGGGGTAACAAGTTCCAGTGTATGGGGGAAGCATGAGAGAAATCTTAAAGACTGTTGTGCGAGGTGCAGATGAGGGAAGAGCACAAGCAGAGGTTTTAAATGAAGTTGTTGGGCACTGGTAATTCAGTAAAGGGAGTAGCAGAGAGGGTTAAGGTAGAGGAGGTAAGAGGCGGGCAGTTGAGGATTGATTGAAGGGGGAGCCAGAGTGTTAGATGGAAGGCCACAGAGGAGGATGTTGCAGTAGGGAAATGATGAGGGCATCTGGAGAGGATGAAGGGCTTCTGCTTGTAAGATACTATAATTTACTGATCACTCATTAGGAAATGCCATGCGTTCTTCTGGCTTCCTTATATTTGTTGACCGTTGGACATAGCTTTCTGATACAGATGTACAAATTATGTCATATACACAAATGTATTCAGGTGTTCCTTTCATTTGCTAAAAGTTTACCTTTACAATGATATATTTTCCTTCTGCCATGGCCAAACTTGTTTTTTTTTTGCAATGTAATTAGTAATAGTTGAAAAACAACCCATGTTCATTGGCTCTAATGTGTTTTCTATAGATTTTGGTGACAAAACCCAGGATATAAATGTTGTCAAGCTGTGCCACTGCTGGGAGGCACATTGTACACTAAAAGGTTGCATTTAAAATTATGAAAAACGGTTTTAACAAATGTTCCTTATTCTCTTGATTTTGTTTTTCTAGGGAAAAACCGAATTGGCAGAAAACAACAGCACCTTTAGGGCTTGCGTGGTTGTCAGTTGATTCAGATGCATGGCTTTGTACTTAGCAAAATAGAGTAAGGGTCTACTTGACATTTTAATTACAAAAAAATTATACATTTGATTGTGTTTGCGGCAATAAATTTTACCTGAAAACATTCTGTCATTGGTTTTCCTGAATGATTCATAGTTTTTGATCATTACATATATATTATATCAGAATGGCTTTGGGGCAAATATGCCTGACATATTATTGTGTATGTAGGCACAGATATTTATAAATAATTGCCATGTGGTTACTATGAATTGCTATATACATAAATGATAAATACATAAATTGAAACTTGTATGAAATTATATGGCGGTATAATGGTAACGGCTATCATTGTAAATGAATCATCAGCTTTACTAATTGTTACAAAATTAAGTGGAAATGATCTTCCTATCATTATTTTCTGCTTAACTTAACAGATCTACAATTGTTCAAGGCCAATTATTACTGAGATTTAAAATAAAGTGGAAAGTTGGTTGTGTAAAATGGTGGAAATATAACAAGAACAACATACATTTCAAAGAACACTTTTAATTTGCAGAAATTAAAGGGATTATCTAGAATTAGAGGAAAATCATTGAAAACAGCACAACTCTTGTCCTCAGTTTTTGTGTAATATTGCAGCTTCTACTGTCTAGGTCTACACAGTGTTTTTTTAATTTGTAAAAATGCATCTGCAAAATTGCTGACAAATTGCGATTGTATTTTTAACATTAATGTACAATATGTGAGTCTATGCGCAGGGGGTTGTCTGGGCTCACAATTAGACATGAGCACATTTTTGAAAAATTTGATTCGGACAATTCGCTGAATTTTCTGAAAAAAATTTGGTTTCGGTCTGAATTTATTTGCGACGGATCGCTAATAAAAATGGCTATTTCTGGCCTACAGAAAGCCTCAATAGGGGTGTAGAACACTTTGCCTTGCTGTAACACGCATAGGAAGTGTTCTGTGTTAATGAACTATTACTGTTATTCAGTATGACATGCAGATTAGAGGCATCGCTATTAGAATCACTGTCACAGAGTGGCACAATGATAGAGCCTGGAGGTGGCATCAGTATGAGGACACCATATAGTGGCTGAATGACACAGCGTGGAGTTGTCGGCAGCATGAGCAGACCATATAGTGGCTGAATGACACCGCCTGGAGTTGGTGGCAGCAAGAGGAGACCATATAGTGGCAGAATGACCAAGCCTGGAGGTGGCAGTAGCCTGACAAGACCATAGGGCCTCACAATTGAAAAGATTAAAGATATATTTTAAAATTTTAATTGAAGATTTTAAAAAGATTAACATAAAAAAAATTATATAATGTTCCATCAACATGAGGAGACCACATGACTGCACAATGACACAGCCTGGAGGTGGCACCAGCAAGAGGAGACCATATGGTGAAAGAATGACACAGCCTGGAGGTAATGGCAGGCTGACAAGACAATAGGGCCTCAAAATTGAAAAGATTAAAGATATTTTTTAAAATTGCATGTGGCCATGTTAACATCCTCTGGATACTTGATGAAAAACTGCCACACTGCAGAGAAGCTGATTTTTCCCCCAACAGTCCGCACTGACTGACTGCTACTGCCGCCAACTCCAGGGACCCCTGTTCTGCTACCTCCCGTGCAGGTAGGCTGCTGCGAAGCAGGTGATCTACCTTGGGCATGTTTGGCTCCAGACTTCCCACTGCTGCCACCCTGCTGACTCCCAACCATGTTATCACCTTGCTGGCTCAACTGCTGCCTCACGAGCAACCTGCCACCCTCTTCTCCTGATGATGAAGAAGCCCCTTCTGCACCCGGCTCCCAAGTGCGATCAGCTTCATCATTATCGAGTTGTGTCTGCACGTCACTGATGTCCTCCTCAGGTTCCTCAACAGTGTGTGCTTCAGGAGCCTGAACACTCCCAACACCACCTACCACGCCACTCTACTACTCACTCACTACTTGCCCGCCTAGCAAAGGAAGCGGGGAATGTCTCCTCCACTTCTTGGCTGGGCAGTAGCTGCTGACTGTCCTCTAGTAGATCATCCTGACTAAAAAGTGGAGCTGAACCCACAGCATAGGATACTTCTATGGGGGAGGGAACAGCATAAGACAAAGGCAATTGGAGGACAGGGACTGCTCCCGGGCCATGCCAACTGAGGGTTGTTTCTGAGGATCCCGCCGACTATTGACTTGGGGTGTCAGATGTCAGTTGTTATGAAGTGGATGACCGAGTAAACCATTCAATGATGGCAGATGGGTTGCTGGTCGAGACACGACCACTAGATGAATTTAGACCACTAGATGAATTTAGGCCTCTGCCACTCCTCTCTGCACGTCCTGGCACTTCTCTGCCTTACATACTTAGTGCATATATGAGAGGAAGACAATACACTCCACTAAGCTTAAAACAGCAGTAGTCTAGAACAGCAGCAGGTGTGTACTTTTGGCTGGCCTTTCACAGTAACTAGGTCCTTAAGACTTTAACAGAACAAAATGGTACACCACGTAGATGTACGTACATGGTATGCACTTATGAGGGGCGTACAATACACTCCACTACACTTAAAACAGTATTTGTCTACAGCACCAACAGGTGTGTACTTTTGTCTGGCCTTTCACAGTAACTAGGCCCTTAAAACGTTAACAGGAACAAAATCGTACACCACCTATGTACGCACAGGTTATACTTACTAGAGGACAATACATTTCGCTACGCAACCTGTATTAGGCACTAATAGCAAGTGATTATGGCTTTTAGTGCTCTGCTCACCCTAACTGGCTGGCTACTATTAGCTTTTCAGTTGTTGTACACACCAGTGCTGCAGCACACAGTCGCTGTGTGGTTCACCCAAAATTGCACTTTCTCTCTCAATCTCTCTCCCTTCCCTATCAGTGCTTCTAGGCAGGCTTTGGGCTTTAGGTGAATCGCTGATGTAAAAATGCTTTTCTGTGCAACACACATTGCTCTCTTTCCCTCTCTCTGCAATAAAACAATGATGTGAATGGCTGCAAGATGGCTGCCGATTATGTAGGGCTGTGACATCACAAGGATGGCTGACTGCTGATAGGCTGCATGATGCCTGTGATTCAGGGTCATCTTGTCTACCCGTCTTCCCACCTTCCTAAAGTTTCTTGCCCCATGTCCTGACATGTGGAGCCGCCATCTTAGATGCCCTGGAGCCTGGACCACACTAAATGGAGGTTAATGAAGTGATTCATGCAATCGAATCGCAGTGATATTCGGATTCGTTGCAAAGCTCATTTTTTCAGAATTTTAGAACAAATTCGGATTCGTCAAATTCGATCATCCCTACTCACAATATGTAACAATACGGACACATTTTTTACAGCCATGTAAATAATTGACATGCCACTATTTACGCAGCTTTAAAAAATGCATTCATATATTTACATATTGTCTGCACACACAATCACTTTTCCATATACTTATATAAAACATGTTACTGTAAAAAATTCAGACGCAATTTGTCCACAAATGCAATGTGCCTAAAAACACTGTGTGCACCCAGCCTTATGCTTTGTTTACAATAGAGTTATTACTTCCATTCATGATAGATTATTGACTGCAATCCCCAATTTATTTCTAGTGCAACTAGATGAAGCCTGATGATTTCCATAAACTTATAAGGTTGCAGTGGGGTTCTGAAATTTTCAGCTTAATATATCAAAAATACCAGAAAGGAAAATGTAACTGTAACCCACATCCTATATTCCCTGTTTTATCTTTTAACGCTAATATTTATGGCTATATCTTTAAGTGTGTCAATGTTTAAATACCATATAGCAGCAAAGCTAAAAAAAAAAAAATGCAGCAGAAATGCAAACATTACATGTTTCGGATGTACATGGCCCCTAATCATAGAAAGTCCTTTGCTCTCTCAACATAAGAATAAAAAGGTGAGAAGGAGTAAGCTAAGCTCCACCCACCATTAACCCACTCTCCACAATACTCCAGACAAATGCAAGCAAAAACAACATACAACTACATTAAGTATATAATATCAGATCAGTTTTGCAGTTGAGGATTTTTAGCTGAGAGCAATTCAACAGGTATATCAAAAAAGATTACCTGTTACACCCTCAGCCAGTCACCACACTGTTTGGTTACTTACCCTTTTCTATGCCAGAAAAACCTTAAATAACATTAGAGATGCAAGGTGACAGAATGCCTTTAGCACCACATATATGCTCTTGTTTTAATTTCTGGCTCTATTAATAGTCTCAGCAAGACAAAACAGGAAGTGGGGGTGGGGCTTAGCATGTGCTCTGTGCTGGAGTGAGGAGAGAAAGACTGTGTACTGGCATCTGTGAGTGTCCTGAGGATCTGCACTGTCCATGCAGTAGTTGTATACTGTGTATATCATTAGCCAAGCACAGTGCAAGCATATTCAGTGCCTTTCAGCAGCACTATGTCATGGCATAGCAAGAGGAGTATGTGATATATTGAGATGTGCTGGGGTTGACTAGAGAAGCAAGGGATGAAATCTGCATGTGTACTGCTGGCACGCAGCCCAGCTCGTTCCCTATTCCGTGAAATAGAGAGTGAGAAATAGCTGAGTATCATGAGGGGGGGGGGGGTTCCCAGGGGCTCACTAGCAGCAGGGAAAGCACTTAAAACGTCTTGTCACCACTCTAAAGGGTCAACCTAAAAAAACGTCCAATCTTTTAAAAAATTTATTGAAGTTATAGATACGCTTAACTAAGGGTAAGGGTAAACACTTCTGTGTGTTTATCTGTTAATGATGTAGAACAATGCAAAGGAAAGCAAGCCAGCAGTACCTGTAAGTATAATGGTGCTCTTTAACCCATGTTCTGTAAATGTACGGCGCTGCATAATACCTCTTAGTGCACAGCGCCATACATTTACGGCACGGCTGTGATATGAGCGCAGGAGCTGCGCTTGCTTCATTCCCAGCAGGTCCCGGCGGCTGTCCACAGCCGCGGACCCACTGATAATGGCGGACATCAGCGATAACTCTGATGTCTTCCACTAACCCCTCAGGTGCCATGATCAATACAGATCACGGCATCTGCGGCAGTGCGACACTTATAATGGCCGATCTGGTCGCCCGCGGCACTGTGGCGGGGATCAGATCAGCCAAGATTTTTGAGCTCAGAAATGCTTTTGACTTGATAAAGGGAGGACTCCCGAATGCTTGTCTCTACAGTGGGGAGAAAATGTTTTTAGTCAGCCACCAATTGTGCAAGTTCTCCCACTTAAAAATATGATAGAGGTCTGTAATTTTCCTCATAGGTATACCTCAACTATGAGAGACATAATGAGAAAAAAATCCATAAAATCACATTGTCTGATTTTTTAAGAATTTATTAGGAAATTATGGTGGAAAATAAAGTAGTAGTTGGTCACCTACAAACAAGCAAGATTTCTGGCTCTCTCAGATCTGTAACTTCTTCTTTAAGAGTCTCCTCTGTTGTCCACTCGTTACCTGTATTAATGGAACCTGTTTGAACTTGTTATCAGTATAAAAGACACCTGTTCACAACCACAAACAGGCATACTCCAAACTCCACTATGGCTAACACCAAAGAGATGTCGAAGGACACCAGAAACAAAATTGTAGACCTGCACCAGGCTGGGGAGACTGAATCTGCAATAGGCAAGCAGCTTGCCCTATGCATAGCACTGAACAGCATTAGCAATCTAATGATTGCTATAAATAGTCCCCTATAGGGACTAAAAAAATGTAAAATAAATGTAAAAAAGTTTTTAAAAAAGTAAAAAAAATATATGAAAAATCTCCTCCCCCAATAAACTTTTAAATCACCCTTTTCCCCCATATTAATACATAAAAAGGCAATAAATAATAAACATATTTGGTATCGTTGCGTGCGTAAATGTCCGAACTATAAAAATATAATGTTAATGATCCCCTACGGCAAACGGCGTAAACGTAAAAAAAAAAAAGTACAACATTTCTGCTTTTTTGTCAAATCAAACTCCAAAAAAAAAAAAATCATAAAAAGTGATCAAAGAGTCACATATATGCAAATCTGAGCCCTCACAAACCCCTTAATATAGAAAAATAAGAAAGTTAGAGGTGGTCAAAATAGGGCAATTTTAAACATACTGATTTTGTAAAAAAAAGTTTGAGGTTTTTTAAAAGCAGTACAGTAATAGAAATGTATGTAACCATGGGTATCATTTTAATCATATTGACCCAGAGAATAAAGAAAACATGTAATTTTTACCATAAAGTGTACAAAGCGAAAACGAGACCCCCCCCAAATTTGCTAAATTATGATTTTTGTTTATATTTTCGTACACAAATTTTTTTTGGGGGGGTTTACCATACTTTTTTGGTAAAATTACAAAGTACAACTGGTCACACAAAGAACAAGCCCTCATATGGGTCTGGGAATGGAAATATAAAAGAGTTATGCATTTTAGAAATCGAGGAGGAAAAAACTAAAATGCAAAAATAAAATTGGCTGCAATGTGAAAATGGGCTGTGTCCTTAAGGAGTTAATACTGTACCCATGCTGGATTACCTTTCCTGGAATTCTTCAGTTGGATTTTAGAGGAAAAGTTTTTTATAACTTCGATTTTTTTAAATATTATTCAACATTTTATTAAACTTTGATTAAGCCTTTTTTTTAAATTTGTTATTAATTCTAGCAATATTTTGTAGAGCCAAGCTTTCGTGAGTCCTCCCATTATAAAGTCAAAAGCATTTTTGAGCTCAGAAATGCTTTTGACTTGATAAAGGGAGGACTCCCGAATGCTTGTCTCTACAGTGGGGAGAAAAAGTTTTTAGTCAGCCACCAATTGTGCAAGTTCTCCCACTTAAAAATATGATAGAGGTCTGTAATTTTCCTCATAGGTATATCTCAACTATGAGAGACATAATGAGAAAAAAATCCATAAAATCACATTGTCTGATTTTTTAAGAATTTATTAGGAAATTATGGTGGAAAATAAGTAGTAGTTGGTCACCTACAAACAAGCAAGATTTCTGGCTCTCTCAGATCTGTAACTTCTTCTTTAAGAGTCTACTCTGTCGTCCACTCGTTACCTGTATTAATGGCACCTGTTTGAACTTGTTATCAGTATAAAAGACACCTGTTCACAACCACAAACAGGCATACTCCAAACTCCACTATGGCTAACACCAAAGAGATGTCGAAGGACACCAGAAACAAAATTGTAGACCGGCACCAGGCTGGGGAGACTGAATCTGCAATAGGCAAGCAGCTTGGTGTTAAGAAATCAACTGTAGGAGCAATTATTAGAAAATGGAAGACATGCAAGACCACTGATAATCTCCCTCAATCTGGGGCTCCACGCAAGATCTCACTCTGCGGTGTCAAAATGATGACAAGAATGGTGAGCAAAAATCCCAGAACCACACGGGGGCACCTAGTGAATGACCTGTAGAGAGCTGGGACCAAAGTAACAAAGGCTGCCATCAGTAAAACACTACGCCCCCAGGGACTCAAATTATCCAGTGCCAGACATGTCCCCCTGCTTAAGCTAGTACATGTCCAGGCCTGTCTGAAGTTTGCTAGACAGCATTTGAATGATCCAGAAGAGGATTGGGAGAATGTCATATGGTCAGATATAAAACTCAACTCGTCCTGTTTGGAGGAGAAAGAATGCTGAGTTGCATCCAAAGAACACCATACCTACTGTGAAGCATGGGGGTGGAAACATCATGTTTTGGGTCTGGTTTTCTGCAAAGGGACCAGGATGACTGATCCGTGGAAAGGAAATAATGAATGGGGCCATGTATCGTAAGATTTTTCAGCAGCTGATAAGTACTGGTAGGATTAAGATTTTTACTTGAAGTAATTTACAAATCTGTTTTACTTTCTGGAGCCAGTTGATATAAAAAAAAATGTTTTTCACCGGAATACCCCTTTAAACCCTGGCAGAGGATCGTAGGAGTACTAAAATGGGACACCTGGAGGTCTTCATTAGGCCCCAGCTACCATTATAGCCCAATGGCACCCCTTGATTGCATTATAGGGGAACAGTTGGTTTTCTACTTGCCTAAATGCCACTGTTGCAATTGATTATAGCCTCTAAGTTATTTAACAGCTGGGATTAGTCTTCCAAACGGCTTACTCCCACTGTTTATGAAGCAGACTAAGCTCCTGAACTTGCATGAGGAATGGAGAAGCCGGCACATACGAGACTAAGCACGAGGAAGAACTGACTCACCGGAGCTTGCAACAGAGGTGCTCAGCCACAGCTCAGCCACAGTCAAGCTGGCTTGAGGAAGTGCGTAATACGCACAAAACAACTTGTTCCGGTCAGCCCCGTCCTCCATCACCGCTCCCCCCGCTTGTCACCTGTATGATGTCCTTCCTACATGAATAAACACATTCCTGTCTGGTGAGTACCTTTGTATTATTTTCATTCCTAAGCTCCTGAACTTGTTCAGTGCACATCCTCTTGACTGTTAAGTATACTGTGAATACTGTGAAGTAAATAACTACTAATAACAACAGCTCAGCCACAAAAGGGGGCCCAGTGAATGTTGAAATGCATGGCGAATAAAAATCACATATCCTCTGTTGAATCATGCGCTACGGAGTTCCAAATTAACTTTGCACAATAACTGTATGTTAACATGCTATTAAACATTTACATATATTGTTTTTTATTCTCTTTGCCATTTGTAATTATGAAAAACTTTCCTCGTCCTCTGACACAATGACCTTTTATATGCCAATTTTGGTCAATAGAATGGTGTCTGCATATAAAAAGTCAGATATGAAGCAGACACTCATACTGCTATACCTGATTTATTACACTAGACTAACTGGTAGTTGTGTTACCATCTAAATATATAGTATCTTTTAGGTATAGGTACATTCTGAGACAGAAATGGTCATTAGGGACCGCTATATTTCCTCAAGCTACCAGTTGATTGTGGATACATGAGGTGAATATCTCATTCAGGGAAAGTTGGGTGAGATTAAGGGAAGCCAGAAATCCCTGGTGGGACTAAGCTTGCAGGGACCTTTGGTAAGTCTCTTTATCAGGCCAGATGTTTTATGGGGGTGAAAGGCAGGTTTGGTTTAGTGGGGCCTTTTATCCTCCTCCTGGGCCTCTCCAGGTTTTTAGAGAAGCCTCTCCATTTTTGCACTTTCATTTTTTCCTCCTTACCTTTTAAAAATAATAACCCTTTAAATGTTGCACCTAAAAATCCCTATGATGGCTTACTTTTTGTGCCAGCAATTCTACTTTGTAATAACATCAATCATTTTACCCCAAAATCTACGGCGAAACGGGAAAAAAACAAACAATTGTGTGACAAAATTGAAGAAAAAAGCCATTTTGTAAATTTGGGGGCTTCTGTTTCTACGCAGTACATTTTTTGGTAAAAATGACTCCTTATCTTTATTCTGTAGGTCCATACGATTAAAATGATACCCTACTTATATAGGTTTGATTTTGTCGAACTTCTGGAAAAAATCATAACCTCATGCAGGAAAATGTATTCGTTTAAAATTGTCATCATCTGACCCTTATAATTTTTTTATTTTTCCGCGTACGAGGCAGTATGAGGGCTCAATTTTTGTGCTGTGATCTGATTTTTTTAGCGGCACCATTTTCTGTATTGATCTTGGACTTTTTGATCACTTTTTATAAATTTTTTCATGATATAAAAAGTGACCAAAAATGCACTATTTTGGACTTTGGATATCGCCGATATCACAAATGTTTATTTTTATTTACACTGTTTTTTTTTTTTTTTTAATGGGAAAAGGGGGGTGATTCAAACTTTTATTAGGGAAGGGGTTAAATGATCTTTATTCACTTTTTATTCACTTTTATTTTGCAATGTTATAGCTCCCATAGGGGGCTATAACACTGCACACCCTGATATTTTACATTGATCAAAGGTTTCTCATAGGAAACCATTGATCAATGATTCTGCCGCTTGACTGCTCATGCCTGGATCTCAGGCACCGAGCAGTCTCGACGATCGGACAGTGAGGAGGAAGTTAGGGACCCTCGTGCTGTCCTACACCGGTTCAGGATGCCACGATTTCGCCGCGGCGATCCCGAACAGCCCACTGAGCAAGCTGGGAGCAGTTTACTTTCATTTTAGATGCGGCTATAAACTTTGAACGCCGCGTCTAAAGGGTTAATAGTGCACGGCACCGCGATCAGTGCCGCGCGCTATTAGCCACGGGTCCCGTCCGTTGTTAGAGGCCGAGCACGACCCGCAATGACGCGGGGCCACGCAGTGGCCCCACGTTATAGAAAGGGAGTGGGCGGAGGGCGTACAGGTACGCCCTCCATCCCCAACAGGTTAAAGGGGTACTACACTGGAAAGCATTTTTTTTTAAATCAACTGGTGACAGAAAGATAAACAGATATGTAAATTACTTCTATTAAAAAATCTTAATCCTTACAGTATTTATCAGCTGCTGTTATGATCCACAGGAAGTTCTTTTCTTTTTGAATTTCCTTTCTTCCTGACCACAGTGCTCTCTGCTGACACTTCTGTCCATTTTAGGAACTGTCCAGAGCAGGAGAGGTTTTCTATGGGGATTTGCTCCTACTCTTGACAGTTCCTAAAATTGACAGAGGTGTCAGCAGAGAGCACTGTGGTCAGACAGAAAAGAAATTCAAAAAGTAAAGAACTCCTGTGAATCATAACAGCAGCTGATAAGTACTGGAAGGATTAAGATTTTTTTTAAATAGAAGTAATTTACAAATCTGTGTAACTTTCTGGCACCAGTTGATTTAAAATATACTGTTTTCCAGTGGAGTACCCCTTTAAAACTAGGCAGGGAAGGCTGTGAGGAACTTCTGATAGAAGTTAGAGTCCTGAGGTGTACAACCTCAAATAGGGGACATTTACCTTGCTTAGATAAAACTTCAGTTAGCGCTGGACAAGCAGAATTTATTTTGTGTTTATGCCTGAGTGTGAAGGCTTTATTGTTAATAAAATATAAAGACAAAAGAAGCCGAGTTAAAATGACTTTCATGTTCATGTCTCTGAATGTTATTTTTCTGCAATATGACTGGTTCTACAGGGCTAATCTCCGACAATATGTAACACGTAATTTTCTCTCTATGAAACTTAATACTTTGTACTTCATAATGTTTTGATGAATAAATAAAAAAAATTTAATAAATAAGTGACAAAGGAGCTGACATGCAAAACGATGTTTTTGTGATTCGGATCAGTAGCATCTGCTGTAGAATATAGTGGGTCATATGTGTAGGTAGGTAGCTATAACATTAATCCCTATCCTATATTTAGCAATCCTTGGCAGACAGCAAAGGGAGATAATGTATTTCTACTACAGGTGCAAATCAATAAAACATCAGTTGTGTGTGTAATGTTAAATGAAATAAGTGTAGGTTTCCATGGGCTATTTCATTCTTTTATCCATGTTTCAATAGTACAAACCTTCAATTAAAATTGATATAGTTAGAAGCCAAAACACTGTATATGCCACATCTACTCACTAGCTACAGGCTGTGCACTATAGTGGTAGTACAATATACCATTACATGAAAATAACTCTTTGTCTGCACTGGGTTTACAGTTATTGCATGAAAGCAAAGAACTAAAAAGTAAATATAGTCTTATTGTGCTATAGTTTACCATATATTTGAGTTATTTGAAGTTCATGAAAGCATAACAAATTAAATAACTTGCAAAGGTTCCTACACACTTTGTAAATATTGCTTTGAGCACCTAGTTATATTGTATGCTGTAGAAGGGGTTTTAGTGTTTTTTTTTTATTGGTCTTTTTGTCCCTTTTGACCTATTGTGACTTAAAGGGGTACTCCAGTGGAAAACTTTTTTTTTTTAATGAACTGGTGCCAGAAAGTTAAACAGATTTGTAAGTTACTTCTATTAAAAAATCCTAATCCTTTTAGTACTTTTTAGCAGCTGTATGCTACAGAGGAAATTCTTTTTTTTTTCTGTTGTCCACAGTGCTCTCTGCTGACACCTCTGTCTGTGTCAGGAACTGTCCAGAGCTATGCTATGGGGATTTTCTCCTGCTCTGGACAGTTCCTGATACGGTCATCAGGTGTCAGCAGAGAGCACTGTGGACAAGACAAAAAATCAATTAAAAAATAATGATTTTCCTCTGTAGCAAACAGCTGCTAAAAAGTACTGAAAGGATTAAGATTTTTTAATAGAAGTAATTTACAAATCTGAACCATAAAAGAACTGCGGAGCACTCACCAGGTCTTTTCAGCCAGCGGCTTCTTTATTGTAGCATATTACAGTCGGGATACGTGCAGGGGAGGATGGTATGGATGCGGGGGTATTCAAGATGGCGACGGGCCATTTACGCACCGAAGCGCTTCGTCAGGCCTATGCTTAGCACCGAAGAGTGTGTCTGAACTGGCCTCTAGGGACTGTGTGAATCAGGTGTCCTGCTGATTTTATGCAACATAGAGAAGGTGCTGAGACCACTACCTTGCATATAATTTACAAATCTGTTTAACTTTCTGGCACCAGTTCAGTAAAAAAAAAAAAAGCTTTCCACCGGAGTACCCCTTTAACATCCCATCCTTATCAAAATCTTATTTCTGTTAATTATTAAATACATTCTATCGCTCTCCTGGCAAAAATCACTGACACACACAGCATTGACTCCATGTGTTGCAGAGTTCAGTTCATGTTTTAGATGTCCATATTGTATACTAATTTGAAATACAAATTGTGGACAACTATATATACAGTATCTCACATAAGGGAGAACGCCCCCACACATTTGTAAATATTTTATTATATTTTTTCTTGTGACAACACATCCTGGCACTTTTCTGCCTGACATACTTAGTGCGTATATGAGGGGAGTACAATACGCTCCACTACGCTTAAAACGGTATTTGTCTACAACACCAATAGGTGTGTACTTTTGCCTGGCCTTTCACAGAATCTAGGCCAGGGGTCTGAAACTCAAATTATCTGGGGGCCACTGGAGGTAGAGGCTGGGTGAGGCTGGACTGCATGCGCCCCTCACATATATAATGCCCCCATCATGCGCCCCTCACTTATAATGCCCCCATCATGCACCCCTCACATATATTGCCCCCATCATGCGCCTCTCACATATAATGCCCCCATCATACGCCCCTCACATATAATGCCCCCATCATGTGTCCCTCTCATATATTGCCCCCATCATGAGCTCCTTACATAAATAAGGCCCCCATCATGCGCCCCTCACATATAATGCCCCCATCATGTGCCCCTCAAATATAATGCCCCCATCATGCACCCTTCACAGATAATGCACCAATTATGCGCCCCTCACATATGATGCCCCGATCATGTGCCCCTCACGTATAATACCCCCAGACAGGCCACCAGATAGATATGACCCCCATCAGGTAGGGCTCCCCAGTAGGTACACAGGCCCCATATAGATATGACTCCCATCAGGTAGGGCTCCCCAGTAGGTACACAGGCCCCCATATATATATGACCCCCATCAGGTAGGGCTCCCAAGTAGGTACACAGTCCCCAATATAGATATGACCCCCATCTGGTAGGGCTCACCAGTAGGTTCATAGGCTTCCATATAGATATGACCCCCCATGTGGTAGGGCTCCCCAGTATGTACACAGGCCCCCAGATAGTTATGACCCCATCAGGTAGAGCTTCCAAGTAGGTATGGAGGCCCCAGATAGATAAGATCCCCATCACTAATGGGCATCATATCTATCTGGGGGACTGTCTATCTACTGGGGAGCCCTACCTGGTGATCAGGTAGGGGTTCCCAATAGGTGTACAGGCCCCCACATAGATATTACCTCCGGCAGGTAGGGCTCTTATTTAAACAATTATGCCCCCTAAGAAGATAGGTTAGCCCCTGGTGATAAGCAGGTCCTCCCTGATTAGGCAAGTAATTAGTAGTGTTGAGCGGAATAGGCCATATTCGAATTCGCGAATATTCGCGAATATATGGACGAATATTCGTGATATATTCGCGAATATTCGCGTTTTATTTTCGCATAAGCGGAAAATTTGCGAATGCGAAAATTAACATATGCGAAAATTAGCACATACAAAATTTGCATAAGCGGAAATTCGCATATGCGAAAATTAGCATATACAAAATTAGCATAAGCGAAAATTCGCATATGCAAATGTTCGCATATGCGAAAATTCGCACAGTAGTATTAGAGTCTTCTTTACACCACACAAGCTGGAAGCAGAGAGGGGTGATCACTGTGATGTGTACTGTGAAAAAAAAAAAAAAAGAATATTCGTAATTACGAATATATAGTGCTATATTCGTGAATATTCGCGAATTCGCGAATATGCGATATTCGCGAATAAAATTCGCATTGCGAATATTCATGAGCAACACTAGTAATTAGGCAAGTTAAGTTAAGGTACGCACGACATCTAGGTGCACCTCATCTATGGGGATATTTTGCTATATGACCATCTTTATCAGCTCCCGACTTAGCTTTTAGCCTTATATCTAATTGACTCCCTCCTGAGGAACCCCAATATCATCTAAGATGGGGGGAAATGCGTAGAGTAAGTGATAAGTTTTTATCTTTTGTTGGTACATTCATGAGCACATTATCTGCACTGTGTGTTTTTTATGCCTAGTCTGTGAGTGGTGATGCATCATCATTAGGGCCTCCTTTCCAATCATTGTATAGGGTAATACAGGGCCATCTAGTGGACAGTCGACGCTTGAAGTGGGGGCTCATCCTCCACTGTTAGGCAGGGTGAGTGTAGGTATACAACTACAGGGTCAGTTTTATTATTGTATGGCTTATTTCCTTTACCATCATTTCAGCGGAATGTGCCCAACTTCTGCCCTCTGACCTGCTACCGTTTTCACCTGTTGCCAACGGCGATAACTGTAGGTGACTATCCACTTCATAACTATTTTGTGCCTGTATCTGTTTTTGCTTATTAACTATTGCTATACATGCACATGCCTGATTTAGACATATATTTATATGTACAGGACATATATGTTTAATATAGCATATCATTATAGATATAACACTATGTACCTATTTCTTTGATATACTATTGCCTGTCGTATATGTATAATTGTGTACTATTTTCTGTGGCTATGTATGTAATAGAAATTTATATGTAACCCTCGTACACACCCAACAGACTATTTGATAGCCTCATTATTATTGATTTTGGTATTTTTTAAAGGATCATAATAAAAGTTACATTTTAAAGGGGTATTGCGTTGCACACTTAGTTACACGATAAGTTTCCTTACCCTTATCATACATTTATTTTTGGTAAACAAAGTTACGTTGTTTCACAGCTACAGTACTTACATCTCCCTGCTGCAGCCTTCTTTGCGGGGATGCGCGCGTTAGAGGACGTCATCACATGCGCCGTGCAGGACGTCAGTGTCCCGGCGTTCTGCGCTGCAGATGCGATGATGTCACCAATCGTGCGCCTCCCTCAAGGAAGACTTGTTATATGCAGAAGGGAGATATAGGAACAGTAGCAGTGTGTGCCGACATGTGTAAAGTCTTGTGGCATTTAGCGCTGCTTGCCCGAAGCAGGGCTAAATGCCTGAAGAAATCACCTGCTCGGAGCCCGGGCCTCAAAATTTTGTTACGTTAAGTACATCTAAGTGGTGTACTATTTTGTTCCTTTTAAAGTCTCAAGGGCCTAGATCAGGGGTCTCAAATTCTCAGCCCACGCCCGGTGTGTACTTTTGCCTGGCCTTTCACTGTATCTAGGCCCTTGAGACTTTAACAGGAACAAATTTGCATACCACTTAGATGTACGTATGTGGTATGCACTTATGAGGGGAGGATAAGTGCGCTTAAAATGCCCCTCACATATAATGTCCCCAGACAGGCCACCAGATAGATATGACCCCCATCAGGTAGGGCTCCCCAGTTGGTACACAGGCCCCCATATAGATATGACCCCATCAGGTAGGACTCCCCAGTAGGTACACAGGCTCCCATATAGATATGACCCCCATCTGGTAGGGCTCTCCAGTAGGTACATTGGCCCCCATATAGATATGCCCCCCCATCTGGTAGGGCTCCCCAGTAGGTAGACAGGCCCCCAGATAAATATGACCCCCATCAGGTAGGGCTCCCAAGAGGTATAGAAGCCCCAGATAGATATGATCCCCATCACTGATGGGCGTCATATCTTTCTGGGGGCCTGTATACCTACTGGTGAGCCCTACCTGATGATCAGATAGGAGTTCCCAATAGGTGTACAGGCCCCCACATAGATATTACCCCCGGCAGGTAGGGGTCCTATTTAAACAATTATGCCCCCTAAGAAGATAGGTTAGGCCCTATTAGGCAAGTAATTAGGCAAGTTAAGTTAAGTTTCACAGCTACAGTACTTACATCTCCCTGCTGCAGCCTAAAACGCGGGCATGCACATGCCTACTGAGGAAAGGGCCGTTCTGACAAATTAGTGCCCTGAAACGCGTCTAGGTGTTTTATTAGTATTTACTGCACCAATGATATCTATCCAGCACGCACTTACCTGAAGATTCCGATCCAGCCTTTTAAATCGAAGTCAAAGTTCTGTGTCAAGCCAGCAGTGCTATCTGCATCCAGCTTCTAGGCAACATTACATAATACCATCTACAGCGAGGATCTTGGGAGCTGCATCAATTTCAACTTGGTCTGTGGCAGGTAGACCGCCGCGGTGACGCACGTCAGCGTTTACATCATCCAAGCTTTGCGGACCTCACCATCTGTCCATAGGTGACTCTTGCTGGGACATCTACCAGGCTGTTAATTATATTTCCATTATCCATCTCTTACTTGCTGCATCGAAATCTCATGACATTTGCGGGACTTTAGACCATTGCCTGGACTGTTAGTTGCCGGAGTATTGAAAGTTATAACAATTTTACATTGCTATACCAGTGCTAGATATCGGTGTATATTCTATTATACTATGTCATGATTTATGATATATTTGTTGCACCTCTGCACAAGGGCCCTGTGCTATGAGGTTATATTGCATTTATTATATATTTTAATAAAAATGTATAACATTTTGCATCATCTAATTGAATCACGATCCTAATTCTTACTATTTTTAATTATTCATCTATGTATCAGGTCTCTGATACTAGCCTTGGGGGGTTGGTTATTATTTAATAATATTTTCTCTTAAAATACCAACACCAGGTGTAGGTGTACAACCTCCTTACCTCAGCTAGTTAATTGTGAGCTGGCCAAAAAAATCTGCGGCCAAATGTTAGCTGTAAATCAATGAGAAATCGCTAAGTTATTTTTCCACTTGCTTTTTTCAGTTTGGCTTTTTTTTTAAAATCCTTTTGGCGGTTTTTCACTCTATTTTGGCATTTTTTCAGCTCCTTGGCGGTTTTGCAAAATTGTAGCATGTTGAGCCATTGGTGTTTTTTTCCCCTGAAATCGTGGCATTTTTCTCCCATAGAAGTCTATGGGAGTAAAAAATGCCAAGAAAAACGCCATGTGGGTTTTAACTATGGCGTTTTTTCAGGCGTTTTTTATTCTCTTTTGGACTTTAACGATCCAAAAAAGTGATGGAGATACCTTTTTTTAATATAATTTCGTAAGGGTACCATTAAAAATAAAATTGTTATAAAAATATAATAAAAAAGATACAGTAGTGATGGAAAAATTGTATATAACAAAATGTTTCTTTTTTATAACAACATTTTTATAAATTTTTAAACATGGATCAATTTATGTGGGTTGGCAGGGCTCTAAAAATACAGCCGACAATAATAAAAATGTAGTGTGTGTGTGTTTTTCACTTTTTATTCTTTATTTTTTAGGTGGTACTACTACTCCCAGCATGGAACACACACTGTTCTGTTGCGATCCTTCTGTATAATTTATAGATGCGGCCGGCCTCTCTTCTATGGTCCTCTGCACTGCCGTATATATACACCTATTCATATTTCCCGCAGGGAGCTATGATTGGCTAGATGGTTCCAGCCAATCACAGCTCTCTGTGGGAAATATGAATATGTGTTTATATACGGCAGTGCAGGAGACCATAGAAGAGCGGACGGCTGCATCTATTATAAATTATACAGAAGGATCATAGCGGGTGTCAGAAGTGACATCTGCTGTGATCTTTCCTTAACTGCAGGTACTACAGCTCCCAACATGGAGCAGAGCATGCTCCATGATGGAAATAGTAGTATCTGCAGTTAAGGACAGATAAATGCGGGTATCCCCTCTGACATCCGCTGTGAATGTCCTATCTATTGCAGAGATGTGGAGCGGCTCTATACAGCGCTCGCATCTCTGCTCTGTACTCTGGCCAGTGATGTGAATAGAACATCACTCATTCATATTTTCCTCTGAGAGCTGTGATTGGCTGCCACCATCCGGCCAATCACCACTCTGGGTGGAAAATATGAATGAGTGATGTTCTATACACATCACTGGCTGGAGTACAGAGTAGAGATGTGAGCGCTAGATACAGCCGCTCCGCATCTCTGCTATATTATGGACAATCGCATTTGTTGATTTGTCTATTAGTACAGGTACTACAACTCCCATCATGGAACAGTCTGTTCCATGCTGGGAGTAGTAGTACTACCTTAAAAATGTCATAAAATAGAGGGGAAAAAAGTGAAACACACACACTTTATTAAAAATTAATTACAATATTTTTATAAAAAAATATAAATTTTGTTAAAAACATTATTTTTCCATCACTACTGCATCCTTTTTTTTGTTTTGGTACCCAACAAATTTTGGGTACAAAAAAAAAACGCCAAAGGGGCCAAAAATGCAATTTCCACACAAATGAAAAAAACGCCTGAAAAAATGCCAGGAAAAACGCCAGACACAGGAAATTGCACAGGCGTTTTTTCTTGCATTTTTTTCAAACCAAAAAACGCAGGACAAAAAAACAAGTAGAGACTTAGTCTAAGAGCATAAAGGCAAGTGGTAGTATTATCAATCCCTTGACAACCAAGCTAATTTTGTTATTTGGTATATAAATGCTTTTAGGTTTTGTGTTAATTATGGCATACAAAGGCTTAGACATTAGAGATTGGTGTATATGATGCCTGTTCTGAACGTTAAAGGGAAAATTACCTATTTAAAAAAAAAAATCAAGTTTTTATATAAAAAAGATTTTAAGGCTTTTTTGGTGATTTTTTCCAGAATTTTCAATGTTTTTACCTATATTGTAATTTAAAGGGGAACTCTGGTGGAAAACGATGTTTTCATATTAACTGTTGACATAAAGTTAAACAGATTTGTAAATTACTTCTATTAAAATATCTTAACCCTTCTAGTACTTATCAGCAGCTGTATACTACAGATATACTTCAGAGAAATTTGTGAAGTTCTTTCCAGTCTGACAACAGTGCTCTCTGCTGACACTCTTTTTATTATAAAAATACAAAACTTATCCAATACAACAAAAAACAAGCTTAACCAGCTATAATATAAATCAAAAACAAAACCCTGCCTAACCGGCCAGCCCAGCTTTACAAAGCAAAAAGAAAACAAACAAACAAAAACACACTGACACACATACCAAAAATGAACATAAAAACAGCACAACTTGGCTTAAACATAAACATAAAATTAGCACTACCTGGCTGTAACTCAAACCATCCATACTCGGGGGGGGGGGTAAAAAATAAAAAAAAATAAAAAAATAAATAAATAATAATTATAAAAATAAAGAAATAAATAAATAAAAATAAACAGCACAACTTGGCTTAAACATAAACATAAAATTAGCACTACCTGGCTGTGACTCAAAACCATCCATACTCGGGAAACAAAACAAAAGGGGAAAATAAATAAATAAAAAATATAAAAATTAAAAATCTAAATAAATAAACAAAAACACATAACACAACAACTGGTCCGACTGCCATAACTATAATATGAGACAATATAAAACGATGTAGATACAAAACCAAATAGATACAAAATCACTAATAGAAATTAATAAATTATAGTATATAAACATAAATATATGCACCCTATTTACAGAAACCTACAAAAAAAAAAAATAAAAAAAAAAAATAAATAAAAATACAGGAAATCCCTACACTCGAACTGTGCCCTCACCCACACCACCCCTCCTGCACATGGGTCAGAGTCCATACCGTTCCTCTACAGTTTACAAAGTTCTGTCCTTAACTGACCCATGTCAGGTCCCCCAAAAACACGAAAACACACCACCACCCACAAATACACCCTCCCCACCTAGCACTCCACCCAACCAACTTATACACAAACTTATACATACTAACTAACAGACACTGAACCACAACCCACTTTAGGCCCAAGTTTGGTCGCCTGTAAGCCCTTCATGCCATATCAGCTTAAAACAAAACAAAAAAGCTAGCGTGCACATGCATTAGCCCACCACCAGAAAGAAGGATGGCAGACTTGATACACCAAAATAATTTTTAACTCTTTTCCTAACTCCCCCTACAATTCTCCCTAATTCTATCCCTCCATTAAAGCTAACCCTACTCTCACCCTATCTCTATCCCTATCACACTTCCCCTATCCAAAATAAAGGTACTCTACCCAAAAGATCTAGTACCTAGGGCACATCAAAAGAAAACCCTCTCCACAGGAGAGAAGCCCTACTGGTACCAAGACTGCCATACTCCAAAGACCTGATCTTCCCGAGGTCACCGGTGATATTCCTACAGACCTCCACCTCGGAGAGGATTTTCTGCTGGGTCGACACTAAACACCGTGCATTCCACGTGTAGTACCTAACCACTAAACTAACTAAGAATAAAGTGCCCCGGTCTCGGCCACCCAGTGTCCTGAATGCCCCATAAGCCCACTCTGGATAGGTAAGGCCGGCAAGTTGACTCCAGCCGATGGAAGCGCCCACCCGGTTGTAAACCCTTATATTAAAGGGACAATGAAGCAGGAAATGGTCCATGCTTTCCAGCGTGTCCCCACACTCTTCTCGGGGACATCCCCGGTCATCAGAGTTCCTGCACTTCAGGTTGTCCCTTACATATAGCTTCCCCTGAAAGCAGCGCCAGGCCAAGTCCCAAAACTTCTGGGGGATCCTTTTCATGTTTAAAAGGTACAACCCCACCCTCAGATCCCGACCTGGGCAGTCCCTGAGTGCCAGAGGCCTCTGGAAGTGGGTCAACAGAACCCGTTTGTCAAGGAACTGCCTTGACTGGGTCCTGATCTCCCACACTCCCAGACCCCACCGACGTATCGCCTTCAGAGTCGGGGTAGCGTAAGCCGGAAGATATCCATGGGGCGTACGGAGGTCCTTCACTTGCCCTCCTGTCTCCCATTCCTGGAAGAAAGGCCGAAACCATTCCCTGCAGGAGAGTACCCACGGAGGAGCCCTCTCTGACCAGAGGTTTGAGATGTTAGCTTTTAAAAAGGTGTTTGTTAAGAACACCACAGGGTTTACCATAGATAAACCCCCTAGTCTCCTCGTGCGGTACGTAACCTCCCTCTTGACTAGGTTCATCCTGTTCCCCCATAACAGTTGAAAAAACAGGCTGTAGATCCTAGTGTAGTAAGCCTCTGGCAAGATACATACGCTGCCCAGATAGATAAACAAGGGGAGCAGGTACGATTTGATCAGGTGTACCCTTTCCCTGAGGGTCAAAGACCAACCCTTCCACTGGTCCACCTTCTGAGTGGCATCCTGGAGCTTACCATCCCAGTTTTTGGTGGGATAATCATCCTGGCCAAATGTGATGCCTAAGACTTTTGCTGATTCTTGGGGCCCTGGAAGGGTGTCCGGGAGATCAAACGTGGGATCCCCCCCTCCCAGCCAGAGACTCTCACACTTATCCCGGTTGATCTTAGACCCGGATGCCTCCGAGTAGCGTTCCACCTCCGACATCACCACATCAACCCCCTCTCTCGAGGAGACGAAAATAGTGACATCGTCGGCGTACGCCACTACCCCCTGGATGGCCCCCGGCTCCGCCAAACTCATCCCGACTCCCACCAACGGTCCGCAACTCACCCTCCTAAGGAAGGGATCGATCGCGAACACATATAACAGCGGGCTCAAAGGACAACCCTGACGGACTCCAGACCCCACTCCAAAAGAGTGGCCAGACCACCCGTTCACCAGTGGGAAACTCTCTGCCCCTGCATACAAGATCTTAAGCCAATTAACAAAAGTACTCGGTAAGCCATATCTCAGGAGGACGGACCAGAGGTACTCGTGGTTCACCCGATCAAATGCTTTGGCCTGATCCAAGGACAGCAAGTACCCCTTCCAGAAACCCGCACTACTCCGCTCCACTGCCTCCCTGACACTAAGGACAGCACTTAAGGTGCTTCGGCCTGGAACAGTGCAGTGCTGGGCCTCCGAAAGGAGCCGGGGTGCAAACTTCACCAGCCGATTAAACAGTATCTTGGCCAGAAGCTTCCTGTCCGTATTGAGAAGAGCTATGGGTCTCCAATTCTCAATACGGCTGGGATCTTTACCCTTTGAGAGAAGAATCAGGGCTGACCTCCTCATTGACTTTGGCAGAGTGCCCGAGGAGAGACACTCATTGAATACCTCAGTCAAGAGGGGAGCTAAAGACTCCTTAAAGGTCCTGTACCACTCAGATGTTAAGCCATCCGGACCTGGTGACTTCTTGGGGGCAAGCCCCTCGATCGCCAGTCTCACTTCCTCTTCCCTGATCTCTTCTGCCAAAACGCCAAGAGAGGGGTCTACCCCTGGCTCAGGAATGGTTTCAGCCAGGAAACCCGACATCACATCCCGATCCAGATCCTTCCTTCCCAAGAGGTGAGAGTAGAAGGATCTGACGATCTCCAAGATCCCTGATCTGGACCGATTCAGAGATCCTGTACTATCAATCAGTCCTGAAATGACTTTACTACTCACTGACATCTTACAGTTTCTGTAAGGGTCGGGCGAGCGGTACTTCCCGAAATCCCTCTCAAAAACCAAAGATGCGTGCCTATCGTACTGACACCTCATCAGCAAGGACTTCACTCTGGAGATATCCTCTTGGCTACCTCCAGTCGAGACAAGAAGCTCGAGTTTCCTCCTCAGACCCTGATACAGGCGATACCTGTTCAGGGACCTGAGGCTCGAGAGCTGGCGGAAGAACCCCGCAACCCGCTTCTTGAATATCTCCCACCACTCTGACTTACTACTACATAGGCCCAGTAAAGGTACCTGACTCTGAAGAAAATCCTCAAAGGACTGTCTTATCTCCGCTTCCTCCAGGAGGGACGAATTCAGCTTCCAATAACCTTTTCCCATCCGGGGGGTTTCTGAAACATTCAGGGAAAACAAAATCATACAGTGATCGGAGAACTCCACCTCAACCACGGACACTGCAGAAGAGACGGCTTCCTCCTTTAAATAAAACCTATCTATCCTAGACCTGCGACTACCTTGATGATAGGTGAAACCCGCGTGGCCCGAGGGGCTCCGGATGTGGGCATCCTCTAGGCGAGCTTCTCTAGCTATGCTAATCAGCGCCACACTATCGCAAGTCAGCGGACTATTGGAGCCTCTCCTATCTTGGGACCTCGTGACATTATTGAAGTCCCCTCCAAAGATCACCTGCCGACTCGTAAAAAGAAAGGGCTTAATCCTCATAAAGAGATCTTTACGGCCCCGCTTACTTTGCGGGGCGTATATGTTAATGAGCCGGAGCTCTTGTCCCTTCATGAAGACATCTAAGATCAGGCACCTCCCCATTTCTAATTCAATAACCCGTCGGCATTCAACAGGAGCGGTAAAAAGGACCGCCACCCCACTATACGGCTCAGCCGCAAGAGACCAGTGGGAGGGACCGCGCCTCCACTCTCTTCTGGCTTTTACCAGAGAGGCTAGATCTGACAACCTGGTCTCCTGTAAAAAGAAAATGTCGGCTTCAACGCGGCCAAGAAAATCAAAGGCTGCGAATCTAGCCGTATCCGACTTTATGCTGGCACAATTAATAGATGCCAGCGTCAATGGGGTGAGTGCCGCCATACAGGGTGATTAAATTAGACGGCCACACCCTTTACTTTTGTTTTCCCTTCTTTTTTGCCCCCTCATCCCCCGAAGAAGACGAGAGGGCAGGACCACTCTTGGATCTTTTTTTCGATTCAGATAGATCCATATTATCCCCGTCTCCGTCCGGCCCCGGTCTAGCCCTGCCCTCTGAGGAAGGTGCCTCAATAGGACAGGGCCCAGTTCCTCCCAGAGGCTCTTTCTCCCTAGGCACCTCGCCCTCACCCCCCCCAGCCAAGGAGGGGGAGGAGATGGTATCGAGGACGAGGTACCGGTTTGACAGGTCAACCAGAGGGGGGGCAGTCAGGCTTCCGTTTTGAACCTGGCCCGTAGTACAAGGAACAGAGGGCTCTGACCTCTTCTTTCTCCCTTTCCTTTTGCCCTTGTCTTTCTTTTTAGGCCTCTCCCCACTCTCCTCATCCACACTTTCATAGTGGGAGGAATCGGAAGGGTCGGCCATATTGCCTTCCTCTCTGTGAAGCCTCCTGATCTCCCCATCCAGCACATCCTCCTCCAGGGCTTCAGCGGTTACAGGGCCGCATTCAGGAGCAGAGGCCAGAGCTACCCCCGTCACCTGGGCACTCTCCAGCTCCCTACTCCTTCTACGATTTTCCTCCCGCCTTAGTTTGGCGGGGCCCTTTTTCCTCCTCACGAGCCCTGTTGCACCCCCATCCCTGCCCATACCCTCCCCGGCCGAGGCAACTTCACAGCTCTCCTCAGCCGGAGCGGCCGCTGCACGGGCGAAGGCGCTAGGACAACGGCTAAATGGGTGCCCAAGGACACCACACAGGTGGCACCGGATCTGCCTACAGGATGCGGCCAGATGTCCCACCCCACCACACAAAGCGCAGACCTGTACAGTACAGGCTGCACTAAAGTGGGTGGGGCTGCCACACCTGTGACAGACCTTAGGCTGCCCCTGGTAGAAGACCTGGATCCTATCACGTCCAAGGAAGGCGGCTGACGGAATGTGGGCAACCGTACTCCCTGAACGCTTGAGTTTGACGGAAAACGTCCAGGCCCCGGACCAGATCCCGTGCTCATCCAAGTTTTTCTTGGGCATGTCCGTCACATCCCCATACCGTCCGAGCCAGGTCATGATGTCATAACAAGAAAGTGACTCGTTACGGGTCAAAACGGTCACCTTCTTGACAGCATTCTGACGGGAAATCGCCTTTACGGCGAAATCCCGCCAGCCGGGCTCGTTTTTTGCCACTTCGTAATTCGACCAGAAGAGTTCGAGCCCCTCCGGCCGAACGAAACTGACGTCAAACTCAGACGATCCGTAGGGGTGAATCAGGGCAAAGATGTCACTCGCCCTGAATTCCATCTGAAGGAGGAGCTCAACCACTTTAGCGCGAGGTGGGCACGCATCCTCGCCCCTCCAAATCAGACGGACCACATTCCTACGGTTATTGTCCTGCCCGGTTGTCGGGAGGGACCAGACCACCTCCCCATTCCGCTCTCGGAAAGCCCCCAAACCGTGCCTCTCTATCCAGAAAGACAGGTCGACCTCACCCCTTCCCTCTACCTGGATCGACCTGTCACCCCTGCGTAGAGCCTCCAGGAGGCGCTGTTGCAAATGGCCCCCAGGGCCGGACGGAGACGGGGACCCCCCTGAACCCCCGGCAGCGACATTAGCATAGCTCCTGGGAGCAGTCACTGCCGGGGGGGGCAGCCGGACCAGACCCAGAGCCAGAACCACTTACAACACCATTCACACCACAATTCTCAACCTCTTTATTTCCAGCCATACTATTACCACTCCCATCAACATTCACTCCACTGACACTCCCACATACACTCCTCTCACCCACAACACTACTACACCCATCAATATCACATCCTACATTCTTGTCCTGACTAACAAATTCTGGGCTGGCTGGGACTTGTAGTATGGCTGGCTTTAGTAAAGCCCTTTGTGCTGGCTTAGCCGCTGCTGGGGTCGACGCCGATGGCTTCTCCTTCATGGCTGCTATCACATCCTGATTCTGGGACTGCCCCACCGGGCGCACCCCAGCTCCTCCCACAGCGCCAGCACCTGCTTCACCCGACTTCACAGGCTCTGTGGATAATCCCGGCGCCCGGACACTCCCCCCCCTCACAGGGGAGTGCCTTGCAGTGCCGGTAATGCCCACAGTACTCGGGGAACCGCCCCCCGAGCACCCAGGGGCATAACTCGCGCTGCCCACCATGAGCCCATCCTGCCCCTCCCTACCAGCAGGATGGGCGGGCTTCACATCTATTGCGTCTGCAGCTTTTACTGACGCCATGCTGTATCCCCCATGCTGGCTCCGTTCCACCACAGAAACGGAGTCTGGCAGTTTAGAGGACCCAGCAGCCTGAACCAGCTTTGCAGCTGGCCCAGACTGCTGGAAAGGACGGAACACATAATGCACAGTTTCCTGGGTCTTCTGTTTTTTTGCCTTTCTTTTTACTAATGTGTCATCACACTGGTCATCACCAAATGTAAAATTCTGGAGGTGGGCTGGGGACTCCTGCATCACTATAGCCCTCAGCAATCCCCCAGCCTCACTCTCCACATCATCATCCTCACTATCGCTTAGCGGTAGTGCCACCTGAGCCGGCTCTATGTAGCTGTCCTGAGTCTTAGTGGTCTGGGTGTCACAGGGAGTAGGGTCAGGCAATACATCATCCTCCACAACCTGTACACTTTCCTCCAACTTCTTCTCCTCCACCTCCTCCTCCTTTACACCAACACCACCATCCTCTCTTTCTTCACCGCCACTACTCTCCCCATCATCCACCTCCACCTTACCTGGGGATTTCATGGCGGCAAACCGATCCCGGTTCTCCATCTTCTCCCTGAAGAGACCGCTTCCCTCCAGGATCTCTGCTCTCCTCTCCTCCATCTTTGCAATGTCTTTCTTCAGGGCTGCAATCCTCTTTTTCTGTTCCAGTTTATTCTTTTTGGACCCAGAGCATGCCAGATTCTGGGCTCCACGCAGGTCCTCTCTCATCAACCTAAGCTCCCTACCGCAGCGGTCGTATTCCGCAAACCGTGCGGTCATGCGGGAGCAGTAGGTCTCGCTGGATTCTTCGGGCCCTCTCTCAGCCCACAACTCAATACTTTGCCTCCTCGCCTTCCTTCCACTGGATCTCTGGCTGGCACCCATTGCCGGAGGAGCCGAGCCTGCATTGCTGCAGACTCTGCCAGATCTTCTTCCTCCGGCCGGAAAAATGGCTGTCGCTGTTTTCTCTCCACCCCCCGCCAGCCTGGAAGAACGGGGAGTGGAGGCCAGGGGCTCCATGCAGGGAAAACTCTCCCAAGGAGCCTGCCACACCCCTGGGAAAGGTTGGTGAATCACCTGCTCTGCCTCTGGAACTCTGGAGAAACACAAAAAGGGACACACCCAAAGCTGCTTCACACACAACTGCTCCTGGCTACTGTGTTCCACAGGAAGCGCTCTCTGCTGACACCTCTGTCCGTGTCAGGAACTGCCCAGAGCAGGAGAGGTTTTCTATAGGGATATGAGTCTACTCTGGACAGTTCCTGACACTGACAGAGGTGTCAGCAGAGAACACTGTTGTCAGACTGGAAAGAACTTCACAAATTTCTCTGTAGTGTACAGAAGCTGAAAAGTACTGAAAGGCTTCAGGTTTTGAAATAGAAGTAATTTACAAATCTGTTTAACTTTCTGGCACCAGTTGATTTGAAAACATTTGTTTTCCACTTGCTTCCACCGGAGTTCCCCTTTAATACTGAAATCTTGCTGTTTTTTATTCTGGCCACTAAGCATAATAATAACTTTACTGTTGTGTAGATAAAATTTTCAGCAGTCAGTCATTATCATCTTTATAGTGTATGTGTATTTGTATCATTTCTTATTGTGCACTGATGTTTATCATGCTCTTGTTGTTACTTCCAGGGTATACCCAGGCATGGCTAGGAGCCTGTTTTTTTTTTTTTTAATCTTCGTTGTACCTGGGATCCCTAAGGCTGTTTCCACTTGGGTTTTTTTCGGGCAGTTTTTGGATATCTGCCACTGCAGTTTTTGAGCCAAAGTCAGAAGTGGATCCATAAGGGAGGAGAAGTATAAGTCCTTCCTTTATGTGTCCTATTCCTTTTGAATACACTTCTGGCTTTGGCTCAAAAACTGCAGTGGTAGTATTCCAAAAACTGCCAGAAAGAAAAACAAGTGGAAACTTAGCCTAAGGGTGACATGAATATGTCCCCTTTAGTTGTAGTGTTGCTCGTTTGAGCTTTTTTTAAATGTTATGTCCTTATAAGTAGTTGCTTAATAAAATCATTTTTTTTGCAATATTCTTGTTATGACTGGGTGTGCTTCCTTTTGGTGCCTTCTTTTTCCTTTTTTTTGGCATTATAGTCTGTGGATTGATTGCAACAAATAGTATGGACAAATTACATACTGTCCATACCATTTGATAGGAACGGAAGCTATGATATAAACTTAGTATTAGGATTTATTTGTTTAGACAGTTTTTTGAACTGTTAATGTTAATTGCTTTGGTTTAGCCCAGTATGAACAAAAAGCCAGTGCTTTGGACTGATATTATTGATGTGCTGGTATGCTTATCAGCCTATTTAACAAATAAAACAGCAATTCTGTGAGCCCCTTAGAATGTCCCAATCTGCATAAGAGCATTAAGGCAAGTGGTAGTATCATCAATCCCTTGAGAACCAAGCTAATTTTGGTCTTCGGTATATACCGTAAATGCTTTTAGGTTTTGTGTTAATTATTTCATACAAAGGTATAAACATTAGAGATTGGTGTATTTGATGTATTTTCTGAATGTTAAATGGAAAAATACCTATTTAAAAAAAAATTCAAGTTTTTATAAAAAAAAAAAAAAAATGTTAACCCCTTAAGGACCCATTTTCACCTTACGGACCCGAGCACTTTTTGCAAATATGACCACTATACCACCCACAATCCCATATCCCAGCCAAACTCAAACGTATATACTGACATGTCCAAACCACACTACACCATTTCCCCGTACTCCCATACGCTCTCATAGCTGCCATACAAACCCACCCCCTCATACCCCCACATCCACATCGCACTTCATCACCATCCGACATCACATCCATTCCCATATCCCACCTCCCTCACATTCACCCCAACAAGACACACAGTTCCTCCCAGTCATATACATATAAACTCTGCAATGGCATTTAACATGCACCCCGCCGGTTACATCCACATGTCACGATATATACAAAAAGAATAGCGTCCTGCATTATATTCACCCCGCAGTCTATTCATCCAACAGTCTATATATGTCACTCATCCGAGACTCAGCCGCCCGCCTCTCTGTACAACTGAGCCGGCAGTTCAGCGGCTCACACATGCGCTCCACAGCGAGCTGTCAATCACAGCCCCGAGAGTCCCGTAGTAGCCGCCGAGACTCTGGGCAATGTACCAACGTAAAAACAGCAAATATGGATCATATATCAGCATGAACCAGACAACACATGCCATACTAATATGTACATATGTTCATTTAATTTTAATGTATCAATAATGCATTGATTACAACTATTTCCCTAAAACACACTTGAATTTTCGTGGTCTTTTCACCTGTATATAAGAATCCCATTGGAGAAACCAGACCACATGACCTGATGAAGAGGGGGTCCCGCCCCTCGAAATGCATTGTCCACACTACCTTGTCACTAGTTTTTATTTTTGTTTTTTATTTTTGTATCTTATTTAATTTATTTTGTACTTTGGGCAAATAAAGCCTTCTTCTTGCATCAATACCTGAGCAATCACTCAGTCCTTTATACCATCCCACACTACGTGGAGAAGCGCCTATATCAGCAGTCTTTTCTCCTCCTCACACGCTGAGGAATTCCACTGTATCTATCCCGGGGACCATCACAGATTTTTTTTTTTTATATAATTCTTATTTCTTATGTGTAAAAACAATGATTCTTGTAACCTTTTCATTAATAAAAAAAAAAACAGATGACCATGGCAGACTGAAAACAGCATCCCACATTGAGATGTCACAACAAGTGACGACAGGCATTTTACGGTGTTGTGCCCGCAGCACAACACCACAAGGTGAGCATATTTTCTTCCACCTTTTCTTTATTCACCAGGAATCGCTTCACATAGTTGCGCATTTGTCTTTTTGCTTCTTTCATATTACGCAAATCTGACCACTGTCACTTTAAGCATTAATAACTCTGGGATGCTTTTACTTTTCATTCTGATTCCGAGACAGTTTTTGTGACATATTCTACTTGATGTTAGTGGTAAATTATTGTCGATACTTGCATCATTTCTTGGTGAAAAATAATGTATATTTACCCATGTTTACACAATTGTACCAACTGTTTTCTTATTATATTGCTTCTGAAATCCAAGGAATGTTGCCATTACAATTTAATAGCAAGGGAAATAAGTTCTAGCCAGTAGATGGCAGTACGTGAGTGAGGAATAGACAGCCAACAGTCTGGTGGATGAAATTATTTGGACAAGAATATTTTTGACTAGAACACATTCACTTCAGTTGGTTCATTGTTAGTTAGCTTAGTCCCAGAAAAATATCCAACAAACCACAGGTGCTGCTCTGCAAGTGCTTTATCTAAAACACAACTGCTGTTGCTCTTACAGCAAAGAAGGGGAACATATGTTTGTTATTCATTTATTCAAAGCTATACTTTCTGTCAATCATCCCTTAAATCACTGCATGCCGCAGGAAAGGCTCCTCGTAAGAAAACAATTGCTGGTACACAGGAGATTCTAACATGTGCTTCCTTGGTGTCATACTGACAAAGTATGAAACATTTTTGCTGGAGATCTCAGTATGTATAAATCAATTTGCAAGCGAGCTGAGACTTCTGCCTTTCTAGAGACCTTTTTGGCCGAGAGGGAAAAAGTGTAACGTGATAAACACAACTCTAGTACTTGGAGTTTATTCATCACTTTTGTTGATATATTGCCGGATTTGACATAGAATGGACAACTAAGGTCTTTAGAAAGTACCTCTCTTTTTTTATTACTATGCATTTTTCATCACTTACAATCTTACATAAAATATGTTATGTTTATTATTTTCTTATCTATGAGATTTTATTATGATGGAGTTGGAAGATTCTTTAGTAATTGAAATTTCACACTATGCAACTGAACATAATAAGAAACAACCTAACACCATCATAGGACTGCCTCTGGGCATGATATAACTCTTCAATGACTCAAGTATACATCCTGGTGTGCAGGTACTTAATGCATTATTGGGGCTCAGGGGAACTGATCGGACCACCCTCGGCATAATCGCACGTGTCTGATCAGTCAAAATGGCGGACTCGTAGAATCTTCTCCTATGGCCGGCCTTCTAGCAGACCAGAGAAGCAGATCGCCAATATAACTGATCAGTGCTATGCATAGGCATAGCAGTGAACAGTAATAGCAATTGAATAATTGCTATAAATAGTCCCCTATTGGTAACATAAAAAATATGTAAAGTGGGAAAAAAAGTCCAGAATTGCTGCTTTTTGGTCACTTCACATCTCTGTAAAATGAAAAATAAAAAAGCGATCAAAAGTCACATATACGTGGAACCAATAAAAACTACAGACCTCATAAAGCTCTGTATATAAAAAAAAAAATTTAAAGTTATAGGGGTCAGAATAGGGCAATTGTAAACATACTAATTTTGTTTAAAAAGTTGTTTTAAAAGCAGTATAATAATAGTAAAGCATATAAAAATGGTTATCATTTTAATTGTATTGACCTATAGAAGAAAGAAAACATGTCAGTTTTACCATAATGTGAACTGTGTGAAAACGAGACCCTTCAAAAATTGCTAAATTGCGTTTTACTCTTCAATTTCCCCACAAAATAATATTTTTTGGGTTGTGCCATACATTTTATAGTAAAATGAAAGATGTCATTATAAAGTACTATTGGTCCCACAAAAAAAACATGCCCTAATATGGGTCTGTGGATGGAAAACTAAAAAAGTTATGGCTCTTGGATGGTGAGGAGGAAAAAATGGAAAAACAAAACTAAGGGTGCATTCACAGAGAGGAATCCTTGCGTAAAAATTCCGACACAGAATTAAATATTTTTTATTTGTGCAAAATACGTGCAAATTTTGAGCAAAAACCATGCAGAATTCATGCGGAATTCCATGACGATTTTCCTGGAATATAGGAGGAAACTGTTTTTTTTTTTTTTGCTGGACTACAACCACCAATTGGAATTTCACTTTTTATTTAATTTGGCGCAAATTCCATGTGGAAACAATTTAAAGGAGAAAAATTTCTTACCATTGACTTCAATGGACTTCTGCTTGCGTATTCTGCAAGAAGAATGAACATGTTGTTTCTTCTAGCGGAACGGAATTCCGCGAGCGGAATTTACGTAGTGTGAACAGTGCAGAGTAAAATACATTCAAGTCAATGGCAAAGCAGATGTTAATTATTTCTAAGCACAAAATTCAAGAGGAATTACTCGAGTAAATTCCTCTTGAATTACTCTGTCCTTACTGTGTCCTTAAAGGGATACTCCATTGGAAAAACAATTTTTTTTAATCAACTGGTGCCAGAAAGTTAAATGTATAAATTACTTTTATTTAAAAATCTTAACCCTTCCAGTACTTATCAGCTGCTGTATACTACAGTGGAAGTTCTTTTCTTTGTGAACTTCTTTTCTGTCTGACCACAGTGCTGTCTGCTGACACCTCCTTCCCTCTCAGGAACTGTCCAGAGCAGGATAGGTTTCCAGCTTCAGGCCCCCTGCGATCAGACATCTTATCCCCTATCCTTTGGATAGGGGATAAAATGTTTTTGCCCGGAATATCCCTTTAATAAAGGTCATTTAACCCCTTCCCTAATAAAAGTTTGAATCAGCCCCCTTTTCCCATAAAAAAACAGTGTAAATAAAAATAAACATGTGTGGTATCACCACATGCAGAAATGTCCGAATTATAAAGATATATTGTTAATTAAACCGCACGGTCAATGGTGTACGTGCAAAAAAATTCCAAATTCCATAATAGCCTATATTTGGTCACTTTTTATATCATGAAAAACATGAATAAAAAGCGATCAAAAAGTCAGGTCAATACAAAAATGGTACCGATAAAAACTTCAGATTACGGCGTAAAAAATTAGCCTTCATACAGGCCCCTATGCGGAAAAATAAAAAAAGTTATAGGGGTCAGAAGATGACAATTTCTAACGTATACATTTTCCTGCATGTAGTTTTGATTTTTTTTAGAAGTATGACAAAATCAAACCTATATAAGTAGGGTATCATTTTAACTGTATGGACCTACAGAATAAATATAAGGTCTAATTTTTACCGAAAAATGCACTGCGTAGAAACGAAAGCCCACAAAACTTACAAAATTGCATTTTTTCTTCAATTTTGTTGCACAATGAATTTTTTTCCGTTTCGCAGTGGATTTTTTGGTAAAATGACTAATGTCACTGCAAAGTAGAATTGGTGGCGCAAACAATAAGCCATCATATGGAATTTTATGTGCAAAATTAAAAGTGTTATGATTTTTAGAAGGTGATGAGGAAAAAATTAAAATGCAAAAACGGAAAAACCCTGCGTCCTTAAGGGGTTAAGTCAGGGCTTTGGCTGGGCCACGCAAGGACAGCATTGTCCCTAAGCCTCTCCTGTGTTGTCTTGGCTGTGTGCTTAGAGTCATTGTCTTGTTAGAAGGTGAACTATTGGCCCAGTCTAAGGTACAGAGAACTATGGATTAGGTTCTCACTGAGAATATCTCTGTAGTCCATTCAACTTTTCCTCAAGCCTGACCAGTTTCACTGTATCAGCCACTAAAAAACATTGTATTGGGCAGGGGATGAGCAGTGTCAGACATGAGGCTTAGAATTGAGGCCAGAATTAGAGATGAGCGAACTTACAGTAAATTTGATTCGGCAGTTGATGATTTTTCCTGCAAAATTATTTCAGCTTTCAGGTGCTCCGGTGGGCTGGAAAAGGTGGATACAGTCCTAGGAAAGAGTCTCCTAGGACTGTATCCACCTTTTCCAGCCCACGGGAGCACCTGAAGGCTGAACTCATTTATGCAGGATAAGTCATCAACTGCCGAGCCGAGAAGTTCGTGACAAATCAAATTTACTGTAAGTTCGCTCATCTCTACCCAGAATGTTCAATCTCGGTTTTATCAGAGTAGAGAATGTTGTTTCCCACAGACTAAGCACCCTTTAACTGCCTTTTTGCAAACTCCAGGCAGGTTTTCATGTTCTGTTCAGTCCACTGAATTTCCCACAGGTGACTCCAATTAAGGTGTGGAAACATTTTAAGGGTTCGTTCACACAAACGTATGTTTCAAACTCATAGCACATTACCCGCTACGAGTTTAAAAGGGGCGGGCTCTCCACCCGTGAATTTCAGCAGTGGAATCTCGGCTGTGGAAAGTCCTCCGCAGACCCCACTGAACTGTGAGCTTGAAACAAAATATGCGTGTGTACAAGACCTAAGGTTCAGTTCACGCAGATTTTGTGCAGATTTTGCTACCTTTTACTTCAATGGGTCAGCAAAAAACCTCCAAATCTGCCACTATTTTCTGTTGACCCATTGAACTCAATGCTAGTGCAATGCTGAACAAATATGCTTCGAAAAATCTGAATGAAATCTGCCTGTGTGAACGAACCCTAAAGATGTTCAAGAGAAATAGGAGGCCCCCAGAGCTAAATTTCAAGTGACATAGCAAAGGGTCTAAATGCAAAATTTGCCAAAGTTTCTTTTGTAATAAATATGCAAACATTTCTGTAATTCTGTGTTCACTTTGTCATTATAGGGCAATGAGTGCAGAATGGGAGAAAACCAATAATTTTTTTTTCACATTAAAATGTAAAAAGGTAAAGGATTTGAAAACTTTCTGCATGCATTGTATTTCTCCTACCCAAAGAAAACACTACTACAAAGATTAATCAAAAATGAGTATATCTGTATTTAAAAAAAATCAACAAATCTTAGGGGAAGTTAAGAAAAAAGAAAAATGCCCCAAAGCCACCACAATACCTGTTCGGTGTCCCCTGTAGTTATCCATGCGGTTTTGGCAGCTCCTTTGGCCCCTGATGTCTCCTAAATATTATTTTTCCTTGCTTGCAGCACAGACTACAACTCCCAGAAGTCAGTGCAGCTCTGTGTAATGGCTGCCATATTTTCGCGGCCATATTTATAGGTAAATTTTATGTTTTGATCATTACGTACCGAATTTCCCCTTTATATAGAACATGGCTATTGCTCAGCAAAGATTGGGTCATTCATAAAGAAAACAGAAAATATATAAATCATTTTAGGGTAAATGTAAATTGTTTTGGAATAAACAAGATAAACTTGTAGTTACCCTTTAATGAGAACATATGTGTTATTATTTTAAATAGTCCTGTGGGAACATACTACTAACCCTATGCCAATTTTCCTACAAGGACTTAATAACCTATACCTTTACTGCTTAAACAATGATATGTTCTCATATGAAAATCCACCATAGATGTAGTGTTTTTTATTCATGTATTCCAAACCACAACTCCTGTAATAATTAAACATTCGTGAATGACTATTACAGGAATTTCTGTGTTCCAGATATATGGATAGCTATTTTCTCACGGTTGGTTTGCTTAATATTAATTACTGACACTTAAGTTATTATAGAAACATTATTATATAATAAACTTTGAGACTCTGGAAGAGCACAAGATTTGGAAAGATACAACCCTGTCTATATAAGGTCTCACAGCTGACAATGGATATCAGAGCAAAAACCAAGCCATGAGGAGGAAGGAACTGCCTGTAGAGCTCAGACCCATCTACAGTAATGAGACTGCAAGGGTATGTAAACTTCTGCAAGGGTATGTAAACTTATGAGCACAACTGTATAAGATGGTTGGAGGGAAGGAGACATTAAACACAGCAACCTCCTATGGAGCATTTAGCTGCAGATAAATACTGGAAGGATTAAGATTTTTAAATAGAAGTCATTTACAAATCTGTTAAACTTTCTGGCACCAGCTGATTTTCCAGCGGAGTACCCTTTTAACCTCTTAAGGGCTCAGCCCATTTGGGCCTTAAAGGGGTACTCTGCCCCTAGACATCTCATCTCCTATCCAATGGATAGGGGATAAGATGTCAGATCGCGGGGGTCCAGCCACTGGGGACCCCCACAATATAGCATGCGCCACCCACCTGTTTCTGCTCCGGAAGCGATGGAGGGTCTGGGTCCCGACCACGGGAACGGAAGTTTGTGACGTCACGACTCCGCCCCGTGTGACGTCACGCCCTGTCCCCTCAATGCAAGTCTATGGGAGGGGGCGTGGTGACTGCCACGCCCCCTCCCATAGACTTGCATTGAGGGGACGGGGCGTGACGTCACATGGGGTGGATAGGCGATAAGATGTCTAGGGATGGAGTACCCCTTTAAGGACAATTTTATTTTTACGTTTTCGTTTCTTCCTCCTCGCCTTAAAAAAATCATAACTCTTTTATATTTTCATCCACAGACTAGTATGAGGGCTTGTTTTTTGCACGAAAAGTTGTCCGTTGTAATGCCATCACTCACTTTACCATAAAATGTATGGCGCAACAAAAAAAATACTATTTGTGTGGGAAAATTAAAAAGAAAACCGCAATTTTGCTAATTTTGGAAGGTATCGTTTTCATGCCGTAAAATTTACGGTAAAAATGACATGTGTTTGTGCATTACTCGAATAAAGTTTGTGCATTACTCGAGTAATTCCTCTTGAATTCTCTGCTCCAAATTAATGCACATCTCCTCTGCCCATTGACTTTAATGTTTTCTTCCGCTGTCCTGTTCACACTGCGGAAATTCTGCTAGTGGAATTCTGACGCTGAATTCCGTTCTGCTGAAGAATGAGCATGTTCATTCTTCAAGCAGAATCCGCTAGCAGAAATCAATAGAAGTCAATGGTAAAAAAAAAATCCGCCCGACATCGTTTTCACGTGGAATTTGCGCTCAATTTGCACTCAATTTGCACGCAATTCACGCGGAAATGGCTGAAAAACCCTTAACATCTTTCTCCCCCATTTCTGCGCTCAATTCCGTGCGCAATTCCGCGGCAATTCCGTGCAAATTGCGCGCAAATTTTGCGTGAAAATGTAATTCTTTTTTCCACCCGTAAATTTTTTGGCCTGAATTACTCTTGAATTACTCAGTGTGAACATAGCCTAATAGTCCCTACTGGGGACTATTAATAGCAATCATTCGATCGCTAATACTGTTCAGTGCTATGTATAGGACATAGCACTGATCAGTGTTATCGGTCATCTTCTGCTCTGGTCTGCGGGAAGGCAGATCAGAGCAGAAGATGCCGGGAAGGCAGCGGAGGCAGGTGAGGGGACCTCCGGCTGCCATGTTGGATGATCGGATCGCCGTGGCAGCGCTGCAGGCGATCCGATCATCCATTTTAGTGACCGCGATGCTGCAGATGCCGTGATCTGTATTGATCACAGCATCTGAGGGGTTAATGGCGGACATTACCGGCGGGTCCCTGGCTGCGATCATCAGCCGGGACCTGCAGCGCATGATCCGGGCATCGCTCCAATGCTCGCGGTTATGTTTTGGAAGTAAATGAACATCCTGGTGCGTTAAGTACCAGCTCCTCAGGACGTACATTTACGCCCTGCGTCGTTAAGGGGTTAAGGCTATGCTATTTCCATTAGGGGTTATGCTGTGTGGTGCACACTTTGTGCTGTGAGCTGCTGCTATCGTGGGCACCATGGCATCAGGGCATGTTGGTGCGAGGGGGATCTAAAGAACTTTATTTTCTGACTTAAGTGGATGGCATCTAATGAAAATCAAGACCAGACTGTAAAAGGCTGTTTATTAAGCAGAGAAACAGACTTCCTAGTAGAAATATAAACTGCCTTTAGTGACTTTCTCTTATTTCTGGTGTTTTCTAAAATAACAGTTAATGAATATTGTTTATTTTGCATTTCAATGCAAAAGGAATCATAACCTTGCATATAAAGGTTTTCCCAATCAAAATGCTATCTAAATTTTCTTTCAAACAATGAAGAACGTAAGCCAATATTAATACAATGGAACATTATTCCTTAGTTTGGATAGTCAGGAACAGATGACAAAGTAACACTAAGAACAAGGCAAATTGCCTGGAATTAAGTCCAATAATGAATACTCAGTTATCTCAATACAATGGGCAAAGCGCTGCAACTTGTTTCCAATTTAAGTATGACTTTTTTATATATTTTTTTATTATGACTCTGCTATTGATTGTATTCCAAAGACACCTAGAAAATCATTGTTACCATATTCATTTGAATACCACATTCATCTCAGCTATCTTTTCTTGGCAGTAAAGTGACACTTAATTTTCCACACAAATGCTTGGTAAAAACTGTGTAGAAAACAAGTGCTTTATTTCTTCACTGCAAACATAAAAAGTACCCTTCAAATTATACACCGTAGAAGGTATTGTACAAGCCTAAAACAGCTGTTTGCTGGATGTATGACTTACATAATTGGTTATGTATTTGCTAGTAATTTAGGATGTATAGTTGAAATAAAGAGGTATACATGAAAAGATTAGACCGTATCCACCAGGTAGGTTAAAGGGGTGGAAAAAAATATTTTCAAATCAACTGGTGCCAGAAAATTAAACAGATTGTAACTGACTTATTTTTTAAAATCTTATGTCTTCCAGTACTTATCAGCTGCTGTATGCTCCAGAGAAAGTTGTGTAGTTCTTTCCAGTCTGAGTGTTCTCTGGCTCTCTGCTGGTTTGCTATGGGGGGTTTGCTTCTATGCTGAACAGTTCCTGACAGAGACAGAGGTGGCAGCAGAGAGCACTGTGGACAGATTGGAAAGAACTACACAACTTTCTCTGTGCTATACAGCAGCTTATAAGTACGAGAAGGACTAAGATCTCTAAATAGAAGTAATTTACAAATTTGTTTAACTTTCTGGCACTAGATGATTAAAAAAAAAAATTTCCACCGGGGTACTCCTTTGATCCCTAAAGTACCGGGCCATTTTTCATTTTTGCACTTTCACTTTTTTCCTCCTCCCCTTCTAAAAATCATAACGCTTTAAATTTTTCACCTATAGACCCATATGAGGGCTTGTTTATTATGCCACCAATTTAACTTAGTAATGACATCAATCATTTTACCACAAGATTTATGGCAAGACATAAAAAAAATATTTGTGGGGCGAAAAAAAACTCCAAAAAACGCCATTTTGTACTTTTGGGGGCTTTCAATTCCACGCAGTGCACTTTTCGGTAAAAATTACATCTCATAATTATTCTGTTGGTTCCATACAATTAAAATACCCATCTTATGTACTGTTAGTTTGATTTTGTTTTACTTCTCTTAACCCCTTAAGGACATCGGGCGTATCCATACGCCCCTGTTTTAAAGTCTATAAGGACTGAGGGCGTATGGGTACACCCTTTGGAATTCTATCAGCAGGCACCCCGTGCAAACCCCCCTATTCAGACCAACGATTTGTGGCTTTTTCGGGTCAATCGGGTCTCTGGTGACCCGGTGACCCCGAAAAAAAGGGTGAATGGGGCTGTCCGAGACAGCCCCATTCACCCTTACCCAGCAGGAGTGAGGTGGCACGGGTGCCGATTCATGATCACGGGATTGATCGGTCAGAACGACCAACCAATCATGACCCTGCTGGGCGGCAAACGGGACGGCGAAGATGGCGGCGATCGGCGCCGGCGGGGTCTCCTACCTTGCCCTGGTCCAGCGGGGGTCCCCTCGGCATTGGTGGCGGCGACAGGAGCAGCAGGATCGGCAGCAGCAGCGGTGGGGGTCCCTGCGGCAGGATACAGCCGGAGGTGAGGCCTGTTCACCTCCTGCTGTTGCTTAGCAACAACTCCAGCATGCACAGCCAAAGGGCATGCTGGGAATTGTAGTTTTGCAACAGCTGGAGTTCCAACTACAACTCCCAGCATGCCCTTTGGTAGTCTGTGCATGCTGGGGGTTGTAGTTATGCAACAGCTGGAGGCACATTTTTTATATGAAAAAGTGGGCATCCAGCTGTTGCATAACTACAACTCCCAGCATGCACAGACTACCAAAGGGCATGCTGGGAGTTGTAGCAATGTGCCTCCAGCTGTTGCAAAACTACAACTCCCAACATGCCCTTGACTGTCAATGCATGCTGATTGTTGCAGTTTTGCAATAGCTGGAGAGACATTGGTTGTGAAACTGTCCACTGAGAGACTTTACATGCTGGGAGTTCTAGTTTTGCAACAGCTGGATGCACACTGGTTGCGAAACACTGAGTTAAGTAACAAACTCTGTTTTTCGCAACCAATGCACCTCCAGCTGTTGCATAACACAACTCCCAGCATACATGGTCTGTCAGTGCATGCTGGGAGTTGTAGCTTTGCAACAGCTGGAGGTTTGGCCCCCCCCATGTGAATGTACATTCACACGGGCGGGTTTACAGCGAGTTCTGCTGCAAGTTTGAGATGCGGCAAATTTTTCGCCGCAGCTCAAACTCCCAGCAAGAAACGCATTGTAAACCTCCACCCGTGTGAATGTACCCTAAAAACACTTCACTACACTACACTACACTAAGGATGGGTTCACATCACGTTTTCTCCCATACGGGAACACATTCGGCAGGGGAGAGCTAACGTCTCACTCCGGCCGGCTCATTGAAATGAATTACATACGGGAGCGCATAGAAAGGCATACGGGAGCGCGAGTTTTAGCTCTCCCCTGCCGTATGCACTCCTGTATGGGAGAAAACGTGATGTGAACCAGCCCTAACACATAAAAAAGGGTAAAACACTACATATACACATACCCCTACACAGTCCCCCCCAATAAAAAAAAAATACGTATTGTACGGCAGTGTTTCCAAAACGGAGCTTCCAGTTGTTGAAAAACAACAACTCACAGTATTGCCGGACATCCACTGACTGTCAAGGCATGCTGGGAGTTTTGCAACAGCTGGAGACACCCTGTTTGGGAAACACTGCCGTAGGGTATTTTTGTGGATTCAAATCCCCAATTTAGGCCTCAAATGCGCATGGCACTCTCTCACTTCGGAGACCTGTTGTATTTCAAGGAAACAGTTTAGGGCCACATATGGGGTATCTCCGTACTCGGGAGAAATTGCGTTACAAATTTTGGGGGTCTTTTTCTCCTTTTACTCCTTATGAAAAGGTATAGTTGGGGTCTACACCAGCATGTTAGTGTAAAAAAAATATTTTTACACTAACATGCTGGTGTGACCCCATACTTTAAATTTTCACAAGCGGTAAAAGGAAAACTACCCCATATGTGGGCGTAAAGTGCTCTGCGGGCGCACAACATGGCTAAGAAGTCAGAGCGTGCCATGTACTTTTGAGGTCTAAATTGGTGATTTGCACAGGGGTGGCTGATTTTACGGCGGTTCTGACATAAACACAGAACAATAAATACCCAGATGTGACCCCATTTTGGAAACTACACCCCTCACGGAATGTAACAAGGAGTAAAGTGAGACTCAACACCCCACAGGTGTTTGACAAATTTCCATTAAATTTGGATGTGAAAATGAAACAAACATTATTTTTTTCACAAGGGAGAATAGGAAAAAAGCCCCCCAAAATGTGTAGCCCCATTTCCTCTTAGCCCCTCCATTTTTTGACCAAGAGTGCTGTTGCAACTTTCTTCTTTGTACATTTTGTATTTGCCACAGCAGCGGGCACCTGTGTATTAGGTTGTTGTGCTGGCTATTTTTCCTTTTGTTTTTACTTTGTCAAATTTTAAATAACTATGAAATGTGGCAGTTTCCAGTTTGGCCACTAGACCTATAAGTAAGCAGAGACTAATCGTAATCAACTCATCCTTAAACTATAGCTTTTATTAGTCTTAATTAAAATTAATATAGAATTATGCAGTACTTAATTAGGCACTACGGTGCCATGTGAATAATACTTATATGAATATCCCAAGTGCGTGTATGAGGACAATCTACTACCAACCATAAAGGATTTTACAGATATGTAAACATAAAAAAAATGGGGTAAGAGTGGAGGACAGGATATCTGAAAGTATCCCACTGTAACGCCGAGCACTCTGGGCCCTGCTTCCCCTCCGGAGCGCTCACGGCGTTACTCCCCTGCTTGCAGCGCCCCGGTCAGACTTGCTGACCGGGAGCGCTGCTCTGTGTCCCTCCGCGGGTCGCATCCCGTGTCACTCACCGGCCCCGTCCTTCTGCTCAGTCTCGTCGTGCGCGGCCCCACTCTCTAGGGCACGCGCGCGCCGGGTCTCTCAGATTTAAAGGGCCAGTGCATCATTAATTGGTGCCTTGCACAATTAGTTCCAAGCACTCCCCACACCATAAAAACCCACTTCCCCTTCCTGTCCCTGACGAATCTTGTTGCCTTGTGCCCTGTGAAAGCGTTTCTGTGATTTCCATTGCCTGTGTTTCCAGACCCTTGCCGTTGCCCCTGACTACGAACCGTTGCTGCCTGCCCTGACCTTCTGCTACGTCTGACCTTGCCTTTTGCCTAGTCCTTCTGTACCACGCCTGACTCAGCAGTCAGTGAGGTTGAGTCGCTATCGGGTGGAACGACCTGGGGTTACCTGGCGCAGCAAGTCCATCCCGCTTTGCGGCGGGCTCTGGTGAAAACCAGTAACCTCTTAGATTCCGTTCCCCTGGTACGGCCCATGCCATCACCTCACTGACACAGAGGATCAACCACCTGTGTCCTCCCCGGATACCAGTCCGGATCCTGACAGTAGATCCGGCCATGGATCCCGCTGAGGTCCCACTGCCCAGTGTCGCTGACCTAACCTCCGTGGTCTCCCAGCAATCACAGCAGATCGTGTTACAAGGACAACAGCTGACTCAGTTGACCGCTATGCTGCAACAGCTTCTGCCGCAACAACAGCAACTATCTCCTCCGCCAGCTCCTGCATCTCCTCCGCAGCGAGTGGCTGCTCCCAGTTTCCGCCTGTCTCTTCTAGACAAGTTTGATGGGGACTCTAAACTGTGCCGTGGATTCCTGTCCCAGTGTTCCCTACACCTGGAGATGATGTCAGACCAATTTCCTACAGAACGGTCTAAGGTGGCTTTCATGGTCAGCCTCCTGTCTGGAAAGGCCTTGTCATGGGCCACAGCGCTTTGGCATCGCAATGATCCTGCCACTGCTACAATCCAGTCCTTCTTCTCAGAAGTACGTAGTGTCTTTGAGGAGCCAGCCCAAGATTTCTCAGCCTAGACTGCTTTGCTGAATCTTGTCCAAGGGAATTCTTCTGTGGGTGAATACGCCATCCAGTTCCGCACCCTCGCCTCTGAGCTATCCTGGAATAATGAGGCTCTCTGCGCGACCTTCAAGAAAGGCTTATCCAGTCACATCAAAGATGTCCTGGCCGCACGAGAAATTCCTGCTAACCTGTTTGAACTCATCCATTTGGCCACCCGCATCGACATGCGTTTCACAGAAAGACGCCAAGAGCTTCGTCAGGAAAAGGATCTTGTTCGCACCAGGCGGTTTCCCTCCCAGGCTCCTCTCTTCCAACGTCCTTTGCAATTGTCTGATAAACGCACCCACTCACCTAGTTAACGTAGGAGAGTCTTTGCTAGGTGTAAACTCTTCCTCTCCACGATTGACTTTACCTGTGCGGATTGCTATACCCGCTAATGCTACTTCCTTCTCCGCTGTGGCCTTCTTGGACTCGGGTTCAGCAGGAAGTTTCATCGAAGCCTCCCTAATCAACAGATTCAACATTCCGGTTACCCGTCTTGTCAAACCTCTCTTCATATCATCCGTCAATGGAGAGAGACTGGTCTGCACTGTGCGTTACCGCACTCAACCGCTACTCACTTCTGTTGGAGTTCACCATCATGAACATATTGAATTTTTTGTGCTACCCAACTGCACTTCTGAAATTCTTCTGGGCTTGCCCTGGCTCCAACGTCATTTGCCTAGCTTCGACTGGGTCACCTGGGACATTAAGAGTTGGGGATCTTCTTGCCACAAGCGATGTCTCCACCCAGTTTCTTCCTGCCAGGTCTCCATGGCTACTCCATTGCCAGGTCTTCCTAAGGCCTATCTGGACTTTTCGGACGTCTTTTGTAAAAAATCGCTATCCTCTGCCTCTCATCTCAGAACTCTTCGACCGACTGCGAGGTGCTAAGATATTCACCAAACTTCATCTAAGGGGCGCATATAACCTCATCTGTATTCGAGCAGGCGATGAATGGAAAGCCGCCTTCTCCTCTGCTCCAGTCTTGTCCAGGCCAGATCCTCAGAAGCCCTTCTTCCTCGAGGTTGACGCCTACTCTGTTGGAGCCGGAGCTGTTCTCCTACAAAAATCCGCTAAAGGAAAAAATGTCACTTGCGGATTTTTCTCCAAAACCTTTTCTCCTCCAGAAAAAAACTATTCCATCGGAGACCGTGAACTATTAGCGATTAAGTTGGCCCTTGAGGAGTGGAGACATCTTCTTGAAGGATCCCTTCACCCCATCACCATTTATACAGATCACAAAAATCTGTCTTATCTCAAATCCGCCCAGCGGCTAAATCCTCGCCAGACTAGGTGGTCGTTGTTTTTTGCCCGTTTCAACTTTCAGATACATTTTCGTCCCGCAGACAAGAATGTCAGAGCTGATGCTCTATCTCGTACCACCGATGCCTCTGAAGCCGAGACCCTTCCTCAGCACATCATTCCCCCTGAGTGTCTGATCTCTTCTGCACCTGCTTCTCTGATACCTATCCCTCCAGGAAAGACTTATGTTCCACCCCGTCTTCGCCTCCGGATCCTCAAATGGGGCCATTCCTCCCTTCTAGCTGGTTACGCTGGAATAAAAAAGACTTTACAGTTGATTTCCAGACACTATTGGTGCTCCTCCTTGGAAAAGGATGTGACCGATTTCGTACGAGCCTGTACAGTATGTGCACGTGACAAGACCCCTCGTCTGAAACCTTCAGGTCTTCTCCTTCCCCTGCCGGTGCCTGAACAGCCTTGGTCCCACATAGCCATGGACTTCATCACTGATCTTCCTGTATCCCATGGCAACACTGTCATCTGGGTGATCGTTGACCATTTTTCCAAAATGGCTCCCTTTATTCCGCTTCCAGGCCTTCCTTCTGCGCCACCGTTGGCGAAGCAATTTTTTCTGCAGATTTTTCTTCTTCACAGGCTTCCCACGCATATCGTCTCGGATAGAGGCATTCAATTTGTGTCTACATTTTGGAGAGCTCTCTGTACTCAATTACAGATCAAATTAAATTTCTCGTCCTCCTACCACCCACAGTCCAATAGACAAGTGGAGAGAGTGGACCAGATCCTTGGTGACTACCTGTGACATTTTGTCTCCTCCCGCCAAGATGATTGGGTCGACCTGTTACCCTGGGCGGAATTCTCGTACAATTTCAAAAACTCGGAGTCATTCGCCAAGTCTCCGTTGTTTGTGGTGTACGGCCGTCACCCGCTTCCCCCCCTCCCCATCCCCACTTCATCTGGAGTTCCTGCCGTAGATGAATTGACCCTGGACTTCTCCACTATCTGGAAAGAGACTCAAAAGTCGCTCTCACTGGCCTCTTCTCGCATGAAGAAACATGCGGATAAGAAGAGAAGAACTCCTCCTATCTTTGCCCCTGGTGACAAAGTGTGGCTCTCTGCCAAATATATTCGGTTTCGTGTCCCCAGCTGCAAGCTGGGTCCTCGTTACCTCGGCCATTTAGAGTCAAAAGTAAAATCAACCCTCTCTCCTACAAACTCCATCTTCCTTCTTCTCTTCGTATTCCCAACTCCTTTCATGTATCCCTTCTCAAACCTCTCATTCTTAACCGCTTTTCCCCCAAGGTCACCGTTCCTGCTCCTGTCACTGGGTCCTCTGACGTCTTCTCGGTAAAAGACATCCTCGCCCCCAAGGTCGTCAGAGGTAAAAAAAAAATTCTTGTTGACTGGGAGAATTGTGGCCCCCCGAAGAGAGGTCTTGGGAGCCCGTGGACAATCTCCTCAACAAGGAGCTCATCCATAGGTTCAAGGGCTCCAAAAAGAGGGGGATACCAAAGGGGGGGGAGTACTGTAACACCCGCTTCCCCTCCGGAGCACTTGCAGCGTTACTCCCCTCCTTGCAGCGCCTCGGTCAGACTCGCTGACCAGGAGCGCTGCTCTGTGTCCCTCGGCGGGGATGCGATCCCAGTGGCGGGACGTGCCTGCCCGCGGTTCGCATCCCGTGTCACTCACCGGCCCCGTCCTTCTCCTCAGTCCCGGCGCGCACGGCCCCGCTCTCTAGGGCGCGCGCACCGGGTCTCTCAGATTTAAAGGGCCAGTGCACCATTAATTGGTGCCTGGCCCAATTAGTTCCAAGCACTCCCCACACCATAAAAACCCACTTCCTTTTCCTGTCCCTGACGGATCTTGTTGCCTTGTGCTCTGTGAAAGCGTTTCTGTGAGTTCCATTGCCTGTGTTTCCAGAGCCTTGCCGTTGCCCCTGACTACGAACCGTTGCTGCCTGCCCTGACCTTCTGCTATGTCTGACCTTGCCTTTTGCCTAGTCCTTCTGTACCGCGCCTGACTCAGCAGTCAGTGAGGTTGAGTCGCTATCGGGTGGAACGACCTGGGGGTTACCTGCGGCAGCAAGTCCATCCCACTTTGCGGCGGGCTCTGGTGAAAACCAGTAACCTCTTAGATTCCGTTCCCCTGGTACGGCCCATGCCATCACCTCACTGACACAGAAAATGATGTGAATAATCTCTGAATAAATAGATAATTAGCACCCCTAAAATTATAATGTAGTCAATATCTGCTATATAAAATCCTTTCAGTTCATGGGAGATAATATTAGTTCACAAAGAATGAATAAATCCAAAATCTCAATTAGTTCAAGTTCATTGGGGGAGATTTATCAAAGGATTTAGACTGGTTTTTCCTGTCTAAATTTGTCACGCAGAAAGTTGCAGTCTAAATATGTGCGACTTTTCTGCGACTTTTGCTGTAGAGGATTTTTAGAACATGATGCATGCAAGTCTATTTTAGACGGAAATGCATTGGAAAATGCATTGGTGCTGAATTTATGCGACAAGTCGCATCTGCCCAAAATACGCTGAAATGTCAGACCATGTTGGAGCAGGTCTAAATGCAGTTTAAGCTGTAGACCCTGAAGTCTGAGCACAGAATTTATCAAGGGCTGTGAGACTTTTGATTAATTAGGAGCACAATAGACAGGAGACTACCACATACGCTGGTCTATAAGCATACCCAGAATAGACTAGATTAGTAAATGTCCCCCATTGAGTCAAGTGTGACAATAGTCTCCAGAAAAGTTCCAAATGTGTCAAAGTTCAAACAGTTCATAGGCAATTCATCAGTAAGTATTTCAGCAGTGAATAACAGTTGTATCCCTGTGGTTCATATAGAATGCATAGGTACTTTGAGTTGCAACTTTTGTTAGATACAATGTAGCAGATGGAAACAATGTAGCAATGTAGCAGATGCTCTCGGCAGTGTTATAGTATAGTACGAGATATCGGTGCACAACACCACTCACCCTCCTTGTTAAACCTCAGATACGGGCTGGCACGGCTGAATCCGGCCCTTGTATGGCGATGCCCTGCTGCGTTGTGATCCGGGTGAGTGGCTAGATCTCCGGAGGCTCTCAGTGTTCCTGGGCTGGCACGGAGTGGCGTCCGGCCTGGTGAAGGATGCTGTCCAGGAGTGAATCTGCCGTCCACGGCTGTGGATAATTGCGGGAGACCGACCTTGCACGTATGAATGATGCGCTATCAGTGCGCGAGCTGTGGTGATCCCAAAACCGTGGGCATCCAGCAGTTGCAAGTAAGAAATAGCAGATATAGTCTCTTTAGAATTGATATACACTTATAGATAAGGTGCTGTAACTGGACTAGACGCGTTTCAAGGCCGCAGGCCTTTTCTTCAGTACCGCTACTGAAGAACAATGAGTCAACTCCAGATACGATTGGTCTGCATTTTTAGAGGCGTTAATCCTTTATGGACATTGGGAAATGAATAAAATGTTGCTACTTTTGGATGGTAGGGATAGAGGAACAAAAATAATTTTTTGTCAGTCAGGTCTATTTTATGGGCTCTTTCAAGTAGAGTGTATAGTTCTTGTTGATATTTAGTCATTGGATCGGTTCTCAGCTTTCCATAGTTGTCATCATTCAGTAAGATTACTAAACAAGAGAAGAGGGCACTGTAGTAGTTAGTAACTAGAGAGCTCAGACCGCAGTCACTAATAGTGAACAGCTGTCAGTAATGGTCTGTCCCTGGGGAGGAGGAGAGTCCTAGTGCCTGTGAGTCCGGAGGTGCTGGGGACAAAAGAAGCCCAAAGTCACAAATCATGTACGAACATAAGAAAAAACAGGGTACCTGCACTCACCGCAGGGCTGCAGTAGCTCGACTCCTCTAGCAACGACGGACGACCCAATCTCAGACATGAAGTAGGGCGCTCAGAAGCGAGACTCAGCCTTGCTTCTGAGTGCCCTGCTTCGTGTCTGAGATCGGGTCGTCCGTTGTTGCCAGAGGAGTCAAGCTACTGCAGCCCTGTGGTGAGTGCGGGTACCCTGTTTTTTTTTTTTTTTTTTGGTACATCATTCAGTAAGATACCTTGGCAGTTCTGTAGAGATCATTTTCTAGTAGTGCCCTTCTTCCCAGCAAAGACAGGATTACAGAGAAAGGTAAACCAAGTACAGAGTTAAAACACCATTTAGAATAGGTAAAGCTTAGCAAATAGGTCACAGAGAATGCCTAGTAATGTTTCCAATTAATGTGAATGGGGCTTGCTATAAATGCTGCTAAAACAGCTCAGTTAAAGGGGTACTCCAGTGAAATCCTTTTTTCTTTTAAATCAATTGGTGGCAGAAAGTTAAACATATTTGTAAATTACTTCTATTAAAAAATCTTAATCCTTCCAGTACTTATTAGCTGCTGAATGCTACAGAGGAAATTCCTTTCTTTTTGGAACACTGATGACATCACAAGCACAGTGCTCTCTGCTGACATCTCTGTCCATTTTAGCAACCATGCATAGCAGATGTATGCTATGGGCAGCATGGTGGCTCAGTGGTTTGCACTGCTGCTTTGCAGTGCTGGGGACTTGGGTTCAAATCCCACTAAGGACAGCAATAAATAAAGCGTTATTATTATAATAATGTCAGTAGAGAGAACTGTGGTCGTGATGTCATCAGAGAGCATTCCAAAAACAAAAGAATTTCCTCTGTAGTATTCAGCAGCTAATAAGTACAGGAAGGATTAAGATTTTTTAATAGAAGTAATTTACAAATATGTTTAACTTTCTGCTACCAGTTGATTTAAAAGAAAAAAGGTTTTCATCGGAGTACCCCTTTAAGATTGCTGTCCCCATATCAATAAACAAAAATGAAGAAAATAGATTAGAAAAAAAGAAAATGTATTACTATCTGGATGTTATCAGGAAAATAAAATCTAGATCCTCTATAAGAGATTGAAAAAACCATTGCACTCACTTTGCAGTCACATTACAGACAAGTGTGGATTCCACTTTGGGTAACCTTGACATGGGTTAGCCCCATTAAATAGATGTAACATATACCCAAAAATAGTACCAGTAAAAATGTTAACTCATCCCGCAAAAAAAAGTCCTTACATATTTATATTTAAAAATTAAATAAATAGATTTTCTAGTGTAAATATAATAAGCTTTTAAAGAAGTATATAAATTAAATATTGTCTTACTAATGATTAATGAAATCAAATATATCAGAATTAGGGGAATTAATATTGACTTGCATTTTCCAACACCTGTTAGCACCTGCTGTGTTACCATTAAAAAAAAAAAAAAAAAAAAAAAAAAAGGAATATCTCCAGAAAATAAATTTATTTTTAAATTCTGCATCCATTTTACTTTATTTTCTGTGAAACATCTAAAGGGTTAATAAACTTCTGCAATGTTATTCTGAATACTTTGAGGCTTTGAAAAGTCCAGTTTTTAAAATAGGGCAATTTATGGGGATTTTTAACACACAGGTCCCTTAAATCAACTTAAGAACTGAACTGGTCCCTAAAAGTCTGATTTGGAAAATTGCTACTAATGTGCATAATTCATTGTGCGTTTAAATTTATAAACCGTATGAACATTTTTTTGTTTTTCTTAAAAACTGTTAAATATATCAATCAAAATGTACCACTACAATCTGGTTGCTGGCACCCTGTAGTTCTCCTCCCCCTCCTTTCTGCACCTGGAGTATAGGTATACTACTGGCTAGCTTGATGTAATAAATAGAATTTTTAGGCAGAAAGCCATCCCATCTTTTGTGGTTTACTATCAAAATTTGCCACTAACATAAAGTACAATATGTCATAAAAAAAAAAATCTCAGAATTGATTTGGATCAGTCAAAGCATTCCAAACTCATTATTACATAAAGAGACACATATCAGATTTGAAACAAATGGGACTAGGTCATAAGGCCAAAGCAGGCCTGGTCTTTAAGGGGTTAAACATGCACATTGCAAAATAATAAACAATACTAGGGTGATACTTTGCTGGTCCATACGATTTTTGTTGCCATATACTTCATTGCTGTGAAAAGGACTTAGTTGTCTGCACTCTGTTATCATAAATTAGGGAAAAAGTCCTGCATTGATCCATCAGATCGGTGCTCTATTGGTAGAGCCTGCTGCCAGGACAATGGCTGCTAGGACACTGCGATCGCACTTCAGGCAGGCAATACGCACCACTGCACCACCAATGATAGGTAAAACTGCCATTTAGATGCTGCTCTCAGGTTTGACAGTGGCCTCTAAAGGGTTAATAGCTGGCAGCAGTGATCACCGCATGCTGGCTTTTAGCGATGGCCCTGGGCCAAAAAAATCAGCCGGGGACCCCCAGATATGGAGCAGACTTGAGTCCTGAGCTTGGTCCATACACCCTTAATGGGGCCTTCATGGGTTGGGATGGGGTTAATATTGGATTTTAAAATATTGAAAAGCGACTGTGTGTGTTTCATGCAGTGCCATGACTGATTGGCCGTAGAAATGTATGTGATTGAAAATACATTTTGAAACCCCATTTGGATGTTTTGGAGAATAACAGAAATTTTCAGTAACAATTCTGCCATCAATTCAGTGAACATTTGGAGCCGGTTTGCATGTCATTACATAGTTATGTAATGATTATACTATCAAGCTACAAATCAGCCTTTTACTCCTCAATATCACCAGTGTAGTATTAAACTGGATTCTTTCTTTTTTAACCACTTCACTGATGGATGGCCTTATAAAATATTGAGTTGGAATATTATAGACACCATCTGTCATGTAGATATATGGAGCAAATCTTCCAATAGTAGTTTTGTTGTCCATGATTCAGTGGTTTTTTGATCATGGGTAAAAATGATTGCTTCATTATTTAGAGAAATAAGTGAACCTTAACCCGTTACATTTCTATTGATATATTGTTCTCAGCTGACACGTCGTGAATTATAGATCAATATCAGATTAATGTGTGATCTTAACAAGGAAAATGGGCCACTCAGAATTTCACATGAGAAATGTCAAGATAAATTTAGTCATATTAGCATATGAATCTTTTAGAAATATAGTAATAAATGGTTTATTAAAGTAAAGAAAGCAATGCGTTTCTTCTGCATTGATCATATTAAACATTTTTTACTATCACTTAACCCAAATGGCAGAAAAGTACCGTATTTTCCGGCGTATAAGACGACCCCCAACTTTTACAGTTAAAATATAGAGTTTGGGATATACTTGTCATATAACACTACCCCTCTACCGCTATACCTTACCATTGTTCCCCCACACTAGGTTGTCAGCATAGTTCGCCCACATTAGGTTGTCAGCATAGTTTACCCACATTAGGTTGTCAGTATAGTTCTCCACATTAGGTTGGCAGTATAGTTCCCCCACGTTAGGTTGTCAGCATAGTTCCCCACATTAGATTGTCAGTATAGTTCCCCCACATTAGGTTGGCAGTATAGTTCCCCCACATTAGGTCATCAGCATAGTTCCTCCCACATTAGGTTGTCAGTATAGTTCTCCACATTAGGTTGGCAGTATAGTTCCCCCACATTAGGTCGTCAGCATAGTTCCTCCCACATTAGGTTGTCAGTATAGTTCTCCACATTAGGTTGGCAGTATAGTTCCCCCACATTAGATTGGCAGTATAGCTTCCTAAGATTAGGTTGGCAGTTTAGTTCCCTCACATTAGGTTGTCAGTATAGTTCTCCACATTAGGTTGGCAGTATAGTTCCCCCACATTAGGTTGTCAGCATAGTTCCCCACATTAGATTGGCAGTTTAGTTCCCCCACATTAGGTTGTCAGCATAGTTCCCCCACATTAGGTTGGCAGTATAGTTCCCACCACATTAGGTTGTAGTTATTCCACATTATGTTGGCAGTATAGTTCCCCCACATTAGGTTGTAGTTCCCCCACATTAGATTTCCAGCATAGTTCCCCCACATTAGGTTGCAGTTCCTTCACATTAGAGTGGCAGTGTAGTTCCCCCCACATTAGGCTGGCAGTAGAGTTCCCTCCCACATTAGGCTGGCAGTATAGTTCCCCCATATTAGGTTTTAGTTCCCCCACATTAAGTTGTAGTTCCCCCACATTAGGTTGTAGTTCCCCCCCACATTAGGTTGGCAGTATAGTTCTCCCACATTAGATTGGCAGTATAGTGTACCCAACATTAGGTTGTAGTTCCCCTGGGCGTCCCAGCCGACTGCAGCACCCGGCGTATAAGACGACATCCAGCATATAAGTCGACCCCCGACTTTTGAGAACATTTTTCAGGGTTAAAAAGTCGTCTTATATGCTGGAAAATACAGTATAATAAAAGAGTTGGTAAAGTGACATCTAAAAAATGGTCCTATCCTAGATTTCCAACAAAGATAGGAAATATCTAGATGAATACTTTTCTGAGGTTGATGTAGAAATTATTTTAAGTCCTTTCCAGCTTGAAATTCTTTAAGACTATATATCATTTTTTCTTGGTTCTATAAAGGGTTCTGGGAACACTTTTCTCCATTTCTTATCAGGATAAGGAACAACTTCCTGCTTTTCCCATTTTGCTCATCAGTCTTTGAATGCACTTATAATAGTTACCCCAAATTTGATCAGGTCACCTTCTTCTGGGTAAGTTATGATCTGCTTCATAAGTATTATAAAAAAAAATCTTAGCAAACCGTTTAATCTGATTCTCACATCTCTTATCCACAGTGATCAGGTGGGGTTTATTCAGGGGAGAGAGGTGAGATAATGTTACGCCGAGCGCTCCGGGTCCCCGCTCCTCCCCGGAGCGCTCGCTACACTCTCCTCACTGCAGCGCTCCGGTCAGATCCACTGACCCGGGGCGCTGCGATACCGCCTCCAGCCGGGATGCGATTCGCGATGCGGGTAGCGCCCGCTCGCGATGCGCACCCCGGCTCCCGTACCTGACTCGCTCTCCGTCGGTCCTGTCCCGGCGCGCGCGGCCCCGCTCCCTAGGGCGCGCGCGCGCCGGGTCTTTGCGATTTAAAGGGCCACTGCGCCGCTGATTGGCGCAGTGGTTCCAATTAGTGTGATCACCTGTGCACTTCCCTATATCACCTCACTTCCCCTGCACTTCCTTGCCGGATCTTGTTGCCATCGTGCCAGTGAAAGCGTTTCCTTGTGTGTTCCTAGCCTGTGTTCCAGACCTCCTGCCGTTGCCCCTGACTACGATCCTTGCTGCCTGCCCCGACCTTCTGCTACGTCCGACCTTGCTTCTGTCTACTCCCTTGTACCGCGCCTATCTTCAGCAGCCAGAGAGGTTGAGCCGTTGCTAGTGGATACGACCTGGTCACTACCGCCGCAGCAAGACCATCCCGCTTTGCGGCGGGCTCTGGTGAAAACCAGTAGTGACTTAGAACCGATCCACTAGCACGGTCCACGCCAATCCCTCTCTGGCACAGAGGATCCACTACCTGCCAGCCGGCATCGTGACAGTAGATCCGGCCCCGGCAGGAGAGGAGGATTTACGGATAAAGCCCTTTTTTAAATTTTCCTGGACGTATTCAGACATGGCAAGAGTCTCTGGGGCGGACAGAGGATAAATTCTGCCCCGGGGTGGAGTAGTGCCCGGGAGGAGGTCGATAGGACAATCATAAGGCCTGTGAGGAGGTAGAGTCTCAGCTTGTTTTTTGCAAAAAACATCCGCAAAGTCCATATAGGCCTTAGGGAGACCGGTTACAGGAGGAACCACAGAGTCACGGCAAGGGTTACTGGGAACCGGTTTTAGGCAGTCCTTGGAACAAGAGGGCCCCCAACTCTTGATCTCCCCAGTGGACCAATCCAGGGTTGGGGAATGAAGTTGAAGCCAGGGAAGTCCAAGGAGAATTTCAGAAGTGCAATTGGGGAGGACCAAAAGTTCAATCTTCTCGTGATGAGATCCGATGCACATTAGAAGGGGCTCCGTGCGGAAACGTATGGTACAGTCCAATCTTTCATTGTTTACACAATTGATGTAGAGGGGTCTGGCGAGACTGGTCACCGGGATGTTGAAGCTGTTGACGAGAGAGGCCAAAATAAAATTTCCTGCAGATCCGGAGTCCAAGAAGGCCATAGTAGAGAAGGAGAAGGCAGAGGCAGATATCCGCACAGGCACAGTAAGACGTGGAGAAGCAGAGTAGACATCAAGGACTGTCTCACCTTTGTGCGGAGTCAGCGTACGTCTTTCCAGGCGGGGAGGACGGATAGGACAATCCTTCAGGAAGTGTTCGGTACTAGCACAGTACAGGCAGAGATTCTCCATGCGGCGTCGTGTCCTCTCTTGAGGTGTCAGGCGAGACCGGTCGACCTGCATAGCCTCCACGGCGGGAGGCACAGGAACAGATTGCAGGGGACCAGAGGAGAGAGGAGCCGGGGAGAAGAAACGCCTCGTGCGAACAGAGTCCATATCCTGGCGGAGCTCCTGACGCCTTTCGGAAAAACGCATGTCAATGCGAGTGGCTAGGTGAATGAGTTCATGTAGATTAGCAGGGATTTCTCGTGCGGCCAGAACATCTTTAATGTTGCTGGATAGGCCTTTTTTAAAGGTCGCGCAGAGGGCCTCATTATTCCAGGATAATTCTGAAGCAAGAGTACGGAATTGTACGGCATACTCGCCAACGGAAGAATTACCCTGGACCAGGTTCAACAGGGCAGTCTCAGCAGAAGAGGCTCGGGCAGGTTCCTCAAAGACACTTCGAATTTCCGAGAAGAAGGAGTGTACAGAGGCAGTGACGGGGTCATTGCGGTCCCAGAGCGGTGTGGCCCAAGACAGGGCTTTTCCAGACAAAAGTCTGCTCCTCAGGTTCTCAGGCTCTAAGAAGAGGGGGAGACCCAAGGGGGGGGGTACTGTTACGCCGAGCGCTCCGGGTCCCCGCTCCTCCCCGGAGCGCTCGCTACACTCTCCTCACTGCAGCGCTCCGGTCAGATCCACTGACCCGGGGCGCTGCGATACCGCCTCCAGCCGGGATGCGATTCGCGATGCGGGTAGCGCCCGCTCGCGATGCGCACCCCGGCTCCCGTACCTGACTCGCTCTCCGTCGGTCCTGTCCCGGCGCGCGCGGCCCCGCTCCCTAGGGCGCGCGCGCGCCGGGTCTTTGCGATTTAAAGGGCCACTGCGCCGCTGATTGGCGCAGTGGTTCCAATTAGTGTGATCACCTGTGCACTTCCCTATATCACCTCACTTCCCCTGCACTTCCTTGCCGGATCTTGTTGCCATCGTGCCAGTGAAAGCGTTTCCTTGTGTGTTCCTAGCCTGTGTTCCAGACCTCCTGCCGTTGCCCCTGACTACGATCCTTGCTGCCTGCCCCGACCTTCTGCTACGTCCGACCTTGCTTCTGTCTACTCCCTTGTACCGCGCCTATCTTCAGCAGCCAGAGAGGTTGAGCCGTTGCTAGTGGATACGACCTGGCCACTACCGCCGCAGCAAGACCATCCCGCTTTGCGGCGGGCTCTGGTGAAAACCAGTAGTGACTTAGAACCGATCCACTAGCACGGTCCACGCCAATCCCTCTCTGGCACAGAGGATCCACTACCTGCCAGCCGGCATCGTGACAGATAATATGACAATAATAATAATAGTAAGACAATACGGACAAGACCATTATGGTAGATGCCATAACCCAGGGTTTCCCATGTGCTTCATTGCTGTTGATGCTGAGTACACTGCAGTTTCACTAGGCATTTCAACAAAAATAGGCTTGGGCCCTGGTTTTATTGGTAAATAATGTCTCTGTATAAGATCTAACAGCATAGGTTAAACTGAACAGCCATTTGGACCTTTTAAGTTAGGAATGGAAAAAGACAAGTCTGCCTGTTATCCTCATTGCTTTATGTCATGCTCATTGAGTACCTGCCCATGGCTCTGTGCAATACCCAGGGCACAAATGGTATTCAGTTAAGTTTAGCATATCAAAACTGCCTTATAAGTGAAGTCAAACTCAGACATTTCTCAATACTAGAAATAGAACTACAAGCCTTTAACTGTGAGAACAACTGAGAGGAAATACAACAATAATAATCTATTCTGGTTTGAGGGAAGTAGCCTACTAAAGATGGGCATTACCCCTGCATTCTCTGTGTCTTCAAAGTTTTCCCAATGTGACCCAAGCCCATTTGGTACATACAAAACAATAGACACACTATTGGGAAAATATTATACTGATTTATTATCTCTGTCTAGTGACACCCCAATATCCAGTATAGGCCGTAAGTTATGAACTCCAAACTAATATTACAAAAACCAAAGAGAACACAACGGAGTCATTTCAAAAAAACGTATGTGCCAAACATGCACAAATTTTATTATTTCCGTGGAAAACAAGACAATGCATAGATAAAAACATGTATATGCGAGAAAGAGGAATACAACAATAGATGGTGATATCACCGGCTCTGCACAGGAAGGAATCAAGGTACATATATAATAGAATATATCCCAAATTGAAATATAAAAAATATTTTTATAAACAGATGGCAAAAGCACATCTAAAATACATATATATAGCTATTGCACATAAAAGGGTATTGCACATAATAAAGATCGCTCATATATAGAGCATAAGTAATGTAAACATTTAAGAAAAGTGCTATGTGCATAGAGCAGCTGCCTGTAGATGCAGCATAAAGGGATACAGACCTAGTAGCAGCGTGTAGGCCTAAGTACTGTGCACTGGCAGAGACCGGGATAGCACCACTCCAACGTACGTTTCGGTACGTCACCTTCGTCACCTTCCATTTGGTAAATACTTTTTGGGATGTGATAGGAGTAGGATGTACAATTACCTTTTAGACCCTATACCACCCTTAGACATTGAGGGAGGGTGGGCTTTCTGACCCAGGGATTTGTTACACCACCTTGGTACTATTCTAACTGTTTGACATTTCCACTACGAAACAAAACAATGGGTGAAAATAGAGAAAGCTAGAGATCTTGTGGTATCTTCCCTAGCTCATGGCCCCCAATAGCCAAGCCATCTTTAACCACTCTCTGCTTTCTTCCAAATTCCTAGATACATGGGTAGTATTTTTTTCTCTACCCTGCCCATGTGTGTTGACTATAGTTACCCTTATATTCTTTTATTTTAGATCTTTCTCATAGCAGCCTGTTGTCCATTAAACGTAATATTTTTTGGGCATCACTGATGTATTTCCCTCCGTTTGCCAGCTTTACATTAACAATATGGCTTTTCCTACATCAATAGTAGGATACAGTGAATCTCTAATTGATCTTGGATCAAAAAGATGTTGGGTAATCTTACCACTCTGCATTACAAGATAAATGCATTTTATATAAATACATTTCTTCTTGTTTAAAGCAGAAGGAGAGTAATGCCACGGACCAATTTGATCGTTCATGGAAGACATATTGAGCAAATAATTCTTCTTAAAGGGGTTATCCAGGAAAAACTTTTTATATATATCAACTGGCTCCAGAAAGTTAACAGATTTATAAATTACTTCTATTAAAAATCTTAATCCTTTCAGTACTTATGAGCTTCTGAAGTTAAAGGGGTACTCCGGTGAAAAACTTTTTTTTATTTTTTTTTTTTATCATCTGGTGCCAGAAAGTTAAACAGATTTGTAAATTACTTCTATTAAAAAATCTTAATCCTACCTGTACTTATTAGCTGCTGAGTACTACAGCAGAAATTCTTTTCTTTTTGAAACACAGAACTGTCTGCTGACATCACGAGCACAGTGCTCTCTGCTGACATCTCTTTCCATTTTATGAACTGTCAAGAACAGCATATGTTTGCTATGGGGATTTCCTTTTACCCTGGACAGTTCCTAAAATGGACAGAGATGTCAGCAGAGAGCACTGTGCTCATGATGTCAGCAGACAGCTCTGTGTTTCAAATGGAAAATAATTTCCACTGTAGTATTCAGCAGCTAATAAGTACAGGAAGTATTAAGATTTTTTAATAGAAGTAATTTACAAATCTGATTAGAAAAATTCACTAGCGCTGAATGGATTTGGATGTGATCAGTGGCTGGACTGCTGCTTGGCCAATAGATGTGCTCTCCTGATAATGCACACCGAAATATAATGGATATAACCCCTTCAGCTTACCACATCAGCCATTCAAACCACCATCGCTCGCACCAGCGCGACCGATCATTTAAAGGTAGACCATGTTTTATAGATAGAGCTCATTCAAATTGATATGCATATCTTTATGTAATCCAGTCACTGTATTCCCATTTTTCGGTCATCAGGTGAGCACTTCCTCACACCACCTACAGTTTCTTCCATACCATCAGGATCCTTCCCTCCTCCTACAGCAGCATCAGGTTAGTCCCCACCACCTAGCTTTAATAGATATGTGTCTGAGACAGCGCTTGCCAATTCAATAATACGTTTAATTTACAAATCTGTTTAACTTTCTGACACCAGTTGATTTAAAAAAAAAAAAAAGTTTTTCACCGGAGTACCCCTTTAAGGTTGTTCTTTTCTGTCTAAATCCTCTCTGATGACACGTGTCTCGGGAACCGCCCAGTTTAGAAGCAAATCTCCATAGCAAACCTCTTCTAAACTGGGCTGTTTCCGAAACACGTGTCATCAGAGAGCACTTAGATAGAAAAGAACAACCTTAACTTCAGAAGCTCATAAGTACTGAAAGAATTAAGATTTTTTAATAGAAGTAATTTACAAATCTGTTTAACTTTCTGGAGCCAGTTGATATATAAAAAAAAGTTTTTAATGTGAAGGATGATTACTCTTCTGGATCCTCTCCATGCCTTTTCTTTTGCGTGCTTCCACACTTTGTTAGTGTATTTAAGGTATGCACTAATATATGTTAATGTATTATATAGGTTTAGTGTACTGGCTAATACAGTATAGTTAAAATAATAAAGGTCTCTTCATTGGATAGTGCACATATTTGGCACCTCTATAAATGTAATAACCATTATAAAAAAAGGAAAGTTTAGTAAATGTTAATAAATATATAACTAAAATATTGTAAAATTCAGTATATCATGGACTGAAAGACTTTGAGTTACTAATGTAAGCACTAAGGGGGACATTTATCATCATTGCTTTGGTAAGCCTGTTGGCACCGACTCTTCCGGGCACCCCTGTGGCGGTGGGTATCGGGGTAATAATTGGGGGTTAGCGCTAGCTGTTTTTGTGGCTAACGCTAAGCCTCAGCTTACTAATGGACTCCGTCTATAAGACAGCTTCCACTACTAAGCCTGTCAAGTAAATAAAAAATAAAAAAACAACACGTTGCAAAAAAATTTATTCTAAAAAACACTCCCGTACAAGCCCTCGTTAACCATTTTATTAACATTAAACAGATTTAAAAAAATGCTGGTCATCGAAGCAGTCCACCGAATCCGAAGTAGTCCACAGGATACACGGATCTGAAATGAGAAATAAAAAAATAGAAAAATAGGTTAAAACATTTATTGTCACCTGCCCATGACTACAACTCCCAGCATGCCCTTACAGTAAGGATATGCTGGGAGTTGTAGTGTGGGGGGGGGCAATCTCCCACACCACATGACTACAACTCCCAGCATATCCCCACTGTAAGGGCATGCTGGGAGTTGTAGGGGGGCGGGTGAAAACTACAACTCCCTGCATGCCCTTACAGTAAGGACATTCTCGGAGTTGTGGGGGGGGGAATCTCCCGCACCACATGACTACAATTCCCAGCATATCCTTACTGTATGGACATGCTGGGAGTTGTATTTGTGCCAGCCAGGGAAGCGGGTGGTAATGCGCTCCGCTCCCTGGCTGCAGTGATCAGAGAATCACTGTAATTTCATATTTCCTGCCGGGTCACGTGAAATTACACCAAACTCCGCTGCGCTGTGGTAAGGATCCCGGGCTGACATAACTCTGCAGCCGGGAAGGGAGATGTGCAGAAGCCATCCCTGCCATCTCTCGGCGTGTACCGCAGTGCTGAGGGATGACAGGGATGGCACCTACACATCTCCCTGCCCGGCTGTGGGAGTCCCGGGGGGCTGCTGAGTTATGTCAGCCCGGGCTCCTTACCAGGCGCTGCTGAGATAATAGTTGACAGAGCCCGGGCAGCTGAAGTGTGGCTAGCCCTTACCATGGCTAGCTCCTTACCATGGCGCCGCAGGATATATGAGGAGCCCGGGCGACTGAAGTGCGGCGGAGCTGCGGTATCCGCGGCTCCGAGGTATGTTAAAAGGAGCCCAGGCTGTCATCACTCTGCAGCCGCCCGGGCTCCTCTGATTCTATCCCCGCTACCGTAAGATAGTGATTGGGATGGGGACACTGCTGTACATACCCCCACCCCCCCCTTGTCTTCCACCCGCCAACGCCGCACATTGTTTGCCCGCTACAATACTACAACTCCCAGCATGCCCTCACTGTATGGACATGCTGGGAGTTGTAGTCTTGCAACAGGTAGCAGACAGATGGGAGAGGTGCGGCACAGGCGGGTAGTAGCTTTTTCTGCTCCTTGTTTGAGCTGGAGTAAATTTAGTCAATTCTTAACCTTGTTTCGACTCTTATTGCGCAGTTGCGACTGTCGCAGTTAATAAATACCAGACTACCCGTAGTCCATTTAAAAATTATTACTACGTAGTTAAGTTTTGGAAAACTTGCTTTTCTCGCTTTCCAGTCAAAATGTCGCACGAAAAATGCGACACTTGTGCGACATTTTTAGTAAAAAAAAATGTACTAAATCGCTTGATAAATGTCTGTCTAAATGCTGAACTTTTATTCTACAAAATACCTGGCTTTTAGGAAGAAAGGATAAACTAACCCTTTTCAACTCCAGTTTGTTGAATAGTTGTCAATCCTAGTAGGCCAATGATAAAAAAATCCAAGATGAGATAGTGTCATTTATTAAGCTGAAAGCCGGATATTAAGAGTTCTCCGTCTCTTTGCCTCGTATCCATCTATTGTGAAGCACTGTCCTATTATTATATTTATACCTTTGACTGAATCTAAAATGTATAGTTCTATACGCCTTAGGATTAATCATGCTACATCTATTTGCAGTCATGTTATCAATAGACACCAGAAACCCAGGTCCACTGGCAGACAAACATGCCCAACTGTCTTCACAATGCCAGATGATGTGGTATACCGTATTTTTCATCATATAAGACGCTCCGGCATATAAGACGCACCTAATTTTGAAGCATAAAAATCTAGAAAATAAAGATTCTGAACCAAATACAATGTAACGTATAGGACAGTGATCTTCAACCTGCAGACCTTCAGATGTTGCAAAACTACAACTCCCAGCTGCTGAATACTACAGAGGAAATTCTTTTCTTTTTGGAACACAGAGCTCTCTGCTGACATCATGAGCACAGTGCTCTCTGCTGACATCTCTGTCCATTTTAGGAACTGTCCAGAGCAGCATATGTTTGCTATGGGGATTTACTCCTACTCTGGACAGTTCTTAAAATGGACAGAGATGTCAGCAGAGAGCACTGTGCTCGTGATGTCAGCAGAGAGCTCTGTGTTCCAAAAAGAAAAGAATATCCTCTGTAGTATTCAGCGGCTAAAAAGTACTGGAAGGGTTAAGATTTTTTAATGACCAAGGCTAATTTTCAAAATCTGACATGCGTCCACTTGTTTGGTAATAACTTTGGAATGCTTTCACTTATGAAAACGATTCCGAGACTTTTTTTTTATTGACATATTGTACTTTACATTAGTGGTAAATTTTGATTGATATATTAAGCATTTTTTGTAAAAAAAAATTGCATTTTTCTAGATTTTATATTTTCTGCTCGTACGACAGATAGCCACACCGCACCAAATTAATGATTAATTCACATCTACAATATGTCTTCTTTATCTTCCCATTATTTGATAAACATTTTATTTAACTTTTTTAGAATGTTAGAGAGTAGAGATGAGGGAACTTACAGTAAATTCGATTCGTCACGAACTTCTCGGCTCGGCAGTTGATGACTTTTCCTGCATAAATTAGTTCAGCTTTCCGGTGGGCTGGAAAAGGTGGATACAGTCCTAGGAGACTCTCTCCTAGGACTGTATCCACCTATTCCAGCCCACCGGAGCACCTGAAGGCTGAACTAATTTATGCAGGAAAAGTCATCAACTGCCGAGCCGAGAAGTTCGTGACGAATCGAATTTACTGTAAGTTCGCTCATCTCTATTAGAGAGTTTATAAGTTTAATAGCAATTTTCCAGATTTTCAAGAAAATTGCTAAATCTGATTTTTCAGGGAACAGTTCAGTTCTGAAGTGGAATTGAGATGCCTGTATGTTAGATACCCCAATAAATCACCCATTTTATAAACTGCACCGCTTAAAGTAGTCAGAATGACATTAACCCCTTAAGGACTCAGCCCATTTGGACCTTAAGGACTAAGACAATTTTATTTTTACGTTTTCGTTTTTTCCTCCTCCCCTTCAAAAAATCATAACTCTTTCATATTTTCATCCACAGACTAGTATGAGGGCTTGTTTTTTGCGCGACCAGTTGTCGGTTGTAATGCCATCACTCCCTTTACCATGAAATGTATGGCGCAACCAAAAAAAATACTATTTGTGTGGGGAAATTAAAAAGAAAACCGCAATTTTGCAAATTTTGGAAGGTTTTGTTTTCACGCCGTACAATTTATGGTAAAAATGACATGTGTTTTTTATTCTCTGGGTCAATATGATTAAAATGATACCCATGATTATACACTTTTATATTACTGTTGCGCTTAAAAAAAATCCCAAACTTTTTAACCAAATTAATATGTTTAAAATCCCCTTATTTTGAAGAACTATAACTTTTTCATTTTTCCGTATAAGCGGTGGTATGAGGGCTCATTTTTTGCGCTGTGATCAGTAATTTTTATTAATATCATATTTGCTTATACAAAACTTTTATTACATTTTTTATAAAAAAAATTTTGGAATAAAATGTTATAAAAAAGCAGCTATTTTTTTTTTTTTTACGTTCACGCCGTTCACCGTACGGGATTATTTACATTTTATTTTAATAGTTCAGATATTTACGCACGCGGGGGTAAAATAGGGAAAATGGGACAATTTACGTTTTTATTGGGGGAGGGGGTTTTTCACATTTTTTTTACTTAATTTTTTTTACTTTTTTTACTTTTATTTTTACACTCTTATAGTCCCCATAGGGGACTATTTATAGCAAACATTCGATTGCTAATCCTGTTCAGTGCTATGTATAGGACACAGCACTGATCAGGGTTATCGGTCATCTTCTGCTCTGGTCTGCGGGAAGGCAGATCAGAGCAGAAGACTCCTGGAAGACAGCGGAGGCAGGTGAGGGGACCTCTGTCTGCCATGCAGGATGATTGGATCGCCGCGGCCACGCTGGGGGCGATCCGATCATCCTGTTAAGTGACCGCGATGCTTCAGATGCCGTGATCTGTATTGATCACGGCATCTGAGGGGTTAATGGACATTACTGGGGGATCCCTGGCTGCGATCCACAGCCAGGACCTACCGCGCATGATGCCGGCATCGCTCCGATGCCCGCGGTTATGCTCAGGACGTAAATGTACATCCTGGTGCGTTAAGTACCACATTACCAGGACGTACATTTACGTCCTGCGTCGTTAAGGGGTTAAAGACGTTAATTAAACTTTAGGCGTTTTACAGAAATAAAAACAAAGTGGAGGCGGAATTTTAAAATGTTATTTTTTTGTAGATTTTTCATTTTAATCCATTTTTTTTCTGTAACACAGTAGGTGTTGACAAAGAAATAAAACTTAGGGTACGTTCACACAGGCAGATTACCTGCGGAATTTCCGCAGCGTATTTGCTGTGGAAAATCCGCAGCGGATTTTGCTACCATTAACTTTAATGGGTCATCAGAAAATCTGCAATAGAGGCAGTTTTGCTGATTTTCCTTAGGACCCATTGAATTCAATGGTAGCAGATTATCCGCTGCGGAAATTCTGCAGGTAATCTGCCCCTGTGAACGTACCCTTAAGATGTATTCACCAAATTCTGACGAACTTAGAAATATCCCATTTGTGGCCTTTGTGCGCTACGTGTCTCTGACACAGACCTCAGACATGGCGGTGTGCTGTGTGGATTTTGGGGTGTCCTTTTAGTTTAGGATATTTTGTTGGCATCATATAAAATTACAGGGGCCTTGGAGTGCAAACATTTTTTGGGGAGACAAGTTGACGCTTTTATCGGTACCATTCTAGGGTACATGTGACACTCTGATCGTTTTTTATTTTATTTTTTATGAGGTGGAATACCTTAAAAAAATCTATTCTGCAGTTGCTTCTTATTTTTACTTTTTAGGTCGTTCTTCATGCGGTATAAATGACAAATGGTAACGTTACACTGCAGGTTGATATGATAACGGCGATACCAAATTTATATACTTTTTTTATATTTTAGTTTTTGGGGGACATATTGATGTATTTGGGGGGACTATTTTTGGGGGTATATCATACACATCTATAATGTATTTTATCATTTTTTATAGTTTAAAAAATAATTCTTTTATTTTTCACATTTTTTAATTTTATTTTGTTCTCATCTTTTTTCACTTTAAATTTTTTTTTTTACTATTATTCATATAATTCAATGGAGTACACATCTATGCTCCATTTATGCCTATGTCTGTCAGTACTGACAAGCATAGGATAGATCAGTCCCTACGTTAGGTAGGGACTGATTGCTCATGTTGCCATGACAACAGAGGCCAGTGTAAGGCCTCCGGTTTCCATGGCAACCATTGGCGCTCTGCTTTCACTTTGCTCCCTCCCTCTGTTACCCTAATAGACGCTGTGGCCTTAGTGACCGCAGCGTCTACATGATTAACCCAGGATTGGAGCGCGCCACTGATTGCTTCACACAGTGAAGTGCTGGAGGAGAGGGGAAGGAGGAGACGCGCACCAGATCCCTGCTATTGGTCCGTCTGTACTGACGGACCAATAGCAGTGATCGCCGTCCGGGGACCGCTGCGATTGGTCCCTGGCTTGCTGTGACAGTTTATTCTCATCAGGTACATGTACGTGGTGATGTGGGAAGTCATCCCTCATCACCACGTACATGTACCTGATTTTGCAGGAAGGGGTTAATAGTATGATTTGTTACACCAAGCTCCCCACACTCTTTAGTCTAACACTAAATAGTCAAAAGATATAGCAGATGAACAGTTAACAATATGGCTAAACCCCTTGTCTCCCCAGGACATATGCATACATCCTATCTGTGAGTACGTTCCCACTAATTGAATGTATGCATATGTCCTAGCTATTTACTGCTGAGCGCAATGTGCTGCAGGAGATCACCAGCAGAACCCGACTATCAATCACAGCCCAGATCCCTCCACAGCTGCCAAGATTTTGAACGGTTCAATTCAAATTTGAAAAATGGGGCTTGGCCATTAAAGTCAAAACAGGCCCTGTCTTTAAAGGGTTAAACCCTGTGAATTAAAGCTCAACATCTACATATCAATCACGTATTGATGGCTTTATATCGGATCCATTGGGCGTGTATGGGGTCTAAATTACAAAAACTACATCACTGTCCAAATACTTATGGAGCCAACTGCAGATAACATAAAATACAGTGTGGGATGTGATTTACTGTGAATAATATTGTAAAGAAGGATTTTAACTGGTTATTTTTAGGTCATGTGATTGGATCTAGGCTTGAATTAGTTTTTTACAAACCAGATTCAGATTGAAGATGATTGGTGCTGTGGAGTCCCATGTGTTTTGTTCATTTATAATGAATGGCCTAAGATGACTTCAAATGATTTAAATACAATGGGCAGAATGGGCACAATTCAGAATGTATTCGTCTATATACAGTTATGCTGCTCATTGTAATTTTATGGAGGCTTTTAGGTAGCTATTGTAAGCTAACTATGCTAACTGCATTTCCTCAATGTAACTCTTATTGAAATAAACTGGTTCTTTTTTCTCTGTATTGCTATATAAACATATATGAACAACTGTTTGTTATAATCCGGCAAGAGCCCATAATCATACATTGCATTTCCCTTGTGATTCAATTAGAATGCTTTCCCTGCATTTGACATGTTTATGGGGCATAGGTAAGTAGGCAGTTCATAAAACTGTCAATTTGCTGTGAAATTAAAGAAAAATTGACACTTAAGCACGTATTTGCTGTGATTCCAGTACTGTGAGAATGGGATAAAAAAAGGGTCTATTACAATGTACTGACATGTGAGTTATTAGTATTAAAACAATAAGCAAAATAGTCTTTTCAATAGAATTATATATGAGCTACGACATAATGCTCTGTTCAATGAAACTTGCAATTTGACTTCATATAAGCATCAATGTTGCCTTTACTTTTTCAGCTGTGGTTATCAACAATGTTTGTACTAATATGGCAAAAAGAAAAAACTTTGAGTATATTTTCTTTTTACTATATAACAATAGTTTCTTTATTGTCTGTAATAGAAAAACATGGCATAGTTTATCAATGAATTCTAAATATGAATCAGGGGAAAAGTGTTGCTCTACAGATAAAAAGACATGAAAGCTCAGTATACTTCCATATCTTAAAGGGAACCAATTAGTAGATTTTAGCATATACAAAGCATATACATTGACAATGCGTTATATATGCTAAAATCATTATACTCACCATCCCCGGGGGACGTTTGTGCCCCCCGGGATGGTGAAGATATTAAGTTATAAAGTTCCCCCGCGTCACCCGGCAAGTAGTCCACTGGGCGGGGACTTACACTTACCAGCTTTGTCGTCTGCGGCCGTTGCCCCGCTACGGCGGCTTGAATGGCGGCTCGCATCATCGCTCTGCTTCCTAAGCAGGCGGAGCAGAGTGATGATGCCAGCTGTCATTCAGACAGTCAGGGCGGGGCCATGGGCAGAGCAACGGGTGCTGGTAAGTAGAAGGTCCTGCACAGGGAACTACTTGCCAGGTGGCCGGGGGGGACTTTATAACTTAATATCTTCACCATCCCTGGGGATGGTGAGGATAATGATTTTTAGCATATTATGCATTGCCAAGAGTTATATATGCTAAAATCTGCTGATTGGTTTCCTTTAAATGGTAAATATTATTTAAAAAAAAAACTTTTGACATGTTGCCAGAAAAGTCAAAAGTTTTGATCACACCTGGTCTCACTCCTAAGACCATCTCCAAACCTAAGTTATAAACTGGGGAAGTAGGTGCCTTCGTGCAAGACTTTCCTGACGTCTAACAGTTCTGACCTTTTCATTGTATATATAGATATAAATATATATATATATATATATATATATATATATATATATATATACACTTCCCTATCTAAGGGCTACAAATGTAAAGGGATAAAGCTTAAGAATATAAACTTTCCTATTATTTGATTTAAGGGCTTGTCCCATCTCCTTACTTTCACTTTTTCCAGCTCCTCTAGTCTTTTTGAGTAGGTCAGGAAAGCAGCAAGCAGCCAAAGTGGGGAAGTTACGCAATTTGTATAACTCACATTGACTCTCATTGATTTAATTCACACTGCATTAAATAGGCCTGCATGGCTGTTGTCCCAGAAGGAAGTATCTCCTAAAGATAACGCACCATAAATACTGCAAACAGTTTACTGGAGACAAGCAGATTAAGAACATGGATTACTAGAACCATGTCCTGTGGTCCTATGAGCCCAAGATAAACTTTTTTGGTTCAGATGGTATTAAGCATGTGGGGTGGCAACTAGGAGAGCTCCGGCCACCATATTCACTCATCAGATCCCTGCAATCACGCTCTGAGTGGTCCAATGAGACTCACAAGGCCTGCAACTGCTTTAGGTGCTGTGATCAGTATTTATTATGGATTCTAAAGGGTTAATGGCAAAAATCTGCGGGATTGCTGATGTATGCCTTTAGCAGTGAGGTTCCGGCTGATGATAGAAGCCAGGACTCACCATGTATGAAGCTAGCTCAGCTCCTTTGCTCATTTTATGTTCATAATGTAAATGCACGTCATGGTGCATGAAGTACATTTATGTCATGGGTCCTGTAGGGGTTAAAGAACAGTCGAGGTCCACTTTTTATAGTTGTATATTAGTAAAACTTTTATGCACTTTTAGTGCACTTTTATGATTATAAAGTACAGCTTAACCCCTTAAGGACCCGGGGTTTTTCCTTTTTTGCATTTTCTTTTTTTCCTCCATACCTTTAAAAAATCATATCTCTTTCAATTTTGTACCTAAAAATCCATATAATGGCTTATTTTTTGTGCCACCTATTCTACTTTGTAATGACATCAGTCATTTTACCCAAAAATCTATGGCGAAACGGAAAAAAAATGCCATTTTGTAACTTTTGGGGGCTTCCGTTTCTACGTAGTAAATTTTTTCGGTAAAAATGACACCTTATCTTTATTCTGTAGGTCCATACGATTAAAATGATACCCTACTTATATAGGTTTGATTTTGTCGTACTTCTGGAAAAAAAATCCTAACTACATGCAGGAAAATGTAAACGCTTAAAATTGTCATATTCTGACCCCTATAACTTTTTAATTTTTCTGCATATGGGGCGGTTTGAGAGCTCTTTGTTTGTGCCTTGATCTGAAGTTTTTTGCGGTACCATTTTTGTATTGATCGGACTTTTTAATCGCTTTTTATTCATTTTTTCATGATATAAAAAGTGACCAAAAATGCGCTATTTTTGACTTTGGCATTTTTTTGCGCGTACGCCATTGACCGTGTTTAATGAATGATATATTTTTATAATTTGGACATTTCCGCTCGCGGCAATACCACATATGTTTATTTTTATTTTTATTTACACAGTTTTTTTTTTTTAAATGGGAAAGGGGGGTGATTCAAACTTTTAATAGGGAAGGTGTTAAATGAACTTAATTCACTTTTTTTTCACTTTTTTTTTGCTGTGTTATAGCTCCCATAGGGGGCTATAACACTGCACACACTGATTGTTTACATTGATCAGTGGTTTCCCATAAGAAACCACCGATCAATGATTCTGCCGTTTGACTGCTCATGCCTGGATCTCAGGCACTGAGCAGTCATTCGGCGATTGGACAGCATGGAGGCAGGTAGGGACCCTCCGGCTGTCATGTAAGCTGTTCGGGATGCCGCAATTTCGCCTCAGCGATCCTGAACAGCTCCCTGAGCTAACTGGCATGGTTTTACGTTCAATTTAGACACGGCATTCAATTTTGAACGCCGCGTCTAAAGGGTTAATGGCGCGGCACCGCGATCAGTGCTGCGTGCTATTAGCCCGACCCGCGTTATAGAATGGGAGTGGACTCATGACGTACCGGTACGTCATGGGTCCTTAAGAGGTTAATAAGCCACATATGAGAAAAAGATACACATCAGGTAACCATACTGGGGGAAATTTGTAATAGGGGCACAAGATTCACTTTAAAGGGGTACGCCGGTGAAAACCTTTTTTCTTTTAAATCAATTGGTAGCAGAAAGTTAAACATATTTGTAAATTACTTCTATTAAAAAATCTTAATCCTTCCAGTACTTATTAGCTGCTGAATGCTACAGAGGAAATTCCTTTCTTTTTGGAACACTGATAACATCGCGAACACAGTGCTCTCTGCTGACATCTCTGTCCATTTTAGCAACCATGCATAGCAGATGTATGCTAAGGGCAGCATTGGGGACTTGCTGGGGACTTGGGTTCAAATTCCACTAAGGACAACAATAAATAAAGCATTATTATTATTATAATAACATCAGCAGAGAGAACTGTGCTCAAGATGTCATCAGAGAGCATTCCAAAAAGAAAAGAATTTCCTCTGTAGTATTCCGTAGCTAATAAGTACAGGAAGGATTACGATTTTTTAATAGAAGTAATTTACAAATATGTTTAACTTTCTGCCACCAGTTGATTTAAAAGAAAAAAAGGTTTTCACCGGAGTACCCCTTTAATGCTATTGAAGATATTGAGCAGAGATATCTCTCCCCTCTTCCTCCCATCACTGTGCGGGGTGGACAGTCATTGCTGGGTGAGCAGTAGTGATGAGCTGCGGGGTCATATTCGAATTTGCCATATTTTGCAAATAAATGGACGAATATTCGTCCTTTCTTCGTGAAATTTCCATATTTGCTATGTTCGTTCTCTTTTTTTTCCATGCAAAAAATTGTATTAAAATTCGCACAGTGCGCATGCGCAATTATATCACCTAAAAGAAGGGAGGGATCAGTGTCCAGTCTGGAAGTTCCGATATTAGCATAAATATTCGCATAAATTCACACAAAATGTATTTAAAAAAAAAAAGGAATAATCGTCATTGCGAATATATATCACTATATTCTACATATTCGCAAAATCATGAACTGCCGATATTTGCGGTAAAAATTTGCATTTCGAATATTCATGCTCAACACTAGTGAGCAATAGAGCTTCTTGCAAGTAACACAAACTGTTTCAACCTTGTGAAAACCTGTAGTGTAAGGATTTTTTCTATTTTATCTGTTTTCCTCTTTAAATTCTCTCTCTCTTACACATTGCAGACATTTCAACAATCGCTCTGATATCTTACCTCTTCTGTTTATTCCAGTCACATCCCATTAGAAGTAACAGAGGGTTAATACTTATGACAACTTTTGAACCAAATATTTTGCAAGAATCCTGCATTATAGCTATGCACGAATTAACTAGACAACAGCCATTGCAATAAACATACCGTATTTTTCGCCATATAAGACGCACTTTTTCTTCCCCAAAACTGGGGGGGGGGGGGAGTTGGTGCGTTTTATACAGTGAATACACACCTATCGCGGCGGTCACTGCGGCCATCAACGGCCGGGACCAGCGACTAATACAGGACCATACCAATCGCGGTGATGCCCTGTATTAACCCTTCAGACGCGGTGATCAAAGCTGACCGCCGCGTCTGAAGCGAAAGTGACACTAACCCAGTACAATGGGAGAGACCTTACCTGCCTCCTCGGTGTCTGCTCCATGCCGGGATCCTCTGCATGGCTGGTGCTCTCCTTCATCGTCATCACGTCATCGCGCACGCCGCCCCATCATCCAATAAGAGCGGCGTGCGTAGCGATGTGATGGCGGCGACGGAAAGCGAGGATACCGGGCAGCAGAGACATTCCGGAGCGACGGGGACACCCCGGGGATGCAACGACAGCGATGGATGGCGACATCCAGTGCAGCGGTGACGAGCGGTGACGGGTCCAGGCAGCGGGGACACGTGAGTATTACCTCCTATACCAGTGGTCTTCAACCTGCGGACCTCCAGACCTGGCTGTCCGGGCATGCTGGGAGTTGTAGTTTTGCAACATCTGGAGGTCCCCTGGTTGAAGATCACTGTGACCTATACTTTACATTGTATTCTAGATTTTCCTCATTTAAAATTGGGTGCGTCTTATATGCCGGAGCGTCCTATAGGGCGAAAAATACGTTAATATGAAATTAAACGGTATAGATGTATATATTAAGTAAAACTTTGCTGAAGGCTTTGGGATTGTCTGGAGAAATGATAAGGAATGCGGAGGCCTTTCTCAGGCTGGGATCTCCTTATACAAAGGAATATGGTGTTTTCGCAGAGAATACCATTAACTATGTTATGTACTTATGAAACACAATTTGTCAATGGACATCACAGATTCTAGCGAACTGTATTATTTATTGCTTTTCCTTCACCCAAAGGAGCACATGTTTGCACTCGAAAACCTAACGGAGCCATGATAGACCAGAACTATGTCAGCCTAATACTTTACTGCAGTTAATAAAAAAAGGTAGTTGCTAAATGGAACGCTGAACGGTTTAAACCACTGTCTTAACTTGAGGGCATCTTTCTTGAAGCATATTTTCATTTCATTCAATAAATTATTCCATCCTGTTCACAAAACACAAATTACATGCGCTATTAGCATTTTCTAAGGCAACTTGAAGATCACAAGTGTTTTTTAATGTGGTGCATGGCACTTTAGGGGCTTTAATAGCTATTTGACAAGAGATTAAAGGCAGAAATATGGCATTTTATTAAAGTAAACATATCAGTATGCCTAGCATGATAAAATGAGCTAGTTTTCTTCACACACAAAAGTTTCTGTTGAGTGATACCTTAGAAATCCCTCCAGGGCACCCTATTATTCACTTTGCTCAGCAGAGAGAGCAGCAGAAAATGGCCTCCAATTTTCAAAGAGTATTGCCTAGCCATTCTTTACTGTCAAAATGAAGAAGAGCATAAAAGTTGAGTCAATAAAGTAATATGAAATGCTTAATATAAAAATTCAAAAATGAATGATTAACCATAAAGACCTTACAGGAGCTACTGCAGCAGGGAAAAAAAATTAACATTCCCCCTGAAACCTATTAAGACTACCGATATACAATATCATTTCATGAAATATATTACTTTGCCTCATGCATTTTATATGGAGTTTTCCTAAACCAATACATCATTAGATATATTTACTTTTACTAATATGAAGGTTGTTGTGAAGTTTCTGGTTTGGGCGATCAATATCATTGCCTTGCTGGATAGAAGTGGATAAGGAAAGAGTTAAATGTTGGTGGCTACACATTTACCCTAATATCTCCAGGCAAAAAATAAAAAATAAAATAACAAAAAAACTAAAAAACAAAAACAAAAAAAACTGTCAAACTCAGCTCAGTTCATTAGTAGGGGCTCCCGATGCTGTCCGGCTGCTCCGGTGTCTTCTTCGGGATCCTCCGGCTTTTTCCGCATCTTCTCCGGTGTCGGGGCCTCCCTTACTGGTGACGTTATTATGTTGCGACGCCGGGACAGCGTGCACACGACGTAATAACGATGCCGGAAAGCGAGGCCTGGACCCCGGAGAAGATGCAGAAGACGCCGGAGGATCGCGAAGTGGACCCGGAGCAGCGGGGATAGGTAAGTGAACCTGCCAGGGATGCTTAAACTGGTATCCGGCAGCAGCTTAAGCATTTTGCGCTGTCGGATAGCAGTTAATGCGATGGCCCCGACATATAAAAGCATCGTATGTCGATGCTGACATCGACATGCGATGGCCTCTGAGAGGCCATCGTATGTCGATTTGATCATATGTCGGGGCCATCGCATGTTGGGGGGTTACTGTATATGTTATAAGAGAGCTATTTTTCGATGCCAGTCAACTACAGGGTTCTACCTACAGATCAAACACGCTTATAAAAGACATTGGAGTTATCTAGTAACATTTGACTGTTATGGTCACTTGGTTAATCTCTGCTATAGTCAATATATTTGTATCAAAAAGGGGAACAAGGTTAGTAATGATATAATGAATATAAGTTGGGCAAACATTCTATTTTTTTTTTTAATAAGTACTTGTACATGTTTGCATAATACATAAAGTATGCTTTGACCTTTTATTGTTTTTAATAGAAAATGTACTGTGCATTTAGACCTCTACATTGTGGCTATATTTCTTCTCATCAATTAACATAATAAAAGTGATACAAATGTAATAAAAATAAAAAGCTAAAACTTCAATTTGACATGAGTACACTGGCACTCCATGTGAGCTCAGGCACATCCTATTTCAAGTGATCATTTTTGAAATGTCTATAGTTAATGGAGTCTATCAAGCGAGTTCCAATCAATTGAATGGACAGGTCAATAAGGACCCACAATTAATAGTGAAGTTACTCACTGCATTAACTTAGCAGGTTATCCAGTCTAGTGATGGAGTAATGATGGCTTCTGTCGTTGACAGCTTATCCATAAGGGACCTGTTACTGGTGTTATTGGCTACAGCTATGATCAGACTTATCTTAGGTTCTGTAGCCTGTTACAAGTCATCATGTTACAGGACACTATTGGTTAGTGTCTTAGACAGCAAAAATACAACTCCCATCCTTCCTTGATCCCCAAGTGATCACCACCCAAGCGAACAGAAACTTAATCCTTGAAGCTGACTAGTAACTAATCAAACCTTTGATTCTTCTATAAAAGAAAATTTTTAAATATAAAATAGTCATAGAAGTAGTGTAGCTGGGTCTATGGACCATAGTATAGTTTGCAACTCTTTTCAGTGACATCTCCATTACTAACCAGATTTGCAAAACTATACGGGCCACAAATTCAGCTACACTACTTCTACTACTATTCTACTGGTCTTATTCCCTGTTTATTTATGTAAACATTATTTAAACTTTCAAATTTCAAACCAAATTCCTTTCAAACTTTATGTAAATATTATGCAAATGTTATACTAGAAATTATTATTTTTTGGCCTGTAATACATTTTTATTTCATAAATTTAGGTTGTTCCACATACACAACGAATGTTAAGGTATTGCGTAAATACTACATTTATTATTTAATAATATGTAGGAATCTAAAGTTACTTCAGAACAAGAATGGTGCCTAAAAAATGTACTTAACACATTTTTCAAAAAATTGGAAAAATTGCTATAAAACATATATGAGGAGATTTATCAAAACATGTACAGAGGAAAAGTTGACCAGTTGTCCATAGCAACCAATCATATTGTTCTTTTTTGGGGGTGCCGATTGATTGCCAGACAGTCATTGTGGTACTTAAGGGATTTATTATGGAAAACGGCAAGATGACCATTCTGTGTTATTAACTGTAAGTGCACGCCTGCTGATAGCAGCTTTCACTTACAGTCTATGAAGCAAGCACAGCTCCTGTGCTCACTTCATAGTCAAAATGAAAATGTTAAGGTGTGCAGGATGTAAATGTATGTCCTGGTGAGTTAAAGGGGTATTACCGTGGAAAACTTTTTTTTTTTTTTTTTTTAATCAACTGGTGCCAGAAAGTTAAACAGATTTGTTTATTACTTCTATTTAAAAATCTTAATCCTTCCAGTACTTTTTAGGGGCTATATACTACAGAGGAAATGCTTATCTTTTAAGATTTCTCTGATGTCATGACCACAGTGCTCTCTGCTGACCTCTGCTGTCTATTTTAGGTACTGTCAGGAGCAGCATATGTTTGCTATGAGGATTTTTTCCTGTTCTGGACAGTTCTTAAAATGGACAGCAGTGGTCAGTAGAGAGCACTGTGGTCATGACATCAGAGAAATCTAAAAAGATAAGCATTTCCTCTGTAGTATATAGCCCCTAAAAAGTACTCGAAGGATTAAGATTTTTAAATAGAAGTAATTTACAAATCTGTTTAACTTTCTGGCACCAGTTGATTTAAAAAATAAATAAATAAATACGTTTTCCACGGTAGTACCCCTTTAAGTTCCAAGGATTCCAGGATGTACATCTGTGTCCATTGTCCTTAAGGGGTTAAACTATTAGTAACTTGTGTTAATTGCTTCTTGAAAGGTGTTGTCCACAGTGATCAAATAAAGTTTGTTAACACCCTCTATAAAAAAAATTTTACCACGGCAAACTCATTTTTAGCTTGTAAATTTTTTTTTTAAATCAACTGGTCCCAAAAAGTTAAACAGATTTGTAAATTACCTCTATTAAAAATTCTTAGTCCTTCCAGTACTTATTAGCGGCTGTATACTACAGAGGAAATTATTTTCTTTTTGGATTTCCTTTCTGTCAGTGCTCTCTGCTGACACCTCTGTACATTTAAGGAACTATCCAGAGCAGCATATGTTTGCTATGGGGATTTTCTCCTGCTCTGGACAGTTCCTGACATGGACAGAGGTGTCAGCAGAGAGCACTGTGGTTGTGACATAAAAAAAAAAAAAAAATAAAAAAAAAAGAATTTCCTCTGTAGTATAGAGCCGCTAATATGTACTGGAAGGATTAAGATTTTTTAATAGAAGCAATTTATAAATCTGTTTAACTTTCTGGCATCAGTTGATTACAGAAAAAAGTGTTCCACAGGAGTACCCCTTTAAGCGAAAGAAAACAGGATGTGTTCAGAAACACTCAAAGCACTTCACATAAGCAAACAACCAGCTGTTATACTCCCTTAAAGGGGTTATCCGGCTAAAGAACAGCACCCACATTCTATGCGGTACTGCGTCTCCAGTCTCAGAAAGCTCTTTGTTTCCGGGACTGGAGACGTGACATACCTCCATGCCCCCTCCATTCATGTCAATGGGAGGGGACGTGGCGGCCGTTATACCTCCTACCATAGACATGAATGTGGGTGTGTGGCATGACATCACAAGGGGGCGTGGTATTACGTCAAGTCTCTAGTCCCGGAAAAAAAGAGCTTTCCAAGACTGGAGACACAGCCCTGCATAGAATGCGGATGCTGCACGGAGATGGCAGGGGTCCCAGTGGCAGGCCCCCCACGATCAGACATCTTATCCCCTATCCTTTGGATGGGGATAAGATGTCTTTGGCCGGATAACCCCTTTAAGGACACAGCCCATTTTTTCCTCCTTTCTACTATCTCTTTTTTTTCCATCCATAGAGCCTTATTTGTTTTTTGAGTAACCAATCATTCTTTGTAATTACACCTTTCATTTTACCATAAAATGTATGGCATATTATTTATGGTGGGAAATTGAAAAGAAAACCGCAAATAAGCTATTTATTTATTTATTTTTTAAGTTTTTATGCAGTGCACATTACGGAAAAAAGACTTGTTCTCTTTATTCTGTATGTCAAAATTCCCCACAGGGGACAATTTATTGTAATCTTTTACTATGCATAGGCATAGCACTTATCAGTGTTATTAGTGATCTACTTCTCTGGTCTGCTAGAAGGCGGACCAGAGGATAAGATTGCAGCAGATGGCTGGGAGCAGGTAAGTAAGGATCCGTCAGCCATCCTGATTTATCAAGCACCTGCGATTGCACCACACATGCTGATGATTCCTCCCCAAGCTTTGCAGATACTTCATATGCCGTGATCAATATTGATCATGGCACCTGAAGGGTTAATGGTGGGCATCATCATGATCGATTAAGTCTGCCTTTATCGGTAAGTCCCCGGTTGTTGATAGCAGCCGGATCTCACTTACTATGTAGCCAGCGCTCCTCCTCCACTCACTTCATAGCCATGCTGTAAATGTACGGCACTGTACTTGAAGTTACTCGCTCTGCATGTCCTTAAGGGGATATTCAATCAGCGGTGTTTTTAACCCCTTAGGGACGAGCAACATAAATGTACGGCACTGCTAAGAAGTACTTAGCGCACAGCGCCGTACATTTACAGCGTCCAGAGATGCGGTGATAGGAACGGGATGACTGCTGATATCTATCAGCCGCCATCCCGGCATATCGCCCACCATGTCTGCGATCGTGGCAAATCGCTGGTCAATTCAGATTTGCCGCTATTCCGGGTCAATCGGGTCTCAGGTGACCCGGTGACCCGGAAAAAAGGGTCAATGGGGCTGTCCGAGACAGCCCCATTCACCCTTACCCAGCAGGTGCCGCCTCACAATCACATAATTGATCGGTCGGAAGGACCGACCAATCACGGACCTGCTGGGGGCGGCGATCGGAGCGGAGATCGGTTCCAGCGGGGGTCTCCTACCTTGCCCTTGTCCGGCGGGGGTCCCCTTGTGTGCGGTGGCGGCGACAGGAGCAGCAGGATTGGTCCCGGCGGCAAGATCCACGGCCTTGGTCACAGTGGCAGGGGCATGGTTACAGCAGGAGGTGAGGCCAAAGGGCATGCTGGGAGTATTAGTTTTGCAACAGCTGAAGTTCCAACTACAACTCCCAGCATGCCCTTTGGTAGTCTGTGCATGCTGGGGGTTGTAGTTATGCAACAGCTGGAGGCACATTTTTTCTATGGAAAAGTGTGCATTCAGCTGTTGCATAACTACAAATCCCAGCATGCACAGACTACCAAAGGGCATGCTGGGAGTTGTAGCAGTGTGCCTCCAGCTGTTGCAAAACAATTCTCAGCATGCCCTTCGACTGTCAATGCATGCTGATTGTTGCAGTTTTGCAACAGCTGGAGACTCATTGGTTGTGAAACTGAGTTTGTTACCTAAATCAGTGTTTTGCAACCAGTGTGCCTCCAGCTGTTGCAAAAATACAACTCCCAGCATGCACTGAGAGACTGTACATGCTGGGAGTTGCAGTTTTGCAACAGCTGGAGGCACACGGGTTGCGAGACACTGAGTTAAGTAGTAAACGCTCAGTGTTTCGCAACCAATATGCCTCCAGCTGTTGCATAACTACAACTCCCAGCATGTATGGTCTGTCAGTGCATGCTGGGAGTTGTAGTTTTGCAAAAGCTGGAGGTTTGCCCCCCCCATGTGAATGTATAGAGTACATTCACACGGGCGGGTTTACAACAAGTTTTCTGCTGCAAGTTTGAGATGCGGCAAATTTTCCACCGCAGCTCAAACTCCCAGCTCAAACTCAGTATTGCTGGACAGCCACTGACTGTGCAGGGATTTTTGCAACAGCTGGAGACACCCTGTTTGGGAAACACTGCCTTGGTGTATTTTTGTGGCGGATTCAAATCCCCAATTCACTGTAGGCCTCAAATGCGCATAGAGCTCTCTCGCTTTGGAGTCCTGTCGTGTTGCAAGGAAACAGTTTAGGGCCACATATGGGGTATCTCCGTACGGAGAAATTAAGTTACACATTTTTGTTTTTTTTCTTCTCCTTTTATTTTTCATTTGCTCAGCCCACTGTTCCAAAGATATGTCAAACACCAGTAGGGTGTAAATGTTCACTGTACCCCTAATTACATTATGTGAGAGGTGTAGTTTCCAAAATGGGGTCATATGTGGGGGGGTCCACTGTTCTGGCACCACGGGGGGGCTTTGTAAACGCACATGGCCTCTGACTTCTATTCCAACCTAATTCTCTCACCAAATGCTCAATGGTGCTCCTTCTCTTCTGAGCATTGTAGTTCGCCCACAGAGCAATTTACATCCACATATGGGGTATTTACATACTCAGAAGAAATGGGGTTACACATTTTGGGAGGCTTTTTCTCCAATTACCCCTTGTGAAAATGAAAAATTTGGGGTAACATCAGCATTTTAGTGAAAAAAAATCAAATTTTTCATTTTCCTGTCCAAATTTAGCGAAAATTTGTCAAACACCTGTGGGGTGTTAAGGCTCATTGTACCCCTTGTTACATTCCTTGAGGGGTGTAGTTTCCAAAATAGTATGCCATGTGGTTTTTTTTTGCTATTCTGGCAGCATAGGGGCTTCCTAAATGCGACATGCCCCCCAAAAACCATTTCAGCTAAATTTGCTTTCCAAAAGCCAAATGTGACTTCTTCTCTTCTGAGCATTGTAGTGCACAAGCAGTGCACTTGACGTCCACACTTCGGGTATTTCCATACTCAGAAGAGATGGGGTTACAAATTTTGGTTTGCATTTTCTCCTATAACCCCTTGCAAAAATGTAAAATTGGGGGGAAAACCAGCCTTTTAGTGAAGAAAAAATTAATTTACACATCCGACTTTGACGAAAAGTCTTCAAACACCTGTAGGGTGTTAAGGCTCACTGGACCCCTTGTTACGTTCCTTGAGGGGTGTAGTTTCCAAAATAGTATGCCATGTTGTTTTTTTTTTGCTGTTCTGGCACCCAAGGGGCTTCCTAAATGTGACATGCCCCTCAAAAACCATTTCAGAAAAACTTACTCTCCAAAATCCCATTGTCACTCCTTCCCTTCTGAGCCTTGTAGTGCACCCACAGAGCCCTTGACATCCACCTATGAGGTATTTGCTTACTCGAGAGAAATTGGGTTACAAATATTGTGAGGCTTATTCTCCTTTTACCCCTTGTTAAATTTCAAAAAGTGGATCTACAAGAACATGTGAGTGTTAAAAATGAAGATTTTGAATTTTCTCCTTCATTTTGCTGCTATTCCTATGAAACACCTAAAGGGTTAACACACTTTCTGAATGTCATTTTGAATACTTTGGGGGTGCAGTTTTTATAATGGGGTCATTTATGTGGTATTTCTAATATGAAGACCCTTCAAATCCACTTCAAAACTGGTCCCTGAAAAATTAGAAAATTGCTGCTGAACTTTGAAGTCCTCTGATGTCTTCCAAAAGTAAAAACATGTCAATTTTATGATGCAAACATAAAGTAGACATATTGTATGTGTGAATCAATATATAATTTATTTGGAATATCCATTTTCCTTACAAGCAGAGAGTTTCAAATTAGAAAAATGCAAAATTTTCTAAATTTTCATGACATTTTGGGATTTTTCACCAAGAAAGGATGCAAGTAATGATGAACATTTACCACTGTGTTAAAGTAGAATATGTCACGAAAAAATAATCTCGGAATCAGAATAATCGGAAAAAGCATCCCAGAGTTATTAATGCATAAAGTGATAGTGGTCAAAATTGCAAAAAAGGTATGTGTTACGCCGAGCGCTCCGGGTCCCTGCTCCACCCCGAAGCGCTTGCAGCGTTTCTCTCCCTGCAGCGCCCCGGTCAGACCCGCTGACCGGGAGCGCTGCACTGACATGGCCGGCGGGGATGCGATTCGCATAGCGGGACGCGCCCGTCCGCGAATCGCATCCCAGGTCACTTACCTGTCCCGGTCCCCGGCTGTCATGCTCTGGCGCGCGCGGCTCCGTTCACTAGGGCGCGCGTGCGCCAGCGCTCTGAGATTTAAAGGGCCAGTGCACCAATGATGGTGCCTGGCCCAATCACCCTGATTAGCTTGCACCTGTTCCTTGCCCTACTTATACCTCACTTCCCCTGCACTCCCTTGCCGGATCTTGTTGCCTTGTGCCTTGAGAAAGCTTTACTGTGTTACCCATACTGTGTTCCAGACCTCCTGCTATTCCACCATTGACTACGAACCTTGCCGCCTGTCCCGACCTTCTGCTACGTCTGACCTTGCTATTGCCTACTCCCTTGTACCGCGCTTATCTCAGCAGTCAGAGAGGTTGAGCCGTTGCCAGTGGATACGACCTGGTTGCTACCGCCGCTGCAAGACCATCCCGCTTTGCGGCGGGCTCTGGTGAATACCAGTAGCAACTTAGAACCGGTCCACTGACACAGTCCACGCCAATCCCTCTCTGGCACAGAGGATCCACCTCCAGCCTGCCGAATCGTGACAGTATGCGTCCTTAAGGTGAAAAAGGGCTCAGTCCTTAAGGGGTTAAAGTCATTTAAAAAAAGGAATAAATAAATAAAACATTTCTATATAAAAGTCACTTATCAACTTGTGTTCACACAACTCTCTAAGAATGGATGGATTCATGAGGAGTTCAATGTTCAGCTGGCATGCTGTGTGCTGTAGTTCCACAGCTCACCAGCATAAGTACTTAGATTGTCTGACTCTTTATTGTGTCTCTTTATGCTGTTTTACTGGGAACCAAGCTTAGCATTGCGCAATTCTGTCTTTTCTGTTTAAAACATGTTCACGCAATGCATTCTGCCTGTTCTTTGGGCTGTAAAACACCCATAAAACTGAATTTTTACCACACAAGAAACGGATGTTTATTTTTTTAACTTTTACGTTTTATTGGACTCAAGTAAGTCTGTAGTAAAACAGTTGTTTGTGCACATACATTAATATTACAGCTGTAGCATGATGGCCAAAAAATTTATTGCCATGCTCTTTTTCCACCAACTGTGGCAGAAAAAACTTGTTTTTTAATTGGTATTTCTAGCTATTAAAAAATAAAATTATATATATATATATATATATATATATATATATATATATATGCAAAACTGCTGATTTGTAATGGCTTAATATAATAATAAATCTTTATTTATATTCCGCAGCCCTATACACAATTCACTCAAATTGGCCCCTGTCCCCGTTGGGGCTCCTAATATAAATTCATCAGTATGTTTTTTGGAGTGTGATAGGAAACTCGCACAAACACTGGGAGAGTTGTTGCAGATGTTGTTCTTAGTAGAATTTGAGCCTAGGACTATGTTGTCACTGCCACAGTCACAGCCTAAATTTAGATTGTTGTATTGTGGTACCATACTTAAAAATAAAACATCCTCTGAAAATAAGCCATAGTGTGTCTTCTTGAGGGAAAAAAAAAACATAAGACAGTGTCTTATTTTTGGGGAAACACTGTAGCAGCCTGTTTCCCACTGTGAGTTTGAACTGGAAAAAGCCACTGCAGAATATATTCCACTGTGACTTCCACAGTGGATATACTGCTTCAAAAAATCTGTTACGGAGAGCCTGCCCCAGTTCAAACTCATGGGTCTTTGGGTCTTTGAAATAGGCAGGGTCCTTTTATGTATTAGGCATAAACTCCATAATAGTTGCCCTTTTAATGGTTTTTGCTACTTTTTGTTTCAGACCTTACAACCCTCTTAGGGTGCATTCATATCACGATTTTGCTTTACGGTTGCAGTATATGTTTTCTGTTTGAAAACCATGTACAGCTGTAAAGCAAACCGTATATATAGACCTACCCATTTTTTAAACTTTGCTCCATAGCCCCACGGAACTTCTGCAGTGCTGCAGTACTACTACTCCCATCATGAAACAGACTCTTTTCCATGATGGGAGTAGTAGTCACCATTGGTTGCAGTAGTCTTCTGGCAGTTGTGGTGACTGCAGTAGCGCTGAGTAGTACAGGAGCTGAGGGACTGATCGCATTGGGTCTTACTTCTGAGACCCGCTGTGATTATAACCTATAAACCAGGGGAGCAGGCGGCATGCCATGCCACTCCACTCCCCTGTGAGGTATATAAAAAATCTCTACTCTTCAAATTCATATTCCCCGCCTGGAGCTCTGAATGGCCAGCATGGAGTGGCCATTCATGGCTCTCAGGGGGTATTTAAATTTTAATATTGGTGTTCATTCATTAACTGGGAGCCAGCCGGCCAGGAAAAGTAGAGCAATGTCATCTGTTTCCCCAGCAGGAGCCGTGCCTCCTCCTACTTCTCCCATCATGGCACAGACTCTATTCAACCATCCCAGGTTCTCACTGCCTGCCAGAGGCTACTTGGTTTAAGCAGGTGATCAGGCTATTTTGGACTACATGAGTATTATGCAGGGGGCAGAGGACTCTGACAATATGACGGTGAGCGACCTGTCAGTGGATTCGTGTCTACAGTTACATTGTGTGGTGGAATTGTCTGTCCAATACACTGTGTTTCCTTATCTCCGTCTTTGCCTCCCACCCTTACTTCTATGCAGAAGGATTGCACTAGCCATGGGGAGGAGTTGTGTGAGGAGGAAAGTCAAGCTTTGGAGTGTGTTGCTGAGGTGGTGGAGGTGCAATTAGAGGCTGAGCATAGCAGGACTGGTGATGGTAGACAAGCTGGGGAAACTGAAAGGCGTCATGGTGGCTATGCTGGGGGGAAGCAAGGAGCCCAAGAAGTTCATGCTGAGAGTAGTGTCATGGAGGATGATGAGGAGTTTGATGTTAAGGATGATGTCATGTTGGACAGAACGTGGGAAGCAGTTGAGGAGGAACTGACCTGTTCAGAGCAGGAGGTTGGTGGCAGTGTCAGCGAAGAAGAGCGTAGCTGAGGTTGGGGAATCAAACCTGTGAAACATAACAGACGTAGGGCTGCTGGTCTGATGAGCTCAGGTGATGGTGAGGATGCTGCATGCTCAGGCTTCTGTAAAAAAAAACATCCAGAGGAGAGGCACATGGTCAGATGGTACAGTGTCTGTCCGGTATTTGCCTGTGTGGAAGTTCTTTTCTACCTTATCTGATACAGAGAATGTGGTACTATGTCGTCTGTGCAAACAAAAAGTAAGCCGAGGGTCCGAGTGTAGCAACTACATCTCTACGTAGACATATTGAGCATCACCACAAGGCCAACAGTCGAGACGCCCACAACGTGATGAAAACGCTGATGATAATGATCCTACAGATCTCGCCCAAGAATCTAACAGCCAGGCCTTGTCCACAGGTAGCCCATTTTCAGTATGTGCCTCATCTGTGCCGTGTCCTCCTCCTCCCTGATCCCATCAGTTATCCATTGGGGAATCCATGTTCTCCAGAGAACAGTATTCTCCCAGTCACTGTTGTAGTGCGCCTCAATTCCCACCTGGCCAAGTTGTTGGTGGCGCAGGCGCTCCCGTACCATCTTGTTGACTCCACGGTCTTCAGGCAACTAATGGGTTGTTCCCAGCCTAGGTGGAGCATACCCAGTCACAATTATTTGGCCAAAAAAGCCGACCCCGCTTTGCACAATCATGTGGCAGAGAAGATGGGCCACTCCATAAACTTGTCTGTGTGCAGAAGTGTGCATGCCACGGTCGATACGTGGAGTAGTAGTTATGCCAGGGCCACTACATCCTGTAGAATGAGGCTCCACCGCAACTAAGCAAGGAAAGTAGCTGTAGCTTATCCTGCCATGCTGTGTTACATCTGCTGAGCATGGGCGAGAAAAGCCATACAGCAGAGGAGCTGCTGCCCTGTCTGTAACAGGAAGTTTCACATTGGCTCTCTGGTCGTGATTGGACATTAGCAAACGTGATCACTGATAACAGTACAGTACAGTATTTAGGTGGCTTAACACACTATACCCGTTTAGCACACTCTTAATCTTGTTGCGAAATGTTTCTTGAACACTTGTAATGGTCTCACGCATGTGCTGGATATGTGCAGAAAATTGTGCATTCGGTTCAGTCGTTCGTATGCTTTTATGATTACATATGCTGGACTGCCTGTACCAGAAGAGCAAAGCGGTGATAGACTTCTTAATGCTGCAGAATGATGATTTTTCCATTCAGCTGAGGGATTGGCAGCTAATCAGGGACACCCATTGCATGCTCTGGCCTTTTCAGGGAGGCTACCAGGTTTGTCAGCAAGGAGAACAGCGGACGCTAATGATCATGATGAAGAAGGAGGAATGGAGGAGAGTTCCCATCTGGTTGGAAGCAGTACATATGTTCTCTTTGAGGAGTAGGACTTGGATGAGGAGGTAGAGAAAGTGGGACCTGAGGAGGAAGATGATTTGGTAATGGACTCTCAGAAAGGGATGGGCGACACTGAAGATGAGGAGGACCATGACCAACCTTGGCAGTATGGAATGAAGGCAGAACAAGCCGGGCCCTCAGAACAGCTGGCAAGGATGGCTAGCTGCATGCTTTCTTGCATGCGCAGTGACAGGCATATTTCCAGGTTAATGGAAAGAAGTGACTACTGGATAGCGACGCTTTTAGATCCTCGGTATAAAGTCAAAATGGGGGAATTTTTCATGCCTTCTGAGAACAAGGCTAAATTGGAGTTCTATAAAAAGAAGCTACGCAGCTAGTTTGACACTGCTTTCCAGCACCAAACACCTGCCGAATGGGGGTCCAATCTCCGCTGAGTCAACCCTCCACTCCCTCTGCCAGCACCACCCCTGAAAGAGGAAGGAGTAGCAGCAGGAGTAGCTGAGGCCTACCTCAGCGGTGCCCTTTCTCTGACAGACACCATGAGCCCAGACCCCATGGACTTCTGGGTCACCCGATTCGACTATTGGCCAGAACTTGCCCAGTTTGCCCTGGGTGTTCTTTTTTCCACCCTCTAATGTCGCTTCAGAGAGAGTGTTTAGCGCAGTAGGTGGCGTGGTCACCCCAACATGAACAAGATTGTCAGCCAGCAATGTGGAAATACTGACATTCACCAAATTGAATCAAGCATGGATCAAAGAGGACTTTAAACCTCCTGTACCATATGCCATTGATTAGATACTACTACCACCACCCCTGCTGTCTGCAGGCTGATGACAGTCACACCAGTCTGCCACCTCCTGCTGTCTGCTAGATGATGCCCATAACACCAGTCCGCCACCTCCCATTTCCACTGGCTAATGCCAGTAACACCAGTCATCCACCTCCTGATTTCCTCTGGCAGTCCCCCGAATTTGTAGTTACTCCCAAAAAGGGATAATTTTTTGAACGGATGTAGAAATCCATGCCATCTTCTTCACTTGGCAGACTCAAAAGCTTTTACTACTCACAAATAGGGATAATTTTTGAACAGCTGAAGAAATCTGCCATATTCTAAGCTTGGCAGACTGAAAAGCTCTTGCTACTCCCAAAAAGGGATAATTTTTTAAATGCTTGGAAAAAGCCACTGCGGCTTGAGATACCTCATTGCATTTTAAGACTGGCAGATATCTCCCGACAACCAGGGACACTTGAAGTCTCTTTATTATAGTCTAAATAAGCCTCAAAAATTTGCCAGTGCATTCAAAAAACTGTTAGTTACCATGGGTCACTACATGTCGTCATAACACTTAAAATCTACCTGAATGCAAACTTAGCAGTGTTAGAGAGGGCTTCACTGCTGTGAGCCAGTGTTAGAAACATGTTTGGGACTCATTTTAGTGCTGGTTCCTGTCAAACCGAGCTGAATCAAACTGACGATTTTGAAAAAGTTTGGAGAAACTGAACTTTAGGCGGCACTGTACTTCTTCCTGGGTTAGACAGGGGACATGTACTGGGGCGTTTATCTTATGACCCTGTATTATACCTGGTATTTTATTTTCCTCTGTGAATACAGTGGAGAAGAATGTGTTTAATATATTCACGTTTTTCTCATTGCCCTGCATCATTCCATCCCTTTAAAGGGGCAACACTTTCATTTTTATCCTTTTTACTATTTAGGCTAGGTTCACACTGCGGAATCTCGGGGCAGAAAATGTCTTCAAGTGCAGCCAGTACCAGGACCGCGCGGACACTGCAGTCTCCAATACTGCAATGTGTTCTGCGAGTATTTCCGCCTGAAGAATGAGCAACGACATTCTTCAGGTGGAAATTTTCAAGCGGATTTTCCGTTCACAAATTCCGCTGCACAAATTCCGAAGTGTGAATTTGTGAACGGAAACCCATTCACTATACTATATCTTTTAGTAAGCAGAATTTCTGCCTGCAATTTCAAAGCGGAATTCTAGGTGGAAATTCCGTAGTGTGAACCTAGCCTTATAGTTCTAGAATATTTTGGGGTTAGTTTAATTCTCTTTGGCAATGAATCTTTGCTTTTATTTGTTTCTTACATATTAAAAAAATTTCTACAGCATTTTCATGCTCCTTCCCTGCCTACCTGTTTTAGTAGCCTAAATCCTTTTTTTCAATTATTGCCCCCTTTAAAGTGTACCTGTAATATCACAGACAGGTATGATAATGCTTATATATGTTACTAAGACAAAAATAATGCCTATATATGTTATTCACTAGGTCATGCAGATGCTTTGCTTGTCTTTTTTAAGCCCCTTAAGAACATAGAGTTTTTCCATTTTTGCCCTTTCGTTTTTTCCTCCTTACATTTTAAAAATCATAACCCTTTCAATTTTGCAACTAAAAATCCATATGGTGGCTTATTTTTTGCGCCGCCAATTCTACTTTGTAATGACATCAGTCATTTTACCCAAAAATCTATGGCGAAACGGGAAAAAAAATAATTGTGCAACAAAATGGAAGAAAAAACACAGTTTTGTAAATTTTGGGGGCTTCCGTTTCTACGCAGTACATTTTTCGGTAAAAATGACACCATATCTTTATTCTGTAGGTCCTTAAAATTATGCCCTACTTATATAGGTTTGATTTGGTATTACTTCTGAAAAAAATCATAATTACATACAGAAAAATTTATATGTTTAAAATTGTCCTCTTCTAACCCCTATAACATTTTTTGCATCGTGATCTGATGTTTTGTTCGGTACATTTCTCGTTTTGATCAGACTTTTTGATAGCTTTTTATTCATTTTTTATGGTATAAAAAGTGACCAAAATAGGCCATTTTGGATTGCGGTTTAATTAACAATATCTTTTTATAGTTAAAACATTCTGCACGCGGCGATACCATATATATTTTTATTTTTATTTATGGGAAAAGGGGGTGATTCAAACTTTTATTAGGGAAGGGATTAAATCATCTTCATTAACTTTTTTTTCACTTTTATTTACATTACTTACATTGATTCTATACACTGATCAAGGCCATTGCATTGTAATGCAGTGATCAGTGTTATCGGCGGTTGATTGCTCAAGCCTGGATTTCAGGAGGCAGGTAGGGCACCCTCCTGATGCGTCCTAGCTGATCGGGACATCGCAATTTTACCACGATGGTCCCGATCAGCTCGACTAAGCTGACGGAAAGCTTTCACTTTCACTTTAGAAGTGGTGATCAACTTTGATCACCGCGACTAAAGAGTTAATGCTGGGAATCTGCCTGAACGATGATGTCCGGCATTAGCCATGGGTCCTATCTGCTGATAGCAGCAGGGACCATGCGGATATGATGCAAGCCCAGCTCCTGAGCTCGCTTCATAACCCTCCTGTGCCGCAGTGCCGTCTAGAAATGGCGTTTTGCGGCAAGGGGTTAATGTGTGTAGCTTCTATATTTGGTTAATAAATCCCTATGTTTGTTTCTGCTCACTCATTCTGACATCCACTGCTTAAAAAGGGGTGTGTGTGAGGTAAGCACTGTGCCCGCTCTCACTCATCATACATTCACTTCCTCCCTGAGTCTGCTGTGCTGTGTATTTTCCCCCAATAACTGCAGGATTCTCTGTAACCCTTCTTCTCTGTTTCAGACATGGCTCTTATAGGTCATACCTTTGAAACTAGTGTCTGAGTTTTCATTTTGCTAAAAAGAATGTGGTTTAATGGTACTTCCAAGTGTCACAGAGGTGTGGCCTAGGGTCTGCTACGCCTTCGGCCTGCAATGCCTCTTTGTATTGTATACCCACCCTCCTGCAGCTTGACAGACAGACATAACCTGAGCCCATCTAAAAACCTGCATCACATTACATGTGTTATTGAAGCCACTGCCTCACATGTAGCACTCACTGCAAGAGACCTGTTCAGATGTATCTCAACAGTATCATTCCGGCTGCGCATGCTAGGTGAGTGTTACTAGTCAGGCTGCAGCTTCAATAGCTCCATTTTGACATGTTAGTTACATGTATCAGGCTGGATGAAATATATGCTTGTAACTATGCCTATATCAGGGACGTCATTAGTAATAATGGACAATCGAAGTTGAATTATCTCTGATAGCCTCTAAACCATCCATCAAACAGCATAGTGCCAGGGTGTTAGTAATGAGCGCTGTACGGTCTGTGTCTCAGTTGCTCACATTGATTCTCAAGTCACTTTTCCTGCACTAACCCCAGGAGAATTGTACTTAGTGTATTTCACTGCACATTTTAACACAACCGGAAGCAAACCTTGTGAAAGCTGTTGGTGCCTATCAAGGTCACAAGTTAACACGGTCATCTCCTAAGGGAGCTGGTCTTTGTATTCAGTCTATCAGACAGCACCGAGTGCATCTTTTCTGGGAATTCCGCAATAAAATGACTGTTATTTATCATTACAAACCTCTTTATCATTTAGTCAATAAAGGCCACTCTCTCACTTTTTTCCATTGTGAGCACACAGAAATCTGTATTAGTCTCTCCTAGCCTGAAGGCAGGAGATGTCAAAAGCTAAATCATGATCTGCACTGGCTCTCTGGCTAAATTGTGTATGAAGACCTGAGGGTAAAAAGGTGCATTTGCTCATTATTTGAAACAGAAGGATTTTTGACCTCACTTCTTCATACCGGGACATAACATAACACGAATATGCATCTGGAGTTTGAGACTTGAGTAATGCCAACTGGACGTGAACTGTCTTATTGTATTACAGACAAACGCAATTTTTAACTACATGAACCTTCATAATTGGTGGCCATTTCCAGCAAAATTTGGTCTCTTTTATCTTTCCCAGTCCTAACTATTTTTATTTAGACTAATCTAACACGTTATCATAATGATGATTATAGTAACTAGTAACATTTACATTGACACTTCTTTTACACAGAACACTACAGAATTAACTTGAACCCAGATGTATGTAACAACTAATGTATCATTTCAGGTACATTATGTGAGGCTGTATGTACAAACACAGGACTAGGGTTTGTGCTTAAGAAAAGATACAATGTGTTACCTTGTAATACACATCGGGGCGGGGGGGGGGGTGTATTTATCAATTTTGCCTGTTGAAAGTTTCTTTTTACCCTTTTTTTCACTTTGGTTTTCGTGGACATACCCCAAATTTATCATTTGGTGCAAGTTGTTAGTAATTTTGGCTCAAATGTTGAAATCAGCTGTTCACAGCGCCTTTTACACAGAACTTACCGCCACAGAGGACGCGTATTTTACCCTGTAGAGCAGCCATTTCGGAGTCCCTCCTGCAGTATACCATGTGAAATGGATTTTATTTTCAACTTGGGTAGTTTTTTTTTGTTACTTAACCCATTAACGACGCAGGACGTATATTTACGTCCTGCGTCGGCTCCCGCGATATGAAGCGGGGTCGCGCTGCGACCACGCATCACATCACGTCGGTCCCGGCGCTCATCAACGGCCGGGACCCGCGGCTAATGCCACACATCGCCAATCGCGGCGATGTGCGGTATTAACCCTTTAGAAGCGGCGGTCAAAGCTGACCGCCGCTTCTAAAGTGAAAGTGAAAGTATCCCGGCTAGTCAGTCAGGCTGTTCGGGACCGCCGCGGTGAAATCGCGGCATCCCGAACAGTTTGCAGGACACCGGGAGGGCCCTTACCTGCCTCCTCGGTGTCCGATCGGCGAATGACTGCTCCGTGCCTGAGATCCAGGCAGGAGCAGTCAAACGCCAATAACGCTGATCACAGGCGTGTTAATACATGCCTGTGATCAGGATGAGAGATCAGTGTGTGCAGTGTTATAGGTCCCTATGGGACCTATAACACTGCAAAAAAAAGTAAAAAAAAAGTGTTAATAAAGGTCATTTAACCCCTTCCCTAATAAAAGTCTGAATCACCCCTCTTTTCCCATAAAAAAATAAAACAGTGTAAATAAAAATTAACATATGTGGTATGTGCATGTGTATGCGTGTGTAAATGTCCGAACTATAAAAATATATTGTTAGTTAAACCGCACAGTCAATGGCGTACGCGCAAAAAAATTCAAAAGTCCAAAAAAGCGTATTTTGGTCACTTTTTATACAATTAAAAAATGAATAAAAAGTGATCAAAAAGTCTGATCAAAACAAAAATCGTACCGATAAAAACTTTAGATCAAGGCGCAAAAAATGAGTCCTCATAGCGCCCTGTACGTGGAAAAATAAAAAAAAGTTATAGGGGTCAGAAGATGACATTTTTAAACGTATACATTTTCCTGCATGTAGTTATGATTTTTTCCAGAAGTACGACAAAATCAAACCTATATAAGTAGGGTATCATTTTAACCGTATGGACCTACAGAATAATGATAAGGTGTCATTTTTACCGAAATATGCACTAGAAACGGAAGCCCCCAAAAGTTACAAAATGGCGTTTTTTCTTCGATTTTGTTGCACAATGATTTTTTTTTCCGTTTCGTCGTGAATTTTTGGGTAAAATGACTGATGTCACTGCAAAGTAGAATTGGCGACGCGAAAAATAAGCCATAATATGGATTTTTAGGTGGTAAATTGAAAGGGTTATGATTTTTAAAAGGTAAGGAGGAAAAAACGAAAGTGCAAAAACGGAAAAACCCTGAGTCCTTAAGGGGTTAAGTGCAGTGGTCTTCAACCTGCGGACCTCCAGATGTTGCAAAACTACAATTCCCAGCATGCCCGGACAGCCGTTGGCTGTCCGGGCATGCTGGGAGTTGTAGTTTTGCAACATCTGGAGGTCCGCAGGTTGGAGACCACTGCTTTACCTTTCCTGAACCTGTGTGGCCATGTCCAATGCTGGCTCAACGGAGGGTGAAGGTCGCTCAGAGACAACTATGTCGCAGGATAGTATTGAGCAGCCCTGGAGGCGTCGCTGCTTTCACCCAAAAAATGTTTTAATGTATTTTGACGCCTTTACATTTTCTGGCATTGCTAAGTGTGTTTTCCATGTGCAAAATTTCTTGGCGGCGATTTGCACCAAAAAAACAGGATTTGTGCCAAAATTGCGCCAAAGATCGATTGGCGCAAATGATGAATTACCTACTAAAGTTAAAATCACACACAGGACCATGTGATTTTGAGAAAGTTGTAAAAATGACAGTGGGGAAGATGCGCCAAACTTTGGCGCAAAAAGACACTGCGCCAAGTATTGCGCCAAAGTTACATTTAAAAAAAACACATAAATCCTTTAATAAATACCCCCCATTATGTTTATCTTCAGTAAAAATGTTTATAGTCCCCTCTGATCGGCTACATTTGCTTGCCAAATACTGGGCATTTTCATAGCTTGTTCTTTATCTAATGTTCCTGACTTATGGAGAAAATAAGAAATTTCCCACAATGATATTTGGCACACGTGCCTGTGATGAGCATGCCTCTTTATTCCCCAGGCTATGTCCCACGGGTGCATTTCTTTATTAGAAATATATGTGGTAGAATATGATTTTTGCCACGTATTTCACTTTTTGTTGCAACTTGTTGAACTTTTTGTTGAACTCAATTAAAGTGTACCTGTCATATCACAGAAAAATAAAGCTTACAAATTTTACTTACTAGGTCACGCAGATGCTTTACATGTCTTTTTAGATGCCTAGCTTCTGTATTTGGCTCAAAAATCCCTTTGTTCTGCTGCTCCCTCATTCTGACATTAACTGCTCAGGAAGGGGAGTGTCTTAGGCAAGTATTGAGCCCACCCACACTAGCTATGCATTCACTTCCTCCCTGAATATGCTATGCTGTGCTGGATCTCTTCATTCATCACTGCAGGCTGCTCTGTAACTCCCTCCTCTCTGTTTTTATGCTGCAGTCTGATAGACAGGACAGGGGTGAGCATAAAGGAGTGCTAGTCCCACCCTTACTTACTGGACTGTGTCCTAGCCTGTGCTTCAGCTGGAACAAAGATGATGCTGCAGCCAGACAGGATTATGTTCTGGGTGGTATAGGGACCCCTAATGTTTTTTTGTTTTGTTTTGTTTTTTTAAGACATGATTTCTATATTTTTTATGAAGTATTAGTATTTTTAATGTTTTAATGCTATAGCCTCATAGCCCTTGACAAAGCTGATTTTTTAACGAAATGTTGGGGAGGCTATTGGTGTGATGTTTTAATACAGTTAGGCGTTATAGTGACAATAATAGGGTTGCAGAATCAGGAGCAAATGTGCGCATTATACATACAGCGCACATACTGAGCTAGCACACCTGATCTGTGTACTAGCCTAGTAGTGGGATATATACGAAAAATATATCCCCCAACAAAAATTGCCACTAACACCACGGATAATTTTAAAATGTTTGTGTGGGAACTACATTTTAAAATTAGTGAATAATAAAATGCAATCGTTTTTATGGGGGGTTCTTAGTAAGGGTTTACCCAGAGAGGGGCAACCCCTTAAAGGCTGTTATTGATTAATTTGCCCTGGAACTTTTTTTGCATTTTTGAGTGACAATTATAATGCTGGTCTCTTATGGGGCAGCTGTGCTTTGGGGCCCCCTCAGGCGCCAGGGCCCAATATAACTGTTGCCTCTGCACCCTTTATAGCTATGTAGCTGGTCATACTCCCTTCCATCTGACTTCTACATCATGCTAATATACATTTGGAAGGGAAATCAAGAAGATTTGGAAATTATGGTAGGTCATTTTAGCAATATGTGTTTGTGTATTATTACTAAAACTTACTATTTCCGAATAAAATGTCTTACATGCATATACTATATAAAATGTTAGTAACACTGAATTGTTAATTCCTATACTTCTTTTAAAGGGCCTCTTTAGTTACCCAACCTCCACTTACTTGCTTAACCCCTTAAAGACCACAGGATTTTTCATTTTTGAACTTTCATATTTTTTACCTTACCGTCTAAAAATAACCTGGAAAAAAAATACTTATTAACTTTTTTTTTACACTCTTTTTTTTGTGACAGGGGACTATTACATACAATTGTTAGATTGCATACACTGATCAATGCTATGCCATAGCATATTATTGATCAGTGTTATCGGTGCTCTGCTGCTCCTGCCTGCATGGCAGGCTTGGAACAATTGAACACCGATCGGACAGGGAGGAGGCAGGTAAGCACCCTCTCGCTTTCCTCTCAGCTGTTTGGGACACCTTGATTTCACCGATGCCAAACCACCCACTGAGCTAACCGGCAAGTGTGTTCTCCCATTTTAGATGGCGGCATCTAAAGGGTTAATACCGGATATCAGCCCGATCGGTGATGTCCAGTATTAGGCGTGTGTCTAGGTTGCTGATAGCAACTGGGACCTACCAGGTATTAAGCTCCCTCAGCTCCTGCTTCACATAAAGGGAGTCGGCAATGGACGTAAATATATGTCCATTGTCGTTAAATGGGTTAAGGTAATCTAACTGGTCTCTTGTAGTTACTCCACTTTTTCATCACTTCTCTGTTCTTCTGCAAATGCAGATGTCCCTGCAGAATAATGAATGAGACCAGATTACAGCATCACTGCTTCCATGCAGCCAGAAGGGTGATCAGTATTGAAAACCGTTAAATCACTTACCCCTGTCCTGTTGATATCAGAGACAAAATTGTGCACTTTTTTTTTCTGAAAAACTTAAATGGGCATTGTCAAAAGCAAAATTGGCACATTAACCTTTCTAAAATCAGACTACACCATAAAAATGAGAGAAGGGGGTTACAGAAAAGCCTGCAGTAATTGGATGAAAAGTCCCTGCACAACACAGAAGACTCAGGGAGGTAGTGAATGTATGGTGAGTAAGGGTGGGATCATTCCTTGCCTTAGACCCGCCCCTTCCTGTTACGCCGAGCGTTCCGGGTCCCCGCTCCTCCCCGGAGCGCTCATAGAGTTCTCCTGTTCGCAGCGCCCCGGTCAGACCTGCTGACCGGGTGCGCTGCGATAATTTTCCCAGCCGGGATGCGATTCGCGATGTGGGACGCACCCGCTCGCGATGCGCATCCCGACCCGCTTACCAGACTCGTTCCCCGTCTGTGCTGTCCCAGCGCGCACGGCCCCGCTCCCTAGGGCACGCGCGCGCCGGGTCTTTGCGATTTAAAGGGCCGGTGCGCCACTGATTGGCGCATAGGTTTTAATCAGTACCTTCACCTGTGCACTTCCCTATTTATACCTCACTTCCCTTGCACTTCCTTGCCGGATTTTGTTGCCATTGAGCCAGTGAAAGCGTTTCCTTGTGTGTTCCTAGCCTGTGTTCCAGACCTCCTGCCGTTGCCCCTGACTACGTTCCTTGCTGCCTGCCCTGACCTTCTGCTACGTCCGACCTTGCTCTTGTCTACTCCCTTGTACCGCGCTTATCTCAGCAGTCAGAGAGGTTGAGCCGTTGCCGGTGGATACGACCTGGTTGCTACCGCCGCTGCAAGACCATCTCGCTTTGCGGCGGGCTCTGGTGAAAACCAGTAGCAACTTAGAACCGGTCCACCGACACGGTCCACGCCAATCCCTCTCTGGCACAGAGGATCCACCTCCAGCCTGCCGAATCGTGACACTTCCTGAGCAGTGGATGCCAGAAGGAGTGAGCTGCAGAATTGAGCCACATAAAAAAGTATGTAAAGCATCTGCATGACCTAGTTAATAGCATATGTGAGCAGTATGTTTTAACTGACCCACTTAAATAGATGATCATTATAACTAATAGGACCTTGACCTTGGTTTAAAACATGTAACTGTTCCTAATAAAAATGCTGTAAACCCGCAAAGGTGATGCAAAATTTGGACAGACTGCTTCATCTGGACTGGTGTTTTGTCAGCACGGCTGGCATGTCTCTAGGTAAAGGACATGATAAAGCGATGAAAGCTTGATTATCATTGCGTTGTGGTTGTTTCAGGGCTCCGATGAATCCTTCAAGCCTTTTTTTTTACTATCTACAATCCACAGATGCTGGGGAGGACAAGAAAGACTCATAAAGATGACATGTTTGCTCTCCAGCTCCCTGATGGGGCTTCTATGTATTACCTGGATCTAATTATCTCATCTCCAGTTGACAGAGAGGTTTCCATAGAGCGCTTTCCATCACCAGAAACCTTACCCAGGCTTCCAATGTTTTAAATTGTTTAAAAACACCAGGGAGATTACACTGTGCAACCTATATCCTGGGCTGTCTAATGGCTTGATATATTTTTGGACCTTCTGCTCATTGGATGAAAAAGCCAGAGCAAATCATGTATTGACCTCAAAGCATTTATAAACTGTGGAACATTATATTCTCATCAGAGCCATAGGGCCAGTAAACTATAGCTTCTCAGCAGTGAAACATGGTTTTGGTTATGCACTGTGTTCTTAGGGATGCACCAAAACAATAATATATCATTCCAGGCACACGTCGCCTTCTTTATTGAAAGGCAAAACAAAGAGTTGAGGACAAAAATCATTACTTCTTTAGCAATTTTTCACAAAATGCTTTTGTTTTATACTTGACACACAGAAGGGACTATACGCTGCAGTGAAAATGATGTATAGCTCGGTGACAAATGTAATTTTCTTTATAAAGCGGGAACCATAAGGATATACACAGTTCAAGAAGTTCTTTTGCCTTTTGGATTCATTTTCCAAAATGCATATAATCTCCTTACTTACAACACAGGGTTTACACGCGCTGCCACTTTGTAAACACGCAATTCAAAGGCCTCATTGAGAATTTAACATTTTTATTTCACAATGAATGTTTCTCTTGCCTAGGGCCAAGACAAACTCGTATCCCAAGGAAGCATGCGAAGGAATTAAAGGCGATTGCCTTAGTGATATAAGCAGCACAAAATATCTATATATATATTTATGTCAAGGCACAAAGATAACATTTTCTTAAGTGATGTTTTCTACAACTGGTCCCAATGGAAAGAAATGTATTTTTGTGATCTGTATATCTGCGAGGAGGGTGAAAGGTATTCAGAAGCATTTAACTAAGGGAAGTTTTGACAGACCCTTGAGACAGATGTTTCTGGCAGTATATACTGTGTATATATATATATATATATTTTTTTTTTTAGACAAACACATATCATTTTGTAAATATGGCTTAAAGTCTTATACATTTGTTATGTAATAACAGAAGGCACCGCAGTCTTTTTTGAGTGCAACTGTTCACTATGCAGGATTGATACTGCAACTTCTTTGCTTATTCTTTATTTTTTTCAACACTGTTGGATCTTTCTGTAAATATCACAATATATTGATAATTTTGTGTAATACAGTATTTCTAATCACACATTAATAGGTGAGCCCTATCTATCTATTTATTTATCTATATCATATCTATCTATCTATCTAATATTTATCCATCTAACTCAACAACGGACATGTGAGGTGGCCGAAACGTTGCTGTACATTTTTTGGTGTTAATAAAGCCACTATTCAACAATACTTCTGGAGTGCTACCATGTCCATTGTTGCTGTATTCAGAGGGACCTAGGACCAGGGTCCAACCACAGCCTGCACCCACCTACTTGCCTTTGAGTGCTGCTCAACTTGCTATCTATCTATCTATCCATCCATCTCATATATATATATATATATATATATATATATATATATACATATATATATATATTATTTATCTGTCTATCTATCTATCTATCATCTATCTATCTCCTATCTATCTCTCTTATATCTATCTATCCATCTATCTATCCATCCATCCATCTCATATCTATCTATCTATCTATCTATCTATCTATCTCATATCTATCTATCTATCTATCTATCTATCTCATATCTATCCATCTATCTTATATCTATCTATCTTATAGCTATTTATTTATCTATCTATCTATCTATCTAATATCTATCTAATATCTATCTATATCTATCTTTCTCTTACCTAACTTTCATTAGAACATATGTTTTTTTCTACATGTGATTTAATAGACAGAATACAGTAGCCACTACATGGGATTACTTCTTGTTTGATATAAAAAAAAGAAGCTAATAAAAATATTTGTGTACAAAGAAGAACTGATCTTTATGCTCCTTGATGTGCACGTAAACATAGTTATTTATCCAGGGACACAGGTGACTGGACTTATAAAAATCACCGCAAGACAAGATGTATTGAAACCTGGCACCAGATGACAAATACGGGCGAGGTGCACCAAGAAGAGATGTATTGATTTTTAAATGATTAATAAGGAGAATATAATTGTGTTTCATTAAGATGGATGGGATTTCATTTAGTCTGTCTTCTCCTTTTCCACTTCAGATGTGAAAGGAAATCAAGCCATCATCGGTGGCACATCGTGTTAGCCTGCCATGGCAACAAGGTCATTGATTGAGTAAAAGTACTTTTGGAAAAGGCTAGCTATTTCTTAATGTGGATTACTTGTTTCTAGAACAGCCAAGGTGTCTGGAAGAACTGGCCAAGTTTCATAAAATTGCTTAGATAGTTACAAGAGACTCCTACAGCTGCTTTGTTTTAGTGCGGGTATAGTTTTTCTTCTTTGATGTGTTTATACGAGGTGAAGTATAGTATAATTTACACTATTTAGGATGGCATTGTGTATGTAGTATAGTATGGGGGTGTACATAAAAGCATTTACTCTAACATAACCTCAGAAAACCAAAATTAACATATAGATCATTTAAAAAATTCTATATTTTAGGCAGTGCCAAATAACACATTTACACAGAGAAACTGTTAAAGACATGTTATTTTTTTTGTTTCGTTATAAATTTTATTTTCAGGTAACAGTTTGTACATATAACAACAGCCATACAGCATAGACAGAAGAAGATTAATGGAAGTCCTAAAAGTACAACCGGGATGTTGTCATAATTCATGTTCGTGCCATGTAGCCCTAGATTTAATTTTATTGTATATCTAGGGAGGTTGTAAACCTTAGTATTCAGACTATAGTACACATTACTACACCAAAGAATAATGATCTGACTTGTTCACTGTGTCAGCAGTGTAGATATAGGGGGATGCAGGAGTAACAGTTGTACCATAGAGTCTGAAAGGGCCCAAAGGGCCTTCTGCAAGACACCAATATTATAAATGGGACATGGTAGGTGAGGGACCTTCTTACAGAATTTGCACTGGGCCTTAGGAGTTTCACATTATGGCTTTGTACTGTGTAAGGGTATAAAATGTTGTTTATTGCCTTTGAATAGAGCATAGAAATGTATAAACAACTATACTTTGTACTTTTGACATTTGAGACCAACACTGCAGTCTGTTACTAAGCTTGGCTTCTTACTGACTTCTATTTTTGCTAGGTTTCTGCTTCAGGCTGTCGAAATACGAAGATTAGGAGTTCACTTGACTTTGCTCCTTAATTCACAAGGTTATGGGGATACAGAGATATGGATTCTCTAAACAACAGTCTATTTGGTGCAGCTACACTTGGGTCCCAAGCCAAAATAATTATCTGGTCTTCACCCCTTTAAAATCACTAACCAGTATTCTAACAGTATAGTTTGTTTCATCCCAGCTCAGCTACATCAATACAGTTCATTGTTGCAGCTGTGTCATGTGACAACCAGAAAATGTAGCATTTTATGCATTTTTACTAAAAAAAAACTAACTAAACAACTAAAGATAGGAATGCGCTCCTTTTGGATAAACTAGTAAGGTTTTTTTTTATTTCCACTCGCATTCCTTTTCACCAACTTATGACTATTCTGGGGACCACAACTTGGGGTTCATCCTGTGTTGTTGTTGTTCATACCTGCTTGTGAGGGTTACAGAAGGGTACACAGCCGTCAAGCCCCCTCCCATAAAAGCAAGTGCTGTGTCCCATACTTAGCCCCACATGGTTAGGTTTTTACAATTTTTTGTCATTCTTGTGTTTTTTATTCCTCCTTTTCTTCTTTATTTTTGCACTGTTTATTTTATTAAGTAAAATGAAAGAAATGGATGGCTGGCACTAACACAGCATCCACACACCTCTCCATTTCAGCAGCAGTACAATGCTCAGACTTGCAACTCTCAATGAGTAATTGGGGGTGAATTAATACTATTAGGTCCAGCAACAACTAAACATTTATCAGATATTAAGGAAAAGTACTGCACACACCCATCTTTGCTCGATATGGACAGACATAGAATTTAGCAGGTGCATAGAGAGACACACCTATCAACACCCCTGCTGCACTATGTCTATAACCAGAGAGGGGTGGACTATTACATACCCTAATACAGACCTAGTATAAAGAACATGACAAACTATGTATATAAATAAAAGTTCCCTGCGTCATCAGAAAATAACTTAATAAAAAAATTGTTGTTGATGTTTTTTTATCCCTTAACGACAATGGATGTAAATGTACGTCATGGTGACGGGGTACTTAGCGCACTATGACATACATTTACGCGCTACCATGATCGCGAGCACCGCATCATGCCCCGCAGGTCCTGGCTGCTATCAGCAGCCAGGGACCCCCCAGTAATGGCGGACATCCGCGATTGCACGGATGTCCACCATTAACCCTTCCGATGTCGTGATCAATACAGATCACGGCATCTGCAGCATTGCGGTAGTTTTAGTGGATGATCGGATCGCCCGCAGCACTGCCGCAGGGATCCGATCATCCAGCATGGCAGCCAGAGGTCCCCTCACCTAGCTCCGGCCGTCTCCCGGGGTCTTCTGCTCTGGTCTGAGATCGAGCAGACCAGAGCAGAAGATCACCGATAATACTGAGCAGTGCTGTGTCCTATACATAGCACTGAACAGTATTAGCAATCAACTGATTTCAATGAATAGTCCCCTTTGGGGACATAAAAAGTTTTTTTTTTAAAAAGTAAAAAAATGTTAAATAAAAAAGTTCAAAAATGTGAAAAATCCCCTCCCCCAATAAAAAAGTAAAACGTCCGTTTTTCCCATTTTACCCCCCAAAAAGCGTAAAAAAAATTATTAATACACATATTTGGTATCGCCGCGTGCATAAAAGTCTGAACTATTAAAATATATTGTTAATTATGCCGTACAGTGAACGGCGTAAACATAAAAAAATTAATAAGTCCAAAATTGCTGCTTTTTTGTCACATTTTATTCAAAAAAAATAATAAAACATTTATAAAAAGTAAAACTTAAGCAGATGTGGTACTGATAAAAACTACAGATCATGGCGCAAAAAATTAGCCCTCATATTGCCCCATATATGGAAAAATTTGAAAGTTATAGGTGGTCAAAATAGGGCAATTTCAAACATACTAATTTTGTTAAAATGGTTTGAGTTTTTTTAAGCGGTACAATTATAGAAAAGAATATAATCATGGGTATCATTTTCATTGTATTGACCCACAGAATAAAGAAAACATGTCATTTTTACTGGAAAGTGTACAGCATGAAAACAAAACCTTCCAAAATTTGCTAAATTGCGGTTTTCTTTTCAATTTTCCCACATAAATAATATTTGTTTGGTTGTGCTGTACATTTTATGGTAAAATAAGTGATGTAATTACAAATTACAATTGGTTATGCAAAAAACAAGCCCTCATATGGGTCTGTGGATGGAAATATAAGAGGTTATGATTTTTAGAAGGCAATTTTATTTTAAATGCAAAAATAAAATTGGTCTGGTCCTTAACCCCTTAAGGACCAATGCAAATAAACCTGTACGCCTCTGAAAGACCAGGCCTGTTTTTTCAAATCGGGGATGTCTGTCTTTATTAGAGAATAACTCTGGTAAGGTTTTGCCAATCACGATAATTCTGACATTGTTTTTTTGTCACAAGTTGTCCTTCATGTACATAGTAAAAGTAAGCCGATATCATTTGTAGTTTTTTTTTATAATGCAAAAAATCATGACATTTTTACAAAAAATTACGATTTTTTGCTATTTTAACACTCATAGGTTGCATATATTTATACTTACTGACCAAATAGTTTATGAAACTTATACTTTCAGATGTCTACTTTATTTTGACGTCATTTTTTAGTTTTTAATTAACATTTTAAATTAGTTACAAGCCTAACAATTTAACTTGAAATTTTGAAAATTTTGAAAATTTGAAAAGTACATCTTTTTTCTATGAGCTATGCAAGGTTTGCAGAAATTAAAAGGTAGTGGAACATAGGAACACCCCCCCAAATGACCCCATTTTAAAAACTAGACCCCTCAAGGTATTCGCTAGGGGGTACAGTGAGTATTTTAACACCATAGTTTTTTGGCAGGAATTATTACAAAGTCAGTGTTAAAAATTCGAAATTTGCTATTTTTCACAAATGCATCATTTGGGGGGCATATTTTTTTGTACATCACTTCTGATATTGAAAGAAATGCACCCTATATTTTATTTAGCTGCTTGTCCCATGTTCGGAAATACACTCGCTTTGGCCATATATGGTTCCTTGGCCGCGTGGTAGGACTCAGAAGGAGAGGAGCGCCATTTGGCTTTCAGGGCAGAACAGTACCCCCACCCCCACAAGTAACCCCATTTATATACCGCACCCCTACAAGTTATTGGCTGGACCAGGGACCTCTCTGATTGGTCCTTGGTCGGCTGGCAGTATAACGCGTCTGTCTGTGACAGTTAAGGCTCTTGATGGATATATCCGCCATGTTGTGGGAATAAGCACCCGCTCATGGCGAATATATCCATCACTGCTGCAGCTGGGTAGCTCATCCGCCGCTATGAGTGGACACACAAAGCTACCCAGCCGCAGCAGCGAGCTCATTACTGTGACTGCTGCATAATGTGTAGGATCACATGGTGGACAGCCGCAGCATATTACATGCTGCGGATGTCCGCCAATGCGATTATACACATTATGCATTTTTTAAAATTAGATTAATTTAATAAATGTATTTAAAAAAAATTTTTTACACTTTTATTACATTTTTATTTATTTTTACACTTTTATTTTATTTATTTATTTTTACACTTTTTAATGCTTTGGAATACTTAGTATTCCAAAGCATTGCAGTTATATGCTGCCTGCCAGTTTTCACTAGCAGGCAGCATATCAGGACGTGCCTCTGGCACGTCCTACAGGCAATACCCAGGGCAGACCTGGGGGTCTTTGTAGGACCCCCAGCTGCCCAGGTATGCAGCAGCACCCCGCGATGCTCCGGGGTGCTGCAGGAGAGACAGAGGGAGCCCCCTCCCTCTGTCAGAACTCCTTACAGCGCGCGGTCATTTCTGACCGCGGCTGTAGGGGTTAAACTGTCAGGAGTGAAGTGAACTTCACTCCCGGCAGTGCGGCAGGCCCCGGCCAGCCACGTATTACACACAGCACCCCGCGATCGCGATGCGGGGTGCTGCAGAGGAGACAGAGGGAGCCCCCTCCCTCTGTCATAACACTTACAGCCCGCGGTCATTTCCGACCGCGGCTGTAAGGGTTAAAACTGCCGGGACCGAAGTTTACTTCGGTCCTGGCAGTGCAGCAGGGTCCCGGCTGTGTGATACAGCTGAGTCCCCGCCGCGATCTCGTGGGTGCACTGGGCAGCACCCACGAGAAGAATGGACGAGTGTAGACGTCCAGGTGCGGGAACGGCCGCCAACCTGGACGTCTATACTCGTCCATGGTCGTTATCAGGTTAAGGCCAAAATGGGCCTGGTCCTTAAGGGGTTAATTTTCCATTTTACTGTCTATATTCTGAAATAATTAAAAAAATAATAATTAAAAGAAATTCCAGTATTCATTCTAACCACTAAGCCTAAAACTTAGGCTAAGCAGTGTTTTATCTGTGATGATAATGTGGAGGCTGCTGAAAATTTATCTTTACAGAATTATAGTAAAAGACGACACCAGTAGATAGAGAAGACAATGGGAGCTCAGTCTCCCCTGAGGTCATAGAAGTCACAGAGCATGCTTACAACCCCATCCTTTACAATGTATAGGGTCTGGAGAGGCTCAGTGAGGGAGATTTATCAAAACCTGTCCAGAGGAAAATACCAGTTGCCCATAGCAACCTATCGGATCGCTTCTTTCATTTTTCAGAGGCCTTTTTTGAAATTAAGGAAGTAATCTGATATTAATTCACTTTAACTTGCTGTAGAGGAGTTCAGATTTCTAAACTGTCAGAGAATTATTTGTATCTAATGATAGTTGTTAAACTGGAAAAAGTATTTTGCGGGATGTCGCTGAATAATACTATGAATACAAAGGATTAAGTGGCTTTTGTATGTGTCAGCACTGACCACTCAGGATGGAACAAATTCAGCAGTGCTAAACTAGTATGGGATATGTGGTACTGCTTGACAACATATTTCCACATGCTTATGCCTGTGTATGCTGCAATATACTCTATACCAAAACACTCAAGCTTGTAAATTATCAGTTTCTTCTGACATTCGGGAATCCACATCAGATTCCATACAATAGGGAAGATTTATCAAAACCTGTGTAGATGTAGAGGAAGAGTGGTGCAGTTGCGAATAGCATCCAACCAGATTGTTTCTATCATTTTTAACAAAAATATAAAAGACCTAGAACAGTTCCGTGACTCTCCCTTACCGTATAGGCAGGGCTGGGAACGTGAATTGGGGAACCCGATCACTGACCCGATTGGTCCTTGGCAACCACCCTGTGCCACAAAACCTCCCTGTCCTGTAAGGATTATAAAATCCTTACGAGGTGGTGCAGGGTCCCAGCCCTTCTCTCTCGCATTTATCCGACCCTCCCGGACAGGTGCTGGCGATGCGGTGCCAATGGGGGAACCATGTCCCATATTTGGGTGACTTGCCCAGCCCTGACGGCCTTTTGGAGGCAGATTTTGGATGTGATTCGCCAGCTAACGTCGATCTCCTTGCCCTTAGACCCGCGCCCTCTACTTATTAGCATTCTACCTGGCTCCCTGTCCAAGTGGTCCAAATCCCTACTGCACTTTCTCCTGCTGGCCGCTAGATCTGTAGTCCCCCGCTTATGGAAATCCACAACCCCCCTCCCCTCCCTTTCGTCTTGGCTTCAGGAGGTGTCACATATACATAGGATGGAGGAACTCGTTGCTGACTCCAGGGGAAGAGCGGATGCGCACTTCGCCCTTTGGCGCCCATGGACGGAGTTAATCTCATCCCGTGAATTCATTGTTCTCCATACACCACCCTCCCAGCAGCCCCCTTGACGCCCTCACCTCACTGGGCCCACACCATGTGTCAGTACAGCTGTTTGCCTTTCTTTCCACATGGTGTCACGGCTCATTGATCGGAGATTCGGACTCGTCCCGCAAGGTAATGCTTCACCTCCCTAGACCTCTGCCTACCCTGGCTCCTGCTCCCATTACCCTGCTCTTCTTCCCATACCCTCTTACCTTGCCCCTTCCTCTCTGGTTTCACCTCTTTTTCATTTTAGTTATTCTACCTTATTGTCACGGCCCTCTTTTAGTTAGAGCAGTCTGCATGGCGCTTGTCCTCTACAATAGTTATTGTGATCTTATAGTGGTATGCTAGACCCCGAAGTACGTAGGACGCCCTTGCTGTTGTTGGTACCCGTTATCACGTGCGCCTCCATGTACTGTCATAGTAGTTCTCTGAACGTTTGCCGTGCTGTCATGCTTCCATTGATACATTGCTTGCCATTGTTGTTTTGTTCTCTTGTATTTTGATAACTGAATAAACTGAAAAAAATAATAATAATAAAAAAAAAAAATATATATATACATATATATATATATATAAATATGCAATCTCCACCACAGCACAAATAATCAGAGGTCCAGGATCAAGTGGAAAGGCTTCCAAGTTTAAACATAAACTTGGAAGCCTTTCCTCTTGATCCTGGACCTCTGATTATTTGTGCTGTGGTGGAGATTGCATATTTATGGACTGCTGACCTGGCAGTTGGCTGACCACGTGCACTTACAGAGGGGGTCTTTGCTGGCTCTTTCGCTTGGAGATATATATATATATATATATATATATGTATAAAAGAAGCAATCTATTTGGTTGTTATATATACCAGAAGGGTGTCATATTGCCATTAAGCTCTTGGAGACACAGGGCGTATGCATACGCACTGCAGCCCCGATCCTTAAGGAGTCAGGGTGTACCTGTATGCCCCAAGCATTTCCAGTCCCCGCTGCTTGCAGGGCAGGGACCGGACTGGGATGCCTGCTGTTAAGGCGGGTTTAGTTAGGTTAGGGCGGGTTAGGAATCTAGACTCGCACCACACCACACAAGGAACATACACAAATAAAGTTTTCCCCACACACATACACACACCCCCATCCACATTAGAGTAGGGAAATGGCCCACAGGGTGTTTTCAGCGGAGGAGGCCTATGCCATACTTGCCTCTGACACTGAAAGCGCCACAGAGGACGAGAAAAACCCCACCTTCCTTATTTCTTCCTTGTCCTCCTCATCATTTTCTGATGATGAGTCCCCAATGCGGCAGAGACGCTGCCATGCAAGGCCGCCAACCTCCTCTGCTCCTGACCCTGTGCCCCATCCTAGTATGAGTCCCCCTGGCACTCATACTAGTCAAGTCCCCCAGCCAAGTTTACTGGTGCCTGGTACCGGTGAACTTGTCTGGACTGAGCAAACCGACCACGAGCCCATGATTCCTGAGTTTGTTGGTGACTCAAGAATCAAGATTGACATCGTCGATGGTTGACCAGGCGAACCTGTATGCCCAACAGTTTGTCACCGCAAACAGGGGCTCCTTTTTAGCTAGGCCCTGTGGCTGGTTCCCAGTCAGTGCAGCCAAAATGAGGACCTTTTAGGGCCTCGTGCTGCATATGGGCCTAGTTAAAAACCAAAGGTCAGGCAGTACCAGACCCCGCTCTACAGTATGGCCATGACCCGTTCCCAGTTCAAGGCCATTCGGAAATGTTTTGCATTATGCTGATAATGCGGCATGTCCCCCCCCAAACTGTTTTCTATCAGGATTTTCTCCTGCTCTGGACAGTTCCTGATACGGGCATCAGGTGTCAGCAGAGAGCACTGTGGACAACACAAAATTTTTTTTTAAATAAAGATTTTCCTCTGTTGCAAACAGCTGCTAAAAAGTACTGAAAGGATTAAGATTTTTTAATAGAAGTAATTTACAAATCTGTTTAACTTTCTGGCATCAGTTCATAAAAAAAATGCTTTCAGCCAGAGTACCCCTTTAATTCCCCAGAATTTGACTCCAATGTACCAGTCCAGAGTACATTGTCTTCCAAATTTTAAAACTAACCCCCCCCCCCCCCCCAAAAAAAAAAAACCTTTTTCCAATACCCCTGATGATATATTTAGTTCCCCCCCCCCAAAAAAAAAAAATGGGTCATGGAACACAGAGTCAACAGTATTGGGGGTTTGCATTTGCCTCAAATGCGCAGTGCTCTCTCCCCACCTGAGCGGGTTGCGCATTTGAGGTAACAGAATAGGGACGGCCACACACATCACATTCCCAGAATGATGATTCAGAGCATAGGGTATAGGGTGTGCATCATTTTTACTTTTGGCTATACTCTGGGTCATCATTCTGGAAATATAATTGGCATATCAGTATTAAAATTACAATTTTCATTTTTCCCAAACTACACTTATAAATAAATTTAGGGAACACCCGTCTGTTCCAAATCTCCACTTTACCCCTATACACCTTCCCTAGGGGGTGTACTGTTTGTAATAGGCTCACATGTGGGTGTTCCTTTCTTGAATGTATGTAACTGTTAGGTCCATAAGAAACATCGGCCTCAAATGCGAAGAGTTCTCGGTCATGAGCTCTGTCGTATTTCCAGGCGACAATTCGGAATCACATGTTAGTTGTTCACAGAAAGATGAAGCAGAGCATAGGTTGAAACACCTGCTCGTTCAAAATGTCCTCTTTACCCCTATACCCATTCCTCAGGGTGGGTACTTTCTGTAATGGTGTCACATGTGGGTGTTTCATTTTTCTATTTTCCTTGGAATGTATGTAACCGTCAGCTACTGATATGCCATAAGCTTCAAATGCAAACAGACCTCTATGACTTCTGAGCCTTGTTGTGTACCCGCCGAACACGTTACCCCATATGTGGATGTATTTCCATAGTCAAGAGAAAAAGCCCTCCAAAATTTGTAACCCAATTTCTCCCATTACCCCTTGTAAAAAATGTAAAAAATTGGGTAACTCCAGCATTTTAGTGTAAAAAAACCTGTGAGGTGTAAGTACTCACTGAAATCCTTGTTATGTTCCTGTAGGGGTGTAGTTTCCAAAATGGTGTAACATGTGGGGGGTTTCTGCTGTTCTGGCACATTGGAGGTTTGTAAATGCACATGGCCCCCGACTTCAGTTTCTGCAAAATTCTCTCTCCAAAGTCCAATGGTGCTCCTTCTGTTCTGAGTCCTGTAGTGCGCCAACAGAGCACTTCTTGTCCACCTATGGGGTGTTTTCTTAATCGGGAGAAATTGGGCTTCAAATTTTGGGGTCCATTTTTTCCTATTACACCATGTGAAAATAAAAAAAATTTGGAGTAACCCCATCATTTTAGTGTTTAAAATCTAAATTTTCACTTTTACGGCCCACTGTCCAAAAAACCTGTGAGGTGTAAGTACTCATTGTAATCCTTGTTACATTCCAGAAGGTGTAATTTCCAAAATGGTGTCACGTGTGGGGGGTTTCTGCTGTTCTGGCACCATGGGAGGTTTGTAAATGCACATGGCCCCCGACTTCAATTTCAGCAAAATTGTCTCTCCAAAAGTCCAATGGCGCTCCTTCTGTTCTGAGACCTGTAGTGCGCCCCACATTTGGGGCATTTTCTTAATTGGGAGAAATTGGGATTCAAATTTTGGGGTCCATTTTCTCCTATTACCCCTTGTGAAAAAAAAATTTGGGGTAGCACCATCATTTTAGTGTTAAAAGTCAAATTTTCCATTTTCATGTCCAACTTCAATGCAAAGTCGTCATGCATCTGTGAGGTGTTAAGGTTTACTATACCACTTGTTACATTCCTTGAGGGGTGTAGTTTCCAAAATAGAATGCCATGTGTTTTTTTTTTTTTTTTTTTTTTTGCTGTTCTGGCACCATGGGGGCTTCCTAAATGCAACATGGCCCCCAAAGACCATGACAGCTAAATTTGTTTTAAAAAATCCCACAGTTCCCTCTTGAGCCATGCTGTGAGCCCACAGAGCACTTTATGTCAACATATGAGGTATTTCCATACTCAAGAGAAATTGGACTACACATTTTGGGGGGCTTTTTCTCCTTATACCACTTTTAAAAATGAAAAAAAAAAATGGGCCTACAAGAAAATGTTAGTGTAAAACATGCAGATTTTCATTTTTCTCCTCCACTTTGCTGCTATTCTTGTGAAACACCTAAAGGGTTAACAATCTTTCTAAATGTCATTTTGAATACTTTGAGGGGTTTAGTTTCTATAATGGGATAATTTATGGGGTATTTTTCACAGAAAGGCCGCTCAAATCAACTTCAAACTTAACTGGTCCCTAAAAAATACAGATTTTGAATTTTTTTTGAAAATTTGGAAAATTGCTGCTATACTTTGTAGCCCTTTAATGTCTTCAAAAAGTGAAAATATGTCCACTTTATAATGTCAACATAAAGTAGACATATTGTATTTGTGAATCAATATAGAATTTGTTTGGAACATTTGGAAAAATGCTAAATTTTCTACATTTTCATGACATTTTGGGATTCAGAATGAAAGGTAAAAGCATTCCAGAGTTATTACTATATAAAGTGACAGTGGTCAAAATTGCAAAAAAGGGCTGAGTCCTTAAAGGGATACTCCACTGGAAAACATTTTCTTTTAAATCAACTGGTGCCAGAAAGTTAAACAGATTTGTAAATTACTTCTATAAAAAAAATCTCAATCCTTCCAGTACTTATCAGCTGCTTTATAATCCACAGGAAGTTCTTTTCTTTTTCATTTTCCTTTCTGCCTGACCACATGTGCTCTCTGCTGACACTTCTGTCCATGTCAGGAACTATCCAGAGCAAGAGAGGTTTGCTATGGGGATTTGCTTCTACTCTGGACAGTTCCTAAAATGAACAGAGGTGTCAGCAGAAAGCACTTGTGGTCAGGAAATAAGGAAATAAAAAAAAGAACTTCCTCTTTAGTACATAGCAGCCGATAAGTACTAGAAGGATTGGGATTTTTTTGATATAAGTAATTTACAAATCTGTTTAACTTTCTGGAGCCAGTTAATTTAAAATATTTTTTTTTCCAGTGGAGTACCCCTTTAAACTGTGGAGTACCCCTAAGGGGTTAATGCAGCCAGTACTGAAAATACTAAATGGTCACAAATAGCATATGAACTGCATATTTCATGCTGCGAGAAATCAGCTGCGCAGGGGGAGGTGGGCCCACATGTCACAGTAACATTGGTGCGTTCAGCCCCCCCCCCCCCCAACCGAAACTTACTCTACACACAGGGCTATGGCAGGGAAGCCTTGTGTAGCTGCTCTTAGCAAAATAAGCTGCATATGCGCTATGTGTGACCCTACCCTAAAGGGGTTACCCAGGCTGCATGTCCAGGCTGCTGAATGGCAGGGCAGACCTCTGATGTCACCATCCCCAAAACCGGAAGTGCTGCACTTCAGAGACAACTGCCTAATGCCGGAAAACAGTTATATAAGGTGCACATATTAAATCAAATAAATAAATAGAATTCTTGTTTTTTTTTGTTTTTTTTGCATAGCACCTGTACTGTACCATTTTTTTTTTTTTACTTGTAATGTATAAACTTTTATTATTTTTTAAGAGGGAAATTGAATTAAAACAGCAACTGTGGCATTGTTTTTGTGCACTCTTTTTACAGCATATACTGTGCAGTATAAATAGCATGATACATTTTTTCTATTTGTTGATATAATTACAAAAATAAATAATAAATGTATACATACTTGTACAATAAAAAGAACACTTTAAAAAAATTATAATTTGATTTGTGTTTCGTATCATTTGTATTTTTTTTTGTTAACTTAGCATTATCATGATTATTTTTTTTTAAGTTGGGTAATAGTTTTTATTGGTACCATCTCTAGTCATTCTTGACTGTTTGTTCACTTTTTATCCTATTATTGGGAAGTAGAATAACTAAAAAACAATTCCGGCATTGCTTTTTGGGGCTTTGTGTTTACAACTTTCAACATGTATGATAAATGCAGATGAAGCGATACCAATTACATATACATATATATATATATATATATATATATATATATATATATATGCATGTATATATGCAAAGCAGCTCATCACACCACCTTCACAGATAGCAGTTAAGATGGTGGGATGAGCTGCTTTGCATATTGCTTTTCCCAGAAACCCGTGGAGTGCTAATAGCCTTTTTTGAATCTCCATACACTAAAAGTGGTGCTCCCTAAGAAGAAAACGTATCCCCTTTTCCTTAAAAAAAAAAAAAAAATATATATATATTTTTTTTTTTTCATGCATGTACAGGGGCCACGCTCTATGACACCTACTGTATAAGTTCTTCAGTACACAAAAACTGAAAATACAATGCTTCAGAAAGCAACTTCTAATGTAAAACATGTTGGACTGAGCTCACTTCTTGTTTCCCCAGTATGTCAGTGGTATATAAGTCTCCAACTTATCAAAAAGGTATTGTGACATATGCCGAGGCATACTGACAGAGGGCCCATCAAAATTAGCATATACTTTTATTTTTGGGAACTCAAAAGCATAAAGACCTACAGTAGTTTTTTAGTCCCGCAAAATAATGATCACTAGTTTACTAAGTTTATTCAATTAAACTCCAGAGGCTCGCTGCTGGTACACCACAGTAGAGGACAGCAATACTCTATTAGTGGTATAGGGGCAAATACATCAACGTGTTGTAGGACCTCATTGGTTTCTTTTCCAGAATTTATGTCCTGATGGTTTATGTTCTGATGAAGAGACCCGATTAGTCTTAATATAGAGATGTTTTTGTACTTAACTAACTAATAACATATTTGTTTAATATTATGGATCATATTTCCTAATTGTGCGGTATATTCCCAGGCTCAGTGGGCATGGCAGTGGTAAGGATTGGGGTAATCTCCCTTGTTGGTTTACCCCAAGGCTTTAGGTGATAATACTAGAGCATTCCCCAAGGTCAAAGATAACGCTCTGTGATGTCCATGTGCCCATATATATAGTAAATTGACAGGGTTTGTCTTTATGAGAGAATCAATTTAACTAACTGTATGATACTGTAACAGCTGCATACTGTATTTGAGCAATAAAGCCTTAAGATATATATAAATATGTCATCACTCTATTTGTTCACAGCTTTATGAAAAAATGTATGGCTTTTTTGCTCTATGAATGTTGGAAATTTTGTGCTCTGTTGCGTTAAATGTGTGTGACTTTCAATGTCTCTAAATCTAAAAAATACAAAGCAGAGGCGCTCCCTGTGGAGGATCACACGTGCTAATGCCGGACAGGAACAGGGATACAGTTGGTCTCTTACCGCTCCGGTTGTGTACCGACATACACAACAATGGATAGCACGTATGGAAGCAAAGATTATTGTGTTCGTCTGTTCGTGTGCAGCCTTCCCATAAAAGCTTGTAGGAACCAGTGAACTTCGTAAAGGATAGGGATTCACAGGTGCTGACAGGAACAAAGAGGCTTCAGGTAGGTAGGTTCAGGTATAAAAAGCTTTATTCAGCTGAATAAAGGTTGGCTGAATAAAGCTTTTTATACCTGAGCCTACCTACCTGAAGCCTCTTTGTTCCTGTCAGCGCCTGTGAATCCCTATCCTTTACGGAGTTCACTGGTTCCTACAATGTCTCTAAATGGAAAGCATTTTTTTTTAACTAACTTATGTAAACTTTTTTTTTTTTACTTACTTTGCAGTGGTTACTAATCCACAACATGTGACAAATCTATATTTATCTCATAAATTGTCATATATGCCTTAAAGGGAAACTGACAGCCTGTTGACCCGCACTAAACACAGTACAGTGCAGGTGAACCTGCACCTGTGAAGTGAAATAATCTAGTACTGACTAAAAATCTGTTCTGCTGTTTTTTTATATTGCCCCCGTTGCTAGTATGTACATTAACTCTTGTGTACAATGGAGGCAAGAGAGTAAAGAATTATGAATATACAGAACATGGGCAGGCATAGCGCTGCAAACAAGACAGAGGCAGGGATGCTTGGCAAGCTGGCTCCTGCCTCCACTGAGCACAAGACTCACTTTGCATACTAGCAACAGGGAAACAGCATTTTACTTAGGTTCACCCGCACTATAACCCAGTGTATTGGCTTTAGTGCTGGTGAGCAGCCTGTCAGTATCCCTTTAAGGGCGCAAAGTCTGATGATTAAACAGTCCTCAGCTTTGGGCCCCTGAGAATGTAAGTGGCAATGAATACAATGCATGCATCACCAATCAGTAAAGTATAAGAGCAGTGAGTTTGGCTGTAAACAGGAATCCCTGCTCCTGTACGTACATTCCGTAGCGTACAATGCCAATAACTTAGTGCACTATGGAATGTATGTACGGGAACAGGGACACCTGTCTGTGGTTGGACATCCTGCCCCTGTACAGTGTTACAGCAGTGAGGACTTTTGGTGTGAGCTGTACAATGATGACATTGTGCATTGCCCTCACAAGAAATGATGTGCCGGTCTTGCAGTTTTGCAGTAGTGGAGAAAGAGAGAAGCAGAAGGTGAGTTTGCTTTTATAATTTTTATATGTTAGTGAAAGGTGGGGACCTACATAGAGGGGGAAATTGGTCTAATGGTTGCTGCCTAAAGGGGTATCTATCTACTGAGAGGACCTGTCTAAAGGGGAAAACTATCTAATGGGGAGATCTGTTTAAACTGAGCATCTATCTAAAGGGGATATATACTTAATTAGGGGAGCTCTCTAATGAGGGCATCTGCGCCTAATGGGGCAGGAACCTGTCAAAGGGGAGCATCTAACAGTGCAGCTAACAGGGGTAACCACCTAATGAGGGGGACCATATCTAATAGGGCATCAGCCTAATGAGTGGGGAAACTATCTAATGCGGGGCACTTACCTTATGGAGGTATCTACCCATTGGGGAGATCTATCTAATGTTGGCATCTAACTAACAGTACAGCTAATAGGGGTATCCACCTAATCAGGGGGACCATATCTAATAGGGCATCAGCCTAATGAGTCGGGGAACTATCTAATGGGGGACTTACCTTACAGAGGTATCTACGCATTAAGGATATCTATCTAATGGGGGCATCTACCTAATGGGAGGGATCTGCTTAATGAGGGACCTGCTTATATGGGCATCTACCTTATTAGGGTAGGCCCCTGATGAAGGGAATATAGCCCCAATATGTGTTGAATATCTTTGTATTATTTTTTGTATGTGTATTTCAATAAATGTATTTTATGTTGGAACTGCATATTAGAAGTAAGACTTATCCCTGTGATTGATGAGTGTAACAAGTGTGCATACCAGAGGAATTGCACAGATGCCAAAGAGTAGGTATATTTAGTGGGATCAAATTCAGCCATGGTGATTTACTGGTGGAAGATGAAAAGTGTTGTCCTGGTCTGAGGGGAGTAGTTGTTCTTCTCCCCTAATAATACTAAGAGACATTATTTTTACAGTTCATTATTTGGGGTCCTCCTTTACTATTCTGCAGTCCACTGTTTTTGCATTTTAAAAACAATAATAACAACTCACTTTGAGCCCTTATACAATAAATAGCACCAATTTTGTGCTGTCTACTAGGCTATAGTGCTTCCATCCAAAAAAAATAAAATAAAACTTATACTCACCTTACCCTGATCCCACAACAAGCAGAGTTAATGAGACCTCTATAAGTCATCATCCTGGTTCCAATTTTTTTTTCATGTTTGGATAATATTTTAGAGGATGCAAAACCAATTAGTAGTTTTTAATAAAGTGATAGGTATTAGGTCTGTATGGTATTCAATACATTTTTTTTAACATACAGTGGCCACTGTAGCTACTATCTTTGGAATATTGAGCCACACATAAATATTATTAATTATATACATAGTTAAACTTATGCATAGACTTTGACTATGCTTGGCTAAGTTCATGGCTGAAGAAGAATGTAATATAATCTGTGCAAAATTCACTTAGCAGCAGATCATTTACGTTTAAAAGAGAAAAGCAAGAGCGAAAAAGAATAGGTGCACATTGCTTGTGTATTCCTGCGGCATCCGTAGCAGCTGCCTAATGACACATGTATCATTATATCCTGAAGTAGTTGTAGGGCATAAAACAGACTTGATTACACTACAGACAATTGTTTCACAATAATTCTGGGCTATTTTTCATTAGCCGTCTTTCCTTACAGCAATTTAGGGGATCATTTTTTAAAATGGAAAAGAAATATAAAATACTACACCTCTCATAGATTCTCTTACAGTCTGGGATTTTTAATAATTCATCATGTGAAACATCTTAAGCAAAATGTTGTTTTTTTTTCTCAGGCAAAACCTGAAACACAATAAATGGAAATAACTTGTGTTATATACACTGTGCATTAATGCAAATAATTGTTCCATTTATTGTTATTGTAAATTTATACATTGCACTTAACTTTCTAGTCCAGGGGCTATTCCCATATTTCTAGAAAAAAAATGAAACAGATGATGACAGGAGAAACACTTCTCTATATTTTTCTGGTCCTACAACCCCTATTATTTTATATAATGTTCAAGCAGCTAAGGATTGTACAATTACTTAATAAAAAAAGTCCTGGACATTTCCCTAACAACCAGGTGGTAACCAGTTATAAATAAAATAACATGTTGGTTTTAGACCTAGTTGTTCTCAAGTACAGACCCTGATAGACAGATTGATCCATCGTTCTTACAGTTCATTGACACATTGCCCTGAGACAAATAACATAATGTACAGAGCCTAATGCAGTAAAGCATGGCCCTAAATGGTGTGGACATGCCTATAAATATAGTAACAATGGATCACCCATACTAGGCGATGCTTGCATGTCAAAATAGACATCTTTATTATTTGAGTACATTGATTTAAAAATGTTGTATTTATCAAATAGAACATAAAATTATTATGTGTTTAGGACTAGAGATGAGTGAATGTTTGAAAAATTTGATTTGGCCAATTCGCCAAATTTTCCCTAAAAAATTGTTTCGGTCTGAATTTATTTGCAGTGAATCGCTTTTAAAAATGGCTATTTCTGGCCTACAGAGATACTCAATAGGGGTGTAGAACACTTTGCCTTTCTGTAACACGCATAGGGTGTGTGCTGGGTTAGTGAAATAATACTGTTATACAGTATGACATGCAGGTCAGAGGCGTCGCTATTACAATCACTGTTGCACAGCAGCACAATGACAGAGCCTGGAGGTGGCATCCGTATGAGGAGACCATATAGTGGCTGAATGACACAGTCTGGAGGTGGCGGCAGCATGAGGAGACCATATAGGGGCAGAATGACACAGCGTGGAGGTGGCGCCAGCATGAAGAGACCATATAGAGCCTGAGTGACACAGCGAGGAGATGATGGCAGCATGAGTAGACCATATAGTGGCTGAATGACACAGTCTGGAGGTGGCGGCAGCATGAGGAGACCATATAGAGCCTGAATGACACAGCGAGGAGATGGTGGCAGCATGAGGGGACCATATAGTGGCTGAATGACACAGCGTGGAGGTGGCGGCAGCATGGGGAGACCATATAGTGCCTGAATGACATAGCGCAGAGTTGGCAGCAGTATATAGTGGCTGAATGACACAGTCTGGAGTTGGCAGCAGTATGCTCCAGTACACTCCAGTACGCTTAAAACAGTATTTATCTACAACACAAGCAAGTGTGTAATTTTGGCTGGCCTTTCACAGTACTTAACAGAAACAGAATAGTATACAACTTAGATGTATGTGTTACAGCTTGCGCTCCAGCCGCACATGTCGGCCGCGAACGCATTGTCCTATCTCCCGGCGGGGCCAGGATTCGCATCGCATGACGTGCCCGCATGTGAATCCAGGCCCGTCATTACCACGCTCCTCTGCCACCTCCTCCACTGTGTCTCAGCTCCGGCGCGCGTGTCCCCGTCTCCTAAGTGCCGGAGCTCTGAAAGTTAAAGGGCCAGTACGCCCATAATTATGTGTAACACCTGACACTACTCTGTAAGTCCCTGCACCTCCCACACTTCTCTGCCGGATCTTCAGTGCCATTTGCCTGAGAGAAAGCATTCTCATTGCCTGTTTTGCCATTCCCGTGTATCCAGACCTTCCTGCGACGCTTTTTTTTTACTACGAACCTTTGCTGCCTGCCTTGACCTTCTGTTCGTTTGACTACGCTACAGCCTCATCCTTCGGTACCTCGCCGTCCCCAGTTACCTGTGTGGTCGAGTCGTGTGGGGGGTAGCGACCTGGGTGTCGCCTGTCGCAGCAAGCCCATCCTGCCTTGTGCTGGGCTCTTGTGAAAACCAGCGGCACCTTAGACTCCGCTCCCCGATACGGTCTGAGTGATCTGCTGGAAGTGATCCACTTCCAGCTTTGTGACAGCCTACATCCATGTGCGTGACAGTATGTATATGGTATGCTCTTATGAGGGAAGGACAATGTGGTCCAGTATGCTTAAAACAGTATAACCTCCTAAGAAAAACTGAGTGGGCAAGGATCCTCTAATAAAGATAGATGTTTTGTTTTTTCTTTTACTTTCAGCCCTATGGAAAAAATTGTGAGAAATGCCATATATAAGAACTGGTATATCTTGGCCCAAGATTAAATTCTTAGGGATATCTGCAAAAAGAAACCAATTGTGACTTTAAAAAAAAAAACACGTAGTTTGAGAGATGTTCTAGTAAAGGGGCGGTTAGATTTAACTGAAGGTACAGAAAAATAGTTCAATATTTTAAATTCTTATGGGAACTATTGTTGTGGTAGCTGCAAGTGGTGTGAACAGATGCTGACATGTAGATCAGTGAAGCTAGGAGCGGAACAGTAGGCAGTCAAAAATGTATTACATGTCGTACAAGATCAGTAGTATATGCCATAAAATGTAGTTGGGGTCTATTTTATATTGGAAAGACTATTAGACCTTTATACTTACTTTTTTCTGAACATGTGAGGTCTGTGACCACTGGAAAGGGATCCCTGCGTTTAATTCAACACATGCGGGAATGCCATGCCAGTGATACCTCTCACATGCAATTTATGGGTTTAGTCCGTATTGACACTCCGCCGGATGGCGGTGAAGTGAATGCGGCTCTGTTGAAACAATAAATATTTCTAATCATTAGAACCCAGACGCTTGGTCCATTGGGGCTGAATGAAAGAAATGACTTAAGTGTGTTTAATGAATGACAAGTTTGAGATTCCTTTTTTATATTTATTACCTGTACCTGCACCTGCCCTCGGTATATGGAATGTGATGCTATATGTTTAGCTCTCCATGATGCGATATTCTTTTATTGTCTCTTTTTCTGTATGTTAAGGTTATACTTTTTGTTGTGTTGTAACTGGAGTTTCCACGAGTTGCACAATTCAGTTAATTAACCCCCACCTCTATACTGCTCACAGCCTTAAGAGGTGTGTCCTGAAGTGAACTTGCAGGAACCAGTAGAAGCAGCGGTCTGCCACGAAACGGATGCCGTTCCAATCCAATCTGTCTGCTCCCTCCTTGTATCGATGTAACCAGCCGACTCATGTGAGAGAATAAATCTGCATTTTTGTATCCACATTGCGAAGTGCCATCTTTTCCTCACTTTTGGGACTATTAAAACAGTATTTGTCTACAACACCAGCAGGTGTGTATTTTTGCCTGGCCTTTCACAGTATCTAGGCCCTTATAACTGTAACAGGAACAAAATGGTACACCACTGTATGCACAGGTTACACTTAATAGAGGACAATACGCTTTAAGTGCTCCACTCACCCTAACTGGCTGGCTACTATTAGCTTTTCAGTTGTTGTACACACCAGTGTTGCAGCACACAATCGCTGTGTACTACACCCAAAATTGCACTTTTTCTCTCAATCTCACTTCCTTCCCTATCAGTGCTTCTAGCCAGGATTTGGGCTTAAGGTTAATCGCTGCTGTAAAAAAGCTTTTCTGTGCAACACACACTGCTGTCTGTCCCTCTCTCTCTCTACGATAAAAGTCTGAAATGACTGGCCGCAATATGGTTGGTTGGTTGGCTGCTGATAGGCAGCATGCTGTATGCAATTAAGGGTCAACCCACCTACCCTTGTTCCCACCTTCCCAAGATTCCTTGCCCCATGTCCTCACATGTGGATCCACCATTTTGGATCCCCTGGAGCCTGGACCGCACTAAATGGAGTTTAATGAAGCGATTTGCGTGATCGAATCGCGGCGATATTCGCATTCATTGCGAATCAAATTTTTCCTGAAATTGATAACGAATTTGGATTCGTCAGATTCAATTCACTCATCCCTATTTATGAATATATTTTATTGTTTTTTTCTTATTTACATTTTTAGCTTTTAGAGAAGGCAGATGATGTTTTTCCAAATAATTTGGAAATGGTAATTTTGGAATGTGGTAAATTAATCTTATTTAATGTTTTGATATCAAGAGAAAACATTTGATGAATTATTTGACAACAGCTTGTGTACAAAGATTAACCGAAAAAGAGAAAAAGCACACCAATAAATAAGTAGCCGGGCCGGTTGAGAAGGCTTCGGTGCCTGGAGGGCCTCCGGCGTGCGTCCCCTGCGTCGTTGCTATGCACGGCGCGGCGCACTGACGTCATGTGCCGCGCCGTGCAGCGCATAGCAATGACGCAGGGGACATACGACGGAGGCCTGCAGCAGCACGGACCCGACCCCGGCAAAAGGTAATTATGCCACCGGGGATGGGGGGTGGCAACGAGGGGCAGCGGCGCCGGCAATGGGTGCCGCTGCCCCTTCTCTCCCCCTGGCTGTCGGCACCGCTTCTCTCCCCCTGGCTATCGGTGCCGGCAATGGGGCGCCGGCACCGATAGTCAGGGGGACAGAACGGGCAGCAGCGCCGATAGCCAGGGGGAGAGAAGGGCCGGCAGCAGGGCTCTAGACCCCAGGAAAGGCAGGGGGAGAGAAGCGGGCAGTGACGGCCTCTCTCCCCCTGCCTTTCCTGGGGGTGTATCGGCGTATAACACGCACATAGACTTTAGGCTAAAAATTTTAGCCTAAAAAGTGTGTGTTATACGCTGATAAATACGGTATATATATATATATATATATATATATATATATATATATATATATATATATATGCAGGGAGGTTGTGTACAAAGGACTAGAATTTTGTGGTAATGGTAAGCTTGAATCCCAGTCTGTATTTATGTATAGAGGGGTTTAGTGAATATTAAGGACCTATTTTTTATTAGTTATGAACAAAGTCTTAATATATCAAGTTCACCAAGGCCATCATCAGCATCCCAATACCATTGCATTGTAAAGGCCCTGATACCTATTAGTAAAAATTTGACTGACCCTGCTGATTTCAGTATGAGATAAAAGAAAAAAAAGTAGTGCTATCCAGTAGAAATGAAAATCGTAGGATGCTTTTTTTTTATAAGTTCTAACAAATAGATGGGAGCTCAACATAAACATGAATTACCAAGCCGAGGATACTGTGTTGCACATAAACCCAATGTGCCAGAAGGATAACCAACAATAAATATAGGAAAACAGTCCTACTAGGCTAGGGATGAAGGTAAAAATATAAGAATGTAAAAGAGAATAAGAGGAATAAAATAGAGTAAGAATGAAGTAAAGCGATAATGTCCAATGATAAAATAATATTTAATAGGTACATGCACAGTCTTCAGCAGGGCCCTTGCCTCAGACTGTCTATAAATAAAAATGCTATAAAATAAGCTAAAAGATTAATGCAAAAATATTTATACAGTATTTCTGCGTAAGAATGTTCATGCAATACTAGGTGCTACCCCTTGGGACAGGTCAGAGAAAATAGGACATTCGGCAATTTAGCCACTTAAAGTGCTGCAGGTGCTGGAGCTAGTATAGTCTTTCCACAATTAAAGTTCTCTTGATATAGTCATTGTTTTTGCTGCAAAGACAACTGTGTGTCTGGATTGTAATAATGTCAGTTGAAAGTATTTGGTGGCAGAATTTTTGCAGAGCTGGAGGCCTCATTTTTTGAGCCCACTTTACCCTGTCAGCATAGGGCTAGGTGTAAGCGGTCTCAAAGCTGGGGCTTTATTGTTGTATAATCGGATGCTCTGTTTAATAGCCTCAGGACCTCGCTACCATCGACGGCGCGGGAACCAATGTGCAAGGTTCTGAGCGCAATGATGTTAGACACAATAACACAGAGAGTTCACAATTTTTAATTCTTCGGAACCTCGCCTGTTCCCCGGCGGCGCGGGGACAAGTGCGTGGGGTTCCGAATGAGCTGTGATGTGGCACTATGTGCCTCTTACCGGCTTCTTCGATGTAGCTAGTCAGCGGAGCGGGGGATGGTTCCTGATGAATTTTGGAATCCGTGCAGAAGATTCCTAGGTTCAAAGCCCTCCTTTGTGTCCACAAGTAGGGGTGAGAATAAGAGTGTTCTCGGGCTAGATGCGTTTCAGGGAGCCTTGTCCCCTTTTTCAATAGCAGTGAGGGCCTAGTAGGACTGTTTTCCTATATATACTGGTCCATAGACAAACAAAATATAGAAAGAGATTGGCCCTCATTTACTATTCTAAACCCGACTTCTTTTGTCGGGTTTTTTTGGCGCATCTTTGTCTGCGACATGTCTCAGACATCGTGCGCCAGTCTGCGACACGATGCAACATTTTTTCCCAACGGACCTGATGTGAATTCTCCCAAACCCGAAAAAGGTGCGTAACCTGACATTTCTGAGCTTTCCCACGTATTTATAAAGGTTTCCAACCCGAATTTGTTGAATTGTTGTGGATTTTTTCCCGATAACTCAGAGGAGTTGGAAACCAAAACCAACAAAACCCAGTGCGACAAACAGGATGCGACATAATAATAAATACCAGGGGAAAAAAGCAGTCGGGTAAGAAAGCAAGATAGACTTACAACCCGATTTTCTAAGTAAATGAGGGCCATTGTGTGCTTTTAAGGAAATGGTCTATGGTCCCCTTCCTTTCTTTGAAAGCGCAGGATCTCTTTCTAAATTTTGTTGGTCTATGGACCAGTTTGATATACCATATTTATCGGCGTATAACACGCACTTTTTAGGCTAAAATTTTTAGCCTAAAGTCTGTGTGTGCGTGTTATACGCCGATACACCCCCAGGAAAGGCAGGGGGAGAGAGGCCGTCGCTGCCCGCTTCTCTCCCCCTGCCTTTCCTGGGGTCTAGAGTGCTGCTGTCGGCCCTTTTCACCCCCTGGTTATCGGCGCCGCTGCCCGTTCTGTCCCCCTGACTATCGGTGCCGGCGCCGATAGCCAGGGAGAGAGAAGCAGCGCCGACAGCCAGGGGGAGAGAAGGGGCAGCGGCACCCATTGCCGGCGCCGCTGCCCCGTTGTCTCCCCCCATCCCCGGTGGCATAATTACCTGAGTCCGGTCCGCGCTGCTCCGCTGCTCCAGGCCTCCGTCGTGCGTCCCCGGCGTCATTGCTATGCGCTGAACGGCGCGGCGCATGACGTCAGAGCGCCTCGCCGTGCATAGCAACGACGCTGGGGACGCACGACGGAGGCCTGGAGCAGCGCGGACTGGACTCAGGTAATTATGCCACCGGGGATGGGGGGAGACAACGGGGCAGCGGCGCCGGCAATGGGTGCCGCTGCCCCTTCTCTCCCCCTGGCTGTCGGCGCCGCTTCTCTCCCCCTGGCTATCGTCGCCGGCACGGATAGTCAGGGGGACAGAACGGGCAGCGGTGCCGATAACCAGGGGGGTGAAAAGGGCCAACAGCAGCGCTCTAGACCCCAGGAAAGGCAGGGGGAGAGAAGCGGGCAGCGACGGCCTCTCTCCCCCTGCCTTTCCTGGGGGTATATCGGGGTATACACACGCACACACGCACCCTCATTTTTTCATGGATATTTGGGTAAAAAACTTTTTTTACCCAAATATCCGTGGTAAAATGAGGGTGCGTGTTATAGGCCGGTGCGTGGTATACCCCGATAAATACGGTATATACATGAAACCAATGTGCTTTTAAAAGCCCTGTGTTTACAGTATGCCCAGAAGAAGTTTGATTGTATCCGGGTTGTGATATGTAATCTTATGTGTTCTATTGGAACTGTTTTTCATAAATTTAACATAATTGTCATTTTCTAAGTTTTTTTTTTTTACCATTCTTGCTATTTCACTTTGTTCTTATTTCTGCTTTTAATGGGTTTATCACGGCCCCCTTGTATATTGGTGCTCATTTTAAATATGTATAAAGAGTCTTTGAGCCTTGTATGTCATATATCTGCAAATGAGAAAGGGTAGGACACTACCCGAAACGCGTCTTGCCATAGAAGTTTGTGGAATAAGTTTTTTTATTAAAGGGGTAGTCCAGTGGTGAAAAACTTATCCCCTATCCTAAGGATAGGGGATAAGTTTGAGATCGCGGGGGGTCCGACCGCTGGGGCCCCCTGCGATCTCTCTGTACGGGGCCCCGGCTCTCCGCCGAGATAGCGGGTGTCGACCCCCGCACGAGGCGGCGGCCGACACGCCCCCTCAATACATCTCTATGGCAGAGCCGGAGATTGCCGAAGGCAGCGCTTCGGCTCTGCCATAGAGTTGTATTGAGGGGGCGTGTCGGCCGCCGCCTCGTGCGGAGGTCGACACGCCCCCTTCCAGCGGGCTGTCGGGGCTCCGTACAGGAGATCGCGGGGGGCCCCAGGGGTCGGACCCCCCGCGATCTGCAACTTATCCCCTATCCTTAGGATAGGGGATAAGTTGCTCACCACTGAATCACCACTGGACTACTCCTTTAAAGGAGTACTCCGGTGCCCACTTTTTTCATTTTATCCCGTCCGGGCTGCAAAATAAAAGAAAACACACTTTATCTTACCTGCCAACGAGCCCCCGGAGCTCCGGTACAGGTGTTTGGTCCCCGGGCTGTATTCTTCTTACTTCCTGTTAGCCCGGCACGTCACACGGAGCTTCAGCCTATCACCGGCCGCAGTGATGTCCCGCCTCTGCCGGTGATAGGCTGAAGCTCCATGTGACGTGCCGGGCTAACAGGAAGTAAGAAGAATGCAGCCCGGGGACCGAACACCTGTACCGGAGCTCTGGGGGCTCGTTGGCAGGTAAGATTTGCTTATTAAAATATATTTTCATTTCTACTGGATAGCGCTACGTTTTTTTTCTTTCATCTCATTCTGTCTACTACTAGATCCTGCGCTTTGGATACCGGTCAAGCTCCGACAGCCTGCAAACCTCTGGATACCCCGCATTTAGGGGTGACACGCATAACCTCAAGGGTTAATCCAGGTGAGAGTCCATAATTCAGACCCTCACACCCCTCTTTACTCACAGGATTACACGAGGCGCTGTCCTCGCCACTTTTTTTAATCTCTCATAATTATATCATATGTGTACTTTCTCCTGTCAGAAGACATCAGGGGAGAGAAGGATTAAATTTGATTTGTCTGAACCTTATTTATATATATTGTTTTGTTATATACACACATATTAAAACATGTTCATCTAATAAATATGCATTGATCCTATAGGTTTTTGTCATAGCCTGTTAAAAAAGGATACACTTTGACATTGAGCTCAGCTAATCACCGCCTCAGCCGATGATATACATTATATATATATATATATATTGTGACGATCCGTCTTGGGGATTAGCTCTGGGATCGTCCTTGACCACGCCACAGGATGCGTTTCTTCTCAATAAACCAGCAAACAAACGCTTATAATGCAAATCTGGCACCTTGCCAGTTTTATTAGACAGGTTGCAGGGTAAGAAATAAACAAAAAGCAGGAACAAAACAAAATCCTAGACCGTCTGGTCACTGACTAAACAGACCAGCTTGTCCTGACTAACAACCGCTGAGCTTCCCTCAGCCGGTTAAACATATGTCCCCTGCAACCTTCTACTCACAATGTCACTCTCTTTGAGCCACTCAGCTCGGGCTGTGTACTCCTCAGCAGCCTCTGTCTCTTCCCTACAGCCCACATGCTGTCTCCTAGGAAGAGCCCCCAACTATTCTGTCTTTTTTCCTTTTAAAACACACACTTTCCCTTCCTGATACCTCATTAATCAGGCCACAGGTGGAGCATTCTGCAGAGATAGCAAGGGAAATACACCCTTTCCTTGCCACACTGCCACATATCCCCCCCCCCTCTGCTCAGACCACCGGGAAGGAGCATTTGTATTCAAAAGGCAGAGTCCAACTGCCTTTCCTTTTCCTTGAACAGCTACGTACAACAGGTTTTGAGGCAATTGGCTTCCTTCATCAGTAGATTTTATCTGCACCACTTCAATGGTGGACCCTTCTTTCATTCGCACTTTCATCAGCCACCGAGCACAAGACTTTTGGTCACCTTTGACAAATTCCTTGTAAAAAGCTCCATTCATGTCACACCTTTCCAACACCAGGTTCTTCATCTTGGTCTGTGCAGTGCTCTGGACACTAGGTGCGGACAAGGCAGATGCTCTAAGCCATTGTCTTCTTCTGTCACTGGTATGACCATTGCACGAACTTTGCTGGTGGCCAACAGAGCCTGTATCACCCATTTGCAGGTCTTCTAAGTCATCCTCCACAATTTCAGGAGGCTTCCCTTTAATGCACCTGTCCATCTTCTCCTTGAGACGGACTCTTCTCCAAATTCTACTTCTGCGGACTTTCTTCCAGTGTTTTCTAATCCAGTGCCTCTCAGGGTTTCCACCACGACCCAGTCTTCTATCACAGTGACCTCTTTTTAAGGACTCTGCTTTCTTATTAGCCCTTTCTTTAGGGACACCGACTTTCACAGGCTCATTTTTAGGCTGAGAACTCTTGGCGCCTTTAGCCAGTTTTTCACCTGCACCTTCAGATGTGTCACTGACTTTACTTGCAGCTTCTGCAGTTATCTCTGGTTTAACTTCTACCTCAGATAACTTCTCTGCCTCAGAATTTTCACCATGCAATGTCAATAGCTCTGCAGCTTCAGAGGACTTCCCATATGGTTTCACCTCAGTCTCAGCTTCAGAGGACCTTTCATATGGCTTCTTCTCATGGTCTTCAGACTCTACTGTTTCTTGCGTCCATTGTTCAGACTCCGCCTTTTTTAGAGAAAGCATCCCTGTCTCCAGTAGCTTTTGCCCCACAAGCAGTTTTTCTTCTTTTACACGGACGGCTGTGGCTTTGGCCTCAGTTTCCATCTGAGACACTTTTAACCTCTCGTTATCCAGTTCTACTATAGCTTGGTCACGACTTTCTTTTAGGACCTTCATGTCCCCTTCCAGCTTTAAACATTTCTGCTGCTCACTCTTGAGCTTAGCAGAGTTCTTCTTCTCACTTTCCAGCAATTCTGTCAAGTTTTTGACAGTATCCTCCAGGGACAGCAGTTGTTCTCTCATCTGCTCTTTGTCTTTATTCAGTTGCGCCATCTTGGACACTTTCTGCTCATAGACTTTTAGCTGAGCCTCTTGTTCAGAGAGCTGAGTACCCAGTGAATCCAAGGCAGCTGCGCGAGACTTAATATGCGTTTCGTTCTGCGCCTCCAGGCTCTGCACCTTATAAGCCATTACCACTTTCTCCTTCTCCAACTCTTCCATGGCTACCAACCTAGCCTTGTGATCACTTTGTAGAGCCAGATATGCCCCACACAGGACATTCAATTCTTCATCCTTGAATGAGATCTGCTTGGCCAGAATCTCCAATTCTCTCTCCTTGCTGGTCATAAGACCCTGGGAGCGAGACAGTTCATCCTGCAGAGCCGCCAACTCACTTTTGTGGCGCTCCATATCTTTCTGCAGCTGAAGCGTCGCTTCCTGCTCTTTATTCAAGTCTGCAAGCGTTTTTTCTTTCTCCTCTGTCAGGTGATGAACTACTTCTTCCTTTTGAGACAATTTAGCAGAAACCATCTGTAAGGTTTCTTCAAGGTTCTGGATCTGCTCCCTTTTTTTACCAAGACCAGCGCGTTTTTTCCGAGATCTCTTACTTACAGCGGTCTCCTTACTCTCGCTGCTGGACCTTGTGACATTCTCTTGTCCTCTACAGTCACCTGTGCTTGGCCTGTCTCTTTCTTCAAGCCAACTCGTTCAGACTCTTTTCCCCCTTTAGGAGTAGTCTCCCCCTTTTCAAGGGTCTTGGTCACTTGGGCTTTAGGGTAGTTCCTGGACAGTCTCTCTGGACTGTCTCTCTGCTCACTGGCAGACTTCTCTTTCACTTCAACACTGTCTCTCTGCTGCCCAGCAGAAAGGTCTAGGGCTCCTGGGTCTGCAACAACATCTGGTCCAGTGGTTCGACCTTCCTGGTCACGATCCATCTCTGGTCCAGACATCACATCTCCTTCACTCAGGACTCTGTCTGTGTCAGTAAGCGCAGCACCCAGCTCCACATGTACTCTCTTCAGTACTTCTGCATTATCCACAGACATCTCTGTAGCTTCTTTTCCAGTCACCTCTTCCAGATGACCACGCAACTCTAGCCCCAACTTGGGCTCATCTTCAGATGGCAGATGGAACCCATGTTCCTGTACCTGATCCGTTTCTGGTTTCACTGAAGATTTTGTTTCAGTCAGAGGCACACTTGTCACTTGAGTCGCTGGATCCTCTTGGACTTGACTCATGGTCTGGTCTTCAGCTCCCCCAGCAGTCTGGCAGACCCCTATCTGACCTACATCTAGTGACTACTGACACTCCCCGTCCTCAGCCTCTGCTGAGTAACTCTCCACTAGTGTGTGGTGCAAGTCAAGTGTTGTGGGCCTATCAGGTGTACCTGCTCTAGTTACCCGACAGTCTTCCCATAATTGCTGAAAAAATTGAAAATCCGTCCCCAGTACTACATCATACTCCAAGGAGGGCTCTATTGCAACCTTGTGATCTATAGTACCATAGGGAGTAGAAATACAGACATTACCCATTTTATAACCCCAAATACCAGCCTGCATAGACACTATAGCGGGGTCTGGCTTTCTCCTGCTGGACTTTACCAGACTTATTACACATCTAGGGTCTAACAAAACCGTCATCTTTTTACCTTCTATTTCCAGCTCACACAGGTTTTCTTTTGTCCTGTCAGAGGTGGCAGCAGTAATCTTTACATCTGAACACATCAACATAAGTTTTTCAACAAAAACATTATCAGATTGCACATGTTCAAAATTTACAAGACAGTTCATAGCACTAGGACCTAACTCAGGCAAAGTGTGTTTTGTTACATTTTCTCCCAGTCCTGCATTTAACATTTTCTGTTCACCAGATTTTTTCAATCCGATCTGCAGTGTGAACAGTCCCATCAGTCTCCATGAGGGGTTCTCCACCCTCACATGATTTTGCAACTGGACATAGGTTGGTACCACCTTGAACACTGTTCACACAGTCAACTAGGGAAACACCACCCTCCGACTCAGCCTTTTTATGCACAGTCCCATCATTTTTATGCACAGTCTCATAGTCACTAAACATGGCCCCCATAACCCCTGGAACAGTCTTACCAGAATCTCTTGCCGTCCAGTCAGTTAAGGGCTGGTGCTGGACACCTCTCACCAGCTTCTCTGCTGCAGAACATCGCTCCACTTGCTCTTTAAGTAGCTCTGCAACCTTAAACCCAGCGTCACTGTTAGGCTGCAGTGCACACTGTAGTCTTGCAGCTTGGCTTACTCCCACTTTAGTCAGGATCTCTGTCTTGACTTTCTCATAGTCCCGTAATATCTTTGGATCCAGTTCACAATGAACTTTTTGGGCATCTCCTCCAATGAATCCAAACACCAAGTTTCCCCAGTGTGTCTTGGGCCATGCCTCATGTGTAGCAATCCTTTCAAACTCTGCAAAGCTTGCTTCCTCTTGCGCTGCAGCAGTCTGCAACAAAGCACTTATCAGGACATCCATCTTGCAACACTTCAAACCTTGCAAACACAGTACAGTCCTCTGCCGAAATGTTAGCCGCTTGCCAACAAAATTTTTCCGTTGCCCCTAGCAACGCCTTTATACACAGTCTCAAAACGTAATCTGCACTCTGCAGGTGGCCCGTCCACCTGTCTCCTTACTTGAGAAAGAGTGCCCACTCGCTTGATGCGATCTGTTGCCCCTAGCAACAACTTCACCACAGGCGCAGTCCTGCTCTTGTACTCCACAGCTGGGCTCGTCCCACTGTCTCCTCTCTGAGAAAGAGTACACCCTTGCACCATGCACGGTAGTTTTCTCTTGGCAACAACTTCACTGCAACTCGACCACTGGTTGCTCCTAGCAACGTGTATGCCCGCATCCTCCACCAAAATGTGACGATCCGTCTTGGGGATTAGCTCTGGGATCGTCCTTGACCACGCCACAGGATGCGTTTCTTCTCAATAAACCAGCAAACAAACGCTTATAATGCAAATCTGGCACCTTGCCAGTTTTATTAGACAGGTTGCAGGGTAAGAAATAAACAAAAAGCAGGAACAAAACAAAATCCTAGACCGTCTGGTCACTGACTAAACAGACCAGCTTGTCCTGACTAACAACCGCTGAGCTTCCCTCAGCCGGTTAAACATATGTCCCCTGCAACCTTCTACTCACAATGTCACTCTCTTTGAGCCACTCAGCTCGGGCTGTGTACTCCTCAGCAGCCTCTGTCTCTTCCCTACAGCCCACATGCTGTCTCCTAGGAAGAGCCCCCAACTATTCTGTCTTTTTTCCTTTTAAAACACACACTTTCCCTTCCTGATACCTCATTAATCAGGCCACAGGTGGAGCATTCTGCAGAGATAGCAAGGGAAATACACCCTTTCCTTGCCACACTGCCACAATATATATATATTTATATATTTATTTTTGCTAATATATATATATATATATATATATATATATATATATATTAGCAAAAAAATATATACTTACCATTCCCTGGTCCATTATTGTCTCTGTTTACTGCTAAAGTTTTCTGGGCATAAGCAGAAGGTGCACTAGATCGTGGCACAAGATCAGTGCAGGGGAGCATGCACCATAGTGTGGCACCCTTTCTGCTATTTGCCAGTAAAATACCTTTGGCATTAGGCAGATACAGTAAGCAAGTGATATATAAAACAAATCTGACTTACTGTAGTGCAGTGCATAGATCCCCAGAAATCTATTAACAGTAAGTCGAGGATGCAGAAAGCATCCCTGGCTTTCTGCAGTATAAGGGGAGAAGTGGCATTGGTCTCTTTTGGGCCAGAGACCGTGGTCAGTCATTGTATATGTACATAAAAAGGGCCCATGGCTTAGCCACTGTATTGACAACAGGTCACTGTGGGCACTGGATAGGTAAATGATATTGTAAGAACCCATAAATTAACCAAAACAAAAGTTCTGTCAATAATAAGTAAATAATTAAAGAATAGTGTAAGAACTCATACAAAAACGAAATGTTTTGCCAACAAATGATACTGTAACACTCATGTTTATGTAGACTGGAACACTGATGATAGTGGATCCGCTGGACCTGAGTGGTAGATGACTTGGACCATACCAGGGAGCAGAGTCTAAGAGACCGCCGCAAAGTGTGATGGACTTGCTGTGGCAGGCGGCACCCAGGTTGCTACCCCTGGCACGGCTCGACCACACAGGCAGCTGAGGAGATTCGAGGCACAGGTGGGATAAGGCAACTCGAGGTCTGGATAGAAGGAGGTCAGGTCAGGCAGCACAGTAGCGTAGTCAGGAACATAGCAAATGGTCAGTAGGCAGGCGGCAAAGGAGCAAGGTCAGGTCACGGAGCAAGGGTATGAAACACGGCAAGGCAATACACAGGAATGCTTTCTCTAAGGCTCTAGGGCAAAGATCCGGCAGGGAAGTGTGGGAGGTGGAGGAATTTATCAATGAGCCACAAGTATTACTTCACTAATGGGCGCACTGGCCCTTTAAATATTAAAGCTCTGGCATGCATCCGCCCTAGGGGACGGGGACACGCGCGCCAGAGCAGGGAGGCAGAGACGGGAGTAGGAGAAGCACCAGGTGAGTGACAGGCTGGGGTCCGCATGCGGGCGCGTCCCATGATGCGAATCCCAGCCCCGCTGGAAGAAGCAGGTAACGGGAACATGCGCTCACGGCCAGCTGTGCAGCCACAGCGCATAACGTAACAGATACATTATCTTAACCACTTAAGGACCCAGGGTGTACAGGTACGCCCTTATGCTTAAGAACCCAGGGTGTACGTGTACGCCCATGGGAATTTCGGTCACCGCCGGGGACCGGACTGGGATGCCCGCTGAAATCATTCAGCAGGCACCCTGTGCAAACCCCCCCCCCCCCCCCCCCCCATGTCGGCCATCGCCACAAATCGCCAGTCAATTCAGACCGGTGATCTGGGTCGATTCTGGGTCATACGGGTCTCCAGTGACCCAGAAAATAAGAGGAATCTGGGATGTCCAAGACATCCCGATCACTTTGAAGGGATAGGAGTGAAGTGGCAGGGGTGCCACCCCTCCTATCCCTGCTATTGGTTGGTCAGAAGCAACAACCATTAGCAGATGGGGCGGGGGTTTAAAGTTTGGTTCCCCCGTTCTTCCCACCCATGGTAGTCAGGGTAGAATGGGGGAACTGTAGTGTGACCGGCGGCGACGGTGAAGATCCCTTACCAGCGGCGATCGGCGGTGGCGGGCAGCGAACCTCTCCCTGGTGCGGTGTGCTGCAGACTACAGAAGCCGGTGAGTTGCTGCCTAGCAACATCTGGAGGGCTACAGTTTGGAAACCACTATACAGTGGTCTTTAAACTGTAGCCCTCCAGATGTTGGAAAACTACAACTCCCAACGCCACACCCCTACCCCTTAATTCCCTGGTTGAACTTGATGGACATATGTCTTTTTTCGACCGTACTAACTATGTAACTATGTAACTATGTAACTATGTAACTATGTAACTATGTAACATGCCCATACAGCTGTTTGGGCATGCTGGGATTTGTAGTTTTGCCACAGCTGGAAGCCTACAGTTTGGAGATCCCTGTGCAGTGGTCTCTAAACCGTGGCCTTCTAAATCTTGCAAAACTACAACTCCCAGCATGCACGAACAGCAAACGGCTGGCTCGGCATGCTGGGTGTTGTAGTTGCGTACCTCCAGCTGTTGCATAACTACATCTCCCAGCATGCCCTTGGGTGATCAGTACATGATGGGAGTTGTAGTTTTGCAACAGATGGAGTCACACTGGTTGGAAAATACTGAGTTAGGTAACAGAACCTAGCTGAAGGTTTTCCAACCAGTGTGCCTCCAGCTGTTACAAAAGTACAACTCCCAGCATGCACGGTCTGTCACTACATGCTAGGAGTTGTAGTTTTGCAACAGCTGGAGGTTCCCCCCCCCCATGTAAGTTTACAGGGTACATTTACACGAGCAGGTTTACAGTGAGTTTCCTGCTTCAAGTTTGAGCTGCGGCTAATTTTCCACCACAGCGCAAACTTCTAGTGGGAGACTCACTGTAAACCTCCGTCCATGTGAATGTACCCTAAAAACACTACACAACACTACACTAACACATAATAAAGTGTAAAACATATACACCCCCTTACACTGTCCCCCCCCAATAAAAATGAAAAACGTATCATACGGCAGTGTTTCCAAAACAGAGCCTCCAGCTGTTGCAAAACAACAACTCCCAGCATTTCCAGAAAGCCATTGACTGTCCAGGCATGCTAGGAGTTTAGCAACAGCTGGAGGCACCCTGTTTGGGAATCACTGGCATTGAATACCCCTATGTCCACCCCTATGCAATCCCTAATGCAGTCCTCAAATGCGCCTGGGGCTCTCTCACTTTGGAGCCTTGTCATATTTCAAGGAAACAGTTTAGGGCCACATATGGGGTATCTCCGTACTCGGGAGCAATTGTGTTACAAATTTTGGGGGGCTTTTTCTCCTTTTACCCCTTATGAAAAGGAAAAGAAAAAGTTGGTGTCTACACCAGCCTGTTAGTGTAATTTTTTTTTAATTTTTACACTAACATGCTGGTGTTGCCCCATACTCCTATTACCCCTTGTAAAAATTTTGGGGGGAAAAACTGCATTTTAGTGAAAAAAAATTATATACACATCCAACTTTAACAAAAAGTTGTCAAACACCTGTGGGGTGTTAAGGCTCATTGGACACCTTGTTACGTTCCTTGAGGGGTATAGTTTTCAAAACAGTATGCCATGTGGTTTTTTATTTTGCTGTTCTGGCACCATAGGGGCTTCCTAAATATGACATGCCCCCCAAAAACCATTTCAGAAAAATTCACTCTCCAAAATCCCATTGTCGCTCCTTCCCTTCTGAGCCCTCTAGTGCACCCGCCGAACACTTGACATCCACATATGAGATATTTCCTTACTCAAGAGAAATTAGGTTACAAATTTTAGGGTGATTACTTTCCTTTTACCCCTTGTAAAAATTCAAAAACTGGGTCTACAAGAACATGCCAGTGTAAAAAATGAAGATTTTGAATTTTCTGCTTCACTTTGCTGCTATTCCTGTGAAACATTTAAAGGGTTAACACACTCACTGGATGTCATTTTGAATACTTTGAGGGTGCAGTTTTTATAATGGGGTCATTTATGGGGTATTTCTAAAATGAAGGCCCCTCAAATCCACTTCAAAACTGAACTGGTCCCTGAAAAATTCAGATTTTAAATTTTTTTTGAAAAAAATGGAAAATTGCTGCTGAACTTTGAAGCCCTCTGATGTCTTCCAAAAGTTAAAACATGTCAACTTTATAATGCAAATATCGTAAAAAATAAAAAGTAAAAAAATACAAAATTTTCTCATTTTTCATCAAATTTTGGAATTTTTCGCCAAGAAATTATGCAAGTATCGACGAAAATTTACCACTGTGATAAAGTAGAATATGTCACAAAAAAACAAACTCGGAATCAGAATGAAAAGTAAAAGCATTCCAGAGTTATTAATGCTTAAAGTGACAGTGATCAGATGTGCAAAAAAGGCCCGGGTCCTTAAGGTCAAAATGGGCTGGGTCCTTAAGGGGTTAATTGTGACGACTATATTATTCTCCATCGTCTTAAGTTTTTATATGACACGAATGAGAACAATCTATTTTAGGTGTAATTTATATAATGTCTTAACATTAAAATTAATACAAGGGTGAATGTATCGCTGAATGAAAGTCCTTGTCTGTTTTGTGCTCCATGACATTATCCAAGTTTGGTTAATAGAATTTGTCAGAAGCGACCTCTTAATATTAATGCATTGAATTATGGAGGATGAGTAGCACACAAACCCCTGTCACCTCAAATGTTAATAATGTAATTTCATATAGACTAATTATTCATAAAAGATAACCAAACAGTAAATCAGCCTTGCTTTATTCAGACTACTGACATTCAGGTTCAGATACACTTTTTTTGCTCTACTGTTAAACTAAATATGAATAATGATATATTTTGTACAGCAGGGGATATAAATTTTACTGTACGAGTCAACACTATTGTGTTTTCCAGTAAGTCCTGTGCGCTGAATCATTTGAACTGGCTGACTCTTCTGCACATATGTATTAACAAGAGATAAAAGTAATATGGTAACCAAGGAACACTCAACATGGACATCACATATTGCCCCAAATACTTCATTTTTTATAGACTGTAATTTTTTTTTATTTTTATCATGCTTGTCCATGCTCACCATGTTTAGTTGGGCGCTCAGTAGAGACAGGTTAAATTAAAACTGCATCCAAAAAAACACTTCTACATTCCTAAAGACTATTTCATGAACTTCACATTAAACTCTAGAAAAGATTAGTCTCAATTATTGCTGCAGTATCCCAGTACCACCACTACGGTACTGGTATTCCATGGCTGCCCAGAATAGATGATAGGCGGGGGTGCTGCTAATCAAATATTTATAGCCTATTCTGAGGATAGGTCATCTATCATTTCAGGTGAGAAAATCCTTTAAAGGGAAACTGACATCTGCTTCACCCTAAGTAAACCCAATACACATGGTTATGGTGCGGGTGAACCAAATTAATATTATGTATCATTTATGAACCGTGAGTCTTCTGAAGATATACCCATTATTAGCCTGGCATATCCAGCATCCCTGAACATATGCCCATGAGGTAGGCGGGCATATGGTAGCAGAGGGGAAGGAGGCAGAGATGCTGGGTATGCCAGGTCCAGCCACCATTTCACAAAGTTGGCTATTTACATATTAGCAATGGAGGCGAATAACGGGTGTTTTTTCCAAAACGGTGACACTGATCCGTGTAAGTGATGCATCATTTTAATCTGGTTTACAAGTATAGGACAAAAGAAAAATGGGTGTCCTGCACTCACCGTCAAAATTCTGATCAAACAGCTCCCATCTCGGGCTGGTCAGTCCGGCATGTCAAGCAAAGATAGTGTGGGGCGCTCCTGTGAGAAGAAGGCCGGAAGAAGAGCACCTGTGTGTGTGTGAAACCCCCGGAAGTCGCCTCTGAGCGCCCCACACTATCTTTGTTTGACATGCCGGACTGACCAGCCCGAGATGGGAGCAGTTTGATCCGAATTTTGACGGTGAGTGATGGACACCTGTTTTTCTTTTGTCCTATACTTGTATTGACTGGGTCTCCAATTGTCCTAGCACCACCTTCAGCTGATTCGATCTGGTTTTGTGCCCGAGTGTTATACCATCCATCTCGTGGAGCTGAATTTACACAGGTACCGGTGCCACTACATTTGCTTCTCTTTTTCTTAATCTGGTTTACCTTCACTATAACCCTGTGCATTGGGTTTAATGCTGATAAACCAGCTGTCAGTTTTCCTTTAATAGTAAAGTATTACCCCACCGTAAACAGTGTTTTTTTGTTTGTTTTGTTTTTGGCTCTTTTTTTCACTTTTGTTTGTTTTAGTTATGGTGTTTTGTCTATGATTATAGCTGTGGTGTTTTTTGGCATCTCTGCTATGGCTCGATCACGTAAAATGGGGAGTTGTTTAGTAAGGTCCTCACATTTGAGAAATTAATTAATTGTTCCCCAAAATGTTTTATATGAAGGCAGAAAAAAGCACCAGAGCCCCTATTTTGTATTCATAAAGTAATGTTCTTGAGGAAAATGTATTTATGTATCAGCTTTATTTGTTTTATAATTAAAGAATTTTAGTATGCCAGTATATAGAAAAAATAACTTGGATGTATGGGATGGATTTTGACACGGTCGCTGTGGCTTACACCTTGCTTGGATATTATGAGGAATCTGCACCTGCCTTTCCAGATGCCTGATGTGTTTCATTTATCTTTTTGCATTTATTACTATAGCACATTTATATGGACTGTCATTTTGTATGGCTTAATACACATGGAAAGTGGGCACATTTTCTAGCACGACGAAGAATGATTCTGAATTACTATATATATATGTGATACATATATTAGCATGGCAGTTCATTATAAACAAAGAGCTGTAAGTCCTGACATGTCATCTCAATAACATTTACTTGCATCCATCTTAAAGCCTGAGAAAATTTCTAGCGTATTTTGAGGTTAACCTCAAAGCTTGTTGGAATCAAGTTCTGACAGATTCCGGTAAGAGGAAATCCTTTTTCCTAAATCACTTAAATGAAACATATTTGTTCAGAATTTGGACTCAGATAATGTTCTTATTGTAAAAGACGCAACATCCTACATGTCTTCCTTAATTTGTTCTAGGACTTCATTGTTGCATAAGGAATACAGCTAAATCTTGGAGGGCTTGTTCAGATTAATACAATGAAATCATAGTGATGGACTATGAGTCTGTACATGAACATGGGAGTTTTCCTTGAAATATATAACATTCTAAACATACCAAATTTTAATAATACAATACGGTATTGTGACATTGGGAAATTAATTATTCTTACCAATTATTTTCTTAATGGATCGGATTTAAACAGCTGTGGTTTCATTGATGACAAACCATTACCAAAATGTCTGAAGTAGGAACAAAAGCACCCTATATTACAATGCACTTAAGCAATATATTTCCCACTTATGTAAGTTACAGTCAGGACCAGACTGGGACCAAAAATAGGCCTGGGCATTTTAGAATAAGCAGACAATTTTTTTGGTGACGGTCCGACTGTTGAGACCCCCGATTGATCCCCTCAGTTTAGGTGGCTCTCCAGCTGTTGTAAAGCTTCAACTCCCATCATGTCTGAAGAGCCTCAACAAATATGGAAGTTGTAGTTTTGCTACAGCTGGAGAGCCACAGATTGGGGAACAATTTAATCCTTCATCACTGCAGAACTTAAAATTGACTACAACTCTGAGACTGGCAGGAGAATACACAATATTAGTGACTACATCTGATGGGACAGTCAGGAGAATACACAATGATATCAGTGACCTGAGTCATGTCTTCTCTGTTGGTCCAGACGCCAGGACTTCATCCAGCTACAGACTCCTACAGACTCCTCTTTCCTCATCCACCCTCCTCCCCCAGACTCCTCTGTCATTCTGCATCCTTCTACTCCAGACCCCTCTTTACTCCTCCATCTTCCTCCTGACCCCTATGCCCTTCTTCTCAATACAATACTACACACATCATACAGACACCCGCTGCTTCCCCCCCCACATCATACAATACATACATACACATACATCATACATACACTTCATACATACACACACAACGTACATACACACACATTATACATACATACACACACGTGCAATAATACATACACACATAATACATATACGCACACATCAAACATACATATATACATCTCACTTACATACATCTATCATAAATACATATATTACATACATACACACATTCTACACACATCACACATATACACACACATCATCCATACACACACATCTTACTGATACACATCATACAAACACACACACACGATACATACACATCATACATAGATGTTACTGCATAGAGTTTAAGTTCTGTAGTAGCTAAACAAATTCACATACATTGAACTTCCTTTAGTGACCTGTGTAAGCAGTCCGAGCTTTGCCATTTATAATATGCACAGAAAAATAAGGCCTTATGACTAACCTCTAAGAAGTCCCTATATACATGTATTGCTAAGCTACTTTTTTCACATAATTTCTAGACATCATACACAACACATGGGATTTGCCAGATGAAGAAGAAAAGTGAGGGAGGAACAACACGACAGTACTTCTTATAGGATGAAGTTATAATATACGTGCATGTTATGTGGATACACTCTGATGAATTGTCTGTTAGTATACTATTTTACCACGTAACTTAGTATTTGGTTTCTTTTCATTACACTTTTGGCGACTATATATTGCACATGCACTAGTCCCCTCTACATAAATGTGTCTCCAAAGTGTAGTAGAGTATGTTTGGCCAATTAAAGGGAATTGGCCTGCTGTCGGTTTGCGACAGTGGACATCAGAATACCTTTTTGTCAGTTTGCATATGTAAACCTTGGTTTAAACACCCAAATGTGTTGTGAATGGGACCTTGTTTATTTAGACACGCCTGGAATGCACCAGCCCTCTAAGAGGTATAAATGTTACCCATAGGGTTCTATTAACCCCTTCCTGACTCATAACGTACATATACATAATCGGCTGGGTAAGGGAGTACGGCACATGCTCCACATCTGGAGGGTGCTGGCTGCTCTCTGCAGCGGACACCAGCTTGTAGTTACCAACAAAGACGATCCCAATTATGCCCGTCCGTTTTTTTGCACGCATCCCTGTTGTCTAGTTGCCTGTTTGACAGAGAAGATTTAATTGGTTTTCAGGGCAGCGGGAGGCATCTACTAGGTTTCAGGGCCTGCCATGTCTTGGCATTGGATACAGCCGCCCTGCCAACGGCATAAACAAAACCCAATTCCAAATGCCAAAATTGCTGATTTCCGTTAATTTGCAATTTTCATGTTTTTTTTTTTTTTACCATATGGTGAACTGCGTAAAAGTTATGGCACACACAATATTGCACAATTCCATTTTTTATTTTGCCTTACAAATAATCTTTTTCTGACTTTATAATACATTATATGGTAAAATAAAGGGCTTCGGCTGGACCACACAAGGACATAAAAAGTTGTCCTGTAGCCACTCCTGTGTTGTCTTGGCTGTGTGCATAGTCATTGGCCAATATTTATCATTGTCTTTAGACAGTTGTGTCTAGAAAAGGCGCAAAAAGGGTGCAAGCTGGGTTTATTTGCTCCTTTTTGCGCCTTTTGGTTTACACATTTCTGCTGATTTTGAGTTGCAATCCACTGAAAAGTCTCTGAAACTACACTAGCTCAGACTTAGCTTAGCTTTTGGGTGTATGTGAAAAGAGAAATTTCAGAAAAAGTTTACCTGCACAAAATTTATCAAGCTCTGTGACCATTTAATAAATTTGGTGCTCCTACACATTACCAGCACACAACAAAAAGGGGTAGAAAAATGCTTCACTTACACCTACAATGATAAATGCCGGCCATTGTCTTGGTGGACGGGGGACCTTTGACCCAGTGTCCTTCAGAACCAGAGGTCCAGATCACTCTGGATTAGCTTTTCATTAAGAATATCTGTGTACTTTGCTCCATTCAGCTTTACATTAACCCTTACCAGTCTTCTTGCCCCAGACACTGAAAAGCACCTCCACAGCATGATGTGGCCGGCCACCACCATGTTCCCCTGTAAGGACTGTATTGAGCAGGTGATGAGTAGTGCCTGGTTTCCTCCAGACATGACACTTAGAATTCAGGCCAAAACGTTCAATCATGGTTTTATCAGACAGAGAATCTTGTTTATTTTAGTCTGAGAGTCCTGTAGATGTTTTTTTGTTTTTTTTTAGAAACTCCAGGAAGACTTTCATGTGTCTATTACTGAGAAGAGGCTTCTTTCTGGATACTCTGCCATAAAGCCAATATTGAAGAATGGTCCAGTGATGCTTGATCTTCTGGAAGCTTCTCCCATCAGTCCACAGGTCCCTGCAGCTGCCTTTTGTCCTGCTAGTCCTGGTCTTTCACTAAACATAGATATGGAGAGACGCATCATGTAAAGCTGGCAGGGTGGAAAGCAGCCGCAGGGATTACCCCAGTGACTACTTACTCAGGTCCTGTTGACTTTTTTTAACTCAATTTTTTTATTGTTGTGATCGTACTGACCTGTCAAATACAGATAACATACACAAGAAAAAAGAAAACTGCAGTGCCTCACTATTACACGTCCCATGGGCAGTTCAGTAGGTGCTGTAGTAAGTATGTGGGTACCTGCAATTTCCAGAAAGAAAATATTGAATGTTTGTCACTCCTGCGCAACTGTATTGTAGGGTGGAGAGCAGCCGTGAAGACTAACTCTCGTGAATACTCTTTTAAGTACATCACAAAACATCACAAAACTCCAAAAATGGTAAGAAATAATTTTGATGGGACTGAAAAGGTAAAAATGAATTACTGAAAGGGAGATTTCATTAGGAAAATGTGCGAAATCCAACTGGATTTTTAATCTTGATATTTTAGCACCTATTTTGGGAGGCTACTTATACCCTACGGTATTTATGTTGTCCAGGTTTTGATATACTAGGTTGATTATATATATATATATATATATATATATATATATATATACATATATATATATATATATATATATATATATATATATATATAGCGAGTGTGAGAGAGAGTGTTATGGCTTTATGAAGGGGAGGAGCTAAAAAAAATGTATGCAAAAATGTAAAATTCCTATATCGTTCCATCAGTTTAGACCTATTTATCTACCTAGTAAAGCCCCTTTTAAGGATTTGGTTATAATGTTTTGGTGTCATATACCATGGGATGTAAATTCTATGTCTATGATTAACCAGATTTATTTTATTAGCAAGTGAGGGACCTACATTTTATAAAGTTATCCAATAGGCATAACATGATATGTAAATATGTATTATATACACAGTACACTATGTAATATAAATAACAGAAACTGTGTTGTTCTTTACTTTACAATACAGAAGGACCAATTTTATAATAATGTCATGCAAACTAGTTGGCAATTCTAAATGGGTCCTATGAAAAAGTAATCAGACAATAACATTAATAAGAAATGATTAGAAAGAATACATACTAATATTTGTCTAATCACTGTTTCAATGAAGGTGAAATATATAATAGGTTTATTTCAGGTATTCTTGCAGGTATATGTAAAGCAATTTCTGCTTGTAGATGACAGAACAGTTATAATGTGCCATGCAAATACCTTAGCATAATAAAGGTTGATTTAAAGTCACCTGGGGCATAGACCTACAAAAATATAACAATGTATCAAATTGCAATAGCCTGTCTTAACCCAATGTCTGCATTGACTTTTTCTTATTTTCTCAGTTTCACCTTTATTACTGTAAAACTACAGTTATCTATTACTGCTGTTCTTGGATCCCTTGAGGATCTAGTCAATATATTTGGTAATGACTTTTAGAAAGGAAGGCAAACAAAGATTTCTTCTGTTTTGATAAATGCACATGTGAACTCTCATTTGGATTTTGCTTGAAGAGCTGCATTGAACTTATAGAAGCAAAAAACATGTTCACTTGTAGAAAATTCTGGAGATGATGAACAAAACACCTAAAAAAAAAAGTTAGGATCCAATTTCTCAGTTATTTTATTTGAAGAGGTCCTGTCAGTGCTCCTGAAATGTCTATTTTAGTAGATACTTGCATTCCTCAAGAAATAACAATGCTGGATCACCTTTTCTTAGACTGTTGTCACATTCCTCTGATAGCCCTCCTGGAAATGACAACTGACAACTGTGTGCTCCCTTCTCAATGGCCCTCATTTACGATTGCAAACCCAACATGTTTTGTCGGCTTGTGCGCCAGAAATTCTGTCTGCGCCAGATTTTGCGCCAGAATTGAAAAAACCCCGACTAACTCTCCATTTTGCTAAGAAAATCCGAAAAAGGGGCATGGTCGTCAGGAAAAGGGGGCGTAGCCACCAAAAAGGGGCGTGTTCCCGACATTTTCAGAAAAACCCAACATATTTACTAAGGTTTCCACAGAAAATGTGGTGGATTTCAGTTGAGAAAAACCCTACAGATCAGAGCATGTGTAAAAAAAGATAAATGTAGGGAAAGTGGAAAATGTAGGGAAACCTTAGTAAATACCGTGGAAAATAAACTGTAGGGAATTAAAACCCACAAAGAAACCTACACAACACTCTTAGTAAATAAGGGCCAATGTCTTTACAAACTATGACACAGTCAATTACTGCTGCAGTTTCCAGGTGGAAAATTCATGTGATAAAGTTTCTTATCTTCCATTAGATATTACATTTATAGTTAAATCATTTTTATGGTATTTGTTTTTATTAATACAATCCTATAAACTGTTAGAAATCTTATAAAATTAATCAATTGACGCACTAACCATATGAGGTCTCTCTTGCAATTATTGGTTACTTTAATGCCATGGCAGGTAAATAGGCCGGTGATGGCTGTTTTGCACACACACACGTGCTCCTAAAGTTTTACAGCTGAGCCCCATCTGCAAATCCTTTGCTGTGGTTGACAATAGTGGAGCATGCATGGTAATATTCCTAACTGTTAGTATGTGCCTCTATCACTCGCTGTGTATGAGCCACTATTGTCTTCCATGGCGTGAGCAGCTGTAAGCTGAGCCCTGCATATCAGTGATGATAAAAACACAAACACAAGGCACTCCACTGTGTAAATTCTTCCCAAACAACTAGGTGTGGGCAAGATTCAAAGACCAACTCACCTATGTAGGTTGTGCAAACCCGTCGGAACTGGTATAGTGAATTACGGCAGTTGCTCTCTCCTCCGACGCTCCAAGGCTTTAATAGAAAATGCGAAACTCCAGACCGCAACCTCCTAGAAGGTACCGGGGAGCTGCCAGTAATGGGGGTCAATTCGACCAAAGTTTTTAAAACATTTAATGAAATGATAAAACGTACAACGCGTTTCAAAACTGGTCTGGTTTCTTTTCCAGGTACAATACAATAAATTAAAAAAGAAGCAAACTAAAATACCTATCCATGCAATCACGTGACAGGAAGTTGGTGGATCCCAATTTACATATCATAAACATGAAAAGCAAAATGGCAAAATGTATAAATATGTCACATAAAGAAGCATGTACATATCACATAAAAATAAGCAAATATATATATATATATATATATATATACACACAGATCCAATTACCTATAATACAGACGTCTGTCCTGTTACTTCATTCAGCCCTTCTGGATATAAAGTGTTACATTTAAAAATCCAGTATGATTCCCTGTTAATTAAAACTTTAAACCTATTGGGAACATACTCCGGTATACGTTCAACAACAATGGACAAATGTAAAACTTTCGTATTACCCCCATGTTTTAGACAAACATGACGCAACATGCTATGCTTCATGAAACCATTCTGAATATTTGCCCGATGTTTGTTCATCCTCGAACGCACCATCTGAATGGTGTGTCCGATATATTGTGCACCACAATCACAGGTAAGTAGATAAACTACATACTGAAATGCACAATTAAAAAAGTCTCTTACCATAAAACTTTCACAGTGGAATTTGATTGCAGAACGTGTTTCCTGTGTACTGGAATACACGCACAGCACAGACAGCGGCTGACGCCGCAACAAAAAGTGCCTGGCTTAAGGTCACATGACTGGGATACATTCTCGGTCCCCTTACGCTCATTGCTATTCTAAACCAAGGAGCGCATTCTACTTGGCACGAGGAAGCTCTTTAGGTTCCTAGCCCTCCAGGGTTTGTAGGAATCTGTTTTCTCAGGATTGGGTTTAGTTTAAACATTTGCCAGTGATTTATTAAGATCTTTTTTTTTATTTTAAAACTGTGACTATTAAAATTAGTAATTAAATTAAAATGATAACCCAAATTGTCATTCCTTTTCTTACTACATTTATTTGTATTGGTTTTATGTGGAGTAACCAAATCTGATTGCTTTAAAGAGTATGGGGGAGTAAGGGAATTAAGCAGCTTTTTTTTGCTTACAAAAGTCTCACAAAATGTCGCACTTGTGCCTAAACAATTTTTTGTGTGACTTTTGTGGGTAAGCAAAAAATACCAATCTGCCATACCTAAGCAATTTTCAGCATTTACTTTGCAGTAGTCCAGGATTATCACTGCGAAAGTTGCACGTAAGCAAATAAAAGTCGCAGACCCGCTTCAAAAAGTCGCAGGTGTAAGCAAGGGCAGACCTGGCTTACAAACTTACCTATGGCCCTCCTCAGCCTAAATAATGCCAGCCTGTTACCTCCTAGACGCAGGGGCACCATTTTTGATGCTCCGGGCCTTTTGGTACTGGCTCTTCCCGACACCCCTGTGGCGGTGGGTAACGGGGTAATAATCAGGGTTTAGCACTAGCTGTTTTGGAGGCTAACGCTAAGCCCCGGCTAAGTAATGGACTCTGTCTATAAGATGGCTTCCACTACTAAGCCTGTAAAGTAAATAAAATAAAATAAAAACACATTTAAAAAAACTTTTATTCCAAAAAACACTCCCCCACACTCGCCCTCGTTACAAAATGTTGTTAATATTAAATTAAAAAAATGCTAGTCCACCATATCTGAATTAGCCCACGGGATAGATGGATCTGAAATGAAAAAAAAAATGGGTTAGTACAAATAGGGGGGAAAAAGTGGTAAAAAAAAAATGTAATAAACACATATACATTTTTTTTTGCTTATGTGTGCTAAGGAAATGGAATTCCAAAGTGATTTTATTGGTTTTTGCTTATGTAAGCCAAATGTTTCAACCCCCTGTGATAATATAATAAATATGTCACACATAAGCAAACCCAAAGCAAAAAAATAAAAAATACCTACAGAACTCGCTTACCAAAGCAAACAGTGATAAATATCCCCCTATGTTTTTGGAAAGTGATTTTTTTTAAACCCTGGGAATAACCCTTTTTTGATCTGGCGTTTCGCATTTGCTGTACACCAAGGAAAGAGGGATATGAAGGAGAGAGAGAATAAGGAGAAGCAAAGAGAGTTGTACCAACCTTTGGTATCCCATTGACACTTGCATAACACAGAACATGGCGATTTTATAAAGTTTGGATTGACTACCAACTGCGGCACAGGTACCCTTTGTTTTATTAGTCTAACAGCTGTCAAGCAAGGTGGTCACCTTTATGCCTCAACAACAAAGGATGCCTTAGAGTGCAAGGTAAGCTATAAAACTACTAACAACATAAGACCAGAGGTTAAGAAAAAGCCTTACATTACCGTGCACTCAAAGAAAACATAACTTTTACTTACATATCCAAATGAAGCAAAATTTTAGAAAGATGTCTTAAAAACATAACCAGACAAGTGTGTTCCTGCTAAACACTAGAATCAATGAACTAATATTATATTGAAGATCTTTCCCTTAATTCAAATTGATCCTTCTACAGAAAACACAATATACTGTATCCAATATGTATCAGGTATATACACCCACAGATAAACCAATGACCATAATTGGTAAATCTTCATAAGGGAAGGTGTGAACCAAGATATGTTAATGGACCAAACCACCAGGGTTATCACACGTGTCACACACATATGAACATGTATTTAATTTGTCCATTTAAATTATGGTTTATAATTTGTAATGGTTGACATCAGAGGAGGCTGCAGTCCACTCTGTGATATTACCCTTCCTATTATATGGTGCACACTACTTAGGCTGCTATTTAAAACTTAAAAACTATCTCACATCTACATGTTTCGCCACAGAAGTGGCGTTATCAAGAGAGACAGATGACACTAAATACAAATGCTGACTTAATATAAGCTCTGTTTGAGGTGTTTCTATAGATGTTACCAATCACATCATATGTTTAAACATCCAATCTTTAGTCTCATTAGGGGCCAATAATGAACTAAGTTTAAAACAACCAATTCAATGTAATACATATGACCAATCACTGATATCAAAACAATGCATCCACCAATAATACACTTACAATTTATCTCCATAACGTCCTTGACCTTCGATCCAGTTCTGACACTCCTCCTCCGTTCTTTAACCCATCGAAGCAGGACTATTGCACAATGAATGTAGATCACAACAGTTACCCAGCCCAATTTAACTTACTATGCATGCATTGGCACACCGGCGTATTTTGTCACTAGATACCATGGTATAGTGAACTATTCATGCGCCCACAGCCACCAATAGGGGTTTGGCCCATGTGCATTGCATATGGCTATAGGGACATGTTCCCTTACAGGTGCAATGGCCAGTAAGTATCAAGCAAAATTAACCCTTGCCCATCTCAGAAGTAGGTGAGCAAGGCATGCAATTTGACCGGAAAAATCGAGAAAAATATTAGACCGGATTAAGAGCATTTCTGAGTGGATAATTCGATTATAGAAATACATGACCTTAATATAACTGGACATCTGCAAATATTGAAAGAGCTATATGCTTAATGCTTAGTGATATAATGTACTTATATTATTATTTTTCGCACAGTAATCCCACAATATTAGTAAGTGTGATAACCCTGATGATTGCTTCATTAACATATCTTGGTTCACACCTTCCCTTATGAAGATTTACCAATTATGGTCATTGGTCTATCTGTGGGTGTATACACCTGAGACTTATTGGATACAGTATATTGTGTCCTCTGTAAGAAGATACAGACGTGACCCAGCGTCATAGCGGGTCGGATCCGTGGCTTATAGCGTGCGGCACTGATCGTGGTGCTGCGCAATATTAACCCTTTAAAGTTGAACGCCGCATCTAAAGTGAAAGTAAATCGTTGCCGGTTAGCTCAGGGGGCTGTTTGGGATGTCTGCAGCGAAATCGCGGCATCCCGAACAGCTGTGACACAGCAGGAGGGTCCCTTACCTTGCCTCCTGGTGTCCGATTGCCGAATGACTGCTCAGTGCCTGCTATCAAGGCATGAGCAGTCAAGCGGCAGAATCATTGATCAATGGTTTCCTATGAGAAACCATTTATGTTACGCCGAGCGCTCCGGGTCCCTGCTCCTCCCCGGAGCACGCTGACCGGGAGACACGCTGACCGGGAGCACTGCACTGACACTGCCGACGGGGATGCGATTCGCATAGCGGGACGCGCCCGCTCGCGAATCGCATCCCAATCCACTCACCTGTCCCGGTCCCCAGCTGTCACGTCCTGGCACGCGCGGCTCCGCTCTCTAGGGCGCGCGCGCCAGCTCTCTAAGATTTAAAGGGCCAGTGCACCACTCATTGGTGCCTGGCCCAATCAGTGTAATTAGCTCCCACCTGCTCCACGCCCTTATAACCTCACTTCCCCTTCCCAGCATTGCCGGGTCTTGTTGCCTTGTGCCAGTGAAAGTGTTTTGTGTATGTCCCAAGCCTGTGTTCCAGACCTTCTGCTGTTGCCCCTGACTACGACCCTTGCTGCCTGCCCTGACCTTCTGCTACGTCCGACCTTGCTCTTGCCTTGTCCTTCTGTACCGCGCCTGTCTCAGCAGTCAGAGAGGTTGAGCCGTTACCGGTGGATACGACCTGGTTGCCACCGCCGCTGCAAGACCATCCCGCTTTGCGGCGGGCTCTGGTGAATACCAGTAGCAACTTATAACCGGTCCACCGATACGGTCCACGCCAATCCCTCTCTGACACAGAGGATCCACCTCCAGCCTGCCGAATCCTGACAATTTATTAATGTAAAAGATCAGTGTGTGCAGTGTTATAGCCCCATATGGGAGCTATAACATTGCAAAAAAAAGTGAAAAAACAAGTGAATAAAAATCATTTAACCCCTTCCCTAATAAAAGTTTGACTCACCCCCCTTTTCCCATTAAAAAAAACAAAAACTGTGTAAATAAAAATAAAAATAAACATATGTGGTATCGCCGTGTGTGAAAATGTCTGAATTATAAAAATATATCATTAATTAAACCACACGGTCAATGGCGTACACGCAAAAAATTCCAAGGCCCAAAATAATTATCAAAAAATGATCAATAAGTCCTATCAATGCAAAAATGGTACCACTAAAAATATCAGATCACGGCGCAAAAAAGGAGCCCTCATACCACCCCATACATGGAAAAATAAAAAAGTTATAGGGGTCAGAAGATGACAATTTTTAACGTATTAATTTTCCTGCATGTAGGAATCAAACCTATATAAATCAAACCTATATAAGTAGGGTATCATTTTAATTGTATGGACCTACAGATTAAAGATTGTCATTTTTACCGAAAAATGTACTGTGTAGAAACAGAAGCCCCCAAAATTTACAAAATGGCGTTTTTTATTGGTGTCGCAAATAATATGCCATCATATGGATTTTTAGGTGCAAAATTGAAAGAGTTATGATTTTTTTAAAGGTAAGGAGGAAAAAACGAAAATGTTAAAATGGAAAAACCCCGGGTCCTTAAGGGGTTGAGTACCTTTTAGCAGCTGGAGATTCTTCACTTGAATTTATTTTTTGTGTTGTACACAGTGCTCTCTGCTGACACCTCTGTCCGTGCCAGGAACTTTTCTTCTGCTCTGGACGGTTCCTGATATGGGCATCAGGTGTCAGCAGAGAGCACTGTGGACAACACAAAAACTAAATTAAAAAATAAAGATTTCCCTCTGTAGCAAACAGCTGCTAAAAAGTACTAAAAGGATTAAGATTTTTCAATAGAAGTAATTTACAAATCTGTTTAACTTTCTGGCACCAGTTCATTAAAAAAAGAAAAGTTTTCCATCGGAGTACCCTTTTAATATACTATAAGTTCATTGATTTCCAGTGGCTAGCAGGAACACACTTACCTGGTTGTGTTTTAAAGTCACCTTTTATACAGACCTACTAGGGATGAGTGAATCAAATCTGACAAATCTGAATTTGTTACAAATTTCAGGAAAAATTTGATTCGCAATGAATGCAAATATCGCCGCGATTCGATTGTGTGAATCGCTTCATTAAACTCCATTTAGTGCGGTCCAGGCTCCAGGGCATCTAAAATGGCAGATCCACATGTGAGGACATGGGGCAAGGAATCCTGGGAAGGCGGGAACAAAGGTAGGCAGGATGAATCTGAATCACATGCCGCATGCAGCCTATTAACAGCCAGCCACCCCTGGGATGTCACAACCCTATATAATCGGCAGCCATCTTGCAGCCAGTGACTTCAGTCTTTTATTGCAGAGAGATAGAGAAAGACAGAAAAGCATTTTTCAAGCAACGATTCTCCTCCCAGTCCCATCAACATTCTGTTGCACAGAGAGAGGGACAAAGAGCAGTATGTGTTGCACAGAAAAGCATTTTTACAGCAGAGATTATCCTCCCAGTCACTACAGAGAGGGAAAGAGAGCAGTGTGTGGCACAGTATGTTGTACAGAACAGAAGCGATTTACCTCAAGCCCAAATCCTGCCTAGAAGCACTGATAGAGGGAAGGGAGTGAGAATGAGAGAGAAAGTGCAATTTTGGGTGTCGTACACAGCGACTGTGTGCTGCAGCACTGGTGTGTACTGCTGGTGTTGTAGATAAATACTTTTTTAAGCGTACTGGAGTACCCTCATAAGTGCATACCACATACCTACATCTAAGTGATGTACTATTTTGTTCCTGTTAAAATCATAAGGGCCTAGACACTGTGAAAGGCCAGCCAAAAGTACACACCGGCTGGTGTTGTACACAAATACTGTTTTAAGCGTACTGGAGCGCATTGTCCTTCCCCTTATATATGCACTAAGTATTTCAGGCAGAGAAGTGCCAGGAAATGCACAGAGGAGTGGCAGAGGCCTAAATTCATCAGGCAGAGGTCACAGCAGACTAGGGGCAAGTGGCAGCAGGAGTCACAGCGAGAGGCCTGAGCTCCTGGTATCAGCTAGCGGTCGTGTCTCGACCAGCAACCCAGCTGCCATCATCGATTGGTTAACACGGTCATCCACTTCATAAAGAGTGACATTGGACACCCCCAGTCAACATTCGGTAGGTTCCTCAGACACAACCCTCAGTTGGCATGGCCCGGGAGCAGTCCCTGTCCTCCCATTGCCTCTGTCCTATGCTGTTCTGTCCCCCACAGAAGAATCTTATGCTGTGGGTTCAGCTCCACTATTTGGTGAGGATGATCTAGAGGACAGTCAGCCGCTACTGCCCAGCTAAGAAGTGGAGGAGACATTCCCCGCTTCCTCCGCTAGGCGGGCAAGTAGTGATGAGAAGAGGGGCTTGGGAGGTGGTGTTGCGAGCGTTCAGGCTCCTGAAGCAGACACTGTTGAGTAACCTGAGGAGGACATCAGTGACATGCAGACACAACTCGATGATGACGAAGGCGATCACACTTGGGAGCCGGGTGCAGAAGGGGCTTCATCATCATCAGGAGAAGGGGGTTGCAGGTTGCCCGTGAGGCAGCAGCTGAGCCAGCAAGGTGGTAGCATGGTTGGCAGTCAGCTTGGTGGCAAAAGAGGAAAGTCTGGAGCCAAACGTGCCCGGGGTAGACCACCTGCTTCGCGGCAGCCTACCTTCCCGGGAGGTAGTGGAACAGGGGTTCTTGGAGTTGGTAGCAGTGAATCAGTGTGGGCTGTTGGTGTGAAAATCAGCTACTCGGCTGTGTGGCAGTTTTTCATCAAGTATCCGGCGGAAGTTAACATGGCCACATGCAAGATGTGTCGGCAGAAGGTAAAGTGTGGCCAGGGTCCCAATGTTGGCACCACGGCCCTGCGTCAACATATGCAACATCACCATAAAGCGGCCTGGAGAACCGTGGCACTGATGTGGTGGTCCAGCCTGCTGCATCACCCAGTGGCATGCCGCTCCCTGTTTCAACCAGCCAAGACTCCACCACCTCAAGCGAAGGGAGTTGTGTGTCATGCACATCTTCTGTCGCTCCAGATGCTCCTGCTACTTTGAGTCATTCATTCCGCCAGCAATCCATCAGCGAAGCCATGTTCAAGAGACGACAGTATGCGCCACTCATCCAACGGTGCAGAGGCTGAATGTGCTCCTGTCCAAGTTGATGGTGCTGCAGTCCCTCCCTTTTCAAGTGGTGGATTCTACACCTTTCAGAGAACTGATTGCTTATGTCAAGCCGAGGTGGAGAATCCCAAGCCATCTTTTCTTTGTGAAAAAGGCAGTACCAGCCCTGCACAATTTTGTGGAAGAGAAGGTGGTCCAGTCCTTGAGCCTGTCTGTGTGTTCCAATGTGCACAGCTGAGCCAACGTGTGGAGCTGTAACTACGGTCAGGGATAATACATGTTCTTTATGGCCCACTGGGTGAATGTGGTTCCTACACAGCCACAACACCAACTTGGGCAGGTCACGCTGCTTCTGCCTCAAGGCCATTGGTCCGGTTACAGTGTGCGACTCCGCCTCCTCATCCTCCAGCGTGTCCTCAGCCTCCACTGCATGGACAAGTCTCAGTGCCCCTCCTGCATACCATGTGTGCAGGGCACGGCGGTGTCATACTCTTCTTCACATGGTTTGCCTTGGCGAATGGAGTCACACAGGGGAGGAACTGCTAAAAGTAATTCATGAAGAAATCGAATCATGGCTTACTTCGCGAAAACTGGAAATGGGAACCTTGGTGACCGACAATGGGAAGAACATATTGTCTGCACTGAGACATGAGACATGCGACTTGCATGGCACACATGTTCAATCTGGTTGTCAAGCGGTTCCTGAAGTGTTCCCTCCATCTGCAAGACATCCTAACAGTGGGAAGGAAACTTTGCATGCATTTCAGCCACTCGTACGCTGCAAATCACACCCTCCTTGAGCTGCAGCGTCAGAACGGCATCCCCCAACATTGTCTGATTTGCAACATTTCCACACGATGGAATTCCACCCTCCATATGTTGGACTGACTATACGAACAGAGAAAAGCCATCACCGATTTCTTGATGACCAAGCGGATAGGGGGACTCCCCTGTGTAACTTCAATGTCAACCAGTGGCGGCTCATACGTGACACCTGCCCTTTGCTCAGGCCCTTTGAGAAAGCCACATTATTAGCCAGGATTACGGGATGAATAACGTCATTCCACTGCTTCATTTTCTACAACACGTGTTGGAAACAATGGCTAGTCAGGGCACTGGAGACATGGCACCCACATCTCACGGCCACGTGAGCCCTTTGGGGGCTGAACTGGAGGAGGAGGGGGCACAGCGGAGCACAGTTTAGGTTTTGCGAGATGGGCGGTTTTTCTAGTCATCTGACAGGAGAGGAGGAGCAGTAGCAGCTAGAGGAGCTAGAGGGTTATGAGGAAGGTGAGACAGAGGACTCAGACACACCGTGGCAATATGCAGTGGAGCTGGAGGCAGGGAGTTCTTCTGAGTCACTTGCACAAATGGCAAGATGCATGCTCACTTGCTTGCGTAGTGACGGCAGAATTGTCACCATTTAGAAGTGGCATGACTTCTGGCTCTCCACCTTATTGGACCCTCACTACCAGCACAAAGTGGAGGTCTTTTTTACACCCACTGAGAGGGAGGACAAACTGACTTACTGCAGAGACATCCTACGTAGTAAGTTGGCTGATGCCTATCTGCGCCATCGTCCATGCTCTCGCAGGTCTGACTTGGGGGCCCTCTGTGATCACCTTCCACTGCTATGGCTGCTGGGGAGGGGTGGGGTGGCAGGAGCAGCACCAGCTCCATCAGCAGCAGCCTGAGTCTACAGTCGGTGATGAGTAGCCTTCTTCACCCACATAGTGAAGCAACTCATCAGCAGCAGGTAGACCTGGAGCAGGACATGAACCAGCAGGTGGTGACATACCTTGACATGGCCATGCCAACACACTTTGAAGATCCGCTGGATTTCTGGGCAGCCAAACTTAATTTGTGGCCGAAACTAGCAGAGTTTGCCCTGGAAAAGCTGTCCTGCCCGGCCAGTAGTGTGCCATCAGAGCGGGTGTTTAGTGTGGTGGGGGCCATAGTAACCCCAAGGAGAACTCGTCTGTCCATGAAAAATGTGGAGAGACTAACCTTTATGAAGATAAATCAGGCAAGGATCAGCCAGGATTTCTACCCACCAATGCCTGATGCATCAGAGTAGATTGACCATGGTGCCACACCAATTCTTCACAAATATGGATAGTGCTAAACATATTTAAGGCGCTGCTCCCCAGTTACAGACATTCCTCGCCATCAGACCACAAGTAAGTATTGAGGATCTGCATTACGTAAAACGTAACGTTTAATAATATGCTTAGGATAAAATATATGGACCCAAAAATATTTTTTAATCAAACATAAGGAAAGGTGTGCATAAAATACCATGTGCCACCTACACCACCAAGTATTGATGTGATGCAAAGACCCCTAAAAGGTGGAAGGGAACAATGTATGGTACATTGTAACCTGTGAGGGTAAAAACTTCCACTGTAAGGCCCTAATCTCGCATTACTAAATCCCTTCTTGGCAAGTGTTACTCGCCCTAAAAAGGGCAGCCCCACACAGGAACCTCTCCCTATTTCCCCCTACAAGCACTGCGATTTCCCAGGGTTTTTAGGTGGAAATAGAGAGTTTCCTGTGTGGGGCCACCCTGTTACAATGGACAATATGTTGTTCCCTTCACCTTTCCGAGGAAAGTGTTACTCGTCTTAAAAAGTGCAGCCCCACACAGGAACCAATCCCTATTTCCACCTAAAAATCCTGGGAAATGGCAGTGTTTGTAGATAGAAATAGGGAGAGGTTCCTGTGAGGGTCCGCCCTTTTAGGGTGAGAAAAACTTACCAAGAAGGGAATTAATAATGCGAGAGTAGGGCCTTACAGGGGAAGTTTTTTCACCCGGTTACAATGAACCATACATTGTTCCCTTCCCCCTTTTAGAGGTCTTTGTATCACATCAATATTTGGTGATGTAGGTGGCACATGGTGTTTTTTGCACACCTTTCCTTTTGTTTGATAAAAAAAAAAAATTGGGTCCACATATTTTATCCTAAGCATTTTATTAAAAGTTAAGTTTTACGTAATGCATATGCTCAATACTTACTTGTGCACAATAACACTTTTACAAAAGAGACCGTTTTCTTCTGCCTTCCTGCCTCAGCTACTTTTCTGATCCTGCCACCAGCCTGATGCCACACATCTGATGCCAAGTTCTCCTTTTTTCATCCACCTTCATTACCGGTTACTGGTATTGCCACACACCGCACCACACTGTCACCGAGTCACTTTAAGGACTCCTTATGCTGCTGCTGTCGCCTCCAGGCTATCTCATTCTGCCACCATATGTTCTTATCATGCTGATGCCAGCTCCAGGCTGTCTCTTTCTTCCACCATATGTTCTCCTCATGCTGCTGACACCTCCACGCTGTGTCATTCAGCCACTATATGGTCTCCTCATGCTGCCGCCAACTCCAGGCTGTGTCATTCAGCCACTATATGGTCTCCTCATGCTGCCGCCAACTCCAGGCTGTGTCCATATATGTTTATGTTTATTTTTATTTATACTGTAGTTTTTTTTTATTGGAAAAGGGGGGTGATTCAAACTTTTAATAGGGGAGGAGTTAAATGATCTTTATTCACTTTTTTTTTCTCTTTTTTTTGCAGTGTTATAGGTCCCATAGGGACCTATAACACTGCACACACTGATCTTCATCATTGATCCCTGTTTTCTCATAAGAAACCAGTGATCAACGATTCTGCCGCATGACTGCTCATGCCTGGATCTCAGGCACTGATCAGTTATTCGGCGATCGGACAGCGAGGAGGCAGGTAGCGGGTCCCGGCTTCACTATGACGCTGGGCCCGCCGTGATATGACGCGGGGTTACTGTGTAACCCCGCGTTATATCAGGAGAGCAGGACCAAGGACGTACCGGTACGTCCTTGGTCCTTAAGGGGTTAAGCCAGTACATGTCCGGGCACTTCTGAATTTTGCTAGAGAGCATTTGGATGATCCAGAAGAGGATTGGGAAAATGTCGTATGGTCAGATGAAACCAAAGTAGAACTTTTTGGTAAAAACTTAACTCTTCATGTTTGGAGGAGAAAGAATGCTGGGTTGCATCCAAAGAACACCATACCTACTGTGAAGCTTTGGGGTGGAAACATTATGCTTTGGGGCTGTTTTTCAGCAAAGGGACCAGGACGACTGATCCATGTAAAGGAAAGAATGAATGGGGCCATGTATCGTGAGATTTTGAGCGAAAACCTCCTTCAATCAGCAAGTACATTGAAGATGAAACGTGGCTGGGTCTTTCAGCACACCACCCAGGCAATGAAGGAGTGGCTTCATAAGAAGGATTTCAAGGTCCTGTAGTGGCCTAGCCAGTCTCCAGATCTCAACCCCATAGAAAACCTTTGGAGGGAGTTGAAAGTCTGTGTTACCCAGCGTCAGCCCCAAATAATACTGCTCTAGAGGAGATCTGAATCCAGGAATGGGCCACAATAGTGTGTGAAAACTTTGTGAAGACTTACAGAAAATGTTTGACCTGGGTCATTGCCAACAAAGGGTATATAACAAATTATTGGGATGAACTTTTGTTATTGACCAAATACTTATTTTCCACCATAATTTGCAAATAAATGTTTAAAAATCAGACAATGTGATTTTATGGATTTTTTTTTCTCGTTATGTCTCTCATAGTTGAGGTATACCAATGATGAAAAATGCCAGGCCTCTCTCATCTTTTTAAGTGTGAGAACTTGCACAATTGGTGGCTGACTAAATACTTTTTGTTCCCCGCTATATGAATGCTACTTGTCATTCTTGTGGATGTGACCCTGACAAGAGATGTGCAACTTACAGCAGGTTATAACATTCTTTTACGGATACAGCCGGAGGCCCGCTTCTCCTCAACGCCCCAACATGAATACTGAGTTGCCCCTCTGCAGTGACATCACGTAAAGGGGTTGTCCAGCGGCTGGGGGTTTAAAGGTATACTCTTTTTGTAGTTTGTAACAAAACAAACTTTTACTCACCTCCTGCACCCAGCGATGCTTCTGGTGGCCCCACAGCGATCCTCTTCTTGAGTAGCAGCCTGATGTGTTGGGCCCTGGAAGCATCCAGGTCCAGTGTGTGACACTGCCACTCAATGAATTGCTGAGCGGCCACTTTACAATAGTACAAAGTTTTGCTCTTAGCCATACTTGGGTGTTTTTAGTTGTGTGTTTTGTGTCATTATCCTATTGGAGGATCCCTGGCCTGCAACTGAGACCAACCTTCCTGACACTGGGCAGCGCATTTAACGCCAGAATGCTTTGATAGTCTTGAGATTTCATTGTACCTTGTGCAGATTCAAGACACCCTGTTCCAGATGCAGCAAAGCAGCCCCACAACATAATCGAGCCTCCTCCTTGCTTCACAGTAGGCACAGTGATCTTTTCTTTCAGTTTTGTCTCATCTGTCTAAAGGACATTCTCCCAGAAACTTTGTGGCTTGTTCTTTTGAAAGATGAGTTAAAACTAGAGCTTACTCCATTCCCCTATGGTCTAATTTGGTCATTCCTCTATGGTCAAATTCAGTCCTATGCTTAATAGCCTGTTTCAACCTATCCTCACCGTGCATTTAAAGGGGTACTCCGGTGAAAAACTTTTTTTTTAAATCAACTGATGCCAGAAAGTTAAACAGATTTGTAATTTAATTCTATTAAATAATTGTAATCTTTCCAGTACTTATTAGCATCTGTATACTACAGAGGAAATTATTTTCTTTTTGGATTTCTCTTCTGTCTGACCACAGTGCTCTCTGCTGACACGTCTGTCCATGTCAGGAACTGTCCAGAGCAGAAAATCCCCATAGCAAACATATGCTGTTCTGGACAGTTCCTGACATGGAGAGAGGTCTCAGCACAGAGCACTGTGGTCGCGACAAACAAGAAATCCAAAAAGAAAATAATTTCCTCTGTAGGATATAAACACTAATAAGTACTGGAAGGATTAAGATTTTTTAATTGAAGTAATTTACAAATCTGTTTAACTTTCTGGCACCAGTTAAAAACATTGTTTTTCCACTGGAGAACCCCTTTAAACCTTGCTGCTTTTTAACATTCTTTTTGCAGGTCACTTGATGATATTCTATGGTTGTTGAGTCACATGCAAATGAGCTGACGGTTACCTTGGTCAGTGGACAGTCCTTTTTGCCCTTTCCAATTTCTGTAGCTTGACCTTTTTTGTATAACGCTTATAACCCTTGTTCTTTGAAATGTTCAGTATGGAAGCAAACTGATGCTCTCTGTATCCCTCTACCAGTAAAGCAAGAAGTAAACCCTTCTTTTCCTTCCTCAATGCTTTTCTGTTTAACTTTTTGCTATGCTTAATAGTTCTTTTTTTTTTTCTTCAAATTACCATTGAGGTACTACTTGAGCTGCTTTTGCCATCCATCTAGTCCTATTGCATTAGTATATTGATGACCACAGTAGTGTTTTTTATATTTTTCCTCGTAAGAGTAGATTAGCTTCAGGTGCCTAATCCGGCCTCATTAAGTGGAGTGAGGTGTGCTTGTGTTGTCATTTGACAGACACTGGAATGGAATGGCCTCCATACTGTACATGTAAGATATGCTTATCTTAGAAAAATTAGAAGTGGTCTCTTATTTTTTCCAGATCTGTATATTTAATATGAAGGCATGGCATACGAGATGATTCATTTAGGAACCAGGTCTGAGGTCTGATTAAAGAAATATTGGTGTTTTTGTACACCTTTCCTTTTGTTTGATAAAAAACATTATCCTAAGCATTTTATTAAAAGTTAAGTTTTACGTAATGCATATGCTCAATACTTACTTGTGCACAATAACACTTTTACAAAAGAGACCGTTTTCTTCTGCCTTCCTGCCTCAGCTACTTTTCTGATCCTGCCACCAGCCTGATGCCACACATCTGATGCCAAGTTCTTCTTTTTTCACCCACCTTCATTACCGGTTACTGGTATTGCCACGCACCGCACCACACTGTCACCGAGTCACTTTAAGGACTCCTGATGTTGCTGCTGTCGCCTCCAGGCTATCTCATTCTGCCACCATATGTTCTTATCATGCTGATGCCAGCTCCAGGCTGTCTCTTTCTTCCACCATATGTTCTCCTCATGCTGCTGACACCTCCACGCTGTGTCATTCAGCCACTATATGGTCTCCTCATGCTGCCGCCAACTCCAGGCTGTGTCATTCAGCCACTATATGTTCTCCTTATGCTGCTGCCAACTCCAGGCTGTGTCATTCAGCCACTTTATGGTCTCCTCATGCTGCCGCCAACTCCAGGCTGTTTCTCCCTTTTTCACCCACCTTCGTCACTGGATACTGGTATTGCCAACCACCGCACCACTCGGTCAGCGGGTCACTTTGCTGCCCTCTCCAGGCTGTCTCATTCTGCCACCGTATAGTCTCCTCATGCTGATGCTAGCTCCAAACTGTCTCATACTGCCACCATATGTTCTCCTCATACTGCTGCCACCTCCAGGCTGTGTCATTCAGCCACAATATGGGCTCCTCATGCTGCCGCCAACTCGAGGCTGTGTCATTCTGCCACTATATGTTCTCCTCAAGCTGCCACCACCTCCATGCGGTGTCATTCAGCCACTATATGGTCTTCTCATGCTGCCGCCACCTCCACGCTGTTTCATTCAGCCACTATATGGTCTCCTCATACTGATGCCACCTTCAGACTATTGTGCTGCTTTGCGACAATGATTCTAATAGCGATTAGCCTCTGATCTGCATGTCATACTGAATAACAGTATAATTTCACTAACCCAGCACACACCCTATATGTGTTACAGCAAGGCAAAGTGTTCTACACCCCTGTTGAGGCTCTCTGTAGGCCAGAAAGAGCAGTTTTTAATAGCGAATAAATTGGGACCGAAGCAAATTTTCGGGGAAAATTCAGCGAAACGGCAGAATCGAAATTTTCAAAAATTCGCTCATCTCTAAGACCTACATTTAACCTCTTAACGACACAGGGCGTACATGTATGCTCCTGGTGTATGAAGTACGCTCACGAGTTGTGACACTAATGCTTCTCCACCAGAACTTGCCTCATAATATCATTTAACCAGTCCCCTAAATCTGGTGCTGTTGGAAGGACTATGGAGAAGGGGATCAATTGGTAGGGGAAGTCATTTTAACTTTTGAAATGGTGGCTGGATAGAAGGACACTGATAAGGACACTAGTCTCTGAATAAGAATCATCTGTATCATCAGAAAGAACAGAGAGAGGAAAAATAAAAGTGTCATTACAGGTTGAATGCTGGGATGTCTGAAATTCTGTCCCCTCCACATCCCCACCCCATAACTCAGCACCAGTACAATAATATACTCATTATTACCCATAACAACTTTCCCAACAAATTGTCCTGTCCCATGCCTATTCTGAGTGCCATACCTATTCATGTTCTCCAAACCATCCAATTGATTCACAGTCACGTGCCAAAGAACAAGGACACTCCCAGACACAATCACAGTACATTCTTATTTGCCAGCCTACTGCTATCCTCCGTTCTTATTCTCATCATATTTCTATGCCCCATTCAAATCCTGTTAGTCCCCTATCATATCCAAGATCGGTTTCTTCTGCCCACTTACATTGTATCATCCCTCCACCTTGTCTCAAGGTGGAAAAATATTTCGGAGTTTGCATATTTATTTATTTAAAGTTATTTATTTCTTTATTTATTTTGTATTTTGTATTATTTATACCTTTGTCACATTTTCATGGTGATTAAAGGAAAAAAAAAAGGAACATTCCACTTGGCTGTCTTTATTTCACACTTATACTTAGGTCGTGTTGCTTGAAATCTACTTAGAGATATTCTCAAACACACTGCAGGATTAATTGTATTAACAAGGTTATTTTTAACGCCACAAAAAACAGTAAACACATTACTAAATTAACCTGTTAAGGACCAAGGGCGTACCTGTATGCCCTGAGTCCGCTCCCTTTCTATAACGCGGGTTGGGCCCGGCCTCTAACAATGGCCGGGACCTGTGGCTAATAGTGCACGGCACTGATCGCGGTGCCGCATGCTATTAACTCTTTAGACGAAGCGTTCAAAATTGATCGCCGCATCTAAAGTGAAACTAAACTACCGCCGACTAGCTCAGCGGTGAATTTGCGGCATCACGAACAGCTGTAGGACAGCAGGAGGGTCCCCTTACCTGCCTCCTGGTGTCCGATCACTGAATGACTGCTCAGTGCCTGAGATCCAGGCATGAGCAGTCAAGCGGCAGAATCAATGATCAATGGTTTCCTATGATCAATGTAAAAGATCAGTGTGTGCAGTGTTATAACACCCTATGGGAGCTATAACATTGCAAAAAAAAAAAGTGAAAAAAAAGTTCAGAAAGATAATTTAACCCCTTCCCTAATAAAAGTTTGAATCACCCCCTTTTCCCATAAAAAAAAAAAAAAGTGTGAACAGTGTGAAAAAAAAATAAACATATGTGGTATCGCCACGTGCGGAGATGTCCAAACTTTAAAAATATATAATTAATTAAACCGCACGGTCAATGGCGTACGCATAAAAAAATCCAAAGTCCAAAATAGCGTATTTTTGGTCACTTTTTATATAATGAATTAATGAATAAAAAGCAATCAAAAAGTCCAATCAATATAAAATCGTACCATTGAAAACTTCTGATCACGGCGCAAAGATTGAGCCCTCATACGAGAAAGGCGGAAAAATAAAAAAGTTATAAGGGTCAGAAAATGAGAATTTTAACCTCTTCAGGACATAGGGCGTATGGATACGCCCTGAATCCCGAGTCCTTAAGGACCGAGGGCGTATCCATACGCCCGTGGGAATTCCGGCCCCCACCGCTAGCCGGTTGGGGACCGGAGCCGGATGCCTGCTGAAATCGTTCAGCAGGCATCCCGGCATATCGCCCAGGGGGGTCATTATGCCCCCCCATGTCGGCGATCGCCGCAGATTGCTGGACAATTCAGTCCAGCGATCTGCGGCGATTCCGGGTCAATCGGGTCTCCAGTGACCCGATGACCCGGAATTACTGGCTGTTCGGGGCCGTCTCTGACGGCCCCGAACAGCCAGAGCCTGCAGGGGTGAGGTGGCACTGGTGCCACCTCACGATCGCCCTGATTCGTCGGCCGGATTACCGGCCGACCAATCAGGGCGCCTGCTGCGGGTGTCACTCCCGCACCCGCTCCGCCCCTCTTCTGGAGGACGTGAGCGGGTGTGGGAAGACGACCCCCGGTGCTGGGGACCCCGATCCCCGGCGCCCCTGTTGGGTTCGGGGCCCCAGGAGCAGCTGCGGCGGCGGGACTGACCTGCAGCGTCTGGATCGTTGGAGGTGAGTGACAGCCTCCTGCTGTTGCTTAACAACAGCTCCCAGCATGCAAAAAGGGCATGCTGGGAGCTGTAGTTATGCAACAGCAGGAGGCAGACCACCGCAACTCCCAGCATTCCCTTATGGGCATGCTGGGACTTATGGTTTTGCAACAGCTGGAGGCACATTCTTTCTATGGAAAAGTGTACCTTCAGCTGTTGTCTAACTACAACTCCCAGCTTGCACAAACAGCTAAAGTGCATGCTGGGAGTTGTAGTGGTGCATCTGCTGGTTGCATAACTACAACTCCCAGCATGCCCGTTGGCTGTCGGTGACTGCTGAGAGTTGTAGTTTTGCAACAGCTGAAGGCACACTGGTTGTGAAACTCAGAGTTTTTTTTTTACCTAACTCAGTGTTTCACGACCGGTGTGCCTCCAGCTGTTGCAAACTACAACTCTCAGCAGTCACCGTACACCATGCACCGTACATGCTGGGAGTTGTAGTTTTGCAACAGCTGGAGGCACACTGGTTGTGAAACACTGAGTTAGGTCACAAACTCAGTGATACATAACCAGTGTGCCTACAGTTGTTGCAAAACTGCAACTCTCAGCAGTCACCGACAGCCAACGGGCATGCTGGGAGTTGTAGTTATGCAACAGCTGGATGTCCCCCTCCCAATGTGAACGTACAGGGTACACTCACATGGGCGGAGGATTACAGTAAGTATCTGGCTGCAAATTTGAGCTGCCGCAAACTTTCTGCTGCAGCTCAAATTGCCAGCGAGAAACTACTGTGAACCCCCGCCCGTGCGACTGTACCCTAAAAACACTACACTACACTACACTACACTAACACAAAAAATAAAATAAAAAGTAAAAATCACTACATATACACATACCCCTACACAGCCCCCCTCCCCTCCCCAATAAAAATGAAAAATGTCTGGTACGCCACTGTTTCCAGAACGGAGCCTCCAGCTGTTGCAAAACAACTCCCAGTATTGTCGGACAGCCGTTGACTGTCCAGGCATGCTGGGAGTTTTGCAACAGCTGGAGGCACCCTGTTTGGGAATCACTGGCATAGAATACCCCTATGTCCACCCCTATGCAATCCCTAATTCAGGCCTCAAATGCGCATGGCGCTCTCACTTTGGAGCCCTGTCGTATTTCAAGGCAACAGTTTAGGGTCACATATGGGGTATCGCCGTACTCGGGAGAAATTGTGTTACAAATTTTGGGGGGTATTTTCTGCTTTTACCCTTTTTAAAAATGTAAAATTTTTGGGAAAACAAGCATTTTAGGTAAAAAAAATAAAAAAATTTTACATATGCAAAAGTCGTGAAACACCTGTGGGGTATAAAGGTTCACTTAACCCCTTGTTACGTTCCCCGAGGGGTCTAGTTTCCAAAATGGTATGCCATGTGGGTTTTTTTTGCTATCCTGGCACCATAGGGGCTTCCTAAATGCGGCATGCCCCCAGAGCAAAATTTGCGTTCAAAAAGCCAAATGTGACTCCTTCTCTTCTGAGACCTGTAGTGCGCCAGCAGAGCACTTTTCACCCCCATATGGGGTGTTTTCTGAATCGGGAGAAATTGGGCTTCAAATTTTTAGGGGTATTTTCTGCTATTACCCTTTTTAAAAATAAAAATTTTTTGGGAAAACAAGCATTTTAGGTAAAATTTTTTATTTTTTTTTACATTTGCAAAAGTCGTGAAACACCTGTGGGGTATTAAGGTTCACTTTATCCCATGTTACATTCCCCGAGGGGTCTAGTTTCCAAAATGGTATGCCATGTGGTTTTTTTTTTGCTGTTCTGGCACCATAAGGGCTTCCTAAAGGTAACATGCCCCCCAAAAACCATTTCAGAAAAACGTACTCTCCAAAATCCCCTTGTCGCTCCTTCCCTTCTGAGCCCTCTACTGCGCCTGCCGAACACTTTACATAGACATATGAGGTATGTGCTTACTCGAGAGAAATTGGGCTACAAATACAAGTAAAAATTTTGTCCTTTTACCCCTTGTAAAAATTCAAAAATTGGGTCTACAAGAACATGTGAGTGTAAAAAATGAAGATTGTGAATTTTCTCCTTCACTTTGCTGCTATTCGTGTGAAACACCTAAAGGGTTAAAACACTTACTGAATGTCATTTTGAATACTTTGGGGGGTGTAGTTTTTATAATGGGGTCATTTATGGGGTATTTCTAATATTAAGACCCTTCAAATCCACTTCAAACCTGAACTGGTCCCTGAAAAATACTGAGTTTGAAAATTTTGTGAAAAATCGGAAAATTGATGCTGACCGTTGAAGCCCTCTGGTGTCTTCCAAAAGTAAAAACACGTCAATTTTATGATGCAAACATAAAGTAGACATATTGTATATGTGAACCAAAAAAAAATGTATTCGTAATATCCATTTTCCTTACAAGCTGAAAGCTTCAAAGTTAGAAAAATGCTAAATTTTCAAATTTTTCATCAAATTTACGGATTTTTCACCAAGAAAGGATGCAAGTATCGACAAAAATTTACCACTATGTTAAAGTAGAATATGTCACGAAAAAACTATCTCGGAATCAGAATGATAACTAAAAGCATTCCAGAGTTATTAATGATTAAAGTGACAGTGGTCAGATGTGCAAAAAACGCTCCGGTCCTTAAGGCCAAAATGGGCTCCGTCCTGAAGGGGTTAAATGTATAAATTTTCCTGCATGTAGTTATGATTTTTTTTTTTATACAAAATCAAACCTATATAAGTAGGGTATCATTTTAATCTTATGGCCCTACAGAATAAAGATAAGATGTCATTTTTACAGAAAGAAAAATTTTCCCGAGACCCCCACCCTCTTCACCCTGCCCGCTGAATCTACGTTGATGCACCTCATCCTGCAATAAAGACTCCCAGATGGTGAGTGCTGGCTACTGTTTTTGTTGCTGAATAGTTTTCATTTTTTTCTGCTTCGCTGTGGATATTTTGGTAAAATTACTAATGTCACTGCAAAGTCGAATTGGTGGCGCAAAATATAGCCATAATATGAAATTTTAGGTGCAAAAATTTAAAGTATTATGATTTTTGGAAGAACTATGAAGAAAAAAAGGCAGTGCCTCCCATGGGACAGTACGTCTGATAGGTTGTCAATATTGTAAAATGGTGAGAGATAGACTCACTTCTTGGGTTGTGTTGGCAGACACAACCGCTAGAGTAAAGTATTTAGCCATGCGGTGCAGCCACCCGGGGATCAGGTCCTGAAAGTTCCAGCTGATAGTAGCAAATAGGTATGCGGATAGCAAAGCTATCTGGAAAATGCCGGGATGCGAGGCGCAGTCTGCTTGAATATAATCCAATACAAGGTAAGTATTGTGCAAGGTTTCTTTATTGAGCCTTATACAGACGCGTTTCGGGACAGTACATCCCTTTCTCAATGAACAAATGAAAAAAGCCATTTGTTCATTGAGAAAGGGATGTACTGTCCCGAAACGCATCTGACTAAGGCTCAGTAAAGAAACCTTGCACGAGACTTACCGTGTATTGGATTATATTCAAGTGGACTGCGTCTCGTATCCTGGCATTTTCCAGATAGCTTTGCTATCCCCATACCTATATGATTTTTAGAAGGTGATGAGGAAAAAATGAAAATGCAAAAATGGAAAAACCCTGCGTCCTTAAGGGGTTAAATAAAATTGTATGTCCAATAATCCTTTTTCAAATGCAATGTAAACTCACTGGCCACTTTATTAGGTGTTCAATTGCTTGTGAACACACATAGTCAATCAGCCTATCACATGGCAGCAACTCAATGCATTTAGGAATGTATACATAGTCAAATTGCCAAATTGATCAAGTTCAACCCAGCAGTAAAAAGGGGAAGAAAGGGGATTTAAGTGAATTTAAAGGTAGCATGGTTATTGGGGCCAGCCAGGCATGCTTGAGTTTTTCAGAAACTGCTGATCTACTGGGATGCTGATCTACAAGCTTTTCTAGGGTTTATAGAGAATGGCCCAAAGAAGTGAAAATATCCAATGACAGGCAGAAAATGCCATGGGGATGTCAGAGGTCAGAGGAGAATTGGCAGATTGGTTTAACATGACACAAAGGCAACAGTAATTCCAACAACCACCTGGTACAAAAGTGTGCAAAATACTATATCTGAACATACAACATGTTAAACCTTGAAGCTAATAGGGTACAACAGAAGAAGATTATACACCACGTGCCACTCCTGTCAGCTAAGAACGGGAAACAAGACAGCCCCACTAAAATTGGACAATGGAAGAACAATACCTGGTCTGATCAGTCTCAACTGCGGCATTTAGATGGCAGGGTCAGAAATTGGCATAAACAACAAGAAAGCATGGATCCATCCTACATTGTATCATGGATCCATCCTGCATTGTATCATGGATCCATCCTGCATTGTATCATGTATCCATCCTCCATTGTATCATGGATCCATCCTACATTGTATCATGGATCCATCCTCCATTGTATCATGGATCCATCCTGCATTGTATCATGGATCCATCCTGCATTGTATCATGGATCCATCCTGCATTGTATCATGTATCCATCCTCCATTGTATCATGGATTCATCCTACATTGTATCATGGATCCATCCTCCATTGTATCATGGATTCATCCTGCATTGTATCATGGATCCATCCTCCATTGTATCATGGATTCATCCTGCATTGTATCATGGATCCATCCTGCATTGTATCATGGATCCATCCTGCATTGTATCATGGATCCATCCTCCATTGTATCATGGATTCATCCTGCATTGTATCATGAATCCATCCTGCATTGTACCATGGATCCATCCTCCATTGTATCATGGATTCATCCTGCATTGTATCATGGATCCATCCTGCATTGTATCATGGATCCATCCTGCATTGTATCATGGATCCATCCTGCATTGTATCATGGATCCATCCTGCATTGTATCATGGATCCATCCTGCATTGTAACATGGATCCATCCTCCATTGTATCATGGATTCATCCTGCATTGTATCATGGATCCATCCTGCATTGTATCATGGATCCATCCTGCATTGTATCATGGATCCATCCTGCATTGTATCATGGATCCATCCTGCATTGTATCATGGATCCATCCTGCATTGTATCATGGATCCATCCTGCATTGTATCATGGATCCATCCTGCATTGTAACATGGATCCATCCTCCATTGTATCATGGATCCATCCTGCATTGTATCATGGATCCATCCTGCATTGTATCATGGATCCATCCTGCATTGTATCATGGATCCATCCTGCATTGTAACATGGATCCATCCTCCATTGTATCATGGATTCATCCTGCATTGTATCATGGATCCATCCTGCATTGTATCATGGATTCATCCTGCATTGTATCATGGATCCATCCTCCATTGTATCATGTATTCATACTGCATTGTATCATGGGTCCATCCTCCATTGTATCATGGATTCATCCTGCATTGTATCATGGATCCATCCTCCATTGTATCATGTATTCATCCTCCATTGTATCATGGATCCATCTTGCCTTGTATCATTGATCCATCCTGCATTGTATAATGGATCCATCCTGCATTGTATCATGGATCCATCCTGCATTGTATCATTGATCCATCCTGCATTGTATCATGGATCCATCCTCCATTGTATCATGTATTCATCCTCCATTGTATCATTGATCCATCCTGCATTGTATAATGGATCCATCCTGCATTGTATAATGGATCCATCCTGCATTGTATAATGGATCCATCCTGCATTGTATCATTGATCCATCCTGCATTGTATCATGGATCCATCCTCCATTGCATCATGTATTCATCCTCCATTGTATCATGGATCCATCCTGCCTTGTATCATTGATCCATCCTGCATTGTATAATGGATCCATCCTGCATTGTATCATGGATCCATCCTGCATTGTATCATGGATTCATCCTGCATTGTATCATGGATCCATCCTGCATTGTATCATGGATCCACCCTCTATTGTATCATGGATCCATCCTGCATTGTATCATGGATCCACCCTCTATTGTATCATGGATCACTCCTGCATTGTATCATGGATTCATCCTGCATTGTATCATGGATCCATCCTGCATTGTATCATGGATCCATCCTGCATTGTATCATGGATCCATCCGGAATTGCAGTTCAATGGGTGGTGGTGGTATAATGGTGCGGGGGCATTTTCTTGGAACACTTTGGGCCCCTTAGTACTAATTGAGCATCATTTAAACACAACATCCTACCTAAGTACTTTTTACAGACCATGTCCCTTCATTTATGACCACAGTGTATTCATCTTCTGATGGCTACTTACAGCAGGAGAATGCACCATGTCACAAAGCTCATATAATCTTAAACTGGTTTCTGGTTAATGAGTTCACTGCACTCCAATGGCTTCCACAGTCACCAGAACTCATACAATAGAGCACCATTAGGATATGGTGGAAGGGGAAATTCCCATCATGGATGTGTAGCCAACAAATCTGTAGAAGCTTTGTGATGCCATCATGTCAGTAATTTCAATGGGATTCTGCTGCAGCAGAATCTCAGTACCAAATTTCAATGCTGAATTTGGCGCGGAAATTCCGACGTGTGAACATAGCCTTAGTATCTCTCATGCCAGCTCATCTACACACTGCTGATTGTTCACCACCATGAGCTGAAGTCCTCACACTTTACAGAGTTCAGGACCTAAAAATGCTTCTTAGCAATTTCCTGTAAAATCGACATTGTGTGTTTTGTTGGATAATGGGCTATTACTAAGTCTGAGAAACATGTTTTAGGATTCACATAACTGTGAAGAACCATACACTGGGAAGTAGAGATATAGAAATATGAACGTATCTGGAGATTGAAACATCAGAGGCGTCTTGAAGGTGTATATTGCCATAATCAATTTTTGTTATCATGTTTTTATCCAATATAATATTCTAATTTGTAATTATTTGTTCCAAGCATTCTAAATCGAGCCTTGATCAATATAATTGTGTTTAATAACACATCAAAACAATGTGATAATTAAAAGATGCAGGGAAGGTATCAACTTGGTCAAGTGGTAAATATCTCTTCTGTGAATTTTACCTGAGGCACAATTTAATTTTAACAACATACGACAAGCAGAAGTGTTAGACAAGGCCATTTGTGTTGTAAGTGTGAAATCCTAGATGTCACTCGCTAAAGTAATTATTTCATTCATGCTGCATGGCAAAGCTCTGTAAAGCAATTCTGACTCCTGCAGACAGGAAAAGGTATCAGTATATTCAGAGAGCAAGGAGTGGAAACCTTGGATAGAAATGTGTGAAATATTTTCAGATACAACTGCAGCAAAACTGCATAAAGGAGTATACAATAATATTTTACTGTACAGTTAAAGGGCTACTTCGGTGGGAAACTTTTTTTTTTTTTTTAAATGAACTGGTGCCAGAAAGTTAAACAGATTTGTAAATGACTTCTATAAAAAAAAATCTCAAACCTTTCAGTACTTATTAGCAGCTGTATGCTACAGAGGAAATTCTTTTCTTTTTTAATTTATTTTTTGTCTTGTCCACAGTGCTCTCTGCTGACACCTCTGTGCGTATCAAGAACTGTCTAGAGCAGCATAGGTTTGCTATGGGGATTTTCTCCTGCTATGGACAGTTCCTAATACGGGCATCAGGTGTCAGCAGAGAGCACTGTGGGCAAGACAAAAAATTAATTCAAAAAGAAAAGAATTTCTTCTGTAGCATACAGCTGTTAATAAGTGGTGGAAGGGTATATTTAAATATTTTTAATAGAAGTCATATACAAATCTGTTTAACTTTCTGGCACCAGTTGATTTAAAAAAAAATTCCACTGGAGTACCCCTTTAACTCCTTAAGGACGCAGGGCTTACCTGTACGCCCTGAGTCTGCTCCCTTTCTATAATGCGGGGCCACAGCGGCCAGCCAGGACCTGTGGTTAATAGCATGCGGCACAGATTAACCCTTTAGACACGGCGTTCAAAGTTGATCACCGCATCTAAAATGAAACTAAACTGCTGCCGATTGGCTCAGGGGGCTGTTCGGGATCACTGCCTCATCCCCAACAGCTGTAGGACATGAGGAGGGTCTCCTTACCTGCCTCCTGGTGTTCGATCGCCGAATGACTGGTCAGTGCCTGAGATCCAGGCATGAGCAGTCAAGTGGCAGAATCATTGATCTATGTTATCCTATGGGATAACAAAGATCAATGTAAAAGATCAGTGTGTGCAGTGTTATAGCCCCCCATTTCGCCATAGATTTTTGGGTAAAATGACTGATGTCATTACAAAGTAAAATTAGTGATGCAAAAAATAAGCCATCACATGGATTTTTAGGGGCAACATTGAAAGAGTTATGATTTTTTAAAGATAAGGAGGAAAAAACGAAAGTGCAAAAGCGGATTATGGTGAAAAATAAGTATTTGGTCACCTACAAACAAGCAAGATTTCTGGCTCTCACAGACCTGTAACTTGTTCTTTAAGAGTCTCCTCTGTCCTCCACTCAAAACCTGTATTAATGGCATCTGTTTGAACTTGTTATCAGTATAAAAGACACCTGTCCACAACCTCAAACTGTCACACTCCAAACTCCACTATGACCAAGATCAAAGAGCTGTCAAAGGACACCAGAAACAAAATTGTAGACCTGCACCAGGCTGGGAAAACTGAATCTGCAATAAGCAAGCATCTTGGTGTGAAGAAATCAACTGTAGAGCAATAATAAGAAAAGGGAAGACATACAAGACCACTGATAATCTCCCTCGATCTGGGGCTCTGCGTTAGATCTCACCCCGTGGTGTCAAAATGATCACAAGAACAGTGAGCAAAAATCCCAGAACCACATGGGGGGACCTTGTGAATGACCTGCAGAGAGCTGGGACCAAAGTAACAAAGGCTACCATCAGTAACACACTACGCCGCCAGGGACTCAAATCATGCAGTGCCCGACGTGTCCTCCTGCTTAACCCCTTAAGGACCCAGCCATTTTACACCTTAAGGACCAGAGCGTTTTTTGCAAATCTGACCACTGTCACTTTAAACATTAATAACTCTGGAATGCTTTTAGTTATCATTCTGATTCCGAGATTGTTTTTTCGTGACATATTCTACTTCAACTTATTGGTAAAATTTTATGGTAACCTGCATCCTTTCTTGGTGAAAAATCCCCAAATTAGCATTTTTCTAACTTTAAAGCTCTCTGCTTGTAAGGAAAATGGATATTCAAAATATATATTTTTTAGGTTCACATATACAATATGTCTACTTTATGTTTGCATTATAAAATTTATGAGTTTTTACTTTTGGAAGACACCAGAGGGCTTCAAAGTTCAGCAGCAATTTTGAAATTTTTCACAAAATTTTCAAACTCACTATTTTTCAGGGACCAGTTCAGTTTTGAAGTGGATTTGAAGGGTCTTCATATTAGAAATTCCCATAAAAGACCCCATTATAAAAACTACACCCCCCAAAGTATTCAAAATGACATTCAGTAAGTGTATTAACCCGTTAGGCGTTTCACAGGAATAGCAGCAAAGTGAAGGAGAAAATTCAAAATCTTCATTTTTTACACTCGCATGTTCTTGTAGACCCAATTTTTGAATTTTTGCAAGGGGTAAAAAGGAGAAATTTCTCTCGAGTAAGCACATACCTCATATGTCTATGTAAAGTGTTCGGCGGGCGCAGAAGGGAAGGAGCGACAAATGATTTTTGGGGGGCATGTCACCTTTAGGAAGCCCCTATGGTGCCAGGACAGCAAACAAAAACACATGGCATACCATTTTGGAAACTAGACCCCTCAGGGAACGTAACAAGGGGTAAAGTGAACCTTAATACCCCACAGGTGATTCACGACTTTTGCATATGTAAAAAAAAAAAAATTTTACCTAAAATGCTTGGTTTCCCAAAAATTTTACATTTTTAAAAAGGGTAATAGCAGAAAATACCCCCCAAAATTTGAATCCCAATTTCTCCCGATACAGAAAACACCCCATATGGGGGTGAAAATTGCTCTGCTGGCGCACTACAGGTCTCAGAAGAGAAGGAGTCACATTTGGCTTTTTAAAAGCAAATTTTGCTCTGGGGGCATGCCGCATTTAGGAAGCCCCTATGGTGCCATAACAGCAAAAAAAAAACACATGGCATACCATTTTGGAAACTAGACCCCTCGGGGAACGTAACAAGGGGTAAAGTGAACCTTAATACCCTACAGGTGTTTCACGACTTTTGCATATGTAAAAAAAAAAAAAAATTTTTTTACCTAAAATGCTTGGTTTCCCAAAAATTTTACATTTTTAAAAAGGGTAATAGCAGAAAATACCCCCCGAAATTTGTAACACAATTTCTCCCGAGTACGGCGATACCCCATATGTGACCCTAAACTGTTGCCTTGAAATAGGACAGGGCTCCAAAGTGAGAGCGCCATGCACATTTGAGGCCTAAATTAGGGACTTGCATAGGGGTGGACATAGGGGTATTCTACGCCAGTGATTTCTAAACAGGGTGCCTCCAGCTGTTGTAAAACTCCCAGCATGCCTAGACAGTCAGTGGCTATCTGGCAATACTGGGAGTAGTTGTTTTGCAAGCTGGATGCTCCATTTTGGAAACAGTGGCGTACCAGACGTTTTTCATTTTTATTGGGGAGGGGGGCTGTATAGGGGTATGTGTATATGTAGTGTTTTTTACTTTTTATTTTATTGTGTGTTAGTGTAGTGTTTTTAGGGTACAGTCACATGGGTGGGGGTTCACAGTAGTTTCTCGCTGGCAGTTTGAGCTGCGGCAGAAAATTTGCCGCAGCTCAAACTTGCAGCCGGATACTTACTGTAATCCTCCGCCCATGTGAGTGTACCCTGTACGTTCACATTGGGGGGGGGGGAGGGGGGGGAACATCCAGCTGTTGCAAAACTACAACTCCCAGCATGTACAGTCTATCAGTGCATGCTGGGAGTTGTAGTTTTGCAACTGCTGGAGGCTCCCTTTTGGAAACAGTGACGTACCAGACGTTTTTCATTTTTATTGGGGAGGGGGGCTGTGTAGGGGTATGTGTATATGTAGTGTTTTTTTACTTTTTATTTTATTTTGTGTTAGTGTAGTGTTATTAGGGTACAGTCACACGGGCGGGGGTTCACAGTAGTTTCTCGCTGGCAGTTTGAGCTGCAGCAGAAAATTAGCCGCAGCTCAAACTTGCAGCCGGATACTTACTGTAATCCTCCGCCCATGTGAGTGTACCCTGTACATTCACATTGGGGGGGGGGGGGGAGAAACATCCAGCTGTTGCAAAACTACAACTCCCAGCATGTACGGTCTATCAGTGCATGCTGGGAGTTTTAGTTTTGCAACAGCTGGAGGCACTGGTTGTGAAACACCGAGTTTGGTAACAAACTCAGTGTTTTGCAACCAGTGTGTCTTCAGCTGTTGCAAAAGCTACAACCCCCAGCATGTACGGACAGCGGAAGGGCATGCTGGGTCTTGTAGTTATGCAACAGCTGGAGGCATACTACTTTGGCTGGGGATGCTGGGGATTGTAGTTATGCAACAGCTGGAGACATACTGGTTTGCTACTTAACTCAGTGTGCCTTCAGCTGTTGCAAAACTACAACTCTCAGCAGTCACCGACAGCCAACGGGCATGCTGGGAGTTGTAGTTATGCAACCAGCAGATGCACCACTACAACTCCCAGCATGCACTTTAGCTGATTGTGCAAGCTGGGAGTTGTAGTTATACAACAGCTGAAGGTACACTTTCCATAGAAAAAATGGGCCTCCAGCTGTTGCATAAGGGAATGCTGGGAGTTGTGGTTGTCTGCCTCCTGCTGTTGCATAACTACAGCTCCCAGCATGCCCTTTTTGCATGCTGGGAACTGTTGCTAAGCAACAGCAGGAGGCTGTCACTCACCTCCTACTGCTGCTGCTGCTCCACGCCGCGCAGGTCAGTCCCTTGCCGCCGCCGTCGCTCCTGGGGCCCCGATCCCAACAGGGGTCTTCTTCCCGCACCCGCTCACGTCCTCCGGAAGAGGGGCGGAGCGGGTTGCGGGAGTGACACCCTCAGCAGGCGCCCTGATTGGTCGGCCGGGAAACCGGACGACGAATCAGGGCGATCGTGAGGTGGCACCAGTGCCACCTCATCCTTGCTGGCAATGGTTGTTCGGGGCCGTCTCTGCCATCGCCGACATGGGGGGTCATCATGACCCCCCTGGGCGATATGCCCCGATGCCTGCTGAACGATTTCAGCAGGCATCGGGCACCGGCTCTGCTCCAGAAGGCATCGGGGGGCCGGTGAAACACATGACGTTCTCATACGTCATGTGTCCTTAAGGACTCGGAAATGGAGACGTATGAGAACGTCATGTGTCCTTAACGGGTTAAGCCAGTACATGTCCGGGCACTTCTGAATTTTGCTAGAGAGCATTTGGATGATCCAGAAGAGGATTGGGAAAATGTCATATGGTCAGATGAAACCAAAGTAGAACTTTTTGGTAAAAACTCAACTCGTCATGTTTGGAGGAGAAAGAATGCTGGGTTGCATCCAAAGAACACCATACCTACTGTGAAGCATAGGGGTGGAAATATCATGCTTTGGGGCTGTTTTTCTGCAAAGGGACCAGGACGACTGATCCATGTAAAGGAAAGAACGAATTGGGCAATGTATCGTGAGATTTTGAGTGAAAACCTCCTTCAATCAGAAAGCACATTGAAGATGAAACGTGGCTGGATCTTTCAGCATGAAAATGATCCCCCAGCACACCACCCAGGCAATGAAGGAGTGGCTTCATAAGAAGGATTTCAAGGTCCTGTAGTGGCCTAGCCAGTCTCCAGATCTCAACCCCATAGAAAACCTTTGGAGGGAGTTGAAAGTCTGTGTTGCCCAGCGTCAGCCCCAAATATTACTGCTCTAGAGGAGATCTGAATCCAGGAATGGGCCAAAATAGTGTGTGAAAACTTTGTGAAGACTTACAGAAAATGTTTGACCTGGGTCATTGCCAACAAAGGGTATATAACAAATTATTGGGATCAACTTTTGTTATTGACCAAATACTTATTTTCCACCATAATTTGCAAATAAATGTTTAAAAATTAGACAATGTGATTTTATGGATTTTTTTTCTCGTTATGTCTCTCATAGTTGAGGTATACCTATGATGAAAATTACAGGTCTCTCTCATCTTTTTAAGTGTGAGAACTTGCGCAATTGGTGGCTGACTAAATACTTTTTGTGCCCCACTATATGAATGCTACTTGACATTCTTGTGGATGTGACCGACAAGAGATGTGCAACTTAGCAGGTTATTACATTCCTTTACGGATACAGCCGGAGGCCCGCTTCTCCTCAACGCCCCAACATGAATACTGAGTTGCCCCTCTGCAGTGACATCACGTAAAGGGGTTGTCCAGCGGCTGGGGGCTTAAAGGTATACTCTTTTTGTAGTTTGTAACAAAACAAACTTTTACTCACCTCCTGCAACCAGCGATGCTTCTGGTGGCCCCACAGCGATCCTCTTCTTGAGTAGCAGCCTGATGTGTCGGGCCCTGGAAGCATCCAGGTCCAGTGTGTGACACTGCCACTCAATGAATTGCTGAGTGGCCACTTTACAATAGTACAATGTTTTGCTCTTAGCCATACTTGGGTGTTTTTAGTTGTGTGTTTTGTGTCATTATCCTATTGGAGGATTCCTGGCCTGCAACTGAGACCAACCTTCCTGACACTGGGCAGCACATTTAACTCCAGAATGCTTTGATAGTCTTGAGATTTCATTGTACCTTGTGCAGATTCAAGACACCCTGTGCCAGATGCAGCAAAGCAGCCCCACAACATAATCGAGCCTCCTCCTTGCTTCACAGTAGGTACAGTGATCTTTTCTTTCAGCTTTGTCTCATCTGTCTAAAGGACATTCTCCCAGAAACTTTGTGGCTTGTTCTTTGGAAAGATGAGTCAAAAGTAGAGCTTACTCCTGTCAGGAACTGTCCAGAGCAGAAAATCCCCATAGCAAACATATGCTGTTCTGGACAGTTCCTGACATGGAGAGAGGTCTCAGCACAGAGCACGGCGACAAACACGAAATCCAAAAAGAAAATAATTTCCTCTGTAGGATACAGACACTAATAAGTACTGGAAGGATTAAGATTTTTTAATAGAAGTAATTTACAAATCTGTTTAACTTTCTGGCACCAGTTAAAGACATTGTTTTTCCACTGGAGAACCCCTTTGAACCTTGCTGCTTTTTAACATTCTTTTTGCAGGTCACTTGATGATATTCTATGGTTGTTGAGTCACATGCAAATGAGCTGACGGTTACCTTGGTCAGTGGACAGTCCTTTTTGCCCTTTCCAATTTCTGTAGCTTGACCTTTTTTGTATAACGCTTATAACCCTTGTTCTTTGAAATGTTCAGGATGGAAGCAAACTGATGCTCTCTGTATCCCTCTACCAGTAAAGCAAGAAGTAAACCCTTCTTTTCCTTCCTCAATGCTTTTTTGCTCAACTTTTGCTATGCTTAATAGTTCTTTTTTTCTTCAAATTACCATTGAGGTACTACTTGAGCTGCTTTTGCCATCCATCTAGTCCTATTGCATGAGTATATTGATGACCACAGTAGTGTTTTTTATATTTTTCCACGTGAGAGTAGATTGGCTTCAGGTGCCTAATCCGGCCTCATTAAGTGGAGTGAGGTGCGCTCGTGTTGTCATTTGACAGACATTGGAATGGAATGGCCTCCATACTGTACCATGTAAGATTTGCTTATCTAAGAAAAATTAGGAGTGGTCTCTTATTTTTTCCAGATCTGTATATTTAATATGAAGAACAGGACGAGGCAGCAAAGAGCACCATGTCTGACTGGCAAGACTACATAACCTTCTCCAGGGCATTTAACAGCTGGTGAGTACTGAAAGGCTTTAATTTTTTAAAATAGAAGTAATTTAAAAATCTGTAGAACTTTTTTCTGTGCGGACATCCCAAAGTGTGAACATAGCCTAAAAGTAATTATGATGTCACTGCATCCGATCAGTGCAGTGTAATAACTAAATCAGCAGATTGCTGTATAGAGCGGTAGCACTACACTGTCAATGTATGGCAGTTTTTGTTGTTGTTGCTCTATATTGGTACTTGTAAACAGGTAGCTTATGCTTTCGTCTGACTGAAAGACTGAGTGCACTTCTGTTTTGATTGTATGACTGGTTTTAAATCAATTGGGAATGGGGGGGGGGGGGTAGATTCACCTTACCTGTGCTGGGTCCCTTCGGTTTTTTGAAAGTCTGGCATAGACACAACTTTTGGCACGATGCGCCAAATTCTGGCGTACAACCTGACAAAACAGGTTTGGTTTATAATAGTAAATCAGGGCAATTGTGTGTATATAGCATTTGTGGTTGTGGCTCGAAGAGCCGTGAATGAATAACCTAAGGAGAAAACATGATTAGGATGACTTACCGACCTAACCTTGAATTCCTATGGAACCTGGAATATAAGAAGACGTAAGGAAACAGCGGTTGAAGTGTGCCCAAAGTACCGTGACCGTGGGTACGCCTATAGAGGGCATACCCTAATATGATTTGCTTTCATGGGTTTATGATAGTGTATGTCTCGAAAGAAGGAAAAAGGGGAGGGTAGGGTGGGTGTTGCCAACAATACACACGCCCCTACCTGTGGGAGAGGTGTGGTTTTATACCCCACGCCACTCCCACAAATTAGGCTTTCAACTTGCAGACCCAGGATGATGTTCATTGGATCTGGGGTCATAATGTGTTAAATGAAGTCAAATGATAAAGTAATAGAAATGACAAACAATATTTTACTAGCAAAAACTGCATAAGACAAGCTGACAATAAATATTTGACTTATATTGAATTCCTGAGTCACTTTAAAAGAAGTAAGAATTTTTCAATTATTTTCACAACCCTGTACCATTTTGTCAATGAACATTTACAGTCACAATTGCCCCACAGCCATATCACATCACACCAAAATTCTGTAATTTTTTTGACACCAACATTCAGTAATCACTTTGGGAATTGTCTGTTTATTTTTTTATTATAATAAAAATAATTAAAATTTGATATTTTAAAGTATATTTAAAAGGTTATCTTAGAAAATATTAATTAGTGTGAGACTATAATTAAGATGTGTAAGAAACATATACATTTTATTCCAAAGAGACCAACACTATGTAAAGAAAAAGGTAATCAATTTACACCTCCTCCTTTACTTTAGTACTAACAATTTTTACATATGTTATTGCTTGTAATGTGTTTTTCTGTTTAATTAATAAAATAAATTGGAAAGGATATGTCTAATCCATCATAGATCTTGTAAAAAAGGAAGGAAAAAGAAAATAACAACACTGTGCACAGACCTTAAAGGGGGACTCCGGTGGAAAACTTTTTTTTTTTTTTTTTTTTTTAAATCAACTGGTGCCAGAAAGTTAAACAGATTTGTAACGGACTTCTATTAAAAAATCTTAATCCTTCCAGTACTTATTAGCTGCTGAATACTACAGAGGACATTCTTTTCTTTTTGGAACACAGAGCTCTCTTCTGACATATCTGTCCATTTTAAGAACTGTCCAGAGTAGGAGAAAATCCCCATTGAAAACATATGCTGCTCTGGACAGTTCCTAAAATGGAAAGAGATGTCAGCAGAGAGCACTGTGGTAATGATGTCAGCAGAGAGCTCTGTGTTCCAAAACGAAAACCATTTCCTCTGTAGTATTCAGCAGTTAATAAGTACTGGAAGGATTGAGATTTTCTAATAGAAGTAATTTACAAATCTGTTTAACTTTCTGGCACCAGTTGATTAAAAAAAAAAAAGTGTTCCACCAGAGTAACCCTTTAAATGACCACTGTTGTATCAAACAATTTCCCTCCTATGTGATTCCTAAAATATTTGCAAATTACTTATTTATCAAAGAAAAACAGGTCTAAAGTCTTCCTATTTCTCTGCAATCTGCTGTCTACTGTTTGTTGTCAGGTGAAATCTGTCTCTGGAAAGAGCTAAATCAGGACAAAACACAGGAAGTGGGGGAAGGGTTTACTGTGTGCTTTGGGCAGGACAGAGAGAACCTGGGCTATGTACCTGCAAGCTAAGCCTGTTTGCCTGCTGAAGATGATTAAAAGTGTTCCTCCAAGGTGAATCAAGGCTTCCCTCTCATCTATCATCAGTCCCTTGTGTAAATAGCAGTGTTTCTACTGATGTATGCCCACAGTGCTGCAGATTAATCTCCCCTTCCCCCCTTTCTTTAGCTTTACAGTAGCAGTTGTTTAGTGCTTAGTATAACCCCCTTCCTATCTGTGCTGGTGCTGTTACTTTCCTTTTTGCTCACATATAACTTTGCAAACCTAGTACATAAGTAATTTATTCTCCATTCACCTTAAATCTAGTTCTGTACTGTGTAAATTAGCAGCCCAGCACTTTTTCATAGTATAGCAGATAGGAATATGTGCTGTTTTGTGACAGGCCAGAGAACTAAGGTAAAAGAAGCAAGAAAATCTTTTGAAATGACAGGTACATTTTCAATGACATTTTAGGGTGCTCTTTTTATGTACATACGCACATATATATATATATATATATATATATATATATGTACATTTATTGCTATGTTCATATCCTGTGTCTTTATTGTTTCGCATTGCACATAGAGGTGGCGAGTGCTACCATATTGCTCATTTACTCCATTAACCTGTGAAAGGCAGTTTTTAAATTTGTTGGTTCCTACCCTTCCTGCATTTATTCTGCGTAGGGCCTATCTGAGAGAGCTTACTTTATTGTGGCAGGTGGGTTGACACTATTTGATCAAAATGTGCACTAGTATCTTGGGTATAGTCAATATAGCAGAAATGCAATAAAAAATGATATAAATATGGTGTCCCAGTGCAGATTATATCCCTCTCTGATAAATACTGCCTCAGGTGCCTGTCCGGGGCCCCATAGGATGCACAGGATGCTGAATTGTATTGTGCTCTAATTTACTAAGCCATGATTTCTAATGTGATTGTTATGTTACATTTATTAAATGTTATTGTGCCTTTAAACCGGTGTAATGTAGATAAACCATGTGATCCCTATGCCCAATGGGAGCTAGCCTGTGCCTTAAGTAGTGTAGGGGGAGGAGTTTGTTAGTTAGGGCTGAGGTAACAGTGTGGAGAAGAGTTAGGAGAAGTCTGTGGTAACCTGAAGAAGTCCTGTGGAGAAGTCAAAAGCCTGTAACCACGCATCTACAAGTGCCCTGCCGCTCCGGTCCAGTCTGAAGTTCAGGATAGCAGGAAAAAGAAAGCCTCAGGCAACTCTTGGTGCAAAAGCTTATTTCTGAGAAGCACTGCAGTAAGTCTCAAGTAAGCGTGGATGGGCTCAAGCTACAAGTCTAAGGCCTAAGAGTCTTAAGTCTACAGTAACTAAAATTCAGTCAAGTAAAAAGTACTATAAGTCCCAGCAAGGCAAAAGGTTCCATATGGTTACTTTGCATTTCCCCTGCTCTGATCTGTACTGTTAAGGATTTCAATATCTATCCGAACATCAGTAAAAGGCAGTTTTCCATAACCCTGCATCAGGTGTTGTTATGCTCCAGCCCTTGGCCCAGGAAAACTGCTGTACCTTGGTGTGTGGTTGTTAACGCTACCCTGTCGTCAGAAGTGACTGTTTGTAGCTGCACCCCAACACTTAAATGGCAACACTCAATTTTAGCCCACCACATAAATGTTGCATGTTTGTATGAAGAGATATTGGTAATCTTTTCTATACAACATGTTTGTATGAAGAGATATTGGTAATCTGGTCTATACATCTCTGGTCCTTGACATGAGGCATCAAATGCCTTGTTATTGTGTTATTATATTAGGTATTTCTAGAGAACAATTTTTTGCCACTTACTGCTATTTCATTTTGTAAATTGGAATGACAAGAAATATTTCTATACTACTATCTAAAAGCAAAATATTTGTTAAATAGAGAGAAATGTGCCACCTCCCATCAGGCACTCAGGGTACTGTAAACCCAACTTGTCTGCATCTTATATTTTGCTGACCACTTTTTCCTTTTGGTATATTTTTATTAGAAACTGGAATACGCTGAAGAGCGCAGGGAGCTGGTCCACTAGAGAGCCTGACTGTCCAATTATGTTCATTAGCTGTATTTTTCATTGGATGATGGTTGTTTGGCTTGGAGTCGGCCTGAGGAACAGATGTAATCTGAACAGAGCAATGTTTACCTCTTGTCTAACAGATATGCTGAGCATGTTTAAACCCAGAGGGAGGGAAAATAAACACTTGAAATGAAGGTACCTGTGTGCATTTCAATCTCTGGGCTGCCTCTTTGGTCTAAGTCCAAACTCTGAAAGCTTTAATTGAGTCTTTCAGCAACGTTATGCCTGGGCACTGTAGATGTAGAAGTTTTGACGTTTAGTTAATAGTTGATACAGTCGGAAAAAATATTAAAAATAACTGTTATTGAATAGGCTGGATAGTAAAATTCTTGGGAAATGTTCAGACCAGGGAACTCAGTGGCTTTAAATGTTCCACACTTAATGATTATTTGTTAGAAAATATGTGGGACATAATGCAAAAAAAACAGAAATATGCAAAACAGATTTAAACACATGGTGCAATAGGAAAAATGTATACAATTATACTTTATAGGCAGCAATTCCTTAATGTTTTTCTATCGGTATTGTTTACTTTATGTGGTGACTTGACCTCACAATGTATTCGTTTAAAGGGGTTCTTCGGCGCTAAGACATCTTATCCCCTATCCAAAGGATAGGGGATAAGATGCCTGATCGTGAGGGTCCTGCCGCTGGGGACCCCCGTGATCTTCCACGCCGCACCCAGTTAGAATCTGATTACTGGCGATCATGGGGATGGAGCATAGTGATGTCATGGCTTCGCCCCCATGTGATGTCACACTCCGCCCCCTCAATGCAAGTCACAGCTGTCATGCCCCCTCCCATAGGCTTGACCAAAATTGCTGCTTTTTGGTCACGTCACATTCACAAAAAAATGAATAAAAAGCGATCAAATAGTCACATATACACAAAAGGTGCTAGAAAAAAACTCCAGGTCATGATCCAAAAATTGAGCCATCACACAGCCCCGTATACAGAAAAATGAGAAAGTTATAGGTGGTCAAAATAGGGCAATTTTGAAAACACTGATTTTGTGAAAAAAAGTTTGAGATTTTTTTAAAGCAGTACAATCATAGAAAATTATGCAGCCATAGTTATCATTTTAATCATATTGACCCACAGAACAAAGAAAACATGTAATGTTTACCTTAAAATGTGCAGTGTGAAAACGTAGCCCTTTAAAATTGGCAAAATTTTGGTTTTCATTAAAATTTCCTCACTTAAATTATATTTTTGGGGGTTCGGCGTACATTCTAAGGTATAATGAGAAGTGTTATCACAAAGCACAATTGGTCCCGCAAAAAACAAGCCCTCATATGGGTCTGTGGATGGAAATATAAAAGAGTTATGGCTTTTAGAAGTCGAGGAGGAAAAAACAAAAACACAAAAATAAAATTGGCCTGGTCCTTAAAGGGGTACTCCGGGGAACTAAACCCATAGCCCATCCTTTCCCTCTCCGCCCACTTTAAATCATTGAACTGCAGCGGCTTATCGGCATATAACACGCAGATAGACTTTAGGCTAAAAATTTTAGCCTAAAAAGTGCGTGTTATACGCCGATAAATACGGTAGATAGTTTTGGAGAGTTTGAGCCAATGTTTTTCCAGATTGCCTTCACCATAGAAGTAGGTGATGTATAAGCAGAAGATAATTGCCACTTTGGAATGTCCACACGGAAAATCTCTGTGCGGACATTCCGCAGACTGCGCTAAGACCACTCGAGAATGTGCTCTCTCTTTCTGCGGACACCGGAATCAGGATTGTCATGTGCCAGAAACATCTGGCACGGAAATTCCGCCGTGTGGACAGTGCAGCAGAATCCCTTTGAATGGGACTCTGCTGCTGCGAAATTCTGACGTGTGAACATAGCCTTACTGCGTTTTATTAAAGAGGTATACTGAAGGTCCAATAGAAAAAGTTCTGCATGCTTGCATGTCAAATGAGAAGCAGGCCAGAGTACCAAAGAGCCCCACAGAAATCTACAAGTGTCATATTATGTCTCCGCGCAAAGCAGTCATAATATGGCCAGGTATGTCAAGTTTAAGAAATATGTTTACTAGCAATACTTTTTAATATCTCATACTCATTGCTATAATATAATACATTGTAGTAGATAAACTCAGCTCTGCTACATTTACGGTCTATTTACTGATAAGCCCAAGCTTTTTATTCCTCCCAGTAAGAATAACACACTAGTACACAGACAAGCATTCAATAAAACATAAATATATTGGACAAATATTAAGCTCTTGTTTTTCTAATAAATGGTTTAAGCAAACAGATTTTTATCAAAATCTGAAAACAACTTCACTGCTTCTCAAATGCCGTATGTACATGGAAGCAGTGATCGCCTTACATAAGATAACATCCAATTTATTCTTTTTGTGTATTTGTTTAACTTATATTTTGGCAAGTCTCCCAGAAGTCTATTGGAAATATAATATTTCTAGTTATTTCTGACAGGTGGGCATAGCATGGTATATGCTACAGAGTGGCATTTTAGTAAAATGATAGTGCATACAATGCTGAAGAATAACTTTCATTACTATGGATACAATTGGTCACTTATGTGCAAATTGAAGGTAAAAATTGCGACATGTAAACTGCTTATATTTCACCCACTCTCAGTTAACACAAACTAGCACCATACATTAAAAGCAAACACATTGGAAAAATGTCAGAATTGTGTGACTGTGGCAATGAAATATACATTTAGAAATAAATAAAATGTTGCATGTTTGAACCTGAAGAAAAACAGTAAAAAAAATCTTATGATAAATAAAATACATAACAATAATAATACAATATACAACAATATGTTTTGTAAATTAAAAGGGTACTCAACCCCTAGACATCTTTTCCCCTGGCCACTGGGAGAACACCCCCCACCCTAGCCGGTAAGTCTCCTCCCATCCACCCCCCCCCTGGATTTCTGGAACCCAATTAATCCGCTGCACGGATTGAACTCCACTCCGTACCGGATAATGAGCAACGACAGCTGTCACACCCCCTCCCTTAGACATTAAAAAGTACCTTTTTATCAAACCATATTTTCTAAATGAACTCATATTATGTTCCCTAACTACTCCTAACACCCCTCCTGCCCTTTTTTCTTTTAAATCAACTGGTGGCAGAAAGTTAAACATATTTGTAAATTACTTCTATTAAAAAATCTTAATCCTTCCTGTACTTATTAGCTGCTGAATACTACAGAGGAAATTATTTTCTCTTTGGAATGCTCTCTGTTGACATCACGACCACAGTTCTCTCTGCTGACGTTATTATAATAATAACACTTTATTTATTGCTGTCCTTAGTGGGATTTGAACCCAAGTCCCCAGCACTGTAAACCACTGAGCCACCATGCTGCCCATAGCATACATCTGCTATGCATGGTTGCTAAAATGGACAGAGATGTCAGCAGAGAGCACTGTGCTCGTGATGTCATCAGTGTTCCAAAAAGAGAGGAATTTCCTCTGTAGCATTCAGCAGCTAATAAGTACTGGAAGGATTAAGATTTTTTAATAGAAGTAATTTACAAATATGTTTACCTTTCTGCCACCAGTTGATTTAAAAGAAAAAAATGTTTTCACCGGAGTACCCCTTTAAAAAAAATATCCGAACCTTAAAAAGCAGTGTATCATGCCTTTCCCCTTGCTTACATTGTGTGAGCTCCCAGCAGGAGAAAGTGGGCGTTCCCCAGCAGGTGCGATGCCACTGAAGCATGCGAGAGCTGTGCCTTGCCATGCCTCACATGCATTTCCTGAGTTTGGTCTCCTGCCAGGCCAGGAGGAGACCAAACTAACTGTTTGACTAGTGCAGGGAACAGAACAGAGCCACCTAGTGGCCATTTTTTAATCACATTAAAACATATAAAGGTTGAGAATTTTAACAGCAAGTAAATAGCAAAGTATCTTATAATTACATAAGGAACAATATATTAAAAGTTTAGTTTGGTGAAAGGTATAATAAAATAATATTAAATAATATTAAATATAATAATATAAAAATATTAAGTAAGCTCTTTTATATATGTGTTATGTGTCAGGTGTTTAGAGTCTGAAAGGTACTAGTTCACTTTGTGTGGCTCCAGCTGTCTTACAAGCTATGTCTTCAAGGAAAAATTATGTAAAATAACACTCCTCCAGAGGCAAAAAAAACTTTTGTTCTAGTATCTCCTACAGGTAGCTACCCTCTAAGACAGTGGTTCTTAACCTGGGTTCGATCGAACCCCAGGAGTTCGGTGAGTCATTCCCAGGGGTTCGGCGGGGGAGGTCGCAACAGGACAGGCAAACCAAGCAATTGCTTGGGGCCCCGAGCAGAGCCGGTGTTTGCCCGTCCTGTAGCAACGGGGCAATTCCCCCATCACTATTAACTCCCTGCGGCCCCGCGTTAAGTTTAAAAACGCAGGGCCACCGGGACATAGCGTATGCCGGGACGTCCATGGAAACAAAGGCGCCGAGGACCGGAGGATAGAGAAGACGCGCGCTGGCCAGCTTGGTAAGTGACCAGCGGCACGTCATCTTCGGTGCTCCGACCACCGGTCCCGAAACCTACTGCTATAGCCGGAGCGGTGGTCGGAGCACTGAAGTGGGCAGTACAAAGGCATACAGCCTCCAGCCATACACTGAATATGGCTGGAGGCTGTATGTCTGTGGGGGAACACTGCCTTCATCTGTGGTCTTCAACCTGTGGACCTCCAGATGTTGCAAAACTACAACTCCCAGCATGCCCGGACAGCCGTTGGTAGTTTTGCAACATCTGGAGGTCCGCAGGTTGAAGACTACTGGCCTACATAATGTGGAGGGGAACACTACCTGCCTAATGTGGGGGGGGGGGACACTGCCTACCTAATGTGGGGGGGGGGACACTGCCTGCCTAATGTGGGGGGGAACACTGCCTGCCTAATGTGGGGGGGGGGGGGAACACTGCCTGCCTAATGTGGAGGGGGGACACTGCCTGCCTAGTGTAGGGGAGCTCTGCCTGCCTAATGTGGGGGAACTCTGCCATTGTTGCAAAAATGACATGAGAGTGGCACTTGCCAAGGTAAAGCCGCACATTTCTGAACTGGTTTATGAAAGACAACAGCAGAAGTCACACTGATTTGCAGTAAATATTCATTATGTTTTTGTGTGAAAATCATGTTTTCATGGTTTTGTTCTTTGTTCTTAATGGTTTTGTTCATTTTGTGCACCTATATATAAATATATACTTAAAGAGTACCTGTCATCAACAAAAACTTTTAATATGTTGTTCATAATCATTAACGAAGAGATATTGTAATATATCTTCATTAAAAAAATATTAATATTTATACCAGTTTTTTCATTTTATACTTTTGGCCACTAGGGGTCTCTCTTCTATGCCTGGTCTGCAGGCAGCTTCCTATGCTTTTCATAGTAAGTGTACAGCTTTTACGACTAATGCTGAAAGGGCTCTGGTCCTTCCACAGGAAGTTCAGTACTCTCAGCTCAGGACTTGCTCCCAGCCTGGAGCAGCACTGTGAGCTACACGCCTGCACATGCCTCTCATATAACAGAGGCTAGTCACCTCCCCCTCCCCCTGCTCTGTGTTCTCCCTGCCCCTCACCACACGTTATCTTATACATTGTATTATCTCACTGCACTCCCTGCTCTGTGCCCCCCCCTGACATTCATCTTAATTACTGCCTCTGTAATTGCTCCCACCGCCCCTGGTTCTCAGCATTGACTTTTTAGTGCAGAGAGACACAGGAGAGAGAGAGACAGGCTGCCATCCCTCACCTGTACTTAGTCTGTATGCACACTGCAGAGCAGTGTTTCCCAACCAGGGTGCCTCCAGCTGTTGCAAAACTACAACTCCCAGCATGCCCGAACAGCTGTTGGCTGTCTGGGCATGCTGGGAGTTGTAGTTATGCAACAGCTGGAGGTACTCTGGTTGGGAAACACTGTTGCAGAGGGAGAGCAGCATACAGGAAGACTGGCAGAAGCAGAGTCCCGGCCAGGCTTCATGTGACATCATACCGGTCAGGACCCGCCTCCTTCCACCCCTCAGAAAGACAGTGCTCCTGAGCTAATGAAGAGGGATAAAAAAAGGTATTTCCACAGCGTTTTAAACCTCAATAAACACAGGGATAGGCATAGTTAGAGTAAGGGACAGATGGGGAGGGGGATCAGGGAAAGTTTAGATGATGACAGGTACTCTTTAAATATATACCTCATATGTTTTGAATTTGAAAAAAATCATATTTAACTTTTCCAATTAAGAGGGGTTCGGTGAATGCGCATATGAAACTGGTGGGGTTCAGTACCTCCAACAAGGTTAAGAACCACTGCTCTAAAACAATGTAAAATCCATTATATAGCCTTAAGGCATTACCATCTATAAAAAGTACTGCTTTGTATTGCTTATACTTGCAGAGACAACGTCCAATTGGTATAGTTTTTATGACAAGGATCCAGAAATATACTCTTGCAAATGTACTGTATGCCCGTTGGGCGCCATTGTTTTCTGATAGGAGTAGCGGGAGGAAAAACGTTGCATGATGTACAGGGTGGGCCATTTAAATGAATACACCTTAATAAAATGGGAATGGTTGGTGATATTAACTTCCTGTTTGTGGCACATTAGTATATGTGAGGGGGGAAACTTTTCAAGATGGGTGGTGACCATGGTGGCAATTTTGAAGTCAGCCATTTTGGATACAACTTTAGTTTTTTCAATAGGAAGAGGGTCATGTGACACATCAAACTTATTAGGAATTTCACAAGAAAAACACTGGTGTGCTTGGTTTTAACATAACTTTATTCTTTCATGAGTTATTTACAAGTTTCTCTTTGTTTACAGCCATTGACATGTCGCCGAGGTTAACACGTGTGGAGCGGATAGAAATTGTGTTGATGTCTGGTGAATGAAGATTTCAGCAGATTTCAATGCAAGACCCCCTACAAGACCACCCATCTCCCATGCTACAGTTAGCAAACTGCTTGCTAAGTTTTGTGAAACTGGTTCAGTGTTGGATTTGCCAAAATGTGGACGCATGAAATCTGTCACTAATGAAGAAACATCAGTGGCTGTCCTAGCTTCATTCAGAAAGAGCCCACAGCGTAGCACTCGCCACATGTCACTGGAGAGTGGCATTAGTCGAACATCCCTTCAGCGGATATTAGCTACTCACAAATGGCACCCTAACAAACTCCAGCTACTGCAGCATCTCAACGAGGATGACCCAGATTGGCGCACTGAATTTGCAGAATGGACAAAACAAAAATTGGAACAGGACCCTCAGTTTACGCAGAAGATTTTGTTCAGTGATGAGGCAATCTTTTATGTGAATGGGGAAGTTAACAAACAAAACCACCGTTATTGGTCTGACACTAACCCACATTGGATAAATCCCTCCAAAACAGTTGGAACACAAAAATTGATGGTATGGTGTGGTATATGGGGTACAAAGATAGTGGGGCCATTCTTCATCAATGGAAACCTCAAGACCACTGGATATGTGAAATTGCTACATGATGATGTGTTTCCCTCTTTATGCACTGAAGCTGGCACGTTCCCTGAGTTTTTCCAGCAAGATGGTGCACCACCACATTATGGGCGTCAGGTCCGAGCTTTCCTAGATGAACAGTTTCCTGGAAAGTGGATTGGTTGTCGTGGGCCAGTTGAATGGCCCCTAAGGTCTCCAGATCTGACCCCCTCAGACTTTTATCTTTGGGGTCATCTGAAGGCAATTGTCTATGCTGTGAAGATACGAGATGTGCAGCACCTGAAACTACGGATACTGGAAGCCTGTGCTAGCATTTCTCCTGCGGTGTTGCTATCAGTGTGTGAAGAGTGGGAGAAGAGGGTTGCATTGACAATCCAACACAATGGGCAGCACATTGTACACATTTTATAAGTGGTCAGAAACTTGTAAATAACTCATGAAAGAATAAAGTTACGTTAAAACCAAGCACATCAATGTTTTTCTTGTGAAATTCCCAATAAGTTTGATGTGTCACATGACCCTCTTCCTATTGAAAAAACAAAAGTTGGATTCAAAATGGCCGACTTCAAAATGGCCGCGATGCTCACCACCCATCTTGAAAAGTTTCCCCCCTCACATATACTAATGTGCCACCAACAGGAAGTTAATATCTCCAGCCATTCCCATTTTATTAAGGTGTATCCATGTAAATGGCCCACCCTGTATTTTTCCTCCCTCTATTCTTCCCAGGTTCCCCGACGGACGTCACAATGCTGTGTCACAACGGCAGTGTGAAAGAAAGCTAAATCAGATAGACATCTGTAAGAGGAAAATAAAATCCTTTTTTTTAAGAGCTACTTCACAGGTTTCCTGTCTGCTGTCTTCAGATCAGGGTCTCTGGCTTGGCTGATAATGGGTTGGACATGGGTGGCTCCCAATGGAACAATCTTTAGGTGGCCAAAGGAAAACAGTTTATTGTGATTTAATATTATTTCTATAGTCTGGTAAGAGTTTTGAATAACATTTGAATGACTGATTCAATGGCCTTTACACACCGTGTTGTACAATTATGTAGGGAGTCATTTATTTCGTTTTTATTCCCTGCCTAGTGGGAATTTGGAGGTGCTATTATGCAGGGAAACAACTATGGGGGAGATTTATGAAAGCCTGTCCAGAGGAAAAGTTGCCCAGTTGCCCATAGCAACCAATCAGCTCGCTTCTTTAATTTTTAACAAGGCCTCTGCAAAATGAAAGAAGCGATCTGATTGGTTGCTATGGGCAACTGGGCAACTTTTCCTTTGCACAGGTTTTGATAAATCTCCCTCTATAAGAGGATTCTGTACCATGACTTTTTTTTTTTTTAATCAACTGGTGCCAGAAAGTTAAACAGATTTCTAAATTACTTCTACTAAAAAATCTTAATCCTACAAGTACTTATTAGCTGCTGAATACTATAGAGGAAATGTTTTTTTTTTTGGAACACAGTGCTCTCTGCTGAATCATGACCACAGTGCTCTCTGCTGACCTCTCTGTCCATTTTAGGATCTGACCAGAGCAACATATGTTTGCTATGGGGATTTTCTTCTACACTGGACAGTTCTTAAAATGGACAGAGATGTCAGCAGAGAGCACTGTGCTCGTGATGTAAGCAAAGAGCTCTGTGTTCCAAAACGAAAATAATTCAGCAACTAATAAGTACTGGAAGGATTGAGATTTTTTAATAGAAGTAATTTAAAAATCTGTTAAAATTTCTGGCACCAGTTGATTTAAAAAAAAAAAAAAAAAGTTTTCCACCGGAGTACCTTTTTAACTAATGAGAGGTATGTATGGATTTAGGGTGAAAAGCCCTATATAGTCAAGGCCTTGCTTTATACCCTAAAAACCTGATGATGGGTCTGCTTTAAGATGTTACTATTACAGTAGATGAATATGTTTGATTTGAGGGCCTTGTGAATTAAAGCGTACCTGTCATATTACAGAAAAATAATGCTTATTTTAGTTACTCACTAATTCATGCAGATGCTTTACATGTGGTTTTAATGTGTCTAGCTTCTCTTGAATGCTCACAAATCCCTCTGTTCTCCTGTTCACTCATTCTGACATCCACTGCTCAGGAAGGGACCTGCCAAGACAAGCACTGTGCCTGTCCTCACCATTCATTCACTTCCACCCTGTGTTTGCTGTGCAGTGTGGAGTCTGTTCATCCAATCACTGCAGGCTGCTCTTTAACCTTCTCCTCTCTGTTTTCAGACAGGAGTCTGGTAGACAGGACAGGAGTGAGCACAGAGTAATGCTTGTCCCGCCCTCTCTTCCTAGACTTTTTCCCAGCCAATGCTTCAGCTGGGACAAAGATGATGCTGTAACCGGAGAAGATGAATGTTCTTGATGGTATGGATCCCCCTAGTCATTTCTACAAGAAAGAGATAAAAAAAAATGTTATGCCAAGTATATTAGGTTAGTGTTTTTTTTATAAAGACTTTTGCCAAAATGTACAACATACTAAATGTTTTTGATTCAGACAGTGCCGATTTTAGCTATATCTAAAAAAAAAAAAAAAAAAAAAAACAATAACATTTTTAAATCTTGCAGCCCATAACAGCTTATGTTTAATATTAATTAATACCAGTGCATTTTTTTTTATAAAAATATGGTATTTATTACATTTCTATGTGCAAAACTATGGCAGTTTTAAAATGTGTGCTGACGTGTTTATTACAGGATGCTGAATACTGGACTACAACTCCGAATAAAAACAATAAAAAACTACAAGGTTGGGACAGATCTGATGTTATTTTGGAACACACATATACATCAGTGTTGGTCGGAATAGAAATCTGAGAAGTGTAATCTGCTTTTAAGTGCTAGTTTCAGAAACAATTCAAGGGTGGGAGACAGAGCTTTTATCTACCAACAGTTTGAAACTATATTTTCGTCCTATAGGACGCACCGGCGTATAAGACGCACCCAATTTTTAGGGGCAAAATCTAAAAAAATTAAGATTTTGAACCCAATAGTGGTCTTCAACCTGCGGACCTCCAGATGTTGCAAAACTACAACTCCCAGCATGCCCGGACAGCCGTTGGCTGTCCGGGCATGCTGGGAGTTGTAGTTTTGCAACATCTGGAGGTTCGCAGATTGAAGACCACTGCATAGGAGGTAACACTCACGTGTCCCCGCCGCTCCGGACACGTCACCGCTGCCCTGGATGTCGCTCCATCGCTGTCGCCGTGTCCCCGTCGCTCCGGAACATCTCTGCTGCCGGCCGGGTATCCTCGCTCTCCGTCACCACCATCACGTCGTTACGCACGCCGACGCACGCACGCGACGACGTGATGACGAGGAAGGAGAGCGCCGGCCATACAGGGGATCCCTGAACGGAGAAGACACCGAGGAGGCAGGTAAGGTCCCCCCCCCGGTGTCCTGTAAGCACTAACCCGGCTATTCAGTCGGGCTGTTCGGGACTGCCGCGGTGAAATTGTGGCGGTCCCGAACAGCCCAACTGAACAGCCGGGTTAGTGTCACTTTCCCTTCAGACGTGGCGGTCAGGTTTGATCGCCGCGTCTGAAGGGTTAATACAGGGCATCACCGCGATCGGTGATGTCCTGCATTAGCCGCGGGTCCCGGCTGTTGATGGCCGCAGGGACCGCCGCGATAGGGGTGTATTCGCCGTATAAGACGCACCGACTTTTCCCCCGCAGTTTTGAGGAAGAAAAAGTGCGTCTTATACGGCGAAAAATACGGTAATCCCCAGAGAGTGCTTCTTCTCTATTTTTTTATTTTTTTAATTTAATGCGTCAAAGATTGCCAGATAAAAAGTAAAGCACACCAAGGAAAGCTATGCAAATTAATGGATTGGTGGGGAAAAGAAAATTGTAGCTTATGTAAAAAAAAAAAAAAAAACAATTCTCCCCCCAAAAAGTGGCCTTGAGTCATCCTCTTACTTCAAGGCATTGAACATGGTATATATATATATATATATATATATATATATATCAAATGTATCTGTTTCTGGAATAGCTAGGTGAGAACCTAAATCATATCTGCTTTGGGGTTTCCAAAAAATCTGAAAATCATGAAACATTGGTGGGGTATTGGCACTGAATGAACTAGGCACCTTTATATGTTCTTAAAATTAAGTTTTTAAAGGACAATTACTAAGAAGCTTCTGAAAACATTTTTCTCCTTTTATAGACAATGCATTTAATCCAATATAAATTAGAGTACAAAGTGTTCTTTATCATGTTTTTTCTTCACTTCTCATCTACATTTAGTTCCTTATGAGCTTCATAGCAATAGCTTTAGCACCAAGCATATGCCATTTTATTAGTATTCTATATTCTAAAATTAATGGAGCCATTAAGAAAAAAGCTGAGGTGTAGGTTGCAATTGAGCCTAATGTCCTTACCCTATAACCTTAGGGTCAAGGAAGTAAAGTGAATTTGAAAACATACACAGAACCTACAAACAATACTACAAGTCACATAAATCTTGGTGTAATGATTTTTTCCTGACAGCTAAATTCATTCTGAGGTTCACATGTTTGTGTTAGCTCTTAAGGGACTCGGAGTGTAGCACATTATTTATACAACATTCTTCAATCGTTGATTATTATTAATTACTATCCTGAATAGCTTCCAAGTCGAGGCAAACTCCCCAAAGAACTTCATCTAAGGCAATTGCCTATACCAAATGTGTTTCAGTCTTAATATATTTTTATATGCTGACTTTCAAAAATTGAGTTTTCATGATAATATCGTCTCCCACTTTTTAGACGCAAAAGAAAATAATATCAAATTACAAGATCGGGTAAAATAAAAAAAAATGTAAACTTACAATTAAATTTCATATTGAATTTAAAGTGGTTTGATTAACTGGTATATTTGCATCTTGGAGGTGTCATTTATTTTTAGGAACTTAAAATCTGTGCTGGTAAGAGTTGCAGATCAAGACTTAACCCCTAAAATGCATTGGCTGTCAAAGTAGTCCACCAGAGGAAATTATGTTGAATCATGATTTTATTCACTAAATTGTGAACTTTACCATTGCAGATTTAGGACATATTATCAATGAGGTTTAAAGGGCCTTTTTTGGGATTTACCCCATAAGCAATAGACCCTAGTAGCATGATTGGCTCTAAATGTAACTAGACCTTTGAAACCATTATTGTGCTATAGCCTGAGTCTACCAAGTGATATGGAGCCTTATTGTACCAGTCTGACCCTTCTTGCTTGCAATGGTTTATTCAATGATACATATGCTGACTGGTCCATAGTAGCAACCTTCAGTCCATAATATGCTCTTATTACAAATACTAATCACAAAAGAGGTAAGAAAAACATTAGAATCATAAATGAACTATAACTAAAAATGTAGATACCCAATTGACCGTCGCCAGTATTTTTAAGGCATCCCAGAGAGTCAGAGAGGTGGGGTTCAGGGTCTGTTATGCTCCAGGACTGCAATGACTCTCTCTACTTATGTTATGCCCACTCCTCCTCTTGATTAACAAACAGGGCTTGTCTGCCCACGGTGACCCTGTGTAGTTGTTCCATGCATGTGCCATTAATGAAGACAGAGCCATCACTAGAGGCATGGAGCGATTACGAAGCACTGGCAGCAAGTCAGAGAGATTATACAAAAGGCTATACGTAACATACATGATGGCACAATTGTGGGACAACTAAACAGGGGCCACCATGGGCAGGCAAGCCCTGTGTGTCAATCAAGAGGAGAAGTGGGCATGACATAACCAGAGAGAGGTTTTTTGGCCCCGACCCTGGGCCCCACCTTGACTTTACTGGATGCCTTACAAAAGCTTTTTTTTTTTTTTTATAGATATGAAGTATCCTTAAGTCAGAGCAAAGGAATTTCTGGATTATACTTGTGAAGCCCTATTGCAATATGTGGGCATCTTAGTAAGTGTTTTGTACCTGACAGATGCACTTTACAGAGGTCTTACTGTAATTGTATTTTATAGATGGCATCTACCAGCTTTTATAGCATATTATGATTGGATTGTGTGTAATATAATGTTTAATATAAACTTCTGATCTTACAAATTAACAAGAAAATTCTCAGCTCTAGACATGTTCCTTTTGTGCCATGGGAAATAATCATGCCCTATAAATGTTCCTTATAAAACAATGGGAGAACAGATAGTGAGGTGTAGACCTCAGCGGAACTCCAGCCCCTCATTAATGAAATGGGAAGTGCTGAATACACAAAGAAATATTTCTGAGGATGTTCTTATGTGTGAGAGCACTGCATGGTAAACATCACCGTACAGTATTTCGCTTTATGTAGTGAAGCTGCTTAGCCATTCATTGTGCACATCATGGAGGTCACGTATCAAGAGTTTTAACAAATTTGCCTCGAATGTTTCTTAATCTGCTTCAAACCTAAAATGCCTTCTAACCTGTAAAAAATAAAATTTTATGTAACTATAATAGGATGCAATAGAATAGGGAGCTGTTATGAATATACAGTTGATCAGTTGAAGAAAGGGGCAAGGAAAAAACACTTTAGGTGTATTGCATTTACACTTCATAGCCTGTATAGGGCTGAATCACTTCAGCTTCCAGAGAAACTATAGAAAACGAGTTCATGTCCAAAACATCAGCTTTTATCATTGCACTAATAGGTTATGTAACCTAAAATGAATAAATGACCCATGGTCCACTGTCCACTGTTTCTGGAGTCTCACAGAATTTTCATGAACCCCCAGTAGTGCAGAGAAACATGGGATTAACAACATGCAACCGTATATAACTGGAATCTAGCTTGCCCTTCAAAGTATCAGATGATCCTCTGAAGGACTCAGGTTCTGATAAAATGATGCATTGGCAAGTGAAAACAACCCTTGTAACAAAAGGAGTAGTATGGCATAATAACATTTTTTTTTAGATATTTTGTTTGGCATAATGTAAAAATGAGAAACAAGTCATACTTACTATGGTCCCCACTGCTCCTTTTGGTCACTCTCTGCTGGTATCTTCTGCCTGCTTCTGAAATAATCATACAACAAGAACATGAAAACAAGCGCTACTGTGTGGGGTATGAGCAAATCAATGAGTATTAGAAATGTATGGTGTTGCCCAAAGTTGGGTATTCATGTAAAAGAGAATAAATATATATATCCACCTCAACCCCTAGCCACGTAGGCAAAACAGCCTCTTTGTTAGACTCCAAATAATAATAGACCCAAAGAAAAAAGGAGCTACTCAAAAATTATAAGTGAAATATAAAATATAAATTTTATTTAATGATATTATTAAAAACATAGTGAAATATGTTAAAAAAGGAGGAATACGGCACAGACAGGCGGCATACCTGGGACAATGGCAATAAATGTGCAAATATTGCTGAATCTCATTAAAGTTATGTAAACAATTACTGAGGCAAGGGGGTACAGTAGATACATATGCTGGCAATTCCAGTTAAAGTGCAAGTGCAAACAGGATAAGGCCTAAGCATTAATCATATAGTGACAAATAAATAACATATACATACCGCAGTAATATAGAAAAAGTACTGTAAGTCCCAGGATGCCGCCACCCCTACACGTGTTTCGGTCTGCTGACCTTCGTCCCGGGGTGCTGACCTTCGTCACTCTCTGCTGGTATCTTCTGCCTGCTTCTGAAATAAGTAAAAATTAAAAACAATTAATACTTACCCTAATCTACCTTAGTAAATCCAGCCCTAATATGAGGAGTTGAAGTAGGACCTACCTGCTCAGCCAATCATTTGCTAAGACAGGACATCTCAGTGGCCAGTGATTGGTTGAGTGAGCAAGTCCTCCTTCATCTCCTCATCTTGGAGTAATGAAGAAGAGACAGACAGCAGGGAATTGGATGGACGAGGGGAGACCAAGGTAAGTAATAATTGTTTTTCATTTTTACAACATGCCCAGCAAAATATGGTATAACATATTTTATGATGCTGTGATGACCCTTTAACCAATTACTTGCCACTAAGGTCTATTTCTAATAAGTTGATTACCAATAAACATTGGACCTTATTACCAAGTTCTGCTTATTAAAGAATCATAACAACGATGAAGTGGACATGCACTTTTTCTCAAAATTATTTCCTATGACGCACCCAAACAAAACTACTTGTAAGCCAAGATTCTAACACCATCTGGTCTTGTTTCATGAAGGCTAAATGATATTGTTGATGCAATGGATTCCTGACATTGTTACAAAGCGCTACACTGGATCATCTTCTCTTATAGCAGAGACAAACAGTAAAGGTGCGATTCTATCTCTATCAGCATACCTTGCAGTATATGTAGCATAGCTCCAGGGCTAGAGAGATGTGATACATCTGTACATCACACTACTGTAATTCCTTGCATTGCAATTATCACCACCAGGTAAATCAGATAGATGTGGTAATATTCACAGGAAGTAGAACTTTTCTATTTATTCATCTGAACTGTAAGATTTACAGAATAGTATCATCTGAACTCATTATTGTAATGGTAACTCAAATTAATGTGACATATAAATACATTTTATATATCAAATTAATACATTTTACAAATTTATAAACTAATTATAAATTTATAAATTCATATATTTTACACATTCTATTTCACAATGGTAAGATTGGGAACATTGTGAAAAACAAGTGTGATTGAAATGTATACTATAAACATTGAATGCATATAATGGGGGATGAAGGGGATGGTTTTCTGTCATATACTGCAAACAGATACAGCAAATGCAGTATGAAAACAGCCTTAGTATTTATACAAATAGTATTCGGTATGAAATATATCTGCCACATAAATTGAAATTAACATTAAGCAGTCTAACTAGTTACAAAAACAAAACAACGTAGTCTCAAGGTGATAACAGGTGCTCAACCCCAAGTGCAATTGTGCACACATACAATGGGATAGAGGACCCGCACCTATGGACAAGAGTGGGGTGTCACGATGCCGGCTGGCAGGTAGTGGATCCTCTGTGCCAGAGAGGGATTGGCGTGGACCGTGCTAGTGGACCGGTTCTAAGCCACTACTGGTTTTCACCAGAGCCCGCCGCAAAGCGGGATGGTCTTGCTGCGGCGGTAGTGACCAGGTCGTATCCACTAGCAACGGCTCACCTCTCTGGCTGCTGAAGATAGGCGCGGTACAAGGGAGTAGGCAGAAGCAAGGTCGGACGTAGCAGAAGGTCGGGGCAGGCAGCAAGGATCGTAGTCAGGGGCAACGGCAGAAGGTCTGGAAACACAGGCAAGGAACACACAAGGAACGCTTTCACTGGCACTAAGGCAACAAGATCCGGCAAGGGAGTGCAAGGGAAGTGAGGTAATATAGGGAAGTGCACAGGTGATTACCCTAATTGGAACCACTGCGCCAATCAGCGGCGCAGTGGCCCTTTAAATCGCAGAGACCCGGCGCGCGCGCGCCCTAGGGAGCGGGGCCGCGCGCGCCGGGACAGAACAGACGGGGAGCGAGTCAGGTAGGGGAGCCGGGGTGCGCATCGCGAGCGGGCGCTACCCGCATCGCGAATCGCATCCCGGCTGGCAGCGGGATCGCAGCGCCCCGGGTCAGAGGACGTGACCGGAGCGCTGCAGCGGAGAGAGAGAAGCGAGCGCTCCGGGGAGGAGCGGGGACCCGGAGCGCTCGGCGTAACAGTACCCCCCCCCTTGGGTCTCCCCCTCTTCTTAGAGCCTGAGAACCTGAGGAGCAGACTTTTGTCTAGGATGTTGTCCTCAGGTTCCCAGGATCTCTCTTCAGGACCACAACCCTCCCAGTCCACTAAAAAAAAATTTTTTCCTCTGACCTTTTTGGCAGCTAAGATTTCCTTGACCGAGAAGACGTCCGAGGAGCCGGAAACAGGAGTGGGAGGAACAGATTTGGGAGAAAAACGGTTGAGGATGAGTGGTTTGAGAAGAGAGACGTGAAAGGCATTAGGGATACGAAGAGAAGGAGGAAGAAGAAGTTTATAAGAGACAGGATTAATTTGACACAAAATTTTGAAAGGACCAAGATAGCGTGGTCCCAACTTGTAGCTAGGGACACGGAAGCGGACATATTTAGCGGAGAGCCATACCTTGTCTCCAGGGGAAAAAACGGGGGGAGCTCTTCTTTTCTTATCCGCGAACCTCTTCATGCGTGAAGAAGCCTGTAAGAGAGAATTTTGGGTCTCTCTCCATATAATGGAAAGGTCACGAGAAATTTCATCCACAGCGGGCAGACCAGAGGGCAAGGGGGTAGGGAGGGGGGGAAGAGGGTGACGGCCGTACACCACGAAAAATGGGGATTTGGAGGAAGATTCAGAGACCCTGAAGTTATACGAGAATTCGGCCCATGGAAGGAGATCTGCCCAGTCATCCTGGCGGGAGGAAACAAAATGTCGCAAATAATCACCCAAGATCTGGTTAATTCTTTCTACTTGTCCATTGGACTGGGGATGATATGCAGAGGAAAAATTTAATTTAATCTTGAGTTGTTTACAGAGAGCCCTCCAGAATTTAGACACGAATTGGACACCTCTATCCGAGACAATCTGCGTAGGCAACCCGTGAAGACGAAAAATGTGTACAAAAAATTGTTTAGCCAACTGAGGCGCAGAAGGAAGACCAGGAAGAGGGATGAAATGTGCCATTTTGGAGAATCGATCAACGACCACCCAAATAACAGTGTTGCCACGGGAAGGGGGTAAATCAGTAATAAAATCCATACCAATCAGAGACCAAGGCTGTTCGGGGACAGGCAGAGGATGAAGAAAACCAGCGGGCTTCTGGCGAGGAGTCTTATCCCGGGCACAGATAGTGCAGGCTCGCACAAAGTCCCCAACATCCGTCTCCAGAGTCGGCCACCAATAGAAGCGGGAGATGAGTTGCACAGATTTCTTGATGCCCGCATGACCTGCGAGATGGGAGGAGTGACCCCATTTGAGGATTCCGAGGCGTTGGCGTGGAGAAACAAAGGTCTTTCCTGGAGGAGTCTGCCTGATGGAGGCAGGAGAAGTGGAGATCAGGCAGTCAGGTGGAATGATGTGTTGCGGAGGGAGATCAACTTCTGAGGCATCCGAGGAACGAGAGAGAGCATCGGCCCTAATGTTCTTATCGGCAGGACGAAAGTGAATCTCAAAATTAAATCGGGCAAAGAACAGAGACCACCGGGCCTGGCGAGGATTCAGCCGTTGGGCAGACTGGAGGTAGGAGAGGTTCTTGTGGTCGGTGTAGATAATAACAGGAAATCTTGATCCCTCCAGCAGATGCCTCCATTCCTCAAGTGCTAATTTAATGGCTAGAAGCTCTCGATCCCCGATGGAGTAGTTCCTCTCCGCTGGAGAGAAGGTCCTAGAGAAAAAACCACAAGTGACAGCATGCCCGGAAGAATTTTTTTGTAGAAGAACAGCTCCAGCTCCCACTGAGGAGGCATCAACCTCCAATAGGAAGGGTTTGGAAGGGTCAGGTCTGGAGAGCACGGGAGCCGAAGAAAAGGCAGACTTGAGTCGTTTAAAGGCGTCTTCTGCTTGAGGAGGCCAGGACTTGGGATCAGCATTTTTTTTGGTTAAAGCCACGATAGGAGCCACAATGGTAGAAAAATGTGGAATAAATTGCCTGTAATAATTGGCGAACCCCAAAAAGCGTTGGATAGCACGGAGTCCGGAGGGGCGTGGCCAATCTAAGACGGCAGAGAGTTTGTCTGGATCCATCTGTAGTCCCTGGCCAGAGACCAAATATCCTAGAAAAGGAAGAGATTGGCATTCAAACAGACATTTCTCAATTTTGGCATAGAGTTGGTTGTCACGAAGTCTCTGAAGAACCATACGGACATGCTGGCGGTGTTCTTCTAGATTGGCAGAAAAAATTAGGATATCGTCCAGATATACAACAACACAGGAGTATAACAGATCACGAAAAATTTCATTGACAAAGTCTTGGAAGACGGCAGGGGCATTGCACAGTCCAAAGGGCATGACCAGATACTCAAAGTGTCCATCTCTGGTGTTAAATGCCGTTTTCCACTCGTCCCCCTCTCTGATGCGGATGAGGTTATAGGCGCCTCTTAAGTCCAATTTAGTGAAGATGTGGGCACCTTGGAGGCGATCAAAGAGTTCAGAGATGAGGGGTAAGGGGTAGCGGTTCTTAACCGTGATTTTATTAAGACCGCGGTAGTCAATGCAAGGACGTAGGGAGCCATCTTTTTTGGACACAAAGAAAAATCCGGCTCCGGCAGGAGAGGAGGATTTACGGATAAAGCCCTTTTTTAGATTCTCCTGGACGTATTCGGACATGGCAAGAGTCTCTGGGGCAGAGAGAGGATAAATTCTGCCCCGGGGTGGAGTAGTGCCCGGGAGGAGGTCGATAGGGCAATCATAAGGCCTGTGAGGAGGTAGAGTCTCAGCTTGTCTTTTGCAGAAAACATCCGCGAAGTCCATATAGGCCTTAGGGAGACCGGTTACTGGAGGAACCACAGAGTTACGGCAAGGGTTACTGGGAACCGGTTTTAGACAGTTCTTGGAACAAGAGGACCCCCAACTCTTGATCTCCCCAGTGGACCAATCCAGGGTTGGGGAATGAAGTTGAAGCCAGGGAAGTCCAAGGAGAATTTCCGAGGTGCAATTGGGGAGGACCAAAAGTTCAATCCTCTCATGATGAGATCCGATGCTCATAAGAAGGGGCTCCGTGCGGAAACGTATGGTACAGTCCAATCTTTCATTATTTACACAATTGATGTAGAGGGGTCTGGCGAGACTGGTCACCGGGATGTTGAACCTGTTGACGAGAGAGGCCAAAATAAAATTTCCTGCAGATCCAGAGTCCAAGAAGGCCACTGTAGAGAAGGAGAAGGCAGAGGCAGACATCCGCACCGGCACAGTAAGACGTGGAGAAGCAGAGTAGACATCAAGGACTGTCTCGCCTTTGTGCGGAGTCAGCGTACGTCTTTCCAGGCGGGGAGGACGGATAGGACAATCCCTCAGGAAGTGTTCGGTACTAGCACAGTACAGGCAGAGGTTCTCCATACGGCGTCGTGTCCTCTCTTGAGGTGTCAGGCGAGACCGGTCGACCTGCATAGCCTCCACGGCGGGAGGCACAGGAACAGATTGCAGGGGACCAGAGGAGAGAGGAGCCGAGGAGACGAAACGCCTCGTGCGAACAGAGTCCATATCTTGGCGGAGTTCCTGACGCCTTTCAGAAAAACGCATGTCAATGCGAGTGGCTAGGTGAATAAGTTCATGTAGATTAGCAGGAATTTCTCGTGCGGCCAGAACATCTTTAATGTTGCTGGATAGGCCTTTTTTGAAGGTCGCGCAGAGGGCCTCATTATTCCAGGACAATTCTGAAGCAAGTGTACGGAATTGTACGGCATACTCGCCAACGGAAGAATTACCCTGGACCAGGTTCAACAGGGCAGTCTCAGCAGAAGAGGCTCGGGCAGGTTCCTCAAAGACACTTCGGATTTCCGAGAAGAAGGAGTGTACAGAGGCAGTGACGGGGTCATTGCGGTCCCAGAGCGGTGTGGCCCATGACAGGGCTTTTCCGGACAGAAGACTGACTACGAAAGCCACCTTAGACCTTTCAGTGGGAAACAGGTCCGACATCATTTCCAGATGCAGGGAACATTGGGAAAGAAAGCCACGGCAAAACTTAGAGTCCCCATCAAATTTATCCGGCAAGGATAAGCGTATCCCAGGAGCGGCCACTCGCTGCGGAGGAGGTGCAGGAGCTGGCGGAGGAGATGACTGCTGAAGCTGTGGTAGTAACTGTTGTAGCATAACGGTCAGTTGAGACAGCTGTTGGCCTTGTTGCGCTATCTGTTGTGACTGCTGGGCGACCACCGTGGTGAGGTCAGCGACAACTGGCAGAGGAACTTCAGCGGGATCCATGGCCGGATCTACTGTCACGATGCCGGCTGGCAGGTAGTGGATCCTCTGTGCCAGAGAGGGATTGGCGTGGACCGTGCTAGTGGACCGGTTCTAAGCCACTACTGGTTTTCACCAGAGCCCGCCGCAAAGCGGGATGGTCTTGCTGCGGCGGTAGTGACCAGGTCGTATCCACTAGCAACGGCTCACCTCTCTGGCTGCTGAAGATAGGCGCGGTACAAGGGAGTAGGCAGAAGCAAGGTCGGACGTAGCAGAAGGTCGGGGCAGGCAGCAAGGATCGTAGTCAGGGGCAACGGCAGAAGGTCTGGAAACACAGGCAAGGAACACACAAGGAACGCTTTCACTGGCACTAAGGCAACAAGATCCGGCAAGGGAGTGCAAGGGAAGTGAGGTAATATAGGGAAGTGCACAGGTGATTACCCTAATTGGAACCACTGCGCCAATCAGCGGCGCAGTGGCCCTTTAAATCGCAGAGACCCGGCGCGCGCGCGCCCTAGGGAGCGGGGCCGCGCGCGCCGGGACAGAACAGACGGGGAGCGAGTCAGGTAGGGGAGCCGGGGTGCGCATCGCGAGCGGGCGCTACCCGCATCGCGAATCGCATCCCGGCTGGCAGCGGGATCGCAGCGCCCCGGGTCAGAGGACGTGACCGGAGCGCTGCAGCGGAGAGAGAGAAGCGAGCGCTCCGGGGAGGAGCGGGGACCCGGAGCGCTCGGCGTAACATGGGGTTTCAATCCTGTGGTAAATATATACAATGACATTAGCTAATCCTCAAAACTGATGTAAAAATGAGACATTAGCCAGTACATCCTTATATGAAGGACATACCTGAGCCCGCACACCACGCCAAGGTTTCTCATGTGATGCGGGACCTAACCACTAACCTTTTTTGCCTGGCCAGATGCATAGAACCAGGAACCAGATATACAGCAGCCTAAGGTCCAACTTGCAGACTGCTCCCCAGTCGCCTCCAGTGTGAACTAGGCACACATACAATGGGAGGGGGGAGACAGGTTACAAGCCCCACCCTTGCTGGTCTATATATAGCAGGCCTCACAGGTGAAACCCCCAACGCTACCCAATAAGATAAAAGGGTGCATTGGTATAAGCCTTAAAAGACGCTTGCCGGCTTATATTTGCATGGACATGGCTATAGCAGGAAACTCAACCCCAAGTGCAATTGTGTCTAACTAGTTACCATATTTTGAATAAAATGTACACCTGCATTTATGTTTACTTAAACGGGAACATGCGTTCCTAACCTCTATCCACAGGATGGGGGATGGGTGACTGATAGTGGGGGGTCTGACCACTGGGATCCCCCTCATGATCTCCTGCCTGGCACCCCGGCTCTTCTCATGCAAGGAGCGAGCTCTGCTTCATGCACAGATTGCCATTGACCACCACATGAAGTGGTGACCAACATCCCCCCTCCATGTATCTCTAGGGGAAAGCCAAAGATATATGTGCCCTGTATCTCCGGCTCTTCCATAAGGAAACATAGAAGGCGTGTGTCGGCCACTGCTTTGGGCAGTGGTTGAGAGTAATCTGTGCATAGAGCAGAGCTCACTCTGTACATGGGGAGAGCTGGGGGGGCTGGGCAGGAGATCGTGGGGGGCAGTGGTCATACCCCCCGTGATCTGACATTGACACTTATCCCTGTGGATAGGGGATACAAATATGAGTACTTTCCCCTTTAAGAGTTCCCCTTTAAATCTGAAAAGAGAGGCAGCTCTTAAGGAAGTCACATGCACTAACATTTTTGTTATATTCACCACATAGAAGTAAAACAGTGGGGGTAATAAATAAAACCTGTCTAGTTCTAGATATGGAATCCCAGTGAAGAATAAATGGGGGAGGTACATATGTTAATTTTGTTGGGAGTTTCATAAAGAGAGGAGCAAGCATGCTTTGGGGATTTGAGGTACTGTACACTTGCTCTTGAGATGGGTGTGGCTCCCGGGAGAAATTGATGGAATATCCTGAGGAGATACCTTAAATATCTGAGATGGCAATACCACTTTAATGTATTCTGTATTATTATAGTATGTCAGAAAAAAAAGGTGTCACATTCAACAAATAATATTGAAAAATAATTTTTTTGCAATTACAAAATAACTTTGTTCCACGAAACTCTCTTTTGTATCATGTGACTTTGAGGGGTCTCAAAAGCCTATGTAGTTTTGATGTTGCAGAGAGACTATGAGAAGCGCAGAGATTCTGGACTCTACTAATATGGTAAATAGTTCTAATGTGTGTTTGGATAGATTGGTTTACACACAATGATTAGCATGCCATAATCAATCAGCTCCATTTCACAGAGATGGTAATTTCAACAGGCCACGTCTTGTAATACTTTAGTGCCAAAGGGAGCTACAGTAAATAGCTATGTAATGGCCTCAATGTCCATTTGGCACTAAAGTAGTTAGCGCCAACATGTCAGTTTGCTTGTGACGGTCCACATTTACATTTGATAAATTAATCCTCTCAGTAAGAGCATTTATTTGGTGGTAACAAAGAAGAATAAGTGGAAGACTATTGTATAGAAACTTTTAATAGGAGAAATAGTTGATCGTAATGAAGTTGTCTTTAAAAAGTTTTAATTCTTAAAACATAGAAATGGTTGATTTGATTGTTCTGTTTATTTTTGTTTGATTTTAAACCCTTAAGGACGAAGCCCTTTTTCACCTTAAGGACTGAGCCCTTTTTCGCAATTCTGACCACCGTCGCTTTACGAATTAATAACGTGAAAACGCTTTTACCAAATATTCTGATTCTGAGATTGTTTTTTCAGGACATATTCTACTTTATTTTGGTGGTAAATTTTCGGCGTTACTTGCATCCTTTTTTGGTGAAAAATTCCAAAATGTCATGAAAATTTTGAAAATTTAGCATTTTTCTAACTTTAAAGCTCTCTACTTGAAAGGAAAATGGATATTCCAAATAAATTTTATTTTTATTCACAAATACAATATGTCCACTTTATGTTGTCATCATAAAATAGACATATTTTTGCTTTTTGAAAAAATTTCATGAAAATTGCAAAATCTGAAGGGACAGATGTTACATCTCCCAGCATGCCCGGGAAGTCTAGGCATGCTGAGAGTTGTAGTTTGGCAACATCTGGAGGGCTACCGTTTGGGCACCACTGTAACAGTGGTCTCCAAACTGTGACCCTCCAGATGTTGCAAAACTACAACTCCCAGCATGCTCAGACAGCCTTTGGCTGTCTGGGCATGCTGGGAGTGTCAGTTTGGCCTTCCTAGTGGTTGCCACAGTAAAGATAACTTTACTTTCACTTTCATTCCCCCCCCCCCCCCCCACCGTTGTTTCCCTACCTGAGCCAGGATCTTTGCAGTCTCCAGCGACGATCAACAGTCCCCAGGCATCTTCTCCTCCAGGTACCGGCCTCCATCTTCTCCCCATGTTCCCCACGACATCCAGGGGTTGGCAGAACCCACTGTCCTGCGCTGCCATTGGTCAGAATCAGTTCTGACCAATGGCAGGGGATAGGAGGAGATCGCAGCACTGCAACCTCGCTCCTAGCCCTCAGGATGATCAGGGCTGTCACTGACAGCTCCGATCATCCCTATTTTCCGGGTGATCGGGTCACCAGAGACCCGATCAGCCCGGAATAGCAGAAAATCGCATGTCTGAATTGACATGTGATTTTCTGCGATCGCCGACATGGGGGGTCTCAGGACCCCCCCTGGGCGATGTGCCGGGATGCCTGCTGAATGATTTCAGTAGGAATCCCGGTCTGGTCCCCAACCGGCTAGCGGCGGGGACCAGAATTCCCACGGGAGTATGCATATGCCCCATGTCCTTAAGGACTCGGGATGCAGGGCGTATGCATATGCCCGGCGTCCTGAAGAGGTTAATGAGGTTGTAAAAATGTATGGGTTTCTGCACTAATGCTCTACATAACTTGAGCATTTATACTGTAGTTTGGGAGGAGACCAACCATAAAGCTGCTATGGGGCCCCGGCCTGGTGAGACCCTTTGCCAATTTCCCTAAGAGAAACTGCTGCTTAGCAAACAAGATGATGGGAAATTGCCCCAAGGGTCATGCAAAGGCTGTGGATGGGAAACCTTACTCAGTTTTTCCTGCAATACCCAGCTCTACAGTGGAGAATCCAATATTTGCTTTTGCTACAGGGCCACTTTGTAGACCACTGGCATAGATCTGTGAGTCTGTTCATTCATACTTATGACCTCACGTAAAAATGTGACATTATTTGCTGCATACATTATTGCTCCTCTACATTTTTTCATGTTTAAGGTAGTTTCTTCAAGGAATATTATGCATCCCAAAAATTATTCTACTAAGTGTCTTCCATTCATTATATTGCAAAATATGTGTACATTGTGTTAGGCATGACATTGCTATGGTGCCACGAATAAAAGCTCTATTCTAGCTTATAATGTTAAATTACCCTGCCAGAGCTTTAGACACAACCTCTTGTACTTGGATGATCATCACCAGACAAAGAACATTTTTGTCTAAGATGCAAAGCAAATAGGGCTGGGAAGAACGGAGTAAAATTGTTGGCCTGGGGGTGACTATTTTATCTTTGGTGTAATGTACATCCTGTCTGACAGAAATGTGGCTGAGTACCTTACCCCCATGTGAAACGTGTTTTGTCAAGCAGGATTTTTAAAATTGGTGCACATGCAGTTGGAGTGGTGTGCCCTATTATCAAATGCCTTGGCAGCGCTATGAATGAAAGATGCCGGCCAGATGCGCTGCTGTAGAATACTTTTCATTCATAGCGCTACCAAGGCATTTGATTATAGAAGCGCTGTGGGGGCCAGACATATGGATATATGTCTGACCCCTGCAGCGCATCTATATACAGATGCCATTGCAGCGCTATGAATGACAAGTATTCTTTCAGCAGCCCATCACGCCGGCCAGATGAGCTGCTGTAGAATACTTTTCATTCCATTCATAGCACTGCCGGGGGCTTATGATAGTGCTGCTGGGGGAACATATATAAATGCACTGTGGGGGGAACATATATAAATGCGCTGCGGGGGGCAAGATATATAGAACCGCTGTGGGGACCAGATATATACCCCCCAGTGATTCTATATATCTTTCCCCACCACAGCGCTTCTATTTGAAAACCCCACCGGGAGCCCTGAGCCCCCCAGTATCGGCCATTCAGGGCTCCCCGCGGGGGATTAAAAAATGCAAGTTAAAACACACTGATACATCACAGGGTTGCGGAGCTTGCCGCCCGTTCCCCTGTTTGATAACTTCTAATTGCATCGGGTCTCAGAAGTGAGACCCGGTGCAATCAATCCCTCAGCCTCTGTACTACAACCCACATCATGGAACAGAGTCTGTTCCATGATGGGGGTAGTAGTACAAACACTAATGTAGCCTCACCAGCCACCGGCAGACTCACACAGCCGGGGAACTACTACTCCCATCATGGATAGAAGTCTGTTCCATGATAGAGTAGTAGTAGTCTCGGCTGTGGGAGTCTGTAGGCCGAGGTGTTAAAACGGCCATACAGGAGGGATGTTATAACGGGTCTTAACGAATAAATATTTATTCAGCTGTTAGCACCTGTTATTTCATCCGTTATTATACATCCGTTTTCACACAGAAAATTGATGTTTAATAACGGATGAAGGGTCATAGTGTGAAAGGACCTAAGATATGATAAAAGCACAACATGAATAGCATTCAATTTTATTTTCTCAATTAGATATGTGCCAAAAAAAACTCCAATGTGTATCACACATAATCGTCAGCATTTATCATTGTAGGTGTAAGTGAAGCATTTTTCTACCCGTTTTTTTGTGTGCTGGTAATGTGTAGGAGCAACAAATTTATTAAATGGTCGTAGAGTATTTCATAAATTTTGTGCAGGTCACATTTTCCGAAATTTCTCTCTTCAAATACACCAAAAAGCTAAGTCTGGGCTGGTGTAGTTTTAGAGACTTTTCAGTGGCTTTGCGCCTTTTTTGCAGCTTTTCACAAAAAGGCACAGTTCATAAAACCCTTCCATATCATATCATAATCAGTGGATTACAACTCAAAATCAGCAGAAATGTGTAAACAAAAGGCGCAAAAAAGGCACAAATAAACCCTGCTGCCTTTTTTGTGCCTTTTCTAGATACAAAAAGTAGTCTAAAGACAATGATAAATGTCGGCCAATGTCTTTTGTATGGTAAGAAGCATATTTGTACTTATGCGCTTATAACCATACACAGATAAAGCTCACTAATAATCATTTAGCACCTTTTTACACAAGACGATTATCGATCAAACGGACCAATCATTTCCCCATGTAAAAGACACAATGATCAGCTGACAAACAAGCAAAAGGTTGTTCATCAGTTGATCGCTGGGATTGTGTTGAATGATGTGGGTGAAGGGTCATCACATTGACAATCACTGTAAAAAGCTTCTTTTGATGTGCACAGATCTACTAGATCAGCCCTTATATGAGGCAATAGTTTATATATCCTAGACTGGTTATGATTTGAGCATGTATGCCCATTGAAAGCAAGTTTCTGCCCATGGAGTGAGCCACTGTCATCTGCTCCTCATGCACCTTATACACTGGTATCTCCTCATTGGTGTTTTCTGTACACTCCTCTACGCATTTAGACACGACATTGACTGTGTCCTCTCTTCATGAGTCTGACCTCCTATGCTATCTGTCCTCCGACATCGACTCCTACCCATGAGCCAGACGTCACATGTTGCTCACTCATTGATAAAGTTCCCTCCCTGTGAATCCAACCTACGGGCGAGCTTCTCTATTGGCTGTGCACCGGTTGTTCAGCCAGCAAGACATAGCCTCTAATAGTGCCTTCTCCATGTGTTGTATCCCCTGCAGCTTTTCCCAGAGGCGGCTCTAGACTTTGTGAGGCCTGAGGCGAAAGTTTATCATGAGGCCCCCCCACACTGGGTGCTGGGGATTTCAGAGAATGGCGGTGTATACAGTGTATGTATCGATGCTAATCTGGGGAGCACGCAGGAATTTTTTCAAAGGTTAGGGTTTAGAAACACAAAATAATAACTCCACACCAGGAAGACATATTACTACTACAGTGACTGATACCATCATAATGTTATTACATTTAAAACACCCCTATAAGAGGGACAGATACCCTAAAAGGGACAAACACCATGACCTCCGCCATTACCATCATATAGTGATGGGATAATACTACCATACTGATACTGAGTAAAACCACTGTACACAGACCAGTATTACCAATAACACCACTAGGCCGAAGGGCATGCTGAGAGTTGTAGCAGTGTGCCTCCAGCTGTTGCAAAACTACAACTTTCAGCATGCCCTTCGGCTGTCTGTGCATGCTGGGAGTTGTAGTTATGCAACAGCTGAAGGCACACTGGTTTTGAAACAGAGTTTGTGTCCTAATTCAGTGTTTTGCAACCAGTGTGCCTCTAAATGTTGCAAAAATACAACTCCCAGCATGTATGGTCTGTCAGTGCATGCTGGGAGTTGTAGTTTTGCAACAGCTGAAGGTTTGCCCCCCCCATGTGAACGTACAAGGTACATTCACACGGATGGGGGTTTACAGCGAGTTTACTGCTTCAAGTTTGAGATGTGGCAAACTTTCTGCCGCAGCTCAAACTCCCAGCGAGAAACTCACTATAAACCCCCGCCAGTGTGAATGTAGCCTAAAAACACTACACAAAATAAAAATTAAAACACTGCAAATACACAACCTTACACAGTCCCCCCCCCCCATAAAAATAAAAAAACATCTTGTAATGCACTGTTGAGCCTCCAACTGTTGAAAAATAACAGCTCCCAGTATTGCCGGACAGCCACTGACTGTCAAGGCATGCTGGGAGTTTTGCAACAGCTGGAGACACCCTGTTTGGGAAACACTGGCATAGGGTATTTTGGTGGCCGGTGCAAATCCCCAATTTAGGCCTCAGATGCGCATGGCGCTCTCTCGCTTTGGCGCCCTGTTGTATTTCAAGGCAACAGTTTAGTGCCACATATAGGGTATTTCCATACTCAGGAGAAATTGCGTTACAAATTTTTTTTTTTTGGGGGGGGGGCTTTTTCTCCTTTCACCCCTTATGAAAAGGTAAAGTTGAGGTCTACACGAGCATGTTAGTGTAAAATAAAATAATTTTTACACTAACATGCTGGTGTTGCCCCATACATAAAATTTTCACAAGCGGTAAAAGGAAATAAAGACCCCAAAAATTTGTAACGCAATTCTCCTGAAATTGCTCTGCGGTGTACAACAAGGCTCAATAGTGAGAGCGCACCATGTACGCTTAAGGTCTAAATTGGTGAGTTGCACAGGGGTGGCAGATTTTACAGCGGTTCTGACATAAACGCAAAACAATAAATATCCACATATGACACCATTTTGGAAACTACAACATTAAGGAACTTAACAAGGGGTATAGTGAGCCTTAACACATCACAGTTGTTTGACAATTTTTCGTTAAAGTTGAATGTGAAAATGGGAAAAAAGCCCCCCAAAATTTGTAGCCCCATTTCTTCTGAATATGGAAATACCCCTTATGTGGATCTAAAGTGCTCTACAGGTGAACTACAATGCTCAGAAGAGAGGGAGCATCATTGGGCTTTTGGAGAGAGAATGCGTCTATAATTGAAGGCCATGTGTGTTTACAAAGCCCCATAATTCCAGAACAGTGGACCCCCCCACATGTGACCCCATTTTGGAAACTACACCCCTTACGTAATGTAATAAGGGGTACCGGGAGCATTTACACCCCACAGGTGTCTGACAGATTTTTGGAACAGTGGTCCGTGAAAATGAAAAATTTTATTTTTTATTTGCACAGCCCACTTTTCCAAAGATCTGTCAGACACCAGTGGGGTGTAATTGCTCACTGCACCCTTATAAAATTTTGTGAGGCTAATGGCTGATAAATAATAAAGCTAGGGCTGATAACAAATGTTGCTGATTAAAATGTCACATGAGCCTAAGTCTTGACGTTTCGCTGGAGACCCAGCTTCATCAGGCTGCCAGTCCTCTGATGAAGCTGGGTCTCCAGCGAAACGTCAGGACTTAGGCTTATGTGACATTTTAATCAGCAGCGTTTGTTGTCAGCCCTAGCTTTATTATTTATCAGCCATTGGAGTGGCCTAAAAGATATAGTGGCACACCGACATTTTGGCAGTAATATGAACAGCAACTGGAAACAAATGCATGACTAGCTGTGTTACTGACACCTAGTGGTGCTTGGGTGACATTTGTCTTTCACCATTATTTTTAAGTGTTTAATAAAGGTTATATTTTACTATATTTGTTTGGGGGGTTTCTAGTTTAGGGTACCCCTTGGGGGTTGTCCCCCCAATTTGTTGATGTTTCTAATATTAAGGCCCTTCAAATCCACTTCAAAACTGAATCGGTCCCTGAAAAATTCCGATTTTGAAAATTTTGTGAAAAATTGGAAAATTGCTGCTGAACTTTGAAGCCCTCTGATGTCTTCCAAAAGTAAAAACATGTCAATTTTATGATGCCAACATAAAGTAGACATATTGTATATGTGAATCAATATATAATTTATTTGGAATGTCTATTTTCCTTACAAGCAGAGAGCTTCAAAGTTAAAAGAATGCAACATTTTCAAATTTTTCATGAAATTTTGGAACTTTTCACCAACAAATGATGCAAGTATCGATGAAAATGTTTGACTATGTTAAAGTAGAATATTTCACGAAAGAACTATCTCGGAATCAAATTCATAAGTTAAAGCATCCCAGAGTTATTAATGCTTAAAGTGATAGTGGTCAGATGTGCAAAATATGCTCTGGTCCTTAAGGTAAAAAAATGGTCTTGGTCCTTAAGGGAATAAGAAGACCACACAAAATAACATTAAAAAGTGGCCTTCTCTAGGGGTGGTCTTCCTAAAGAAAATGGCTACTATGCACAATGTAGGGGGGAACTGAAAATCTGTCACAAAATATGGTCTGGAAATGGGTATAGTCCTCTTAAAGTGGTGGATTTTTTTTTACACGTTTCAATCTTTATGCTTGTACTAGCCTTTGAAATATAGTTCTTCAATGAATAGATTTATCTATCTATCTATGTAATATATCTATTTATCTATGTAATCTATCATCTATCATCTATCAATGTATCTATCTATCTATCTATCTATCTATCATCTATCTTTGTTATCTATCTATCATCTATCTTTGTTATCTATCTTTATATCTATCTATTATCTAAGATCTTTGGGTTCATTTTAGCAGAAGGCAGACCTCCATCAGCACGAGGAGTCAGAGTCAGACTGTAACCAGTGCTTGAACCACTCTCACACACAGGTCTACCCTCCCCTGTACCCCATCTACGCGTAGGGTTATCTTTTTTTTCCTTTTTTTTTCTTTTCTATTTTTTATTTATTTATTTAATATATTTTTATTTATTATTATTTTTTATTTATTTACAAATAAACCAAAAATAAGACACCTCTAATAGGCTTGGCAACCTTCAGTCAGAATGCCCAATCAATACATTACTACATTTGATACACATTTTGACATGAACTTTCATTCCAACCCATTTCATATTTTTATATATAGAGATATTTTTTATATTTCTATATTTTCATAATATCCCATTGTCATTACATATTCGTTAAACATTTTGACATGAACTTCTATTCCAACCCATTTGTATTTTATATATATATATATTTTTTTATATATTTTTAGTATACTATCCATATATTCCCCATATATACTTCATAATTCAGTCCCAAACGTCTTCGTCACTGTATTTGATTACATTATATACCATAACAGGCATTATTACATTCTTTATGTCTCAGTTACCATGTATATATGTGTGAGTGTGTATATATATTTATATGTATGTACATGTATATATGTGTACATATTTACCACCACCTTCCAATTCCAGGCCGTCCATCATTTCTATTACATCTATTATTATTATTTTAAGTTTTATTATCAATTTATTATGATATATATATATATATATATATATATATATATGTATGCTCTAATTTTCCACCACTGTTTACATGTATTGAGAGAAAATTTTGATCCTGAACTTTTCTGGTCCAGTTCTGGTTTTGTGTTCCAGTCCACATTTTCAGTACAGCACCAATTTGAACAATCAATTACGTTCACCTGATTACGTTCACCCAGACCATATAAAAAGAGCCAAATGGACTTCTAAACCACATTAGCTATTGAAAAAGAGACCAAGAGGGTCTCGAAATGCATCTAGCCAGTATTGAGAGTACATTACCACATCAAGCATCTTAGCCACATATACGATATCATATCGAATGCGCTCCACAAGCCAGTGGGTAAACCGCCAATCATTACGTCATCACCAACTACCAACTTCAGCTCCAGAGACGGACGTGCACCATCTGACCTGCATCATCTGACCTCTCCCTCCCCAGGCTCGCCGTGACCATACTCCCGATAGCCAGACAATGAGGGACGGACCGGCCTATGACGGGTAAGTGAGAGAGCTACGTGGGATCCATACTCCAGATGAGCAGCGAGTGCAGCGCACACCTACAACCTGCAATTAACACTGCTTTCCTACAGCAACAAGGGACAGCACGTAGCGCCGATACCCTATAGCATCAGCCTTCACTGAAGGCATATACCTAATTCTCATTGTACAGGACCTCCAGGACGGCGCATAGCGCCATATGACTTTACCCCATTGACAAAAAAAATTTCTCATGTGGACAAAATAAGATATATGATATAAATGCGCAATCTGCAATATTGTCTGCCCTAAAGGGGTACTTCGCCCCTAGACATATTATCCCCTATCCAAATTATAGGTGATAAGATGTCATATCGCCGGGGTCCCGCTGCTGGGGACCCCCCGGGATTGCTGCTGCGGCACCGCGCTATCATTACCGCACAGAGCGAGTTTGCGCTGTGCGTAATGCCGGGCTATACAGGGGATGGAGCAGCGTGACGTCATGGCTCCCCCCCTCGTGACATCACGGCCCGACCCCTTAATGCAAGTCTATGGCAGGGGGCGTGACGACCGCCACGCCCCCTCCCATAGACTTGTATTGAGGGGCGGACCGTGATGTCACGAGGGGCGGAGCCATGACATCACAATGCTCCAGCCCTTGTATTGCCCGTCATTACGCACAGAGCGAACTCGTTCTGTGCAGTAATGATAGCGCTCTGCCATAGTGGCGATCCTGGGGGTCCCCAGCATTGGGACCCCGGCGATCTGACATCTTATCCCCTATCCTTTGGATAGGGGATAAGATGTCTAAGGCTATAGTACCCCTTTAAACATATATACCAACTGCTACCAAGCAGCATATGTTTTTATTTTGCGGTAGATGCATATAACTCCATAGCGTATAAGCTAACAAGCCAGCAGCATGAAAATTTGTACTCTTTTATTTTCTTTTACTCTATTAATGTTTTTAAAAAAAAAGTATACAAAACCCTATTAGTGTTTTATGGGTGGTCAGCATGGGCCCAGCAGACACCACACATTTAGCACGATTTTATCCATATATATATATATATACATTTTATTAATAAACACAATCATTGTTCAAATATCTCTCTCAGTATCTATTTTTTTTATTACATTTTTCTTAAATTCCTACACTCCTCACACAGAATCTAGCTTGAGAGTGGTAACTTTCTCCTTTATCCTATCTATTATCTATCTATCTACACGTATCTATATATCTTCTATCTATCTATCTATCATCTATCATCTATCTATCTATCTATCTATCTATCTATCATCTATCTATTATCTATCTATTTATTATCTATCATCTATCTATCTATCTATCTATTATCTAGAAAAAGCAGGTAGAGCAGCACTCAGTTGAACTTAATGTGGAGGGTGCACGCTGTGGATGGGCCCTGGTCCTCGAGCCCCAACAAGATACAGCAAACAGGTAAACGCAGCAGCACTCCGACGTAGTGAAAAGTAGTGACTTTATTTATCACCAAAATACAGAGCCCTGTATTTTGGTGATAAATAAAGTCACTACTTTTCACTACGTCGGAGTGCTGCTGCGTTTACCTGTTTGCTGTATCTATTATCTATCTATCATCTATCTATCATCTATCTATCTATTATCTATCTATTTATCTATATATCTATTATCTATATATTATCTATCTATATATTATCTATCTATCTATCTATCTATTATCTATCTATCTATTATCTTTCTGTCTATCTATTATCTATCTATTATCTATCTGTGATTGTCTTGGTTAAAGAAAATTGATGAACATTTCTACTGCCAATGATGTCTGCCAAACAATGCATCTCAAAAGGCTCAATCTATTTAGTCAAAATATCAGATGTAAGTACATAGTGAATGTTACCAATAACATGCCAGGTGCTTGGATCTCTGCATAACAGCTGAATTAAAAATGTAAAGCCAAAGTCCCGTTACCTGATGTGCTGCACTTTGGGGATTGTGGTCAACCCGAGCCTTTGGAAGCATGACCAAGGAAGAAAGATTTTTAATTATTTTACATTCTCTAAAATAGTGAAACTGGAGCACCTATGTTAAAGTCTAGATACCAAGACTGAGGTTAAACGTATTGCCCACAAGGAAAATAAATTGCTATATAATAATAATACTAAACTTTCATTTTATAATATATATAATATTATATATACATTATAAGAATATTTATATATATATTTTTTTATTACATTTTATCTGTACATACAATGCGATTAAAGCTTGTGGAGCTACAGCATGGACACATCAATAAATAGCAAAATGCAATATGCCATACTAAAATATATATATATATATAAAAAAAAAAAACATTGCGCACAGTGTTTATTTTTTATATGCATATTCTCTGATTACAAAGATTTTTGTATTGTAATGTAGATTCACAGAGATGCATAGGAGTGTTTTAGGGGGTTTCATTTTTACGCAGTGCTGCTTACGGTAAAACTGACATGTTCTCTTTATACTGTGGGTCAATATGGTTAAGACAATACCCATATTTGCATGGCTTTTCTATTATTGTACTACAAAGTCAAACTTTTTTGGCAAAATCTGTATTCTTAAAGGGGTACTCTGGTGGAAAACTTTTTTTAAATCAACTGGTGCCAGAAAATTAAACAGATTTGTAAATTAGTTCTATTAAAAAAATCTTAATCCTTCTAGTACTTATTAGCTGCTGAATACTACATAGGAAATTCTTTTATTTTTGGAACACAGAGCTCTCTGCTGACATCATGACTACAGTGCTCTCTGCTGACATCTCTGTCATTTTAAGAACTGTCCAGAGTAGAAGAAAATCCCCATAGAAAACATGCTGCTCTGGACAGTTCCTAAAATGGACAGAGATGCCAGCAGAGAGCACTGTGGTCAGGATGTCAGCAGAGAGCACTGTGTTCCAAAAAGAAAAGAATTTCCTCTGTAGTATTCAGCAGCTAATAAGTACTGGAAGGATTAAGATTTTTTAATAGGAGTAACTTACAAATCTGCTTAACTTTCTGGCACCAGTTGATAAAAAAAAAAAAAAAAAAAAAAAGGTTTCCACTGGAGTACCTCTTTAAAATTGCACTATTCTGATCCCTAACACTGTATGAGAGCTTATTTTCTTGCACAATGATATCTCCTTTTATCTCTACCATTTTTGTTTAGATGGAAATTTCTTATCTATTTTATTCATTTTTTTTTTTTAGATTTATTATGTAGCCAAAAATCAGCAATTCTGGCATTTAGCACTTCTAAGTTTACATTGTTCACCATGCGGGATCATGAACATATTTTAATAATCTGGACATTTCCGCATGCAGCGATGGCAAATATGTTTTTTTTTTTCATTTTATTTTATTTTTTATTTGTAAAATAGAAAAAGAAGGGGGAGATTTACTTTTTTATTAGGGGAGAGGCTGTTATATGTTATTAACTTTTTTTTATTATGATTTATTTTACACTTTTAAGTTCCCGTGAGGAACTATTATATGCAATCTTTAAATTCATAAACTGTTTAGTACTATCAGTGCTTTTCTTGTACACAGTGGGGGACATGTATCAAAGATGTTTTGTGTGTATTGTGTGATCTTTTTTTGCGCACGTTTTGGTAGAGCATGTCCTCCAGATGTGGCCTAATCGGGGTACCTTGGAGTGCCATCTATAGTACACATGGATTTATTAACTGATACTTTTCCTTTACACCAAAAATTTTGCCGCAAGAGCTGTTTTTTTTTGCACAAATATAAGCCATCTTGGACTTAACGTGGCAAGATGCTCTAAATCATCGATTCTATTTTCCAAAGAGTGGATTGAGGAGATTACTATATTTACCCGCAATTTATGAAGCTCATCGCGCTTGATTGATAAATTAGGGGTAAAATGCTTCTACCATACACAAATAATGATACATGCCCCCAGTGTTCTTGGAAGATGGAAGATCTTGCATCATGGAGAATGGTAAGAGATCTGTGGGGGTCCGATGAGCATCCCCCATTTCATACATTAGATGGCATGTTTGACATTGCTGCCTGACTGCTGAGAGCGGCTGATACTCATCCACTATGAAGCAAGTGCAGCTCCTGCGCTCACTTCTTAGACAGTAAAAATGCTGTGGCATAAATGTACTTCAATGTGCACCAGTACGGTTACGTCCAATAGGGGTTAATGGCAGAGCAATATACAGCACAATCTTCCATTAGGGTACATTCACATATACAGTATGTGCTTTGAATTTGATGCTGTAGATTTGATATTGCTACATCAACTAAACATGGCAAACACGGTATGTGTGATTGTATCCTTAGACAGGACCAAAGAATAGGCAAAGGCCACCGCACCAAAATGGAGGCTCCAGTTCATGTGCAAAAAGGCTAAAATGTATTGGTTACATAAAGCGACATTTCAGCTATGTGTCAGCCATTATCAAGCATGCCCTATAAAGGCAAACACATATTGCTTCATGTAACCAATACATTTTAGTTCTTTTGCACAAGAACTTGAGCCAAATTTTGGTGCTGTGGCTTTTGCCTATTCTTTGAATTTGTAGCTGGACCACCACGCGCACATTGGATAGATTAAGTTACATAGTAACATAGTTCATTAGGTTAAAAAAAGACCAGAGTCCATCAAGTTCAACCTATAACCCTAATGAGTCCCTACTGAGTTGAGTTGATCCAGTGATGTTCAGCATTCCCTTACTTATAGAGGACCATATATATTTGAAACACATATTATAATTACAGCTGAATGGGGGAACAGTAGCTGGAATGTAAAATGACATATTGTTGTAGTCCAGGGGTTAAACATAAACCACAAATTTACATTTTCTTACTAAATAGGGTTATAATTTGACATACTGAGCAAAATTTTGGGGTGCCATAAATCTCTGCAGCAATTTTACTATGTAGCAATGTTATTGGAAAAGCTCAAAAATACAGCAGATAATTTGAGGAATTAAATAGACAAGCCTTCCGTTGCTGTCATGTAACCATATATACACATATATCATGAACAGATACACTTCACTTCACTCACACACACGTGTTGGGCCGTGGACTATATTTTTGGTAAATAATTCATCTTTGTGACTCAATTCTGTTGCGAGTTATTTAAATCTTTTTGCTTTATTCCTTGTGAACTAAGTCTAAAAGCGAGTGAAAAACTGTGGCACTTCAGTAAAAATTGCCTTTTACCGTGTTGTTTTCAAATATAGATTGACGGCAGTGTAATATTTAACCACTTGGGTATATCTGGAGCCAACATATTGTTCTATACATCAAGTTCAGAGTACGCTCGCTGGCAGAGCACTGAAAACATAAACAGGGAAAATCAGTTAATTACAAGGAGAAAAAAACTGTCTTTGTGGCGGCGTAATTGAACCTCAGTAAAATAAATGAAGCCACCGGGGAATCCTTAATGAATGTTTAAATGCTAACAGTAGTGATGCACTTAAACAGCTAAGCTGAGGGGCTCTAACCAAATTAAATAACATCAAATCAGAGTTTCTGGCATTTTTACTAACCAGATTTCTTGGCATTTACACCATTATGTATTTCTCAGTAAATAAATGTAGATTAGTGCTCCAGTGATGCATTGGCAAGCTGGCAGGAAAAAACATGGTTTATTTTATGTGGAAAAACAAATAAATGGCACAACTCACACGGAGGTCCTTACACAACTTCATTTTATCCACTTAAAAAAAAAACAGATTAGTTCTGCACTAACATTTCTCAATGTCACTGGCTTGTGAATCAGGGCTGTGTAACAGAGTACTTGGATTAGATATAGAAGCTACACTAAACAGTGAATATGATCTCAAACTAGATACTCGAGAAGAAAAGTGGTGTAAGCATTACATTAACCCCCAAAGATACCCTTAAAGGGGCATTCCAGGAAAAACTTTTTTTTTTTTATATCAACTGGCTCCACAAAGTTAAACAGATTTGTAAATTACTTCTATTAAAAATTTTTAATCCTTCCAATAATTATCAGGTGCTGAAGTTGAGCTGTTCTTTTCTGCTGACATCTCTGCGTGTCTCGGGAACTGCACAGAGTAGAAGAGATTTGCTATGGGGATTTGCTTCTACTCTGGACAATTCCCGAGACAGTTGTCATCAGAGAGCACTTAGACAGAAAAGAACAACTCAACTTCAGCAGCTCATAAGTACTGAATGGATTCCGATTTTTTAATATAAGTAATTTACAAATATGTTTAAATTTCTGTAGCCAGTTGATGTATATAAAAAAGTTTTTTTCGTGGATAACCCCTTGAACCCCTTAAGGACATAGGGTGTACAGGTACGCCCTGACGTCCTGTTACTTCAGGACACAGGGCGTACCTGTACGCCCGTGGGAATTTTAGTCCCCGGCGCGCCGGATGGGGACCGGACTGGGGTGACTGCTGATATCTATCAGCAGGCACCCCGTGCAAATGCCCAGGGGGGTCCTGAGACACCAGTGATTTGCGGCAGTTCCAGTCATACAGGTCACGTGTGACCCGATGATCCGGAGAAACTTGGTGATCGGGGGTGTAGAGTACACCCCCAATCACCTCCTGTATCTATGGGGAGGTGGTGATTTCATCACCCCCCAGGAGCGCTGCTATTGGCCAGACCAATAGTCAGACCAATAGCAGTTGGCAGAGGAGGGGTTAACGTCCCCTTCTTGCAGCTCTGCTAGCCCACTGAGTTCAGTCAGCAGGCAGAGCTGTGAGAAGGAGCCAGGGACCCCCCCCCCCTCTGCCGAGATCTGTACCTCTCAGAGCTGAAGAAGTGTCCCCCTGTGTCCATTAGTTCAGGGTTAGTTTTCTTTGCAGGGACAGGGAGTAAAAAAAAAAAGTAAAAAAAATTACAAAAAAATATCCCACACCCCCGAACCACTAATAGGTCCTCAAGGGTCCGCCGCAGATTTTCTGCGTGACCTGGGCCCTATTAGGGGTTCAGGGCGCTTTATTTGCCCCCCCCCGTTTTTTTTTTTTTGGCCGCAGCATTTTTTCCCCCATATAACGGTGTGTGAGTTATAATCACACACCATTAAATAGAAAAGTTACACCAAGCACACACCCTACATACCTCCCTGCCCCCCCACACACACACCCTCCCCTGCCACCGTCCACCCCCCCCCCCTTGCCACCGTAGAAAAAAGGCGATGGCTCACCAGGCATTTTCGGTGGAGGAAGCATACGCTTTACTTGCCTCAGGCTCCGAATCAGCCAGTGAGGACTAGGAAGATCCTACTTTTCTGTGTTCTGTGTTCTTCCTCATCCTCCCCTTCATGTAGCACTGGTGATAAGCCCTCTGTATGGTGGCGGGGATGCCGCCAAGCGAGGTCACGCACCCCCCATGATAGTGACCCAATGGCTGGCACTAGTACGAGCATCCATGCAACTCGTAATAGGAGCCCGATCCCCACACAATCGTACCGGAGCCTGTCTGAAGACCCCCAGAGGGTTATCAGCCACTGAGTTTGTTGGCGACTCAGGAATCCGGATTGACATGACCAGATACACTGAAATTGACTATTTTAGTTATTATTTCAGTGACAGATTTGTCAATCTAATGGTGGAGCCAATTAATCTGTACGCCCAACAGTTCATCACCCACCACCCTGATTCTTTTTTGGCTAGGCCCTATGGATGGTACGCCATTGATGCAGCCAGAATGCTGTATATGGGCCTGGTCAAAAAACCAAGTGTCAGGCAGTACTGGAGCGGGGACATCCTTTACCAGACCCCATTCATTTGAATTCTCCATAATTTGACCCCAATGTACCAAGTCCAGAGTACATTGCAAGTTTTAACACCATAAACCACTAAATTGCCCAAAAAAACACTTATTAAAAAACAAAAAAACCTGATAAGACCTCTGGGGGTATTTTTTTCTCTGGGTCATGGGTCACTGAGTCACTTTCATTGGGGACTTTTTATGTTGCCTCAACAGATTAGGGATGGCCACACACATCACATTCCCAGAATGATGATTCAGAGCATAGGGTTTGGGGTGGGCATATTATTTTGTTTTGGCTATGCTCTGGGTCATCATTCTTGGAACATAACCTGTTTTATAATTTTACATCCCACCGTACCCCATTTTAGCAATTTACCCTATGTAACACTCCTTGAGGGGGGGTCCCGCTGTTCTGGCTCCATAGGCAGCTATGTAGAAGCTCAAGGCCCCTGACTGCGCTCCTGCTCTTCCGAGACCTGTGTGCACGCTGTTTACGTCCAGATATGAGGTATGTCCTTACTCCAAAGAAATGTATTTACAAATTTACGGTGACATTTTCTCCTTTTACCACTTGTGAAAATGAAAAATTTGGGGTAACCCCAGCATTTTAGTGTAAAAAAATCAAATTTATCATTTTCACATACCACTTTAATGAACATTTATCAAACACATGTAGGGTGTTAAGGCTCACTGTACTCCTTGTTACGTTCCTTGAGTGGTGTAGTTTCCAAAATAGTATGCCATGTGTTTTTTGGCACCATAGGGGCTGGCACCATAGGGGATTCCTAAATGCGAAAGCCCCCCCCCCCCCCATTTCAGCAAAATTAGCAAATGTGACTCCTTCTATTCTGAGCATTGTAGTGCGCTCGCAGTGCACTTGACATCCACACATGGGGTATTTCCATACTCAGAAGAAATGGGGTTACACATTTTGGGGGGCATTTTCTCCTATTACCCCTTGTAAAAATGTAAAATTTTGGGGAAATCCAGTATTTTAGTGGAAAAAAAAAATTCAGTTACACATCAAACTTTTACGAAAATTCATCAAACACTTGTGGGTTGTTAAGGCTCACTGTATGCCTTGTTTTGTTCCTTGAGGGGTGTAGTTTCCAAAATAGTATGCCATGTGTTTTTTTTTCTGCTGTTCTGGCACCACGGGGACTTCCTAAATGTGACATGCCCCCCAAAAACCATTTTAGAAAAACTCACTCTCCAAAATCCCATTGTCGCTCCTTCCCTTCTGAGCCCTCTACTGCGCCCGCCGAACACTATACATACACATATGAGGTATTTCCTTACTCGAGAGAAATTGGGTTACAAATTTTAGGAAGATTTCTCTCCTTTTACCCCTTGTAAAAATTCAAAAACTGGGTCTTCAAGAACATGCGAGTGTAAAAAAAGGAAGATTTTGAATCTTCTCCTTTTTGCTGCTATTCCTGTGAAACACCTAAAGGGTTAACACTTACTGAATGTCATTTTAAATACTTTGAGGGGTGCAGATTTTTATAATAGGGTCATTTGTGGGGTATTTCTAATAGTAATGCCCTTTAAATCCACTTCAAAACTGAACTGTTCCCTGAAAAATTCAGATTTAGAAAATTTTGTGAAAAATTGGAAAATTGCTGCTGAACTTTGAAGCCCTCTGATGTCTTCCAAAAGTAAAAACATGTCAACTTTATGATGCCAACATAAAGTAGACATATTGTATATGTGAATAAATATACAATTTATTTGGAATGTCTATTTTCCTTATAAGCAGAGAGCTTCAAAGTAAAAAAAAGCAACATTTTCAATTTTCATCAATTTTTTTTATTTTTTTTACCAAGAAAGGATGCAAGTATCAGTGAAAATTTACCACTATGTTAAAGTAAAAAATGTCACGAAAAAATATTCTCGGAATCAAATTCATAAGTAAAAGCATTCCAGAGTTATAAATTCTCAAACTGACAGTGGTCAGATGTGCAAAAAACGCTCTGGCCCTTAAGTCGAAAATGGGCTTGGTCCTTAAGGGGTTAAAGCCTTAAATATATGCTTTTTTCCCCTCTGCATTTTGACATTGGCAAAGCTTATATAAGGCTATTTTTTTTTTTTTTTACAAATGTAGTACATGCTAACTTGTGTGCAGCTGCACTACATCATGTTAGTGCAGCATGCCAGTAAGCTGCAGCTTTCACAGAGGTGTGATTTAGACCCCTGTGTAGTGAGTAGTAGTGTGTACTGTATGCATCGCTGTTCACTGCTGTATATTTGCTGGGCCAGGTATACTCACAACGGTCCAGTTAATGTGACCTGAGCGATGATGCATTCTGTATTGTATGCAGGGATACTCAGGTGGAATTGTTTTTTTTTAAATCAACTGGTGCCAGAAAGTTATAAAGATTTGCAAATCTCAACCCTTCCAGTACTTATCAGCTGCTGTGTGCTCCACAGGAAGTTCTTTTCTTTTTCAATTTATTTTCTATCTGACCACAGTGCTCTCTGCTTCCACCTCTGTCCATGTCAGGAACTGACCAGAGCAGGAGATGTTTACTATGGGGATGTGTTCCTGCTCTGGACAGAGGTGTCAGCAGAGAGCACTGTGGTCAGACAGAAAAAATAAAGAACTTCCTGTGGAGCATACAGCAGCTTATAAGTACTGGAAGGATTGACATTTTTAAATAGAAGTCATTTACAAATCTGTTTAACTTTCTGGCACCAGTTGATTAAAAAAAATAATTATTATTTCCACCGGAGAACCCCTTTTAACCTCTTCAGGACATAGGGCGTATGGATACGCCCTGCATCCCGAGTCCTTAAGGACCGAGGGCGTATCCATACGCCCGTGGGAATTCCGGCCCCCACCGCTAGCCGGTTGGGGCCCGGAGCCGGATGCCTGCTGAAATCGTTCAGCAGGCATCCCGGCATATCGCCCAGGGGGGTCCAGTGACCCGGTGACCCGGAATTACTGGCTGTTCGGGGCCGTCTCAGACGGCCCCGAACAGCCAGAGCCTGCAGGGGTGAGGTGGCACTGGTGCCACCTCACGATCGCCCTGATTCGTCGGCCGGATTACCGGCCGACCAATCAGGGCGCCTGCTGCGGGTGTCACTCCCGCACCCGCTCCGCCCCTCTTCCGGAGGACGTGAGCGGGTGCGGGACGTGCACCCCGGGTGCTGGGGACCCCGATCCCCGGCGTCAATGTTGGGATCGGGGCCCCAGGAGCAGCGGCGGCGGCGGTGACGACGAAGGACTGACTCTCCGGTGTGGATCGTTGGGGGTGAGTGACAGCCTCCTGCTGCTGCTTAGCAACAGCTCCCAGCATGCAAAAAGGGCATGCTGGGAGCTGTAGTTATGCAACAGCAGGAGGCAGACCACCACAACTCCCAGCATTCCCTTATGGGCATGCTAGGACTTATGGTTTTGCAACAGCTGGAGGCACATTTTTTCTATGGAAAAGTGTACCTTCAGCTGTTGTATAACTACAACTCCCAGCTTGCACAAACAGGTAAAGTGCATGCTGGGAGTTGTAGTGGTGCATCTGCTGGTTGCATAACTACAACTCCCAGCATGCCAGTTGGCTGTCGGTGACTGCTGAGAGTTGTAGTTTTGCAACAGCTGAAGGCACACTGGTTGTGAAACACTGAGTTAGGTCACAAACTCAGTGATACATAACCAGTGTGCCTACAGTTGTTGCAAAACTACAACTCTCAGCAGTCACCGACAGCCAACGGGCATGCTGGGAGTTGTAGTTATGCAACAGCTGGATGTCCCCCCCCCAATGTGAACGTACAGGGTACACTCACATGGGCGGAGGATTACAGTAAGTATCTGGCTGCAAGTTTGAGCTGCCGCAAACTTTCTGCTGCAGCTCAAACTGCCAGCGAGAAACTACTGTGAACCCCCGCCCAGGCGACTGTACCCTAAAAACACTACACTAACACAAAAAATAAAATAAAAAGTAAAAAACACTACGTATACACATACCCCTGCACAGCCCCTCTCCCCTCCCCAATAAAAATGAAAAACATCTGGTACGCCACTGTTTCCAGAACGGAGCCTTCTGCTGTTGCAAAACAACCCCCAGTATTGTCGGACAGCCGTTGACTGTCCAGGCATGCTGGGAGTTTTGCAACAGCTGGAGGCACCCTGTTTGGGAATCACTGGCGTAGAATTCCCCTATGTCCACCCCTATGCAAGTCCCTAATTTAGGCCTCAAATGTGCATGGCGCTCTCACTTTGGAGCCCTGTCGTATTTCAAGGCAACAGTTTAGGGCCACATATGGGGTATCGCCGTACTCGGGAGAAATTGTGTTACAAATTTTGGGGGGTATTTTCTGCTTTTACCCTTTTTAAAAATTTGAAATTTTTGGGAAAACAAGCATTTTAGGTAAAAAAAAAATTTTTTTTTTTACATATGCAAAAGTCGTGAAACACCTGTGGGGTATAAAGGTTCACTTAACCCCTTGTTACGTTCCCCGAGGGGTCTAGTTTCCAAAATGATAAGCCATGTGGTTTTTTTTTGCTGTCCTGGCACCATAGGGGCTTCCTAAATGCGGCATGCCCCCAGAGCAAAATTTGCTTTCAAAAAGCCAAATGTGACTCCTTCTCTTCCGAGACCTGTAGTGCGCCAGCAGAGCACTTTTCACCCCCATATGGGGTGTTTTCTGAATCGGGAGAAATTGGGCATCAAATTTGGGAAAACAAGCATTTTAGGTAAAAAAAAATTTTTTTTTTTACATTTGCAAAAGTCATGAAACACCTGTGGGGTATTAAGGTTCACTTTATCCCATGTTACATTCCCCGAGGGGTCTAGTTTCCAAAATGGTATGCCATGTGTTTTTTTTTTTGCTGTTCTGGCACCATAAGGGCTTCCTAAAGTTGACATGCCCCCCAAAAACCATTTCAGAAAAACGTACTCTCCAAAATCCCCTTGTCGCTCCTTCCCTTCTGAGCCCTCTACTGCGCCCGCCGAACACTTTACATAGACATATGAGGTATTTGCTTACTCGAGAGAAATTGGGCTACAAATACAAGTAAAAATTTTGTCCTTTCACCCCTTGTAAAAATTCAAAAATTGGGTCTACAAGAACATGTAAGTGTAAAAAATGAAGATTGTGAATTTTCTCCTTCACTTTGCTGCTATTCGTGTGAAACACCTAAAGGGTTAAAACACTTACTGAATGTCATTTTGAATACTTTGTAGTTTTTATAATGGGGTCATTTATGGGGTATTTCTAATATGAAGACCTTTAAAATCCACTTCAAACCTGAACTGGTCCCTGAAAAATACTGAGTTTGAAAATTTTGTGAAAAATCGGAAAATTGCTGCTGACCGTTGAAGCCCTCTGGTGTCTTCCAAAAGCAAAAACTCATCAATTTTATGATGCAAACATAAAGTAGACATATTGTATATGTGAACCAAAAAAAATGTATTTGTAATATCCATTTTCCTTACAAGCAGAGAGCTTCAAAGTTAGAAAAATGCAAAATTTTCAAATTTTTCATCAAATTTACAGATTTTTCACCAAGAAAGGATGCAAGTATTGACAAAAATTTACCACTATGTTAAAGTAGAATATGTCACGAAAAAACAATCTCGGAATCAGAATGATAACTAAAAGCATCCCAGAGTTATTAAGGTTTAAAGTGACAGTGGTCAGATGTGCAAAAAACGCTCCGGTCCTTAAGGCCAAAATGGGCTCCGTCCTGAAGGGGTTAATGGTGCAGGATTAGAGAGTCTGGAGATAAACAGGAATTCCTGCTCTTGTAGGTACTTTCTGTAGCCAACAGCATTGTGTGACAGAAACAACATAATTCACCACCATTAACCCCTTAAGGACTCAGCCAATTTTATTTTTACATTTTCGTTTTTTCCTCCTCGCCTTCAAAAAATCATAACTCATATATTTTCAACCACAGACTAGTATGAGGGCTTGTTTTTTGTGCAACCAATTGTACATGGTAACATCATCACTCACTTTACCATAAAATGTATGGCGCAACCAAAAAAATTATATTTGTGTGGGGAAATTAAAAAGAAAACCGCAATTTTGCTAATATTGGAAGGTTTCGTTTTCACGCCGTACAATTTACGGTAAAAATGACATGTGTTCTTTATTCTTTTGGTCAATGCAATTAAAATGATACCCATGATTATATACTTTTCTATTACTGTTGCGCTTAAAAAAAATCGCAACATTTTTAACCAAATTAGTACATTTAAAATCCCCCTTGTTTGAAGACCTATAACTTTTTCATTTTTCCGTATAAGTGGCGGTATAAGGGCTCATTTTTTGCGCTGTGATCTGTACTTTTTATTGATACCATATTTGCTTATATAAAAATTTGAATCAATTTTGTTATGAATTTTTTTAAAATAAAATGTTATAGAAAAGCGGCTGTTTTGGACTTTTTTTGTTTTACATTCACTGTACGGTATCACTAACATTTTATTTTAATTCAGATATTTACGCACACGGCGATACCAAATATGTATATAAAATATTTTTTAACATTTTTTGGGGGTGAAATAGGGAAAATGGGACAATTTACATTTTTATTGGGGGAGGAGGTTTTTCAAATTTTTTTACTTTTATTTTTACACTTTACAGCTTACTGACGGCCCGCAAGTCATTAATTTAAAGTGCTGCGGCCCGCAACTCAATCATTTAAAGCTCCGCCGCAACTCATCTGCAGGTGATAATTAATTCATTCGAGGGGGGAGGGGCCCAACCGGTATTGTGGTATGGGAAAAATTCATATCGTGCAGGGAAAAAATTTCGGTATTCGGTATGAACTGGTATACCGCCCAGCCCTAATTCAGAGATCTTTGTTCCATTAAGCCATCCTAGCCCAGACCAGCAAAACAAGTCCAAATCATGATACTATGGTTAGACTAGGTTTCCACACAGGTTTTTTTTTCTACTATGGTTAGGCTAGGTTAGTTATTTTCTGGCATTTTTTGGAAAACTGCTACTGCAGTTCTTGAGCCAATGCATGAAGTGTGTTCAAAAGGAATAGGAAATAGAGAGAAAGGACAGGACTCCAGTGGCAGTTTTCCAAATAAACGGCAGAAGAAAACCTGTGTGGAAACCTAGCCTTAAAGGGGTGCTCCGGTGGAAAACATTTTTTTTTAAATCAACTGGTGCCAGAAAGTTAAACAGATTTGTACATTTCTTCTATTAAAAAATCTTAATCCTTCCAGTACTCATTAGCTGCTGAATACTACAGAGGAAATTATTTTCTTTTTGACACATAGAGCTCTCTGCTGAATCACGAGCACAGTGCTCTCTGCTGACATATCTGTCAATTTTAAGAACTGTCCAGAGTTGGAGAAAATCCCCATAGCAAACATATGCTGCTCTGGTCAGTTCCTAAAGTGGACAGAGATGTCAGCAGAGAGCACTGTGGTCATGATGTCAGCAGAGAGCTCTGTGTTCCAAAAAGAAAATAATTTACTCTGTAATATTCAGCAGCTAATAAGTACTGGAAGGGTTAAGATTTTTAAATAGACATCATTTACAAATCTGTTTAACTTTCTGGCACCAGTTGATTTAAAAAAAAATGTTTTCCAGTGGAGTACCCTTTTAAGGAAATATGCCGGGAATTATTGAGTGATGTGGCTAAGGACACCATTTTTAATGGGGCACAATAGATATAGGCACTATGGCTGGTCAAACTCTTGTGATTATTATGGGGCACTGTATTGTTTTCAAATAAACTGGTGCCAGAAAGTTTTACAGATTTGTAAATTACTTCTATTTAAAAATCTTATTGCTTCCAGTACTTATCAGCTTCTGTATACTACAGAGAAAGTTGTGTATTTTTTTCCAGTCTGACCGGACAGTTCCCGACACGGACAAAGGTGTCACCAGACAGCGCTGTCCGGAGAAGAAGTGGTTTGCTATAAGGATTTGTCCTGGAAAGAACCTCACACCTTCCTCTGTAGTATATAGCAGCTGATAAGTACTGGAAGGATTAAGATTTTTTAATAGAAGTAACTTACAAATCTGTTTAACTTTCTGGCACCAGTTGATTTTGTTACCTCAGAGTACCCCTTTACATCATCGTTACTGGCATCAGGCACTATGAATAAGAAAATTATTGGTAATTTAATTGGGGAAATTTGCTTGCATCATAACTTGAGGGTACTATCACTGGTATTATGAGTAACTATTAATTGAGAGCTCTAGTATTGGCATCAGAGCAGTTTTATTCAGTAAACCATACTTCTACCTCTGTATCCCACGCTGGCACCATACTAACCTTCGATAAACGATTTAAGTGGTTTAAGTCCCTCTTTTGAAATTAGGAGATGGGGTTGATGCTGGGCGGGCAGGCTGCTGTACTCTATGAAGCCTAGCCCTATTAACGTTGTTGCAGGAAAAACACTGACAGGTTTTCCCTTATAATACAGTCCTATACTAGTAACATGGCAGGGTTCTTATATGCTTATTATTTATAACTGATAACATACTTGGTGCCTACACCAAGCCTGACCCTCAGTGCCTGCAGACATCTTGTACTCTGTATTTTACTTTAGCTAGACAAAGATCATTAAAAGGAACTCTATCAGTAGGTTATGCCATCCTAACCTGCTGATATGGGCTAATAATCCCTGATGCACCGTTAATTTGCAAAGAGCATTTTGGAGTGATTCTGCCACCATTGTTCAATGCAATATATACGTAATGTCATTCCAAATGCTACTTACTACACTGTGATACTATGCAGTGATCCCTTAGAGGGATACTCCACTGGAAAATATATTTTTTTAAATCAACTGGTGCCAGAAAGATTTGAAACAGATTTGTAAATTACTTCTATTTAAAAACCTCAGTCCTTCCAGTACTTATCAGCTGCTGTAGCTCCACAGGAAGTTCTTTCCTTTTTGACTTTTCTTTCTGTCTGACCACAGTGCTCTCTGCTGATACCATTTCAGGAATTGTCTAGAGCAATATAGGGTTTCCTATGCCGATTTGCTCATACTCTGGACAGTTCTTAAAATGGACAGAGGTGTCAGCAGAGAACATGGTGATCAGAAATAAAAGAAATTCAAAAACAAAAGAACTTCCTGTGGAGCAAACAGCAGCTGATAAGCACTGGAAGCATTAAGATTTTTAAATAGAAGTAATTTAAAAATCTCTTTAACTTTCTGACACCAGTTGATTAAAAAAAATAATAATCCAGCGGAGTACAACTTTAAGTTACAATGGCCTCAGTTTACAATATTTGAACACACAGAGGTCTTTTCTGGACCAATGTAACCTGAAACCATACTCAACATACAATGCCAATCCACCGGTCATGACAGAAGTTCTAACATTGACACCCAGACTAGAATCATCAACACACAGCCTACCCTCCCCCCCCCCTCCCCCCTCAAAAATTACTCAGTTCTTCAGCCCAGTGAGAGCTTCCAAGAAAATATCAAACTCCCACATAATTGAAGAAGAGGACACAGGGGAGGGAGAAGACAGAGATGTGATGGAGATAAAGAGCAAGAAATTTAAAATGAGACATCTTTCTGTCCAAAGGGACTACTCCTACTTCCACCAAAAAATCCCTCAAGATATTGTCAGATGATACAGATGATAGATACAAAAAAAAGCTAGAAAAAGACCCTATGGAAGTTTTCAACAAAAAGTTAAAGAACCTGCTAGATAAGGCCTTTAATCAACATTGCCTCCTCAAAAGAGAGAGAGACTACATTTATAATCCCAACCCTTGTGTATCTTACTTTTATGTTTTACCTAAGATCCACAAGAATCTACCCACCCCTTGGGTTGTCCCATTTTTGCTAGCATGGGCTCTATGGGGGAAATTGATCAAAACCTGTGCAGAGGAAAAGTTACTGAGTTGCCCATAGCAGCCAATCAGATCGCTTCTTTCATTTTTGAAAAGCCCTCTGAAAAATAAAGGAAGCAATCTGATTGGTTGCTATGGGCAACTCAACAACTTTTCCTCTGGACAGGTTTTGATAAATCTCCCCAATAACCGGAAATTTGTCTGAATATATTGACCACCAACTTCAAAAATATGTTACACATTTACCTACCTATCTTAAAGATATAGGGCACCTACTGATTCTCCTAAGGGGAGTACAGTGGGAATCTGTGGGCCACTTTGGATGTCACGGCACTGTATAGTAATATCCCTCATAATAGAGGTGTACAGGCCGTGGCATTCTTTTTTGGCAGAGGACCTGATAATGTCCTCCAAGCAACAACAATTTATTTTAGATGCCATACAATTCGCGCTGGGACACAACTACTTTTCCTATGACCAAGGCTTCTATGTATAGATTGCACATGGGAGCCTTTGAGAGGGGTATATGTGATCCCCGTGTGAAGTTTAACCGTAGATTTATTGACATTATCATTATTTGGGATGGCCCTGAAATTACTTTGTTGGAGTTCATAAACAATCTAAATTTTAATGACTGGGTTTTGCAGTTTACTGCCCATATTAGCGCCCAGGAGTTTTTTTTTTTTTTGGGATCTTAATATTGGGATTGACCAGGTGGCTGTTCGCATCAATACCCACTTTAAGCAGGTGGATGCAAACAGCTACCTTGCCACCTTAAATCTTGGAACGCAACATACCATTTGGACAAATTAAACGCATTAGGCGTAATTGTAGTTCTAATATAGAATGTTAAAAGCAACTGTCCATCTTAAAATGTAGATTTCATATAAGGGTTAACCTACAACCTTAATTGAGGGAACCCAGAGAAGAGTGGAAAATATGACACAGGAGGAGTGTCCAGATAGGCCCCATGCCAATGTATGTAGTGAGGCCCAAGATCGGGGGCTCTACAGTATAGCATTTCTCACTAACTATAATGCCTTTGTCACGATTCGGCTTCCAGGTAGTGGATCCTCTGTGTCAGCGAGGGATTGGCGTGGACCGTGCTAGTGGATCGGTTCTAAGTCACTACTGGTTTTCACCAGAGCCCGCCGCAAAGCGGGATGGTCTTGCTGCGGCGGTAGTGACCAGGTCGTATCCACCAGCAACGGCTCAACCTCTCTGGCTGCTGAAGATAGGCGCGGTACAAGGGAGTAGACAGAAGCAAGGTCGGACGTAGCAGAAGGTCGGGGCAGGCAGCAAGGATCGTAGTCAGGGGCAACGGCAGGAGGTCTGGAACACAGGCTAGGAACATACAAGGAACGCTTTCACTGGCACAATGGCAACAAGATCCGGCAAGGGAGTGCATGGGAGGAGGTCAGATAAAGCCAGGGAGCAGGTGGAAGCCAATTAAGCTAATTGGGCCAGGCACCAATCATTGGTGCACTGGCCCTTTAAGTCTCAGAGAGCTGGCGTGCGCGCGCCCTAGAGAGCGGAGCCGCGCGCGCCAGCACATGACAGCAGGGGACCGGGACGGGTAAGTGACCTGGGATGCGATTCGCGAGCGGGCGCGTCCCGCTGTGCGAATCGCATCCCCAACGGCCATGACAGTGCAGCGCTCCCGGTCAGCGGGACTGACCGGGGCGCTGCAGGGAAAAAGACGCCGTGAGCGCTCCGGGGAGGAGCGGGGACCCGGAGCGCTAGGCGTAACAGTACCCCCCCCCTTAGGTCTCCCCTTTTTTTTGTCCGGTAACTGCCTCCCTTGGAATGAGGACACCGGGAAAGAATGCGGGGCTTCCTCAACGGGAGGCAGTACAGCAGGAGTTGGAATGGGGAGGGAGGGCAGAGGGTGAAGTTTGGCACGGGGCAGGGAGACACAAGGACGGGAGCCATGAGGGGACACAGAGGCTTGCCTGATGGGACTGGGAGGGGGGGAGAGGCACTTCCTGTGGCAGGCAGAGTCCCAGTTCTTTATCTCCCCGGTGGTCCAATCAAGGGTGGGGGAATGAAGCCGGAGCCATGGCAGACCGAGGAGGACCTCAGAGGTACAGTTGGGGAGAATGAAGAACTCAATCCTTTCGTGGTGGGGTCCGATAGACATCAGGAGGGGTTCTGTGCGGTAACGCACGGTGCAGTCCAATCTGGCTCCGTTGACCGCGGAAATGTAGAGCGGCTTGACGAGACGGGTCACCGGGATGCTGAATTTATTAACAAAGGACTCCAAAATAAAATTCCCGGAGGCACCAGAGTCCAAGCAGGCCACGGCTGAGATGGAGGAGTTGGCTGTAGGGGAAATCCGCACGGGCACCGTGAGACGTGGAGAAGAAGACTTAGAAGCAAAAGATGCCACACCCACGTGAGCTGGGTGCGTGCGTGCGTTTCCCAGGCGTGGAGGACGGATAGGGCAATCCACCAAGAAATGCTCAGTACTGGCACAGTACAGACAGAGATTTTCTTCTCTACGGCGATTCCTCTCTTCCTGGGTCAGGCGAGACCGATCCACTTGCATGGCCTCCTCGGCGGGAGGCCCAGGCGAAGACTGCAAAGGATGCTGTGGGAGAGGTGCCCAGAGATCTAAGTCTTTTTCCTGGCGGAGCTCTTGGTGTCGCTCAGAAAAACGCATGTCAATGCGGGTAGCCAAATGGATGAGTTCTTGGAGGTTGGCAGGAATCTCTCGTGCGGCCAGCACATCCTTGATGCGACTGGATAGGCCTTTTTTAAAGGTCGCGCAGAGAGCCTCATTATTCCAGGATAGTTCAGAAGCAAAAGTACGGAATTGTATGGCGTACTCGCCAATGGAAGAATTACCCTGGACCAGGTTCAGCAAGGCAGTCTCAGCAGAAGAGGCTCGGGCAGGTTCCTCAAAGACACTTCGGACTTCAGCAAAGAAGGACTGGACTGTGGCTGTGGCAGGATCATTGCGGTCCCAGAGCGGTGTGGCCCAAGACAAGGCCTTTCCTGAAAGAAGGCTTACTACGAACGCCACCTTAGACCGTTCTGTAGGAAACAAGTCTGACAACATCTCCATATGCAGGGAACACTGAGACAAAAATCCACGGCAGAGTCTGGAGTCCCCATCAAATTTGTCCGGCAGGGACAAGCGGAGGTTAGGAGCGGCCACTCGCTGCGGAGGAGGTGCAGGAGCTGGCGGAGGAGATGGTTGCTGCTGTAGCAGAGGCAGAATTTGCTGTAACATGGCGGTCAACTGCGACAGCTGCTGTCCTTGTTGGGCAATCTGCTGCGATTGCTGAGCGACCACCGTGGGAAGATCAGCGAGACTTGGCAGCGGCACCTCAGCGGGATCCATGGCCGGATCTACTGTCACGATTCGGCTTCCAGGTAGTGGATCCTCTGTGTCAGCGAGGGATTGGCGTGGACCGTGCTAGTGGATCGGTTCTAAGTCACTACTGGTTTTCACCAGAGCCCGCAAAGCGGGATGGTCTTGCTGCGGCGGTAGTGACCAGGTCGTATCCACCAGCAACGGCTCAACCTCTCTGGCTGCTGAAGATAGGCGCGGTACAAGGGAGTAGACAGAAGCAAGGTCGGACGTAGCAGAAGGTCGGGGCAGGCAGCAAGGATCGTAGTCAGGGGCAACGGCAGGAGGTCTGGAACACAGGCTAGGAACATACAAGGAACGCTTTCACTGGCACAATGGCAACAAGATCCGGCAAGGGAGTGCATGGGAGGAGGTCAGATAAAGCCAGGGAGCAGGTGGAAGCCAATTAAGCTAATTGGGCCAGGCACCAATCATTGGTGCACTGGCCCTTTAAGTCTCAGAGAGCTGGCGCGCGCGCGCCCTAGAGAGTGGAGCCGCGCGCGCCAGCACATGACAGCAGGGGACCGGGACGGGTAAGTGACCTGGGATGCGATTCGCGAGCGGGCGCGTCCCGCTGTGCGAATCGCATCCCCAACGGCCATGACAGTGCAGCGCTCCCGGTCAGCGGGACTGACCGGGGCGCTGCAGGGAAAAAGACGCCGTGAGCGCTCCGGGGAGGAGCGGGGACCCGGAGCGCTAGGCGTAACAGCCTTCCAGGCAGATATCTGGAAGATACTTGAAAAAAGTGGGAGTATTTTAGGGAAAAATATTGAGACAAGGCCTAAATGTATTTTTAGAAGAGCTTGTAATTTAAAAAATATAGTTGCTCCATCAGTACCACGGAAGCAAAAGTAGAGTAAAGTGAAAACGATAAGTCAAGGGATCTATAAGTGCGGTTCTATACTGTCACGATGCCGGCTGGCAGGTAGTGGATCCTCTGTGCCAGAGAGGGATGGCGAGGACCGCGCTAGTGGACCGGTTCTAAGCCACTACAGGTTTTCACCAGAGCCCGCCGCAAAGCGGGATGGTCTTGCTGCGGCGGTAGTGACCAGGTCGTATCCACTAGCAACGGCTCACCTCTCTGGCTGCTGAAGATGCTGAAGATAGGCGCGGTACAAGGGAGTAGGCAGAAGCAAAGTCGGACGTAGCAGAAGGTCGGGGGCAGGCGGCAAGGTTCGTAGTCAGGGGAGATAGCAGTAGTTCTGGTACACAGGGTATAAACACACAAAGAACGCTTTCACTGGCACTAAGGCAACAAGATCCGGCAAGGGAGTGCAAGGGAGGAGACTAGATATAGCCAGGGAACAGGTGGGAACCAATTAAGCTAATTGGGCCAGGCACCAATCATTGGTGCACTGGCCCTTTAAGTCTCAGGGAGCTGGCGCGCGCGCGCCCTAGAGAGCGGAGCCGCGCGCGCCAGCACATGATCGCAGGAGACGGGAACGGGTAAGTGACCTGGGATGCGACTCGCAAGCGGGCGCGTCCCGCTGTGCGAATCGCATCCCCAACGGCCATGGCAGAGCAGCGCTCCCGGTCAGCGCTGACCGGGGAGCTGCAGGGAGAAGGACGCCGTGAGCGCTCCGGGGAGGAGCGGGGACCCGGAGCGCTAGGCGTAACAGTACCCCCCCCCTTAGGTCTCCCCTTCTCTTTATCGGGTAACTGCCTCCCCTGGGATGAGGACACCGGGAAAGGATGGAGGGATTCCTCAACGGCAGGCAGAACCGCAGGAGTAGGAATGGGGAGAGAGGGCAGAGGGCGAGACCTGGCACGGGGCAGTGTGACACCAGGACGAGGGCCATGAGGGAACACAGAGGTTTGCCTGATGGGACTGGGAGGGGGGGAGAGGCATTTCCTGTGGCAGGCAGAGTCCTTAATGACCTTAGGGGGAGCGGATACAGGAGGAACCACAGAGTCACGGCAAGGGTTACTGGGAACCGGTCTTAGACAGTCCTTGGAACAAGAGGGCCCCCAACTCTTGATCTCCCCAGTGGACCAATCCAGGGTTGGGGAATGAAGTTGAAGCCAGGGAAGTCCAAGGAGAATTTCCGAGGTGCAATTGGGGAGGACCAAAAGTTCAATCCTCTCGTGATGAGATCCGATGCTCATTAGAAGGGGCTCCGTGCGGAAGCGTATGGTACAATCCAACCTGGCTCCGTTGACCGCGGAAACGTGGAGTGGCTTCACAAGACGGGTCACCGGAATGCGGAATTTATTCACTAAGGATTCCCGAATAAAATTCCCAGAAGCTCCAGAGTCCAGGCAGGCCACGGCTGAGAGGGGAGAGCTGGCTGAAGTGGAAATCCGAACAGGTACCGTGAGACGTGGAGAAGCCGACTTGGCATCAAGAGACGCCACACCCACGAGAGCTGGGTGCGAGCGTGCGTTTCCCAGACGTGGAGGACGGATTGGGCAATCCACCAAAAAATGTTCAGTACTGGCACAGTACAAACAAAGATTCTCTTCCTTACGGCGATTCCTCTCTTCCAGGGTCAGGCGAGACCGATCCACTTGCATGGCCTCCTCGGCGGGAGGCCTAGGCGCAGATTGCAGTGGAGACTGTGGGAGAGGTGTCCAGAGATCTAAGTCTTTTTCCTGGCGGAGCTCTTGATGCCTCTCAGAAAAACGCATGTCAATGCGAGTGGCTAGATGAATGAGATCATGCAGGTTAGCAGGAGTCTCTCGTGCGGCCAGAACATCTTTAATGTTGCTGGATAGGCCTTTTTTAAAGGTCGCGCAGAGAGCCTCATTATTCCAGGATAGTTCAGAAGCAAGAGTACGGAATTGTATGGCGTACTCGCCAACGGAGGAATTACCCTGGACCAGGTTCAGCAGGGCAGTCTCAGCAGAAGAGGCTCGGGCAGGTTCCTCAAAGACGCTTCGAATTTCCGAGAAGAAGGAGTGTACAGAGGCAGTGACGGGGTCATCGCGGTCCCAGAGCGGTGTGGCCCATGACAGGGCCTTTCCAGACAGAAGGCTGACCACGAAAGCCACCCTAGACCTTTCAGTAGGAAACTGATCCGACATCATCTCCAAGTGCAAGGAACATTGCGAAAGAAAGCCACGGCAAAACTTAGAGTCCCCATTAAATTTGTCCGGCAAGGACAGGCGGAGGCTAGGAGCGGCCACTCGCTGCGGAAGGGGTGCAGGAGGTGGCGGAGGAGATGATTGCTGCTGCAGTTGCGACTGAAGTTGGTGCACAATGGTGGACATTTCCGACAGTCGGTGGGTTAGATGGGCGACCTGTCGGGATAGCTGGGCGACCACCGTGGTGAGATCAGAGATGGAATGCTGGGGAACCTCAGCGGGATCCATGGCCGGATCTACTGTCACGATGCCGGCTGGCAGGTAGTGGATCCTCTGTGCCAGAGAGGGATGGCGAGGACCGCGCTAGTGGACCGGTTCTAAGCCACTACAGGTTTTCACCAGAGCCCGCCGCAAAGCGGGATGGTCTTGCTGCGGCGGTAGTGACCAGGTCGTATCCACTAGCAACGGCTCACCTCTCTGGCTGCTGAAGATGCTGAAGATAGGCGCGGTACAAGGGAGTAGGCAGAAGCAAAGTCGGACGTAGCAGAAGGTCGGGGGCAGGCGGCAAGGTTCGTAGTCAGGGGAGATAGCAGTAGTTCTGGTACACAGGGTATAAACACACAAAGAACGCTTTCACTGGCACTAAGGCAACAAGATCCGGCAAGGGAGTGCAAGGGAGGAGACTAGATATAGCCAGGGAACAGGTGGGAACCAATTAAGCTAATTGGGCCAGGCACCAATCATTGGTGCACTGGCCCTTTAAGTCTCAGGGAGCTGGCGCGCGCGCGCCCTAGAGAGCGGAGCCGCGCGCGCCAGCACATGATCGCAGGAGACGGGAACGGGTAAGTGACCTGGGATGCGACTCGCAAGCGGGCGCGTCCCGCTGTGCGAATCGCATCCCCAACGGCCATGGCAGAGCAGCGCTCCCGGTCAGCGCTGACCGGGGAGCTGCAGGGAGAAGGACGCCGTGAGCGCTCCGGGGAGGAGCGGGGACCCGGAGCGCTAGGCGTAACATATACGGTGTAAGTTTTGTATGCACATAGCCCATAAGACAACTCAGATTATGATTTTTGGAGAAGTTTTACCATACACTATAAATCAATATTTTAATTGTGAGCCCAAATACCTTATACATTTATTAGACTGCTCCTGTGGCCTCAGGTATATAGGTCAAACATAAATCAACTGACACAGAGACTAAACAAGCACAGATCAAACATTAAGAACAAATATGAGCTCCATGGTGTCTCTAGACATTTTTCTGGACATTACAATGGAGACCCTAGTGGATTAAGGGCCATTCCACTAGACTGAGTGTCTGTGGGTAATTATACTTGGCTATGCCATACGGAGATATATAGGATCTTCTGACTAAATACCCTAACTCACCATGGCCTTAATGAGTGTCTAGAATCATTCTTTTAGTTTTACTCCACAAACCACTCAATGTAATTTATATAATTTATATAATTTTTTTCTCTGTATATATCTTCATATAATTATAATCTTAATTTTTATACATATACTGAATATTATATATAATTATTGCTATGATATACAGTAACTATGTGTTGTATAGACGTTACTAACATGGTTATTTTATAATTTTCCTTGTTCTTTTGTCATCAGTATTTTATCATTATTTAGCCCAGACTCCATCCCTTATATCGAGCATTATTATTATTATTATTATTCTATTATAAATCTTTTACATTTTGAGAGACCATTGAGGTTGGGGTCTGGAACGCATGATGCGTACCAAGAATTCTGTGGAAGGCCCTATGTGATTCATTCACCTCATTTCCTGTTGCTGCCCTTTCCATCTGAGACTTCCGATTGGTGACGCACATTATGCGTGCCACTGAAGTGGAGGGCATGGAATACTGCGGTACTCCCACAGATTGGAATAACATTTTCCTTCCAGAGGATGGTGACATTTATACACCTGAACCGCAAGTGAAAGTGTCCATCCAGTAACGCCAGCATTCACAATACCAGGGGTGAACCGGATGTTATGTTTTATACTAATTCTGGCGGCTGCTTTTCCGGAGGCCATGATCTGCACAGTGCTTGATAGATGGGCGGAGCGAAAAGGTTTTGTAAGTCTATTTATATGCTGTATGGTCATATGTAGCTGAGTCTGAGGAAGGGGGATTGTGCCACATCCCTGGAAACACGTTGCTATTGGCATCTTATTGTTTTTTGCTAAGTGAGGGACAAATGTCAGGGGGCATTATATGTCAGTGGCACATGACAAGGGGGCCCCCTGTCATGTGCCCCCCCACATATCATGCTCCTCTGACATTTGTCCCTCACTTATAATGCCTCCCTATCATGTGCCCCTCACATACAATATAATAACAGGGCATTATATGTCCAATAACAGGGCATTATATGTTCTGTGCCCCTCACATATAATGCCCCATGTCCTTTGCCCCTCACATATAATGCCCCCTGAGGGGGCAGGACAGGGGGCATTATATGTGAGGGGAACATGACGGGGGCATTATATGCTAGGGGCACAAAAAAGAGGGCATTATTATTATGTGGGGGGAACAGGACGGGTCATAATTATTATATGTGGGTTACAGGATGGGGCATTATTATTTTATATATTAAGGGCACAGAGTGTTTTGCATTCCAGAGGTATAGTATATATTATAAGGATATATTCAGAGGGTTCAGTGTGTCGTAGTATTATATTCAGAGGGTACGGTGTGTCGCAGTTTTATATTCAAAGGGTACAGTGTGTTGTAGTATTTTCAGAGTGTGTACAGTGTGTCAGAATTATATTCAGAGGGTGTGTGCCAGTATTGTATTCACAGAATACAGTGTCTGGCAGTAATATATTAAAATTATACGTGTTTGTCAGTATTATAATAATTATTGATTTCATATAGAGGATCAGAATCCGCTGACATAGTGAGTAGCCAATCGCGTCGTCAAGTTCTGCAGAGAGAACTTTTAGCTGGACCCAGTGGTATATACATCTAAATTAGATAAGGAAAGACTATAAAGAAGATATCACCTGTAGTCACTGATATCATTGTGTATTCTCCTCACTATAGAGAAGACGTCACCTGAAGTCACTGATATCATTGTGTATTCTCCTCACTATACAGAAGACGTCACCTGAATTCACTTATATCATTGTGTATTCTCCTCACTATAGAGAAGACGTCAGCTGTAGTCACTGATATTATTCTGTATTCTCCTCACTATGGAGAAGATGTCACCTGTAGTCACTGATATCATTCTGTATTCTCCTCACTATAGAGAAGATGTCACCTGTAGTCACTGATATCATTGTGTATTCTCCTCACTATAGAGAAGACGTCACCTGTAGTCACTGATATCATTGTGTATTCTCCTCACTATAAAGAAGATGTCCATGTAGTCACTCATATCATTGTGTTTTCTCCTCACTATAGAGAACATGTCACCTGTAGTCACTGATATCATTGTGTATTCTCCTCACTATGGAGAAGACGTCACCTGTAGTCACTGATATCATTGTGTATGTTGCCTTACTGTCCCATCAAAGCTGGAGTCACTTGTAAGTTTTGCAGTAATGATGGGTGAAGCAACAACTCCCAGCAAAACCTTTCCACATATTTAAAGGGGTTGTGCGCTGCCCTGGCTTTTGGAGCTCCGCTCACAGCATCCGGAAGTTCATTACTCTGAACGTTGTGTGCAGGCTTCCGTGTTCGCGTCCATCGGGCGTGACATCACGCCCGGCCCCCTCGTGACATCACGTCCGCCCCCTCAACGAAAGTCTATGGGAAGGGGGCGCGACCGCTGTCACGCCCCCTTCCCGTAGACTTTGGTAGAGGGGGCATGTGTGACGTCACGAGGGGGCCAGGCGTGACGTCATGCCCGGAGGCCGCGAACACGGAAGCCCGCCCACAGCGTTCGGAGTAATGAACTTCCGGACTCTGTGAGCGGAGCTCCGAAAGTCAGGGCAGCGCACAACCCCTTTAAGGTCATACTGGAAGCTGTACTTTTAAAAGGTAAAAACTTCTTTAGCACTTTCCCATTCTGTGGCAATTGGTATATTTGATTTAGTGTTGCTCGCGAATATTCGCAATTCGAATATTATTCGCGAATATCGCATATTCGCGAATTCGCGAATTTCGCGAATATAGCGCTATATATTCGTAATTACGAATATTCGTTTTTTTTTGTTTTGTTTTTTCACAGTACACATCACAGTGATCACCCCTCTCTGCTTCCAGCTTGTGTGGTGTAAAGAAGGCTGTAATACTACTGTGTGAGACTGGCGCGCGAAAATTCTCATATGCGAAAATTAGCACATGCTAATTTTCGCATATGCGAATTTTCGCGCATATGCGAATTTTCGCGTATGTTAATTTTGTATATGCTAGTTTTCACATATGTTAATTTTCGCATACGCGCATGTTCGCATATGCGAAAATAAAACGGGAATATAACGAATATGCGAATATTCGCGAATATATGACGAATATTCGTCCATATATTCGCGAATATTCGCGAATTCGAATATGGCCTATGCCGCTCAACACTAATTTGATTATTATACTGGAAATAATTTTCTGCAACATGCTACAGCACGGGCATCACAACATGCTACAGCGCGGGAATCACAACATGCTTAAAAAAAATCAGGGCCTATATCCCTTAATGTTATGTTTTTGCAAATATTCATCCAGTTGCTGTTTAAATGTCTGTACAGACTCTAATAAAACCACATCTGCAGGCAGAGGATTCCACATCCTTATTGTTCTTAGTGTAAATAACCCTTTCCTTTACCTTAGATAAAATCTTCTTTCTTCCAGTCTAAATGTGTGACAAAACATCATATGTGTGACCATGCATCCCATGTATAGTCCTGTTTATGTAAATATATTATACGTAAAATGCTTAAAATTGCTTATCTTTGTAATATTGATATATCTGTTTAAACATATCTGTTTGTAATGTAAGGCCATGTTCACACTACGGAATGTCCTCACGGTGTCTGCAGAAAGAATGAACGTGTTAGGTCATATTTAATGACATTCTTAAAAGACTGAAAGATCTATCCCATTAGAGTGGACATTTTACCGATACAACCCCTGCAATATTAAAGTGCATGCACTGATTTGACATCTAGTAATGCCTACCTACAGTATTGAGCGGTATGGTCCAGCTCTTTTCCTGTACCTGGACTAGTTGCTCATTAGGACACCAGGGGAGGGTGGCTCCATTTTGTATCTTGGGATATTGTGTGTACTGTACAGGACCCTGAAGAACATAAACACACCCATGTTATCGGATTAAAAACACAATTTGTGGGGTTGTTTGGGATTCTTCAATTCTTCAAGTGTTGCAACTTGCTCCAGTTTTTGTACACGTAAATGTACAGTAAATTGTGTTGCAAAAGCCGACACTAACCTTTTGGGATGGGAATAGTAAATTTGGGTCATTGAATATTATGAAGTGATGACACACAGCGCACACATAGGAAATGACATAGTCCAAAGGTTAATGTTTGAAAGGGGAGAACAATAATTTTCCACATTGTAGCATCCATTGTGTCCTAGAAAATGATGATGATTACAATCCCAATAATCATGGATGTGTTCCATTTTATATGCAGACACTGGAATAAAGTCCCCTATTTATATGGACTGCCCAGGCATTTACAGACGGGTGGCAACTCTGACTTATTTACTTTGTGTATCTCCATTTTTAATCTCTTTAAAACAGTTTGATAATTTGATATCCGTCTGATAATGTAATAAGAATCCACTGTGTGGAATGTATTTAAGGCTTCTATTATGTGTACTTTGATCTTTGAAAAACCACAAGTTATGTGGCATTAAACATATAAATCTTGTAATAGTTACTAACATCAAAATCATGATAAAGTCTAATCATAATGGGATTCTGTGTGCTGTAGTATTCCATGTTTTGTTGCTATACTCATGCATGCTCACTGATCATGGGAAATGTGTCAGATGACTTTTTTTTTAGTATACTAATCCTATTATGTGTCTGATATATGTAACGTCATCACTTGGAAATTTTAACAGTCTAAAAATAAATGCTATACAATTGAATACAAAGAAACTATTGATGCTGCCCAGACATTTTAAGAAATATCACTGCTACATTAGACACTAAAGCACAGTACAAAGAATTGCTTAAATAGGAATTGTCACATGTATTTATGGAAAATATTTGTAATGAACTGAATCTGGCTGGAATTTATACATGAAGGTTTTGGTTCATTTTTAAATATCATTTGATTTACTCTTGCTTTCAGTTTGCATCAAAAAAAAGAATTAAAAGATACATATGCAAATTAAAGAGTACCTGTCATAAGCTTGACACAGTTTTAACCTCCTATTTCACTCCCCCTATCATGTGAAACCACTCCTTGCCTTTATTTTTATTATTTTTTAGTTTTCTACCTTTATAATGTTCTGTATCGTCTGCTCAGTCTCAGTCAGATTCACAGACAGGGAAGGGGCGTTCCCCAGCAGGTGTGACATCATCTGAAGCCATACAGGGGAGAACTTCCTCCCTCACTCTGCTACACACAGCTGAGAGAAGTTCAGTGTGAGATGGTCTTTGATTGGCTGAGATCACACATACCCCCCTCAGCTTTCAGCACTGAACCCATACCCGGCTCTGTCTAGCAATTTCCAAAGGGAGCTAAAAAATTCAGCACAATTTCCAGCACTATGCACTGAATGCATCATGACTCTACAGTCTAGCTCAGTTCAAAGGGAAAGGGTGATGAAATATTCAGATCTACACACTCTATACACTGTGCTGAGCTGAGGTCCCACCTGCATTTCCAAGCTTTTGTATCTGCCAGGCTGCTGCAAAAAACGATCTGCAAGCAGGACTGCAGACAGGACCAGAAGACGGACCCCTGGTGGGCAAAATTTTAGGGGTTCATTAAACACCTAAAGTTACAAAATTTTAATAAAAAGTATATTAGATAAGTAATTCAAATAGGCTAATCTATAGCATATACATTTTTATTACTAATGACAGGTAGCATTAAAGGCCATGTACACAAACTAAAAAAAAAAAAATATATATATATATATATATATATATATATACATTTTTTTAACCCCTTAAAGGGGTACTCCACTGGAAAACATTTTATTTTTAATTCAACTGGTGCCAGAAAGTTAAACAGTTTTGTAAATTACTTATATTTAAAAATATTAATCCTTCCAGTACTTATCAGCTGCTATGTGCTCCACAGGAAGTTGTTTTCTTTTTCAATTTCCTTTCTGTCTGACCACAGTGCTCTCTGCTGACACCTCTGTCCACTTTAGGAAATGTCTGGAGCAGGATAGGTTTGCTGTGGGGATTTGCTCATATTTTAGACAGTTCCTAAAATGGACAGAGTTGTCAGCATAGAGCACTGTGGTCAGGCAGAAAGGAAGTTTAAAAAGAAAAGAACCCCTTTAACCCCTTAAGGACCCAGCCAATTTTCACCATAGGACACGGCCATTTTTTGCACATCTGACCACTGTCACTTTAAACATTAATAACTCTGGGATGCTTTTACCTTTCATTCTGATTCCGAGATTGTTTTTTTTTCGTGACATATTCTACTTTATGTTAGTGGTAAAATGTTGTCGATACTTGCATCATTTCTTGGTGAAAAATTCCAAAATGTTATGAAAAAATTGAAAATTTTGAATTTTTTTTTACTTTGAAGCTCTCTGCTTATAAGGAAAATGAATATCCCAAATAAATTATACATTGATTCACATATACAATATGTCTACTTTATGTTTCCATCATAAAGTTGACAGGTTTTTACTTTTGGAAGACATCAGAGGGCTTCAAAGTATAGCAGCAATTTTCCAATTTTTCAGCAAATTTTCAAAATCGAAATTTTTCAGGAACCAGTTCTGTTTTGAAGTGGATTTGAAGGGCCTTCTTATTAGAAATACCCCACAAATGACCCAATTATAAAAACTGCACCCCTCAAAGTATTCAAAATTACATTCAAAAGGTTTGTTAACCCTTTAGGTGTTTCACAGGAATAGCAGCAAATTGAAGGAAAAAATTCAAAATCTTCATTTTTTACACTGGCATGTTCTTTTAGACCCAGTTATTGAATTTTCACAAGGGGTAAAAGGAGAGAAATCTTCCTAAAATGTGTAACCTAATTTCTCTCGAGTAAGAAAATACCTCATATGTGTATGTCAAGTGTCCGGCGGGCGCAGTAGAGGGCTCAGAAGGGAAGGAGCGACAGTGGGATTTTGGAGAGTGAGTTTTTCTGAAATGGTTTTTGGGGGCATGTCCCATTTAGGAAGCCACTATGGTTCCAGGACAGCAAAAAAACAAACAAACCACATGGCCTACTATTTTGGAAACTACACCCCTCAAGGCACGTAACAAGGGGTCCAGTAAGCCTTAACACTCCACAGGTGTTTGACGACTTTTCGTGAAAGTTGGATGTGTAAAAGATTATTTTTTTTTTCACTAAAATGCTAGTTTTCCCTCAAATTTAAAATTTTTACAAGGGGTAATAGGACAAAATGCCCCCCAAAATTTTAAACCCCATCTCTTCTGAGTATGGAAATACCCCATGTGTGGACGTCAATTGCTCTGCTGACGCACTACAATGCTCAGAAGAGAAGGAGTGCCATTGGGCTTTTGGGGAAAAAAAATGTTTGGAATGGAAGTCAGGGGCCATGTGCGTTTACAAAGCTCCCCGTGGTGCCAGAACAGTGGACCCCCCCCCACCACATGTGACCCTATTTTGGAAACTACACTCCTCACAGAATTTAATAAGGGGTGCAGTGAGTATTTACACCCCACTGGCGTTTGACAGATCTTTGGAACAGTGGGCTGTGCAAATGAAAAATTACATTTTTCAATTTCACGGACCACTGTTACAAAAATCTGCCAGACACCTGTGGGGTGTAAATGCTCACTGCACACCTTATTACATTACGTGAGGGGTGTAGTTTCCAAAATGGGGTCACATATTACACATTTATTTTTTTGCGTTTATGTCAGAACCGCTGTAAAATCGGCCACCCCTGTGCAAATCACCAATTTAGGCCTCAAATGTACATAGTGCGCTCTCACTCCTGAGCCTTGCTGTGCGCCCGCAGAGCATTTTACACCCACATCTGGGGTATTTCCGTACTCAAGAGAAATTGCGCTACAAATTTTGGGGGTCTTTTTTTCCTTTTAACGCTTGTGAAAATAAAAAGTATGGGGCAACACCAGCATGTTAGTGTAACATTATTTATTTTTTTACACTAACAAGCTGGTGTAGCCCCCAACTTTTCCTTTTCATAAGGGGTATAAGGAGAAAAAGCCCTAAACTGTTTCCATGAAATACGACAGGGCTCCGAAGTGAGAGAGCTCCATTCGCATTTGAGGACTAAATTACGGATCGCATAGGGGTGGACATAGGGGTATTCTACGACAGTGATTCCCGAACAGGGTGCCTCCAGCTGTTGCTAAATTCCCAGCATGCCTGGACAGTCAGTGGCTTTCCGGAAATGCTGGGAGTTGTTGTTTTGCAACAGCTGGAGGCTCCGTTTTGGAAACACTGCCATACAATACGTTTTTCATTTTTATTGGGGGGGACAGTATAAGGGGGTGTATATGTAGTGTTTTACTCTTTATTATGTGTTAGTGTAGTGTTTTTAGGGTACATTCGCACTGGCGTGTTAGGGTGAGTTTCCCGCTAGGAGTTTGCGCTGCGGCAAAAAATTTGCCGCAGCCCACACTTGAAGCAGGAAACTTACTGTAAACCTGCCCATGTGAATATACCCTGCACCTTCACATGAGGAGCAAACCTCCAGCTGTTTCAAAACTACAATTCCCAGCATGTACTGACAGACCATGCATGCTGGGAGTTGTACTTTTGCAACAGCTGGAGACACACTAGTTGGAAAACCTTCAGTTAGTTTCTGTTACCTAACTCAGTATTTTCCAACCAGTGTGCCTCCAGCTGTTGCAAAACTACAACTCTCAGCATGCACTGATCGCCGAAGGGCATACTGGGAGATGTAGTTATGCAATAGCTGGGGGTACGCAACTACAACTCCCAGCATGCCGAGACACCTGTTTGCTGTCTGTGCATGCTGGGATTTGCAGTTTTGCAACATCTGGAGGGCTTCAGTTTTAGAGAACACTGCAAAGTGATCTCCAAACTGTGGTCCTCCAGCTGTTGCAAAACTACAAATTCCAGTATGCCCAGACAGCAAACAGTTGTTTGGGCATGCTAGGAGTTGTAATTTTGCAAGATCTGGAGGGCTACAGTTTAGGGACCACTATATAGTGGTCTCAAACTGTAGCCCTCCAGCTGTTGCAAAACTACAACTCCCAGCATGCCCGGACAGCTGTCTGGGCATGCTGGGAGTTGTAGTTTTGCAACATCTGGAGGGCTACAGTTAGAGACCACTGTATAATGGTCTAAAACTGTACCCTCCAGATGTTGCTAGGCAACTCACCGTCTTCCGTCGGATCCAGCCGCACGTCATCGCCGACTGCCGATCTCCGTTGCCGGCAGCCTCCGTCGCCCACCCGGATCGGTAAGTGGATCTTCGGCGCCGGTCTCCTTCCGTTCCAAGTTCTGCCCCGCCTATTGTGGGTGGGCAGGATGGGGAAAACGAAAGTTAACCCCCCCGCCCCCGATCTGCTATTGGTGGTCGCGTCTAGACCACCAATAGCAGGGATAGGAGGGGTGGCAGGAGAAGTGCCACCTCACTCCTATGCCTTCAGGGGGATCGTGGGTGTCTTAGACAACCGCGATCCCCCTTATATTCCGGGTCACCGGGTCACTATAGACCCGTAATGACCTGGAATCGCGCAAATTGCAAGTGTGAATTCAATTGCGATTTGCCACGATTGCCGACATGAGGGGGTCTGATGACCCCCCTGGGCGTTTGCACGGGATGCCTGCTGAACGATTTCAGCAGGCATCCCGGTCCGATCCCCGCCCGGCGAGCGGCAGGGGCTGGAATTCTCCATGATGTACACATACGTCATGGGTCCTTAAGTACCAGGGTGTCATGACGTACGCATACGTCAAGGGTCCTTAAGGGGTTAAGAATAATTCTGACCACTTGCATTATTAACTCTGAGATGCTTTTACCTTTTATTCTGAGATTGTTTTTTTGTGTGACATATACTACTTTAACATTGTGGTAAATTTTTGTTCTTACTTGCATCCTTTCTTGGTGAAAAATCCCCAAATTTCATGAAAATTTAGAAAATTTCGCATTTTTCTAACTTTGAAACTTTCTGCTTGTAATGAAAATGTACATTCCAAATAAATTATATATTGATTCACAAATACAATATGCATCAGAAAGTTGACATGTTTTTACTTTTTGAAGATATTAGAGGGCTTCAAAGTATAGCAGCAATTTTCAAAATTGTCACGAAAAATTCAAAATCTGAATTTTCTACACTCGCATGTTCTTGTAGAGCCATTTTTTTGAATTTTTACAAGGCGTAAAAGGAGAGAAATCCCCCCAAAATTTGTAACCCAATTGGATGTAAAGTGTTCTGCAGATGCATTAGAGGGCTCAGAAGGGATGGAGCGACAACAGGATTTTTGAGAGTGAATTTTGCTGAAATGGTTTTTGGGGGGCATGTCACATTTCGGAAGCCGCTGTGGTGTCAGAACAGCAAAAAAAAAAAAAAAACAACACATGGAATACTATTTTGGAAACTACAACCCTCAAGGAACATAACAAGGGGTACAGTGAGCCTTAACACCCCCACAGGTGTTTGACAACTTTTCGTTAAAGTCAAATGTGTAAATAAATTTTTCTTTTCACTAAAATGCTGGTTTTCCCCCAAATTTTACATTTTTACAAGAGTTAATAGGAGAAAATGCTCCCCAAAATTTGTAACCCCAATGCTCCCCAATACCCTGTGTGTGGACGTCAAGTGCTCTGCTAGCGCACTACAGGACTCAGAAGAGAAGGAGCGCCATTTTGCTTTTGGAGAGATAATTTGTTTGGAATGGAAGTCGGGGGCCATTTGCGTTTACAAAGCCCCACGTGGGGCCAAAACAGTGGACCACCCCACATGTGACCCCATTTTGGAAACTAGACCCCTCACAGAATTTAATAATGGGTGCAGTGAGCATTTACACTCCGCTGACATTTGACAGATCTTTGGAACAGTAGGTTGTGCAAATATAAAATAAAAGTTTTCATTTTCACGGACCACTGTTCCAAAAATCTGTCAAGACACCTTTGGGGCGTAAGTGCTCACTGTACCCCTTATTACTTTACATGAGGGGTGTAGTTTCCAAAATGTGGTCACATGTGGGGGGTCCATTGTTCTGGCACCATGGGGGCTTTGTAAACACACGTGGTCTTCAATTCCGGACCGGCTTTCTCTCCAAAAGCCCAATGGCGCTCCTTCTCTTCTGAGCATTGTAGTTCGCCCGCAGAGCACTTTATATGGAGTATGTTCTTACTCAAAAGAGATGGGGTTTCACATTTGGGGGGCTTTTTTCCTATTTTCCCTTGTGAACATGAAAAATTTACCAGCATTTTAGTGAAAAATAGTTCTTTTTTCATTTTTGCATCCAACTTTAATGAAAATTCGTTAAACACCTGTGGGGTGTTAAGGCTCACTATACCCCTTGTTACGTTCCGTGAGGGGTGTAGTTTCCAAAATGGGGTCACATGTAGGTATTTTTTTTTTGCGTTTAAGTCAGAACCGCAGTGAAATCAGCCACCCCTGTGCAAATCACCAATTTAGGCATCAAATGTACATAGTGCGCTCTCACTCCTGAGCCCTGTTGTGCGCCAGCAGTGCATTTTATGCCCAGATTATTTTTGTACTCAGTAGAAATTGCATTACATATTTTGGGGTCTTTTTTTCCTTTTACCTCTTGTGAAAATGAAAAGTATGGGCCAACACCAGCATGTTAGTGTAAAAAATATATATATATTTTACAATAACATGCTGGTGTAGACCTCAAATGTATCATTTTCACAAGAGGTAGAAGGAAAAAAAGACCCCCACAATGTTTCAGGGGCGGACCCCCTTATTCATGCGCATGAATAAGGGGGGTCCACCCCTGAAACGTGCCATGACTGGGGAAGCAACAGCAAATGTTTAAACTTCTGTTTCACTGCTGCTATATGCTAATGTCGTGTGAGACAAACTCTTCATGTGAAAAATGAAAAAGTGAATAAAAGAATGAAATATTCTTCAACAAAATCGTGAGTTATGTCTTAAATAGGACCTCACCGCTGTCATAAAGATAAACCGGCTTGCAGCCTTTGTTTGATTGCAAAATCAAATTTTTCTTCCAATTATTTTCTCTTCACAATTATTTATTTTTTTGCTTGGTAGTATATTTTGTTGTAAAATGAAGGGTGTCATTGCAAAGTACAACGGGTCCCGGAAGAAACTTACTGTAAATATAAAGTATTTGGAAATAATGGCAGGCTTTTTCCCCTTTAAAAACTGATTGGTAAAAAAAATATTTTTTACTGATTGGTAAAAAAATAACTGCCCAGTAGAAAAAGCTTAAAAAGCAAAATGTATTAGCCTGTTTACAAACAAATAAGTATGACATAAATAATACCCATATGATAAAAAACACTATTATGTGGTTAATTGGTAAGAAAATTGTATCTGTCTATTCTGTCTATATATTCTAAGAAAATCATTTGTAATATCCCTGCAGTCACAGCTCATAATCTTTATTAGGTGTTAATTGATCCACGTGTTTAAGATTTAATACCCATTTAACTGTACACATTAAGAATGTCAGTCCATTAGCATTATAATGAAAGGCTGAGTTATCATTGTTATGAGTTCAGAAAGATCCCTTTGGTTATCAGATTCAGGTTTCTATTCAAAGGACGATTTGCTGGATTCCTCTAGTTACATTACCTCCTTGCTGCCGTATTGGCCTTTCTGACGCAGCCCCATTTTTTATGTCTGACGTGTCACAATATTCAAATTTTTTTTCTAGAGACACTTTGTTAGGGTTTGGTTTAACAGGTGTAGCTTGTTGTGGGTATGGTCTGTTCTGTCATGACCGGGGACACCTAAGAACAATGGGGGAGATTTATCAAAATCTGTGCAGAGGAAAACTTGCCCAGTTGCCCATAGCAACCAGTCAGCTTGCTGCTTTCATTTTTATGAAGGCCTGTAAAAAATGAAAGAAGCTATCTGATTGGTTGCTATGGGCAACTGGGCAAGTTTTCCTCTGCACAGGTTTTGATAAATCTCCCCTATTGTGTTTAAGGATTCCCCTTCTTTAGATGATTAGGATGAAGTGGAATAACATGTTCTCATATGCAAATTGTTTAAATAACCCACAATTGTTGCATCCATCAAAACAGGATGTGGGAAGCGTGGTTAACCCCCAAGGCAAAAATTAACTCCTGAATTATTGTTAATATACATTTACATAATATGCATTTTAGTAATAGACCTATCAAACACCATAAAAACATTTTAGTATTGTGACTAAACTTAAAAATTCAGAGCATAGTAACAGCCCAATCCGTCTCCCCGATAACCCGGTACGCTTGTTCTGAAGTACTGAAGATGAAAAAAACTAATACAAAAAAAAAACTTTAAAAAAAAACTACATAACTAGATAGCTCTGCTGCGCAACAGCATGTAGTGAGGGGAATGTGACCCGACACTATGCTAAAGTGGTATAATAAAACTCCATGTCATATCTAGTGATGAGCGGCATAGGCCATATTCGAATTTGCGATGTTTCGCAAATATATGGATGAATATTCGCCATATATTTGTGAAATTTGCATATTCGTTATATTCGTTTTTTTGCGCATATGTGAAAATATATGCGAATATTTAGCCCTCCCTTCTTTAATGGTATAGGGACTCTGACTAGTGCATTAACTCTGTGATTTTTTTGCCCTTTGAAGCCAATAGGACCATTGTGGTCTATGGGGATCTCACGGCATGTAAAACAGTAAGCTAAGCAGGGCTATCTTGGCAGCACAGTGGATGGGAGTCCACCACTGGTTCAAGTCCCAGGATGGGACAGAGTTTTACAGTGTTGTGGCTTAACTTTACCTTCCTGGAAACGCTGCTGAGTTGCCCATAGCAACCAATCAGATTGCTTCTTTTATTTTTCACAAGGCCTCTGCAAAATGAAAGAAGCAATCTGATTGGTTGATATGGGCAACTCAAAAACTTCCTGGAAAAGTTTCTGAGTTGCCCATAGCAACCAGACTACTTCCTTAATTTTTCAGAGGCCTTTTCAAAAATGAAGGAAGCAATCTGGTTGCTATGGTCAACTGCACAACTCTTCCTCTACACTGGTTTTCCACATATGCGCATATTGGCGAATATTGAGTCCTCCCTTCTTTAATGGTATAGGGAACTGTGACTATGATCTTTTGCCCATTGAAACCAATAGGCCCATTGTGGTCTATGGGGATCTCATGGCACATAAAACAGTAAGCTAAGCAGGACTGTCTTGGCAGCGCAGTGGCTGGGAGACCACCACTGGCTTGAGTCCCGGGGAGAGACAGAGTGTTACAGTGTTGTGGTTAAACTTTTCTTTCCTGGAAAAGCAACTGAGTTGCCCATAGCAACCTATCAGATTGCTTCTTTCATTTTTCACAAGGCCTCTGCAAAATGAAAGAAGTGATCTGATTGGTTGCTATGGGTAACTCAGAAACTTTTCCTCTGGACAGGTTTTGATAAATCTCCCTCTATGGGGAGATTAATCAAAACCAGTGTAGAGGAAGAGTTGTGCAGTTCCCCATAGCAACCTATCAGATTGCTTCTTTCATTTTTGAAAAGGCCTCTGAAAAATGAAGAATGCAATCTGGTTGCTATGGGCAACTCAGAAACTTTTCCAGGAAAAGTTTTTGAGTTGCCCATAGCAACCAATCAGATCGCTTCTTTCACTTTGCAGAGGCCTTGTGAAAAATGAAAGAAGCAATCTGATTGGTTGCTATGGGCAACTGCACAACTCTTCCTCTACACTGGTTTTGATGAATTTCCCCCATAGAGGGAGATTTATCAAAACCTGTCCAGAGGAAAAGTTTCTGAGTTACCCATAGCAACTAATCAGATTGCTTCCTTCATTTTGCAGAGGCCTTGTGAAAAAGGAGATCTGATTGGTTGTTATGGGCAACTCAGCTGCTTTTCCAGGAAAGTAAGGTTAAACCACAGCACTGTATCACTCTGTCCCATGCCAGGACCCCAGGGTGGTCTCCCATCCACTGTGCTGCCAAGATAGTCCTGCTTAGCTTACTGTTTTACATGCCGTGAGATCCCCATACAGTTATGGACCAGTCACAGTTCCTATACCTTGAAATAAGGGAGGATTCAATATTCCCGAATATGCGTATATGCACATAAATGTTCGCATATGTGCAAAAAAACGAATATTCGTAATTACGAATATATAGTGCTATATTCGTAATATTCGCGAATACGCAAATATGCAATTATAATTCGAATTGCGAATGGTCGCGAGCAACACTTGTCATATCCGGTGTGTAAGACTATTGTCAAGGAAACACACCAGAACACTAGATGTCTCTGCTTTCGATCGCTAACCTCATGCCGAGCTGCACACATACAAGAGTGTACACATGTATGTGCACTGGCTAAAACACAACATATGTACAGTTGTGCGGATATGTATGTGAGTCCAATAAAAATCAAGTGGGATCATATAAATCTCAGAATTATAAAATTGAATACAATATATATATATATATATATATATATATATATATATATACATTAACATCCGCTAGCATATAAAATATATATATATATATATATATATATATATATATATATATATATATATATATATATAAAAATATTTAAAAAATATATGTAAAATGGAGACAGATGGGAGATATTTGCAGGTCTACACGTGGCCTCGGAATGCCCACGGTCAGACATCTTATCCCCCACGCTTTGGATAAGGGATAAGATGTCTTAGGGCTGAAGTACCCCTTTAAGTCCTTTGGGAATTAGAATGTTCAGCTTAAGGGTGTGTTCACTTGCTGCATAGTATCCTGAGCATATTTCACGTGCAGGATTTTATACTGCTGATTTCAATGTAAACTAAATGACTGAACACAGCATCAAATCCTGCATATCAAATATGCACAGGATACTGTACGTGTGAATAGACCCTAAAAATTTGGAACATCCCCCTATATTTTAGTACACTTTTTTAAGTAAATCACAAAAATGCCATTGCTCTGAGAGGTAGCATCATGCCTAGACTAACTATGTAGTAAATATCCTCTATTCACATTTGATTGATGTTTATTAATGCACATCCTTAGAGCCATACATGTTTTGCCTAAGTACTGAACCGGGCACTCCAGCATGTTGATGACAAATGCGGATAAACAGTCCCAAAATTTTTTTTTAATACATTTTAATTAAAAATATTGTTCAAGTACCGTGGCTACTTTATATTCAGTGAACCATTCACATAACTGATGCAACATTTGCATCGATATTTTTTGCATCAATAGCAACCTTTTTGTCCACTGGTAAGCATATTCCCTTTATTCAAGCATAACTTACTGGGCACCATGATGCCCTTAATCGTCTGGGCTCTACAAAATGTTACTGTAGGTTTAATTTTTAGATGTAGGGAATTGCGGCTGCCATCTTGAAGCTACTGAAACTACTGATCCCAGAAAGCCTTTACAAACCTAGTAGAAAGCTGAGCAAAGCATTGAGCAGTGGGATAACCTCTGACAGTGACCATTCACCTACATTGCTGTGTCCAGTTGGTGCACTAGAAATCCCAGCAATGCAACTGCAGAACAAGCCCTTAAAAGGCTGACCTGTATTACACAAATTAAAAGTGTTGACAGTAAATGTTGAACAGGCATCTATAGCTAAATTAAGAGTATTTTCTGGGTTTAATTAAACATATAGGTTTTGTACCTGTGTGTAACATAAAAATGCATTAGATGCGTTGAGTAGAAAAGTGAGTGACAAACCACCCTATGTGGGATTGGTGGTGGAAGGTGTGGTGGTGTGATTGTGTGGCGGATGATGGATATGCTGAGGGGGAGCAAGAAGCCCATAATCAGACATAATTCATTCATTCTGGGAAAAATGGTGGGGACGATGAGGAGTTTGATGATGATGTCAGGGATGAAGAGCGAAGCCGAGATAAGGCCAGAACATCTGTCAAATTTATCATATGTAGGCCTGTTAGTCTGATCAGCCCAGGAGTAGGTGACGGAGATGCTACTCCATCTGTAGGCTTAGAAGAGGACTCCAGCCAAATGAAATTACCTTTATATAGCTTCACATGTTAAGTTGAATCCTTGTTGAGCACACATCCTATTCTCTCAGCTTTTCCCCCAGGCAGGAAGTCCGGTAGGTCTTATCAAACATGATGACTGTCGGGCATCAGTTTGCCTGGTGCCCCACACATCCCTCTGTAATGTCACACTCGTTTCTCCTTGGCATTTTGTGTGCAGCATGTGATTGTCGCTGATTGGTTCACACATCTCCCTCATCTATATTCACTGCTTCTCTAACCATGTGACTTATTCAGCTCTCTCTCAAGGCAGCCCCTTTGGCAGCGCCGACAAGAAACAAGCACAGGGGCTTGCGGTTTGTGAAGCTTTATCAAAGGCTGTTCATAGGGGCCGCAGGGGTTATATTTAAAAACGGTTCAGCTGGGATGCCTTGTGGAGTCAAAGTAAGTATATATATATATATATATATATATATATATATATATATATATTATTTTTTTTTTTATTTAAGTTTTTATTTTTATGACATTCGGCTGGAAATCTCCTTTAAGAAAAAAGGCTTCTAGAAGGAGGGCATAGTCGGGTGGTGGTATCCTGACTGATTCCCTGAATTGTCAGGTAAACTGTAAACCCTAATTTCTCAGGAATGTAATTAGGTGAGGGATTAGGACACCCTAAGCTATTTAATTTTTTGGTGTTCGCTACATGTCCTACAGGAGAGAGTACAGAGGAGTCCTATCAGACAGGAGAGAGCACAGAGGAGTCCTATCAGACAGGAGAGAGCACAGATGAGTCCTATCTGACAGGAGAGAGCACAGAGGAGTTCTATCAGGCAGGAGAGAGCACAGAGGAGTACTATCAGACAGGAGAGAGTACAGAGGAGTCCTATCAGACAGGAGAGAGCACAGAGGAGTACTATCAGACAGGAGAGAGCACAGAGGAGTACTATCAGACATTAGAGATGACTCCTCTGTACTCTCTCCTGTCTGATAGGACTCCTCTTTGCTCTCTCCTGTCTGATAGGACTCCTCTGTACTATCAGACAGGAGAGAGTACAGAGGAGTCCTGTCAGACAGGAGAGCACAGAGGAGTACTATCAGAGAGGAGAGAGCACAGAGGAGTCCTATCAGACAGGAGAGAGCACAGAGGAGTCCTATCAGACAGGAAAGAGCAAAGAGGAGTACTATCAGACAGGAGAGAGCACAGAGGAGTGCTATCAGACAGGAGAGAGCACAGAGGAGTACTAGCCCACCTTCACTTACTGGACTTTGTCCATGCCTGTTCTTCAGCTTGGACAAAGCCATGATTTTATAAGCCATGATTTCTATAAAAAGGAAATAAAGTATATTAGAAAGGTTAATGTTTTGCCAAGATGTACAACATATAAAAAGTTTTTGTATCTGACAGTGCAGGTTACTTTATAATGCCTCCTGTGGAGATGGCCAATTAGAAAAGTTTCTAGTCTCAGATGATTTGGTGCTAAACTGATCAATTCTGGTACTGTACTGTAGTAGTATTAGATTTAATACCTTATAGCCAAGGTGTTTGTATTCTAGTCCCAAGCAATCCAGTGGGTATTATTCATTCTCTGTTGTTCATTGACAAACTCAGAAATGTATCAATGTGATACATTATTTGTCCCTTTAGGCTTCTTGATAGCTGCCTATTTCACCTACACATTACCATGGCGCTACTAACCATCCAAAATAACTATATGGGTTCGGTTGTTCTTGTTATAGTATACAGGAAATGTATGAATTGCCCTCTTGAACAGTATAGTAGCAATGAAATACATACTGTAAACTATTGTTATTCATAAAACAATTATCTAAAACATTATTATTTAGAAAACATACTATAGAAAGAAATTAGGGTTTCATAATATTATACATTTTTGTTTTAATACCATATCTGCTGTTTGTTGCTATATATTGTTACGGTGCTGGATGTGGAACCTCTTACCTGTGTGGCAGATGACTCGGACCGTATCGGGGTGTGAAATCTAAGGTGCTGCTGGTGTTCACCAGATCTCGCCGCAAGACAGGACGGGCTTGCTGCGGCAGGCGTCACCTAGATTGCTACCCCCAACATGGCTCGACCACACAGGTAGCTGGGCAAGACGAGGTACCGGAGGATGAGGCTGAAGCATAGTCAAACTTAGCAGGAGGTCAAGGCAGGCAGCAAAAGTGTGTAGTCAAATAATGCAGCAGGAAGGTCTGGATACACGGGTAAGGCAAACAGGCAATAAGGAACGCTTAATTGCAGGCTAAGGCACTGAAGATCTGGCAGGGAAGTGGGGGAGGAGCTGGCTTAAATAAGGTATGGGATGGCCCAGACAGAAATAAGTGGTGCGCTGGCCCATTAAATCTAGAGAAGGTGCCACACGCGCACCCTAGGAGGCGGGGGCGTGTGCACAGAGAAACAGAGCCGGGCAGCAGCAGGTAATGAACGGGCTGCAATTCGCATGCGCGTTAGGAGAATGAGACGTTGACGTTGACACAGTCAGGGTGCGGGACGGGTGTGCTTGCTGTGAAATATATTTTATATTCTTCCCAGTGTAATTACATGGCAATCATTTTAGCCAACGCATGTCACAAATTGTTTAAATCAATGAATTTACTTAAGAAGAATAGAGTAACAGAAATTAAATTATTTTTTTTTGAAATTTGCATGTCAGCCACTGCCACTTTCAAGCAATACCAGAGAGATATTTCTTTCAGGCATCAGTGTTATTGTATGGACATATGTAACATATTTCATATATAAACTCTTCCATAATACCACCTAATTGGTCTCATTTACTCATACGTTTTTGATCTCCGTCAAACAGTAAGGGGGAAATAAGATGTCAAGCTGTTTATTTCATCGCTAATATGTTATGTTATAATAAAGAGTAAGGATAACTGAATCTGTCATGCGTAGTAACCTGAGGAATGTTATTTCTGGCAGCACCCTTCTCTTTAAACATACTTTATCTCTATAGTTTTTGATAAATTGTTTTCTAGTTTGCTTCTAATAAAATAGCATAAGTTACTCTCACTGTTTTGTTCCATGAAAGCTGCACAGATGGCTACTATTGTACGACTGTAGATCCATGTGGTCCAGACACTGCTGAATACCAGCTGGTGCTTGCAATGATACGCACATGGATTTCAAATATATGAGTGGTGAAATACATTTCCACTGGGTCTTTTCACTAACAATGAAATGTATCATGTCATAGAAGAAAACAAAAGCAAACGTACCATTTATACATAGCTAATGCCTCCATATTTGTTAACAGACCAAAATGTTTATCTGTACTTTGTTGTATCTGCACTGAACTATTATGTAGTTTTAAGTAGTGTTTTCTCTGTGTTTATTGTAAATAGGATTGGACCAGTACACACCATCAATGAAGATAATTTATTGCTCCAATGTGTAAAAGCATCAACTCTGCAGAATGGAACACCTAGTGAACAAAAACTTGGGGTTTGAAATGCGTCTCTGCATAGCATCCTGTGATGGGGAGTTGGTGCTTTTATACGATGCAGCAATAAATCCTAATATCATCTGCACTGATACACCATCAGTGCAGATGATATTAGGATTTATTGCTTCATCGTGTAAAAGCATTTCGAACCCCAAGTTCTTGTTCACTTGGTGTTCCATTTTGTAGAGTTTATGCTTTTACACATTGGAGGTGTGTCCAAGTATGTCGTTCAACAGTCTGTGCACCCCATTGATCACCTTTTTTCTCAGGTGAGCTGGAGTGAACTGTAACCTGAGTACGTATCCAATTTATTTGTCTTTATTTTTTTACATATGTGATAAATACATTCCGAACATACCGTACTAAAAAATACATTGCAAATATACTAAATACACAATTTTTAACAACACATTTCCATAATGTAAATGACTGCACCTTAGTCCTGCACCAGTGTAGCACACTGTTGTAGAAGGTAGTTCAGACAGGACAGGACTAAATTATGTATATATGTACTGTCTATAGCACTAAGCTATTGGCATAGTGTACCAAGAAATGTACGTACAGCAGCAGGGACCCTGCTCCTGTAAAATGTTGACTGGCAACGATACCAGTCAGTATTTTGTGCCTTTCTGATGGCAAGAATAGCATAGACAGCAGTGCTATTAAAAAATGGAGCAAAAATTACAATAACCCCGATACTCCATTATACAGTAAATCTATTAGGCTTCTTTGTCTCTGTCTCTAAATGGATACATCATAGCTCTTATGATTCTGTTATGAATGAAAGCCATGGCTAGACCTAGACTAGACCTTACAAGTGTATTTATTCATCAGTTTAGAATAGACTAGAAATGTATTGTGTGCACTGAACGGAAATGATGTTTGTTTCAAGTGAAAATGTAACTTTTTAAGAGTTAGCAATGAGCATGACCTACGCTAAAGAAAACATTTGCTATGTTACCTTTTGGCATTTTAAAGTAACTTACCTTGGTAATAATTTCAGATAATTTATGCATTAATTAATTTCATACCAAGTAAGCCAAAGAGTTCATTACTCCTTTTGTCCCAGTAGAAATGTTTACTTGGCATAATGCTAAACAGAACAACACTGCTGTTTAATCAGGTGTAAAATGTTGGCTTCTCACAATTGCCTATAGCATTGTTTTTCTTGGATTGCTTGTCTGGTTAATAGAATAAGTACAATATACATTTTATGGCTTTCTTCTTTATTAGTAGTCATCAGCACTCAAAGACAATACTTTTTAGTTTATATAATGTATCATAAAATCTAACATAATCCTTATATTTTACTTTGCTCTATAACTTATATACACCTATCCTATTAAGGCCCACTATGCACATTACAGTACTCCTGCTTATGTTGTAAATATCCTTAATATGGCATCCATAAAAATCCCTATTGTTTTGTAACTTTGTGTACCTTCAATTCCATATAGATGCATAGGGAAAAAAATTGTAGCATGTTCCATTACATACACATCTTTAGCGGAAATCTCTGTTAGGCTATGTTCACACTTTATATTTTAATCAATAATTTAAAAAAGTTAGCTTTTTAAAATAAAAACTATGGCTACTTTCACACTGTGAAAGTTGCTCAATTACAAACGGACGTTAAAGGCTCATTTTTTTTTTTTTTCACTTTGACTGCTCTTAACGTCCTTTATTGTAACGGAGCCTAACGGGAGTCATAACGGGCAAAGAAGATCCCATTCACTTGAATGGGATTCCTCTAACGCAATTTTTTCATTGCGAATATCGGCACTTCGTGATTTCTGGAATATTTAGAATATAGTGCTATATATATTCATAATGATGAATATTCATTTTTTGTTTTTTTTTCACATGCAAATTTTTATGCGAATTTTCCATGTGAATTTTTGCATGGAAAAAAAGTGAACGAACATAGCAAATATGAGAAATTCGCGAACATAGGATGAACAATTGTCAATATATTCATGAAATATCGCAGCCCCTGCTACTCATCACTAAAAAAGACGTGTCATGCACACATTTTTCTCCCGCTATCTTCCTAACGACACCGACCGTTGCAATGTAAGAGACATTTTTTTTTTACGTACAACCTGTATGTGTTTGCTTCATTGACCTGTTGATGATGGTGTTGTTTCACCAAAACAAGTAGAGTGGGGGCCATAGGTATGCATTTTAATCGGTATCATTATCACACATGTTGGTTTGGAGTACTGAAGACTCCATATCATATTAGCACTTTCATTATAGAGGAAGAGTGCCGACTACCGTAAAATACATTTTCACTATATTATAGTGCCACAACACCTAGGTTTTACCCATGTCTCAAGTCTCAATTCATTGTCATAGTAATTAGTAAAAGTTTTCGTAAGGGGATTTTGTGCCCTGGGCTTTTATGCCCAGGGTTTTTGTGGTTATATATATATGTGATATATGTGAACCCAGCCTCACACAGCATGGATCACAAGCCTCTTATTGCTACCAAACCCCTGGTTGGGGATCATTGCTTTATGGTAGCAATACCATGATACTTCAGCACATAGGTAGCTGTCATCTATGCTGTGGAGAAGACAATGTAATAAACCTGCATGGATTCAAGTAGAGAAAATGAGTCACAAATACCTAGTAAACTCTGTTGCTATGCAACTGTCCCAGTTTGACACATGGAACTACTTAAAGAGGTTGTTCTAAAAACCTTTTTTTAGATAGGCTGGGGTAAAATAAATCTACCTTTCCCTGATCTCCCGCCGCTGCCACTGTCTCTTTAACAATGCCTAGTCTCCGCTGCTCAATGCGTCCTGTTCCTCTCGACACAAGGACCTCTTCTCAGTGTGTTTGTTAATTACTGTACGTAACAGTAACAGAAGTTCTCTGTTTCTTTAAGTATGTCAAGTATTTTTTCAGAATTATTCATTATTATTCATGTGGGATGACTCCCATAAAAATTAACAGCAACAGCAATACATTGTTATATCTGTGCAAATATGACTACAAAACAGATGTCTATATATACACTGCTAAAAAAAAATAAAGGGAACACTAAGATAATACATCCTAGATCTGAATGAATGAAGTAATCATATGAAATATTTTCGTCTTTACATTACAGTTACAGTTGACATGTGCTGACAACAAAATCACACAAAAATTATCAATGGAAATCAAATTAATCAAAGTGGAAAATCACACTACTGACTGATCCAACTTTGATGTAATGTCCTTAAAACTAGTCAAAATTAGGCTCAGTAGTGTGTGTGGCCTCCATGAGGGACATTTATCAATGTTTGCTTATGTAGTCTTTTTTTTTGTAATTTTTCCCTTACTTTTTTTTTGTTTATGTGTGACGTATTTATCAACTGCTTTCAGCCTGTTGATAATTTTCTTTCACGTAAGCAATTTTTCCTTTTTTACTTTGGTAGTAGCTTTTTCTGCTCCATGTTTGAGCTGGAGTAAATTTAGTCAATTTTTAACGCTATTGCGACTTTTTTTTGCGCAGTTGCGACTGTCGCAGTTAATAAATACCTGACTACCCATAGTCCATTTTAAAATTATTACTACATAGTAGATTTTAGGAAAACTTGCTTTTCTCGCTTTCCAGTCAAAATGTTGCACGAAAAATCGTGTAGTCGCAGTTGCGACAATTTTGCGACAATTATAGTAAAGAAAACCTGACTAAACCCGTTGATAAATGTCCATATATGTGACCATATGGCCTCCCTACAATGCCTGGGCATGCTCCTGATGAGGTGGCAGATGGTCTCTTGAGGGATGTCCTCCCAGACCTAAACTAAAGCATCTGCCAACTCCTGGACAGTCTGTGGTGCAACGTGGCATTGGTGAATGGAGCGAGACATGATGTCCCAGATGTGCTCAATCGGATTTAGGTCAGGTCAATGCCTTCCTCTTGCAGGAACTGCTGACATACTCCAGCCACATGAGCTCTAGCATTGTCTTGCATTAGGAGGAACCAACCGCACCAGCATATGGTCTCATAAGAGGTCTGAGAATCTCATCTCGGTACCTAATGGCAGTCAGTCTACCTCTGGCAAGCACATGGAGGGCTGTGCGGCCCCCCAAAGAAATGCCACCCCACACCATTACTGACCTACCACCAAACCGGTCATGCTGGAGGATTTTGCAGGCAGCAGAACGTTCTCCACAGCATCTCCAGACTCAGAGTGCCAGTGGCGAATTTGCCAATCTTGGTGTTCTCTGGCAAATGCCAAACGTCCTGCACAGTTTTGGGCTGTAAGCACAACCCCCACCTGTGGACGTCGGGCCCTCATACCACCCTCATGGAGTCTGTTTCTGTCCGTTTGAGTGGACACATGCACATTTGTGCCCTGCTGGAGGTAATTTTGCAGGGCTCTGGCAGTGCTCTTCCTGCTCCTCCTTGCACAAAGGCGGAGGTAGCGGTCCTACTGCTGGGTTGTTGCCCTCCTACTGCATTCTCCACGTATCCTGATATACTGGCCTTTCTCCTGGTAGCGCCTCCATGCTCTGGACACTAGGCTGACAGACACAGGATGAGCTGCACTACCTGAGCCACTTGTGTGGGTTGTAGACTCCGTCTCATGCTACCACTAGAGTGAAAGCACCACCAGCATTCAAGTGACTAAAACAACCAGGAAGCATAGGAACTGAGAAGTGGTCTGTGGTCACCACCTGCAGAACCACTCCTTTATTGGGGGTGTCTTGCTAATTGCCTATAATTTCCACATGTTGTCTGTTCCATTTGCACAACAGCATGTGAAATTGATTGTCAATCAGTGTTGCTTCCTGAGTGGACAGTGTGATTTCACAGAAGTATGATTGACTTGGAGTTACATTGTGTTGTTTAAGTGTTCCCTTTATATTTTTGAGCAGTGTATAAATAACTGTGTTTGATTACATGTCTCCAAATGTATTACAGTGCCAGCTATGTGCAAGCTATGGAACATGATCTTCACAGTTTCCTGAGCTCTTTACTCTCCTCAGTTAGGATTTGAATATGTGGAACTGCAATTCAGCATAAATATGTAGCAAGTGTCTAGGAGATCGTTAGAGTTGATATGTGACCTAGAAGTCAAAGTTCACTTAACATCTCTGGTTCAGTGACCCTATAGCGCCCTTCCCTGATTATGCTGAATGTGAAACTTTTTGTTACGAGTCATTTAATATTGTCAGTTACTCAGTTTCCTATAGTTTTGTTGTGTTACTTCCATTATTTGCTTTGGTACATTACTAAAGGATATTACAAATAGATATTTGGAAATTACCCATGCGATACACACATTTTGCTGATTTATACAACATTGGTATTTGTTTTTGATCCAGTAAACTTGCTGCATAGACATACTCAGAGTTATAAGGCTTTATAAGTGGACATATGGCCTTTGGTACCACAGCATTATAGCGTCTACATTTTTTTAGTTATCTGGAAAAAAAACTATTCAGCCTTTATTATATAATATTAAACAGAGCATTTGCTAATGTACTTGTGTATTGAAAGATAGGTTCATCAGTAGTTCCACTGCTTAGTCGTATAGCACAAGATAGGTTCTTTTTAGTCTTTTTTTGTTCTGTGACATATCGACCCAACATCATTTGACTGAGGGCAGCCTTCCCTTCCCAATTGTGTCAGTATGTAACTGATGTCATAGATATTGGGACTGTAAGGGGCCTAAGGCGGTCATGTGATTTCTGACATTCCGACATGAATGGGATTGGGAGATGAAGAGCTGCGTAGTAACGGAACAGAGTACTAGTGCCTGCCCTAGTTACATTAGTCAGCATCCCCCTTTTTCCCCTTCAATGGACCTCACAAAGTTTGGTTTCCTCAGGGTTGCAGGAAGAGGTGTTGAGTTTTAGTGCTGGCCCACACAGAGCTTAAAGATGAATTGCTGGACAGGATTGCGGCGTTCAGCTTCATACATAAGTGTAGAGTTTGGCAGCAGTTGCCAGAATGCAGAATAACCAATTGTAGTATAACTACTCAGGGTACACTTAGAAAGTAGGACCAAGTGTAGCCACTATAAGCTGCATTGAAGGGAAGAGAGATTTGGAGAGCCTAGCTAGAGCTGTGTAGCAAGAGCTGAGGAAACATGTCTTGGGTCTGGATCCACAGACTAGGAGAATTGAAAAGCCTGAGAGGTGCCTCATAGTAAGACTTAATGATCGTCCAAGGCAAGCTGTTAAAGGAAAACTGTCAGCCTGTTCACCTACACTAAACCCAATACACTGGGTTATAGTGTTGTGAACAAAAGTCATACGATGGGTCACTTACCAAAATCCATTCTGTAGGTCCGGAGATATGTCCCCAATAAGATCCTCTTCTTTATTCTCAGAATCACACACAGGAGCTGGGGCCCCACCGGCTCAATTTACATATGCATGTTCTGTGTCTCCCCGTCCTAGTGACTCCCCTCACTGGTCACATGAGAGGATCTTAGAGAGGACATATCTCCAGACCTACAGAATGGATTTTGATAAGTGACTCATCGTCTGACTCCTGTTCACAACACTATAACCCAGTGAATTTGAGGTTAGTGTAGGTGAACAGGCTGACAGTTTCCCTTTAAGCTAGTAAAGACATTAAAAGCGCCATTGCTGGGCTTGTATAAGCTCTGAGTGAACTAACCCTGTGTGTTGGAGGCCAGCAGATAGTGAGTGACTAGCTGTCCTGATGTCTTTTGTAGGGCTTATTCAATACAGTCTGACAAAGTCAGTGGACTGGTGAGGTAAAGAGGGACAGTGACGTCCCAAATATGTCATTGGAGAACAATGCAAGTGTAATAAAGCCAAAGTTGTATATGAGTGAGGCGCCAACATTTGTCGTGACGGGGCGAAGGATGTAGAAGAGCAGTCTCTATGTATGGTTTACTGAGCTGGCAGTGGCTTTTTTGTTTTGCCAGGAGTGTGGCAACAGTAGAAACCTGCAGCGATGATGGTGGTTGTAGTGCTGTGTGAATTCCACTTACCACAATTCAGATTAAGCAGTCATCTTTATCAGGGCGCGGAGAAATAAAGCCTCAAATGCCAAGACGTTGGATAACCACTTTAACTTTACTGAACCGGTTGCAGATCTGTAGAATACAGTAGACAAATTAGATGGAACAGACTTGAGGTAGAATTTACATTGTAACAGGTGAACTTGGTAAATAGCCACTGTAGTCGACTTCGGGACTTGAGGCTGACTTTGATTAAGACTAAATAGTTTTAAAACTATGCTGAACTTGTTCTGACTAACAGCAGACTGGACTTGACTTGTATTAGACATTGGATAATTTGTTGGACAATTTAACTTCAGACTCAGGACTTGGCTCTATCTGGCAGGGTTCCAATTTAAGTGCCTACCACCAAGGTCTTCACTGGGGGCAGTCCATGGCAACAAGAAAAATCCTCTCCTTCATGTCTCCTTGGGTATTGTCGAGATTCCACTGATTGCAAAACATCCGACAGTGGAACCCCAGATGCTAGTCCCTCACAGGGAAAGGTATAGCCCCAAGGACACCCCCTCTTGCACAGAGAAACACAATAAAATAAATATTATATCAGACTTAGACCTAAAATAGAGACAGGCACCTTGAGAAAGACTCCAACCACTTGAACAGAGTTCAAATAGCAGTTGGTGTTACTGCTCTGGGACACGACTGTCACAAACACACCCTATCAGTCCAGCCAAGACGCTAGAAAGAGTGTGATGGTGCAAGGGTTAAGGCCACCAGACCTCTGGGTATCCATTACTAGTCCCAGCAAGTCACCAAATTAACCCTTAGATAAACGTGTTTTACCAGAGCCTCCTTCAGAAAGGTGAGCTCATATATTTAGAGATCAAAGACCAGAGCTGATTAATTAAACATTTAAAGGGGTATTCCACCTCTAGACATCTTATCCCCTATCCAAAGGATAGGGGATAAGATGTCAGATCTCCGCGGTCCCGCTGCTGTAATGAGAGCGGGGTGCCGCAGCGGGGATCCCGGGGGGTCCCCAACTGCAGGACCGCGGCGATCTGACATCTTATCCCCTATCCTTTGGATAGGGGATAAGATGTCCAGGGGTGGAATACCCCTTTAATCTGGTAAAAGGTATCACAGTGCTATATATATATATATATATATATATATATATATATATATATATATATATAAAAATACAGGAACAAATTACATACAGGTATAACAATATACGAAAGAGTTTAGCAAGGCAAGTTCAGAAAACAAAAGATGAAGTTCTTACAGCATGATGGTATAGCAGTCCATGAGTGAGTGAGAGTCCAGCTGTTCTTAGGATGGTCTTGTCAGCTTGTTGCACAGCCTTGAACACCCTGAGTCTAGCATTGTTAAATATTATATATCTGCCTTTTTGGAAGGGAGACTCCATTCCCCCCTCCCCTCTGATCCCACCAGGGGGGTCTTCTCTCTTCCTGGCCCCTTATCTGTTTGATTATATGATGGGACCAGAGTGCATGACTTCAAAAAAGCCTTTGACTTCAAAGGAGATGTAAAGAAACAGCCAGACCCCCCAATAAAATGCAATACACAAAAACACAGTCTGAATGACCTCTCACCCATGGCTTGGATAATACATCACACGGTTATAATTATAATACACATATATGATTTTAATAATCAGGCCTTGGGCCTGACAACAACACAAACATCAGAGCGTAACCAGATACACTTTGATGCACAGGAAGAGAATCAGTATTCTCAGAGTGACGAATAGGATTGAGTTCATTCAGCAGCCATCAAGCGTATGTAAAGCTGCTGTAAACTTGTTTGCTGTAACAACTTGAGTGAAGCAGTTGCTTTAAAGAGATGGTATGCCGTTCTGACTTGGACTAAATCATGTCTGCCATCTGGTGGCTTTGGACCATACTCTTGTGTTCAAAGAAGCATCCCTGCGGAAATCCACAATGTGGGAGAAGAGACGCGGTGCTTCCGGTTTAAATGGAATACAAATGTTCTCTAATACAAATACACAGCTGGCGCAGCATCTCCCCCGCAAAGTAGAACTTACCGGGGCAATACAAAACAAAGACCGCAAACTTGGCATAACAGGTGAAAAAAACTTACACAGGAAAAGTAAAACCTCATATTTGCAAAAAATTTAAGCCTGGATTCAGAGTACAAAAGGAACAATTTTTAGAACTATGTTCTTCAGACTTAGCCTATTCTTTTTTGATAATATCCCCAATAGTCTTTTTGAGTCTGTAGGTTTTAAGAGGGCTTCTACTTGCTATGGCCTGTAGCTCGGGATCAGGCTCCAATACATACTAATAATTACTTATCGATTTTCCTATAATCACCTTCTGTGGGGTATTGTCACAACGCTTACCCAGAAGGCTGTATGTTTTTAAAACACTATCACAATTCCAGGATGACAAAATCTTCTTTGTGCTCCTGCGCCTGTCTGTCCTCCACCGTTACTGTATCTGTATGCACTAAATAAAGCCACATGACTATCTCCTGTAAGAGGTTGTGTTGTATGTTTTCTGTTTGTAATCCCATTATACCCAGTCAGAGGCAGGTTGTAATAGGATAACAGCAAAAGGATGATATATTGCAATGCAGAAGTGCACTTAAACACAATTCTCTAAATATTTCCAATTGATTTATTAATGTGTCATTATTGTGCAAAGTTCCCTATATAGATAGCATGAAGTCAAAAAATTCTGGTTTCTTGCAGCCGCCACTGGAGAGAGCTTAGAAGCTTACTGGATACTGTTTATTGACTGTAATTTAATGTATAAAAATGTATGCAATAAGCGCCTCATCCTAATGGTAGAATATAGTGTAGTGGCAGCAGTATAGTTAGAGATGACATTCACTCAACTCTTACTATACTGCTACAACTCCTACAAAAGGATCTACCTTAAGGCTGCACAGTGCACCTAAACATACAAATAGGAGGGAGATGTATCAAAACCTTGCAGAGTAGAAGTAGAGCAGTTGCCCATAGCAACCAATCTAATAAGGTGTAATAAAAATAAAACTAACTAAAATTAACTAACCACACTGACCACAGCTTTTATTTTTCCAGAGAATATAAAGATGAAAGCTCTCTGATTGGTTGCTATGCATTTTTTTCCCTGACAGTTTTGACAGATGAGGCTAAATATCTTAAACTTGAGCTAAATATACATATTTAAACAAGTAGTACATCCCTGGTTTAGCAGAACCAATCACTCATAAATCTAATGTGTGGATATTTAAAATTTTTATGTTTTTGAAAGCTACATAAAGATATTTCTCAAAGTCGGTTTGGAAAACCTCTATTCAAAAATGACTAAATGATATTAGAAGGGTTCTCCCATTCAGGATCCTCATTTTTTGGACAGCTTAGGGAACTGCTACAAAAAGTATCCCTCTTTCTGGAGGACCTGTCTAGTCCTGCATTACACTGCAAACCCATGTACAATGCTTAATTTTCCCTGTGGTGGCGCTGCAGGGAAATGGAACACTCACTGTCAGGCTTCCCTACAGGTTAACCCCTTCCCGCAAATGGACGTATATTTTCGTCCACTGCGGAGTCCCACTGTATGATGCGCTATCAGCAGCCGGGACCCACGGCTAATGCTGGACATTGCTGATCAGGCTGATGTTTGGCATTAAACCTTTAGACGCCGTGATCAAAGTTGATTGTGGCGACTAAAAGCAGTAAATCCCAATCCCGGCTAGCTCAGTGGGCTGATAGGGACTGCCACGGCGAAACCGCAGCATCCCAATCAGCTGAGAGGACTGTGGAAAATCTCTCAACTTCCTCCCTGCCATCTGATCAGTGCTCCACCTTGCAATCAGCTATGCCAGTCTGAAGCAATGGAACACAGATAACACTGATCAATGCTGCGTAAATGTCCAAACTATTAAAATATAATGTTAATTAAACCGCACGGTCAAAGATGCGGTTTAATTAACATTAATGAAAAATGTGTCGAAAAATCAAAAGTCCAGAAATGCGTATTTCTGGTCACTTCATATACTAGAAAAAATGAATAAAACGCAATCAAAAGGTGCCATCAAAATTAAAAAATTAGTCCTCATACATGCCTATATGCGGGAAAAAAAATTATAGGGGTCAGAGTTGGACAATTTTAAGCATTTTCATACAAAAGTTTGAGTTTTTTATAAGTAGTATAATAAAACAAAACCTATATAATTAGGGTATCATTTTATTCATATGGACCTACTGAATAAAGATAATGTGTAATTTGCATGTTTTTTTTTTTTTTTACAATTTTCCCTACAAATAATTTTTTTGTTTCACTGTACATTTGGAGGTAAAATGAGCTATGGCATCACAAAGTACAATTGGTGACGCAAAAAACAAGCCCTCATACTTGTCTTTAAATGGAAAAATAAAAGAGTTATGTCTATTAGAAGGCGAGGAGGAAAAAAAAAATCAAAAAGAACAAACAAAAAAAAAATTAAAAAAAAAAACCAAAAAAAAAAAACATGGCCTCGTCCTGAAAGGGCTAAAGCTTGCTGATTGCTGGGGGCCCCTACATGGGGAAACCTTGTAATTAGCTTATTGCAAAGGGATTCTTCAAATAAATAGAGATTGTCTAAAATACAGGTGAAACTCTAAACATTTGATTATTTTGCAAAAGTATATTGGGGGAAGATTTATCAATTATGGTCTTGGCTATATCATTTTTGGGGTTTGCCTAGATGCGTTTTTTTTGGCGGTGCTGCTCCAAATTTATCATATTGTCGCAGTGACCATGATAAATTTTGCACAGATCTGCACCTAGATCATTTTTTACCCCGCTTTCAGATCATGTCTATCATGCTTCTAAGGCTAGGATTCCACTTTTTTTTCCCAGCATTTTTTCACTGAAAAAAAAAGCCAGAAAAAACGCCAGTGCAATTTCCTGCATCTAACGTTTTTGCATTTGAGTGGAAATTGCATTTCTGGGTGCAAAAAAAAGATGTAGTAGGGATGGTAAAAATTTATTTAACAAAATGTTAATTTTTTTTATAATGAAATTTTAATACATTGTGTTTCACTTTTTTCACATGTTCTTTTCACCTGAACTAATAGACATATCGCCCCAAGTGTGCGATGTCCATAATATTGCAGAGATGCGGAGCGGCTCTATACAGCGTCCGAAGTCCAAGAAAGAATTAAAACTGCCTGCAAAAACACCAAAGGAGAAGCAATTTTTTTTAGACCTGGTCGGGAGGTTGTCTAGATTAGCATTTTTTTTTTTTTTTTTGCACCATTTGTGGAAAAATTTGCAGAAAAAAAAAATACGCAGATAATAAATTTGTGAACACTGCATCCGTCACTTTAAAAAATGGTGTAGCAAGACCAAAAGGTCAAAATGACAGATTTTAGAAGAAAAAAAACGCAATTTATGCAAAAATAAGCAAAATTTGCTAATGTAGACCAAAAAGAAGAATAGAACACAATGATAAATAACTCCAATAGTTGTTAATTAATGCAACTTAATAGGAAACTAAGCATGAAGTGCTCCAAAATCTTCTGGTAGACGGATGCGTTGACCCTGGACTTAATGAAGCACAGTGGACCAACACCAGCAGAAGACATGGCTCCCCAAATTATATAATATATTGGGGATTTGAGGTTTTCATGAGCTGTAAGCCATAATCATCACAATTATGACAAATCACGTCTGGAACTATCTTGCTTTGCATATAATGAGTCTCTCATATATTAGTTTCACCTTTTAAGTTGCATTACTAAAATAAATGAAGTTAGCACGATATTCAAATTTTTCAAGTTTAACCTGTTGACATCTTTAACCCCTTAAGGACTTAGGACGTATGAGTACGTCCTAAGTCCGGTCCCTGTCTAAAACGCGGGGTCCCGGCGGTACCCCGCGTCATAGCAGGATGGTCCCGGCGCCTATTCACAGCCGGGACCCGCAGCTAATAGTGAGCGGCCGCAATCGTTCGGCCACGCGCTATTAACCGTCCGATGCGGCGCTCAAAACTGAGCACCGCATTGAAAGTGAAAGTAAATGCTTCCCGGCTGTTCAGTCGGGCTGATTGGGGTCATCGCGATAAAATTGCGATGCCCCGATCAGCTACCCGGAGAGAAGAAGGTCCCTTACAGGCTGGAGCAATCAACTGCTGATTACACAGCTTGTTGTCATGCAACGGCAAGGCAACAATCTGTGTATGCAATCAGCCATTGCAAGCTCATAGGTCCCTATAGGAGCTATGAGCTCGCAAAAAAAAAGTGTAAAAAAAGTTAACCCTTTCAGGTATTCCCTTCTGAATTAAAAGTTTAAATCACCTGGCATTTCCTAGTAACAAAATAAAACAGTGTAAATAAAAATAAACATATGTGGTATCATCGAAATGTCCGAATTATAAAAATATACCACTTTTAAAACCGCAAGTTCAATGGTGTACGCGCAAAAAAATTCTTAAGTCCAAAAGAGTGCATTTTTGATCCCTTTTTATACCACAAAAAAGTGAATAAAAAGTGATCAAAAAGTCTGATCAGAACAAAAATGGTACCGCTAAAAACTTCAGATCACGGCGCAAAAAATGAGCGCTCATTGTGCCCTGAACACAGAAAAATAAAAAAGTTATAGGGCTCAGAAAATGACAATTTTAAACGTATAAATTTTCCTGCATGTATTTATGATTTTTTTCTGAAGTAATACAAAATCAAACCTATATAAGTAGGGTATCATTTTAACCATATGGACCTACAGAATAAAGATAAGGTGTCATTTTTACCAAAAAATGTACTGCGTAGAAACGGAAGCCCCCAAAATTTACAAAATGGCATTTTTTCTTCAAGTTTGTCGCACAATGAATTTATTTTCTGTTTCGTCGTGGATTTTTCGGTAAAATTACTAATGTCACTGTAAATTAGAATTGGTGGCGCAAAAAAATAAGCCATAATACAGATTTTTAGGTGCAAAATTGAAAGGGAAATTATTTTTTAAAGGCAAGGAGGAAAAAACGAAAATGCAAAAACGTGAAATCGCTCTGTCAATATGCCACAGATTTCAAAATCCTGAAACCATGTTTGATCACTATTACAAATATTACTGTGAGTACACCCCTCAATTTTTGTAAATATTTTACTATATCTTTTCATGTGACAACACTAAAGAAATGAAACTCTGCAAAAATGTAATGTAGTTTGTGCACGGCCTGTATAACTTTGTTTAATGTTGTTTCCCCTCAAAATATCTCAACACACAGCCATTAACCACTTAAGGACATAGGGCATACAGGTACGCCCTAGTGCTCCCTGGTACTTAAGGATACCTGTACGCCTGTGGGAATTCCAGTCCCCGCCGCTCACTAGGGGGGGACGGGGATGCCTGCTGAAATCATTCAGTAGGCACCCCGTGCAAACCCCTGGGGGAGCCCTGAGAACCCCCCCATGCCGGCGATCTGCGGCGATTACGGGTCTCCGGTGACCCTGAAAATTAGGGGGATCGGGGATGTCCAAGTCACCTCCGTTCCCCCAGAAGGGATAGGAGTGAGGTGGCAGATGTGCAACCCCTCCTATCCCTGCTATTGGTTGGTCAGAAGCGTCCGACCAATAGCAGATCAGTTATAGTTCGGTTCCCCTGCTCTGCCCACCCACGGTAGTCTGGGCAGAATAAGGGAACTGTGCTGTGACCGGCGATCACTTACTGGCGGCGATCGGCGGCAGCGGCAATGAGGTGCCGCTCCCTGGTGCAGACTACTGAAGCCGGTGAGTTGTTGCCTAGCAACATCTGGAGGGCTACAGTTTGGAGACCACTATGCAGTGGTCTCTAAACTGTGGCCCTCTAGATCTTGCAAAACTACAACTCCCAGCATGCCCACACAGTAGGTTGCTGTCTGGGTATGCTGGGATTTGTAGTTTTGCAACATCTGGAGGGCCACAGTTTGAAGATCACTGTGCGTAGTTTCTAAACCGTGGCCCTCTAAATCTTGCAAAACTACAATTCCCAGCATGCAAGAACAGCAAATGGCTGTCTCGCCATGCTGGGAGTTGTAGTTGTGTGCCTCTAGTTGTTGCATAACTACATCTCCCAGCATGCCCTTCGGCAATCAGTACATGCTGCGAGTTGTAGTTTTGCAACAGCTGGAGGCACACTGGTTGGAAAATACTGAGGCAGGTAACAGAACCTAACTCAAGGTTTTCCAACCAGTGTGCCTCCAGCTGTTGCAAAAGTATAACTCCCAGCATGCACAGTCTGTCAGTGCATGCTGGGAGTAGTAGTTTTGCAACAGCTGGAGATTTGCCCCCATATGTGGCCCTAAACTGCTTCAGGGTACATTCACACGGGTGGGTTTACACTGAGTTTCCTGCTTCAAGTTTGAGCTGCGGCAAATTTTCTGCTGCAGCGCAAACTCCTAGCGGGAAACTCACCGTAAGCCCCCGCCAGTGCAAATGTACCCTAAAAACACTACACTACACTAACAAATAAAAATGGGTAAAACACTACATATACACCCCCTTACACTCTCCCCCTCTTCCTCCCCAATAAAAATGAAAAAACAGAATATACGGCAGTGTTTCCTAAATGGAGCCTCCAGCTGTTTCAAAACAACAACTCCCAGCATTTCCGGACAGCCACTGACTGTCCAGGCATGCTGGGAGTTTAGCAACAGCTGTAGGCACCCTGTTTTGGAATCACTGGCGTAAAATACTCCTATGTCCACCCCTATGCAATCACTAATTTAGTCCTCAAATGGGCATTACGCTCTCTCACTTCGTAGCCCTGTTGTAATGTCCTTTTATTTGTTTTTGTATTTTTCTGTTTAGGTGTGTATTCGTATACTAGTTTGTTCAGAGCAGTTTGCTATTCTACCTGGATAGGGAATAGTTAATGCTCTGAACGAATGAGAACTCGGGTGGAGTTATTTCACCAGAGTTCTCCTGCATTCTGGGGCTCGTTATTGGACACAATACTAATATGTCTGTTTGTGCTATATTCTGATTGTCTAGAAAAAAGGGAGAAAAAGCTAGTGGCCATGAATTATTGCACACCATCAAACATGATCATATATAATGAATGTTTATTATACACAAATTATCACAAAGACCCAAGAAAACACATATAATTTAAACCATATAAAACAGAAATGACATATGGGTTAGGGAAAGTGATCCCACCCCCCACCCCCCTCGGCCCTGCTCCAATAATAATGTGGTATGAAGATATACTAGAATACACAAAAACAACCACAAACCTGCCTGTATGCACAAAGCTGCTGCTATGACACAGGTTGTGTTGCTATAGGCCACGATCTGTGTCATAGCAGCAGCTTTGTGCATACAGGCAGGTTTGTGGTTGTTTTTGTGTATTCTAGTATATCTTCATACCACATTATTATTGGAGCAGGGCCGAGGGGGGTGGGGGGTGGGATCACTTTCCCTAACCCATGTGTCATTTCTGTTTTATATGGTTTTAATTATATGTGTTTTCTTGGGTCTTTGTGATAATTTGTGTATAATAAACATTCATTATATATGATCATGTTTGATGGTGTGCAATAATTCATGGCCACTAGCTTTTTCTCCCTTTTTTCTAGACATTTGTATTAGTGGTTCTTTTTTTGCACCCAGGTATATTTATTGGCGGTGCCCGTTGTTTTTCTTTCTTGCATATATTCTGATTGTCTGCTTGAGCATTTACCTTGTATCATCTTGTCATTTTATCTGGGTTTTTAGCCATGGTTTTATAGCATGCTCCTTTTATTTTAGTCTATGTTACAATAGTCGGTTTTAGGATTATGTCTGTTCAGCTCTGTCTGTGTTCACACTGTGTCTGAATCTAGCTTGAACCCTGTGCTCTGTATGTTATATTCCTGTTTGGTATTCTGGAGTCTATTCAGACTCATCCGGTTCTAGTCTAGTGTTTCATGTATTATATTTCTGTTTACTACTGGGTCAGCATTTTGTCAACACAGTGGAGTGTGTCCACTGGCCAGAAGCCTATTTGGCTTTATTATTAATGACTATTCCTAAAGTGGAGTAGGGAGTCCAGTTTGTATGTTCTGTGTCCCAGTGTGAACAGTATCCTATATTTATATCCTGTTTGGTTGATCTGATCTTTGTCCTTTGTACTTGTACTTGTTTGTGAACAGCATACTATTTTACCTGTTCAGTTTAGTGTTTTTCATTTTATCATGTCTGCCGTTTATCTGATATCTGGTTTATGAACTGTTTGTTAATTCACTATATTCTGCTCTGTTTGTGAGTTTATATTCTGTCCTGTTAGTATTTGTATTCTGTCTGGTATATCTGGTTGTCTAGTAGTTTTCTGTTTCTGTTCTGGTCTGTGACCGACTATGTATATAATGTGTTTTTATGCCACTGCACTTTAGCACAGGAAGGGACTGGCGCCCAGTTGTCGATCCATCATCTAGGATGGATGGGCAAGTAGGCAGGGAGAGATGTTTTAGGGTCAGTTTAGGGCTCACTCTCCCTGTCCCCCCAGTCGGTCCCTGACACCTGTCATATTTCAAGAAAACAGTTTAGGGCCACATATGGGGTATTTCCGTACTCGGGAGCAATTGCGTTACAAATTGGGGGGAGGGGGATTTTTCTTCTTTTACCCCTTATGAAAAGGAAAAGTTGGGGTCTACACCAGCCTGTTAGTGTAAAAAAATGTAACATTTTACACTAACATGCTGGTGTTGCCCCATACTTCTTATTTTCACAAGAGGTAAAAGGAAAAAAAAGACCCCCAAAATTTGTAACGCAATTTATCCTAAGTATGGAAATACCCCATATGTGGATGTAAAATGCTCTGCGGGCACACAACAAGGCGTGTTGAGTGAAAGCGCACTATGTACATTTGAGGCCTAAATTGGTGATTTGCACAGGGGTGGCTGATTTTACATTGGTTCTGACATCAACGCAAAAAAATAAATACCTGTGTGTGACCCCCATTTTGTAAACTACACCCCTCATGGAACGTAACAAGGGGTATAGTGAGCCTTTACACCCCACAGGGGTGTAAAAGTTGGATGTGAAAATGAGAAAAAATTTTTTTTTACTAAAATGCTGGTGTTACCCTAAATATTTCATTTTCACAAGGGAAAATAGGAAAAAAGCCCCCCAAAATTTGTAACCCCATTTCTTCTGAGTAAGAGCATACCCCATATGTGGATATAAAGTGCTCTGTGGGCGAACTACAATGATCAGAAGAAGAGTGCCATTGGGCTTTTGGAGAGAAAATTTGTCCGGAATTGAAGTCCACATCTGTTTACAAGTCCCCATGGTGCCAGAACAATGCACTTCCCCCACATTTGACCCCATTTTGGAAACTACACCCCTCACTTAATGTAATAAGAGGTACAGTGAACATTTATGCCCCACAGGTGTCTGACAGGTTTTTGGAACTAAATTTTTCATTTGCACAGCCCACTGTTCCAAAGATCTGTCAAACGCCAGTGGGGTGTAAATGCTCACTGCACACCTTATTAAATTCTGTGAGGGGTGTAGTTTCCAAAATGGGATCACATGTGGGGGGTCCACTGTTCTGGCACCATGGGGGGATTTGTAAACGCACATGGCCCCAGACTTCCATTCCAAACAAATTCGCTCTCCAAAAGCTCAATGGCGCTCCTTCTCTTCTGAGCATTGTAAAGCGCTAGCAGAGCACTCGACGTCCACACATGGGGTATTTCCATACTCAAAAAAAATGACGTTACACATTTTGGGGGGCATTTTCTCCTATTACATCTTGTAAAAATGTAAAAATTTGGGGAAAAACCTGCATATTAGTGAAAAAAATATACATTTTTCATTTACACATTCCAACTTTACATTTCTTGAGAGGTGTAGTTTCCAAAATATTATGTCATGTGTTGTTTTTTTTTTTTTTGCTGTTCTGGCACCATAGGGGCTTCCTAAATGCGACATGTCCCTCTAAAAACCATTTCAGCAAAATTTGCTTTCCAAAAGCCAAATGTGACTCCTCTTCTGAGCATTGTAGTTTGCCCGCAGAGCATTTTACGTCCTAACATGGGGTATTTCCATACACCAAAGAAATGTACACATCCGACTTTAACAAAAAGTCGTCAAACACCTGTGGGGTGTTAAGGCTCACTAGACTCCTTGTGCCATTTTAGTTAACCCCTCCCCCCCCACACCTCTGATCCCCCCTGTGCTGTACTGTATTCCCCCTCAATAGATTAGGTGGCATATGTTCCCCCACAATAGGTTAGGCGGCAGATGTTCCCCCACATTAGGCGGCAGATTTTCCCTCACATTGAGTAGGCAGATGTACCCCCACAATAGGTTAGGCAGCAGATGTTCCCCCACATTAGGCGGCAGATGTTCCCTCACATTAGGTGGGAAGATGTTACCCTATAATAGCTTAGGCGGCAAATGTTCCCTTATTTTAGTTAGGCAGACGTTTCCCTGCAATAGGTTAGGCGGCAGATGTTCCCCTACAGTAGGTTAGATGGCAGATGTTCCCCTATATTAGTTAGGCAGATGTTCCCCCACATTAGTTAGGCAGATGTTCCCCCACATTAGTTACCGTATATACTCGAGTATAGGCCGAGTTTTTCAGCACGATTTTTCGTGCTGAAAACACCCCCCTCGGCTTATACTCGAGTGAACTCCCCCACCCGCAGTGGTCTTCAACCTGCGGACCTCCAGAGGTTTCAAAACTACAACTCCCAGCAAGCCCGGGCAGCCATCGGCTGTCCGGGCTTGCTGGGAGTTGTAGTTTTGAAACCTCCGGAGGTCCGCAGGTTGAAGACCACTGCGGCCTTCAACATCATCCAGCCCCCTCTCACCCCCTCTTTAGTTCTGAGTACTCACCTCCGCTCGGCGCTGGTCCGGTCCTGCAGGGCTGTCCGGTGAGGAGGTGGTCCGGTGGGATACTGGTTCCGGGCTGCTATCTTCACCGGGGAGGCCTCTTCTAAGCGCTTCGGGCCCGGCCTCAGAATAGTCACGTTGCCGTGACAACGACGCAGAGGTGCGTTCATTGCCAACGTAATTCTGCGTCATTGTCAAGGCAACGGCTCTATTCCGGGCCGGAAGCGCGGAGAAGAGGCGCCCCCGGTGAAGATAGCAGCCCGGACCACCTCCCCACCGGACCACCTCCTCTCCGGACAGCCCTGCATTACCGGACCAGCGCCGAGCGGAGGTGAGTACTCAGAACTAAAGGGGGTGAGAGGGGGGCTGGATGATGTTGAAGGCCGCAGTGGTCTTCAACCTGCGGACCTCCGGAGGTTTCAAAACTACAACTCCCAGCAAGCCCGGACAGCCGATGGCTGCCCGGGCTTGCTGGGAGTTGTAGTTTTGAAACCTCTGGAGGTCCGCAGGTTGAAGACCACTGAGGGCGAATGATGAGAAGAGGATGATGAAGGGGGGGGTGTGGGGATGATGAAGGGGGGGGGGGTGTGGGATGATAAGGGGATGATGAAGGGGGGATGTGTGGGATGATAAGGGGATGATGAAGGGGGGATGTGCGGGATGATAAGGGGATGATGAAGGGGGGATGTGTGGGATGATAAGGGGATGATGAAGGGGGGATGTGTGGGATGATAAGGGGATGATGAAGGGGGGATGTGTGGGATGATAAGGGGATGATGAAGGGGGGATGTGTGGGATGATGACAAGGGGATGATGATGAGGATGTTAATGACGGGTCTGGATGATGACAGGGGGGGATGAGGTATTTCCCACCCTAGGCTTATACTCGAGTCAATAACTTTTCCTGGGATTTTGGGTTGAAATTAGGGGTCTCGGCTTATACTCGGGTCGGCTTATACTCGAGTATATACGGTAGGTGGCAGATGTTCATCCGCATTAGTAAGGCAGATGCTCCCACACATTAGGTAGGCAGATGTTCCCCCACATTAGTTAAGCACCCCCACAGCCCCCTGGCCTGCCCCACATACTTACCTCCTGTGGCTCATCTTTCTTCTTTCCTGGCGGCTCACTCAGACATCTGCTTTCCTCTTCCTCTGCACTCCAGCATCTGATGACATCACTCGTGCTCCGGAGCGCAGAGGAAGTTCCGGCCTCTTGTGAGTGATCAATCACTTACCGGAGGTATGCAGAAGCAGGAGACTGCTGATTACACAGCGGTCTTCTGCTTCTGTGCTCCGGCTGCCGAATGGGGGCACAACGGCCGCGGCCTGCCCTCTCCCCTGACCCATAAAGACACCAGGGAAAGTAGCAAGTCAGGAGGAGAAAGGAAGAATGGTATGCTTTCTGGTGGTGCTGAAAACAGCAGGCAGACTCATGACTCCCTCCTATGACCGGCGCTCAACTTGCCTGGTAATAGATGGAAAACAAATCTCGGGCAGCAAAGTGCCCCCCTTAAAAGTGCCCTCTGGGACCATGGCCCCACTGAAACCCATGATAGGGCCAGCCCTGGGCTTAATTAGTCATTTTACCTCCCTGGTGTCATGTGACTCATTAGTATTAGGCCCCTTTTACACGGCCGGTGTGCCCGTTGGAGATCATCTGTCAGGCACTTTTTCTTGTGCCTTAATGGATGTTATTTTTGATGGGGCACAACAGGAAACAACGGAACACAACAGATCCCATTTACCCTTATGGGGTCCGTCAGGTATCATTGTTTTCTGAGGGGAGTAGCGGGAGGAAAAAAGTTGCATGATGTATTTTTCCTCCTACTATTCTCCCCGGGCTTCCCGACGGGCGTCACACTGCTGTGTCACAACGGCAGTGTCAAAGTAGCCTTAGAAGGTCTCTGGTGTCATTGAAGAACAGGTGTCTTAAATTGTGAAGCTTTGGTTAACTCCATGAAGCTTAAGACAGTGCTGGAAAATAATGGTGGCCACACAACATATTGACACTTTGGGACATTTCAACTTAGGGGTGTCCTTACTTTTGTTGCCAAGGTTTAGACATTTAATGGCTGTGTTGAGTTATTTTGAGGGGACACAACATTAAACACTATTATACAGACTGTGCACTGTAGCAGGATGTCATTTCTTTAATGTTCTCATATGAAAAGATATAATAAAAGATTTACAAAAATGTGAGAGGTGTACTCAATTATGTGAGATACTGTATATTACTTATTTGATGATGCATTATATAAAAACATTCTTAATTACTTTTACCACTGTTGTAACATCTAGTTTTAATAAGCAGTTTCAGCAGTTCCCTTGGCAAAAAAGATGCTGCTTCTTAGCTGAATGCAAATCACAAGTTCCAGAAGAAATTTAAGAAATATATCCGCACCATTGATATTAGTTTTCTGGAGGCTCTACTAAAAGATTGGTATCATGGCTTTTATTTCACCAGATGCAACTTGTAATTGAGGTTCATGAAAACTGAGAAAAAAAATTCACCCAACAGTTTCAGTTCCCTAGGGTAAACACTAGAGGGATACACAGGTGGTCTGAGCATAATGGTTGTTTTTTATACTAAATCTTTCAAATGTACTAAGCTAAAAACTTTAGAAGGAAATACAATATACATCAACATTTTATTTTTTAAACAATACACATGAACAATAAAATGCATATAAAGTTTATTCTAAATTCCTTTCCTCTGGATATGACTTTTTTCTTTAAAGTATTGGAAGTAGTTCATTTTCACTTTTAAGGTTTAGATGAATTCCTTGCAAATGCCTAGTCTTGTAGCAATAGGAAGATATGAAATGATCATGTTTTGATGAGAGTTAGTAAAGTGCAGAAAAAAGTTTGAACCATAAAATAGATGCGAAAGGTAATCACAAGGAATATGTGTTAAATGAAAAGCAAAGTAGATGTCAGATTAAAAACCCAACCAAATCCCAAACTGATGTACCATTTTGAATGTCACAGGGGACCAATGGGGTAATGTGTGTATGCCTAATAGTAAGGCTTGATCATAGTCTGTGAAGACACGGAGACCGCCATTCTTGGGCTTGTGTGGGCTATCCCTGTGTATTAGTCTATGTTCACACACTGGAAAATGTGCGGAATGTGTGCCTGGTAAACATGGGAGCACATGTGCCTGTTCCCCTGGCACCAGAACCACTCAGAAATGCATAAATGCTATGCATTTCCAAGCGGAATCCGCAGAAACAATGAACATGTCCAGATGCCAAAATCAGAATTTATGCTGCAAATTTTTCCACTGCGCAAATTCTGCCATGTGCACGGTGCAGCAGAATCCCATTGGATTTAATGGGACTCTGTTGCAGCAGAATTTCCTACCAGAATAATGACTTTAGAGACCAGCCGATAGTAGGACATTATCTGCCCTGACATCTGGTGTGGGGCCCATTCATCAAAGTCAGTAGACTGGTGAGGTTAAGAAGGACAGTAACATCCCCAATATGTATATGGAAAACAAAGTAAGCATCAAAGTATAACCAGATACACTTTGAGAGCTGTGAATCTCTTCATGTGCGTAAAATGCAGTAAAGAATAGTAATGAGTTTAGTCGCAAGCCATCGAGCACTACATATGTGAAGCTGCTGCTATGTTATTTTTTGTAACACAAAGACGGTACACCTTTCTGACAAGGACCTGAACTAAAACTGTGTTAGCCACCTGGTAGCTTAGGACCATACTCTTGTGTGCATAGAGTACTGTGGGCAATACATACTACACGTTTTCAGCTGTTGGTAGTCTGTGAAAGATAGTGATGTAGTGGGCATGAGGACCCATAGAGGCTCAGAGCAGCATACATACTAAGTAACCAACAACTTAGGTAAAAACACAAATACCACCTCTCACCCTCATCATGTGTTACGGTGATAATCCGGAGCCATGGGTTCCAGCCACTGAAATATGCTGACAAGAAGAAGGATTTCCAGCAGACTACACAATCTGCTAAAACATAATATATATATTTATATATATATATATATATATATATATATATATATATATATATATTTCTATTTGCTACTAAAATCACAAAAGTCAAGATATATCAATAAACTGTAATCACAGCAAAATAACGCATAAGAACCGCATGAGGTTTCTAGTTCAAAGCAGGTATCCTTTCCTCTGCCTATAAAAACAGAAATATTGCACTTAGCACCAGTTATTGTCAAGACATTGCTCGTAACAACAGCCAGCATTGATATGGTAAATAAAATAGGCCCAGTGAGCTTATGATATCGTCATTGAACTTAGAAAGATGTTGTGTACACATTAGATATGGGAATCTGGAGGAAATTCACATCAAAAACATATTGGGCAATGGCTCCAAAAGAATGTGTTTTAGGGATAGCTGTAAAATCACTCTCCCTAATCTCCCTATCAGTCCCTAGCGTGCAGTGCAAAAATAATCCCTATTGTTACCTTACCCTGGCAGTATTTCACGTAACTGGGGCACTTGCCCTAGAAAGGCTGGCCCCCGTGCGTCATGAACCTGTATACTACTCTATATAGCACCTGGACAGTGTACACAGATACAGGTGATAACAAGTAATAAAGTGCATGGTGCAAAACAAAGTGCAATACAATATGATGTGCAAATGGGCATTCACAACTGTAAACTTTGTCTCAAAAGTACATTTTTAATTTTAATTTTTACCAATAGGATTTTACCCGAGTAATTGTGTCAGGTTAAAAGCATGTTCACATAGCCTGGACAGATATATGGATAGGTCTGACACGTATCGCAAGTTATCTTAACTCACTTTGGGTGCTACCCAGCTTGAATGGAATGTTGGGTAGGTATCCTGTTTAAGGACCACTCAGAAACAATTGTGCCACTATTTTGAAGAAATCAAAGTTGTTTATTAGTCCACCTAGAATTCTGTACCATTCAAGAAAATAGACTCCCCCCCCCCCCCCTACAAGTGGAAAAACAGCATTACGATCCTTTTGTTCTGTACCAGTGCCATATACTGGTAGCATCTTGCTTCCAGAAAATATATAGGTTGTTATATAGTTGCAATGATATTACAGTGTTTAATTGCATTATTCTTATACTTTTATTTTTCTATGTTATTTCACCATATGCTGGTAAAATGTATGTATACTGTAAACTGTCTACTTTGTTGGTATCTAGTGTTACAAGCTGTGAGTGCATGTGAGAAGGGTGCATTTACTAACACTGCCACATTTATCTTTTAACCTGTGTACTTTATTTCTACTATTAGCATTTTCTATTCTATGTTTAAAAGTTTTCTAATAAATATTTGAGGATTTTATTTGGAAGCTGGTGACATGCTTCTTTACTTTTTTGGATACTTTATTTCTACATATTCTAGCCACTGGGAGCCAGCCTTTGACAATAGCTTTAGTGGAGTTTTTGTTGGACTGCACCAGCACAAGGCTTAAGGTGTGAATAATCTTTCTAAAATTCTCCACACATCTCTTATTGAATTATTGCTTGAAAGCAACAGACTGTATTTTCAAAATCTTTCATTATTGTGTTAAATTGTCTATGGTTAAATAATTGCACAAATAGCACCACAATTTTTCACTGCTAGACATACTACAAAGGTTGTGCCGTCAGGGATTGAGACTTCTACCACCATCAGTGCCCCCCAGTCACTGTGTCAACTTGGGGAAGTGTGCGAGGGCAAGAGCTCCTACTCATCTGTGAACTGTAAGCACTAAAACTCCCAGAATCCTGCTGTTGCCCACCATCCATTGTTATGCCTGCATGGCAAATCTACACTATGCTAAAGTCAATGGCCCTCCTTGTCTGTGGCACGGCTCTTAAAGTGGCGGCTGCGGCTTCTTAATGTTTAGGGCAGGTGGACGACTCGGCCCACCAGTCAAATGTCCGGTGGGCCTGAAGGCCAGTCCAGACATGGATGGGTCTTTTTTATTTTTATTCTCTTATTCCATCTTTCTGGGATGTAGTTAGATTACAAATCACTGGCTCTGCATATTTTGTTTCTCTCTTTGTTTTCACCATGCAGGACCAATAATGTTATACTTTAGTTAAGACTTTAGTTCATATATTTAGTTCAGACATTTCTACCTTCATCAATACGATAGTTGAGTGAGCTTTCTGAAATTTCGGCTTGGACCTGCAGTGAAAGGGTTAAGTTGTGCTGCTGTACAGCAAAACTTAACTCTTGCCACAATAAGCCAGCAAATCGGTTGGTTTACTGTAACAACTTGCTAGGCTGAGTGCTATGCACCAGCCCAGCAAGGATGGAATTAACTCCTTAGGAGGAGGGTTTTTACATTATAAAGTGAAAAGAGTGATACTTACCATCTCGCCACTGGTCCAGACCTCTTCCTGTATAGCCCCACCTCTAGCAATGACGTCAATAATATTAAAATTTTTATTGGGGGAATTTTATATATATTAATAATTTGCCTATACAGTACACTGCATTACTACCTGAATTGCAGTGTACTGTTAGGTGACAGACTGTACTAGCAAATCTTACATGAAGGCCATGAATGTGACTGCATTGTGCTGGCAGTCCATCAGTTGCCTGACAGGTGAGTAACCTATCAAATAATCTACATGCCACTGTTATTAACCAGAGCATCCAGGGGGTTAGACTGCCAGGATCTGATCCTGGGTAGGAGGAATTCACAGAAGGTATGGAAGCTCTCCCCGCGCTACCGGTAGTCAGTGACAAAGTCCACAAGGTATTACAACAATGTTTATTGTACGCAACGGGTTTCTGGGCTGGGTCAGCCCTTTCTTCAGGTGTAATAAAACAAGTTACACAGGGAAATAAATAGGATAGGGACGGGGCATCATATCACCGGACATGACGTACCGCTAAACAACACACCTGAATAAATAGATACAAATAACAATAAAAAAATCACATAATGTGCAAAAAATTATACAGTACTTTCTATAGTACTTTCTATAGTCTCATTAAGACCCTCAGGATATAACGAATTAATTTTAAATATCCAGTAAGACTCTCTATTGATTAGTTCCTGGTATCTACTATGATGTTGAATGGGGATAGATTCGATTACACAGATTGTCATACCACTGGTGTCACTCGCATGGCAATTAGCAACATGCCGAGATACATTGTGCAATTGAAACTTAGTGGATATATTGTGGCGATGTTTATTTAACCTGGCTCTTAAGGTTTTCACAGTTCGCTCAACGTACTGTATTCCACAGGAACAAGTAAGAAGATATATAACAAACATAGATGCACATGTGTGGAACTGCTTTGTTGTAAACTTTTCCCCTGTTGATTTTGATGAAAAACTTTTTATTCCTAGTTTGGGGATTAGGTTGCAACACATGCATCTCAAATTTCCACAGCGGACTGTGCCAATTTAAAAATAAAAAATAATGAAAGTTGGACGTATAGGCTGCAGAGGTGGATTCAAAAAGAAAAGAAAGAAGGAGCGATGCAATAAATCCCTTATAAAGATTTTTTATTTCTCATCTCATATGCTACAGGACAGTGAGAGATCCCTATTATCTAAGGGTTTATCTTTCTGTCCGTCTATTAATTCTGATCTGTTTCAATTATTTTTGGACTTTAATGAATTCACGAAGACATTAACCCTTACAAGGTTTTTTGCACTTATGAATAAAAAAATCTAACAATGAAACTGTGCCCTCCTCCTCTCTTGTTAATATTGCTAGCAAAACACCAATTTTGACGGAAACTATTGGTGGGCCCACTAATTTGGAACCCACTATGGATATTTTTTCTGTAACTTCAGATTCTACTTTTGCAGCCCCTGATGTCTCTATTAAACATGCGAATGTCTACGCTTAATCTAATTTTTATCCAACTTCTTCTAAAGGCAGCTATATTGGGACATTCTACACACTAGTTTCTCAGGATTTTAGGAAAATCAATGAAATCCCCATTTTAAATTACTCAGATAATTCATCTAAAGAAGAAAAGAAAGCACTGTTTACCCTTAAAAAGAGGAAACTCTAATTATCCGTCCAGCTGACAAGGGGGGCGGTACAGTACTTTTAGACCGCCAAGATTATATAGATGAAGCCATTCATATTTTATCAGATGTAAATTATTATGGTCTTTTATCTACTGACCCCTCACCAGATATTTTAATTAACTATAATAAGCTTTTATCAAAAGCCACGGATAATAATATTTTAAATAAACAGGAAAAAAAGTTTTTACAAGTAAAGAATTATCAAACCCCAATTTTTTTTTACCTCCCAAAGGTCCATAAAGATGAAAACGACCTCCAGGGAGACCAATTATTTCTGGGATGGGGGCAATAACTAGCCATCTATCGCATTATGTTGACCTCTATTTGCAAAAATATGTTTTGGAGCTTCCAGCATATTTGAAGGACTCCACACAGTTAATTGCAGAGCTACAATCCTTATCTCTTCCTGCCGATTTTAATTTTTTAACACTGGAATCTGCATTTCGAATCCCTATATGTTGCGCAGTCCCGTTGGTATGGCCCTCATATTTTATTTTATCGCCAGTTTATAGATGATTTATTCGTTATTTGGTCAGGCAGTGAAGCTGATGCTATGGACTTTGTGAAGCACCTTAATGATAATGATTGGGGTTTGTCTTTTACCCCTAATTTTTCTAAAACAAATATGGTCTTTCTTGATTTAGAAGTTTTTTTTAAATTCTATGAATGAAATACAGACTAAAACACACTTCAAGAAAGTTGATGTGAATAGCCTCCTAGAATATTCTAGTTGCCACTACCCCAAATGGGTTAACAACATACCATTTGGACAATACCAACGCATTCGAAAAAATTGTAGTACTGATGAAGATTTTAAGGCACAGTCATTGATTTTACGTGATCGGTTTTTAGAAAAGGGTTATCTGAAGAAAATTTTTAAGAAAGCTTTTCAAAAAATCAGCACAGTCTCACAAAATGAGCTTGTCAACACTAAATATAAAATACAGAAGGAAAGAAATGCTGTTGCTCCTGTAGTGTTATCTACTGTAGAAAATAAAAATAAAAATTAAAATAGAAAATTTATTTTTATCACTAACTATAGCTCAGGAACTGGCAATATCAGAAAAATTATGCATAAATATTGGCCAGTCCTCCTTTCAGTCCCTGTTTTAAAAGAAATACTCCCAAAAAATCCTGGCATCACATTTCGGAGAGCAAAAACGTTGAGAAACCACCTGGCACCGAGTCAGATTAAATCCCTATATCAAACTAAACAGTTTAATGAAAACACTGGAGTGTGCCAAAAAATTGGCACATTCCGCTGTGGAAAATTGAGATGCCTGTGTTGCAATCTAATCCCCAAACTAGGAATAAAAACAGGTGAAAAGTTTACAACAAAACAGTTCCACATATGTGCATCTATGTTTGTAATATATCTTCTTACTTGTTCCTGTGGAATACAGTACGTTGGGCGAACTGTGCAAACCTTGAGAGCCAGGTTAAATAAACATTGCCACAATATATCCACTAAGTTTCAATTGCACAGTGTATCTCGGCATGTTGCTAATTGCCATGCGAGTGACACCAGTGGTATGACAATCTGTGTAATCGAATCTATCCCCATTCAACATCATAGTAGATACCAGGAACTAATCAATAGAGAGTCTTACTGGATATTTAAAATTAATTAGTTATATCCTGAGGGTCTTAATGAGACTATAGAAAGAACTACTGTATAATTTTTTTCCACATTATGTGATTTTTTTATTGGTATTTGTATCTATTTATTCAGGTGTGTTGTTTAGCGGTACGTCATTTCCGGTGATATGACGCCCCGTCGCTATCCTATTTATTTCCCTGTGTAACTTGTTTTATTACGCCTGAAGAAAGGGCTGACCCAGCCCAGAAACGCGTTGCGTACAATAAACATTGTTGTAATACCTTGTGGACTTTGTCACTGACTACCGGTAGCGTGGGGAGAGCTTCCATACATTCTGTGAATTCCTCCTACCCATTGTTACACGCCAACCAGCGTGGGAAGCCTGCAGCAACCAGAACATCTACATGCCTTCATGAGTGTTGTGCCTTACTTTGCACAACCATACAAGGTTAGTATATCTGATTATTATATCATATTATATATGTGACCTTGGGTCCTGCACAAGGAGCGCTTTTTTGTCTCTTTCTCAGGATCTGATCCTAGCAGCTGCCGGTGAGTGTTGGGTGTAATACACAGCCAGCACCCGTTGGTGCGAGTTCAGCTCCTAAGCACATTTCCTATTCCCCGACTGCAGTGATTACTGCATGTACATTACTATATGCATGTGATGTTCTTGATTTTCTAACATGGATATAAATGTATATTATACACATACACAAAGGCAATAGTGCCTAGAAAATAAAAACCTATCACTTATGCAGCAAAATCTGCCAGAGGCAAAAGATGAGGTTTGGGACAAACAGTACAAACATGCTCTCAGCTAGAAGCTAACCCATTCTATTTGCATTTCTAGTGCGTGGGAGTGCTTGTCTTTGTCAAGAAAGATGTCCAAATATTTAATATGTGGAGTCATTTAAAGCATACAGTGTGCTAATGCATGAGAAATAATGTAACTGTATAAATAGAAATCTGTTGGGATCTATTGCATCTCTCTTATCTCTATTGCTACTAAACTTAGAGTCAAATTAAATCATGGGAAAATGATTTTATTCAGGCATGGCAACAGACTAAATCTTATTCAGCCACATAAACCTTATAACTAAATAACATATATTAGAGCTCAAGAAAACCTATGCTATCTACAGAAATAATATTAAGGGGGTCCTCCGCCCCAGGCATCTTATCCCCTATCCCATAGACATGAATGGAGGGGCGTGACATGATGTCACAAGGGGGCCTGGCATGATGTCACAACCACAATTGCCAGAACCCAGTGTTCTGAAGATAATATTCAGAACATCGGATGCTGCACAGAGATCGCGGAGGGTCCCAGCCACTGGACCCCCGTGATCAGACATGTTATCCCCTATCCTTAGGACAAGATGTCTAGTGGTGGAGTACCCCTTTTAAGGCTATGTTAACATGGGCAATGTCCGCTTAGAAAATTTCTGCACGGACATTGCCAACAACAGTGTAGGACCGCTTGAGAAAGTGACGTTAGACGGCAATGCATTCCTGTGCAGAGTCTGCAGTAAGTATAGACATGTCTATTCTTTCTGCGGACACTGGAATTTGAATTTCTGCACAGATGTTTCCGGAAATACTGCTATGTGAACAGCGTAGCAGAATCCCATTGAAATCAATGGGACTCTTTTGCTGCAGAATTTTTGAATGGAATTCCAATGCAGAATTCTGTATGGATATTCTGCTGCGTGAACATAGCCTTACAGCTATATGCACCCTAAGAAGCAGAAGCATGGAGGTTATTATAGAACGGTACTCAGCAGTCTTAGCTATGAATCAAGCCCTAGAATAAAAACTAATATTCACAGTAAACTCTTGTGTAGTCTCTTTGCCATCACTGCACCCATTGGCTATTTCAACTCCCCCCTCACTCATCTCCCTACTTACCATCCCCTCCACATTGTACATAGACTTGTACGGGCAGTATTGTTATCTTGTTCCTCGTAGAGCTTCTGTAGATATAAGACATAATTTAGATTTTTTATAGTGAATAAATTTTTTTTTGGGGGGGGGGTCTTAGGGTTCAAAAAAGTAGGGAAAACATTTTTTTTTTTTTTTTTACTGGATAAAGATATATTGTTAGGTTTCTTGTTTCTCTTGTGCTTTTTATTTATGCAAGGTTTGTTCTCTACTCGTTACCTGTATTAATGGCACCTGTTTGAACTTGTTATCAGTATAAAAGACACCTGTCCACAACCTCAAACAGTCACACTCCAAACTCCACTATGGCCAAGACCAAAGAGCTGTCAAAGGACACCAGAAACAACATTGTAGACCTGCCGGCTGGGAAGACTGAATCTGCAATAGGCAGGAAGCTTGGTGTGAAGAAATCAATTGTGGGAGCAATTATTAGAAAATGGAAGACATACAAGACCACTGATAATCTCCCTCGATCTGGGGCTCCACACAAGATCTCACCCCGTTGTGTCAAAATGATCACAAGAACGATGAGCAAAAATCCCAGAACCACATGGGGGGACCTATTGAATGACCTGCAGAGCGCTGGGACCAAAGTAAGTAACAAAGGCTAAATTCTGTGAGGGGTGTAGTCTCCAAAATGGGGTCACGTGTGTGTGTGTGGGGGGGGGGGGGTCCACTGTTCTGGCACCATAGGGGGCTTCTAAATGCACATGGCCCCCGACTTCCATTACAACCAAATTCTCTTTCCAAAAGCCCAATGGCGCTCCTTCTCTTCTGAGCCCTGTAGTGTGCCTGCAGAGCACTTAACATCCACATATGAGGTATTTTCATATTGGGGTTACAATTTTTGGGGAGCATTTTCTCCTATTACCCCTTGTGAAAAAGAGAAATTTGGGGTAACACCAGCATTTTTGTGGAAAAAAAAACTAATTTTTCATTTTCACGTCCAACTTTAGCAAAAATGTGTCAATTACCTGTGGGGTGTTAAGGCTCACTATACTTCTTGAGGGGTGTAGTTTCACAAATAGTGTGCTATGTGTTTTTTTTTTTTTTTTTTTTTTGCTGTCTGGCATCAAGGGGGCTTTCTAAATGCGACATGCCCCCCAAAAACCACTTCAGTAAAATTTGCTCTCCAAAAGCCCACTGTCGCTCCTTCCCTTCTGAGCCCTCTAGTGCATCAACAAATCGATCCCTTCTCATCCACATATGAGGTATTCCCTTACTCAAGAGAAATTAGGTTACACATTTTGGTGGCTTTTCTCCTTTAACCCCTTGTCAAAATGAAAAAAAAAAAAAGAGTCTACAAGAACATGTTACATTTTCTCCTCCACCTTGCTGCTATTCCTGTGAAACACCTAAAGGGTTAACAAACTTTATGAATGTCATTCTGAATACTTTGAGGGGTGCAGTTTTCATAATGGGGAACATAAAGACCCTCAAATTCACTTCAAAACTGAACTGGTCCCTAAGAAATTCAAATTTAGAAATTTTCGTGAAAAATTGGAAAATTGCTACTAAAGTTTGAAGCCCTCTAATGTCTTCAAAAAGTAAAAACATGTCAACTTTATGATGCCAACATAAAGAAGACATATTGAATTTGTGAATCAATATAAAATTTATTTGGGAATTCATGTTCCTTACAAGCAGAGAGCTTCAAAGTTAGAAAAATGCAAAATTTTCAAATATTTCATAAAATTCTGAATTTTTCACAGAAAATTTACCACTAACATAAAGTAGTATATATCACGAAAAAACATTCTCAGAATCAAATTCATAAGTTAAAACATCCCAAAGTTATTAACCTGTTGGGGAAGGAGGGCGTATGGATACGGTACGGTACTTAAGGACGGAGGGCGTACCTGTAAATCCTCCGTATTTCCAATCACTGCAGCTCGCCGAGCGGTGATCGGAATGGGATGCCTGCTGAAATCATTCAGCAGGCATCCCGTGCCAATGCTCAGGTGGGTCCAGAGACCCCCACATGTCGGCAATCGCCGCAAAACGCCGGTGAATTCCAACTATTTGTGGCAATTCCGGGTCTCCGGTGACCCGGTGATCCAGAAAATAAGGTGGATCAAAGGTGTGCAAGACACCCCTGGTCCCCCTGAAGGGATAGGAGTTAGGTGGCAGGGTAGCCACCCCTCCTATCCCTGCTATTGGTTGATCAGAAGCGATCAACCAATAGCAGATCGGGTAGGGGGGGTTAAAGTTCGGTTCCGCGGCTCTGCCAGCCCACTGTTGTACGGGCAGAGCAGGGAAACCGTGGGTGAGCGATGCTGGAGGATACTTACCATCGGCGGCAGCAGCAGACGACGATCGGCAGCAGCAGGCGGTGATGACAGGCGGCTCCCTGGTGCGGTGATGACATGCAGACTCCGGAAGCCGGTGAGCTGCCTAGCAACATATGGAGGGCTACAGTTTGAGACCACTATACAGGGGGTTTGCCCACCCCCCATTGTGAATGTACAGGGTAAATTTTCCCCCGAAGCGCAAACTCCTAGTGGGAAACTCACTGTAAACCTCCACCCGTGTGAATGTACCCTAAAAACACTACACCAACACATAATAAAGGGTAAAACACTACATATACACCCCCTTACACTGTCCCCCCAAATAAAAGTGAAAATGTATCGTACGGCAGTGTTTCCAAAATGGAGCCTCCAGCTGTTGCAGAACTGTAACTCCCAGCATTTCTGGACAGCCGCTGGCTGTCCAGGCATGCTGGGGGATTAGCAACAGCTGGAGGCACCCTGTTTAGGAATGACTGGCTCAGAATACCCCTATGTCCACCCCTATGCAATCCCCAATTTAGGCCTCAAATGCGCATGGTGCTCTCTCACTTTGGAGCCCTGTCGTATTTCAAGGAAACAGTTTAGGGCCACATATAGGGTATTTCCGTACTCGGAAGCAATTGCACTACAAATTTTGGGGGTCTTTTTCTCCTTTTTCCCCTTATGAAAAGGAAAAGTTGGGGTCTACACCAGCCTGTTAGTGTGATTATTTTTTTTTTACACTAACAGGCTGGTGTTGCCCCATACTTTTTATTTTCACAAGAGGTAAAAGGAAAAAAAGACCCCCAAAATTTGTAGAGCAATTTCTCCTGAGTATGGAAATACCCCATATGTGGGCTTAAAATGTTCTGCGGACGCACAACAGGGCACAGGAGTGAGAGCGCACTTTGTACAGTTGAGGCCTAAATTTGTGATTTCCACTGGGGTGGCTGATTTTACAGCGGTTCTGACATGAATGCAAAATACCCATGTGTGACCCCATTTTGGAAACTACACCCCTCACAGAACGTAACAAGGGGTATAGTGATCCTTAACACCCATCAGGTGTTTGACGAATTTTCGTTAAAGTTGGATGGGAAAATGAAGAAAAAACTTTTTTTCGCTAAAATGCTGGTGTTACCCTAAATTTTTCATTTTCACAAGGGAAAATAGGAAAAAGCCCCCCAAAATTTGTAACCCCATTTCTTTTGAGTAAGAACATACCCCATACATGGATGTAAAATGCTCTGCGGGCTAACTACAATGCTCAGAAGAGAAGGAGCGCCATTGGGATTTTGGAGAGAAAATTTGTCCGGAATTGAAGGCCACATGAGTTTACAAGGCCCCCATGGTGCCAGAACAATGGATCCCCCCCATGTGACCCCATTTTGGAAACTACACCCCTCACGTAATGTAATAAGGGGTACAGTCGGCATTTACGCCCCACAGGTGTCTGACAGACCTTTGGAATAGTTGTCCGTGAAAATGAAAAATGTCATTTTTCATTTGCACAGCCTACTGTTCCAAAGATCTGTCAAATGCCAGTGGGATGTAAATTCTCACTGTACCCCTTATTAAATTCTGTGAGGGGTGTAGTTTCCAAAATGGGGTCACATGTGGGGGTCCACTGTTCTGGCACCACGGGGGGCTTTGTAAACGCACATGGCCCCCAACTTCTATTCCAAACAAATTCTCTCTCCAAAAGCTCAATGGCGCTCCTCCTTTTCTGAGCATTGTAGTGCGCCAGCAGAGCACTTGACGTCCACACATGGGGTATTTCCATACTCAGAAGATTCGGGGTTACAAATTTTGGGGGCATTTTCTACTATTACCCCTTGTAAAAATGTAAAATATGGGGAAAAAACAGCATTTTAGTGAAAAAATGTTTTTTCCATTTACACATCCGAATTTAACAAAAAGTTGTCAAACACCTTTGGGGTGTTAAGGCTCACTGTAACCCTTGTTCCTTGAGGGGTGTAGTTTCCGAAATAGTAGGCCATGTGTTTTTTTTTTTTTGCTGTTATGGCACCATAGGGGATTCCTAAATGCGACATGCCCCCAAAAAAACATTTCAGCAAAATTTGCTATCCAAAAGCCAAATGTGACTCCTTCTCTTCTGAGCATTGTAGTTCACCCGCAGAGCATTATCCATTCTAAAATGGGGTATCTCCCTAAAGAGAAGAGATGGGGTTACTAATTTTGGGGGGCCTTTGTAAAAATAGTAAATTTGGGAAACAAAATGCACTTTAGTGAAAAATCGTTTTTTCTTCATTTAAACATCATAACGAAAAGTCGTCAAATACCTGTGGGGTGTTAAGGCTCACTGTACCCCTTCTTACGTGCCTTGAGGGGTGCAGTTTCCAAAATTGTATACCTTGTGGTTTTTTTTGCTATTATGGCACCATATGGGCTTCCTAAATGGGACATGCCCCTCAAAAACCATTTCAGAAAAACTCATTCTCCAAAATCCCATTGTCGCTACTTCCCTTCTGAGCCCTCTACAGCGCCCGCTGAACACTATACATACTATACATAGATTTTGAATTTTCTCCTTCACTTTGCTGCTATTCCTGTGAAATACCTAAAGGGTTAAAACATTCTGAATGTCATTTTGAATACTTTGAGGGGTGCAGTTTTTATAATGGGGTCATTTATCGGGTATTTCTAATATGAAGGCCCTTCAAATCCACCTCAAAACTGAACTAGTGCCTGAAAAATTTCAATTTAAAATTTTTTGTGAAAAAATAGAAAATTGCTGCTGAACTTTGAAGCCCTCTGATGTCTTACAAAAGTAAAAACATATCAATTTAATTTGGAATGTCTATTTTCCTTACAAGCAGAGAGCTTCAAAGTTAGAAAAATGCACAATTTTAAATTTTTCATCAAATTTTGGAATTTTTAATCAAGAAATGATGCAAGTATCGAAGAAAATGTACCAATAACATAAAGTAGAATATGTCAAGAAAAAACAATCTTTGAATCAAATTTATAAGTAAAAACATCCCAGAGTTATTAATGCATAAAGTGATAGAGGTCAAATTTGAAAAAAATGCTCCCGTCTTTAGAGTCATAATGGGCTCCGTCCCCAAGGGGTTAATACTTAAAAGACAGTGGTCAGATTTGCAAAAAATGGCTGCGTCCTTAAGGTTAAAATATGCTTTGTCCCCAAGGGGTTAAAGAGTACCTGTCATCAAACCATATTTTCTAAACTAACTCAGATTATATTCTCTAACTACTCCTAACACCCCTCCTGCCCTTAAAAAAAATCCCAAGCTTTAAAAAGCTCTGTATCATACCTTTCCCTCTTGCTCACATTGTGTGAGCTCCCGGTAGGACAAAGTGGGCGTTCCCTAGCAGGTGCATCGTCACTGAAGCCTGCAAGAGCTGTGCCTCACAATGCCCTGCATGTAGTGCCTAAGTTTAGTCTCCGGCCAGGTTGGGAGGAGACCAAAATAACTGTTTGACTTGTGCAAGAAACAGAACAGAGCCACCTAGTGTCCGTTTTTTCAATCACATTAAAACATAAATGTTGAGATTTTTAACAGAAAGCAAATAGCAAAGTGCCTTATAATTATGTAAGGAACAATATATTAAAACTTCCCATAAGTTTAGGTAATAGGCTATGTTTATATGGTCACTATACAGCCTAGCCTTATTGATAGATGTTTATTTGGTATTCTAATATATGTAGTTTTTTTTCTATAGAATATGTTGCCGCTATATAAATATTATGTTTGTTATTATTTATTCATATAGTAGGTTTTTTAGCATTAGCAACTTGAATCCAAAACATATCATTGTCCAAGTGTAGATAGTTGGAATAATGTGTTACTATTCTGGCCCCCAATAAAATAAATTCCTGAATATTGACTAGATTCCATTGACTGAGATGCATGTGATGCACTTGTCATGTATCTGGCACTCAAAGGTCCATTAAGAATATTATGTACAAGTTCACATGAGTGTAAAAAATAGCTAAGTGGTTTCTTTCATGTCATAAGATGAAGGATCATGTGTTTTAGTTTAACTGATACAATCTAATGAAATGACTTTCAAAGGCACAGACCAAATAAATAATATTCCTTTTATATAATAGTTTTGGATTGAGTTTATTTTCCTCTTTATTATGTTTTTCAGTTTGCAATCTAACAAAACTATTTAGAGTGCTCTACTCGTAATCTTGTTTTAGATGCAGGGAAAATAAAATAATAAAGAATAAACATTTTAGAATATACAAGGAACAAACATGATAGTGCCAGTTTTTCCTGTTAGAGATGCTTACATGAGAAATCAAACTTTAGACTGCATTTTAAGTATTTTTACATCTTTGCTTGAAGGCTGGATTATAACACTCACCTACACTTACATTTTACACACTTTAATTTTGTAATATAATTCTATTATCAGAATACCTTGCTTTATATCAGTATTTCTACACAATGTTGCAGAAGGTGTGATGAGTAAAAGGACATGTGGCATTTATGGTGAAATGTGGTCCAACAACACGCTACCAGTCAGATTATTTTGAATTAATAGATAGCATTTCCAGTGCAATTAAAGGGGTATTCCAGCCATAGACATCTTATCACCTATCCAAAGGACCCCCCGCAATCTCCGTGCACCACCTGCATTGTATGCCGGGCTGCTGCTCCAGTCTGGGAAACCTCTGTGTTTACTAGTGTTGCTCGCGAATGTTCGCAATGCAAATTTTATTCGCGAATATCGCAAATTCGCAAATTCGCGAGTATTCGTGAATATAGCACTATATATTCGCAATTACGAATATTCGTTTTTTTTAATTTTTATTTTACAGTACACATCACAGTGATCATCCCTCTCTGCTTCCAGCTTATGTGGTGTAAAGAAGGCTCTAATACTACTGTGTGAGACTGGTGTGCGAATTTTTCGCATTTGCGAAAATTTGCATATGCTAATTTTCGCATATGCGAAGTTTCGCATATGTGAAAATAAAACGCGAATATTATGAATATGCGAATTTAGCGAATATATGACGATTATTCATCCATATATTCGCGAAATATCGTGAATTCGAATATGGCCTATGCCGCTCAACACTAGTGTTTACGGGACTGGAGACGTGACACCTCTACAGTGGCATCACGTCTACAGTCCCGGAAACACAGAGGTTTCAGAGACTGGAGCAGCAGCCCAGCATAGAATGCGGGTGCTGCACGGAGATTGCGAGGGGTCCCAGCTGCGGGCCCCCCGCCATCAGACATCTTATCCCCTATCCTTTGGATAGGGGATAAGATGCTACAGCCGGAATAACCCATTTAACCTAGTTGAAGCAGCTCATGACTGTAAGTTAGATATTAATAAAATTCTACCAGCTATTTGTATTCAACTGGCATCCTATTGGAAATCATTTTCTTCTATTTCTAAGGAGATGGGGTAGGCAGTGGTGGGGCAGTAAGGGAAAATTTGTAAACTTTTCATGCCTTGAATTGTTATGTGTTTGAAATTATACTTTAAAGGGAATATTATGTGGCCCCATATCTATTATGTGGCCCCGTATCATTCAAAACATGATAGAAAGATGTGTGGTATCTAGATATAGATCTAATATATATCTCTCATGTGTCCACCAAATATAAATTCCTGTATAGGCTGCAACCGGAGGTGCACACTCTATGGCGGAGAGTTATCAAAAATAGCAACTCTTTTCTTTTTCAGAGGCCTTTCGACCTTTCTAAAAAAATAAAAAAAATTAAAGAAGCAATGTGGATGGTTTCTATGGGTAACTGCACCACTTTTTTTCTGCACAGGTTTTGATAAATCTTTCCATATATTTCAAATTCCAGGAACAGAACACAAATGCCATAAAGCAGCTTTACAGGTAAGGCAAGAAGAGATTGTAACACAGAAAAGCAGACACACAGGACCATTGGACGACCGACTGGTTACTTACCTCAGTTGATGTTTCTGTGTGGATTCCTGTTGGAAAATATTATCCAAAAGTGAGAAGGTGATGCGTGATTGGAAGCAGCATCTCTTGTTGAAGTCCAGACTTAAAGGAGACTGTCCGGGTCAACGGTATTTCATACAGATTGCACTAAAGCTATTTTTTCTAAGCTGTTAGTGTGGCCAAAGGACCTGTAGGTATGTCACGTACAACTTAGAAACTGAACTGTTGCCCCAGGGGGGGATCTGAACTTTTTATGGATTTTCACAGTCAGGTGTGTCACGATGCCGGCTGGCAGGAGGTGGATCCTCTGTGCCAGAGAGGGATTGGCGTGGACCGTGCTAGTGGACCGGTTCTAAGTCACTACTGGTGTTCACCAGAGCCCGCCGCAAAGCGGGATGGTCTTGCTGCGGCGGTAGTGACCAGGTCGTATCCACTAGCAACGGCTCAACCTCTCTGACTGCTGAAGATAGGCGCGGTACAAGGGAGTAGACAGAAGCAAGGTCGGACGTAGCAGAAGGTCGGGGCAGGCAGCAAGAATCGTAGTCAATAAGGCAATAGCAGGAGGTCAAGTACACAGTATGGACAAACACAGTAACGCTTTCACTAGGCTCTAAGGCAACAAGATCCGGCAGGGGAGTGCAGGGGCAGTGATCAGAAATAGTCTGGGAGCAGATGGAAGCCAATTAAGCTAATTGGGCCAGGCACCAATCATTGGTGCACTGGCCCTTTAAGTCTCAGGGAGCTGGCGCGCGCGCGCCCTAGAGAGCGGAGCCGCGCGCGCCAGCACATGACAGCAGGGGACCGGGACGGGTAAGTGACCTGGGATGCGATTCGCGAGCGGGCGCGTCCCGCTGTGCGAATCGCATCCCCGACGGCCATGACAGTGCAGCGCTCCCGGTCAGCGGGACATACCGGGGCGCTGCGGAGAGAGAGACGCCGTAAGCGCTCCGGGGAGGAGCGGGGACCCGGAGCGCTAGGCGTAACAAGGTGTTTTGTATGATACCACTCTGCTTGAGATATGCGGCTACATAAGATTCTCTTCTTGTATTACATTGATGCACTCTTACAAATATGAAGCTCGCAGACATAAGGTCCCCATTTGTGCTGTTGTTTATTATTTATTTTGGATTCTTGTATAAACTGGTAAACAGGGCACCATTGGCTAACACATAGCAGTATCAGTGGCATAATAGTATCTGTGTAAATGTTATCAAATTTGTCTGAAATTACACTTTACAGACAGAAATAAAGTTTAACCCAATGATAACCACATCATGTTAATAACCATGGTTTGAGCTGTCAGCCAGATATGGCTGTTACACTGACATATAAACCCTGATATACTAAGAGTGGAGTGTAGTCTTCTTTTGTGGGTTTTATTTCCCTACAAGTATTTTTCCATATTATTTACTAAGGTTTCCCTACATTTTGCAATTTCCCCAACATTTTTCTTTTTTTTTTTTTTACACATGCTCTGATCTGTCAGGTTTTCCAGAGCTCAAATTCACCACATTTTCAGTGGGAACATTATTAATTATGTTGGGTTTTTGTAAAAATGTTGGGTGCATGCCCCCTTTTCAGTAGCTTTTAGTCAGCCACCAATTGTGCAAGTTCTCCCACTTAAAAAGATGACAGAGGCCTGTAATTTTTATCCTAGGTATACCTCAACTATTGTGGAAAATAAGTATTTGGTCAATAACAAAAGCTCATCTCAATACTTTGCTATATACCAGTCATCCTGGTCCTTTAGCAGAAAAACAGCCCCAAAGCATGATGTTTCCACCCCCATGCTTGACAGTAGGTATGGTGTTCTTTGGATGCAACTCAGTATTCTTTCTCCTCCAAAAACGTTGAGTTTTTACCAAAAAGTTCTACTTTGGTTTCATCTGACCATATGACATTCTCCCAGTACTCTTCTGTATCATCCAAATGCTCTCTAGCAAACTTCAGACGGGCCCGGACATGTACTGGCTTAAGCAGGGGGACATGTCTGGCGCTGCATGATTTGAGTCCTTGGGGTTGTAGTGTTTTACTGATGGTAGTCTTTGTTACTTTGGCCCCAGCTCTCTGCAGGTCATTCACTAGGTCCCCCCATGTGGATATAAGGAAATTATAAGTGGTCTTGTATGTCTTGCTTTTTGTAATAATTGCTCCCACAGTTGATTTCTTCACACCGAGCTGCTTGCCTATTGCAGATTCAGTCTTCCCAGCCTGGTGCAGGTCTACAATTTTGTTTCTGGTTTCCTTCAACAGCTCTTTGGTCTTGGCCATAGTGGAGTTTGGAGTGTGACTGAGGTTGTGGACAGATGTCTTTTATACTGATAACAAGTAAAAAAAAGCGCCATTAATACAGGTAACAAGTGGAGGACAGAGGAGACTCTTAAAGTGGTACTCCGGTGGTCAACGTGTTTTTCCGTTTTTGACTTACCCTATTTGTTTTGTTTCATTTCTATTCTTGTTGTTTAGGCAACTCTATTTCCGTTCTTTGTTGTCTTTGTATCCCCACTTTGTTTTCCTACCTTTGCTTCTATTTCCTGTTTCTTGCTGTGCTGAAAACCACAAATCCCAGCATGCCACATGCCTTGCTGGTTTGGGGCGGCTCCTTTTTTTGTTTTTTTTTGTTTGTTTGTTCCGCCCTTTACCCACCCTACTATTTTCCCAGGTTGGTCCCCTTATAAACAGCACACTAATATAATCAGCCCTGGTTGGGCTACACTGGCATACACACACAAAAGGGACTACAACTCCCAGACTGTGTCATTCAGGAGTCTTCAGTCTGTGGTATAACACCAGCATGCTGCCTTTGTAGTCTTCTAGGGGTTGTAGTTCACCACACCTCTATAGGGCATACACCAGTGTTTCCCAACCAGGGTGCCTCCAGGTGTTGCAAAACTACTACTACCAGTATGCCTGGACAGCCAAAAGCTGTCCGGGCATGTTGGGAGTTGTAATTTTGATACAGCTGAAGACACCCTGGTTGGGAAACAATGCACTTTGTTTGTGATATACTGAATAGGCTAGGTCAGTGTTTCCCAATCAGTGTGCCTCCAGCAAGACTGCAACTCCCAGCATGCCCAAAGACTGTCAGGGAATGCTGGGAGTTGTAGTTTTACAACAGCTGGAGGCACACTAGTTTGGAAACACTGGTGTAACATGATGTGTATGCTGAATAGGCTAGGACAGTGTTTCCCAACCAGTGTGCCTCCAGCTGTTGCAAAACTGCAACTCCCAGCATGCCCAAAGTCTGTCCAGGCATGCTGGGAGTTGTAGTTTTTGCAACAGCTGGAGGCACACTGATTTGTAAACACTAGCATACACACATAACAGGGACTACAACTCCCAGCATGTGTCATTCAGGAGTCCCCCCCCCCCTCCTTCACACATAGAAATCATCCCCAGTCCGAGATTTATTCCCCTGCAGTCTATACATCCCCAGCCCGTGCACCTTGTTATCCTCCACTTCAGATAACACTCTTATCTTCTCTGTCTTCTTTCAGTGCAGACCTGCGTCCTCAGAAGACAGAGTAGGGGGGGGGGGAGAGGCGAGGAGCTGTGTAGGAGCTTTTTGCTCTCATGCACACCTGCGTCCTCCAGGAGGTGGAGATGAGGGGTGTGGCCAATCTCTGTCATGCAGTTCTGAAAGAACAGAGAAAAAAAAAGCCATTACATCTTGTCCACAGCCTAATCCTAACCCGTGGACAACAGTAAGAGATCCAACACAGAACTACAGAACTCCCTGGTAAGAAAAAAAGACACATGCTACACAAACATATAATACATGTCAATTGCAAAAAACATGACCATTAAAAGAAGATGCAATATAGCCAAAAATCTTAACCACCGGAGTACCCCTTTAAAGAAGAAGTTACAGGTCTGTGAGAGCCAGAAATCTTGCTTGTTTGTAGGTGACTAAATACTTATTTGACACCATAATTTGCAAATAAATTCTTTAAAAATCAGACAATGTGATTTTATGTTTTTTCCTTATTATGTCTCTCATAATTGAAAATTACAGGCCTCTCTCATCTTTTTAAGTGGGAGAACTTGCACAATTGGTGGCTGACTAAATACTTTTTTGCGCCACTGTACTTGTCGGGCTTACAATAGTAAATCAGGGCCATAAAATCAGTTCTATATTGCTAAAAAAAAAACTAAGACTAAAGGGTTAGATTCAGTGATGTTCTCCCGATTGTAAAAGCTCTACTTCTGACGGTTGAAAGTGAAGCTCATGGCATTAGTAATGACATCACAGGGCCTCCCTTAACAGATGGCCTGGAGGCATGCAGAGAAGAACCAATCTTCATCTTCTTCTGCCCATCTATACAGATCAAGAGTCATTATGTGATTAATTCATGTAAATGTAAAAAGAAATAAAACCATTTAATAAGAAAACTAATAAAAAAGTAAGAAAAATTAAAAATTTTCCCTCTCCCAAAGAAAGTGCACCTCTCCAATTGCATGCTCACAAATTTCAGACACCCTGCATTACACAAACTCATTTTGCAAAAGCATAAGGTGCTTATTCATTAACACGTTCCTGTCACGCAGGAGATGCATTACACCAAAAATAAAATATTCATCCCGCAGCCAATTTTCTTCTTTCCCTGCCCTATCTGTTTTTGTGTTTTAAAGGGGTACTCCGCCCCTAGGCAGATGTCTGATCATGGTGGGTCCGGTCGATGTGATCCCCCATGATCTCCTGCCCAGAGCCTTAGTAATCTGCATGGAGTGATCTCCACTCTGTGCCGGATTACGGGCTTGAAGCTGTGGTCATCACTCCCCCTCCATATATCTCTGGGGGAGTTATGGAGACACAAAAGCACTGTATCTCTGTCTCTCCTATAGACTTGAATAGAGGGAGTGTGACGACCACAGCTGCTTCAGTGCCTAGGACTGCCGACATACTGACCATAAATGTCTAGAACGCCGGGTGCCCAGCGGCCGGACCTCCGGCGATCAGACATCTTATCCCCTGTCCTTCAGTTATGGAATAAGATGCATTTCAGGCAGCTAAGAAAGGTTGATACATTGAAAGCTACAATGCTACAATACAAAGCTTTACTATTGGCGCTATAAGAAAACCCTACATGGCACAGTGTACACATATTAGGCATTGCTTACAGATGGGAGAATTAAAGGATTCATTTGGGGTAGATAATATTAACCCCTTAAGGACGCAGCCCATTTGGACCTTAAGGATGCAGACAATTACATTTTTACGTTTTCGTTTTTTCCTCCTTGCCTTCAAAAAATCATAACTCTTTTATATTTTCATCCACAGACTAGTATGTGGGTTTGTTTTTTGCGTGACCAGTTGTCCATTGTAATGCCATCACTCACTTTACCATAAAATTTATGGTGCAACCAAAAAAATACTATTTGTGAGGTGAAATTAAAAAGAAAACCACAATTTTGCTAATTTTGGAAGGTTTTGTTTTCACGCCATACAATTTATGGTAAAAATGATCAGCAGCCGGGACCTGCCGCGCATGATCCGGGCATCGCTCCAATGCTCGCGGTTATGCTTAGGACGTAAATGTATGTCCTGGTGCGTTAAGTACCACCTCGCCAGGACGTACATTTACATCCTCGGTTGTTAAGGGGTTAAATGAACAACACAGAACAGCAATGATTTAATAGAACAGAAACTATAATGCACAAAGACTGTTGTAAAACTGTTTATAGTGGGGCAGATATATTGTAAAACTCTATACAGTGGGGCAGATGTATCATAAGTTTGTTTAAAAAAAAGACTATGATGCCCATTGCAACCAATCAGAGCTCAGCTTTCATTTATTTCAGAGAAGTTTAAGAAGGAAAGCTCTGTGCGGATCTGTTGACAATAACAACAGTTTTTTCTTTTAGACACTTTTGATAAACCCTGCCCCCTTTTCCCAGTTTACTTATTGTCTTGAAGATGTCTTGGGTTGTATTATGAAACCACTTGCAATTTTTAAAAGGAGCAAGGAGCAGCCTTTAGTCCGTTGGTACGTATGGTACTGTGTGTCAACCACTGAACTCACCTGGCTGAAACTAGATGTGTCACAGCAGCTCAACAGAATGCCGAGATATAAAAGCTGCTTACCTGACCTTGCAACATTATGATATCACAGGAGCATCTCGAGAGATAACCATTTGTGGTGTCACAGAATGTTATCTTTCTTACCTATATGTGATGTCACAGCAGTTCACAGTACTTTATGGAAAGATGTTTTTGTCACAGCAGCTCCCCTGACTAAATCCCACATAGGACATTGAGGTCATGATAGCTTCCTTAAGAGAAACATTACAGCAATGACCTGACCTGTTATGTCAAATCAGTTGACCTGAAACACATGTGTGAAATCCCTGCATATTACCTGCCCGATATCTACTGTAAAGTCATAGCAGGAAAGCACTTTTAGGGTAGGGTCAAACATACCAATGAGCTGACCCTATAGTGTGCCTCCAGCTCTCCCCCCTGTGTGCTGCAACGCTACAAGCAGCCACACAGGGACATGCGAGTCGCCACGCGCATGCGCAGTGCACTCATAAAATCGCGGCCGGTCTGTGATGTCTATGAGGCTTGAGGGACAGCTGGAGGTAAACTATAGGGTAGGGTCATCGGCGAATCCGCAGCATAAAATATGGATAAAATGTGGATCTATTACGTGTGACCCTCCCCTTAATGTTTCATAAACTAACTTGAATAAAACCTATGTGTGATGTCATAACAGCTTACCTTATAGGAAGATATTTGTGATGTCACAGCAGCTTATCTGATGGGAACACATTTGTGCCCTGTTTGTCCTGCCCACACTTCCTGTATTTGGACTCCTCACAGGGACACACAGGCAATAGCTGCAGGGACAACATTTTTTTCATCCCAGAAAAATACACATTTTTTTTTACCCAATGTATATTTCAAATATACATATAATGGTATTATCTACATTATATAAAAAGTTTTGGTTAACAACAGGTACACTTTAATAGTAGGCCTTCTGGACATAGACAACAACAGACATAATCTGTCTCTTTGGCTTGAATGGGAAAGATAACCGTCTGATACTACCCTTATTTATTGGCCTTTGATAGGCCATAATGTAAAGAACCATGTTATCCTGGCTACCAATTTCAGTGTGGCCTGTATGTTATATTTTCATACTCTTTACCTTAGGATTTCAATTGAGGGCTAATGGTTTTAATATAGTGTTTTTACACATTTTAAGTATATACGGTATAAATTAAAACATTTAGAAGTTGAACATCGGGGGGTGATAAAATAAATTATTTAAGGTACAGTATATGTACTTGCATTTTCTAATTATTATTTACAGTATTTTATGGTTTCTCTGTACTGTTTAGCTTATTTTGTGATTTACATAAACATGTGTCTGTTATAAGTATGTGAATTTGTTGCAGTAGCTGAGAGATGACATATTGACATGTAACCAAAGCATGACAAATGAGGTATAAAAAGCCAGCAGTAAGATATAGGTCTGCTTTGTAATCAGCTACAATAAAAATCTAAGTACGGGGTTCCCTCTCTGTTGTTACAGGAAATGTTACATAATTAGCCTGGGTCAAATTTAGGAGTCTCTACATTGCCCGAGGCTAGCACAAATTAATCATGCGACCTCCGACTTGTTTCACTCTCTTATTGTCCTTTATGTCAGTACACCTTTGTCAGCCAGTCTCAGCTTAAGAAGCATGACCAATGTTCTCAATCAATGTCTTACATATGGATTACTTATTTCATTTTCCTGAATGGAAGCCACACATATACATGATTGAATTCAATTTATGCATGTTTTTCAGTTTTTAAAACCAATGTCATTGTCAACAAAAGTACCTTCATTCTTATAGACTATACAGTCTTGCCCGAAAGTTTTAAAACTGACACAGATTTCGATTTCACAAGATTTGCTGCTTTATTATTTTAGGATCTTTCAGTCAAATGTGTCTATTTTATACTGAAGTACAATAATAAGTATTTTTATTAAGTTTTTAATAAAACAAAATGCATCACTATTAGAGGACTTAATATTTACAGTATCAAGCCTGCTTTTTCAAGACTTTGGCAGTTCACCCTGGCATGCTGGATATCAGCCTTTGGGCTAAATCCTGACTGGTGACAACCATTTCTTGCCTAATCACTGCTTGGAGTTTATTACAATTTATGTGTTTTTGTTTGTTTGCTTTTTGAGGATTGACCACAGGTTCTTAACAGGATTTAGACTATGGAGTTTTCTGGCCATAGCCCCAAAAGGTCAATGTTTTGTTCATCAAGCCACTTAGTTATCACTTTTGTTTTGAGGCATGATGCTCCTTCATAGTGGAAAAACCATTGTTCATTATGAAAATGCTCCTTGATTCGGGTAGGAGAAGTTGCTCTTGAAGGTTGCAGGGTATGTGGAGATTGCTGTGCATGTTCACATCAGCCATTAAAGGGGTACTCTGCCCCTAGACATCTTATACTCTATCCAAAGGATCGGGGATAAGATGTCTGATCACGGGAGTCCCACAGCTGGGAACCCCCGCTATTTATCCTGCAGCACGCCCCCGCCCCCCAAATGACATCACATCCCACCCCCTCAATACAAGTCTATGGGAGTGGGTGTGATGGCCGCCACGTCCCCTCCCATAGACTTGCATTGAAGGGGCGGGGATAGGGGTAAGATGTCTAGGGATGGAGTACCCCTTTAAAGGGAATGTGTCATCAAAAAATTGCTCATTGCTTAAATCAACATATTATGTTACACATATTTTTTTAAGTTTTTGGTGAGTTTTCTTTCTAATTTTCCATTTTGATATCAATATTATAAAATAATATTTAAATCTTGCAGTTTTTTTCTGGCCACTAGGTTTTAAAATTAAGTTAAGACTTCCTGTTCTGTACAGATCACTTTCTCCTTCTTATCATCACCACTAGAATGTCAGTGAAAGATGAAACCAGTAGATAAATAAGGCATGTATTCACGATAGGTGACTAGCACAGCTTAGCCTCCCCCTGCCTTTGAAATGACCACTGAAAAGGTCACAGATCACTGCCAGTAATGTTTCCCATTCATGCCAAATGGACCAATTCTGTCTGTTGTTGCCAATGTCCATGGGGCTTTCCATGAAGAAAATAGATATATGCTGTTAAAAACAGATCATGTAAGATGGCTACTCCCATTATAATGTAAAAATAAAAATGAAGTAAACTGTCCAAAAATAGAAAAGATTTAAAAAGAACATGTTTTAATATGTGTCTTTGATTAATAAAAGAAATGTAGGTGATACATTCCCTTTAAAGGAGGGATACAGTCACATTGAGCTGGACCATTTGGTCCTGAGGCTAGATAGCAGCCATATGGGCAAATATATGGTAGATATGTTACTATTATTATGCTTATTTCTTCTTTCATGACATCTTGAAATTGGCTGAAAAACAGAAAGGCAGGTGAAAACTAAGCTTAATATTTTAATCATGTAACAAAAATGATATAATACACTCTATAATGCAGTAAAAAAAAGAATAGGCACTTGTTACATTATTGTCATTTATTACCATCAGTGGAGCAGTAAAGCAGTTTCAGCCGAACCAAACCCCCTGAGGTTAATGTTCACACCAAACTGATTTTCTTGCAGAGTTTAGACCAAATCTGGTTTTGCCAGGTTCAGTTCGCTCAACACTATCCAAAATCTTATGTGGACCTTAGCAAAAATGTACATATTTTATTGAAAAATCACTATGGGGTGATTGGTAATGACTGGTTTAAATTCCTGGTTTAAAGGGGTATTCTGCCAGAAAATATCTTATCCCCTATGCAAAGGATAGGGGATAAGATATCTGATCACGGGGGATCCCGGCATCGGGGATCCCTGCGATCTCCGGGCCAGTAGTGGCGGCGTCTGGAACGCAAAAGCTTGGAACTTCCATTTTCATGATGTCATGCCACGCCCCCCCCATTCATGTCTATGGGAGGTGGCGTGACAGCTAGTACGTAGCAGTCATGCCTCCTCCCATAGACAAGAATGTTGGGGCGTGGCGGCTGTGGTCGCCAGTCATCCGGCACTGAGTGGAGTGAACTAAAATATATTTTAGTAGTTTAATATGAACTTATATATATATATATTTTTTTTATTCAATGTTTAATTTACCTTTTTAGTGATTGTTAAGTTTATTAGTAGTTGTTTAAACTAATAGTTTGCCTAACTAATGTGTATTTTTATGTATGTTCATGTTATCTTTTCAGTAAATGTTAAATTTAGTAGTAGAAGTTTAAACTAATAGTATGTCTCATATAAAGTGTATATGTGAAAACCCCATTGATCTGGTCTTCTTTCTGTTACAGAACAAATACTCTTTGTGCCTGGATCGCACAGACCTAGTACTTTGACCCAGACCCATCAATCTATCTCAAACTGGATAATGACCGGCAATCAGTTTCTTTCAGGGGCGTCTATACATTTCCCAAGATCCTGATCTTTTTTGAAGGACTCCTTATGCTCATTGCCATTTGATCAAATAGTCTTCTTTTCAATGGCTCAATATTCAGGCACATGGCTCATTCTGTTCAGGGACTCCAGGGTGCAGTCTGTTGATCTCCTATGTTGTGGTCTTTTTGGAAGAATCGTAATAGAACATGGTCAAGCACAGAGGGGTTCCAGTTTAAGTCACACCATGTCACATGCCTCTTATTACATTGACCCATCTTATGAGTGTTTCTTCTTGTAATCCATGAGCTAACTACTGAGAACAAATAAAAAGCAGCAATGACTAAATCCTTTTGTATTAGGCGAAAGCTGTGCAACGTAATTAAGGGAACTACTGCTCCCAAAAGAGATTAAGACACATTACTAGGTCATTATAAGGAGCTTCTCATCAATAAGGAGCGTCTCATCAATAACCATTCTGCCTTTTGTCCTGTCCAACAAGGACAGAAGGATAGGGATGGCGGTAATAAATAAATGGCTAACAACACTCTAGCATATTTAGCCAAATGTTATTTTAATTACACTACAATTCTTTTTCAAAAGAAATTTTTACATATTTGCTTGTGTTACACGAAGTGCTGCTCTGTGCCCTAGCAAATAGAAGAGGACCCATTATTTCACCTATATATGACTTAATATGCACTTTATAATGGGTTGTCTATAGCAACAATCTATTACAGTTTATCCATATTGCATTACCACAAAAATAAGATGTGATGTGACTGTGTGCAATCTACTGTATATATTGTAATGTCCCAGTGGGTCTATTACAAAAAGACTAGTTAGGAACATTATGTGTCTTTATGTTTGATATTATTTAACATTATGAAAAGGTTTAGGCTGTTACACTGTGCCTTTAAATTTGCACATAGATAATTAATTGGCTGAAAAGGGGGAGGGGGGCCTTGCCCAGCCTCTTTTAAGGTAAAAGCGAGTTTGGATGTTTCAAGTGAAATCCATCAACCAGGGATCCAAACTTAAGACATGTTGCTTTATTCTTGCTTTATGACAGTAGTACAAAAGTACTAAAAACATTTTCTAAACGCATTTCGCTCTAGTGTTGATCTTAGAAAAACGTGTAATACAAGGGTTTATATAACAAAAATATGTTGAATCCACCTTAGATCGTCTGCATTGAAGTGTTACTGTCATTAACAAAATATTTTTATATAATATTGTATCAAGAAGAATGAAGCGGAGCACTCACCAGGTTCTATACAGGTGCTTCTTTATTGCTCGACAAGCAAAGCAATGTGAAACATACAGAGGAGCAGATGGACAAGAAGGGGTATGGACCTGGCGATGGACCGTTGCGCGCCGAAGCACTTCGTCAGGCCAGAGCATGATGTCGTAGTGGAAAAGGTGTTCTTAAAAACATCCAGGTGACCATGGAGATGCAGGTAAACAAAAACATTTTCATGTCTACATATAATACACAAATAAAGTTATGTTAAAAGCTATACCTTAACCTAGCGAAAACACTTAGAGCAGGGGATCTGATTCACAGAAAACCCCTAACTCGTTCCTAGAGCCAGTAGCATCAGTGCAAAAAATCCATCTGGCCTAGCAAAGTGTTTTTGCTAGGTTAAGGTATTGCTTTTATCGTAACTTTATTTGTGTATTATATGTAGACATGCAAATGTATTTGTTTACCTGCATCTCCATGGACACCTGGATGTTTTTAAGCACACATTTTTCCCTTCATCATCACGCTCTGGCCTTACAAAGAGCTTCAGCGTGCAGCGGTCCGTCACCAGCTCCATACCCCTGCGTCTCATCCATCTGCTCCCCTGTATGTTTCACCCGGCTTTGCTTGTCGAGCAATAAAGAAGCATAGAACCTGGTGAGTTCTCCATCTCATTCTTCTACGATACAATATCCTGCTGTCTGCTCAATTGCGTGGTAGCCCCCACAGAGGACCTCCAGCGGCTTCTAGAGGCCGTGTCAGTCCAGCACCTGAGTACAACCCCTCGAAATCTGGTCAAGTAGTGGCAATAATGCAGAATATAACATTATATGTATATTTGTAATATACATTGGTTAAACAATGTGTATATTTTTGTCCCTGCAGCTATTGTCTGTGTATCTCTGTATAGAGACCAAATACAGGAAGTGTGGATGGACAAGCAGGGCTCTGTGCACTGAGGACAAGCAGGGCTCTGTACACTGAGGACAAGCAGGGCTCTGTACACTGAGGACAAGCAGAGCTCTGTGCAGTGAGGACAAGCAGGGTTCTGTACACTGAGGACAAGCAGGGCTCTGTGCAGTGAGGACAAGGAGGGCTCTGTACACTGAGGACAAGCAGGGTTCTGTACACTGAGGACAAGCAGGGCTCTGTGCACTGAGGACAAACAGGGCTCTGTACACTGAAAACAAGCAGGGTTCTGTACACTGAGGACAAGCAGGGTTCTGTGCATTGAGGACAAGCAGGGCTTTGTGCAGTGAGGACAAGCAGTGCTCTGTACACTGAGGACAAGCAGGGCTCTGTGCTCTGAGGACAATCAGGGCTCTGTACACTGAGGACAAGCAGGGCTCTGTACACTGAGGACAAGCAGGGCTCTGTACAGTGAGGACAAGCAGGGCTCTGTACACTGAGGACAAGCAGGGTTCTGTGCACTGAGGACAAGCAGGGTTCTGTGCACTGAGGACAAGCAGGGTTCTGTACAGTGAGGGCAAGCAGGGCTCTGTACACTGAGGACAAGCAGGGCTCTGTACACTGAGGACAAGCAGGGCTCTGTACACTGAGGACAAACAGGGCTCTGTACACTGAGGACAAGCAGGGCTCTGTACACTGAGGACAAACAGGGCTCTGTATACTGAAAACAAGCAGGGCTCTGTACACTGAGGACAAGCAGGGTTCTGTGCATTGAGGACAAGCAGGGCTTTGTGCAGTGAGGACAAGCAGGGCTCTGTACAGTGAGGACAAGCAGGGCTCTGTACAGTGAAGACAATCAGGGCTATGTACACTGAGGACAAACAGGGCTCTGTACACTGAGGACAAGCAGGGTTCTGTACACTGAGGACAAACAGGGCTCTGTATACTGAAAACAAGCAGGGCTCTGTACACTGAGGACAAGAAGGGCTCTGTGCATTGAGGACAAGCAGGGCTTTGTGCAGTGAGGACAAGCAAGGCTCTGTGCAGTGAGGACAAGCAGTGCTCTGTACACTGAGGACAAGCAGGGCTCTGTGCTCTGAGGACAAGCAGGGCTCTGTACACTGAGGACAAGCAGGGCTCTGTACACTGAGGACAAGCAGGGCTCTGTACACTGAGGACAAGCAGGGCTCTGTACACTGAGGACAAGCAGGGCTCTGTACACTGAGGACAAGCAGGGATCTGTACACTGAGGACAAGCAGGGTTCTGTACAGTGAGGGCAAGCAGGGCTCTGTACACTGAGGGCAAGCAGGGCTCTGTACACTGAGGACAAGCAGGGCTCTGTGCAGTGAGGACTAGCAGGGCTCTGTACACTGAGGACAAGCAGGGCTCTGTACAGTGAGGACAAGCAGGGCTCTGTACACTGAGGACAAGCAGGGGATCTGTACACTGAGGACAAGCAGGGTTCTGTGCACTGAGGACAAGCAGGGTTCTGTACAGTGAGGACAAGCAGGGCTCTGTACACTGAGGACAAGCAGGGCTCTGTACACTGAGGACAAGCAGGGCTCTGTGCAGTGAGGACTAGCAGGGCTCTGTACACTGAGGACAAGCAGGGCTCTGTACACTGAGGACAAGCAGGGCTCTGTACACTGAAGACAAGCAGGGCTCTGTGCAGTGAGGGTCTGTGACACGCTCCTGGCTCACACTTCAGGAAGATTGAAAAGGCACGAGCCTGCACAGAGCCCTTGCTTGTCCCGCTATCACAGCCAATGGCTGCAGGGGCATGTGATATTTAAGCAACGTAATTTCATTGGAGTGATGAGCTCTGTTTGTAACTGAATATTGAGAATTCCATTAGATTATTGAGGATTTCATTTCTACTAACATATACTTAAACACAGGACTACTGTGACTATAGTAAAATTTACACTGACAAGAGTTATCCAGGAATAGAATAACATAGCTGCTTTCTTGTGCTCTCTGTGGTATTGTAGGTTAGCTGTATTGAAATTAATGAAGCCTAGTTGTAACAGTGCACTCAACCTGAGATAGGTGCATGCACTGACTGGCTGTCTGGCAGCGCCCCCTACAGTACAGAGAGGTACTACATGTTCTGTACTTCTCTTTACCTGTGCCAGGGTAATTGGCTTCTTTGAACACCAGGTGAGGGCAGCCCCATTTTACTTTTTTGGGACACTGTACAGGACCCTGAAGAAGCTCCTGTCCTCTACATAGATAGTAATTTACGGCTTCCAGCAGCTCCTTCTTTCTTTTATATGTAAGGACTTTCTTTATCTGTATTAGTTATGTTCTTATTTTTTTTTTTATCTTATTTTTTTCCTATTTTTGGATGACAATTTGGGGCTTTGGAACCAATTGCTAGGTTTCCATCGAGTTATGGTCTAAACATTCAATAGTTTCAACATACAATCAAACCAATTAATATTGTAACTTGAAAGACCAGTGTACTTCAAATGTACAATCATTTCTGAAAATGTAGTATGTGAGAAATACAGGGGAAATTTATCAAAACCCTTGTAGAGGAAGAGCAGTGCAGTTGATCATAGCAACCAATTAGATGGTCAGGCATAATTAGATCAGCTGCATATTACTTGTTAGTCTCGATTGTGTATGCAAGCAATGGGGATTGTGGGAAAGTGTATGCTCTGTTACATAGCAAGAGCAGGGTCACAGTTCATAGAGGAAACCATGAAGTGATCAGGTCGACTGGGGAAGAAGAATAGTATGGGGATGAAAGTTAATTTACTTAATTAATTAACAGCACATTTGTCCTCCTTTACATGCGTGTATGTGGTACACATCTAACTTGACCAACTTCACTTCATGGGAAAACCCCTCTAATTGCCCATTTTGTAGTGGTTTTGCATGTGAATTAACCATTAATTAACCATTGATACTCAGCATCCTGGATATCAAACGCACTTTCCAACAGTAATATGTGTGCAAAAAAGGCCATGTGAACCAGCCTAAAAAAGATTTGATAGTTTTAATATTTTGTGATCTAATACTTTAAAGAATAATGTTGGTGGGAGAAAGGCAGAAGCCCTTGGCAAGGATGTCCCTGGATGTGGCCACCTCTCATCAGCCCCTAATTTGCATTAACCTAGCTTTTTCTATAGCTCATGGTTTCAAAGCACAAAAACATAATAACTATAATGAAAATATGGGATTAGAGGTTTGTCCTATCCGGGGACTGGCTATTCACTGATTTACCATCATGTCCAAGAAGAGGAGGGCAGGAAAGACCAGGTTCACAGAAATGTGTCCCACTTTAGGACTTTCTTTGGCAGTGCCTCTGTGAATATGTTTTTTCCTGCCCTCCTCTTTATGTTAATGATCAGTTCCATTTGGATGCCGTTCTGGGTCAAAGTGCAGCAGCTATATCTTTGTGAGCCACTGTTGCCTTCAGTAGAGTTGTGAGAAATAGAAAAAATCTTCAGATCACCCGTGCTGTGCGTGCATCGGATCCTCACTTGGCCAAGTGATAAACGTTGTATACGAAAGAAGAGTAGATATTGATCCAGCACTGTTAAAATGTCCACTTTTCAAGGTGATCAAGGGTGCGCATGCATCCGGAACGTGTCCATTACAGCTGAGCGGTGTGACAGCATGGTGGTGTTGTTTTTTCATTTCTATGTTATTTTAAAAGGATTTTTTTTTTTAGCAGTGCTGAATCGATATCTAATCAGTAGAGTTGTGCCTATCCATAGCACAACTCTAGAAGGTTAGTATCTCACATTTGGTGTGGTAAATGGGCATACACTGATTGAAAATCTACATTAGGAAGCACCCCAATTTTTCTTTTTTTGTCCCTCCATTTAACCCCTTAAAGGATACTCCACTGGAAAACATTTTTTTTATATCAACTGGTTCCAGAAAGTTAAACAGATTTGTAAATTACTTCTATTAAAAAATCTTAATCCTTCCAGTACTTATCAGCTGCTGTTATGATCCACAGGATTTTTTTTTCTTTTTGAATGTCCTTTCTGTCTGACCACAGTGCTCTCTGCTGGCACCTCTATCTATTTAAGGAACTGCCCAGAGCCGGATAGGTTTTCTATAGGGATTTGCTCCTACTCTGGACAGTTTCTAAAATGGACAGAGGTGTCAACAGAGAGCCCTGTGATAAGGCAGAAAGGAAATTCAAAAAGAAAAGAACTTCCTGTGGATCATAACAGCAAATGATCGGTACTGGAAGGATTAAGATTTTTAAATAGAAGTGTGGTGTCCCAGTACCGCATTCTATACGGTACTTGTTTATTTATGGGTCCCCATAGCCAGAGTCCCTAGGACGTAGGGATTCTTATTAATCCAGTCTACCCCTAGTCGTCTCTGTTCTAGTATATAATTAGTAATTTATGCATAGGTTAATGTAAATAGCATAATATATGTAAATAAATGGTTAATTACTTGTTTCTATGCGTCGCAGGACCTTTGGGTCATGTTATGCGTTCCAAGCCTTACTCTGGATGCTTTCCAGGCCTCACTTTGGTATTTCTAGCCTCGTTTTGGTTTCATTATGTGAATAGGACCTGTATAGGAAGTCAGATGATCACCCAGAAGCCTGAGTGACGGTGAGTGACAGCTGACCTTGGACCTATCAAATTAGGCTCCACCCCCTGTCCATATAAGGGATGCGGCAGCCATTTTAGTTCTCTTGCTCCTCTGCTCTTGATGAGAGAAGACCTGTACAGCAGTAATCGCAGTAAGTTAGGCCTGAGCCTTGCGGCAACGGCTGAACAATTATAGTTATAGAGTGTATCAATCCCCAAACACTCTGCAGGACCACCGGACCTAATCTACCCATAGATCCGGACAGATCCACGCACCAATTACCTTGATTCTGTTAACCTGCAAAAGACGCAAGGTCCGCAGCAACTGTCAGTCATTGAAGTCTATGGAAGTGTATTACAGAGACTGTTACTGTATTCTGAATGTACTGCAAGTTCAAGAGTAAAGTTTACTTCAGTTCAAGTTTAACTCCAGTGTGGACCTTCAGTCATTACCTGCATACGCCTGTCTTTTCTGGGAAGGGCGGTGATAGGCCGAAGCTATACCTCAGTAATACCAGCCCTCACCCTGGCATCACGAGTGACAGGGTTAATATTAACCCCTCAAATACCAATACCACCACCACCATACACCGCCCCCCAAGGGCTACCACAGAAGTCATTTACAAATCTGTTTATCTTTCTGGCACCAGTTGATTTAAAAAAAAAAAGTTTTCCAGTGGAGTACCTTTTTAAGGACCAAGCCTATTTTGACCTTAACCCTTTAAGGACTCAGCCCATTTTCACCTTAAGGACGCAGCCAATTTTATTTTTGCGTTTGTTTTTTCCTCCTCGCCTTCTAAAATTCATAACTCTTTTATATTTCCATTCCCAAACCCATATGAGGGCTTGTTTTTTTTGTGTGACCAGTTGTACTTTGTAATGATAACATTCATTGTACCCTAAAATGTATGGTAAACCCCAAAAATTATTTTTGTGTAAGGAAATTTAAACGAAAATCATAATTTTGCTAATTCGTTTTGCAAATTTGTTTTTGTGCTATACACGTTACGGTAAAAAAATGCATGTTTTCTTTATTCTCTGGGTCAATACAATTAAAATGATACCATGGTTACATGCATTTCAATTATTGTACTGCTTTTAAAAAATCTCAAAGTTTTTTTTACAAAATGAGTGTTTAAAATTGCCCTAATTTGACCACCTGTAACTTTCTTATTTTTCCGTATTCAGGGATGTGTGAGGGCTCATTTTTTGCAACATGATCTGTAGCTTGTTTTGGTACCAGATTTGCGTATGTGTGACTTTTTGATTGCTTTTTATTAAAAAAAAAATTGTAGTTTGTGACAAAAAAGCAGAAATGTTTGACTTTTTTTTTTTACGTTTACGCCATTCGCCATATGGGGATCATTAACATTATATTTTATAGTTTGGACACACGCACGCAACGATGCCAAATATGTTTATTATTTATAATTTTTTTATGCTTTTATGTATTAATATGGGGGAAAAGGGTGATTTAAAACTTTTTTGGGGGAGGGGATTTTTCACATGTTTTTCTTTTTTTTTAAACTTTTTTTTAACATTTATTTTACACTTTAAGTCTCCATAGGGGACTATTTATAGCAATCATTAGATTGCTAATACTCTTCAGTGCTATGCATAGGACATAGTACTGATCAGTATTATCGGTGATCAAAGCCGCGCCGTAAATGTAGCGCTGTGCGCTAAGAGGTGCATGTCCTTAATCCCTTCCCGCTATAGGACGTATGCATACGTCCAATCATCCGACACATTCGCGCAATTCGACATATGGATATGTCATAGCGATCTTCGGCACTGCTGCGGGCAGCGCAGGAGATCGGCGACGGGACCTGGCTGTCAATCACAGCCGGAGTCCCGCCGCAGCTGCCGGAGTCGCGATCGAGCCGGTCCTGGCAGCATTAACCCCCTAGATGCCGTGATCAATCCTGATCACGGCATTAATGGTGTTGACAGGGGGAGCTCTCTCCCCCTGTTCTCCAACGGCGGCGCCGCAATACAATCGCGGGTTGCTGTTGATTGCTATGGCAGCAGGAGGTCAGAACATGACATCCTGTCTGCCTGCTACGGAAGCCTGTGAGATCCAGCCAGAGGCTGGATAGCACAGGCTGTAGTGTCTGCAGCTCATCAGGTTATACTGTGCTACAGTACAAATGTATTGCAGCATAGTATAACCTGTAAAAGTGTAAAAAATACAATAAAAAGTTCTTCAATAAAAGTATGAAGTGTAAAAAAATAAATAAAATAATGCCCCTTTCCCAATAAAAGCCCTGTATTATCACCAAAAAAGATCAAAAACACAAATCATATACATAATAGGTATTGACACTTCCGTAATGACGTGTACTATAAAACTATAATGTAAATTATCCCGCATGGTGAACGCTGTAAAAAGAAACATTAAAAAGCACAAAATTTGCCAATTTTGGTACAAATAGCGGAATAAAAAAGCTCAAAAGGTAGCACGTAGCACAAAAATGATACTAATAAAAAGTACAGCTCATCCCGCAAAAAATAAGACCTTAGTCAATGTCGTGGGACGAAAAATAAAAAAGTTACGGCTGTTGGAAAATGAATGGCAGAAAAATAATTTTGCTCAGAAAAGGAAAAAGAACATAGAAAGCTATATAAAATGGGTATCGCCATAATCGTACTGACCCACAGAATAAATATACCATCACTTTTACCGCAGTGTACACCATAAAAATAAAAAAAACGGCAGTTTTCCAGTTTTTCACAATATTTTGAAGTTTTTCACAAAAATGCTTTGTGTCAACAAAAATGCACCACTTATATAAAGTACAATATGTCACGAAAAAACAATCTCAGAATCGCTCTGCTCAGAAAGCGTTCAAAAGTTATTACCATTTAAAGAGATACATGTAAAATTTTAAAAAAAGAGCCTGGTCATAGAGGTAAAAAATGGGTCGGTCCTTAAGGGGGTTAACCCCTTAAGGACTCAGCCTATTTTGGCCTTAAGGACTCAGACAATTTAATTTTTACGTTTTCATTTTTTCCTCCTCGCCTTCTAAAAATCATAACTCTTTTATATTTCCATCCACAGACTAGTATGAGGGCTTGTTTTTTGCGCGACCAGTTGTCCTTTGTAATGACATCACTCATTATATCATAAAATGTATGGCGCAACCAAAAAACACTATTTTTGTGGGGAAATTAAAACGAAAAACGCAATTTTGCTAATTTTGGAAGGTTTTGTTTTCACGCCGTACAATTTCTGGTAAAAATGACATGTGTTCTTTATTCTGAGGGTCAATATGATTAAAATGATACCCATTATTATATACTTTTATATTATTGTTGCGCTTAAAAAAAATCACAAACTTTTTAACCAAATTAGTACGTTTATAATCCCTTTATTTTGATGACCTATAACTTTTTTATTTTTCCGTATAAGCGGCGGTATGGGGGCTCATTTTTTGCGCCATGATCTGTACTTTTTTTTGATACCACATTTGCATATAAAAAACTTTTAATACATTTTTTATAATTTTTTTTTTATAAAATGTATTAAAAAAGTAGGAATTTTGGACTTTTTAAATTTTTTTTCGTTCACGCCGTTCACCGTACAGGATCATTAACATTTTATTTTAATAGTTCGGACATTTACGCACGCGGCGATACCAAATATGTCTATAAAAAATGTTTTTTACGCTTTTTGGGGGTAAAATAGGAAAAAACGGACGTTTTACTTTTTTATTGGGGGAGGGGATTTTTCACTTTTTTTTAACTTTTACTTTTAAATTTTTTTACATTTTTTTTTACACTTGAATAGTCCCCATAGGGGACTATTCATAGCAATACCATGATTGCTAATACTGATCTGTTCTATGTATAGGACATAGAACAGATCAGTATTATCGGTCATCTCCTGCTCTGGTCTGCTCGATCACAGACCAGAGCAGGAGACGCCGGGAGCCGGACGGAGGAAGGAGAGGGGACCTCCGTGCGGCGTTATGAATGATCGGATCCCCGCAGCAGCGCTGCGGGCGATCCGATCGTTCATTTTAATCGCGAACTGCCGCAGATGCCGGGATCTGTATTGATCCCGGCACCTGAGGGGTTAATGGCGGACGCCCGCGAGATCGCGGGCGTCGGCCATTGCCGGCGGGTCCCTGGCTGCGATCAGCAGCCAGGATCAGCCGCGCATGACACGGGCATCGCTCCGATGCCCGCGGTTATGCTTAGGACGTAAATGTACGTCCTGGTGCGTTAAGTACCACCTCACCAGGACGTACATTTACGTCCTGCGTCCTTAAGGGGTTAAGGAGTTAAAGGGGTACTCCGGTGGAAAACTATTTTTTTATATCAACTGGTGCCATAAAGTTAAACAGAATTGTAAATTACATCTATTAAAAAAATCTTAATCCTTCCAGTACTTATTAGCTGCTGTACACTACAGAGGAAATTGTTCTCTTTTTGGATTTCTTTTCTGTCTGACCACAGTGCTCTCTGCTGACACCTCTCTCCATGTCAGGAACTGTCCAGAGCCGGAAAAAATCCCCTTAGCAAACATATGCTGCTCTGGACAGTTCCTAAAATGGACAGAGATGTCAGCAGAGAGCACTATGGTCAGACAGAAAAGAAATCCAGAAAGAAAATAATTTCCTCTGTAGTGTACAGCAACTGAAATACTAGAAGGATTAAGATTTTTTAATAGAAGTAATTTACAATCTATTTAACTTTTTGGCACCATTTGATAAAAAAAAAAAAAATGTTTTCCACAGGAGTACCCCTTTAAGGACCAGGCCAATTTTATTTTTGCATTTTCGTTTTTTCCTTCTCACCTTCTAAAAATCATAACTCATTTATATTTTCATCCACAGACAAGTATGAGGGCATGTTTTTTGCGAGACCAGTTGTCCTTAAAATGTATGGCGCAACCAAAAAAATACTATTTTGAAAAGAAAACCACAAATTTGCAAATTTTGGAAGGTATTGTTTTCACGCCATACAATTTATAGAAAAAATGACATGTTTTCTTTATTCTGTGGCTCAATAAGTTTAAAATGATACCCATGATTACATACCGTATTTATTGGTGTATAACACGCACTTTTTAGGCTAAAATGTTCAGCCTAAAGTCTATATGCGTGTTATGTGCGTGTTAAAGGAGCTTTAAATCAATGAACTGCAGCGGCTTTGCAGGTGCAGAGACAGCCAGCGCTGCCGGCTTCTCTGCCCCTGCCTGCCCTGGGGTCTAGAGCCCTGCTGCCGGCCCTTCTCTCCCCCTGGCTATCGGCGGCGCTGCCAGTGCTGTCCCCCTAACTATTGGTGCCGGCAGCCAGGGGGAGAGAAGCGGCGCCGACAGACAGGGGGAGAGAAGGGGCAGCGGCACCCATTGCCGGCGCCGCTGCCCCGTTGCCTCCCCCCATCCCCGGTTGCATAATTACCTGTTGCCGGGGTCGGGTCCGCGCTGCTTCAGGCCTCCGGTGTGCGTCCCCTGCGTCATTGCTATGCGCTGCACGGCCTCTCTCCCCCTGCCTTTCCTGGGGGTGAATCGGGGTATACACGCGCACACACGCACCCTCATTTTACCATGGATATTTTGGTAAAAAACTTTTTTTACCCAAATATCCTTGGTAAAATGAGGGTGCGTGTTATAGGCCGGTGCGTGGTATACCCCGATAAACACCTCAATTTTGACAACCTATAACTTTTTCAATTTTCTATCTAAGTGGCGGTATGAGGGCTCATCTTTTGTGCCATAATCTTTACATTTTATTGATACCACATTTGTGTACATGAAACTTTTAATAATTTTTTTATACATTTTTTGGGAATAAAATGTGACAAAAAAGCAACAATTTTGGATTTTCTTTTATACATTCACGCCGTTCACCGTACGGGATCATTAACATTACATTTTAGTAGTTCGGACATTTTTGCATGCGGCGATACCAAATTATTTGTTTCTTAATTATTTTTTTTACACTTTTTGGGGGTAAAATGGGAAAAACTGACAATTTACATTTTTATTGGGGAAGGGGATTTTTTTTACTTTCTTTTTATGTCCCCATAGGGGACTATTTATAGCAATCACTTGATTGCTAATACTGTTCAGTGCTATGCATAGGCATAGCACTGATCAGTATTATCAGTGATCTTCTACTCTGGTCTGCTGGAAGGCAGATCAGTGCAGAAGAAGCCGGGAAGGTGGTGGATGCAGATGAGGGGACCTCCGTCCGCCATGTTAGCTGGCCTGAACTGTAGCCACACTGCTGCAGATGCCGTGATCTGTACTGATCATGGCATCTCAGAGATTAATGACGGACATCTGCGCGATCGCAGATGTCGGCCATTACAAGTGGGTCCCTGGCTGCTATCAGCAGCCAGGACCTGCCATGCATGACCCGAGCATCACTCCGATGCTCGCGCTCATGTGTAGGACATCAATGTACGTCTTGGTGTGCGAAGTACCTCTGCACCGGGATGTAAATTTACGTCTGTGGTCATTAAGGGGTTAAAGGGGTACTCCAGTGCTCCAGCATTCTGAACATTTTATTCAGAATGCTCAGAGCAGGAGGACGTGAATGTGATGTCACGGACATGCCTCTGGTGATGTCATGCAATACCCCCTCCATTCATGTCTATGGGAGTGGGCGTATCAGCCGACATACTCCCTCCCATAGATATAAATAGAGGGGGCGTATCAGTCGACACACTCCCTCCCATAGATATGAATAGAGGGGGCGTGGCATGACATCTCCAGAGGCGTGTCCGCGACATTGCGACTACTGCGACAGGAACCCGGCATTTGTTTAGAACACCTGGTGCTTCGGGAGATCTTGGGAGGTCAAAGCAGCGGGACCCCCGTGATCAGGCATCTTATTCCCTGTCCTTTGGATAGGGGATAAGATGTCTTGCAGCGAAGTAGCCCTTTAGCATCATGTCAGACGCTAACTAGGATACTAGAACAAGGGAACTAGGGCGCTTTACATCTAATACAACATATCCCAATGTAACATAAAATTGCTTTAAACATATTATGTTCTCTACCATCCATTCAACAGCATGCAGTAATTGAATCGTAAGATGTAAGACAGAGGGAGGGAAGTCTATCACCTCAGCATTGTAGGGTTAATTTCATAAAATGTAGCGGCTAGTAAATGCACCTTTTTTTTTCTCATTTTTCAAATAAACATGCGAGCTAAACCTCTGTAATGTTCCACACCGCAGCCTCTTTTCTCTGAAAGCGCTGTGCCTCTAATGATGGCTGCTTCATGTAATACATGTACAGATGGCAGGCCAGTGTGTGACTGTGCGGGTCTGCATGTGTGAACAAAAAGCCAATGAAAAATCAAGAACAGTTGAAAGGGGAACGAGCCAGCACTGCTGACAGCACAATAACTTATTGTCAGAAGTGTTCCTAAAGGGATGGTAATTAGACTTTGCTGGGGCTTACTTTCTGCATTCACCAACATGACTTGTTTTTTTGGAAAATGAGTTTTTCTTTCATCTGTTAAAGGAAAAGAAAAAAAACAATAGACTGTTCCTAGCAATACACACCTAGAATTTTTATAAGATCAGGCTATTAATGCTGTACTGGATAATATCAATTGTTTACATGTCTTTATTAGATAGATAGATAAATTTGGTGTAGCACTAAAGGATTTTATTTTTCAATAGTATCTCTCTCTCTATATATAATATATGCTTGGGGGAATAATCAGAATATAAATGGACATATTAGGCCATGTCTATATGCAGCATAAACAGAATACTTTAGTATTAATTGGCAATTGTATTAACTGTTAAAGGGGTTGTCAGAGTTATTAAAAAAAAATATATATACATATATATATATACATATATGTGTATATATATATATATATATATATATATATATCTATATATACCTATATACATCAAATATGTGCTAGGAATGGCCATGAGTGTTTTTAACCTTTTCTTTTTCTATATTTTATATTTTAGATCACTTATAGGATGTCACGTTGACACTATGTAAGAAGAGGAGGGAGTGATTTACATGGCATCAATCAAATCGAGACAGTTTTTCTCACATACTCCATGACTATTAATGTAATTTTATTACTATTATCCGCCCGCATTTTTGTATTGTATCTTTTGTACTTTTATATTGACACACACGCTGCTATGTTATTTATTTTTAGATTACTACTCCCTGTACTTCACTAGGTTTAATCAGTGTTGGTAACCTGGAGCTCTATGCGCTGCGCCTTGAATTGACGCATGTGCATTGGGTTGGGAACACACGACCCGGTATTGTAGCGAAAGAAGAGCGTATCGCTCTGCGGCTTTTGCGCAGCCGCATTAGCAAGCGTCTGTGGTAACTATAGTGTCCTTGTTACATGGGTTCACGCATGCGCATAGTAACAGTGGAACTTGCGATACGAGAGCCGCGGCAGGCGCGATTTCGCGCAGCCGCAATACATTTGTTTACAAACATATAGACACATGGAGGGACGGAACGATCGTAAGTACTGATATGACAGCTATTGACAATCAATAGAGCCAGTCTTGATTCTGATGCCATGTACACTCCCCCCTATTCATTTATTAACTATAGTATGGTCACTAGAGTGAGAATATGCACTTTATTGTAGTAGTCATTGTTTGTTGTGATGATGTCACACATGAGAACCAATTACCTTTAGAGGGTTGGATGGAATCATTAATCACAATGTATCACAGCTGTTTGTAAACCTATCAGAAAGCACCTTGATGTATTTAAGTTTTGCATTTTGTATGATTTGTATGCTTGACAAAGGCAGTTTGCCGAAACGTTTCACCGCTATCACATTTATGGTGTGAATAAACTTGGAAGCCTTTCCACTTGATCCTGGACCTCTGATTATTTGTGCTGTGGTGGAGATTGCATATTTATGGACTGCTGACCTGCCAGTTGGCTGACCACGTGCACTTACAGAGGGGGTCTTTGCTGGCTCTTTCGCTTGGAGTTACTACTATATATATATATATATATATATATATATATATATATATATATATATATATAGATATTATGTACTTGTTATTGTACCAAAATGTAAAAAATGAGTAAATGAGCTATACCCCTCTGGTTCTCTCTGCCAGTGCTGTTGATGTGCCCATAGGCCCACAACACTGCTCCAGATAACCACTTGCCTCAGGGTGCGATCTCACTGCATTCCTGCCTCCATTAAAATGGTACTCCGGTGGGAAAAAATGTTTTTCAAATCAACTGATGCCATATAGTTATACAGATTTGTAAATTACTTCTGCTTTAAAATGTTTAATCCTTCCAGTACTTATCAGCTGCTGTATGCTACAAAATTGTGTAGTTTTTTCTGTCCGACCACAGTGCTCTCTGCTGACACCTCTGTCCGTGTCAAGAACTGTCCGTGTCAAGAAGAGCAGGAGAGGTTACATAGTTACATAGTTAGTACGGTCGAAAAAAGACATATGTCCATCAAGTTCAACCAGGGAATTAAGGGGTAGGGGTGCTATGGGGATTTGTTCCTGCTCTAGACAGTTCCTGACATGGACAAAGGTGTCAGCAGAGAGCATTGTGGTCAGACAGAAAATAAATTCAAAAAGAAAAGAACTTCCTCTGTAGTATACACCAGATGATAAGTACTGGAAGGATTAAGATTTTTAAATAGAAGTCACTTATAAATCTGTTTAACTTTCTGGCATCAGTTGATTTGAAAACTTTCTTTTCCCACCGGAGTGCCCCTTTAATTGTGTCTGTTGGCCCCCCCCGTTTAAGACATGATGCTGGTGTATGTATATATTGGGACCTCCCGCGATCTCTTGCCCGGCACCCCAGTAATCTGCATTCACAGAGTGAACTCCACTTTGTGGAGGATTACAGGCTATCACAGCTTTCATGTCTCTTCCATATATCTTCCTCAGACATTAATGAAGGGGGTGTGATGACCACGGCACCCAAAGCCTAGCACAGCCGGGGTGCCAGAGATCACCGGGGGCCCCCGTGTTTAGACATCTTATCCCCATCCTTTGGGTCTAATACTAGAGTTTGATATGTGGTGTCCCGGTACCGTATTGCATGCCGTTCCTAGTGTGGTGGTCCCCAAAGTCAGATTAACTACACTCAGGTAGGGTCCCTAGTCGCCTCTTCTCTACTCTAATTCTACATGTACATATTTGGTAATAATATATATTTAATATAATGTATAGTCCTTACCTTGTTTAGCGTCGCAGGACCTTCGGCCATGTGACCATGTTAATATCCTCTATGGTATGTTGGAGGACCTTTGGAGGTCCTTGGGTCACGTGTTGCCCATAATCCTTTGTAATGGGGATTGACACAAGTATTGGACCAATAAGCACTAGTCCAGCCCCTGCCCATATAAGGGAGCTGTAGCCAATTATCGCTCTCTTGGGTTGCTGCTCTCCTGGATGCCGGACTAGCAGGACGGATCTGCGCAACTTGCAAAGACACGCTAGGCCTGAAAACCTACCGGCCTCAGCGGACCTAAACCGTGAGTTCTAAACTACTCCCCGCTAAAGCTAGCGTGACTACTGAACCACAACTAAATCCCTTAAATCCAGTGGAACAGCGCATATTATCCTAAAGACTCTAAATTTCTAAAGTCCCAACCTTTGTCAATCTCCAAAGAAAGCTTGCATGTATAGAAACTGTTCCGGTTATGAAGCTTGCATAAAATCTTTAGTAAAAGTTACAACTGATTCAGCAAACTCTCCGGTTGTGGACATTCCATTATTATCTACCTCCCTCTCGCTCTTGGGAAGGGTGGCAGTTCGACAAGCATTACTGAGGAGCCCTCACCCTGGTGTCACGAATAGCACCCTTTAGTCACCGCACAGCTACACTCCCCATACCCTACTCCCCCAGGCTATCACAGATAATGGTGTATATAATATACAGGGGGCTGATACTGGGGTTCAATTTTGGGAATATATTTTATAGGATGCTGAATATGGAGGATAAATTATACAAGGGGGCTAATACTATGGTATAATAATGGTGTATATAATATACAAAGGGGTGATATTGCGGTCAATCATGTGCACTGTTTTTTTCTTTCCCCTACACAACCTTTATTCACTGCTTTCCTTTGCAACATGCATGGCTGTGAATCTGATGTAGCAGAACTGGTGCACAAGATTTAGTATAGTTGTGTAATTTCTTTACACTGCACAACCATACCTCAGCGCTTTGGCTCCATGGTGCATGGCTCCAAATCTGACATAGCGGAGCTGGATTAGTCATGACAGAAGATGCTTGTGACAAATTCAGTTTGCTGTACCAGATTTGGAACAGTTTCTAACGGATAGATATTAGCTAGAGAATTGGCCAGTAACAATCAAATTTGATAGTTTTTTTTTAATTATATGATATGTAAAATATATATATATATATATATATATATATATAGATAGATAGATAGATAGAGAGAGAGAGAGAGAGAGAGAGAGAGAGAGAGAGCACTATACTATATATATATATATATCTATATATATATATATATTATATATATACACATATAAATGTGTTCATTAGTTTGTATATATACGCTATATATATATATATATATATATATATATATATATATATATATAATATGTATATATAATCTAAGGATTTCATGATTCCAATGTTTGTATTTGTTTCTCTTTCATTCTGTAAAGTTGTTTAACTCTTGTTGGTGAACATTTGCTGTGATTCAATATAATGCTATATTCCTCTCAAATGTTACAGACAAGTTTTTACTGGTACATTTGTTTTATTGTACTGACTGTTTATGTTTTTGACTCAAACTGTGCAAACTGTGAGATTTCATAGCTACTATTTTTCTGTGTCATGCAATGATTTATGTGCAATTCCTTGTACTTTTGTTAAATTGGCATCTGTTTAAAAAAAAAAAAAAAAAAAGTATAATGCTTGTTGTGGCTCCTCAGCTAAATAAAGGTACCCGTACACCTTAGAGTAAAGTCAGCTGAACCTGAGGACTGTCTACGGTGTATAACAGCCTTCAGACTCTCCACAACACACGATGGAGTTATACAAGAGTCAGGCTTGTTTGATTCTCACCATCTGACCCATCAGAAGAGATAACTGTGGGCTGAACATACTTTGGCTGACAATGATTGAATTTACCAAAAAAGCCAATATGCCACAGGAGGCCTTTTCTCCATTCTCTCCGGGTAGCCCTAATGGCTTTTGTATGCACATTTATCAGTAAACGTTATTAATTTAGTTTCCTGCTTTGCTTTGTGGCTTTCCTAATGTGGCTGCTGGCTCAATTTGCCAGAAAGGAGGGCTGCTCTGTACAGGCTATTCAAATTGTGGGGAACCTGGGCTGTCCATACTTAACATGAATTCATCTGATGGACCACCATGTCACATTGCATTCTTTTTGCCATGACAAGTGAATGGCAAATGTCTGGCCAGAAATTACTTCCTCTGTCAAAATCTGCCATTAGGAGACATGCAGAGAGCAGACTGCTGTGGAAAAGCACTATAAGGGCTGTCTCTGATGAGACAACCCCTTTGACGGAATTGCATCAGCAACTTGTCTCATAGTCGTAGTCAAAAAAGTAGATCCAGTATCTTAAAGTGAACCAGTCATCAATAAAAAACATTTTAAGGGGTACTCTGGAAACCATTTTTTTTAAATCAACTGGTGCCAGAAAGTTAAACAGATTTGTAAATGACTTATATTTAAAAAATCTTCATCCTTCTAGTACTTATCAGCTGCTGTATGCTCCACATGAAGTTCTTTTCTTTTAAAATTTCTTTTCTGTCTGACCACAGTTCTCTCTGCTAACACCTCTGTCCATTTCAGGAACTGCCCAGAGTAGGAGCAAATCCCCATAGCAAACCTCTTCTTCTCCGGACAGTTCCAAAAAATGGACAGAGGTGTCAGCAGAGAGCACTGTGGTCAGACAGAAAGGAAATTCAAAAAGAAAAGAACTTCCTGTCGAAGTGGAAGGGTTAAGAGTTTTAAATAGAAGTCATTTACAAATCTGTTTAACTTTCTGGCACCAGTTAAGGGAGTACCCCTTTAACATATTACAGAAAGATCAAAAGTTTTAATCTTTAGGGTCTCATTGCTAAGACCCCCACCAATCAGGAGGAGGAGCGGGTAGAAGGGCACCTCTTTGTCTTGTGGCCGCATTATAAGTTTAAAGCAAGATGTAGAACGCTGAGAGCTGGGGGTGAAGCACGCTGCCATTTGCTTCTCCCTGCTTTTCAAATATTTTTCTAAATGACAGGTACATTGTAATTAACATACATTTCTATAGCCATGATCCAGATTATTATTTTTTTGGGCCCAGGTGTTACTATGAACCTGCATTCCATCCTTTAGTAATAAAAAGTTCTAATGCTTGATACAACCATAAAATTATAGGACATAATGCCTACAATGTCTCTGTCTGGATTTCCTTGACTAATATCCGATTATACCTTTATAGATTCAATAAAATGACTTAAATTACCTATCACTATAATAATGTATGAGGCCGTTATAATAAAAAAAAAAAACGAAGGAGGATTCCTGGATCAATCAATTAAAAGACCAATATAAGAATTTGAAATGGTACAGTAACTCTCTGTCAAGAAGCAAGCATGAGGCCATATATTTTTAGACTATACTGAAAGGAATGTGTCTTTTACTTAGCATTTTATGGTTTACCACAAGATGCAATTTTCTGGCCTTACATGCAGTAGTAACAAAAGTCAGAGAGATTTTATGATAGCTGCCACAGTTCCTAAATGATGGCATATACTAAAATATTTATAGAACTGTAAAATCCTGATTTCTCTCCGGTAGAGCAGATGGGGTTCTAAAACCTGTTCCCAGATTGTCACATCGCTTTACCGTTTGATGACAAAACAGCCTGTTATCACTTTGGTTCCTGTGAAATTTTTAACCGGTATAATCAAGTTCTCACTCTTATCCAATTATCTTAAACATCCTACAATGTATTAACCAATGTCACCGACAGTACAGAGATAATTGTTCTCGACAGTCCACAACCTCCCAGAGTAGGGTGCATCAGACTTGGTTTGGCTCTGCTTTTCACCGCCTCTGACTTCCCTGTGACCTACATAGTCGTCAGACACATATAGACACTGTGGAATTGTTATTGAATTATTGATTATTACTAATAGAATGAACATGTCATCAGATAAATTCATTAAGCGGCTTAGATGAAAAGGATTGGAATATGTGTTCAATAACAAACTATCGATTGTGTTAGAAATGTTGAATTGCTTCATATTTATCTTGCTCTTAACTGTATTTTTATTGGCCATAAAATATAAGACCATGTTGTTTCCTGCTGCATTGATAGAGTGCAATTTTTTGTTTGAATAGATTATCTCCAGACGAGGATATGTTGGTCAACTATATTACTATATTGACAGAGGTCAACTGAAGACCTATCTTTCCAGAAACCAAGAACAATATTCTATACTTATTACTGAGGAGAATATATACTGTACAAATGTGTACTGTATATTTGTTGTCAATACAGCATAGAATATCTGCTCCAATGTTTTCTCCTAGGAGTTCTCTCATTAAGGGTGCATTCACACTGCGTTTTTGGGATCTGGCTGCCAGATCCGGCTTGGAAATGTAAAAACTGTCCGCTACTGTATCCCCACCGGACCTGCACCACATCCCATTCATTTAAATGAGCTGGTTGCTGTCAGAAAGTGACTCTGGTTGGCTCATTTTTGCACTGTATTAGTTTCATTGCCCGACTGAAAACCGCGGCAGACCGCTGTTTCAGTCCAGCAACAAAACCGGATACGGTGCAAAAATAAGTTGACCAGAGTCACTATCTGACTGTGGCCAGCTCATTTAAATGAATGGGATGCGGTGCGGGTCTGGCATGGATACGGCCCTAAAACGTAGTGTGAATGTAGCCTTACCCCGACCTATAGATGATTCTGCCATCAGAAACTACTACTAATTAACATGAATGTCAACACTCTCTGAAGCCCATTATCTGGGTGATGTGATGAGACAGTCCAGGTATAACTATAAGAACCTAAAGTAGATGCTAATATAATGTCTGAAGAATAAGTACAGTGGCAACCAGATTTTTATAATTGACTCAGGTTGTTGGAAAATCTGTCATATCTTTAGATTTCATACTCTTTCTATTATTTGGCTTACTTTTATGCCAAAAATATAAACAAAAAGGAGCATTTGTTTGGTCCATTTGAGCCAAGCCCCTTTCAAAAACATACCATGCCCGCTTCCCAGTAAGCCAAGCCACCTTGTTAATTATGGTGTAAAAATGATAAAAAAATGTCTAAAACACATAAAAAATGTTGGGCAAGTCAAGTAAGCCAGTTCAGTCAGTGATCATCTCCCCGAGTGTCTGAGACGGCAGAGACATGTATTTGTCGAATGATTAAAGAAAACTTGGATTTTTTCCCCTAGAACAACCCATGAGAAATATGGAGAAAGATCTGGCCCTTCTTTCTAACAACTGTTACACATCTACCACTACCACTTTTTTGTTTCATAATAGAATATCAATATTTGTTTCCTTATTCAGGAGAAAATCTAGTCATTTGAATTATTGCACTGCTGTGGTTTTGTAATGGATGAACTTATGGATGATATATATATGTATATATATATATATATATATATATATATATATATTATGCCCATACCATGCACTCCCACCAACATTAGGCCTACAGTGTTATCTGTTTCATATCTAGTACAGCTGCATCCATATTTCTCTAATGTAACTAGGTCATGTGATTACCAGACCCCCAAGAAAACCACACTGTTTAATGTGTCAGAGGAAGACAGCTAGTCAGAAGTGGTCTGTCCTGGTTAGCTGGCTTCCTGTGAACTACAGGAGGACCTCATCACCTATCAGACTTCTTCTGGCTGCCCATAGCACCCTCTCCACCCCTCTCGACTAATCTCTATTTGTAAACTGCTGCTACACATTGCATGTTTGCTGCTTTTCTTCTGTGTTTTTGCTGTGTTTTCCTGAATATGTAAAAAAACTAAAATGACACTATTCTTGTTTGGCATTGTTTACCATGATGTTGGAAAATCATATAAAAACACAGCCAAAACATGATAAAAATTTTACAAATATACTATAAATACTGTAAAATGCAACATGTAACCATAGCATGAAGGCTTCAGATCTTCATAAAACATCAACATTGTCATTATGGGTCACATAACTCTTGTCTCATGTCGTCAAAATTTCTCTGAAAAACACATTTTGAATAAGAAAACACGTCAAAACAGCTCATAATGTGAACTGGCTCCAATCCACTTATCTGTCTCAGCAGTTTAGGCTGCTGGCAACAAGCCAGGTGATACATAGATCCCCAGGTGACCTCATTAACCCCTTAAGGACTCAGCCCATTTTGGCCTTAAGGACTCAGACAATTAAATTTTTAAGTTTTTATTTTTTCCTCCTCGCCTTCTAAAAATCATAACTCTTTTATATTTTCATGCACAGACTAGTATGAGGGCTTGTTTTTTGCGCGACCAGTTGTCCTTTGTAATGACATCACTCATTATATCATAAAATGTATGGCGCAACCAAAAAACACTATTTTTGTGGGGAAATTAAAACGAAAAACGCAATTTTGCTAATTTTGGAAGGTTTTGTTTTCACGCCGTACAATTTATGGTAAAATTGACATGTTTTATTTATTCTGAGGGTCAATACGATTAAAATGATACCCATTATTACATACTTTTATATTATTGTTGCACTTAAAAAAAATCACAAACTTTTTAACCAAATTAGTACGTTTATAATCCCTTTATTTTGATGACCTCTAACTTTTTTATTTTTCCGTATAAGCGGCGGTATGGGGGCTCATTTTTTGCGCCATGATCTGTACTTTTTTATACCACATTTGCATATAAAAAACATTTAATACATTTTTTATAATTTTTTTTTAATAAAATGTATTAAAAAAGTAGGAATTTTTGACTTTTTTTTTTTCGTTCACACCGTTCACTGTACGGGATCATTAACATTTTATTTTAATAGTTCGGACATTTACGCACGCGGCGATACAAAATATGTCTATTAAAAAAAAATTACGCTTTTTGGGGGAGGGGATTTTTCACTTTTTTTTTACTTTTACTTTTACATTTTTTTACATTTTTTTTTACACTTGAATAGTCCCCATAGGGGACTATTCATAGCAATACCATGATTGCTAATACTGATCTGTTCTATGTATAGGACATAGAACAGATCAGTGTTTTCGGTCATCTTCTGCTCTGGTCTGCTCGATCACAGACCAGAGCAGGAGACGCCGGGAGCCGGACGGAGGAAGGAGAGGGGACCTCCGTGCGGCGTTATGAATGATCGGATCATTCATTCAAATCGCGCACTGCCGCAGATGCCGGGATCTGTATTGATCCCAGCACCTGAGGGGTTAATGGCAGACGCCCGCGAGATCGCGGGCGTCGGACATTGCCGGCGGGTCCCTGGCTGCGATCAGCAGCCGGGATCAGCCGCGCATGACACGGGCATCGCTCCGATGCCCGCGGTTATGCACAGGACGTAAATGTACGTCCTGGTGCGTTAAGTACCACCTCACCAGGACGTACATTTACGTCCTGCGTCCTTAAGGGATTAAAGGGGTACTCCACCCCTAGACATCTTATCCCCTATCCAAAGGATACTGCCGCTGGGGACCCCCGCAATATAGCATGCGGCACCCACCTGTTTCTTGTCCAGAAGTGCTGGAAGGTCTGGGTCGCGACCACGGGAACGGAAGTCCGTGATGTCACGACTCCGCCCCCATATGAAGTCACGCCCCGTCCCCTCAATGCAAGTCTATGGGAGGGGGCGTGATGGATAGGGGATAAGATGTCTACGGGTGGAGTACCCCTTTAAGGGAAGTGTAATGATGAGACTTCACCCCCTCTCTCTGGCTATGGCTAAAACCCCATGCATGTCACATTAACTAAAACAGGTGAGCACAAGGCTTACACAAGAACCTATTCTATATAAGCAAAAGAAAATAAAAGGAATTCCGGAGTGCTTTTTAAGCACCGTCAGTTAGTATCCAATTCTTACTATAATGATGCTTAAATTCTGAAGGTAGAATAGTATATTTCATATTTTCCATAGCTATCTATCTATCTATCTATATATTTATATTATATACACACACATACACACCTATCTAAGATATATAGACAAATATATAAATATCTTACAGTAGTTAAGCTTTTGTAGTGTCTAATCGGATTCATTTATGTTTGCACTATGTCTCTTGGATTAAAATGCACATCTCAAGTTACCTCTGCAGACGCATATTAATCTATCTGATCCAAGCTACAGTGAGTATAGGCTTAGGTATACATCTCCAGTTCAGCCTCAGCTCAGAAATTGTGTTACTAAATCAAATCAAATTACTATTCTATTTCAAAGAACAACAGTGATTGGTATAATCATGCCAGGATTTCCATTCTTGTCAGTTGTCACCCCAACAGGAGCTGACAAGTGATTCATTAGGCTTGGAATGTAGTGCACTCTATGTATATTTGCGTGTCTCAGCATGATAAACTCTTCTATCCTATTAAATTTACCTGGGATGCTGCATTTTTAGGACATATAGGATGACGGAAATAGCAAGCAGACTACTGAAACAAATTATATCCCTTCCCAATCTTACAGAAAGCAAATTTCAGTTGATCAAAATGTATCTATTCTTAAATGCTTTGTAACATTTTCAATTGTTACGTGTGATAGGTTACAGTTTGTTTTGTTGTTTATGTGTGTAAAGGGAGTATGTCAGTAATTTTCAACCCTTTAAATGACCAACAACACTAGGTGGGTTAAGGGTAAAGCAGATGAAACATACCCCATTGGAAGGTTATGCTAGTCACATGACCAAGGGACAAAAGTTTCAGTCCTTTTCGTGTTGTGATTGCAAGTGCAATGACCTGGGGTCTTTACACTAAAGCAGTGGTTCTTAACCTTGTTGGAGGTACTGAACCCCACCAGTTTCATATGCGCATTCACCGAACCCCTCTTAATTGGAAAAATAAATAGGATTTTTTCAAATTCAAAACATAGGAGGTATATATTTAAGCATATATTTATACATAGGTGCACAAAATGAACAAAACCATTAAAGAACAAAACCATTAAGACACATTAGGCGCATGCAGTGTTCCCCCCCCCCATATTAGGCAGGCAGTATTCCCCAACATTAGGCAGGCAGTATTCCCCCACATTAGGCAGACAGTGTTCCCCCACATTAGGTAGGCAGTGTTCCCCCACATTAGGCAGACCAGTGGTCTTCAACCTGCAGACCTCCAGATGTTGCAAAACTACAACTCCCACCCTGCCCGGACAGCCAACGGCAGTGTTCCCCCACAGACATACAGCCTCCAGCCATATACAGTGTATGGCTGGAGGCTGTATGCCTGTGTACTGCCCACTTCAGTGCTACGACCACCGCTCCGGCTATAGCAGTAGGTCTCGGGACCGGTGGTCGGAGCACCAAAGATGACGTGCCACTGGTCACTTACCAAGCTGGCCAGCGCGCGTCTTCCTCCTTCTCTATCCTCCGGTCCTCGGCACCTTCGTTTCCATGGACGTCCCGGCGTGCACTTTGTCCCGGCGGCCCTGTGTTTATAAACTTAAAGCGGGGCCGCAGGGAGTGAATAATGATGGGGGGAATTGCCCCGTCGCTACAGGACGGGCAAACACCGGCTCTGCTCGGGGCCCCAAGCAATTGCTTGGTTTGCCTGTCCTGTTGCGACCTCCCCCACCGAACCCCTGGGACTGACTCAACGAACCCCTGGGGTTAACCCAGGTTAAGAACCACTGCCGTAAAGGCTCCCAAACTGATCCCCTCAGTTCTGAGTGAGAGCACTAGTGGGTTAATGGATGACCTGACCAACCGTCAGGGTATGGTTGCTTTACCCCTTTTATATTTACTTATATTGTCTCTTTCCAGAGAGATCTCTTCTCTCGCTGCACTGCTGGTAGGGATGCCAGACTGCACTCGTGCGGATTGCATGGTCACCTGGCCAACCAGAATATAGAATACAATTGGAAAGTAATCCATAGTGTATTACATTAGGAATGGGGTGAAGAAATTTAAGGAAAAGATTTAAACACTGTAAATATATCTGCATATGATAAGATCATTCTTGATAGTACACCAAGAGTCTTCTATTATTTGTTTAGATTTAACTATGAGGGGTACTCTGTTAGAAAACATTTATTTTTAAATCAACTGATGCCAAAAAATTCGAACAGATTTGTAAATTACTTATATTTAAAAATCTTAATCCTTCCAGTACTTTTCAGCTGCTGTATGCTCCCCAGGAAGTTCTTTTCTTTTTGAATTTCTTTTCTGTCTTACCACAGTGCTCTCTGCTGACACCTCTGTCTATTTTAGTAACTGTCCAGAGCAGGATAGGTTTGCTATGGGGATTTCCTCCTACTCTGGACAGTTCCTGATATGGACAGAGGTGTCAACAGAGATCACTGTGGTCAGACAGAAAGGAAATTCAAAAAGAAAATAACTTCCTGTAGAGCATACAGCAGCTGGTAAGTACTGGAAGGATTAAGATTTTTAAATAGAAGAGTAATTTACAAATCTGTTTAACTGTCTGGCACCAGTTGATTTAAAAAACAAAATTAAGTTTTCCAGCGGAGTATCCCTTTAACCCCTTAAGGACCAGAGCATTTTTTGCATATCTGAGCACTGTCACTTTAAGCATTAATAACTCTGGGATGCGTTTACCTATGAATTTGATGCAGAGACTGTTTTTTCGTGACATTTTCTACTTTATGTTAGTGATAAATTTGCATTATGTTAGTGGTACTTGCATAATTTCTTGGTGAAAAATTCCATGAAAAATTAGAAAATGTAGCATTTTTCTAACTTTGAAGCTCTCTGCTTGTAAGGAAAATAGACATATCAAATATTTTTTTTTATTGATTCACATATACAATATGCCTACTTTATGTTGGCATCATAAAGTTAATGTTTTTACTTTTGGAAGACATCAGAGGGCTTCAAAGTTCAGCAGCAATTTTCTAATTTTTCACAAAATTTTCAAAATCAGAATTTTGCAGTGATTTGGAGGGCCTTCATATTAGAAATACCCCATAAATGACCCCATTATAGAAACTGCACCCCTTAAAGTATTCAAAATGACATTCAGAAAGTTTCGCTCACCCATCGGCAACGGCAGGGGGCGACAATCGGCGGCAGCAGCGGACGATGATCAGCGGAAGAAGAGGATGGCGACGCAGCTCCCTGGATCCTACGGAAACCGATGAGTTACTTAGCAACATCTGGAGGGCTACAGTGTGAGACCACTATAGTGGTCTCTAAACTGTAACACTCCAGATGTTGCAAAACTACAACTCCCAGCATGCCCAGAGAACTTTTAAGGCATGCTGGGATTTGCAGTTTTGCAACAGCTGGAGGTCTACAGTTTGAGACCACTGCACAGTGATCTCTATACTGTGCACCTCCAGATCTTGCAAAACTACAACTGATAGCATGCCCACACAGCAGTTTGCTGTCCGGGCATGCTGGGATTTGTAGTTTTGCAACATCTGGAGGTCCACAGTTTGGAGCTCACCTTGCAGTGGTCTCTAAACTATAGCTCTCCAGATGTTGCAAAACTGCAAATCGCAGCATGCCCAAACAGCAAACAGCTGTCTCTGCATGCTGGGAGTTGTCGTTGCGTACCTCCAGCTGTTGCATAACTACATCTCCTATTCAACAGCTGGAGGCACACTGGTTGGAAAATACTGAGTTAGGTAACTGAAGGTTTTCCAACCAGTGTGCCTCCAGCTGTTGCAAAAGTATAACTTCCAGCATGCACGGTCTGTCAGTACATGCTGGGAGTTGTAGTTTTGAAACAGCTGGAAGTCCCCCCCCCCCCATGTGAACGTACAGGGTACATTCACACAGGCAGTTTTACAGTTAGTTTTCTGCTTCAAGTTCGGGCTGCGGCAGCACAAACTCCTAGCGGTAAACTCACTGTAAACGCTAAAAACACTACACTACACTAACACATAATAAAGAGTAAAACCCTACATATACACCCCGTACACTGTGTCCCCCCCCCCAATAAAAATGAAAAGCGTATCGAAAGCAGTGTTTCCAAAACGGTGCCTCCAGCTGTTGCAAAACAACAACTCCCAGCATTTCCGGACAGCCACTGACTGTCCAGGCATGCTGGGAGTTTAGCAACAGCTGGAGTGATGGAGCCAGTCGAGCCCAATAAGCTCTACCAATTTAGCTATTAGTTAGGAGCACATAGTGTTTTTAAATGTGTGATTTTTTCCTTCATTTCTCACTATTACAATTTTGGACCCGTAAATTAAAGTCCTGTATATAGTAAATTTTTGGTTGGGACCCTCAGGGCCTTTATTGGATTGCCTTCGGCAATCTATCAGTGATTATAGCAACAGCTGGAGGCACCCTGTTTGGGAATCACTGGCGTAAAATCCCCCTATGTCCACCCCTATGCAATCCCTATGAAGTCCTCAAATGCGCATGGCCCTCTCTCACTTTGGAGCCCTGTCGTATTTCAAAGAAACAGTTTAGGGCCACATATGGGGTATTTCTGTACTCGGGAGAAATTGAACTACAAATTTGGGGGGCTTTTTATCCTTTTACCCCGTTATGAAAAGGAAAAGTTGGGTTCTATACCAGCCTGTTGGTATAATTTTTTATTTTATTTTTTACACTAACATGCTGGTGTTGCCCCATACTTTTTATTTTCACAAGCGGTAAAAGCAAAAAAAGACCTCCAAATTTGTAACGCAATTTCTCCTGAGTACGGAAATACCCCAGATGTGGGCGTAAAATGTTCTACGGATGCACAACAAGGCTCAGGAGTGAGAGCACACCATGTACATTTGAGGTCTAAATTGGTGATTTGCACAGGGGTGGCTGATTTTACAGCGGTTCTGACATAAACGCAAAAAAAAAAATACCCACATGTGACCCCATTTTGGTAACTACACCCCTCACAGAATGTAATAAGGGGTACAGTGAGCATTTACGCCCCACAGGTGTCTGACAGATTTTTGGAACAGTGATCCGGGAAAATGTAAAATTAAATTTTCCATTTGCACAGCCCACTGTTCCAAAGATCTGTCAAACGCCAGTGGTGTGTAAATGCTCACTGCACCACTTATTAACTTCTGTGAGGGGTGTAGTTTCCAAAATAGGGTCACATGTGGGGGGGTCCACTGTTCTGGCACCACGGGGGGCTTTGTAAATGCACATGGCCCCTGACTACCATTCCAAACGAATTCTCTTTCCAAAAGCTCAATGGCGCTCCTCCTCTTCTGAGCATTGTAGTTCGCCCGTAGTGCACTTCAGGCCAACTTATGGGGTACCTCCATACTCAGAAGAGATGGGGTTAAAATTTTGGGGGGTATTTTCTGCTATTAACTCTTGCAAAAATTTGAAATTTGGGGGGAAAGACACATTTTAGTAAAAAAAATTTTTTTTTTTACATGTACAAAAGTCGGGAAACCCCTGTAGGGTATTAAGGCTCACTTTATTCCTTGTTGCGTTCCTCAAGGGGTCTAGTTTCCAAAATGGTATGCCATGTGGGGATTTCTTGCTGTTTTGGCACCATAGGGGCTTCCTAAATGCGACATGCCCCCCAAGCAAAATTAGCTCTCTAAAAGCCAAATATGACTCCTTCTCTTCTGAGCATTGTAGTTTGCCCGTAGTGCACTTCAGGCCAACTTATGGGGTACCTCCATACTCAGAAGAGATGGGGTTACAAATTTTGAGGGGTATTTTCTGCTATTAACCCTTGCAAAAATGTGAAATTTGGGGGGAAACACACATTTGAGTGAAAAAAAACACACTTTTTTTACATATGCAAAAGTCGTGAAACACCTGTGGGGTATTAAGGCTCACTTAATTCCTTGTTACGTTCCTCAAGGGATCTAGTTTCCAAAATGGTATGGCATGTGTTTTTTTTTGCTGTTCTGGCACCATAGGGGCTTCCTAAATGCAACATGCCCCACAAAAACCATTTCTGAAAAACGTACTCTCCAAAATCCCCTTGTCGCTCCTTCGCTTCTGAGCCCTCTACTGCGCCCGCTGAACACTTTACATAGCTACAAATATAAGTATACATTGTATCCTTTTACCCCTTGTAAAAAAATCAAAAATTGGGTTTACAAGAACATGCGAGTGTAAAAAATGAAGATTGTGAATTTTCTCCTTCACTTTGCTGCTATTCCTGTGAAACACTTAAAGGGTTAAAATGCTGACTGAATGTCATTTTGAATACTTTGGGAGATGCAGTTTTTATAATGGGGTCATTTGTGGGGTATTTCTAATATTAAGACCCTTCAAATCCACTTCAAATCTAAACTGATCCCTGAAAAATAGTGAGTTTGAAAATTTTGTGAAAAATTGGAAAATTTCTGCTGAACTTTGAAGCTCTCTGGTGTCTTCCAAAAGTAAAAACACGTCAATTTTATGATTCAAACATAAAGTAGACATATCGGAAATGTGAATAAAATTTTTTTTTGTGGAATATCCATTTTCCTTACAAGCAGAGATCTTCAAAGTTAGAAAAATGCAAAATTTTTCATCAAATTTTGGGATTTTTCACCAAGAAAGGATGCAAGTTACCACAAAATTTTACCACACTGTTAAAGTAGAATATGTCACAAAAAAACAATCTTGGAATCAGAATGATAACTAAAAGCATTCCAGAGTTTTTAATGTTTAAAGTGACAGTGGTCAGATGTGCAAAAAACGCTCTGGTCCTTAGGTGTAAAATGGCCTGGTCCTTAAGGGATTAATGAACGGTTGTCCCCCCCTGATGCATTCTGAATTATGAGGTGGAGTCTCTCATTAAGAAATTTTATTACTTAGCAATAGCATTTTTTCACAGTCAGTCAATGTCTTACAAGATCAGGGAATAAGCTCCAAGACATACTGTATGCCCCCCACACCACACACAAACTATGATTTGTTTACATATTTACTGCAAATAATACTGCTATATAAGGTCCAAATATTACAACTATACAGTGGTTAAATATTACATTTTAATTGCTATTGTTAAAAAAATATACCGTACAAAGACCAGTATTATCAATAATGCTTACCCTAACTCTATTATGAGTGAAGTGGCTGAGACACCGTTTGGTCTGAGAAGCACGCAGGCTATGACTTATGTCAGGGGTCTTCAAACTTTTTAAACAGGGGGCCAGTTCACAGTCCCTCAGACCGTTGGAGGGCTGGACTATAGATTAAAAAAAAAAATTCCTATGCACACTTATATATCTTATTAGTGGACTACTCCTTTAAGCACGCAGCACAGTTCCCCTCACATTAGGTAGGCAGCATAGTTCCCCCCACATTAGGTTGGCAGTATAGATCCCCCCTCATTAGGTTGTAGTTCCCCCCACATTAGGCTGGCAGTATTGTTCCCCCACATCAGGTTCAGTATAGTTCCCCCACATTAGGTTGGCAGTATAGTTCCCCCCACATTAGGTTGGCAGTATAGTTCCCCCCCACATTAGGTTGTAGTTCCCCCACATAAGGGTTGGCAGTATAGTTCCCCCCACATTTGGTTGGCAGTATAGTTCCCCCCCCCCCCCACATTAGGTTGTAGTTCCCCCACATTTTGTTGGGAGCATAGTTCCCCCACATTAGGTAGGCAATATAGTTCCCCCACATTAGGTTGTAGTTCCCCCACATTAGGTGCAGTATAGTTCAACCACATTAGGTTGTAGTTCCCCAACATTAGGTGCAGTATAGTTCCCCCACATTAGGTTGGCAGTATAGTTCCCCCCACATTAGGTTGTAGTTCCCCCACATTAGATAGGCAGTATAGTTCCCCCACATTAGGTGCAGTATAGTTCCCCACATTAGGTTGGCAGCATAGTTCCCCCCATATTAGGTTGTAGTTCCCCCACATTTAGTTGGCAGTATAGTTCCCCCACATTAGGTGCAGTATAGTCCCCCACATTAGAGGCAGTATAGTCCCCCATGTTAGGTGCAGTATAGTTCCCCACATTAGGTTGGCAGTATAGTTCCCCACATTAGGTGCAGTATAGTCCCCCACATTACATGCAGTATAGTCCCCCACATTAGGTGCAGTGTAGTCCCTCACATTAGGTTGGCAGTATAGTTCCCCACATTAAGTGCAGTATAGTCCCCCACATTAGGTGCATTATAGTCCCCCACATTAAGTGCAGTATAGTTCCCCACATTAGGTGCAGTATAGATCCCCCACAATAAGTGCAGTATAGTTCCCCCACATTAGGTGCATTATAGTCCCCCAGATTAGGTCCAGTATAGTTCCCCACATTAGGTGCAGTATAGTTCCCCCACAGACATACAGCCTCCAGCCATACTGTGTATGGCTGGAGGCTGTATGCCTGTGTACTGCCCCACTTCAGTGCTCCGACCACCACTCCTCCAGTCCGGCCATAGCAGTAGGTCCTGGGACCGGAGGAGCAGTGGTCGGAGCACCGAAGCTGACGTGCCGCTGGTAACACTTGCCAAGCTGGCCAGCGCACGTCCTGCTTGCTGCTCTGCTCCTCCGTGCTCCGTTGCTATGGGCGCACGGGACGTCAGTGATGTCCCTGCATGTGCTACCTCCCGGCGGTCCTTGCATTATCAAAGTAAATGTGGGGCCGCCGAGAGCGCATACCTGTGTCCCGAAAACATCTTTCGGGACACAGGGATGTCCTTTGGCATCGGCGCGCCGGATAAATGTCCTCGGTGGACCGCATGTGGCACGCGGGCCGCAGTTTAAGGACCCCTGACTTATGCTATGACATCACTACATCAGTTCCTCTGCACTGGGATACTGTTGCCCTCTTGTGTGTTGTCCAGCTATCTAGTAGGCTACAGACCAGGGACGTGCACAGACATTTTGGGGGCAGGTGCTCAAGTAAAAAAAAAGAAAGGGCACTACTACCATTATTATTTAAAAATGTTTGTAAAAAAAAATGGTAAAGTAAATCTGTCAGTAGTTTTGTGGTAGTAAAACTGCTAACAGCCCTAAATAGCCAAAAAAGGATAGTTGTTTGCTTTGCGTGACTAAGAAAACACCATTTTAACCCCTTAAGAGATTTTTTTTTATTTTTGCACTTTTTTTTTCCCCTCGCCCTCTAATAACCATAACCCTCAACTTTCCACCTTTAAACCCATATCAGGCTTGTTTTTTGCTCTACCATATGTATTTTGCAATGACATCCCTAATTTTTTCACAAAATCTATGGCAAAAAAAAAATTCCATTTTGCAACTTTTCGGAGCTTCTGTTTTTATGCAGTGCACTGTCTGGTGAAAATGACATGTTATCTTCATTCTGTTTGTCCATACTATTACAATGATACCCGATTTATAAAGGTTTTGTTTTATTCAACTTTTAAAAAATTATCGGGGACATTTATCATCAGTGCTTTGGGAAGCGAGTTCTGTTGGCATTTTATTTCTTGCTTTTGGTTTTGCTTATGTGTGACATCTTCAATAAATTACTTTTGAAAACCAATAAATGACTTCAGAACAGCACTTTGTCACCCCACCTCAAGTCGCAGCTGTGAAAAAAATTTAATATATCTATCTATCTATCTATATATATATATATATATATATATATATATATATATATATATATATAATTGTGACAAACCGCTTGTCTCGGATCGTCCTGGACACTGCCACGGGACACGTTTCCACTCAATAAACCTGCAGACAACGATTATTCATGCAAGCCTGGCACCTTGCCAGCTTTATTTAGACAGGTTGCAGGGGAAAAACAAACATAACGCAGGAACAAAATAAAATCCTAAACCGTCTGGTCAATTACTACACATATCAGCATGCCCTGACTACTAACTGGTGAGCTACCCTCAGCCAGTTAAACATGTGACTCCTGCAACCTGTTACTCACAGTTCACACCACTTCTTTGACCACTCACAGATTCCAGCTGTGTGCTTCCTCAACAGGGTCTGAGTGTCTCCCCCTACAGCGAAGTGCTGTTTTCCAGGGAGAGCACAGACTAGACTGAGTCTCCATCTTATATTCACCTCCCTTCCCTGCTGCCTCATTACTTAAGAAGCAGGTGAGAGATTCTTCAGGGTGAGCAAAGGAAATACACCCTTTCCTTGCCACCTTATCACATATCTCCCTCCCCTTTGCTCAGATCACCGGGAAGGAGCACATGTATTTGAAAGGCAGAAACCATCTGCCTTTCCTTTCTCTTGGACAACTTTTGTCCCACAGTCTCTGAAGTCCTTGACCTTTTTCTTCCGGACTTTTACCAGCCACCAATTGCAAGTCTCTCGGTTACACCTCTCCAGTACCAGGTTCTTCACCCTGGTGTGGGCAGAGGTCTTGAAATTAAGGACAGAGAGGACCAGTGCTTCTAACCTTTGACTTCTTCTGGCTTGCCGGACCTCTGCCTCTGCTTCAGAGAATCTTTTGGCCTCAGTGGCTTGACCAACCACTGTCTTGTTCTCTGTAGCTTCAGAGGACCTCCGACACGGGTCCATCTCAGTTTCAACTTTAGAGGGCTTCCCACCAGGTTTCACCACAGTTTTGACTTCAGTGGATTTCTCACATGGTTTCACCTCATCCCTTCCAGCTTTCTCTTCAGGCGCACCAGCTTCCTCAGGTTTGGCTTCAGAGTCTTTGACTCCTTCAGATTCTTGTGTAGAATCAGCTTCTACTACTGTTTGGCTCTTCTCTGCAGCTTCTTCAGGCTTACTCTTCTCTTCACCTGTAGCTTCAGTTGTGCCATTCTCTTTACTCATAGCTTTTGAGGTTGACTCTGGTTCAGCTTTTGCTTCAGAGGATTTCTCTGCCTCAGCATTACCTTCAGAATTTTTGGTCTGCTCAGGTTCAGAGGATTTCCCACCTGACTTCTCCTTAGTCTCCACTTCAGAGGATTTCCCACCAGGTTTCAGCTCAGTCCTAGCTTCAGGGGACTTCTTACAGGGCTTCACCTCAATCTTAGCATTAGAGGACTTTTTACCGGGCTTCAGAGAAAGCATCCCTGTATCCCGTAACTTCTGCCCCAGAAGCCTTTCTTGAGGCAATTCCATCACAGCTTGGTCTCTGCTCTCTTTTAGAACTTCCTGGTCCTCTTCCTTTTTCTCACATTTTCGCTGCTTACACTGGAGCTTAGCGGACTTCATCTTCTCACTGTCAAGTAACTCTGTCAAGTCCCTGACAGTATCTTCCAAAGACAGCAATTGTTTCCTCAACTGTTCATTGTCCGCCAGCAAAGCCACCTGCTCGTAGAGTTGCGCTCCCAGCAAAACCAAGGCAGCTACGTGGGACCTTCTGCGCGTTTCGTTCTGCGCTTCCAGACTCTCTTTTAAGATCTTCATGTCATCTTCCAGCTTTATATATTTCAGCTGCTCACTCTTGAGCTTTGCGGAGATCATCTTCTCACTGTCCAGCAACTGTTTCTTGGTCTTCTCTAACTCATTGATAGATTTTCCACTCTCACCAATCTGTTCAGATAGATCTGAGATCTCCTGTTGCAAATTCTTGTTTTCATGTTGCAGAGTCTCAACTTGCTCCAGGGCCTCCTCATACTGCTCACGGAGCCAGTCATTGTCATGACGAGCAGATTGAAGAGCATGTGCAAGGACATTCTTCGTCTTGACTTCCTCCTCAAGTTGTCTCTTAGCTTTAGAGTCACTCTCCAGATTGCTGGCAAGATTTATCAACTTCCATCTTCATTTCATTCTTCTCTTTTTCTATTTTTTCCATGGCTACCAGGCTAGCCTTGTGATCACTCTGCAGAGCCTGATATGCACCATGTAGAAGACGCACTTCTTCTTCCTGGAATGACATCCGCTTGGCCAGACACTCCACTTCACTCACCTTGCTGGTCACAAGACCCTGGGAGTGGGACAGTTCATCCTGCAGAGTCATAAACTCACTTCTTTGGTGCTTCATGACTTTTTCCAGCTGAAGCCTCGCTTCTTGCTCTTTTTTAAAGTCAGCAAGCGATTTGTCCCTCTCCTCTGTCAAGCGATGTACCTCTTTTTCTTTCTCTGTCAACTTCCCAGAAACCATCTGCAGGGATTCTTCCAGATTCTGGATCTGCTCCAAGACCAGCTTTTTCCCAAGACCAGCTCGTCTTTTACGAGACCTTTTACTGACAGCGGTCTCCTCACTCTCGCTGTTAGACCTTGAGACATCCTCTGGTCCTCTGTCAGACACTCGACCCAGCAATTCTCCATCTCTAGACGAAGTCTCCCCCTTTTTCGGGTTTGCGGACACTTTTGCCTCATCATCATCATCAACAACAGGTGCCACCGACACCTGGCACTCTTCCTCTCCCACCACGTTGGCAACTCTGGAGACTCTTGCTAAACACTCCCGTCGGACCGGCAATCCCTTGGCGGTAAGTTTGGTGCCCCTAGCAACAGCTTCAATGGCTCTTGTCACCAGCGAGTCAGGGCGATTCCCAAACAGTTCCTCTGAACTGTCTCTCGGCTCCTTGGCAGACTTTTCTTTTGTCTTATCACAGTCTCTCCACGGCCTGGCAGAAACGACTAGGGCTCCTGGGTCTGCAACAATATCTGGTCCAGCGGTTCGACCTTTCTGGTTACAACCCCTCTCTGGTCCAGACTCCACATCTCCTTCACTTAGGACTCTGTCTGTAACCGTAAGCGCAGCCCCCAGCACTCTCTTCTGGAGTTTTGGTTTTTCCACAGCCATCTCTGTAGCTTCTATTCCATTCACCTCTTTAACTCCCCTAGTGTTCTGGCACACTCCCACCTGACATATACTTAGGGTCTGCTGACACTCCCCGTCCTCATCCTCTGCTGAGTTACTGTCCCCTGCTATGTGGTGAAAACCAAGTGTTTGTAAGCCTATCAGGTGTTCCTGCTCTAGTCACCTGACTATCTTCCCACAACTGCTGAAAAAATGGAAAATCCTTCCCCAGCACTACTTCATACTCTAAGGTAGGCTCTATTGCAACCTTGTGACTTATGGTACCATAGGGAGTATAAATACAGACATTAACTGTTTTATAACCCCAAATACCGGCTTGTATAGACATTACAGCAGGGTCTGGCTTTCTGCAGCTGGTCTTTAGCAGACTTATTACACATTTTGGATTTATCAAAACCATCATCTTTTTACCTTCTATTTCCAGCTCACACAGGTTTTCTTTTGTCCTGCGAGAGGTGGCAACAGTACTCTTTACATCAGAACACATTAACATAAGTGTTTCAAGAAAAACATTATCAGCCTGCATGGGTTTACAATATACAGCACCATTCACACAGTCCAGTAGAGACCCCCCAGTCCTCACTACTTCTGGAACCTTTGCGTGCGAACTCTCAGGTGCACTCTTGGCATCCCACAGCTGCCAGAAATATGGAAAGTCTCTTCCCAGTACAATTTCAACTGTAAGTTCTTCACATACCTCCATCATATGGCTTACTGTACCAAAACATGTATCAAAGGTAATTTGAACAGTCTTACTGGGCTCCGGGCGGGACTTCACAAAGAGAATTATTTCTGGCATAATCCGAGATACAGTCTGGCAACAATCCAAGTCCACCCACAGTGGGATTTCGCCCACCAACAACTGACGGGACCTCGGCTTCATCCTGGCGACCAGCGGTTGTGGCCCACGTCGGTTGCCCCCAGCAACGGCCTGCCGATGTCCTTTTTCCAGAAAAAAAATCTCGATCCATTGCCCCTAGCAATGCTCCTCCACAGACACCATCCTGTGCTGAAACTCCTCTGCTGGGCTCCACCGACTTGCAATCTTGCAGGGGGTTGCTCCTAGCAACGGCTCCTCTCCAACTCGCCCATTGGTTGCCCTTGGCAATGGCGTGCCTGCATCCTCCACCAAAATGTGGCAAACCGCCTCGGGGATTAGCTCTCGGATCATCCTGGACACTGCCACGGGACACGTTTCCACTCAATAAACCCACAGACAATGATTATTCATGCAAGGCTGGCACCTTGCCAGCTTTATTTAGACAGGTTGCAGGGGAAAAACAAATATAACGCAGGAACAAAATAAAATCCTAAACTGTCTGGTCACTTACTACACATATCAGCATGGCCTGACTACTAACTGGTGAGCTACCCTCAGCCAGTTAAACATGTGACTCCTGCAACCTGTTACTCACAGTTCACACCACTTCTTGGACCAGTCAGATTCCAGCTGTGTGCTTCCTCAACAGGGTCCGAGTGTCTCCCCCTACAGCGACATGCTGTTTCCCAGGGAGAGCACAGACTAGACTGAGTCTCCCTCTTATATTCACCTCCCTTCCCTGCTGCCTCATTACTTAAAGGAAAACTGTCACATATTTTCTCCCGCACTATCCACAGGTATTGGTGGATAGTGCGGGAGACGCTGATTAAAACGAGCCCTACCTTGGTCTGATTTGCACCGCCGTTCGTCCGCAATTGTAGTTTTAATATCTGTGTATATCCTGCTGTAACTGGCAAAGGCGGGGCTTCTGCGGGCTAACGGACACTGACGTCAGCGCCGCTCATGAATATTCATCAGCGGCACTGACGTCAGTGTCCGTTAGCCCGCAGAAGCCCCGCCTTTGCCAGTTACAGCAGGATATACACAGAGATTAAAACTACAATTGTGGGAGAACTGCGGCGCGGATCAGACCAAGGTAGGGCTAATTTTAATCAGCGTCTCTCGCACTATCCACCAATACCTGTGGATAGTGCGGGAGAAAATATGTGACAGTTTTCCTTTAAGTAATGAGGCAGCAGGGAAGGGAGGTGAATATAAGAGGGAGACTCAGTCTAGTCTGTGCTCTCCCTGGGAAACAGCATGTCGCTGTATATATATATATATATGTATATATATGCATGTGTGTGTTTATTACATTTCTTTTTACAACTTTTTTCCCCTGAATGTACTAAGCCATTTTTTTATTCTATTTTTGTTCTTCTCATTTCAGATCCATGTATCCTGTGGACTTCTTCAGATTAGGTGGACTACGATGAACCACTTTTTTTTTTGTTTAATATTAATAAAATGTTTAACAAGGGCTTGTGGTGAAGAGCCGGTACCAACAGGCCCGGAGCGTCAAAAATGGTGCTCCTGGGCCTAGGCGGTAACAGGCTGGCATTATTTAGGCTGGGGAGGGCCAGTAACAATGGTCTTCGCCCACCCTGGTAATGTTAGGCTGTTGCTGTTATTTGGTATCTGGCTGAGAATAAAAATACAGGGAACCCTATGCGTTTTTCATTTATTATTTAATTATTTATGGGGGAAAAAACGCATTGGGTTCCCCATATTTTCATTCTCAGCCAAATTACAACCAAGCAGCAACAGTCTGACGTTACCAGGGTGGGTGATGACCATTGTTACTGGTCCTCCCCAGCCTAAATAATGCCAACCTGTTACCACCTGGGCACAGGAGCGCCATTTTTGACGCTCTGGGCCTGTTGGTACCGGCTCTTCCTGACACCCCTGTGGTGTGGGTACCAGGGTAATAATTGGGGTTAGCGCTAGCTGTTTTTGGGGCTAACACTAAGCCCCGACTTAGTTATAGACTCTGTCTATAAGACAACTTCCACTACTAAGCCTGTAAAAGGAAATAAAAAAAACAACACTTTTTAAAAACTTTTATTCCAAAAAACATTTCCCCACATACCCTCAGTAGCCATTTTATTAATATTTAACAAAAAAAAAAAAAAGGTGGTCATCGACGTAATCCACAAAATCCGAAGAAGTCCTCTGCATACACGGATCTGAAATGATAAGAAAAAAACATGGAAATTGGTTTAAACGTTTATGGCCCCCTTCCTTTGGGAAAACATCCATAAACCAGCGTTTCCAAACAAGGGGCCTCTAGCTGTTGCTACACTACAACCCCCATCGTTTGTAATTTAGCAACAGCGAGCCTCCAGTTTAGCAACAGCTGGAGTCTTGCTGTTTCTAAACTACAACTCTCATGATGGGAATTGTAGTTTAGCAACAGCTGGAGGCACCCTGTTTCTAAACTACAACTCCCATGATGGGAGCTGTAGGTTAGCAACAGCTGGACTCACCCCCCGCCCACCAGCTCATCTCCCCCCACCCCTAGCTCATTCCCCCAGCTCATCTCTCCTCCCCCCAGCTCATCTCACCCCCCCAGCTCATTCCCCCCAGCTCATCTCGTCTCCCCCCCAGATCATGTCCCCCCCACCCCCAGCTCATCCACCCGCACCCCCCAGAATCTCTCCCCCCTCCAGCACATCTCTCCCCCCTTCCAGTTCGTCTCCTCCCCAAGCTTGTCTCCCCCCTCCAGCTCGTCCCCCCCATCCAGCTCATCTCCCCCCACCCTCCAGCTCTTCTGCCCCCTGCCTGGTCATCCCCCGCAACCCCCCGCTTATCTTTCCTCCACCGCTTATCTTTCCTCAGCCACTGGTCTTCTTCATCTTGCAACCTGTACATCTCCCACCCGCCACTTGCTGTTATAGTACTACAACTCCCAGCAATTCCTTTCCGTGAGGACATGCTGGATGTTGAAATTGCATCGGTGAGCGGGCCGGTGGTAGATGCAGGCCGGCCGGCTCCCCGGAATATGAAACTACAGTGCAATCTCATATTTCCTGGTCTGAGCTGTGATTAGCTGGTCGGTCTTGGCTGGGAGTTGTAGTTTTGCCACAGCTGTAATCACCCTGGTTGGGAATCAGGGACATAGAGGCTAAAGGGTGTGAGGACATGGAGGCTGAGGACAAGGGACAATATGGAGGCTAAGGAGGAAAGATGACATGAAGGCTAATGGTATGAGGGTATGGAGGCTCAAGAGAAGAAGGATATGGAGGCTAAGAGGGGTGAGGGGCATGGAACAGTGTTTCCCAACTACTGTGCCTCCAGCTGTTGCAAAACTACAACTCCTAGTATGCTTAGTCAGGCAAAGTCATGCTGGGAGTTGTAGTTTTGTAACAGGTGGAGGCACACTGGTTAGGAATCACTGCCTTGGAGGCTGAGGAGAGAGGACAGAGGCTATTGGGGATGGTAGAACATGGAGGCTTTACCAAGGTATGTACTTACCACCTGAAGGCACACCACCAATGAGCTCCCCCCATCCCCCACTGTGTGGTGCTGTGGTGGCCTGTAGCTCTGTGTATCAGGAGGAGGAGTCGGTCCAGAAGAGGGGGAGGAGCCAGCCCAGCAGAGGGGGGGGGGGCAGTCAAGCAGAGGGGGAGGATCGTGCAGAAGCATTAGATGGGCCAGGGCTGGAACCCCGTTTTGACCCTTTGTGTGCATGTACCTACTGCAGACCTACAGGGACCTTTGGTCTAGAGACAGGGCAAGGAGCCTATGGGTGCAACTGTATTTCTGTATCCAGAGAACACCAATATATTTGACAGTGAGGCACTCTGGCAAAGATCCAGGGAAAAGGGCACTTTGCATCCCCTAATGTCAGTCCTGCAACTTACTGATCACCCCAAGCATCTGACACCATAAGATTATCTCATTGTAGAGTCTATAAAACAAAAAGAGTTTGTCAAGAGCAGACAACCTTGTTTAGGTTCCAAAATTCTCTGAATATTTCAAGCCTTTCTCACAGCTATTACAACATCTTTTCCTAACTAGTACTGCAAAACCTCAGAGCTCAATGTTTATTTATAGGGAAAGACAAAGAAACTTTGTTTTCCATATGAATTGCACACCTTATTAAGTGTCTTAGCCTTCAAAGGTAGATGTGTATTTTCTGCTCACAAAAGTAGTAACATTTCTAAACTGGAATTGGCAGGGTGTGGACTGTTGAAATAGCCTTACATACACTAATGAAAAACAATGAAAGTGATTGGTCTTAGCAATTGCTGAACAGGTCTGTCATTTCCACCATGTACAATGGGATAGGCAAACCTCTTAGGGCATATTCACATGTGGCACTTTTGTTTCAGAACATTTTGTCACTGTCACGTTCATCTGAAAGGGGTTGGCTGAAATTCATGCACATGTATTAAAAAAAAATAGCGAATATGCCCTTAGTTTGAGTTAAATTAAAATGTACTGGACAACAACAACAACATTAACCTCTTCAGGACACAGGTACCCCCCCCCATGACGCCTGGTCCCCCCCCTATGACGCGGGTTCACAAGCTGTCCCCGCATCATAGCGGATCGGTCCCAGCGGATATCAGTGGCTATGACCTGTGTCTAATGCCGGACATAATAGATCTGGGTGATGCCAGCATTAACCCCTTAGACGTGGCGATCAAAGTTGATTGCCGCGTTTAAAAAGAAAAAAAAAAGCATTACTGGCAACTCAGACAGGCTGATTGGGATCACCGCAGTGAAACTGCAGTGTCCCGATCAGCTTACAGGACGATGGGAGGGTCCCTACCTGTCTCCTCGTCGTCCGATCCCTTCTGCGATGCTCCAGCCTGGCTCATCAGGCTGGAGCCATTGAGCGCAGATAACACTGATCAATGCTATGCTATGGCATAGCATTGAACAGTGTATGCAATCCGAAGATTGCATGTAATAGTCTCCTAAAAAATGGTGTATAAAAAGTAATAAAAAAAGGTTCATAAATGTGAATTAACCCTTTCCATACTTAAAGTTTAAATCACCCCCCCCCTTTTCCCAAATTCCTTATAAAAAAAACATGTAAACATAATAAAAATAAACATATGTGGTATTGCCGAGTGCGTAAATTTCAGAACTATAAAAATATAATGTTAAACAGCACAGTCAATGGCGTATATGTGAAGTCCAAAATTGTGTATTTTTGGTCATTTTGTATACCCTAAAAAAACTAATAAAAAATGAACAAAAAGTCCCAGCAAAACAAAAATGGTATCATTAAAAACTACAGACCATGGCACAAAAAATAAGACCTCATATAGCCCCATCTATGGAAAAATACAAAAGTTATAGGGGTCAGAAGATGACTATTTTAAACATACAAATTTTGGTGCATGTACTTATTATCTTTTTAAGTAGTAAAATAAAACCTACCTAAATTTGGTATACTTGTAACCGTATGGACCTACAGAATAAATATAAGGTGTAATTTTTACCAAAAAGTGCACTGTGTAGAAATGAAAGCCGCTAAAAATTAGAAAATTGTGTTATTTTTTTCAATTTTGTCCTACAAATAATTAGTTTTTTTGTTTCACCATAGATTTTGTGGTGAAATGACTGATGTCATTACAAAGTAAAATTGGAGGTGCAAAAAACAAGCCTTTATATAGGTCTGTAGGTGGAAAACTGAAAGTGTTATGATTTTTAGAAGGTGAGGAGGAAAAAAGAAAAGTGCAAAAATGAAAAAACCTGATGTCCTGAAGGTCATAATAATAATAATAATGCAAAAACATGAAGAAAAATAAATTCTATTAATAATATAAAGAGGATATATTATAAATGGAAAACACTAATACAGTAGGTATTAGCTATGGCTGTTGATTTCTTTACTGTTTATGCTGCAAGTTGATTCGATTCAGAGAGCCTATATATAGATTCAAAGAAAACTAAAATAAGAGTTTTGAACTGACATATTATTTAAAGCAGATTTTAAAAATGTGACTAAATGATGTCAGAACAGTGTTATGCATTTACTTATTTGCTTGACTGAAGCAAGTGGTGGTTTGGTTTGCAGGGGAGAGAATACATGAGAAGAAATCAAAATGGACTCTTCTAGTAGAGACATTATGGCAGATGATCCTTACATTCACTTCCTTACATTAGTACTGTCATTTCATGTTACTATACCCTTTTGGTGTTTGACAGAAAGTCACCAGGGATTTGGCTATTGAATGTAAGACTAACCACTAGGAAATAGGTCTTTCATTGAATCATTGACCCCTTGGGAGTAATAATACCTCTGAATCACAGAATACAGTCCAGAGCAATTCATACAGATACTTTCTTTTATGTAGGTATAGAAAATATTGTTAGTAGTTACTATTGTTATTGTCATAATGTTTCACTATTGGCCATAAATATCATGTGACTTGTGAAGCTATTCAAAACTGCACTTTTTTGTTACTATACATGAGATCATCATCCAGAATATAGAGAATATATTTTCAGGTGTATGATTTGAACATATTATGCTAAAAGTCAAGCTATTTTATACATTCTTTTGCTAAAGGTCCTTACTTTTTGCTGTTTAAAAAAAAAATATTATTCATTTGTTTCCTGGATGCAAAATGAAGCAACTTTCTAAATAGTCTTCATTAAAAATGTCTTGCCATTTAGCTGAAAGATAGAAAATGCACTGATGGCTCTCACCCTCCAAACTGCTACACCTGCGCCTGTTCCTGGCCACGTGGTTCAATAGAAGAAAAATGGTAGTCCAGCATCTTCAAGGTGCAAAACAAGAACTCTTTATTCAGATCAGTAAAACCACATCACAAGCAGAGGACAACTTGCTGAAAGATAAGTCTGTCAAACATGCTATTTGCTCTCTCAGTGATAGAGATATAAACAAGGAGGGAGAAGGAGTTATACATCAACTCAAAGTATGGACAGAAGGGAGAGCATCTACCAAGGGTGTCCATAGAGAAGAAAGCGCACAAAAGGTAGTTTGCAGAGTAGGTATACATGGTGTACAAAAAACAATGCTCACACACCAAATCAGTAAAGGCAATGTATGAGAAACTAAGCACATTTTTAATAGAGACCTTTGGAAAAAGTGTTTTTGCACCATAATAAGATTCAAAGCAAGAATAAAAAAATGCTTTTCATAGGTGGTTGCCAAAACATCCTGTATACACTTATATGTGAGATTTCAATACACAATGTTTCTAGCAAAACTTGGTAAGTGCTGGGACCTTGACTTATCTACATGTACCTTCCTCCATGTACACCACTGCCTACAGAGTGCTGACAACCTAACCCTTCAACGACCTCTATGTCAATAGAGTCACATGAAAATGTTACATAGATACATAGATGTTAGACTGGGTTCACATCACGTTTTAGGCAACACGGGATCGCATACAGCTGGGGGGGAGCTAAAACCGGGCTCTCCTGTATCCCTGCCATATGTGGACGGTATATAATGTATTTCGAAGAGCCAACCAGAGTGAAACTCTGACTCCTGTCGGCTTATTTTTGCCCCATATGCAGTTTTCCCACGGACCTAAAACCATGGTCTACGTCCGGTGTGAACCCAGCCTTACATAGATTTATCCCTGTATGTGTACCTACTATTGTATATACAATCTGAACTTGTTATATGGTCTGTATCTTTGAAAGTTTTGTACTTTATCTACAGCTGAGGCACTTTTAGGCGTTGCACAGGGGTTCCCCATAAAAAAAATTGTCGCAAAATCAGTTAGTTACACATAAGACTGTACATTTCTTAACAACTTAACAAAAAAACAAAAAATAAATAAATAAACTCTGTGTTGTCTCAATATAGAGCCATTATATGTAACAGTTAAAAACCAGTTGAAAACACAGTTAAAAGTTATGTTGAACATAACCAGGTCAAAACAACTATTCCCTTCATGTGGAAGATCCTTCTTCTTTCTCACCTTGCACTATGCCTTAGACCCCTACTCCAACCAACAGCTGTTTAACTCTCATTTAGCCCACTGTGTGAGGGAATGAACCTTCCAGGCCATGTTAAGGGCAGCCAATCTCCTGCTATGCACTTAGTATTAATCCTCCTCAGGCTGAACACACACATCTCCTCAACCCAGCTTTAGCCTTCCCCAGGGTTGAAATCTCCCATAATCCATGTCTCCCCTAAAGACTGAGGTCTCTGACATCCTGGTGTAGATCACCCAGAGCTGTCTCCTCCAAGGACTCGTAATACTCTCAACCACTTATCAACCTAGCGGCAGCCCACAGAGCTCTGCAAGCTGTAAGCCCATATTTTAAGGCCATATACAGTAAAGATGATGGAGGCACTCACCAAGTAAATAAAATGCTGTACTTTATTCTGTGGAAAGCATACAAAAGGCAGGGGCAGACATGTGGGACGCCAAGCAAGGCTATTTTGCGCTGGTAGCGCTTCCTCAACACCATATTATAAGGCGGCAACAATTATCTGCTTCTCAGTGATTTTTCCAGGACCTTGTCAGCCCATAAAAAAGACAAAGAAGGAGAGCTCCATAGTGTAATATCGCCAAATCATGCAAGACGTTCAATGTAAATTAGCGCTTACCAAATTAGGTTGTGCATCGGCCAGCACAACATGGATAAGGGTGTATGATAATGATCCACTGCTGCCGTTCCACGAAATAGGCACAAGAAAAAACAGTCACCTCCAAAAGGAGTGGAACTCAGGCGCTGAAGGACCAGGCAAATCTCAGGACAACAAGGTATAAATGCATTATGCCTGGTGAAGCGCACATGCGCGAAACGCGTTGCATACTGGGAATAAATACCTTGTTGTCCGGAGATTTGCCTGGTCCTTCAGCGCCTGAGTTCCACTCCTTTTGGAGGTGACTGTTTTTTCTTGTCAGCCCATGTCAGTACTCCAGGCGACCCACTGCACATCATTTCCACAGGCTACTGCTCACACTTTTCAAATTCTGTAGCCCACTGACACCTACATGATGGAAAAGCCACACTCTGACCTCCAAGAAGTACAAGTACAAGTCAACTAGCCCCTTGCCTATCTACATTGAATTATCCACTGCCCAACTATTTCACAGGCCAAGCACAGGTTTTCTAAGCACCACACGTAGTCCAATTGCACTTTGTCCCTTGGCACCGTATATTCTGCGCCTCTTTGCCCTACCTACCAGTATTGTGATGCAATGCATCATCATCACAAGTTACACACCATCAGTGTTCTTGGCCTATGCTAATGCTGGCACCATGCCCTGTTAGCTACCAGCCAAGAAGCCAACAATCTCACTCCACCCAGCTACTGTGACATGTCATAGAAGCCTCACTATGTACCGTGACCCTTCAGTTAATGCATTTTAACACCTTAAAGTACACATTGCAGCTCACACTATCCCCAAAACACAATAGCAGGCAATTTTAAACTATGCAGTTTTTAATAGATACATCCCATTCTGCTGAATGACTGCAGAGGAAGCTGCTAAAGGTTCATTGTAGGATGAAGCTAGAGCCAAGAGCTTGGTCTTGTTTTAAAGCCAAGACTGTTATATAATTGCAGCTCTCACTTTAGCCCATGTGAAGAGCAGAGCGGCTACCGACTGACATGTTGGAGAGTAGAAGAATTTGTGATAGTCTTCCTGTTCCATTATGGTTTCAGTTGACCCCAGGGGAAGAAGTAACATAGGCTATTAGTCATGTTATGTAACACTTAGCTATTTAAATCACATTTATCATATTTCACATATGGGAGGTAAGGAAGTAGAGAAGGGATAAAAAGATGAACAATTGTTCACCAAGTCAATACTCTACTCCTAAGTAGCCTGTTTATTGAGTCACTAATCCGGCTGTTTAAACCCTCAGATGCAGTGATCATAGGTTTTAGAAAACCTTTTATGCAAAGTTTTACTACTGAAAATAATAAAACAAATAAAAAAAGGACACATCATTTATATTGCTGCATTCATAATGACCTGAACTATACACTAATTTTATTTATACAGCAGGGTAAGTGCTCTAATAAAAAAAGAAAAAATGTTTGCCAAAATAAGTTTTTTGTATATCTCGCCTCCCTAAAACAGGAATAAAAAGTAATTCAAATGTTGTATGTACCCTAAAAACAAATTCATTTTGAAAAAAAAAAAAAGTTTTCATTGTGCACAGTACTAAAATATTAACAACATTAAAAATAAAAGCAGTAGTTAAATAATGGTAACAACCTCACAGCAACATGGTGAATCACATAAAAAGCTAGTATGTTTTTTTCTATTTCCTCCAACATAAAACTAATAAATGTTATTAAATACATTAAATGTGCCCCAAAATGATTTATTTTTAACCAGCAAAATTCTACATCTCATACGTGAACAAAAGAGTTACCATAGTCGGCACCATTTAAATGGTGGTTAAAATAAGACACACTTTAGCTTTTTAGCTTACAGAGGATCAATGGTTTCCCCTCTTGCACATATAAATGAATTCAAAGATTTCAATAAATACTTGTACACCCCTATAAATTTGTATGTATGCAATTTTAAGACAAACATGCTAGTAATAAAAGTATTGAAAGCAACTCTGCTGTATACAGAGCAGTTTTAGCTTCTGTAGTCCATAAATTGTCTCTCAGTGTGAACCCTATTAGCCCTATTAGGAATCCTTGTGTAAAAATTCTGCTGCAGAATTTACTTTTTTTTCAGCGAAATTTAGGAATATAGGAGGAAACTTTTTTTTTTTTTTTTTGCTGAACTACAACCCCCAATTGGAATTTCCCTTTTTATAAAAAAAATTCCGCACAAATTACGTGCAAATTTTGCATAAATTCCACACAAATTCAGTGAGAAAAACATTTTCGAGTGGGATTTTTTTTTTTTACATTGACTTCAATGGACTTATGCTCACGTTTACGCATGTAGAATGAACATGTTCTTTCTTTTAGCGGAACAGAATTCCGTGGTGGTATTCCGCAAGCAGAATTTATGCAGTAGGAATAGTGCAGAGTAAAATACATTGAAGTCAATAGCAAAACAGATGTTAAAGGAAATTTGTCATCAGAATCACCTGCACTAAACCTGTTACACAGGCTTGTAGTGCGGGTGATCCTGATTAAAGCACTCCTTACCTGGTTAAAAATGGTTCAGCGGTTCCTCAGATATCTTTATTTTTAGTTTTCTGTTATTCCCTGGCTTGGGACTCAGTGGGAGGTGTTATCATCTCGGACTCGGCCACACGTCATTCTAGCTGGGCGGATCTGCCGCCCGGCTCATGAATATTCATGAACTTATCCTCGTAGTCTAACTCCTTTTTCTATGTCTGGTGGGGAGGGCCGCGAGGATAAGTTCATGAATTTTCATGAGTCGGGCGACAGCTCCGCCCAGCTATAATGACGTGTGGCCGAGTCCCAGATGATAACACCTCCCACTGAGTCCCAAGCCAGGGAATAACAGAAAACTAAAAATAAAGATATCTTAAGAAGCGCTCAACCATTTTTAACCAGGTAAGGAGCGTTTTAATCAGGATCACCCGCACTACAAGCCTGTGTAACAGGTTTAGTGCGGGTGATTCTGATGACAGATTTCCTTAAATTATTTTTTAGCGGAGAATTCAAGAAGAATTACTCGAGTAAATTCCTCTTGAATTACTCAGTGTGAACGCACCCTTATTGTTATTATTAATATAATTATACAGTTATGGCCATAAATGTTGGCTCTCCTGACATTTTTCAAGAAAATGAAGTATTTCTCACAGAAAAGGATTGCAGTAACACATGTTTTGCTATACATGTGTTTATTCCCTTTGTGTGTATTGGAACTAAACCAAAAAAGGGAGGATAAAAAGCAAATTGGACATAATGTCACATCAAACTCCAAAAATGGTCTGGACAAAATTATTAGCATCCTTAACAAAATATTTGGTTGCACACCCTTTGGAAAAAATAACTGAAATCAATCGCTTCCTATAACCATCAATAAGCTTCTTTCACCTCTCAGCCGGAATGTTGGACCACTCTTCCTTGGCAAACTGCTCCAGGTCTCTCTTATTGGAAGGACACCTTTTCCTAACAGCAATTTTATGATCTCTCCAAAGGTGTTAAATAGGATCTGGACTCATTGCTGGCCACTTCAGAACTCTCCAGTGCTTTGTTGCCATCCACTTCTGGGTGCTTTTTGACGTATGTTTGGGGTCATTGTCCGGCTGAAAGACCCAAGATCTTGGACGCAAACCCAGCTTTCTGACACTGGGCTGTACAGTGCGACCCAAAATCCGTTGGTAATTCTCAGATTTCATGATGCCTTGAACACATTCAAGGCACCCAGTGCCAGAGGCAGCAAAACAACCCAAAAATATCATTGAACCTCCACCATATTTCACTGTAGGTACTGTGTTCTTTTCTTTGTAGGCCTCATTCCATTTTCGGTAAACAGTAGAATGATGTGCTTTACCAAAAAGCATTTTGGTTTCCTCAAGTTAATTTTTGGCAAAATGTATTCTTTGTCTTTTATGTCTCTGTGTCAGCAGTGGGGTCCTCCTGGGTCTCCTGCCATAGCGTTTCATTTCTTTTAAATGTTGACCGATAGTTCGTGCTGACACTAATGCTCCCTGAGCCTGCAGGACAGCTTGAATATCTTTTGGAACTTGTTTGGGGCTGCTTATCCACCATCCGGACTATCCTGCGTTGAAACCTTTCATCAATTTTTCTCTTCAGTCCTCGCCCAGAGAGATTAGCTACAGTGTCATGGGTTGCAAACTTCTTGAGAATGTTGCACACTGGACAAATGCAAATCTAGATCTCTGGAGAAGGACTTGTAACCTTGAGATTTTGATAGTTTTCCACAATTTTGGTTCTCAAGTCTTCAGACAGTTATCTTCTCCTCTTTCTGTTGCCCATGCTTAGTGTGGCACACACAGACACACAATGAAAAGAATTTGTGAACTTCTCTAATTTTTATCTGCTTTCAGGTGTGATTTTTATATTGCCCACACCTGTTACTTGCCCCAAGTGAGTTTAAAGGAGCATCACATGCTTGAAACAATCTTATTATTCCACAATTTTGAAAGGGTGCCAATAGTTTTGTCCAGACCATTTTTGCAGTTTGGTGTGACATTACGCTCAATTTGCTTTTATTCCTCCCTTTTTTGGTTCAGTTCCAATACACACAAAGGGAATAAACATGTGTATAGCAAAACATGTGTTACTGCAATCCTTATCTGTGAGAAATTCATTTTCATGAAAAATTTCAGGGGTGCCCACATTTTCAGATCTAGGTTGCTGGAAAAAGTAGCGACCTCATAAATATTAGCATTGTATTGTAAATGAACATATTAAACATTAGAAATAGTACACAGTATTAAAAGGAAAACATTTTTTTATCACTCATATATCCATACCCATATTTTTACAACATTGATACCCATGATTGTTTATTTTACTCTGATAGCAATCTTTGTAACTGTCTGGATAGAAGCTAAACGAAAGCTATTTTAACACACAGGAACTCAGCTAGTGCCAGCTGGCAGAAGAGACCACCATTGAATGCCAAGATATAGGACTTGAATTGCAGTTTACCTTCCGTTGTGAATGTACTGTAACTGTGCAGGCATCCTACAGCTGTGAGATTGGCAGCTGCCAGTAGGTGTGCAGGAGCAGTTGGTTTTTTCCCAATTTGGATACAGCAGGTAAGAGACTGTATCAGTACATAGCAATTATGAAATTGGCATGCATAAATGTTTATCCAATACAATATTCCTACTGGACTTTATTAAAATACCATCTGTTCAAACAATGAACCAAACTAAAGTTTGAAAGAGCAAAATGTGTGAAGGTTTTATCATATGTGTTTAAACAAATAGATTTTTCTATATTTTCTTTTTTTATATATTTTTTTCCTATTTTATAATGTTGTAATTAAACCACCCTATGGTACTTTATTACCCCCTGGCCATATCTGTAACTAAACATTGCTGTGGGTATTCCACAATAAGATAATGCACTATTGTACCTGGTTAGGAAATCCTCAGTTTACCAGCAATACATATAAATAAAGCTGCAGGCTCTATTATATACAATGTGCAAATGCAAAATGCATTCCAGTTGCCATAAAAAATATAACATTTTGCTGCAAAAAGAAAATAAAGAGGCAAGAAACCACTGTCCTGGGTAAATGCTGGGCAGGGGGAAGATGACACTATATTGGGTAATTGCTATTAATGTATTTACTAATAAATTATTTAGAATGACTGCAATCTGGAAATTTACCTTGTACATTCTAGTTTTTTATTTATATTTTCCCCAAGCCCTGCCCATTGGTGGCACCATCTTACACTGAACTTCTCTGTAAGTAGCAGAGTGGGAACGCTCCTTCCCAGTCTGTGGAACTCACTGAGACCAAGCAGAAGATACAGAACAATATCAAGGTAGAAAATTAAAATATAATTAAAATAAAGGCAGATAGTGTTTATCATTGGGGGGGGGGGAGTTAACTAGGAGAATAAAAACATTTTCACGCTCATGACAGGTACTCTTTAAAGATTTGTTTGAATATACCATCCAGATTTGTGAACAGAAAATCCACAGTGGAATACAGTAGCAACACTGTACTATGTATTTAGTGGGGATGTCCAGCCAACAAATAATGGAAGCAAAAGGGCTGCAAGTATGATTCAGCGATCCCTCCCCGCACAATAGCTTAGCCTTAAAATAGGTTATCTAAACAAGCGCTGACAACAAGCATGAGGTCATGCAATAAGACTTGTAAAGCTACATCACATTTTGTACAGTCCAGAGAAAGAAAATTTGGGGAAAAGCCTTGGGCCTAGGGTCTGTATAATCCATCATTCGATGTGGCCTTAGGCTAGGTTCACATCTGTGCTGAAGGTTCCATTGGAAGTCTCGAAGGAGACTCGAAGGAAGGCTCTAAAATACTAGACAAAAAAAATGCAGCATTCAAATGATGGTCACAGGACAAAAAAATGACAGTCCCAATGAAAGTAATTGGGGTCCATTAGGCCCATTGGTGTCTGGTGTGCAAAGGATAAACAACCTTTAAGGGGTGACCCCCTTGCGGGGAAAACCCTTACTAGAAACCCCCTGTAAAATCAAAATCTTTATTAATTACTTGAATATAATATGTACCCTATACAAACAATTTTAAAATTATCAGCGGTGATTTGGTGGATCATAAAGGGAGAGGGTAGCCTCTCCTGCTTAATTAAGTGATGCTGTCACTTAATTTGGCATTTGTATTGTGCGCTTGATTCTACAATTTTGCTTCCCCTGTCCGCTGTATTAAAACATATGGCTAGCCTCCCCGACGTTTCGCTGAACAGATCAGCTTTGTCAAGGGCTGTAAGGCTAATGCTGGTAGTCTGAAAAAGATGGCTCTGTTAAGTATAAAGCCTGATGGGCTGTATTTGTGCGAGGGGCGGAAGTAATTATCGCTCCCTGCACTTCCAGGTGGGGCTTATTGGGAACAGGTGGGGGCGTGTGTATATAACTCCCCCCTCTCCTACAGGGGCGGAGCATGTGTCGTTTGTGGAATCTCTGCTTCCTGGGTCTGGAGTTTGAATCGCCCACAAAAATCTTCAGAGCTGCTGCTCACGGTGCGGAGGCCTCGCTGATCATGAGTCTAGGGGGGTGCAGGCGCGGCATCCTGGCAGCTCCGCTGGCTGTCTTATCTGGGGATGCTGTGTCTCACTCTGATTATAAGGTAATATTGGGCAGGTATGGTTCTGGCTGGCTCTGCCTGCAGCGGTAGTGGGGGCCAGGAGCGGCAAGCAGGTGAGTTAAATCGGTGCTGGGGGTGGCACGGCCTCAGCATTTCGCGCAGCCCGCTAGCTGCCTCATGGCGACATGTGGACCGCCCGCCACCCGCACAGCTACAATTGTCTATGCCCTTGGGACAGATTGCGGCAGCTGCCCAGTCCTCGTTATGCGGTCCTGTCACCTTGTTTGCTATGGTTAATCTAAAGTATAGTGTAATGCTCTGCAGAGGGTTGTTTCAATATAACGTTTGCTGTATAGAGTGTGGTGCAATGCTCTGCAAAGAGTCGTTTCAATATAACTTTTGCTGTGTGCTGCGGTGCTCTGCGGGGTATATGGTGCCCTTGCAGTATACGGTACAGTGTAATGCTCTGCAAAGGGTCTCGTTACAATATAACATGTACTGTATAACTGTATAGTGCAGTGCTCTGCAGATGGTCTCGTTACAATCTAGTATACATGATATACAGTTATGGTGCAATAATCTGCAGATGGTCTCGTTAAAATATAGTATACATGATATACAGCTATGGTGATATGCTCTGCAGATGGTCTCGTTACAAAATAGTATACATGATATATAGTTAAGGTGCAATGCTCTGCAGATGGTCTCATTATAATATAGTATACATGAGATACAGCTATGGTGCTATGCTCTGCAGATGGTCTTGCTACAATATAATATATACTATATACAGTATAGTGCTATACTCTGCAGATGGTCTCATTATAAACAAACTTCACAGTTATTGCAATGCTCTGCAGATGGGATGGTTTCAATACAACATATTATATAGGGCATAGGGCAATGCTCTGCAGAGGGTCGTTACAGTTAGCATGTCCAGTGTGGTGCAGTGCTCTCCGAGGGGTCTCGTTGCAACACAGGGTGGCATTTACTGTTTGGTGTGGTGCAATACTCTGCAGAGGATCACGTTGCAGGGTAGCATATGCTGTGTGCGGTGATGCAGTGCTCTGCAGACTGTCTTGTTTCAATATAGTATACAGTAGGGTGCAATGCTCTGTAGAGATATAACAGGCTACATCTAATTAAATCATAGTATACACAGTGTAATACTCGTTATTTGCACGATCATGGTATCCATACGGTTCATACGCTTGGTTTATTATGGGCATACACGCATTACTGGTACAAGGTGCACACGAGTAGAGCATCTTTACGGTTTGATAACGCCATCAGTTTCTTATTTTCCGTACTCTCATGGTTAATTCATACGCTTATGGCATACTGCTCGTACGCGCATAGTATGTATACAGTTTCATGTGCCAATATCATTATATACGGTACATATACTCACTGACGATACATTCACAGCATTTATACTGTGCAAACTCGTTTATGCTGTTCACCTCATGGTTATTCTCTCACTCGCTGATGTTTTACAAGGTCCACAAACTTGCCATTTATGCTGTTCACATATTCTTGGCATGTTCACGGTCTTACGTTCTTTCTACCATGTTACGTTCATGGCAATCAAACACCTCATAATTATCACTGGTTCATATACTCAAAGTATAATTCGGTTCATATGTTAATGGTATTTCATACTGGTTACGGCAGTATACTGCCTATAGCGATTATACAGTTCATACACTCATGGCAGTTATAGTGGTCACACGCTCACGGTTCTTAAGTTGTTTACATGTTCACCGCATTCATACACGCAGGTTTCATACGCTCATGGCAGTTATATTGGTCACACGGTTATGGTTTTGTTGTTCACACATTCATCGCATTCATACATGCAGGGTTCATACGCTCATGGCAGTTATATTGGTTACACGGTCATTGTTTTGTTCACACGTTCACTGCATTCATACACGCAGGTTTCATACGCTCATGGCAGTTATATTGGTCACACGGTTATGGTTTTGTTGTTCACACGTTCATTGCATTCATACGCACATGGCAGTTATATTGGTTACACGGTCATGGTTTTGTTGTTCACATGTTCACCGCATTCATACACGCAGGTTTCATACGGTTCTCACACATAGTGTCATGCTGTTTCGTGCAGTTGTGGCCATGCGCTCATAGCATGTTCACAGCATTATACTGCTCATAGTACTCATACCTCATAGCGTCATACCACATATTAATTCGTAGCACATATGCTCGACGCTTATACTGCACATGTACTTGTAGCATTTATACTGCACATACACATGGCCTACATCAGGCACATACGCTCTTAGCATTGATACCGCAAGTATACTCATAGCATTATACTGCTCGTAGTATCATACCACTATACGCTCATAGCAGTTATACCACATATACGCTCGTTGTATTCATACCACAGACATGTTCACGTCATGTATATTGCACATAGAATTGTAGCAATACACTACACGGACATTCGTAGCATTCATTCTGTACATACGATGGTAGTAATTATTATTCTGACACGTTGTAGTACTTATTCTGTGTACATGTAGCATTCATTCTGTTATGTTCTCTGCACTAACATCCATAGCGTTTACTGTACATGGGTAATGGTATTCTGCATGTTCATCCATAGCGTCTACACTACACACATGCTCCCGTAGCTTTTACTGTACGTATGTTCATAGCATTCATTCTGTGTATTCGTGCATAGTCTTTTATACGGAAAGTTCACTCAGGTTTGTCAGGATGTTGCCCTATTGCCTGACTCCTCTTCAGGTTAAGGGGTCAATGTCGGTTGCTACTGACTCGTTCAGAGCAATCGCATTGTTTTTTGTCATGACCTGACAAGTTCTCAGGTCAGATACAACCTCCTCTGTTGTATTTCACGACTACGTTATCAGTTAGTTATAGTACACATATTCAACTATCCGGCACAGGTACTCGTTCAAAGGGTGGTCATCATTTTAGTGGCACTAATCGGCTGTTCAATACCCGGTCACCTGACTCGTTCCTTCAGGGGTTGAATCGCGGTTGTTACTGACTCACATTCAGAGCAACCAATTTCAGGAATACTCACAATGTTAACCTGTTGCCTGACTCCTCTTCAGGTTAAGGGGTAATGTCGGTTGCTACTGACTCGTATTCAGAGCAATTTTGTCGTTGGTGTATTTGTTATGACCTGACACGTTTTCAGGTCAGATACAACCTCGTCTGTTGTATTTCTCGATTACGTTATTTCGTTATAGTACACAGATTTAACTATCTGGCATAGTTGCACGCTACGCTCATAGTCTGGTTACGTTCATAGCTTTTTTTTGTTGTTGTACTGCACATGGGTAATAGTTTTTCTGCATTTCCATCCTTAGAGTCTACACTACACATATGCTCCCGTAGCTTTACTGTACTCATGCTCATAGCTTCCATACTGCATATTTGTGCATAGTGTTTATACGAAAAGCTTATACAGCTTTGTTAGGATGTTGCCCTATTTGCCTGACTCCTTCAGCTTAAGGAGTTAATGTCGGTTGCTACCGACAAATTTTCAGAGCAATTACATTGTGGTTTATTGTCATGACCTGAGACGTTCTCAGGACAGATACAGCCTCCTCCGTGGTATTTCCAGACCACGTTATCAGTTACTTTTAGTAGACCTATTCAACTATCCGGCATAGTTGCACATTGTCTTTTATCTTTTTAGATATATGTTTACACTTTTTCTAGGCATGTATGCGGTACTCATAATGATGTTAGAGCATAAATTCATAACGTTCCTTACGTTTTCATGGTACTTACGCTCCCAGCTTGTGTATGATACATGCACCAGTACACAGCATTTGTTGCATACTACCATAGTTGTATGCGGGTAGGTTATTATGTGCATTCGTTCCTAGTGTTGAATAGCAGTTGCACCTCTGGCTGTACATATATTTACAATACACGATTACAGTATTCATATTGTGCTTACATTCATTGCAGATATATCGAGCACATATTCTTAAACCTCGTACGTCTGCAGGGGGGGATGCACCACATAGGTTATTGTTACAGACATGTCTCAGAGCAATAACATATTGAGTAGCGACTTGTAGTTGGGTATACTGTTAGCAGGTTATGCCGTACATACGGTTAACATGTTTCATGCGGTGCACACAGGGGAGGTAGATCATTTGCTTAGGGTATTGGACACAATTGGTCATTTTTGTTACTGACACGCCTTCAGAACAACACGCCAGCTTCATACAGGTATCTTGTCATGCATACTCATGATGTTACCCTGTTGCCTGACTTCTCTTCAGGTTAAAAGGGGTAAAGCCAGTTGCTACTGACTCGTTTTCAGAGCAATTTTGTCGTGTGTTATATTTGTTATGACCTGACACGTTTTCAGGTCAGATACAACCTCGTCTGTTGAATTTCTCGATGACGTTATCATTTCGTTATAGTACACAGATTCAACTATCCGGCATAATTGCACGTTCTCTTTTAAGGAGGGCCAGCATTTAGTTGCAGATATATTGTGCATTTAATACAGTTACATGACTCATTTCTTTAGGATCTCATTTCAGAGCAATTGATTTGACATGGTTATGTAGGTAATCTGACACGTTTCAGATAGCATACAATCTCAATATGACATTTCACACTTACGTATTTAAAAAAAAAAAAAAAAAAAGTGGTTTACAAAGACCTGTGACGTTTACAGGCACGATGATTTCACAAAGACCTGTCATGTCTACAGGCTCGATGGTTCCGCGGGGACCTGTGACGGGTTCAGGCACGACGATGTCACAAAGACCTGTTAGGTCTACAGGCATGATGGTTCACCTAAACACTGGTCACGTCTACAGGTACGTTGCTCTCGCAGGGAGCTGTCATCTGCAACGGGTCATCACTTCCAAGTCCAGTTGGGTCAGTACAGTGGCTAGTTAGGTATGTCTGTTATTACAGTCTCAATCAGGTAAGGTGCCTTCGTGAACCTTGTCAGGCGACATGACCCACACGGTCTATCAGGTAATAGGTATTTCTTGTCATTTACCTGTCAGTTTAGTTTTTGCCTCTTAAATAGCAGGGGATTGGTGCTTGTCAGACCGGCCATGAAGTTAGCCTTTCCGTGTCCATTTGAAGTAATGTCACAAGTAGGGATGGTGATAGGTATAGTTCAGTTAGTATTTGGCAGCGAAGGTTATTCTCAGGTTGATTCTTTACAGATGGATGTTACTACCATGGTTTCAAAGGTATGGTTACCACCTCTAGTAGTCACTAGTTGGTCAGGGCTACTCTTTCAGCACACTAGGTATAGTCTACTTCGGGTATGTGAAAATTGATGCTGGATGTAAGATGTTTTATTTCAGGAATTGTGTTTATCCTAGCATGGTTGCTTTTTGCCCTCTATAGGCGTGCTCTCATTGCGCGGTTATGGCACAACTCAGACCGCTATGCTAGGGTAAGATCTTGTATAGGTATATAGGCAATCTTTCCTGTCACTAGTACACGTATGGAGCCCCGATCACAAGTATAAAGCCTGATGGGCTGTATTTGTGCGAGGGGCGGAAGTAATTATCGCTCCCTGCACTTCCAGGTGGGGCTTATTGGGAACAGGTGGGGGCGTGTGTATATAACTCCCCCCTCTCCTACAGGGGCGGAGCACGTGTCGTTTGTGGAACCCTCCCAACCCTCCCTTATCTTATTCCTTCACTATAGTGCATGCCCTCTATAGGCGTGCCCTCATTGCGCGGTTATGGCACAACTCAGACCGCTATGCTAGGGTAAGATCTTGTATAGGTATGTAGGCAATCTTTCCTGTCACTAGTACACGTATGGAGCCCCGATCACAATTTGTTCTGCTCAAATAATGCAGAAGAATAACAGAAAAAGCTATGTAGAAGGGGACCTAACCTCGTTCTTTCTTTATCAGTTATTTTAATGACAATAAAACTTTAGGCTCCCTTTGCATGGGATGGGAGAACAAATAAAGTTATGTTAGCATGAAATACACTAGTCTGATGTGTCATATACCTACCTTCCCTTTGAAAAACTAATTTTATGACAAGATGAGTGGGTGAAAATGGTTCGGCGAATGAGCAGTGTCAAGCGTTCATAGATGGTGAACCCTGGGTGAATGTTAAGTGTTATACTCTTTATTATGCATTTTTAATATGATGGGCTGTAACTGTCTACGTTGGGAAAAAGAGAAAAACTATTAAAAGTTGCATGAGGAAAAAAAAGTCCACGTGTTGGGTGGAATCATTTACTATTTTGCCGTACAAAATTACTCAGGTCTCGGATTTTCCCAGGTTGCAGTGCGGGAAGAGACATGACATCACTAGTCAGGTGTGCAAAGGGAGCCTGTCTGCTTCAATGGGTGGAGCGACCACTGGGTGGGAAAGAGATCATTTTACAACAGCTGTAAGCACCCTGGTTAGAAAACACTGGTCTTTTGAATAGAATGCAGCTCATTTGTGTTTTAATAGTTGGGGTGGCTGATGTGTGGAAGGAAGGAAAGTGACCTCACACTTACAAACAAGGAACTATGGGATGTGTAGTTTAAGAGAACAAACATCAACATGAAATAACCAGTTCACAAATAGATAGCCACAAAGTTATGGTAATCTCACAACACAGCCATTTAGCCACAAGACAAGCATAGATCCTTACTAAGCATTTCCATTACTGTCTGGCAGGTACGTATTAAAAACACCTTATGGTGGATAACCCCTTTAAGCAGTGCCATGAGCGCAGAACTGGCAGAAACCAGTGCGACCTAGGTACACCAATCTACTGTTTGGAAAATTCTGGCCACAAGTGATCTTCATGGAAGAATTGCTCAAAAAATCCATACCTTCATTAATAGAGATGAGCAAATTTTTTAAATATTCCATTTGGCCGATTTGCCTAAATTTCTGGAAAAATTTGGTTCGGTCCGAATTTATTTGCGGTGAATCGCTATTTAAAACGGCTATTTCTGGGCTACAGAGAGCCTCAATAGGGGTGTAGAACACTTTTCCGTGTAACACTCATAGGGAGTGTGCTCTGTTAGTGAAATAATACTGTTATTCAGTATGAAATGCAGATTACAGGCATCGCTATTAATATCACTGCTGCACAGCGTCTGGGTATGGCAGCAGGGAGACCATTAGTGTTGCTCACGAATATTCGCAATGCGAATTTTATTTGCGAATATCGCATATTCGCGAATTCGCGAATATTTGCGAATATAGCGCTATATATTCGTAATTACGAATATTCGTTTTTTTTTTTTTTTTTCACAGTACACATCACCATGATCATCCCTCTCTGCTTCCAGCTTATGTGGTGTAAAGAAGGCTCTAATACTACTGTGTGAGACTGGGGCGCGAAGTTTCGCATATGCGAAAATTTGCATATGCTAATTTTCACATATGCGAATTTTCTCTTATGCTAATTTTCGCACGCGCGAATATCCGCATATGCGAAAATAAAACGGGAATATTACGAATATGCGAACATTCGCGAATATATGACGAATATTCGTCCATATATTTGCGAATATTCGCGAATTCGAATATGACCTATGCCGCTCAACACTAGAGACCATATGGCATCACAATTGAAGATATTAAAGAAATGTTTTAATTTAATTTTTATTTAATTTAAGTTTAATTTATTTAAAAAAATTTAAATCCTTTTTTGAGGAACCATTCTGGTGAGCATCGGGCTGGCGGTTTGCTGCGAGGTGAGCTACCACCTGTTCCAGCCCCTGCCTCTCAAAGCCCCTGCTCCCCCCCCCCCCCCGACTGTCTTACCCTGTGTGGAACTACGAATGTTTCATTAATTCAGTTATGGTTCATTGTTATCACTCCAACCTGTTTTATTGGATTCTTGTGGTAATTACAGAGTTAATATATGACGACGACCATGGAGCCTTAGTCTTGAAAAAATTACATAGATTTTTTAAAAATGTAAATAGAAAATGAATAGATTCACGAGTTTAATGTGCCAGCAGCATGACGAGATTACATGGTGGCACAATGACAGAGCCTGATAATTAGAATGAGCAAACTTTAAATCCTTTTTTGAGGACCCATTGAAAGGCAAGTCTGGTGCCAGCAGCAGCGGTAATTCCAGATCCTATAGCGTATAATTGCTGCAGTGTAAACTATGGCAAAGCTCCTAGTTGTATCTTAAAATCGAGCTGGCGGTCCGCCACGAGGCCAGCTACCACATGTCCCAGCCCCTGCCTCTCAACGCACCTCCATGCTCTGAATGTCCACTAGAAAAGTGAGGAACTGCAGTACGAGCAACTTGGACAGGAGCACATTCAGCTTCTGTGCCGTTGGATAAGTGGACGCATAAAGCTAGAAGTGGCTGCAGTGAAAAAGCTTGTACTTGTATCTTAAAATCGAGCTGGTGGTCCTCCGCGAGGCGAACTACCTCCTGTTCCAACAAAAGCCTCTCAGCGCCCTACCCGACTGTAAAAGTGCAAATGTTTCATTTAATCAGTTATAGTTCATTGTTATCACTCCAACCTGTTTCATTAGAGTCTTGTGGTAATTCCACAGGTAATATATGACGTTGACGACCAAAGGGCCTCAATCTTGAAAAGATTACATAGATTTTTTTTTTAATTTAAATTTTAGATTTTGATTAGATTCACAAGTTTAATGTCCCGGATGCCTGAAGTGTTTACTTTCAGCTAATACTGTATGACCACAAAACCCAATATAATAAGGAGTCACATGGCAGCACCATGACAGAGCCTAGAGGTGGCAGCAGTCCAACGAGACCATAAGGCCTCCCAATAGAAAACATTAAAGATATTTTGTAAAATTTTAATTGAAGATTTAAAACATTAAAATTTAAAAAATTCAATTTAAGGTAACAGCATGAGGAGACCTTATGGTGGCACAATGGCACAGCTTGGATGTGGCAGCAGCATGAGGAGACCATAATGTGGCAGAATGACACAGCCTGGAATTGGCATCAGCAAGAGGAGACCATATAGTGGCAGAATGACCAAGCCTGGAGACCATATAGTGGCAGAATGACCAAGCCTGGAGGTGGCAGCAGCCTGACAAGACCATAGGGCCTCACAATTGAAAAGATTAAATATCTATTTTACATTTTTAATTTTTAACTAGATTAACATAAAGTTGAACGCGGCGTCTAAAGTGAAAGTAAAACAATGCCGGTTAGCTCAGGGAGCTGTTTTGGATCGCCGCGGCGAAATCGCGGTATCCCTAACAGCTTACAAGACAGCTGGAGGATCCCTACCTGCCTCCTCGCTGTCCGATCGCCGAATGACTGCTCAGTGCCTGAGATCCAGGCATGAGCAGTCAAGTGGCAGTATCCTCGATCAGTGGTTTCTTATGAGAAACCACTGATCAATGTAAAAGATCAGTGTGTGCAGTGTTATAGGTCCCTATGGGAGCTATAACACTGCAAAAAAAGTGAATAAAGATCATTTAACACCTCCCCTATAAAAAGTTTGAATCACCCCCCTTTTCCCATAAAAAAAAGTGTCAATAAAAATAAACATATGTGGTATCACCGCATGCAGAAATGTCTGAATTATAAAAATATATCATTAATTAAACCGCATGGTCAATGGCGTACGCGCAAAAAAATTCCAAAGTCAAAAATAGTGCATTTTTGGTCACTTTTTAGATCATCAAAAAATTTTTTATAAAAAGCAATCAATAATTCCTATCAATGCAAAAATGGTACCACTAAAAACTTCAGATCACGGCGCAAAAAATGAGCCCTCATACCGCCCCATACGCGGCAAAAAAAAGTTTTAGGGGTCAGAATGTGACAATTTTAAACGTATACATTTTCCTGCATGTAGTTATGATTTTTTCCAGAAGTACGACAAAATCAAACCTATATAAGTAGGGTATCATTTTAATTGTATGGACCTACAGAATAAAGAGAATGTGTCATCTTTACCGAAAAATGTACTGTGTAGAAACGGAAGCCCCCCAAAAGTTACAAAATGGCGTTTTTTTTTTCAATTTTGTCTCACAATGATTTTTTTTCCATTTTTCCGTAGATTTTTGGGTAAAATGACTGATGTCTTACAAAATAGAATTGGTGGCGCAAAAAATAAACCATCATATGGATTTTTAGGTGCAAAATTTAAAGAGTTATATAAGGTAAGGAGGAGAAAACGAAAATGCAAAAACGGAAAAACCCCGGGTCCTTAAGGGGTTAAACAAAATTGGTCCCAGTACAGATCCCTAAGGTTCCCCACTGGTAACAAGACCTTGCTCTGATATACTCCATTGACTACAACCCTCTGTTGTCTGGGACACACAGCCTATAGTTGCTTGATTCCTCCCTACTACATTTCTTGTGAATTGGCACAACATTTGCTAATTTCAAACCTCCGGGACAACTCCTGTTACCAGTGATTGGTTAAATAAATCTGTTAATGGTTTTACTAGCTCACAATTAAGCTTTTTAATAATTTTGGGTGTATCCCATCAGGCCCCTGTGACTTATTTGCCTTCACTTTGGGCAGCAAACATAGAACCTCTTCCTCTGTAAAGACACATGCATCAAATGATTCATTTGTCTTCCTCCCTAATTGAGGTCCTTTTCCATCTTTTTCTTCTGTAACAACTGAACAGAAGTATTCATTAAGGCAGTTGGCTAGCCCTTTATTATCTTCTACATACCTTCCTTCATTTGTTTTTAATTTAGTTATTCCTTGTTTTAATCTCCTTTTTTCATTTATATATCTGAAGAATGTCTTATCCCCTTTTTTCACAGACTGAGCTAGTTTTTCCTCTGCCTGTGCTTTAGAAATTCTTATATCTTGCTTGGCCTCTTTCTGCCTAATCTTGTAGATTTCCCTATCTTCATTGGTCTGGGTTGTTTTATAATTACTAAATGTTAGCTTTTAGTTTCTTATGATTTTGGCCACTTCTGCTGAGTACCACAGTGGTCTCTTCCTTTTTCTGGTATTACTGACAAGTCTAATGCAATTTTCTGTTGCCTTCAATAATGCATATGTCAGGATCCGGACTAGCGGCTGGTGAGGACACTGGAGGTGGATCCTCTGTGCCAGACAGGCGATGGCGCGGGTCGTACTGGGCGATCGGTTCTAAGTAGTTACTGGTCTTCACCAGAGCCCGCCGCAAAGCGGGATGGATTTGCTGCGGCGGTAACTATCAGGTCTTGTCCCCCAGTAGCGACTCGACCCCTCTGGCCGCTGAGACAGGCGTGGTACAAAAGGACAAGGCAAAGGCAAGGTCAGACATAGCAGAAGGTCAGGGCAGGCGGCAATGGTTCGCAGTCAGGGGCAACGGCAGAAGGTCAGATACACAGGCTAGGCAAATACACAAAACACTTTCTCAGGGCACAAGGCAACAAGATCCAGCAAGGGGAGGAAGGGAAGTGAGTATTTATGCATTTTAACTTGATTGGGCCAGGCACCAATTAGTGGTGCACTGGCCCTTTAAATTTCAGTGAGCCAGCACGTACGCGCTTTAGGGAGCGAGGCCGCGTGTGTCGGGAGGAAGACACAGCAGGACCCGACTGGTAAGTGACTTGGGATGCAACCCGCGGGCGGGGACGTCCCGCCAAGCGGATCGCATCCCCGCTGCCGGCATGGGGACAGCACTCCCGGTCAGGGACCCGGAGCGCTCGGCGTTACAGCGTCTTTTAAGTAGTCCCATTTCTCCTGGACTCCATGTAATCCATTCCAGTCTGATAAGGACTCATTTAAGACTATCTATCTCATTTTTAAAAAGTCTGTTTTTCTAAAATCTAAAACTTTTGTGGTGTGACTCCTTCACTGTTCTTATATTAAACCACACTGACTGATGATCACTAGATCCCAAGCTTCGCCTACAATAGCATCATATACCAAATCCCCATTTGTGAATACCAAATCCAAAATGGCCTCCCTCCGGGTTGGCTCCTCAACCACTTGTTGTAGAGATAATCACAGTAGGGAATTTAAAATAACTGTACTCCTGTCAGAATTAACTATTTGTTATAATAGTGGAGCTGAACCCACAGCATACAATACTTTTGTGGGTGAGGGAACAGCATAGGACAGAGGCAATGGGAGGACAGGGACTGCTCCCTGGCCATGCCAACTGAGGGTTGTGTCTGAGGAACCCACTGACTGTTGACTGGGGGTGTCTGATGTCACTTTTGATGAAGTGGATGACCATGTTAACCAATCAATGACGGTTGATGGGTTGCTGGTCGATAGCTTGGAGCTCAGGCCTCTCGCCGCTACTCCTGCTGCCACTCGCCCCCTAGTCTGCTGTGACCTCTGCCTGCGCCTGATGAATTTAGGCCTCTGCCACTCCTCTGTGCATGTCCTGGCACTTCTATACCTGACATACTTAGTGCGTATATGAGGGCAGGACAATGCGCTCCAGTACATTTAAAACAGTATTTGTCTAGAACAGCCTTTCACAGTAAGTAGGCCCTTAAGACTTTAACAGGAACCAAATGGTACACCACGTAGATGTACGTACGTGGTATGCACTTATGAGAGAAGTACAATACGCTCCACTACACTTAAAACAGTATTTGTCTACAACAGCAGCAGGTGTGTACTTTTTGCTGACCTTTCACAGTAAGTAGGCCCTTAAGACTTTAACAGGAACAAAATTGTTCAATACCTATGTCCGCACAGGTTGCACTTAATAGAGATCAATACGCTCCACCACCCAACCTGTATTAGGCACTTATAGCAGGTGATTATGGCTTTTAGTGCTCTGCTCACCATAACTGGCTGGCTGCTATTATCTCTTCAGTTGTTGTACACACCAGTGCTGCAGCACACTGTCGCTGTGTAGTACAAAAAATTGCACTTTCTCTCTCAATCTCTCTCAATTCCCTATCAGTGCTTCTTGGCTGGATTTGGCCTTGAGGTGAATCGTTGCTGTAAAAATGCTTTTCTGTGTAACACACACACTGCTCTCTGTCCCACTCTCTCGCTCTGCAATAGAACGCTGATTTGACTGGCTGCAAGATGGCTGCCTATTATATAGGGCTGTTACATCACAGTGGTGGCTGGCTGCTGATAGGCTGCATGCTGCATGTGATTCAGGGTCATCCCGCCTACCCGTGTTCCCACCTTCCCAGAGTTCCTTGTCTCATGTCCTGACATGTGGAGCAGCCATCTTAGATGCCCTGGACCATCCTAAATGGAGTTTACTGAATTAAATCGTGCAATCGAATTGCGGCGATATTTGGATTAATTGTGAAGCTAATTTTTCATAATATTTGTAATGAATTCGGATTCCTCAGATTCGATTCACTCATCCCTATTCAACATAGAAACAAGGCCAAGCAACTAAACTATGCACGGAAACATAGGAGCTTGGGTTCCTGTGCTGATGAGCCAAAGTTCACTTTGCATTTTGTTTATTGATAAAAATAAATGATTAACACTTCTATTTTTGAAAGCATTCCTATTTTGCTGTGTTTTTCCACACCTGTTTAAACCTTTTCCATAGTTCTGTATAATTGGATAACCTTTCACCATACAGTGCCTGTGCTTTATTTGCAGAAAGCTTAATATCCCTTTTAATATATGTATGAAACATTTACATGCGGTTATCTGTGAATATAAAAATAGCTATGTTTTATATATGAAGTGGAAACATATTTTAGCTGAAAATAGTTAATATGCCCGTGAAGCGACTTATATCCATAACAATTTCATTTAAATATTGCTTTTCTATGCCATATATCAGGGATGCAATTTTATACTTCTTTCTAAAATATTAATTTGTGTGACCTCTTTGAAGCTATTTTTCAGCGCTCCTGGCCTATTTGCTGATATGCCCTTCTTATGATTTCTTTCAATTACCTTAAAGTACAGAGATCACAAAAATTTCCATTTAACAGTTTCACTTCTTACTAACAATTCATTATTAAAATGCACAGCTTGCTGACATATTTTCTGATTTCAGCAATACTATTTAATATGTGTGAGGAGGACGAATAATAGTTCTAATTTGAAAATCCTATTCATTTATCACTGTAACCTTTTCATCTCCTCTATCTTGCATCAGGTAACAAAGGTAGTTTAAAGGGGTTATACAGGAATAAAAAAAAACAGCTAATTTCTTTCAAAAACCTCCCCCTCTCTGTCTCCAGGTTGGGTGTGGTATTATAACTTGACATTCACTTCAATGGAACTGAGCTGCAGAACCACACTCAACCTGGAGACAGACGGGGAGCGTTTAAAAAAAAAAAAAAGATTAGCTCTGTTTTTTATTCCTGGATAACCCCTTTAATGTTAATACAATGAAAAATGATTAGATTTGCAGCACCTTTTTTAAGTCAACTTGTATTGAAGTTTCAAAAAGATATACAACCGATCAGTACAATGACATGGTATGACATGGTTTGCCAAATCCTTACCTAAGTAGACATCACATGAATAGCATGAGAGGCTATGCTAAGTATAATGTGATTTTAACTCTGTAGTCACATCCATTTTTCCCCCACTTTGGTTCCGGAGTTGATTCATGTGAATGCCATGTACAGTGGAGTTGTATATTTGCTTATATTGTAAAAAATAGTGAGCACCGAGAGGGACTTCAATATGGACATATTATGCTGAATAGATAAGATACCTTCTATATCTCTGTTGGCATAACTGCACAGGATCAAGGGTAGATCCTCATGTGTGAATGTAGACAGGAACAGGTAGAAATTGACAAGCAATAGCTATAAGAGAAAGTATATATGCATTGGGTCTCTATATTAAGTTGAATAAAGTTCTTGGTCTACACAATACTATTAGAAAGATACCTGCTAGATTATCCCTGATAGATCCTCCTTATAGGTGTAATGCATTTTTCAGTTACTGTGTGGTATAACAGGGTCGTGCTGTAGGCGTCTGGTACACTTTACACTTCCTACCTCATATAGCGGAGTATTATGAGCCGGACTGCAGGCGTTATAAACATAATACCATGATTAATATGGATGTTAAATACCTGACACGGGTCCTTGCGGCCCCTTAATAGCAGTGCTGGGTACCTATGTGTCCTTTGGTGCCGGTTCTATGTATGTTACTAACGCTTGCTTGGTTTTCCGGTACAGCTCCTAATGTCCTCTGGATGATGGTTAAGTAAGTCCCAGGCAGGAAAGCAATGGGAGAATGCCCCGGCCGGCGGCGTCTCAACCAGGCTGTGTCCAACTTACAAGTTGCTCTTGTTGCTAGCGGGTAATAGTGACGTCACTACAGAGGCTCCTGTATTCCACAAAGTTTTCATCGCATTTCAGAAACAGTCCTTCAGTTTCCTTCATCTGAAATAGCAATTGTGGAATAGGTGTGATCTCTTATAGTTGGATCCCGCCTAGGGTTAACCCTTTTTAATTCATAGGTATAGTACGGTCCATATTTGCATTCACTATTGCTGAGCACTGGCTTTTTTTTCCCACCCCTGTCTGTATTGCTATCCTGTGGCTTTATAAAAAGCCAAATAGTACAAATTCTGCATTGAGTCTGTGAGAGGTTAATGAGTTTAGATTAAATATCAATTTAGATTTTGTTCTGGATAATTGCGAGATGTAATTCTTTCCTTTCCAGTGTGGGGTAACATTTTCCACCCAAAAGAAAGTAGATCCCTTAGTGGATTGGTTGTGCATCTGTTTATAATGCTCTAACAGAGGATGCCCATCATACCCTCTTTGAATATTATAAATATGCTCCTTAATTCTAATTCCTACTTGTCTTTTTGTGTGTACTACATATGTTTTTTTGACAGGGACAACAGATAGCATATATAACCCACTTCGTTTTGCAGTGGATGTGGCTTTTAATTTTATCTTGAGTTTTGTCTGTTTTATTATCCTTTATCAGTTTTGGGAGATTATTATCCATCCATTTACATGCAGTGCATAATTTACATTGAAAGAAGATGTTTTTCATAGGAAGAAAGTTCTTTGCTGTTCTGGTGGCTTCCATATTTTTAGTAACATGTTTAATAGTGGGGGATATCCGAATGCCTTCACTTTGTGATTTCTTGCATACAAAGGAGGGTGCTGGTTGGATAAGGCCACCCACTACCTTATCATCAAATAGGAGGTTCCAGCACCGTTTCACTATTTTTTGAAATGCAAAACTATGTTTACCATATTGAGTAATAATGGGTATTATAACAAATAGATCCTGATTACTCTTGTTAGGCTCTTTCCCTATATATTGTTTCTCCCTCATTTGGATATCAGTTATTCTCTCTCGGTGTCACGTACTTGCTGTACTATATTTAATTGTGCTTCCTCATACCCTTTACTGATAAATGTTTCCTTTAGTATATTGGGCTACCTGTGAGCAATTTTGGCGTAATCTTAAAAACTGTCTTCTAGGTACATTTTTCAACCAGACTGGTACATGGCAACTGTCCATGCGGATAAAGCTGTTGCTATCTGTGGGTTTATTATAAGTGTATTATATGCTAAATATTGATAGTTAAACATAAAAAATGGACTGATGTCTGACTATATGTTGCCGTAAAATTTAAAAAGAACTCATTTTCATTAATATTAATTATAGTTAAAAATGTGTCAGGCTGTCTCTTCCCAAATAAATATAACATTGTCTATGAGGTGGCCCTCAGGGAAAATCATTGATTCCTCCCAGAGGGCCATGTATAAGATGGAATAACTGGGCGCGAACCTCGTCCCCATAGCAGTACCCCACTTCCGATTATAAAAATGTTATTATTTTATATGTTATTATTTAAAATAGTTATGATTCTGATTAAAACTGATGCATTCTCCGATAATACTACCGTATATACTCGAGTATAAGCCGACCCGAGTATAAGCCGAGACCCCTAATTTCAACCCAAAATCCCAGGAAAAGTTATTGACTCGAGTATAAGCCTAGGGTGGGAAATACCTCATCCCCCCCTGTCATCATCCAGACCCGTCATTAACATCCTCATCATCCCCTTGTCATCATCCCACACATCCCCCCTTCATCATCCCCTTGTCATCATCCCACACATCCCCTTATCCCACACATCCCCCCTTCATCATTCCCTTGTCATCATCCCACACATCCCCCCTTCATCATCCCCTTGTCATCATCCCACACATCCCCTTATCATCCCACACATCCCCCCTTCATCATCCCCTTGTCATCATCCCACACATCCCCTTATCATCCCACACATCCCCCCTTCATCATCCCCTTGTAATCATCCCACACCCCCCCCCCTTCATCATCCCCACCCCCCTTCATCATCCTCTTCTCATCATTCGCCCTCAGTGGTCTTCAACCTGCGGACCTCCAGAGGTTTCAAAACTACAACTCCCAGCAAGCCCGGGCAGCCATCGGCTGTCCGGGCTTGCTGGGAGTTGTAGTTTTGAAACCTCCGGAGGTCCGCAGGTTGAAGACCACTGCGGCCTTCAACATGCGGACCTCCAGAGGTTTCAAAACTACAACTCCCAGCAAGCCCGGGCAGCCATCGGCTGTCCGGGCTTGCTGGGAGTTGTAGTTTTGAAACCTCCGGAGGTCCGCAGGTTGAAGACCACTGCGGCCTTCAACATGCGGACCTCCAGAGGTTTCAAAACTACAACTCCCAGCAAGCCCGGGCAGCCATCGGCTGTCCGGGCTTGCTGGGAGTTGTAGTTTTGAAACCTCCGGAGGTCCGCAGGTTGAAGACCACTGCGGCCTTCAACATCATCCAGCCCCCTCTCACCCCCTTTAGTTCTGAGTACTCACCTCCGCTCGGCGCTGGTCCGGTCCTGCAGGGCTGTCCGGTAAGGAGGTGGTCCGGTGAGGAGGTGGTCCGGGCTGCTATCTTCACCGGGGGCGCCTCTTCTCCGCGCTTCCCGCCCGGAATAGAGCCGTTGCCTAGACAACGACGCATCTGCGTCATTGTCAAGGCAACGTGACTATTCTGAGGCCGGGCCCGAAGCGCTTAGAAGAGGCCTCCCCAGTGAAGATAGCAGCCCGGACCACCTCCTCACCGGACCACCTCCTTACCGGACAGCCCTGCAGGACCGGACCAGCGCCGAGCGGAGGTGAGTACTCAGAACTAAAGGGGGTGAGAGGGGGCTGGATGATGTTGAAGGCCGCAGTGGTCTTCAACCTGCGGACCTCCGGAGGTTTCAAAACTACAACTCCCAGCAAGCCCGGACAGCCGATGGCTGCCCTGGCTTGCTGGGAGTTGTAGTTTTGAAACCTCTGGAAGTCCGCAGGTTGAAGACCACTGCGGGTGGGGGAGTTCACTCGAGTATAAGCCGAGGGGGGTGTTTTCAGCACGAAAAATCGTGCTGAAAAACTCGGCTTATACTCGAGTATATACGGTAATCTGTCTGTCAGGCATGTAACCTTCCTTTTTTTTTTAAATGTTCAGACGCTTGTCGACCCTTTTGGTGTTCTATTATAGTATAAAGTGAAGTAATGTCTAAGGTGCCTATAATAAAATTTTCTTTCCATGTAATATCTTGCAGAATTTGTAATACATTGGCCGGATCCTTTAAATAGACCAGAAGTTTCTCCACACATGGTGGGAGGTGAGTGTCAGTATACCTGGATAGATTTGCAGTTAACCCCCTTAATGAACAAGCCCATTTTCAACTTAAGGACCAGGCCAGTTTTTGTTTTTGCACTTTGCACTAGTTTTTCCTCCTCTCCTTCTAAAAATCATACCGCTTTAAATTTTGCACCTACAGACCCATATAAGGGATTGTTTTTTGCGCCATCAATGTTACTTTGTAATGACATGAATCATTTAATAACAAAACCTACCACAAAAGCAAAAAATATACACTGCTCAAAAAAATTAAGGGAACACTAAGATTACATATCCTAGATCTGAATGAATGAACTAATCGTATGAAATACTTTCGTCTTTACATAGTTGAATGTGCTGATAACAAAATCACACAAAAATTATCAATAGAGATCAAATTTATCAACCCATGGAAGTCTGGATATGGAGTCAAACTCAAAATCAAAGTGGAAAACCACACTACAGGCTAATCCAACTTTGATGTAATGTCCTTAAAACAAGCCAAAATGAGGCTCAGTAGTGTGTTTGGCCTCCACGTGCCCATATGACCTCCTTATAATGCCTGTGCATGCTCCTGATGAGGTGGTCTCCTGAGGGATGTCCTCCCAGACTTGGACTAAAGCATCTGCCAACTCCTGAACAGTCTGTGGTGCAATGTGGCGTTGGTGGATGGAGCGAGACATGGTGTCCCAGATGTGCTCAATCGGATTCAGGTCTGGGGAACGGGCAGGCCAGTCCATAGCATCAATGCCTTCCTCTTGCAGGAACTGCTGACACACTCCAGCCACATGAGGTCTAGCGTTGTCTTGCATTAGGAGGAACCCAGGGCCAACCGCACCAGCATATGGTCTCGCAAGGGATCTGATGGTTCTCATCTCGGTAGAGAATGGCAGTCAGGCTACCTCTGTCAAGCACATGGAGGGCTGTGCGCCCCCCCCCCTCCCCAAAGAAATGCCACCCCACACCATTACTTACCCATCGAAAAACCGGCCATGCTGGAGGATGTTGCAGGCAGCAGAATGCTCTCCACGGTGTCTCCAGACTCTGTCACGTCTGTCACTTGTGCTCAGTGTGAGCCTGCTTTTATCTGTGAAGAGCACAGGGCATCAGTGGTGAATTTGCCAATCTTTGTGTTCTCTGGCAAATGCCAAAATGTACTGCACGGTGTTGGGCTTTAAGCACAACCCCCACCTGTGGACGTCAGGCCCTCATACCACCCCCATGGAGTCTGTTTCTGACCGTTTGAGTGAACACATGCAAATTTGTGGTCTGCTGGATGTCATTTTGCAGGGCTCTGGCAGTGTTCCTCCTGCTCCTCCTTGCACAAAGGCAGAGGTAGTGGTCCTGCTGCTGGGTTATTGCCCTCCTACGACCTCCTCTATGTCTCCTGTTGTACTGGTCTACTGGCCTGTCTCCTGGTAGCACCTCCATGCTCTGGACACTATGCTGACAGACGCAGCAAACCTTCTTGCCACAGTTCGCATTGATGTGCCATCCTGGATGAGCTGCACTACCTCAGCCACTGGGTGTGGGTTGTAGACTCCGTCTCATTCTACCACTAGAGTGAAAGCACTACCAGCATTCAAAAGTGACCAAAATATCAGCCAGGAAGCATGGGAACTGAGAAGTGGTCTGAGGTGACCACCTGCAGAAACACTCCATTGTTGGGGGTGTCTTGCTAATTGCCTATAATTTACACCTGTTGTCTGTTCCATCTGCACAACAGCATGTGAAATTGATTGTCAATCAGTGTTGCTTACTGAGTGGACAGTGTGATTTCACAGAAGTGTGATTGACTTGGAGTTACATTGTGTTGTTTAAGTGTTCCCTTTACTTTTTTGAGCAGTGTATATTTGTGTGGGGAAAAAAAAAACACCATTTTGTAACTTTTGGGGGCTTCCGTTTTTTACACAGTGCAATTTTCAGCAAAAATGATACCTTATCTTTATTCTGTATGTCCATACGGTTACAAGGATACCAAATTTATGTAGGTTTTATTTTATTTTACTACTAAATCCTAACTACAAGCACCAAAATTAGTATGTTTAAAATTGTGATCTTCTAACCCCTATAACTTTTTTATTTCTCTGCTAATGGGGTGGTATGAGGGCTCATTCTTTTTGCGCCGTGGTCTATAGTTTTTGTTTTGATGGGACTTTTTTATCGCTTTTTATTAATATTTTTATGGCATATGAAGTGAACAAAAATGCACAATTTTGGACTTTGTTTTTTTTTTTATGTGTAAGCCATCGACTGTGCAGTTTAGCTAACCTTATATTTTAATCGTTCTGACATTTATGCATACGACGGTACCGCATATGAGTATTTTTATTTTTTATTATATTATTTTATTTTAAAAAATGGAAAAGGGACATGATTTAAACTTTTAACAGGGAAGGGGTTAATTCACTTTTATTAACTTTTTTTTTTTTACACTATTTTTTCTAGCCCCCACAGGGGCTAAATCATGCAATCTTTTGATTGCATACACTGATCAATGCTAGGCTTGGAGCAGCAGATCGCCGAATGGACAACAAAGAGGCAGGTGAGGACCCTCTCGTCTTCCGGTAAGCTGATCGGGACATCGCGATTATGTCATGATAGTCCCAATCAGCTCCACTGAGCTGCCGGGACAGTTTCACTTTCATTTTAGATGCCGCAATCAACTTTGATTGCAGCATCTAAAGGGTTAATGCCGGGCATCGGCATTAGCCGTGGGTCCTGGCTACCCATAGAAACCGGGACCCACGGGGTTTAACCCGTTTTCCACCAGTGAGAATGGTTTAATCCCAGCAACGGGACCAGGACGTACAGGTAATCCCTGTGTCCTTAAGTACCAAGACATCAGGGCGTTACTGTAAGCCCTCTGTCCTGAAGGGGTTAAACACTCCCCAAAACGATGGGTCTCCCTGGTGGGTTCTGGGTTTTCTTATGTACCTTAGGGATTTGATAAAAGACTGGGATCCTAGGGTCATTAATCATGATGACTTATGTTTCTTGTTTCGATAGGATGCCTGTCTGTGTACCTACCTCTTATAATTGGATAAGTTCCTTCTAATATATTTGCGTTGGATAATTTTTTAGTTTTTCATATGCCTGAGCATCATACAGTGTATATCATGACAGATGTTTGAGCTATTCTCTAAACAAGATGCCTATTTCTTTCTCCTAGGACTAATAACAGTTTTTGGACATTCTGAATCCTTCTGTCACTAAATAGTGTGGATGTGTTTAAGTTGAGACTATATATGATAAAAAGTAGTGCTATCACAGCCCATCACCATGTATATTAAGCTAGATGGGAGGAGAGGAGAAATGAGAGAAGATAGCAAAGGTGCTTAAGAGGCCCATACAGAAAAGATCCCCTGGAAGAGTGAGCGAGAGTCCTAAGGTCTAGTTTTCTAAGAAGACATAAACCATTTTTTTTAGTGACTCGCCTTCATAGGTGGAAGACAGATATGAGGGCAGTTTTAGGGTACATGGTACATGTTAGCTGTATCCACCTCTGTAGCTGAGTAGCCATGTAATACTTTAGCATGTCAGGAAGATAGGGTGTTACGAGAGAGGAGTATGAGTTGGACATGGTCTTTTGTTTCCACACAAAATGTGAAAAAGGTAGTGTAAAAAAAAGTGTGACAAAGCAATTGGGTGCATCGGTAGTTTGAGCAGTATTTGGGGTACCTAATACATCTTTAATAAATAAGACCTAGTCAAGAAATTAGTGGTAAGAGTTTTTTTAAATTTCAGTCAGGAGGGGATTCAAATTTAAATTATATATCTTGGAGATAAAATTTCAAATATTTACTCTTAAAGGGGTTCTCTTCCCCTAGGCATTTTATCCCAAATGCAAAGGATAGGGGATAAGATGTTTGATCACGGGGGTCCCGCCGCTGGGAACCCCCGCGATCTCTCCTGCAGCACCCCGTGTCATCTTGTGCACAGAGTGAACTTTGCTCCGTGCCTGATGACGGGCGATGCAGGGGTCGGAGAATCTTGATATCATGCCCCGCCCCCTCATGAGATAATGCCCTGCCCCTCATTGCAAGTCTAAGGGAGGGGGTGTGGAAGTGACATCATGATCCTACTGCCTCTGTATTGCCCGTCATCAGGCACTGAGCGAAGTTTGCTCTGTGCACAATATGGCAGGGGGTACTACAGGAGAGGTCGCGGGGGGGCCCGCCACTGGGAACACCAGGGTTCTCTCCTGCATTACCTCCTGTAAATACCCCTTAAAGTATTTAAGGGACGAGGTAGTCCAGGGAAAAATAATTAATGATTTGAGGGTCAGTGTTTTAACACGGAACAGGAATATATTCAAGAGTTCTGATTTTGATGCCCTTGCATCTTGATACTTAAAGACCAAAGGTATACCTATACGCCCTAATCCTTAAGCGGCTTTGAAGCAAGTGCAGGATCCGGACACTTACTACTAATGATAGGCAGCAGCGATCCCACCGCTGCTGGTCATTAACCTGATCAAGGCGTCTAAAGTGAAAGTGAAGGTTCATCGGTAACTCAGAGAGGCTCAAAGAACCCCCAGGACATGTTTGTTGGGGTTCCGTGAGCTAAAATGGCAGATGAGGGTCCCCTTACCTGACTCCTGCCGCTGATCTAATTGTTGTAGCCTGGCTTAGCCAGGCAAGATCAGTGTATAGCCAATTACTCTGTATAATGCTATGCCATAGGCCTTTTTAACCCCTTAAGGACCGGGGTTTTTTCCGTTTTTGCATTTTCGTTTTTTGCTCCTTGCCTTTAAAAAATCATAACTCTTTCAATTTTGCACCTAAAAATCCATATGATGGCTTATTTTTTGCGCCACCAATTCTAATTTGTAATGACGTCAGTCATTTTGCCCAAAAATCTACGGTGAAACGGAAAAAAAAATCATTGTGCGACAAAATTGAAAAAAAAACGCAGTTTTGTAACTTTTGGGGGCTTCCGTTTCTACGTAGTACATTTTTCGGTAAAAATGACACCTTATCTTTATTCTGTAGGTCCATACGATTAAAATGATACCCTACTTATATAGATTTGATTTTTTAAGACTTCTGGAAAAAATCATAACTACATGCAGGAAAATTAATACGTTTAAAATTGTCATCTTCTGACCCCTATAACTTTTTTATTTTTCCGTGTATGGGGCGGTATGAGGGCTCATTTTTTGCGCCGTGATCTGAAGGTACAATTTTTGCATTGATAGGACTTATTGATCGCTTTTTATTCATTTTTAAATGATATAAAAAGTGACCAAAAAAGCACTATTTTGGACTTTGGAATTTTTTTGCGCGCACGCCATTGACCGAGCGGTTTAATTAATGATATATTTTTATAATTCGGACATTTCCGCACGCGGTGATACCACATATGTTCATTTTTCTTTTTATTTACACTGTGTTTTTTTTTTTATTGGAAAAGGGGGGTGATTCAAACTTTTAATAGGGGAGGAGTTAAATGATATTTATTCACTTTTTTTTTTCACTTTTTTTTTGCAGTGTTATAGGTCCCATAGGGACCTATAACGCTGCACACACTGATCTTCTATGCTGATCACTGGTTTCTCATAAGAAACCAGTGATCAACGATTCTGCCGCATGACTGCTCATGCCTGGATCTCAGGCACTGAGCAGTCATTCGGCGATCGGACAGCGAGGAGGCAGGTAGGGGCCCTCCCGCTGTCCTGTCAGCTGTTCGGGATGCCGCGATTAGCCGCGGCTATCCCGAACAGCCCGACTGAACTAGCCGGCCACTTTCGGTTTTACTTTTAGCCGCGCGGCTCAGCTCTGAGCGCGCGGCTAAAGGGTTAATAGCGCGCGGTGCCGCGATCGGCACTGCGCGCTATTAGAGGCGGGTCCCGGCTTCACTATGACGCCGGGCCCGCCACGATATGACGCGGGGTTACTGTGTAACCCCGCGTTATATCAGGAGAGCAGGACCAAGGGCGTACCTGTACGCCCTTGGTCCTTAAGGGGTTAATACAGTAAATGCTAATTTTTAAAAAATGTTTTACAAGGATATGGGGTGGTAACTACTGCATTCTGTTGGGTCATTACCCTTTTCTCTGATCATGGTGACATAGGCCTCTTGAGATTGTCTGAAAAGAAACTTGCCTGCAGTGTCCTGCTGAAGGTTTGTGCACCTGTGAAGCTGCACAAAATTACACCAGGATGCTTCATCAGTTATTCTGGTGGACCTGAGGAAGGCACAGGATTGTGCCAAAATGTGTTGTGCAGTTGTATACCCAATAAAGCCGATTTCATCCTGTGCATGGCCCGCGGTCATGTTTATTCCAATATATAGCAGCCCGTCTAAGATCTCCTTTTTGCTTCCTACTATTGTCCCCATGCATATTCCCTTGCAGGACACACAACCTACACTTACTCGTTTGCTGGAGCTTTAACTGTGTGCTGTACATTTACAATGGTGCAGGTTAAAAGCTCATAACCTTGCATCTTACATTTATAGCACATGACCCTTATAGATGAAGCAAACTTTATCTGGAAAGGTCAAGTAATGTTGGCAACATCTATACTGACAGCTTTAGTTCATAAAATGTTATTTCATCATACATCTTTGTTCAATGGGAACTGTCACTTCCAATAACTTTTCACATGTTGTAGAGACATATCAAAAGTTTGGATTGTTCGAGACTCACACCGATCGCCATATATAGCTGGAAGAAGTGCACGCTAAGTGTGTTCTCTCACAGTTCTGTCCAGGTGACCAAGATGGATTCCTATAGAAATGTTATTGGCCCATCTCCTTCGCGCACACAGAGCATGAAAGATCAGCACTTTCATTCTAGAGATCAGTCTAGAATCTAAAAACCTACTGACTCACCGATCAAAACTTTTGACATGTCTCTTTTACAGTGACAGGTATACTTTGTTTTATTGTTTAAATAGACATCTGTTTTATACAAATCTGTTTAAACTGTGCATAATAGTAAGGTGATCACATGATGACTTGCTACCGGGACCCCCAGTGATCAGCTGGAATCTGTAAATTACCCAGCAAGACTGGGTAAGTTAGACTTTTAAAAATATCTTGGGAGACTTTTAAAAATATCTTAAATTCTCACTGTAAGAGGTATATACTGTCACGCCGAGTGCTCCGGGTCCCTGCTCCTCCCCGGAGCGCTCGCGGCGTCTCTCTCTCTGCAGCGCCCCGGTCAGACCTGCTGACCGGGAGCGCTGCACTGACATTGCCGGCGGGGATGCGATTCGCATAGCGGGAAGCGCCCGCTCGCGAATCGCATCCCAAGTCACTTACCCGTCCCGGTCCCCGGCTGTGATGTTCTGGCGCGCGCGGCTCCGCTCTCTAGGGCGCCAGCTCTCTGAGATTTAAAGGGCCAGTGCACCAATGATTGGTGCCTGGCCCAATCAGCCTAATTAGCTTCCACCTGCTCCCTGGCTATATTACCTCACTTCCCCTGCACTTCCTGGCCGGATCTTGTTGCCTTGTGCCAGTGAAAGCGTTTAGTGTTGTCCAAAGCCTGTGTTCCAGATCTCTTGCTATCCACATTGACTACGAACCTTGCCGCCTGCCCCGACCTTCTGCTACGTCTGACCTTGCCTCTGCCTAGTCCTTCTGTCCCACGCCTTCTCAGCAGTCAGCGAGGTTGAGCCATTGCCGGTGGATACGACCTGGTTGCTACCACCGCAGCAAGACCATCCCGCTTTGCGGCGGGCTCTGGTGAAAACCAGTAGCAACTTAGAACCGTTCCACCGACACGGTCCACGCCAATCCCTCGCTGACACAGAGGATCCACCTCCAGCCTGCCGAATCGTGACATATACCCTATGGAAATAAAAGGGTTAGGAATAGAAGAAACCCAATATGGATGAATAAAAATGTTAAGGGGCAATAAATGACAAAAATAAAGCATTTAAACTACTTAAACAGGACAGCAATAAAGAAGCATTAAAAAGATATAGAGAAAAATGTAGAATATGTAAAAAACAGATAAAAGATATAAAAGTGGAAACAGAAAGACTCATTGTCAAAGAGAGTAAAACTAACCCCAAAATGTTCTTTAACTATATAAATAGCAAAAAGGTTCAAAATGAAAGTGTTGGCCCTTTAAAAAGTTATGAGGAAGAAATTATAGATGGGGATCAAGAAAAAGCAAATATACTAAACAAATTCTTCTCCACTGTATTCACCGAGGAAAATGAAATGCCAGGTAAAATACAGTGAGATAAGGTAAACTCCCCTGTACAGGTCACCTGTCTAACCCAGGAAGAAGAACAGTGCCGCATACAAAAAATCTAGACAAATCACTAGGTCTAGATGGCATTCACCCCCGTCTTCTAAAGGAATTAAGTAATGTAATAGACAGATCCCTAATATTCGAGGACTCTATAGTGACAGGGACTGTTCCCCAGGACTGGTGCATGGCAAATGTTGTGCCAATATTTAAAAAGAGGCCAAAAGGAGACCCTGGAATTATAGACCTGTTATTTTACCCTCAGCTGTATGTAAATTGTTTGAGAGTTTTCTAAGAGATGCTATTTTGGAATATCTTGATAAAAATAAATGTATGTCTCTATATCAGCATGGCTTTGTGAGGGATCAGTCCTGTCAAACTAACCTGATCAGCTTTTAAGAGGAGGTGAGCTCCAGACTAGACTAGGGGGGAATCACTGGATGTTGTACAGCTTGATTTTTCCAAGGCATTTGATACGGTGCCACATGGAAGATTGGTGCATAAAATGAGAAGGATGGGGCTGGGGGAAAATGTGTGCAAGTGGCTAAGTAACTAGCTCAGTGATAGCAAACAGAGGGTGATTATTAATGGTACTTATTCTGATTGGGTGACTGTTACTAGTGGGGTACCACAGGGGTCAGTCTTGGGTCTATTTATTAACAACCTTTTAGAGGGATTGCATGGTAAAGTAGAAATCTTTGCAGATGATACTAAACTCTGTAAAGGGGTTAACACAATAGAGGACTGTGCACCGTTACAAATGGATCTGGATAGGTTGGAGGCTTTAGCTGGGAAGTAGCATATGAGGTTCAACACTGATAAATGTAAGGTTATGCACATGTGGAGGAAAAATCCAGGATGGGATTATGTATTAAATAGGAAAGCACTGGGGATGACCGATGTGGAAAAGGACCCAGAAAGAATATCAGAATTAGGGTTCTTTAGTTTAGAAAAAAGAACGCTTAGGGGAGACCTAATAACTATGTATAACTATATCAGGGGAAAGTACAGAGATCTCTCCCATGACCTATTTATACCCAGGACTGTATCTATAACAAGGGGACATCATCTACATCTGGAGGAAAGAAGGTTCCTACACCAGCACAGATGAGGGTTTTTTTTTTTACTGTAAGAGCAGTGAGACTGTGGAATTCTCTCCCGGAGGAAGTGGTCATGGTGAACTCTTTTTTTCGAGAGTATAACATTACAGGTTATTGATATTAGATTAATAGGGACAAAAGGTTGATCCAGGGATTTATTCTTATTGCCATATTTGTAGATTAGGGATATAGGTTGAACTTGATGGTCTTTTTTCAACCTTATGGACTATGTTACTATGTTACTAAGAAAAGTTCAATTCAACCACAGTGAAAGCAAAGCTATAAACAACTTAAAGGTATACTCCACTGCCCCAACATTATATTCCAAGCACTGCATTATATTCCAACCAGCTGCAGAGGTCGTGACCTCACGGAACACGCCCCCTTGTGATGTCATGCCACGCATCCACAATGCAAGTCTATTGGAGGGGGGCATGGCAGCCACCACACCCCTACTATAGGCTTGCATTGAGGGGGGCATGGCGTGATATCACAAGGGGGTGTGGTAACCACAACTCCCCTCCTATAGGCTTGCATTGAGGGGGAGTGGTATGACATCACGAGGGGGCATGGCTGTGATGTTAGGACCCCCGCAGCCCGCACCAAGCGATCAGAACCAAATGCTCCAAACGTTGGGGCAGTGGAGTACCCCGGTAATAATAGTAACCTGTTTACCTATGTAATGCAGAGACATGCAGAGCAAGAGAAATTGCTTTAATCTCTTTGAAATGCTTTTAACCAGAAATGCTCTTGAAGTCTGGACGTTTCAATATTGTGCCATTATTTGGGTGTATTGGTCATTTTTCTGAATTAGAAAGATAAGCCTTCCATACTCATACCATTGTAGTGATCAAATCCTGCTCACTTGTGCTAAACAGGAATCAATGCACATTAAAAATTCCAGTTGAACATTTTTAGCATTCCAGACTAAAGACAATACCAAGGAAATACTGCTAAATGGCAGACAGTATAAACTCTATTGCCTGAGGCAACCACACTGGGTAAAAGTAAAAAAAGATTCACTGTAATAAGGCGAAGAATGTATGACACTTACATGTCATTGATCATTGATTTTTACCAGTCCTAACAGATAACTTGTTTAAAACATTAACAATTCTGTATTAAAAGAGGGAGTGGAAATAGTGAAAACCATAAATAAATAAGTTGCTATATAGAGCTGTGTGCTATGTCTAGCAAGAGATAAGCCACAGGGAAACAATGTATTACCATTCATGGTGCTCCAAAGTGCAGACCATGCGTGACTACAGCATGTGATTCAATGTACATATAGTTTTTCCCAGATTGACATTTCCCTGCTTAAATATGAACAGTAAGAGATTCCTGGAGATGCATCTGACTGCTAGAATTGTAGAAAGAGTCATAAAACAGATAAACAGATGGTTATATTAAAAGTTATTCTAAAACAATGTTTAAAGGGGTACTCCGCCCCTAGACATCTTATCCCCCTATCCCCTATCATAATTACACCCTTAATTTTTCCATAAAAATAGACCTGCTGTATTGAGGCTCCTTTTTTGCATCATGAGCTGTAGTTTTTGCTGGCATAGATTTGACTTTTTGATCGCTTTTTATAACATTTTTTTTCTGGCACATTATGTGGCCAGAAAAACTGCAATTCTGGAATTTTGATTTTTTTTCTTTCATTTATTATTATATATTAATAGTTTATGCAATTCTGCACATGGCAATACCAAATATGAAGGAAAATTGCCTCAGTTAGGGAGGAAGACTAATAAATCTTTTGATTCATGTGTCAGAGGAAGAGGTTCTACTTCAGCTGTCTAAAGTAAGGAATAAGTCACAGGGGCCTAATAGGATACTGCCAAAGTTATTAAAACAGCTCAGTGGTGTACTAGCAAAATCGTTCTCAGATTCATGTAACCAATCACTGGTAACAGGAGTTGTCCCAGAAGATTGGAAATTAGAAAATGTTGTGCCCATTCATAGGAAAGCTAGTAGGGAGAAATCAAGCAACTATAGACCAGAAAGTCTGACATCAATAAGTGGGGAAATTAATGGAAACCATACAAAAGAATAGGATTGTGGAACATGGGTTTACTTCAGGGTGATCATGTCAAGCACATTTTTTTGATTGGGTAATTAAAAGTATAGATGGCATGGCATGACAGTGCTTATCTAGATTTTAATAAGGTTTTTGACATTGTCCACATAGAAGACTTCCCATATTGCTGAGTGGATTAGGCAGTGGCTGAGGGACAGAAAACAGAGGGTTGTAGTTAATAGAGTATATTCCGAGCAAGGTCTTGTTACTAGTGGGGTACCTCAGGGATCTGTACTGGGACCAATATTGTTAAATATTTTTGTGGTGTCCCGGTACCGCATCCTATGCGGTCCCTTTATGTGTATGGGTCCCCATAGCCAGAGTCCCTAGGACGTAGGGGTCCATGTTGTATAGTCTACCCCTTGTCACCTCTATTCCATCTAGTAAACTAGTGACTTATGCAAGGTTTATGTAAATATAGTTATATAAATGTAAATGAATAGTTAATTACCTGCACGTAGCGTACCAGGACCTGCGGGTCACATGACTAGGTGAACTCTATGGTATTTCTGCTTGAGGACCTGTGGAGGTCCCAATGACGTATGCAATCCCATCATTCTGTGTACGAGTGAATGACAGGTATTCGGACCAATCAGATTCACCCCGCCCCTGCCCATATAAGGGAGCGGCAGCCATTATTCGCTCTCTTGTTCCTGCGCAGCCAAGCAGTAAGCACCTTCTCTGGGCTGTCAACCGAGAAGGACCTGCGCAGCTATTCTCGCAGTGAGTTAGGCCTGAGCCTTGCGGCGACGGCTAATCAATACTAAATCGAGAGTGTATCAATCCCCAGACACTCTGCAGCATCACCGGACCTAATCTAACCCCTAAATCCGGACAGATCTGCAATATCTACCCTCAATTCAGAGACTTTCTAAATACCTCAAGGTCCGCAACAACTGTCAGTCACTGAGCAATATAAGGACTGTTATATTAGACTGTTACTGTGCCTTGGATGTACTGTAAGCACTTAAGTAAAGTTGTTCAAGTTCAAGTTAAATCTCCTTGTGGACCTTCAGTCATTTCATGCACCTATCGTTACTAGGAAGGGCGGCGATAGGCTGGAGAATTAACTCAGCATACTAGCCCTCAGCCTGGCGTCACGAACTATAGGGTTAACATTAACCCCTCATATACCGATACAACATCCCCACTACTATACACCCCCCAAGGGCTACCACATTTTTATCAGTGATATTACAGAAGGTTGCAATGGTAAGGTGTGTTTTTATTGCTGATGCAACAAAGATTTGCACCAGGGTTGATGTTCCTGGTGTAATAAGCTAAGAAGAAAATATTTAGACAAACAAGATCTGTAAAGCAAAGAGAAAAACAGGCGCTCCCTTGTGAAGAACCAACGGATCACAGGTGTGTGGGAGGGGGAGGGAAAAAGTAAGGCTCACCCTGCCAGGTTGTGCGTACTCCCACACAACCAAGATGTGCGTTTGGTATGATGATCTCAGTCTGCAGCCTTCCCAGAGATGGCATAGAGATGTGAGGTGAACTTCAGAAACGATGGGAATATCGGCGCTGACCAAGGAGAGGACAATAGAGCCAGGTGTGTAGCGAACAGATTTAATCCAATGCGACGCGTTTCACCGCGCTTGCGCGGTTTCATCAGGCATCATGAAACCGCGCAAGCGCGGTGAAACGCGTCGCATTGGATTAAATCTGTTCGCTACACACCTGGCTCTATTGTCCTCTCCTTGGTCAGCGCCGATATTCCCATCGTTTCTGAAGTTCACCTCACATCTCTAGACAAACAAGAGGAATGGTCAGAACTCTGGCAACTGACTTTCAATCTAGGTAAGAGCAAGATAATGCACAGTGGGCGTAAAAACCCAAGGGCAGAATATAGAACATTTGATACCGTCCTAACTTCAGTATATGAGGAAAGGGGTTTAGGGGTTATTTCAGAAGACGTATAGGTAGGAAGACTATGTCAGAGAAGCAGCAGGAAATGCTAGCAGAGTGCTGGGATGTATAGGGAGAGATATTATCAGTAGAAAGAGGGAAATGCTCATGCTGCTTTACAGAGCACTGGTAAGACCTCACTTGGAGTATTGTGCACAGTACTGGAGAAGGAAATAGATATCTCCAGAAGGATATAGATATTTTCTGCTGCCTTGCAGTGCTGGGGACTTGGGTTAAAATCCCACTAAGGACAACAATAAATAAAGCATTATTATTATTATAATAACGTCAGCAGAGAGAACTGTGCTCGTGATGTCCTCAGAGAGCATTCCAAAAAGAAAAGAATTTCCTCTGTAGTATTCAGCAGCTAATAAGTACAGGAAGGATTAAGATTTTTTAATATAAGTAATTTACAAATATGTTTAACTTTCTGCCACCAGTTGATTTAAAAGAAAAAAGGTTTTCACCGGAGTACCACTTTAAGGATGCATGGGATAGGCATAAGGATATCCTCTAAATAAGATAAGGTCAGAACTATTCAATGTATTCAGAATATAGGGCAGAGTAGCTGGGCCGAGTGGTTCTTATTTGCTGACATATTCTTTATTTCTTTAAAAGTTGTGAGATTGCCTTCACTTGATCAGCCAAGATTAAAATAATATAATCTGCAAAAAGAGCGGTCAGCTCTTCTCTGTTACCAACCAAGATGCCCTGAAAGCTCTGTGTGTGCTGCAGTTACCTATCTATTAGCTCCAAGGCAATAACAAACATTAAGAGGGGAAGCAGGGAGCCCTGGCATGTTCTCTTCTTTATATGAAACTAGCTGAGTACCTGGCGCTGCCCGTTTTTTCCTACCTTATCCTTGTGGGGGAGGAAATGCAACAAAGGAGAAAACGTTTGTCCTCATCCTGTCCTCAAATTCTGACCCCATATCCCCCTCCTCATATCCCAACCCCAAATCCCCTCTTCATAGCTTGTGGAGTAAGGTACCAGAAGTTCTATATACTTGCATGGGGTAGGTTAGGATTAATTTAACTATTATATATTTTTATTTTACATATAAGTAACATGTGACCAAGTATTATCACAATATCTCCAGCTGTACGAAAGTTATGCTAGAACATCAAATTTCCCATAGATTTGCATTGGACTTTAAACCAAAACCCTGACTACTGCAAATGGTAGTGGGTAAGGGTTAAATTACCTATCCTAGGTGCCTATCCTAGGTTGTTGACATATAAGTAACACGTGTAGCAAATTTCATGTTATTATCTTCAGTCGTTTGGAAGTGATGCTGGAACATACACACACACATACATACACACACAGGCCGGCATATATCATTGTAGTGTAAGTGAAGCATTTTTCTACACCTTTTTTTGTGCGCTGGTAATGTGTAGGAGCACCAAATTTATTAAATGGTCACAGAACATTTCATAAATTTTGTGCAGGTCACATTTTCTGAAATTTCTGTCTTCACATACACCAAAAAGATACCGTATATACTCGAGTATAAGCTGACCCGAGTATAAGCCGAGGCCCCTAATTTCAACCCAAAATCCCAGGAAAAGTTATTGACTCGAGTATAAGCCTAGGGTGGGAAATACATCATCCCCCCCCTGTCATCATCCAGACCCCCGTCATTAACATCATCATCATCATCACCGCCTGTCATCATCCAGACCCTCATCATCATCACCTGTCATCATCCCCTTGTCATCATCCCACACCCCCTCTTCATCATCCCCTTGTCATCATCCCCACCCCCCTTCATCATCCCCTTGTCATCATCCCCACCCCCCTTCATCATCCCCTTGTAATCATCCCACACCCCCCCTTTATCATCCCCTTCTCATCATCCCCACCCCCCCTTCATCATCCTCTTGTCATCATCCCACACCCCCCCCTTCATCATCCTCTTATCATCATCCGCCCTCAGTGGTCTTCAACCTGCGGACCTCCAGAGGTTTCAAAACTACAACTCCCAGCAAGCCCGGGCAGCCATCGGCGTTGCCTTGACGATGACGCAGAAGTACGTTGGTAATGAACGTACCTCTGCGTCGTCGTCAAGGCAACGTGACTATTCTGGGGCCGGGCCCGAAGCGGTTAGAAGAGGCCTTCCCGGTGAAGATAGCAGCCCGGAACCACTATCCCACCGGACGACCTCCTCTCCGGACAGTCCTGCAGCACCGGACCATCGCCGAGCGGAGGCGAGTACTGTACAGAACTAAAGGGGGTGAGAGGGGGCTGGATGATGTCGAAGGCCGCAGTGGTCTTCAACCTGCGGACCTCCGGAGGTTTCAAAACTACAACTCCCAGCAAGCCCGGACAGCCGATGGCTGCCCGGGCTTGCTGGGAGTTGTAGTTTTGAAACCTCTGGAGGTCCGCAGGTTGAAGACCACTGCGGATGGAGAGTTCACGCGAGTATAAGCCGAGAGGGGTGTTTTCAGCACGAAAAATCGTGCTGAAAAACTCGGCTTATACTCGAGTATATACGGTAAGTCTGGGCTGGTGTAGTTTTAGAGGCTTTTCAGTGGCTTTGCAAATTTTTTGCTCCTTTTCACAAAAAGGAGCAGTTCATAAATTCATTCCATATCATGTGTATTGACAAAATCAGTGGATTGTGACTCAAAATCAGCAGAAATGTGTAAACCAAAAGGTGCAAAAAAAGGTGCAAATAAACCCTGCACCTTTTCTAGAAACAAAAAACAGTCTAAAGACAATGATAAATGTCGGCCATTGAATTATATATATATATATATATATATATATATATATATATATATATATATATATGTGGTATAGAAATCCTGGGATATACTGTATATTCTGACTTTAGTATTAAATGTGGTATAAAAGTATATGAAAGCACCATGTATACCCATCGCATCCAGCGCCTTCAGACTTCAGCCAGGACCATTCCATGTTATCAAATGCTTTTTGCGCATTCAAGTAAATAACCATAGACAGACCATTGGATGCGGTCGGTGCTGCACAGTACAGTCAATATATTTGCTACTGCAGAGCGGCCTTTGATAAAGCTCACTTGTTCCCCAGAAATCAGTGAGGGCAAGATTAAAGGGGTACTCAACTCCTAGACATCTTATCCCTAATCAGAATGAAGGGTATGGTGTAACGTCACGACCCCGGCCGCGGGAACCCAGCATACTCTACATCCTATTTAGAACACTGGGTGCTGCACAGAGATTGCAGGGGGTCACATCGGCGGGACCCCCTCGCTCAGACATCTTATAAGATGATCTTCTAAAAATCAGAATGCTTTAAATTTTGCACCTACAGACCCATATGAGGGCTTGTTTTTTGCGCTACCAATTGTACTTTGTAATAACATTGATCACTTCTCCCATAAATTTATGGCGAAACCAGAAAAAAATTATTTGTGGAGCAAAATTGGAAAAAAACACTATTTTGTAAATTTTGGGGGCTTCAGATTCTAAGCATTGCACTTTTCGGTAAAAATAACACCATATATTTATTCTGTAGGTCCATATAGTTACAATGATACCCAATTTACGGAATTTAGTTTTTTATTTTATTTTACTACTTTAAAAAAATTATAACTACATGCACCAAAATTAGTATGTTTAACCACTTAAAGACCTAGGGTGTATGGATACGCCTTGACGTCCTGGTACTTAAGGACCCAGGGCGTATCCATACGCCTGTGGTAATTTCAGTCCCCGCTGCGCGCCGGCTGGGGACCGGACCGGGGTGACTGCTGATATCAATCAGCAGGCACCCCGCGCAAATGCCCAGGGGTGGTCATCAGACCCCCCCCCATTCACACTTGCGATTTGCGCCGATTCCGGGTCATACGGGTCTATGGTGACCCGGTGACCCAGAATATAAGGGGGATAGCGGTTGTCTAAGACACCCACGATCCCCCTGCAGGCAGAGGAGTGAGGTGGCAAGGGTGCCACCCCTCCTATCCCTGCTATTGGTCTGCTATTGATCGTCAGAGGCGACGACCAATAGCAGACCGGGGTCGGGAGGGTTAACTTTCATTTTCCCCATCCTGCCCACCCACAAAGGCGGGGCAGAACGGGGAACCGAATGGGACCGGGCGCCGACGTCCACTTACCGTTCCAGAGGCTGCGGCGACGGTGATCGCCGGGCGGCTTGACGTGCGTCAGAAGAGGACGGCTCCCGGGATCCTACAGAAGCCGGTAAGTTGATCTGGAGGGCTACAGTCCAAGACTGTGGTCTCTAGCCCTCCAGATGTTGCAAAACTACAACTCCCAGCATGCCCAGACAGCTGTTTGGGCATGCTGGAATATGTAGTTTTGCAACAGCTGGAGGGCTGCAGTTTGAGACCACTATACAGTGGCCTCTAAATATATCCCTCCAGATCTTGCAAAACTACAACTCCTAGCATGCTCACATAGCTGTTTGTTGTCTGGGCATGCTGGGAGTTGTAGTTTTACAACATCTGGAGGTCCACAGTTTGGAGATCACTGTCCACTGGTCTAAAAACTGTAGCTCTCCAGATGTTGCAAAACTGCAAATCCCAGCATGCCCAGTAAGCAAACCGCTGTCTCGGCATGCTGGGAGTTGTAGTTGGGTACCTCCAGCTGTTGCATAACTACATCTCCCAGCATGCCCGTAGTACATGCTGGGAGTTGTAGTTTTGCAACAGCTGGAGGCACACTGGTTGGAAAATACTGAGTTAGGTAACAGAACCTAACTGAAGGTTTTCCAACCAGTGTGCCTCCAGCTGTTGCAAAAGTACAACTCCCAGCATGCACGGTCTGTCAGTACATGCTGGGAGTTGTAGTTTTGAAACAGCTGGAGGTTTGCCCCCCCCCCCCATGTGAATGTACAGGGTACATTCACACGGACAGGTTTACAGTAAATTTCCAGCTTCAAGTTTGGGCTGCGGCAAATTTTTCGCTGCAGCGCAAACTCCTAGCTGGAAATTCACCGTAACACGCCAGTGTGAATGTACCCTAAAAACACTACACTAACACATAATAAAGAGTAAAACACAACATATACACCCCCTTACACTGTCCCCCCCAATAAAAATTAAAAACGTCTTGTACGGCAGTGTTTCCAAAATGGAGCCTCCAACTGTTTCAAAACAACAACTCCCAGCATTTCTGGACAGCCACTGACTGTCCAGGCATGCTGGGAGTTTAGCAACAGCTGGAGGCACCCTGTTTGGGAATCACTGGTGTAGAATATCACTATGTCCATCCCTAAGCAATCCCTAATTTAGTCCTCAAATGTGCATGGCGCTCTCACTCACTTCGGAGCCCTGTCGAATTTCAAGTAAACAGTTTAGGGCCACATATTGGGTATCGCCGTACTCGGGAGAAATTGCACTACATATTTTGGGGGGCTTTTTTTTCTTTTTATCGCTTGTGAAAAGGAAAAGTTGGGGGCTACACCAGCCTGTTAGTGTAAAAAAATAAAAATCTTTACACTAACATGCTGGTGTTGCCCCATACTTTTTATTTTCACAAGCGGTAAAAGGAAAAAAAGACCCCAATTTCTCCTGAGTACGGAAATACCCCTGATGTGGGCATAATATGCTCTGCGGACGCATAACAAGGCTCAGGGATGAGAGCGCACCACGTACATTTGAGGCCTAAATTGGTGATTTGCACAGGGGTGGCTTATTTTACAGCGGTTCTGACTAACGCAAAGAAAAAAAAAATACCCACATGTGACCCCATTTTGGAAACTACACCCCCACAGGTGTTTGACAAATTTTCATTAAAGTTGGATGGGAAAATGAAAAAAATTATATTTTTTCACTAAAATGCTGGTGTTACCCAAAATTTTTCATTTTCACAAGGGAAAATAGGAAAAAAGCCCCCCCAAATTTGTAACCCCATCTCTTTTGAGTAAGAACATACCCTATATGGGAATTTTAAGTGATCTGCGGGCGAACTACAATGCTCAGAAGAGAAGGGGCGCCATTGGGATTTTGAAGAGAAAATATGTCCGGAATTGAAGGCCACATGTGTTTACAAAGCTCCCATAGTGCCAGAACAATGGACCCCCAACACACGTGATCCATTTTGGAAACTACACCCCTCATGTAATGTAATAAGGGGTACAGTGAGAATTTATGCCCCACATGTGTCTGACAGATTTTTGGAACAGTGGTCCGTAAAAATGAAAAATTTTATTTTTCATTTGCACAGGCCACTGTTCCAAAGATCTGTCAAACGCCAGTGGGGTGCAAATACTCACTGAACCCCTTATTAAATTATGTGAGGGGTGTAGTTTCAATAATGGGGTCACATGTGGGGGTTCCACTGTTCTGGCACCACGGGGGGCTTTGTAAACGCACGTGGCCCCTGACTACCATTCCAAACGAATTCTCTTTCCAAAAGCTCAATGGCGCTCCTCCTCTTCTGAGCATTGTAGTTTGACAGCAGAGCATTTTACGTCCTAACATGGGGTATTTCCATACTCAGAAGAAATGGGGTTACAAATTTTGGGGGTCATATTCTCCTATTACCCCTTGTAAAAATGTAAGATTTAGGGGGAAAACTGCATTTTAGTAAAAAAAAACAATTTTTACATTTACACATCCAACTTTAACGAAAAATCGTCAAACACCTGTGGGGTATTAAGGCTCAGCGGACCCCTTGTTACGTTCCTTGAGGGGTGTAGTTTCCAAAATAGTATGCCATGTGGGTATTTTTTGCTGTTCTGGCACCACAGGGGCTTCCTAAATGCGACATGCCCCCAAAAAACCATTTCAGCAAAAGTTGCTTTCAAAAAAGCCAAATGTGACTCCTTCTCTTCTGAGCATTGTAGTTCACCCGCAAAGCATTTTACGTCCTAACATGGGGTATTTCCATACTCAGAAGAGATGGGGTTACTAATTTGGGGGGGGGGGGTATTTTCTCCAATTATCCTTGGTAAAAATGGCAAATTTGGGGGAAAAACTGCACTTTAGTGTGATTTTTTTTTTTCCATTTACACATCTGATTTTACCGAAAAGTTGTCAAACACCTGTGGGGTGTTAAGGCTAACTGTTACGTGCCTTGAGGGGTGTCGTTTCCAAAATGGTATGCCATGTGGGGTTTTCTGCTGTTCTGGCACCATAGGGGCTTTCTAAATGTGACATGCCCCCCGAAAACCATTTCAGAAAAATTCACTCTCCAAAATCCCATTGTCGCTCCTTCCCTTCTGAGCCCTCTACTGCGCCCGCCGAACTCTTGACATACGCATATGAGGTATTTCCTTATTCGAGAGAAATTGGGTTACACATTTTGGGGGCTTTTTCTCCTATTGCCATTTGTAAAAATTCAAAAACTGGGTCTACAAGAACATGCGAGTGTAAAAAATGAAGATTATGAATTTTCTCCTTCACTTTGCTGCTATTCCTGTGAAACACCTAAAGGGTTAACATACTTACTTAATGTCATTTTGGATTTGCCTTTTTGATGCAGTTTTTATAATGGGGTCATTTGTGGGGTATTTCTAATATGAAGGCCCTTCAAATCCACTTCAAAACTGAACTGGTCCCTGAAAAATTCCGATTTTGAAAATTTTGTGAAAAATCGGAAAATTGCTGCTGAACTTTGAAGCCCTCTGATGTCTTCTAAAAGTAAAAACATGTCAAGTTTATGATGCAAACATAAAGTAGACATATGTGAATCAATGTACAATTTATTTGGAATATCCATTTTCCTTATAAGAAATGATATAAGTATCGACAAAATTTTCCACTAACATAAAGTAGAATATGTCACGAAAAAACATTCTCAGAATCAGAATGAAAGGTAAAAGCATCCCAGAGTTATTAATGCTTGAAGTGACAGTGGTCAGATGTTCAAAAAATAGCCGGGTCCTTAAGGTATATTTCGGCTGGGTCCTTAAGGGGTTAAAATTGTCATCTTCTGACCCCTATAACTTTTCTATTTTTCCGCATACGGAGATGTGTGAGGGTTCATTTTTTGCACTGTGATTTGAAGTTTTTATCGGTACCATAATTGTATTGATGGAACTTTTTGATCACTTTTGATACATTATTTAAGGGTATGCAAAATTACAAAAAATACATAATTTTGGACTTTGGAATTTTTTTTATGTGTACGCCATTGACCGTGCAGTTTAATTAACATTATATTTTTATAGTTCAGACATTTACTCACGCGGCAATACCACATATGTTTATTTTAATTTTTGCTTACATATATATTTTTTTAATGGGAAAAGGGGAGGGGGGTGACAAACTTTTATTCAGGAAGGGGGTTAAATCACATTTATTCACTTTATTTTTATTTTTTTACTTTTTCAAACATTTTTTTTAGCCCCCACAGGGGACTATTAAATGCAATCCTTTGATTGCATACACTGAACAATACTCTGCCATAGCATAGCATTGATCAGTGTAATCTGTGCTCGATTGCTCCAGCCTGGATCTCAGGCTGGGAGCAATCAAATGCTGATCGGACAGCGAGGAGCAAGGTAAGGTTCTTCCCGCTGTCCTCTCCCAAATCGCTCCGCTGAGCCAACCAGCAGTATTTTCTCCAGTTTAGACGCCACAATCAACTTTGACTGCGGAGTCTAAAGGGTTACTACCGGACATCAGCCCGATTGCGTGATCTCCGTGCAGCACCTGGTGTTCTAAACTGTATGTATCGAACGCTGAGTTTCTGCGGTGGCGATTGCGATGTCAAGCCACGCACCCTCAATTTATGTCTATGGCCATCACGTCCCCTGCCATTGATATGCATGATGGGGTGTGGCGTAACATCACGACCCCCACCGCAGGAACCCAGCATTCTATACATACTGTTTAGAACACTGGATGCTGCACAGAGATTGCAGGGGGTCACATCGGCGGGACCCCCTCGCTCAGACATCTTATAAGATGACTAGGAGCAGAGTACCCCTTTTAACCCCTTAAGGACCACAGTTTTTTCGTTTTTGCACTTTCATATTTTGTACCTCATCTTCTAAAAATCAGAACGCTTTAAATTTTGTACCTACAGACCCATATGAGGGCTTGTTATTTGCGCTAATTGTACTTTGTAACTTTGTACTTTGTAATAACATTGATCACTTCTCCCATAAATTTATGGCAAAACCAGAAAAAAATTATTTGTGGAGCAAAATTGGAAAAAAAACACTATTTAGTAAATTTTGGGGGTTTCCGATTCTAAGCAGTACACTTTTCGGTTAAAATGACACCATATATTTATTCTGTAGGTCCATAAAGTTACAATGATACCCAATTTATATAGGTTTTTATAAATGTTACTACTTTATAAAAATTATATCTACATGCACCAAAATTAATATGTTTAACCCCTTAAGGACGCAGGACGTACTCAAACGGCCCCTTTTCCGAGTCCTTAAGGACTCAGGATGTTTGAGTACCTCCTGTCAAATCCCTCCCCCCCGCCGTTAGCTGGAGGGGAGCCGGTGCCCGATGCCTGCTGAAATCATTCAGCAGGCATCGCGGCATATCGCCCAGGGGGGTCATGATGACCCCCCATGTCGGTGATGGCCGCAGATCGCTGGACAATTCAGCCCAGCGATCTGTGGCTGATTCCGGGTCAATCGGGTCTCCAGTGACCCGGTGACCTGGAATTACAGGCCGTTCGGGGCCGTCTCTGATGGCCCCGAACAGCCATAGCCAGCAGGGGTGAGGTGGCACTGGTGCCACCTCACGATCGCCCTGATTCGTCGGCCGGTTTACCGGCCAACCAATTAGGGCACCTGCTGCGGGTGTCACTCCCGCAACCCGATCCGCCCCTCTTCTGGAGGACGTGATCGGGTGATGGAAGAGGACCCCGGCAGCTGGGGACCCCGATCCCCGGAGTCAATGTTGGAATCGGGGCCCCAGGAGCAGCGGCGGCGAGGGACTGACCTGATGCGGCGGCGTGGATCAGCAGTTGGAGATGAGTGACAGCCTCCTGTTGTTGCTAAGCAACAGCTCCCAGCATGCAAAAAGGGCATGCTGGGAGCTGTAGTTATGCAACAGCAGGAGGCATTTTCTTGCTGTTATGGCACCATAGGGGCTTCCTAAAGGTGACGTGCCCCCCAAAAACCATTTGTCGCTCCTTCCCTTCTGAGCCCTCTACTGCGCCCGCCGAACACTTTACATGGACATATGAGGTATATGCTTACTCAAGAGAAATTGGGTTTCAAATACAAGTAAACATTTTCTCATTTTCTCCTTTTTACCCCTTAAAAAATTGGGTCTACAAGAACATGCGAGTGTAAAAAATGAAGATTTTTAATCTTCTCCTTTACTTTGCTGCTATTCCTGTGAAACACCTAAAGGGTTAAAACACTTACTGAATGTCATTTTGAATACTTTGGAGGGTGCAGTTTTTATAATGGGGTCATTTGTGGGGTATTTCTAATATGAAGGTCCTTCAAATCCACTTCAAAATTGAACTGGTCACTGAAAAATAGTGAGTTTGAAAATTTTGTGAAAAATGTCAAAATTGCTGCTGAACTTTGAAACCCTCTGGTGTCTTCCGAAAGTAAAAACTCATAAATTTTATGATGCCAACATAAAGTAGACATATTGTATATGTGAACCAAATTTTTTTTTATTTTGAATATCCATTTTCCTTACAAGCAGAGAGCTTCAAAGTGAGAAAAATGCAAAATTTTCATTTTTTTGATCAAATTTGGGGATTTTTTTACAAGAAAGGATGCAAGTTACCACAAAATTTTACCACTATGTTAAAGTAGAATATGTCACAAAAAAACTATCTCGGAATCATAATGATAAGTAAAAGCATCCCAGAGTTATTAATGTTTAAAGTGACAGTGGTCAGATGTTCAAAAAATGCTCTGGTCCTTAAGGTGAAAAAGGGCTCAGTCCTTAAGGGGTTAAACTTTTATTCAGGAAGGGGTTAAATCACATTTATACAGATCTGCCACAATCGTAGAGAAAAGCTTAGCATCTAGGTTTATAAGGGCTATTTTTTGTGAAGTTCAGATTCACAAAGTTGTTGGAGGTGCTGAGCAAGTATTAACTCAGGGGGACTGATATAGAGTTGATTATTTTGTCTGGATCAGTTTTCCTGGTCATCTATACGATCCTGTAGGAGTTCCCTTTCTTTGACAAAAGACTGTAAAACTGTATAATCTTCTACTGTCTGTACCAGGTCTCCTTAACGTCCGGCATGAACATCAAAGGCTGGGGCCTAGCTGGAAATCACAGTGCCCACAAGTGCCCAAAAAAAATTGCCATGGGCCAGAGGACCCCTCCCCCTCCAGACTTCTGCCTCCTTTACTCTCTACATGTAGCGCCAGGAATCACAATGTCCCATCCACCGCATCATCTTGCCTGAATGCTTACTCATGGCACATAGCATGCCCTGACAGCCGAAGGCATGTTGGGATTTGTAGTTTTGCAACAGCTGGAGGCACCCTGGTAAGAAAACACTGGCATGGCACAAAAATCCACAGCACTTTCTTTACATGTAAACATATCTTGCGGTGGGGTACCCATATGACTGCCAACAAGATCAATATAAACTTCCTGAGTTTCCATTTATTCTGGGTATCTTGTAAAGAAATCTCACCTCTAAATACTGTACAAAAGATTATAGAAATATATCAACAAAGCACTGAAATATTGTAGTTCTATGAATGTATTTTCCCCGATCATGAATCATGCATTTGCTAAATCAGCTTTCCTTTTACTTTGCTTTCTCTGCACTTTTTTGTGTTTAGCAGTCGATAGGTATTTTGCATAAATATATTTGATAACTTTGTTTTACAGTATTTCAAATAACACAGCTAGCACATAATAACAGCAGGGCCAGCAGTAACAGCAAAACACATAATACTAAGTAGGCAAATATTTACTGAAAATATTTAGGAATTATATTCTGGAACATCTTTTCCCCAGGGCAGACATATCGCCTATGCAGCCGGCTCAGTTGAACAGGTGCCCAGCAAGTGAGGGGGCCCACTGCCCTTTGAAAAGGCCCCTTCACATGCTGGGCCGTCCCTACCAGGGCCGGACTGGCCATCGGGCATATCTTTCTTTGCCCGGTGGTCTGGGCCATCCATGGGCTGGGCTGTCTGCCTGCCCTGTACATTCATGAGCTGCCAACTCGCTGTGCCAGGCTGTTAGTGTAGGAGCTGGGCTGCTGAAGATACCTGTAGCGGTCTGGCAGAGGCCCCTCCCCCAGATGACTTTTGATGCAGCTGCCGTACAGATACGCCGGCCTCGTAATGACATTTCCAATGTCGGCCCTTTGAATATCAATCACAGCCGCTGTACTTGTACATCTAAAGAAGGGTCTTATGCCCAGCAGCTACAGCTACACCCCTCCTCTACAATCCCCTTCCCAGCCTCATGCTAGACTTACAAGAGAAACCGGGCATCTTTCCTGCAGTGTAGCGGGTGTTGGTACAGCGAGGGGCCGAACAGCAATGACAGTGAGGAAGAGACACCAGCAATGTTCTTCTCTCACCTCTGAACTGCCGTGCAATGTGATCACTGATTGGCCCCTGCTGTAGCATTAACCAGCATAGTAAAGAATGACACAGCCGTATCGCAGAGGAAGCAGCAGAGCTATGCAAGTACTCACTCCTTTTGTTCTGTTACCTTATTATTTTAGATGAGGGCTGTTTCTTGCCGCTATTACAATCCTGGATGGGAGGCGGGATTTGTGAGAAGGTAACAGTGCTCCGCCAGAGGCTGGAATAGTCTCTCTCACTCTCTCTGCATCATGTATTTACCCAGCTCGATAATTATCCTAGTCCCCTTACTGCCACAGAAATCACGGGACTCTGTGACAAAGTTCTGTGATTCCAGTAAAATTGGGTTATTCTTTTAGTTTTTTTAAAAAACTAGGAGTACCCATTTAAATAAGTTGTCCAGTTTTTAAAGGGAATCTGTTATCAGCATCAACCGCACTAATCTTTTGGCAATGCAGGCGACGCTGATGATAATGGTATTTTCCATTTTCCGGTCAGTGGATTCTTTCCTCCATTATTCTTGTTTCCAAAGTAAACCTCCTCCCCTGTGAAATCTCTCTTATGAGCATACTGCCTGTGGCCGCATCTGCGCAATTGGCACTGACAGGAAACATGAAAAAGCGAAAAAAATTTTGCTCACAAGAGAGATTTCACAGGGGAGGAGGATCAGCACAGGGGAGAAGGTTTACTTTGGAGATACAGGCGGGACGTCACGGTGCACTCTGAGCTTGGAAACGCCCCGCGTGCACAGAGCCACTTGATTTCTATCATTAGGAAATCAAAACAATGGAGGAAAGAATCCACTGATCAGCTGGTCTGCTGTCTGTGTCCGCCCCTGTCTTTTCCTAACTGTTTTGTGCCATTCCTGTTATTCTTACTATCTGAGTGCCTGCGTGGGGGCTTGTTCCTACACTGTTTGACCCTATCTATTCAAGAATGATGGTGTTAGGCACGAACACCCTGTTGTATGTTTAGTCATGTATTTTCAGTCAGAATAACAGATGAATGGCTTTTTTGTTATTTGAGGGATCAGGTTACAGCTGCTGCCTCTACATTTTGTATTGGTTTCAATGGGGATAACACTTACTTGACCAGACTGAATTATCTGCCTTGGAATTTCCACGTGGAAATCCTTCCACCATTTCGCATGAAAAACAATCAATTCTGCACGGAAAGCAAAAATCACCACACAACAGCAAAAAAAACAAAAAAAAAAAAACAGAAACAATTCCGAGCAAACACTCGGATAGTCCAGCTTGTGAACCCACCCCTAATGTTCGACCCACTCCAATGCTAGATTCACAGCTACATAGTATACTCAAGTACTCAAGTGTATCTGATAGATTGGAGAGCAAGATCTCCTCTCCTGTCTTTTTTCTCTTAAAGGGGTACTCCACTGGACATTCAGTTCCGAACGTTGTGTGCGTACTGCGGGGATCCATATACTTGCATTCAGGGGGTGTGATGCGGCGGCACGAGCGGGCGTGGCCAACACCCGCAGCACGCACACAGCATTCAGAACTAAATGTTCCGAATGCTGGCCAGTGGAGTACCCTTCTTTAATGCTGTGTATGGGATACATCATAACAACTAGTCTCTGCCCCTCTGAGACCTGTGTTCAGGGAAAACTTACAATGGAAGATGGAATCTCTTGTTTAGATAAAGACTTTATTCACAACTCATCATGGTCTTAGGATTTATCAACACTTACCTTGCTAGCACTAACTTTGCTGTGGATCTGGGCTACTCAAAAGTATCTAGAATGAATGCTTATGTCGGCTGAAATTATCTGCGGACATAAGCGCCGTTCCATTGACAAACTGCACTTCCAGCATGTGATTTTAGCAGCAGAATTACCACTGAATACATTGGAAGGCTGCTGCAATGGGGAATTTACAAGTAATTTCTTGTGGATATTGGGCACAGATTTTCCGTACCCTTACAGTGAAGGTATGTGTTGGAGGTATTCTGTGATGTATGCCTACCACAAAAACCTTTGATGTGTGCCAATGTAAAGCCATGCACTGGCTAAGTGTATTTCAAGACTTACCTACACCAGTAGATAATACTTCTTCAGTGGTTCCTGTAAGGAAACTAATAACACATATGCATAACACTGTATAGTAAAGCAGTTGAACTGTGCCCAAAAACCGCGGCCGAGGGTTAGCCTTTAGAGGGCATACCCTATTAAATGATAAAGAAAAGAAAGGGGGAGGGGGGTTTCGTCAAACGCAACGCACACACCTGTGTGACAGGGGGGGTGCGTTACATATCCAACACCCCTCCCCAAATACAGCCTGCTAGGCTTATCACTTGTGGCCAGGGCTCCACACATGACCGGCAAGACTTACATCACTAGTAGATAATACTTCTTCAGTGGTTCCTGTAAGGAAACTAATAACACATATGCATAACACTGTATATTAAAGCGGTTGAACTGTGCCCATAACTGCGACAGGCCTTCTAAAGGGCAGGCCTTTAGAGGGCAAAACACATAACCCAGTAGGTTAAGTAGTAGAATGTATAAACCTCATAAATAATACCACCCCTAACTACACTGACCCTGACAACCCTAATACAGACACAATGACAGTAGAATCAACCAACTAGTTATGAACAAAAGCTCTACCTGGTAATAGATAACTATGGCCACTATACCTACTCTGAAGAATGAGCCAGCACTGACTCTAGACCATGCTAGAATACAAGCTAAAGATACCAACCTGTGTCATTAACCATGAACTACCCACCAACAGGACTGTTGCGGGTAATGGAACCTTGCATCACCATCGTGCCTGTAGACAGTCCAGGACTATGCATAGACAATGTGTCTATCCGCCTGAGAGGTCATACGTGCCATCGACTACACTCAAATAACCCCATCCTGGACACTAAACCCAACCTTAAACTGCCAAACTTCTGCCTCAAAAACTGAACTCCGGGGTGACGTCCTGCCGCGAGTGACAGATAACTTCATTTCCATCGTGCCTGTACCATGACCCTCTTACCTGTAGTTCTATTTGAGAACCACCATGCCTGAACTTTCACCAGGTCTTTTTGTTACAGATCTTTTTGTAATCATCATACCTGTAGGTGTGACAGGTCTTTGTTTACCCCTCATGCCTGTATATGTGACAGGTCTGGCATAACCATCGTCTTTTTAAAATTTTTGTTATTATATCAAACTATGTGACATGAAGCTATAACTCAGAAATCATGTCAGTAACAATAACTACGCATTGTATCCCACTTCAGGTGTTGCAGCTATGAAGGGAATACAACCCCTATGCGCCATGCTGTTGTTGCTCTGGAAGTGTGTCATTAACAACAACTCCGCAGTGCATCCTCCTACAGCCGTGTTAGGTATAAAGAGTATACAGCCACCTATATGTCATCATGTTATTGCCCTGAAGAAGTGTCATTGACAACTACGCAGTGTATTCCTCTGCACACGTGGCAAGTATGATGGGTATACCACTGTCTTTGAGTTGTGATATTGTCGCTCCGAAAACGTGACAACAGTAACAAAAACTAGGCAGTGTATCTCCTGCAGATGTGGCAGGTATGATGGGTATACCACTGCCTATGTGACGTGATGTTATTGTTCTGAAAACGTGACCGGAACAAAAACAGCTCAGTGAATTCCCCTGCAGCCATGTCGTGTATGATCGGTATACAACCGCCTTTGTGTGGTGATGTTGTCACTCTGACAATGTGTCAGTAACAACAACTATGCAATGTATCCCCCTGCAGACGTGGCAGGTATGATGGGTATACCACGCCTATGTGTCGTGATGTTATTGTTCTGAAGACCTGACCGTAACAAAACTGCTCAGTGAATTCCCCTGCAGCCGTGTCGCATATGTTCGGTATACAACTGCCTATGTGTGGTGATGTTGTCGCTCTGAAAACGTGTCAGTAACAACAACTATGCAATGCATCTCCCTGCAGATGTGGCAGGTATAATGGTTATACCACCGCCCATGTATCATGATATGCAATGTATCCCCCTGCAGACATGTACGAAGGGTACACAACCGCCTTTGTGACATGATGTTGTTGCTCTGAAAAAATTTGTCAGATTCAACAACTATGCAATGTATCCCCTGCAGACGTGGCAGGTATAATGGGTATACAACCTCCTATGTGTCGTGATGTTGTCACTCTGAAAACGTGTCAGTAGCAACATCTATGCAATGTATCCCTCTGCAGTCGTGGCAGGTATGAGGGGTATACACCACCTATGTGTCGTGATGCTGTTGCTCTGAATATTCGTCAGAAACAACAACCATGTCGTACGACCCCCTGCAGAAGTGGTAGGTATGATGGGAAAACAACCGTAATACTATGAGCGTATAAACTATAGAATGCCATGCGTAATATAAATGTCCTGAGTGCCTGAATCCAACGCACAAGCGTGTGCAGCATAAAACACTACGAGTATCCATACCACACGAATGCTATGAGTGTATTGACAATGGGAGCGGGATTGTGAATACCCTGATCGCAATAATAATAATAATAATAATGATAATAACAGTGTGACTGCCATGAATGTGAACAGCACAAATGCCATGATTATCTGACCAGTAACTGCTAAGAATGTATGAACAGTATAGATGCTACGACTGTGTGAACATTTTCGTATGGCAGAAGGAGTGCCGTAAGTGTATGATCTGTATAACTGCCAAGAGCATGAAGGCATTATAAATTCCACGAGCGTGTGGACAGTGAAATGCCATAAATGTATAAAACATTATAAAATACTAAGAGCATATGAAACGCATATCATGAGCATATGGATCGTGTAAATACCAAAAGTGCATGAACAATTTAACTGCCATGAGCGTAAGAACAGTATCAATGCCACGAGCATGTAATAACAACTGCCATGAGCTGGTGACCAATATAAATACTGTGGGCTAATGAACAGTACTGCCATGAGCGTACGAAAAATATAAATGCAATGAACCTAAAACGGTATAAACCACCACAAGCGTATGAACAGTATAGTGGCCAGGAGCGAATGAATAGCATAAATGCCAATCGACCATATGATCAGTTTAACGCTATGAGCAGGTAATCAGTATGAATGTCATGAGTGCATGCACAATGAAGCTACTAGTGTATAAAAATATAGATGCCATGAGAGTATGAACCGTATAAATATCACAAGCGTCCATGAACAGTATAACGCCATGGGCGCATGCACAACATGAATACCATGGGCGAATCAACAGCATGGCTGCCATAAGCGCGTATGCAGAGTATGGAATGCCATTAAGTTATTGATATAATGGCTATGACATAATACCGTAAAGCTGCTAAACAAAAAACTTTATTACCTCTATTGTAGACCCACTGAAAACGCTAACAAGGTTACACGCTACAAATGCTATGAAAAATGCATAGGCAACAACCGCAACAGACGTATAATTACTAATGTAAAGAACGTGTGCGCCCCAATGCTACGAACGGATATGCACTGCAAATACCATAAGATATCCACAAAGGTAAATGCACTGTAAACATAAACACTATAACGTGTAAAACTGAATGAATGAAACTTACGTACTGTAAATGCTACCATGAAAATATACACCTTATGACTGCTATAAAAGTTATGCCACATATAGATAAACACCTATAAATGACCAAATGTACTGCAATTAAACAAATACAATACCGCATTTGCCTCCTATAATACTATAACTGTATGGACCGTATGTATTGCTATGAACGTGTGAACTGAATACATACCTATCACCAACACTATACCTGCAAACACAGTGATAGTATGAACTGTATACAAGGTTGCAACCTTACACACTGAACATGATATTACGAGTATATGTACCGTATACAAACTATGACTGTATGTACGGAACATAACACGGAAACACTATACCAATATGCACTGCATATTGTACTGTATGTACCGTCTAAGACATACTATGAACACAAGCACTAACCCTGACCCAGACCATTATGTCTACAACAGGCCAGGGCCAATACATATATACACCTCTGTGAACACCTGCTTACTCATACATATAAACTGTTATCGCCACTAACAACCTCCTCTTTTTTTTATTTTTTACTTTATACAACAAGACATCTTCTCTGCCCAAACACCATGCGCATGTAGGTGCACAATGCCCCGACGCACTCGCCGAGCTTGTACTGCATCCCTTTACCGGGACCCTGCACCTGCCGCTGACCAGGTAAGTTTGCCAGCAGCAGTTGGGGCACATCGACTCATCCATACTTGTCCCACCAATGCACCAATGATAACCTGCTGCTGCTGCGGCCGTGACCTCGCCAGCGCTGCGGACACGTCGCCCTCGGCCCACCAATAACATAAGTAATCTGCAAACCATCGCAATATGTCTTGACCTGAATAATCCACATAGCTGGATACTGGCACTTACCCACCACAGCCGTAAACACTTGCTAATACACGTAACCTCCGCACCGAACTCCAAACTCTTGAGAGGGGACGTACCAGCTGACAGCGGTGCACAGTAAATTGAAACGTCGCCAAACGCAAACGCCCCTCCCACAAATATGGACGCCACACCCCCTCCCATAGACTTGCATTGAGGGTGTGTGGTTGTGATGTCACGAGTGGGACGTAACCGTGATGTTACAGGCCACCGCCCTGCATCGCCAGTCATCTGGCATGGAGCGAAGTTAGCTCCATGCACCGGATGCCTGGGGTGCCGCAGCTGAGATCGCAGGGTTCCCCAGAGGCAGGACCACCGCAATCAGACATCTTATCTCCTATCCCTTGCATAGAAGATGAGATGTCTAGGGGCGGAATACCCATTTAAGCTATAAAATAAGAAGCTATCTACTTCCACATACTAAGAAAACCCTGTCTGTTCCACTAGTAGATTTATCATGCAGGAAATTGAGAGGCTTCAGTAATGTGTAATAATGTAACACGGCTTCATAGTTTGTCGCTTTGTCTAGTGAGTTTTAAGCACATTTTATAGATAAACAACTGTTAAACTAATAGCCTGCTGAACGTTCCTTCTATAAATGTAGAGAACGGATCCAGTGAGCTGGTTAGTGGGAGATGGGAATGTCGGATAATCTGTGTGAGTTACATACAGGCATGCATGCCTTTGGGACACATCAGAGCTGAGTCAGAGACTGAGACAATCAAAGCGTTGAGCAATGAGACGCAATAGGTGATAAAGGAAAGAATTAAACCTATGGAAATTATTCCAACCCAGTGAATTCATTGCTGAGTAATGCACAGCTCAAAGACTTTATAACAATTGACTTAAAGATTTGTTTATTTCGCCTTTTCCTGTGTATACTTGAGCCTTAGAACTATTAGGGAATTTCAGGACATTGAAAGAATAGCTTGTTGGAGCATATACTAACTTTACCTTGAACCATTATATGTGTGAGTCTTAAAAAAATGGCCACTAATTTGAATCTATATTTAGGCCATATTAACATTCCTTATTCCATATCTGCCATAGATCTTAACTTCTACTGATGATGGCCATGTCCTAATGATAACCATCTTTCTGCCACAGCAGAACATGGTCTTTTGCTCTACCTGTACAGAGGTGCAAGGCAATTGGCTTCCAAAAATAACATCAAGGCTTCCAAAAATACATACAAGTGAATGACCTTGTCTTGCTTTTGCCTGGTGTTAGGGGTACAGGCTTCTGCTTCTACTTTTGGTTCTGACTCTTGGTAACATTATTGACTATGGACCAGTCTTCTCACATCCTGATCGCTCGATCGCTCTCCTGCTGACAATCCTTGACCATGTCCTTACTACACTACAACTGCATCAGCACTATTTATGCCAACCAATGACTAGTCTGAGGACTGCGATATGGGAGTATCTCTACATGAAAGACCACTACATCTCTGGGGGGGGGGGGGGGGGGGGGTACTTGGACTGAGTACCAAACTATTAATTAGAAAATGCACAGTCCGGCATGTGACCATAAGTAATATATGTTCCTAATCCCCAAACACTATCTGTGAGCCAGTCACGCTCTTTAGGTTAGTATGCTTTTTGCCAGCATATGCTTTTGTGGACATATGTCTTTAGGGCAGACAAAAACTAAGGTAAGTGAAAGTATAAAATGAATATTCTCCTTATATTTGTCTTTATACAGTTATAATAATAAGTGCAGTCAATAGTAAAAGTGCAGATTGTGTATCCCAGCTAAACGGTCAAATATAGATACCTGCATTACTCATAGATAGAGAATAAAACAGGCTTAACAAAGAATTTAATTTATAATAGAGTGTCTATGTGTAGGAGCTTTTACTGGAAATATTCCAAGAAGACAGCTTGGAATCTTACTGACTGGTAACACTACCGGTTTATAATGTAGTGGTCAGCGGTATAAAGTAAAGCTGTTTACATAACATGTTTGTGGTATATGTTTGCTATATGCATCAGGATATTTACAGTGCATACAGTAAACATACTCTTAGATAGTGTTGCTCGCGAATATTCACAATTCGAATTTGTGAATATTTGCGAACATAGCACTGTATATTGGAAATTAGGAATATTTGCTTATTTTTTTCACAGTACACATCACAGTGATCATCCCTCTCTACTTACAGCTTGTGTGGTCTAAAGAAGGCTCTAATACTACTGTGTGAGACCGCTGGGCGAATATTGATCCCTCCCTTCTGCTGCTTCTATCAAGTAACACTGATATACTTGCTATAAAGTTCATAAATTTTCTCATATGCGAATATAGCGAATATATGACGAATATTCGTCCATATATTCGCGAAATATCGCAAACTCGAATATGGCCTATGCCGCCCAACACTACTCATAGACCCCCATCATCTGACGCAGGCCTAATGGGTGTCAGCTCCACTAAGACCTCGACTGATCAAAAACTTAGATATGTCTCTTTGACATATGAAAAGTTTTTCTAAATGCCAGGTACCGTTTTATGACTGGGCCATTTAGTAGCACCTGTCATTATTCCACAACAGAGCTATAACTGGGGAGTTCCCCATTGTATACCCCTTTCAGACAATGCAAAAACACAGTGTGAAAAGAGCCTTACCCAATAATACCTAAAAGGGGTATTCTATCCAAATCATATTTAGCTTGATTCTCTGTCAAAACTTATTAAAACCCAGTAAATATAAATGTTTTTCATAGTAAATGTCCTTGGGTGCTATGGGGTAAAATTTGAATTGGTGTTGGAATTGAATAAAAACAAAAAAACTAAACAAAAACAAAAAACGGTATTTGCACCTATTGCAAAAACAACATGTCAAATATGCTTCTGCAGTTTTGGAGCAATATTTGAGACACTTTAATTTCAAGAAAAAATTCTAGAAGATTTCTCTTCCACAGTCAGATGTTGACTTCAATGGGAGCTGTTTCAATCTGTATTTACCCTGCTCTAGTAAGGAAATGGGGTGCTACAAATGGAAGTTTTCTAGAACTGTTTCTTTAAAGAGGATATTAAAGGGGTACTCTGATGGAAAACTTTTTTTTTTTTTTTTAAATCACCTGGTGCCAGAATGTTAAACAGATTTGTAAATTACTTCTATTAAAAAATCTTAATCCTTCCAATACTTATTAGCTGCTGAAAACTACAGAGGGAATTCTTTTCTTTTTGGAACACAGAGCTCTCTGCTGACATCAAGAGCACAGTGCTCTCTGCTGACATCTCTGTCCATTTTAAGAACTGTCCAGAGTAAGAGAAAATCCCCATAGCAAACATATGCTGCTCTGGTCAGTTCTTTAAATGGACAGTGATGTCAGCAGAGAGCTCTGTTTTCCAAAACGAAAATAATTTCTTCTGTAGTATTAAGCAGCTAATAAGTACTGGAAGGATTAAGATTTTGTTTATAGAAGTAATTTACAAATCTGACCAGTTGATTTAAAAAAAAAAAAAAAAGGATTTGGAAAAAAAGAAAATGGCCTTCCAAACACAGAAGGGGCAGATTATGTGCTATATTGCAACGCAGGACTGTTCTCTTCAATGTCAATTATTGAATAAATACCTGATTGTGTTTGGCATTGCATATTAGCTCCATCTTTGGGTCTATTCACATGGCGGAATTTCCGCTTGCAGAACTCCACCTCAAATTAAAGCCCATAGACTATTATGGGATTTCACACTCCCATTTACACTTCTAAATTTCCGCAAGCGGAAATCTAGAAGTGTGAATGGGAGTGCGGAATCCCATAGAAGTCTATGGGCTTTAACTTGAGGCGGAGTTCCGCAAGCGAAAACTCTGCCATGTGAATAGACTCTTAGTAAGTGTGGCTGAGCTGCAATACCACATACAACCCATGGACCAGGGAAGTGCTGCTTTTTAAATAAAGCAGCCATGTTTATCTAATCATGGACAATCCCTTTTAGGGTATGTTCAAACATATTGTATGCGATGTGGACTTGATATGGTACATGTGAATGTAGCCTTAAAATCCTCAAAAGCAATAATTTAGCTAGAGGTTTTTATTTGGCCCAATATTATTCAAATGTGAACCAGACCTTAAGGTGATGACCTTAAATAGGACATTAAAAAGCTGTAATCGCTGGTAAGCATCATTTGTTACCTTCCTAAAACCATTAGAACAGGCAGGTCTCTGGCAGATTTATATGGAAATGATACATTCAACCTCTTTTTATTTTCCTTTTTTCTTTTTTTTGCCGTATTCAAAAACGGTCAAAGTTGAAATTGAAGAGCAATGTTTATCCAATTACTACAATTGCACCATATTCACATTAGACAGCATCTCATCTAAATCAGGTGATTAGCCAAGGGGAAGCAATCTGAACAATGAATTAGAGCACACACCATCTAAATTGCAGAGCGATGTTTTTAGATGAGATACGTGTGATGAAATGCACTTTTTATATTTGCAGGTGAAGTCGAAACAACAAAACATATCAATGATTTATTGTCTTTGGTTTTCGGAGCGTGTCCTACAGACGCAATAATGCAAAGTTTCAGTAGATGGCGCCTTGACACAGCTCACATTGCTGCTCACTCATGCTATCCGTTATTCTAAAATATTCTATAACTATATATACAAGTTAGTGACAAATCACATTCAGTCAATGAAAAACTGCACAAACTTTACTGCTTTAGCCTCATGGAAAAAAAATATATATAATTTTTTTTTATTTATTGATTTTACAATTAAACTTTTTTTTTCATCTTAACTATATTTTTGTAAACAATAAATAAATAAGATAAAAAGAAAACTGGACTTTCATTGAGTTATCAATTTATATTATTCATCAGAACTTTCAGGCGAGTCTTTTTCATAGTTCTTCATGACATAGAAAGATGTAGCAGGGCTGAATTTCCTCTTTGCATCACATTTCATGAATTTACTTAAACTCGTCAGTATACTTCAGCTCTGCTACATATTTATGCACTAATCCGCAGTGTTCAAATCTTTATTATCAATATCCATGAAACTATATACAAGTGTATTAGAGCTGAATGCAATGTTACTTAGTATTTTCGCATTTATGTGATATGGTGCTTTAAAAACATTGTTAGACTGTGTGTCACCTCTGCTACATTTGAGGATTTCTACTTTGCAACAGGAATAAAATTCTACATTAAGGGTACATACACATGGACAGATTATGCTGTGTATTTTCTGTAACGGAAAAAAGCAGTTAAAAATCTGCAGCAAAATCCACCTGTGTAAACGTTCCCCATGGGCGAATTTTGCTCAACTTTTTGGTGCATTTTATCTTTTTCCTGCTGCTGCTTATTTTCTAGTTTTTTTTTTTTGCTGCTTATTTTTTGCTGATAAGTCAATGATAAAATAAGCAGCAGATTTGCACATGTGGACGCACCCTTTGTGATGCCCTTTGAACAGGACGTGGCATCCATTCAGACATGACCGACTGGGGGACAAGGAGTGAGCCCTAAACTGACCCTAAAAAGACTCTCCCTGCCTACTTGCCCTTCCATCCTAAGTGATGGATTGATAACTTGAAGCCGGCCCCTGCCTGTGTTAAAGTGCAGTGACGTAAAAACAATAATATACATAGTCGGTCACAGGCCAGAAATAGAAACGGAATACTACTAGACAATCAGATATACCAGACAGGATACAAATACTAACAAGGCAGAATATAAACAGGCAAACTGATCAGGAACATAAGACACTGCTCACAAACAGATACAAGTACAAAGATCAGATTACCCAAACAGATATAAATATAGAACACTGTTCACACTGGACACAGATAACTAACAAACAGATTAGGTCCAGAACACAAGACTGGGAGTCAGCATAGACTCCAGGAACAAACAGGAATAAAATCTCAATCCCCCAGAAAACCTCCAGAAAACACGGGAATGTCTTGATACTAGAACTCAATCACCCAGAGTCCACCATGGAGCACGGGGATATCTTGTACTAAATCTCAATTATCCAGAGTCCCATTAAAAGGTAACAAGGATGTCTTTTACAAAAACTCAGAAAACAGATACAAGAAAACTCAATATGAACAGTGACTAGCAGAACGGAAATACAATCCTAAAAAAAAGACTAATGAAACACAGACTAAAATCTACTAAACAAGACTAGTTAACCATGGATAAAAACTCATATCAAATAACACGATAGATAGAAGGTAAATGCTCAAGCAGACATAGTAGCATTATTGCACAAAAAGCATTGCAACAGACATCATAGTATTGCACTCAATAACCAGACAAAGAGTATTGCACCAAATAACCCGCTCTGAATGCAGGAGAAGTCTGGCTTAAAAAAGACACACCCGAGTTCTCATTCATTCAGAGTATTAACCATTCCCTATCCAGGGAGAATAGAAAACTGCTCTGAACCTAGTGTGTGAATACACACCTAAACAGAAAAACCCAAAAGCAAATACATTGACTTTATATTGCCATATTGTAAATTATTTGAATTAGATTTTTTATTATCCATTATTATTACATGGTGTTCTTTAAATAGACTTAAAAGTACTTATGCATTATGCACTTCGTGCCAGCGACCTGCTCGTTCACAATATAATAACAGACATTATATTGTCCAATACATTTCGAGTGTAACAGTTTCAAATAAAACAATAGCTCTGTGCCATTCCTTAAGAATCAGCAGAACATGGTGTTTCATGATGTCCATTTGGCATGTTGTCGGATGGAAAGCTTTGACTTTCAGCAATAAGCAATGGCAGCATCCCCAGTAACACAGCAATGATTGAGAAGAGAACAGACCATCTGATACAGATCTGCCATAATGAAAGTCCAGCATGGGGCTGAATGAGTTTCCACCTCTGCTGACTGAGGGGCTAATGACAAACATCTCCCTGGGCACTTTACTGCTGCTGTTAGCTTTTTAGGGCATATGGCATTTGGTTACATGCCTTTCTTAGGAGATTTCTACTTTCTGATAGTCTGAAGTTCGCTGCTTTTGAGTCTACCTTTTTAATGCAGCATTTCTTAGTTTTAGAAAACTTTTACTACTGTTTTATTTTTTGCTGATTTAGCTTTCTTCCCATTTTTTTTTCTAATGTTTTATTTTACACACAAACACAAAAAAATACATAATCTGTATACTGTATGTATTTTTTTAAATCAGAATATTGTAATTACATAATAATGATAATATATTATAATATTATTTAATAAAAATAATATAATAATAATCTTTTTTTAAATCATAGCATTATCAATTTTTATATTGTTATAATAATTATATTAATTTTATTATTATGTTATTAATATTTAATAATAATATAATACTTTTATTATTAAATGTTTATAATAATTATATTAATTTTATTATTATTATTATTATTTATTATAATTATTTTATTAATAATAATATAATAATTAGAGATGAGCAAAGTTATAGTAATTCGATTCGTCACGAACCTTGCGGCTCAGGGGTTGCTGACTTTAGCCTGCATAAATTAGTTCAGCTTTCAGGTGCTCCAGTGGAAGAATCTCTCCTAGGACTGTATCCACCTTTTCCAGCCCACCGGAGGACCTGAAAGCTGAACTAATTTATGCAGGCTAAAGTCAGCAACCGCCGAGCCACGAGGTTTATGACGAATTGAATTGCTGTAACTTCGCGCATCTCTAATATTAATACATTTTTTTTTTTATCCTAACATCATTATTACATTGTTAAAATAATTATATTATAATTATTCATAAATATTGTTATTATTAACCCCTTAAGGACGCAGGACGTACATGTACGTCCTGGTGCGGTGGTACTTAATGCACCAGGACGTACATTTACGTCCTAAGCATAACCGCGGGCATCGGAGTGATGCCCGTGTCATGCGCGGCTGATCCCGGCTGCTGATCGCAGCCAGGGACCCGCCGGCAATGGCCGATGCTCACGATCTCGCGGGCGTCCGCCATTAACCCCTCAGGTGCCGGGATCAATACAGATCCCGGCATCTGGGGGCAGTGCGTGATTTGAATGAATGATCGGATCGCCCGCAGCGCTGCTGCGGGGATCCGATCATTCATAACGCCGCACGGAGGTCCCCTCTCCTTCCTCCGTGCGGCTCCCGGCGTCTCCTGCTCTGGTCTGTGATCGAGCAGACTAGAGCAGAAGATGACCGATAATACTGATCTGTTCTATGTCCTATACATAGAACAGATCAGTATTAGCAATCATGGTATTGCTATGAATAGTCCCCTATGGGGACTATTCAAGAGTAAAAAAAAATGTAAAAAAATGTAAAAGTAAAAGTAAAAAAAAAGTGAAAAATCCCCTCCCCCAATAAAAAAGTAAAACGTCCGTTTTTTCCTATTTTACCCCCAAAAAGTGTAAAAAAATTTTTTTATAGACATATTTGGTATCGCCACGTGTGTAAATGTCCAAACTATTAAAATAAAATGTTAATGATCCCGTACGGTTAACGGCGTGAACGAAAAAAAAAAAAAGTCCAAAATTCCTACTTTTTAAATACATTTTATTTAAAAAAATTATAAAAAATGTATTAAAAGTTTTTTATATGCAAATGTGGTATCAAAAAAAAGTACAGATCATGGCGCAAAAAATGAGCCCCCATACCGCCGCTTATACGGAAAAATAAAAAAGTTATAGGTCATCAAAATAAAGGGATTATAAACGTACTAATTTGGTTAAAAAGTTTGTGATTTTTTTTAAGCGCAACAATAATATAAAAGTATATAATAATGGGTATCATTTTAATTGTATTGACCCTCAGAATAAAGAACACACATCATTTTTACCATAAATTGTACGGCGTGAAAACGAAACCTTCCAAAATTAGCAAAATTGCGTTTTTCGTTTTAATTTCCCCACAAAAATAGTGTTTTTTGGTTGCGCTATACATTTTATGATATAATGAGTGATGTCATTACAAAGGAAAACTGGTCGCGCAAGAAACAAGCCCTCATACTAGTCTATGGATGAAAATATAAAAGAGTTATGATTTTTAGAAGGCAAGGAGGAAAAAATGAAAACGTAAAAATTAAATTGTCTGAGTCCTTAAGGCTAAAATGGGCTGAGTCCTTAAGGGGTTAATTATTAGTTTATTATATTACTCTATAATACACTTTATTAATTATTTTATGCTTCATGCCCATAGCAAAGACCTTTTTCACAAGAGTTTTTTTTTGCAGTCCATAATACAGAGCTAATGTTTATCTATGGCACTGTTCGCATGGCCATATGCAATATGGGTGTATTTTAAAAAAATGCAGCATGTGTTGCTTTAATCTGTTTTGCAGATGGAATATGCCCATTGGAAGGGGATTCAAATGTGGATGCATTCGTATTGGATTCATACTGCATCGGATTTTCATTTATTGTATCATCTGTTTTTCAAAGTGCAATTGGATTTTGAAGATAGCCCGTCAGTATCTACTGTACAAAATATGGATGCAATTAGAGATGAGCGAACTTACAGTAAATTCGATTCGTCACGAACTTCTCGGCTCGGCAGTTGCTGACTTTTCCTGCATAAATGTGTTCAGCTTTCAGGTGCTCCGGTGGGCTGGAAAAAGTGGATACAGTCCTAGGAAAGAGTCTCCTAGGACTGTATCCACCTTTTCCAGCCCACGGGAGCACCTGAAAGCTGAACTAATTTATGCAGGAAAAGTCATCAACTGCCAAGCCGAGAAGTTTGTGATGAATCAAATTTACTGTAAGTTCGCTCATCTCTAGATACAATACCAATGGTATTTCATCAGCAATATGACCATATATCTTCCTCTATGCTCATATACAACAAACTAAAGTGGTGCGAACCCCTAGAGCAGAGTTGTGCAAACAGTGTGTCCAGCTGTTGCAAAACTACAACTCACAGCATGCCCGGACAGCCCTTGGCTGTCTGGCCATGCTGGGAGTTGTAGTTTTGCAACAGCTGGAGACACACTGCCCTAGAGGGCATTATCATTGAGCTACAGGAACTACAATCACCACTAGAAGTAGTGAGTCTTGGGGGGAATACCCACATAATATGGTTTGCAGTGGAACATGTCACACTATTTTTGTAATAGGTTTCATATAAAATACATTTTAAATGGGCACTCTCAATAAAACTCATTTTTGCTATTGCACTCTTTATGGTGCACAGACTTTGGACTCCAGCTGGCCCGGCAGAAGTCTAAAATCAGGAAGTGCAGTCTGGAGTGCTGAGGGGGTGGGTGTGCAGCTTTAGCCAATCATAGCTCATCTCACACTGAACTGATCTGGGCTGGGTGTAGCAGTGTGAGGGAGGAAGTTCTCCCCTGTATGACTTCAGATGATGTCAAGCCTGCTGGGTAACGCCCCTTCCAGTTTGTGAATCTGACTGAGGAGAAAATACAGAGCAATATTAAGGTAGAAAACTAACAAATAATAAAAATAAAGGCGGGGGGTGGTTTATCAAAATGGGGGCAGTGAATTGGGAGGATTATAACATTTAACAAGATCATGAGAGGTACTATTTAAATCAGAGACACAGTGTGATATAGTGATACAATATGGGCCTATAGCAGTGTATTGATGCTGTTTTATAGAACTGTGCAATACCTAACTGGAATACAACTGTGCCCCAGTTATACATAGCTATAATATGATCACATTCTAATATTCATATTACAGACAATAACACCTGGACTATCTAAGGTTCTACTAAACCATAGGGTTCTATGATATAAATTTGGTTTAGTAGAATCATACTGCTTCCAAATCATATGGCAGTAATACGCTCGCTAAAACATAGCTGGATAGCTGCTATCTGAAGTTCACTATATTATGACTTCTATATAGCTATGCAATACATCTAATGCCACAGGTATGCCACATGCATGAAGCTATAGGTCGCATGGCAATATTAGGGTCAAAATTGTTGGCCAAAACCAGGAGTGGAACCTACACAGTGAAAACTATAAAGAAAGATTTGCACCTCTTCTATGAAGAACGACTAACTTATCCACACATAAAGGCTTGAGGCTGACATGCTGGTTTTGTCCAAAAACAGCCCAAAAATGTTATATTTGCTGCATTGGTGTTTGTGATCCTTAGGCTATGTTCACACACTGGAATTTGATTTCAATGGGATTCTGCTCCTCTGTTCACGTAGCAGAATTTCCACACCATTCATAAAAAGGATGAGCAACAGCAACAGATGACAGAGACATTCACATGGGTATCCCAAGCAGTAAAGTCACATGACTATCAAAGAAAAGAAGCAACAGTGATGTAATGGATAATATGAGACACCACTGAGATGTCCAAACAGTTGTACGTTTCTAAGCTATTGTAAAATACTACAAATACAAGAATATAAAGTGCAAGTGCAAGAAATCACAAAAGCGAGTTAAAGGGGTTATCCACCATAAGGTGATTTTAGTATGTACCTGGCAGACAGTAATGGACATGCTTAGGAAGGATCTGCACTTGTCTTGGGCTAAATGGCTATGTTGTGAGATTACCATAACAATGTGGCTAGCTTTCTCTGAACTTGTATTTCCAGTTTTCAGTATTCTTGTTTGCCTACAAATCCCATGATACCATTTTCCTCCTTCCCACACATCAGCCACCCCACCCATTGAAACATAAATGAGCTGCAGACCTGTGGTTTTCAATCAGGGTGCCTCCAGCTGTTGCATTACTTGCAGATTGCTCTCTCCACCAATTGAAGCAGACAGGCTCTCTGTCATCAGCTGACTAGCGAGTCAGGTCTCGGCCGCATTGCAAGCTGGGAAAATTCCAAGACAGCAGTTATTTTGTATGCTGGTAAAAATAAATATTGGGATGAAAATCACAGAAGAATAGTGAGAAAACCGTCACGCACATGTACAGACACTATATTATGAACTACACTAATTTTACAGCCCCTGTAGCATAGTCAAATAAAAAAAAAATAATCCTGTAATACCCCTTTAAAGTGTATATGCATAACAACAAAACCAAAGAATGGAAGGGAACCATGAGAATGCCAGCCCCAGAATGTCTTCAATCCTGCGGTCAACTACTGTATTTTCCCTTATAGTTAGATCTTCTTACAACCATGGCACCTCAGTGGCTCAATTTCTCAGCCCTGCATTATGGCCTCAGGTTTGGTACTGCTCACAATGTCCTCTCTGTTCTGAAGCATCAAGATGATCTCTATGATCTATCTTACATTCTCACCACTGGACTTATGGTACTGTCCATCTTAAATATATACGGACCACAAAGTCTTCTGGTTTTTAGTAACGTTCTTAAAGGGGTATTCTGGCTTTATACATCTTATCCCCTATCCAAAGGATGTTACGCCCCCTCCCATAGACATGAATGGAGGGGGCGTGGTGCGATGTCACTAGGGGGCGTGACTGTGAAGTCACGTCCCCGTCTCGGAGGCAGCGCCCGGCACAGAATGCGGGGGGCTGTGCTGAGATCGTGGGGGTCCCCAGCGGCAGGATGTATAAAGTCAGAATACCCCTTTAATATCTAGCCTCATCTTATTTTTGATCCTGTGGCTCATTAGTGATCACTCCTCTAGATTCATCACTACATGAGATCTGTCATACAGGTCAGAAGTAATCTCTTCATCTGGCAGCACAGGATTCACAGCCACCGGTACTCTTTAGTGTGTGTGTTTAATAGCAATGTAGGGGAAGTATAACAAGATGGAAATCTTTTAACGTTGTTTAAATAAGTCCTCCAGCCCACCTCTTACTGTTATGACTCAGTCTCCAGAGGGGAAGTGCCATTCAACTTAACATGAAGCTAAATGAATGGTGGAGGATGGGGAAATGAGTTATACCTGCCTAAACTTTTAAGGTAAACCCTGCATACTTCATGTGGCTTTTGCGCACACATCAGCATTTTTCAGAGCTTGTAGATTAAGAACTCAGCAGTAGCTGTGACACTGTGACAAATAGAAGGCTTGTTGCGGTCTAATGTGCCATTGTTATAAAAGTTAATAATGAAAAAGGGACCTAGAAGATTTTGCAGCTGAAAACACAGTTACAACTCGAGAAATCACAGAACGTTTTTGGAATTAAAAATATTGTTTTTGGATTGTAATGGCAATAACAAATGTCAGAGGCTACATAGACAATTATAGCAATACACTGTTCATTAGGAATTACAGTAAATAGTCGGACTTACAGGAATATGGAACATAATTGACAAGTGATAGGCACATTGTAATCCATAAAATGTATGCTAAATTAAACATACATATGCATGGGACAAAAGTCATATACTGTATTGTTGAAGTAGAAATAACCTGCTGTCATGCTCACATGCTATACCTCAACTGTTTTCTAGTGATGCCAAAGGTTTTCCTCCTCAGCCTATCAGCCTAGGGGCTACTTTAAAATCCTTTCTCCATTGCACTATTCTAAAGTTTTTAGGTTCCTGTGAAGAGCAAAGGTGTTGTGACCATTTTATTTCCCGAATTTTTGACCTGTATTGTATTGTTTCCTGATAACATCTGTCTACCACCTGCCATGACCTACTGACCCTTTAGCTTTGCAAGAGAACACCTTCTGTCTTCAACTTTTTCCTTTTACTATTTGTAAGGGAATTCCACCTGCCCCGACCTTAGTCTGTCTAACTAATCGTCTTGTCTTCTGCTTTGGTACCATGCTTTAGAATCTTTTAAGAATCTTCTGGAACTAGTTTACATGTAGTGACCTGGGTAAAAACCAGTGAATCCCTTAACCCCTTAAGGACCACGGGCGTACGGGTACGCCCATGGGAATTCCAGTCCCTGCCGCTTGCCGACCTGAGACTCAATCAATTTAGATCGGCAATTTGAGGTGATTCCGGGTCAATCGGGTCCCCCGTGACCCGGAAAAAAATGGTGATAGGTGCCGTCCGGCATGGCACCTACCACCATATAGCAGCAGGAGTGAGGTGGCATTGGTGGGATTGGGGCCCCAGGAGAGAGTCAGCTGCGGCGGTAGGCAGGATCCGGCAGAGCAGGAGAAAAAGGTCATGCTGGGAGTTGTTGTTATGCAACAGCAGAAGGCACTACTACAACTCCCAGCATGCCCTTTGGTAGTTTGTGCATGCTGGGGGTTGTAGTTATGCAACAGCTGGAGGCACATTTTTTTCTATGAAAAAGTGTGCCTCCAGCAATTGCATAACTACAACCCCCAGCATGCACAAACTACCAAGGGGCATGCTGGGAGTTGCAGTAGTGTGCCTTCAGCTGTTGCATAACTACAAGTCCCAGCATGCACTTCAGCTGTAAGTGCATGCTGAGAGATGTAGTTTTGTGCCCTTTGGCTGTCAGTGCATGCTAAGAGTTGTATCTTTTGCAACAGCGGAAGGCACACTGGTTGCAAAACAATGAGCTTGCTACCTAACTTAGTGTTTCGCAACTAGTGTGCCCCCAGCTCTTGCAAACTACAACTCCCAGCATGCATTTATAGACCGTACATGCTGGGAGTTGTAGTTTTGCAACAGCTGGAGGTTTGCCCCCCTATGTGAATGTACAGGGTACATTCACACGGGCGAGGGTTTACAATGAGTTTCTCGCTGCAGGTTTGAGATGCAGCAAATTTTCCTACTAAAACACTACACTACACAAAATAAAGGGTAAAACACTACATATACATATACCCCTACACAATTACCCCCTAATAAAAAAGGAAAGATGTCTGGTACGGCACTGTTTCCAAAACGGAGCCTCCATCTGTTGCAAAACAACAACTCCCAGTATTGCCAGACAGCCATTGATTGTTCAGGCATGCTGGGGTTTTTGCAGTTTTGCAACAGCTGACACACCCTGTTTGGGAAACCCTGCCGTAGGGTAATTTTGGAATCAGAGGCAAGTATAATTCTTGCATCTGGGTCCACACCTATGCAAACCCCTAATGCAGGCCTTAAATGCGCTTGGTGCTCTCTCACTTCGGAGCTCCTTTTACCCCTTATGAAAAGGTAAAGTTGAGGTCTACTCCAGCATGTTATTGTAAAAAACTAAATTTTTTACACTAACATTCTGGTGTTACCCCATACTTTTCATTTTCACAAGAGGTAAAAGTAAAAAAGAGCCCCAAAATTTGTAACACAATTTCTCCTGAGTAAGGAAATACCCCATATGTGGACGTAAAATGCTCTGCGGGCGCACAACAGGGCTCAGGAGTGAGAGCGCCATGTATATTTGAGGTGATTTAAACAGGGGTGGCTGATTGTTACAATGGTTTTGACATAAACGCAAAAGAAAAACCCACAGGTGTTGAAGAACTTTCATTAAAGTTGGACGTGAAAATGAAAAATTTTTATTTTTTCACAAAAACGCTGGTGTTATCCCATAATGTAAGGGGTGCAGTGAACATTTACACCCCACAGTGTCTGACAGATTTTTTGAACAGTGGTCCACTTTTCTGGCACCACGGGGGCTTTGTAAACGCACATGTCCCCTAGCTTCCATTCCAAACAAATTCTCTCTCCAAAAGCCCAACGGCGCTTTTTCTCTTCTGAGCATTGTAGTTCACCCACAGAGCACTTTACATCCACATATGGGGTATTTCCATACTCAGAAGAAATGAGGTTAACATTTTTGGGAGGCTTTTTCTCCTATTACCCCTTGTGAAAATGAAAAATTTGGGGTAACACCAGCATTTTAGTGAGAAAAATCTAATTTTTCATTTTCACGTCCAACTTTAGCAGAAATTTGTCAAACACCTGTGGGTGTAAAGGCTCATTAATCCCCTTGTTACGTTCCTTGAGGGGTGTGGTTTCCCAAATAATGTGCTATGTGGGGCTTTTTCTTTTGCTGTTCTGGCACCATAGGGGCTTCCTAAATGTGACATGCTCCCGAAAACAACTTCAGCAAAAAAATGGAAGAAAAAATGCCATTTTGTAACTTTTGGGGCTTCCGTTTCTACGCAGTACATTTTTCGGTAAAAATGACACCTCATCTTTATTCTGTAGGTCCATATGGTTAAAATGATACCCTACTTATATAGGTTTGATTTTGTATTACTTCTGAAAAAAATCATAACTACATGCAGGTAAATTTATTCATTTAAAATTGTCCTCTTCTGATTCCTATAACTTTTTATTTTTCCACATACGGGGCAGTATGAGGGCTAATTTTTTGCACCGTGATCTGAAGTTTTAACTGATACAATTTTTTTTATCGGACTTTTTGATCGCTTTTTATTCATTTTTTTATGGTATAAAAAGTGACTAAAAATACGCTGTTTTGGACTTTGGAATTTTTTTGCACGTACGCCATTGACCGTAAGGTTTAGTTAATGATGCATTTTTATAATTTGGACATTTACGCACACGGCGATACCACATCTGTTTATTTTTATTTACACATTTTTTTTTAAATGAGAAAAGTGGGGTGATTCAAACTTTTATTAGGGAAGGGGTTAAATCATCTTTATTAACTTTTTTTTCACTATATTTTTTCCTATGTTATAGCCCCCATAGGGAAATATAACATGCAGTAAATCGATTCAATACACTGATCAATGCCATTGCATTGCAATACATTGATCAGTGTTATCGGCGGTTCATTGCTCAATCCTGGATTTCTGGCTTGGGGCAATCAATCTCTGATCGGACGCGCAGGAGGCAGGTAAGGCACCCTCCTGATGCGTCCTAGCTAATCAGGACATCACAATTTTACCACAATGATCCCGATCAGCCGACTGAGTTGCCGGGAAGCTTCCATTTTCACTTTAGATGCGGCGATCGACATTTTTATGAATTAAACAAAACTAAAATATTAATATCTTATTATAGCTGCATTTACTACTGTACAACTGTAAAATTATGACAACCTTCACAAGGTCCTCCAGCTTCAAAAAAACTAAACAAATCATGCATCAATTTTATATGTATACTGGAAATAAGGGCCCTATTTTTACAGGTTGTTTGTGAATGTACTGGCAATCCTGCTCCCAACTCCCATCATTTCTAACAATTAGATTTTCCACACGTGTGTGTTTACTTGATGAATAAGTGGCCATCCTTCATTTATGGAACTGCATATCTCCTCAGAAGGCAAAAACATAAAGAAAAAAAAAGAAAAAACAAAACAAAAACATGCCTTACTTTAAAGGGGTGCTCCGGTGGAAAACAATTTTTTTTTTTTATTAACTGGTGCCAGTAAATGAAACAGATTTGTAAATAACTTCTTTAAAAAAAAATCTTAATCCTTCCAGTACTTATCAGCTACTATATGCTCCACAGGAAGTTCTTTTCTTTTTGATTTTTTTTCCAGTCTGACTAGAATGCTCTCTGCTGACACCTCTGTTCATGTCAGGAACTGTCCAGAGCAAATCTCCATAGAAAACCTCTCCTCTGTACAGTTCCTGACAAGGACAGAGGTGTCAGCAGAGATCACTGTGGTCAGACAGAAAATAAATCCAAAATGAAAATAACTTCCTCTGTAGTATACAGCAGCTGTAAGTACTGGAAGAATTAACATTTTTAAATAAAGTTGATTTAAAAAAATAATAATTGGAGTACCCATTTAACGCCTTAAGGACCAGGCCCATTTTGGCCTTAAGGACCAGGCCAATTTTATTTTTGCATTTTTGTTTTTTCCTCCTTACCTTCTAAAAATCATAACTCTTTTATATTTCCATCCACAGACCCATATGAGGGCTTGTTTTTTGCGTCACCAATTTTACTTTCTAATATGATCACTTATTTTACCATAAAATGTGTACGCTGTACACATTACGGTAAAAATGACATGTTTTCTTTATTCTGTGGGTCAATACGATTAAAGCGATACCCATGTTATATGCTTTTCCATAATTGTACCGCTTTAAAAAAAATCTCAAACCATTTTAACAAAATTAGTATGTTTGAAATTGCCCTATTTTGACCACCAATAACTTTCTAATTTTTCTGTATATGGGGCGGTATGAGGGCTCATTTTTTGTGCCGTGATCTTTAGTTTTTATCGGTATCATGTTTGCTTAGTTTTTTGGGAATAAAATGTGACAAAATTTTTTGCAATTTTAGAATGTATAATTTTTTACATTTACCCCGTTCACCATACGGGATAAGTAACAATATATTTTGATAGTTCAGACTTTTACGCATGCGGTGATACCAAATATGTTTATTAATAAAAAAATGTACACCTTTTGTGGGGTAAAATGGAAAAATCGGATGATTTGCATTTTTATTGGGGGAGGGGATTTTAAAACTTTTTAAACTTTTTTCTTTTACGTTTTTTTTTTTTACACTTTAATAGTCTGCATTTGATTCATAATACTGTTCAGTGCTATGCATAGGGCATAGCACTGAATAGTGTTATATCTTCTGCTCTGGTATGCTCGATCTCAGACCAGAGCAGAAGACCTCTGGAGATGGCAGGAGGGGGGTGAGGGGACCTCCAGCTGCCATGCTGGACGATTGCATCCCCCTGGAAGTTCTGCGGGCGATCCGATTATCCATATAAAGTACTGCACTGCCGCAGATGCCGTGATCTGTATTGATCATAGCATCTGAGGGATTAATGGTAGACATCCGGGCGATCGTGGATGTCCGCCACTACTGGTAGGTCCCTGGCGGCTGATAGCAGCCTGGACCTGCCGCTCATGACACGAGCACTGGTCGGTGCTCTCTGTCATGGCAGAGGTACCACAGCACCATGACGTACATTTATATTAATTATCGTTAATGGTTTAAGGATGTTTTGGGTTGCTTTTAAAATATTAGATTTTTAAGATCTGATTTGGATTCTCCAACAAATAGAAATATGTACTGTATTCCCACCCTGTTCCCTCCCATTACGATACACATCAGGCTGTTGTGACAAAGGTCCAGAGAAATGTCAACACACATGATCAGGTCAGTTCTGATAACCTACCAAAACATTGAAGGTTTTTTAAGATTTTTAAGAAATATATCTTCAGGAGACATTACTCATCATGGTGTCTGTATTAAAGGGGTTATCCAGGGAAAAAAAAAATATATATATAAATATATATCAACTGGCTCCAGAAAGTTAAACAGATTTGTAAATTACTTCTGTTAAAAAATCTTAATCCTTTCAGTACTTATGAGCTAAAGAAGTTGAGTTGTTCTTTTCTGTCTAAGTGCTCTCTGATGACACCTGTCTCAGGAACTGTCCAGAGTAGAAGCAAATCCCCATAGCAAACCTCTTCTACTCTGTGCAGTTCCTGAGACAAGCAGAGATGTCAGCAGAGAGCACTGATGCCAGACAGAAAAGAACAACGCAACTTCAGCAGCTGATAATTATTTGAAGGATTACGATTTTTTGATAGAAGTAATTTACAAATCTGTTTAACTTTCTGGAGCCAGTTGATTTAAATTTTTTTTTATCCTGGAATATCCCTTTAATGATGATTTTAGCAGTGTACTAGTCTTTATAAAGGTCATTCAGTATATTGTACATCTGTATGAAAGGCATAAATGTATGCTCCCCTAAGCTCATATGATGTCACCACAACCTGTTTAACCAGATATAATGTTATTACCAAACTTCAAAAGAATACTTGTGACTCACAGATTTTAATTAAATATTTTATTATGGGTTGGTGAGGATGTCCTGAATCTACAGACATGTCAGACTTTAGAAAATGTGGATGAGAACAAGTATAACAATGCCCCTTTTGATATTTTCTCATTCTTCTTGTACTATGCTTTAGACTGTTTAACTAGCAAGTATGATTCATTATTATATTTCTGTTTCCCTCACAGATATTCCTCTTGTCATTTTCCACCCTTAAAGTGCAAAGCCAAAGTTGTGAGACTGCGCCATCTTAAGTTTCAGCATGGGAAGACACAGACCATGCTGGGCGGAACAGTTGCCTAGGCAACCTACCACACTCTAAGAAGTTCTGTGTCTGAGTGTACAGCAGCTGTACTGCTCAGTGTGGCTTGTGTCTCCCCATGCTGGAAAGTAAGATTGCACAGGCTCACGACTTTCGACTTGCGCTTATCTACACAATGTTCTTTGCAGCATTGCTACTGTACTCATGCTTTACAAACCCAAATGTTGCCTAAAAGTGGTACTCCGGTGCTCCAACGTTCTGAACGTTTTATTAAGAACACTCGGAGCCGGTGGTCGTGACTATAGATGAGCGAATTCGATTCAGCCGATTTGCCAGCAATTTCTGGCCTACAGAGAGCCTCAATAGAGGTGTAAAACACTTTGCCTTTCTGTAACATGCATAGGGTGTTTGCTGGGTTAGTGAAATAATATTGTTATTCAGTATTACATGCCAATCACAGGTGCCGCTATTAGAATCACTGTCGCAGAATGGCACAATGACACAGCCTGGAGGTGGCATCAGTATGAGGAGATCATATAGTGGCTGAATGACAAAGCGTGGAGGTGGCGGCAGCAAGAGCAGACCATATAGTGGCTGAACGACACATCCTGGAGTTGGTGGCAGCATGAGGAGACCATATAGTGGCTGAATAACACAGCTTGGAGTGGGTGGCAGCATGATGAGACCATATAGTGGTTTAATGACACAGCCTGGAGTTGGTGGCAGCATGAGGAGACCATATAGTGGCTGAATGACACAGCCTGGAGTTGGCGGCAGCATGAGGAGACCATATAGAGGCTGAATGAAACAGCCGGGAGTTGGTGGCAGCATGAGGAGACCATATATTGGCTGAATGACACAACCTGGAGCTGGCAGCAGCATAAGGAGAACATATGGTGGCAGAATGAGACAGCCTGGAGGTGGCTTCAGCAGCATCAGGAGTCCTGAAAGTGACCTGGTGACATAGTGGGGCCGTGGGTGGCAATACCAACACCCGGTAACGAAAGTGGGTGAAAAAAAGGAGAACTTGGCATGAGATGTGTGGAATCATGCAGGTTGGCAGGATCAGAATAGTAGCTGAGGCAGGTAGGCAGAAGAAAACAGTCTCATTTGTAAAAGTGTTAGTGTGCACAAGTAAGTATTGAGGATATGCATCACGTAAAACTTAACTTTTAATAATATTCTTAGGATAAAATATATGTACCCAAAAAGGAAAGGTGTGCAGAAAAACACCATGTGCCAGCTACACCACCAAGTATTGATGTGACGCAAAGACCTCTAAAAGGTGGAAGGGAACAATGTATGGTTCATTGTAAACAATGGGGGTAAAAACATCCCCTGTAAGGCCATACTCTCGCATTAATTCCTTTCTTGGAAAGTGTTACTCACCCTAAAAAGGGCGCCCCCACACAGGAAACTCTCACTATTTCCACCTGCAAACACTGCCATTTCCCAGGGTTTTTAGGTGGAAATAAGGAGAGGTTCCTGTGTGGGGCTGCTCTTTTTAATACAAGTAACACTTTCCTTGAAAAGGTGGAAGGGAACAACGTATTGTCCATTGTAGCAGGTAGGGGTAAAAAATTCCCCTGTAAGGCCCTACTTTCGCCCTATTAATTCACTTCTTGGCAAGTGTTACTCGCCCTAAAAAGGGTGGCCCCACAAAGGAAACTCTCCCTATTTCCCCCTAAAGCCCCTGTGAAATGGCAGAGTTTGTAGAAGGAAATAGGGAGAGGTTCTGATGGAGCTGGTACTTCTCCTGCCACACCACCCCTCCCCAGCAGCCATGGATGTGGAAGGTGAGCGCAGAGGGCCCCCCGAGTAAAACCTGCGAGATGGACGATGGCGCAGATAGGCATCAACCAACTTACTACGTAGGATGTCTCTGTAGTAGGTCGGTTTGTCCTCCCTTTCAGTGGATATAAAAAAAGGCCATAATGTTGTGTGGGTAGCGAGGGTCCAAAAAGGTGGAGAGCCAGAAATCATCCTGCTGCCGAATGGTGACAATTTAGCGGTCACTACGCAAGCAAGTGAGCATGCATCGCGCCATTTGTGCAAGTGACTCGGAGGGACTCTCTGCCTCCATCTGCACTGCATACTGCCACGGTGTGTCTGGGTCCTCTGACTAGCCTTCCTCATAACCCTCTAGCTCCTCTAGCTGTTCCTGCTCCTCCTCTCCTGTCAGGTGACTAGAAAAACCACCCATCTCGCAAAACCTAAACTGTGCTCCACTGTGCTCCTCCTTCTCCAGTTCAGCCACAACAGGGCTCATGTGACTGTTCTTCCCATTGTCGGTTACCATGGTTCCCATTTCTAGTTTTCGTGTCCTGCGACACTACAACAAGGCAAGTATACATTATATACATATTTACACTTAGAATTTGAATAATGTTAACTACTAAAGGGGTCACTAGGGGCTAACTATAGATGAGGACCCCACCACAGATACTTCTGTGGGGAAGGGAACAGCATAAGACAGAGGCAATGGGAGGACAGGGACTGCTCCCGGGCCATGCCAACTGAGGGTTGTGTCTGAGGAACTCACCGACTGTTGACTTGGGGTGTCAGATGTCACTTGTGATGAAGTGAATGACCGTGTTAACCAATCGATGACGGCAGATGGGGTGTTGGTCGAGACACTACCGCTAGCTGATACCGGGAGCTCAGGCCTCTCGCTGCAACTCCTGCTGCCACTCACCCCTAGTCTGCTGCGACCTCTGCCTGATAAATTTAGGCCTCTGCCACTCCTCTGTGCACAGCCTGGCACTTATCTGCCTGACGTACTTAGTGCTTATATGAGGGGGGTACAATACGCTCCACTACGCTTAAAACAGAATTTGTCTACAATACTAGCAGGTGTTTACTTTTGGCTGACCTTTCACAGTATCTAGGCCCTTAAGACTTTAACAGGAACAAAATGGCATACCACTTAGATGCACGTATGTGGTATGCACTTATGAGGGGAGTACAATGCACTCCACGACGCTTAAAACAGTATTTGTCTACAACACCAGCAGATGTGTACTTTTGCCTGGCCTTTCAGAGTATATAGGCCCTTAAGACTTTAACGGGAACAAAATGGTACACCACTTAGATGTACACAAAAGTTACACTTAATAGAGGACAATATGCTTTTAGTGCTCTGCTCACCCTAACTGGCTGTCTACTATTAGCTTTTCAGTTGTTGTACACACCAGTGCTGCAGCACACAGTCACTGTGTGCTAAACCCATGCTTCTAGGCTGGATTTCGGCTTGAGTTGAATCACTGCTGTAATACACCCACAATTGCACTTTCTCAATCTCTCTCCCTTCCCTATCAGTGCTTCTAGGCTGAATTTGGGTTTGAGGTGAATCGCAGCTGTAAAAAAGCTTTTCTGTGCAACACACTGCTTTCTGTCCCTCTCTCTCTGCAATAGAACGCTGATGTAAGTGGCCTCAAGATGGGTGCTGATTGTAAAGGGCTGTTACATCACAGGGGTGGCTGGCTGCATGCTGCATGTGATTCAGGGTCATCCTGCCGATACTTGTTCCCTCCTTCCCAGGATTCTTTGCCCCATGTCCTCATATGTGGATCCGACATTTTAGATGCCAGGCCCCTGGAGCCTGGACCGCACTAAATGGAGTTCAATGAAGCGATTCGCCAGATTGAATGGCAGCGATATTCGCATTCGATACGAATCAAGTTTTTCCTGAAATTCGTAACAAATTCAGATTCGTCAGATTCGATTTCCTCAGCTTAAATCCACCACATTTTCTGTAGAAACCTTGGTAAATATGTTGGTTTTTTTGGAAACATGCCCCTTTTTGGTGACTACGCCCCTTTTCCAGATGGCCACGCTCCTTTTTTGGGTTTTCTTAATAAAATGGAGAGTTAGTTGGTTTTTTTTTTTCAATTCTGGGGCAAATTCTGGACAAATTCTGTTGCAGACAGAATTTCTGGAGCAATACGCAAGAATCTGGCGCACAACCCGAAAGAACGTGTCAGGTTTGCAATTGTAAATGAGGGCCATTGTCATCACTGACATCTGTCCCCAGTGGGCTTCACAATCTCAGATACACATCCATAATAGGACCACTTTTATTACGAATCAATTGATCTGTCAGTATTTGGATTTTCATGGAAGAAGACATGAATAAAATATACAAATTCCATTCAGATGTTGCCCTTGTTTGCATTCTAACACAGGACCACAACGCACTGAAGTGTAATTGTTTTCAATTAAATATTTTTGTGGTGATTTGCAAATCCCAGAGTAAGAAAAAAAAGGGACAGTGGGAGGATATTCTAAGAATTAAGCACCACTTTTTTTGCTTTAGCTGCACCACATTTGCTTAAAATGTGGCACACACTATTAGCGCCACATATTCAGATATTTAGCACCTGATTTAGCAACCTGTTAGCCATTTTTTTTTAAAGGGGTGTGGTTAGGCTTTTTGTGCTATTAGCATCCTATTTTCAAAGGTTTACCACCACTTTCTGGCGCACAAAGTGTCGCAGCTAATACCAAGTATACTTGGGGTTAAATGATTAGCTTTTTGTGCTATTTGCTCCAATTTTTTAAAAGCCCAAACACTCTTCTGAAAATGAGGAGCAGTTAAAGGGGTTATCCAGGGAAAAAAATGTTTTATATATCAACTGGCTCCAGAAAGTTAAACAGATTTGTAAATGACTTCTATTAAACAATCTTAATCATTTCAGTACTTATGAGCTGCTGAAGTTGAGTTGTTGTTTTCTGTCTATGTGCTCTCTGATGACACGTGTCTCGGGAACTGTCCAGAGTAGAAGCAAATCCCCAAAGCAAATCACTTCTATTCTGTGCAGTTCCCAAGACAAGCAGAGATGTCAGCAGAGAGCACTGTTTCCAGACAGAAAAGAACAACTCACATTCAGCAGCTGATATTTATTGGAAGGATTAAGATTTTTTAATAGAAGGTATTCATGGAATACCCCTTTAACACTCGGCAGTGCAAAATAAAGATCCCTAATAACACAAGTGTTTTAATTCCCCCCCCCCCCCAATGTTTTGTATGAACCCATGTTATCACATACAGACAAAGCCATGCCCAATGCAGTGGTCAATAGCTGCAAAGATTTTGACGGTACAACTGGCAAAATTGTGTGACCATTGGCAACCGCAGTTGTGTTTTCTTAGCTGCAATGTGAAACTGTACACTTGGGAAATTTTTTTTTTTTTTAAATCTATTCTTTATTTACACTTTTCAGTAAATAAAAAAAACACAAGCAGCAATGATATGTAAAATATATTAGATTTGCTACATTTCGGTATTAGAAATACCACATAAAATGCAGAATATGGTTTTAGCGCAATTCTTTAAATCTGCCATCATCACATAACATATTCCGAGATAATGAAATATTAAAAATTCTTAGACAGACAGTTAAAAAAGCTAAGTCCTGAATGTTTTTCCTTTTGACAGCACACTATTCTTATTATTGCCTGAAATTCTGCTTATAGGGGGAGATTTATCAAAACCTGTCCAGAGGAAAAGTTGACCAGTTGCCCATAGCAACCAATCAGATTCCTTCTTTCATTTTTCAAAGGCCTTTTAAAAAAAATTAAAGAAGCAATCGGATTGGTTGCTATGGGCAACCCAGCAACTTTTTTTCTGGACAGGTTTTGATAAATCTCCCCCCATAATATTTGATTTTTTTTAGATCTGATGAAATTCGAGGCTGGTGCAAGCCTAATGGCAAAACATTTGGTTGTAAATAACTATAAGTGTGGTTAAGATAACTTGTCCATACACATTGTCAGATCATTGTCTACAGATCTTTGAGATATGAACAGAATTTACCAACGACTTAATGTATATGGTGACAATCCAATTGCCACCTGATATTTGCTAATGGATAAGATAATTATCCATTGTTTTATGGTACATTGGTGTCCCCTTTCACTGTATTTGTTATGTATGCCTAGGGCCACTAGATGGCTTTGTAACTAGAAGGGTCTCAAAAGTTTCACAATGTCAGTTATTTTTTTATCTTTGTTGTCACACTTGTTGGTTTTTGTTTCAGTCTCCAGCTTGTTTTGACCAATAACAGACAAATAACAATGTTGTTGCATAATATTCATTATCAATTTTAGGTACAAGACATAACAGTATTCCTATATTGAAGAAAGAAAGTACGGAGGGTCCAGCACTTCGTTGCATGCAGCTTTATTGAAGATACATCACACCATAAAAACGACAGTCAGTCAGACATGTTTCGAGTGCAAGCGCTCTTCCTCGGAGGAACAGCGCTTGCGCTCGAAACATGTCTGACTGACTGTCGTTTTTATGGTGTGATGTATCTTCAATAAAGCTGCATGCAACGATGTGCTGGACCCTCCGTACTTTCTTTCTTCAATATTGGATGCCTTGCCGGGCACCGGTCTGAGCACCGTACATCAGGGAAGGTGAGCTGGATCACTCACTTGTTTATAACAGTATTCCTGTCTGTTATGATAAGGAGGACACTGCTGGAATGTACAGAAAACACAAAGTCTTCGCTTAGCCTATGGTCAGAATAAAAAAATGCAAGATTTCAGGATTATTTTATAGATAATACAATGGAAAAATAAAAATGTTTAACATACAGACTTTAAACAATAGGTCATTTTCTGATGACACATTACCTTTAAGGTCACTGAAACTATTTTCGAAGGTCAATTATTCACGGCTTGTATGATTTGTCAGAAATTAGGTTGAAGAATATAATTTGTATCTAATGAGAAACTAAAGCCGACTCAAATTACCCATGAACATGACTGACTGAGGGACAGGCAGACAGACTAGACCACCAGACACAAATACTTTAGAATTGGAATCGTACACATAAAAGGACAAAGAATTTACAAGATTTACAAGGAAACTGGCTTTGTAACTTGTACAGTATCCGTGGAAATTAAATTTTGCTTTGTTAATGTATTGAATGATACAATTTTTCTAACAGATTTTTTGTTGGCCCATTAGGAAAACATTATCTGCTTAATCTATTTAAATGCTGCAATTTGGGCTAGAGATAATTGAGAACAAATGTATATTTAAGATTTCCACACTACCCTGGTATATACAATACATCTGCATTTTAGTAATTAGGCAGACTTTTAGTGGACACATCTGTATCTTGAGGCCATAACTTGGTAGGCTCTTAATCTGCTCACAATCTTACATTTCATGCCATTTTTTCATCAAGTCAGTTAATCAAAGTCCAAGTATGGTCAAGCCGAAGTCATAAGACATTTAATGTTTGCCACTGGGCTTATCTGGGAAAATGGCTCTCTTTATTTAGATTAAGATTGCAATGTAATTAAAAATCATGTTTTGAACTAAGTCAGCACATATAATTGTAAGTGATTCAAATCAGCTTCAGGGTGTTCCTTGAATGACTTGCATTTCATTTTCATTTAGTGCTCTTTGTAAACAGTACTGTACTGCACATTTCACTAGACAGGGAGCACAACCATGGAATCCCCCTTGTTTCTTACAGAAACTCCATGAACGTTCACAGTCAGGAGGACATCATCAGTAATGTTCTTCACACCTTGTGGGCAAGGGTATACCTAGAAGAAAGGGAGCACCATAACAAATATCAAAATGAGCCTTCTATTATGGTGTCTGATTTTGCCCCCATGACAGAAACATCTGGTGTTTATTTTCCATTTACCCACCATGACCCATTGCTCAATACCCCTTTATCAGTTTGCGGACAATGCTTTTACATGGTGAGAGGTACAGTTACTTGTCAATAGAAAAAGGAATGGTATCAACCAGGACAGGGCTCCCTCTCCCCAAAGACCCCATAGAAGCTGCATAGTTTGCCACTGTGGTATGTACACCCTTGCCTGTGGGTCAGTTCTATGGAATTTGCTGCCCAGGAGCATGACTTAATTCATACCGGCCTCAGGGCAAGTGTTGTACCTGCTGCCTCCTCACCCCAGGTCAAAGACATCATAGTTATACATCAGTGTTCTATGTATGATAATGCACCTCTAACTAATATGAATGCTATTATAATAATAAACAATACCACAATACAAATATCATCATATTATGAAATTAAAACCTAATATACCAAGGCCAATAATCCCTATATCATAACCACACATTACTACCACACTATACTATTACTCGATAAAATCCATCATTCTAAGACCAGTATTATCGCCATACAGTGACCGCATAGTGGTAGATACAGGTTTACAATGGGGATCAGCAGACTATTAAATTAAATATTGTATGGCTAAACCGAGTGACTCACATTTAATGTCTTCTCTAATTCGAGTCATTAAAGGGGTACTCTGCCCCTAGACATCTTATCCCCTATCCAAACATGCTGGCATCAAAACATTTCTGTGGAAAAATTGCAGTTTTCCCTCTGCAAGATTCACTGCTTCCAAATTAGAGTCAATACTCTGGGTTGTTTCTTATGGCACCAGAAGAACTTTGCAAAGCTACAGTGGAACATGTCCAAAAAAAAAAGACCCCAATCTACGAGGTGCTGACAAAATTTGAGGCTTTAAGGGTCTATTCAAACGTGCAGTATTCTTCAGGATTTTCTGCTGCAGTTTTCAATGCACATCAAATCTGCGCAGAATACTGTACGTGTGAATAGACCCTGAAGTAGCAGACTAGGGCCAGATATGAGATTTTTCTAAAAACTGAAGAATCAGTTTAACAAGTATCAAACAGTAATTCTCAATTATGCTACACAATCCCTCCTCATTTTGTGTACCTTTTTTTGCACCTTATGTGCTAATGTTTAGTAGGCAAAATCCTGGAAGTATTGAATGTATTGAATGTAATAAAGTTAGTTGCAACAATTAAAGAGATTATCCAGGAAAATAATTTTATATATATATATATATATATATATATATATATATATATATAGATAGATAGATAGATATATCAACTGGCTCCAGAAAGTTAAACAGATTTGTAAATTACTTCTATTAAAACATCTTAATCCTTTCAGTATTTATGAGCTGCTAAAGTTGAGTTTTTCTTTTCTGTCTAAGTGCTCTATGATGACACTTGTCTTGGGAACTGTCCAGAGTAGAAGCAAATCCCCATAGCATACCTCTTCTACTCTGTGCAGTTCCTGAGACAAGCAGAGATGTCAGCAGAGAGCACTGTTGCCAGACAGAAAAGAACAACTCAACTTCAGCAGGTGATAATTATTGGTAGGATGAAGATTTTTTAATAGAAGTAATTTACAAATCTATTTAACTTTATGGAGCCAAGTGATATATATAGAAAAAAGTTTTTCCGGGAATACCCCTTTAATACGACTTCTCAGATAATATCTTGTTTGATAAAGAACTGTTTCTAGCATTACTTAGCATTACTCTAGCATATTTTATAATATTACCACAATAGGGACTTATTAACATCAATATATTTAGAATCTGTGTAACACGGAACCTGAACGTAGGTGTCACATCAAGTAAGGAGCACTGCAAATCTGAACCTGCTCCAACCACTGCTCCTACCAATTTAAACGATTTGCCCTGAACAACAGCCCACAACTGGGCAATGTTCCCTACACTTGCTAAGTCAGGGAAGGTCAGACAGGCCAGGGCAGCAACACACAAGCAAAGTAGGAGCCAAATCGGAAGACGAAGGGTTAACCAGGGCCAAAGAGTAAAAACCAAGAGAGGAGCAGACTAGACCAAAACAGAACCAGAATCAGAGCAAGCAAGGGTCAAACCAGGATGTCAAGGTCAGGTCCAAGTCAGCAGATCAATAATTAAACAACAGGCAAAAGGTCAGGTCAAGAAATTAAGAACCGAGGCATGGAAGAGGAATCAGGAACTTTAGTGATGGGATGGAACTACAATCATGGGCGCCTGAGCAGAGCAGACATACACTTAAATCTCCGGTCGCCAGGAGGTGTGAGCACCAGCGCTGCAGCTGGAACTCTCACCTCTTGATAGGCTTAGTCAGCTGCATCTCACAAGACAAGCAGCCCTGTACCAAGCAGGACTGGTTGTCAGGATGATGCTGGAGGGGATCAGAGGAGGCGCTCTAACCAGGTCAGGTATGTTCATGGTAATAGGGCCAACTAAATTTACCAATACTTTCTTTCCATGTGCCTTCTGTTTTAAAGGATTCACGAGAATGTTTTTATTTTTTATTTACTCTTTATATGGGGGTATTTCGTAATGCATGAGGTTTAAGCACGATAATAATGCTGTTCTGTAAAACATTTCATTCACAGTAAAAAGTATATGACTTTCCAGAACATGCCTAATTGGTAATAAGTGTAATGTACAATCCAGTTGCAGGTGTGTTTCTTGTCCTAATGACTCATTTAACTAGAGCAGTGGTTTGGCATTATTGTGTATTGTGTATAGCGGCACACACTTTAACTGCGATGTGTTGATTAACAAAAGGTTATTTTTAATTAGATATATTAATTAGATAGGAGTGCTGCTAGCAGGATCTAGAAGGGTCCCATGCTGACAGCGCCTGATTGGGAAACCACAAAGAGACTATGGTTGATTTAAATTACAAAAAAAAAAATCTATAACTACTATAAAAATCAACCTAAAACATCAATACAAAACTATATAGTGGAGAAACCATAGATCAGTGAAAGCTGGAAATACATCAAGTATCTACTATTAATAAACTGATGAGATATTAATACCTTTTCTAATAGATCCAGCAGCTGTATTTCCTAATAAAGAAACATATTATGACCACAAAATTTAAACAGCATGGTGCAAATAACTATAGACACGGTAATAATTTCATCAAATTGATTGAATTTTATTATACATAAAACTGTGCTAAAAGGGATTTATTTGGTGTAATTGGTATGTTTTATATTTCCTTAACATGTTTTTTGTGATTTCTTTTTACTTAAAAAAAGTATAAAAAAATTGCAACATTTTATTTTGTGGTTCATATATGTTTACATGCAGTTTTTGTGGCATTTTTTTCCATGATATTTTTGTATTACAGGTCATGTGATTCTTAAAGAATTTGAAAAAATGACACAAAAATCCACAAGCTTTCATGTTCAGAACGCTGGGGTGCCAGTCCGTAGATCGCGGGGGGTCCCAGCAACCAGACCCTGCAATCTTATCCCCGGAGTACCCCTTTAAGCTGATTCCGCAAATGATCAATAGAACTTAGATCAGGGCTCATAGAAGGCCACTTCAAAATAGACCATTGTTTTGCTCACAGCCATATTATGGATGGGGAAGCTTCTGGTCACAAACAGAAGGTCAGAGGACAGACCTACAGAATTGGACACAACGATGATGCAATGGAGCATCAGTATATCAGTGAGTCATTCACTGCAATGCTAGTAATCTCTATAATTATCGTATTTTTCGCCGGATTAGACACACTTTTTCTTCCCCAAAACTGGGGGGGGGGGGGGGGAAAGTTGGTGCATCTCATACGGCAAATACACATTAAAACCGGCGGTCCCTGCGGTCATCAACGGCCGGGACCCGCGGCTAATACAGGACATCACCGATCGCGGTGATGCCCTGTATTAACCCTTCAGACGTGGCGATCAAAGCTGACCGCCGCGTCTGACGGGAAAGTGACACTAACCCGGTGAAATCGCGGCGTCCCGAACAGTTTACAGGACACCAGGAGGGACCTTACCTGCCTCCTTGGTGTCTGCTCTGTGCCGGGATCCCCTGCATGGCCGGCGCTCTCCTTCGTCGTCATCACGACGTCACGCACGCCGTCCCGTCATCCAATAGGAGCGGCATGCATAGCGGCGTGCATAGCGGCATGCATAGCGGCGTGCAAAGCGACATGATGGCGGCGATGGAGAGCGAGGATACCAGGCAGCAGAGAAATTTCGGAGTGACAGGGACACCCCGGGGACGCGGAGACAGCGATGGAGGGCGACATCCAGGGCAGCAGTGACGAGCGGTGACGGGTCTGGAGCGGCGGGGACACGTGAGTATTCCCTCCTATACCAGTGGTCTTCAACCTGGGGACCTCCAGATGTTGCAAAACTACAACTCCCAGCATGCCCGGACAGCCAACGGCTGTCCGGGCATGCTGGGAGTTGTAGTTTTGCAACATCTGAAGGTCCGCAGGTTGAAGATCACTGTCCTATACTTTATATTGTATTTGGTTCAGAATCTTTATTTTCTAGATTTTTATGCTTTAAAATTGGGGGCGTCTTATATGCTGGAGCGTCTTATATGACGAAAAATACGGTAAGTTTCTAGAAGGTGGACAACCCTTTTACTGGGAATGGTTTTAATTCAAGCAATAGGACAAATAGAAATAAAAGGAAAGAGTAAATTTATACTGTAGAACATGCAATAATGTCAAAACACCGTCCCTGTGATTTATTTGAATATAGTGTCTTCGCCAATAAGATAAATAATATCAGAAAACCCCAGTTTAGAATATAGGAAAATGAACATGAAATCCAGACTTCTTGAATATAGTAATAAGCATGATTCTTCCCATACACAGCCTCTTTGTTTGCCTTTCCTCACCTTAATTCCATCGTACTTACAAGGCACATAAAAGGTAAGTGAGGTTATGAAGAGGCATGCTACAGTATAAAGGATAATGCAGGCTCCTCCAGACAGCGGAATTACTCATTTTTGTCCTGTATTCTATAATAAAGAATGTCTCACCCAAACAACCACAAAGTTGTTCCCTTACAAAATCTTTAACCTTAAACAATCTGTTTTGGTCCACACCCTGTTAAATCAGAATGATGACATTACACCATCCCCAAGCGCCTACTAGCTGCTACATGTGATAAGCCTATGAGCAGGCTTGTTTCCTTTATAAACTATTATAATAATACACGAGATTGCCTCTGCCCAGACAAGCTGAAGGCATCTTGTCAAGAACATGCCGTATACTGCTATGGCATTAAGCAGTGTTAGGTGCTCTATACTTTAGGCACAGCCCGCTGCTATTGTGTCATGGTATACATTGTCTACTTCTCTTTGATAATATATCATGTAGTTGGTACAACTTGAATTTTGACTTGTGTTTTTATTGCTTTATACTCCTATTTCAGACTTGATGATGGGCAAAACCCCACACCTTTGAATGCAGCTGTCACTATTAAACTGCAGTGTTTATATCTTGTAACGTAATGGATTACAGCATTGGTTTATCTAATTCTTTTGAGATAATATTTCTGCATTAAGAAGAATGAGTCATTTATAATGAGGAATATTGCATTAGGCTTTAGATCTTTTACAGTCTATCCCTATTTGTTACATAAAGTCAGGCTTTAGTGCCCCATGTGACAGGGTTGGGCGACTCTTCTTGGGTACACAGATAATTCATTATTCAGGACTAGATTACACGCAGCTTTTTATAAGGGATCCAACTGGTGAGTTAACTTTCTGCTTTACAGTCAAATGTTGGAATAGGGGACACTCTGCTTTTCTTACTTCTGCAACCAGACCCCTTATTTAGGTTTTCTTCCAAACCTGCCATGCAGACAAAAATGGCCTTTTCCTAACATGCATACAGTATCTTTTGGTTACAGTGGTCTACTGACCTGGGGGTACAATAAACACTGTACATGTCACTGGTAAAACTGCTGTGATTGGTAAATAATTTCTTCTTCCTGAACTTTTCTTCCATTTTAAAGAATTGTTGTGGTGTATTACTGGGGTGATGCACATTTTGTGATGCCAGGGTAGCATTAACCACCACGCTCCAAGGTTTAGACAGTTATCCTGGGCCAAGCGCTCTGGACAATAATGACCACAGATTCAGGGTTACAGAATTTTTTTTAACTGAGGCAGGAATGATGGTAATATCCTTTACAACACACATTTGAGCAGAGGAAGTGCAGAGCAACCCTGTGGAGACTTATGCATTGCTGGGACTTGTAGTTGCCTTCACTTTACTGATTGATGGCTGCTATGGACTTTATATTTTAGATTGCAGACTTTAGATTTGTCACTGGTAACAACCCACACTGACTTTAGACTGACTACTGTATATTTCCCAGGGGCTTCTAGCTTATCGCTAGGCTTGGAACTGTACCTGTGCAATGGGGTGTTTCGAGTTCTTTCCAGGACCTCTTTCAGATTATCACAGACTTCTCCTAATGCCTCTACGGACCATACCTCAGATCAACTCCAACAGGACTGGACAACTCCTCCCTCTACACTACTCAAGGCCCAAGCTAGGGGGCATCCCATTGGGACATAAGGATCACATGGTTTACTCTGAATTATTTCTCTTAAAGATACAGGAACACTGATAATTATGTGCATAACACAAAATCACAAAGTAGCTAAATACAATTTAATCTGGAGTAGTGAGCCCAGAACAGTGACACTGGAAGTGCCTGAGGCAACGTTTACCTGACAGGACAACATCATGTACTGGGTTACCACATTTTTCTTTGTGAAAACTTTATATGCCTTCTTTTTGTCTTACTGGTATAAACCATGAAAAAATAGCAAGCCTAGTAATTTTTTTTGTTATGCAGCTAGAATAATGCCTGCGACTAGACATGTGCATGTACATGCATGTACTAAAATTGCACTCCCTTATACAGGTGATTGCTAAGCATCATACTGTGCTATACATGAACCTTTCAACAGAATATAGAATAGACTAAAAGAGAACCATTGTAAGAGACATAAGAGTAACTCATCAAGTAATATAACAATACCTCTTAATTATAATATTTTTATTGGAATGTAATCCAAAAGTAGCCACACAGATGTGGGGCTTATGCAGATTTTGCCTTAAAAATTGGGCTATTCTAAGAATGTCCTGTGATTTGGACAGAACTGGTGGATGTAGAGACCTTGTCCCCCCCCCCCCTCCTCTCCATTTGAGGATACCCTGTTCTGAGTGGAACCTGTCATGTGAACTTGGTCTTGCTCACTGTGCTGCAACTCAGTTTCAGAGTCTTGGCAATCTTTTTCTAGCTTAGGTAGAGTAACAATGTTTTTTTTTAAATTCTTTGCCATGGGGTGTCATGTTTAGAGATGGGTGAATCGATGCGGACGAAGTCGAATTCGTTCCAAATTTCACGAAAAATTTAATTCTGAAAGGATCCGAATTTCATCAGGGGGTAACGAATTGCTTCATTCACTACATTTTGTGCGGGCCGGGGGGCTAAATGGTGGCTACACGTGTGAGGTCATCGGACAAGGAAGTCTGGGAAGGTGGGTAGGTGGGATCACCCTGAATCACATGGCTGCATGCAGCCTATCAGCAGCCAGCCCTGCGATGTCACAGCCCTATATATTCAGCAGCCATTGCTGAAGACGGGAATTTCCCGGACTTTTGCTGAGAAAGCAGAGACTGTGTGTGCGCACTAATCACCGTTACTGACAATATAGATCTTTACAGCGACAAATCCATCAACCTCAAGCCTGCATTCGTTCTGGCTAGAGAGAGAGCAGAAACTGTGTGTTCACTAAACAGCGTTACTGACAATACAGATCAGCACAGGGGGAATCCATTGAGAGAGAGAGTACACTTTTTTCTGTTGCAACCGTACTGGGGTGTATTACTGTAAAAAAAAAAAAAAACAGAAATAGAAATATACGCACTCTGCAATTCTATGTTTTTTTTGTGGTTAAAGCCAATAGGGGGAAGTAAGTTTAAAAGCACTTAAAGACTTACGCACTAGATTGTTACGCTTATTTCTGGTGCAACCCTACTGGGGCGTATTACTCAAAAAAAAAAGTGAAATATGTACGCACTCCAGGGGGCAGTACGTGTAAAAGCACTGAAAGACATACTCACTAGATTGTTACACTTATTTCTGCTGCAACCGTACTGGGGCGTATTACTCTAAAAAGTGAAATATATACACACACATTGAGTGTTCTGCAAGTTTTTGTTGCAGCCATATAGGGGCGTATTGCTCTATAAAAAGTAAGTGTTGTAAGTGTTTTCTGTTTCATGCGTATAGTGGCATGTTAGTGTACAAGCAGGGATATACAGTCATGGCCATAAATGTTTCAAGAAAATGAAGTATTTCTCATAGAAAAGGATTGCAGTAACACATGTTTTGCTATACACATGTTTATTCCCTTTGTGTGTAGTGGAACTAAACCAAAAAAGGGTTTAGAACATAATGTCACACCAAACTCCATTGGCACCCTTAACTTAATATTTGGTTGCACAACCTTATGAAAAAAATTACTGAAATCAGTCGCTTCCTATAACCATCAATAAGCTTCTTACACCTCTTACACCTACAGATGGAATATTGGACCACTCTTCCTTTGCAAACTGCTCCAGGTCTCTCTTATTGGAAGGGCGCCTTTTCCCAAAAACAATTTTAAGATCTCTCCACAGGTGTTCAATGGGATTTAGATCTGGACTCATTGCTCGTGTGGTGTCCCGGTACCGTATTGCATACCGTACCTAGTGTAGAGGTCCCCAAAGTCAGAGTAACTACGTTCAGGTAGGGTTCCTCAGGTGGGACACCCCCTAGTCGCGTCTCCTAAAGTCTACCTTTAATAATAATAAATGTATATAGTTTATAATTATATATATTCTATAGTAATCTACAGTACTTACCTTGTTCAGTGTCGCAGTACCTTCGGTCATGTGACCATGCTAGAAACCTCTATGGTATGTTGTAGGACCTTAGGAGGTCCTTGGGTCACGTGTTACCCACAAATCTCTGTAATGGTGATTGACATCAGTATGGACCAATTAGCATTAGTCCAGCCCCTGCCCATATAAGGGAGCTGCGTCCAATTATCGCTCTCTTGGGTTGCTGCTCTCGTGGATGCCGGACTAACAGGACAGTGCTACGCAATTTTCAAAGACACGCTAGGACTCAAAAACCTGCCCGCCTCAGCTGAACCAAAACCGTGAGTTCACATCTAAATCCCCACTAATGCTAGCGTGACTACTGGACCGCAACTAACCCCTAAATCCAGTGGAACAACGCATACTACTAAAAGACTCTAAATGCTCAAGTCCCAACCTTTGTCAATCTCCAAGGAAAGCTGTTGTTATGCTTAGAGACTGTTATCTTATTGAAGCTTGCAGAAAACCTTCAGTAAAAGTTACTGTTTCAGAAACTCTCGGGTTGTGGACAATCTATTCTTATTATCTACCTCCCTATCGCTCTTGGGAAGGGTGGCGGTAGGAAAAGCATTATTGAGGAGCCCCCACCCTGGCGTCACGAATAGCAAGGGTCAACAAGCACCCTTTAATTACCACACAGCTACACTCCCCATACCCTACATCCCCCAGGCTATCACACTGGCCACTTCAGAACTCTCCAGCGCTTTGTTGCCATCCATTTCTGGGTGCTTTTTGACATATGTTTGGGGTCATTGTCTTGCTGGAAGACCCAATATCTCGGATGCAAACCCAGCTTTCTGACACTGGGCTGTACAGTACGACCCAAAATCCATTAGTAATCCTCAGATGTCATGATGCCTTGCACACATTCAAGTCACCCAGTGCCAGAGGCAGCAACACAACCCCAAAACATCATTGAACCTCCACCATATTTCACTGTAGGTACTGTGTTCTTTTCTTTGTAGGCCTCATTCCGTTTTAGGTTAACAGTAGAATGATGTGCTTTACCAAAAATCTCTTTCTTGGTCTCATCTGTCCACAAGACGTTTTCCCAGAAGGATTTTGGCTTACTCAAGTTCATTTTGGCAAAATGTAGTCTTGCTTTTTTATGTCTCTGTGTCAGCAGACCCTCCTGGGTCTCCTGCTATAGCATTTCATTGACGGATAGTTCGCGTTGAAACTGATGCTCCCTGAGCCTGCAGGACAGCTTGCATATATTTGGAATTTGTTTGGGGCTGCTTTTCCACTATCTGGACTAGGTTGAGACCTTTCATAAATGTTTCTCTTCAGTCTAGGCCCAGGGAGATTAGCTACAGTGCCATGGGTTGCAAACTTCTTAATAATGTTGTGCACTGTGGACAAAGGCAAATCAAGAGATGAAGATGGACTTGTAACCTTGAGATTGTTTTTATTTTTCCCCAGTTTTGGTACTCAAGTCCTCAGACAGTTCCCTTCTTTCTGTTGTCCATGCTTAGTGTTGCACAAAGACACACAATTTAAAGACTAAGTGAACTTTTCTCCTTTTTATTTGCTTTCAGGTGTGATTTTTTATATTGCCCACACCTGTTACTTTCCCCATGTGATTTTAAAGGATCATCACATGCTTGAAACAATCTTATTTTTCCACAATTTTGAAAGGGTGCCAATTATTTTTTCCAGCCCATTTTTGGAGTTTGGTGGGAAATTATGTCCAATTAGCTTTTTTTCCTCCCTTTTTTGGTTTAGTTCCACTACACACAAAGGGAATAAACATGTGTATAGCAAAACATGTGTAACTGCAATCCTTTTCTGTCAAAAATATTTCATTTTCTTGAAAAATTTCAGGGATGCCAACATTTACGGCCACAACTGTATACACACACGTTGGGTGTTCAGCAAGTTTCTGTTGCAGCCGTATAGGGCATATTTCTCTTTAAAAAGTAAAATATAGACACACTCCTCTATTGTACGTGTTCTCTGTTTCAAGGGTATAGTGGCCTGTTAGTGTAAAAGCAGGGATATATATATATATATATATATATATATATATATATATATACACACACACACACATTGAGTGTTCTGCTAGATTCTGTTGCAGCCGTATAGGGCATATTTCTCTATAAAAAGTAAAATATAGACACACTCCGCTGTTGCAGGTGTTTTCTGTTTCAAGTGTATTGTGGCCTGTTAATGTAAAAGCAGGGATATATACACACACATTGGCCCTCATTTACTATTGCAAATCCGACATGTTTTGTCAGGTTGTGCGCCAGATTCTGTTGCATTGCGCCAGAAATTCTGTCTGCGCCAGAATTTGCACCAGAATTGAAAAAAACCTGACTAACTCTCCATTTTGCTAAGAAAACCCAAAACGGGACGTGGTCACCGGGAAAGGGGGCGTGGTCTCCGAAAAGGTCTCCCGACATTTTCACAAAAACTCAACATATTTACTAAGGTTTCCAAATAAAATGTGGTGGATTTGAGCTGAGGAAAACCCTACAGATCAGAGCATGTGTAAAAAAAGCAAAATGTAGGGAAAGTGGAAAATGTAGGGAAACCTTAGTAAATACCGTGGAAAATAAATTGTAGGGAATTAAAACCCACAAAGAAACCGACACTCCACTCTTAGTAAATAAGGGACATTGGGGGGTATTTATCAATTTTGCCTGTTGACAGTTTCTTTTTACCCTTTTTTTTCCACTTTAGTTGGTTGGAGACCACTGCTTTAGTGCTTACCTTTCCTGAACCTGTGTGGCCATGTCCAATGCTGGCTCAACGGAGGGTGAAGGTCCCTCAGAGACAACTATGTCGCAGGATAGTATTGAGCAGCCCCGGAGGCGTCACTGCGTTCACCCAAAAACATTTTTTTAATGTATTTTGTAGTGTGTTTTCCATGTGCAAAATTTCTTGGCGGGGATTTGCGCCAAAAAAAAACGGAATTTGTGCCAAAATTGCGCCAAAGATCGATTGGCGCAAATGATGAATTACTGATTAAAGTAAAAATCACACACAGGACCATGTGATTTTGAGAAAGTTGTAAAAATGACAGTGGAGAAGTATTGCGCCAAAGTTACGTTAAAAAAAACACATAAATCCTTTGATAAATACCCCACATTGAGTGTTCTGCAAGTTTCTGTTGCAGCCTGCTACCACATCCAGACTCTGTCATTATGCTGCTCTGCGGCAGTGATTCTAATAGCGACGCCTCTGATCTGCATGTCATACTGAATAACAGTATTATTTCACTAACACAGCACACTCTCTATGCGTGTTACAGCAAGACAAAGTTTTCTACGCCCCTATTCAGGGTCTCTGTAGCCCGGAAATAGCTATTTTTAGTAGTGTTTCGCCACAAATATATTCAGATCGAACCAAATTTTTTCTGAAAAACAAATTTTTGAAAAATTTGCCCATCTCTAGTCATGTTGAACTTCCAGTGACCATTATTAGAAAGTAAGAGATCAACACTAAATTTAACCTGTCAGATAAAAGACAGTCATACAATGACTGGATATTGGATGGTATTCTCACCCACTTCTTTACTTTACCAAATAACGCTGACAAGTAGCTCTCCAGATGCAGAGGAACAATGAGACAGTCATCTTCAGAGTTGACAACTGGTACTGATATATTTTGTGCAAACTGTAAAATCTCCTCCAGTTGGTGTTCCTCACTGCAAAAAACAAACTTAATCAACTAAATATCTTTGACCCATATATGACTCCGAAGGACAGGGACAACTTCCTCCTTAGAATGCCACAGTTGTGGTATTTCGCTTAGAGAAGCTTATCTTTGTACCGCAAAAGAGTGTATGTTCAGTGGATAGCCACAGTATTGTGTTATTCTCTACAGGAACATTGTATACAAGAAAAGACAATAGGGGGTATGTATGAAGCTTTTTACTCTGTTTTTTTTTGTCTGTGATTTGACGCAATTTTTCCTTTATGTCATTTTTTGCGACAAACAATTGCGCCAAATGGTTTAGAACAAAATCACTGATTTCACTTTTGTTAGTCGTGATTTCAGGTACAATCATTCTTTGGTCTGGAATTCATTAATTGCGACATTTCGATTTGGTGCAAGTTTAGGCGCAAATACCTTCATTCAGGCGCAAATCTACACCATGAATAAAGTGACAGAGAAAATAGCTACAACAATAGAATGTCCCAAAGTCAGATTTACTGCCTGGAATTCTGGGGTCTGCGCCTTTTGTAGGGCTACATTTGTGCCAAAATTACAAACTTGTGTACGACAATTGATAATTTGCTACATTTGATGCAAAAAACATACATAAAATCACACATTGCTACACCATTATTGATACATGTCCCCCAATGTCCTAAAAAAGTCAATGTAACTCCCATTCACCACAAACCTGATAACTCTCTGCACTGCCAGGGGTAAACACTTAAATATAAAGTGAACCTTATTCTTTTGGTCAAGGGAAACATTTTTACAAAGTATATCAATACACATACAGGACTAAGCAGTTTTTTCCTTTTTGCTTCTGTAGGGTTCAATGTTTTTGAGTTATAATCATACTTATGACACGTAGATGCATTCCAGAAGTTTGCAATGTTCTCCCTTTCTGTCTGTACTTTCCCAACAATGAGCTGACACTGTCTTTATTATGTTGCAATACTTGTTTATTGTACAATCTTCAATAAACTGAGTTTCAAAAACAAAACAAAACGTTGGTAGTTTTTTTTTCCTTCCATCACTCTCTATTGTTATTTATGCCAATACATCCAGACCAGCCAAGATAAATAAATATTGTTAAAAATACATATTGTGTCACCTTTCTATGTTAGCCTGTAGAGATGAGCAATTCGAAGCTGACTAACCCAAATTCATTATGAATTTCAGGAAATATTCGATTTGCAACAAATGCGAATATCACCGCAATTCTATCGCGCAAATCGCTTAAACTCCATTTACTGCGGTGCAGGCCCCAGGGCATCTAAAATTGCGGATCCACTTGTCAGTACATGGGGCAAGGAACGCTGGGAAGGTGGGAAGGCAAGGCGGGAAGGGAAGTAGGCGGGGTGACCCTGAATCACATGCAGGATGTAGCCTATCAGCAGCCAGTCACTCATGTGATGTCACAGCCCTATATAATTGGCAGACATAATTCCAGCTCCTCACTTCATTACTATACACTGCAGAAGGATTATAGGATGCAGAGCCTGTGTGTGTGTGTGTCCAGCAGTCCAGCAGCGTTTAACATCCTCCTAGTCACATCAGCGTTCTCGTGGACGGAGAGCATTGTTTTTTTTCACTGAAAAGGATTTTTACTGCAACTGTGTTTTACAAAAATGCTGAGTTTTTAGGTGTACTGTAGCGCATTTTTTCATAAGTGCATACCACATACCTACATCTAAGTAGTGTACTATTTTGTACTTGTTAATCTGTCAAGGGCCTATATACTGTGAAAGGACAGCCAATAGTACACACCTGCTGCTGTTCTAGACAAATACTGTTTTAAGCGTAGTGAAGCGTATTGTACTCCCCTCATGTATGCAATAAGTATGTCAGGCACAGTAGTGCCAGAATGTGCACAAAGGAGTGACAGAGGACTAAATTCATCAGGCGCAGGCAGAGATCGCAGCAGAGTAGGGGTGTGTGGCAGTCGGAGTCACAGCGAGAGGTCTGAGCTCCCGGTGTCAGCTAGCAGTCGTGTCGCAACCAGCAATCCAGCAGTCATGATTGATCGGTTCACTCGGTCATCCACTTCATCCCAAGTGAGGTTCACTCGGTCATCCACTTCATTCCAAGTGACATCCGACACCCCCAGTGAACAGTTGGTGGATTCCTCAGAGTTGGCATGGCCCTCATGCTGCTGCTGTCACCTCCAGGCTCTGTCATTGTGCTGCTCTATAGTCTCCTCATGCTAATGCTACCACCTCCAGGCTTTGTCATTGTGCCGCCATATGGTCTCCTCATGCTGATACTGCCACCTCCAGGCTCTTTAATTGTGCTGCTCTATGGTCATGGTCTCCTCATGCTGATGCTGCCACCTCCAGGCTCTCTAATTGTGCTGCTCTATGGTCTCCTCATGTTGATGCTACCACCTCCAGGCTCTTATTGTACTGCCATGGATACTGCAAAACATACTTAAGGTGCTGGTCCCCAGTTTCAGAAATTCCTTGCATTAGGGTCACTTTCAGGACTCCTGATGCCACCTCCAGGATGTGCCATTCAGCCACTATATGGTATCCTCATGCTTCAGCCACCTCCAGGTTGTGTCATTCAGACAATATATGGTCTCCTCATGCTTCAGCCACCTCCAGGCTGTGGCATTCATCCACTATATGGTCTACTCATGCTTCAGCCACCTCCAGGCTGTGCCATTCAGACACTATATGGTCTCCCTATGCTGCCACAAACTCCAGGCAGTCATTCAGCCACTATATGGTCTCCTAATACTGATGCAACCCCCAGGCTCTGTCATTGTGCTGCCATGTGACATATGACTCCTTGTTAGATTTAGTCCTTTGTACCCACACGCCGGGGGCCCGGGAGACTAAAACTTGGGAGTTAAAAGTTCAATTTCAAAATCCTCAATTTCAATTTCAAAATCTTAAATTTCTATTTAAAATTCTTACATTTCAATGGTCTCCTCATGCTTTTGCCAACTCCAGGCTGTATCATTCAGACACTGTATGGTCTCCTCATGCTTCAGCCACCTCCAGGCTGTGTCATTTAGCCACTATATGGTCTCCATATATTGACTGTGTATTGTAGGAAACATGTGGTTATCCTTGAGTTGCTCTCCCAGCATTATTGCCATTTTGATACCAGACCAGTAATAAAAGGAATATTGCCAAGGACTAGCAGAAACAGGGAACTGTGGATACTGACCACCGCCTGTTGGAATTGACTGACTATCCCAGGTGGTAGATTTACCATTTTGAAGTCCCTCAGTTCCAGTAGACTTTAACCTCTTAAAGATCAAGAACGTAGCGGTACGTCCTGAGTCCTTTCCCTTTCTATAATGCGGGGCCACAACGTGGCCTCGCATCATAGCGGGTCAGGCCAAGCCTCTAACAATGGCCGGGACCCATGGCTGATCGCAGTGCCGCGCGCTATTAACCCTTTAGAAGCGGCGTTCAAACTTGAACGCCGCATCTAAAGTGAAAGTAAATCACTGCCAGCTAGCTCAGAGGGCTGTTCGGGATGTCCGCGGCAAAATCGTGTCATCACGAACAGCTCTGGGAAACGAGGAGGGTCTCCTACCTTGCCTCCTGGTGTCTGATCGCCGAATGACTGCTCAGTGCCTGAGATCCTGAGATCCTGAATCACCCCCCTTTTCCCATAAAAAAAAAAAAAAAAACTGTGTAAATAAAAATAAACATATGTTGTATCGCCGTGTGTGGAAATGTCCAAATTATAAAAATATATAATTAATTAAACCGCACAGTCAGTAGCGTACGCGCAAAAAAGTCCAAAATAGTGTATTTTTGGTCACTTTTTATATAATGAAAAAATGAATAAAAAGCGATCAACAAGTCCGATCAACACTAAAATGATACCGCTAAAAACATCAGATCACAGTGCAAAAAATGAGCCCTCATACTGCCCCATATGCAGAAAAATTAAAAAGTTATAGGGGTCAGAATATGACAATTTTAAACATATAAATTTTCCTGCATGTAGTTATGATTTTTTTCAGAAGTACGACAAAATCAAACCTATATAAATAGGGTATCCTTTTAATTATATGGACCTACAGAATAAAGAGAATGTGTCAATTTTACCGAAAAATGTACGGCGTAGAAACAGAAGCCCTCAAAAGTTACGAAATGGTGTTTTTTTTCTCAATTTTGTCTCACAATGATTTTTTTCCCCGTTTCGCCGTAGATTTTTGGGTAAAATGACTGATGTCATTACAAAGTAGAGTTGGTGGTGCAAAAAATAAGCCATCATATGGATCTTTAGGTGCAAAATTTAAAGAGCTATGATTTTTTAAAGGTGAGGAGGAAAAAATGAATGTGCAAAAACGGAAAAACGCCTGGTCCTTAAGGGGTTAAAGGGGTATTCAGGGCAAAAACATCTTATCCCCTATCGAAAGCATAGGGGATAAGATGTCTGATCGCAGGAGGCTCGCCACTTCCGTAGCTGCGTCTGCAGTTTCGGAAACCGCCGGTTCCATTCATTTCTCTGGGAGCTGGCGTAACGGCCACAACGCCCCCTCCCAAAGACATGAATGGAGGGAGTGGGAGTGACGTCACGTCCTCGCCTCGGAAGCCCGGTGGTTTCCGAAACTGCAGACGCAGTTACACATAGAATGTGGGCTGCTGCAGGGAGATAGTGGGGGGTCCGACATCTTATCCCCTATCCTTTTCGATAGGGGATAAGATGTTTTTGCCTGGAATACTCCTTTAAGTCGTTCATTCTTTGTTTTGGTTCTTCAGTTGCAGAATTAAGTTGTATCATGTTTTCCTGTTCCTCCGATGAGCTAATGTCACTGGAATACACAATACTCACATTGTCATCTAATGAAGGATCCTTTTCTTTAGAGAACGTATGTATAATTTTATTATTTTGAATGTCAGGTGGTATTCTGACATTTTCTGATTATAAAGAAATTTTGGATTCTGGGACACAGGTAACAATAAATATTTTTAAGCGTACTGTAGCACATTTTTCTGCCCTCATAAGTGCATACCACATACCTACATTTAAGTTGTGTACTATTTGGTACCTGTTAATCTTTCAATGGTCTATATACTGTGAAAGGACAGCCAATAGTACACACCTGCTGCTGTTCAAGACAAATGCTGTTTTAAGCGAAGTGAAGCATTTTTTACTCCCCTCATATACTCAGTGTCAGGCAGAGTCGTGAAATTTCAATTTAAAATCCTTAATTTCAATTTCAAAAGCTTACATTTTAATTTAAAAATCATACATTTTAATGGTCTCCTCATGCTGCTGCCAACTCCAGGCTGTGTCATTCAGACACTATATGGTCTCCTCATGCTTCAGCCAACTTCAGGCTGTGTCATTCAGGCAATATATGGTTTACTTATGCTGCTGGGCCTGCGTCTGGGAATAAAAATGTTGTTATGGTAGCACTAGCTACGCAAAATCTTCAGTTTAAATTTCAGAATAGATCTTTTAATCTTAGGGATTGTGAAGCCCTAGTGTCTACTCATGCTGCTGCCAACTCCTGGCTGTGCCATTCAGACACTATATGGTCTCCTCATGCTTCAGCCAACTCCAGGCTGTGTCATTCATCCAATATATGGTTTACTGATGTTGCTGGGCCTGGGCCTCGATCTGACACATTTTTTATGGTAGCACTGGCTACCATAAATCTTCAATTTAATTTTCAAAATTCATCTTTTAATCTTAGGTATTTTGAAGCCCCAGTGTCTACTCATGCTGCTGCTGTGTCATTCAGCCGCTATATGGTCTCCTCATGCTTCAGCCAACACCTCCACACTGTGTCATTCAGCCACTATATGGTCTCCTCATGCTGCCAACACCTCCATTCTGTGTCATTCAGCCACTATATTTCTTCTCATGCTTCAGCCTCATCCAAGCTGTGTCATTCAGCCACTATATGGTCTCCTCATGCTGCTAACACCTCCACACTGTGTCATTCAGCCACTATATGGTCTCCTCATATTGATTACACCTCCAGGCTCTGTCATTGTGATGCTCTGCAGCAGTGATTCTAAAAGGGATGCCTGTAATCTGCATGTCATACTGAATAACAGTATTATTTCACTACCCCAGCACACCCCTATTGAGACTCTCTGTAGGCCAGAAATAGCCATTTTTAATATAGATTCATCTAATTTATCTAAAGTTCGCTCATCTCTATTAGCCAGCATTACTTTTTGCAGAAATCTCAGCTACAGTTTTCTTCCAGAGGAGTAAACCAGATAGGTTACCATTCGATCCCTATATGCATTGGGAAGCCTTGAGCACCCATGACAGTGTTGCTGCTTTACTGTTGTCCTACCTTAGACCATTTCTGGCAGCTACTAACCCTTGCATACCTGGAATCCTCCACAAGACCCACCATTTTGGAGATGTTTAGCTAGTCTCAGGTGAACTAGAGAGACAGCCCAGAAACTATAGACCTGTAAGTTTAACCTCAATTGTATGAAAACTGTTTAAAACATTTCTTAGAGGTGCCATATTGGAGTATCCCAATAAAATAATTGTTACATTTCAGCCATGGATTTATAAGGTATGGCTCTTGTGAAATGATTCTTACCAGCTTCTACAAAGAGTTAGGTAATTCCTTGAATTAGTGTTGTTTAATGGATGGGATAAAATATGTCTAAGTAAATAACCTACGCAGCGACGTAAAATTAACAGTGGTTATAAATGTACATATTCATATTGGGTCACTGTTAGTAAGTGGTGTACTAAATTGGTCAGTATTTTGGACCACTCCCTTTATCATATTTCTTAATAATTTTGTAGATGGGTTCATAGAAAATATTTTATTTGCAGATTATACTAAACTGTGCACAGTAGTTAACACAAAAAGATTTACCAGTGAATGGAAACACACTGTGTAAAACAGTCATAGAAAAAAATATTTGTTAAGCAGCCAGTGATGCCAAAAATGCCACAAACAAAAAATGCTTTGTACATAGAGGCCGACATTTATCATTGTCTTTAGACAGTTTTTTGTGTCTAGAAAAGGTGCAAAAAAGGCGCAAGCAGGGTTGATTTGCTCCTCTTTTGCACCTTTTGGTTTACACATTTCTGCCAATTTTGAGTTGCAATCCACTGATTTTGGCAATACACATGATATGGAAGGGTTTTATGAACTGCTACTTTTTGTGAAAAGGTGCAAAAAAGGCGCAAAGCCACTGAAAAGTCTCTAAAACTACACCAGCCCAGATCTAGCTTAGCTTTATGGTGAATGTGAAGAGAGAAATTTCAGAGAATGTGACCTGCACAAAATTTATCAAATGCTCTGTGACCATTTAATAAATTTTATTGCTCCTACACATTACCAGCACACAAAAAAAGGGGTAGAAAAATGCTTCACTTACACCTACAATGATAAATGCCGGCCAGAGTGTTTTCTATTTCACTATGGCCACACAACATGCTGATATAATGGCAGCAAAAGAACAGCAAAATATGTTAACTACACCACTACACCAATATAATGACAGCGATGTACACAAACACTAATCTAGTATCATGGTTCTGTATATTTGTCATGTTGAATAATATATTTATTTTTTAGTCCCACATGGTTCTTATCTCCCATTGAATCAAATCACCAAACACAGATAACCATTAGGCATTGTCGGAAATGCAGATATTCATTATCAGTATGAACACTCCGGTTATACCACTGAAATCATTAAAAGGAAACTGGGCTTCCTTCCCTGATTATTGTTGGTTTCACTTAGCTCTTTGCCTGTGATTGCTTTCATACGGCCTTGATTTACAAAAAGCATTTTATATCAAATGGAAGATTACAGCAAGTAGACGAGACAGACTGCAGCGCTCTCCAATTAAAATAATTACATCCACTCATCTCTTTATATTTCCTTCCTCTTTAATTTTGTGTCATAATGTTAAAAGTGGCTTTACATGCTATCCTGTATGGGGTGCATCTTTTTATTCTTCGCTCTTGTTCCATGATGTCACTTGTTACAAAATATCTAATATATATATATATATATATATATATATATATATATATATATTCATAAAATAAAGTATCGAACATGTCACCATTTTTCTCACCAAATACTGGCTCTTGAACAAGTTTTCTGATTATTCTTTTCACTTCTCTGTTGCGAGCAGCACCTGGTCAAGGCAAATTTATGGTCAAATGATTGTCTTTCCACTTCCATAAGAATTTCTAAGCTTTTGGAACATTCAGAAGCTTAGAAAGGAGCATGTTACCAACGCCAACATTATGTTTTGCAAAAATTAGGTTAGGAAGGTCTTAAGACAGCTCTTTGTTGTTGCCCATCATTAGATGTGTCTTGTGTGACACTTTGGCAATGAGACCTTTTGTAGACCATCAGTTAGGACAGAACCTAGATAGTCTATGTATATATAAATAGAACCAAATGACATAGTATACCTTTTTATAGACAAGACTGGGTCCTGACGAAGGAGCATGACTGCTCCTTACCACATAGGCTTTTTAATCCATTGTGCCTGCCATAGTGATGTCACTATTTTCAGGAACAAGGCTCTTTTTGGCTTCACATCCGCATGGGATTGAGATGCCGCCAGTCAGGGCTTTCTTCTGTGCATTTGGATTATACCATCGCTCGCTAAAATGTACAGAGAGGGATAGTTGTTTGCCCATGCCTTTACACACATAAAACCAGTGTGGTCAGTATTAGCAGCGTTTGCTGATTCAGAACATGCATATTTAGACGGAGGACCACACATTGATACACCTGCCATTTATGGTGAATGCTGCTGTATACACAGAGACTAGAGATGAGCGAATTTACAGTAAATTCGATTCGTCACGAACTTCTCGGCTCGGCAGTTGATGGCTTATACTGCATAAATGAGTTCAGCTTTCAGGTGCTCCCGTGGGCTGGAAAAGGTGGATACAGTCCTAGGAAAGAGTCTCCTAGGACTGTATCCACCTTTTCCAGCCCACCGGAGCACCTGAAGGCTGAACTAATTTACACAGGATAAGTCATCAACTGCCAAGCCTAGAAGTTCGTGACGAATCAAATTTACTGTAAATTCGCTCATCTCTAACAGAGACCATAGACTGGTACCACTGTCCATTCATTGTATGCACAATTGTGATTGGTGGTCATACAGTATCTCACTATACTAAACTATTGGTGGGTAATTTTTATTATGGGTATATTGTGGTACTACAGGCAATGCTGTATTTGATAGTAATGCGTATGGGCCCTTATCTATGCACTCACTATATTCATTAACAGGATTAATTATACGCATATACCCACTTCTTAATTTTTTTGTGTAGTATCCTCATAGTTACATTGTTCTTAAGTTTGAAAAAAGACCAGAGTCCATTAAGTTCAACCTATAACCTTATTTTGTCCCTATAACCTTAATAACCCTAATTCTGATAATCTTTCTGGGTACTGTAGTCCTCCCATTCCCTGTATACTCTGGTTGTCTGCCTTTGAACCCTCTCCAGCTCCCCTATATCTTTCTTGTATACTGGTTCCCAGTACTGTATACAGTATTCTATGTGTGGTCTGACTAGTGATTTGTACAGCGGTAGAATTATTCCCTTGTCCTGGGCATCTATGCCCCTCTTGATGCACCCCATGATTTTATTTGCCCTGGCAGCTGCTTTTCCATGTCAGTTGTTCCCAGTGTTTTACCAAGTGTGTTCCCAGCCTGGATTTTTCCTCCCCATGTGCATTACTTTACATTTATCAGTGTTGAACCTCACCTGCCACTTCTCAGCCCAAACCTCCGACCTATCCAGATCCATTTGTAACAGTGCTCTGTCCTCTATTATGTTAAGCACTTTAAAGAATTTAGTATCATCTGCAAAGATTGCTACTTTACTATAATATCCCTTGACAAGATCATTAAAAAATATATTAAAGGTGTTGTGCGCTGCCCTGCAGTTCGGAGCTCAGCTCACAGCGTCCGGAAGTTCATTACTCCGAACGGTCTGTGCGGGCTTCCGCGTTCGCAGCCGCCGGGCCCTTCGTGATGTCTCGCCCGCCTTCTCGTGACGTCTCGCCCGCCCCCTCAACGAAAGTCTATGGGAAGGGGGCGCGACCGCTGTCACACCCCCTTCCCATAGACTTTGGTAGAGGGGGCGGGCGTGATGTCACGAGGGGGCAGGCGAGACGTCACGAAGGGGTCGGGCGTGACGTCATGCCTGGCGGCTGCGAACATGGAATGAAGCTGCCTGATGAAGCTATGCATGCGCAGCGAAACGCATTACATCTAATAAACCCAGCTTGATTTTATGCTGCACTCCTCCTGGTTCCTTCATCCAGCACCGATATCTCCTACTACACTGTCAAATTGCTTATCTATTGCTTCCGAGGAGGGCTGCGGATGAGGACACAAGTACTTACAGGAGCTTCCCATTGTTGTGTGTGTGCACACAACCAACTCTGGTAAGCGGCGTGGTATAGATCGATTCCCTTTCCCTATGGGCCTGACCTGCTGATCCCGCACATGGAGCGCCTTCTGCTTTCCTTTTAGATCACTTTGTAATAAGGTCAGTCATTTTACCCAAAAATCTACGGCAAAACAAAAAAAAACAAAAAACATTTTGCGACAAAATTTAAGAAAAATGGCATTTTGTAACCTTTGGGTGCTTTCGTTTTGACATAAAAATGACACATTATCTTTATTCTGTAGGTCCATACTATTAAAATTATACCCTACTTATATAGGTTTGATTTTGTCGTACTTCTGGAAAAAATCACAACTACATGCACGGGAATTAATATGTTTACAATTTTTATTTTCTGACCCCTATAACTTTTTTATTTTTCCTCATTTGGGGCAGTATGAGGGCGCCGTGATCTGAAGTTTTTATATGTACCCTTTTTGTTTTGATAGGACTATTTGATCGCTTTTTATAAAAAAATTTATGGTATAAAAAGTGACCAAATACGCTATCTTGGACTTTGGAATGTTTTTGCGTGTATACCATTTACCGTGTGGTGCAATTAACGATATATTTTTAGTTCGGACATTTAGACACATTTACCACATATGTTCATTTTTATTTACACAATTTTTTTTTATTTAAACTTTTATTAAGGGAGGGGTTAAGTCATCTTTAGTAACTTTTTTTTTCACTTTTTTTTTGCAATTTTATAGCCTCCATAGGGGACTATAATATGCAATACACTGATCTCTTACACTGTACAATGCTATGCCATTGCATAGGATTGATCAGTGTTATCACCGCTTGACTGCTCCTGGCCTGATCTCAGGCATGGAGCAGTCATTTGGCGATCGGACACTGAGGAGGCAGGTAAGGGACCCTCCTCGTGCGTCCTAGCTGATCGGGACACCGAGCTTTCACCACTTTAGTTGCAGCGATCAACTTTGATCGTCGCGTCTAAAGAATTAATGCCAGACATCTGCCTGGACAGCAATGTCTTGCATTAGCCAAGGGTCCTGGCTGCTGATAGCAGCCGGGACCATGTGGGTATGACGCGAGCTCAGCTTCTGAGCTCGCTTCATAACCCTGCCGTGCCGCAGCGCAGTTTATAAACGGCGTTTTGCGGCAATGGGATACTAATAAACCCTTCCCAGAGGGGAACTCCTAAATCTAAGTGTGGATAGGGAGTGAGGGAATCAGAATATATACATATGCACAGTTTATGGCAAACCTCTCTTGCCAACACTTTTTGCCGTCTAATTGTATGGGCTCATCAGGGAATAAGAGGAAACCACAGTAGGGTACATGTGATAATGTTAGTAGTAAAGATAACATATAATAAAAGAAAAAGGGTTGTAGACCTCAAGGTATATACTTACTATATGTGGAATGGATCACTGGGTTTTTAATAAAAGTATGTAGTGTTTAAAATGGGAAATATGTGTAATGGAAAAGAATGTGCAGACTGGTTGTATAGATAACCAAAAAAATGTTATTGACTAATTAGTTACATAAATGGTCTCAGCAGGACCCTTGCTAGAGACCAGTATTAAAAAACAAAATAGTTTTAAAACAATGATGTAAGATAAAATAAAATAATAGTTTATAGCAGCCACCTCTGTATAACTTGGATCATATTTGGTCAAATCCAGCCGTTTCTGTTATCTGATTTGTATTATCGGCAGTCTTAGAATAACAGTAGCAATTATCGGATGTGCCCAGGGACAGGGTTCACATGGTTCCACCATCTGTACCATGAAAACCATCTAACCAATTGCTGCAGATCCAATGTGATGTCCTTTTTCAAATTTTTGAAATGTTTCTATTTTTGTAGTTCATCTATTTTTCTAAATTTTTTTAATATAAATTTTTAAATTTTTCAAATATTTTTTAGGATATATATATATATATATACATATATACTTTTACGATTCGGCTAGCTGGATGTGGATCCTCTGTGTCAGCGAGGGATTGGCGTGGACCGTGTCGGTGGACCAGTTCTAGGGTAGCTACTGGTTTTCACCAGAGCCCACCGCAAAGCAGGATGGTCTTGCTGCGGCGGTAGCAACCAGGTCGTATCCACCGGCAAAGGCTCAACCTCGCTGACTGCTGAGAAGGCGTGGGACAGCAGGACTAGACAGAGGCAAGGTCAGACGTAGCAGAAGGTCGGGGCAGGCGGCAAGGTTCGTAGTCAATGACGATAGCAGGAGATCTGGAACACAGGCTTTGGACAACACTAAACGCTTTCTCTGGCACAAGGCAACAAGATCCGGCAAGGAAGGAAAGGGGAAGTGAGGTTAAATGGACAGGGAGCAGGTGGAAGCTAATTAGACTGATTGGGCCAGGCACCAATCACTGGTGCACTGGCCCTTTAAATCTTAGAGAGCTGGCGCGCACGCGCCCTAGAGAGCGGAGCCGCGCGCGCCAGAACATGACAGCCGGGGACCGGGACGGGTAAGTGGCTTGGGATGCGATTCGCGAGCGGGCGCGTCCCGCTATGCGAATCGCATCCCCATCGCGAATGTCAGTGCAGCGCTCCCGGTCAGCGGGTCCGACCAGGGCGCTGCAGAGAGGAGAATGCCGCGAGCGCTCCGGGGAGGAGCAGGGACCTGGAGCGCACGGCGTAACATATATATATATATATATATATATATATATATATATATATATATATATATTGTTTTAATATTTTTAAAAACATTTTCTAAAATGTTTTTGTATATTTTTTATATTTCTATATTTCTATATATTTTATACACATTTTCAATATACATTTATATAAATTCATATTTTTACACATTTTTATTCTATTTATAACACACCCCTATCACATCCATATAATCTTACACAATATCCAAAGAAAACTTATTTTTCGTGCTGAAAACACCCCCCTCGGCTTATACTCGAGTGAACTCCCCCACCCGCAGTGGTCTTCAACCTGCGGACTTCCAGAGGTTTCAAAACTACATCTCCCAGCAAGCCCGGGCAGCCATCGGCTGTCCGGGCTTGCTGGGAGTTGTAGTTTTGAAACCTCCGGAGGTCCGCAGGTTGAAGACCACTGCGGCCTTCAACATCATCCAGCCCCCTCTCACCCCCTTTAGTTCTGAATACTCACCTCCGCTCGGCGCTGGTCCGGTCCTGCAGGACTGTCCGGAGAGGAGGTGGTCCGGTGGGATACTGGTTCCGGGCTGCTATCTTCACCGGGGAGGCCTCTTCTAAGCGCTTCGGGCCCGGCCTCAGAATAGTCACGTTGCCGTGACAACGACGCAGAGGTGCGTTCATTGCCAACGTACTTCTGCGTCATTGTCAAGCCTCTATTCCGGGCCGGAAGCGCGGAGAAGAGGCGCCCCCGGTGAAGATAGCAGCCCGGACCACCTCCTCACCGGACCCACCTCCTCTCCGGACAGTCCTGCAGGACCGGACCAGCGCCGAGCGGAGGTGAGTACTCAGAACTAAAGGGGGTGAGAGGGGGCTGGATGATGTTGAAGGCCGCAGTGGTCTTCAACCTGCGGACCTCCGGAGGTTTCAAAACTACAACTCCCAGCAAGCCCGGACAGCCGATGGCTGCCCGGGCTTGCTGGGAGTTGTAGTTTTGAAACCTCTGGAGGTCCGCAGGTTGAAGACCACTGAGGGCGAATGATGAGAAGAGGATGATGAAGGGGGGGGTGTGGGGATGATGAAGGGGGGTGGGGATGATGAAGGGGGGGGGGGGGGGTGGGTGGGATGATTACAAGGGGATGATGAAGGGGGGATGTGTGGGATGATAAGGGGATGATGAAGGGGGGATGTGCGGGATGATAAGGGGATGATGAAGGGGGGATGTGCGGGATGATAAGGGGATGATGAAGGGGGGATGTGCGGGATGATAAGGGGATGATGAAGGGGGGGATGTGCGGGATGATAAGGGGATGATGAAGGGGGATGTGCGGGATGATAAGGGGATGATGAAGGGGGGATGTGTGGGATGATGACAAGGGGATGATGAAGGGGGGATGTGTGGGATGATGACAAGGGGATGATGATGAGGATGTTAATGACGGGTCTGGATGATGACAGGGGGGGATGAGGTATTTCCCACCCTAGGCTTATACTCGAGTCAATAACTTTTCCTGGGATTTTGGGTTGAAATTAGGGGTCTCGGCTTATACTCGGGTCGGCTTATACTCAAGTATATACGGTACATATCATAGGTCACATATCACTTTATTATACATCAATCACCCATTTACTATAATCAGACCAGTTGTAAATAGAGAAACTTATTTTATCCCTTCTACTCAATCCATTTCATGTTTTAAAACAAGCCAGCAATCCAGTCCGCGGCTTATAGCAAACTCTCGCCAAATTCAAAGTACACAGACTAGATAAATGTCCACAGAACATGGGGTACATCAGCTATTGAAAAAGGGGTCTCCCCGAAATGCGTCTAGCCCTGTACCTACTTCACACAGACCACCTCTGGCACTATTACCCACTACCAACATTGGCAACAGCTGGAAACCCCCATTGCCGGGACCACTGTTCAGGACGTGCGCACGCTGCTGCGCATACAAGCATCACCTGCATCCACTCACCAACCTGCCTGTTTGCCGTGATTCCATTCCTAAGACCGAGCAATCATCTGTGCCCCACTGGAGGAGGTTCGGGACACACCGCGCAGACACATCTATTGTGCCGGCTGCTCAGCCGAGCCAGCCTGCGACGAGGAGCCCAGCACACCAGGGGCTACCATCCCGACCTAAACGGATCGGTGAGTGGTGCAGTAGCACCAACAATCATTACTTGCTACAGTATCTCTTTTTGGATCCATACTTGGTTATAATATTTCCTGGATTACAACGCCTATTGCTACTGTTATTCTAATTGCTACTGTTATTCTAAGACTGACGATAATATAAATCAGATAACAGAAACGGCTGGATTTGACCAAATATGATCCAAGTTATACAGAGGTAGCTTCTATAAACTATTATTTTATTTTATCTTACATCATTGTTTTAATACTATTTTGTTTTTTAATATTGGTCTCTAGCAAGGGCCCTGCTGAGACCATTTATGTAACTAATTAATCAATAGACATTTTTGGGTTATCTATACAACTAGTCTGCACATTCTATTCCGTTACACATATATCCCATTTTAACCACTACATACTTTTATTAAAAACCCAGTGATCCATTCCACATATAGTAAGTATATATCTTGAGGTCTGCAACCCTTTTTCTTTTATTGTATTCCCTTTTTACACGTGGTGTTATGTGTAACGCAGAAACCTCGGCATACACTTCATTCAAAATATTAGTGTGAGCCCCCCAACCCCTCTTTTTATTATTTTAAAGATAACATATACACTGAAATGATATTAGTAGTGATAGGATATAAATGATAATATTAGTAACTAGGGTGACATAAACACTCCAATGATATTAGTAGTGATAATACAGCGGGTAAATAGATTTCAACCAGTTGGGTGTAGATATAGTAATATACCACAGTCGGAGTCAGTGTTGAGTCAGGGAGGATGAATTGCAAACAAATACAATATGGTCGTTATGATGTAGTATCTCTAGAAATGTACGACATCAGATGCATGAGACCCTTAATAGACTTCCGTAGGGGTGTGATGCCGAATATGATGTTGACAGGACTGTGATAAAGAAGACACAAGTAACGGCGTCACTAAGTGTGATCCCACATATTGAATCTCAAGATAGTCACAGTAGTAATAGGAGCTTACCAATAGTAGGAGACAACTAGGCGTATGGTATGGGCCTTTCTGACTTTGCCTTCCAAAAGTTCATTGTTCTTGTGGCTCCTCTCAGAGTTCCCTTATTGAAGGACAAGTTATAATGTGTTATACTGTATTATGATCACTGTTTCTTAGGTACTCCCTGACCTGCACATTAGTTACTCTGTCAGGTCTGTTGGTTAATAATAAGTCCAGTAGGGCGCCCCCTCTGGTCGGGCCCTGCACCATTTGGGACAGATAATTGGCTTTAGCTATAGTCAGAAACCTTTTTCCTTTATGAGATTCACAGGACTCAGTCTCCCAGTTTATATCAGGATAGTTAAAGTCCCCTATTATTATCACCTCATTCACAGCTATATACCACCTCAGTCAAAGCTATATCTAACCAAGTCTCTATTATACACACTATGTCATAATTCTCTTCTGACATATCAACTCCAGTTCGTCAGTATTATTGGTCAGACTTCTGGCATTAGTCAGCATGCAATTTAGAGGTGTATGTTTTTTTTCCTGTGAAGCCTATCCCTATTAACTATTTTAACCCCTCCCCCGCTTCACCCCCAGGTACATTAAGTCCCAGCTCTCTATCTTCTTCTTCTATACCAGTGTTTATTATTATTATTATTGATACGAAGAGTATATGATATAGAACTTCATTTGTATTGTGGGTTGTAAAGTTCAGTGCATAACCGCATTTGCATGGCTTTCTACTTCTACTGAAGGCATATAATGTGCCACATTCAAATTTGGATGAGCAAGTTTTTGAGTAGATCATGGAAAACATTGTAACCAAACTGTGTTTTTTCTGTTTTGTGTTACAATGTTTTTATTTTATTTTCACGTACTTGGAACATAAAGTACATTTCAAAGTACACAAGAATGTGTGTGACGCATATAAATCTCTCGGTTGTCACTCACAAAATGTTGACTTAATCGTTTCCACCGAGACAGTAGACAACCTTAAAATGCTGCTGGAGATTATAAACCAACATGCAAGGAGGACAGTTTAAAACATGTACATTTTATTCTTTTACCATATTTTTTCTTATTTCATTCTTCAGGACTATGTACAATGTTTTACTATTGTAAAATGCAAATGAAAACTGGATCCGACTTAAAGTTTGCTGTACAGCTCAAGCTTTTAAAATAGTATAAAATGAATTTGATCTAAATAGAGATGAGCGAATCAAATCTGATGAATCTTTATGAATTTCAGGAAAAACATTTTTTTGCAATGAACCCAAATATCGCCTCGATTCGATCGCATGAATCGCTTCATTAAACTCCATTTAGTGCGGTCCAGGCTCCAGGGAATCTAGGATGGCGTCTCCACATGTCAGGACATGGGGAAAGGAACTCTGGGAAGGTGGCAAGGCGGGTAGGCGGGATGACCCTGAATCACATGCAGCATGCAGCCTATCAGCAGCCAGCCACCCCTGTGATGTTACAGCAATAAATAATCAGCAGCCATTTTACGGACAGTTACATCAGTGTTTTATTGCAAAGAGAGAGAGAGAGAGAGAGAGAGAGAGAGAAACAGAGAGCAGTATGTGTTGCACAGAAAAGCTTTTTTACAGCAGCGATTCACCTCAAGCCTAAATCCAGCCTAAAAGCACTGATAAGGAAGGGAGAGAGATTGAGAGAGAAAGTGCAATTTTGGGTGTACTACACAGCGACTGTGCGCTGTAGCACTGGTGTGTACAACAACTGAAAAGCTAATAGTAGCCAGCCAGTTAGGGTGAGCAGAGCACTAAAAGCCATAATCACCTGCTATTAGTGTTTAATACAGGTTGCATAGCGTAGAGTATTGTCCTCTATTAAGTGTAACCTGTGTCTATATGGGTGGTGTGCGATTTTGTTCTTGTTAAAGTCTTAAGGGCCTAGTTGCTTTGAAAGGCCAGCCAAAAGTACACACTTGCTGGTGTTGTAGACAAATACTGTTTTGAGTGTAGTGGAGCATATTGTACTCCCCTCATAAGTGCATACCATGTACATACATCTACTTGGTGTACCATTTTGTTCCTGTTATAATGTTAAAGGGCTAGTTACTGTGAAAGGCCAGCCAAAAGTACACAACTGCTGGTGTTGTAGATGAATACTGTTTTAAGCTTAGTGGAGCGTATTGTACTCCCCTCATAAGTGCATACCACGTACGTACATCTACGCGGTGTACCATTTTGTTCCTGTTAAAGCCTTAAGGGTCTAGTTACTGTGAAAAGCCAGACAAACGTACCCACCTGCTGGTGTTGTAAACAAATACTGTTTTAAGTTTAGTGGAGCGTATTGTACTCCCCTCATAAGTGCATACCATATAAGTACATCTACGCGGTGTACCTTTTTGCTCCTGTTAAAGCCTTAAGGTCCTAGTTACTGTGAAAGGCCAACCAAAAGTACACACCTGCTGGTGTTCTACACAAAAACTGCTTTAAGTGTAGTGGAACGTATTGTACTCCCTTCATAAGTGCATACCACGTACGTACATATATGTGGTGTACCATTTTGTTCCTGTTAAAGTCTTAAGGGTCTAGTTATTGTGAAAGGCCAGCCAAAAGGACACACATGTTGCTGTTCTAGATAAATACTGTTTTAAGCGTAATGGAGCCTATTCCCTCATATACGCACTAATTATGTCAGGTAGAGAAGTGCCAGGACATGCACAGAGGAGTGGTAGAGGCCTAAATTCATCAGATTCATCAGGCGCAGGCTGAGGTCGCAGAAGACGAGGGGCAAGTGGCAGCAGGAGTCGCAGCAAGAGGTCTGAGCTCCCAGTTTCAGCTAGCGGTCATGTCTTGACCAGCAACCCATCTGCCGTCATCGATTGGTTAACTTGGTCATCCACTTCATCACAAGTGACATCTGACACCCCCAGTCAACAGTTGGTGGGTTCCTCAGACACAACCCTCAGGTGGAGAGTCCCAAGCCGTTATGTCCTTGACCGTGGAACTGTAACTACGGTCAGGGACAATACATGTCCTTTACAGCCCACTGGGTAAATGTGGTTCCTGCACAGCCAAAACAGCAACTTGGACAGGTCATGCCAATTCCGCCTCCACGCTCTCAGGCCGTTGGTCCTGTCACAGTGTGCAACTCCGCCTCCACATCCTCCACTGTGTCCTCTGCCTTCACTGCACGGACAAGTCTCAATGCCCCTCCAGCATACCATGTGTGAAGGGCACGGTGGTGTCACGCTGTTCTTCACATGGTTTGCCTTGACGAACGGAGTCACAAAGGGGAGGAACTGCTAAAAGTCATTCATCAAGAAATCAAATCATGGCTTACTCCACAAAAACTGGAAATGGGAACCATAGTGACTGACAGCGGGAAGAACATCTTGTCTGCGCTGTAACAAGGAAGCCTGAGCCATGCGCCCTGCATGGCGCATGTGTTCAATCTGGTTGTCAAGTGGTTCCTGAAGTGTTACCCCATCTACAAGACATCCTAACAATGGGAAGGAAACTTTGCATGCACTTCAGCCACTCATACACCACAAAGCACACCCTCCTTGAGCTGCAGCGTCAGAACGGTGTCCCCCAACATACCGTATATACTCGAGTATAAGCCGAGTTTTTCAGCACGATTTTTCGTGCTGAAAACACCCCCCTCGGCTTATACTCGAGTGAACTCCCCCACCCGCAGTGGTCTTCAACCTGCGGACCTCCAGAGGTTTCAAAACTACATCTCCCAGCAAGCCCGGGCAGCCATCGGCTGTCCGGGCTTGCTGGGAGTTGTAGTTTTGAAACCTCCGGAGGTCCGCAGGTTGAAGACCACTGCGGCCTTCAACATCATCCAGCCCCCTCTCACCCCCTTTAGTTCTGAGTACTCACCTCCGCTCGCCGCTGGTCCGGTCCTGCAGGACTGTCCGGTGAGGAGGTGGTCCGGTGGGATACTGGTTCCGGGCTGCTATCTTCACCGGGGAGGCCTCTTCTAAGCGCTTCGGGCCCGGCCTCAGAATAGTCACGTTGCCGTGACAACAACGCAGAGGTGCGTTCATTGCCAACGTACTTCTGCGTCATTGTCAAGGCAACGCCTCTATTCCGGGCCGGAAGCGCGGAGAAGAGGCGCCCCCGGTGAAGATAGCAGCCCGGACTACCTCCTCACCGGACCACCTCCTCACCGGACAGCCCTGCAGGACCGGACCAGCGCCGAGCGGAGGTGAGTACTCAGAACTAAAGGGGGTGAGAGGGGGCTGGATGATGTTGAAGGCCGCAGTGGTCTTCAACCTGCGGACCTCCGGAGGTTTCAAAACTACAACTCCCAGCAAGCCCGGACAGCCGATGGCTGCCCGGGCTTGCTGGGAGTTGTAGTTTTGAAACCTCTGGAGGTCCGCAGGTTGAAGACCACTGAGGGCGAATGATGAGAAGAGGATGATGAAGGGGGGGGTGTGGGGATGATTACAAGGGGATGATGAAGGGGGGATGTGTGGGATGATAAGGGGATGATGAAGGGGGGATGTGCGGGATGATAAGGGGATGATGAAGGGGGGATGTGTGGGATGATGAGGGGATGATGAAGGGGGGGATGTGTGGGATGATGACAAGGGGGGATGTGTGGGATGATGACAAGGGGATGATGAAGGGGGGATGTGTGGGATGATGACAAGGGGATGATGAAGGGGGGATGTGTGGGATGATAAGGGGATGATGAAGGGGGGATGTGTGGGATGATAAGGGGATGATGAAGGGGGGATGTGTGGGATGATAAGGGGATGATGAAGGGAGGATGTGTGGGATGATGACAAGGGGATGATGATGAGGATGTTAATGACGGGTCTGGATGATGACAGGGGGGGGATGAGGTATTTCCCACCCTAGGCTTATACTCGAGTCAATAACTTTTCCTGGGATTTTGGGTTGAAATTAGGGGTCTCGGCTTATACTCGGGTCGGCTTATACTCGAGTATATACGGTAGTCTGATTTGTGATGTTTCCACACGTTGGAATTCCACCCTCCATATGTTGAACCTACTATATGAACAGAGAAAAGCCATCACCGTTTTCTTGATGATCCAAGCAGATAGGGGGTCTCCCCTGTGTAGTTTCAATATCAACCAGTGGCAGCTCATACGTGACACCTGCAGTTTGCTCAGGCCCTTTGAGGAAGCCACATTATTAGTCAGTCGCCAGGGTTATGGCATGAACAAAGTCATTCCACTGCTTCATTTACTACAACACGTGATGGAAACTATGGCTGGTCAGGGCACTGGAGACGTGGCACCTACATCTCACTTCCACATGAGCCCAATGGGGGCTGAACTGGAGGAGGAGGGGGAGGGCACAGTGGAGAACAGTTTAGATTTCACGAAATTGGCATTTTTTTTTAGTCATCTGACAGGAGAGGAGGAGCAGGAGCAGCCAGAGGAGTTAGAGGGTTATGAGGAAGGCGAGGCAGAGGACCCAGACACACTGTGACAGTATGCAGTGGAGATGGAGGTAGTGAGTTCCCTTCCACCTTTTGGAGGTCTTTGGATCACATCAATACTTGGTGGTGTAGGTGGAACATGGGCATAGATTTATCAAAGAATGTCTATGGCAGAGCAATTTTCCCATGTTTATTTGGGTGGTGGGTTTGACTAGCATGCATCTTATTTATCAAGGTGCAGCAGGATGATGAATTTTGCGCTACTCTGCTGTGATGGGAAAAGCTCTACCACATACAATTTTTTTTAGACGCTTGTGAGGGAGGGAAGTAGACAATTTCACAGAGCTGCTCTGACATTTTTATTTGTATTTTAGATGCTACATTCAAATTTGATTGCGGTGTTTAAGGGGTTAAAGCCAGGCATCATCATGATCGGTGATGTTTGGCATTAGAAATGTCTGGCATTAGAAAAGGACCACCCAGCTATGACCCGGGCTCAGCTCGTGAGCTCGTGTCATAGAAGGAGAGTGGGATGCTATCATCCACAAGAGGTTAAAGGTTGAATTGTGGAAGGTAGAAGGGATTCTCAAGCCTACTGGTAGGTGGTGTAGCTTTGTGCCTAAAAAAGTACCTTTGAGCAAAAATAGCGACTTTTGACAAAATTATAAAAGTCGCAATTGACAAATACGTGTGTAACGGCAGTGGTGAAGTGGATATGCTGAACCTGTGTGGATGATGGTGTGGGTCATACCAGGGAGCGGAGTCTAAGGTGCCACTCGTTTTGACCAGAGCACGCCGCAAAGTGGGATGGACTTGCAGGCGGCACCCAGGTCAGGTTGCTACCCCTGATACGACTCGTCCACACAGGCTGCCGAGCTGTAATGTGGTACAGGGAGGATGAGGCAAACTCATAGTCGGGGAAAGGCTAAAAGGTCAGGACAGGCGACACTGAAGCGTAGTCAGGGAACGGAGCTGAAGAAACTGGAATAACGTTTCTCTGAGGCAACAAGGCACAAAGATCCTGCAGGGGGGAAAAGGAAGTGCTGACACTTATAGTGTCAGCGAGCAGCAGTAACCAATTAAGGGCATACTGGCCCTTTAAATCGCAGAGAGCCGGCGCATGCATGCCCTAGAGGGTGGGTACACACATGCCGGCGACCTGAGACAGCAAATGAAGCAGGAGGTGAGTAACAGCCCAGCATTCGCATGCAGGCACGTCCCGTGGTGCAAACCACGGCACCGCCGGCAGAGGAGAACGGGACAGGAGAGCGCCCCGGGGCCAACTTGTCTGGCCAGGGCGCTAGTCGTAACAACGTGACCACTGCATGGTAAAAAAGAAAAAGTTCTATGGGTAGGCAAAAAGGGTCAAACTGTCTATATCAAAAGACACATAAAAGTCGTTAAATATGCTGCTTGCGCCTGAACTGCGCCAAAATATAGACAAAAAAAAAATGCTCTAAAAGCAATGATAAATCTCCCCCATGGTGTTTTTTGCACACCTTTTGTTTTGTTAAACAAAAATTTTCAGTACATATATTTTATCCAAAGAATATTATAAAAAGTTAAGTTTTACATAATGCATATCCTCAATACTTACTTGTGCACACTAACACTTTTACAAAAGAGACCATTTTCTTCTGCCTACCTGCCTCAGCTACTATTCTGATCCTGCCACCTGCCTGATGCCACACATATAATGCCAAGTTCTCCTTTCTTCACCCACCTTCGTCACCAGGTACTGGTATTGCTGCCCACTGCCCCATTCTGTCACTGGGTCACTTTCAGGACTTCTGATGCTGCTGATGCCACTTCCAGGCTGTCTCATTCTGCCACCATATGTTCTCCTCATGCTGATGCCAACTCCAGGCTGTCTCATTCTGCCACCATTTGTTCTCTTCATGCTGATGCCAGCTCCAGGCATTCTCATACTGTTCCCATATTTTTTTTATCATGCTGATGCCACCTCCAGGCTGTCTCATACTGCCACCATATGTTCTCCTCATGCTGATGCCACCTCCAGGCTGTCTCATTCTGCCACCAAATGTTCTCTTCATGCTTCCGCCATCTCCAGGCTGTATCATTCAGCCACTATATGGTCTCCTCATGCTGCTGCCAACTCCAGGCTGTGTCATTCAGCCACTATTTGGTCTCCTCTTGCTGCTGCTAACTCCAGGCCATGTTATTCTGCCAGATTATGGTCTCCTCATGCTGCTGCCACCTCCAGGCTGTGTCACTGTGCTGCTATGTGGTCTCCTCATGCTGCTGGCACATTAAATACAATTTTTAGGTTCATCTATTTGAGATCTTCAATTTAAATGTTAAAAAGTATCCTTAATCCTTTCACTTGTGAGGCCCTATGTCTTGTCAGGCTGTTGCCACCTCCAGGCTGGGTCAATCAGCCACTATATGGTCTCCTCATGCTGCTGCCACCTCCATGCTGTGTCATTCAGCCACTATATGGTCTCCTCATGCTGCTGCCACCTCCACGCTGTGTCATTCAGCTACTATATGGTCTCCTCATGCTGCCAACACCTCCACGCTGTGTCATTCAGCCACTATATGGTCTCCTCATACTGATGCCACTGTAACGCCGAGCATTCCGGGTCCCTGTCCCTCCTCGGAGTGCTCGCGGCGTTCTTCTGCCTGCAGCGCCCCGGGCATTCCCGCTGTCCGGGAGCGGTGCTCTGGTGTCCCCGGCGGGGATGCGATCCGCGTGACGGGACATGCCCGTCTGCGGGTCACATCCCGATCCTCTCACCTGCCCCGTCCTCCTTCGGCTCCGTCCCGGCGCGCGCGGACCCGCTCTCAAGGGCGCGCACACGCCAGCTCTATGAAATTTAAAGGGCCAGTGCACCACTAATTGGTGCCTGGCCCAATCAGTGTAATTACCTCCAAACACTACATAAACCCACTTCCCCTTCCTGTCCTCGCTGGATCTTGTTGCCCTAGTGCCCTGAGAAAGCGTTTTGTGTGTATCCCTAGCCTGTGTATCCAGACCCTTGCCGTTGCCCCAGACTACGAACCTTGCCGCCTGCCTTGACCTTCTGCTACGTCTGACCTCGCCTTGCCTTGTCCTTGTGTACAGCGCCTGTCTCAGCTGTCAGTGAGGTTGAGTCACTATCGGGTGGAACAGCCTGGGGGTTACCTGCCGCAGCAAGTCCATCCCGCTCTGGTGAAAACCAGTAACCTCTTAGATTCCGTTCCCCTGGTATGGCCCACGCCATCGCCTCACTGGCACAGAGGATCCACTCACGTGTCCATCCCACATACCAGTCCGGACCCTGACAGCCACCTTCAGGCTCTGTCATCGTGCCACTCTGCGGCAGTGATTCTAATAGCGATGCCTCTAATCTGCATGCATACTGAATAACAGTATTATTTCACTAACACAGCACACTCCCTATGCGTGTTACGGCAAGGCAAAGTGTTCTACACCCTATTGAATCTCTCTGTAGGCCAGAAATAGCCATTTTTACTAGCGATTCGCCGCAAATAACTTCGGACCGAACCAAATACTAAAACTTAAATTTCTCATGTACTGTATCTTTTTAGAGTGAGGTTAAAGGTATATGGGTGTGCCTATTTTCATGGCACAACCAAAAAATTAATGAAAAGATAAAGAGGCATTGTTACATTAAAGTTTCATTGCTTATAGTCACTGTGTTGTTGACTATGCCTTAGGCAGAGAAGAATAACATAAGGTGCTTTTTATGACAGTATTAGGTAAAAAAAAACAAAAAAACTGTATGGGTGAGAAATTATGACGCCTTAGTTACTATCAGCAAAAGATGGGTACAACACTGTTGCTTCTCTCCTTCAAGAATCCTCCTCCACACACTGGATTCCTGGATTCCCTTAGGCTATGGTCATAAAGTACATTTCCAAGCGTATGTATTTTAAAATTGTGCCCACAAAATCATATTTTTTTTTTCGTCCGCAATAATTTTCTCTATGTAAGTCTATGGGAAAGTGTTTGTGTGGGCAAACAGTGTATAAAGGCGGTAGCATTTGGTGTCTGCAAAAACCAGTGACATGTTACATATTTGTGCAGTTTTTAAAATGCACGCTTTTTTGGGATTGTTTACACATAGAGAAGGAATTTTTTGCATCGTTCATTTTATAATGATGTTGGGGGTGGCTAATTGACCAATTCATTACAAATATCAAATGACTTGTAACGACCCGTGGAAAAAATGCAACCAACATTGTGTGTACTAAAACTATACTGGCAAAAAAGCCACAAGAATTGCATCAAGAACCCCCCCCCCCCTTAAAAAAAATGCGGAGGGCTTTTTGGTCTCTAAAAACAATAAAGCATGCCATGAAAAAACATGTGTGAAGGAAACACTATACCAAGCCTGAGAATGGTAAATTACAACCCAATATAGGAGGGAATTTATCATTAATGACTGTGGTGCACAAGTGCCACAGTTATCTGTTAAATTTCTCAAAAGTTGGATGACCGATAATAAATTTGGCGCAGCCCCTCACGGCTTGCACAAACTCCTGTTCCACAGTCAAAATGCTAGTGAGAACAAAGTGGTTGTGGTAAAGTTCTGTGCAATCCATAGCTCACTGGGATTCACATGTTTCTCTTCTCTTGCGGCCACTCCATCAGGTTGCTGATTGGCTGGGAGGCGCAATGCTGGGTTGTTGAATTCACCAGCCTCCTCACTATTCCCCACTAAGCCCGCCTTTTATTTCAATATTGATAGGTTAAAGGGGTTATCCAGGAAAAAAAACATTTTTATATATCAACTGGCTCCAGAAAGTTAAACAGATTTGTAAATTACTTCTATTAAAAAATGTTCATCCTTTCAGTGCTTATGAGCTTCTGAAGTTGAGTTGTTCTTTTCTGCCTAAGTGCTCTCTGATGACACCTGTCTTGGGAACCACCCAGTTTAGAAGTAAATCCTCATAGCAAACCTCTTCTACTCTGTGCAGTTCCCAAGACAAGCAGAGATGTCAACAGAGAGCACTGTTGCCAGACAGAAAACAACAACTCAACTTCAGCAGCTGATAATTATTGAAAGGATTAAGATTTCTTAATAGAAGTAATTTACAAATATGTTTAACTTTCTGGAGCCAGTTGATATAAAAAAAAGTTTTTTCCTGGAATACCCCTTTAACTTTCATGTCCTAGTGATGTGAAAGCTGGCAGGTCATATGAGCGTTATGCTACTGCAGTGAGAAGAATGTTCACATGACTGCTTTACACCATTTGCCTGTTCACAGTCATTTTTGTAAGTATGATCCCTGGCTGCCTTGATTTCCGTCAAAAAGACATGCATGCAACTTTTTCGTGACTTTTGTCCAAAAACGTTGCTATGATAAATCCTTGACCACTCCATCTGATTATTCTGATTTGACTGGGAGCAATGTCTTCTCTACAAATTGGCTGTGCGGTAAAAAGTTGCAGAAAAGTTACATGGAGCGCACATGTACCTTTTGTGAGACTATGTGCCGCAAAAAACACCCTCTAAATCGCTTGATAAATTCCCCTCAACATGTTTTAATTTTACACTTAGTGGCTCACAAACAAGTTCCAAAGAATTCTGCAAGGTGTTGTCTCTAGTTTAAAGTTTCCCTGTCCCTAGAAAAGGGACGAGTCAAAAGTTTTGATCGGCTAAGATCTTAGTACTGAGACCCCCACTGAGGGGTGCGAGCCAAGGCAAGAAGTGCTTGAGTATCTATGTGTTGTATCTCCTAGAAACTTATTGTCACCTATGTGTCATCAGGGACGAAGATTGGGATTTGTCAATATTTCACTTGAAGGGGTTTTTTCATTCCACATATTGATGGTCTATCCTTGGGAAAGGCCATCAATATGTGATTGATAGGGATCAATTGCAGCTGCAATAACCGGGTATTGCCACTATGCAGTGAATGAAGCCAACTGCTTCTGGCCCTACTTACAGCATCTATATTCGGCCACGATAGACTACATATGATTGGTGGGGTTGACAGGTGTCAGCATTCTGCCATTCACATATTGCAGGTCTATCCTGAGGATAGTCCATCAATATGCGGAATCCAAAAAGCCCTTTAGGCTAAGTTTCCACTTGGTTTTTTTTCTGGCAGTTTTTGGATATCTGACACTGCAGTATTTGATCCAAAGCCAGAAGTGTATTCAAAAGGAATAAGACATGTAAAGGAAGGACTTACAGTTCTCCTTTGTGGATCCATTTCTGACATTGGCTCAAAAACTGCAGTGGCAGATATCCAAAAACTGCCAGAAAAAAAACAAGTGGAAACTTAGCCTTAGGGTCTATTCGCACATACAGGATCTGCTGTGTATTTAATGCTGCAGATTTGAAGCGGCACATTTTTCATAAAGATTTTAATATAAACTAAATAATTGAACACAGCTTTAGAACTGCAGCATATCCTGTATGTGTAAATATACCTTGTTTTGAGATTTGACTAATGTAAAAAAAAGTAAGTATAAACAGCTTATGAAAAAGGGATCTCTCGATGAGTTTGGAATACTGTAGGTCTGAGTAGAAATCATATTCTTTTATTTTATTTTATAGCAGATGTGAGGTGCCAACATGAAATTTGGAAAAGTGGAATAAATAATGGTAAAATGCTTTATTCTATTCACAGATCAAATATGTAAACCTACAATACGCTACAGAAGAGCGTAATCCTTGTGCCCCAATAATGAAGTACAAACAGTATAAAAATATATATGTAAATTTTATTAAGTACCGAAACATAAATTAAAAAAATATATAATATAAAATAGGAACAAGAAAATTCGTACACAATCAATATAAATCCATAGATATAAGTTAATATAAAAAAATTCATCTCAATTTACAGCATGTAATAATTGATAGTAATAAAAGCAGGATAAAAAAGGTATATATAAAGGGAGAGTTGGGTCCGGTAGATAGATTAAAATATATATATATATGTATTAAATCTATATGTACATACAGGGGATAGGATAAGTGTACAGAAGGAACTAAGAATAAAGTGCAAGTGCTAAAAAAACTGTAAACACTTCTTACATAGTGAAAAAATATATCACACAGTGAATAACTAAGCAAAGTGCAACGTGCTAGGAAAGCAGTGGTGTTTAAGCAACCTGCTATGAGTCTCCGAAGCATTTCGCCCACAACCGGGCTTTCTCGAGCGGGAGAAACGCGTCGGAGACTCATAGCAGGTGTAGGGTCCAGTCCGGTATCTATATGTCTTCTGCCTTCTATTTCATCTAACTGTCACTTCTATTGTGCACTTTTGTTTTTATATTTAACACATTACATGTTATGTTGCTTAAACACCACTGCTTTCCTAGCACGTTGCACTTTGCTTAGTTATTCACTGTGTGATATATTTTTTCACTATGTAAGAAGTGTTTACAGTTTTTTAGCACTTGCACTTTATTCTTAGTTCCTTCTGTACACTTATCCTATCCCCTGTATGTACATATAGATTTAATACATATATATATATATATATATATATATATATATATATATATTTTTTAATCTATCTACCGGACCCAACTCTCCCTTTATATATACCTTTTTTATCCTGCTTTTATTACTATCAATTATTACATGTTGTAAATTGAAATGAATTTTTTATATTAACTTATATCTATGGATTTATATTGATTGTGTACAAATTTTCCTGTTCCTATTTTATATTATATATTTTTTTAATTTATGTTTCGGTACTTAATAAAATTTACATATATATATATATTTTTTTTCAATAGTAAGATTTATTAAAGTTTTGCATAGTAATAAAGCAAAAACACAAACACAAACAGATGCCAAGACACTCGCAGGTGTCTGGGCTCAGCATTCCTATAGTTAAGATGATAGCAATATATCTTAGCTCCAAGGTGGAGAGTCAACAAGACAGTTCTAAAGTGTGATCTGTGGCATATCTACTATAATGCGCGAACCATGACTACAACAAGTCCAACAAGAGTAGGATAATAACGGAAATGGAGCATGACTAGGGAAAGCGGTAAGGGGGGAGAAAGAGGAAAGAGGAAAATGAAGGGGTGGGGGAAAGAGAAGAAGACATATGAAGGCATACCTCTCCGTAGGTCGCGCAGGACGGACTCTCGGGCATGGTGTGTTGGCATCAGGTGGCAACCGTATAAAAAACAGTATGAGGGGTCGAACACTAACCGATCAGCCATCATGTAAGGAATCAGGAGGGGGTCAGGTGTAGGTCTCTGTATTCAGAGGAGGAGAGAAAATTTATCCACGGACCCCAGATGAGGTGGTGTTTGTCTACCAGACGTCTGGAATCCGCAATCAGTTCCTCCATCCTGTGGAGGTGGGAGAGTTCTTGGAGCCACGACGAAAGTGATGGGAGGGTAGTGTTTTTCCACAGCCTGGGGATGACCGTCCTGGCCGCCAGTAGCATGAACCTAGCGAGACAGGCCGGCCATCTGGGCAGGTGGGGGGGAAGGATGGATAATAGTAAAGGGGCCGGCTCGATCTCTAATCTAATGGACGTCAGGCGTTGAAGTATATCCAAGACCTGTGTCCAAAAGTGCCGCAAAAGAGGGCATCGGATCCAAATATGGGACATGGTTCCGCCAGGTTCGCCACATCTCCAGCATATGTCGGGGACCCCAGGGTAGAATTTGGATAGGAGAGCCGGGACCCGATACCATCTGGTTAAAATTTTGAAATTTGTCTCTTGGGCTTTACAGGAGGTAGAAACTCTATGGCAGTAACGAATCGCTTGACCCCAGTCCCCATCCGAGAAATCGGTCGCCAATTCTCTCTCCCATCCCCGTTTATACGGTAGAGGGTCGTTGCCGAAGTTATCAAGAAGGAGAGAGTAGATACTGCTGATCGGGCGAAACGGTCTGGAGGCAGCGGCGCACAATCTCTCGAACGGGGCGATGTAGGCGCAATCTAAGGTGGTGTTTCGAATAGAAAAATTTCAGTTGTGAGTATTGAAAGGAGTGCATAAATGTGGGGGGTGTGTCGCCCAAGATATCTTCTAGAGGGCGAAGGGAGGTCTGTGTTAGGAGGCTGGCAAAAGTAGGCGATGAATGTTTCGTCAGTCCCAGGAAGGAGGGAGTGGAGGTGGTAGCGGGGAACAGAGGATTGCCAAACAACGGGATTAATGGGCCATCCGGGGTAAAAAGGCCAGTGGTTGTCAAGTAAAGGTTCCTGACCTGGGTTAACGTGGCCAGTACCGGAGGTAGATCTGTCAGGGAGCGGTGTGGGGACATCTCAGGAGGGAGCCACAGTAAGGTTTTAGGGTCTAAAAGCGAGGCGTCCTTTTCTAGTTTTATCCAAATTTTGGTTGGGAAGCGGACATTGCAGTCTAGAACTCTCGTTAGGACTGAGGCTAAATGGTAGGAAAGGCAATCCGGGAGACCCAGGCCCCCTTCAGATTTACGTCTAATCAGTATTCTACGAGCTAGTCTCGGGCGTCCGTGTATCCACACAAAGCCCGAGAGGAGCGCAGAGAGCCTCTGGAAGAAGGGTTTAGGCAAGAGAGCCGGTACAGTAGAGAACAAGTAGAGGAGGCGTGGGAGGACATTCATTTTTAATATATTGACCCGTCCCAACCAGGAGAAATCTCTGCGCTCCCATCTGGCCAAGTCAGATCTCAGGAGCTGTAATAGGGGAGGGTAGTTAAGAGCAAAAGTGTCCGCCACATTAGTGGGAACTTGGATACCCAAATATGTAATTGACTTCTCGCACCATTTAAAAGGGTAGGTGTTACGGATATGAGCAACCACGCTCGCAGGGAGCGTCACATTGAGAGCCTCACTTTTAGTCGGGTTTGTTTTATAATTGCTGTATTGTGAGTATGTATGTATAGTGGACAGACAATAGAGAGGGGAGGGTGGTGATCGGAGCAGAAAGAAAAAGCAGGATGTCATCAGCAAAGGCCGAACATTTACAGTGGCACGAGGGGGTCTGTAAGCCCAGGATGTCCTGATTGTTACGGATTGCGTTGAGCAAGTGCTCCATGCAGAGCACATACAGGATAGGAGAGAGGGGGCAGCCCTGCCGCGTGCCATTGCAAATGTGGAAAGAAGGGGAGAGTTGTCCATTAACTTGGACCTGGGCTTGGGGGTTTGAGTAAAGGGCCATGATGCGAGCCTTCATCAGGGTACCCAGGCCTATCTGGGAGAGAGTGGCCTCCAAGAAGCCCCAGTCCACCCGGTCGAAGGCTTTTTCAGCGTCAAGGGATAAAAGGAAGAGAGGATAATCTAATTTGCGCGCATAATAGATGGAAGAAAAAGCTCTGAGAGTGTTGTCTCTAGCCTCCCTTCCCTTAATAAATCCTACTTGGTCCGGGTGGACTAGGGACTCCATATGGGCAGCCAGTCTATTAGCTATCAACTTTGCAAAGAGTTTGGTATCTGTATTCAAAAGGGAGATAGGCCGGTAGTTTTGACAGAGAGTGGAGTCTTTACCCTCTTTGGGGATAACCGTGATGAAGGCTCTTAGAAAGGAAGGGGGGATTGGGGATGATCCAGCAATGGAATTGAAGGCCAAAAGAAGGGTGGGGGTCAGTTCCGTCCGGAGGGATTTAAAGAATTTGGCCGTGTAGCCATCTGGGCCAGGGCTCTTCCCAGCCGGGAGGCTTGTTATTGCCAGTTCTAATTCCTCCGGAGAGAACGGAGACTCAAGAGAGGAGATGATCTCCGAGGAAAGAGTGGGTAAGGCCGTAGAGGTGATGTAGTGTTGTAGGGATACAGATGAGGGAGAAGTCGAGGATATAGAGGAAGGAGTTGGTAGATTATATAGGTCCGCATAATATTGTCTAAAAGTAGTAAGAATATCAGTGGTTAGGTGAGACAGATGGCCCGAAGGGGTTTTAATGGAAGGGACAAAAAGGGAGGATCTCTTTTCTCTCAGTGCCCTCGCTAACAGCCTACCTGATTTATTGCCCCACTCATAGAAATAGAGTCCCGTAAGCTGTTTATAATATCTATGTTTAGAGTTTAGCAGAGCTAGCAGTTCCTGTCGAACACGGATCAAGTCTCTCAATGTCTGTTCCTGCAAGGTCTGTTTATGTAGGGATTCTAGGAAGCAGAGTTCGGAGTTGAGGGAGGCAAGCTTAGTCGAGTTTTCTCTCTTCAGTCTAGCCCCATGTTTCACCAGTACACCACGGAGAACGCATTTTAAAGCTTCCCATTTGATCATCTGTGAGGAGTCATCACTCACGTGGTCATTACAGAAGTCAGTTATCGTATTTTTGAGTTCTTGAGAGCAAACCTCATCTAGGAGGAGAGCTTCGTTTAGGCGCCAGGTGGCATGGGGCTTGACAAGAGAGGGCATGCGGAAGGAGAAAAAAGTAGGAGCGTGGTCTGAAAAGGTGATGGATCCAATGGAGGCAGAGGTGACAGAGGGTAGTAAGTAGTGTGGACAGAAGGTGTAATCAATGCGGCTATACATTTGGCCGGGGTGTGAGTAGAAAGTAAAATCACGTCCCTGGGGGTGCAACGTTCGCCAGACATCACTGAGCTGGAGGGAGTGAAGTTTTTGTCGGATAATCCGTAGTTGGCGATATGATAGGTAGGAGTGGCCGGTGGAAGTGTCAGAGAGAGGGGCCAGAGGAATGTTAAAGTCTCCGCATAGGATGATGTGGCCCGTAGCGAAGGAAGACAGGGTCTCAAGGGTTGTGCAAAGGAAAGACGTTTGACCTTGGTTAGGGGCATAAATGGATGCAATTGTGTAGTTTTGGCCGGATAGTTCGCAGTTAGCGAACAAGTATCGTGCTCCGGGGTCTTTAGTAGTGTTTATGACTTTAATGGGTAGGGACTTATGAAAAGCCAGTGCAACCCCTTTGGTTTTAGATTCCGGGTTGACACAGTCAATCCAGGTCGGGTAGTAGCGGTTATTAAATTTCGGGACACGTCCCTCCATAAAATGAGTTTCCTGCAAAGCCAGGATATGCGTTCTTTGTCTATGGAGGGAGTACAGGATTTGGGATCGCTTTTCGGGGGTGTTCAAGCCTTTAACATTAAAAGAAGCCACCTTGATGTCAACTGCCATGTGGATGTGTGGGGTGATGAAAATACTTACCACCACGCCGAGAGTCCGCCCGCGTAGTCACATGATGAGGCTTCAGATCAGTCCATGAGGTATACCTAGACAGGAGAGGTGAGAGATAGTGAGAAGAGATTAAAGATGTGGGGAGGAAAGACAGTAGCGACCTAAAGGAGACAGCTACAAAGGGACTAAAAGAGGTTGTCATAAGGACCAAAAGTAGGGCCAGATCCAGTCTGGTCGTATCCCTAATAGGGGTGGTGTGGGAGGGGCGCCAAGAAGGCAGCCAAATGTCAACAACAAGGTGTAACATAAATAACGTAGACACTAGTGCATTCGCAGTGTGAGCCTAAATTACATCAAAGAAAAATTAAACTTCGTCCATAGGTAAGGACTAAGAGTACAGTAATGTAAGGGCATCACTTAGTCTAAGGATTGCGGTGGCAATCCAGTGAGTCAGGGGGTAGGGCGATGGAAGCTTAACAGAAAATGAGAAAACAATAGCATAACAACTATCAGGCAGTTATCACATTATACGGGAGATAGAATAGTAGAGTGATAACAGGTTTCATAAGCAAAGTCCAGTAAGGTCGGTGTCGACAGCCTAGGGTCAACATGGGAGTATAGTCCATGGAGGGAGTGAGAGTATTCGCTCTATCAGGAACACAGGAACCTCAGGTCTTGCGTTTCTGCCTTTGTGGCAGGGGTGCGGCAGGGGTAGTGTCCATTTCCTGAGGGGTTGGCATGTTTTTCCAAGGGGTGCCAGGATGAATCGGGAACGTGGGCAGGTAGAATGACTCCCAATCAGGCAAAGCAACCGGTGGGAGTTTGAAGGTAGACAAAAATGCAGGAAGGTCTTTAGGTGACCTAAGGGTTGCTGTTGTACTGCCATGCCTGGCGGTGAGAGAAAAGGGGAAACCCCATTTATAGAGTATTCGGGCGTTTTGCAGAGTCTGTAGCAGGGGCTTAAGAGAGGCCCTGAGGGATTTTCCTCCCCAACAAGGATTAGGAAGGAAAAACCGGGGGGGCGTGTCCTGCAGTGCATGGCGGCGGTCGCATAAACCTTGTGCTCCGCTGCAGCCCAGGCCTAACAGCGGCTACACAGCATTGATCCTGAGCATATCGCTACAGCAATTGTGCCCACCGGTACCTGAACTATCGGGGCACCTGATGATGACCCGGAGGCGAGGGAAAAAGAGCCCACTGAAGCTTACGGCGTTCTTTCCTGCTGCAGAGGCCTCACAAGATGGTGCGGCTCAGTGCGGGTCAGCGTCTCCGGCTACTGGAAGTGCCTCACCAGCGTCTTCATCCTCTCAGACGGGCTGCGCCCTAGAGGCTTCTCCTTCCACTCCTCCGATTCTCCTGACAGGCTGGTCGCCTTCGGTGCAGCAGGACCCGCAGGTACCGTTTTCCCCGATCTCCTCCAAGCCACTGGGAGCGGGGACACTGCATACTAGAGGCCCAGGAGGCCCTGATGGGAGCTCTCCGTCGGCGCCCCTAACTGAACCTATTATGAGGGGGCTTCTCGCTGAGTTACATACCTCCATTCAGGGTGACATTAAGGCAGCCGTGTCCAATATACAGCATGAGATCTCCTCTCTTGGACACCGCACATCGCACATTGAGAACAAGATGGCGGAACTCACCTCTTCTCATAATGAAGTAGTGGACTTAGCTAATGGCCTGGAGGATGAGGTTGCCGCTCTTCAACTTAAGATAGCTGATATGGAGGACAGGTCTCGCCGAAACAATTTAAGGGTGAGAGGGGTGTCGGAGTCTGTGAAAACGGAGGACCTCAACACCTTCCTAACGGATTATTTTGCATTGTTGTTGCCTCAGGCTTCCACTCTAGATCTGCTAATGGACAGAGTCCACAGGCTCCCTAAGCCCAAAACCCTACCTGCTGCTACACCAAGGGATGTGATTCTGCGCCTTCACTTTTACCATATTAAGGAGCAATTGATGTTGGTGGCGCGCTCCTCACCCTCCCTACCAGATGGGTATTCGGGACTCCAACTTTTCACGGATCTTTCTGCTGCCACTCTAGCCAGGAGACGTGAGTTCAGTGCAGGGACTAAAGCTCTCAGAGAAAAAGGGATCCCTTATAAATGGGGATTCCCTGTGAAATTGATTATCACCAATAAGGGGTCCAAACATGTGGTCTCTTCCCCGGAGACCCTTCTGCAACTGTGTGCGGAATGGAACTTGCCTGTTGATCTAACTGCTCAGAGGTCCCTGGACATACCACATGCTGCAAAGATAGCTGAAGAATGGAAGGTTGTCTCCCACCGCAAGAAAAAAATCAAGACATGAACTGTTCCTCTGCCTTTAGACAGGACTGTCCGACTTGTCTCACTGGCTTGCGACTGGGGTATCCTTCCCCATCTTTTGGGTTACTTATCCTCTTAGTGCTCTGGATACTTTTCCTGAATGTTTAAACATTCGGCCTAACTGCAGTCGAATGTACTTTCCTACCCCCATTAAGACCTACCACATGGTCTTTACTACTGCTTGCTCAATTTATTTGTTCTTTGTTGTTCGTTCTGTTTATTTGTTTTCTGTCCTGTTGGTCCTCCATCACTCACTTTCTCTGATGATGGATATGAGAGGCTCCTCTTGCGAGCTGCTAAGTGTAGATGTATCCTCTTCGACGGGAGTACCTGCTCCTTTTCAGTTTACTGTGCTAATGGTTCTGCTTTGCGTTGATGTATACTTTAACTATGGTTATTAAGGTTGTGTCTATGAATGTGCGGGGTCTTAACTCACCGTATAAAAGGTCTCTGGTGTGGAGGGAGGCTAGACGCCTGGCGGCCGATGTCCTCTGTATACAAGAATCCCATTTATTAGCCCTAGATGCCCATAGACTCCAAAATAAGAGATATCCACATATCTATCAAGCGCATGCTGTTCACAAAAAGGGAGGAGTGGCGATTGCATTTAAGAATACCCTGACGGTTACTGTCCAGCACTCTGTGATAGACGATAGAGGTCGTTTTATAATTATTGTGTGCTTACTAAACAATGTTCAATATACCTTAGGCTCCTTTTATGCGCCTAATGCGAAACAGTGTACCTTCCTCAGGGCATTCTTGCGCAAATTGGAGTCCTTGAGAAAGGGACACTGCCTACTGCTAGGAGATTTTAATATGACCATGTGGCCTAGTGTAGATTATACTTCGCCCAGTTTGAAAAAAGAACCCACAGGTTTCTTCACTAGTGTGTCCCAAAATGACCTATATGATGTTTGGCGTATATCCCACCCCACGGAAAGGGACTTCACCTTCTTTTCTCATGTACATAAGATATACACCAGAATAGATTACGCCCTTACCTCCCACTCTCTCCTATCATTGGTTTCAGAGGCCCAAATTATGCCCATAGAATGGTCGGACCATTCCCCCATAAGCGTAACCATTAAAGAATCGCATAGCACCCGCCCGACCTATATTTGGAGACTTAACCCACTAATACTCCATAATCCTGAATACTCTGAAGCGACCAAGTTGGCGGTTGATGCCTACTTCCGCATTAATGATACTGGTGATGTCACAGACCCCACGCTTTGGTGTGCGTTTAAGGCTACAATTAGGGGCCACTTTATTAGCCAAACAGCCTATGACAGGAAGCTCCGCCAGACCAAAACACTAGAACTCCAACAGCGCCTTGCGGAATTACATAGGCGCAATAAGACCTCGTACTCTCCATCACTAGTAGGAGAAATTTCTCAGGTTAGTGCTACCCTACACTCCCTCTCCTTACACAGCTATGAGATGGCACTGAGAAGGCTCAAAATGACATGGTATTGGCAGGGTAATAGATCTGGCTCTATACTGGCTAAACAACTTAAAAAACGTCAGGATAAGGGGAGAATCCCCTTCCTTACTAAATCTGATGGTTCTATAGTTACTGACCCTCAAAGTATAGCCAATTGTTTTGCAGATTTTTATAGTAAATTGTACAATCTTCAACATGACATTGCTACTCCACAACCTGATGAAGCAGTTATCTCTTCTTTTCTGTCCTCTATGTCCCTTCCCTCTCTGTCCGCGGACCAAGCATCTGATCTTTGCTCTCCCTTCTCCACAGAAGAAATTCTTGAATGTGTGCGTTCCCTCAAGCCCTCGAAGTCACCTGGCCCTGATGGTATTACAAATGAATTTTATAAGCGATTTGGCCCCTCCGTAGCTCCCTTTTTGACCAGAGCCTTTAACCGTATTAAGGAGAACGGTGTGCCCCCTAAGGAGATGTTGGATGCTCTGGTCATTACCATACCTAAACCTGGTAAGCCATTGGACTCTACCCTAAATTACAGACCAATCTCTCTCCTAAATAGTGATATTAAATTGTATGCCCTGGCTCTTGCTGCCAGGTTGAATAGGGTTTTGCCGGACCTAATTCACAGGGACCAGGTTGGCTTCGTCAAGGGTCGTCAAACGGTGGATGGTACGAGACGCTTTCTCGACATCATCACAAAAGCGCATTCCGATCGGACGCCTTCTCTCTTGCTATCCCTTGATGCGGAAAAGGCGTTCGATCGAGTGCACTGGGGATATTTGCGAAGTGTGCTGCGTAAGTTTGGTTTTCCCCACTCTTTGGAATCCGCCATTATGGCACTATATACGCTCCCATCTGCTAGAATTTACACGATGGGTACCCTTTCTAATAGTTTCTCACTTAGCAATGGGACTAGACAGGGGTGCCCACTATCCCCCCTTATATTTACCTTAGTTATGGAGCCGCTTGCTCAATCCATCAGGGACTCCCCAAACATTGCGGGCATTCAAATAGGTAAAGTAGACCACAGGATTGGCTTGTTCGCCGACGATGTTATCATTAGTCTCTCCAACCCCCTGAGCTCTTTAGGCCCAGTTATGGACATTATTGATGCCTTTAGTCGAGTTAGCTTTTATAAGATTAACCCCACAAAGTCGTGTATCTTACCATTGCAGATACCCACTGAGCAACAGCGAGTACTACAAGCTAAATATCCCTTTCAATGGGTCACTGACCAGATTCCTTACCTAGGCATAGTCCTTACTGCGTTGCCTGATAAGACAATTGCTTCTAATTTTGCTGTTATGCGGTCCCTGCTTACCAAAGAAATTGATCACTTCTCCAGGCTTCCTGTCTCATGGGCGGGACGTGTTGCCACTGCTAAGATGATGCTGCTCCCTAAAATTTTATATTTTTTTAGATGCCTGCCGATGATAGTGCCCGCCTCCTTCCTCTCACAACTACAGAGAATGCTCTTACGATTTATTTGGGATGGTAAGCATCCTAGGGTTGGTGCGAATATATTGTATCGCCCTGTGCATGAGGGGGGTATGGGGGTGCCGAACCTTAAAATGTACTATCACGCTGTTCTACTCGATCAGCTTAAAAAATGGTGGTGGCAGGACGCTCCCCCCCTGTGGGTAGATATTGAAGCTGCTGTCCTCAATGTTTCTAATTTTAATAACTTTCTCTGGGCATTGCGCTTTAACCCTACCTTTGCTCCCTCTTCTCCTTTCTCTACTATTGCGGCTGCTATCAGGTTGTGGAGTAAGGTGGCGCGAATTAAAAGTCTTTGTCCACCTAGAGTGAAGGATATCCCTTTAGCTGCTATAGGAGACTATATTCTAGATATAGATTTTAAGCCCTGGATGGATGCGGGCATCCTCACGGTGGCATTGATTAGCGATGCTAATGGGTTAATGCCTTTCACTGATATTGTACGCATATTCTCTATATCACAGAAAGACTTTTACAAATATTTGAGGCTTAGACATTTTTTGAGATCCCTCCCTTGGGATAGCTCTCGGCCTCGCACTGCGTATGAACATCATTTTCTGTGCAGGGACTCCTCTACTAGGGGTATCTCCCTTGCTTATGTAGCTTTGACTGAGGAGGAGGGGGAAATGGACAGTACGTTTAAGTCCAGATGGGAGGAGGACCTGGCACGCAGATTCACGGCTGAGCAGTGGAGCTTTGTCTTTGACTTGCACAAAAAATATTCTAAATGTGTTAATCATTTCGAAGCTTCTAGGAAGCTCCTATACCGATGGTACTACACGCCGGTTCGTCTGGCTAAAATATACCCTACCACCTCCCCAGTGTGTTGGCGATGTAACCGGGAAAGTGGTACCTTGCTACACGTGTGGTGGACTTGCCCGTTAATTGCTCCTCTTTGGACCGAAATTAAGAAGTTATTGGACAACCTAGTGGATTGCCCCTTCTCATGGGGCCCAGAGAGTGCACTACTATTTCTGTCCCTAGAACAAGTTCCCCCGCATTATATGACCATTTTATATCATATTCTGATAGTTGTGAGGGCTCACATTGCTCGGAGGTGGAAGTCGACTGGGGTGCCGGGTCTTCCTGCCATTCTGGCGGAGGTGCATAGTAACCTCGTGTTGGAGGGATTGATAGCGAAGAGGTGTGGGGCTTCTAATAGCCGTATAGCTACTCTGTCCCAGTGGACGGACAGATGTTCGACCTCAATTAGGGTCGTAGATTAGCTAATCGTATATGCACGATGTATCTCACTCTGATATGTGTATTATGTTATGTGTATTATGATTATGATTGTATTGGTGGTCTCTCATTCCTTGTTTTATACATCATATATTGAGGACCTTACTGTTGTTCTTGTTATATGAAAATTTATAAATAAAGTTTTAAAAAAAAAAGAGAGGCCCTGAGGCGTAGGGTACGGATTGAGAGATCTGGGTAGAGTTGAATCGCTGCGCCATTGTAGGTCAGATGTTTAAGGTCTCTTGCTTTCTTCATGACGGCATCCTTAGTGGTATAATGGTGTACCCTACAGATCACATCTCGGGGTTTGCTGGGGTCGGGGTTCTTTGCTTTAAGTGCTCTGTGAGCCCTGTCTAGCTCAATGGGGTTTTCAGCTGGTTTTTTGAGAACTTCATTAAATATGCGTTGGATCACTCCTTGGAGTTCCTGAGAGGAGACAGTTTCTGGGAGTCCCTTTATGCGGACATTGTTGCGTCGATTGCGATTGTCAATATCATCTAAGTGCTCTACCATTGAGGCTTGAGACGCGTAGAGCGTGGTTGTGGCCGATTTGAGAACTTCAATCTCAGTAGATATATCAGTGCGGAAAGTCTCTATATCTTGCATCTTTTGGGTCAGTACAGCAACTTCTGCCTTCACAGGATTCAAGTCTTTCTGCCAGGCAGATTTGAGATCAGTGGCTAAGGAGAGTAAGTCCATTTTCGTGGGCAGTAGTGCCAGAAGGGCTTGTAGCTCCGGATGGTTCTTTAGAGTATGAACTGCCATCTCTGGTGTGGGGAGAGTGGGTTCCACAGTCGAGCTGTTGTGAGGAAAATCAGCATTCAAGACAGACGTAGAGGCAGGAGAACTGACGTCTTTGGGAGTACGCTTTTCTCTCTTCCGTGTGTCTTCTGAAGAGGAATGGTCAGAGCGGGAGCGTTGGGGTGGAGCAGCCCTTTGGGGGGTTCGGAAGAGTTTTTTCTTAGCAGGGGGGGGGCTGGCTCCCCAATATTCTGGGGGGCTATCTTCTCCTGTAGAACCTCCACTTGAAGCCGACGGCCCCGAGTCTGTCTGATGCAAGGCAGTGTGGTCTAGGGGTGAGGCAGGGTGGGAACATCGGACCTGGGAGGACAGGGTAGTTGAGGGGTTAACAAATTGTGGAGGAGAGGTTGTGCTGTGATGGCTGGGAGGTTGTGATGATCCCGGTTCTTTAGGGGGCATTGGAGGACGTGGGCTGTGCTCTCCAGCAATGGCTTCTATAGGATAGTCTGACACAGGGGGATATTCCCCTGGGGCCTGGTTCGGCTGTGTGGCCACAGTGCCGCAGGGAAGCTGTCTCTGTCCAGGGGGGAGAGTGATATGAGAAGCGCTGCCTGCCGATTTCAGCGATTCGGCGCTCACAGAGAGAGACTCCGGGGTAGGTGAGTGCTCGTGTCTAGGGGAGATTGTACTTGCCGCTCCATTTGGTGTGGTGTGAGGGGTTTCCACTCCATGTCCCCTCGCCGCAGTTTTAGTCTCCGACATCGCTGGCAGTGCGGCGGAGCTGTCGCACTGTGCTGGGGTATTGATCCGTGCAGGAGCCGAAGTAGCAGGCTGTAATGGCGCTGGGCCCTGAGGGAGATGACGTGGTTTTGTGGAGTCCGGTCTCTCCTCGTCGGGCTGCAGCTGGAAAAATGATGTGATGGCACGCAGGGAGGTGCGGGGACAGTTCTGGGGGTCAGGCTTCTGTTTTTTCTTGTGTTTGTTGCCCATAACCGTTGTTAGTCGCCCTTATAGCAGGAGGCTCTGCAGCAGCACTAAGGAAACGCGGCCATCTTTCAGCGCATCCAGGCCACGCCCCTTACATATATATTTTTATACTGTTTGTACTTCATTATTGGGGCACAAGGTTTACGCTCTTCTGTAGCGTATTGTAGGTTTACATATTTGGTTTTCTGTCTTTTTAGACCCCTTTTCTACTTATTTTGAGGAGCCATTTTTTGGACTCTTTTTTTAGGTTGTTATTCACAGATCAGCAGATCAGCCGTGTAGTAGTAACCTCTTAATAAGCATATGAAGGGTTACAGATACTGTGATTTAAAGGCATCTAGTGTTTTTCACAAAATAGAACTACTCTTGTCACTGGTTGTGTTTGGTATGACCGTTTATCCACATTTAAAGGGGTTATCCAGGATTTTTTTTTCAGGAACAGCATCACATTTGTCCTCAGGTAGTTTGTGGTATGACAACATGGTTCCATTTACCTCAATGGAACTGTGCTGCAATAGCTCACACAACTTGAGGACAGGTGTGATGCTATCTTTTGACAACCCTTTTAAATGAATGGTGCTGAGTTATAATCTTATAATGATTTCCTTTATCTCATGTACACCATTACTGACCAAACAAAGCTCTTTATAATTCATTTATGAGAAACTGAATGAGTGACTGCTTTAGGTTTAATGGGGTACTCAGGTGCTCCCGCTTTTTAAACATTTTGTTCAGAACAATTGAAGATGGAGGCTGTCATCATGGCCACACCCCCTTGCAATATCATGCCCCCTCCATTCATGTCTATAGGGGGTGTGTGTTGATTGACACGCCCCCCCGCCTTTGACATGAATCGAGAGGGCGTGGTGTGACATCATGAGGGGGTGTGACCCTGACATCACGTCCACTGCTGCAGGAACCCGGCGGTTGTTTAGAAGCAGTGGGACCCCCTCAATCAGACATCTTATCCCCTATCCTTTGCATGGGGAATAAGATGTCAAGCAGCAGAGTACCCCTTTAATATCAGTTGTAAACAAACATTTCAAAACACTTTGAATGGAATTTATCAAGGGTGGTGTAGATGAGCGATTTGTCTAAATCGTGGTGGTAAATCATGGTGGTAATGTGTATGTGGTGGTAATGTGTATGTGTGCCAAATTTATTAAAGGGGTACTCCCGTGGTTAAGATTTTTGGCTATATTGCATCTTCTTTTAAGGTTCAGGTTTTTTTGCAATTGACATGTATTATATGTTTGTGCAGCATGTGTCTTTTTTCTAACCTGTTTGTGGGCCAGGAAGTTCTGTAGTTCTGTGTTGGATCTCTTACTGTTGTCCACATGTTAGGATTAGGCTGTGGACAACATGTCAGGGCTTTTTTTTCTCGGTTCTTTCAGAACTGCATGAGAGAGATAAGCCACGCCCCCTCATCTCCACCTCCTGGTGGTCGCAGGTGTGCATGAGAGCAAGAAGCCAGAGCAGGGGAGAGAGAGAGAACGTACACAGCTCCTCATCTCCCCTCCCCCTGCTCTGTCTTCTGAGGACGTAAGTCTGCACTGAAAGAAGACAGAGAAGATAAGAGTGTTATCTGGAGGGGAGGATAACAAAGTGCATGGGCTGGGGATGTATAGACTGCAGGGGAATAAATCTAGGACTGGGGATGATTTCTATGCTAGTGTTTACAAACCATTGTGCCTCCAGTTGTTGCAAAACTACAACTCCCAGCATGCCTGGACAGACTTTGGGCACGCTGGGAGTTGTAGTTTTGCAACAGCTGGAAGCACACAGGTTGGGAAACACTGTCCTAGCCTATTCAGCATACACATCATGTTACACCAGTGTTTCCAAACCAGTGTGCCTCCAGCTATTGTAAAACTACAACTCCCAGCATGCCCTGACAGCCTTTAGGCATGCTGGGAGTTGTAGTTTTGCAACAGCTGGAGGCACACTGATTGGGAAACACTGGCCTAGCCTATTCAGAATATTACAAACAAAGTGCATTGTTTTCCAACAAGGGTGTCTTCAGCTGTATCAAAACTACAACTCCCAGCATGCCCGGACAGCTTTTGGCTGTCTGGGCATGCTGGTAGTAGTAGTTTTGCAACACCTGGAGGCACCCTGGTTGGGAAACACTGGTGTATGCCCTATAGAGGTGTGGTGAACTGCAACCCCCAGGAGACTACAGAGGCAGCATGCTGGTGTTATACCACAGACTGAAGACTCCTGAATGACACATGCTGGGAGTTGGAGTCCCTTTTGTGTGTGTATGCCAGTGTATCCCAACCAGGGATGATTATATTTGTGTGCTGTGTATAAGGGGGCTGACCCGGGAAAATAGTAGGGTGGGTAAAGGGCGGAACAAACAAACAAACAAAAAAAAGGAGCTGCCCCAAACCAGCAAGGCATGTGGCATGCTGGGATTTGTAGTTTTCAGCAAAGCAAGAAACAGGAAATAGAAGCAAAGATAGGAAAAAAAAGTGGGGGACAAAAAGACAACAAAGAACGGAAATTGGGTAGCCTAAACAACAAGAATAGAAATGAAACAAAACAAATAGGGTAAGTCAAGAACGGAAAAACACGTTGACCACCGGAGTACCACTTTAAATGATGCAGATCATGTGATAAATACACATTTATGTACACATTTTTTTTTAACACTTCAGTACAACACTTTGTATGATACTTTAAACATGTTGTGATAAAAAAAAAATGTAAGTTCTTTTCACAGCCAGTATTGTACGCCAGGTCTGGGCTGGTGTATGCTTGTGCTGTAACTGTGGGCTTTGCGACAAACTTGCAACTTTTTTTTAGTAAAGTTGTACTTCATTCATCAGCAACCACTACAAAGTGAAAAAGCAAAATTGTGCACAAAAGTCTTTTTAGTAAAAAAAAAAATTACTTTGCAAAAAGTCACACAAATTGTGCGCAAAAAACACTACTTGTGACAATTTATGCGACAAACATAGAGCAAAAAAAAATAAAATAAAATAAACTAAAAAGCTTCATAAATCTTTCCTATCATCTTGTAAGTTTAATTCAGTTTAGTTTCCTTAAAAAACAAAAGCCGGCAGACTGATAATTAAATATGTCTGGATGAAGAGTTATAAATCTAAGTTGAAGTGGAAAGTTTTACATTAAAGACATACCATTTTGCAACACTAAGGAACTACCTTGTAATAGGAACAGGTTTGGTGACTCATGAGAGCATTCCAAAATGATTTACTCTTCTCTCTTCAAATGTTAAAAACATAATAATAAAGAGGTGCATCTCACATTACCACAGGTGGCCATGAAACTAGCTCCGCAGGAATGTCTCACAAACATCGATCTGGCAGATAAAGAGGAAGGAAACAGATAAGCAGCAGATTGGGATGATTCTGCCTTTGTTTTCTTACCATTATTTCTATACTTTCTTCCTAATTCATACCATTTAAATGAAACCATAAGGAATACATATTTCATCCTGTTTCCTTTGTGTTGTTTACTGTTTATCAAAATATTTTGAGTATGTTTTGTAACGTAAATAAATAAACAAACAAACAAACAAATAAATAAATAAGTTTGTCACTTACACTGTATACCTAGAACAGCAATTGAAAAAAAAAGTGTTTTGATGGTATGACTAGGCATTACCCAGTGTATGTGTTTTTCCCTGGGTGTTCCTTTAATACTAACTACAGTATAAGAGCGAGGTTAAAGTGAACCTGGGGACCAGGGGCATTGCTAGGTCTCCAAAAGAGCCGGGGCTGAAGCCCACAGACCCAGCCAGGCCCTTGTCCAAACCCCTAACCATGCCCCCAGTTACGTCCCTAACCAGCCGCAAAGAAAAAAAAAAAAAGGATAATATATATATATATATATATATATATATATATATATATATATGTAATGTTAACATAAGTCATACACTTACCAAATAAGAATATACATTGAGCAAATATCACCAAACATTACCACCCTACTGTTACTGACCATATCCTGTATACTGAGACCACCAGGGACAAGGGAAAAATATTACTGCTACGCCATGATCAGCACTACCATTACCACTGACTAATGACTAATACTGCTTTATTGTTACTGAATAAAATCCACTGTAAAAGACCAATATTTCAACATACAGTGACCATACAGAGGTAGAAATCAGCTATACACAGGATCTGTATACAATATAAGTTATTACATTAGTAACATCCATTGACTCTCAGGTGACGTCTTCTCTGATTGGAGTTGTTCACTTTTCCTTTAGTTTTTGACTCCACAGCATCTGTCAGTCAGACAAACATATTAGGCACCTTTCTCCAGCACTATCCTCACCTCTATACAAACTCCCCATGTGTATTGTCCCACAAAGTAAAAGTGACCACATTGTACCATACTGCCCCACAGAACAGTAATAGGCCCCATAGAGCAGTAATATAGGCCCCAGTGAAGTGAATTTTTTTTACCATCCTACAGTCCTGACACCATTTTCTCCTGCTCTGCTCCTCTTTGGAGGGTGCCGGGCAGGGAAAGGGAGGGACACGTCGGCTGATGTTGACTCATTTGATACCAACAGTGGTGCAGCCACTCCTGTCTTAAACTGGTAGAAGTATCCCGGAAGCGGTAGGCCAGTCAGGTGAGCTGAATTTGCAGCTTTCCTACTCTGGGCACTAAGTCCATATTTACCCCCATTAAAGGGCCCATTTACATTAGTAAATTATAATCAGGATTCCAACCATTTTAGACAATTGTACTTTTGATTGAAGCTCAACAAAAGTAATTTATAATTAGTTGTTATACTATAAAAATTTTAGTTATTGGTGGTATGATTGATAATAGTAAAAGCCAGTCAGTGATGTAGTGAACAGCCTGGTCCTGGTTTTCAGTGGTGTGGACTGTGTTCACCAAGATCGTGCTCTACTGGGACATATAGGGAACACTGTTGGGTACCAGAATCTGTATACATAGAGTCCCCCTACTTCTAAATAATAATGCATACAGTGACTAAATAGTTTACCACCATGCAGTAATCACATAAAGAGCCATATTGTGACTGAATAATACCACAATTTCATAACAAAATAGCACCACTAGTGATTGTATAATACCACTATACTGTTGCTGAATAAAAAAACAATATGGGAAAACTTAATCTGCGACCAAACAATGGCATACAATGCAATGATCATATATTGGTCAGATACCACACAGGGGTCTGCAGAATATTTCCATATTGCACACTGGTCATGTTAAAAAAAATACTGGTCAGACACAGCAACATGCAGAACACACAAATTTCCCGACTGGAGTTATTTATTTTCATATTTAAAAATGGCGTAAAATTTCAGTTAATATACCGGTATTGTAAATTCGAAACGTTGGCCATGTATTACTCATGATGAATGTAATCCATGTGCATGATGTTGACATTTTGAGAGCTCCACTGAGTTGACAACCTCTATATGTCTGCTGTGGCATGGAGACTACACATGATGGTTCTGTGTTTATACCACAGTCCCCCTCCTGTCCTGACAGCAGATTGACATATCCTGGGGGTGCAGAGTTTACAGTCACATCTAGGCTCTGGGGGTCCCAAAGAATTCTGTTGTCTTCACTGGGAAATTTCCAAGAGGGAGGTTGAATGAGCAGGACAGTCACATTAATTTTAAAACCCCTTCACACAATAAGACATACTGGTATATCCTGTTTACATGAAAGGTGTATGGAACCAAGTCTGTACTGTACCCTGCCGATGCTAACTGCTGGAGAGCAATCTCCGATGATGGCAATTTTAATTGTTTAAAGGGAAACTGACAGCCGGTTCAACCACACTAAACCCAATACACAACATATCCGTGGTCCGATTTCGGAGATAGATCCGTTATTAGTCAGCATTGCTAACATGTTAATTGTCAGAGACATGAAACCCGCTGATTAACATATTAGCAATTCAACAATGGCTCTATCCCCAGAACCATACCACGGATCAGGGTAGGTTTTATCACATTTTAACCCAGTTCTCCCACACTATAGCCCCATGTATTTGGTTTAGTGCAGGTGAACCAGCTGTCAGTTTCACTTTCAATAACAATGCTGTTTTTTCTTTATCCAAGAACAAATGCCAGCAGTAAAATCACTTCTTTATTTGAAAAATCCAGGTAAAACAACAGACAATGGACAATCTCAGGTACATCATTATCAAGGTAGAACTCAGGAAATGCTCTGCATGACGCGTTTCAGGTCATGTGACCTTTCCTCAGAGGCATGATTGGTGGTAGAGAGGTGAGTGAATATATAGGGCCGGAATGGGCAGGTGCACAGGCCTATTCCACCGGCCCAGCAGTATCATCATTTACATATTATCATGATATCATATCCAAAAAGGACACAAGAACAATAACGCCAATAACAATAACGCCAAACATATAATGAAAAACTTATAAGAAATACATTCAAAAATGTAAAATAATATCCGATCTGAGATTCAGACCATGAGGCTGGAACGTTTTTAAGGAGTAAATCCCAAAAACATCACTATTGTGAAGAATTTTTACACAGTCACCTCCCCTAGCAGAAAGATTGACAATCTCCAGTCCGAAGAACACAAAACTTGAAGTGCCCCCAGAATGTAATGTCTTGAAATGTTTAGACACATTAGAAGCATTTGCATCTAGGGCACTATTCACACCTCGTAGGTGTCCCTGGATTATTTTCTTTAGTGGCCGTTTAGTACTTCCAACATAAGATATGTTGCAGGACGTGCATGATATCTTATATGCCACATGGGAAGATTGAGAACTGTTTTTTCTTTATTTGAATTTAAATAATATAAGCATGTGTTATTGGTGGTGCCGTGGTTGGCATGGCTCTCTGCAAAGTGATCGCTGCATTATCATGAAGCCTGAGGCCTTTACTAGGTCTCTGTGGCCACCATGATAGATCTACTGCTACAGCATTACATGAACTGCACCAATCAAATTGCAAATTTTTGGTCACATCACATCCCAAAAAAAGAATAAAAAGTGACCAAAAAGTCATCTGCGCAAAAGTGGTAAAGATAAAAAAAACAAAAACACAGATCACAAAAAGTGTGCCATATACAGTTGCTCATATGAAAAAAATAAAGTTATAAGGGGTCAGTGTAGGGCAATTTTAAACTTATTTTGCTTAAAAAGTTTGACTTTTTTTTTTTTTTAAAGCAGTACAATAATAATATTAAAGCTATGTAATTTGGGTATCATGTTAATCAAATCAACCTACAGAATAAAGAGAACATGCCAATGTGTTTGCACTATACATTTTATGGTAAAAAGAAAGGTATTATTACAAATTGTGGGGGCGACATGGTGTCGGGCGCTGCGATCCTGTATCGGGCGCTGTATTCTGGCAATTGTTATAACAGGCAGGCACAGCAGCCGTCCTGCCTGCCTACCGTCTGTGCACAGCTGATTGACAGGCGGAAGCTGCGCTGTGCTTTTCTGTGTCCCGGCTGCACTGAGAGTTCGGATTTATGCTGCCATAGGAAGACCGCTAGTGGTTAGTTTTTTTTAAATAAAAAAATATATATATATAAATATACATTTTTTGTTAATCACATGGTATTAGAAAGTTGTTATTTAATAAATTGATTAACAAAATATAAAAAGTTTTTTGATAATAGGTACTCTTTAAGGGTACATTCACATGGGAGCACATCGGCAATGTATCTTACGCCGCGGCTGCGTTGCCGTCACACACAGAGTTACGTCAGAGTGAGCTCCCTGCTGCTGCCGTAGCTCTGTGTGCCTGCTTGTGACTGCCGGCAGGAAATCCGCAGTCATGAGCAGACACACAGAGCTATGGTGACAGCAGGGAGCTTGCTCTGGGGTAACTCTGTTTGTGCCGGCAACGCAGCCGCGGCGTAAGATACGCCGCAGATGTGCACCTGTGTGAAATTACCCTAAGGAAGGATGAAAAAAATCAAAGGGGCATTGTAAATGTCATCTGTTTCTGGAAAAGCAGGGTGACAGGCTGAAGAGTTGCTCATTTCCACAGAAGCTGTCACTCAATGGACCATAACAAATATGTTTTTTTTTTTGCTGTACACAATATCATAGTTCACCACATTATATTATACAGCAAAAGTAGGACTGAATGGAAACAGACTGTAATGGAAACAGTGAGACAGAGCCCCCCCAAAAAAAGCAATGGGAAGTCTGCCATTCATATCTGTACTGCTAGGAATATTAGTAATCACCTAGCTTCCCCCCCCCCCCCCCCCCCCCCAAAAAAAAAACATTTTTGTAAAAAAATTTTTTTCTATTTAGCCCTTTCCTAGGTAGATAGGTAACTGGAAAAACTGTGTGGAAACTAATATTAAGGACACTGCATATATATCTATCTATATACTGTATATAAAACTCAATATTGGGGAAGATTCATCAAAACCTGTCCAGAGGAAAAGTTGCTGAGTTGCCCATAGCAACCAATCAGATTACTTCCTTCATTCTTTCATTTTGCAGAGGCCTTGTTAAAAGGGAAAGAAGCAATCTAATTGGTTGCTATGGGCAACTCAGCAACTTTTCCTCTGGACAGATTTTGATAAATCTCCCCCAATGTGTGTGTGTGTGTGTGTGTGTGTGTATGTATGTGTGTGTATATATGTATGTATGTGTGTATATATGTATGTATGTGTGTATATATGTATGTATGTGTGTATATATGTATGTATGTGTGTATATATGTATGTATGTGTGTATGTTCCAACATCACTTCCAAACGGCTAAAAATATTAACACAAAACTTGGCACACATGTTACTTATATATCAACAACAAACATAGGATAGGTAACAACCATTGATGTCTATACTCGTCCATGTGCTGTTAACGGGGTATGACGCGGGTGGCCCCCATCTGATTCCTGTAGCTAGGGGCCGGCGTTAATAGCCGACATGCGGCGATTGCCGCGGTCAGCTATTAACCCTTTAGCTCGCCGCAGTTGACAGCGGCGTCTAAAGGTGCCTTTATCCTGTCCCTGGTTATTCAGTGGCGCAATTGCGCGGGGAGGGAGGGCGATCCACTGCTGAGGTAGCCTGTAGTGCCGGCTCCTGCGCTTAGAATGATGAAGACTGGCAGGACCAGGCTTTATCAATCGTGTGCAGAGCACACAGATCAATGTGGTTTTATGGAACCACATTGATATGTATGAGGAATCAAATGATTCGTCCTAAAAGTCCCCTAAGGGGACTAAAAGTGTAAAAAGAAAAGAAAAAAAAAAAAGATTAAAACACACACACATTAACCCCTTCCTTATTAAAAGTTTAAATCACCCCCCTTTTCCCAAATTCCATATAAAAAAAACATATAAACATAATAAAAACAAACATATGTGGTATCGCCGCATGGGTAAATGTCCAAACTATAAAAATATATTGTTAATTAAACTGCAAGGTCAATGGTGTACGCGCAAAGAAGTCCAAAATAGAGTATTTTTGGAAACTTTTTATTTCATAAAAAAATGAATAAAAAGCGATCAAAAAGTGTGATCAAAACAAAAATGGTACCGATTAAAACTTCAGATCATGGCGCAAAATATGAGCCCTCATAAAAGTTACAGGAGTCAGAAGAGGAAAATTTTAAATGTATTAATTTTTGTGCATGTAGTTATGCTTTTTTCCAGAAGTATGACTAAATCAAACCTACCGTAAATACTCGAGTATAAGCCGAGTTTTTCAGCACGATTTTTCGTGCTGAAAACAACCCCCTCGGCTTATACTCGAGTGAACTCCCCCACCCGCAGTGGTCTTCAACCTGCGGACCTCCAGAGGTTTCAAAACTACAACTCCCAGCAAGCCCGGGCAGCCATCGGCTGTCCGGGCTTGCTGGGAGTTGTAGTTTTGAAACCTCCGGAGGTCCGCAGGTTGAAGACCACTGCGGCCTTCAACATCATCCAGCCGCCTCTCACCCCCTTTAGTTCTGAGTACTCACCTCCGCTCGGCGCTGGTCCGGTCCTGCAGGACTGTCCGGTGAGGAGGTGGTCCGGTGGGATACTGGTTCCGGGCTGCTATCTTCACCGGGGAGGCCTCTTCTAAGCGCTTCGGGCCCGGCCTCAGAATAGTCACGTTGCCGTGACAACGACGCAGAGGTGCGTTCATTGCCAACGTACTCCTGCGTCATTGTCAAGGCAACGCCTCTATTCCGGGCCGGAAGCGCGGAGAAGAGGCGCCCCCGGTGAAGATAGCAGCCCGGACCACCTCCCCACCGGACAGCCCTGCAGGACCGGACCAGCGCCGAGCGGAGGTGAGTACTCAGAACTAAAGGGGGTGAGAGGGGGGCTGGATGATGTTGAAGGCCGCAGTGGTCTTCAACCTGCGGACCTCCGGAGGTTTCAAAACTACAACTCCCAGCAAGCCCGGACAGCCGATGGCTGCCCGGGCTTGCTGGGAGTTGTAGTTTTGAAACCTCTGGAGGTCCGCAGGTTGAAGACCACTGAGGGCGAATGATGAGAAGAGGATGATGAAGGGGGGGTGTGGGGATGATGAAGGAGGGTGGGGATGATGAAGGGGGGGTGTGGGATGATAAGGGGATGATGAAGGGGGGATGTGCGGGATGATAAGGGGATGATGAAGGGGGGATGTGTGGGATGATAAGGGGATGATGAAGGGGGGATGTGTGGGATGATAAGGGGATGATGAAGGGGGGATGATAAGGGGATGATGAAGGGGGGATGTGTGGGATGATGACAAGGGGATGATGAAGGGGGGATGTGTGGGATGATGACAAGGGGATGATGAAGGGGGGATGTGTGGGATGATAAGGGGATGATGAAGGGGGGATGTGTGGGATGATGACAAGGGGATGATTATGAGGATGTTAATGACGGGTCTGGATGATGACAGGGGGGGATGAGGTATTTCCCACCCTAGGCTTATACTCGAGTCAATAACTTTTCCTGGGATTTTGGGTTGAAATTAGGGGTCTCGGCTTATACTCGGGTCGGCTTATACTCGAGTATATACGGTATATAAGTAGGGTATCAATTTAATCATGTGGACCTACAGAATAAACATATAGTGTCATTTTTACCGAAAAATGTACTGCTTGGAAATGGAACCCCCCAAAATTTACAAAATGGCTTTTTTTCTTAAATTTTGTCATACAATGATTTTTTTTTTACGTTTCGCCATAGATTTTTGGGTAAAATGACGTCATTACAAAGTAGAATTGGTGGTGCAAAAAAAGTCCCTCATATGTTTTTTTGGGGGCAAAATGGATTTTTAAAGGTAAGGAGGAAAAAAATGAAAGTGCAAAAACAGAAAAACACTTGGTCCTTAAGGGGTTAACCCTAACCTACCCTCATTTGCGAGGGTCGAGGTATTTTTTAACATCCAATGCAAATCTATGGAAAATGTATGTTCTAGCCTAACTTCCGTACGGCTGGAGACACTTCGATAATGCTTGGTTACATGTAACATATATGTCAAACAAAAATATGTAATAGTTAAATTAACCCCTACCCATATGTGAAGGATGGGGTTTTTGTTTTAAGTCCCATGCAAGTATATAGGTCTTTTGGTGCCTTACTCCACAAGCTCTGCTCTGCATCTCCTGGTGAATGCGTCAGTCTGGCTGGCAAGCCACACCCTCCCCGCATATCATGCCCCCATCTTGCAAAGACACGCCCACCCTTTAAGCCACACCCCTTTTATTTTCAGCTTACCATATCTTTACCACAACGCATCCCCACCTGAAGACGGGATATGAGGATTAGAAATGAGGATTAGATATGGGGATGGGATATGAGGACAGGATATGGGAACGGGATATGAGGACGGGATATGAGGTCGGGATATGAGGATGGGATATGAGGTCAGGATATGAGGTCAGGATATGAGGACGGGATATGAGGATGGGATATCAGGTCGAGATATGAGGACAGGATATGAAGACAGGATATGAGGACGGGATATGATGACAGGATATGAGGAGAGGAAATGAGGTCGGAATATGAGGAGGTGATATGAAAACAGGATATGAGGTCGCAATATGAGGGGATTTGGGGTCGGGATATCAGGAGGGGATATGGGGTCAGGATTTAAGGAAGGGATATGAGGACAAAAGCTTCCTCCTTTGTTGCTTTTCTTCCCCCACAAGGATAAGGTAGGAAAAACCAGGCAGCATTGGGTACTCAGCTAGTATATATATATATATATATATATATATATATATATATATATATAATTCACTTCCCTACAGGAATGGTGCTGAGGTTGTGGATGGGAAGGAAAGTTTTTGTACACAAGTTGGGTGGTGCAGGGGACACAGGATATCAGTGATAGTGACCTCCTGACCTGTCACTGACCTCTCCAGGATTCTTTCTATTGATGAATGTCGGCAGTGTCTGCTCTGCTGCAGCTTCAGTGACACCCGGGCAGAGAGAGAGTTGGGTTCGGGGGAAAGAGCTTTTACTATTTACATCCAGGGTCAGAGCCGAGCACAGGCTGTAAACTATCATTCCTCTGCGCAGTCTTTCCCTTGAAATGTTCGTCAGTCACCAGTAGAGGAGATCATAAGAGAAAGCATGGCCAAAGGTGAGACGGGCCTCCCCACTGTGGCTGCCTGAATCCTCTGCATGGTGGTGCAGGCGAGGAGCATAGCTCCGTGCCTCCCCTGCACTCAGAGTAGGAAGTCACTGGGCAGGAGATATAAGGGGAAAAAAAGTTTAAAGGGGTACTCTCTGGCTCAGCATTTGGAACAAACTGGCGCCAGCTCCAGCGCTCTGAACAGTTTTTTCCAAACGCTGAGCAGTGGAGTACCCCTTTAAGTGAGACCCGCGGCTATGGATGCTCTACCCAGGGCTACAGCCCGTTACCCCCTCCCTAACTATACCTTTGCTGGGGACTATGTAATGATAAATCCAACCTCCATTGATTACAATAGTACAGAAAAAGAAGACATAGAAATGTGCATAAAATATGTTTGGCTGAATGTTGAAGAGTTAATAAATACATGAATGCTGTTAAACTTTATGATTTCATCCATTTCCGGGCAGGGGAACTGGCACTGGGAAATACCACAAATGGCAATAATTGTTTCCATGCACTGCCATGTGGCTGCCATGTGGTGCTGTTATCTAAATGTGTCCTCTACAATTCTGATGCGTCCAGCACATCTGCTCATTTCCGTTTGCCATGTGGTAAAAACAAGAATCAACATCAATATCAGCAATTCGTTCCTAAAATTTTGATTTATAAAATCCAGATTCCCAGAACATATGAGAGAAGGGATTTTTTTCTATTATAACTATGAAAATCATGATCTATATCTGGTCCTTGTGAGATTAGTTGACACTTGGGTAACTGTACGGGAATACTGGTAATAAACAGCACATTGATATATCCTCAGCCATATCAGGTCAGGTATATAACTATGAAATTTAAAGGATTTTATTCCACTTGATGAAGCTTTAGAAAAAGTTATCAATAAAAGGCAGGCGGATGTTGAGATAGATGCTGATCATCACAGATACAGATACTAGGAGGCAGCTACTAGATATACTGTAGATTGATTTTCCATATGAAGTGCATAATCTTTCTAAAGCTTCATTGTTGACTAAATGACCAATATACATCCTACAAAATGTATTATATTTAGCATATAACATACTTAGCCAATTTTTTTCAAATGTCTATTTATTAAAGGGGTGCTCCACCCCAAACATCTTATCCCCTTTCCAAAGGATAGAGGTATGATGTTAGATTGCGGGAGTCCCGCTGCTGGGGACCCCCGTGATCTCCGGTGTGGCACTTAGTCCAAATTCTGTTCCGTGAATGATGACTGTCGATGCGGCACCCTCCATTCACTTCAATGGGAGGAGGCGTGATGGCTATGACATATTCACATGAATGGAGGGGGCGTGCTGTGACGTGTGACGTGCCGCAGCTTCCACATTCTGCCAGCGGTGTGACCCCTGCGATCAAACATCTTATCCCCTATTCTTTGGATAGGGGATAAGATGTTTGAGGCGGAGTACCCCTTTAAGGTTTTGTCAACACAAAATGCACTGACACTGTCAAGATAGTCTGTTAACTCCTTAAGGACACAGCCAATTTTGACCTTAAGGACACAGCCAATTTTATTTTTGCATTTTCATTTTTTCTTCCTTGCCTTCTAAAATCCCTAACTCTTTTATATTTCCATTTACAGACCCACATGAGGGCTTGTTATTTGTGTGACTAGTTGTACTTTGTAATTCAATCACTCATTTTACCCTTAAAGGGATACTCCTGTAGAAAACTTTTTTTCTACTGGTGCCTGAAAGTTAAACAGATTTGTCAATTACTTCAATTACAAAATCTTAATCCTTCCAGTGCTTATTAGCTGCTGAATACTACAGAGGAAATTGTTTTCTTTTTGAAACACAGAGCTCTCTGCTGACATCATGACCACAGTGCTCTCTGCTGAATGTCCATTTTAAGAACTGTCCAGAGTAGGAGAAAATCCCCATAGAAAACATATGCTGCTCTGGACAGTTCCTAAAATTGACAGAGATGTCAGTAGAGAACACTGTGGTCATAACGTCAGCAGAGAGCTCTGTGTTCCAAAAAGAGAACCATTTCCTCTGTAGTATACAGACCCTAAAAAATACTGGAAAGATTAAGATTTTTTAATAGAATTCATTTACAAATCTGTTTAAAGGGGTACTCTAGTGAAAACCTTTTTTCCTTTAAATCAACTGGCTCCGGAAAGTTAAACAGATTTGTAAATTACTTTGTAAATTACTATTAAAACATCTTAATCCTTCCTGTACTTATTAGCTGCTGAATACTACAGAGGAAATTCTTTTCTTTTTGGAATGCACTCTGATTACATCATGAGCACAGTACTCTCTGCGGACGTTATTATAATAAAAATAATAAGTCTTTATTTATTGTTGTCCTTAGTGGGATTTGAACCCAATTCCCCAGCGCTGCAAGGCAGCAGTGCTAACCACTAAGCCACCATGCTGCCCTTAACATACATCTGCTATGCACGGTTGCTAAAATGGACAGAGATGTCAGCAGAGAGCACTGTGCTCCTGATGTCATCAGTGTTCCAAAAAGGAAGGAATTTCCTCTGTAGCATTCAGCAGCTAATAATTACTGGAAGGATTAAGATTTTTTAATAGAAGTAATATACAAATATGTTTAACTTTCTGGCACCAGTTGATTTTAAAGAAAAAAGGTTTTCACCAGAGTACCCCTTTAACTTTCTGGCACCAGTTGATTTAAAAAAAAAAAAAAAGTTTTCCACGAGAGTACCCCTTTAAATGTATGGTAAACCCAAAATTTATTTTTTTTTGTGTAAGGAAATTTAAACAAAAATCACAATTTAGCAAATTTGGAGGGGTTTCATTTTCACACCGTACACTTTACAGTAAAAATTACATGTTTTCTTTATTCTCTGGATCAATATGATTTAAATGATACCCATGGTTACATACATTTCTATTATTGTACTGCTTTTCAAAAATCTTAAACTTTTTTTTTTTTTTTACAAAATCAGTACGTTTAAAATCACCCTATTTTGACCACATCTGACTTTTTCATTTTTCCGTATTCAGGGATGTGTGAGGTCTAATTTGTTGCGCCATGACCTGTAGTTTTTATAGTTCCACTTTTGCATAAATATGTAACTTTTTGATGGCTTTTTATATTTTTTTCAGTGTGATGTGACCAAAAAGCTGACATTTTTTACTTTTTTTTTTTTATGTTTACGCCAATCGCCATAGGGGATCATTAACATTAAATTTTTATAGTTCAGATATTTACGCATGCGGCGATACCAAATATGTTATATTATACAAATAAATTATTTTTCATTTTTTTGCGCTTTTATTAAAATGTGGAAAAGCGGTGATTTAAAACTTTATTGTGGAGGAGCTTTTTCAAATTTTTTATTACTTTTTTAAAAACTTTTGTTTACATTTATTTGACACTTTTTTAGTCCTCATAGGGGACTATTTATAGCAATCTTCAGATAGCTAATACTGTTTAGTGCTATGCGTAGGCATAGCACTAATCAGCATTATCTGCGATCTTCCGCTCTGGTCAGTGCAATAGATCCTGGGAGACGGACGGAGGCAGGTGAGGGGACCTCTGTCCGACATCTTGGCTGAACTGATCCCCGCGGCAGTGCCGCAGGTGATCAGATCAGCCATTTTAAGTGCTGCACTGCTGCAGATGCAATGATCTGTATTGAGCCCTACCTGAGCATATCAATGAAGGGAGGCTGGCATCAGGAAAGTCCTGTTTTATGTTTGCACTTTCATTTTTTCCTCCTCCCCTTCTAAAAATCATAACGCTTTCAATTTTCCACCTACAGACCTATATGAGAGCTTGTTTTTTGTGCCACCAACTTTACTTTGTAATGACATCAACAAAATCTATGGCGAACAAAAAACTTTTGCAGGCTTTTAATTCCACACAGTGCTTTTTGGTAAAAATGACACCTAATATTTATTCTGTAGGTCCATGCAATTAAAATGATACATTACTTATATAGGTTTGATTTTGTTTTACTTTAATAAATTACAACTTTTTGTACAAAAATGTATTGCACCATGATCTGTAGTTTTTATTGGTACCATATTTGTTTTGATGGGACTTTTTGATAGCTTTTTATAAATTTTTTCGTGTATACAAATTGACCGAGAATACGTAGTTCTGGATTTTGGTATTTTTTTATGTTTACGCCATTAACCGCGTGTTTAAAGTAACTGTTCATAATTATAATTATGCCGCCCCTCTTTTGTAATCTATCTGTTGACCTGCCCGTGTGGGCTCTATTATATAGGTGAAACCACCAATGAGTGTCGGGTAAGATTAAATGGTCATAACTCTTCTATTAGGACTAAAAAGGTTGATCTCCCTTTACCTAAGCACTTTTTAGAATTTGGCCATAACATTAGTCAGTTAAGATTTCGTATTATAGATCATGTACCTATCTTGAGACGAGGAGATGATAGGGAGAAATTATTACGTCAGAAAGAACTTAAATGGATTTATATGTTAGACACGATGTATCCAAAGGGATTGAATATGGATTTTGGCTTGAAACCCTTTATGTAGGCATTTACACTATCCTCCTCTCAATTTTTGTTTTTTCCCTTGTTTCTTGGTTTTTCCCTCCCCCTTTTTTCCCCCGTCACCTTCTTTTTCTTCTCCTTTTCCCTTTCCTTTTTCCTCCTTTCCCCTCTTTTTTTCCCTTTCCCCTTCCCCCTCCCCTCTCGTTCTTTTCTGCCTTTCTCCTTTTTCCCCTCTTTTTTCATTTACCATTTTATATTTTTTTCTTTTTTTCCCCTCTCCCTTTTCCCCCCTTCCCTTTTTTCCCTTTTCTTTCCTCTCCCATTCTCTTTTGCATCTTTCTCCCCCTTTTTCCCTCTTTTTTCTTTTCTTCTTTCTTTTCCTCCTCCTTTTTCTTTCTTTTTCTTTTTTCCTTGTCTTTCTTTTCTCCCCCCCCCTTCTTTTTTGTTTTTTCTTTTCTTTTTTCTTTTTTTCTTTTATCTTTTTTTCTTTTTTTTCTTTTAATTTTAATTTTTAATTAATTTTGTAATTTTATTTTTATATTTATTATTATTTTTATTATTATTTTTTTATTTTATTTTTTTATTTCCTTATTTTTATTCATTTTTGTATGTTCAATTTTTTTCTTTATTTTTCTTTATTTATTTTTCATTTTTTCTTTATCTTTCTTATTTATTTCTCATTATTTCTTATTACTTTTTATTTTCTTCTACCTGTTCCGTGTATTTCAGTTTTATAAGTGACAACATGAGGTTTTGGATTTTTTTTTTCTATGATAATATTTTAATATTTTTTTATATGTCTTTTTAGATTCACTTCAATAATTATTCACTCATCACTTTATATGAAGATTACAGCGGAGGATGAATTCACTGAGGACTCCTTGAAAACAATTTTTGTATAAATGAAGATCTAATAATCTGAATATATTCTGTGTTACACTGATCCTTGTTTTAACATGTCACCTTCTTGTGATATTTTTTTATGGTAATTAACATAGATGCCTAGGTTTAATAAAAATGTTTATCCTTATAAGTACATGTATAGAAGTCTGTTTAGACTCATATGTATTATTGATAATGCGGTGCGCTTTTTGTCAGGTTGTCCTCGGGTATCGGCGAGCGCATATTGTATGCGCTGGCTGATTCGCTGATGTGCAGTGACACATTCAGCCGCACTACGCATGCGCAAGTAGTAGGGGCTTGCGCGGACCATATTGTTTTGATCCTGGGCATCTATGACGCTCCTGCATCAGCTGACCTATAGTGGTCAGCTGATCGGAACTACACGATGTGGAGCCACGCAGCCGCAGTCTGTTTATTTACAAGCGATGCTGTAATACACAGACGCAGGATTTGTATGCGATCTATTAGATGAAGATGCGATCGGTGACATGGATCAGTGTAAGTGGAGTCCCAGTGAACACATCCGAAGTTTATATATGTTATAAATGGCTGTTTTCTTAGTTTTTATATATATTTACATTGTTTATGTATCTGATTCACCATGACAACACAGTTTAGCCAATAGGATGAAGCTATTGATTGTAATGATATATGTGTAACACCTGTTATGTAACCAATCACAGTATGTTGTGATTCCTCTATATATGCATATTGTCACTTTGTTTGATATGCTTGAAAAAGGCAGTTTGTTGCCGAAATGTTGCACATGGATAGCAAATAAAGTCTCATTCCATCTGCTTGAGTCCTCAGCAGTTTGGTGCTGTATCCACTTTGGACTTTTGTTCATAATTATAGTTGGATATTTACATGGGTGGTGATATCACATATGTTTAAGTTTATTTTTGTTTACACATTTTTTTTAATGGGAAAAGGGGGATTCAAACTTTTATTAGGGAAGGGGTTAAATCACTTTTATTGACTTTTTTTTATCTTTTTTTTTTTTTACACAATTTTATAGTCCCCATTCGGGACTATTACATGCAATCTTGCGATTACATTCATTGTTCAATGCTATGCCATAGCATAGATCAGTGTTATCAGTGCTCTGGTGCTCCAGCCTGCCATAGCAGGCTAGGAGCATCAGATCATCAATCGGACGGCAAGGAGGCAGGTAAAGGCCCTGCTGCCATCTTCTCAGTTGATCGGGACACCACGGTTTCACAATGGTGGTCCCGATCAGCAGCGCTGAGCAGCCGGGACGTGTTTTTTAAAAAAAAAAAATTCACACCAAAATCAACTTTGATCATGGCATCTAAGGGGTTAATGCCGGACATCACCGTGATCGGTTATGATGTCCGCCACTAGCCACGGGTCCTGGTGGCAGATAGCCATCGAGACCACCCTGCTATGACCCTCATTTGGCTCCTGAACGGGCATCATAGAAGTATAGGTATGCCCTTTGTCCTCAAGAGGTTAAAGGGGTACTCCACTCCTAGAAATCTTATCCCCTATCCAAAGGGTAGGGAATGAGATGTCTGATAGCAGGGGTCCTGCCCCCCCCCCCCTCCGTGATCTCAGTGCAGCGTGGCCGTCACGCCCCCTCCCATAGACATGAATGGAGGGGGCATGGCATGACATCATAAATCCTGCTGCAGGAACTCCGCATCCTAAACATACTGCAAGGAGATCACGGTGTCCTGCTGCTGGGTCCTATGGATAGGGGATAAGATGTCTATGGGCGGAGTTCTCCTTTAAGCAACATCTTAAATAGAGGAGTAAAAAAGACAGAGCATTGCCAAGTACTCACGTTTCTCATAACAGGAGGCTCAACTCTTTCCCAAGTGAACAGTTAAACAGTGTGTCCTTGGTCTCATTGATAATAACCGATTAAAAAACAACATTGACTTAAACTTACAACATTTTATGTTCAATACCTTCATCTTGTCTCTAATTTCTTTTTTCTTGTTTTTCTCTTTGTTTTATCCTCTTTCTTTTCTTCATTTTCTTATGTTTGGGTTCATTTGCATATACTGTTTTAATAACTTGGGGAGGGAAAGAGGGGCTGAAGCTCCGTTTTTATGTTTGTGTTTTTTTTCCTGGGAATATGGAAAATAACATGATACTTTGTCTGATATTTTGTCTTACCTTATGCTTATTCCCTTATCATGTGTTTTCCATAGGGGACAGTGTTCTTCAGAAAAGTTGTGCCAGAATCAAGAAGAAGCTATCTTGTGTAGATTATCACTGTTATTTTTTTTACTATTTATACATCATATTTATTTATGATAAATGAAACATTATATATAATATTTTCACCATCAATCAACAAAGCTTTATTGGAATGAATATAAGATAGCATAGGATAGAGCAAGGAACAGGTCCGTAGACCAAACCAGGAACAGAAAATCCAGGTACAGAGCAATTACAGGCAATACATAGCAATGCATAAAGGTATCAAAGGTACGGGTACAATAAGGTGTTATGTCTGCTATATTTTAATATGTCATGTTTTCAGTGCTGCTTATTTTAGGGCTCCTTTTTCAATCCCCCATTGAATTAAATGGGTTCAGGAAACTTTTGATGAACTTTTTTTTAACTTGTGCATTTTTCAACACTGTTTCTGAACATTCCTCATTAAAGTCATTTGGAAACTTCATTTAATTGCAGGCTTATTTTGGGGGCTTCTCTTTACACTGTGTGAACATACAGTGAGGCGCAATGCATAGTACATTACTGCTTACTGTAGAGGAGCTGGTACTTCTATCTTTAACAGAGTTAGTCCTCTATGTAGTTTCCATGGTGCCATATACTAGGTCACCATGGAATCTATGTACTTCGCACATGGCAATACTTTAGATTACCATATATTTTAACGGAAAAAAAATCACAGGATTCATTATTATTTACTTATTAAATCTCAGTTTTGGGCTAAGTAGTCAAGAGGGTGGTCCAACAGTGATTGACAGCATTGATGTACAAGTGTGTGCTGTCAATCTCTGAGCCAGATTGCCCACTTGACTATATAGCACAGAATAAGCAGAGATTTACAAAAAAACAACCTATCCCAGAAGTTTTCCACATAACACTATAGCAATCTGCTCCGTGCCTCCTGCTCTATAACATGAGGCCTGCAGATCGGACTGTATTTTCTGTGGGACAGGTTCCCTTTTAATAAAATCAGAAGATAAAGGCTATATTTACATGGCGGAATATCCTCCCAGAAAATTTCAGGGTGGACATTCTGCAGACAGTGGGTGCCGCCACAACATACCAGCTCTATTACTGCTCAGAAATGTGTCCTCTTCATAGACGGCAATGCATTTCAGAGCAGATTCTGCAGAAAGAATTGACATGTCAATTATTTCCGTGGAGGCTGGAGTCAAAATTTTCACGGCAGAAATCCCTTGAAAACAATGGGACTCTGCTGCAAGAGAATTTCCAAGCGGAATTTTTCATCAGGTTTCTTCTCAGAAATTCTACTGTGTGAACATAGCCTAACACCTTTGACCTCCTACTATCCTGTGTTTTCTTTGGATGGAATTCTAGGATATGTCATACATACATCAAAATGCCACCTTAAAGGGCTACTCCACCGGAAAGGGGATAAGATGTCTGATCATGTGGGTCCCGTTGCTGGGCACCCCTGCAATCTCTGGGCGGCAGCACCGGCGTCCGGAACATGGAAGCTTGAAGCTTTCGTGTTCGTGACACCACGCCCCCTCAATTCACATCTATGGGCGTCACAGCTACATAGTATCCCCTAGACATGAATGGAGGGAGCGTGGCAGCTGTAGTTGCCAGTCATCTGGCACGAAGCGGAGTTCGCTCTGTGCATCGGATATGACTGGGGTGCCACAGTGAAGATCGCACGGGTCCCCAGTGGCCGGACCCCTGCAATTTGACATCTAGCCCCAATACTTTGTGTAGGGAATCAGATGTTTTCCGGTGCAGTACCCCTTTAACAATGCTTTGCCGAGATTCTGTTTGATTTCGCACTTGTTGTTGTCTATATACTACATGTATTACACTTTTCGTCTATACAGTAGAGCTTTTAAGTACTAGCAATGCATTAAGGGGGTACTCCGGTGAAAAACTTTTTTTTTTTTTTTTTTATCAACTGATGCCAGAAAGTTAAACAGATTTGTAAATTACTTCTATTAAAAAATCTTAATCCTTCCAGTACTTATTAGCGGCTGTATACTACAGAGGAAATGCTTTTCTTTTTGGATTTCTTTTCTTTCACGACCACAGTGCTCTCTGCTGACCTCTGCTGTCCATTTTAGGAGCTGTCCAGAGCAGGAGAAAATCCCCATAGCAACCATATGCTGCTCTGGACAGTTCCTAAAATGGACAGCCGAGGTCAGCAGAGAGCACTGTGGAAGTGACAGAAGAGAAATCAAAAAAGAAAAGCATTTCCTCTGTAGTATACAGCTGCTAAAAAGTACTGGAAGGATTAAGATTTTTTTTTTATAGAAGTAATTTGCAAATCTGTTTGACTTTCTTGCAACAGTTGATTTCATAAAAAAAAAGTTTTCCACCAAAGTACCCCTTTAATGTAAAACAATGCTACCTAATAACATAATGTTGCAGTAGTAGTATACAAGTATAGTTGCAAATTGATTATTATTTTCTTTTACCCAGCTTTCTGGCTGTAAACAGCATTTGTTATACTATCACTAAGTGGATTTGGTTAGCATTATGTATGGTTCAACTGATACTAATCAGTATAATGTTGAATCTGATATAGTGAAAAAAAACACCATTTATTAACATTTCTTGTAAAACGTACTGAAAAAAAAAATGTCTTCTGCTGTTTCAAGTGCCTGACACTAGACACACATGCACACTGTCACTTTCCCTTTAGATCTCCTGACTGCTATAGCACACAGTGACATTTGTTTATGCTGGGTGCAGCCACTCATGAAAAAAGAGAAGAACCTTGACAACTCCACAAACCAAACAAAGAGCTTCCAACTCAAGAGGAAAATGGCACAGTATTTCTTTAGTGGGATTTTATACATAGAAAACCCAAGGCAGTTTGCTAATTTGCTATGTAAAATATATTTTGCCTGGCAACATGTTCCAAATTCCACTGCTGGCAATAATAACATTCTATGTGTTCCGTTTTCCATGATAAGGCATGGCATGTTCAATATGTCAATGTCCTATTACCTATCAAATTTACAAGAAAAATATGTTTTTCCAAGACAGCAGAAAAAAAAATGCTTCCTTGTCAGATGATATAACATATTAATTCTGTTTCACAAGAAAAAAATGTTAACATAAATCAATATGTCCCATTAAAATCTCAACAACCTGTGTCAGACTGGGGTGCCGAGGGCTCGCCAATGAAATTGATTCTGGGGGAATCACCCCATAGTTACTGTACATGAAAATATCAGCTGATCACTTTTAGGAACCATGCACGTTAAGGCATTGTCTTACTGTTGTTGATCAAATGGGCACACTGTCAATGGCCATGCGATCACTTAAAAGGAAGTCTTGGTGCGCTTACTCCCCAAGGCCCTTGTGGTACTGGTTTGTCAATGTGTGGTGATATGTTAGCCCCTCGATTTACAGACAGTTTTATTTTTTTTCCGCCTCATAAGAGCCATTACTCTTTTATTGCCTTAGGGTCTATTTACACGTACAGTATTCTGTGCAGATTTGATGTGCAGGTTTGATGCGCAGGATTAGAAGCTGTGCTCAGTCATTGAGTTTACATTGAAATCTGCAGCAGAAAATCCTGCGCATCAAGTCTGCACAAAATATTGTACGTGTGAATAGACCATTAAGGGTAGGTTCAAATGAGCAGATCCACAGCTTACTTTACACTGCGGACCCACTGCCGTTGGACCCCTGCAGGGTGCCTCAGATGTGCCTGCTCAGATCGGCAATCCGCCGCTATGAGACACACCGCGATGTGCAATTGACAGCGCGCATGCGTATTATACTTGCATATCGCGTCTGCTCTCGGCCTAGCTCAGGGACCAGGGGGAGTGGCCCGATGTGTGCGAGTAGAATAGGAGCAAAAATTGACGGGTCACCTCAGCCTGACTCTCCCATCCGCTTCTGGACTAACCGGCTGTGCCACCGGTCCAATAGGCAGAACTAAGAGAAGGAATGTCCAGCGCAGGATGAAGTCAAACAGGAACTTTATTAATGATCACATGGAGCACACAGAAACACCAACGTGTTTCGGGTCAAACTGGACCCTTAACCCCTGAAGGACGCAGCCCCTTTTCGCCTCTAGGACGAAGCCCTTTTTTGAAAATCTGACCACTGTCACTTTAAACATTAATAACTCTGGAATGCTTTTAGTTATCATTCTGATTCTGAGATAGTTTTTTCGTGACATATTCTACTTTAACATAGTGGTAAATTTTTGTGGTAACTTGCATCCTTTCCTTGTGAAAAATCCCCAAATTTGATGAAAAATTTTTTTATTTTGCTTTTTTCTAACTTTGAAGCTCTCTGCTTGTAAGGAAAATGGATATTCCAAATAATTTTTTTTTTGGATTCACATATACAATATGTCTACTTATTGACGTGTGACGTGTGATGTTGCAAAACTACAACTCGCAGCATGCCCAGACAGCAAACTGCTTTCTGGGCATGCTGAGAGTTGTAGTTTTGCAACATCTGGAGGGCTACAGTTTGAGACCACTGCATAGTGATCTACAACCTGAACCCCTCTAAATCTTGCAAAAACTACAAGTCCCAGCATGCCCACACAGCAAACAGCTGTCTGGGCATGCTGGGAGTTGTAGTTTTGCAACATCTGGAGGGTCACGGTTTAGAGACCACTGTAAACTGTAGCCCTCCGGATGTTGCTAGGCAACAACTCACCTGGCAGGACCCGGATGAATTGCTGCCGCCGCCGCACGTGGGGGATCCCCGCATGGAGGATCGCGCTCCGGGATCCGGGATCCAGGTAAGGGACCTTCGGTGCCGGTCCCTGGACAGTTCCCCCCGTTTTGCCCGGACACCGATAGGTGGGCAAAGCGGGGCAACCGAACTTTAACCCCCCCCTCCCCCGGTCTGCTATCGCTCCAGCCGACCAATAGCAGGGATAGGAGGGGTGGCACCCCTGCCACCAAACTCCTATCCCTTCAGGGGGATCGAGGGTGTCTCGGACACCCCTGATCCCTCTTATTTTCCAGGTCACCAGTGACCCGTATGACCTGGAATTGCGCAGATCGCAGGTCTGAATTGACCTGCGATTTGCGCCCATCGCGGTCATGGGGGGGTCTCAGGACCCCCCTCGGCGATGTGCGGGATGCCTGCTGTTAGATAACAGCAGTCATCCCAGCCCGATCACCACTACCGGTGACGCGGCGCTCCCGGAACTCCGCGACGTACATGTACGTCGCCGCGCACCAAGTGACACTTCGCGGCGCTGTACATGTACATCGCTCGTCGTTAAGGGTCCAATTTGACCCGAAACGCGTTGGTGTTTCTGTGTGCTCCATGTGATCATTAATAAAGTTCCTGTTTGACTTCATCCTGCGCTGGACATTCCTTCACTTAGATGTGTGCGAGTACACTGCGCATGTGAAGCTACTCACACATTGCAGCAGTGTGTCTGCTCGTATTGGCGGATTGCCTCTCCGATCAGGCACATGTGAGGCACCCTGTAGTGGACCTTTGTTGTAAAATACGCTGCGGATCCGCTCATCTGAATGTACCCTTAAAGTAGTATGGAAGCTACAGCACTCTCATGCAAGTCAGGACACAATAAGGCAACATTTGTTTTACTTTACAGTTAACCTTTATGAAGCTAATTGTATAGTGACATGTATATTACCATGTTGTGTCCAAATCTGCTTTTTATGATTGATATAATATGTGCACTACCGTATTATTGGGGGAGAAGTAAAACGGGTTCACATATGTGAGGCATCCGGTATAGATTCCCTCTGGCGTGCACCGGAGGGAAACTGATGCTAGAACTGATCCCATTCATTTGAATGGGAAAAGTCACAATCATCCAACGTCTCAATTTTGATGCTGGATGGTTGGACCAGAGGGCATCGGACAGGGGAACGCAGCTTGCTGTGTTCCCCCTTCTGGAGTCCAGAAACAATGGACGTTGAACCCAGCCTTATCATTCCCTGCGCCAGTGCAACATGGAAAAAAAAGAAAAAAATGTGCACTTTGAAGACAGGACTCACACACAAAATTGCGCAGTTTTGCCACACTTGCTGATGCAGGGAATGATAAATTCCCCCCATTGTTTATGAGGGAAAATGATTATTTTTTTATTAATTTTTTTATGTGAATAAATAATTTATTTTGGGCAAATTATGCACATGAAATGGTCTTACAAAAAGCAACTTTTTTTTGTAATTTTCTCTGTGGTCATATGGAAGATTTGTTTTGCCTCCACAGTACATTTGTATAGCACTACATATAGATGCTCTGTATACGATGATTATACATTTATATCCCTATGTCATTGTACTGAAGAGTTCATCTTTAGAACCCAGGGCTAACTGATTATAATATAACCAGGTTTACTGTAACTGATACAAAAAAATTATTTTTTACCCATAACAACCAATCACAGCTTTCATTTCTTCAATGGATCTGGCAAAATTAAAGCTAAGCTGTGATTGGTTGTCATTGGCAAATACGACAGGTCGTGTCTCAGAGAGGTTAGCTAATGGGGGTCATGTTACTGTACTTTGTACTTGGCACTGCATACAGGCACCACTTTTATGGGGAGATCTGTCAAAACCTGTGCAGAGGAAAAGTTGACCAGTTGCCCATAGCAACCAATCAGATTGCTTCTTTTCAAAGAGGCCTGTGAAAAATAAAAGAAGTGATCTGATTGGTTGTTAGGGCAACTGGTCAACTTTTCCTCACACATGAATTTTGATTAATGGCTATGGCAGATCATTGAACAGTGTATGCAATCCAAGGATTGCATGTTATAGTCCCCTGTACAAAAGTAAAACAGAAGTTCATAAACAAGAATTAACCCCTTCCATAATAAAAGTTTGAATCACCCCATGAAAAATATATATGTATACAAATATAAACATAAACATATGTGGTATCACTGCATGCGTAAATATCCAAAAATGATAACATGACTTAAAGGGGTACTCCGGTGGAAAACATTTTTTTTTTTTTTTTTTTTTTATCAAATGATGCCAGAAAGTTAAACAAATTTGTAAATCACTTCTATTAAAAAAAAATCTTAATCCTTTTAGTACTATTTAGCAGCTGTATGCTACAGAGGAAATTCTTTACTTTTTGAATTTCTTTTTTGTGTTGTCCACAGTGCTCTCTGCTGACACCTCTGTTTGTATCAGGAACTGTCCAGAACAGGAGCAAATCCCCATTGCAAACCTGGAAGGATTAAGATTTTTTAATAGAAGTAATTTACATATCTGTTTAACATTCTGGCACCAGTTGATTTAAAAAAAAAAATTGTTTTCCACCGGAGTACCCCTTTAAACCGCACGGTCAATGGCATATTCATAAAAAATTGCCAAAGTCCAAAATTGCGTATTTTTGGTCATTTTGTATACCCTAAAAAAAATTATAAAAAGTGATCAAAAAGTCCCATCAAAACAAAAATGGTACCAATAAAAACTATAGATCTGCCCCCCCCCCCAAAAAAAATGAGCCCTCATATAACCCTGTATAAAAATAAAAAAGTTGTAGGGGTCAGAATATGACAATTTTAACCCCTTAAGGACCAAGCCCATTTTGACCTTAAAGGGGTACTCCAGTGGAAACATTTTTTTTAAATCAACTGGTGCCAGAAAGTTAAACAGATTTGTACATGACTTCTATTAAAAATCATTACCCTTCCAGTACTTTTTAGCAGCTGTATGCTATACAGAAAATTCTTTTCTTTTTGAATTTTTTTTTTGTCTTGTCCACAGTGCTCTCTGCTGACACCTGATGCTCGTATCAGGAACTGCCCAGAGCAGGAGAAAATCCCCATTGCAAACCTATGCTGCTCTGGACAGTTCCTGGCACGACAGAGGTATCAGCAGAGAGCACTGTGGACAAGACAAAAAAGAAATTCAAAAAGAAAATAATTTCCTCTGTAGCATATAGCATACAGCTGCTAAAAAGTACTGGAAGGGTAAAGATTCTTTAATAGAAGTAATTTACAAAACTGTTTAACTTTCTGGCACCAATTGATTTGAAAAATGAAAATGTTTTCCACCGGAGTACCCCTTTGAAGGAGTAGTCCGGCGCGCATTTTTCTCATTTTATCCTGTCCGGGCTGTAAAATAAAAGAAAACAAACTTTCTCTTACCTGCCAACGAGCCCCCGGTACACTCCAGTACAGGTGTTCGGTCCCCGGGCTGTATTCTTCTTACTTCCTGTTAGCCCTTCACGTCACACGGAGCTTCAGCCAATCACCAGCTGAGGCGGGACATCGCTGCGGCCGGTGATAGGCTGAAGCTCCGTGTGACGTGTCGGGCTAACAGGAAGTAAGAAGAATACAGCCCAGGGACCGAACACCTGTACCGGAGTGTACCAGAGCTCTGGGGGCTCGTTGGCAGGTAAGAGAAAGTTTGTTGTCTTTTATTTTGCAGCCCGGACGGGATGAATTGGGAAAAGTGCGCGCTGGACTATTCCTTTAAGGACAAGGACAATTTTAATTTAGCATTTTCGTTTTTTCCTCCTCGCCTTCTAAAAATTGTAACTCTTTTCTATTTTCATCCACAGGGCTTGTTTTTTGTGCGACCAGTTGTCCTTTGTAATGACAACACTCATTTTACCATAAAATGTATGGCACAACCCAAAAAATACATTTTGGAAAGTTTCGTTTTCACGCCATACAATTTATGGTAAAAATGACATATGTTTTTTATTCTGTGGGTCAATAAGATTAAAATAATACCCATGATTACATACTTTTCTATTATTGTTGTGCTTAAAAAAAATCACAAACTGTTTAACCAAATTTGTATGTTTAAAATCACTCTCTTATGACGACCTATAACTTTTTCATTTTTCCGTATAAGCGGCGGTATGAGCGCAAATTTTTTGTGCCATGATCTTTACTTTTTATTGATACCACATTTGTGTATATAAAACTTTTATACATTTTTAATACATTTTTTTTAAATAAAATGTGAAAAAAAACGCAATTTTGGACTTTTTTTTACGTTCACGCTGTTCCCCGTATGGGATAATTAACATTATATTTTAATAGTTCGGACATTTACGCACGCAGCAATACCAAATATGTTTATACATTTTTTTTACTTACACTTTTTGGGGGTAAATGGGAAAAAAGGACATTTGACATTTTATTGGGGAAGGGGATATTTAAAAAAAAATGTTTTTAACTTATTAAACTTTTTTTTACTTCATTTTACACTTTAATAGTCCCCATCAGTTGATTGCTGATACTGTTCAGTGCTATGCATAGGACTTGGCACTGACCAGTGTTATCGGCGATCTTCTGCACTGGTCTGCTCGATCTCAGACCAGAGCAGAATAAGCCAGGAAAGTGGTGGAGGCAGGGGAGGGGACCTCTATCGGCCATGTTAGCTGATCTGATCCCCGCAGCCGTGCCGTGGGCGATCAGATCAGCATAAAATGTAACCGCACTGCAGCAGATGACGTGATCTGTATTGATCACGGCATCTGAGGGGTTAATGGCGGACATCCACGCGATTGTGGATGTTGGCCATTACCGGTGGGTCCCTGGCTGCTATCAGCAGCCGGAACCTGCCGCACATGACCAGAACATCGCTTCAATGTTCATGGTCATGTATAAGACGTAAATGTATGTCCTGGTGCGCAAAGTACTGCTGCACCAGGACGTACATTTGCATCTGTGGTCATTAAGAGGTTAAACATACAAATTTTGGTGCATGTAATTTTTTTAAAGTATTGTAACCGTATGGGCCTACAGAATAAAGATAAGGGACGACATTTATCATTCTCTTAAGACTGTTTTTTGTGTCTAGAAAAGGCACAAAATAGGTGCAAGCTGGGTTTATTTGCACCTTTCTTGCGCCTTTTGGTTTATACATTTCTGCTGATTTTGAGTTGCAATCCACTGATTTTGGCAACACACATGATATGGAAGGTTTTATGAACTGCTCCTTTTAGTGAAAAGGCGCAAAGCCACTGAAAAGTCTCCAAACTACACCAGCCAAGACTTAGCTTAGCTTTATGGTGTATGTGTAGAGTAAAATTTCTGAAAATGTTTACCTGCACAAAATTTATGAAATGTTCTGCGACTATTTAATAAATTTGTTGCTCCTACAAATTACCAGCACACAAAAAAAAGGTGTAGTAAAATGCTTCACTTACACCTACACCTCATTTTTACTGAATAGTGCACTGCGTAGAAACGGAAGCCACTAAAAATTACAAAATGGCGGGTTTTGTTCCACAAATATTATTTTTTTTGCTTTCACCGTATACTTTGTAGTGAAATGACTGATGTCATTACAAAGTCAAATTGTTAGCGCATGAAACAAGCCCTCACACAGGTCTGTAGGTGGAAAACTGAAAGCGTTATGAGGAAGAAAAAACGAAAGTGCAAAAATGGAAAAACCTTGAGTCCTTAAGGAGTTAAACTTAACTCTGCAGCTTACTGGTTTCTATAATTGTGTAAAATGTAAAGTCCTGTGCACCATTTTGGTAAATTTTAAGCAACTGTGCAAAAAATACACAAAGCAAACATGGGTAAAATCTATACTACCTCACACCAATGTCCCCCTATATTCTTATGTAGTTTGTTGTTGGTTTAATATATATATATATATATATATATATATATATATATATGTCAGCAGTATAATCAATACAGTCACTTATAAATAAGGAACATTTAACATCACATATACCGTATATACTCGAGTATAAGCCGACCCGAATATAAGCCGAGGCCCCTAATTTCACCCCAAAAACCCAGGAAAAGTTATTGACTCAACTATAAGCCTAGGGTGGGAAATACATCATCCCCCCATGTAATCATCCAGACCCCCGTCATCATCCAGACCCCCATCATCACCCCCCCTTCATCATCACCCCCTGTCAATCTCTTCATCAGTGGGCTTCAACCTGCGGATCTCCAGATGTTGCAAAACTACAACTCCCAGCATGCCCGGACAGCCATTGGCTGTTCGGGCATGCTGGGTGTTGTAGTTTTGAAACCTCTGGAGGTCCGCAGGTTGAAGACCACTGCATCCTTCGTCATCATCATCCAGCCCCCCGCCCCCCCTTTTGTTGTGTACTCACCTCCCCTCGGAGGGACATTAGGTGAGCTGGTCCGGGCCATCTATGCTGCAGGGACCCTCCGGTGGGGATGGTTAGTCCTTGCGGGCTGTCCATTTTCACCTGGGGGGCCTCTTCTCCGCGCTTCAGCCCCGGCCCTGGAGTAGTGACGTTCCCTTGGCGATGACGCACAGGGAAGTTCATGCGCAACGTCCCTGTGCGTAGTCGTCAAGGCAACATCAATACTCTGGGCCGAAGCGCGTAGAAGAGGAAAATGGACAGCCCGCAATGACTAACCCTCCCCACCGGACGGTCCCTGCAGAATAGATGGCCCGGACCAGCTCACCCTAACGTCCCGCCAAGAGGAGGTGAGTACAAAACAAAAGGGGGGGGGGGGTTTGGATGATGACGAAGGCCGCAGTGGTCTTCAACCTGCGGACCTCCAGAGGTTTCAAAACTACAACACCCAGCATGCCCGGACAGCTTGCTGAGAGTTGTAGTTTTGCAACATCTGGAGGTCCGCAGGTTGAAGACCACTGATGAAGGGATTGACAGGCGGAGTTCACTGAAAAACTCGGCTTATACTCGAATATATACGGTACATTAAATTCAACAAAATTATCTTATACTAGATCTACAGCTAAATATACATGCAACTCTAAAATATTCTCAATTATAGTAGTCAATTGCTGCTGGGAGTTTTTAACATTGCATATAGATAGCCATAGTATTTGTTACCTTATAAGGACACATTTTTGAATTGTAAAATTCTCTAAATTTATTACAATCATTTTCATAAAATTCACATTTATTTCCTGTACGAGTTATAACAGTACAAGTATCTGTGCTACTGCAGTAAATAGTTGCCTACCATGTAAATATCTCCATGTAGGTTTCCGGTGTAGGTTACAGTGCCTTACACATTATAAAGCCTGTATAATATATATTGTAATTTATAGGAGACAAGTGGAGTAGCAATGATACCTTTATTGGCTAACTGAGAGGATATATATATATATATATATATATATATATATATATATATATATATATGTATCATCGCTTCTCCATTTGTCTCCTATATTTCTAAGGCTAACACGGTACAAACCCTCATCTGATTATAATTTATAACATACAGATAAAATGACATCCATTGTGGGATCTTCTCTTATTCTGTTATGTACACAGACAGATGTTTCTACCATATTCACTATGACCTATTTATAGTATTATTTTCAGGATGGAGCATATGTGGGTCATTTGAGCAGCGTACACGCATCTCTTTAGGACTACACTGCATGCCCACATTGATGTGTCACTTACTATCATGTTCCATTTCAACAATCCTGTATCACTTTAAAAACAAGTTGGTCTACTCTATAAAATAGACTGAAAAGAAATATTGAGTATAATGCCTGGGGCTACTTTAGGTGGCCTTTTAATCCAGGAACATTTTACAGGACATAAAATTTGTAAATTACCAATGTGTTAAATAGAAAGAAATTTAAGATGAAAAATTCTAGTATCTGCTTCAGTTACAATCTCAGTAAATGATTGGCACACCCTTCACTGGAACTAAACCGAACCATTCGGCTTCATCTTGACTTTTCATGTATTTTCGGTTGTGATTTAGGATAAAAGTGAAATCATCATAAAGTCTTTAACAGAGAATCTATTATTGTTACCAATCATATTGGAGTACAACAATATTTAGGCCACCTTTGACTTTTGCGCTAAAACGGAAATGACTGATTTTATACTTGAAAATATTACATACAGATACTGTACAAGACATGAACTATTCGTCAACTTTTAAATTTTATTTTTTAAGACCAGAACTTAAAGCCTTTTTGTACAATTTTACATTGGACATTTAGAGGTTACAACTTTTTGTCTTTAATATGATAAATATGTTTACTCTTTTTTTCCCTTTTTTCCAATCATAGAGCTATATTGAAGGACCAATTGTAGTTTGTAATCACATCATTAATTTTCCAGAAAATGTACTATAAAACAACAAACAAAATATATGTGGAAGGGGAACAAAAAAAACTTAATATTCTTGAAGTTTTGGGGGGGGGGGGCAGTGTTTTTAAACCATTCGCCATGCGGTAAAACTGATTATGCAGGCCAGTACGTATACAGAAACACCCAAGTTATATAGTTTTTGTTATGCTTTACTATTTTTTTTTTTAAGGACGCAGGGGATAGGAGATCACAGCACTGCGACCTCGCTCCTATCCCTCAGGATGATCGGGCTGTCATTGACAGCTCCGATCATCCCTATTTTCCGGGTGATCAGGTCACCAGAGACCCAATCAGCCTGGAATAGCAGAAAATCGCATGTCTGAATTGACATGCGATTTTCTGCGATCGCCAACATGGGGGGTCTAAGGACCCCCCTCGGCGACGTTCCGCGATGCCTGCTGAATTATTCCAGCAGGCATCCCGGTCCGGTCCCCAACCAGCTAGCGGCGGGGACCGGAATTCCCATGGGTGTATGCATACGCCCTACGTCCTTAAGGACTCTGGATGCAGGGCGTATGCATATGCCCCACGTCCTTAAGAGGTTAAGTTAAGCTTTTTCTTTTGTTAAAAATATGCTTTGCATCGCTACATTCTAATCTCTTTTATTGTTTTATATTTGTCTATGACACTGTGTTAGGGGTTATTTTTTCACTGTAAACTATAGCTGTTATTGGTACCATTTTAAAATCAGATAAGGGTTCGTACCGTGTTAGCCTTAGAAATATAGGAGATAAGTGGAGTAGCGATGATACAGTCATGGCCGTAAATGTTGTCACTCTTGACATTTTTCAAGAAAAGGAAGTATTTCTCACAGAAAAGGATTGCAGTAACTCATATTTTGCTATACACATGTTTATTCCCTTTGTGTGTATTGGAACTAAAACAAAAAAGGGAGGAAAAAAAGCAAATTGGACATAGTGTCACACCAAACTCCAAAATGGGCTGGACAAAATTATTGGCACCCTTAACTTAATATTTGGTTGCATACCTTTTGGAAAAAATAACTGAAATCAGTCGCTTCCTATAACCATCAATAAGCTTCTTACACCTCTCAGCCGGAATGTTGGACCACTGTTCCTTTGCAAACTGCTCCAGGTCTCTCTTATTGGAAGGGCGCCTTTTCCCAAAAGCAATTTTAAGATCTCTCCACACGTGTTCAATGGGATTTAGATCTGGACTCATTGCTGGCCACTTCAGAGCTCTCCAGCACATTGTTGCCATCCATTTCTGGGTGCTTTTTGACTTATGTTTGGGGTCATTGTCCTGCTGGAAAACCCAAGATCTCTGAGGCAAAACCCAGCTTTCTGACACTTGGCTGTACAGTGGGACCCAAAATCCATTGGTAATCCTCAGATTTCATGATGCCTTGCACACATTCAAGGCACCCAGTGCCAGAGGCAGCAAAACAACCCCAAAACATAATTGAACCTCCACCATATTTCACTGTAGGTACTGTGTTCTTTTCTTTGTAGGCCTCATTCCGTTTCCGGTAAATAGTAGAATGATGTGCTTTACCAAAAAAGTTCTATCTTGGTCTCGTCTTTCCACAAGACATTTTCCCAGAAGGATTTTGGCTTACTCAAGTTCATTTTGGCAAAATGTAGTCTTGCTTTTTTATGTCTCTGTCAGCAGAGGGGTCCTCCTGGGTCTCCTGCCATAGCATTTCATTTCCTTTAAATGTCGACGGATAGTTCCCACTGACACTGATGCTCCCTGAGCCTCCAGGACAGCCTGAATATCTTTGGAACTTACAACATGAATTCGAGTAGAATACAGACATAGCGCACATCTACAATCTTGTATAATGATCTGATTGCTTCTCAGCACAATATCAAAAACTAACAGGTTGTTAGTATACATTTTTGATCAAAAAGTACAAGCCCACTCGCCACGTCAAGGCCACCTATTTAGAGTGGGTCCCTAACGTCCCTAGCATAAAATGGCGTAGCACCGGGCGGCGACCACCACCGCCGCGACACAGGTGCCCACGAGGGCTGAGAAGCAATCAGATCATTATACAAAATTGTAGATGTGCGCTATGTCTGTATTCTACTCGAATTCATATTGTGATTTCTTCCCCACCCCCTCAGCCCAAACCTATATAGGTGGTAATTAGCCACACTAGGGCCATTTCACTCCTAGCTGCCTCCCAGTCTGACTGGGAGAGCAAGGTAAGTGAGCCATTACACCTTGTTCACACTGGTGTTGTGCGGGGCGGCGTCTGTTGCTGCCGTGGCGCTGTGTCTGCGGGCGGGTGCGGCCTATAGACTGGTTTGAGAGGCATTGGGGCCGCTCTGCCAGTGGGTCGCTCCCCCCCCCCCCCCGTGGGCACCTGTGTCGCGGCGGTGGTGGTCGCCGCATGGTGCTACGCCATTTTATGCTAGGGACGTTAGGGACCCACTCTGAATAGGTGGCCTTGACGTGGCGAGTGGGCTTGTACTTTTTGTTCAAAAATGTATACTAACAACCTGTTAGTTTTTGATATTGTGCTGAGAAGCAATCAGATCATTATACAAGATTGTAGATGTGTGCTATGTCTGTATTCTACTCCAATTCATATTGTGATTTCTATCTTCCCCCTTTTTTTTTTTTAACATGTGCTGCACTCTTCCCCACCCCCTCAGTCCAAACCTATGTAGGTGGTAATTAGCCACACTAGGGCCATTTCACTCCCAGCTGCCTCCCAGTCTGACTGGGAGAGCAAGGTAAGTGAGCCATTACACCTTGTTCACACTGGTGTGGTGCGGGGCGGCGTCTGTTGCTGCCATGGCGCTGTGTCTGCGGGCGGGTGCGGCCTATAGACTGGTTTGAGAGGCATTGGGGCTGCTCTGCCAGTGGGTCGCTCACCCCCCGTGGGCACCTGTGTCGTGACGGTGGTGGTCCAGACCTTTTACTTGCCCCAGGTGAGTTTAAAGAAGCATCACATGCTTTAAACAATCTTATTTTTCCGCAATTTTGAAAGGGTGACAATAATTTTGTCCAGCCCATTTTTGGAGTTTGGTGTGACGTTATGTCCAATTTGCTTTTTTTCCTCCTTTTTTGGTTTAGTTCCAATACACACAGAGGGAATAAACATGTGTATAGCAGAACATGTGTTACTGCAATCCTTTTCTGTGAGAAATACTTCATTTTCTTGAAAAATGTCAGGGGTGCCAACATTTATGGCTATGACTGTACGTTAATTGACTGAGAGAATGTAAATTGCAAGCTTGCAAGACCTCTTAAGCTAAGTTTCCACTTGGTTTTTTTGTGTGCGTTTTTCCTCTCAAAAAACGCCAAAACGGCCCCCATGGTGTTTTTTTTCATTGAAAAAACATTGCGGCCAGATGTTAGCTGTAAATCAATGAGAAATCGCAAAATTCTTTTTCCACTTAGCTTTTTTCAGTTTGGCTTTTTTAAATCCTTTTGGCGGTCTTTCACTTTTTTTTTTAGCTCTTTAGCGGCTATGCAAAGTCGCAGCATGTTGAGCCTATGGCGTTTTTTTCCCTGAAATTGTGGCGTTTTTCTCCCATAGAAGTCTACGAAATGTGGGTTTTAACTTTGATGTTTTTGCAGGCGGTTTTTATTCTTTTTTTGGAATGACACCCACTGCGATCATCCTTCATCCCTGAGATGCGGAGCAGCTTTCTCCTGCGCTCGCATCTCTGCTCTGTACTCCGGCCGGCCACTAACCATTCATATTTCCCGCTGAGAGCAGAGATTGACTGCCACCATCCGGCCAATCCCCACTCTGAGCGGAAAATATGAATGAGTGATGTGAATTTCTATTCACATCACTGGCCGGTTCGGAGTATAGTGCAGAGATGCGAGTGCTGTATAGAGCCGCTCCGCATCTCTGCTATATTATGGACAATTGCATCGGGTGTCAGGAGGGACAACCGGGGTGATCTGTCTATTAGTACACGAACTACTACTCCCATCATATAAATAATAAAGAAAAGAAAGTGAAAAACACACAAACTACATTTTTATTACTGTCGGCTACATTTTTTGTGCCCAGCCCACACACATAAATTGATACCTGTTAAAAAATTTATCAAACTTTTGTTATAAAAAATAGGGGACAAAAATGCAATTTCCACGCAAAAAACGCAAAACGCAAGAAAAAAACTCCAAACACAGGAAAATGCTGTGGTGTCTTTTCTGTGTTTTTTTCTTTCGTTTTTTTGGGCAACTAAAAAAATACAAGTTGAAACCTAGCCTCATACCCTTCATCAGGTATGGTACCATTTTGAGGTACATGTATCTTTTGATCACTTTTTATTCTATTTTTTCTGTAATTTGGGGGTTCTTGGTGAATAACATTTTCATAAGGGGAGGCCTTTTTTTTAAACTTTCAATGTTTAACAGTTAGTACACTTATTATCAAATGGAGGAAACAAATCTCCCTTGATCGGGGACTTCATGCAGATCATGAAGTTTTAATGATGGTGAGTAATCAGCCCAGAACTGCACGGGAGGATCTAGTCAATGATCTTAAAGCAGCTAGGAGCATAGTCATGGACTGAAATCCTGCAGCGCCCGCACATATACGGAGGGAGTTTGACAGGTATTTTTTTTCCATTTGGGAATAATGGCACCCACTGTTGTAAACTTCTCAACAAGCTGCTTGGTGATGGCCTTATAGCTGATTCTAGCCTTGTGTAGGTCTACAATCTCGTCCCTGACATCCTTGGACAGTTCTTTGGTCTCGGCCATCATGGGGAGTTTAAAGAAGATCTGTAGTGCTCTGAACTTTATCCCCTATCCGAACGATAGAGGATAAGTTTTAGATCGTGGGGGGTCCGAGCACTGAGGCCCCCCACAATCTCTTGTACGGGGCCGTGGCAATGTACAGGAAAGGGGGCATTCCGTCCCTGCATGACGCGGCAGCCGGCACGCCCCCTCCATGAATCCCATAGAGATACATGGAGGGGCTTGCCGGCTGCCGCGTCATGCAGGGAAGGAACATCCCCTTTCCTGTATATTGCCACGGCCCCGTACAGAAGATCGCAGGGGGCCCCAGCACCTTTGGATAGGGGAGACAGTTCAGAGCACTACAGATCTTCTTTAAATCTGATTGATTGCTTCTGTGATCAGGTGTCTGTTATACAGGTAACACGCTGAGATTATGAGCATTCTGTTTAAGAGAGTACTTCTAATCTCAGATTATTACCTGTATAAAAGACACCTGAAAGCCAGAAGTTCTTGCTGATTGATAAAGGGTCAAATACTTATTTCACTGAGTAAAATACAAATCAATTCATAACTTATTTAAAATGCGTTTTAGATACTTTTTTCCTTCACTGTATATGACAGATGTCACCAAGGGGTTAACTCCCTTAACCCCTTAAGGACCAATCCCATTTTGACCTTAACCCCTTAAGGATGCAGGACGTAAATGTACGTCCTGGTGCGGTGGTACTTAACGCACCAGGACGTACATTTACGTCCTAAGCATAACCGCGGGCATCGGAGCGATGCCCGTGTCATGCGCGGCTGATCCCGGCTGCTGATCACAGCCAGGGACCCGCCGGCAATGGCCGACGCCCGCGATCTCGCGGGCGTCCGCCATTAACCCCTCAGGTGCCGGGATCAATACAGATCCCGGACTCTGCGGCAGTGCGCGATTTGAATGAATGATCGGATCGCCCGCAGCGCTGCTGCGGGGATCCGATCATTCACAACGCCGCATGGAGGTCCCCTCTCCTTCCTCCGTGCGTCTCCCGGCGTCTCCTGCTCTGGTCTGTGATCGAGCAGACCAGAGCAGAAGATGACCGAAAACACTGATCTGTTCTATGTCCTATACATAGAACAGATCAGTATTAGCAATCATGGTATTGCTATGAATAGTCCCCTATGGGGAAAAAAAATGTTAAAAAATGTAAAAGTAAAAGTAAAAAAAAGTGAAAAATCCCCTCCCCCAATAAAAAAGTAAAACGTCCGTTTTTTCCTATTTTACCCCCAAAAAGCGTAAAAAAATGTTTTATAGACATATTTGGTATCGCCGCGTGCGTAAATGTCCGAGATATTAAAATAAAATGTTAATGATCCCGTACGGTGAACAGCGTGAACGAAAAAAAAAAAATAGTCCAAAATTCCTACTTTTTTAATACATTTTATTTAAAAAAAATTATAAAAAATGTATTAAAAGTTTGTTATATGCAAATGTGGTATCAAAAAAAAAGTACAGATCATTGTGCAAAAAATGAGCCCCCATACCGCCGCTTAAACGGAAAAATAAAAAAGTTAGAGGTCATCAAAATAAAGGGATTATAAACGTATTAATTTGGTTAAAAAGTTTGTGATTTTTTTTAAGCGCAACAATAATAGAAAAGTATGTAATAATGGGTATCATTTTAATCGTATTGACCCTCAGAATAAAGAACACATGTCATTTTTACCATAAATTGTACGGCGTGAAAACGAAACCTTCCAAAATTAGCAAAATTGCGTTTTTCGTTTTAATTTCCCCACAAAAATAGTGTTTTTTGGTTGCGCCATACATTTTATGATATAATGAGTTATGTCATTACAAAGGACAACTGGTCGCGCAAAAAACAAGCCCTCATACTAGTCTGTGGATGAAAATATAAAAGAGTTATGATTTTTAGAAGGCGAGGAGGAAAAAATGAAAACGTAAAAGTTAAATTGTCTGAGTCCTTAAGGCCAAAATGGGCTGAGTCCTTAAGGGGTTAAAGGGGTACTCCGGTGAAAAACTTTTTTTTTTTAAATCAACTGTGCCAGAAAGTTAAACAGATTTGTAAATTACTTCTATTAAAAAATCTTAATCCTTCCTGTACTTATTAGCTGCTGAATACTACAGCGGAAATTATTTTCTTTTTGAAACACAGAACTGTCTGCTGACGTCACGAGCACAGTGATCTCTGCTGACATCTCTGTCCATTTTAGGAACTGTCCAGAACAGCATATGTTTGCTATGGGGATTTCCTTTTACCCTGGACAGTTCCTAAAATGGACAGAGATGTCAGCAGAGAGCACTGTGCTCATAATGACAGCAGACAGCTCTGTGTTTCAAACGGAAAATAATTACCACTATAGTATTCAGCAGCTAATAAGTACAGAAAGGATTAAGATTTTTTTAATAGAAGTAATTTACAAATCTGTTTAACTTTCTGGCACCAGTTGATTTAAAATAAAAAATAAAAACGTTTTTCACCGGAGTACCCCTTTAACCCCTTAAGGACCAAGGACGTACCGGTACGTCCTTGGTCCTGCTCTTCTGATATAACGCGGGGTTACACAGTAACCCCGCGTCATATCATGGCGGGCCCGGCGTCATAGTGAAGCCGGGACCCGCCTCTAATAGCGCGCAGCGCCGATCGCGGCGCCGCGCGCTATTAACCCTTTAGCCGCGCGCTCAAAGCTGAGCCGCGCGGCTAAAAGTGAAAGTGAAAGTTCCCGGCTAGCTCAGTCGGGCTGTTCGGGATAGCCGCGGCTAATCGCGGCATCCCGAACAGCTGACAGGACAGCGGGAGGGCCCCTACCTGCCTCCTCGCTGTCCGATCGCCGAATGACTGCTCAGTGCCTGAGATCCAGGCATGAGCAGTCATCCGGCAGAATCGTTGATCACTGGTTTCTTATGAGAAACCAGTGATCAACATAGAAGATCAGTGTGTGCAGTGTTATAGGTCCCTATGGGACCTATAACACTGCACAAAAAAAGTGAAAAAAAAAAGTGAATAAAGATCATTTAACTCCTCCCCTATTAAAAGTTTGAATCACCCCCCTTTTCCAATAAAAAAAAAACACAGTGTAAATAAAAATTAAAATAAACATATGTGGTATCACCGCGTGCGGAAATGTCCGAATTATAAAAATATATCATTAATTAAACCGCTCGGTCAATGGCGTGCGCGCAAAAAAATTCCAAAGTCCAAAATAGTGCATTTTTGGTCACTTTTTATATCATTTAAAAATGAATAAAAAGATCAATAAGTCCTATCAATGCAAAAATGGTACCATTAAAAACGTCAGATCACGGCGCAAAAAATGAGCCCTCATACCGCCCCATACACGGAAAAATAAAAAAGTTATAGGGGTCAGAAGATGACAATTTTAAACGTATTAATTTTCCTGCATGTAGTTATGATTTTTTCCAGAAGTCCGACAAAATCAAACCTATATAATTAGGGTATCATTTTAATCGTATGGACCTACAGAATACATATCAGGTGTCATTTTTACCGAAAAATGTACTACGTAGAAACGGAAGCCCCCAAAAGTTACAAAACAGCGTTTTTTTCAATTTTGTCGCACAATGATTTTTTTTCCCGCTTCACCATAGATTTTTGGGCAAAATAACTGACGTCATTACAAAGTAGAATTGGTGGCGCAAAAAATAAGCCATCATATGGATTTTTAGGGGTAAATTTGAAAGAGTTATGATTTTTTAAAGGCAAGGAGCAAAAAACGAAAATGCAAAAACGGAAAAACCTCCGGTCCTTAAGGGGTTAAGGATCAGGCCAATTTTATTTGTGTTTTAGTTTTTTCCTCCTCGCCTTCTAAAATCCATAACTCTTTTATATTTCCATCAACAGACCCATATGAGGGCTTGTTTTTTGCATGACCAATTGCACTTTTTAATGACACTTCTAGTTTTACCATAAAATGTATGGTGAATCCCCCAAAAAAATTTTTTAGGGACCTCTGTCAGCCATTGTAGATGATCGGAACCCTGCCGCAGATGCAGTAATCTGTATTGATGAGCTTGATCGCTCATATCCGCCATTACCGGCGGGTCACCGGCTGCTGATAGCAGCCGGGACCTGCAGTGTATGACGCGAGCATCGCTCCGATGCTCGCGGTAATGTACAGGACATAAATGTACTTCCTGGTGCGCAAAGTACCTCCATTCCAGGGTGTACATTGTCATTAAAGAGTTAAATAGGCACTGTCAGTAAAACAAATTTTTGCTATTACGATAAATAAAAAATCTTTCTAATGTACTTTGTTTAAAAAAAATGAAATGTTTTATTTGTGTTTAAAAAAACCTGCCACTAGGTGTCTCCCTACTTGTCCAGAGTACATTTCCCCCTATCTCTTGCACAGACTTTGGACTCCTGCTGGTCTGGCAGAAGTCCAAAATCAGGAAATGCTAAGCGGGGTGTGTGCAGCCTTATCCAATCGTAGCTCATCTCACACTGAACTGCTCTGGGCTGTGTGTAGCAGAGTGAGAAAGGAAGTTCTCCCCTGTATGGCTTCAGATGATGTCACGCCTGCTGGGGGATGTCCCTTTCCAGTTTGTGAATCTGACTGAGACCGAGCAGAAAATATAGAGCAATATCAAGGTAGAAAACTAAAAAAAAATATAAAAATAAAGGACTTAGAATGGTTTCCCCACCACTGATTTTGATGTATAACATCTATAGCTTTGGCTAATCAGGGCTAGCAAGGACCTATGGTTGTGGCTTTTTGAAATTTAAAAGGTGAAAACAAATAGTTTAGTGGACATTATAATTGTATAATTTTACTAACATACACATATATGCTAACTATATGACTGCAATTACCTCATCAATACAATACTAAGATGTCATTTAAAGCGGATTGTAAAGGGACTAACCAAAATGAAATTTCTTGAGTATTTCTACCTAAAAAAGTATTATTAAACATTAATGTAGATGTACTCTACAGTAGCTCCTATGAAAATCCATCCACAACAAAAATCCTACAATTGTAAAACCCCTCGTAGACTTTTAATAAAAATAAAAATGAAATAATTTTGCATTTGATAAATAACACAGCTTACAGAACATATAAAACCCCTAACCTCTAAAAATAATACTACACTGAGATAAGCTTCCAGAAGCCACGTGATAAGTATTGCTAAACTTCCACTATAGCACAGTGATTGATAGCTACTTTGCTATAAGCTTCCTGTTTATGATAGATGATAAGAAAATACCATTTTCTTTGGTTCAACATAAGTCTAATGAAAAGGTATCATCTTGAAAAACATCTCAGAGTTTCCACTCCCATTTCATGGTTCACTGACATTTAATACATGGCAGGTAAAACGGAAGCATGTCAAAACCAGGGAAAGAAAGCAGAAGGAAACAGATAAGGGATCACCCATTGATAGATGAGATTAAATCCACAGAACACAGGAAAATGAAAACCCTATTGTATATATTGGGGGGAAGTTCAGGAAACGTTTACAATACAATAGTAACATATGCAGTAAAACTAAAAAATATTTTGATATTTTTTAAGAAAGGTTTTTATTTTACTTTAAAATGACAGCCTCTGGAGGCCTGTAGAATATGCACCTTTCTTTGTCCTTGTTGACAGTAGATTTCAAGCAATCTGACATTTGTACTTTCTTGAAAATGTACCTGACTTTTATATAGGATTCTGTTCACTGACAAGAAAGAACATCGGCACAGAAACTATAATGAATTATTTCTTTTATTATAGCAAATGCAAAATTTTTTATTCTTTTATGTAATCTGTTGTAAATTATTATTATTTTTTTTTACTATTAAACATTTGCAGTGAAATCTTCCTTAGTGGACACCTCCCATTAGGGGACAGAGTCCCATAGGACTTAATGTATTGGCACCCTCCGAACAGGGGACATTCCCAATAGCGTTCGTGAACACACCCAATAGCGGACAAAACATACCCAATAGTGGTCAACCAAGCTTAGGTGCCACCATACCTTGTAGACAGGGCTGATTCCAAGGGGGTACAGCCAATACCCTAGTAAGTGGCTCGAGTTCCTAGGGGGGGCCTGGCCCCTGCTGGACCCCCCTGTGGCAGCCCCATCACACCCCTTGTGCCAAATCATCCCCCCTGTGCCAAATCATCCCCCGTGCCAAATCATTCCTTCATCTCCATGCCAAATCATCCCCCCATGCCAAATCATTCCCCCATTTCCTTACCAAATCCCCCCCATGCCAAATCATTCATCCATTCCCTCATCCCCTGTGCTTTATTTTGTGCTTTTTTAATTTATTTTTTGAACAGGGCATAGAATATGTGAAGGGGGCAGGGTCCATCCATCTAATTATGGAATAAAGAGAGAGGGTCTGATTAATGGGGACAGAGAAGTGGACTGGTCAAGGGGGGGAGGGGGTCTGAGTCTGATTAAGGGGGATTGGTGAAGGGGGGAGGGTCTGATTAAGGGGTGAAGGGGGGAGATGGTCTGATTATGAGTGACAGGGGACTGAGTAATAAGAACATGGGACTGGTGAAGGGGGGGTCTGAGTCTGCTTAAGAGGGACTGGTGAAGGGGGATGGCCTGATTAAGGGGCTCTGCATCTGATTAAGGGGGGCAGGGGACTGGTGAAGGGGGACATGGCACTGATTAAGGGGGCAGAAGACTGATTAAGGGGGACAGGGGGCTGATTAAGGGGGACATGGGACTGATTAAGGGGGCAGGGGACTGATTAAGGGGGACAGGGGACTGATTAAAGGGACAGGGGACTGATTAAGGGGGACAGGGGACCGGTAAAGGGGGGCAGGGGACTGATTAAGGGGAGGCAAGTGTTGTATTGAACGGGTGGCCAAGGGTTTTGGTGATGGGAATGAAGGTGGCATATTGTGTGCTTCAAATTGTCTAGAGGGTGCCAAACAAAAACATTGGTTGAAGAAATGTGGGAGAGTCTATGCATGCTTAGTGTTGTAAAATAGTTAGATATAGTTTTCTGACAACATAGCTCTTGTTTCTACAATACATAAACTTATGTATAACTTATGTATACATTGATATACATTATTGTTAACAGTCAATCCAGTTATTTATTATTGTACTTGTTTGCACTTGCACTTAAATTATCTGTAATAAAAAAAAATATTTGTTGCAAAGATTTTTTTCCTCTTTGTGTATGTTTATGGGGTCATAGGGGTGGGAGGTGGAGAGTGCCACAAGGTTAGCTCGCACAGGGCGCCTGAACACCTAAAGCCGGCCCTTACAGTGACAGCCGTGAATGGTGGCGGGTGCCCGAAGTAACGAGTGATGCTACTCTGCGCCTCACTCACTGAGGGCAGCAGTAGCTGCCAGAAATGATGAGTGACGTATGGAGCATCACTCGTCACTGCTGGCAGCCACCACTGCCCTCATTGAGTGAAACTCAGGGGATCGTCACTCATCACTGCCTACTGGCCAGGTAAGTAGAAGTAAGAAGAACAGGGGGATGAGGGAATGGGGGAATGATTTGGCATGAATGATTTGGCATTACTTTTCCTAATTAATTATATTGTTGAGATTTTTTTAAAGCCTTATTACAGTGCAAAATTATTATTATTTATATTAAGCTTTTGATCATGTTTTGTAGGTAAATACACTCTGGAGTCCAAAAAGTATTCCGTCATTTAGAAAGATATTTAAGCCTTTTTTCCCAATAGGGGACATCTCTCAATAGTGGACACTTTTTTATTCCCTGTGAGTGTCTGCTATTGGGAGATTCTACTGTATAACATTAAGTTAAGGTATCTTTTCACCTATTTATTAACACATGCAATGATTTAGCTCTCAGGGGGGGTTTCTAAAGCATAATTTCTGCTTGCGGAATCCCACCTCAAATTTAAGCTCATAGACTTCGATGGGATTCCGTGCTCCCATTCACACTTCTGAATTTCCGCAAGTGGAAATTCAGAAGTGTGACTAGGAGCCCAGAATCCCCTAAAAGTCTATGGACTTTAATTTGAGGTGGAATTCAGCAAGCGGAAATTATGCTGTGTGAATAGACCCTTCTGAGATGGTGCATGGGTTAGGGACCATTCACACAGCAAAATATCTGCCAGGAAAAAATTCCAGGGGGCCATCTGTGTACAGCAGGCGCTGACAGATAAGTTGATGCTAGGACGGCTTGAAAATGTGCATAGACTGCACTGCATTTCCGAGAGAATTCCTCTGAATGAATGTCCAGAATTTGAATTTCCGCTACAGTTTTTCATAACAAAAATGTTACCATGCGCATGATGCAACACAATCCAGTTGAAAACAGTGGGAGGCTACTGCACAGGAACTTTAACACTGGATTCTGCTCCGGAACTCTCCAGTATGAATTGCACCTTAAAGAGGTTGTCCAGTGAAGTCTTGGAATATTGTTTAAGAGCCTAAGAGTATGTTCACATGGGCAAAAAATTAAAAATTAAAAATCACCCTAAAATCAGCATGGGATTTGCTGTGCTGTATTTCATGCTAATTTTAATGTGGCTTTTCATTATTTTTTTCAAGCTACCATTGTTTGAATGCAGAACCACTCTGAATTTTAATTTTTTTTCTTTAGGGGCTTTTTCTTGAATATAGAAAAGAGAGATATTGTGGCCCCACTATTATGATATATCAATCCCCTCCTATTTTATAATAATAGTGAACATGATCTTAACCCCTTAAGGACAATTTTCAACTTAAGGGCACAGCCAATTTTATTTTTGCATTTTTGCTTTTTCCTCCTCGCCTTCTAAAATTCATAACTCTTTTATATTTTCAGTCACAGACCCATATGAGGGATTGTTTTTTTGCGTGACAAGTTGTACTTTGTAGTGACATCACTCATTTTACCCTAAAATGTATAGTAAACCCCCAAAAATATTTTTTGTGTAAGGAAATTTAAACAAAAATCATAATTTAGCAAATTTGGGGGCTTTTGTTTTCGCGCTGTACACTTTATGGTACAAATTACATGTTTTACTTATTCTCTGGGTCAATATGATTAAAATGATACCCATGGTTTCATACATTTCTATTATTGTACTGCTTTTTAAAAAATCTCAAACTTTTTTTTTACAAAATCAGTATGTTTAAAATTGCCCTATTTTGACCACCTCTAACATTCTTATTTTTCCAAATTCAGGGATGTGTGAGGGTTCATTTGATCTGTAGTTTGTTTTGGTACTACGTTTGCGTATATGTGTCTTTTTGATCGCTTTTTATTACATTTTTTTGCAGTTTGATAGTAGGGGATCGTTAACATTATATTTTTATAGTTCAGACATTTATGCACATGATGATACCAAATGTGTTTCTTTTTTATTGTTTTTACGCTTTATGAATTAATATGGGAAAAAGGGGTGATTTAAAACTTTATTGGGGGAGAGGCTTTTTCACAATTTTTTTCACTTTTTTAAAAGGGGACTATTTATAGCAATCATTAGATTGCTAATACTGTTCAGTGCAATGCATAGGGCATAACACTGATCAGTATTATCGGCGATCTTCTGCTCTGGTCTGCTGGAAGACAGATCAGTGTGGAAGACCCCGGGAGACGTACGGAGGCAGGTGAGGGGACCTCCATTCGCCATCTTTGCTGATCTGATCCCCGCAGCAGTACCGCGGGTGATCAGATCAGCCATTATAAGTACCACAATGTCGCAGATGTTGTGATCTGTATTGATCACGGCACCTGAGGGGTTAATGGCAGACATTAGTGCAATCGCTGATGTGCGCCATTACTAGCGGGTCCGCAGTTGCTGACAGCCGCCGGGACCCGACGCGAATGAAGACAGCACAATTGCAAATCCCACACCAACAAGTGCATATGACATTGAGTGATGAACCAAGTACCCTAGGGAGGGACACATTACAAGTATCCATACAGTCTTCCATATCTCTTTAATCCAGATAGACAAACATGAACCATCTTATCACGTGAATAGCCATGATAACCATATACCCCCATGGATCATGTACCTCCTTCACACAAAACAAGGGCCCAAATGTGCTGAAAAAATATTGGTTCCAGTTGAAGAAACAGGGTCCATCCCAGGTTGTTTGCATAAAATGTTTAATCCCCTAGGTGTTTTTTATTTTATTTTATTTATTACAATAAATGTAAATTGATGTGAAGATTCTAGAAGCACAAATTACATTACTGAACGGCTTCTGTGCCTGAAAAACTTGCGCCTTTTTCTCATACTTTCATTGATACTTGGCTACTCCAGTGGACCTGTGATCCTGACCAGCACCCGGTGGCTGCACCGTTATGTCGTCGCTTAGAGCCTTATAAGTCGTGTCTTTGCCACACAACAGCATCATGTAAGCACATTTCAACTTGATCTTTCCTATGAGATGATCTGCAGACATATTACGCTATAAGGGGTTTTACTGTCCCTTTTCTTGCATATGGATCTTTATCCAATCAAAAAATGGTAGTTTATTCCATTGTGTAGAAAAAGCAGACGTTTCAGTAGGCTTACTCTGCAGAGGCAAATGAAGACCAGAAAATATCCCAATAAAGACAGTGGATTGCTTTGTTTAGTATTTATAGTATTATCAGAAATGTCTCTTAGAAACCAAGAAAACTATTTTATTGACACAATTATCTATGTAGTCTGCAAAATGAGTTAAACAGAGAAAAATGTTTACAGCCCTGATCAGTTTCTTCTGAAATAAATGTAAGTGCATTTTTTTCCCAAAACAGGTCGGTAAACATCCAAATTACATAGCTCAATAGGTATTTGTCTGAAATCTCATTTAAATTATATGTTAAAACAGTTATCAACCTCTCTGCATACTGTATATAATAGTTGAAAACCATGTTACATCCAAAACTGGGCCTTCAACTAAAAATATTAAAACACATCAATGGTTTCACTATTTGTTGGAGTGTTTTAGTGCAAACCATAGTATAATCTACAATCGTTGCTGTAACAATTGTGCTGACAGATGGAGGCAGAATAGAGAAGAGAACACATGCTGACTTTGTTTCCATAAGAAGAAAAAAGTAGTTTCACCTGCTGAGCTAACGAGAAAGGTCTGGACCCCGTCCAAGCCAAGTCATGTTTATTAGATTATATGCATGCACAACTTGTAACTGGCTTCCCATGTTTTCTGTCTAAGGCAGTATTGAGATTACAAAACAGTATTATTTCAGTGTTGTGTCATGCCAGTGATTTTATTTAGCTAGTTCTTCTCTGCCAAATGGGCCTGTAGTCCTTTTTTTGCCAATATGAGTATTACAGGAAAGAGTTAAAACTAAAATATATGGAGTCTAGAATTGCAGGTGCAAAACAATGGAAAAATTACAAAAATTAGGAACAAAAGGGGACATTTACTAAGCTGGGGTCACAGATTTTGCTAATTTTTAAAAAACATTTTTACATAAAAATGTGAGTCTTTTCGAAAAAGTTGCAATTCATGCCAAGGGAGCTGGAAGGAAGGCATGGAGGTGGTGCCCTCCTTACATGTGCCGATTTGTGGTGCCGATGTGTTACAGCAAATTTCACAAAATCTAAGCCAAGAAGATTTCTGTGTAGGGCACACATACAGTCACAGATCCAGTGGGTTTACTGTGAGACTTAGTCATGACACTTATCCATAGGTTTTAATAGAACACATTTTTTAGAAAACAATTAATAAATTACAGACACTTTTCATGCCTATTTTATGGCCATTTTTTGTTTTGATTTTACAGTATGTGAACATAGCCTTACAATGAGTGTTAAAGCATCGAAAGGAAAAATATATATATTATATATATATGCAATACATGTATAATTTTGCCATGAGTTCAGTGCTCTTCAATGATGTTTACAGTAAAGTGCCAATTGGTATTATAATATGTTTATAGAAACATTAGGGAGCTCACTAACCAAATACAGTGTCCCAGCTGTAGAGATAGAAAATCAGATTAGGATGTGCATAGAAATGGTTGGCCACTACCTAGCCTGCCTAAACATCAGACCAGTCATAGGGTCAAGGGTTTTTACAGTCATAGTAATGCTACTTTGTTACCTAGTTCAGAAGGTAGAAAAAAAGAACATCAAGCTTAACCTATATCCCTACTGTGTTGATCCAGAGAAAGGCAAAAAAAATCCTTATAGGGCAGAGGCCTAATTATCCCATACAGAGGGAAAACTTCCTTGCTGACTCCTAATATGGCAATCAGAATGAATCCCAATATGTTATTAGTACCAATAACTTGTAATATTAAAGCGTCCAACACCCCCAACAAACGCACACTCTTGTGTGGCAGATAGTTCCATAGTCATAGTTAGGGTTTATTACTTATCTCAAAATTTGTGCAATAAGATTGATCGATTTGTTGCAGGTCTGTCACATCTCTTCACATAAGCCTCAAAAAACCATTTTCAGATATCTTATTTTTGCACAAACATGAAATACTTTAAAATGTCATGAAAAACTTTAAAATGTCATGAAAAACTTAAAAATGTCATGGTATACTTCTGTAGTAACATATCCCTTCATGGAACTAAGGGATCCTGAAGAAACTTTGAATACTCATTTTCCAAACCTTACCGATAGCACTTCAGCAGAAAGTATTCTCTTGGTCCAGATTTGATGGAAAGTCTTATTTGTCAGTGTACAGAACTTGTTTTCACTCCTTTGTTGGTGTACCTTACACTGTTCTTTCTAATGTCTAGCACAGTGCAAGGTGATCTCAAGCTTGTAGGCATCTGCTTGGCTACAGTAACCCCATCCATGAAGCTCTCGATGAACACTAGAATTTCAATGAAATGTAGTTTCCATTTAAACATAGGGGCATGAGCACTGTGCCCACATGAACATCTGGACAAGTATGTTCTCCTCATAGGCGATAGTGGGTTTCTTAAATAATGCCAGACTTTCTTTCACATAATTTTGACGATATTGCAAAATGTAAAATTGTAATGTTTGCAACTATTATAATATATCTAAAAATCATAAAACAATGATGGCTTAAACCCTTTAGGACCACATGTCCTGTTTTATTGCGGTTCTTAAAGGGCTTTACTCTTGTAGCCTTATATACCAGATTGGGTGTTTGGCTGCGCTACCCATTATTGAAAGCAGAAACATTTTTTCATGGTTTTCTTGACTTTATAGGGGCCCAGTTGTTAAAAAAAAGTAATTGTAAAAAAAAGAATAATACAATAAAACAAATAAATCCCCTTGCCCCAAGCAATTCTCTTAACTAAGCTATGTTCTAAATTAAAATAAATAGTAGACTTTAGCAGAAGCAAATATAAATTCTGTTACGGTTTGGTTATGTGATTTAAAAAAACAAACAAACAAACAAACAAAAACATTCAAACTGGATTTAAATGAGCAAACTTTAGCTGACTTTATTAGCAAATGTTCCTCAGTGTGAACCGGGCCTTACAAAAGTTCTACCAGAAACTTTATACACAGTATCATTTATAGATAAATGGGGACAGTTGCTTTCTAGATTCTCTTTATAGCTAAATGCAGGCAGATGGTTTCTAGAGTTTTTGTCGGTTCATCTCTGACACTGAAGTATATACTATCTCTTAATATTCCTATATCATCGGCTGAAATATCTGAAGCTTTTAGGGCCTTGTGGAGTGTTGAGGCATTGGGGCCCAATGGATTCCTTGAAACTTTTTTTTTATACATTTTAACCCAGATATACTTCCAGTCTTAACTGATGTTTTTATTCATATCCTGCAGTGTGGCTCAATTATACCCTGAGGTGTTGTGGCATATTTTAAGTTTTGGCCAAACTGAGTAAAGACCCAACCGCCCCCGGATCTTACCGACAATATAGCTTATAAACCAACACCTCAATTGCTTTCTAAAATCATGGCAAACCAACTGCTCCGCAAGCTGTGGTAATGAGTAATAGGACGGTACAAGTGGAAAAGGATTGGGTGCAAAGAAAAACCTACAACCAGACAGCCCCTAGCTGAGGCTGTTTGGGTCTAGTCGGGTCTAGTCCTGGACCGAGCAGTGATAAAAGGTTCTTTCCACTTATGCCATTCCTTCTAGCCTCCAAACAAAGGACTATACACTGGGGTTCTTATTTTCCCCATACATGTATAAAAACTAATACTTTTGCACATAGTTTTAAACAGTCCTCAGTCTACTCAGGTGAATTTACAATGATATGTTTTTCAGATATTTTTTTTATTCTTGGATGCTCCTGACCAATATCTTAGTGGTGTATTGAACATGTTATCATATGTTGAAGTAGATAAGTACAAGCAGTCTTACCTGGGGCAGAAGGGGAGTAACAAAACTAAGACACATCAATGTATCAGATGCAAATGGCTTCACTGACCACTGCAAAAGGCTAACCATGCCATGCTATTCAAAAATGGGCAACAATTTATCCCAAAAAAAATTTATGATAATTTCCCCCAGTGACTGTGAACTATGGTGCATATTGTTAATAAAATATTGTTTAAAAAAATACACAAAAAACACTTTGATAACAAAACAATTCAAGTTACTTGAAGTTGCATATTTGTAGCATCAAGGGGTTAATTTTATGGAAACTGAAAGTGTAGTTTCGATATATAGGGGATTAGATAAGTCTTTTGAAAGATTATGCATGAGCAGCCTCACTCCAGAAAGTGGCTCATGTAGCTGTTTAACTTAAAAACATATGGCTTGTTTTTTTTTTTTTACAATGTAAAACAATTCTACGCAGGAAACGTTGCTGTAGAGCAATTAAGGAAATATTGTTTGTTCATTTAGTTCCTAAATATGTGAATTTAAGTTTAATGAGTACGTGAAACATTTAAGGAATTTTCCAGCATCATTAACACTGTTCTAAAAGTGAACATCCATATAGGTTTCCAGTTTATTTCATTTGGATGTGTTACATTAAGATTTACATAGCAGTGACGGCAGTTCTGCTCAGCAGCTTTTTATCATAGAAGAAGGTGTGATTGGAATACGTCCAAGTGTAAGGAATGTGTCCATTGCTCACATTTCTCGTTTTATTTATGACATTTCTACTTTTCTTCATTTCGGAAACCAGGATTAGCAAGTGCGAGCAGTATCTGTTCTTACGAAAACCAGAAAAATCTGGCCCATAATAGTAGATCTGGTTTAGATTACATCTAGTAATCAACGTCTGTAGAGAATGGATTAAGTTAATGTTTCAGAAAATGTTAATGTGGGTATTAAAAAAAAACCTCACATTTTATAGTACTGATCTGTAAGAAAGAAGAAGGAATATAAATGAATAATGCTGTATGTGTTTCTTTCAAGCTGCAAAACTTTTTTAACAACCATTTCTCATGGTGGTAGTCACCTGGACAGAAACTGAAAACAGGGAGGGTGCGATGAGGACCCAATGATGCAATGATACCTTCTGGGGTGTATATTCATTACTTGCAGATTTGTTGCAGAAATCTATGTGACTTAAAGGGGTTCTCCGGCACTAAGACATCTTATCCCCTATCCAAAGGATAGGGGATAAGATGCCTGATCGCGGGGGTCCCGCCGCTGGGGACCCCCATGATCTTCCACACCGCACCCCGTTAGAATCAGCCCCCGGAGCAAGCACACTCTGGGGGCTGATTCTAACGGGGTACGGCGTGGAAGATCACGGGGGTCCCCAGCGGCGGGACCCCCACAATCAGGCATCTTATCCCCTATCCTTTGGATAGGGGATAAGATGTCTTGGCGCCGGAGTACCCCTTTAAAGCGCAACTGCCATTAGGTTTTGGCCACATCACCTAACCAGAGTGTGTGTATTGTGTGTTTAATATGTATTCAGCATTACTTTTAATTTTTTTATTGCAGCTTTTATGACCCCCAGAAATACTTTTCTGTGCAGTCAACATTAGTCAGATAGGTGTGGCCAGGGGTTTTCCATGCCCTGTGGCCGCAACACCTATCCCCTGTACATCAGTGCTGGGACGGCTGTATTAATGACACACAGGTCCTATTGCATACTCCCCTTAGCTTCTTTATGTGTGCGCCAACTTGAATTCTCAAAGCAAGGAATGGCTCCCCCGGCGAGCGCTCACTCCCAATGTCTGCCACCTCTGTGCCCCTGTGCACTGCTAGAGGCAAAGAGTCTCTGCCTCTAGCAGTGCATAGGCGCACAGAGGTGACAGACATAGGGAGCAAGCACTTGCTCTGAGAGTTCATGTACGCACCTATAGCAGTGCACAGAGGCGGCAGACATCGGGAGCGAGTGCTCACCAGGGGAAGGTGTGCTTACTTTAAATTCAAGTTGGCTTGCACATAAAGAAGAGATAAGGGGAGTATGCACTGGGACCCAGCCCTGATGTACCGCCACCAACAGTTGGATAGGCATGGCCAGGTTTTCACTATGCCCTGCAGCCACCACGCCTATCCAACTGTTGGTGGTGGCACAGAAAAGTGGTTAGTTGATATGGCCCAAACTTTAAGAGTTGTTAAACGTGTGAACTAGATAACCAAATTGTTACGCTGAGCGCTCCGGGTCCCCGCTTCTCCCCGGAGCGCTCACAGCGTTCTCTTATTCACAGCGCCCCAGGCAGGCCTGCCGACCGGGTGCGCTGCGATAATGTTCCCAGCCGGGATGCGATTCGCGATGCGGGACGCGCCCGCTCGCGATGCGCATCCCGATTCCCTTACCAGTCCCGTTCCCCGTCTGTGCTGTACCGACGCACGCGGCCCCGCTCCTTAGGGCGCGCGCGAGCCGGGTCTTTGCGATTTAAAGGGCCGGTGCGCCACTGATTGGCGCATGAAGTTTTAATCAGTACCTTCACCTGTGCACTTCCCTACTTATACCTCACTTCCCCTGCACTCCCTCGCCGGATCTTGTTGCCATTGTGCCAGTGAAAGCGTTTCCTTGTGTGTTCCTAGCCAGAGTTCCAGACCTCCTGCCGTTGCCCCTGACTACGATCCTTGCTGCCTGCCCTGACCTTCTGCTACGTCCGACCTTGCTCTTGTCTACTCCCTAATACCGCGCTTATCTCAGCAGTCAGAGAGGTTGAGCCGTTGCCGGTGGATACGACCTGGTTGCTACCGCCGCTGCAAGACCATCCTGCTTTGCGGCGGGCTCTGGTGAATACCAGTAGCAACTTAGAACCGGTCCACCGACACGGTCCACGCCAATCCCTCTCTGGCACAGAGGATCCACCTCCAGCCAGCCGAATCGTGACAGTAGATCCGGCCATGGATCCCGCTGAGGTCCCGCTGCCAGTTGTCGCCGACCTCACCACGGTGGTCGCCCAGCAGTCGCAACAGCGCAACAAGGCCACCGGCTGTCTCAACTGACCGTGATGCTACAGCAGCTACTACCACAGCTTCAACAATCATCTCCTCTGCCAGCTCCTGCACCTCCTCCGCAGCGAGTCTCCGATTATCTTTGCCGGATAAATTTGATGGGGACTCTAAATTTTGCCGTGGTTTTCTTTCGCAATGTTCCCTGCATTTGGAGATGATGTCGGACCAGTTTCAAACTGAAAGGTCAAAGGTGGCTTTCGTAGTCAGCCTTCTGTCTGGGAAAGCCCTGTCATGGGCCACACCGCTCTGGGACCGCAATGATCCTTTTACTGCCTCTGTACACTCTTTCTTCACGGAGATTCGAAGTGTCTTTGAGGAACCTGCCCGAGCAACTTCTGCCGAGACTGCCCTGCTGAACCTGGCCCAGGGTAATTCTTCTGTTGGCGAGTACGCCATCCAATTCCGTACTCTCGCCTCCGAATTGTCCTGGAATAACGAGGCCCTCTGCGCGACCTTTAAAAAAGGCCTATCCAGTAACATTAAAGATGTGCTGGCCGCACGAGAAATCCCTGCTAACCTGCATGAACTTATTCATCTTGCCACCCGCATTGACATGCGTTTTTCCGAAAGGCGTCAGGAGCTCCGCCAGGATATGGACTTTGTTCGCACGAGGCTGTTTCTTTCCCCTCTCTCCTCTGGTCCACTGCAATCCGTTCCTGTGCCTTCCGCCGTGGAGGCTATGCAAGTTGACCGGTCTCGCTTGACATCTCAAGAGAGGACACGACGCCACATGGAGAACCTTTGCCTGTACTGTGCCAGTACCGAACATTTCTTGAAGGATTGTCCTATCCGACCTCCACGCCAGGAAAGACGCACGCTGACTCTGCACAAAGGTGGGACAGCTCTTGATGTGAACTCTGCTTCTCCACGTCTTACTGTGCCTGTGCGGATTTCTTCTTCTACCTTCTCCTTCTCAGCTATGGCCTTCTTGGATTCCGGATCTGCAGGAAATTTTATTTTGGCCTCTTTCATCAACTGGTTCAACATCCCGGTGACCAGTCTCGCCAGACCCCTCTACATCGCCTCTGTTAATAATGAAAGATTGGACTGTACTGTGCGTTACCGCACGGAACCCCTCTTAATGTGCATCGGACCCCATCACGAAAAAATTGAATTTCTGGTCCTCTCTAACTGCACTTCAGAAATTCTTCTTGGATTACCGTGGCTTCAACGCCATTCCCCAACCCTTGATTGGACCACCGGGGAAATCAAGAACTGGGGTACTTCTTGCCACAAGGACTGTCTTAAGCCTGCTCCCTGTACTGTCAGTCAAGACCCTGTGGTTCCCCCGTTATCTGGTCTTCCCAAGGCCTATCTGGATTATGCTGATTTTTTTTGCAAAAAACAAGCAGAGACTTTGCCTCCTCACAGGCCTTATGACTGTCCTATTGACCTCCTCCCTGGTACTACTCCACCCCGGGGCAGAATCTATCCTCTGTCTGCTCCGGAAACTCAAGCCATGTCGGAGTACATCCACGAGAATTTAAAAAAGGAGTTTATCCGCAAGTCCTCCTCCCCTGCCGGAGCTGGATTTTTTTTCGTTTCCAAAAAAGACGGCTCCCTACGCCCTTGCATTGATTACTGCGGACTTAATAAAATCACTGTAAAAAAACGCTATCCCCTACCTCTTATCTCGGAACTCTTTGACCGCCTACGAGGCGCCCACATCTTTACAAAGCTGGACTTAAGAGGTGCATATAATCTCATCCGCATCAGGGAGGGGGACGAGTGGAAGACTGCATTTAACACCAGAGATGGACACTTTGAATATCTGGTTATGCCCTTTGGCCTTTGCAACGCCCCTGCCGTCTTCCAAGACTTTGTAAATGAAATTTTTCGTGATCTTCTATATACCTGTGTTGTGGTTTACCTAGACGATATTCTGATTTTTTCTGCTAACCTAGAAGAACACCGCCTGCATGTCCGCATGGTTCTTCAGAGACTTCGGGACAATCAATTATATGCCAAAATGGAAAAATGTCTCTTTGAATGTCAGTCTCTTCCCTTCCTAGGATACTTAGTCTCTGGCCAGGGACTACAAATGGACCCAGATAAACTATCTGCCGTATTGGATTGGCCACGCCCCTCCGGACTCCGTGCTATCCAACATTTTTTGGGGTTTGCCAATTATTTCAGACAATTTATCCCACACTTTTCCACTATTGTGGCTCCTATAGTGGCCCTAACCAAGAAAAACGCCAACCCTAAGTCCTGGCCTCCTCAAGCGGAAGACGCATTCAAACATCTCAAGACTGCCTTTTCTTCTGCTCCCGTACTCTCCAGACCTGACCCATCTAAACCCTTCTCATTGGAGGTAGACGCCTCCTCGGTGGGAGCTGGAGCAGTACTCCTGCAAAAAAATTCTTCCGGGCATGCTGTTACTTGTGGTTTTTTTTCTAGGACCTTCTCTCCGGTGGAGAAAAACTACTCCATTGGTGCTCGAGAACTACTGGCCATAAAATTGTCGCTTGAGGAATGGAGGCACCTGCTGGAGGGATCCAAATATCCAGTTATTATATACACTGACCACAAGAATCTCTCTTATCTTCAGTCTGCCCAACGGCTGAACCCTCGCCAGGCTAGGTGGTCGTTGTTCTTTGCCCGTTTTAACTTTGAAATTCATTTTCGCCCTGCTGACAAGAACATTAGGGCTGATGCCCTCTCTCGTTCATCAGATGCCTCTGAAGTGGAAGCTTCCCCGCAACACATTATCCCTTCGGACTGTCTGATCTCCTCTTCTCCAGCTTCCATCAGACAAACTCCTCCAGGGAAGACCTTCGTCTCTCCACGCCAGCGCCTCAGGATTCTCAAGTGGGGACACTCCTCTCACCTCGCAGGCCATGCTGGCATCAAAAAATCCATCCAACTCATCTCTCGATTTTATTGGTGGCCTACCCTGGAAACTGATGTTGTTGATTTCGTGCGGGCTTGTACAGTCTGTGCCCGGTAGTGTTGCTCGCGAATATTCGCAATTCGAATATTATTCGCGAATATCGCATATTCGCGAATTCGCGAATTTCGCGAATATAGCGCTATATATTCGTAATTACGAATATTCGTTTTTTTGTTGTTTTTTTTCCTTCACAGTACACATCAAAGTGATCACCCCTCTCTGCTTCCAGCTTGTGTGGTGTAAAGAAGGCTGTAATACTACTGTGTGAGACTGGCGTGCGAAAATTCGCATATGCGAAAATTAGCATATGCAAATTTTCGCATATACTAATTTTGAATATGCTAATATTCGCATATGTTAATTTTCGCATACGCGAATATTCGCATATGCGAAAATAAAACGAGAATATAACGAATATGCGAATATTCGCGAATATATGACGAATATTCGTCCATATATTCGCGAATATTCGCGAATTCGAATATGGCTTATGCCGCTCAACACTAGTGCCCGGGACAAGACCCCTCGCCAGAAGCCTGCTGGTCTCCTCCATCCTCTGCCTGTTCCTGAACAACCATGGTCTCAGATTGGTATGGACTTTATTACTGACTTACCTTTATCCCATGGCAACACAGTTGTTTGGGTGGTCGTTGATCGATTCTCCAAGATGGCACATTTTATCCCTCTTCCAGGTCTTCCTTCGGCGCCTCAGTTGGCGAAGCAATTTTTTATACACATTTTTCGCCTTCACGGGTTGCCCACGCATATCGTCTCGGATAGAGGCGTTCAATTTGTGTCTAAATTCTGGAGGGCCCTCTGTAATCAGCTCAAAATCAAATTAAACTTCTCATCTTCTTATCATCCCCAATCCAATGGGCAAGTAGAAAGAATTAATCAGGTTCTGGGTGACTATTTGCAACATTTTGTTTCCTCCTGCCAGGATGACTGGGCAGATCTTCTACCATGGGCCGAATTCTCGTACAATTTCAGAGTCTCCGAATCCTCCGCTAAATCCCCATTCTTCGTGGTGTACGGCCGTCACCCTCTTCCCCCCCTCCCATGCCCTCTGGTTTGCCCGCTGTTGATGAAGTGACTCGGGACCTCTCCACCATATGGAAAGAGACTCAAAATTCTCTTTTACAGGCTTCATCCCGGATGAAAAAACATGCCGATAAGAAAAGAAGAATTCCCCCCATTTTTTCTCCCGGAGACAAAGTATGGCTCTCCACCAAATATGTCCGCTTTCGTGTCACCAGTTATAAACTGGGACCACGTTATCTTGGTCCTTTCAAAATCAAGTGCCAGATCAACCCTGTCTCTTACAACCTCCTTCTTCCTCCTTCTCTCCGTATTCCCAATGCTTTCCATGTCTCTCTCCTTAAACCACTCATCCTTAACCGCTTCTCTCCCAAAGTTGTTTCTCCCACTTCAGTTTCCGGGTCCTCTGACGTTTTTTCGGTGAAGGAAATTCTGGCATCCAAGATGGTCAGAGGTAAAAAATTATTTTTGGTTGACTGGGAGAATTGCGGCCCAGAGGAGAGATCATGGGAACCTGAGGACAACATCCTGGACAAGAGTCTTTTCCTCAGGTTCTCAGGTTCCAAAAAGAGGGGGAGACCCAAAGGGGGGGGGGGTACTGTTACGCCGAGCGCTCCGGGTCCCCGCTCCTCCCCGGAGCGCTCACAGCGTTCTCTTATTCACAGCGCCCCGGTCAGACCTGCCGACCGGGTGCGCTGTGATAATGTTCCCAGCCGGGATGCGATTCGCGATGCGGGACGCGCCCACTCGCGATGCGCATCCCGATTCCCTTACCAGACCCGTTCCCCGTCTGTGCTGTCTCGTCGCGCGCGGCCCCGCTCCTTAGGGCGCGCACGCGCCGGGTCTTTGCGATTTAAAGGGCTGGTGCCCCACTGATTGGCGCATGAGGTTTTAATCAGTACCTTCACCTGTGCACTTCCCTACTTATACCTCACTTCCCCTGCACTCCCTCGCCGGATCTTGTTGCCATTGTGCCAGTGAAAGCGTTTCCTTGTGTGTTCCTAGCCTGTGTTCCAGACCTCCTGCCGTTGCCCCTGACTACGATCCTTGCTGCCTGCCCTGACCTTCTGCTACGTCCGACCTTGCTCTTGTCTACTCCCTTGTACAGCGCTTATCTCAGCAGTCAGAGAGGTTGAGCCATTGCCGGTGGATACGACCTAGTTGCTACCGCCGCTGCAAGACCATCCCGCTTTGCGGCGGGCTCTGGTGAATACCAGTAGCAACTTAGAACCGGTCCACTGACACGGTCCACACCAATCCCTCTCTGGCACAGAGGATACACCTACAGCCAGCCGAATCGTGACACAAATCTTGCATGGCTTTCTGAACTTGAGGATAAGAGGTGGTATTCTCAACCTGGACATAAACAATATATGTTAAGTCTATGAAAATTACATTTCTTCTGGAAATGTTTTATTAGATTGAAACATTGTTATAAATGATTAGGACAATCTCTGCCATACTGTACATTAAATGGGTTTTCCTATCAATACCTACCAAAAGTGGTCCAAGGAGGTGGCAATAGGGTCATGGGAATCTAAGGCTCATTTATGCTTTGGAGAGCAAAGGCTAGACTGTTTTGATCCCACTGTTGCTGTAGCACTCAACTGTTACAGTGAGACTCAAACGTGTACCCTACCAGTACACATCTGGGGAACAAAACAAAAACAGTGACCATAACATTCCATTTGGTCCATAAAGCTAAATGATCCTATCCCATGATTTTGGGACACTCTGGCCCAGATTTACTAATACTGTCTAATTCTTGGTGCTAACCTGGACTATACAGTCTTCAAATGTACCAGATCTATCACAGTGGCTTAGCCACAATTTTTGCACAATCTTAGTATATGTAGGCTTCATTTCTGTAAATCCCTTCCAAGTCCAATAAACCACTTCTTATCAAGCAAGGGGAAAAAGTGTCTAAAAATGTTTAAATGTGGCACAAGTCATGGAAGTCAGAATTCACGCAGTAGTAAATCTGTCCCTCTGTGTTTGTTATATGTGTACAGCCTGTCATTGTTTTAAAGTAAAGTCTTTTGAATGTTCTGATAGGATGCATTCTAACATAAAAAAAGTAAGGTAGAATACTTGTATACACATATTCTCTTTTACAGTTGAGGACATGTTTTTCAACGTTGGCTATTTATTAAAATTATAACTACTGTATGTTTATATGAGTGATATTTTATCATTAAAAACTATTTTCACTTATATTTGTACACAAAAAACAAACAAAAATTCAAGGAAGAAATTAACAAAGGGTAACTATATTCTGTTATAAGCTTCCTATGATATTCTGGGTCAACTGTAGTTAAGATAATAACAGACCATTGAAGGTTGGAAGGTTGTCAATGTTTATTTATTTAATAGTTGCCAGGAGAGGGCAGATATACAGCTGCCAGCTGCTACAATAATCTTTCCAACAATACTGTATAGTCAACCAGACAGCAAACTTCTTTCTCACCTGCAATTTGCTTATTATTAATAATGTCTTCCAATGTACAACCTGTTATTAATGTTTTGATATAGTATTTATATGTTAAAAAGAAACCTAAGCAATAAATTAAAGGTATTCCAGGAAAAAAAAACTATTTTTTTTATATCAACTGGCTCCAGAAAGTTAAACAGATTTGTAAATTACTTCTATTAAAAAATCTTAATCCTTCCAATAATTATCAGCTGCTGAAGTTGAGTTGTTCTTTTCTGTCTGGCAACAGTGCTCTCTGCTGACATCTCAGCTTGTCTCGGGAACTGCACAGAGTAGAAAAGGTTTGCTGTGGGGATTTGTTTCTACTCCGGACAGTTCCTGAGACAGGCGTCATCAGAGAGCACTTAGACAGAAAAGATCAACTCAAGTTCAGCAGCTCAAGTACTAAAACGATTAGGATTTTTTAACAGAAGTAATTTACAAATCTGTGAAGTTTGCAAGAACAGATACAGCACCAGGCACTGCTAATCCAATATATCAGCCTCAATGCATGGGGTGAATAGTGCTGCTGTGACCTTAAAGGCGGACCTTCCTGGCTACGTGGAGGTGCAGACCCAACAGGCAGGTAATTCAGATCAATAAGTTAGACGAAGAAGAAAGAAGTCGCACTCACCATCGGAAGCAGTATAAAAAGTCTTGTTCTTTATTCACACCGGCAGAGTGGAATGATAAAATACGGTCACACATGTGGGGAGTGAGAGCAGCCTCTCTCAAGATGCGGGGGCACACCACCAGCGGAAACTAGTTTCGCGTCACAGGCTTGACGCTTCTTCCGGCCAATAAGGTGTACCGGAAGAAGCGTCAAGCCTGTGACGCGAAACAAGTTGCCGCTGGTGGTGTGCCCCCGCATCTTGAGAGCGGCTGCTCTCACTCCCCGTGTGTGACCGTATTTTATCATTCCACTCTGCCGGTGTGAATAAAGGACAAGACTTTTTATACTGCTTCCGATGGTGAGTGTGACTTCTTTCTTCTTCGTCTAACTTATTAATTTACAAATCTGTTTAACTTTCTGGGGGCAGGGGGGATTAGGGTGCAGGGGGGGGGGGCAAAAACCGCTACAGTTAGTGATTTTTTTAGAGTTTAGTTGGGTACGGGGAAAAAAATGACGCAGTAGGGATGTAATGTCCGTCTTGGTTTCCGTTCAGACATGGTTGTGTCTGAACAAGTTTTATGTTCCCTACCCAGGGAATAGTTAAAACCTTTGGCTTTTTCATCCAATAGCTCTTTGGGTGTGTCTAGATATGCAGAGTTTTAATCTACTATTTTTGTTTTAATCTACTATTTTTGTTTTAGCATGCACTTTGTATGCTCTGGTTTTAGCCATGGTTATGTAGCATGCTTAAGGTAGATTTTAATCTGTTTGTTTAGTCGGTTTTAGGAGTTGTATATCCTTTCTGTTATGTATCTGTTCATGCTATGTCTAAATCTTGCTTGTTACCTGTGCTCTGTATGTTATATTCCTGTTTGGTATTCTGGAGTCTATTCAGACTCATCTGGTTCTAGTCTAGTATGTTATAATTCCTGTTTGGTATCCTGGAGTCTTTTCAGACTCATCCAGTTCTAGTCTAGTGTTCCATGTATTATATTTCTGTTTCCTACTGGGTCAGCAACTTGTCCACATGGTGGAGTGTGTCCGCTGGCCAGTAGCCTATTTAGCTTAATTATTAATGGCTATGCCTTTTGTGGAGTGGGGTGTCCAGTTTGTTTGTTCTGTGTCCCAGTGTGAACAGTGTCCTATATTCATATCCTGTTTGGTTTATCTGATCTTTGTCCTTTGTATTTGTACCTGTTTGTGAACAGTGTCCTATGTTCCTGTATCAGTTTGCCTGTTTATATTCTGCCCTGTTCGTATTTGTATCCTGTCTTGTATATCTGTTTGTCTAGTAGTTGTCCGTTTCAGGTCTGTGACCAACTATGTATGTGTGTTTTTACTCCACTGCACTTTAGCACAGCAAGGGACCGTCGCCCAGTTGTCCATCCATCGTTTTGGGATGGGCAAGTAGGCAGGGAGAGATGTTTTAGGGTCAGTTTAGGGCTCACTATTCCTGTCCCCCCCAGTCGGTCCTGACAAGGGAGAGAGAAATTTGTAGGGGATGAAATTTATATTTTTTAGAACAAAATTTTTATAAATTTTTAATCAGGGACCAATTTATGTGAGCCAGCAGGGACATAAAAATGTAGTCTGCAATGTAAAAAATGGATAAAGGGGTTTTATAAACTGTATTTGATTTTAACTACTGTTCAACTTTATGATCTGTATTTCTGTCATTATTTAGGTACTACTATTACTCCCTGCACTAAGAGACAGATCACATCGGATTTCACTTCTGACACCTGTTGCGATCGTCCTTTATAAACTGGAGAAGCGGGCGGCACGCCGCACTTCTCCGCCCCCCTGCCCTGCACTGTACTTGGCTGTAATGTGAAGTTCTCTTCACATCACAGATTCATATTTGGCACTGAGAGTTGTGATTGAATAAAAACCACCCGCAAAGACACCAATCTTAAAGCCCACATGGCTTTTTTTTGGTATTTTTTCACTCTCATAGACTTCATAGACATAGATTTTCCCGAAAAAATGCCAAAGTCTCAACATGAGGATATTTTTCCAAAACTGCCAGGGAGCCCAAAATAGCAAAAAAGACCAAACTGAAAAAATGCCAAGTGGATATGGCATTTGCAGTTCCCTAGCGACTTGCAGCTAACATCTGGTGGCAGTGTTTTTAACAAAAAAAAAAAAAAAAACACCATGCAGCAGAATGGGCATTTTTATTGGCATTTTTTTGCAAGAAAAAACAAACAAACAATAATCAAGTGGAAACTTAGCCTAAGACTGTTATACTATTTAAAGGAAACTATTGAGACACCTACACAGGGGCTTTTTAGACATCCTATTTTAAATCCATAGGCAGGAATTGATCCTCCCCTTGTAGTTATGAAAGCTTCCTCTTTTCTGGGAAGACGTATTACAAAATTTTGGTGTGTGTCTGTGGGATTGTTTTTCCATACATTCTGATGAGCATTTAGGAGATAATGGGCAAGAGGCTCACCTCCATTCTCACAATGTCTATTCTAGTTCACTCAAAGGTGTTAAATGAGGTTAAGTTAGGGCTCTCTGCAGACCAGTCAAGTTTTCCAGAATTCCCAGTTGTGCCATTCCATTTATTACTTGCCATTGTACTTGGTGGTGTAAGGCTGAGTTCACATATGTCCGGCATCCTGCATAGGTCAACTCAGCCTAGATCTTGATGCAACTGATGCCCCAACTGATGACAAGTTTTCATCAGTTGTATGGCATCCGGTGTCCATTGTTTCTGCAGGGCAGACACAATGTCCAGAGCCCTCCGGCGTGTCCAACCACCCGGCATCAAAATTGAGATGCTGGATGATTGTGAACTGTCCCATTCAAATGAATGGGATCAGTTCTAGCATCAGTTTCCCTTCGGTGCATGCCGGCAAACTCTGCCGGACACCTGATATATGTGAACCAAGCCTAAGACTTCTGTGTGGTGCTTAACCCCCTTAGGACGCAGGGTTTTTCCGTTTTTGCATTTTCATTTTTTCCTCATCACCTTCTAAAAATCATAACGCTTTCAATTTTGCACATAAAAGTCCATATGATGGCTTATTTCTTGCGCCATCAATTCTACTTTGCAGTGACATTAGTCATTTCAGCCAAAAATTTACTGCAAAACGGGAAAAAAAATTCATTGTGCAACAAAATTGAAGAAAAAATAGGGGCTTGATTGCTCAAGCCTGTAGCTCAGGCTTGGAGCAATCAATCGACGATCGGATGGCGCGGAGACAGGTAAGGAGACCTCCGCCTGCGTCCCAGCTGATCGGAACATTGCGATTTTATCGCGATGTCCCGATCAGCCCTACTGAGCTGCCGGGAAGCGTTTACTTTCGCTTTCAGATGCGGCGGTCAATTTTGATCGCTGCGTCTGAAGGGTTAACAGCGCACAGCACAACGATCGATGCCACGCGCTGTTGGCCCAGGGTCCCGGCTATGGTTAGCAGCCGGGACCTACCCCGTGTGATGCGGGGTCACGGCGTGACCCCGTTTTAAACACCGGGACCGGGCGTAGGGCGTACAGGTACACCCTACGTCCTTAAGGAGTTAAAGGGGTACTCCACTGCTCAGCGTTTGGAATAAACTGTTCCGAACGCTGGAGCTGGTGCTGGGAGCTTGTGATGTCATAACCACACACCCTCATGATGTCATGCCCCGCCCCCGCAATGCAAGTCTATGGGAGGGGGCATGACAGCTGTCATGCCCCCTCCAATAGACTTGCATTGAGGGGGCAGGGCTATGACATCACAAGCTCCCGGCGCCGGCTCCAGCGGTCAAACCAATTTGTTCCAAACGCTGAGCAGAGGAGTACCCCATTAAGCCATGGCAACCCAGGTCATGAAGTTTCCAATTGACACTTTTTGTACTGATTTTATACTAGTTGAGTTTTGGCATTGAAGGTTTGCAGTTGTTGTGTCAGCAGAGCATTGTCAACAATTGTGAACTATGCGTTTCAGCACTCACACTCTGTAAGTTGACATGATCATGAATGAGTTGCTGTGGTTCCTAAACACTTCCCTTTTTCAATAATACTCTAAGGGAATTTCACTGTACAGAATGGGTATGGAAAGTGTGAACATGCCCTAAATAAACATTTACCTATGTATGAACACAACATGCATAGTACATTAAAAGTGCAAAATACCGGTCATTGTGGCACAAGCAATAATGAGAACAAAAAGAGTTGACATCTGTTTGATTCATATGTATTCACCTGCCTGAGTCAATACTTGGTAGAACCACTTTTCGCTGCAATGACATCTGCAAGTCTTTTGGGGGATGTCTGTACCAGCTTTGCACATTAAGGGTGCGTTCCCACAGGGCGTATACGCAGCGTATTTGACGCTGCGCAAAATGTATGGCAGCAGCGGGAAATACGCTGCGTATCCCTTGCTCACTATACACACAGGGCTTTCCGGCGGCAGCCCTATGTGTGTAGTGAGTTTTGGAGGCGGGGCCGTGTGCCGGCGTATCTGTGACGCGCGGCCCCGCCTCCAAAACTCACTACACACATAGGGCTGTCGCCGGAAAGCCCTGTGTGTATAGTGAGCAAGGGATACGCAGCGTATTTCCCGCTGCTGCCATACATTTTGCGCAGCGTCAAATACGCTGCGTATACGCCCTGTGGGAACGCACCCCTAGAGTTAGAAATGTTTGTCCATCTATCTTGTCCATTTAAAGGCTTAAGCTCCATCAGATTAAGGGTGCATTCCCACGTGGTGTATTTTGCTGCGTATTTGCTGCGTATTTGCTGCGTATTTGGTGCTGCGTATTTTCCTACCCATTGACTTCAACAGGGAAAATAAAATACGCAGCAGCAAATACGCAGCAAATACGCCGTGTGGGAACGTACCCTAAATGGAGACCTTCTATGAACAGCAATTTTTAAGTCGTGTCATAGATTCTCAGTTGGATTGAGGTCTGGGATTTGACTGAACCATTTCAGGACATTAACATGCTATTATCTAAACCATTTAATTGTAGTTTTGGCTGTTTGTTTGGGGTCATTGTCCTGCTGAAAGATGAATCTCCATCCCAGTCTTTTAGAGACTGCATCCAATTTTCTACAAGGATTAACCCTTTTGGTGGAATCCATCTTTCCATCCATTCTGACCAATTCCCAACCTGCTGAATAAAAGGATCCCAACAGTATGATTGTACCACCACCATGTTTCTCTGTGGGGATGGTGTGCTCAGGGTAATGGGCAGTGTTTCCACCACACACAGGGGGAGATTTATCAAAACCTGTCCAAAGGAAAAGTGTCCCAGTTGCCCATAGCAACCAATCAGATTGCTTCTATCATTTTTAACAAGGCCTCTAAAAAATGAAAGAAGGGAGCTGATTGGTTGCTATGGGCAACTGGGACACTTTTCCCCTGGACAGGTTTTGATAAATCTCCCCCACAGTGTTTTGCTCTTTGTGTCCTTGGTGTTCTTGTACTTTAAACTGTTGCTAAGCCTTATTTGCACAACAAACTTTTTGAATCCAATACAGAATAAACATACATAGTGCTCTGTTTTTGGTGCCAATTGCAATTTGGTTAAAAAAAATTGTGCAAGGATGGATTCACACTACTGTATATATTTTGTGCCACTGGGGGCCAGATCCGGCAGGAGAATTTCAAAACTGCCTGCTGCCAAATCCCTGTTGGACTGTGCTATACCAATTCAATAAAATTTGCGATCATATTTAGCTTTTGACCTGGATTGAAAACCACAGCAATCCTGCCAAAAATGTATTGTTCATAAGGAAGAATAATGAGCAAATTTCCTACAAGGTGCTTTGCTGAAAATCAGAATATCTGTTTTTAAAATAGGTAAGGGAAAATATGTCTCACAAAAACATTTTGGTATGTGTGAACATTTTCTGCATGGGCTCCATGTCTCTCGTGGCTCGCTGTGCAGTGTTCACTTTGCCAATTTGAACTCTACTAGCTGCAGATGTGTGATATGAAGCCACATGTTAATAATTTTTTCCAACAATATAAAATGATTGAGTATTTTATGAGGCCCTGGGCTATTGTATTTAGACAAAATGCACAATGCAAATTGATAATCTGTCTAATATTTCAGTTCAGGTAAAATAAGAGGTTCTGGGTAATATGGATTGAAAATAAGTATGCATATCACATATTAACTTTGTGCCAACTACTGTTTTCCTCCATTTTACTAAATTTGTACCTATTTATTTTTATTTTAATATAAAATTAACAGAGGCAATAGTTTACTATAAAGAAATCTATTAGAAACATAGAATTTGTCGTCAGATAAGATCCATTTGGCCTATCTCGTCTGTCCAATTTACCTGAATACGATTAATAGTTCCAGGCCCTTATGCCTACCCTTTGCATGCTTAAAGGGGAACTCCGGTGGAAAAGAAAACATTCAAATCAACTGGTGCCATAAAGTTAAACAGATTTGTAAATTACTTCTATAAAGAAAATCTTAACCCTTCTAGAATTTATCAGCTGAAGTACGCTACAGATATACTTCAGAGAAATTTGTGAAGTTCTTTCCAGTCTGACAACAGTGCTCTCTGCTGACACCTCTGTCCGTGTCAGAAACTGTACAGAGCAGGAAAGGTTTTCTATGGGGATTTGCTTCTAATCTGGACAGTTCCTGACATGGACAGAGGTGTCAGCAGAGAGTACTGTGGCCAGACTGGAAACAGTACTCTCCAAAACAGAGCCTCCAGCTGTTGAAAAATAACAACTCCCAGTATTGCCGGACAGCCATTGACTGTCCAGGCATGTTGGGAGTTTTTCAGCAGCTGGAGGCACCCTGTTTGGGGAAAACTGCAGTACAGTATTTTTGGTGGAAGAGACAAGCACCACGGTTGCATCCGGGTACACCCCTATGAAAATCCCTACTTTACGCCTCAAATGGGCATGGCGCTCTCTCACTCCAGAGCCCTGTCGTATTTCAAGGCAACAGTTAAGAAGTTGTGTTACAAATTTTGGGGGATTTTTTCTCTTGTTACCCCTTATGAAAAGGTAAAGTTGGGGGCTACACCAGCATGTTAGTGTAAAAAAATTATTTTTTTTGAAATAACATGCTGGTGTTACCCCATACTTTCATTTTGATAAGAGGTAAAAGGAAAAAAAAGACCCCCAAAATTTGTTAAACAATTTCTCCCAAGTACGGAAATACCCCATATGTGGGCGTAAAATGCTCTGCGGGCGAACAACACAGCTCAGAAGTGAGAGCGCACTGTTACGCCGAGCGCTCCGGGTCCCCGTTCCTCCCCGGAGCGCTCGCCTCATCCTCGTTGCTGCAGCGCCCCGGTCAGATCCACTGACCGGGTGCGCTGCGGTCCCGCCTCCAGCCGGGATGCGATTCGCGATGCGGGTGGCGCCCGCTCGCGATACGCACCCCGGTCCCCGTACCTGACTCGCTCTCCGTCGGTCCTGTCCCGGCGCGCGCGGCCCCGCTCCCTAGGGCGCGCGCGCGCCGGGTCTCTGCGATTTAAAGGGCCAGTGCACCTATGATGGTGCCTGGCCCAATCTTCCAATTAGCTTAATTAGTTTCCACCTGTGCACTTCCCTATATCACCTCACTTCCCCTGCACTCCCTTGCCGGATCTTGTTGCACTTGTGCCTAGTGAAAGCGTTCCCTTGTTTGTTCCTAGCCCGTGTTCCTGACCTCCTGCCGTTGCCCCTGACTACGATCCTTGCCGCCTGCCCCCGACCTTCTGCTACGTCCGACCTTGCTTCTGCCTACTCCCTTGTACCTCGCCTATCTTCAGCAGCCAGAGAGGTGAGCCGTTGCTAGTGGATACGACCTGGTCACTACCGCCGCAGCAAGACCATCCCGCTTTGCGGCGGGCTCTGGTGAAAACCAGTAGTGACTTAGAACCGGTCCACTAGCACGGTCCTCGCCATCCCTCTCTGGCACAGAGAATCCACCTCCTACCAGCCGGGATCGTGACACGCACTATGTACATTTGAGGCCTTAACTGATGATTTGCACAGGGGTAGCTGCTGGTTACAGCGGTTCTGACATAAACACAAAGAAAAAAAAAAACACCCACATGTGACCCCATTTCGGAAACAACACCACTCACGGAATTTAACAAGGGGTGTAGTGAGCATTTACACCACACAGGTGTCTGACAGATTTTTGGAACAGTGGTCCATGAAAATTGTAATTTTTGTAATGATCTGTCAAAGGCCATTTGGGGTGTAAAAGCTCACTGCACCCCTTGTTACATATTGTGAGGGGTGTAGTTTCCTAAATGGGGGTCACGTGTGGGGGGGTCCACTGTTCTGGCACCACGGGTGCTTTGTAAATGCACATGGCCCCCGACTTCTATTCCGACCAAATTCTCTCTCCAAAAGGCCAAATTGCGTTCCTTTTCTTCTAAGCCCTGTAGTGCGCCCGCAGAGCAATTTACATCCACATATGGGGTATTTTCATACTCAGAAGAAATAGTGTCACAATTTTTTTTTTTGCTGTTCTGGCACCATGCCCCCCCAAAAAACATTTCAGCAAAATTTGATCTCCATAATCCCATTGTCATTTGTTTCCTTCTGAGCCCTCTAGCGCACTTGCAAAGCGCTTCACATCCACATATGAGGTAGTTCCTTACTCGTGAGATATTGGGTTACAAATTTTGGGGGATTTTTCTCCTTTTACTCCTTGTAAAAATAAAAAATATGGGTCTCCAAGAACATGTTAGTGTAAAAAAATGAAGATTTAGAATTTTTGTCTCCACTTTGCTGCTATTCCTGTGAAACAACTGAAGGGTTAACAAACATTCTGAATGTAATTTTGAATACGATGAGGGTGCAGTTTTCATAATAGGGTCCATTATGGGATATTTCAAACATAAAGACCTTCAAATTTACTTTAAAACTGAGCTGGTCTCTGAAAAATTCAGATTTTGAAATTTACGTGAAAAATTTGAAAATTGCTGCTATACTTTGAAGCCCTCTGTCTTCAAAAAGTAAAAACATGTCAACTTTATGATGCCAACATAAAGTATACATATTGTATATGTGAATCAATATATAATTTATTTGGTATGTCCACTTTCCTTACAAGCAAAGAGCTTCAAAGTTAGAAAAATGCAAAATTTTCACATTTTTCAAGAAATTTTGGAATTTTTCACCAAGAAATTATGCAAGTATCAACAAAAATTTACCACTAACATAAAGTGGAATATGTCACAAAAAACAATCTCAGAATCAAATGCATAAGTAAAAGCATCTTAGAGTTATTAATGCTTAAATTGACAGTGGTCAGATTAGCAAAAAATGCTCTGGTCTTTAAGGTCATAATGGGCTTTGTACCCAAGGGGTTAACAACCACTACATATGGCCTAAATAATAACACCACACCTTACACATGATGTCTTCTTTGTTCTGAATCACTCATTTGGCTTATTCTTCTCCATCCAGCCTAGACCAGTATGACAACTTCTTATAGCCACAATTTGTCTCTGAAGAATCTGCCAGACAAAAATCTTGGGCTCCACACTGTTCCAGCACCTATAGGGCACAAACAGTAATAATGTCCCCTTTGTGTCCCACAAAGTAGAGTTGGATTAGTAGAAATAGGGGAGGGTTGGGTGGGTTTGTTTGCAGTAGGTAGGTCCCCTAATTATGTAGGTAAGTCAGTCCAGTTGGTAGACTGGTCTCCCCAGTAGGCGCCATGAGTATGACGTTTCTGTTACTGGGGGCCATCAGTAGGTAGATTTCTCCCACTAGGCAGGTGCCCCAAGAATTCCCTCCTGTAGGTATTTTTCTACAGTAGTTAGGTGCCCCTAGAAGATATTTTGCCCCTTGTAGGTAAGTCCCTTGTAGGTATTTTCCCCAGTAGGTAGGTTCCACTCTGTAGGTATTTTCCCACAGTACAAAACAAGAACCAACTCACCAGTCCATTGATCTCGGCAATAGCTGTGCACAGATCCCATGTTCATTCGATCTAAATACCAAGCAGGTTATATAAGATGATCTAGCACCAAGATGTGAAAAAGCTGATTCTTTATTTAAATGCTCGTTAATACAGAATGTTCAGAAGAAGCGTGGCATGAACACCCCAGCAAAAGCTGACGTGTTTCTGTTGCTAAATTCCACCTTTAAATACCTGTCATCAAACCATATTTTCCAAACTAACTCAGATTATAGCAAACAAAGAAGTGTATAGTCCAGCTCACTCCCTCAGCCCGTTGCGCCAGGACCGGCGTGGGCAACACCAACTGGAACCAACAAGCAAAAGCAAAATGTCCAGGTAACCTTGTCATGTTCTCCTGGTCTTTTTGGCCTTTATTGGAATAAAACATCCTGTTCCTTGATATTCGCGCTGGACATTTTGCTTTTGCTTGTTAACTCAGATTATAGTCTTTAACTACTCCTAACACCCCTCCTGCCCTTAAATTTTTTTCCAAGCTTTAAAAAGCTCTGTATCATTCCTTTCCCTTTGCTCACATTGTGTGAGCTCCCAGCAGGAGAAAGTGGGTGTTCCCCAGCAGGCGTGACATCACTGAAGCCTGCGATAGCTGTGACTCACCTTGCCCCTCATGTCTCCTCCCGACTTGGCCTTGTTGACTTGTGTCAGGGAACAGAACAGAGCCACCTAGTGGCCGTTTTTTGCATCACATTAAAAACATGTAAAGGTTGAGAATTTTAGCAACAGGTAAATAGCAAAGTGTCTTATAATTACATAAGGAACAATATATTAAAAGTTTGGTGACAGGCACTCTTTAATCATGACTGAAACAGCTCAAACAGCCCCACTGTAGGTAGTTTCCCCTATAAGAATACGCTAACAGTTAAATATGTAGAGTAAAGCACCCGGCAGTGGGCCTTCTAGGTGCAAGGGGCCCCAGCACTTGCTCAGGTACTGACACGAGCCCTGAGCCCACCTTAGCACGGGTCCATTCATTGATATACAAATTTCAAAGTCTCACTTAATAACTGCTGAAATATCCCTTGAATACATCTGCTAATAACACCATTTACAACTACAGCAGCACAATATTAAAAAAAATCCTTTTTTGTTAATTAAATATGAATACATTAATAAATAATTCATCAAATAAATAATTACTTAGATAATTCATTTTATTAGGCAAAAAAAAAAAAAAAAAAGCTTTCCATCTGTACTATGCACACTGGGGATCCTACTATACTGCATATTGTTCTGATTCAGTATATAATACAGCCCTGTTAGTGCATTTAGTGCATTGCAGTTTAATTCTAATTTTCTTGGCATGTAAATATCCTATATATTGGGTCCCCTGGGTAATGCTGTTGTTTTTGTTGTATATGGACATCTACATCAAGCTTCAGAACTAGAGCATCTACAAATGCCTACACTGGGTGCTGCTGGGCTGGGAATCTCATACTTTTTCTCCCTACATTGACTTTTCTATCCCTGTTTTCTACATTATCACCTAAACAACGCTCTCCTCTGACCTTTAACCCTGTTTTGGTGGGTGACACTGTTTGTACCTTGTTTCTGTAAATATAGTATGCTCTACTCGTATATTTGTGCCTGAGTAATATCAGGGTTTATTTCTATCGGGTATTCTGTGAAATCTGATTTGTAAACCTGTGTTTGACCATGTCTGACCTTTTGAATTCACCTCTCTCATCCTCCAGTTTGACCCGACCTTAACCTGTGCCAATTGCCATGACCATTCTGCCTTTTCCTGACTACTCTATCTTTCCAACTGCCCATGGCATATGTCCAGGTACAACACTTGAAATAACATAAACAACATTAAATAGTGGGCATCACTAATATAACCAACATAATGCTGGCCTACATGAAAAAACACCCACTAACAAGAAAAAATCTATTATTCAAAAAATATACTGCAAACATGACCGCACATCTAGTATCAAAGTAATAATATGAATCTTTATAATTTTTTTTTTTTTTTAAAGATAGAAGGAGGCTAAGATGCGTACACAATAATAATTATATCGGGGGGAGATTTATCAAAACCTGTGTAAAAGAAAAGTGGTGAAGTTGCCCATAGCAACCAATCAGATAGCTTCTTTCATTTTTCACAGGCATCTTTAATAATGAAAGAAGTGATCTGATTGGTTGCTATGGGCTACTAAACCACTCTTCATCTGCACAGGTTTTGATAAATCTCCCCCATTAAGTGCAATAGAGATATGACGTCAACAAGATGTTGGGCCTGATAGAATCCCACATGAACCTGTTATTAGCATGCGCTAATACTGGCACAAGTGCATAACAATCACAAATATAACATTTATTCAACCAATGGGAAGATACATCGAACATTTTTTCCAATAGATAAACCACAAATAGTGAATTTAATCCAACAATAGAATAAATGGTTGACTTAATTAACAAACATACACTGTAATGTACTGAATGCACGCATGGATAAATTGCAGATGAAACAAATCCAATAATGGGACAGATGACTGACTTCTTTTATGTGAGTAGATGCACCTACCTATAGTATGGTACATATGCGCTGTTAAAAATCCCTCAAATATGCAACCATATTAAAATGTATGTGCATAATAACTCCCTCCAAATAAATTATGGAATGGTGTACAGTGCTCAAAAATAAAACACATGCATCTTATTATATAATATATAATCCATGTAAAAAAAAATTTACAAAAAATGAAATAATTGTAAGATGAAGAAATAATAATAAACATAATAATACTAATCATCATCATATAACAGTCCACTATTCATAATCCACTCTATATCTTACATTGAAAACACATCCTAAATGCAACATCCTATACTAAAAATACTTAACAGAACCCCATTGATACCCATACTTCCTCCATATATATCATTTGAATTATTAAAGGGGGTGGGGGATAAAATGTGACCCCCCCCCCCCCAACTGAGAATACTCACGCATAAAGAAAAAAAATTGTACCATAATACGATAAAGATAAAAAAAAACAAAAATAGAATCACCTTTAAAAAAAAAAAAAAAAATCATTTATTCACTCCAGAGATACCAACAGGAAAACCCAGAGGGATTCTGCCCTCAAGAGGACAGGAACAGAACTCCTACCCTGGATGTCTGTTTTAACTTTGTCAAGTACAGTGAATTTTAGTTCTATATACCTAGATCCAAGAAATGTTCTGCTTCTGAGGTATGTTTCTTCACTTGTGTGCAACTCCTCCTCGCCAGAGTATTATTGAAATTTTTTTCTGGATTCTCCTTCTGAGCTGTTGAGCAGTTCGTCCCACGTACATTTGTGGACAGATACAGCACAAATCATAGATGCCATATGTATTTACAATTCACATAATTGGATAGATACTGCACTCCTCTCAAATACCAGTGCTATATAGTCTCCAGCCCCTCCTCAAGATTCTAAAAGGTTGACAAAAATGACTTGACAATTTACCCTTAGGGTTTGGTACTCTATGGGCTATCAGTATTGGCTAAGTGGGCACGTTTCTTCAAATTGGGGTTTGCACAATATTCCAATGGGAGAGTGAAATCTGTCAGATGGGCTTTCTCAGTGTCAGATATAACAGCAGTGAGGTTGAAAAGTTGAGATTATAGATTGGGGGGAGGGGAGACCCTCAAAGGGGAACTCTGGTACATAAGTACTTATCCCCTATCCGTAGGATCACGTGGACAGGGCATAAGTGTCTGATCATGTGTGGTCCATCCGCTGAGATCCCCTGCGACCTCCTGACATACGCTCTCCCATAGAGATACATGAAGGAGTTTGTCGGCCACTGCTTCTTGCCGTGAATGACAGTTATCAATGCACAGAGCGGAGGTCACTTTGTGCATGGAGAGAGCCAAGATAGCGGGTAGGAGATTGCGGGGGTCCCAGCGGTGGGACCCCCATGATCAGACATGTATCCCCTATCCACAGGATCCTGTGTACTTGAAAGAGGATATGTACTTGAAAGAGGAAAGCAGATACAGGGCAGTCTGCTGGGTAAATCATATAGGCTGTATACAACTGTAAAGAGAAAATAAAACTCATGCAATACATTATAGAACTGTGGCTGTAGATGCAAAAGTAAGCAACATTTTTGAAGATTTTTTATTTTGTATCATAATAAGTGCAAAGAAATCTAATACTTGCTTTTCAAATGTGCCCATAGCCTTTAAAAGTTGTGGACACTTTTGAAAAATATTTTTGAAAAATTCTGTATAGGTCTCTATTCTCATAGTACATACTAGTGCCATTCTAGCTGTTTAGACTATATAGAATAATATGTGCCCATTGTAGATGTAATGCACATTGTATTCTTGCACTTTTCTGTCAATGTTAAATTTTAGCAATCTCTTTTTACGGTAACATCCATGGAAACGGAAACCAAATTAAGAACACTTCACAAGACTTGCCATTTTAAAGAAAGCATGGTGTACGGCAGGGACAATAGAATTGGGCATCCAGGAAGAATTTTCAAACCTGCAGCCTATGAGCTGCCAGGACGCAAACTCCACCCTGGTGGCACAAACATATGCCGTCATGCCTGTTTATCATGTCCCGGTGGCTTACAGGCTGCAGGCTGCCTGAACACAGAAAAGTCTCCATTCATTGTTGGATCCAGGACTAGGTGTTTTTTTTCTATTTGTTTGCTGTTTGGCCACAAGAAGGCACTATGACTATTTGGTAACACATGGAGGGGGCACAGTGGAACCATTACACAGGGGCACAGAAGGCAATATTAACGAGTTGGAGTACCATTGAGGCATTATTTGTGAATAAGATCACGGTGGTGGGCATTAATGAATGGGGGGGCACAGTGGAGGGGTTATTTGAAAAAAAAAAAAAGATCCCAGTAGAGTCATTAATAGTGAGTAGGGACACACTTGGGGCATTATAACTGTATGGTAAACTAATGGGGATACTGTACTCTGCAGAGACGAGTGACATTTGGGAGAAGTCTTCATGGCCAGATGGAGTCAGAGGGAGAAGAAAACGGAAAGGCAACAACTCTGATCAGAGAAGACATCACCTGTGAGTTACTGGCTATAACTACACTGTAATCTCGTAAACAGATCACAGCCTATGTAGCACTGACATCTGCTGCCATATGGTCAAGATATAGGAGGAACATTGATTATATTGTTCTTTGCAGTAGATTAAGTATATGTGATGCGGGTGTGGAAGAATTATTTGGCCCTTGCATCGTGCTGTTATATGCAGAGATAAGCTGTGACATAAATTATTTGGGGCATGACTGATGTATCTCTGGGTACAGGTTTCAGAGAGATAAAGGATACATGAGTAAGTCCACCCCTCACAATTATTATATTTATATGTTATTATTCTTTTTCATGTGACAACACTGAGGAAATTGCCCTCTGCTACAATGTAAAGTAGTGAGTGCACAGCCTGTATAACAGTGTTTAATGTTGTGTCCCCTCAAAATAATTCAACACGCAGCCATTAATGTCTAAACTATTAAATTATCACTGCTTTAAGCCTCTTGAACATGGAGTTCACCAGAGCTTTACAGGTTGCCATTGGACTCCTCTTCCATTCCTCCATGATGACATCAGGGAGCTGGTGGATGTTAGAGACCTTTCGCTCTCCCATCTTTTGTTTGGGGATGCCCCACAGGTGCTCAATAGGGTTTAGGTCTGGAGACATGCTTGGTCAGTCCTTCACCATTACCCTCAGCTTTTTTAGCAAGGCAGTGGTCACCTTGAATGGAATATTGCCCTGCAGCCAAGTCTCTGAAGGCAAGGGATCATGTTCTGTTTCAGTATATCACAGTACATGTTGGCATTCATGGTTTCCTCAATAAACTGTAGCTCCCCAGTGCCAGCAGCACTCATGCAGGCCCAGACCATAATATATTCACCACCATGCTTGACTGTAGGCAAGACACACATCTTTATACTCCTAACCAGGTTGTCACCACACGCTTGATACCATCTGAACAAGAGAATTTTATCTTGGTCCCATCGGATCACAGGACATGTTTCCAGTAATCCATATCCTTAGTCTGCTTGTCTTCAGCAAACTGTTTTCTGGTTTTCTTGTTCATCGTCCTTTGCATGAGGTACCATGTTGAACTTCCAGGGACCAGTTTTAGAAAGTATGAGAGTGATAACACCAAATTTAAGACACCTGCTTCCCATTCACACTTGAGACCTTATAACGCTAATGAGTCACGTGACACTGGGGAGGAATAATGGTAATTAGGCCCAATTTGGAAATTTTCCCTTAGATGTGTACTCACTTTTGTTGCCAAGGTCTAGACATTAATGGCTGTGTGTTGAATTACTTTGAGAGGACACAACATTAACCGGTTAACGACCATGGACGTCTATACTTGTCCATGTGCCGTTAACCGGGTATGGCGCGGGCTCCCGACTCGAGCCTGCGTCATACCGGCTTCCCCCCAGCTGGTTCCTGTAGCTGGGGCAGCCAGCATTAATAGCCAACATACAGCGATCACCACAGCCAGATATTAACCCTATAGATTGCTGCTGTCAAAGCTGACAGCAGCGTCTAAAGGTGCCTTTATTCAGTCCCTGGTGGTCTAGTGGGGGGGAGGTCGATCCAGGCTGAGGTAGCCTGAGGGCTTCTCAGCCTTCCACAGCGGCTCCTTCCACAGCGGCTCCTGCACTCAGAATGATAAAGCCTGGCAGGACCAGGCTTTATCAATTGAGCGCAGAGTGCACAGATCAATGTGGTTCTGTGGAACCACATTGATCTGTATGAGGAACTAAAAGTGTAAAAAAAAAAAGGTTAAAAAAAGGTTAAAAACACACACATTAACCCTTTCCTTATTAAAAGTTGAAATTCCAAAGCCCAAAATAGCGTATTTTTGGTCACTTTTTATACCATAAAAAATTAATTAAATGTGATCAAAAAGTCTGATCAAAACAAAAATGGTACCGATAAAAACTTCAGATCAAGGTGCAAAATAATAAAGTAAAAAAGTTATAGGGGTCAGAAGAGGACAATTTTAAATGTATTAATTTTCCTGCATGCAGTTATGATTTTTTCCAGAAGTAAGACAAAATCAAACCTATATAAGAAGGGTATCATTTTAATTGTATGGACCGACAGAATAAAGATAAAATGTAATTTTTTGCAAAAAATTTACTGTGTAGAAGCGGAAGCCCCCAAAATTTACAAAATGGCATTTTTTCTTCAATTTTGTCGTACAATAATTTTTTTTTCCGTTTCGCTGTGGATTTTTGGATAAAATGACTGATGTCATTACAAAGTACAATTGGTGATGCAATATGGTTTTTAAGGTGCAAAATTGAAAGGTTTATGATTTTTAAAAGGAGGAAAAAACAAAAGTGCAAAAACAGAAAAACGCTTGGTCCTTAAGGGGTTAAACACTGTTATACAGGCAGTGCACTCACGGCTTTACATTGTAGCATAGGATCATTTCTTCAGTGTTGGTGTTATAACATGAATATATAAAAAAATATATATTTACAAAAATGTGAGAGGTGTACTCACTCATGTATAGATACAGTATACAAAGAGAGAAAGAGAGTTCTGTTGTTTATGTTTTTATGCTATGTTCCTGTCCACACACACTCAGCACCTTTTTGATTTTTCTATCTCCTTCCATAACTGGCTGAAGCCTTGTTAAACTATTTAGAACCTATCAGCGCTGTTCATCAGTTCCTAAACGTATTACCTCAGAGGCAATGTGCTGAGGGACACAGGTGCCAGACCAGTGCACACAACCCAATTGAGTTATGAAGCAGACAGTAAGGGACACAGAATCATGAATCTGACTGCATGGGGAATTGCCTGCTCTGTGTGGCAGCCGCCACTTTATTAAATATCGATTTAAATCACAGCCCTTAATCAAATCGGAAAGATTTCTCCACCTTTCCCTTTGCTCGGCTTTCCCTTTGTCTCATAATAGAGGTTCCCTGGAATGAATAGTTAGCAAATAGTTTAACTGCAAACCCTTATCGACTGTAATGAGGCATTTGTGATAATCGGGTGATGAAATGTAAATGGGCAGTAATGAGTACAATTATATCCACTGGGGAGCCATCAAAGCGGCTTCTTTCCTCACAGATAGATGAGCTCTTTCACTGTCATTGCCCATTGCTGACTTCAGCGAGAGCTCTTGATATGGCGGGGGGAGGTGTGGAAGAGACAGAGAGTGTGCCTGTGAACAAGCTTGCTGACAGTAGTCAGGTGAAAGTCTGGCTCTCTTTAATCCTACCTTTGATGATTATCCATTGCTCCATTTCCAGCTTCTTTCATGCTCGGCTGCAGTCTTCTTTAGGGATGATTTGATTTGCAGTAATGTTCAGAAACTGCCTCATTGTGCTAACACGATTTCCATGACCCTCTGTGTGTTTCTTACACTGACAATACGCTGGGTGACTGGAGCTGGTCTGTAGTCTTCAAAAATAAGAAGAACAAGCTTAACTAAACATGGACGTAAAAGATGATACACAATAATGTTGAAAGGGTTAAATTCTATATGCATATCAGCTGCTCGAGGAAACAAAATCTCTTTGAACTGTGTCAGCCAGAAGATAGAAGAGATAAAAAGTGGGAGTTCTCCATTGTTGATACTCTTTAATGGCTAGTTAATGAGAAATAATATGTTTCCCAGACTACCTAGCTCTCTTCATTATGTATGTGCGGAAGCCCAGAGGGAAAACAAGCTTGCTCCGCAGCGGGGGAAACGTGTGGTATGGCTGGGGCCTGTGGGTCCACAGCCAGTCATGGTTACTTTAGTTTCTTTCACATGGCAAGAGGATTCAAAGAGTAATCCCATGAATCTCAATCTGGCGCAGTGAAGGGACTGACATTATAGGTGGTAAATCCCTCAGGTCATACACTGTTAAGGGTTTGGTAAAATGGTGTGTGGGGTTCCTTTGGGGTTAAAGGGGTATGCCAGGATTTTTTTTTTATCTGACTATGCTACAGGGGCTGTAAAGTTAGTGTAGTTCATAATATAGTGTCTGTACCTGTGTGTGACAGTGGTCTCGCAATTCCTTTGTGATTTTTGCCCCAAAATGTATTTTTAACAGCATACAAAATTATTCAGGTTGGATTTCCCAGGTTGCAGTGCCTCGAGACCTGACATCACTAGTCAGTTGTGCAAAGGGAGCAACAGCTGTAGGCACCCTGATTAGAAACCCCTGATCTTTTGAGCTTATTTGTGCTGCAATGGGTGGGGTGGCTGATGTGTGAGAGGGAAGAATGTAACTTCACACTTACAAGCATGGAACTATGGGATGTGTAGTTTAAGAGACCAAACTCCAACAGGAAATACCCAGACTGCCTGGCAGGTATGTACTAAAATCACCATATAGTGGATAACCCCTTTAACCCCTTAAGGACGCAGGACGTAAATGTACGTCCTGGTGAGGTGGTACTTAACGCACCAGGACGTACATTTACGTCCTAAGCATAACCGCGGGCATCGGAGCGATGCCCGTGTCATGCGCGGCTGATCCCGGCTGCTGATCGCAGCCAGGGACCCGCCGGCAATGGCCAACGCCTGCGATCTCGCGGGCGTCCGCCATTAACCCCTCAGGTGTCGGGATCAATACAGATCCCGGCATCTGCGGCAGTTCGCCATTTAAATGAACGATCGGATCGCCCGCAGCGCTGCTGCGGGGATCCGATCATTCATAACGCCGCACGGAGGTCCCCTCTCCTTCCTCCGTGCGGCTCCCGGCATCTCCTGCTCTGGTCTGTGATCGAGCAGACCAGAGCAGAAGATCACCGAAAACACTGATCTGTTCTATGTCCTATACATAGAACAGATCAGTATTAGCAATCATGGTATTGCTATGAATAGTCCCCTATGGGGACTATTCAAGTGTAAAAAAAAATGTAAAAAAATTTAAAAGTAAAAGTAAAAAAAAAGTGAAAAATCCCCTCCCCCAATAAAAAAGTAAAACTTCATTTTTTTCCTATTTTACCCCCAAAAAGCATAAAAAACATTTTTTATAGACATATTTGGTATCGCCGCGTGCGTAAATGTCCGAACTATTAAAATAAAATGTTAATGATCCCGTACGGTGAACGGCGAGAACAAAAAAAAAATAAAAAAGTCCAAAATTCCTACTTTTTTAATACATTTTATAAAAAAAAAATTATAAAAAATGTATTAAAAGTTTTTTATATGCAAATGTGGTATCAAAAAAAGTAAAGATCATGGCGCAAAAAATGAGCCCCCATACCGCCACTTATACGGAAAAATAAAAAAGTTAGAGGTCATCAAAATAAAGGGATTATAAACGTACTAATTTGGTTTAAAAGTTTGTGATTTTTTTTAAGCGCAACAATAATATAAAAGTATATAATAATGGGTATCATTTTAATTGTATTGACCCTCAGAATAAAGAACACATGTAATTTTTTCCATAAATTGTACGGCGTGAAAACAAAACCTTCCAAAATTAGCAAAATTGCGTTTTTCGTTTTAATTTCCCCACAAAAATAGTGTTTTTTGGTTGCGCTATACATTTTATGATATAATGAGTGATGTCATTACAAAGGAAAACTGGTCGCGCAAAAAACAAGCCCTCATAATAGTCTGTGGATGAAAATATAAAAGAGTTATGATTTTTAGAAGGCGAGGAGGAAAAAATGAAAACGTAAAAATTAAATTGTCTGAGTCCTTAAGGCCAAAATGGGCTGAGTCCTTAAGGGGTTAATGGAGCAAAAAACAAGTCCAACAGCAGTATGATGGAATTATAACTCAGTCCTTTACTCAGCAATTGATTTATCCAAATTAATATAGAGATACAGCCTCTTGTTCTTAAAGGAGTATTCCTTTGCTAAAGATCTAGACATCTGTCTGGTCGCGAGTTATGTTCATTATGTTCAGAACACTGGGTTCGGGAGGCCATGGTTGTGACGTCACGTCAGCCCACGTCACGACCATGGCCTCCCAAACCTAGATTGCGAGGGGTCCCAGCAGCCAGAACCCTGCGATCAAACATCTTATCCCCTATCCTTTGAATAGGGGATAAGATGTCTAGCAATGGAGTACCCTTTTAAGGAAATAAGGTAGGAATTGGGGTCCAAGCAACTCTGTGCACCTCTGTAGTGTCTGACATAGCACCAGTTCAATATTCTGTCCTCTAAGGGAGTGCACACACAGGCTAACTCCCAGAAGATTCCCAAGAAATAAGGAGTACTCACTGAACTGCCTTGCCCCCAATCCACCTAACCCTGCAAATTATAATTTGGGGGGCTTGGCGGCTGTCCAAACCATCCATATTATAATCTGCTTGCTATCCAGGGAATCCAGGACACTAGTCCAGAATGATCTGTCTGGCAAGCAGCTTTAGGCTGTGGTCTACACTGAAGGGGAACCTGACCTCTGCTCTAGAACTGGTGCTGATACAGAAGTTTTATGTATAATGGCGCTAACTTGGTTGAATCATAATTTCACTCACTCATCATCTCTGACTAAACAAGAACAGAGGGGAGGGGAATGCCTGCCTACTGGAAGGAAGGCTAATCTATGGCCTACTGCCTACTGGAAGGGGGCTAACCTGAGGGCTACCTGCCTACTAGGTGGATAATCTGGGGACTACCTTACTACTGGATGGGCTAATCTTTGTTCTATCAGCCTATTGGGGGCTAATCTTGAAACTAGGCGGTGAGGGACAATCTGATGACTACTTGCCTACAGGAGGGGACCTAGTTTGGGGACTCCCTGCCTACTGGGGGGGGGGGGGGGGGCTAATCTGGGGACTACCTGATTTTTGGGTTGAAAATATTTGGCTAGTGGGGGGGAGGGAGGGGGACTGAAGAGTGCAAGTGAGTAGATAGATAAAAACTATAGATTTAGAGGTGTCTTGAATTATATTTACCTATTACTGTAGTTCATATATTTATTTATTTTTTTAAGATGATAGTCCCTTTTAAACTCATTTAACTATAAAACAGGTAATAAAGAAAAAGTATTACATGAAATAAATTGAAAATACCAGACTTTTTTTTTTTTTTAAATAAAACACAATTGTGTCCAAGGATGGACACTTAAAGTCTGACTCTGTATTATGCTCCTGTGGCTGTGGAAGCATATTTGGAATATTTTGCCTCAGGAAAAGCTCCATTCATTAACCTCTAAGACCTGTAGTATATCTTCTTAATTTTTTGTGTAGATGAATGCAATCTTTTTCTTTTTGTCATTAGGTATGTTACCCTCAGACAGGTTGAGTTACATGTCATAACTGACAGAATGTCAAGAATAATGTCTGTCTCCATGATCACTATTTCCTTACATACAGGTGTCTCCAAGTCTTAGGTCCTCATAAAACATTAAGACATATATGTGCAACAAAAACATAAAATCTACCTAGACAAACATACCACAATACAAATTCTCGGTATAGTGGATGGATTTAACCCCTTAAGGACGCAGGACGTACTCAAACTGCCCCTTTTCTGAGTCCTTAAGGACTCAGGACGTTTGAGTACGTCCTGTCAAATCCCGGCTCCCTGCCGCTAGCCGGAGGGGAGCCGGTGCCCGATGCCTGCCGAAATCGTTCAGCAGGCATCGCGGCATATCGCCCAGGGGGGTCATGATGACCCCCCATGTCGGCGATTGCCGCAGATCGCTGGACAATTCAGTCCAGCGATCTGCGGCAGATTCCGGGTCAATCGGGTCTCCAGTGACCCGGTGACCCGGAATTACAGGCTGTTCGGGGCCGTCTCTGTCGGCCCCGAACAGCCATAGCCAGCAGGGGTGAGGTGGCACTGGTGCCACCTCACGATCGCCCTGATTCGTCGGCCGGTTTCCCCGCCGACCAATCAGGGCGCCTGCTGCGGGTGTCACTCCCGCAACCCGCTCCGCCCCTCTTTCGGAGCACGTGAACGGGTGCGGGACGTGGACCTCGGGAGCTGGGGACCCCGATCCCCGGCGTCAATGTTGGGATCGGGGCCCCAGGAGCAGCGGTGGCGGCGGGACTGACCTTTGCCCGGAGCAGCAGCAGGAGGTGAGTGACAGCCTCCTGCTGTTGCTTAGCAACAGTTCCCAGCATGCAAAAAGGGCATGCTGGGAGCTGTAGTTATGCAACAGCAGGAGGAAGACCACCACAACTCCCAGCATGCCCTTATGGGCATGCTGGGACGTATAGTTTTGCAACAGCTGGAGGCACATTTTTTCTATGGAAAAGTGTACCTTCAGCTCTTGTATAACTACAACTCCCAGCTTGCACAAGCAGCTAAAGTGCATGCTGGGAGTTGTAGTGGTGCATCTGCTGGTTGCATAACTACAACTCCCAGCATGCCCGTTGGCTGTTGGTGACTGCTGAGAGTTGTAGTTTTGCAACAGCTGAAGGCACACTGAGTTAAGTAGCAAACCAGTGTGTCTCCAGCTGTTGCATAACTACAATCCCCAGCATCCCCAGCCAAAGTAGTATGCCTCCAGCTGTTGCATAACTACAAGACCCAGCATGCCCTTCCGCTGTCCGTACATGCTGGGGGTTGTAGCTTTTGCAACAGCTGAAGGCACACTGGTTGCAAAACACTGAGTTTGTTACCAAACTCGGTGTTTCACAACCAGTGTGCCTCCAGCTGTTGCAAAACCACAACTCCCAGCATGCACTGATAGACCGTACATGCTGGGAGTTGTAGTTTTGCAACAGCTGGATGCCCCCCCCCCCCCAATGTGAATGTACAGGGTGCACTCACATGAGCGGAGGTTCACAGTAAGTATCCGGCTGCAAGTTTGAGCTGCGGCAAATTTTCTGCCGCAGCTCAAACTGCCAGCGAGAAACTACTGTGAACCCCCGTCCGTGCGACTGTACCCTAAAAACACTACACTACACTAACAAAAAATAAAATAAAAAGTAAAAAACACTACATATACACATACCCCTACACAGCCCCCTCCCCTCCCCAATAAAAATTAAAGACGTCTGGTACGCCACGGTTTCCAAAACGGAGCCTCCAGCTGTTGCAAAACAACTACTCCCAGTATTACCAGACAGTCACTGACTGTCCAGGCATGCTGGGAGTTTTGCAACAGCTGGAGGCACCCTGTTTGGGAATCACTGGCGTAGAATACCCCTATGTCCACCCCTATGCAAGTCCCTAATTTAGGCCTCAAATGCGCATGGCGCTCTCACTTTGGAGCCCTGTCGTATTTCAAGGCAACAGTTTAGGGTCACATATGGGGTATCGCCGTACTCGGGAGAAATTGTGTTACAAATTTTGGGGGGCATTTTCTGCTTTTACCCTTTTTTAAAAATGTAAAATTTTTGGGAAAAGAAGCATTTTAGGTAAAAAAATTTTTTATTTTTTACATATGCAAAAGTCGTGAAACAACTGTGGGGTATTAAGGTTCACTTAACCCCTTGTTACGTTCCCCAAGGGGTCTAGTTTCCAAAATAGTATGCCATGTAGGTTTTTTTTTTGCTGTTCTGGCACCATAGGGGCTTCCTAAATGCGCCATGCCCCCAGAGCAAAATTTGCTTTCAAAAAGCCAAATGTGACTCCTTCTCTTCTGAGACCTGTAGTGCGCCAGCAGAGCACTTTTCACCCCCATATGGGGTGTTTTCTGAATCGGGAGAAATTGGGCTTCAAATTTTGTGGGTTATTTTCTGCTATTACCCTTTTTAAAAATGATAAACTTTTAGGAAACCAAGCATTTTAGGGAAACATTTTTTTTTTTTTTACATATGCAAAAGTCGTGAATCACCTGTGGGGTATTAAGGTTCACTTTACCCCTTGTTATGTTCCCCGAGGGGTCTAGGTTCCAATATGGTATGCCATGTGTTTTTTTTTGCTGTTCTGGCACCATAGGGGCTTCCTAAAGGTGACATGCCCCCCAAAAACCATTTGTCGCTCCTTCCCTTCTGAGCCCTCTACTGCGCCCGCCGAACAATTAACATAGACATATGAGGTATGTCCTTACTCGAGAAAAATTGGCTTTCAAATAAAAGTAAAAATTTTCTCCTTTTTACCCCTTGCAAAAATTCAAAAATTGGGTCTACAAGAACATGCGAGTGTAAAAAATGAAGATTGTGAATTTTCTCCTTCACTTTGCTGCTATTCCTGTGAAACACCTAAAGGGTTAAAACACTGACTGAATGTCATTTTGAATACTTTGGGGGGTGCAGTTTTTATAATGGTGTAATTTATGGAGTATTTCTAATATGAAGACCCTTCAAATCCACTTCAAACCTGAACTAGTCCCTGAAAAAAAGCGAGTTTCTAAAATTTGTGAAAAATTGGAAAATTGTTGCTGAACTTTGAAGCCCTCTGGTGTCTTCCAAAAGTAAAAACACATCAATTTTATGATGCAAACACAAAGTAGACATATTGTATATGTGAATAAAAAAATAATTATTTGGAATATCCATTTTCTTACAAGCAGAGAGCTTCAAAGTTAGAAAAATGCAAAATTTTCTAATTTTTCATCAAATTTGGGGATTTTTCAACAAAGAAAGGATGCAATTTACCACAAAATTTTACCACTATGTTAAAGTAGAATATGTCACGAAAAAACAATCTCGGAATCAGAATGATAACTAAAAGCATCCCAGAGTTATTAATGTTTAAATGACAGTGGTCAGAATTGCAAAAAATGGTCGAGTCCTTAAAGGGTAGCTTCCACCATCCTATTTTTTTTTTGCTAGCCCGTTCCCCCCCCCCGCGCTACGGCACTAGCCCGTTCCCTCCTCCCCCCCCCCGCCCTGCATACCCCATTCCCTCATTACACTTGCAGTTACTGCAGAGTCCGTGGGCGTGCAGGGACAGCGGCGGCAACGAGGTGGCGGCGGCGATGTGCGGGAGGAGTGGCCTCCCAGCCAGTGGCCGGGGAGCCAATGCGCTCGCTCCCGCCTGTCTGATTGACAGGCAGGGAGCGAGTGCAGCCTAACTGAAAAAGGACTGATTGCCACTCCAAAATCAGTCCTTTTTCAGTGGCCGGTTTTTAAATGTAAATTAAACCTTTTTAATGAAGAAAAAAATAATAATAAAAGTATATTAGAGATATGTTGTAGTACATAAGTACTACAACATATCAAAAAATAAAGTTGGTGACAGTGTCCATTTAAGGTGAAAAAGGGCTCAGTCCTTAAGGGGTTAAGAAATAAACCATATTATTTGTAGAAGGTTTTGTTATACAAATAAAAAGCTCTCTAAAGTACCACAGCCAATTTAGGACTGAGTTTTATGGATAAAAACATGTTTCTGTATGTAACATATTAGTAAGCTCTTATGATGTGGTGGAGTTGCAACTTTATAAGAAAGCATATAAATCAGGGGCTGTAGCTTAAGTGGGAGCAGAGGTAATGCTTATACCTGGGTCCTGATGCCTGGTACAGAGTTTTGCATTGGGGCATAAGAGCTTTAAGTTACACCCCTTATGTAAATATGAATCAGAATATGAAATGTAGGCTTAACCCCTTAATGACGCAGGGTATTTTCTGTTTTTGCATCTTCATTTTTTCCTCATCACCTTCTAAAAATCATAACGCTTTCAATTTTGCACCTAAAAATCCATGGTATGGCTTATTTTTTGCACCACAAATTCTACTTTGCAGTGACATTAGTCATTTTACCCCAAAATCCACGGCAAAATGGAAAAAAAAATCATCGTTCGACAAAATTGAAGAACAAATGCAATTTTGTAATTTTGGGGGCTTCCATTTCTACGCAGTGCATTTTTTTTGGTAATAAGTGCACCTTCTCTTTATTCTGTAGGTCCATACGGTTAAAATGATACCCTGCTTATATAGGTTTGATTTTGTCGTACTTCTAGAAAAAATCATAACTACATGCAGGAAAATGTATATGTTTAAAAAATGTATACGTTATTTTTCCGCACATGCGGATGTATGAGGGCTCATATTTTGCACCGTGATCTGACCTTTTTATCAGTATCATTTTTGTTTTGATTGGACTTTTAGATCGCTTTTTTTTTACGTGTACGCCATAGACCGTGCGGTTTCATTAACCATATACTTTTACAGTTCGGACATTTACGCATGCGGCGATACCACATATGTTTATTTTTATTTACACGTTTTTTTTGGGGGGGGGGGAAAAGGGGGGTGATTCTGACTTTTATTATGGAAGGGGTTAAATGATCTTTATTAACACTTTATTTTCACTTTTTTTTGCAGTGTTATAGCCCCCATAGGCAAAGTTTACGTGATCTCCTCAGTTCTGCCTGCCAGTAAAAGCGCCCACATATACTATAAGGGTACGTTCACACGAGAGGACCCAGAGTGTATTTTATGCTGCAGGTCCGCCACTGAAGGACCCCTGCATGGTGGCTTTACATGTGCCTGCTCGGAGCAGCAATATGCCGCTACGAGCAGACACACTGCGATGTGCAAGTCGCAGCGTGCATGCGCAGTATACTCGCTCATCGCGGCTGCTCTCGGCCCAGCTCATGGAGCAGGGGGAGCGGCCGCGATGTGTGTGAGTACACTGCGGATGTGCGGCAACTCGCACATCACAGTGTGTCTGCTTGTAGCAGCGTATTGCTGCTCCGAGCAGGCATATGTAAAGCCACCATGCAGCGGTCCTTCAGCGGCGGATTTGTAGTGTAAAATACACAGTGGGTCTGCTCGCGTGAACGTACCCTTACAATGATCTTCCCAGTGCTATCAGTAATAGTGCCCCCATATAATATAACAGTGATCTTCTCAGTGCTATCAGAAATAGTGCCCGCATATACTATAACAGTGATCTTCTCAGTGCCATCATGCCCACATATACTATAACAGTGATCTTCCCAGTGCTATCAGTAATAGTGCCCACATATACTATAACAGTGATTCAATGCTGCTTGTTAGTAAAAGTGCTCATTTTATTCTTCACACAGTAATAGTTTCCCTCTTAATGCTCCACACTGCACATTCCGTCCTCTTATTCCGTCCTCCTATCTCGACCTCATATCCTGACCTCATATCCTGGCCCATATATCTCTACCTCACATCCCGTCTTCATATCCCGACCTCATATATCGTCCTCATATCCCTTCCTCATATCTCGACCTCAAATCCCGACCTCACATCCCGTCCTTATATCCCATCCTCATATCCTGTCCTCAGGTGGGACTGATTTGTGATGAAGATGTTGTAAGATGAAAATAGAAGGGGACGTGGCTTTGTGAGACTGGGTGTGATTTGCAAGCCAGACCGATGCACAAAAAGGTAGACAATAAAAGGGGTGAGGCTTAAAATGTGGGCGCGTCTTTGTGAAATGGGGTGTGGCTTGCAAGCCGGACTGACCCATTCCCCAGGAGATGGAGAGTGGAGCTTGTGGAGTAAGGTACTGCAAGTCCCATATACTTGCATGGGACTTGAAACAATAACCCATCTTTTATATAAGGGCTTAGATAAGGGTTAATTTAACTATAATATATTTTTATTTGACATATAAGTAATATGTGTACCAGGTATTATTGAAATATCTCCAGCCGTACGCTGGAACATACATTTCCCATTGATTTGCATGAGACTTTAAACAAAAACCCTGACCCTCACAAATGGGGTAGTTAAGGGTTAAATTAACTATCCTATATTTCAAGTGTACATATAAGTAACATGTAACCAAGTATTATCGAAATATCTCCAGCCATTTGGAAGTAATGCAGTAACATATATTTCCCATAGACTTGTTTGGGACTTTAAACAAATACCCTGACCCTGGCATATGGGGGTGAGTAAGGGTTAAATCACCTATCCTATGTTTGTATTTGACATATAAGTAACATGTGTGCCAAGTTTCAAGTTAATATCTTTAGCGTTTTGGACGTGATGCTGGAACATACACACATACATACAGACAGACACACATACACACATTGAGGTGTAGGGTGTGGGGAGTGTAGCTGTGCGGTGACTAAAGGGTGCTTGTTAAGTCTTGCTATTCATGACGCCAGGGTGAGGGCTCCTCAGTAATGCTTTTCCTATCGCCACCCTTCCCAAGAGCGATAGGGAGGTAGATAATAATGGAATGTCCACAACCGGAGAGTTTTCTGAAACAGGTTCAACTTTTACTGAAAATGTTATGCAAGCTTCATAACCGGAACAGTCTCTATACATACATCTGCTTTCTTGGAGATTGACAAAGGTTGGGACTTTAGCAATTTAGAGTCTTTAAGGTAATATGCGCTGTTCCACTGAATTTAGGGGATTTAGTTGCGGTCCAGCAGTCACGCTAGCTTTAGCGGAGGTAGTTTAGAACTCACGGTTTTAGTTCAGCTGAGGCCAGTAGGTTTTCAGGCCTAGTGTGTCTCTGCAAGTTGCACAGATATATCCTGCTAGTCCGGCATCCATGAGAGCAGCAACCCAAGAGAGCGATAATTGGCTACAACTACCTTATATGGGCAGGGGCTGGACTAGGGCTAATTGGTCCAATACTGATGTCAATCACCATTACAAAGCATTATGAGCAACATGTGACCCAAGGACCTCCAAAGGTCCTTCAACATACCATAGAGGATATTAACAGGGTCACATAACCGAAGGTCCTGCGACGCTAAACAAGGTAAGTACTATACATTATATTAAATATACATTATTACTAAATATTTACATATATAAACATTGTAGAATTAGAGTAGAGGAGAGGCAACTAGGGGCTGTCCCACCTGAGGGATCCTACCTGAGCGTAGTTACTCTTACTTTGGAGACCTCTACACTAGGTACGGTATGCAATACGGTACCGGGACACCACACACACACACATATATATATATATATATATGTGTGTGTGTATATATACTTATATGTAGAAAACAGGGGTGTGAGACAGCACCGGGAACAACCTCTGTGCCCGTGACCACCCAGGCAGCCAGCCCAGGATCAATGTAGTCAAAGTCCCAAAATCCCATCACCAGCCAGGTCATGAATCTTGAAAAACTGGATTACTTTATTCTCCCCACAGCAAGTGCAACGTTTCGGCATATAAGAAAGCGAAGACCATAGCAATAATCTTGAGGCTCCGGTTTATCAAGCATGGCTCACATGGAGCCGAAACATAGCTATATGTAACCAATAAATCCTAGCTCTCTTGCACATGAATCGTAGCCTCCAGATTGGTGATGTGACCTTCACTTTCTTTTGTATTGATACCTAATTTGGCAGTCCGGGTGACCACGGGCACAGTGGAAGGGTCAAGTGCTGTCCTCCATCTTGCTCAACTTCCGTGCAGCGTGGCCATCACATATATAAGGCCCAGCCATGTGGCGGGCAAATAAAGCAAACTCAGGCGTTGAGCTTGCTTCTTACTGGCTAATGCCGGACATTACCGATCAGGGTGATGTCCATCATTAATTCTTTAGATGCCGCAATAAAAGTTAATTGAGGCATCTAAAATGCTGAAAACAAGTGCCGGTAGCTCAGTGGAGCTGATCAGGACATCCTTGATAACTATCTGCAATCTAAAGATTACCAGTAATAGTCTCCATATCAGCTTTTTTCTAACAGGGTGTCTCCAACTGTTGCAAAGCTACAACCCCAGCATGCCCGGACACCCTTTGGCTGCCTGGGCATGCTGGGAGTTGTAGTTTTGCAACAACTGGAGACACACTGTTTGGAAAATACTGCTCTATGGGGACTAAAAAATTGTAAAAAAGAAATGTGAATAAGCCCCTCCCCTATTAAAAGTTTAAATCACCCCCTATTTCACCATTTTTAATAAAATATTGTAAACAACATAAACTATTAAAATATAACATTAATGAAACCGCATGATCAATGGCATAAACACAAAAAAATACCAAAGTCCAGAATTGATGATTTTTGGTCACTTTATACACCAGCAAAATAAAGTGATCAAAAAGTCCCAACAAAACAAAAAGGTACCGATAAAAAATGGGTATCATTGTAATCGTATGGACCTACAGAACCATGAGTCATTTTTACCATAAAATGCAGTGCATAAAAACGAAAGCCCCCAAAAGTCTTTTTTTTATTTCAATTTTGCCCCACAAGTAATTAGGTGGGGTCAGGTAGGGGCCTAGATAGGTAGGTGGGGGGTATAGGTTGTGTGTGGGGGGGGGATGGGAAAGGTTGGTAGAAAAGGGGGATAGATTGGTAGGTGGGGGGACGTAGGTACTTTATTCACTACTTACCAGTGTCAGGTGGACCGAAGATGTACAGCCAGCAGCAGCACAGCATTGTAGGATACCAGCAGGTAGGTAGCGGACTGTTCCCCTCTGTTGTGCATGCTCCTCTCTCCCGGCATCACGTCGGGCATGACATCTGCTCTTCTCCTAGGCAGCCACTGCAGTACTCTTAAAGGGCCACAGTGGCAACCTGGAGGAATAGCTGAGCACGGTTTATTTTCTGGAGCCCTGAATCCTGATGGCGGCCTCCTAGAGCTGGCGGCCGGCAGGTATAGGCGCTGCTGCGCACGCTTTACAGTGGCCCTGCTAGAGTGAGCGGCGGGCTGAGAGCCTATATCTCTCAGTTCCACCGCTCTCTGGCCGCTGCACACAAGGTCCTGATATCAGTATCAGGACCTTGGGTGCTAGTGTTTGGTCACCCCAGTCTTCACATTCTTCTTTGTTGGGGGGAAGGGGGCACTGCCAGTCCACAAAGTGGGCTGTCCCCCCCTCTTGGCTCTGCAGTGTCAGCGCCCTAAAGCAGTTGCTTGGGCTGCCTTATTACAGCGATAGGCCTGTACAGACCCACAAAAAAAAAATTCTGAGAAAGAAAAAAAGTAATTGCAGTTCTGCAAATTTGGAGTTTACATTGCAGTAAATCTGATATGTAATCTGTATTCTGCAGATCAGTACAATTACAACTATTTTTTTTATTAATTTTTTTATATGTTTTACTACTTATTTTTTTTATTTACTTATTCCCTATCTTTTGGATAGGGCATAATATGTTTTTCAGCGGAGTACCCCTTTAACAGTACAATTTGTCTGTGGCAGACTATACACAAAGATCCCCCTATGAAAGGCATGGAGGCCTTCAGAAGGCCTTTGGCTGCCATGGTAACTTGTTGTATCGGCATTCATTAGGTGGGTAAAGTCTGACCCAAATCAGCAAAAAGTTGCACAAATCTTAGGTTTGTAAAAAAAAATAGTTAATTGTGACTTTTTTTTCAGTCATTGCCACACTCACCAAGTGGGCGGGGCTTAGCATAGATTGGCTGTGGTGTGCGTAAAGGATGCATGGCCATCCTAAACCACCAAAAAAATGACAATTTACACCCATTAGGTGAATTCTAAAAATAAATGACCTAGGAAGGGAAAGACATGCACTTGGCACTTTGCTATCAGGCAAAGAGCCATACTGGCTGTGCCAGTCACTGCTTCTTACTTCAATTTAGTCCCATTCAAGTAACTGGGACTAACCTGTGCGTAGTATCAGGCACAAGTGCTTCATAGTATATAGAGCTGAGTCTGGTAATATAAAAGCAACAGTGCAACTCTATGGCTTTTGGCAGTTTGACAGATTCATTATGATTTGCCATTGGTCATAGGAGGAGGATGTACAATGCGAGAGAAGAAAACATTCACCAGCAGTTGATTTCCTTTTTCAACTTGCAAATCTTAAATTTAAATTTTAAAAGCGGCAAATAGAAACAATACCCAAATATATTGCCCCGTTGCCCCCCCCCCCCTGGATCCCCCACTGACATAAGTTTCGGTTTTGTTGCAGTTTGCTTTGTTTTTTGTTATATTTTTAGCATAATTTGTCTCTACAAAAAATACTCTAAAGACTGACATCAATCTGAAGGAATGACAGTGACACAAATGTTATTGCCGGCTGTACATGCAAAGTTTTATGCAGGTGCCAGGTGTTTTTTGATGCTCATCAATGCCAGTAGCAACATTTTAAATTATATCAGGTTGTAAGAATACTAAAGCAAATGTGATGTTAATACAATGAATGAGTTAATGCAGATTATAGAAAGTTTTTAATTAGCTGAGACAAAGGAATACAGGTAATATCTTCAATCCTAATGACTGCTTTATTTTTATATATGAGGGGTTTATTGTGTCTATGCATTAATATAGATCAGCAGTCAGTGACAGGTTCAACAGATTTGGGATGTAGTAAAAAAACAAAAAAAAAAAAACAACTCTATAAGGTTATGAACAGGCACAAATTTTGTTTGTCGTTTTTTACGGCCTGAAAAAGATACCAAAAAATGTGCCCCCTCTTTTTTCTCCTCCAAGACGCATTCTTTGTGGTGTTTTTTTCTCTTTCTTTTTTGTCAAAATAGTGTGTTTTACTCATTACAAGTCCTGTGGTTCTTTCATCCTATGAACTAGAACTGCCATGAAGCCTAAAAACACCACTGAAGGGTGAAAAGCCACGAAAATCTAAAACTCCATGTGGGTGTGGTGTCTCATGTTTCCCTTTTGATTCCCAGCTAACATCTGGCCACAGTGTTTTTGGTACATGGATCATGGTTAATTCTCTTGCTACTCCTGTGCAGCAACCAAGAGGGGATTTCGAGTATGTAGGGCAGCATGATGTCTGTCTGGCTAGAATGATTTATTTATCAATGGCCCAATATAGATCCACCGTGCTGGTTGCCAGTAAACCAAATATACTTCTTTATTGGGGTCCAAATGTATAACACGTTTCTGAGCATACAGAGTGCCCCTATGGTCAATAGCACAACCTGGATAGCGGTAGCCTATCAGACTGGCCACAGTGAACATAGTGGCTAAGATTCTCTGCCTGACCTCCCACACTCCATAGGTTGGCACAGGGATAAGGTAATTGCACTAGATATGATGGTGGTAGTAGTAGTAGTTCCCCTGGGCATTCCCTGTGTAGTGTCTCCTGGGTGGTGTAAGGTGGATGTTAAAGTGGTAATGATATACAGGAGAATTGGGTAACATTGAACAAATAACTAGTTTACTTTGCAAATAGGTAGTGGAACACTTCCAAAATAGAAGTTTGTTTAAAAAAAGGAAGCTTGCTGAACTAGAGCAAAGTTTCAAAGGTTTTCCAATTCTCACTTTTACTCTAAAGCTTCAGTCAGGTTCACAGATACGACGTGTGCAAATGCTTAAAGGGGTACTCTGCTGTAAATATCTTTGGATAGGGGATAAGATGTTAGATAACGGGGGTCCCGCCCCTGGGGACCATGATCTCCGCTGCGGCACCCCTGTCATTCGGTGCACAGAGCGAATTCCGCTCCATGCCCAATGACTGGCCATGCCCCCTCTATTCACATCTATGGGAGAGGTATGACAGCTATATACTAGCCATCACGCCCCCTCCCATAGACAGGAATGGAGGGGTGTGGTGCGATGTCATGAACACGGACATAGACATGAATGGAGGGGGTGTGGTGTGATGTCACGAACACGGACATAGACATGAATGGAGGGGGTGTGGTGTGATGTCACAAACGTGTTCCGGACGCCGCAGCTGATGGCCCAGAGATTGCGGAGGTCCCCAGCTACCGGACCCCGTGCTTTAACATCTAACAGTGGAGTACCCCTTTAAATGGAAGTTCCTATCAGGAAAGTTCCATTTGTGCTATTCCCAGTGGTGGGCTGCAGCTGTGGGAAGCAGATCTTTCACAAATGCAGTATAGTATAAGCTGCCCAGTTGTTGAGTTGTTTACTCGTGTATGTGTTATGATTCTGTCCAAACTTCATGCCCATTAAAAGGGTATTCCGGGCAAAAACATTTTTATATGTATCAACTGGCTCCAGAAAGTTAAACAGATTTGTAAATTACTTCTATTACAAAATCTTAATCCTTTCAGTACTTATGACCTTCTGAAGTTAAGGTTGTTCTTTTCTGTCTAAGTCCTCTCTGATGACACCTGTCTCGGGAAACGCCCAGTTTAGAAGAGGTTTGCTATGGGGATTTGCTTCTAAACTGGGTGTTTCCCGAGACATGTGTCATCAGAGGGGACTTAGACAGAAAAGAACAACCTTAACTTCAGAAGCTCATAAGTACTGAAAGGATTAAGATTTTTTAATAGAAGTAATTTACAAATCTGTTTATCTTTCTGGAGTCAGTTGACATATATAAAAAAGTTTTTGCCTGGAATACCCCTTTAAGTTTTAACCAGTCTCTACTTAGAATGCACAACATTTACAGATGTCACTGACATATCTGCACCCAAAAAATTTTTGCAGAAGAATTTCTTGTGGCTGAGCACCATTGTAAAGGGTAATCCAGTGGACAATTTTTTTTTTTATCAACTGGTGCCAGAAAGTTAAACAGATTTGGAAATTACTTCGATTAAAAATTCTTAATCCTTCCAGTACTTATTAGCTGCTGATTGCTTTACTTTATTATGTTCTTTTTGAAACACAGAGCACTCTGCTGACATCACGAGCACAGTGTTCTCTGCTGACATCTCTGTCCATTTTAAGAGCTGTCCAGAGTAGGAGAAAATCCCCATAGCAAACATATGCTGCTCTGGACAGTTCCTAAAATGGACAGAGATGTCAGCAGGGAGCACTGTGCTCGTGATTCCGCAGAGAGCACTATGTTCCAAAAAGAAAATAATGTCCTTTGTAGTATTCAGCAGCTAATTATTACTGGAAAGATTAAGATTTTTTAGTAGGGGTTATTTACAAATCTGTTTAGCTTTCTGGCACCAGTTGATTTAAAAAAAAAAAAAAAGTTTTCCACTGGAGTACCCCTTTGAGTTGTAATTGTGTCCTTAGGATGTGCATGAGGTTGAAAGTTCTGATGTAGCAAAAAGCTGTTGACTCCTCCATCACTTAGTCTTGTAGGCCAAAGGCTGCTTTATGCCTACAAGATACTGGGGATATATCTGCACTCATGCATCCCTGAATAGGTACAAACAATTATGTCACTCATTGTGAACCATGCACCAGAGTGGAAAAGGATGAGAAGACTAGTACCCTGAGATGGGGAACCTGTTTACCTACTAGTGATAAATTACCTACATACAGAGGCACGTGTCTATCTAGTGGGTCACCTATCTACCTACAAGATGACCTGTACCTACCTAATATGGGAAACTACCTACTGGAGGACCAATCTACTTACTTGCGGAAGCTAACTACATAATGGGAAAAACGTACCTACCTAATCAGGAGAACTACCTACTGGAGGAACCTGTCTACCTACCATGGGCACCTATCTACTGGGATGACAAACAGTAGCAGAGAATATTTTCATTAGGGACAGAAATTTATTTGGGGAATAAAATGTGCAAAAATGTCTTCTTTGTATCTTCTATTGGGATTTTTGTCACTTACCTTGCAGTGCATCAGAGTTCATTCATTCTGGTAATTCTACTATTCATGGGAAGATTTGTCCATAATGTTCTTTTTCAAGAGATAATGTGAACCCTTTCCAGATTGATTTATTTCAACAAACTAATCCCCTATTCCTAGAGAGAAGTTACTTTCACAACTGCTGCCAAACAGCTCTGACTCCTCAAGCCCTCTTAAAGTGTCCTGTAGTGTCTGGCACCAAGACATAAGCAGCAGATCATTTAGGTCCTGTAAGGTGGGTCCTCCATGAATTAGTCTTTATTTTCCTGTGTATTACAAAGAAAATCAAATATAATAAAGGTTAAATCAACATCCTGAACTTTTTTCCCCATTTTCATTCAACCTTTCCTGAATCATTTTTGCAGTGTGGCAGGGGGTAAAATCATGTCGAAAGTAGGAAGCACTGTTTCCATTATGGGGTATTCTTGGTCTGCGAGAATGTTTAGGTCAGTGGAATGTCAACATTTTGTCAACAGCCTGTTTCCTCTGTTCCAACATGTATCCTGTCTCTCCATCCACTTCTACCAGTCTTCACACACTTGTCTGGGCTTACACCTCAGTCATTTAAAAGAGGGGTCATCATCAGCATGGGCATTCTGACCAAGTGGGAAATGTTGGAGATGCCATTAGCCATCACAACTTGGTGCTTGTGCTTATGCTTGCCATTTTTACATGCTTCTAACACATCGATTTCAAGAAATGACTGTTCATTTGCTGATAGCAAGTGGGATATAAGGTAAATATATAAGGTGATATTGACTAAATACAAATGGTTAATGGTTCTACATGCAATTATAGAAGGAAACATAGACAGTCCAACCAGCTCACCCCGCCCGGACAGATGGAGCACGGACTCCTGGCACTGGACAACGCCATAGGAAATTTAGAAAATGGAGGATTGAGTGCAGCTCAGTTGCAAGTAACATCCAATTTATTAGTAGACAGAAGCAGGAACACAAGGGTTACGCGTTTCAAGTGCTACAAGCGCTCTTAGTCATACACCATATACAAAGGAAACATGGGTATATATAGGTGGAGTAATGGCAAATGATCACAGGTGATGATGACATGTGCAATTAACTCCTTACACACCTCTCTCCAGAAAGAAACATCTCACAATGTATAATACAAAACAGGTAATAAAAACCATAAAAAGTCATGAGAGTTAAGAGATGGGTACAAGTCCCAGAGTCTGGATGTTAGCTGAATAAGGAGAACCAGGAAGAAAAGAGAGTAAGACACTAATAATAAACTGGACAACACAGGTGTAAAAGAAATAGTTACATTCATCTCCTTTAATGCTGCATGTTATGGTAACACAAAGCACAATGTTTTGGGACAGCATTTTATGTTCTGAATGGTGATAGTAAGCTGTGTGATCTTTAAAAAAAATGCATTTGTGTTTTTTGCTCATTACTCCATTTGGAATTACACATTTTCATATATAATCAGATTTTGTGTAACCCAATAACCCAATTTACAGATAATATGAAATAATGAAATAAATTTGTAGGCCTTGTTAGCAAGAGGACCCCTGAGATTAAATTATCATGGAATTCTGTTCATTTTACACAGCACAATATTAAAAATATTTCCTTTTTAATTTATTATGCTTGCATTGCCTAAAAAAGCCTGCATATGTAGCACAGCATTTATGAAGTTCTATAACTCAGCTATGAGAATGGAATAGTGTATATGCTAAATGTATCATCGTACTGTATACTTAGAAAGATTATTTATAGCTAAAAGATACATAGAAAATCACACAAAAACTCAAATTATATACTACTAAATTAAACCGCGTCCAACCAGAGGACATCCACACAACAGAACCCGACCATCCCAATTTTATAAATTAGTTTTTGAAGGTTTAGTCTGGGGAACATTATTTATTTTTTACAGTGGCTATTGGCTTTTAGTGTTGCTCACGAATATTCGCAATTCGAATTTTAATTGCGAATATCGCATATATATATAATATATATATATATATATATATATATATATATATATAATAATAATAATAATAATATATATATAATTTGCGAATATTGCGAATATAGCCCTATATATTTGAAATTGCGAATATTTGTTTTTTCCTGCATATGCGCATATTAGAGTATGTGAATATTCGCATATGTGAATATTTGCATATGCGAATATATTCACATACGCGAATATTCGCATATTCCTTCTTTTCACTTGTGGGCCAATTAGAATGATGCAAATACACTTGTCAGAGGTTATCAACAACATCCCTAGCAACCAATAGTAAAGTTGCCCACCCCCTCACTGTTTTCTTCCTCGAATACGTGAATAGTCACATATGCGAATAAAATGAAAACATGAAATTCACGAATATAGGACGAATATTCGTCTATATATTCCCAAAATATCGCGAATTCGAATATGGGCAATGCCGCTCATCACTATTGGTTTTGTACTTTTTATGGTGCAAAAGACATTTTCTCCTTTAGTCCTTTATTTAAAATATTGCTATATTTTGAATCTACAAACTCTGCAGCTTTCTGGGTGCGCTCTGCTTTTCTTCTACACTTGGACACAGCCTGTATGATTCTCCCCTGCAACTTGCTTTTTGTGTGGTCTTTGTCTAAATCTGCATGAGCTGCCCCCATCTGGCTGCTAATATGGACTTAAAGGGATTGTGCAGTGAAAAGTAAAGTAACCTCTATCCATAGAATAGCAAATAAGTGTAAGATCACGGGGGTCTGACTGCTGGAACCCCCCGCGATCTCCAGCACGGGCCCCTGCTCTCTAAGAGGAGAAGCGTGTGCTGGTGACAGCACACACTCCATTCACTTCTATGAGAGCACCGGAAATGCCCTAGTAGAGCACTTGGGCTTTTCGGTGGTCCCATAGAGAATGAAATTTGATTCCATCTATCCTCCAGTCCCTAACATACATTTTTATTGAAAACAAATTGTCAAAACATTGTTTAGCAAAACCCCAACTTCTATTAAAGCTAACGTAAGTGCCTATTGGTAATTTATTTTCATGAAGAGTTTCCAAAATGAATTGTGTTTCCCGATGTCAGTATAATGTAATCTTAGCAAACTTTTATTCCTGTACTACAATACCCAGTGACTGTGTATAAAATATCTATGAGTAGATTTATCTTGCTGTAATCCTTTATGGGAGAATATGACCTGTACACAATATTCCTTTGATCAAGAAACTGTTAATTGCAATTACTTTTCTCCAATGATTTATACTCTTATCCATGACAAATTTATATGGCAAAACCACAACGAACAAGAAAATACAAAGCATGCAACTTTTTGCCTCCAGCCAGCCCAACTTTGTTATTAACATATTCATGTCAAACATTAAGCATTATGTGGAAACATTAATAAAAGTTTTAAAATGCAATCATTGCTTTAAGATTTTTTTTCTAGCAGGAAATTGATAAATGTTTCTATTAACTAATAACCCGGGAATCAACAGCCTTATAATGCTGGTTTATTCTGCCTGGAAAATTAGGCAATCCATCATGACTGATTTGCTCTCATTTCCTTCAGCAAATAAGTGAGATGAAAACTTTTAAACCAATAAGATAATGCACTTAAGAAATTCAGCAGAGAGATGGATGTACTAGGTTGCCAATAGCATCAGCTCCAAGAATAAAGTACAAATGATATAAAAATCAATCAACACAGTCAGTGTCTAAAAAATCTCAAAATCAAAGGATGCTAGCAAGCGAAGAAGCTCGGTGTGAATGTCAGATATGCAATGTGAAGATTGTTACTTAGTATAGGGGGAATAATAATGAAAAAGACAGAAAGACAGATTATAATTTTGAAGGAGTTGCGACTGGGATAAAAATAAATAAATAAATGGATGAATAGTTAAAAAACATAAAATAACATTTTATACTTACCAGCCTCAATCACCTGCTACACCTGTCTTGACAGTCCCTTGTGCCAGCTGAGCAGTGCTACCTGCTTATAAATGGGCACACAGGAAGCGCCCACTCAACCAATCACTGACTGTAGAGGTGTTGTGCCACAGGCAGTGATTGGTTGAGCGAGTACTTCCTGCTAGAGATGAGCGAATCGAAGCTGACAAATCTGAATTTGTTACGAATTTTATGAAAAATTTGATTTGCAACTAATGCGAATATCGCCGCAATTCTATTGCGCAAATTGCTTCATTAAACTCCATTTACTGTGGTCCAGACTACAGGGCATCTAAAATGGCAGATGTGAGGACATGGGGCAAGGGACACTGGGAAGACAGGAAGGCAAGGCGGGAAGGGAACTAGGCGGGATAACCCTGAATCACATGCAGGATGCAGCCTATCAGCAGTCAGTCACCCCTGTGATGTCACAGCCCTATATAATCGGCAGTCATATTCCGGCTAGTCACTTCATTCATTACACTGCAGAGAGATGGGACGGACAGCCTGTGTGTGTGTTTGTTACACAGAAAAGCTTTTTCCGGAAGGGTTTCACCTCCCAGTCACATCAGCGCTCTGGTGGACAGAGAGCGGGGCTTTTTCCAATGAAAATGATTTTTACTGCAGCGATTAACCTCCCAGTCACTTTCTTCAGCATAGTATTACAGAGAGGAGCAGATAGCTGTGAGTTGCCTCATATATTTCAACAAGCTGCATCAACTTCATAAACCTTAGCAGAGGAGGCAGGAATAATTTTTCTGTGCAATTCTGGGTCTTTGTTCCACAACAAATCATCTGTTGGTTATACTAGTCTGTAGATGGTATAATAACCAACAGTCCATTCCTAATAGTCTGTGACAGAGTGCAATTTTGGGTTTAGTACACAGCTTTTGTGTGCTGCAGCACTGTTGTGTACTGCTGGTGTTGTGCAAAAATAAGTTTTTTAACCCCTTAAGGACCAGGGGTTTTTCCGTTTTTGCACTTTAGTTTTTTCCTCCTCACCTTTAAAAAATCATAAATCTTTCAATTTTGCACCTAAAAATCCATTTATGGCTTATTTTTTGCACCACCAATTCTAATTTGTAATGACATCAGTCATTTTACCCAAAAATCTACAGCGAAATGGAAAAAAAATATTTGTAAGACAAAATGGAAAAAAACATGCAATTTTATAACTTTTGGGGGCTTCTGTTTCTACACGTACATTTTTCGGTAAAAATTACACCTTCTCTTTCTTCTGTAGATCCATATGATTAAAATGATGCCCTACTTTTCTAGGTTTGATTTTGTCGTACTTCTGAAAAAAATCATAACTACATGCAGGAAAACTTATACATTTAAAATTGTCATCTTCTGACCCCTATAACTTTTTTATTTTTCTGCGTATGGGGTGGTATGGGGCTCATTTTTTGCGCCATGTTCTGAAGTTTTAGCAGTACAATTTTTGTATTAATCTGACTTTTTGATCGCTTTTTATAAATTTTTTCATGATGTAAAAAGTGACCAAAAATACACTATTTGGGATTTGGATTTTTTTTGCCAGAACGCCATTGACCGTGCGGTTTAATTAACGATATATTTTTATAATTCGGACATTTGCGCATGCGGCGATACCACATATGTTTATTTTTATTAACACAGTTTTTTTTATGGGAAAACGGGGGTGATTCAAACTTTTATTTGGGAAGGGATTAAATGATCTTAATTAACTTTTTTTTTACTTTTTTTTGCAATGTTACTGCCCCCATAGGAGACTTAAACATGCAGTACATTGATTCAATACACAGATCACTGCCATTGCATTCAATGGCAGGGATCAGTGTTATTGGCGGTTGATTGCTCAAGCCTGGATTTCAGGCTTGGAGCAATCAATCGACTAACGGACGTGCAGGAGACAGGTGAGGGGACCTCTTGGTGCATCCTAGCTGATCGGGACATCTCGATTTTAGTCGGGATGCTTTTACCTTAACTTTTAGACGCAGCGATCAACTTTGTTCACCGTGTCCAAAGAGTTAGTGCCGGACATCAGCCCGATCAGCGATTTCCGGCATTAGCGTGGGTCCTGGTTGCTTATGGCAACCGGTACCCACTGGGTATGATTTGAAGTGAGCTCACATTATATATGGGGACGCGCATATAGACTTTCATAAACGTCCATATGCGCTAAGAGGTGAAGGACCAGGCCAATTTTATTTTTGCATTTTCGTTTTTTCCTCCTTGCCTTCTAAAATCCATAACTCTTTTATATTTCCATCTACAGACCCATATAAGGGCTTGTTTTTTGCATTACTAATTGTACTTTGTAATGAAACCTCTCATTTTACCATAAAATGTACGGCAAACCCCAAAAAAATATTTTTATAGGGAGGAAATTTTAATGAAAACCACAATTTTTGATATTTTCGTTTTCACGCTGTGCAGTTTACAGTAAAAATGACATGTGTTCTTTATTCTGTGGGTCAATACGATTAAAATGATACCCATGGCTAGATACTAAAATCGTCCTAATTTGACCACCTATAACTTTTTCATTTTTCCATATATAGGGCGGTATGAGGGCTCATTTTTTGTCATCTGTACTTTTTATCGATACCACATTTGCATATATAAAACTTTTATATCATTTTAATACATTTTTTGAATAAAATGTGACAAAAAAGCAGCATTTTTGGACTTTTTAAAAAAATGTTTACGTTTAAGAGTGACCATACGGGATCATTATCACTATATTTTGATATTTGGTATCGCCATGTGCGCAACAGTCCGAACTATGTTATAAAAAAAATTACACTTTTTGGGGGTAAAATGGGAAAAACTGACAATTTTTATTGGGGGAGGGGATATTTCACAAATTTTTTACTTTTATTTTTACATTTTCAACTTTTTTTTCCCACTTTTTATGTCTCCATAGGGGACTATCTATAGCAATCATTTGATTGCTAATACTGTGTAGTGCTTTTCAAAGGACATAGCACTGATCAGTATTATCCACTCGATCACAGACCAGAGCAGTTGACGCCAGGAGACGGATGGAGGCAGATGAGGGGACCTCCATCCGCCATTACAGATGATCGGATTGCCGCAGCAGCGATGCGGGTGATCCGATCATCTATTTTATCATGCGCATTGCCACAGATGCCGTGATCTGTACAGATCACGGCATCTGAGTGGTTTATGGCAGACATCCGTGCGATCGCGAATGTCGACCATTACCGGTGGGTCCCTGCTGTGTATGACGCGAGCACTGCTCCGATGCTCGCGGTCATACACAGGAAGTAAATGTACGTCCTAGTACCACCAAACCAGGACGTACATTTACGTTCATGTTCGTTAAGGGGTTAATTTAATTTAATACATACAATATATATCATATAAAACATATATAAAACATATAATATAACATATATATATATATATATATATATATATATATATATCTCAATGTTATTTTACTATCTATTTTTAAAGTTTTTAACCTCCCTATTTAAAGGGCTACTCCACTGAAGAACATTTTTTTCTTTCTAAATCAACTGATGCCAAAAAGTTTAACAGATTTGTAAATTAAGCCACTAGAAAGGGAGAGAGCACACCGTGCAGCTAAACATGCAGATATACGATACCGCTGGTGTACACTGGCAGCCTCCGGACCCGATAAGTAACAACGCAGCACCTGCAGGGTGCACACACTAGATAAAGTATCAAACAATACAATGTAAAGAGGTAGCGTGCACTCACCGCGGGTAAACAGCTGCAAGCCCGAGGTCCGGGATCACCAAGACATAGACAGACACGGTAAGGGGTGCTCAGAGGCTACGCCGGCTGTTTCGGACGTTCCTACGTCCGAAACAGCCGGCGTAGCCTCTGAGCACCCCTTACCGTGTCTGTCTATGTCGTGGTGATCCCGGACCTCGGGCTTGCAGCTGTTTACCCGCGGTGAGTGCACGCTACCTCTTTACATTGTAAGATTTGTAAATTACTTCTATTCAAAAATCTTTTTCCAAGTAAAATGTTATTAATTTTTCAACAACAAAACAAAACCAATAGGCACTTTTCACCAAGCACGAAGATAATACAGAGGACAGCATCAGTAAACCGGCAAAGGCAGGATAGCACAATTTTAAATGCAATAAGATCCTAGGTGGGTTAATAAACATTATACATATTAGTCGAATATCCGGATATCTCGTGAAAAGACAGGTGGTCAAGGAGACAGTGGGCGCAGTCTCCTCAAAGACTGCTGTCAGCATTTCTAGTGCCCGGAGCTAAAAACTCAAAACTCAAAAATCAAGACTGAAGCTGAACAATCAATATAAAGGGTAAAAGTAGGAAAGAGAAAGGGGGGGGAAAGTGGGAAGAAGGGTGTAACAAGAAAGGTGGGGGGGAGGACTGACAAAGGAGAGGGGGAGAGAAGATGGATTTACCTCACACCGAGGCTACATTCAGGCGCCCGAGACACCGAGCAAAGGGGTCAGGGGGCCGATACGGGTAGTTCAGGGAGTGTCAGTAGGCTGAAGCAATCAGACGTATCGTGAAGGTCAGAATATGGATATTAGGTGGCCAAATGTAAGGACGCATAGTCCGTGGAGGCAAGGAAAGAGGTCCAGGGACTCCAAATTTCTATTCAAAAATCTTAATCCTTCCAGTACTCAGCAGCTGTTATATGCTCCAAAGTAAGTTCTTTTCTTTTTGAATTTCCTTTCTGTGTGACCACAGTGCTCTCTGCCGACACCTCTGTCCATTTTAGGAACTGTCCAAAGTAGAAGCAAATCCCCATAGCAAACCTCTCCTGCTCTGGACAGTTCCTGATATAGAAAGATGTGTCAGCAGAGAGCACTGTGGGCAGACAGAAAGAAAATTCATAAAGAAAATAACTTCCTGTGGCTCACATAGCAGCTGATAAGTACTGGTAGGATTACGTTTTTTAATAGAAATCATTTACAAATCTGTTTTTAACTTTCTGGCACCAGTTGATTTAAAAAAAAAATAGCATTTGCAGTGGAGTACTCCTTTAATGTTAAGTATCACAGCATGAAAATTCCCCAAAATGGGGTGAACAATTTAATAAATCACTCAGATTGCAAAATGTAAAAACCATACCCAGTTTCTGGAAAAAAATAAACAAAAATAATAGGATTGTCAGACTTTCTCCTAATAAACTTACATAGAAATCCAATATTAATAAGAGCCAATGTGTGAATAAAGTGTGAGCCAAGCCTTGTGCAGAATATATTTATCCACACAACTGGCATACATTCATTTAAAGCAGGGGTCCTCAAACTACGGCCCGTGGGCCATATGCGGCCCGCCGAGGACATTTATCCGGCCCGCGGCTGCCTGGGACATCCCTGTGTCCCGAAAGATGGTTTGGGGACACAGGGATGTGGTCTCGGAGACCCCGCGTTTACTTTAAAAACGCAGGGGCCGACGGGAAGGTGGCACACGCAGGGACGTCACTGATGCTGTGCGTGCGCCCATAGCAACGGAACACGGAGGAGCCGGGCAGCGATGAGGACGTGCGCTGGCCAGCTAGGTAAGTGTTACCAGCGGCACGTCAGCTTCAGTGCTCCGACCACCGCTCCTTCGGTACTGGCACTTACTGCTATGTCCCGACCAGAGGAGCGGTGGTTGGAGCTCTGAAGTGGGGCAGAACACAGGCATACAGCCTCCAGCCATACACTGTATGGCTGTAGGCTGAATGTCTGTGGGGGAACATACTGCACCTAATGTGGGGAACACTGCACCAAATGTGGGGAGCTATACTGCACCTAATTTGGGAGAGCTATACTGCACCTAATGTGGGGGAACTATACTGCACCTAATTTGGGGGATCTATACTGCACCTAATGGGGGGGATCTATACTGCACCTAATGTGGGGGAACTATACTGCGCCTAATGTGGGGAGCTATACTGCACCTAATTTGGGGGATCTATACTGCAACTAATGTGGGAGATCTATACTGCACCTAATGTGGGGGAGCTATACTGCACCTAATGTGGGGAGAACTATACTGCACCGAATGTGGGGAGATATATACTGCACCTAATGTGGGGGAGCTATACTGCACCTAATGTGGGGGAGCTATACTGCACCTAATGTGGGAGATCTATACTGCACCTAATGTGGGGGAGCTATACTGCACCTAATTTGGGGGATCTATACTGCACCTAATGGGGGGGACTATACTGCACCTAATGTGGGGGAGCTATACTGCACCTAATGTGGGAGATCTATACTGCACCTAATTTGGGGGATCTATACTGCACCTAATTTGGGGGATCTATACTGCACCTAATGTGGGGGATCTATACTGCACCTAATGTGGGGAGAACTATACTGCACCTAATGTGGGAAGATCTATACTGCACCTAATATGGGGGAGCTATACTGCACCTAATTTGGGGGATCTATACTGCACCTAATGGGGGGGACTATACTGCACCTAATGTGGGGGAGCTATACTGCACCTAATGTGGGAGATCTATACTGCACCTAATTTGGGGGATCTATACTGCACCTAATTTGGGGGATCTATACTGCACCTAATGTGGGGGAGCTATACTGCACCTAATGTGGGGAGAACTATACTGCACCTAATGTGGGAAGATCTATACTGCACCTAATATGGGGGAGCTATACTGCACCTAATGTGGGGGAGCTATACTGCACCTAATGGGGGGGAGCTATACTGCACTTAATGTGGGGAGATCTACACTGCACCTAATGTGGGGGAGCTATATTGCACCTAATGTGGGGGAGCTATACTGCACCTAATGTGGGCGATCTATACTGCACCTAATGTGGGGGAGCTATACTGCACCTAATTTGGGGGATCTATACTGCACCTAATGTGGGGGACTATACTGCACCTAATGTGGGGGAGCTATACTGCACCTAATGTGGGAGATCTATACTGCACCTAATGTGGGAGATCTATACTGCACCTAATATGGGGGAATTGTACTGCACCTAATGCTGGGGAACTGTACTGCACCTAATGTGGCGGAACTGTACTGCACCTAATGTGGGGGAACTGTACTGCACCTAATGTGGGGAAACTGTACTGCACCTAATGTGGGGGAATTGTACTGTACCTAATGTTGGGGAACTGTACTGCACCTAATGTGGGGGAACTTTACTGCACCTAATGTTGGGGAACTGTACTGCACCTAATGCGGGGGAACTGTACTGCACATAATGTGGGGGAACTGTACTGCACCTAATGTGGGGGAATTGTACTCCACCTAATGTGGGGGAATTGTACTGCACCTAATGTTGGGGAACTGTACTGCACCTAATGTGGGGGAACTGTACTGCACCTAATGTGGGGGAATTGTACGGCACCTAATGTGGGGGAACTGTACTGCCAACCCTAATGTGGGGGAACTGTACTGCCAACTCTAATGTGTGGGAACTACAACCTAATGTGGAGGATCTATACTGCCACCCTAATGTGGGGGGAACTGTGCTGCGTACTTAAAGTGGTAGTCCACTAATAAGATATATAAGTGTGCATAGGAATTTGTTCATGTTTTGTTATCTATAGTCCGGCCCTCAAACCGTCTGAGGGACCGTGAACTGGCCCCCCGTTTAAAAAGTTTGAGGACCCCTGATTTAAAGAGAATTGCATTTGCAGCATGAAAGTATAAATGTTGAAGTGGTGCTCCAGGTAAATAAAACTTATCCTTTGAGCAGAGCAGCCCCCACCCTCAGAGACATGGGGGAGGAAAAACCTGCTCAGCCAATCACTAGCTTAGGAAGAGATCCCGTCACAGCCAGTCATTGTCTGAGCGGGCCGTCACTCCTGCATGTCTCCGAGGATGGGGGCTGCTCTGTTCTGAGGACGGGTGAGTAGTTGGGCTCTGTTCAGGAGATTGCAGGGAACCCCAGCTTTTGGACCCTCAGCAATCAGACACTTATCCCCTATCCTGTGGATAGGGGATAAGTTGAATTTACCTGGAGAACCCCTTCAATCCTCCATTATTAGAACTCTAACGCTGCGTTCCAAGATAAGCAGCTGGATTCTGTTCTAGCTAAAATAAGGTATTTGAGTCCTAAATACTGACTTAATCTGTTGTATGCTTAGTCCGATAAATGGAAAGAAGCATAAAATATGTGGACTGTGAACATCCTAACACAGTCAATTGTAATTCAATAGTTTGAGGGTATTTTTTGTAATCCAATAGTGTTTGGATAAATAGATCTGTAGATATTGACAATATACATAATAGTCTATAAACTTTTCCATATAAAATATTCTTTTGTTGCTTTACCTTATAATTACATTAAGTATATAGTGCATACACAAAAATAATAGCTCCCCTCTTATTCTTTTTATGACTAACCTGTCTGCGTATGTTTTACTCGTTGCAGCTGTTGTGGTTATGATTATGTTACCTTATGTATTGTAACAAACACAGCAATTATTTTAACAAATTAAAGGTAAAAGCCAAAGCTTAAGAATGTTCCATAAATTCTGTAAGTTCTTTGAGCTTAATTTTCATTACATGAATTAATTTGTCTTAAAAAATTATTAGTTTTCATTTGGGAAGGTATTACATTATCTTCGGATTGCTTGTTTTTTTAATAGTTTCTCATAAAAATGTTTCATCAATACACATGGTACAAGACTATATTAGAATTTAAAAGCAAAGTTGCAGAACCATTTTGTAGCTAGGCTTCCTTTTACCCAGTGCAAAGTTACAGTTTTCTGTCTAACATTGTACTTAGATACATTTGCCCCCCTCCCCCCAGCATCCAGCATACATACTTTTGTATGTATACTTTTGCAATTTTAGTAATAGTATTTTTAATAATTAAGGCTTAACGGAAACACATCTATCACAAACTGATTTTAACAGAATGTTACTTATAGTAAATTTGGAAAGTTTTCCAACCCTTTCACTTTTTTACATTTTTTATATTGTGGCCTTGACCTGAAATTAAGTCTGCATTTAATACCCTCTACTAAGAATGTAAAAATAGAATTTTTGAATATTTTGCTAATTTATTAAAAAGGAGCCAACATATTAAACTCTTTGCAACACATTAAATTTAGCTCTGGGGGCCTTCCATTTCTGCAATGTTTCAACACCTTCATTGGATTCGCCTGTGGTAAATTCAGTTGATTGAATATGATTTGGAAAGACACAACCCTGTCTTTATAAGTCCTCACCACTGACAATGCATTTTAGAAAAAAAGAAAAAAGCCATGAGGAGGAAATAACTGCCTGTAGAGCTCGTAGAAACAAATTGTCTGGGATTCACATATCTGGAGAAGGGTTTAAAAAAATTTCTGCTGCACTGAAAGTTCCCAAATGAATGGAAAAATTTAGGAATAACCAGGACTCTTCCTAGAGCTTGATGTCCCACAAAACTGATGACCAAGATAACTGATGACCAAAAGTGATAACCAAGATAACCAGGAACTAGGGATGTCCCGATACCGATACTAGTATCGGTATCGGAGCCGATACTAGCCATTTTCCTGGTATCGGGGACTCATTCAATGTCCCCGATACCAAATCCGATACCTGCTGCCGCTCCGCTGCCCCGTTCTCCCGTCCGCATAATGGCGTTCCATGGAGAAGCATGTGACACACACGTCATGCCACCTCCTCCACTGCGCCCAGCGTAACGCTACAGAGGAAGCAGAGTGACGTGTATGTCACATGCTCCTCCATAAAACGCCATTATGCGGACGGGAGGACGGGAGAATGGGGAAGCAGCACCCGTCAGAGGACAGCCGCAGGTGAGCTGTTTACAAGGGTGGGGGCTGTGGTCTACTGGAGGTCTGCTACTAACATCTGCAGGGGGCTGCTGTCTGAAGGGGGGCTGCGGTCTACAGGGGGGCTGCTACTAATATCTACAGGGGGGCTGCTGTCTAAAGGGGGGGGCACTGTCTACAAGGGGGGGCTGCGTTCTACAGGGGGGCTGCTACTAATGTCTACAGGGGGCTGCTACTAACGTCTACAGGGGGATACTACCTACTATTAAAGGCAATCTTACAGCAGAGTCACTTGCACTAACATGAATTTATAGGTAGATAGTGCAGGTGACCCGGTTTCTACCACTGCTCATCATGTGGTCATCTGTCTTGCCCATAATGCAAATTTTCTGTTCTGCCCAATGGAGAAGAGAGAAATCTTGGCTCATATTATAGCAGCCGCCTCCATTGCGCACAACAAGGAAACCACATATCAGCACAGTAAGCAGCACCAGAGAGCGGGTCACCCTGGTGTCAGATTCCATTTAAAATAAAAGTACTCATACTTGGTATCGGCGAGTACTAGAATTAAAGAATCGGTACTCATACTCAGTCTTAAAAAAATGGTATCTGGACTTCCCTACCAAGAACCCAATGGCCAAGATAACCTATCAATTGATCAAGATAACCAAGAACCCAATGGCCACTTTATCTGGGTTTCAAAGATCCTGTGTATAGATTGAAGAAACTAAAATCAACAATTACTGCAGTACTCCACCAATCTGGGCTTCATGACAGAGGGGTCAGAAAGAAGCATCTCCTCAGTAAAAGATGTATGACAGTCCACCTGGAGTTTGCACAAAACACTTAAAGGACTCTTAGACTGTTGGAAACAAGAGTCAATCAAGATTTAAGTATTTGTCCTCAATTTTAAGCATAATTTTTGGAGGAAACCAGGCACTAATCATTACCTGCCCAATGCCATCCATACAAACATGGTGGTGACAGCATCATGCCGTAAGTTTTTCAATGGCTAGCATATGGTCAAAGTTGACAGAAACCTAAATGGAGCAAATTACAGATATATTCTTGAAGAAAACTTGATCCTGCATGCTCTGGACCTCAGACTGGGTCAAATGTTCTCCTTCCAACAAGACAATAACCCTGAGCACACAGCTTAGACAACACAGGAGTTGCTCAGGGACAACTCTGTGACTGTCTTTGAGTGGCCCAGCCAGAACCCTGACTTGAACCTAGTCAAACATATCTGTAAAGACCTGAAAATGTCCACCCATGATCCCCAACCAGCCTGACAGAGCTGGAGAGGATCTGCAGAGAAGAATGGCAAAAAAAAGTGTCCAAATCCCGGTATGAAAATCTTGTGGCGTCATACCCAAGAAGACTAAAGGCTGTAATCACTTCCAGAGGTGCTTTTACTAAGTACTGAGTAAAGGGTCTGAGTACTTCTGTCAATGCAATATTTTATTTTTTAATAAATGCTGCTGCTTTCCCAGACTCAGAGCCAGGCTGAGTGAGGAAGCTGCAGTGGTCAGCATGCTCCTGTCGTCCACCAAGCCAGCCACCAGCATAAGAAAGATAACGGACGAAGAGAACCACAGATTGGGATAGATAAGTATCAGTATAATCAGTGTCACCCGCACTACCAGCCTGTACCATCAAGTTAGGGAGGGGACACCGATGACAGATTCTCTTTTATAGTTGCAATATGATACAGATATCATACATATTTTTGATATTCAGCATCCACCACTGGTTGACAGCTTCCTCCTTAATCAGATGCTGGAGGTTGGGAGGAGCCTACATATCAGACTGCTGCCTTACAGTACTCACAGCATGTTGCATCTATTAAATTGAGAGTTCTACAAAAGGAATCATTTTCACACGAGTCACACCCCCCATTGAAATCAGCATGTTAGTTAGTCCAATTATTTTCAGATTTGATGTCAAATCCGATTCGGCCTACTCCCTGGGCCAGGTGCGGAGCAGGTCCACTTACCTTCTTGGACCATACAGTAGGCAGAAATGCATAGCGCATCACTGCTTACTGTAGTGGAGCAGGGACTTCTGTCAAAATGACAAGTGCTCTCTATGTAGTTTCTGGCACACTCTATGCCAGGGCTCCATGGAAACTGCTATATGTATTGAGCAGAAGGTATATGTTGCATGCTTCTTACGTAGTTACTGGGCTGGGCGCAGAGCAATCAATCCATAGCATCACATCTTACCTCCTTGTAAGAACAGTAAAAGAGTAAGGGTATGTTCACACTACATAATTAGTGCGGAGTTCCGCATGCTAAATTGTGCATCGGAATTCCACGGTGTGAACTGCTAACATTAGTATGAATGGGTCTTCCGTGGACCCGTTCATACTGTGGAATTTCAACGGCAGACAATTCCGCCGCTGTAATTGATCCGCGCAAAGAAAGAATATTTATTTGCACTGAAAACACGAGCACCGCATAGCCGTCAATGGTGACAGCGCAGCCCAGATGAAATCTCCACTTGCGGAATTCTGCGATCAGAAATTCCATTTAAAATACGTAGTGTGAACATACCTTAAGGCAGTGTATAGGACAATGCTGCTTACTATAGACCATATCTCAGGGACTCCTGTCAAAATGAGGAAATATAAAAAATACTCACACATTTCCTGCTTCTGTCTGTACCCAGGTCCGAAGAGGAAAAAGCTGATCCCAACCTGGCCACAGACAGGAGTAGGGAGTGGTTGAGCATTTTTACACTTCACAGGTTAGATGCTAGGCAGTCAAGCATACAACATATTCCTGGCCCCTTAGCAATTAGATTCATTAGAAAAAAATCACAAAAAAATTTGTTCAAATTTTGATTTAATTTGTAATGAATCTGGTTCATTACAAATCTATGTGTTTATCACTAGTCATTACTTTAAAGTATAGCTATTGCTTGGAAAAAACTTTTGACATGTCCTAGAGACATTTAAAAAGTTTGAATTGGTCAGGGTCTGAGTGTCTCACTTAGCACGCTCTTCTGCAAGCTAGTTTTAATAATAGGTCTGAACACTCAGACCTCGATTGATCAAAACTTTTGGCATGTCTCCCCAATATGTCAAAAAATGTTAAAGTTTTTTTTTATGCTGCCCCCTCTAAGCTGATTAAAATAAATAAATGAAAATACTGCACTTAGTTGCTGTTCATCACATATCTTACTACACTGCTCAAAAAATAAAAAATAAAAAAAAGGGAACACTGAGATAACACATCCCAGATCTGAATGAAAGAACTAATTTCGTTTTTACATAGTTGAATGTGCTGACAACAAAATCACACCAAAATTATCAACGGAAATCAAATTTATCAACCCATGGAGGTCTGGAAATGGAGTCACACTCAAAATCAAAGTGGAAAACCACACTACAGGCTTATCCAACTTTGATGTAATGTCCTTAAAACAAGTCAAAATGAGGCTCAGTAGTGTGTGTGGCCTCCACTTGCCTGGGCATGCTCCTGATGAGGTGGCAGATGGTCTCCTGAGGGATGTCCTCCCAGACCTGGACTAAAGCATCCGCCAAATCCTGGACAGTATGTGGTGCAACGTGACATTGGTGGATGGAGCAAGACATGATGTCCCAGATGTGCTCAATCAGATTCAGGTCTGGGGAACAGGTGGGCCAGTCCATAGCATCAATGACTTACTCTTGCAGGAACTGCTGACACACTCCAGCCACATGAGGTCTAGCATTGTCTTGCATTGGAGGAACCCAGGGCCAACAGCACCAGCATATGGTCTCACAAGGAGTCTGAGAATCTCATCTCAGTACCTGATGGCAGACAGGCTACCTCTGGCAAGCACATAGAGGGCTGTGTGGCCCCCCCAAAAAATGCCACCCACCACCGCCAAATCGGTCATGCTGGGAGGATGTTGCAGGCAGCAGAACGTTCTCCATGGCGTCTCCAGACTCTGTCACTTCTGTCACATGTGCTCAGTGTGAACCTGCTTTCATCTGTGAAGAACACAGAGTGCCAGTGGCTTAATTTGCCAATCTTGGTGTTCTCTGGCAATTGACAAAGTATTGCACAGCAATAACCCCCACCTGTGGATGTCGGGCCCTCATACAACCCTCATGAAGTCTGTTTCTGACCGTTTGAGTGGACACAAGCACAATTGTGGCCTGCTGGAGGCCATTTTGCAGGGTTCTGGCAGTGCTCCTCCTTGTACAAAATGTGGAGGTAACGGTTCTGCTGCTGGGTTGTTGCCCTCCTACGGCCTCCCCTTCGTCTCCTAATGTACTGGCCTGTCTCCTGGTAGCACCTCCATGCTTCAGACACTATGCTGACAGACACAGCAAACCTTCTTGCCACAGCTCGCATTGATGTGTCATCCTGGATGGGCTGCACTACCTGAGCCACTTGTGTGGTTTGTAGACTCCATCTCATGCTACCAATAGAGTGAAAGCACCACCAGCATTCAAAAGTGACCAAAACATCAGCCAGGAAGCATGGGAACTGAGAAGTGGTTTGTGGTCACCACCTGCAGAACCACTCCTTTATTCGGGGTAGTCTTGCTAATTGCCTATAATTTCCACCTTTCTGTTCCATTTGCACAACAGCATGTAAAATTGATTGTCAATCAATGTTGTTTCCTGGGATTTCCCAGAAGTGTAATTGACTTGGAGTTACATTCTGTTGTTTAAGTGTTCCCTTAATTTTTTTGAGCAGTGTATATAGACCATTTATAATAAGTGTAATACATATAGTGATTCCATACACTAGTGGTAGCTTTATAACACATAATTTGTTGAAACATGCCACATTTTTCCCAAATATTCCATATGAATCAACAGAAACATTCTCTGCGTGCCACTATATAGCTGGGTCATAAATTTTGGGACATAAATTGTATTTGGGTCATAAATTTCTTTTCATTAACTGTATTTACAATATTATTACTTAGTACACATAGCAAAAGAACTTAAAATAGACAGGTGCAGGATACATTCTCTAAGACTATGTTGAGCCAACAAAATTAGCTTTTCCATTTGTTTTCTTTATGTGTGTGTTAGTTGTGCTCCCTTGTAGGAGATGGAGAAAAGAACAAATATTTCTGTGTAATTGAAACACTAACTTCAAGCCCAGATGCCCTATTAAGAGCAGAATACTGGGTCCCCTTGCTGTCCACACTTACAAATGACACTGTAAAATGGTAACTTTTAATGCTCACACACATTCACACATACATTACAAAAGGGACTGCCGGGGCAGTTTTGACAAAAGAGTTCTAATACAAAATTACAGTTTTTGTACTGTCAGTAGAAATATGGCTATGCAGTGTTTCTCTCTAGTTCTCTGCCACAAAATATACTTTATTTCAGTTTACTAAATCCTGTCAGTAAAGTCAAATAATATTTGATGTGAAAAATGGGATCCTATTTTGAGTGAAGCGATTCAAAATCTTAGTTATTGTGGAGAATTCTGAAATTTTAAGCATGGCTGTAAAAATAAATCAATAAGTAAATTATATATATATATATGTCACGATGCCGGCTGGCAGGAGGTGGATCCTCTGTGCCAGAGAGGGATTGGCGTGGACCGTGCTAGTGGACCGGTTCTAAGTCACTACTGGTTTTCACCAGAGCCCGCCGCAAAGCGGGATGGTCTTGCTGCGGCGGTAGTGACCAGGTCGTATCCACTAGCAACGGCTCAACCTCTCTGGCTGCTGAAGATAGGCGCGGTACAAGGGAGTAGACAGAAGCAAGGTTGGACGTAGCAGAAGGTCGGGGCAGGCAGCAAGGATCGTAGTCAGGGGCAACGGCAGGAGGTCTGGAACACAGGCTAGGAACATACAAGGAAACGCTTTCACTGGCACAATGGCAACAAGATCCGGCGAGGGAGTGCAGGGGAAGTGAGGTATAAATAGGGAGTGCACAGGTGAACACACTAATTGGAACCACTGCGCCAATCAGCGGCGCAGTGGCCCTTTAAATCGCAGAGACCCGGCGCGCGCGCGCCCTAGGGAGCGGGGCCGCGCGCGCCGGGACAGGACAGACGGAGAGCGAGTCAGGTACGGGAGCCGGGATGCGCATCGCGAGCGGGCGCCACCCGCATCGCGAATCGCATCCCGGCTGGAGACGGTATCGCAGCGCACCGGGTCAGTGGAACTGACCGGAGCGCTGCAGTAGCGAGAGTGAAGCGAGCGCTCCGGGGAGGAGCGGGGACCCGGAGCGCTCGGCGTAACAGTACCCCCCCCCTTGGGTCTCCCCCTCTTCTTAGAGCCTGAGAACCTGAGGAGCAGACTTTTGTCTAGGATATTGTCCTCAGGTTCCCAGGATCTCTCTTCAGGACCACAACCCTCCCAATCGACCAGAAAAAAGGTTTTCCCTCTGACCTTCTTGGAGGCCAGTATTTCTTTTACGGAGAAGATGTCCGAGGAGCCGGAAACAGGAGTGGGAGAAACAAGTTTGGGAGAGAAACGGTTGATGATGAGTGGTTTAAGAAGAGAAACGTGAAAGACATTAGGAATACGAGAATTCGGCCCATGGTAGAAGATCTGCCCAGTCATCCTGGCGGGAGGAAACAAAATGGAGTAAATAATCACCCAGGACCTGGTTAATTCTTTCTACTTGCCCATTGGATTGAGGATGATATGCAGAGGAAAAGTTTAATTTAATCTTGAGTTGTTTACAGAGAGCCCTCCAGAATTTTGACACGAATTGGACGCCTCTATCCGAGACGATCTGCGTGGGCAACCCGTGAAGACGAAAAATGTGTACAAAAAATTGTTTTGCCAACTGAGGCGCTGAAGGAAGACCAGGAAGAGGGATGAAATGTGCCATCTTGGAGAATCGATCAACGACCACCCAAACAACAGTGTTGCCATGGGATGGGGGTAAGTCTGTAATAAAGTCCATACCAATCAGAGACCAAGGCTGTTCGGGGACAGGCAGAGGATGAAGAAGGCCAGCGGGCTTCTGGCGAGGAGTCTTATCCCGGGCACAGACAGTGCAGGCTCGTACAAAATCCACAACATTCGTCTCCAGAGTCGGCCACCAATAGAAACGAGAGATGAGTTGCACGGATTTCTTGATACCCGCATGACCTGCAAGATGGGAGGAGTGACCCCATTTGAGGATTCCGAGGCGTTGGCGTGGAGAAACGAAGGTCTTCCCTGGAGGAGTTTGCCTGATGGAGGCTGGAGAAGTGGAGATCAGGCAGTCAGGGGGAATGATGTGTTGCGGAGAGAGCTCTACTTCCGAGGCATCCGAGGAACGAGAGAGAGCATCGGCCCTAATGTTCTTATCGGCAGGCCGAAAGTGAATTTCAAAATTAAATCGGGCAAAGAACAGAGACCACCTGGCCTGGCGAGGATTCAGTCGTTGGGCAGACTGGAGATAGGAGAGGTTCTTGTGATCGGTGTAAATAATAACTGGAAACCTTGATCCCTCCAACAGATGCCTCCATTCCTCAAGTGCTAATTTAATGGCTAGAAGCTCTCGGTCCCCGATGGAGTAGTTCCTCTCAGCCGGAGAGAAGGTCCTAGAAAAAAACCCACAAGTAACAGCATGCCCGGAAGAATTTTTCTGTAGAAGGACCGCTCCAGCTCCTACAGAGGAGGCATCAACCTCCAATAGGAAGGGTTTAGATGGGTCAGGTCTGGAGAGCACGGGAGCCGAAGAAAAGGCAGACTTGAGCTGTTTAAAGGCGTCTTCCGCTTGAGGAGGCCATGACTTAGGATTGGCATTCTTTTTGGTTAAAGCCACGATAGGAGCCACAATGGTTGAAAAATGTAGAATGAATTGTCTGTAATAATTGGCGAACCCCAAAAAACGTTGGATAGCACGGAGTCCGGAGGGGCGTGGCCAATCTAAGACGGCAGAGAGTTTGTCTGGATCCATTTGTAGTCCCTGGCCAGAGACCAAGTATCCTAGGAAAGGAAGAGATTGACATTCAAACAGACATTTCTCCATTTTGGCATAAAGTTGATTGTCACGAAGTCTCTGAAGAACCATGCGGACATGCTGGCGGTGTTCTTCTAGGTTGGCAGAAAAAATCAGGATATCGTCCAGATATACAACAACACAGGAATATAAGAGATCACGAAAAATTTCATTAACAAAGTCTTGGAAGACGGCAGGGGCGTTGCACAGGCCAAAGGGCATGACCAGATACTCAAAGTGTCCATCTCTAGTGTTAAATGCCGTTTTCCATTCATCCCCCTCTCTGATGCGGATGAGATTATAGGCACCTCTTAAGTCCAGTTTTGTAAAGATGTGGGCACCTTGGAGGCGATCAAAGAGTTCAGAGATGAGAGGTAGGGGGTAGCGGTTTTTTACAGTGATTTTATTAAGACCGCGGTAGTCAATGCAAGGACGTAGAGAGCCATCTTTTTTGGACACAAAGAAAAATCCGGCTCCGGCAGGAGAGGAAGATTTGCGGATAAAGCCCTTCTTTAAATTTTCCTGGATATACTCAGACATAGCAAGAGTCTCTGGGACAGAGAGAGGATAAATTCTGCCCCGGGGTGGAGTAGTGCCCGGGAGGAGGTCAATGGGACAGTCATAAGGCCTGTGAGGAGGTAAAGTCTCAGCTTGTTTTTTGCAAAAAACATCCGCAAAGTCCATATAGACCTTAGGGAGACCGGTTACAGGAGGAGCCACAGGGTCACGGCAAGGAGTACTGGGAACCGGTTTAAGGCAGTCCTTGGAACAAGAGGGACCCCAACTCTTGATCTCCCCAGTGGACCAATCCAGGGTTGGGGAGTGCTGTTGAAGCCAGGGTAGTCCAAGGAGAATTTCGGAAGTGCAATTGGGGAGGACCAAAAACTCAATTTTCTCATGGTGAGGTCCGATGCACATTAGGAGGGGCTCCGTGCGGAAACGTATGGTACAGTCCAATCTTTCATTGTTGACACAATTGATGTAGAGAGGTCTGGCGAGACTGGTCAGCGGGATGTTGAACCTGTTGATGAGAGAGGCCAAAATAAAATTTCCTGCAGATCCGGAATCCAAGAAGGCCATAGTAGAGAAGGAGAAGGTAGAGGCAGATATCCGCACAGGCACAGTAAGACGCGGAGAAGCAGAGTTGACATCAAGGGCTGTCTCACTTTTGTGCAGAGTCAGCGTACGTCTTTCCAGGCGGGGAGGACGGATAGGACAATCCTTGAGGAAGTGTTCGGTACCGGCACAGTACAGGCAGAGATTCTCCATGCGGCGTCGTGTCCTCTCTTGAGGTGTCAGGCGAGACCGGTCGACCTGCATAGCCTCCACGGCGGGAGGCACAGGAACGGATTGCAGGGGACCAGAGGAGAGAGGAGCCGGGGAGAAAAAACGCCTCGTGCGAACAAAGTCCATATCCTGGCGGAGCTCCTGACGCCTTTCGGAAAAACGCATGTCAATGCGAGTGGCTAGATGAATGAGTTCATGTAGGTTAGCAGGGATTTCTCGTGCGGCCAGAACATCTTTAATGTTGCTGGATAGGCCTTTTTTAAAGGTCGCGCAGAGGGCCTCATTATTCCAGGATAGTTCTGAAGCAAGAGTACGGAATTGTACGGCGTACTCGCCAACGGAAGAATTACCCTGGACCAGGTTCAACAGGGCAGTCTCAGCAGAAGAGGCTCGGGCAGGTTCCTCAAAGACACTTCAAATTTCCGAGAAGAAGGAGTGTACAGAGGCAGTGACGGGGTCATTGCGGTCCCAGAGCGGTGTAGCCCACGACAGAGCTTTTCCAGACAGAAGGCTGACTACGAAAGCCACCTTAGACCTTTCAGTAGGAAACTGGTCCGACATCATCTCCAAGTGCAGGGAACATTGAGAAAGAAAGCCACGGCAAAATTTAGAGTCCCCATCAAATTTATCCGGCAAGGATAGTCGTAGGCCTGAAGCGGCCACTCGCTGCGGAGGAGGTGCAGGAGCAGGTGGAGGAGATGGTTGCTGAAGCTGAGGTAGTAGCTGCTGTAGCATCACGGTCAGTTGAGACAGCTGGTGGCCTTGTTGCGCTATCTGTTGTGACTGCTGGGCGACCACCGTGGTGAGGTCGGCGACAACTGGCAGAGGAACTTCAGCGGGATCCATGGCCGGATCTACTGTCACGATGCCGGCTGGCAGGAGGTGGATCCTCTGTGCCAGAGAGGGATTGGCGTGGACCGTGCTAGTGGACCGGTTCTAAGTCACTACTGGTTTTCACCAGAGCCCGCCGCAAAGCGGGATGGTCTTGCTGCGGCGGTAGTGACCAGGTCGTATCCACTAGCAACGGCTCAACCTCTCTGGCTGCTGAAGATAGGCGCGGTACAAGGGAGTAGACAGAAGCAAGGTCGGACGTAGCAGAAGGTCGGGGCAGGCAGCAAGGATCGTAGTCAGGGGCAACGGCAGGAGGTCTGGAACACAGGCTAGGAACATACAAGGAAACGCTTTCACTGGCACAATGGCAACAAGATCCGGCGAGGGAGTGCAGGGGAAGTGAGGTATAAATAGGGAGTGCACAGGTGAACACACTAATTGGAACCACTGCGCCAATCAGCGGCGCAGTGGCCCTTTAAATCGCAGAGACCCAGCGCGCGCGCGCCCTAGGGAGCGGGGCCGCGCGCGCCGGGACAGGACAGACGGAGAGCGAGTCAGGTACGGGAGCCGGGATGCGCATCGCGAGCGGGCGCCACCCGCATCGCGAATCGCATCCCGGCTGGAGACGGTATCGCAGCGCACCGGGTCAGTGGAACTGACCGGAGCGCTGCAGTAGCGAGAGTGAAGCGAGCGCTCCGGGGAGGAGCGGGGACCCGGAGCGCTCGGCGTAACAATATATATATATATATATATATATATATATATATAGATATAGATATATATATATTTCTCTGATAGACTTCTAGGCAGCGAAATGGACGGATGCCTTGGACAGCTGGGGAGTGGAGCGCAATGTCACCTGCTTCCCAGGCCAATAACTTTCGCAATTACAGTGGATCTCACTCCTGTTACGCTGTGATCAACTACTGTTGACATGTCTGATCATCATGTCTAAAGACAATAACATTTTAGATACATTTTTATCCCCTCAATCCTGTATGCAGTTTAAGCTTTTATTCCTGTAGGGTGTCATTGCAGAATATTCTACCATGAGCACTCAGTGTAGGAAGGCATACTGTGTAATGATCAGAATTTAAATGGACATCCAGAAGGAGTCTCCAATATAAGATTGTTGAGTTGATTTTTTCCCCCCCAGAATTTTTACTTATAAATAACCACTGCCTAACTGATCATACTGGCCAAGCAAATATCTTGACATTCCTTTGTTTTCACTTTGCATGCATAAGTAGTCTTACTTATGCCAAGGCCACCAGGACCCTCTTCAGTTATGATAGGTGATAAAGCACTCCTATTTTGATATCTGGAGCGAGCATCAGCACGATAGCTAATGTCCCTTTCACGTCTGGGCAGGGAAGGAGTGCACACTATTGTCGACCCACTCCCCTGTCCCTGCCTACTTATGTACCTGCCCTAGACGACAGGTCCATAACCATGGTGACAGTCCCTTTCTAAATAAGTGAGGGACAGTCAAAAAGCCAAAACAATAAACTACAAAACTGACAAAAGGTCAGGAAAGGCTAAAGGTACACGACTAACAGAAAACAAACCTAAACACGCACACACAAAAATACGTAGTCAGGGGGCCAAGTCTAAACCTAGAGAGCACAAAGTACAGTAAATGAGTATCAAAGGGAAGTCAAAAGCCAAGCCAAAATTCACAAAACCAGAATAAACAGAATGGGGGACATTTATCATTGTTGGTGTAGGTAGATGCTTTTTGTAGATCGTTTTGGTTGGTCTAAATTTGGTGCATTTGCACCAAATTTACCACACTTGTGCAAGGCACATGATAAATTTTGTGCAAAGTTCTAAATCTCCACACAGTTCTATTTATACACCTGAGCTGCACCTCACTGGAAAAGTGGACACAGAGAATTTGTTCTATTGCTTTGAGGCTCGGATTCCATTGAGGTTTTTGTCCACCAGCAAAAGCGCTAGAAAAACTATCACAGCTTTTTCCTGCGTTTTGGCGGTTTTTCTTGCGTTTTTGCGAATGTGTGTAAACAGTCATTTTTGTACCCTGTGGCCATTTTTTCAAAGCCTTCAGGTACCACTCCATGGGTTGGATGCAGAGCGCCCGGCCCACGGAGTGTAAGGAGGTAAGGAGTGATGTATAGCATATAAGTATACAGGGTGCAGAGCATCACTACTTACCTCCGCCGGCTGTATAGTATACAAGGGTGCATAGTGTATCCATGTATACTAGACCGGAGCCCAGCAAGGAAAATGTTAACCCATGCTGTTGCTGAGCAGTTCTGGGTTATGTCTTTGTGTGCTATCCTGTATATAAAGCTGTCTATAGATGACTGTATATACAGGATACAGTAGGCAGACATCAACAATTGGAGGCTCCCTGTTTAGGAACACACTGCAGTATGGATGCACTCCCCAGGAGAGAGTGCCAAAAATGTAATAAACATTTTTTTGTGTCTATTCTCTTTTTTTCTCAGTTCAGATATGTGATTGCGGAGGACTATGTCAGATTCGGTGGATTGCGATGATGACCAGCGTTTTGTTCATTACAATAAAAGGGTTAACGAGGGCTGTCAGGAAGCATTTTTTTAAATAAACTTTTTTTAAGGCTTAGTAGTGGAAGCTGTCTAATAGACGGAATCCGTTACTAAGCCAGGGCTTAGTGTTAGCCCCAAAAACAGCTAGCGCTAACCTTCAATTATTACCCCAGTACCCACTGCCAGAGGGGTGCCGGGAAGAGCCGGTAGCAAAAGGTCCAGAGCGTCAAACATGGCACTCCTGGGCCTAGGCAGTAACAGGCTGGTGTTATTTAGGCGGGGAGGGCCACTAACAATGGTCATTGCCCACCGTGGTAATGTCAGGCTGTTGCTGCTTTGTTGGTATCTAGCTGGTACTGAAAATAGGGGGAACGACACACGTTTTTTATTTATTTATATTTAAAAAAACGCAAAGGGTTCCTCTTATTTTCAGTATCTGCCAGATACCAACCAAGCAGCAACAGCCTGACATTACCAAGGTGGGCGAGGACCATTGTTACTGGCCCTCCCCAGCCTAAATAACACCAAACAGTTACCGCCTAGGCCCAGGAGCGCCATATTTGATGGCCTGATGATACCGGCTCTTCCAGGCACCCCTGGGGCAGTGGGTACCGGGGTAATAATTGGAGGTCAGCGCTAGCTGTTTTTGAGGCTAACACAGCCCCAGCTTAGGTCTGTAGTTAAACAACAGCTGGAGTCTCCTTGTTTGGGAACACACTGGCAGAAAGGCTCTGTTCCCAATGTGCAAAACACATAATGAGAACATAGTCAGGTCTGAACTGTGTAGCCCCACCCCTAATGACATCATCACTAGGGGCGGAGCAGTAAAGGTTGCAGGAGTTAGCCCCTCTTTCGATCTGCCCCTCAGCCCCTGGAATTTAACTCCCATCATGGACAGAGTCTGCCCCATGATGAGGGTAATAGTCTAAGTGCAGAGGGACAGATTGATAGGGGGTCTCACTCCTGAGACCCCCCTACGATCTTTACTGCTCAGCCTCCTAGTGATGACGTCATCAGGGGGCGGAGCTACACAGTCCAGGCCTGACTATGTTCTCATTATGCGTTTTGCATAATGGATCACAGCAGGTCATTCTCAAGAGACCCGCTGTGATCCACATTTATTAACTTTACAAGCCGGCGGCACATGCGGCTCCACTGCACTGCCCGGCGGCTCCAGGACACTGTATACATCTTTTATCGGCGAATAACACGCACCCTCATTTTCACAGAAAAATATGAGGGGAAAAATGTATATAAAATAAATTACTTGGAAGCTCTGAACTATATGCCTCATCATCCCCCAACTTTGATTCCCCCTGCTCCTCAGTTTCCCCCCCCCCTCTTCCCTGTGTCACATCATTCCTCCCCTTTTATCTGCCCCTGTGCCACATTTACCCTGTGATTCCCCTTGCTCATCATTTCCCTCCAGCGCATCATACCCCCCCAGCGCATCATTCCCCCAGCGCATCTTTCTCCCCCTTCTGATTCATCATTCCCCCTGCTAATAATCCCCCTGCCCTGATCTTTAACTCATAATCCCTGCCACCGGGAGACAGGAGCTCTGATTGGTGAATATCTTTTTACCAATCAGAGCTCCCATCTCACGGGTGGGGATTATGAAAGGTGATACAGTATACAGGAGCTGGTGGGCAGCGCAGTGTAGTCGCATGTGCCGCTGACTTTTGCAGTTAATAAATGCGGATCGCAACAGGTCTCTGGAGAATGACAAGGAGCAATCTGCACCTCAGCCCCTTGACTACAACTCCCATCATGGGCAGAGTCTGTCCATGATGGAAGTAGTAGTCCTAACTGTCTCAAAATAGTTAATATAATTCTCTGATGCTTTAGAACACTTTGGTACGTGTCCTCCGAGGTGGTGTATATTTGTGCAAGAAAAGTGCATTTGCTAATTTTTTTGCATAAAAAAAACAAGCAGTTAATAAATTCGATTCTACAGTAGAAAGTACTCTATGGTAAACTTAACCATACACATGGCTATGAAGAATTCTATCAGATTTAGCGCAAAAAAAAAAGATGCAAAAAAAACTCTTGCGCAAATTTTTGCATAAACAAATAGACAAAAAAAGCTCTATAAAAGATGATAAATTCCCCCAATGAGTACAGAGATAGCTAAGTAAGTTACTAAGAACTATCACAAGCAGAGAATGACTGAAAAGGGCCTTCTTATATATGCCTGAGCTGCAACCGGGAGGACTCTAATTGGCTCAGCAAGCTTAACCACACCCAGAAGCACAGAGGCATCACCCCAGCAACCAAAACAAACAGCAGGGCTAGAAATCATTAACCCTATGGGTTCTGGCAGAACCAATCATTACAGTTCCCTATTACTTGCCATGCAACGTCCATTGTCCTAATGAGGCTATACAGTTAACATAAAAAAATAGAGACAGTATCCAGAATTGGACTGCATAGTTATTAGAATGATTAAAATATAATAATCTAATGAGATTATAAACACTGATTCAAACAAGACCAATTGTATTAATTGTAGCCCCTTTGCTGCAATTGGAGCTGCTGCTGTGTTTTGAAATATAATCAGTTTTTGTAATTTTATCAGATTTCTTAATGAAGTTTGCCCTGAGCAATTGCTCTATTTGTTTCTTAGCAAACAGCATGTGTCATAACCGCTTACATTAATCTTGATTACTTTAGTTAAAATAAATAGTTATACTTGGGTGGCTTTCAGGAAATACATTTCTCTAATTTTATAAAGATACCAGTTTTACTTTATTTTTGGAGAGGATCATTTTTTTTTATAAAAAAACAAAATTAACATGTGAATTTTCACAGGGAAAGGTTATTAAATAGTCATAAAGAGCTGTGCAAAAAAAAAATAAAAAAACAAACTGTCATGTTTTACTGACGTAGATTCTAGAGATGAGCGAACTTACAGTAAATTTGATTTGTCACAAACTTCTCGGCTCGGCAGTTGATGACTTTTCCTGCATAAATTAGTTCAGCTTTCAGGTGCTCCGGTGGGCTGGAGACTCTTTCCTAGGAATGTATCCACCTTTTACAGCCCACTGGAGCACCTGAAGGCTGAACTAATTTACGTAGGATAAGTCATCAACTGCCGAGCCGAGAAGTTTGTGACGAATCAAATTTACTGTAAGTTCGCTCATCTCTAGTAGATTCCCCTGGTGGATGAGGAATATGTCAAAAAGGTAAGAGGAGATCCGTTTACCATGTTACATATTGTATGCAGAATATTTAACAATATTGTTTTATAATGCTATTCTATGGTTTAATTTGTATAGTATGCATGGGAAATTTTCTTTTAAAGCAACACATTTAAAATAAACAGTTACTCCTGTTTCAAACAACCTCTTTCAATGGGATGGCCTATTCACAGCCTGTTGTTAGACCAGTTTTTCTCTAAGAACAGAGAGACCAGGACAAAACACACAAAATGGTTCGAAGGTGTGTACTGCATTCTGTAATCTTGTCTGCCTCCTTTAGAGGATTCACACTGTCCCCAAAAAAGGTAAATGAACATTTCCCATTCATAGAAAACCATCTATATAGTTCAGTGAAGCTGAAGCTTTTTATACAAGCAGAGCATTTCACATTTAGAAAAATTATATTTTTTCAAAATGTGTGTGAAATGTTAATGTTTTTCACATACAATGGTTACTGTATGATCCAAAATTTACCACTAACATAAAGTACAATATTTCACAGAAAACAATCTCCGAATCACTTGGCTAGGTAAATGCATTATAAAATTATTGTAACCTAAAGAAAAAATGCAAAAACTGGCAGTGACAACAAAAGGGTTAAAGGGGTACTCCAGTGGAAATCAACTGGTGCCAGAAAGTTAAACGGATTTTTAAATTACTTCTATGTAAAAATCGTAATCCTTTCAGTACTTATCAACTGCTATATGCTCCACAGGAAGTTCTTTTCTTTTTGAATTTATTTTATATCTGACCACAGTGCTCTCTGCTGACACCTCTGTTTATGTCAGGAGCTGTCCAGAGCAGGATAGGTTTGCTACGGGGATTTTCTTCTGCTCTGAACAGAAAGCACTGTGGTCAGACAGAAAAAAAATAAATAAAAAAAATAACTTCTTGTGGAGTATACAGCAGCTAGTAAGTACTGGAAGGATTAATATTTTTAAATAGAAGTAACTTATAAATCTGTTTAACTTTCTGCCACCAGTTGATTTAAAAAAATGGAGTACCCTTTAAGCAAGCTGTGCCCATTTCCATGTGGACTTGAACTGAGATTGTAATTGTCCCTATTAGGCCTGGGACTGCTTTTTGGATTGCTGCAATGTGCACATTCCATATTGGGATTAAGGGATGTCAAAGTTCCATAAGGGTGTGTTCACACGCTAGTAGCTAGCAGCGAATTTCCTGCTGCGGGAAACCAGCTGTAATTTACGCTACCATTGATTTAAATGGGTCTGCGGACAGTCCGCAAATCTGACACTATTGCGGACTGTGTGTGGACCCATTCAAATCAATGGTAGTATAACTATCAGCAGGTTTCCCGCAGCATGAAACCTGCTGCTAGTAATAGCGTGTGAACGTACCCTCAAAGGTAATGGCTCAATAACCACCCTCACCTAAGGAGATGCTGATGGGGAAATCCTGTACAGTTGAGATTCCAATCCTGGGTTTAAATGACCATACTGAGAAATCAAAGTACAAAAAGATTATAAAGCTTTTGATCTTCAATGATCTGTAAAATATTATGCGACCAGAACTATCCAGCAACTGCAATACATAAAAATACTGCTGCATAAGACAAAAGATGTGAAGTTTGAATCATTTCATTTTAAATGGTGGACAGGCAGTTGCGTGTTTCTACCCAATTAAGTGGTGCAACAGTTGAGGTGTGTCTAATAAGGAAGCACATATCAACTGATGTATAACATATTTTAGAAGTTTTGGGAACTTTTACATGGTAAGAAAAATCTTCAGATGTTGATAGAGCCCTAAATACTTATCTATGTGATATTGCATATTAAGTTCTACTAATTGTTTACTAAACAATGTAAATTTACTTTAAAATTATATGTTGTCAGTCCTTAATGTAAAGAGATATATATTTTTTTCTACTTCACGATGAACAATTGGTACTGGGCACAAATAATGGACAATTTGTCTATTACAGGGGCGCATTCTTTTGGCTCATCACACGATTTTACCAGAAAGTAAACTCTGTTCAGAAATTTTGACACACTTCATATTAATAGAATATTGATATAGCCATAATAGAATTCATCATTTGGTAAATCTTCTGCCGTCTGCAATTTTACAGATCTATTTAATTAGCAGTTTTACTGTCTCACCTCCTCTCATTAAATGGATTAATAATTAAGTTCTAATATAGACATCTTTAATGCCATCATTAGATTTCAGTTTTATGGTCAGAAGAGTTAAGCTCATTAGGTGATCATAAACGAATGCGGAAGACTTAGGGATAATTCTGAACTACAACTGGAATATGAAGCTATGATGTTTCCTTTTGTTCTGTATTTTTAGCTTTTTTTTTCTTTTCTTTAATAATTTCCACTCCATAATTTGTGATCACATTACTGAAGCTGAAATTGATATAGTAATAGAATTTTTCCTGGAAAACACAATAGTGACATATCTCTGTGAGTGAAATAAATATGGCTGTTAGATAATATCAAATGCCCTTTAGCACCATCTAACTTTGCAATATAAAAAGAAAGGTGGCGCTAATGACTGTTCCAATCAAAGTCAGTGTTATGACAGTAGGTAATTCAGTAATGTTAGGAATAAAATACCTTTTTTGTAGGAAACCCAGCTGCACTGCATGTTATGTCAGGTTATAGAACGTATTCCCTTTTTCTTGAATGCTACAAGTAAAATGTGAAAACAATGGTAATATTAAAAATATATATATAACACACACATGGATAATGATTATATATACTATCAAAGTAAATACAGGGGATATATAGTTAAAGGATAGCTGCTAGAGAGATATCTTACCATACCAAGTTAATTCTACAGAAATTTCAACACGGCTGTCATTTTGAAAAAAGATTCTAGAATGTTTGTAAATCCTTGTTATAATCTACTACATAGCTACATATATTCTTACTAATGCAATGGCAGTTCCTTGCAGGATGCAGGCAAGTCACAATGCTATATGAAAGCGGTCACACATATGCAAAATACCTTACAGCTAGAAAGGGATGAGCTGTTTAGTATTATTATTATTATTATTATTATTATCAGCTTAGGCTTTCATAAAGTGCCATTCTCACAGTCCCTGTAACACACCATACAGCCTTGCTGCCTATTGGCCCTTATACATTAGGCAGGCTGCCTGGCATCTTGAAAGTAAAAGACGCAAAGAACTGACTCTCAATTTACCCACCTACCATCACAAAGTCATACTGCAAAAATGATAAACATAGTATACACTTACATTCCATATTAAAGGCCATCATAGCCCTTGTATTGATGAATATAGTCTTATTTATTAAGCACTTTTGAACTCATTTTTTGTAATACAGTTGTGCATATTAATTAACACATAATGAACAAGAATAAAGTTAAAACTTCAGAAACCAGTAGGTGACAAATAAAAACATAAATGTAACAACATATTGGTGTGAACCAATCTAGTATTTCTGATTTTGCTGGCTGCAACAAATCTCACGACCTCCATATTACATTTATGCTTAATTTAAATGGTACCTGTCACGATTTATGACAGCAGGATATGTTTAAAATTTCCAGGCAATTGTGTAGCCCAAGACTTGCTCCAAAACTGAAACTATCAAAGGAAAAAAAATGTTGAAGTCCCATAGACTTTGCATTTGAACAAATGCTTAGTTTTTAGTCCAAGACTTTAATATTTTTGTAAATAATATCTAGGGTATGATATTTTGTTATGTGTAGAGTTGGTTTATCCACAAGGACTAGAAACCTCTCACACTTGACCATCCAGACCATAGTGCAATTGTATAAAGTTTGTGTTGTATTATGCAACTACTATAGATCATCATGACCTACAAGCCCCCTCCTGCAAAAATAAAACAGTACAGACTCAAATATGTAGACTCACATTGCCTTAGATCCTTGGGCAATTGTAAACAGTCCACCAATGTAATGTATGCCCAGAAATATACACCTATGTGACTATAATCACTAGCGTGTTCCCAGGTCTTATAACAAATAAAAAATACAATCAGTTGACTTTATTGGTTTTACTGCAACTTGATAGAACATTTTTTTTATGATCTAAACAAGTGTGAGTCTTATATAGACACTAAAAATTTTAACCAGAAGCAAAAAAACAAGAATAGAATGAATGAATGAATAAATAAATAAATGATTTTTGATCAGTTTTGATCAGCATAGAAAATACAAAATGAGAGCACATATGTTCTAATATTTCACTATTGTATATTATTAATAAATCTTCTATATGTTTTTATTCACATGTTAGTTTTCATCTCATTTGCTTTCTCTATAATATAGAGAGCAACAATTTGGAGTAGTTCACTAACATTGTGTGAGCCATCCATGGAACAAATTGCAAGAATTGCCATAAGCAGTGATCACAAGTGCACTGATACATTGAAACAGTCACAGGCTATTGAGCGCCTTTGTCAGACAAATGTGCACACCTCTTTTCTGACAGCATAACAACAGAGGAACATTTGGAAGGAATTTGAAGGCATTGGTTTGTCATTCATTTGAAAAGAAGACAGACACAGCTCATTATTCTGCTCATTAGTTAACTACTGAAGGACGTAGGACAAGTCAATAAAATGGAAGGCTGTAAATCCTCCTACTCATTAGAACTGTTTCCTTAGAGAAATGTCCCATGTTTTATCATGTTGCTATCAGTTCTTTGGTGGTAGTGGACAGATTTTTGTGGAAAACAACTGCTTCCGATAGTACTAATATCAAGGGATATTGTTGTGGATAAGAATCTCAGTACTCCATAATAAAGTAGGCCAGGCTACCTAGAGGTTAGTTTCAGAGTGTGTTCAACTTTACATGTATCAGCCAAGAAAATTAGTTTTCTCCTCTAATAATGAAAAAACAAACAAACAAACACGTGCTGAATGAGAATAATAGACTCACATTTGCTACTTATCCTTTCCTCTAGGAAGGATAAGGACCCATAAGTCCCACCTGAAAAATTATGGCAAGAAATATGGATTCGCTACAATAGGAGCCTGTTCTATGAAATTTTTATCTTCATTACAAATACACAAATTACAGATCTGACGCAAAACATTGTTTATTAGTGGAACCATTCAGACATTGTTTATTAGTGGAACATTCCGGCATCATGATACATCCCATAAACAAATAATAAAAAAAAAAGTATATTCGTTAATGGCAAATGATTTTCCAGTCCATGTTGAGGGCAAAATTGCGGAATCACTAAATAAATTGCATTTTGAAAACAAATATCAGCACAAATCTAAAAATGCTAATTGCTCTGAAGTTAAAAGGCAAAGTACAAATCTTACTTTGCTTTTTGACTTGGATACATCAAAGAAGACATGACCACAACTAGAGGTTTTTCAATCAAAACAGAGGAAAAAAATTGTGAAAATACAAACAACTTGGGAAGGTAGACAGGTAGATTAAGAAGGACATCGAGATGTCAGGATAGAAAACTCAAAGCAAAATGACTTCACAGAGAAAATGCACAAAAAAAAAAACAACAACAAATGGACAGAAATAGGAATTAATGATTGATGCTGTCCATATAATTTATGCTTTAAAAAAACAACGATATTTTTCAATGCAGAAGCCCTCCCATTTTCCAACCACCATGATCAAGCTTTATATGTTTAAGGTTACAGCATGGGTCCAGAGTAAATTCTGCATGTTTTTCCAATAATAAAGTATACAGTGATCCCTTTAAAAAAAATGAAATAAGCTGAGTCATCGGTTTTTCTTCAACTCTCATATAAAAATGTGCACGGAAGTAAAATTGACCTCCATCTACATGTAAACAAGTTGTGAATTTCACTATCACAAATGTAGCCATATTCACACAGCTTTGTATTGAGCCATGAATGGCTGTAGAAATGGATAAAAGCAAAATAAAAAATAAAATAAAAAAACAAGCCTTTTTGAATTGTACACAATAAAAGGTATGACACATCATATACTAAGAGTCAAAAGGCAGCTATATGCAATGAAACCATGCGATCATTTTATGTGGTGTTTATCTAAGCTAAGAGGATGGTTACTGCATATTTCAGAAATTTTACTAAACTGATTCTATTTATTTATCTTTTTTATTATATAATAAGCATCCATGGCCCCCATAACTAGTTTATGATAAAAATGTAAAACTTGCATTTGTATTTTTATTGTTTTCTTTTTTATTGAGTATATGACTATACATTGTATATAAATCATCATTTTCTACAGGATGTTTATCATTGGAAATAATGTTTTATTGGTGTCAGAAGCTAAAAATAAATGTTACTTCCTGTCACAGTGATTTTTATTTTTTTGTAAATAGTTTTTTTCCTCCTGACCTTCTGAGATCTGTAATATTTTATATTTCCATTTGTATCATGACTTGTCATCCTTTACTATGACCCTTCATGTTTTACTTTTTATAAATACTTAAAAAATAGCTTTGCATCACCATATGCTGACTCCTATAACTCTTTTTCATCTCAACATCTCTGGAGCAGTTTAAGGGCTAGTTGTTTGCACGGTGGGATGTAGTTCTTTTTTCTTTTTGCACCATTTTGGGGTGGATAGACTTTTTATTCCATTTTGTGTGGTGATGCTAGGTGATCAGAAACAAGCCAGGTTATGTAAGGTGATCCTGTAATAGGGTAATAGGTATACAACATGGCAGCCACAGAGACCTTGAGAACACTCCTGGCTGCCATGCCAACTGACCAAAACCCTGCAATTGTGTTGGGGGGGGGGGGGGGGGGAATGCAGCACAGATCCTGGCATCTAACCCCCTAGGAAGTTACACAGCTGCTATAACTTGACATAACTCTATCCGACACTGTTGATGACAGGTGTCAAGTGCAGATGTTACGCCGAGCGCTCCGGGTCCCCGCTCCTCCCCGGAGCGCTCGCTTCTCTCTCGCTACCGCAGCGCTCTGGGCAGCTCCACTGACCCGGTGCGCTGCGATACCGTCTCCAGCCGGGATGCGATTCGCGATGCGGGTAGCGCCCGCTCGCGATGCGCATCCCGGCTCCCGTACCTGACTCGCTCTCCGTCTGTCCTGTCCCGGCGCGCGCGGCCCCACTCCCTAGGGCGCGCGCGCGCCGGGTCTCTGCGATTTAAAGGGCCACTGCGCCGCTGATTGGCGCAGTGGTTCCAATTAGTGTGTTCACCTGTGCACTCCCTATTTATACCTCACTTCCCCTTCACTCCCTCGCCGGATCTTGTTGCCATTGTGCCAGTGAAAGCGTTTCCTTGTGTGTTCCTAGCCTGTGTTCCAGACCTCCTGCCGTTGCCCCCGACTACGATCCTTGCTGCCTGCCCCGACCTTCTGCTACGTCCGACCTTGCTTCTGTCTACTCCCTTGTACCGCGCCTATCTTCAGCAGTCAGAGAGGTTGAGCCGTTGCTAGTGGATACGACCTGGTCACTACCGCTGCAGCAAGACCATCCCGCTTTGCGGCGGGCTCTGGTGAAAACCAGTAGTGACTTAGAACCGATCCACTAGCACGGTCCACGCCAATCCCTCTCTGGCACAGAGGATCCACTACCTGCCAGCCGGCATCGTGACAGTAGATCCGGCCATGGATCCCGCTGAAGTTCCTCTGCCAGTTGTCGCCGACCTCACCACGGTGGTCGCCCAGCAGTCACAACAGATAGCGCAACAAGGCCAACAGCTGTCTCAACTGACCGTGATGCTACAGCAGCTACTACCACAGCTTCAGCAATCATCTCCTCCGCCAGCTCCTGCACCTCCTCCGCAGCGAGTGGCCGCTTCTGGTCTACGACTATCCTTGCCGGATAAATTTGATGGGGACTCTAAATTCTGCCGTGGCTTTCTTTCCCAATGTTCCCTGCACTTGGAGATGATGTCGGACCAGTTCCCTACTGAAAGGTCTAAGGTGGCTTTCGTAGTCAGCCTTCTGTCTGGAAAAGCTCTGTCATGGGCCACACCGCTCTGGGACCGCAATGACCCCGTCACTGCCTCTATACACTCCTTCTTCTCAGAAATTCGAAGTGTCTTTGAGGAACCTGCCCGAGCCTCTTCTGCTGAGACTGCCCTGTTGAACCTGGTCCAGGGTAATTCTTCCGTTGGCGAGTACGCCGTACAATTCCGTACTCTTGCTTCAGAATTATCCTGGAATAATGAGGCCCTCTGCGCGACCTTTAAAAAAGGCCTATCCAGCAACATTAAAGATGTTCTGGCCGCACGAGAAATCCCTGCTAACCTACATGAACTCATCCATCTTGCCACTCGCATTGACATGCGTTTTTCCGAAAGGCGTCAGGAGCTCCGCCAGGATATGGACTTTGTTCGCACAAGACGTTTTTTCTCCCCGGCTCCTCTCTCCTCTGGTCCCCTGCAATTCGTTTCTGTGCCTCCCGCCGTGGAGGCTATGCAGGTCGACCGGTCTCGCCTGACACCTCAAGAGAGGACACGACGCCGCATGGAGAATCTCTGTCTGTACTGTGCCAGTACCGAACACTTCCTGAAGGATTGTCCTATCCGTCCTCCCCGCCTGGAAAGACGTACGCTGACTCCGCACAGAGGTGAGACAGTCCTTGATGTCAACTCTGCTTCTCCACGTCTTACTGTGCCTGTGCGGATATCTGCCTCTGCCTTCTCCTTCTCTACTATGGCCTTCTTGGATTCCGGATCTGCAGGAAATTTTATTTTGGCCTCTCTCGTCAACAGGTTCAACATCCCAGTGACCAGTCTCGCCAGACCCCTCTACATCAATTGTGTAAACAATGAAAGATTGGATTGTACCATACGTTTCCGCACGGAGCCCCTTCTAATGTGCATCGGACCTCATCACGAGAAGATTGAATTTTTGGTCCTCCCCAATTGCACTTCCGAAATCCTCCTTGGACTACCCTGGCTTCAACTCCATTCCCCAACCCTGGATTGGTCCACTGGGGAGATCAAGAGTTGGGGGCCCTCTTGTTTCAAGGACTGCCTAAAACCGGTTCCCAGTACCCCTTGCCGTGACTCTGTGGTTCCCCCTGTAACCGGTCTCCCTAAGGCCTATATGGACTTTGCGGATGTTTTTTGCAAAAAACAAGCTGAGACTCTACCTCCTCACAGGCCTTATGATTGTCCTATTGACCTCCTCCCGGGCACTACTCCACCCCGGGGCAGAATCTATCCTCTGTCCGCCCCAGAGACTCTTGCTATGTCGGAGTACATCCAGGAAAATTTAAAAAAAGGCTTTATCCGTAAATCCTCCTCTCCTGCCGGAGCCGGATTTTTCTTTGTGTCCAAAAAAGATGGCTCTCTACGCCCTTGCATTGACTACCGCGGTCTTAATAAAATCACGATAAAGAACCGCTACCCTCTACCCCTCATCTCTGAACTCTTTGATCGCCTCCAAGGTGCCCACATCTTTACCAAACTGGACTTAAGAGGTGCTTATAATCTCATCCGCATCAGAGAGGGGGATGAATGGAAAACGGCATTTAACACTAGAGATGGACACTTTGAGTATCTGGTCATGCCCTTTGGCCTGTGCAACGCCCCTGCCGTCTTCCAAGACTTTGTTAATGAAATTTTTCGTGATCTCTTATACTCCTGTGTTGTTGTATATCTGGACGATATCCTGATTTTTTCTGCCAATCTAGAAGAACACCGCCAGCATGTCCGTATGGTTCTTCAGAGACTTCGTGACAATCAACTTTATGCCAAGATAGAGAAATGTCTGTTTGAATGCCAATCTCTTCCTTTCCTAGGATACTTGGTCTCTGGCCAGGGACTACAAATGGATCCAGACAAACTCTCTGCCGTCTTAGATTGGCCACGCCCCTCCGGACTCCGTGCTATCCAACGTTTTTTGGGGTTCGCCAATTATTACAGGCAATTTATTCCACATTTTTCTACCGTTGTGGCCCCTATCGTGGCTTTAACCAAAAAAAATGCCAATCCCAAGTCTTGGCCTCCTCAAGCGGAAGACGCCTTTAAACGGCTCAAGTCTGCCTTTTCTTCGGCTCCCGTGCTCTCCAGACCTGACCCATCTAAACCCTTCCTATTGGAGGTTGATGCCTCCTCTGTAGGAGCTGGAGCGGTCCTTCTACAAAAAAAATTCTTCTGGGCATGCTGTTACTTGTGGTTTTTTTTCTAGGACCTTCTCTCCGGCGGAGAGGAACAACTCCATCGGGGATCGAGAGCTTCTAGCCATTAAATTAGCACTTGAGGAATGGAGGCATCTGCTGGAGGGATCAAGATTTCCTGTTATTATTTACACCGATCACAAGAACCTCTCCTATCTCCAGTCTGCCCAACGGCTGAATCCTCGCCAGGCCAGGTGGTCTCTGTTCTTTGCCCGATTTAATTTTGAAATTCACTTTCGGCCTGCCGATAAGAACATTAGGGCCGATGCTCTCTCTCGTTCCTCGGATGCCTCGGAAGTTGAACTCTCTCCGCAACACATCATTCCTCCTGACTGCCTGATCTCCACTTCTCCAGCTTCCATCAGGCAAACTCCTCCAGGAAAGACCTTCGTCTCTCCACGCCAACGCCTCGGAATCCTCAAATGGGGTCACTCCTCCCATCTCGCAGGTCATACAGGCATCAAGAAATCTGTGCAACTCATCTCTCGCTTCTATTGGTGGCCGACTCTGGAGACGGATGTCGTGGACTTTGTGCGAGCCTGCACTGTCTGTGCTCGGGATAAGACTCCTCGCCAGAAGCCCGCTGGTTTTCTTCATCCTCTGCCTGTCCCCGAACAGCCTTGGTCTCTGATTGGTATGGATTTTATTACAGACCTACCCCCATCCCGTGGCAACACTGTTGTTTGGGTGGTCGTTGATCGATTCTCCAAGATGGCACATTTCATCCCTCTTCCTGGTCTTCCTTCAGCGCCTCAGTTGGCTAAACAATTTTTTGTACACATTTTTCGTCTTCACGGGTTGCCCACACAAATAGTCTCGGATAGAGGCGTCCAATTCGTGTCAAAATTCTGGAGGGCTCTCTGTAAACAACTCAAGATTAAATTAAACTTTTCTTCTGCATATCATCCTCAATCCAATGGACAAGTAGAAAGAATTAACCAGGTCTTGGGTGATTATTTACGACATTTTGTTTCCTCCCGCCAGGATGATTGGGCAGATCTTCTACCATGGGCCGAATTCTCGTATAACTTTAGAGTCTCTGAATCTTCCTCCAAATCCCCATTTTTCGTGGTGTACGGCCGTCACCCTCTTCCCCCCCTCCCTACTCCCTTGCCCTCTGGTTTGCCCGCGGTAGATGAAGTGACTCGTGATCTTTCCACCATATGGAAAGAGACCCAAGTTTCTCTTTTACAGGCTTCATCTCGCATGAAAAAGTTTGCCGATAAGAAAAGAAGAGCTCCCCCCATTTTTGCTCCCGGAGACAAGGTATGGCTCTCCGCTAAATATGTCCGCTTTCGTGTCCCCAGTTACAAACTGGGTCCACGCTATCTTGGTCCCTTCAAAGTCTTGTGCCAAATTAATCCTGTCTCTTACAAACTTCTTCTTCCTCCTTCTCTCCGTATTCCTAATGCCTTTCATGTCTCTCTTCTTAAACCACTCATCATCAACCGTTTCTCTCCCAAATTAGTTTCTCCCACTCCTGTCTCCGGTTCTTCTGACGTCTTCTCAGTGAAAGAGATACTGGCCTCCAAGACGGTCAGAGGAAAAAAGTTCTTTTTGGTGGATTGGGAGGGCTGTGGACCTGAAGAGAGATCCTGGGAACCTGAGGACAACATCCTAGACAAAAGTCTGCTCCTCAGGTTCTCAGGCTCTAAGAAGAGGGGGAGACCCAAGGGGGGGGGGTACTGTTACGCCGAGCGCTCCGGGTCCCCGCTCCTCCCCGGAGCGCTCGCTTCTCTCTCGCTACCGCAGCGCTCCGGGCAGCTCCACTGACCCGGTGCGCTGCGATACCGTCTCCAGCCGGGATGCGATTCGCGATGCGGGTAGCGCCCGCTCGCGATGCGCATCCCGGCTCCCGTACCTGACTCGCTCTCCGTCTGTCCTGTCCCGGCGCGCGCGGCCCCCGCTCCCTAGGGCGCGCGCGCGCCGGGTCTCTGCGATTTAAAGGGCCACTGCGCCGCTGATTGGCGCAGTGGTTCCAATTAGTGTGTTCACCTGTGCACTCCCTATTTATACCTCACTTCCCCTTCACTCCCTCGCCGGATCTTGTTGCCATTGTGCCAGTGAAAGCGTTTCCTTGTGTGTTCCTAGCCTGTGTTCCAGACCTCCTGCCGTTGCCCCCGACTACGATCCTTGCTGCCTGCCCCGACCTTCTGCTACGTCCGACCTTGCTTCTGTCTACTCCCTTGTACCGCGCCTATCTTCAGCAGTCAGAGAGGTTGAGCCGTTGCTAGTGGATACGACCTGGTCACTACCGCCGCAGCAAGACCATCCCGCTTTGCGGCGGGCTCTGGTGAAAACCAGTAGTGACTTAGAACCGATCCACTAGCACGGTCCACGCCAATCCCTCTCTGGCACAGAGGATCCACTACCTGCCAGCCGGCATCGTGACAGCAGAGAGTACCTTACACACTCTGGGTATGGATTGGGCTCAGTTCATGAGCAGATATTTGACATACATATACTAAATAGGCTAGCCTTCACTTCACTAATGCCAGTTCACTAATTGTTCCTCCTTGGACAACTTTTTGTAGGGACTAACACTGTAAATAACTCCTATAGGTGAAGTGAATAACATTGATTAACTTGTTACAATAACACCTTTCTGGTTGGGATATATGAGGCAGCAAATGAACAGCCTTTCTCCTCTAGATGTGTTGGACCACATTATTAAGGATATATATATATTTATATATATATATATATATATATATATATATATATATATTTTTTATTATTTTTATTTATGTGTTTAAAATTATTTTCATGCTATACAAATATATCAGCTTGCAGATATAGAATATAATTTTGCCCTTTGTGTATGTTGTTAATCCAATAAATGGATATATGTAATTTATGCTGAGGGAACAAGGAGAAACACTTGCATTTAAATGGCTGGCAGGGATAACAGGCTGTCAGCTTTGAGAGAACAAAGTATTAGTGTCATGCTCTTAAAGGGTGTGACTTTGTGGGCCTCCTTAATTCATGTAAGTTTTTCACCTCCCAACAAAGAGCATGCTAGGAAAGCAGACTGAATGCACTGTGTTCAAAGAGAACAATGATGATGTAGGATGACCAGAAAGATGTTTTCACACTCTTCCTGACAGGCAATCCCTGGAGACGTCATCATTGTATTTGTTAGCTTTTGCATTCATTGCCTTTGCACTGAGTTCATTATTTTGGTGCAAGCTCCTAAGCACCTTTTAGGAAAGCCTTAGGGGAAATGTGACAGAAGGCCTCCCTTATTTACCTTAGTGGCCTGCCCATGTCATCTGGTTAATCATGTGGCTAATCAACAACATTGAGGATCCCCCCATCCTGTGCTTAACAATGAGGGCTCATTCATATTTAATACAATAGACCGTTTAAGTCATTCCACGCTTGTCCAGAGATGATGGCCTCTCTTTGTTTTCTTACTCCAGAGAGTTTTATATTAAACAGGCATATGTTCTCGCTCCTTCCACTGAACAGTCTGCTGCAGATGGACAAAGCCCGGGATCTTTATTACTATTAGGAAAGTCAATGAATCGATTTGTGTGGCGTGAAATGTGGTTTGGAGATCAGCCCCGCTTGTACACATATATTAATGATTTGCTATTGTTAGAATTGTGTGCAATACATAACAAATCATTTGGTCAAGGTTTCAGAAAAAAATCTTTGATACAATCCTCAGCTTCAAAAAGAATAATAATAATAGTATGATAATTTATGAAGAAAAAAAATGAAGGTGATTTAAAAAGTTATAGTGTTAAAACCTGATGTAAAAATACTAGCTACAAATCGACACATAGACAATGATTACTAACCCCATTGGTGAAGAAGCAAACAATAAAAGAGGCATTAATCTCTTTAGTGTAAACAAAAGCTGCCTTTTACAATTGGCCCCACAACTGTCTGCAGATGCCAAGGGTGACATACATATATTAAAACTAATAGACTGAATAGATAGATAGATAAAATGTTGTTAATAGACATAGGAAAAGAAAATTCAATAAAATAAAAATAACTAAAACTACTTACTGTAAGAAACAAACATTTTTAACTTTAAGAAAAAGTAAAAAATAAATTATTAGTAGTGACATAAAAAAATCTATAAAAATTTGGTATCGCTGTTATCATACTGATCCAAATAATAAAGATAGAAAATTAACAAAGATTACATGACAAAGGATTGAGGAAATCTAGAAGCAGCCTAGTTGCCTAAACAGATAGGAGAATAAGTGCTAAAGTCCTTTTCCTTTTGGTAACAGTTTGTAGAGGAGTTCCTAGCAGGCAGAGCCTTGCTTAGCAAAGTCAACTTTTATGTGTCATGATTAGAGATGAGCGAGTTTTGGAAAAATTCGATTAGACCAATTCAACGAATTTTCCGAAAAAATTTATTTGTGGCGTATTAAAAATGGCTATTTCTGGCTTACAGAGAGCCCCAATAGGGGTGTAGAACACCTTTCCTTGCTGTAACATGCATAGGGAGTGTGCTGGGGTAGTGAAACAATACTGTTATACAGTATGACATGCAGATCAGAGGTGTCGCTATTAGAATCACTGTCGCAAAGCAGCACAATGACAGAGCCTGGAGGTGGCATCAGTATGAGGAGACCATATAGTGGCTGAATGACACAGTCTGGAGTTTGCGGCAGCATGAGGAGAACATATAGGGACTGAATGACACAGCATGGAGGTGGCGGCAGCATGAGGAGAACATATAGAGACTGAATGACACAGTATGGAGGTGGCAGAAGCATGAGCCTCAATAGGGGTGTAGAACACTTTGCCTTGTCCTAACACGCATAGGGAGTGTGCTGTGTTAGTGAAATAATACCTTTATTCGGTATGACATGCAGATTACAGGCATTGCTATTAGAATGACTGCCAAAGAGTGTCTGGATTTGACAGCATGGAGACCATATGGTGTCCAAATTGAAGAGAATAAAGCAATTTTTTATATAATTTTTTTTTTATTTGAATTTATTTACATTTTTTGAGTACCCATTTTGGTGAGAATCGAGCTGGCGGTCCTCCGCCAGGCGAGATACCACCTGTTCCAGCTCCTGCCTCTCAGTGCCCACCTGACTGTGAAAATGAGAATGTTTCATTTAATCAGTTATGGTTCATTGTTATCGCTCCAAGCCGTTTCATTGGATTCTTGTGATAATTCCACGGGTAGTATATGACGTAGACGGCCATAGGGCCTCAGTCTTGAAAAGATTACATACATTTTTTTAAATTTAAATTTAAGATTTATATTAGGTTCCCAAGTTTAATGTCCTGACGTTTACTTTGAACTAATACTGTGTGACCACAAAGCCCAATCTAACAAGGAGTCACATGGCGGCACAATGACAGAGCCAAGAGATGGCAGCAGCATGACGACAACATAGGGCCTCACAATAGAAAAGATTAAAGTTATTTTGTAAAATTTAAATTGAAGATTTTAGATACATGAACTTTTTCAAGTTTAATCCAAGGTACCAACAGCATAAGGAGACCATATGGGGGCACAATGACACAGCCTGGAGGTGGCAGCAGCATGCAGAGACTAGTGTTGCTTGTGAATATTTGCAATTCAAATTTTAATCGTGAATATCGCATATTCGTGAATTCACAAATATTGCGAATATAGCACTATATATTCGCAATTACGAATATTCGCTTTTTTTTTGTTCACAGTACACATCACAGTGATCACTGAGATCATCCCTCTCTGCTCTTCGCATATGCGCATATTCACGAATATTGAGCCCTCCCTTCTTTAATGGTATAGAAACATAGATAGACATAGAAACATAGAATGTGTCAGCAGATAAGAACCATTTGGCCCATCTAGTCTGCCCAATATCCTATCCTATCAATAGTACCTGGCCCTATCTTATATGAAGGATAGCCTTATGCTTATCCCATGCATGTTTAAACTCCTTCACTATATTTGCAGTGACCACTTCTGCAGGAAGGTTATTCCATGCATCCACTACTCTCTCAGTAAAGTAATACTTCCTGATATTACTTTTAAACCTTTGCCCCTCTTATTTAAAACTATGTCCTTAGGGAACTAATGGGCTAGTGCAGTGGTGTCCGTGCATGCTGGGAGTTGTAGTTTTGCAACATCTGGAGGTCCGCAGGTTGGAGACCACTGCACTAGTGCATTAACTCTGTGATTTTTTGCCCCTTGAAACCAATAGGCCCATTGGGGTCTATGGGGATCTCACGGTATGTAAAACTGTAAGATAAGCAGGAGGGTCTTGGCAGTACAGTGGATGGGAGACCGTGTAGTGGTTCAAGTCATGAGTTGGGACGGTGTGTTACAGTGTTACAGTGTTGTGGTTTAACTTTTTTTTTACTCGTGATTGACAAATGTAGGTCAATTGGTAATAAAGAAAGCCTTTGAACCGTGGGAACTAGGTCAATTGGCAATTAACTGAGTGTTTGAACTGTGGGAACTAGGTTAATGGGGTACCAAATATGGGTATTGGGGTTAATTGAAACTTGATGTAATGTGTAAGGCTGGGTATGAATGAATGAATGGGAGGTTAAGGAACATAATGGGATATTTATCAATACCTATGCAGAGTAAAGGTTGCCCAGTTGCCCATAGCAACCAATCAGATTGCTTCTTTCCTTTTTCAAAGGCCTTGTTAAAAATGATTGGTTGCTATGGGCAACTGCACCACTCTTCCTCTACACTGGTTTTGATGAATCTCTCCCAAAGAGGGAGATTTATCAAAACCTGTCCAGAGGAAAAGTTTCTGAGTTGCCCATAGCAACCAATCAGATTGCTTCCTTCATTTTTCAGAGGCCTTTTCAAAAATGAAAGAAGCAATCTGATTGGTTGCTATGGACAACTCAGAAACTTTTCCTCTGGACAGGATTTATCAAAACCTGTGCAAAGAAAAAGTTGTCCGGTTGCCCATAGAAACCAATCAGATTGCTTCTTTCATTTTGCAGAGGCCTTGTGAAAAATGAAAGAAGCGATCTGATTGGTTGCTATGGGCCACTCAGCAACTTTTCCTGGAAAAGCTGCTGAGTTGCCCATAGCAACCAATCAGATTGTTTCTTTAATTTTTCACAAGGCCTCTGCAAAATGAAAGAAGCAATCTGATTGGTTGCTATGGGCAACTCAGCAGCTTGTCCAGGAAAGTAAAGTTTAACCACAACACTGTAACACTACATCCCACCCCACGACTTGAAACGCTGCACGGTCTCCCATCCACTGTACTGTACCCCTGCTTATCTTACAGTTTTACATACCATGAGATCCCCATAGACCACAATGGGCCTATTGGTTTCAATGGGCAAAAAAATCACAGAGTTAATGCACTAGCACATTAGTTCCCTATACCATTAAAGAAGGGAGGGCTAAATATTCACGAAAATTTGCATATACACATAAATTTTGTCATATGCACATAGAAAAATAAGCGATATAATGAACATGCGAATTTCGCAAATATATGCCGAATGTTCGCCCATATATTCGCGAAATATCGCGAATTCGAATATGGCCTATGCCACTCATCACTAGCGGTCACAATTCCAAAAATTAAATGATACATTTTCAAATTTTAATTAAAGATTTTTGGTAGCAGCAGCATGAGGAGACCATATAGTGCCTGAATGACACAGTGTGGAGTTGGCGGCAGCATATAGTGGCTGAATGACACAGACTGGATTTGGCGGCAGCATATAGTCAGGGGGCACAGACTGGAGGTGGCAGCAGCATGAGGAGACAATATAGTGGCTGAATGACACAGCCTGGAGGTGGCGGAAGCATGAGGAGACCATATAGTGGCTGAATGACACAGTGTGGTGGTGGCGGCAGCATGAGGAGAACATATAGTGGCTGAATGACACAGCCTGGAGGGGGCGGCAACTGGAGGTGGCGGCAGTGGCAGCATGAGGTGAACATATATTGGCTGAATGACACAGCCTGGAGTTGGCGGCTGCATATAGTGGCTTAATAACATAGCCTGGAGGTGGCAGCAGTATGAGGAGACCATATAGTGGCTGAATGATACAGCCTGGAGGTGGCGGAAGCATGAGGAGACCATATAGTGGCTGAATGACACAGAGTGGAGTTAGTGGCAGCATATAGTGGCTGAATAACACAGCCTGGAGGTTGCGGCAGCATGAGGAGACCATATGGTGGCAGTATGAGACAGTTTGGAGCTGGCATCAGCATGAAGAGAACATATGATGGCAGAATGAGACAGTCTGGAGTGGGCAGCAGCACCATCAGGAGTCCTGAAAGTAACCCGCTGACAGAGTGATGTGTTGGGTAGCAATACCAGTACCCGGTGACCAAGGTGGGTGAAAAAAGGAGAACTTGGCATCAGATGTGTGGCATCAGGAGGGTGGCAGGATCAGAATAGTAGCTGAGGCAGGTCGGCAGAAGAAAACGGTCTCTTTTGTAAAAGTGTTAGTGTGCACAAGTAAGTATTGAGGTTATGCATTATGTAAAACTTAACTTTTAATAATATGATTAGGATAAAATATATGGCCCCAACTGTTTTTTTTTTTAAATCAAGCCAAAGGAAAGGTGTGCTAAAAACACCATGTGCCACCTACACCACCAAGTATTGATGTGATGCAAAGACCTCTAAAAGGTGGGAGGGAACAACGTTTGGTCCATTGTAACCGGTGGGGGTAAACAATTTCCCTGTAAGGCCCTACTCTCGCCCTATTAATTCCCTTCTTTAAGTGTTACCTTAAAAGGGTGGTCCCACACAGGAAACTCTCTCTATTTCCACCTAAAAACCATTGGAAATGGCAGTGTTTGTAGGGCGAAATAGGGAGAGGTTCCTGTGTGAGGGTACCCTTTTTAGGGCGTGTAACACTTGCAAAGAAGGGAATTAATAATGCGAGAATAGGGCCTTACAGGGGAAATCTTTATCCCCCCACTGGTTACAATGGACCATACGTTGTTCCCTTCCACATTTTAGAGGTCTTTGCATCACATCAATACTTGGTGGTGTAGGTGGCACATGGTGTTTTTGCACACCTTTCCTTTTGTTTGATTTAAGAAAAAATTTGAGTACGTATATTTTATCCTAAGAAAAGTTACATTTTAACTAATGCATATGCTCAATACTTACTTGTGGTCTGATGGCGAGGAACATCTGTAACTGGGGAGCAGCACCTTAAACATGTTTAGCACTATCCATATTTGTGAAGTGTTGGGGTGGCACCATGGTCAATCTACTCTGATGCATCAGGCATTGTTGGGTGAAAATCCTGGCTGATCCATGCCTGATTCATCTTCACAAAGGTCAGACTCTCCACATTTTTCATGGACAGATGAGTTCTCCTTGGGGTTAAAATGGCCCCCGCTGCACTAAACACCCGCTTCGATGGCACACTACTGGCCGGGCAGGACAGCTTTTCCAGGGGAAACTCTGCTAGTTGGGGCCACAAATTAAGTTTGGCTGCCCAGAAGTCCAGCGGGTCTTCAAGGTGTGTTGGCATGGTCATGTCAAGGTATGCCATCACCTGCTGGTTCAGGTACTGCTCAAGGTCTACCTGCTGCTGATGAGTTGCTTCACTATGCGGGTGAAGGAAGCTACTCATCAACGACTGTAGACTCAGGCTGCTGCTGATGGAGCTGGTACTGCTCCTGCCACCCCACCACTCCCCAGCAGCCATGGCAGTGGAAAGTGAACGCAGATGCCCCCCGCCGAGTCAGACCTACGAGAGGATGGACGATGGCGCAGATAGGCATCGGCCAACTGACTATGTAGAATGTCTCTGTAGTAGGTCAGTTTGTCCTCCCTCTCAGTGGGAGTGAAAAAGGCCCCATTTTGTGACGGTAGCAAAGGTCCAATAAGGGGGAGAGCCAGAAGTCATTCTGCTGCCGAATGGTGACAATTCTGTGGTCACTGCGCAAGCCATTTGTGCTAGTGACTCAGAGGGACTCCCTGCCTCCATCTCTACTGCATACTGCCATGGTGTGTCTGGGTCCTGTGTCTCGCCTTCCTCATAACAATCTAGTTGCTCCTGCTCCTCCTCTCCTGTCAGATGACTAGAAAAACTGCCAATCTCGCGAGACCTAAACTGTGCTCCACTGTGCCTCTCCCCCTCCTCCTCCTCCTTCAGTTCAGCCACATGGCTCATGTAGCCATGAGATGTAGGAACCACGACTCCAGTGCCCTGACCAGCCATCGCTACCAACACGTGTTGTAGTAGATGAAGCAGTGGAATTACGTCGTTCATCCCGTAATCTTGACTAATAATGTGGCTTCCTAAAAGGTCCTTAGCAAACGGCACATTTCACGCATGAGCTGCCACTGGATGACATAGAAGTTACACAGAGGAGAACCCCTATCCGCTTGGATGATCAAGAAATCAGTGATTGTCGGTCCAACATATGGAGGGTGTAATTCCAATGTGTGGAAACATCACAAATCAGACTATGTTGGGGGATGCCGTTCTGACGCTGCAGCTCAAGGAGGGTGTGCTTTGCGGTGTACAAGTGACTGAAGTGCATGCAAAGTTTCCTTCCCATTGTAACGTACCGTTCACACAAGCAGATTTTTTAGCGGGTTTTCCGCTGCGTATTTGAAAGTGGGCGGGCTCTTCTCGGCTGTCCGCAGCCGATTTTCCGCGGCGGAATGTACACTGCGGAAAATCCGCCACAAGCCCCATTGAAGTCAGTAGGGACTGTGGCGGATTTTCCGCAGTGTAAATTCCGCCGCGGAAAATCTGCTGCAGACAGCCGAGAAGAGCCCGCCCACTTTCAAATACGCAGCAGAAAACCCGCTAAAAAATCTGTACGTGTGAACGTACCCTTAGGATGTCATGCAGATGGAGGGAACTCTTCAGGGACCGCTTGAAAAACCATATTGTACACATGTGCCATGCAGGGCGCATGTCTCAGGCTTCCCTGTTGCAGCACAGACAAGATGTTCTTTCCGTTGCTAGTCAATATGTTTCCCATTTCCAGTTTTCGTGGAATAAGCCATGATACGACTTCTTGGTGAATGACTTTTACCAGTTTCTCCCCTGTGTGACTCCATTTGCCATGGCAAACCATGTGAAGAACAGCGTGACACTGTCGTGCCCTGAACACATGGTATGCTGGGGGGGCACTGAGACTTCGTGCAGTGGAGGCTGAGGACATGGTGGAGGATGAGGAGGCGGTGTCGCACACTGTCAAAAGACCAACGGCCTTAGAGCGTGGAAACAGAAGCAGCGTGACATGTCCAAGTTGCTGCTGTTGTGGCTTTGCAGGAACCACATTCATCCAGTGGGCTGTAAAGGACATGCATTGTCCCTGACCGTAGTTACAGCTCCATGCGTCGGCGCTGCCGTGCACTTTGGTACACACCGACAGGCTTGAGGACTGGCCCACCTTCTGTTCCACAAAATTGTGCAGGGCTGATACTGCCTTTTTTTTGCAAAGAAATGACGGCTTGGCACTCTCCACCTCAGCTTGGCACAAGCCATCAGTTCTCTGAAAGGTGCAAGGGAGCGACTGCAGCACCAGAAACAAAGACAGGAGCACATTCAGCTTCTGCACCATTGGTTGAGTGGGCGCATACTGTTGTCTCTTGGACATGGCTTCACTGATGGATTGCTGGCGGAATGACTGACTTGAAGTAGGAGGAGCAGGAGCATCTGGCACGACATAGGATGGGTATGACACACAGCTCCCTTCGGCAGAAGGGGTGGAGCCTTGGCTGGCTGAAACAGGGAGCGGCCTGCCACTGGGTGATGCAGCAGGCTGGACCACCACATCGGAGGCACGGTTCTACCAGGCAGCTTTATGGTAATGCTGCATATGTTGACGCAGGGCCGTGGTGCCAACATTGGGACCGTAGCCACACTTCACCTTCTGCCGACACATCTTGCATGTGGCCAGATCAACCTCCTCCGGATGCTTGATGAAAAACTGCCACACCGCTGAAGGGATGATTTTCCCACCATTGATTTTCGCACTGATTGACTGCTACTGCCGCCGACTTCAGGAACCCTTTTTCACTACCTTTCGGGAAGGTAGGCTGCCGCAAAGCAGGTGGTCTATGACGGGCATGTTTGGCTCCAGACTTTCCACTTCTGCCACCATGCTGACTGCCAACCATGCTACCACCTTGCTGGCTCAGCTGCTGCCTCATGGACCACCTGTAACCCTCTTCTCTTGATGATAATGAAGCCCCTTCTGCACCCGGCTCCCAAGTGCGATCGGCTTCATCATCATCATCATCGAGTTGTGTCTGCACGTCACTGATGTCCTCCTCAGGTTCTGTTTCTTGTATGTGATGGCTATTTAATAAACATTATTTCTTTTCATGATTCATTATATTATTTCTTTTTGGGTGTGCATATAAGTTACAGTTGTGGCCTGTTTTCTTTGCCTTGTATACTCCTCAGGTTCCATAACAGTGTCTGCTTCAGGAGCCTGAACGCTCGCAACACCACCTCACACGCCACTCTCCTCATCACTACTTGCCCAGCGTAGGAAGCAGCGGATGTCTCCTCCACTTCTTGGCTGGGCAGTAGCTGCTGACTGTCCTCTAGATCATCCTCACTAAATAGTGGAGCTGAACCCACAGCATAAGATACTTCTCTGGGGGAAGGAACACCATAGGACAGAGGCAATGTGCTGACAGCGACTGCTCGCAGGCCATGCCAAATGAGGGTTGTGTCTGAAGAACCCACCGACTGTTGACTGGGGGTGTCAGATGTCACTTGTGATGAAGTGGATGACCGTGTTAACCAATCGATGACGGCGAATGGGTTGTTGGTCGAGACACAACCGCTAGCTGATACCGGGAGCTCAGGCCTCTTGCTGCGACTCCTGCTGCCACTCGCCCCTAGTCTGCTGCGACCTCAGTCTGATGAATTATGGCCTCTGCCACTTCTCTGTGCACGACCTGGCACTTTTCTGCCTGACATACTTAGTGTGTATATGAGAGGAGTACAATATGCTACAGTAAAAAAGTATTTTTGTACAACACCAGCTGGTGAGTACTTTTGCCTGGCCTTTCACAATATCTAGGCCCTTGAGACTTTAACAGGAACAAAATAGTACACCACTTAGATGTATGTATGTGGTATGCACTTATGAGGGGAGAAAAATTCACTACAGTACGCTTAAAAAAGTATTTGTGTATAACACCAGCCGGTGAGTACTTTTGCCTGGCCTTTCACAGTGTCTAGGCCCTTGAGACTTTAACAGGAACAAAATAGTACACACTTAGATGTATATATGTGGTATTCACTTATGAGGGAAGAAAAATGCGCTACAGTACGCTTAAAAAAATATTTGTGTACAACACCAGCAGTACACACCAGTGCTGCAGCACACAGTTGCTGTGTACTACACCCACAAGTGCACTTTCTTTCTCAATCTCACTCCCTTCCCTATCAGTGCTTCTAGGCAGGATTTGTGCTTGAGGTGAATCGCTGCTGTTCTGTGCAACACACTGCTCTCTGTCCCTCTCTGTAATAGAATGCTGTAGACAGTGACTGGGAGGTGAATCGCTGCAGTAAGAATGCTTTTTTGTGAAACACACACTGCTCTCTGTCCCTTTCTCTGTGCAACAGGATGTTGACTTGACTGGGAGGTGAATCACTGCTGGAAAAATACTTTTCTGTAAAACACACAACGCTATTTGTCCCTATCTATCTCTCTGCAGTGAAAGGCCGAAGTGACTGGCTGCAATATGGCTGCCGATTATATAGGGCTGTGACATCACAGGGTGACTGGCTGCTGATAGGCTGCATCCTGCATGTCATTTAGGGTCATCCCTACCCTTGTTCCCTCCTTCCCAGGATTCCTTGCCCCATGTCCTCACATGTGGATCCGCCATTTTAGATGCCCTGGAGCCTGGACCACACTAAATGGAGTTTAATGAAGCAATTTGCGTGGTAGAATCGCGGCGATATTTGCATTCGTGGTGAATCGATTTTTTCTTGAAATTTGTAACGAATTCGGATTCATCAGATTCGATTCGCTGATCCCTAGTCATGATGCATGATAATAGAATTCACAAAATCTGACAACAGTGGATGAAACTGCATGTAGTCACAGTATGACTATCTGAGCTGTGTTAGTTCCATAGTAAATCTTCATGAATAGGTCTGATAATAATTAATAGCCACATACATGTTTTGCCTAAAGGCTCTGTTTATGTGCTGTGTCTGATACTGCTGAATTGTAGAATTTTTTTTTATTCCGGGAGAAAAACGTGAACAGCAATAAAACAGGCAAAGGGTCTCTTATTTTCATCTGCTAAGAGTAATTCTGGAACTTCAAAAAAATATTGTTTTAAAGATGAGCCAGGAATATGGCATACAGTCCTGAAGGCTAGCTCTCAAATGGCTTTTCCCAGCCCTGCCGGGATTGGGTGACAACCCTTTATTTACTTAAAGGAATAGAGCAGTGAATGAAAAATAACTAATTTCCTATGCAAAGGACCCCCCACGATCTCCTGAATGGGGCCCCGGCAGTCTGCCGGAAGCAGCCATTCCAACCCCCGCAGGAAGCCATGGCCAACATACTCCTTTCATATATCTCTATGGGATACATGGAGGGAGCGTGTTGGCCATCGCTCTGTGCGGCAGTCAGCACGCCCCCTTTCTGCAGACTGCCGGGGCCCTGTTCAGAAGGTCGTGGGGGGTCCCAGCAGTCTGACCCTCCACTATTTATAACTTATCCTCTATCCATTGGATAGGGGATAAGTTATGTTTCACTACAGAACTACTTTCGGCATAGGGATAGACTGTCAATCAAGTCCAATGGGTAAAGGACAAACCGGCAGAGAGCTAGCCTTCTTGACTGTAGATTATTTTCCTGGCTTATTTTTAAAATTAAGATTTCTCTGAAACACCAAGAAATTCCATAATAATCATAGCGCATGATAATGAAAAAGCGTGAGCCTATTTAATTCATGCTGACTGTAGTTTGGACAGCATGAAACCTTTGACTTTAACCTTTATAACTAAGTACTGTCAGATGACTACAAAAGTGTTAAGTCAAACAAAATGCTACGTGGAGCTGTAATGTGGAGCTCTGATGCAGTTTTTGTCCAAATAAAAAACTCATCAATTTTGTTTCAGTAATTTCCCTACAAGGTCCATTGTTGTAACCAAGCAAGAAAGAGGGAATTGTGATCAAATGATAACCACTATGTATCTTCTACTTTAAGGTTTCCTTGAATATGACTAATAAATAAAAGAGACCTAATCCACATAATCGTTTTGTGACAATCATCTTTTACCATGTACTTCATTGTGAAAGGTTGAAAAGACCCTATATGATACAATATCCTTCATGTTATCACTTCATTAACACATTCACACTACATTATCTTTAACATAATTCTGTTGGCACTTTTAGTAATAAGAATTACGGGTCATTTTATCACTTTACCGAGTTGTTGCCACTGTGATGAAGTTGTGAATTGATCACTAACATGACAACACTAACATGACAACTGGTGACAATTCAGCTTCATTAGACTGGTATTTGTCTTTTAATTATAACTGATTAGCTTTCCTGATAGTGGTGGCAAAAGCCAGAATTAACAGCTTCTGCTCCTGTCATCTCCCAGTTCACTTCTACTTAACTGCTTAATACTATTTACATTAAAACTATCAATCCGCTAACATCATTTTAGATGCTTTCTAGTTTATTTATTTACTAACATACAAAGCAAAACTATTAACCCCTGAAAGAATGACCTATAGACCTATATAAGAATTTCAGGACTGAGGGATATTTTTTTTTTCTACTCATTCCGAGAGTCATAATATGTTGTCATTTTTTACAGTTGATACAATGTTGGTTGTACCATGTGCAAAAAGTTAAAAAATAATAATAAAAAAATATGTATATATATATATATATATATATATATATATATATGAAAAAAACACAGAGGGATTGTTGCTGTTTCCATTGGAGAGATTATATATATATATATATATATGTATATATATATATATATATATATATATATATATATATATATTGTTTATTTAATAAAACTTAATTTTTTGTTAGGAGAGGGGCATTTTTTGTTTTATTAAATGCTAATCTCAATTTCCCTTGTCCTAAAAGGGGACTAGAACAATCTTTGGTCATGTTTACTTAATACTCCAAAGCATTATTATCTGTCGGTGTAAAACTAAAAGACAATGTTTTATGCTATGACTAATAGGTATTCACTTATGGCAGACCTGGGGGCCTTTGTTGGGCCCTCAGTTGCCACAGTTATCCACTGGTACCCTTTGTTTGTGTTGTGAGCCTTCTCCCTTTGTTAAACACCTTAGATGCCACAGTTACTAATGACTGTAGCATATTAGGGGGTAAAGTTACAGAACTGAAGTTATCTTTAATTCCAGAAGGACCACACCTGAGTTTAATAGCAGGGCTTCTGCCACTGATCTCATAGGTATGTGACAGAACTGAGACTGATCTCATAGGTATGAGACAGAAAACCACAAAAATTATCAATGGAAATCAAATTTATCAAGCCATGGAGGTCTGGATATGGAGTCATACTCAAAATCTAAGTTGAAAACCACACTACAGGCTGATCCAACTTTGATGTAATGTCCTTAAAACAAGTCAAAATGAGGCTCAGTAGTGTGTGTGGCCTCCTTGTGCCCGTACGACCTCCCTACAATGCCTGGGCATGCTCCTGATGAGGTGGCAGATGGTCTCCTGAGGGATTTCCTCCCAGACCTGGACTAAAGCATCCGGCAACTCCTCGACAGTCTGTGGTGCAAAGTGGCATTGGTGGATGGAGCAAGACATGATGTCCCACATGTGCTCAATCGAATTCAGGTATGGGGAACGGGCGGGCCAGTCCATAGCATCAACGCCTTCCTCTTGCAGGAACTGCTGACACACTCCAGCCACACGAGGTCTAGTATTGTCTTACATTAGGAGGAACCCAGGGCCAACCGCACCATCATATGGTCTCAGAAGGGGTCTGAGGATCTCATTTCAGTACCTAATGTCAGTCAGGCTACCTGTGGCAAGTATATTGAGGGCTGTGTGGCCCCCCAAAGAAATGCCAACCCACACCATTACTGACCCACCGCCAAACCGGTAATGCTGGGAGGATGTTGTAGGCAGCAGAACATTCTCCACAGTGTCTCCAGACTCTGTCCCATGTGCTCAGTGTGAACCTGCTTTCATCTGTGAAGAGCACAGGGCGCAGGTGGCGAATTTGCTAATCTTGGTGTTCTCTGGCAAATGCCAAACATCCTGCAGTGTTGGGCTGTAAGCACAACCCCCACCTGGGGACATTGGGCCCTCATACCACCCTCAGGGAGTCTGTTTCTGACCGTTTGCGTGGACACATGCACATTTGTGACCTGCTGGAGGTCATTTTGCAGGGCTCTGACAGTGCTCCTCCGTGAGCAAAGGCGGAGGTAACGGTCCTGCTGCTGGGTTGTTGCCCTCCTATGGCCTCCTCCACATCTCCTGATATACTGGCCTGTCTCTTGGTATGCTCTGGACACTACACTGACAGACACAGCAAACCTTCTTGCCACAGACTAGCATTGATGTGCCATCCTGGATGAACTGCACTACCTGAGACACATGTGTGGCTTGTAGACTCTGTCTCATGCTACCAATAGAGTGAAAGCACCACCAGCATTCAAAAGTGACCAAAACATCAGCCAGGAAGCATAGGAACTGAGAAGTGGTCTGTGGTCATCACCTGCAGAACCACTCCTTTATTGGGGATGTCTTGCTAATTGCCTATAATTTCTACCTGTTGTCTGTTCCATTTGCACAAAGCATGTGAAATTGATTGTCAATCAGTGTTGCTTCCTGAGTGGACAGTGTGATTTCACAGACGTGTGATTGACTTGGAGTTACATTGTGTTGCTTAGGTGTTCCCTTTATTTTTTTTTTATCACTGCGTGTATAACAGTAAAAGAAAAAATATGTGCCCAGCTCGCCACACGTTAAAGTCCTCACTGGCAGTTGCGCAGATCCCTTGTCCTCCATCCTGGAAACATCACATGTCATAGAATCAAATCCAATCAGCTCCAGCAGATGTAGTTAAAAAAGACTAAATCTTTTATACAGTTTTTGCAGACATTACAGAAATCAAAAGACAGCCCCAACACCGACACATTTCTGGAGCCAAGGTATCCTTAGTCATGAGCCATGGTGTGATTTCTGTAATGTCTGCACAAACTGAATAAAACTTTGTCTTTTTTAACTGCATCAGCTGGATTCAATTGTGTTTTTTTCTCAGCATAGGCAAAGCATTTAGATAGCCTTTAGACCTCTTTTTTTCACATTTTGTTATGTTCAAGTTTTCCCTCATCATTCTGCAGTCAAGACATCATAATGAGAATGTGAAAACAGAATTTTAGATATTTCCGTAAATGTATTAAGGAAAAAACGAATATTTTGACATGGACACATTCATGCAGACCCTTAGCTGTGACACTTCAAATTTAGTTCTGGGGGCCTCTCATTTATCTTGATCATCTCTGAGATGTTTCTATACCTTGGTTGGTGATGTCGATGCACTGCGAGCCTTCCCCATCCTGCTCAGAGGCTCACTCAGGTCTGTGCGCATATTTGCTCCCAGTGTTAGACCTGGTGTAAATCAGAGGATGGGTCCATGATGTGGGTGATGACTGCTGGACACGGCAGACTGATATGTGTCCAAGCATGGAGGGGGGACCCCCAGTTGACTGACTTTTTCACCCTGAATTATTTCAAATGTTCTAATAAAAGCAATTGCAAAACCTATTGCATGCGTTACAACATATTAAAAGTTTTTGTATCTGACAGTGCCCATTTAAGGGGTTAATCACATTGACCTACAAAAAAAAATGATATGTAATTTTTTAAAATGCGAAAAGAAAAAGATGTAACTGCAAAACTTAACTCGTTAACGACCATGGACATCTATGCTCGCTCAATGGCCGTTAACGGGGTGTGAAGCGGGCTCCCGACTCAAGCCCGCATCATACCAGCCGGCCCCCAGCTGATTCCTGTAGCTGGGGGCCGGCGTTAATAGCCGACATGCGGCGATCGCCGCGGCCGGCTATTAACCCTTTAGATCGCCGCTGTCAAAGTTGACAGCAGCGTCTAAAGGTGCCTTTATCCTGTCCCTGGTGGTCCAGTCAGGTGGATCGCCCCCCCCCCCTGCAGCGCAATTGCGGGGGGCGATCCACTGCTGAGGTAGCCTGAGGGCTTACCTTTCCTGCTGCGGCGGCTCTGGTGCTCTGAATGATAAAGCCTGGCAGGGCCAGGCTTTATCAATCGAGCACAGAGCACACAGATCAATATGGTTCTATGATCTAATGATTCCTCCTAAATGTCCCCTAAGGGGACTAAAAGTGTAGAAAAAAAGAAGTTTAAAAAAAGTTTAAAAACACACATCAACCCCTTCCTTATTAAAAGTTTAAATCACCCCCCTTTTCCCCAATTCCATGTAAAAATATATAAACATAATAAAAATAAACATATGGGGTATTGCTGCGTGCGTAAATGTCCGAACTATAAAAATATATTGTAAATTAAATTGCACGGTCAAAGACGTACGCGCAATAAAAAATTATACCATAAAAAAGGAATAAAACGAATCAAAAAGTCAGATCAAAACAAAAATGGTACCGACTAAAACTTCAGATTACGGCGCAAAAAATGAGCCCCCATATCACCCTGAACGCGGAAAAATAAAAAAGTTATAGGGGTCAGAAAAGGACAATTTTAAATGTATTAATTTTCCTGCATGTAGTTATGATTTTTTCCAAAAGTACGACAAAATCAAACCTACATAAGTAGAGTATCATTCTAACCATATGGACCTACAGAATAAAGATAAAGTGTCATTTATACCGAAAAATGTACTGCATAGAAACGGAAGCCCCAAAAATTTACAAAATTTTGTTTTTTCTTCCATTTTGTTGCACAATGATTTTTTTCCCGTTTCGCCATAGATTTTTGGGTAAAATGACTGATGTCATTACAGAGTAGAATTGGTGGTGCAAAAAAAAAAAAGCCCTCATATGGATTTTTAGGTGCAAAATTGAAAGGGTTATGATTGTTAAAAGGTAAGGAGGAAAAAACGAAAGTGCAAAAATGGAAAAACGCTTGTTCCTTAAGGGGTTAAAATGGGGTTAATAGCAGTTTATACATTTTACCCCCAAATGTATTCATCATTTGGGAGATTCATCAAGACCTGTGTTAAGGAAAAGTTGACCAGTTGCCCATAGCAACCAATCAAAGCAACTGGTCAACTTTTCCTCTACATAGGTTTTATTGAATCTCCCCCCATATCCCTATAAATATGTGCATTGTTTTAAATTTTTCTATGATATAGTATGATATAGCAGAATGGGAGTAATCTGGATCCTGGATAAGTGTCTGGGAGTAATAGTCACACTCTGGCCTTTGGTTGCCTTCTACGATCTTGGTTGAATAAATTACCAATGTGGACTTTCTAGGCTTCTAAAGTGATAGAATCTTTATGCCTGCAAAAGACATGTAGTAGCCGTGTAGGATATTGCCAGAAGCCATTATGCTAAGCACTACTTATGAGAAAACATGGCAACCTGAAGCACAACATGATCTGAATCCACCTTAATAAGATTCCCGATCGTGTCCTAATACAATTTGTTCAAATCCAGGAGAAATACAATAACATATTATTTCCTCTGACACCAGAGAGTGTATATACATACAATATTTATATATATATATGTATATATATATATATATATATATATGTCAATACAATAAGGAACAATATTTTACTAGTTTATAAAAATGTAATTGACGGTGTAGACGGGATATATTATAGCTGTGGCAAGTGAATTCACCCTCGCCTCTACAAGCCCGTTTAAATATCATACTGTGCCTTGTACGTTTCATGGTATGATTGAGTATAGTGATTCCCTAGCTTAATAATAGAGCAGTACTGTCTGTTTAGTTGAATCACAGTAATTTACCCCTAATGTAAATGAATGATAGTTGCCAAAAAAAGCCCCGGCTGCACGTTACAATGAAGATATATTTTGCAAAATAACTTCTAATTTCTTTTGCCGTTACCGTTTTCTCGAAAGTATATTGATCTACACAAAGAGACCACATTATCAAATGCTGAATGTAGATGACCAGCACCTAAGTAAATATGAAGAAATATGAATTGTAGAATAAGGTAATTTACAGAAGTATTTTCTTATGAAATTATGATTCATGCTTTCCAGGAACATAACATAGGCATGTTAAGGACATAGGAAATTTTAATAGCCACCAATAAAAAATGAAAGCTTAAAGGGGCCCTAATACATCTTATCCCCTATCCAATCATTCAGCACCCACCTTTGCGGGCTCTCCGTAGTGCTGGAGGCTCCGTGTGTGCAGCGTGACAACAACGGGGCCGGAGTATCGTGACATCACGACTCTGCCCCCGTGTAATGTCACGGCCGTCACGGCCCCTCCTATAGACTTGCAGTGAGGGAGCCGGGCGGGACGTCACACGGGGCAGAGTCGTGACGTCACGATGCTCCAGCCCCGTGATCGTCACGCTGCACACTCGGGGCCTCCAGTGCTGCGGAGAGCTCGCAAAGGTGGGTGCTGCATTGGATAGGGGATAAGATGTATTAGGGCCAGAGATCCCCTTTAAGACCCCATGGGGATATAAACCATCCCTAGCCACTCCCCCAACACATTTTTTCTGTCCTGTGCCTGCAGGGCATGTGTTATAACATGCTCTTTCATGGGATCCTTATGTTTTAGTGAACTTTCCTATGGCTTACTAAGTAATTTGTTTTACCTATCTAAGCCTGTCACCTACCTAATTAATATCATAGTTTTTTTCTTTCTTTGCTTAAAGGGGTACTCCGCCCTATACATCTTATCCCCTATCCACGTCCCCTCCCATAGACTTGCATTGAGGGGGCATGGCCGTGACGCCACTAGCCTCCGGTGCTGCATCCGACGCTCTAAACAAATGACGGGGAACCACACAATCTAGCTGCTATACTTGGCCTTTGTTTAGAGTATCCTTTGGATAGGGGATAAGATGCCTAGGGGCGGAGTACCCCTTTAAAGGTCTATCTATCTTCAGTGGACTTCTGCTTTCAGAAAGGACCCTAATTTTTTATTGACTTTCCATGGTTCAAGTAAAGGAAGAAAAGCCTCTAAACCCACTATCTCTAGATGGGTGTGTCAATGTATTAATGTGTATTATGTTTTTGCTTCTTTATCTCCTCCAGAGTTTAGCACAGTCCACTTGGTTAAAACTATCTCTACTTCTTGGGTCGAACGAGGTTCAGTCCCTGTGGAGCATCTTTGCCAGAGTTCCTCATGGAGCACTCCTGACACAGTTTTTAAACATTAATGGGGGAGATTTATCAAAACCTGTCCAGTAGAAAAGTTGCTGAGTCGCCCAGATTTTCTTCTTTCATTTTTAAAAAGGCCTCTGAAAAATGAAAGAAGCAATCTGATTGGTTGCTATAGGCAACTCAGCAACTTTTCCTCTGGACAGGTTTTGATAAATCTCCCACTATAAGTTGGACATATTTAAAATCTGTACTAGACTCTGTTAAAGCTTGAACCCACCACAATATTAGAATTACAGTGACCCCCCCGACCTACGATGGCCCCGACATATGATGAAATCGACATACGATGGCCTCTCAGAGGCCATCACATGTCGATGTCAGCATCGAAATACAATGCTTTTTTATTTCGGGGCCATCGCATTAAGTGCTATCTGGCAGCGCCAAATGCTTAAGCTGCTGCCGGATAGCAGCTTAATGTTCCCCGTGTGGTGCGGTAAGTATTACTTACCCCTCCACGATGCTCCGCGCTGGTCTTCCGGTGACTTCTCGGCCCTCTCCGATGACGTCAATACGCTGCTGCGCACGCCATCCAATAAGAATTGCGTACGCAGCGGCGTACTGACGTCGCTACGCAGGCCCAGTAAGGCCTTGCGGAAGACAGAAGAGTACCGGAGAAGACAGAAGAGGACCGGAGAAGACAGCGGAGGACCAGAGAAGACCAGGAGAGCCCAGCGGAGGCCCGGGATCACCATCGGGAGCAGCGGGGACACCATCTCGAGCGGCGGGGACGGGTGAGTACAGCTTCCTATACTTTACATTGCACGAATCCCTCAACATACGATGGATTCGACAAACAATGGCTCATTTAGAACAAATTACCATCGTGTGTTGAGGGACCACTGTACTATGAAATTCCCCTTCATTGTGCTGCTGACAAGTCGAAATGGAAATGAGGATTTAAGTAGTTAACCTGTTTTCCCTTAGTCATGTCAGCAGTATGAGCTTCCCTTCCCATTATTATGTTATCCTTATGTTATAATTACTCGTTGGGAATGTGGCTAGGGATGGTTAATCCCTTAACAACGCAGGACGTATATTTACGTTCTGCGCCAGCTCCCACGATATGAAGCATCACATCGCTTCGGTCCCGCTGCTCATCAACGGCCAGGACCCGCGGCTAATACCACACATCGCAGATCGCGGCAATGTGCGGTATGAACCCTTAAGAAGCGGCTTCTAAAGTGAAAGTTAAACTATCCCGGCTAGTCAGTCGGGCTGTTCGGGACCGCCGCGGTGAAATCGCGGAGTCCCGAACATCTTACAGGACACCGGGAGGGCCCTTACCTGCCTCCTCGGTGTCCGATCGGCGAATGACTGCTCCGTGCCTGAGATCCAGGCAGGAGCAGTCAAGCGCCGATAACACTGATCACAGTGATCAGCATGAGAGATCAGTGTGTGCAGTGTTATAGGTCCCTATGGGACCTATAACACTGCAAAAACGAGTAAAAAAAAAGTGTTAATAAAGGTCATTTAACCCCTTCCCTAATAAAAGTTTGAATCACCCCCTTTTCCCATAAAAAAAATAAAACTGTGTAAATAAAAAAAAATAAACATATGTGGTATCGCCGCATGCGTAAATGTCCGAACTATAAAAATGTATCATTAATCAAACCGCACGGTCAATTGCGTATGCGCAAAAAAATTTCAAAGTCCAAAAAAGCGTATTTTTGGTCACTTTTTATACCATTAAAAAATGAATAAAAAGTGATCAAAAAGACCGATCAAAACAAAAATCATACTGATAAAAACTTCAGATCACGGCGCAAAAAATTAGTCCTCATACCGCCTTGTACATGGAAAAATAAAAAAGTTATAGGGGTCAGAAGATGACATTTTTAAACGTATAAATTTTCCTGCATGTAGTTATGATTTTTTCCAGAAGTACGACAAAATCAAACCTATATAAGTAGGATATCATTTTAACCGTATGGACCTACAGAATAATGATAAGGTGTAATTTTTACCGAAATATGCACTGCGTAGAAACGGAAGCCCCCAAAAGCTACAAAATGGCGTTTTTTCTTTGATTTTGTCGCACAATGATTTTTTTTCCGTTTCGCTGTGAATTTTTGGGTAACATGACTAATGTTACTGCAAAGTAGAATTGGTGACACAAAAAATAAGCCATAATATGGAATTTTAGGTGGAAAATTTAAAGGGTTATGATTTTTAAAAGGTAAGGAGGAAAAAACGAAAGTGCAAAAACTGAGTCCTTAAGGGGTTAAACAGGGACAGAGTTCACCCTTTCATTGTCCTTCTGGCTGCTGAAAAAACAGAGTAACTTCTTAAATCTTAACACACACACACACACACATACACACACATATATATATATATATATATATATATATATATATATATATATAAATATTCAGTAGTATTCATTTAGATATTAAAGGGGTACCCCGCTGCTCAGCATTTGGAACAAACTGTTTCAAACACTGGAGCCGGCGCCGGGAGCTCGTGACATCATAGACCCGCCCCCTCATGCCATCACACCGCGCCCCCTCAATGCAGGTCTAAGGGAAGGGGTATGACGGATGTTAAAAAACCTTTAATATCCACATACACATTACAGAAAAGTTGGCTGGGACTGACCAACTGTCTAATGTGTATAGGGATCCCTTGACTCTCCCCATCAACGGTGGTGTTGTTGGATTTCAACTGCCTGATCCCTTTGTTCTTGGAGACATAATCTAATGACAGAGGAGTCTGGCAGCGGCTTGACCCTGCTCTATTCATTTAGAAAACATGAACACCCACCCAAACCAAGGACTGTATGAATGTGTATAGAGAATTTGGGAGACATAGCTATTTGCCAAACAGTCCTTTTGACTATTGAAGGTGTTTGGAAACCTTTATTATAAGTACTGTAGGCACAATGGCAACTAAAGGAAAAGTACCACTGATCTTAAATTTGTAGACCTTTGTGAGGATGGCAGGGGCGTAGCTATAGAGGTAGCTGAGGTAGCAGTCGCACCGGGGCCCTGGTGCCTAAGGGGGCCCCAAAGCACATCTTCCCCATAAGAGAACAGTATTATATTTGGCATATGGGGCCCTGTTACAGATTTTGCTTTGGGGCCCAAAAGCTACAAGCTACACCTCTGTAGGACGGCTAGAGGACATGTTTAAGACTGTGTTTAGCCCCAGTTAAACTAATATTAACTGAGGTGCTACATTATTTTATCTACTGACAGACTTTTAAATATTTTCCTTTGTCTCTTATTTCCATCTTAAGCATCTATGACATGTCCACAGAATAGGATGTCAATTCTTTGTAGGTACAAGTCTCACTGCTGTCGCTTTTTCTCGGCTGAACCATATATTTCAATGGAATGTTCTTGACCCCTTTCACTGAAGGAAATGGTAGATAAGAAAGGAGCCTAGTGAGCAGAACTTGGTCTTCCTAGTGAGTGATCAAGTCAAAAAATGCCAATGCACATATGTTATAGGGAAGTAGAAAATATACCACAAACATGTTATGATCTTCACCGAGATGTTGTTTTTAAAGAGATAGCATTAATAATATTAAGAATATTTGTAATTTAGGGATTGGAACATCAGGAGAATGTGGTACTGTTTTTCGCATTCATCCATGGCTGCATTTTGTCCAAGTGATCTTGTGAAATGTTAAAATAGGTGGTTAGGAGACATAGGTGTACCGTATGACCACTTGGCTGATGACAACTTTTCCATTATAGGAGCCTCACGCAATATATGTTGTCAATGTTACTCTGATCATTTCTGTTTTAGCAGGAAATGGCAGGGAATGCCCATTTGCTCCGGTTTCAAAATATTTGACTACAACAAACCTTAACTTTTACTGTATTTTTGTTTTTAGCTTGTTGACACAGTTAAGAGGCTGCTTTAGTCTTGACAATGAGCATTTCAATCCAGCCTCGTAGCTGAAGAATTGTACAATGAAATGAAGGCTGGATGGGGCAGGGAAGCGTGATTATTGATGCTCTTCTCCATGAAACAGACACAAGAATCATTTTCTCGTGTATATTTTTCCGGTGTAATAAGGACATGCACAAACAACTATAGCAATCAAATGACTAGTTGAGCTAATTTATATGCTGTGGGAGACTTACATTTAAATGCAGTTTTACAATGAGCAAATGAAAATCACTTGGCAATAAGAAAGTCAGTGAGCAGAGAGCGCTGCCAACAAACCAAGATTCAATGCAGATTTTATGAGTTGAGAGAGCATTATAGCAATTACGCAATTGGCCTGATTTCTGTCAGACTCTTACAGAATTTGGCAAGAGAGCTAAGTGTTCCTCAGTGCATAAACAACACCTAGAATTATTTATAATGAGTCATTGGTGTTTGAGTTTGTTGACACAAGATTATGAGATGAGCATCTTGTTTATCGCTTTCATTGTAGCATATATTTCATTGTGGGAAATGTATATATTCATCATATGGGGACCTATGTAAGTGAATTCTATCTGCTGAGGATGCACATTATAAATATAATTTGGTGGCAGAATGGATTTTAATACCATCTATATATCATTAACATTTCAATTAGAGCTAACATTATCACCTTCATAAAAAAGAAGAACATCTTAAAACTTAAATCTTAAAACACAAATATGTATTAATAGTAATTTTAGAAAAAATAAAATGTAAAACTTATTATCTCTGGATTATTTTACATATGCATTTTCCTTAGTTATGTAATAGGTTCTCTATGGAATTTATCATTTAAAGGGGTTCTCCGGGGCTTAGGCATCTTATCCCCTATCCAAAGCATAGGGAATAAGATGCCTGATAGTGGGAGTCCCGCCGCTGGGGACCCCCGTGATCTTGCATGTGGCACCACGTTTGTAATCAGTCCCCGGAGCGTGTTCGCTCCGGGTCTGATTACCGGCGACTACAGGGCGGGCGGCGTGTGATGTCACGCCTCCGCCCCCGTGTGACGTCACACTCCGCCCCTCAATGCAAGTCTATGGGAGGGGGCGTGACAGCTATCATGCTCCCTCCCGTAGGCCTGCATTGAGGGGCGGAGCTTGACATCACATGGGGGCGGAGGTGTGATGTCGCACGCCGCCCTCCCTGTAGTCGCCGGTAATCAGACCCGGAGCGAACACACTCCGGGGACTGATTACAAACGGGGGTCCGCGTGCAAGATCACGGGGGTCACCAGCGGCGGGACTCCCGCGATCAGGCATCATATCCCCTATCCTTTGGATAGGGGATAAGATGTCTGAGCACCGGAGTACCCCTTTAAGACTTCTTTAAACCTTCAACGTATCAAATTATTTCATGGTATATAATGAACTTGCACTCACTTTTTTCATTGTACTTTTTTGACATGTGGATTGCACACTGCAGGAGTGGATTTACTCAAAATGTAGTGTTTTTTTCTATAAAATATATAATAAATGTAGCACAAATCTCACTATTTTAAACCCATTTTACATGAAATATACATATTTTTGGCAGAGTGGTGCAAAAATGACTAAAACACAAAAAAATTCCCTCCATAACGTCAAGATTGTTTTGGTGAAATGACAACCAATGTAATGTGCATTGGTACCTCTAGCCTGTCTTCCAATTACAGATGTTAGGGAAAAGGCATCTTTCATTTCAGTATGTCTAATCCTTAATTCTTTCTGTGGAAATAAACATGCAAGCTCAGTCGGGCTAAGTGTGAGTGTTACTAAGCATCAATCATCAGCTATTTCATGTGTATTGCTAACTTTCCCAACATGCACTTACACATTTTTCAATATTTTAGTATAGACTTTTGAATACCGGGTTTTCCATCTTAACTGCAAAGAAAAATTAAGCAAAATTTTTAATGTGACTTCAGCCTAAGATTATGTTCACATGGTGGAATGCTTGCACCGAAAATGTCTGGGCGGACATTCTACAAGCAGCAGAGAACATGACGACGCTAGGACCGCTTGGAAGTGCACCATCTCATAGATGGCAGTGTATTTCCATGTGGACTCATCAGAATGAATAGACATGACTATTCTTTCTGTAAACTCCAGAATCATGATTTCCATGATTGCAGTAGAAAACCTTTTAAAATTAATGAGACTCTGCTGCAGCGGAATGTCCTTGCAGAATTCATTCCTGAAATTCCATTGTGGGGAAATTGAAAAGAAAACCTCAATTTATTCCCTTCTTGGCAAGTGTTACTCATCCTAAAAAAGGCAGCCCCATACAGGAACCTCTCCCTGTTTCCAACTAAAAACCATCGGAAGTGGCATTGTTTTTAGGTGGAAATAGGGAGAGGTCCCTATGTGTGTTAGGACAAGGCAAAGTGTTCTACATCCCTATTGAGGCTCCCTGTAGGCCAGAAATAGCTGTTTTTGATAGTGATTCACCGCGAATAAATTCGGACCAAATCATATTTTTCAAAAATTCACTCATCTCTATTTATAACTATAGCATTGAAAAACAGTTAGGAGATGTAAACAATGCAAGTATCCAATAAGATGCTTTCTTTCTTTACACAACTCTTAAAGGGGGTATCTCACAAAATGGAAAAAAATATATAGCCATAGAGTAATACATACTCCAGTTCAAACACTACCCTAGCAAAAAGTCACTCTTCAGTATATTTTCTTGCTTTTTTTAGACTCTTTTCTTGCCACTCTGCAGCTCTAGCCTTTTTGTGAGGTTGCCCCCGTGTTATCATGTTACCAGGAAGCTGAAGTATTTCCTATAATGTATTGCAGTCTGGCCCTTGGCAACTACCCACTTACTACTTCTAAGTTCTGTCTTCTTCCACTGACCTGTACAGAAAGTAGTCCCTCAAGCACAGCTCTATAGATGTCACTAATACATAGCGCTATGGGATCTTTTTTTCTGAATTTCTTTTCTCCACTGTCCCCACCACTTTATCCTTGTTTATTATGTGTGAATCATATGCTTCCTTTATGCATTTGTATAAATCTGTATATGTGAGGAGAGGGAAAAATTGCAATTCACATGCATGTAAATCCAATATATATATATATATATATATATATATATATATATATATATATAGGAAAACATAATGGCGGCTGGCGCAGCTCACATGTACACTGCTGAATCCCTTCTGCATGATATCATTCAGGGTATAATCACTCAGTAGCTGGCAGTAGTATTGGTAGTGCACAGTCAAAAGAAAAAAAGTCCAGGTTCAATCGCTTTCTACCTAGTAGAAAAAAAGAGGCAGCACTCACCAAAAGTAAATTCAAAAGTCTATTTGTTTCACATTATGAGCACACAGGTGAACATCATCCTAAGGCTGAGGCTACATTTTGGCCATGCCAGCAGTCTTGAATTTCTATCGACTAAATTTACTTATGTGATGTGATGCAACACAATCACTTTAGTCTGACATATTGACCTTTGGTCATGAAACCCTGTCATGGCCAAAATTGCTGTGTAGCCCCAGCCTGTAAATAAAAGCTCTTATGACTTTAGTGCTAATGTGTGAAGCTGTACAATTGTGTGGTCAAGTGATTTTAAATGCAACCAGAGATCTTGCACAAGGAGTTAGCTATAGATGATCTCTTTTACTGTACATCTCACAAGCAGTAAAACAATGCAAAAGTATAGAGTAAATGTTTAAATTATGAGAATTTATAATATTGCTAAGCATATAGAATGAGTGTAAGATTCCATTAACACATCCCTTACAAGCTAATGCTGTTAGTAAATCCATTTTGGTTGACCTGCTTTTTATTTTTAGTTATGTATTTTTTCTTAAAGTAAGGATTTGTGTTGCAGAAAGGATTTTCTTTAGGTTGCACCATTAACTAGAGTCAGTGGACCCGTTATATTGAATCAGATGGGAAGCTGTTAGTTCCTTGTAAATTCGCCACTTTGTGTTGCATTACATACTATCTCTCAATTATCATAGGCGGTAGATCCACTTTGTTCTGTGTATTGTACCATAACAAACCAATAACGTAAATTCAGAAGAGCAACACATTTATAAGGAATCATTTCCATGGAAGGTCTCTAAACCAGAGGAATTGCCACTTTAATATCAATCAATGGCTTTATCAAGAATGCATTTTAAGTAAATATTTACCATTTGCATTGACCGTTCTATTTAGGAAATAAAACTATTACCTTTTTTTTCTTAAATTTTGCTTCAAAGAGTTTTCATTTTTTTTGTCCCTTTTTTGGACAAAATCACATAGTACACTATAATTTGTATATCAGAATGTGAACAAAGAGCAGAGAAGCTATTCTAAGTAGCTTCTCTTTAACCTCAAGTCAATGAGCTACTTTGTCCACTTTGCAATAGTCTGTAGTCTGTGCTCTGTAGGTAAATTGTAGACTACTGTAATCTTGACAAGTTCCAATAACATTTCATAGCAACCTTAAATATATGTTAATTTTACCAGGCCACATGCTGAGCTTTCCTGAAGGTCACTGACCTATAATAATGACTAATTGAATTTCTAATTTATTGGAGAAATGTATAATACCCTCCAACTTCTGCAGGTAATACACAAAGGTGCTAAGAGTAGTAATACTGACTGTTCTTCCACATAGGTCAGGGCATGAAGAACTGTACATTTGTTCTATGTATATTTACAAGTATACAAATGTACAGAATTTGTAATTACCCATAATGCTTAATTATCTATCTACATTATGGATAGAGATGAGTGAATTTTTTGAAAATTCGATTGAATGAGCAAACTTTAAATCCTTTTTTGAGGACCCATTGGAAGGCAAGTCTGGTGCCAGCAGCCGAGGTAATTCCAGCTCCAATAGTGTATAATTTCTGCAGTGTTAACTATGGAAAAGCTCCTAGTTGTATCTTAAAATTGAGCTGGTGATCCACCGTGAGGCCAGCTACCACCTGTCCCAGCCCGTTCCTCTGAGCGCACCCCCATGGTCATGACTGAGTGTCCACTTGAAAAGGGAGGGACAACAGTACCAGCAACATGGACAGGAGCACATTCAGCTTCTGCGCTGTTGGATGAGTGGGTGCATACTGTTATAAGTTGCATCAGTGAAGAAGCTTGTACTTGTATCTTAAAATCAAGCTGGTGGTCTGCCACAAGGCCAGCTATCACCTGTCCCAGCCCCTGCCTCTCGGTGCCCCCTTCCCCATGCTTATGACTGAGTGTCCCAGGTGCCCAAAGCATTTACTTTGAAAAATAGTGTCAAACTACATAGATCAATATAACAAAATCACATGGTGGCACAATGACAGAGCCTAGAGGTGGCAGCAGCTTGACGAGACCATAGGGCGGCACTATAATAGAGCCAGGATGTAGCAGAAGTATGAGGAGAACACATGGCGGCACAATGATGCAGTCTGGATGTGGTAGAAGCCTATGTAGATCACAGAGCGGCACAATTTTCAAGTAGTGTTTCAGTTTGTACTCCTTCTCAGTTAGGTAGATCCTGCCGGTATCAAATGCTTGTCGAAAATATCAAGCCATGCACGTGTAAGTAACCACGGTTGGTACTGCGTATAAAACTTTTAATGTTTCATTTTTCATTTAATCAGTTATGGTTTAATTTTCTTGCTCCAACCTGTTTCTTTGGATTATTGTGGTAATTCCAGAGATAACATGTGAGGACTAGCAATGATCGAGTTTTATTAAAAATTCCATTTGTCCCATAAGCAGAATTTTTTGAAATTTTTTTTTTCGATATGAATTTATTCTGGTCAAAAAGCAATAAAAAACTGACATGAGCCAGTGGAGACCAAATGGCGGCAGAATTACACAGCCTGGAGGTGACAGCAGCATGAAGAGACCATGGGGCGGCACTCTGAGGTGGCAGCAGTATGAGGAGACCATATAGTGGCACAATGACACAGTCTGGAGGTGGCTTAAGCATATGTAGGCCACAGAGCAGCACAATTTTAGAGTAGTGTGTCAGTTTGTACTTCCTCTCAGTGGTGTAGGTCTTACCCAGGAGGACTACTGGGTAGATCCTCCCAGTATGAAATGCTTGTAAAAAATATCAAGCCATGCACGTGTAAGTAACCACGGTTGGTACTGTGAAAATGCATATAAACCTTTGAATGTTTAATTAAATCAGTTACAGTTTCATTTTCTTGCTCCTGTTTCCTTGGATTCTTGTGGTAATTCTAGAGATAACACAAGGAATAGCGATAATCGAATTTTATAAAAAATTTCATTTGTCCCATTAGCAGTATTTTCAGGAAAAATTTAGTTTGATATGAATTTATTTGGGTCGACAAACTATAAAAAACTGACATGAGCCAGTGGAGACCAAATGGCGGCAGAATGACACAGCCTGGAGGTGGCAGAAGCAGTCGTGGTAATTCCAGCTCCAATAGTGTATAATTACTACTACAAGATCAATATAACAAGGATATCACATGGCGGCACAATGACAGAGCCTAGAGGTGGCAGCAGCCTGACAAGACCATAGGGCCTCACAATTGAAAAGATTGAAGATATTTTTAAAATGTAAATTGAAGATTTTAAAAAGATGATGAACATAACTTAGAATGTAAATTGAAGATTTTAAAAAGATGATGAACATAACAATTTTAATTTAATGCGTCAACATCATGAGGAGACTACATGGTGTCAGGATGACACAGCCTGGAGGTGGTGGTGCTGGACTCCTTCATTTTCAGTATCCGGGGCGCCTGGCCGGGCACCGGTCCGTGCATAGCACGACACGGAAGGTGAGCTGGACTTTCTTTATTCCTTTGCTGTCAGAATGACACAGCCTGGAGGTGGCGGAAGCATGAGGAGACCATATAGTGACTGAATGACGCAGCCTGGAGGTGGCAGCAGCATGAGGAGACCATATAGTGCTGAATGACACAGCCTGGAGGTGGCAGCAACATGAGGAGGCCATATAGTGGCTGAATGACACAGCCTGGAGGTGGCAGAAGCATGAGAAGACCATATAGTGGCTGAATGACACCGCTTGGAGGTGGCGGCAGCATGAGGAGACCATATAGTTGCTGAATGAAACAGCCTGGAGGTGGCGAAAGCATGAGGAGACCAAATAGTGGCTGAATGACACAGCTTGGGGGTGGCAGAAGCATGAGAAGACAATATAGTTGCTGAATAACACAGCCTGGAAGTGGCCGCAGCAAGAGGACAACATATGTTGGCAGAATGACACAGCCTGGAGGTGGCGGCACCAAGAGGAGAACACATGGTGGCAGAATGACACAGCCTGGAGGTGGCGGCAGCATGAGTAGACCATATAGTGGCAGAGTGACACAGCCTGGAGGTAGCATCAGCAGCATCAGGAGTCCTGAAGGTGACCTGGTGACAAAGTGGGGCGGTGGGTGGAAAAACCAGTACCCGGTGACGAAGGTCGGTAAAGAAGGAAAACTTGATATGAGATGTGTGGCATCAGGCGGGTGACAGGATCAGAATAGTAGCTGAAGCAGGTACGCAGAAGAAAACTGTCTCGTTTGTCAAAGTGTTGGTGTTCGCAAGTAAGTATTGAGGATATGCATTACGTAAAACTTAACTTTTAACATTATTCTTAGGATAAAACATATGGACCCCAAAATTTTTTGAAATCAAGCAAAATGAAAGGTGTGTAAAAATCACTATGTGCCACCTAGACCACCAAGTGTTGATGTGATGCAATGACCTCAAAAAGGTGGAAGGGAACAACCTATGGTCCATTGTCAAGAAGGGAATTAATAGAGCAAGAGTAGGGCCTTACAGGGGAAGTTTTTACTCCCGCCTGTTTTTCCATACATTGTTCCCTTCCACCTATTAGAGGTCTTTGCATCAATACTTGGTGGTGTGCGTGGCACATGGTGTTTTTTTGCACAGCTTTCCTTTTGTTTGATTTCCAAAAATGTTTGGGTCCATATATTTTATCCCAAGAAAAGTTATGTATTAGCTAATGCATATCCTCAATAGTTACTTGTGGTGTGATGCGAAGGAATTTCTGTAACTGGGGAGCAGCACCTTAAATATTTTTTGCAGTATCCATATTTGTGAAGTGTTGGTGTGGCACCATGGTTAGTCTACTCTGATGCATCAGGCATTGGTGTGTGGAAATCCTGGCTGATCCAAGCCTGATTCATCTTGACAAAGGTCAGTCTTTCCACATTTTTGGCGGACAAACAAATTCTCTTTGGGGTTACTATGGCCCCGCCATTCTAAACATCCACTCTGATAGCACACTACTCGCCAGGTAGGACAGATTTTCCAGGGCAAACTCTGCTAGTTCAGTTTGGCTACCCAGAAGTCCAGCGGATCTTCAAAGTGTGTTGGCAGGGTCATGTCAAGGTATGCCACCACCTGCTGGTTCAAGTCCTGCTCAAGGTCAACCTGCTGCTGATTAGCTGCATCACTATGCGGGTGAATAAAGCTACTCATCAGCGACTGTAGACTCAGGCAGCTACTGATTGAGCTTGTACTGCTACTACCAACCCTCCCCAGCAGCCATGGCAGTGGAAAGTGAGTGTAGAGGGCCCCCCGAGTCAGACCTGCAAGAGGATGGACGATGGCGCAGATAGGCATCGGCCAACTGACTACGTAGGATGTCTTTGTAGTAGGTCAGTTTGTCATTCCTCCCAGTAGGTGTAAAAAAGGCCCAAATTATATGTTACGCCGAGCGCTCTGGGTCCCTGCTCCTCCCCGGAGCGCTCACGGCGTTCTCCTCTCTGCAGCGCCCCGGTTAGACCCGCTGACCGGGAGCGCTGCACTGACACTGCCGACGGGGATGCGATTCGCATAGCGGGACGCGCCCGTTCGCGAATCACATCCCAAGCTACTTGCCTGTCCTGGTCCCCGGCTGTCACATTCTGGCGCGCGCGGCTCCACTCTCTAGGGCGCGCGCGCGCCAGCTCTCTAAGATTTAAAGGGCCAGTGCACCAATTAGTGTTGCTCGCGAATATTCGCAAGGCGAATTTTATTCGCGAATATCCCATATTTGCGAATTCGCGAATATTCGTGAATATAGCGCTATATATTCGTAATTATGAATATTCTTTATTTTTTATTTTTTTTTCACAGTACACATCACAGTGATCACCCCTCTCTGCTTCCAGCTTGTGTGGTGTAAAGAAGGCTCTAATACTACTGTGTGCTAATTTTCGCATATGCGAATTTTCGCTTATGTTAATTTTTCTATATGCAAATTTTCGCATATGTTAATTTTCGCATACGCGAATTTTCGTATATGCGAAAATAAAACGAGAATATTACGAACATGCGAATATTCGCGAGTATATGACGAATATTCGTCCATATATTCGCGAATTTTTGCGAATTCGAATATGGCCTATGCCGCTCAACACTATCTGTAATTAGCTCCCACCTGCTCCACGCCTATATAACCTCACTTCCCCTTCCCAGTATTGCCGGATCTTGTTGCCTTGTGCCAGAGAAAGTGTTTTGTGTATGTCCCAAGCCTGTGTTCTAGACCTTCTGCTGTTGCCCCTGACTACGACCCTTGCTGCCTGCCCTGACCTTCTGCTACGCCCGACCTGGATCCACCTCCAGCCTGCCGAATCATAACAGTAGGTCCAACCATGGATCCCGCTGAGGTGCCACTGCCAAGTCTCGCTGACCTACCCACGGTGGTCACCCAGCAATCCCAACAAATCGCCCAACAAGGACAGCAGCTGTCGCAGTTGACCGCCATGCTACAACAACTTCTGCCACTGCTACAGCAGCAACCATCTCCTCCGCCAGCTCCTGCACCTCCTCCGCAGCGAGTGGCCGCTCCTAGCCTCCGCTTGTCTCTGCCGGACAAATTTGATGGGTACTCTAATCTCTGCCGTGGTTTCCTGTCTCAATGTTCCCTACATTTGGAGATGTTGTCGGACCAATTTCCTACAAAACGGTCTAAGGTGGCTTTGGCAGTTAGTCTTCTGTCTGGAAAGGCCTTGTCTTGGGCCACACCGCTCTGGGACCACAATGAGCCTGCCACAGCCAAGTCCAGTCCTTCTTCGCTGAAGTCCGTAGTGTCTTCGAGGAGCCAGCCCGGGCATCCTCTGCCGAGACTGCTTTGCTGAACCTAGTCCAAGGAACTTCTTTGTAGGCGAATACGCCATCCAGTTTTGTACCCTTGCCTCAGAGCTAGCCTGGAACAATGAGGCCCTCTGCGCGACCTTCAAGAAAGGCTTATTCAGCAACATCAAAGATGTATTGGCCGCAAGAGAAATTCCAGCTAACCTGTCTGAACTTATCCTTTTGGCCACTCGCATCGACAAGCGTTTTTCTGAAAGACACCAGGAGCTCCGCCAGGAAAAGGACCTTGATCTCTTGGCACCTCTCTCCCAGTATCCTTTGCAATCTACCCCTGTGCCTCCCGCCGAGGAGGCAGACCCGCTGACCGGGAGCGCTGCACTGACACTGCCGACGGGGATGCGATTCGCATAGCGGGACACGCCCGTTCGCGAATCGCATCCCAAGCTACTTGTCTGTCCCAGTCCCCGGCTGTCACGTTCTGGCACGCGCGGCTCCACTCTCTAGGGTGCGCGCGCCAGCTCTCTAAGATTTAAAGGGCCAGTGCACCAATGATTGGTGCCTGGCCCAATCAATCTGTAATTAGCTCCCACCTGCTCCACGCCTATATAACCTCACTTCCCCTTCCCAGTATTGCCGGATCTTGTTGCCTTGTGCCAGAGAAAGCATTTGTGTATGTCCCAAGCCTGTGTTCTAGACCTTCTGCTGTTGCCCCTGACTACGACCCTTGCTGCCTGCCCTGACCTTCTGCTACGTCCGACCTTGCTCTTGCCTTGTCCTTCTGTACTGCGCCTGTCTCAGCAGTCAGAGAGGTTGAGCCTTTACCGGTGGATACGACCTGGTTGCTACCGCCGCTGCAAGACCATCCCGCTTTGCGGCTGGCTCTGGTGAATACCAGTAGCAACTTAGAACCGGTCCACCGGTATGGTCCACGCCAATCCCTCTCTGACACAGAGGATCCACCTCCAGCCTGCCGAATCATAACATTATATGCTGGTAGCGAGGTTCCAACAAGGTGGAGAGCCAGAAGTCATCCTGCTGACAAATGGTGAAAATTCAGAGGTCACTACTCAAGCAAGTGAGCATGCATCGTGCCATTTGTTCAAGTGACTCGGAGGGACTCCCTGCCTCCATCTCCACTGCATACTGCCGTAGTAACTAGGCCCAAATTAGTTTAACAGGAAAAAAAACTTAAGTGTACGTACAGTTAACACTTATGAGAGGTGGCCAAAATTAGTTTGACAGGAAAAAAATCGTGCATCACCTATATACACTTATGAGAGGAGGACAATACGCTCCGCTTAAAACTGTATTAAGCTACAAAAATAAGTGTGTAGCTTTGGCTGGCCTTTCACAGCAACTAGGCCCCTTTGAATTTAACAGCAACAAAACTGTACAACACATAGGTGTAAGTACAGTTGAGAGGAGGGCAATATGCTCCATAACGCTTAAAACTGTATTTGACTACAAAAGCAGGTTTGTAGCTTTGGCTGGCCTTTCACAGCAACTAGGCCCCTATGGCTTTAACAGGAACAAGATCATACATCACACAGGTGTACATACAGTTTACACTTATGAGAGGAGGACAATATGCTCCGCTACAAACTGTATTAGGCTACACAACAAGTGTGTAGCTTTGGCTGGCCTTTCACATTAACTAGGCCAAAATTAGTTTGACAGGAAAAAAATCGTACACCACCTATACGCGCACAGGTTACACTTATAAGAGGATGATACGCTCTGCTACGCAAACCTGTATTAGGCACTAAAAGCAGGTGACTATGGCTTTTAGTGCACTGCTCACCCTAACTGGCCCCTAATTAGCTTTAGAGTTCTTGTACACTCCAGTGCAGCAGTACAGAGTCGCTGTGTAGTACACCCAAAAGTGTTCTCTCTCTCTCTCTCTCTAAAACGTTGAAATGGCAGGTTGCAGCGATCGCTGCTGATTATATAGGGCTGTGACATCACGTAAGTGTACATACAGTTTGCACTAATGAGAGGAGAACAATATGCTTAAAACTGTATTAGGCTACAAAAACAAGTGTGTAGCTTTGGCTGGCCTTTCACAGTAACTAGGCCAAATTAGTTTGACAGGAAAAAAAAATGTACACCACGTAGGTGTATGTACAGTTTAAACTTATGAGAGGAGGACAATACACTCTGGCAATAGACTTTGGCTGGCCTTTCACATTAACTAGGCCAAAATTAGTTTGACACAAAAAAAAATTGTACACACCTATATACTGTTACGCCTAGCGCTCCGGGTCCCCGCTCCTCCCCGGAGCGCTCACGGCGTCTCTCTCCCCGCAGCGCCCCGGTCGGTCCCGCTGACCGGGAACGCTGCACTGTCATGGCCGTCGGGGATGCGATTCGCACAGCGGGACGCGCCCGCTCGCGAATCGCATCCCAGGTCACTTACCCGTCCCGGTCCCCTGCTGTCATGTGCTGGCGCGCGCGGCTCCGCTCTCTAGGGCGCGCGCGCGCCAGCTCTCTGAGACTTAAAGGGCCAGTGCACCAATGATTGGTGCCTGGCCCAATTAGCTTAATTGGCTCCCACCTGCTCCCAGACTATATCTGATCACTGCCCCTGCACTCCCCTGCCGGATCTTGTTGCCTTGTGCCAGTGAAAGCGTTTAGTGTGTCCAAAGCCTGTGTTACCTGAACCCTTGCTATCCATCTTGACTACGAACCTTGCCGCCTGCCCCCGACCTTCTGCTACGTCTGACCTTGCCTCTGCCTAGTCCTTCTGTCCCACGCCTTCTCAGCAGTCAGCGAGGTAGAGCCGTTGCTAGTGGATACGACCTGGCTGCTACTGCCGCAGCAAGACCATCCCGCTTTGCGGCGGGCTCTGGTGAATACCAGTAGCCTCTTAGAACCGGTCCACTAGCACGGTCCACGCCAATTCCTCGCTGACACAGAGGATCCACTACCTGGAAGCCGAATCGTGACATATACACACAGGTTACACTTATGAGAGGACAATATGCTACGCTACGCAAACCTGTATTTGACACTAAAAGCAGGTGACTATGATTTTAAGTGCACTGCTCACCCTAATTGGCCCCTATTAGCTTTAGAGTTGTTGTACACCCCAGTGTAGCAGTACAAAGTCGCTGTGTAATTCTCCCAAAAGTGTACTTTCTTTCTCTCTTTCTTCCCTGTCAGTGCTTTTCTGCAGTGATTTGTGCTTGTGGTGAATCACTGCTGTAAAGCTGTTTTTCTGTGCAACACACACACACTGCTCTCTCTCTCTGCAATAAATCGTTGAAATGGCAGGCTGCAGCGATGGCTGCAGATTATTTAGGGCTGTGACATCATGAATCAGATTTGATTCTCTCATCCCTAATTATGGACAAAGGTTCGGGAATTGACCTCTTAGTAGTTGAATTCAGGTGTTTTTTTCAGTCCTATTGCCACAGTTATATAAATTCCTGCCCCTAACAATGCAGTTTGCCTTTAGAAACATTTGGGAAAGAATGTGTCATTCTATAGAGCTTACTGAATTTTAAGTTCCAAACCTCTTATGGTGATGAAATCAGCAAAAGACTGCACAGAAACCTTTATGGCTTGGCCTTCCCCTGGCTGAGCAATTGCATTCAAGCCTTATACTACACAGAATCAAAAAGTAAAGGTAAAACACATTGGATGGCTTTAATAGAAGTAATTGTGAGCACTTATCACTTTTCCACATAGTAAGACAATACATTTATGGTAGCATTTATCTAGCTTCTGTATTCCTGCTTCCTTTATTCCATCATCAGAGGTAAATCTCCCTTAGTGCCAGATCCAGGCTGCAAGGAGGATGTGGAAGACATTCAAACCCAAACTCTTAGGCAGACAGGAAGGATCAACTGGTACTTATTTGCCCACACAATTTATCTTTCTATGTTTCTAATGCAAGCTTTTGCATTATCTGTACTGTTGCTTCTGCTGAATGAGGACATGCATGGTCATTGTGCAGCTCTTGCCTTTGCAGATCATGAAACTGTTTGGAAGCCCAATGGGAACAGACTTTATTGTATCCCAGGGTATCATGCATAGCTGATATCCAAATGTACAGACAATTATCCATTGGTCTTCTATAATCAAGACATTCACCCTGTCAATGTGCTCTTGAGTGCTTAATGTTGATGGGCAACCAAAACCTTCATCGGTTACACCAGTTCTTTTTGCTTTAAACCTTTTTACCTACTCATCAATCTTTCGTTGATTCATGGTGAAGATCCAATGATGAATTTCTACCAATTTCATTACCTCTCCCCAAATAATGTTCTCTATGACTCATTGTTCTTTGATGGTGCAATCTTATGGACAGTCCAATTGTTTTGCCCTCATGGCTGCCAATCATAAAAAGCCAAATGGTCAGATTATCTAACAATGTACTTTTCTTGCATTTTACTAGGTTTTCTTTGTTCTCTTAAAACTTTCCTTTAGTTATTGATTCTGATTTTTGTATGTCCCATGATGCATATATATAGTTAAAGCAATGCCAGCTAGCCAAAATTGCACTCAAATTTTGTAGTCTGGGGGAGTGACTTTTTCAAGTGACCAATATGCATAATCTATCACAGAAAGTGAAAAATAGGGATAGTATTTTGAAGAGGTTTCATTGTATTATTATTATTACTCCCCACACAGTACTAGCATATTATTTTATTATTATTATTGATATAAGTGCTACACCCGTGGAACTTGAACTCTAATTTCTAATTTAAATTAACAAAAACAAGTGTTTTTTTTTTTTTTATCCTTTTCATTTTAAGTAGACATTTAGAAGAGAATCTACTGTAGCCAATAAAACCTTGGTCCCCAATTTCCATATCCATTTCTAGTAGATGCACAATATTTGGGGCTCACAAAAGGGCAAAAGAAAGAAAAACTATAAAGTGAGAGGTGATAAGTGAGAAATGAATGTTATTTCTATTTATTAAAATAAGCTACTAAGTAATTATTCCTTTGGCAATGACAATGTGCATACTGAACTAAGTCCATCCCAAGCTGATTTGCTTTCTTTTATTCAGTCTTCTTTTTCAATCTACATTTTATTCCTGGATATTGATTTCCCCTCTTTGACCTTTTAAAGCCGGGTCACTTCTACATGGCCTTAGTTTCCAGTCTCCCTCTTTCTCTACATAGCTGTGTGCAGTGTACTTCTTGTGCAGATTAATGACATCTAATAATATCTGATATATGTGGACATTGCTACATAATGAGATGGAGTCCCACTGGATTTCTAAAGTGTCACCACTAACAAATTCCCCAGAACTGCATATAATTAGCATGTAAAGGGAGTGATCACACAGTAGATCCACAGCGAAAGATGGATAGTCGGAGAGGAAAAGTAAAGGAGAAAATATACACTTCTTGACAGTCTTTAAAAAATATAGTTTTTTTGGCTTGCATATTTTCTAGATAACAAACTGTGGACAGGTTACCTTTGTAGTAATATTATTACTGTATGGCTGATAGGCACAATTTCATTATACTACTGCTAATGTTACAATATTTTCAGCAAAATGTCACCCTATGTAAATGAGATAAAGGTTTCATTGTTATTCATGGTTTTTATTTAAAGATGCACTGCCCCTTCGTGGATGTAGCACCTTTCATTTCAGAAAAAAAAAAGTCCAACCTAGTGTGTGATAACCTTAATTTATAAAGAGAAGGGATTACAGAGCATTGGTATTAGTAGTGCATATTATGTTTGCATGATAATAGGCTTGTTCACCTTTATATATGATCTTACGGTTTTGCATGCTCGTGTTACATCAAATAAAATCTCTTTATTGAAACTGTCTTGACCTAGGCCTTTTACCTTGCTAGTTTTATTCTCCCTCTGCACTATACTTATTACCATATTAAATGAAAACTACAGCAGTTAAAGGATAAATATATGAGTGCTACTAATGGAACTGCCTAGTGTATACTACTTTCAGTAAACATTTTTAATAATATGAAATTGCTAATAAATTGTATATTTTGTTCAATGCTTTACAAAAGAATAAAATAATAAATATAATACTACTTCTACTACTACTACTACTACTAATAATAATAATAATAACAACAATAAGTGTTGTTATTATTATTAGTAGTAGTAGTATTTTGTCTATTTTTATATAGGAAATGTAATTTTATGTAATATATAAAAAGTTGTTAATGAAAAACTAGAAAAAGTGTGAAACACACAAAAAGCAATTATACATAAAGTATATATCGCAATAAAATGTACATTACAGCCAATTTTAAGAAGAAAACGCAATGGTACTAATTTAACACCACAAGGTAGATTAACCCTGAAACAACTCCAATAAAAACTATTTTAAAAAAACATGAAGACTATAATAATATCACAAAAAGAACTTACAATATCAGTAACCATTTTGAACCCACCTACATAACATGTAGGACTGCCCCCTGAATTTAATTAGCTTATAGCACATATTTTCCAACCAAACTGAGTTACATTGCTTAAAACAAGTTATACGTTGTATACAAATTAGGATGGAAAAACATTCTAAGTGAGTTGTTGTATTGCATGTTACTGTATAGTATACAGAATACAGAACTTAAAGGGGTACTCGTCCCCTAGACATCTTATCCCCTATCCAAAAGATAAGGGATAAGATGTCTGATCACCAGGGGTCCAGCTGCAGGGATCCCCATGATCTCTGGCGCAGCATCTCAGTCATCCGGTGCATGGAGTGAACTACACTCTGTGCTGGATGACAGGCGGTTACCTCCACCCCCCTTTAACCCCTTAAGGACACATGACGTACTGGAACGTCATGTGTCCGCTCCCAATCTATAACGCGGGTCATAGGTCATCTATAACGCGGGTCATATGTCCCATTCATAGCGGGTCGGGCCCGGCCTCTAACAATGGCCGGGACCCGTGGCTAATAGTGTGCGGCATTGATTGCAGTGCCGCGCGCTATTAACCCTTTAGACGCGGCGTTCAAAGTTGAACGCCGCGTCTAAAGTGAAAGTGAAAGGGTGCCGGTTAACTCAGTAGGCTGTTCGGGATAGCTGCGGCGAAATCGCGGCATCCCGAACAGCTTACAGGACAGCAGGAGGGTCCCTACCTGCCTTCTCGCTGTCCGATCGCCGAATGACTGCTCAGTGCCTGAGATCCAGGCATGAGCAGTCAAGCGGCAGAATCATCGATCACTGGTTTCTTATGAGAAACCAGTGATCAATGTAAAAGATCAGTGTGTGCAATGTTATAGGTCCCTATGGGACCTATAACACTGCAAAAAAAAAGTAAAAAAAAGTGAATAAAGATCATTTAACCCCTTCCCTATTAAAAGTTTGAATCACCCCCCTTTTCCCATAAAAAGAACACAGTGTAAATAAAAATAAACATATATGGTATCGCCGCTTGCGGAAATGTCCGATTTATAAAAATATATTGTTAATTAAACCGCACGGTGAATGGCGTGCGCGCAAAAAAATTCCAAAGTCCAAAATAGTGTATTTTTGGTCACTTTTTATATAATGAAAAATGAATAAAAAGCGATCAATAAGTCCTATTAATGCAAAAATGGTACCGTTAAAAACTTCAGATCACAGCGCAAAAAAAGAGCCTTCATACCGCCCCATACGCGGAAAAATAAAAAAGTTATAGGGGTCAGAAATGACAATTTTAAACGTATTGATTTTCCTGCATGAAGTTATGATTTTTTCCAGAAGTATGACAAAATCAAACCTATATAAGTAGGGTATCATTTTAACCATATGGACCTACAGAATAAATATCAGGTGTCATTTTTACCGAAAAATGTACTACGTAGAAACGGAAGCCCCCAAAAGTTACAAAATGGCGGGGGTTTTTTCAATTTTGTCTCACAATGATTTCTTTTTTCCGTTTCACCGTAGATTTTTGGGCAAAATGAATGACGTCATTACAAAGTAGAATGGGTGGCGCAAAAAATAAGCCATCATATAGATTTTTAGTTGCAAAATTTAAAGAGTTATGATTTTTAAAGGTAAGGAGCAAAAAACAAAAATGCAAAAACAGAAAAAATCTCGGTCCTTAAGGGGTTAATGTCTATGGGAGGAGGTGCAAAGGCTATGTAAAGCTGTCATTGTCCCCTCCCAAAGACATGAATTAAGGGGGCGTGGCATGACGTCTCCAAGCTTCCGTGTTCAAAACTCTGGAGTGTCGGCCTGTTGATTGTGGGGTGGTCCAGCGGCCAGATTCCCCACAATCATATATCTTATTCTCTATCTTTTGGGATAAGGGATAAGATGTCTAGGGGTACAGTACCCCTTTAACGTACAAAATAAGTTTTGAGATATATTTACTGAAAAATGTGGAAAATCTGGAATCCCTTAACCCATTCCAAAGAGCTTTAATACTGTGACATTTTAGAGTTGTGCAAAAGTTTCAGGTAGAGTGTGTGGCTATAGGGTCAGAAGAAGTAGTATTTGCACAGAGGCCTCGATGCCTAAATGACCAAAAGGTCCCTTTGCTCCTAAAAAGGCACTAGTATTATCAGTGGTACTGTTATCCAGGGGAGATATTATTATAGATACTTCATTGAGGAGCAGGAGCTGCATGTTTTGCCTCTTAGACTGAATTCATACATACTATGTTAGTCAATATATGGTCATTATTTTGTGTCCGCATTTTGCTTAGTAGTTTGCTCAGTAGTTTGCTCCACAGCCAAAATTAGGAGTGGAACCAACACAGAGATAAAATGTAACAGAAACGTTTTTATTTTTTTTCTCTTTTGTGGGCCTTCTCCTGGATTCGGTACAAAATACAGACCAAAATACTGAAACAAATGCGTACCAAAATCACACATAAGATCCCAGCCTTCAGGAAGCAACACTTAACTCTTTATTTATATTCATTCAACGGGATGACAGATCTTTCATAATAAGCACTCATTTCATTCTGCCTGGTTCTGGTATTACTAAGGAGAAAGCGCAAACAATATAAATATCTTTATTATCATCAGAGAAAAAAGGATTAAACACAACTCAACATGAGAAATGTGTGCAATGTGCAAATGATCTGTTTTTACCATTGTTAAATTAATTGTAAATTTTGTAACCCACAATCATTTTTCATTATTACTAAATGATCCATCGGGGACTGAACCCTGGTCATGGTGAACTTTAAAGGTGACTAGCCTATAAAACATTTAACCTGATAGGAAAATTAAAAACTGTATTTTAGAAATTTATGGGACAGGTGCCCAATACATAATTAAAGTAAATATGGTAAATATGTGTTTTACAATCCAAGCACAATAGAAGATATTATTGAAAGGTATTAACACTGTCATAAATGTAAAGAAAGCCTTGTACTGTTGGACTGTTAGTAAATGTTAAGTTTATCGTTTTCTTCAATAAAGACGCAATTTGCACTTCCACTTTGCTTATTTAATCACAAAACAATTAAGTTCATGGTTAAAATGAACACATATTTAGGGCACTTTCAGAGTAAACGTAATCCAGATTTCATCTTTCTCCCTATTTTGCATTAATAAGTCTCTTCAAGAATATATATGCGATAATATAACAAATTAAGTTATAAATGCAGAGATATGCTTCAAGTCACTCTCGAAATCTGCATAAGGATGCATAATAATCACATAGCTACAATATTACAATATTAAAAAATACCTTACAATTAAATTATCATGGGGAAATAATCATAATGTTATTGGAAACTCAATTATTTTGGCAACCCTTGTCAGGAAATTAGCAGGCTATGGCAATGGCAAGTCAGACCTGAATTCATCAAATATATATTATCACAATATTACATGTTCACTTCGATTCCATGCAAAGACAAACATCCTCACTCACTGGTATCTGTTCAATGCATTTGTATTATTCATGAACAACTCTGTGATCTATTATACATACAAAACTGATTGTACACAGTTTGCCGCGGGCAACTATGCAGAGACACAGAATTAATTTTATTATATACACATGCATGATAATTGTGTAGGATTCTGTGAAATATCAAACCTTGTCCCCCTGCAACATTATTTTACTTTACAAAATGGGCACTTTAGCTCAACAGGCAAGTTGAGGGCCTGGTAAGTCTATTTTAGGGACATATTTTAAAATGGTCGTTTTCCTGTAAGAAGTAGAAAGGGATGGTGCAAAAACATTTCACATATTCAAGTTATCATCTGAGCAGTGAAACAGATACAAGTTTGAAAATAAATAAATAAGAGTTTTAACAAATAAATACATAAATATAAAATTTCCAGTTGTAATTTGCTACTAATTTGTCATGTGATAATGTTGTGTTTACTATGGTCACATGAGACATAAAGGTTATTTTGCATAAAAGGTTTAAAACAGATTTTTTTTTCCTGTTGAGATCCGGTAGACTGGACTGGGTTAATGGTCCAAATTTACTATTACCGTCAGTTTAGTGTCGGCTTTTGCAACAAAATTTTTGCAAATTGAGACACTTTTTGCTACAAGAGAAAACACAAACAACCCCCCAAATCTAATTTTTATCCTGATAAGGTTGATGTGTCCACTGTGTTTTTTTTTTTTTTGTTTCAAAACCATACAGAGTCAAGCCTGAAATCAATACAAAAATGCAGTTTTTCCCCACAAATCCCTTTCCCTTAATGACACAAAAGATTGTTAGGCTTTAAAGTTTCCCTCTTCTCTTTCTAAATACCATCACATTTTCATCTTTTATTTTTCATCTAATGAGCCAGTGAGGGCCTGTTTTTTGCAGGACCAATTGTACTTTTTTAATGACATAAGCCATAAAAAATTTGCCTGAAAAACAGAAAAATATATATATGTGGGGTAAAATAGAAAAAAAAATGCTGTTTTACTAATATTGGGGTGGGAGGTTATTTTATGTTTCTGTGCCATAATCAGCAGTTTTGGCATAAATCTTTTTATTGTTGAACTACATTTTATTAGTTCAGACAGTTCCACATGGGAAGATACCAAATATGTTTGTGGATTGTTTCTGTTTACATGTTTTAATTTGAAAACTGGGAAAAAGGGGATGATTAGAATTTTTATTATGTTTTTTTTTTATTTTTACATTTTTGACAATTGTTTTTACCCTTTTTAAAGATCAGTGTGAATGGGTTTCCGCGAGACTCGTTCACACTGTGGAATTTCAGCGACGGACAATTCCGCCGCTGAAATTGTTCTGCGCAAAGAAAGAACATGTTCATTCTTTGCGCGGAAGTCCGCAAACACTGCATAGCCATCAATGGTGACGGCGCAGTGCCGCGCGGTCCTACCACCAAAGCATTTCGGCGGCGACTGCCAGAATGGAATCTCTGCTCACGGAATTCTGCGAACGGAGATTCCGTTCATAATAAGTAGTGTGAACATACATAACAATGTTTTTGAGGTCTGACAATGAAGTCAGAACATAAACTGATCATCCTTGAGACTAAGTCTTGGATAAAGCCTGTTGCTTCTCCATTTCAGAATTTCATTGACAGTACAAAGCCTGCCTGACTGTCCAATGGGCCAGGTTAGATCTTCAAATGTATAATAGCCCACAGTCACCGACTGATAAATATTCTAAAGCTAAGCCACCTAAATCTATGTGAACATCTGTACAATAAACCAGATGCTCATGCTGGTTTTTGTTACCAAAATAACTAGAATTATTGTATTAATTTTGCAGATAAGTAAATGTTGCTTCTTAATCTAGATTGACACTGTTACGCCGAGCGCTCCGGGTCCCCGCTCCTCCCCGGAGCGCTCGCAACATCCTCGCTACGGCAGCGCCCCGGTCAGACCCACTGACCGGGTGCGCTGCGATACCGCCTCCAGCCGGGATGCGATTCGCGATGCGGGTGGCGCCCGCTCGCGATGCGCACCCCGGCTTCCGTACCTGACTCGCTCTCCCTCGGTCCTGTCCCGGCGCGCGCGGCCCCGCTCCCTAGGGCGCGCGCGCGCCGGGTCTCTGCGATTTAAAGGGCCACTGCGCCACTGATTGGCGCAGTGGTTCCAATTAGTGTCTTCACCTGTGCACTCCCTATGTATACCTCACTTCCCCTGCACTCCCTCGCCGGATCTTGTTGCCCTTGTGCCTAGTGAAAGCGTTCCCTTGTGTGTTCCTAGCCTGTGTTCCAGACCTCCTGCCGTTGCCCCTGACTACGATCCTTGCTGCCTGCCCCGACCTTCTGCTACGTCCGACCTTGCTTCTGTCTACTCCCTTGTACCGCGCCTATCTTCAGCAGTCAGAGAGGTTGAGCCGTTGCTAGTGGATACGACCTGGTCACTACCGCCGCAGCAAGACCATCCCGCTTTGCGGCGGGCTCTGATGAATACCAGTAGTGACTTAGAACCGGTCCACTAGCACGGTTCACGCCAATCCCTCTCTGGCACAGAGGATCCACCTCCTGCCAGCCGGCATCGTGACAGTAGATCCGGCCATGGATCCCGCTGAAGTACCTCTGCCAGTTGTCGCTGACCTCACCACGGTGGTCGCCCAGCAGTCACAACAGATAGCGCAACAAGGCCACCAGCTGTCTCAACTGACCGTGATGCTACAGCAGCTACTACCACAGCTTCAGCAATCATCTCCTCCGCCAGCTCCTGCACCTCCTCCGCAGCGAGTGGCCGCTTCAGGCCTACGACTATCCTTGCCGGATAAATTTGATGGGGACTCTAAGTTTTGCCGTGGCTTTCTTTCACAATGTTCTCTGCACTTGGAGATGATGTCGGACCAGTTTCCTACTGAAAGGTCTAAGGTGGCTTTCGTAGTCAGCCTTCTGTCTGGAAAAGCTCTGTCATGGGCCACACCGCTCTGGGACCGCAATGACCCCGTCACTGCCTCTGTACACTCCTTCTTCTCGGAAATTCGTAGTGTCCTTGAGGAACCTGCCCGAGCCTCCTCTGCTGAGACTGCCCTGCTGAACCTGGTCCAGGGCAATTCTTCCGTTGGCGAGTACGCCATACAATTCCGTACTCTTGCTTCTGAACTATCCTGGAATAATGAGGCCCTCTGCGCGACCTTTAAAAAAGGCCTATCCAGCAACATTAAAGATGTTCTGGCCGCACGAGAAATTCCTGCTAATCTACATGAACTCATTCATCTTGCCACTCGCATTGACATGCGTTTTTTCCGAAAAGCGTCAGGAGCTCCGCCAGGATATGGACTTTGTTCGCACAAGGCGTTTTTTCTCCCCGGCTCCTCTCTCCTCTGGTCCTCTGCAATCCGTTCCTGTGCCTCCCGCCGTGGAGGCTATGCAAGTTGACCGGTCTCGCCTGACACCTCAAGAGAGGACACGACGCCGCATGGAGAATCTCTGCCTGTACTGTGCCGGTACCGAACACTTCCTGAAGGATTGTCCTATCCGTCCTCCCCGCCTGGAAAGACGCACGCAGACTCTGCACAAAAGTGAGACAGTCCTTGATGTCTACTCTGCTTCTCCACGTCTTACTGTGCCTGTGCGGATATCTGCATCTACCTTCTCCTTCTCTACTATGGCCTTCTTGGATTCCGGATCTGCAGGAAACTTAATTTTGGCCTCTCTCATCAACAGGTTCAACATCCCGGTAACCAGTCTCGCCAGGCCCCTCTACATCAATTGTGTTAACAATGAAAGATTGGACTGTACCATACGTTACCGCACGGAGCCCCTTCTAATGTGCATCGGACCTCATCAAGAAAAAATTGAGTTCTTGGTCCTCCCCAATTGCACTTCCGAAATTCTCCTTGGACTACCGTGGCTCCAACGCCATTCCCCAACCCTGGATTGGTCCACGGGGGAGATCAAGAGCTGGGGTACCTCTTGTTTCAAGGACTGCCTTAAACCGGTTCCCAGTACTCCCTGCCGTGACCCTGTGGTTCCCCCTGTAACCGGTCTCCCTAAGGCCTATATGGACTTTGCTGATGTGTTTTGCAAAAAACAAGCTGAGACTCTACCTCCTCACAGGCCTTATGACTGTCCTATTGACCTCCTCCCGGGCACTACTCCACCCCGGGGCAAAATTTATCCTCTGTCCGCCCCAGAGACTCTTGCTATGTCTGAGTACATCCAGGAAAATTTAAAAAAGGGGTTTATCCGCAAATCCTCCTCTCCTGCCGGAGCTGGATTTTTCTTTGTGTCCAAAAAAGATGGCTCCCTACGTCCTTGCATTGACTACCGCGGACTTAATAAAATCACGATAAAGAACCGCTACCCTCTACCTCTTATCTCTGAACTCTTTGATCGCCTCCAAGGTGCCCACATCTTTACCAAACTGGACTTAAGAGGTGCTTATAATCTCATCCGCATCAGGGAGGGGGACGAATGGAAAATGGCATTTAACACTAGAGATGGACACTTTGAGTATCTGGTCATGCCCTTTGGCCTGTGCAACGCCCCTGCCGTCTTCCAAGACTTTGTTAATGAAATTTTTCGTGATCTCTTATATTCCTGTGTTGTTGTGTATCTGGACGATATTCTGATTTTTTCTGCCAACCTAGAAGAACACCCCCAGCATGTCCGCATGGTTCTTCAGAGACTTCGAGACAACCAACTTTATGCCAAAATAGAGAAATGTCTGTTTGAATGTCAATCTCTTCCTTTCCTAGGATACTTGGTCTCTGGCCAGGGACTACAAATGGACCCAGACAAACTCTCTGCCGTCTTAGATTGGCCACGCCCCTCCGGACTCCGTGCTATCCAACGTTTTTTGGGGTTCGCCAATTATTACAGACAATTTATTCCACATTTTTCCACCATTGTGGCTCCTATCGTGGCTTTAACCAAGAAGAACGCCAATCCTAAGTCATGGCCTCCTCAAGCGGAAGACGCCTTTAAACAGCTCAAGTCTGCCTTTTCTTCTGCTCCCGTGCTCTCCAGACCTGACCCATCTAAACCCTTCCTATTGGAGGTTGATGCCTCCTCAGTAGGAGCTGGAGCAGTTCTTCTACAAAAAAATTCTTCTGGGCATGCTGTTACTTGTGGTTTTTTTTCTAGGACCTTCTCTCCGGCGGAGAGGAACTACTCCATCGCGGATCGAGAGCTACTGGCCATTAAATTAGCACTTGAGGAATGGAGGCATCTGCTGGAGGGATCTAAATTTCCAGTTATTATTTACACCGATCACAAGAATCTCTCCTATCTCCAGTCTGCCCAACGGCTGAATCCTCGCCAGGCCAGGTGGTCTCTGTTCTTTGCCCGGTTTAATTTTGAAATTCACTTTCGCCCTGCCGATAAGAACATTAGGGCCGATGCTCTCTCTCGTTCCTCGGATGCCTCGGAAGTAGAGCTCTCTCCGCAACACATCATTCCTCCTGACTGCCTGATCTCCACTTCTCCAGCCTCCATCAGGCAAACTCCTCCAGGGAAGACCTTCGTTTCTCCACGCCAACGCCTCGGAATCCTCAAATGGGGTCACTCCTCCCATCTCGCAGGCCATGCGGGCATCAAGAAATCCTTGCAACTCATCTCTCGTTTCTATTGGTGGCCGACTCTGGAAACGGATGTTGTTGATTTTGTGCGGGCCTGTACTGTCTGTGCCCGGGATAAGACTCCTCGCCAGAAGCCTGCTGGTCTTCTTCATCCTCTGCCTGTCCCCGAACAGCCTTGGTCTCTGATTGGTATGGACTTTATTACAGACTTACCCCCATCCCGTGGCAACACTGTTGTTTGGGTGGTCGTTGATCGATTTTCCAAGATGGCACATTTTATTCCTCTTCCTGGTCTTCCTTCAGCGCCTCAGTTGGCAAAACAATTTTTTGTACACATTTTTCGTCTTCACGGGTTGCCCACGCAGATCGTCTCGGATAGAGGCGTCCAATTCGTGTCAAAATTCTGGAGGGCTCTCTGTAAACAACTCAAGATTACGGCCGTCACCCTCTTCCCCCCCCCCCCCTACTCCCTTGCCCTCTGGTTTGCCCGCTGTGGATGAAATAACTCGTGATCTTTCCACCATATGGAAAGAGACCCAAAATTCTCTCTTACAGGCTTCATCACGCATGAAGAAGTTTGCTGATAAGAAAAGAAGAGCTCCCCCCATTTTTTCTCCCGGAGACAAGGTATGGCTCTCCGCTAAATATGTCCGCTTCCGTGTTCCCAGCTACAAATTGAGACCACGCTATCTTGGTCCTTTCAAGATCTTGTGCCAAATTAATCCTGTCTCTTACAAACTTCTTCTTCCTCCTTCTCTTCGTATTCCTAATGCCTTTCATGTCTCTCTTCTCAAACCACTCGTAATCAACCGTTTCTCTCCCAAACTTATTTCTCCTACTCCTGTCTCCGGTTCTTCAGACATCTTCCCCGTAAAGGAGATACTAGCCTTCAAAAAGGTCAGAGGAAAAACTTTTTTTTTAGTGGACTGGGAGGGCTGTGGCCCTGAAGAGAGATCCTGGGAACCTGAGGACAATATCCTAGATAAAAGTCTGGTCCTCAGGTTCTCAGGCTCTAAGAAGAGGGGGAGACCCAAGGGGGGGGTACTGTTACGCCGAGCGCTCCGGGTCCCCGCTCCTCCCCGGAGCGCTCGCAACATCCTCGCTACGGCAGCGCCCCGGTCAGACCCACTGACCGGGTGCGCTGCGATACCGCCTCCAGCCGGGATGCGATTCGCGATGCGGGTGGCGCCCGCTCGCGATGCGCACCCCGGCTTCCGTACCTGACTCGCTCTCCCTCGGTCCTGTCCCGGCGCGCGCGGCCCCGTTCCCTAGGGCGCGCGCGCGCCGGGTCTCTGCGATTTAAAGGGCCACTGCGCCACTGATTGGCGCAGTGGTTCCAATTAGTGTCTTCACCTGTGCACTCCCTATGTATACCTCACTTCCCCTGCACTCCCTCGCCGGATCTTGTTGCCCTTGTGCCTAGTGAAAGCGTTCCCTTGTGTGTTCCTAGCCTGTGTTCCAGACCTCCTGCCGTTGCCCCTGACTACGATCCTTGCTGCCTGCCCCGACCTTCTGCTACGTCCGACCTTGCTTCTGTCTACTCCCTTGTACCGCGCCTATCTTCAGCAGTCAGAGAGGTTGAGCCGTTGCTAGTGGATACGACCTGCTCACTACCGCCGCAGCAAGACCATCCCGCTTTGCGGCGGGCTCTGGTGAATACCAGTAGTGACTTAGAACCGGTCCACTAGCACGGTCCACGCCAATCCCTCTCTGGCACAGAGGATCCACCTCCTGCCAGCCGGCATCGTGACAGACACATTCATCAGTGCCCCAACAATACTATATACAAGACAATTTTTTGATTTCTGTAAATCTCAGGCACTGTTTTCCCAATTCCCAAGTTTGTTTGTAAAAATTATCTCAGTAATGGATTCCTTAACTTTCCATAGCATTAGAGAATTGCCTTAGCGATGCCTATTAAGGTAAATTTTGTCTTTAAAGTAAACACACACACTCATATGTATTTATTTCTTATTTTTTTTAATTCATATTTGCTACGTTGGTTTATTTATTTTGCTCTGCATGTATTTCCCATATTAGATACATCAGATTTTATAGTTTACAGGGGGAAAAAATGTGTGGGTTTCAAGTATGTCTATAATAGCTCTTTAAATAAACAACTATACTATAAAGACTGAGATGAAAAAGACCTGAGACTACATATGGTATGCAGCGCAGCGTAATGCATCAAAGGACTTAATTGCAATTTTAATGCAACAGCAATTTGCACTTCAGAGCTTAGTAAGGCGGAGCTGTCTTTGTATATGAAACACCTGCCAAGAAGACATTTTACTGAAATCTAATATTCTTGACGGTCAAATGTAATTCAGGTCACTCACAAAATATGTAAATAGCTTTTACTTTAACCACTTCATGCAAAACGCTATGTATATACGGTGGATGACGTGATACCTTTGCGCATTCGCCGTATATATTCGACATTCATTAAATGCGCGCTCCCGCAGCGCTGATTGGGTAATTAGCTAAAATCCCGGGGTCTCAGGTGGGAGACCACTCCTGCCCAACACCCCAGGACCCCATTTGATTAACAAGATCAGCAATTGGGTGTTCAGGGGCGGCAGGTGTGCGGCGGGTGCGTGGCGAGATTGACGGTTATGGCGGGTGCGCGGCGGGATCGACGGGAGTGGCGGGTGTCCAGGGGTCTGACAGCGGCGTGCATGATGCCGGGGGTAAGTGCCCTCCCCCTTACAAGTTGCAAAACTACAACTCCTAGCATGCCCAGACAGGCATTGGCTGTCTGGGCATGCTGGGAGTTGTAGTTTTTCAACATCTGGAGGATCACAGTTTAGAAACCTCTACACAGTGGTCTCCAAACTGTGGTCCTCCAGATATTGCAAAACTTCAACTCCCAGCATGCCCGGCTGCAAATGACTGTCTGGGCATGCTGGGAGTTGTAGTTGTGTGCCTCCAGCTGATGCAAAACTGCCACTCACAGCATGCCCAGACAGCCATTTGTGGTCTGGGCATGCTAGGATTTGTAGTTTTGCAAGATCTGGAGGGCTACAGTCTGGAAATCATGGTGCAGCGGTCTCTGAACTGTTGCCCTCCCACCATGCCCCGCAGTAAACAGCTGTCAGTACATGCTGAGAGTTGTAGCTTTGCAACAGCTGGAGGCACACTGGTGGGTAAACACTGAGTTAGTCTGTTATCTAATTCAGTGTTTTCCCATCAGTGTGCCTCCAGCTGTAGCGAAACTACAACTTCCAGCATGCACAGTCTGTCAGTTCATGCTTACAGTTGTAGTTTTGCAACAGCTGGAGGTTTGCGCCAGTAACCCCCCCCCCCCATTCACATGGGCGGGGGTTTCCAGATAGTTTCCCAATGCAAGTTTGAGCTGCGGGAATTTTTTGCCGCAACCCAAACTCCCAGCAGGGAGTAAACCCCCGCTTGTGTGAATGTACCCTAAAAACATTAACTACATTACACTATACTACCACAAAATAAGAAGTAAAACACTACATGTAAACCCTTACACAATTATCCCCACCCCCAATAAAAATTAAAAACATTTCATGCAGCTGCATTTCCAAAACAAAGCATCCAGCTGTTGCAAAACAACAACTCCTGGCATTGCCGGATGGCCATTGACTGTCCAGGCATGCTGGGAGTTTTGCAACAGTTGGAGGCACCTTGTTTGGGACAAACTGGCGTAGGGTATTTTTGGTGGCGGAGGCAAGTGAAACGCTTGCATCTGTGTCCGCCCTATGCAAATAGCTAATTTAGACCTCAAATGCACATGGCGCTCTCTCACCTTGGAGCCCTGCCGTCATATTTCACAACAACAGTTTAGGGCCACATATTTCAGTATTTGGGAGAAATTGTGTTACAAATTTTGGGGGGCTTTTCCTTCTTTTACCTCTTATGAAATTACCCTTATACACCCTTACACAATTACCCCCTGTCTGGAAAATTACTATTTGTTTTTTTGTATGATATTTTTTTCTGTTATTAGTAAGACATGTGCCCAATCCAAATAGGGAAAAAGCCTTTATGCAAGTTTGAGCTGCGCCAATGCAAGTTTGAGTTGCGGCAAATTTTCCGCTGCAACTCAAACTCCAAGCTGGAAACTCACTGTAAACCCCTGCCCGTGTGAATGTACCCTAAAAACACTAACTACACTATACTACACTACCACAAAATAAGAAGTAAAACACTACATATACACCCTTACACAATTTCCCCCAGGTCTGGAAAATTACTAAGGGTTTTTTGTCTGATATTTCTTTCTGTTATTAGTAAGACATGTGCCCAATCCAAATAGGGAAAAAGCCTTTAACAATGTTTTTGAGGTCTGACAATGAAGTCAGAACATAAACATCCTGAGTAGTGATGTCGCGAACATAAAATTTTCGGTTCGCGGGCGGCGAACCAGCGAACCGCCATTGACTTCAATGGGCAGGTGAATTTTAAAACCCACAGGGACTCTTTCTGGCCACAATAGTGATTTAAAAGTTGTTTCAATGGGACTAATACCTGGACTGTGGCGTGCGGGAGGGGGATCATGGCAAAACTCCCATGGAAAATTACATAGTTGATGCAGAGTCTGGTTTTAATCCATAAAGGGCATAAATCACCTAATATTCCTAAATTCTTTGGAATAACGTGCTTTAGCCCCCTTTAGGCAGCACATTGAGCTCCCCTTTAGGCATCACATAGTTAGATCCCCCCTTTAGGCAGCACATAGATTCCCCCATGTTAGGCAGCACATAGTTAGAGCCCCCCTTTAGGCAGCACATAGGTAGAGCCTCCCTTTAGGCAGCACATAGAGCCCCCTTTAGGCAGCACATAGTTAGATCCCCCCTTTAGGCATCACATAGTTAGATTCCCCCATGTTAGGCAGCACATAGTTAGAGCCTCCCTTTAGGCAGCACATAGAGCCCCCCTTTAGCCAGCACATATTTAGATCCCCCTTTAGGCAGCACATAGATTCCCCCATATTAGGCAGCACATAGTTAGAGGCCCCCTTTAGGCAGCACTGGTTTTATTTCACAGCCAAAAAAATGTATTTTTATTTGAACAACTGTCACACCAAATGTGATTTGCACTAGTGTGACAATGAGCAAAAAAGGTTGCCAGCGGAGTTCCCCTTTTAAGCAGAGGTCCCCAACCAGGGTGCCTTCAGCAGTTTCAAGACACACGGACTGAACTTATAGCCCTTTTAATACTGTAGTTAGTTGCTTGAAGGAAATTAAGTTTTACACCGAAGTACCCCTTTTATCCAGCGGACCCCTCCCAACCAGGGTGCCTCCAGCTGTTGCAAGACACACGGACTGAACTTATAGCCCTTTTAATACTGTAGTTAGTTGCTTGAAGGAACTTAAGTTTTACACTGGAGTACCCCTTTTAACCAGCGGTTCCCTCCCAACCAGGGTGCCTCCAGCTGTTGCAAGACACACGGACTGATATTTGAGCCCTAAAAAGGGCTTTTTTGGGTGCTGTCCTTAAAGCAGATGTAAGACTAGTGCTTTAGGAGTAAAGTGGACCCTGAATACACCACCTAGCAGCAACCTAGCTATCGCTTTCCCTATTACAGCAGGAACAGCTTCTCTGTCCCTCCACTTTCTAAGCCTGCAGCATGCCGAATGAAGGTAAAATGGCGTCCGTGCAGGAGGTAGGAGGGTCTGGAAGGGAGGGACTGCTGCTGATTGGCTGTAATGTGTCTGCTGACTCTGACTCACAGGGTCAAAGTTTACCGCAATGTTAAAGTATAGGGGGCGAATCGAACTTCACATATGTTCGCCCGGCGATGCGAATGCGAACATGCTAAGTTCTCCGGGAACTGTTCGCCGGCGAACAATTTGCAACATCTCTAATCCTGAGACTAAAACTTGGATAAAGCCGCGTGTTTCTCTGTTGCTTCTGCATTTCAGAGATTAATTGACAGTACAAAGCCTGCTTGACTGTTCAATGGGCCAGGTTATATCTTCAATTGTATAATAGCCCACAGTCACCGACTGATAAATATTCTAAAGCTAAGCCACCTAAATCTATGTGAACATCTGTACAATAAACCAGATGCTCATGCTGGTTTTTGTTACCAAAAGAACTAGAATTATATTATTCATTTTGCAGATTAGTGAATGTTGCTTCTTAATCTAGATTGACAAATTCAATACTATATACAATAAAGCATGTGCCCAATCTAAATAGGAAAAAGCCTTTAACAATGTTTTTGAGGTCTGACAATGAAGAAATAGTATTACAAATTTGGGGGCTTCTTCTCCTATAACCCCTTGTAAAAATGAAAACTTTGGGGTAACACCAGCATTTTAGTGAAAAAATTAAAAAAATTCATTTTAATGTCCAAATTTAGTGAAAAGTCGTCAAACATCTGTGGGGTGTTAAAGCTCAATGTACCCCTTGTTACGTGCCTTGAGGGTTGTAGTTTCCAAAATAGTATGCCATGTGTTTTTTTTTTTTTTTTTGCTGTTCTGGCACCATAGGGACTTCCTAATTGCGACATGCCCCTCAAAAACCATTTCAGCAAAAATTGTTTTACAAAAGCCAAATGTGGCTCCTTCTCTTCTGAGCAGAGCGCTTTATGTCCACACATGGTGTATTTCCTTACTCGAGAGAAATGGGGTTACAATTTTTTTTCTCCTTTTACCCCTTGTAAAAATTCGAAAAATGGGTCTACAAGAACATGTTAGTGTAAAAATTGAAGATTTAGAATTTTCTCCTTCACTTTACTGCTATTCCTGTGAAACACCTAAAGGGTTAACAAACTTTCTGAATGTCATTTTGAATACATTAAGGGGTGTAGTTTCTATAATGGGGTAATTTATGGGGTATTTCTCACGGAAAGGTCTCTCAAATTCACTTCAAACTGAACTGGTCGCTGAAAAATTCTGCTTTTGAAATTTTCGTGAAAAATTGGAAAATTGCTTCTAAACTTTGAAGCCATTTAATGTCTTCAAAAAGTTAAAACATATCCACTTTATGATGACAACATAAAGTAGACAAATTGTATATGTGAATCAATATATAATTTATTTGATATGTCCATGTTCCTTACAAGCAGAGAGTTTAAAATTTTTTTAAATGCTAAAAGTTCACATTTTTCAATGCTAAAAGTTTCACATTAAGTTTGTCATTTTGTATAAATCAGTTTGATTAAGTGTCATCTGTAATCACAAATGCAAAAGGCTATATGCATTCATTGATTCCAAGGCAGAATTTTTCTGTACATTCAGATTAATATGGAGCCCATAGAGCAGTGGTTCTTAACCTGGGTTTGATCGAACCCCAGGGGTTCGGTGAGTCAGTCTTGCGGGTTCGGCGGAGGTCAAGACACACACCCGACTCATATGATTCGTGAGGACACACCCTGCTTGTCCATCATTGGTTGCAGGTGATCATGTCCCACCTAACAGATCTCAGAGTACTGTTTTACCCTACTGTAAAGGAAGCCTCCTATCCTTTGTGGCTCCGCTTCTATGCGATCGCCTGCATGCGTCCCACTCTGGAACGCACCACTTCAGGCGCGTCCTCCTGTGATGCACTTCCGGTCCCGCAGCATCTTAAACAGGCTCAGCCAGACGGTCCCTCTGACAAGCAGACCGCCTGGACACACGGACACCGCGGGAACGGGTAGGCACACTAAACCACCATTGCCTTCACTCAATGCCTGGCTGTGTCTAGTTCATAGTTAACCCTATCCTTACACTGAATCACCACTGCCTGTATTCAATATTTGTTTATCTGTGCCAATAATCTTTTTTAACCCTATCTCTACCTAGCTACCCCTATCATATTTTATTTTTCCAATTAAGAAGGGTTCAGTGAATGCGCATATGAAACTGGTGGGTTTCAGTACCTCCAACAAGGTTAAGAACCACTGGCATAGAGCATTTTGCCAAGGCTATACACATCGCTGTACTGTGTTTGTGAGCCCTGAGTAGGACAATACATTTTTTATCTTAAAAGGAATTTTCACTTGCAAAACAAATCCTGCTGGATTGATGAAAATAAAATCCAATTAAAGGAGTATTCTCATCCTAACTATTTATGGTATATCCATAGTAATATACAGCTAGGTATACAGAAGTTATGATCTCCTGACCGTTGAGGAGTAAAAATATAGATTTTATCTGGTTCTGATGCCCACAATGTGTCTGATCTTATGGCGGCTAAGGCAATTGTTACGCCGAGCGCTCCGGGTCCCCGCTCCTCCCCGGAGCGCTCGCTTCACTCTCGCTGCCGCAGCGCTCCGGGCAGCTCCACTGACCCGGTGCGCTGCGATACCGTCTCCAGCCGGGATGCGATTCGCGATGCGGGTGGCGCCCGCTCGCGATGCGCATCCCGGCTCCCGTACCTGACTCGCTCTCCGTCTGTCCTGTCCCGGCTCGCGCGGCCCCGCTCCCTAGGGCGTGCGCGCGCCGGGTCTCTGCGATTTAAAGGGCCACTGCGCCGCTGATTGGCGCAGTGGTTCCAATTAGTGTGTTCACCTGTGCACTCCTTATTTATACCTCACTTCCCCTTCACTCCCTCGCCGGATCTTGTTGCCATTGTGCCAGTGAAAGCGTTTCCTTGTGTGTTCCTAGCCTGTGTTCCAGACCTCCTGCCGTTGCCCCTGACTACGATCCTTGCTGCCTGCCCCGACCTTCTGCTACGTCCGACCTTGCTTCTGTCTACTCCCTTGTACCGCGCCTATCTTCAGCAGCCAGAGAGGTTGAGCCGTTGCTAGTGGATACGACCTGGTCACTACCACCGCAGCAAGACCATCCCGCTTTGCGGCGGGCTCTGGTGAAAACCAGTAGTGACTTAGAACCGGTCCACTAGCACGGTCCACGCCAATCCCTCTCTGGCACAGAGGATCCACCTCCTGCCAGCCGGCATCGTGACAGTAGATCCGGCCATGGATCCCGCTGAAGTTCCTCTGCCAGTTGTCGCCGACCTCACCACGGTGGTCGCCCAGCAGTCACAACAGATAGCGCAACAAGGCCACCAGCTGTCTCAACTAACCGTGATGCTACAGCAGCTACTACCACAGCTTCAGCAATCATCTCCTCCGCCAGCTCCTGCACCTCCTCCGCAGCGAGTGGCCGCTTCAGGCCTACGACTATCCTTGCCGGATAAATTTGATGGGGACTCTAAATTTTGCCGTGGCTTCCTTTCTCAATGTTCCCTGCACTTGGAGATGATGTCGGACCAGTTTCCCACTGAAAGGTCTAAGGTGGCTTTCGTAGTCAGCCTTCTGTCTGGAAAAGCTCTGTCGTGGGCTACACCGCTCTGGGACCGCAATGACCCCGTCACTGCCTCTGTACACTCCTTCTTCTCGGAAATTCGAAGTGTCTTTGAGGAACCTACCCGAGCCTCTTCTGCTGAGACTGCCCTGCTGAACCTGGTCCAGGGTAATTCTTCCGTTGGCGAGTACGCCGTACAATTCCGTACTCTTGCTTCAGAACTATCCTGGAATAATGAGGCCCTCTGCGCGACCTTTAAAAAAGGCCTATCCAGCAACATTAAAGATGTTCTGGCCGCACGAGAAATCCCTGCTAACCTACATGAACTCATTCATCTAGCCACTCGCATTGACATGCGTTTTTCCGAAAGGCGTCAGGAGCTCCGCCAGGATATGGACTTTGTTCGCACAAGGCGTTTTTTCTCCCCGGCTCCTCTCTCCTCTGGTCCCCTGCAATCCGTTCCTGTGCCTCCCGCCGTGGAGGCTATGCAGGTTGACCGGTCTCGCCTGACACCTCAAGAGAGGACACGACGCCGCATGGAGAATCTCTGCCTGTACTGTGCCGGTACCGAACACTTCCTGAAGGATTGTCCTATCCGTCCTCCCCGCCTGGAAAGACGTACGCTGACCCCGCACAAAGGTGAGACAGCCCTTGATGTCAACTCTGCTTCTCCGCGTCTTACTGTGCCTGTGCGGGTATCCGCCTCTACCTTCTCCTTCTCTACTATGGCCTTCTTGGATTCCGGATCTGCAGGAAATTTTATTTTGGCCTCTCTCACCAACAGGTTCAACATCCCGCTGACCAGTCTCGCCAGACCTCTCTACATCAATTGTGTTAATAATGAAAGATTGGACTGTACCATACGTTTCCGCACGGAGCCCCTCCTAATGTGCATCGGATCTCACCATGAAAAAATTGAGTTTTTGGTCCTCCCCAATTGCACTTCCGAAATTCTCCTTGGACTACCCTGGCTTCAACACCACTCCCCTACCCTGGATTGGTCCACTGGGGAGATCAAGAGTTGGGGCCCCTCTTGTTCTAAGGACTGTCTTAAACCGGTTCCCAGTACTCCCTGCCGTGACCCTGTGGTGCCTCCTGTAACCGGTCTCCCTAAGGCCTATATGGACTTTGCGGATGTTTTTTGCAAAAAACAAGCTGAGACTTTACCTCCTCACAGGCCTTATGACTGTCCCATTGACCTCCTCCCGGGTACTACTCCACCCCGGGGCAGAATTTATCCTCTCTCTGTCCCAGAGACTCTTGCTATGTCTGAGTATATCCAGGAAAATTTAAAGAAGGGCTTTATCCGCAAATCTTCCTCTCCTGCCGGAGCCGGATTTTTCTTTGTGTCCAAAAAAGATGGCTCTCTACGTCCTTGCATTGACTACCGCGGTCTTAATAAAATCACTGTAAAAAAACGCTACCCCCTACCTCTCATCTCTGAACTCTTTGATCGCCTCCAAGGTGCCCACATCTTTACCAAACTGGACTTAAGAGGTGCCTATAATCTCATTCGCATCAGAGAGGGGGATGAATGGAAAACGGCATTTAACACCAGAGATGGACACTTTGAGTATCTGGTCATGCCCTTTGGCCTGTGCAACGCCCCTGCCGTCTTCCAAGACTTTGTTAATGAAATCTTTCGTGATCTCTTATATTCCTGTGTTGTTGTATATCTGGACGATATCCTGATTTTTTCTGCCAACCTAGAAGAACACCGCCAGCATGTCCGCATGGTTCTTCAGAGACTTCGTGACAATCAACTGTATGCCAAAATGGAGAAATGTCTGTTTGAATGTCAATCTCTTCCTTTCCTAGGATACTTGGTCTCTGGCCAGGGACTACAAATGGATCCAGACAAACTCTCTGCCGTCTTAGATTGGCCACGCCCCTCCGGACTTCGTGCTATCCAACGTTTTTTGGGGTTCGCCAATTATTACAGACAATTCATTCCACATTTTTCCACCATTGTGGCTCCTATCGTGGCTTTAACCAAAAAGAATGCCAATCCTAAGTCATGGCCTCCTCAAGCGGAAGACGCCTTTAAACAGCTCAAGTCTGCCTTTTCTTCGGCTCCCGTGCTCTCCAGACCTGACCCATCTAAACCCTTCCTATTGGAGGTTGATGCCTCCTCTGTAGGAGCTGGAGCGGTCCTTCTACAGAAAAATTCTTCCGGGCATGCTGTTACTTGTGGTTTTTTTTCTAGGACCTTCTCTCCAGCTGAGAGGAACTACTCCATCGGGGACCGAGAGCTTCTAGCCATTAAATTAGCATTTGAGGAATGGAGGCATCTGTTGGAGGGATCAAGATTTCCAGTTATTATTTACACCGATCACAAGAACCTCTCCTATCTCCAGTCTGCCCAACGGCTGAATCCTCGCCAGGCCAGGTGGTCTCTGTTCTTTGCCCGATTTAATTTTGAAATTCACTTTCGGCCTGCCGATAAGAACATTAGGGCCGATGCTCTCTCTCGTTCCTCGGATGCCTCGGAAGTAGAGCTCTCTCCGCAACACATCATCCCCCCTGACTGCCTGATCTCCACTTCTCCAGCCTCCATCAGGCAAACTCCTCCAGGGAAGACCTTCGTTTCTCCACGCCAACGCCTCGGAATCCTCAAATGGGGTCACTCCTCCCATCTCGCAGGTCATGCGGGTATCAAGAAATCCGTGCAACTCATCTCTCGTTTCTATTGGTGGCCGACTCTGGAGACGGATGTTGTGGATTTTGTACGAGCCTGCACTGTTTGTGCCCGGGATAAGACTCCTCGCCAGAAGCCCGCTGGTCTTCTTCATCCTCTGCCTGTCCCCGAATAGCCTTGGTCTCTGATTGGTATGGACTTTATTACGGACTTACCCCCATCCCGTGGCAACACTGTGGTTTGGGTGGTCGTTGATCGATTCTCCAAGATGGCACATTTCATCCCTCTTCCTGGTCTTCCTTCAGCGCCTCAGTTGGCAAAACAATTTTTTGTACACATTTTTCGTCTTCACGGGTTGCCCACGCAGATCGTCTCGGATAGAGGCGTCCAATTCGTGTCAAAATTCTGGAGGGCTCTCTGTAAACAACTCAAGATTAAATTAAACTTTTCCTCTGCATATCATCCTCAATCCAATGGGCAAGTAGAAAGAATTAACCAGGTCCTGGGTGATTATTTACGCCATTTTGTTTCCTCCCGCCAGGATGACTGGGCAGATCTTCTACCATGGGCCGAATTTTCGTATAACTTCAGAGTCTCTGAATCCTCCTCCAAATCCCCATTTTTTGTGGTGTACGGCCGTCACCCTCTTCCCCCCCTCCCTACTCCCTTGCCCTCTGGTTTGCCCGCTGTGGATGAAATATCTCGTGATCTTTCCACCATATGGAAAGAGACCCAAAATTCTCTTTTACAGGCCTCATCACGCATGAAGAAGTTTGCTGATAGAAAAAGAAGAGCTCCCCCCATTTTTTCTCCTGGAGACAAGGTATGGCTCTCCGCTAAATATGTCCGCTTCCGTGTCCCTAGCTACAAATTGGGACCACGCTATCTTGGTCCTTTCAAAATCTTGTGCCAGATTAATCCTGTCTCTTACAAACTTCTTCTTCCTCCTTCTCTTCGAATTCCTAATGCCTTTCACGTTTCTCTTCTTAAACCACTTATCATCAACCGTTTCTCTCCTAAGTTTGTTTCTCCCACTCCTGTTTCCGGCTCCTCGGACATCTTCTCCGTTAAAGAGATACTGGCCTCCAAGAAGGTCAGAGGGAAAACCTTTTTCCTGGTCGATTGGGAGGGTTGTGGTCCTGAAGAGAGATCCTGGGAACCTGAGGACAATATCCTAGACAAAAGTCTGCTCCTCAGGTTCTCAGGCTCTAAGAAGAGGGGGAGACCCAAGGGGGGGGGGTACTGTTACGCCAGGCGCTCCGGGTCCCCGCTCCTCCCCGGAGCGCTCGCTTCACTCTCGCTGCCGCAGCGCTCCGGGCAGCTCCACTGACCCGGTGCGCTGCGATACCGTCTCCAGCCGGGATGCAATTCGCGATGCGGGTGGCGCCCGCTCGCGATGCGCATCCCGGCTCCCGTACCTGACTCGCTCTCCGTCTGTCCTGTCCCGGCGCGCGCGGCCCCGCCCCCTAGGGCGCGCGCGCGCCGGGTCTCTGCGATTTAAAGGGCCACTGCGCCGCTGATTGGCGCAGTGGTTCCAATTAGTGTGTTCACCTGTGCACTCCTTATTTATACCTCACTTCCCCTTCACTCCCTCGCCGGATCTTGTTGCCATTGTGCCAGTGAAAGCGTTTCCTTGTGTGTTCCTAGCCTGTGTTCCAGACCTCCTGCCGTTGCCCCTGACTACGATCCTTGCTGCCTGCCCCGACCTTCTGCTACGTCCGACCTTGCTTCTGTCTACTCCCTTGTACCACGCCTATCTTCAGCAGCCAGAGAGGTTGAGCCGTTGCTAGTGGATACGACCTGGTCACTACCGCCGCAGCAAGACCATCCCGCTTTGCGGCGGGCTCTGGTGAAAACCAGTAGTGACTTAGAACCGGTCCACTAGCACGGTCCACGCCAATCCCTCTCTGGCACAGAGGATCCACCTCCTGCCAGCCGGCATCGTGACAGCAATATTGATACACAGTATATTGCACAGTTTTTCTCTGTCATAATACAGTCAAAAAAATGGCCATTTATTGTCTCAACCCCAGCTGTACAGCTGTATGTGGCAACATGTATCCACATTTTCAAAAGTAAACTTCCAAATAATGTATTTTTTATTGTAGCAAAAATTTATATTTTTTTGTGTAACAAAACAAAAATTAGTTAAAAACTGTTTTAAAAAAAGAGACCACAAATTCAATCAAGACAGAAGAAAAATCATGATTGTTTCCAAGCTTTTTTCAATATAAATATCCTAAAAAATGGTGTGTGAACTGACCCTATAAAAAAAAAATTCTATCATATCTAGTATAGTCTATGTTTACACAGTGAAAAATAAATTGCAAAATATGTCCGTAAAATATGAATAGAAGGCAGACCATACAAGCAGATCTCCTGAAGCAGGCCCTGGAGCAGGTGGGCAGAGCTCTGGCCACCATCTAGACTCATCTGACCCTCGCTGCAGGTGGCATGATGAGTCTCAAAATAGCCCCCCTAATGCGTCAGATGCTGTGAATATTATTGATCATGGCATCTGATGGCATGATCGCTGATGTCTGACATTAGCAACAGGTCCCCAGAAAATGCCCATTTTCATTTTTAAAATCAAAAACTTTTTTATTTATGTTTTCTACTAGGACTAATAAAATAAATACAACTATCTTTGTACTTGTTTTATTATTCTTAAATAAGTATGAAACATAAAAAAGGAAGAAAATAAGATTTCACTAATGTGTTCTAGTTGCCATTTTAGAATGTTCCTTTTTGGGTTAAATATGTATAAATGAGACAGAAGTACTTAGAATACAGCATCATAAGCCTTGAACTATACATTCCATTTATACAACAAAAAGACAACTTCACTAATTCATGGACACACAATATCTAAATATCTGCAGTAAAAGGTCATGTTGCTTAATATAATTCACTGCAAATATGATTCATATCATTTCAGATCATAACATTGCACACTCCACCCAACAACCAGTACTTCATGCGTGACTGTGTCATAAGGAAAGGGATCATCAGCGTGAAAAGCTACAACACCAGGATTTTTCTTACAACATCATTGGGCTTTGCATTTGTCAAGAAAAGATTACACTTTTTGTGTAAAGGTAGACCATGTGTCCTTTCAGAAGATCCCCAGCAATAGAGAATTGCTAGTAATGAAAAGTAAAAATAACAAAACATATCATAAATGTCATTTACTGTCTATACAGCTTATTTCAATATTATTTTAAGCATATGTATATGCATTACTGATATGCGTTTTCTAAAGAAGAATAAAGCAATATCACAGATAAGCAAGAACAAGCATAAGATATTGTTCTTTCAAAAGCCATTGTACAGAGCATGCATTGCTTATAGTATGTAACTATTTATAAGACCATATTAGAAATATGTTTGACAAGCCCAATTAAAAGGAATAAATAAAGGAGGTCACATAGTACAGTGTCTGCTGATATTGGATGTAGAAAATCTTTTTTTTTTTTTTATCAAACACAGAACTGTGCCACTGTTTTTCTAATGAACTGTGTCACTGTCCCCTAAGAATTCTGCCACTACTTACATAATGAACAGTGCCACTGGTCCTTTGCCACTGCCTCTCATAAGGTACTGTGATACTGGTTTACTATTGAACTGTGCTGCTACTACCTAATAAACTGTCCCACTGGCCCCCTAATGAACTGTGCCACTGCCACCAAATGAACTGTGCTACTGTGCTCTTAACCTGTTAAGGACAAAGGGTGTACAGATTTGCCCTTGCATACTTAAGGACCTATGGACCCTTAAAGAACACCACCCATTTTGACCTTAAGGACACGGACAATTTTATTTTTGTGTTTTCTGTTTTCCTCCTCACCTTCTAAAATCCATAGCTCTTTTATATTTCCATTCACAGACCCACATAAGGGCTTGTTTTTTGCACAACCAATTGTACTTTGTTGATCCAGTGTGCAAGAAAAAAGGGGGAAAAGGGTGAGATGGCACTGGTACTAGAAAAAACGGACAAACATGTGAATAGGGGGTGGTGTAGGAAAACAGGTGTTACTATCTGCTAATCCAGCAAAAACCTGATTGGGCTAGAGGGAACCAATCTGACTGGGTGCTCTCATTTACATAAGTGTATATTCAATGTAGCAACAAGAAAAAACAAAAGTAACGGAGCACTCCACATTATGGACCTGTATCTCGAGGCAAGAGAGTCGGCTTCAATCCCGGTCTTCCATGGTGGGGAGGCGGTGGATGGTACGGGGGGGAGTATCAGACGCCGACCACAGACCGTATCACTAGAGATGTCACGAATTGTTCGCCGGCGAACAGTTCCCGGCGAATTTAGCATGTTCGCGTTCGCATCGCCGAACATATGTGAAGTTCGATCCGCCCCCTATACTTTAACATTGCAGTAAACGTTGACCCTGTGAGTCAGAGTCAGCAAACACATTACAGCCAATCAGCAGCAGTCCATCCCTTCCAGACCCTCCTACTTCTTGCACGGACGCCATTTTAGCCTCATTCAGCATGCTGCAGGCTTAGGAAGTGGAGGGTCAGAGAAGCTTCTCCTGCTGTATAGGGAAAGCGATAGCTAGGTTGCTGCTAGGTGGTGTATTCAGGGTCCAGTTTACTTCTAAAGCACTGGTATAACATCTGCTTTAAGGACAGCACCCAAAAAAGCCCTTTTTAGGGCTGAAAGATATCAGTCCTGGTTGGGAGGGAACCGCTGGTTAAAAGGGGTACTCCAGAATCAAACTTAAGTTCCTTCAAGCAACTAACTACTACAGTATTCAAAGGGCTGAAAGATATCAGTCCGTGTGTCTTGCAACAGCTGGAGGCACCATTGTTGGGAGGGAACCGCTGGTTAAAACGGGTACCCCAGAATCAAACTTAAGTTCCTTCAAGCAACTAACTACTACAGTATTCAAAGGGCTGAAAGATATCAGTCTGTGTGTCTTATAACAGCTGGAGGCACCCTGGTTGGGAGAGAACTGCTGGTTAAAAGGGGTACTCCAGTATAAAACTTAAGTTCCTTCAAGCAACTAACTACTACAGTATTCAAAGGGCTGAAATATATCAGTCCGTGTGTTTTGCAACAGCTGGAGGCACCCTGGTTGGGGACCACTGCATAAAAGGGGAACTCCGCTGGCAAGCTTTTTTTCTTTAAAGCAACTAACTACTACAGTATTCAATTGCCATTTTTTTTGCCTGCAGGGCAAATTGTGTCACCCTAGTGCAAATGACATTAGGTGTGACAGTTGTGCAAATTAAAAAAAAATTCCCTTTTTTGGCTTTTAAATTAAATCAGTCGTCACTGTCAGTTCATGTCACAGTTGCCATTTTTTTTTTGCCTGTAGGGCAAATTGTGTCACCCTAGTGCAAATCACATTAGGTGTGACAGTTGTGCAAATTAAAAAAAAAATACCCTTTTTGGCTGTTAAATTAAATCAGTCGTCACTGTCAGTTCACGTCACAGTTGCCAGTTGCTTTGCCTGCAGGGCAAATTGTGTCACCCTAGTGCAAATCACATTAAGTGTGACAGTAGTGCAAATTTAAAAAAAAAATATTTTTTTGGCTGTTAAATTAAATCAGTCATCACTGTCAGTTCACATCACAGTTGCCAGTTGTTTTGCCTGCAGGGAAAATTGTGACACCCTAGTGCAAATCACATTTGGTGTGACAGTTGTGCAAATTTAACCAAAAAAATGACAGGCAGAGGAAGGCCACCCCGCAGGGGCCGTCATGGTGCTGGGATTCCCTTTGGCCCTTTGGCCACGTACCCCGAACCCCCAAAATTCTGAGGACTTAGTTGACTGGCTATCACAAGACACCCAATCTACTACAGCTTCCGCTCGGAACCTTGACGAACCGTCCTCCTCCTCTAGCTTAGCTTCGGGCACCTCTCATGCTACCACTTGCCCGCCTGCCGCCACCACCAACACTAGCACCACAGCAGCTTTACTTGATCCGTTAGAGAAGTTATTTACACATCAGTTTGAAGACATGAGTGAAGCGCAACCATTATTGCCAGAGGATGTAGTTAACAGGGATATGTCTCAGTCAGGCAGCATTACACACATGGACCTACGGTGTGATGATGATGTTGTACCCGCTGCTGCTTCCTTTCTTGAGGTCTCAGATAGAGGTGAAGGTGTTGATGATGACGATGTGTCCATGGATGTCACGTGGGTGCCCGCTAGAAGAGAAGAAGAGGGGGAAAGTTCAGATGGGGAGACAGAGAGGAGGAGGAGACGAGTTGGAAGCAGGGGGAGGTCGTCGCTAGGAGCTAGTGGCACAGTCAGACAGCATGCATCGGCACCCAGGGTCAGGCAGACAGGACGCCAATCAACGCATGCTGTTGCCACCACCAGAATGCTGTCATCGCAGAGCTCAGCAGTGTGGCATTTTTTTGTGTGTCTGCCTCTGACAACAGGGAGGCCATTTGCAACCTGTGCCAGAAGAAACTGAGTCGTGGGAAGTCCAACACCCACCTAGGCACAACTGCTTTGCGAAGGCACATGATGTCACATCACAAACGTCTATGGGATCAACACGTCAGTACAAGCAGCACACAAAGTCAAAGCCGCCATCCTCCTCCTGGTCCAGTATCTTCAGCCAGGTCAACCACTGCTGCCCTCCCTGCCCCCTCTCAACCATCCGCCTCTCCGTCTCTCGCCTTGAGCAGTTCCTGCTCATCTGCCCACAGTCAGGTGTCTGTCAAGGAGATGTTTGAGCGCATGAAGACAATGTCTCAAAGTCACCCCCTAGCCCGGCGTCTGACAGCTGGCTTGTCAGAACTGCTAGCCCGCCAGCTTTTACCATACAAGCTGGTGGAGTCTGAGGCCTTTAAAAAATTTGTAGCCATTGGGACACCGCAGTGGAAGGTACTCGGCTGAAATTTTTTTGTACAAAAGGCAATCCCCAACCTTTACTCCATTGTGCAAAAGGAAATTATGGCATGTCTGGCACACACTGTAGGGGCAAGGGTCCATCTGACCACTGATACCTGGTCTGCAAAGCATGGTCAGGGCAGGTATATCACCTACACTGCGCATTGGGTAAACCTGGTGACGGCTGCCAAGCATGGAATGCGTGGCTCTGCAGAGGAGTTGGTGACACCGCCACGACTTGCAGGCAGGCCTGCTGCCACCTCCTCTACTCCTCCTACTCCATCCTCTTCCATAACATCCTCGACCGAGTCCTCTTCCACTGCTGCGTCTTGCTCCACATCACCGGCACCCCCCAGCTCCCCAGGTGCTATTCCACATCCCAGATACGGCAGTGTCACGCCATCTTGGGGTTGACTTGCCTCAAAGCGGAGAGTCACACCGCACCAGCGCTTCTGTCGGCCCTGAACACACAGGTGGACCAGTGGCTAACTCTGCACCAACTGGAGATCGGCAAGGTGGTTTGTGACAACGGAACAAATTTGTTGGCGGCATTGAGGTTGGGCAAGTTGACACATGTGCCGTGCATGGCTCATGTGTGTAAATTGATTGTTCAACGCTTTGTGCTCAAGTACCCAGGCTTACAGGATGTCCTGAAGCAATCCAGGAAGGTGTGTGGCCATTTCATGCGTTCCTACACGGCCATGGCGCACTTGTGAGATATCCAGCGGCAAAACAACATGCCAGTGTGGCGCTTGATTTGCAAAAGCCCGACAGGTTGGAATTCAACACTCCTAATGTTCGACCGCCTGCTCCACCAAGAAAAAGACGTCAACGAATATTTGTATGACCGGGGTGCTAGGACATCATCTGCTGAGCTGGGATTTTTTTTGCCACGTTACTGGAGGCTCATGCGCAATGCCTGTAGGCTCATGCGTCCTTTTGAGGAGGTAACAAACCAGGTCAGTCGCATCGAAGGCTCCATCAGCGACATCATACTGTTTGTTTTCTTCCTTGAGCGTGCCCTGCGAAGAGTGCTGGATCAGGCAGTAGATGAGCGTGAAGAGGAAGAGTTGTGGACACCATCACCACCAGAAACAGCCTCATCAGCATCGCTTGCTGGACCTGCGGCAACGCTGGAAGAGGATTGTGAGGAAGAGGAGTCAGAGGAAGAATGTGGCTTTGAAGAGGAGGAGGAAGACCAACCACAGCAGGCATCCCAGGGTCACCTATCTAGTTCCCGTGGTGTTGTACGTGGCTGGGGGGAAGAAGATGATATCCCTGACATCACTGAGGACGAGGAACAGGACATGAGTAGCTCGGCATCCGTCCTTGTGCAAATGGGGTCTTTCCTGCTGTCGTGCCTGTTGAGGGACCCTCGTATAAAAAGGATGAAGGAGAACGACCTGTACTGGGTGTCCACACTACTAGACCCCCGGTATAAACATAAAGTGCCTGACATGTTACAGCATTACAGCAAGGCGGAAAGGATTCAGCAGGTCCAAAATAAATTAAGAAGTATGCTGTACACAGCGTATAAGGGTCATGTCACAGCACAACAGGGATCTAACAGGGGAAGAGGTGAAAGTAATCCTCCTCCTCCTCCCACGAACAGGCCGGCAAGGACAGGATGCTGTACAGACATGCTGTTGATGGAGGACATGCAGAGCTTTTTAAGTCCTACGCATCGCACAGCCCTTCGGGGTCCACCATCAGAGAACGACTTGACCGATAGGTAGCAGACTACCTGGCCTTAACCGCAGATATCGACACTCTGAGGAGCAATGAACCCCTTGACTACTGGGTGTGCCGGCTTGACCTGTGGCCTGAGCTATCCCAATTTGCGCTTGAACTTCTGGCCTGTCCCGCTTCAAGTGTCCTGTCAGAAAGGACCTTCAGTGCAGCAGGAGGTATTGTCACTGAGAAGAGGAGTCGCCTTGGTCTAAAAAGTCTGGATTACCTCACCTTTCTTAAGATGAATGAGGGATGGATCTCGAAGGGACTGACACTGGGCGATACATTTGACTGAACAAGGCCTGATCAGATGAGCTGCCTTGGGCTAAAAATGGTCCACATGCTGCTGTTTTTGAACTCTGAATGCTGGATGACTTGCGTGACTTATCCGCCACCAACTAGGGTTCAAGCCACAATGTTTTAGGGCACTTTCTGCCTGGCAAAACAAACAGAAATTTTTCTGGCTGCTGCTACAGTGGCGGCTGCGACATTACCCAATTTTCCAGCCAGGTATACATGCCTAATTTTTCTGGCCTCTGCTGCTGCACTTGTTATGGTGCTGCAATTTTTCTGGTCGCTGCTACAGAAGCGCCTGCAACAATACCACATTTTTCAGGCATGTGTACATGCCTAATTTTTCTGGTACTCTATGCTGACATCTCTGTCCATTTTAGCAACCGTGGATATTAGATGTATGCTAAGGGTAGCATGGTGACTCAGAGGTAAGCGCTGGGGCCTTGGGTTCAAATCCCACTATGTGTTGCCTCAAGGGGGGCTCTAACTATGTGCTGCCTAATATGGGGAAATCTTATGTGCTGACTAACATGGGGGAATCTAACTATGTGATGCCTAAAGGGCGGATCTAACTATGTGCTGCCTAAATGGAGGCTCTACCTATGTGCTGCCTAATATGGGGGAATCTAACTGTGTGATGCCTAAAGGGGGCTAAAGCACATTATTCTAAACCATTTAGGAATAATAGGGGATTTATGCCCTTTATAGATTAAAACCAGACTCTGCATCAACTATGTAAATTTCCATGGGAGTTTTGCCATGGATCCCACTCCGGCACGCCACAGTCCAGGTGTTAGTCCCCTTGAAACAACTTTTAAATCACTATTGTGGCCAGAAAGAGTCCCTGTGGGTTTTAAAATTTGCCTGCCCGTTGAAGTCAATGGCGGTTCACCGGTTCGCGAACATTTGTGGAAGTTCGTGTTCGGGGTTTGCGAAAATTTTATGTTCGCTACATCACTACGTATCACGCTCACTGGCGCTTCATCAGGCCGTGTATATAGTTATACACGGCCTGACAAAGTGCCAGTGAGCGTGATACGGTCTGTGGCCAGCGTCTGATACTCCCCCAGTACCATCCACTGCCTACCTGCCACGGAAGACCGGGATTGAAGCCAACTCTCTTGCCTCGTGATACAGGTCTGTAATGTGAGTGCTCCATTACTTTTGTTTCTTCTTGTTGCTACAATTGTACTTTGTAATAACATCACTCATTTTACCCTAAAATGTATGGTAAACCCGCCCCAAAAAAATTGTACAAGGAAATTTTAACGAAAATCACAATTTTACTAACTTGGAGGGGGTTTTGTTTTCACACTGTAGACTTTAGGGTAAAATGAAATTTTTATTTAAATTTTGTGGGTCAATACAATTAAAATGATACCCATGGTTACATACTTGTCTATTATTGTATAGTGATAAGCGGCATTGCCCATATTCGAATTAGCGATATTTCGCGAATATATTGGTGAATATTCATCCTATATTTGCGAATTTCGCGTATTTGTTATGTTCGCATATGTGAATATTTGCATATTCGCATATGTTAATATTCGCATATTCGATGAAGAAAACAGTGAGGGGTGGGCAACTTTACTATTGGTTGCTGGGGATGTTGTTGATAACCTCTGACAAGTGTACTTGCATCATTTTAATTGGCCCACAAGTGAAAAGAAGGAATATGCAAATATCTACATATGTGAATATGCGCATATACGAATATTCACATATGCGAATATTCACATATGCAAATATTCACATATGTGCATATGCGGAAAAAAAGTGAATATTCGCAAATTCGAATATATAGCAAATTTATTTGCGAATTTGCGATATTCATGATAAAATTTCTAAATGCGAATATTGGCGCCCAACACTATTATTGTATTTTTTATTTAAAAATCTCAAACTTTTTCTTACAAAATCAGTATGTTTAAAGGGGTCACGCTCCGCCCCTCAATGCAAGCCTACGGGAGGGGGCGTGACAGCTATCATGCCCCCTCCTGTAGGCTTGCACTAAGGCGCGGAGCGTGACATCACACGGGGCGGGGGCGTGACATCACATGCCGCCCCCCCTGTAGTCGCCGGTAATCAGTCCCGGAGTGAACATGCTCCGGGGACTGATTACAAACGGGGTGCCGCGTGCAAGATCACGGGGGTCCCCAGCAGCGGGACTCCAGCGATCAGGCATCTTATCCCCTATCCTTTGGATAGGGGATAAGATGTATAAGCACCGGAGTACCCCTTTAAAATTATATGACTTTTTTATTGCTTTTAATTCATTTTTGCAATGTGATGTGACCAAAAAGCAGAAACTTTGGACTTTTTTATTTACGTTTACGCCGTTCACCCTATGGTGATTATTAACAATGCAATGATACTAAATATGCTTATTGTTTATAATGTTTTTAGTTTTTTCTTATTAATATGGGTAAAAGGGGGAATTTTCACTGTGGGGCAGCGGCGCCGACAGACAGGGGGAGAGAAGGGGCAGCGACACCCATTGCCTCCCCCATTCCATGTTGTATAATTACCTGTTGCCGGGGTCGGGTCCGCGCTGCTTCAGACCTCCTGTGTGTGTCCTCTGCGTCATTGCTATGCGCTGCACGGCGCGGCGCAATGACGAGTGACGTCACTCGTCATTGCGTCTCGCAGCGCATAGCAACGATGCAGGAGACGACACACCGGAGGGCTGAAGCAGCGTGGACCCGACCCCGGCAACAGGTAATTATACAACCGGGGATGGGGGAGGCAGCGGCGCCGGCAATGGGTGCCGCTGCCCCTTCTCTCCCCCTGTCTGTCGGCACCGCTTCTCTCCCCCTGGCTGCCGGCACCGATAGCCAGGGGGAGAGAAGTGGCGGCAGCAGGGCTCTAGACCCCAGGAAAGGCAGGGGGAGATAAGCCGGCAGCGACGGTAAAATGAGGGTGTGTGTTATAGGCCTGTGCGTGGTATACCCCGATAAATACGATAACTGTTTGTGATGGGACAAAACTTTTCATGGTATTACAAATGTGATTGTGTCACACTTTGCATTCTTGAAAAATAAAATAAATAAATAAATAGTGGGTATCAGTTCATAATACTAGTGAACTCTAGTGAGCCAATACTAACCAGCTTTAGAATTACAGGCTCTGAAGCATGATTTCCATTTTTTAATTCCAATTTTTTTTTTCCTATACAGGAATACGAGAGTCTATCCCAGTCTGACCCTTGGGATGCTGAGAGGTTACTGTATATTTAAACTATTGTTACCATAGAACATTTTGATGAATACAGTTTCACATTTAATTTAACTGTTGAACCAATTTTACCCTGCATACATTGACATTCCAAAGATGATCTTTTAGCTGTTGTTTTAGATAGAAATATGTGAATTTCCTTTGAAAACTGATGATACGTTTACAAGAAAGATGTCTATAACAAAGCATGTTGAATTTCTACTAGGTGTAGCCACTGTGTAATTTATTGTAGGTCCCTATAAACTTATCCTGAGCTGAAAATTCTTGTTATAGCAATGTTAAGTAGTTGCCTGTGGGCATACAATTCCCAGTTTTCTCCCCTGTTTTAAAATCATAATTTTTTTTTTTTTTTGGGGGGGGGGGGGGGGGGTTAGGTTAGGTTTACAACTTGTTTTTGTATCCTGTTGTAAGGAAAATTCACCAATAATGCCTTAAGAACTGGGCTAACTAGGTCTGTGTGTCACAAAAATGTTATTACATTTTTAATCACCAGACCCCCAATGTATTCACCGGGGAGAGTGTGTGTGTGGGGCAGGGGTGGGGGGTGTGGGGGGCGGGAGTGGCTGGTGTGGGGTATCGTAGAGTATTCTAACTTCAAATTTTTTTTATTAATGCAAATTCAGTGTAAAAGTGTGTACAATTTCCATTTTTTTCACAAATGCATTGTTTTTGGACTAGGTTTTTTGTACATAGCTTCTGAAATGGAGGAATGTATTTCACTGTTTGTTCTGAGTAAGGCAATATGCCTGGTAGGCCATATTTTGTTATTTGGCCTCATGGTGGGACCTAGAAGGAGGGGATTCTCCTTTGGCTGTTAGAACATCCTTTTAGGCTAAAGGATTGGAGGATTGGATCTGGCAAAGCCATGCCGCACCACAAGAATGGACCCCCATTTTGGAAACTACCCCCGTATGAAGTATTCACTTAGATCAGTAGAGATTTTCCGAAGGAAAGGAGCACTTTTTGGATTTCAGTGCATTTTTATATCATTGGCCCACTCCATACCTGCAAAGCATTCTAGCTGGCTGAATGATACCGCACTCCCAGAAGTGACCCAGATTTTGAAAACCACATTCCCTAAAGTATTCACCTAGGAAAAAGAGTATTTTGAGGTATTAAAGTTTACTTGATTTCCTGCAGCTATCGCAGGGGTCTGGCTGTGTGTGATAGCTGAGCTCCTGCCAGTGGTCTACCCACAAGATCATCATTATGGGTATATATCCACCATGTAATGGGATTGACCCTTATAATACTGTAGATACATCCATCATCAGATGTTAAGATTTTAAAACAGCATGCAGCACTGCACAAAAATGATGCTGGTTCCTTTTTATTGTGCTGTTTAAGACCAGTACCTGGATAAATTCTGTTCGCAAGATCAAGGTCAGTGGCAACAGAATACAACATGGCATTTTTTTAAGTACTGTCACCAAGCTGTTCAAAAATTATAATTGCTAAATAATAAAGAGCATTGGATGAATTGCTGTAAAACTTATCAGATTTGTCAGTGATTAGTTCAGGAACCAAGGGTAGAGGTATCAAAAGCATTTGGAAAGTTTTCAGACCCTTTTACTTTTTTCACATTCTGTTATGTTACTGCTTTGTGTTAAAATACATTTCTTTACTCTGCACTCAATACCCCATAAAGACAAAGGGGGAGATTTATCAAAACCTGTGCAAAGGAAAAATTGCCCAGTTGCAACCAATCCAATTGCTTCTTTCATTTTGCCGAGGCCTTGTTAAAAATGAAAGAAGCAAGCTGACTGGTTGCTATGGGCAACTGGGCAACTTTTCCTCTGGTCAGGTTTTGATAAATCTCCCCCAAAGTGAAAGCAGAATGTAATCAATCTTTGCTAATGTATTTAAAAGAAAAAAACTGAATATTACATTGACATAAGTATTCAGATCCTTTACTCAGTACTTAACTGAAGCACCTTTGGTAGCAATTACAGCCTCCAGTCTTCTCTGGCATAATGCCACAAGGTTTGCACACTTGGATTTGGGGATTTTTTGCCATACTTCAGGCTCAGGCTGGGCCACTCAAGGATATTGACAGAGTTGTCCCCAAGAGACTCCTGTGTTGTCTTCCCTGTGTGCTTATGGTCATTGTCTTATATTCTCATTGACTTATATTAGTTAAATGTAAGAGTTAGTACATAATACTAACACTGCACTACACATATTTGGTGGTTCCAGAAAATTTAGCACAAGCTGCGGCCTTTTGTCTAAAAGTATACAATATTTCTTATACCTAAAGGTAAAAGGTTGAATGATAAAAATATCTGTTGTTTTAGGTGGCTTTTTAACACACGCTTTCATGTATGTATATGAGGAGTACTCATACAGCAAAATACAAGTCAGCTCATCCTTAAAACTACCTGCTGCAGCACAGACTGGGACGGACCTCAATCCCATAGACAGGATCAGAAGAAGGTGTCCAGCGCAGACTCTCGGATACAATTTCAGCTTTATTGTAAACCAACGGACATGAGAGAATGCAAAGGTACCGGTTGTGCAACCTTTTATGTCCGTTGGTTTACAATAAAGCTACAATTTTATCCGAGAGTCTGCACTGGACACCTTCTTCTTCTTATATATGAGGAGCAGCACTATTCTAGCCATTTCATGATTTACATGTGAGATTTTTCACCATATGTCTTCTTTGCAGGCTCCATTTAAAATTTTCAGTTGTCCCTGAGCTAGTGGGTAAATACTAGCCTCTATTATTGCTCTCGTACACTGCACATACAAAGCGGTCTTCCTCCCCTGTATCTTTATAGCACACTCTGAGAAGCAGCAGCACAGCAGACAATATAGAGCACTACTGAGCAGTGTAAGCTACAATTACTCCCTTCAAACACCTGTTCAGCCACTCTTTGTTCAGCCACTGCTCTCCCTTTTCCCATTTCTCTCTCTATAGATTGTTGTAACCTGATACTTATAGGGGCTATCCAGAAAAAGAAATACAGAGCTAATTTGTTTCCAAAACAGCAGCACACTTGTCTTCAGATTGTGTGTGGTGTTAAGACTTAGCCCCATTCACTTCAAAGGACTAAGCTGCAATACCTCAAACAACCTGTAGACAGGAGTGGTGCTGTTTTTTGAAGAAATCAACTTTGTTTTTCTAATCCTGGAAAATCTTTTTAAGTGAGACGATCTTCTTGAAACAGACTTGAGTTGAGTGGTTTTTCAGAGTGACTGATGAGTTTAGGAAAAGTTGGTAGGTAACAGAAACTTAAAATCTGTTGGCAGGTAAAGTTAAAGAGACTGACAAGTGGAGAAAGACATTTTTCTCTGATAAGATATATTATGAAGTTTCTTATATTCTGATCTTTGTTGTACTATTGATTTATGCAAACTGTTTAAAATATAGTGATCATTAAACTGATTGGATTTATGTGGAAACATCTATAAGCCACTGAATAGAAATTTTCTGCGTATTTATTGCGATTTGACGTAGAAACATAATGCCAGTGAAATATTTATTCACAAATCTACACCTTAATCTTCCAGTGTAATATATTGTCTTTACTGTATAAGCATTTGAAATATAATGAAGAATGTAGGGTAGCATGATAATGCTTCATACTGAATATAACTCTTTCAGAGCTAGTGCAAATTCATTTTCCAAGCTTTAATCTCCTATTGTAATTAAGTTGTTATGCAATTTATGGGACACATTTGATGATGCCAATGAAGACTTAATTAAAATCCTAATTTGGAGCATGTAAACAAAAAACTCTATTACATTAAACAGCATTTGTTTAAAAGGGTTTTACTTTAATTTAAACTGAATTTACCTCATTCTCTAATTGTTACTCTTGTAGCTGCCATAATATATTCTCTCGAGGTGATTACAAACCATGTTCTATATACTGTACAGTGCTTTCGTTTATATGAATAGAATTTCCAAGTTATTCAGTAAATAAGCAAACCCTCAATAACTGGTCGAAACAATTGGCTGATGTCAAGGACAGGGGGGGAATTAAGCAACATTATATATTTTTCAACTAAGTAAATTAAGAAAAAAGTTAATTTACAATATGATACATATACTAATTTGTCAAACACAATTGGTTAAAATCTTACTCAATCTCAGAATTACTAGTGTGTTACATCGAAATAAAATATTTACATATTACCCTTTAAAATCTATAGGCATGTGTTTATTCTAAATGGGTTATCCCAAGATTAAAAGTATCTAGTTGATCAGTGGGGTCGGATTGCTAAAATCCCCACTTATCCCAAGAAAGGTCAATTGTGAATGGAGTAGCAGCACACATGCTTGACTGCTGCTCCACTCGTTTTCTGCCAAGTGTTGTTCGAGGGTCCCCTCAAAAAATTGATGTTGTTTTATAAGTTGAAAATATGGATGAATAAAAAGAGGAGGAACATATCCAGACACTGTATTGGGAAAAATGGTTGGTTGGATTTGCCAACCCTAGCATTCGTTATGTAGTTCTTAATTTTAATTGCAATATGAGACAAAAAAAAAAGTAGGGAGGAATTGTTGATTTTGTTTTTTTATTTGTAATTCTGCGTTTAGTTTCCTTTAACTGAACTTTAACCTGAATGTATAGGTTATAGGATAGACTTTAACAACTTAACGATCATGGACATGTATACATGTCCAGGTGCTGTTAAGCTGGTATGGGTAACCCCTGAAGGACGCAGGGTTTTTCCGTTTTTGCATTTAAATTTTTTCCTCATTACCTTCTAAAAAACATAACGCATCCAATTTTGCACATAAAATTCCATATGATGGCTTATTTTTTGTGCGCCACCAAATCTACTTTGCAGTGACATTAGTCATTTTACCCAAAAATCCACGGCGAAATGGAAAAAAATTTATTGTGCGACAAGATTGAAGAAAAAATGTCATTTTGTAAGTTTTGGGGGCTTCCGTTTCTACGCAGTGCACTTTTCGGCAAAAATAACACCTTATCTTTATTCTGTGGGTCCATATGGTTAAAATGATACCCTACTTATATAGGTTGGATATTGTCGTACTTCGGAAAAAAAAATCATAACTACATGCAGGAAAATTTATATGTTAAAAATTCTCATCTTCTAACCCCTATAACTTTTTTATTTTCCATGTACGGGCCGGTATGAGGATATATTTTTTGCGCCGTGTTCTAAAGTTTTTATCGGTACCATTTTTGTGTTGATCGGACTTTTTGATCGCTTTTTATTCATTTTTTCATGATATATAAAGTGACCAAAAATACGCTATTTTGGAATTTGTAATTTTTTTGCGCGTACGCCATTACCCATGCTATTTGATTAACAATATATTTTTATAGTTTGGACATTTCCACACGCAGCGATACCACATATGTTTATTCTTATTTTTTTAGTTTTTTTTATGGAAAAAGGGGGTGATTCAAACTTTTATTAGGGAAGGGGTTAAATGACCTTTGTTAACTTTTTTTTCACTTTTTTTTGCAGTGCTATAGCTTCTATAGGGAGCTATAGCACTGCACACACTGATCTCTTATGCTGATCCCTGCAAAGCAATAGCTTTGCATGGATCAGCAAGATAGGGGCTCGATTGCTCAAGCCTGTAGCTCAGGCTTGGAGCAATTAAACCCAGATCGGACGTGGCGGAGACAGGTAAGGGGACCTCCGCTCGCGTCCTAGCTGATCGGGACATCGCGATCAGTAGCCGGGACCGACCCAGTGTGATGCGGGGTCACCGGGCGTAGGGCGTACAGGTATGCCCTATGTCCTTAAGAGGTTAAGCCAGCCCTCAGCTGATTCTTGTAGCTGAGGGATGTTGTTAATAGCCGACAAATCTTTTAAAGCACCAGTTGATTTTAAAAATGTGTCTTCCACCGGAGTACCCCTTTAAGAGTACCTCTTTAAGAATACTTTTACTCTAGCCCTGAATAAGGTTGTTTACAGGTAAACATGCATGCTGTTTGCCTGTTTACGGGTGAAGAATAGGCATACAGTATGTGTTTTGTACATACAATTTGTACCATTTATAAGACCAAGGGCTAGCTAAGAAAATTTTACAGGATAAATTGAAAATTTAAGAACAGGATTTTCCATTTTAAAATGAACAATAGAAAATGCGATTTCCAATACTTCTCAAGGGTAGTGTGATAACATTAAGTGTGCTGATGTTTAGAAGCAATGCTTAATACATTACATATTAATGCAAATGTTTAACCACACAACGCATATTAAACACTTTATTTTTGTGCTGAGGTATTTTCTTGTTCTTGAAGTGCAAAACTATACATTTACTTGGGGGCATTAATTAACCATTTCAGACTATAAAAGATTTTTACTTTCAAAACTCCATGTAAAAAGATTCTCAAACAAATATTGTAACAACACATACTTGTACAGTGTAATGAAATCTTTATGCAAAAAAACAAAATGCTCCATTTAGATAAATTAATAGTATTTCAAAATGATGGTGGGAAAAAAAAGTAATGATAGCAATTAAGTCTTGAAAATGCAAATTTTATAGTCAAGGACAATTACCTCATTTAAAGCGTACTGGAATAATGCCAGAAAGAGGTAATTTAGCCCTCTAACTCACACTTACTTCATGATGGATCTCATATTCCTATTATTTCACATTGGTAGGTGAGAATGAGAAGATAAGACATAAGTTACTTATTGACCTTTACTACAGCTCTTCTAGAACATCTTTAAAAATTATTACTATTGTAATATTTTAATTGGAACAATTCCTGAAATGAATGTCTGCCATCTATCACTGGATGCAGAAAATCAGTCCTGTATAACATGTGTAGGAACAGCCCACCAGATCTGTTAAGTGTGCAATGGGTGAATCTGTTCTGTCCCTTTAGGATTCTTTCACAAAGTGTTCCATTCTGGAATTTTACGTAGCAAATATTTTTCATACCGTTTTTAGTGCTGATTTTGGTCGCATTTTTATTTTGTGCAATTTAAGGCATGTTTTTCCTTGTCATTTTTCATGTCCTATAGAAAGACGCCTGTAAAATATATACATTCTGCATTTTTTATTACATACAACATTGTTACGCCGAGCGCTCTGGGTCCCCGCTCCTCCCCGGAGCGCTCGCAGCATCCTCGCAATTGCAGCGCCCCGGTCAGACCTGCTGACCGGGTGCGCTGCAATATCTCTCTCAGCCGGGATGCGATTCGAGATGCGGGAGGCGCCCGCTCGCGATGCGCATCCCGGCTCCCGTACCTGACTCGTTCCCCGTCTGTCTTGTCCCAGCGCGCGCGGCCCCGCTCCTTAGGGCGCGCGTGCGCCGGGTCTCTGCAATTTAAAGGGCCACTGCGCCACTGATTGGCGCAGCAGGCTTAATCAGTGTGTTCACCTGTGCACTCCCTACTTATACCTCACTTCCCCTGCACTCCCTCGCCGGATCTTGTTGCCATTGTGCCAGTGAAAGCGTTCCCTTGTGTGTTCCTAGCCTGTGTTCCAGACCTCCTGCCGTTGCCCCTGACTACGATCCTTGCTGCCTGCCCTGACCTTCTGCTACGTCCGACCTTGCTCTTGTCTACTCCCTTGTACCGCGCCTATCTTCAGCAGTCAGAGAGGTTGAGCCGTTGCTGGTGGATACTACCTGGTTGCTACCGCCGCTGCAAGACCATCCCGCTTTGCGGCGGGCTCTGGTGAATACCAGTAGCAACTTAGAACCGGTCCACCAACACGGTCCACGCCAATCCCTCTCTGGCACAGAGGATCCACCTCCAGCCAGCCGAATCGTGACAGTAGATCCGGCCATGGATCCCGCTGAAGTCTCGCTGCCAGTTGTCGCCGACCTCACCACGGTGGTCGCCCAGCAGTCGCAACAGAGAGCGCAACAAGGCCACCAGCTGTCTCAACTGACCGTGATGCTACAGCAGCTATTACCACAGCTCCAGCAATCATCTCCTCCGCCAGCTCCTGCACCTCCTCCGCAGCGAGTGGCCGCTTCCGGCCTACGATTATCCTTGCCGGATAAATTTGATGGGGACTCTAAGTTTTGCCGTGGCTTTCTTTCGCAATGTTCCCTGCACTTGGAGATGATGTCGGACCAGTTTCCTACTGAAAGGTCTAAGGTGGCTTTCGTAGTCAGCCTTCTGTCTGGGAAAGCTCTGTCATGGGCCACACCGCTCTGGGACCGCAATGACCCTGTCACTGCCTCTGTACACTCCTTCTTCAGTGAGATTTGAAGTGTCTTTGAGGAACCTGCTCGAGCCTCTTCTGCTGAGACTGCCCTGCTGAACCTGGTCCAGGGTAATTCTTCTGTTGGCGAGTACGCCATCCAATTCCGTACTCTTGCCTCCGAATTATCCTGGAATAATGAGACCCTCTGCGCGACCTTTAAAAAAGGCCTATCCAGCAACATTAAAGATGTGCTGGCCGCACGAGAAATTCCTGCTAACCTGCATGAACTTATTCATCTTGCCACCCGCATTGACATGCGTTTTTCCGAAAGGCGTCAGGAGCTCCGCCAGGATATGGACTTTGTTCGCACGAGGCGGTTTCTCTCCCCGGCTCCTCTCTCCTCTGGTCCTCTGCAATCCGTTCCTGTGCCTCCCGCCGTGGAGGCTATGCAAGTTGACCGGTCTCGCTTGACACCTCAAGAGAGGACACGACGCCGCATGGAGAATCTGTGCCTGTACTGTGGCGGTACCGAACACTTCTTGAAGGATTGTCCTATCCGTCCTCCCCGCCTGGAAAGACGTACGCAGACTCCGCACAAAGGTGAAACAGTTCTTGATGTCAACTCTGCTTCTCCACGCCTTACTGTGCCTGTGCGGATATCTTCCTCTACCTTCTCCTTCTCTGCTATGGCCTTCTTGGATTCCGGATCTGCAGGAAATTTTATTTTTGCCTCTCTCATCAACAGGTTCAACATCCCGGTGACCAGTCTCGCCAGACCCCTCTACATCAATTCTGTTAACAATGAAAGATTGGACTGTACCGTGCGTTATCGCACGGAACCTCTCCTAATGTGCATCGGACCTCATCACGAAAAAATTTAATTTTTGGTCCTCTCCAACTGCACTTCTGAAATTCTTCTTGGATTACCGTGGCTTCAACGCCATTCCCCAACCCTTGATTGGTCCACAGGAGAAATCAAGAACTGGGGTACTTCTTGTCACAAGGACTGTCTTAAACCGGTTCCCAGTACTCCCTGCCGTGACCCTGTGGTTCCCCCTGTATCCGGTCTTCCTAAGGCTTATATGGACTATGCTGATGTTTTTTGCAAAAAGCAAGCTGAGACTTTACCTCCTCACAGGCCTTATGACTGTCCTATTGACCTCCTCCCGGGTACTACTCCACCCCGGGGCAGAATCTATCCTCTGTCTGCTCCAGAGACTCTTGCCATGTCAGAGTACATCCAGGAAAATTTAAAAAAGGGGTTTATCCGCAAGTCCTCCTCTCCTGCCGGAACTGGATTTTTTTTTGTGTCCAAAAAAGATGGCTCCCTACGTCCTTGCATTGATTACCGCGTACTTAATAAAATCACGGTAAAAAAACGCTACCCCTTACCTCTTATCTCGGAACTCTTTGATCGCCTACAAGGTGCCCACATCTTTACCAAACTGGACTTAAGAGGGGCTTATAATCTCATCCGCATCAGGGAGGGGGACGAATGGAAGACTGCATTTAACACCAGAGATGGACACTTTGAGTATCTGGTCATGCCCTTTGGCCTGTGCAACGCCCCTGCAGTCTTCCAAGACTTTGTTAATGAAATTTTTCGTGATCTCCTATATTCCTGTGTTGTGGTTTATCTGGACGATATTCTGATTTTTTCTGCCAACTTAGAAGAACACCGCCAGCATGTCCGCATGGTTCTTCAGAGACTTCGGGACAATCAACTTTATGCCAAAATGGAGAAATGTCTCTTTGAATGTCAATCTCTTCCTTTCCTAGGATACTTGGTCTCTGGCCAGGGACTACAAATAGACCCAGATAAACTCTCTGCCGTCTTAGATTGGCCACGCCCCTCCGGACTCCGTGCTATCTAACGATTTTTGGGGTTCGCCAATTATTACAGACAATTTATTCCACACTTTTCCACTATTGTGGCTCCTATCGTGGCTTTAACCAAGAAAAATGCCAATCCCAAGTCCTGGTCTCCCCAAGCGGAAGACGCATTTAAACATCTCAAGTCTGCCTTTTCTTCTGCTCCCGTGCTCTCCAGACCTGACCCATCTAAACCCTTCCTATTGGAGGTAGATGCCTCCTCAGTGGGAGCTGGAGCTGTCCTTCTACAAAAAAATTCTTCCGGGCATGCTGTTACTTGTGGTTTTTTTTCTAGGACCTTCTCTCCGGCGGAGAGAAACTACTCCATCGGGGATCGAGAACTACTGGCCATTAAATTGGCGCTTGAGGAATGGAGGCACCTGCTGGAGGGATCAAAATTTCCAGTTATCATATACACTGATCACAAGAATCTCTCCTATCTCCAGTCTGCCCAACGACTGAACCCTCGCCAGGCCAGGTGGTCGTTGTTCTTTGCCCGTTTTAACTTTGAAATTCATTTTCGCCCTGCTGACAAGAACATTAGGGCCGATGCCCTCTCTCGTTCTTCTGATGCCTCTGAAGTAGAGGTCTCTCCGCAACACATCATTCCTCCTGACTGTCTGATCTCCACTTCTCCAGCCTCCATCAGGCAAACTCCTCCAGGGAAGACCTTCGTTTCTCCACGCCAGCGTCTCGGGATTCTCAAATGGGGACACTCCTCCCACCTCGCAGGCCATGCGGGCATCAAAAAATCCTTGCAACTCATCTCTCGTTTTTATTGGTGGCCGACTCTGGAGACGGATGTTGTTGATTTTGTACGGGCCTGTACTGTCTGTGCCCGGGATAAGACTCCTCGCCAGAAGCCTGCTGGCCTCCTTCATCCTCTGCCTGTCCCCGAACAGCCTTGGTCACAGATTGGTATGGACTTTATTACAGACTTGCCTTCATCCCGTGGCAATACAGTTGTTTGGGTGGTCGTTGATCGATTTTCCAAGATGGCACATTTTATTCCTCTTCCTGGTCTTCCTTCAGCGCCTCAGTTGGCAAAGCAATTTTTTGTACACATTTTTCGCCTTCACGGTTTGCCCACGCATATCGTCTCGGATAGAGGCGTCCAATTCGTGTCTAAATTCTGGAGGGCCCTCTGTAAACAGCTCAAGATCAAATTAAACTTCTCTTCTTCTTATCATCCCCAATCCAATGGGCAAGTAGAAAGAATTAATCAGGTCCTGGGTGACTATTTACGGCATTTTGTTTCCTCCCGCCAGGATGACTGGGCAGATCTTCTACCATGGGCCGAATTCTCATACAACTTCAGAGTCTCCGAATCTTCTGCTAAGTCCCCATTTTTCGTGGTGTACGGCCGTCACCCTCTTCCCCCCCTCCCTACTCCCTTGCCCTCTAGTTTGCCCGCTGTGGATGAAGTGACTCGTGATCTTTCCACCATATGGAAAGAGACCCAAAATTCTCTTTTACAGGCTTCAACCCGGATGAAAAGATTTGCCGATAAGAAAAGAAGAACTCCCCCCATTTTTGCTCCCGGAGACAAGGTATGGCTCTCCGCTAAATATGTCCGCTTTCGTGTCCCCAGTTACAAATTGGGACCACGCTATCTTGGTCCTTTCAAAGTCTTGTGCCAGATTAACCCTGTCTCTTACAAACTCCTTCTTCCTCCTTCTCTTCGTATTCCCAATGCCTTCCATGTCTCTCTCCTTAAACCACTCATCATTAACCGCTTCTCTCCCAAACTTGTTTCTCCCACTCCTGTTTCCAGTTCTTCTGACGTCTTCTCCGTGAAGGAGATTCTGGCCTCCAAGACGGTCAGAGGAAAAAAATTTTTTTGGGTGGATTGGGAAGGCTGTGGCCCAGAAGAGAGATCCTGGGAACCTGAGGACAACATCCTAGACAAAAGTCTTATCCTCAGGTTCTCAGGCTCCAAGAAGAGGGGGAGACCCAAGGGGGGGGGGGGTGCTGTTACGCCGAGCGCTCCGGGTCCCCGCTCCTCCCCGGAGCGCTCGCAGCATCCTCGCAATTGCAGCGCCCCGGTCAGACCTGCTGACCGGGTGCGCTGCAATATCTCTCTCAGCCGGGATGCGATTCGCGATGCGGGAGGCGCCCGCTCGCGATGCGCATCCCGGCTCCCGTACCTGACTCGTTCCCCGTCTGTTTTGTCCCGGCGCGCGCGGCCCCGCTCCTTAGGGCGCGCGCGCCGGGTCTCTGCAATTTAAAGGGCCACTGCGCCACTGATTGGCGCAGCAGGCTTAATCAGTGTGTTCACCTGTGCACTCCCTACTTATACCTCACTTCCCCTGCACTCCCTCGCCGGATCTTGTTGCCATTGTGCCAGTGAAAGCGTTCCCTTGTGTGTTCCTAGCCTGTGTTCCAGACCTCCTGCCGTTGCCCCTGACTACGATCCTTGCTGCCTGCCCTGATCTTCTGCTACGTCCGACCTTGCTCTTGTCTACTCCCTTGTACCGCGCCTATCTTCAGCAGTCAGAGAGGTTGAGCCGTTGCTGGTGGATACGACCTGGTTGCTACCGCCGCTGCAAGACCATCCCGCTTTGCGGCGGGCTCTGGTGAATACCAGTAGCAACTTAGAACCGGTCCACCAACACGGTCCACGCCAATCCCTCTCTGGCACAGAGGATCCACCTCCAGCCAGCCGAATCGTGACAACCATACACCACAACTCGCTTTAAATTGCACCATGGGGAAAAAAACTATGAAAACATTTTATTTTTCCCACAAAAACTGTGGAAGAGGTTTATTAAGCAGAAAATGTCAGTTTTCTGTAATTTAAAAAGTTAAACAAAAATCACAAATTCCCTTTATGTGCAATTATTTTATGACTTTTTCTTTTTTTGTAAGGCTCACATTACTCTTGTAAGAAATGTGGGCAGAAGGAGGAGTGGCATCTGCAGCCTGATGGATTTACTTCAATTTATTCCAGAAATTGGCATACAGTATAGCTAAAATCTAGTGATATATTTCATTTAGTGTTACATACACAGCCACAGAGGGGACAAATTTATTAAGAGTCATACACCTCTTAATAAATGTATTGCATTATAAAGGGGCTATCCAGAAATAGAAAAACAGAGGTAATTTTTTTTAAAAACTGCTTCCTGTCTGTCTCCAGGTTGGGTGTGGTAGGAAAACTTTGGCTCCATTCACTTTTATGGAACTGAGCTGCAGAACCACACCCAAACTGGAGACAGACGGCAAGCAGCTTTGTAAAAAAAAATGACCTCTGTTTTTCTATTCCTGGATAACCCCTTTAATACTTTAGCTAAAGACTAGTGTATAAAATGTCGGCCTTTGGTAAATTCCCCTCTGTGTGTGAAATCAGCTTCATGGAAAGACAAACTACAGTTTATTGCAATGCTGCAGGCTGTATAATGGGATATTGATTTGTTTGGATCTTGTGCCTGAAGCAGTAGATTCTGTTGGAAACTTATATTTATAGTATTTAATACATTTTAATTTATCACATGCATTTTAAATAGTAAAGTAATAGCCTTTCTGTATCTTTTTTTATATTTAATGGAATACATACATAGTCAGAGAAAAGTAAACAGGTAAGAGACACTCACATGCTTACTACACATATAGTATATAAAGTACTGCTGTGTATCAGATACTGAAGATTTATTTTACTGCATTGCACCAAGTTTACTGCATACACAAAGGTTATGCATAATGTCATGAGTTAACATGATGTTCTGGTCACATGGATCTCCTTGCCAATCAAGATGGAATTTTGCCTTCACAAGAGAGGAGAATGCTGAATAAGGGCCTCTCTGAATTACACTGATCTCTTTTGTTGTCCTATGGTTGGAGTTGATGCTGTCAGTCTTCCATGATAAAAAGATTTCCCAGGATGCACCTTTTCGAGTGTTATGTCCCAGATTGCCATTAAAGAGTGAGTAAAGTTTACATTTTTCATCCTGCACCACAGTGAACCAGCCTGTGAAGATCCACATTCAAGATCCACATTCAACATTTTCAGAACTTGAACATAAATATCTGCATATACATTTACACAGTCAGAGAAAAGTAAAAAGGAAAGACACTAACATGGAAAAAGTACTGCATACTGTATGTTTATATGTGCATAAAGAAACTTCTACACATTTATTTGCAGGAATTCCATAGACTGCCATCGTGCTGCAGAGCTGAAATGTATTTGCAAAGTTATAGATACGAGATGTATTTTGTGTAACATTTTCTAACAATGACACACATTCCTAGTTTTTCTATTATCAATAAATTTAAACTTAATACATTCACAAAAAAGATTTACTATTTATATTTATGATAATAGATATATGCTTTAAAATATATAACAGGAATAGATAACTAATCCTGTCTTCATATCAATGATCTTTAAAAATGATGCACAAATGGTTTAACTACCGAATTATTAAAAGGGTACTCCGGAGAAAAACAATTTTTTTTATATCAACTGGCTCCAGAAAGTTAAACAGATTTGTAAATAATTTCTATTAAAAATATTAATCCTTCCAGTAGTTATCAGCTGCAGAAGTTCAGTTGTTCTTTTCTGTCATTCAACAGTGCTCTCTGATGACACCACTTTCTATCTCAGGAACTGTCCAGAGTAGCAGTAAATCCCCATAGAAGACCTCTCCTGCTCTGGACAGTTCCTGAGACAGACAGAGATGTCAGCAGAGAGCACTGTTGTCAGACAGAAAAGAATAACTCAGCTTCAGCAGCTGATAAATACTGGTAGGATTAAGATTTTTTTTAATAGAAGTAATTTACAAATCTGTTTAACTTTCTGAATCCAGTTGATATAAAAAAAAAAAGTACCCCTTTAAAGACAGAAATACACGGTGACTTTAGCCACAACAGAGGTCGTGTAACAGAAGACTGCCATGATACACTGTATAGACCATTCTGAAGAACAGCTAATGTGAGTAAAATGGGTTCTTTTGTATTTTAAGATGTTTAGGTGCAAATGGTGCCCCTATGTAACAGAGGTGTGTCTCAATAGTAGAGTGTATATTGTGTGTTAAAGCAGAACTACATTATAATGTGTAATACAGCGACATGTAGGCAGTTAAAACAGAGGCAGTGTCTTTGAGATAGGATAGAAATCACTGAAACTGTACATTACATTATATTCTCAGCCACAGTAATCCCTGGTAGCAGAAAGATAACTGTGCTGCACATACTGTAGTTGAGAAAATAAATGATGGGGACTTCTTAATATCCTTATGTAGTCTGAGTTCTACCAACAAGTTTGTATAGTTTAATAATTGCTGCCATTCTTCTGAATTCTATAGTTATGTATTAATCTACTGAGATTATGACTGGTTGGTTACATCTAGTAGTAGTTGATTACATCATTGGCATTAATTACTTTGACCTGTACCTTCAAGTTTAACATTTCTTTACAACATGGGCACTTTGGTTTTAAGGCCCAGATTTATCAAACTGTGTGAGAGAAAATAGAGGGATTCTCACACAGAAACCAATCACAGCTCAGCTAATGAGCTCTGGTAAAGTGAAAGCTGAGCTGTGATTGGCTGCTGTGGGAAAATCACTTATATTTTTTGCTCACACCGTTTGATAAATCTGGGCCTAAATGTCTATTTTGGTACCTATATTGTTATATACAAAAATTTAAAACAACAAAAAAAAAACTCTCAGCTCACCCTATGCTTGTTTTCAAATGGAGAAGGTGCCTTGCAGCAGGGAGCAGATATGGCTTCCTGTGCTTGCAGCAGGGAGCACAGGAAGCCATATCCTTGGTTAGTAAAGCAATCCAAAAGGGAAAAAGAGGGGCTCCAGCTCCACAAAAAATGCATATAAAAAATATACGAATTTAATTAATATTGTCTTAAAATCCAAAAAAGACAAAACAAGACATAAAGTGCTCTGGTGAGTTAAGAAACCCATGTCCACCGATGCGTTTCGAACAGTATTGTACTTAGTCATGACATAAGATCTGCTCACTCTGAAGCATTTAAAGCATTTATATACACTGAGGTGTTCACTCACACACCAACATTGCCCCACCTGCAACAGGTGGAGCTACTTCCAACCGGAAGGATTCATAGCAAAATGACCAAGGAAAAACAAGCTTTCATATATATCCAAAAAACAAAACAATAAAGCTTGTTTCTACAGTGTCATTTTGTTATGAATCCTTCCAGTTGGAAGTAGCTCCACCTGTTGCAGGTGGGGCAATGTTGGTGTGTGAGTGAACACCTCAGTATATGTAAATGTTTAAGAGTGAGCAAATCTTATGCAATGACAAAGAAAAATACTGTTCAAAACGCGTCAATAGAGCAAAGGTCCTTTTGTTTGTGTTCAAATCATGACCCATATTCTGACCTCCTCATTGGAATTTTTTTCTTGTTAAGGCGTTCACTGTGTTGGATAGATAACATTACATTTTAATCTTTCACACATTTCCACCCACAAAAATACCACATAGTATGTATTGTAGTTACGTTTAAGTTACATTTATTTTATGGGTCTGGGTTCAATGCCAACCAGTGACTGTAGCAATCAACTGCAAATAGCATTCAGCACCTTTGGATACAGATTGAGCTTAACTGGGTATTCTGGTTGAAATCATTTTTTTTAAATCAACTGCTGTCAAAAAGTAAAATAGATTTGTAATTAAGAATCTTAATCCTTCCACTACGTATCAGCTGATGTATACCACAGAAACAGATATATAGTTCTTTTCAATAGCAACAGTAAGACAAACAAAGTTTAACCGTGATGTACGGGACTATGCAACAAACTCAGTATATATGTGGCAGCGCAACCGTGAGAGGAAATCCATTCTAAAGAAACCTGAGAATACTACGGGGAATAAACATTCAAACAAAAATCAGGAAAAAAATTGGTCAATTTTAGTCCTTCCTAAATGGAAACTACAAATAATTGCACAGACTATTCAAAGGAGGAAAAGGATGAACAAGCTCACCAACAGTCATAGTCATCAAAAAACGAGGAGCACCCAGCCAAAAAATATCAGAAAAAAAAAAATGACGAATACCGTTGCAAGACCGCAACAAAAAGAAAACGCCGAAATCACAGAGGTGGACGGAAGCATCGGGCGAACTCGATCAAATTATCCCAAGAACCACTACCACAAGTAAATACAGCTTCATTACCATTAATAAACATCTCAGCAACTATCCTAAGTGAAGATCAAATAAATGTTTTGTCTAAAGGGCTTAATTTTGTCCCCAATCAATCATTTAAGTTGTATGAAAAAATACAGGATAGATTTGTGAGAGCTCTAACAGTTAAAATAAGTTTTTTTTTCCTGTGAGGATCCTGTTTTGAGAGATGAAGAGTTACCATGGGAAACATCATTGAATCCTTTGGGACAAAATTCATTACCACTGTATGCTTCCTTTTCTGATCAGAAAACCATGCTTAGTTTGATAGAATTACAAGACCCATCTTTATGTACGTACACAAAGATTTTTGATACTAAAAGGACTTTTAAAATCTCCAACGCCTCTTTTTTATCTGTTGAATTCAAGAACTCCATCAATGGACACTTTTCAACAGAGAGTGTAGAGAGACTTGAAAATGCTTGAACAAAAACAGCATAGTCTGAATGAAAACTTAACCAAAAGGGAACATACTAATGAATAATTCTAATATAATTGTAAAAAAAAAAAATGCTGATAAAGGTGGGGCGGTAGTAGTTCTTGACACTTTGCTATGTGAGAAACAGATTCTTTAGATGCTGCAGGATGACATTACATATAGAAAAAATTCTTCTGATCCAACTTTAATGATAAAAAAGGAACTTGAGATGTTGTTAAATGAGGGTTTCTCCTTAGGGATAATATCCCAACAGCAGAAGGAGTATTTATGTCCATCCTATCCCAGGTGCTCAGTTTTTTATGTGCTACCAAAAATTCATAAAAACTGTTTTCCACCACCTCTCCCGATTGTGGCCGGTATAGATTCACTTCTTGAAAGACTGGGTGCCTGGGTAGATGGACTCTTTCAACCTTTGGTTACACGTACCATTGGGTACATTAGGGATACAAAAGCTATACTCAGTGCGGTAGAAAATATGGTATGGGCAGAGAATTTCTCATTTATGTCAAGTGATGTGGCCTCATTGTACTCTTGTATCCCCCATCAGAAAGCATTAATAGCCATAAAATATCACTTAAAAAACTACAGTATATATCTGATGACATGTGTGATCATATTATGGAGGTAACGGAATTCTTGGTTTAAACACTACTTTTTTAGGTTTGACAAAGATTTTTATTTGCAGGTGACAAGTTGCCCAATGGGCGTGAAGTTTTCACCAACTATGGAAAATTTATTTATGGCATTCTGGGAGGAGACTCATCTATATGCGACCACCAGCCTATTAACTGAATTGGTAGGCTGATATGGTCGTTATATCGATGATCTCCTCATTGTCTGGAAAGGTGACCAATCTGAGGCTCAAGATTTTCTGAAATTCATAAATGATAATGATCTTGGGCTTATTTTCACCTTAGAGTGGGGTGGTCAAATGATCAATTTTCTAGATATAACATTACGAGGCAATGTAACAAATTCTAGCATCGAAACATGTTTATATCCTAAACCAACCTCAGGAAATAATAACCTGCACTTTTCTAGTTGTCACCCAATCTCTTGATTGGGAATATATTAGAGTAAAAAGGGCCTGCTCAGATGAGAAATCATATGAACATACATGTAATGAATTAGCAATCAGATTAACAAAAAGAGGTTATCCACCAAATGTCTTGAGGAGAGTCAAAAATATTGTTCAATCAAAAACTAGAGACTCATATTTGTGTGACAAATCTAAAAAAAAAAGAGTCAGAGTCTTCCCAGATGGTCACTTTTTCAACTTCATACAGTACACAGTTTGATCACATAAAACAGATCATTAATAAGCATTTACCGGTACTGTATGAAGATGAAATTCTGTGCAATATTCTAAATACAGTGACCCCCCCCGACCTACGATGGCCCCGACATGCGATCATTTCAACTTATGATGGACTCTCAGAGGCCATCACATGTTGAAGGCAGCATCAACATACGATGCTTTTGTATGTCGGGGCCATCGCATAAACGGCTATCCGGCGGCGCAGACTGCTTCAGCTGCCACCGGAAAGCCGTTTACGGTGCCCCGTGTGGTCCGCTGATGATCACTTACCTGTCCTCAGGGCTCCAGCGCGTCCTCTTCGGGATCCCCTGCATGGTTGGGGCTCTCCGTTGACTGTCCGGGCAAGCTGGGTGTTGTAGTTTTGCAACATATGGAGGTCTGCAGGTTGTAGACCACTGTCCTATACTTTACATTGCACGGATCCCTCAACATACGATGGTTTCAACAAACAATGGTCCATTTGGAACGGATTACCATCGTATGTTGAGGGACCACTGTAGTGGTGTAAGAATGATGAGACGAAAGGGCTGCACTTTATCCTATCGCTTATGCCATAGCGATTATCGCAATGTTCACGTGTAAAATGTACTCTGTGTAGATACATGATGAAGTCTCACACTTTCAAATCTGTTGCCACCGATGGTACTTATACTGTAAAATCCTTTATTAATTGTGACACGACCCATGTTATCTATTCAGCAATATATAAGGAATGTCAGTTGCTGTACATAGGTTGCACCACTAGGAAACCTGAAAGGAAGAATATATGAACACCTACACATACCTGCAAACCCGTCCTTCTCTTTAAGATCCATGTCAGGTTTAAGCAAACTGTTACGCCTAGCGCTCCGGGCCCCCGCTCCTCCCCGGAGCGCTCACGGCGTCTTTCTCCCTGCAGCTCCCCGGTCAGTCCCGCTGACCGGGAGCGCTGCTCTGTCATGGCCGTTGGGGATGCGATTCGCACAGCGGGACGCGCCCGCTCGCGAATCGCATCCCAGGTCACTTACCCGTTCCCGTCCCCTGCTGTCATGTGCTGGCGCGCGCGGCTCCGCTCTCTAGGGCGCGCGCGCGCCAGCTCCCTGAGACTTAAAGGGCCAGTGCACCAATGATTGGTGCCTGGCCCAATTAGCTTAATTGGCTCCCACCTGCTCCCTGGCTATATCTGGTCTCCTCCCTTGCACTCCCTTGCCGGATCTTGTTGCCCTTGTGCCTAGTGAAAGCGTTTTGTGTGTTTAAAGCCTGTGTACCAGAACTTCTGCTATCTCCCCTGACTACGAACCTTGCCGCCTGCCCCGACCTTCTGCTACGTCCGACTTTGCTTCTGTCTACTCCCTTGTACCTCGCCTATCTTCAGCAGTCAGAGAGGTGAGCCGTTGCTAGTGGATACGACCTGGTCACTACCGCCGCAGCAAGACCATCCCGCTTTGCGGCGGGCTCTGGTGAAAACCTGTAGTGGCTTAGAACCGGTCCACTAGCGCGGTCCTCGCCATCCCTCTCTGGCACAGAGGATCCACTACCTGCCAGCCGGCATCGTGACAGTAGATCCGGCCATGGATCCCGCTGAAGTTCCTCTGCCAGTTGTCGCTGACCTCCCTACGCTGGTCGCCCAGCAAGCTCGTCAGATCGCCCAACAAGATCACCAGCTGTCGTACTTGACCACCATGACACAGCAACTCCAGTCACAACTACAGCAAGTACAGTCACAGCTACAGCAGCAACAACCATCTCCTCCGCCAGCTCCTGCACCCCTTCCGCAGCGAGTGGCCACTCCTAGCCTCCGCCTGTCCTTGCCGGACAAATTTAATGGGGACTCTAAGTTTTGCCGTGGCTTTCTTTCGCAATGTTCCCTGCACTTGGAGATGATGTCGGACCAGTTTCCTACTGAAAGGTCTAAGGTGGCTTTCGTAGTCAGCCTTCTGTCTGGAAAAGCCCTGTCTTGGGCCACACCGCTCTGGGACCGCAATGACCCCGTCACTGCCTCTGTACACTCCTTCTTCTCGGAAATTCGAAGTGTCTTTGAGGAACCTGCCCGAGCCTCTTCTGCTGAGACTGCCCTGTTGAACCTGGTCCAGGGTAATTCCTCCGTTGGCGAGTACGCCATACAATTCCATACTCTTGCTTCTGAACTATCCTGGAATAATGAGGCTCTCTGCGCGACCTTTAAAAAAGGCCTATCCAGCAACATTAAAGATGTTCTGGCCGCACGAGAGACTCCTGCTAACCTGCATGAACTCATTCATCTAGCCACTCGCATTGACATGCGTTTTTCTGAGAGGCATCAAGAGCTCCGCCAGGAAAAAGACTTAGATCTCTGGACACCTCTCCCACAGTCTCCACTGCAATCTGCGCCTAGGCCTCCCGCCGAGGAGGCCATGCAAGTGGATCGGTCTCGCCTGACCCTGGAAGAGAGGAATCGCCGTAAGGAAGAGAATCTTTGTCTGTACTGTGCCAGTACTGAACATTTTTTGGTGGATTGCCCAATCCGTCCTCCACGTCTGGGAAACGCACGCTCGCACCCAGCTCTCGTGGGTGTGGCGTCTCTTGATGCTAAGTCGGCTTCTCCACGTCTCACGGTGCCTGTTCGGATTTCTACTTCAGCCAGCTCTCCCCTCTCAGCCGTGGCCTGCCTGGACTCTGGAGCTTCTGGGAATTTTATTCGGGAGTCCTTAGTGAATAAATTCCGCATTCCGGTGACCCGTCTTGTCAAGCCACTCCACATTTCCGCGGTCAACGGAGCCAGGTTGGATTGCACCGTGCGTTACCGCACGGAGCCCCTCCTAATGTGCATCGGACCTCATCACGAGGAAATTGTATTTTTTGTCCTTCCTAATTGCACTTCTGAAGTTCTCCTTGGACTACCCTGGCTTCAACACCATTCCCCAACCCTGGATTGGTCCACTGGGGAGATCAAGAGTTGGGGTCCCTCTTGTTCCAAGGACTGCCTTCAACCGGTTCCCAGTACTCCCTGCCGTGACCCTGTGGTTCCTCCTGTATCCGGTCCCCCTAAGGTCATTAAGGACTCTGCCTGCCACAGGAAATGCCTCTCCCCCCCTCCCAGTCCCATCAGGCAAGCCTCTGTGTCCCCTCAGGGCCCTCGTCCTGGTGTCACACTGCCCCGTGCCAGGTCTCGCCCTCTGCCCTCTCTCCCCATTCCTACTCCTGCTGTTCTGCCTGCCGTTGAGGAATCCCTCCATCCTTTCCCGGTGTCCTCATCCCAGGGGAGGCAGTTACCGGACAAAGAGAAGGGGAGACCTAAGGGGGGGGTACTGTTACGCCTAGCGCTCCGGGCCCCCGCTCCTCCCCGGAGCGCTCACGGCGTCTTTCTCCCTGCAGCTCCCCGGTCAGTCCCGCTGACCGGGAGCGCTGCTCTGTCATGGCCGTTGGGGATGCGATTCGCACAGCGGGACGCGCCCGCTCGCGAATCGCATCCCAGGTCACTTACCCGTTCCCGTCCCCTGCTGTCATGTGCTGGCGCGCGCGGCTCCGCTCTCTAGGGCGCGCGCGCGCCAGCTCCCTGAGACTTAAAGGGCCAGTGCACCAATGATTGGTGCCTGGCCCAATTAGCTTAATTGGCTCCCACCTGCTCCCTGGCTATATCTGGTCTCCTCCCTTGCACTCCCTTGCCGGATCTTGTTGCCCTTGTGCCTAGTAAAAGCGTTTTGTGTGTTTAAAGCCTGTGTACCAGAACTTCTGCTATCTCCCCTGACTACGAACCTTGCCGCCTGCCCCGACCTTCTGCTACGTCCGACTTTGCTTCTGTCTACTCCCTTGTACCTCGCCTATCTTCAGCAGTCAGAGAGGTGAGCCGTTGCTAGTGGATACGACCTGGTCACTACCGCTGCAGCAAGACCATCCTGCTTTGCGGCGGGCTCTGGTGAAAACCTGTAGTGGCTTAGAACCGGTCCACTAGCGCGGTCCTCGCCATCCCTCTCTGGCACAGAGGATCCACTACCTGCCAGCCGGCATCGTGACACAAACATATCCAGTAAGTTCACAGAGGTGATACTTCCGTTTTGAATTTTATGGGTATTGAGCGTGTTTCCCCTCCACAATGAAGAGGTGACTGGACCCATAAGCTTCTGATGTGAGAGTTTTTTTTTTTTTGATCCTTAGATTGGACACTCGTTTCCCTGCAGGTTTGAATTTTAGAAACTATTTATCTTTATGTGTATTGAGCCGTATAATGATTAAGTTGTGTTGGGTGCTGTAAAGGCTGAAGTGAAAGATTTCTCTTCCTTCATGTTCCTTTACAAATATGTCGTTATGGATTTTTTTGTTCGTGCTTTTGATTTGTTTTGTGTTTTAGTTTACTTGATTTGCATGTGACTTCATGGGTAATTCCCAGGAAGTACGTTGTAATCAAGATGTTCCAAGAGTTGACTAAAGAATACAAAATGAAGGATAGTGGTCAGTAGTGTTGTGCCGTGACTAAAAAACGGACCGGTTCTAAACGCGTCTGCGTTTCTGCCTAGCTTTTACCCTTAGTTCTTTTTTTTCCTTTTAATCATGCTTCAATAAATTTTGGATGCTTTAACTATAGTTTTTGGAGGAGCTGGAATTTTGGCAAGAAATGCTGTTTTTTTTTTTTTTTTTGCAAAGGTTCTTCATTGGTATCTATTCACATCAAGTATGCAGCTTGGATGATTTTCCACGCTCCTTGCACCCTTATGGACATCTCTGATTCCTACATTGGCTGTAAGGTGGTGAGCTGTTTTTTCTTTTTCTTTTTTGTGCTATATATTTCTTTTCAGTCTGACCACAGTGCTCTCTGCTGACATCTCTGTCCATGTTAGGAACTGTCCAGAGCAGGAACAAATCCCTAGAGAAAACCTATCCTGTTTTGATGCAAAGAGATTAGAGTTTAGTTGGAATGGTGGATGTGTTGGAGATGCTACTTGTCACGATTCGGCAGGCTGGAGGTGGATCCTCTGTGCCAGAGAGGGATTGGCGTGGACCGTGTCGGTGGACCGGTTCTAAGTTGCTACTGGTATTCACCAGAGCAAAGCGGGATGGTCTTGCAGCGGCGGTAGCAACCAGGTCGTATCCACTGGCAACGGCTCAACCTCTCTGGCTGCTGAGATAAGCGCGGTACAAGGGAGTAGACAAGAGCAAGGTCAGACGTAGCAGAAGGTCGGGGCAGGCGGCTATGTTCGTAGTCAATGGTGAAATAGCAGGAGGTCAGGAACACAGTATGGGTAACACAGTATTAGCTTTCTCAAGGCACAAGGCAACAAGATCCGGCAAGGAAGTGCAGGGGAAGTGAGATCATATAGCCAGGGAGCAGGTGGAAACTAATTAGGGAGATTGGGCCAGGCACCATCATTGGTGCACTGGCCCTTTAAATCTCAGAGAGCTGGCGCGCGCGCCCTAGAGAGCGGAGCCGCGCGCGCAAGAGCATGACAGCCGGGGACCGGGACAGGTAAGTGACTTGGGATGCGATTCGCGAGCGGGCGCGTCCCGCTATGCGAACCGCATCCCCGCCGGCAATGTCAGTGCAGCGCTCCCGGTCAGCGGGTCTGACCGGGGCGCTGCAGGGAGTGAAACGCCGCGAGCGCTTCGGGGAGGAGCAGGGACCCGGAGCGCTCGGCGTAACACTACTTAATTGTCCAATGCCAATTAATATTTTTTTTATATAGTTATGTCCACCTATACCTTTCCTTTAATTGTTAGAGAGGGAAATAAACTGATCACAAATGTTTTCCCTGCTGCAATCCATAGCAATCTGCTGTAGTCTTTGGAGAAACCTGGCAGCATATGTTGCATTTCCCTGCAACTTCACCATTGGAAAAAAAACTTAAAAATCTTCATACAGTAAAAGTTAGAACCCCCCCCCCCCCCCCCAGATTTTAGGTGAATCAGCCAACTATCTTATGAGAATGGGGGTCTCCCAACTCTCCTTCAACAGATCATGTTTAGGGAAATAATGATCAGGCATGTTCAGTTTTAACACCCAAATATTTTGTTCCCTTTGAAACTAAGCTTTCACCCTAGGTGTTATCATAGAGGTTATCCAGAATTAGAAATACAAATGATTTCTACAAAAACAGCTCCACATCTGTCCTCAGGTTGTGTTGGTATTGCAGATCGGTTCAATTGAAGTGAATGGACCAAGTTGTAATATCACAGGGGTGGCACTGTTTTTGGAAGAATTTAACTGTGTTTTTCTATTCCTGCAAAACCCCTTTGATAAGATATGAAAATTGTTTTTCTAAACTAGACAACCTCTATGGGTCTATTCACACGGCAGAATTTCCACCTCAAGTTAACCTGTTGGGGACGGAGGGCGTACCTGTGGCCCCGCATCATAGCAGGTCCGGACCGGCACTTAGCAACGGCCGGGACCTGTGGCTAATAGCGTGCGGCACTGATCGCGGTGCCACGTGCTATTAACCCTTTAGACGGGGTGTTGAAATTTGAATGCTGCGTCTAAAGTGAAAGTAAAACGTTGCCGGTTAGCTCAGGGGGCTGTTTGGGATAGCAACGGCAAAATCACGGCATCCCCAACAGCTCTAGGACAGCAGGAGGGTCCCTTATCTTGCCTCCTGTTGTCCGATCACCGAATGACTGCTCAGTGCCTGAGATCGAGGCATGAACAGTCAAGCGGCAGAATCCTTGTTCAATGGTTTTCTATGAGAAACCATTGATCAATGTAAAAGATCAGTGTGTACAGTGTTATAGCCCCTATGGGAGCTATAACATTGCAAAAAAAAAGTGAATAAAGATCATTTAACCCCTTCCCTAATAAAAGTTTGAATCTCCCCCCTTTTCCCATTAAAATAAAAAAAACTGTGTAAAGAAAAATAAACATATATGGTATTGCCACCTGCGGAAATATCCAAATTATAAAAATATATAGTTAATTAAACCGCACGGTCAATGGCATAGGCGCAAGAAAATTTCAAAGCCCAAAATAGCGTATTTTTGGTCACTTTTTATATCATGAAAAAAATGAGTAAAAAGCTATGAAAAAGTCCAATCATTACTAAAAACTTCAGATCACAGCACAAATAATGAGCCTCAGGCTAAGTTTCCACCTTGTTTTTTTTCTGGCAGTTATTGGATATCTGCCACTTCAGTTTTTGAGCCAAAGTCAGAAGTGGATCAATCAGGGAGGAGAAGTATAAGTCCTTCCTTTATATGTCCTATTACTTTTGAATACACTTCTGGCTTTGGCTCAAAAATTGCAGTGGCAGTTTTCCAAAAACTGCCAGAAAAAAAACTAAGTGGAAACTTAGCCTCATACCGCTCTGTACGCAGAAAAATAAGAAAAGTTATAGGGGTCAGAAGATGACAATTTTAAACGTATACATTTTCCTGCATGTAGTTATGATTTTTTCCAGAAGTATGACAAAATCAAACCTATAAAAGTAGGGTATCATTTTAATCGTATGGACCTACAGAATAATGATAAGGTGTCATTTTTACTGAAAAAAGTACTGCGTAGAAACGGAAGCCCCCAAAATTACAAAATGGTGTTTTTTCTTCAATTTTGTTGCACAATGATTTTTTTTCCATTACGCCATAGATTTTTGGGTAAAATGACTGATGTCATTACAAAGTAGAATTGGTGGCACAAAAAACGAGCCATCAAATGGATTTTTAGGTGCAAAATTGAAAGGTTTATGATTTTTAAAATGTAAGGAGGAAAAAACGAAAGTGCAAAAACAGAAAAACCCTCCGTCCCCAAGGGATTAAAGCCCATAGACTTATATGGGATTCTGCACCCTCATTCGCACTCCTGAATTTCCACTTGCGGAATTACGCAAGTGAAAATTCAGAAGTGTGAATGGGAGTGCAGAATCCCATAGAAGTCCATGGGCTTTCATTCAAGCACAAATTATGTGCTCAAATTCATTTCCTATCACAAATTCTGCTTAAAAAATTATGAAGTGTGAATTGGTGAACGGAAAACCCATTGACTAGCTTGTACATTTAAGTAAGCAGAACTTCTGTCTGCAATTGCAAAGCAGTCTGAACCTAGCCTAAGTGTTTCTAAAACTGGGTCTTAGTTTTCCACCATCGATTTAACCACAATGAATTTGCATGAAAATGTGTGGGCTAAGGCTAAGTTTCCACTTGCTTTTTTTCTGGCAGTTTTTGGAATACTGCCACTGCAGTTTTTGAGGCAAAACCAGAAGTTTATTCAAAAGGAATAGGAGATATAAAGGAAGGACTCATATTTCTCCTCCCTTATGGATCCACTTCTGACTTTGGCTCAAAAACCGCAGTGGCAGTTTTCCAAAAACTGCCAGATAAAAAACCAAGTGGAAACTTAGCCTCACAGGGATTTCAACAGCAAATCACAGCAAATCTGTGGCAAAACTATGCCTAAATCTGCATCAAAATGCAAATATAATACATGCAGATTCTACAACAGGTTCGTTGTGAGCAAATATATATATGGCACAGAGTCACACCATGTGAGTCTCTCTTAACAGTCACTAACATGAAAGCAACCATTCTCCCCTACAATTGTGGGAAAACACAGTTCACAGTGATATGCAGACTGCATTTGCCTTTAAAGTCTAACCAATACAGTCTATGGATAGCCCACAAGGGGTTAAAGTAATGAGAGTTGAAAATGCAAATGACCGGTATGATTTTTTAATACAACGTGTGCATATGGTTACGCATGAAACTATGTTGATGGTCCATTGAAAACAGCCATCTAGTTAGTTACACTTTATGTATAAGTACTGTAAAAAGGTATTACAATAGCAGATGTATTGCAATTCAGATTACAATGCAAACAGCTACGGATTACCCAAGGGCATTACAAAATAAGACCAGCATTGCAAAGAAACTAAGCTGTGAATGATTCAATTACAATTACACTTTTCCTTAATGCCAAACATGAAATAATATTTCCATAAATATCCCTTTTCACGTTTTGATTTATAAAAATTATATATATATATATATATATATATATATATATATATATATATGCATACACACTGTATTGTATGGAATAATGAAAGTCTGGAATAGTTGTTCGGATGCCACAGTTTCAAAGAATGTAAATTGTAGGTGTTAGCTGAACACTAATGGATAAACCAGTCCTTTCTAACCTGCCACTAGGGAAGTCTTCTAACTTATAACCAATATTTTAAAACAAGCTTTTCAACAGACAGTTTTGGCACCTTGCACTGGTCTGTTGTATAGGCTTTAAAACTAATGATTTCATATTTATGGTCATCCCTGAGATCCCTTCATAAGACTCTCACTATTTCTTTAACATATCGAACATTCATGGTCTATTATTTTAACATTTTTCACGTGTATTGAAAAATTCATACTGATTTCTCAAACTGCAATAACAGTATGCGGGAGTCTTGTCTTCAGTTTGTTCAATAAGCGAAAAGTGAGTTGAATAAATGTACTAGAAAAAAGGTAGAAGAAAGATTTTATTGGTAATTGTGGTTTAAAATACTATATAGTTAAAAAGAAATTTTAAGAGATTCCCTACATTGCTGTCACCGAGGAAGAGCGCTTGTGCTCGAAACATGTCTGACTGACTGTCGTTTTTATGGTGTGATGTATCTTCAATAAAGCTGCTTGCAACGAAGTGCTGGACCCTCCGTACTTTCGTTCCCTACATTGCTGTCTGAACCACAACATTGCATATTGTAGAAATGTAATTCAGTGACTTTAATCTCTCTTCCTCAGGTATCACACACCATTCTAATTTTAACCTATCCTAATCCACGAATGACAAAATGAATTGTAGTTTTTATGCAGGATAATAAAATATACCTATCATTTAATGTTTACCATAAATCAACAATGTATACAATGAAATAAAAATTTAAAGATCATGTGTAATTGAAAATGGCTCCCACCCTCCCCAATACATAGCTTTGCATTACAAGAGAAACTTGTTCTGTACTTGCTGAAAAACTACAACTAGAAGACATAAGGGATGTTGAAGTGTTGTTACCTCTTGTTTTAAAGGATGTTTTATAACCTTCATAGTTTTGTTACATTAAAGGGTTACTTCAGTAAAAAAAAAAAAAAAAAAATTCATATCAACTGGCTCTAGAAAGTTAAACAGATTTGTAGTAAATTACTTCTATAAAAAAAATCGTAATACTTCCAGTACTTATCAGCTGCTGAAGTTGAGTTGTTCTTTTCAGTCTGACAACAGTGCTCTCTGCTCTCTGCTGACGCATCTGTCTGTCTCAGGAACAGGGAATACCCCTTTAACCACTTAAGGACATAGGGCGTACAGGTATGCCCTGGCTCCCCTGTACTTAAGGACCCAGGGCATACCTCTATGCCCGGGGGAACTCTGGTCCCCGCCGCTCACCAAGGGGTGTGGAAATCATTTAGTAGGCACCCCGTGCAAACTCCTGGGGGGGGGGAGGTCCTGAGTTTGGAGATCACTGTGCGGTGGTTTCTAACGGTGACCCTCTAAATCTTGAAAAACTACAACTCCCAGCATGCACGAACAGCATATGGATGTCTCACCATGCGGGGAGTTGTAGTTGCATGCCTCCAGTTGTTGCATAACTACAACTCCCAGCATGCTCTTCGGCGATCATTACATGCTGGGAGTTGTAGTTTTGCAGCAGCTAGAGGCACACTGGAAATGCTGAGTTAGGTAACAGAACCTAACTCAAGGTTTTCCAACCAGTGTGTCTCTAGCTGTTGCAAAAGTACAACTCCCAGCATGCAAGGTCAGTGAGTGCATGCTGGGAGTTGTAGTTTTGCAACAGCTGGAGGTTAGCCCCCCCCCCCCTATGTGAATGAACAGGGTACATTCACACGGGCATTTTTACAGTGAGTTTCCTGCTTTAAATTTGAGCTGTGGCAAATTTTCCTCTGCAGCGCAAACTCCTAGTGCAAAACTCACCATAAACCCCCGTCACTGCGAATGTACCCTAAAAATACTACACTACACTACACTAACACATAATAAAGGGTAAAACACTACATATACACCCCCTTCCACTGTCCCCCCCCCCCCCAATAAAAATGAAAAACGTATCGTACGGCAGTGTTTCCAAAACGGAGCCTCCAGCTGTTGCAAAACAACAACTCCCAGAATTTCGAGACAGCCACTGACTGTTCAGGTATGCTGGAAGTTTAGCAACAGCTGGAGGCACCCTGTTTGGGAATCACTGGCATAGAATACCCCTATGTCCACCACTATGCAATCCCTAATTTAGTACTCAAAAGGGGAATGGTGCTCTCTCACTTCGGAGCCCTGTTGCATTTCAAGGAAACAGTTTAGGGCCACATATGGGGTATTTCCATACTCGGAAGCAATTGCGTTACAAATTTTGGGGGGCTTTTACTCCTTTTAGCCCTTATGAAAAGGAAAAGTTAGGGTCTACACTATCCTGATAGTGTAAAAAAATAAAAATGTTTACACTAATATGCTGGTTTTGCCCCATACTTTCTATTTTCACAATAGGTAAAAGGAAAAAATGACCCCCAAAATTTGTAATGCAATTTCTTCTGAGTCTGGACAGGAAGAGGAGAGTAAAAAAAGGGGATACTGGACGAGCGCTACTGCTGAAATAAAATGGATGCGGAACGCCAATAAAGCACGGGACAGTTTATTATGGTTTAGAACAAACAGACAACGTGTTTCGGCACCAGCATGTGCCTTCCTCAGGTCCATAAAATGAATACTAAAAGGGTAGCACAATGGGTACAAGGATGCATGTCAATACCTTACACATGAAAGTGAGGACATTTAAGAAATTGTAATAAAATTGTGTATATACATGTGTATGCGTATATATGTAAAAAATAAAAATAAAAAAAAATGTCTACAGGGTAGTGGAAACCACAGAGGTATATATATGGCAGCTAAAAAATAGTAAAAAATATGTGTACATATCTTATTAAAAATGTATATTTATATACATACAAACATACCAAAATCATATATATAGTGTAGCATATGCACATTATCATGGGAGTCTATGTATATGTCCAGGGGGTCTAAAAGCCTGGCATGCAGTCAGTACATAGTATGCAGGTATGAGTACGAGGAAATACACACATTGAAAAAGCAGAGAGTTCAATTGTTGTTGATTTCATGGGAACGGATGGTCCAAAAATAAGTCCAACAATGTCCAAACGTATCGCATATCCCTGATAGGGACATGCGTGGAAATGAATGGGCATAGAACACATAATAATCATAATAATATTCCCATAAGTATGCCGGAAATGAAAGGTCCTACATAGGGGTAACAAGTCCAGATGACAAAAAGTGGGATAGGTCCAGGGTGGGAGGGACAAAACAAAAAATATCTATATATAAAAAAAAAAAAAAATATATATATATATATATATATATATATATATATATAAATATAATAAAATAAAGAATATATATATATATATATATATATATATATATATATATATGTATGTATAAAAAGAAGGGTTGGGGGGGGGGGGGCAGGTGAATCCTGGATGCCAGTCCTGGGTTGGGGGGGGACAGGCAGAGATAGATAGCAAGGAAGGTTGGGGGGGACAAATGAATCCTGGATGCCAGTCCTGGGTAAGGGGGGACAGGCAGAGATAGATTGCAGGGATAAGGAGGGAGAACTTGGACAGTACTTACATTACGGCGTCCTGGAGCCTCTTGTGTGCTGTGGTGGCGTGGCTGTGTGGTTCGCGGCGTTCTGGTTTATATGAGAGCGCTGGTGGGAGTAACCGAAAGTGCGCGATGTGTGACTTCCGGTCCGGCGTGTGGCAGCTGATAGAGCCTGTGGCGCTCTCTGTATGGGCAAAGGGGTGTGTTATCTATGTGATGCTGAACGAAGGGGGAGGGGGAGAACATGAGGACAAAGAGTAGGGTGGACAGAAAATAGTGAGAAAAGGAGGAAAGAGCAGAAGGAAGCAGGATAAAAGTGAAGAGCATCAGGAATGTGTGGTGTAGTGCAGTGTGATGCTGGGAGGATGGAGGGGGGGAAGAATTAGATAGAAAGGGGTGGGATGAAAGAAGGAGAGGAGGAGTGAAAGATAGAGAAGGAAGCATGAGGAATGTGTAGTGTCTTGTGGTGTGATGCTGGGAAGAGGAGGGGGGGAGAAGTGGATGAAAAAAGGAGTGGGGTGAAAGGAGGAGAGGAGGAGTGAAAGATAGAGTGGATGAAAGTGAATGAAATAAGGAGTGGGGTGAAAGGAGGAGAGGGGGAGTGAAAGATAGAGGAGAAAGGAGAGGAAGCAGAAGAAAGGAGGAGAGATGAAGGTTATATGTATATATATATTTTTTTATTTTTTATATATAGATATTTTTTGTTTTGTCCCTCCCCACCCTGGACCTATCCCACTTTTTGACATCTGGACTTGTTACCCCTATGTAGGACCTTTCATTTCCGGCATACTTATGGGAATATTATTATGATTATTATGTGTTCTATGCCCATTCATTTCCACGCATGTCCCTATCAGGGATATGCGATACGTTTGGACATTGTTGGACTTATTTTTGGACCATCCGTTCCCATGAAATCAACAACAATTGAACTCTCTGTTTTTTCAACGTGTGTATTTCCTAGTACTCATACCTGCATACTATGTACTGACTGCATGCCAGGCTTTTAGGCCCCCTGGACATATACATAGACTCCCATGATAATGTGCATATGCTACACTATATATATAATTTTGGTATGTTTGTATGTATATAAATATAAATTTTTAATAAGATATGTACACATAATTTTTACAATTTTTTAGAGCTGCCATATATATACCTCTGTGGTTTCCACTACCCTGTAGAGGTTTTTTTTTTTTTTTAAATATACGCATACACATGTATATACACAATTTTATTACAATTTCTTAAATGTCCTCACTTTCATGTGTAAGGTATAGACATGTAGTTTATGTGCAAGATATTGACATATATTTCATGGATAAGGTATTGATATGTATCCTTGTACCCATTGTGCTACCCTTTTAGTATTCATTTTATGGACCTGAGGAAGGCACATGCTGGTGCCGAAACGCGTTGTCCGTTTGTTCTAAACCATAATAAACTGTCCTGTGCTTTATTGGCATTCCGCATCCACTTTATTTAAGCAGTAGCGCTCGTCCAGTATCCCCTTTTTTTACTCTCCTCTTCCTGGTCATAATAAATCCGTACACCTTCGCGGTCACGGACAGGGGATCTCGAGCAGCACAACTGCCGCCATTAGTCTCCACTTTACACTCGCCTGGTGAGGTGCTGTCCCCGTTGATAACCTCGGCGGGACATCACACCACCCAGGGTGTAGTGGTTCTCGACAAACTCATCACGCCGCCATCATCCACGAGAGAGCGCCCCAACCTTTTTGCCTCTTCTTCTGAGTATGGAAATACCCTGTACGCTGGGTGTAAAGTGATCTACGGGCGCACAACATGGCTCAGGAGTGAGAGCGCACTATGTACATTTGAGGCCTAAATTGGTGATTTGCACAGGGGTGGCTGATTTTACAGCGGTTCTGACATAAATGCAAAAAATAAATACCCACGTGTGACCCCATTTTGGAAACTACACCCGTCACGGAATGCAACAAGGGGTATAGAGAGCCTTAACACCCCACAGGTGTTTGACAAATTTTTGTTAAAGTTGGATGGGAAAATGAAAAAAATAATATAATTTTAATGTTGGTTTTACCCTAAATTTTTCATTTTCACAAGGGAAAAAAGAAAAAAAAGCCCCCCCCCAAAAAATTTGTAACCCCATTTCTTCTGAGTAAGAACATACCCCATATGTGGATGTAAAGTGCTCTGCGGGCAAACTACAATGCTCAGAATAGAAGGAGCACACTGGGCTTTTGGAGAGAAAATTTGTCCGAAATTGAAGGTCACGTGTATTTACAAAGCCCCCATTGTACCAGAACAGTGCACCCCCCACATGTGACCCCATTTTGGAAAGTACATCCCTCACGTAATGTAATAAGGGGTAAAGTGAGCATTTACACCCCACATGTGTCTGACAGATTTTTGGAACAGTGGTCTGTGAAAATTAAAAATATAATTTTTCATTTGCACAGCCCACTGCACCTGTTATTAAATTCTGTGAGGGGTGTATTTTACAAAATGGGGTCACATGTGGGGGGTTCCACTGTTCTGGCACCATGGGGGGCTTTGTAAACGCACATGGCCCCTGACTTCCATTCCAAATAAATTCTCTCTCCAAAAGCTCAATGGTGATCCTTCTCTTCTGAGCATTGTAGTGCGCCAGCAGTGCACTTGACGTCCACACATGGGTTATTTCCATACTCAATTCCATACAAGTTTTGGGGGGCAATTTCTCCTAAATTGTAAAATTAGGGGAAAAAAACAGCAATTTAGTGAAAAGAAATGTATTTTTAATTTACACATCCGTCTTTAATGAAAAGTCATCAAAGACCTGTGGTTTTATTTCCATACTCCAAAGAAATGGGGTTACAAATTTTGGGAGCATTCTCTCCCATTACCCTTTGTTAAAATGGTAAATTTGTTGAAAAAACTGCACTTTAGTAAAAAAAAAAAATATATATATATTTACACATCTACACTTTAACGAAAAGCCGTCAAACACCTGTGTGGTGTTAAGGCTCACTAGACCCCTTGTTACGTTCCTTGAGGGGTGTAATTTCCTAAATAGTATGCCATGTGGGTTCTTTCTTGCTGTTATGGCACCATAGGGGCTTCCTAAATGCGACATGCCCCCCAAAAACCATTTCAGCAAAATTCACTCTCCAAAATCCCTTTGTCGCTCCTTCCCTTCTGATCCCTCTAGGGCACCCACATAGATAAATTGGGTTGCAAATTTTGCAGGCTTTTTCTCCTATTACCCCTTGTAAAAATTCAAAAACTGGGTATACAAGAACATGCAAGTGTAAAAATCAAGTTTTTGAATTTTCTGCTTTACTTTGCTACTTTGCTGCTATTCCTGTGAAACACCTAAAGGGTTAACAAACTTTCTGAATGTCATTTTGAATACTTTGAAAGGTGCAGTTTCTATAATGGAGTCATTTATGGGGTATTTTAAATATGAAGACCCTTCAAATCAACTTCAAAACTGAACTGTACCTGAAAAATTCTGATTTTGAAAAGTTCGTGAAAAATTAGAAAATTGCTGCTGAACTTTGAAGTCCTCTGATTTCTTCCAAAACTAAAAACAAGTCAATGTTATAATGCCAACATAAAGTAGACATATTGTATATGTGAATCAATATAAAATGTATTTGGAATGTCTATTTTCCTTACAAGCAGAGAGCTTCAATGTAGGAAACATGCAAAACTTTCAAATTTTTCATGAAATTTTGGAATTTTTCACCAAGAAATGATGCAAGTACCAACAAAAATTTACCACTATGTTAATGTAGAATGTCACGAAAAAACAATCTCAGAATCAAATTCCTAAGTAAAAGCATCCCAGAGTTATTAATGCTTAAAGTGACAGTGGTCAGATGTGCAAAAAATGTTTTGGTCCTTAAGGTGAAAATGGGCTGGGTCCTTAAGGGGTTAATATTTTAGAGTGGTGACAAGGTGATGTTAGTGCTCTCATTGCTGCTATCGAGCCTCTGAGAGTCCCTATCCATTGTGCACAACTTTTTTCACTCTCACTTCAGGGAGTGAGACAAGAACTGGGCTGTTTGACAGGAGTGCACACACATGGCTCCTTTACTTCCCCTGCCAATCACAGCACATACTCCTTTTACTATACTATGATAAAGGGCTGGGGAAAGTGCCCTAGACTTAACTGTCTGCCACTATGCTGGAGAATAGTTTGCACAGTATAGATGGCATGTGTAGGCATAAGGGGTCACTGATGCACGGTTTTCAAGGTGCTAGGTGAGTACAAAGGAAAGAAACAGCAGCAGCAGGATCACAGCAAGGAAAGGGTTACACAAAGCACTTATAAGCTAAAGGGAGGGGGTTAGCACTGCAGCCCTGTGCACATGCAGCAACAGGTAAACTGGTATTGACACAAGGGACATCTGTCCAAAGCTTTAGGAGTGGTCAGACATAAGAAAAATGCCTTGATTTACCTTTCAGGAACAGTGTAGATCATCTGTAGCATCCAGACAGGCTCAGCTTGCAGGTACACATCCAAGGCTTACTCTTGATTGCTCTCACTCTTTTTCATTTTCTGCTGCACATAGTACATGTTAAGCCCCAGCATCACTTCTAGTGTTGGGCGTGAATATTCGTGAATATCGCAAATTTGTGAATTCGCGAATATTGGTAATATATTCGCTATATATTCGAAATTACGAATATTCACTTTTTTCCGCAATGGCCGTTTTTTTCAATCACAGTTTAAAAATATATCTGTGAATAATTTTTAAATAGAGTGAATGGAAAAGTGTCTGGAAATTACATAAAGAACAGTATATTAAAAGCTTTAACTGGTGACAAGTACTCTTTGACCTATTCAGGACACAAGGTGTATCTATACGCCTTGCATCCCGAGTCCTTATATTAAAAGTTTTAACTGGTGACATGTACTCTTTAACCTGTTCAAGATGTAATGTGTATCTATACGCCCGACATCCCGAATCCTTCAGGACGCAGGGCATACCTGTACGCCCTTGTCCAGTTTAGGAACAGCTGAGAGGACAACGGGAGGTTCCCTATCTGCGTCTCCATGCCTTTCCAGCAGCAGAGCCCAGAGAACACTGATCAGCTCTATGCTATGACATAGCGCTGATCAGTGGCTGAGATCAATGTATTGCTTGTTATAGCCCCCTATGGGGGCTATAACAGCAAAAAAGATGTTTAAAAAAAAGTTATTAAAAGGGATTTAACCCCTTCCCTAATAAAAGTCCAAAGCACCCCCCTTTTCCCATTTATAATAAAAAAAAGAAAATAAATATAAACATATGTGGTATCCCCCTGTGCATAAATGTCTGACCTATAAAAAATGATTGTTAATTAAACCACACGCTCTATGGCGTACACATAAAAAAATTCCAAAGCCCAAAATAGTGTATTTTTGGTCACTTTTATACCATAAAATGTTTTATAAAAAGCGAATAAAATGTTCTATTAAAACAGCAACCCAAAAAAACTACAGACAATGGTGCAAAAAATTAGCCCTCTTATAGCCCCGTATGCGGAAAAATAGAAAAGTTATAGGGGTCAGAAGATGCCAATTTAAAACATACTAATTTTGGGGCATGTAGTTTATATTTTTTTTAAAGTAAAATAAAATAAAATAAAATAAAATCCATATAAATTGGGCATCCTTGTAACTGTATGGACATACAGAATAAAGATAAGGTGTCATTTTTACCAAAAAGTGCACTGCGTAGAAACGGGAGCCTCCAAAATTTAAATTGGCATTTTTTTTTACATTTCACCCCACAAAATGTTTTTTTTTAATTTAGGCGCAGATTATATTATAAAATAAGGGAGACGATCTGTTGAAGTTCCTGAACGGAAAGAAACAGCTGTCATCGGTTAACGCACTTGTGTTCGGCATCCCGGTGTGGCGTGGAGACGCTTTGCCTGCATGTCCCAGCAATAAACACGAAGTTACAACAACGTGGTGAGTTGCCTGTACTTTCTTCTTTATCAGATGGATTATAAAATAATTTATGTCATTACAAAGTAAAATTGGTGACGAAAAAAACAAGTCCTTATATGGGTCTGTAGGTGAAAATTTTAAAGCGTTATAATTTTTAGAAGGGAAGTAGGAAAAAATGAAAATGCAAAGATGAAAACTTGCTGCGTAAAAGTCCCTAAGGGGTTAAGTGAATGGCCTCCAAAGTCTCCACATGTCTTTCTGAAACATTATACTTTTGGTGCTATTTTCTCTACCCAGGCATTGAAGTACAGGTTCTGGCAATGAAAAACAGGCAGACCAAAAGTCATAATAATACAGACATATTACTGATGAGACTGCATTAATATGTTATCAGTATTTTATCAGTATTTCTTCAGTATTTCTGTGTAGCTGAAATGGCCTGCCTTTTAGTTTAGAAATTTAGACATTTTTTTTTTAAATAATAGAATAAAAATTGAGGTTATCCTGATGGAACATAGGTAAAATATGGATGGAACACATATGGATACATCTGTATTTTAATCCCTCTTAATATATTTCAGTGGGTTTTCCATGTGCTAAACAGAAGAAAATTGTGCATGCTATGTCATAAGGCACATAAATTTCATACACCCATGTGAATAGCCCAATACATTAACATTAGCTCTGAGTTACAGTCTGAAAAAATTATATAGATGCATGGTATACTTGTGTGAATGCAGCCTTAGAGTATGTTCACACATACTAAATATGGGGTAGCTTTTTTTGCGGCATATTTTATCATTGTACTAGCTGAGTACCCGGCATTGCCTGGTTTTTCCTTCCTAATCCTTTTTGGGGAGGAAAATCAACAAAGGAGGAAGATTTTGACTTCATATCCTGTCCGCATATATTGTTGTCATATCCCCACCCCATATCTCATCCTTCTATCTCAACCTCATATCCCGTCCTCATACATTGTTGTCATATCCCAACCCCATATCCCATCCTTATATCTCAACCTCATATCCCATCCTCATATCCCGACCTCATATCCCGTCCTCCTATCCCGTCCTCATATCCCAACCTCCTATCTCGACCTCATATCCCGTCCTCATATCCCGACCTCCTATCTCGACCTCATATCCTGTCCTCATATCCCATCCTCATATCTCGACCTCCTATCCCAACCTCCTATCCCAGCCTCCTATCCCGACCTCATATTCCGACCTCATATTTCGTCCTCATATCTCGACCTCCTATTCCAACCTCCTATCCCGACCTCATATCCTGACCTCATATTCCGTCCTCATATCTTGACCTCCTATCCTGTCCTCATATCCTGACCTTGTATCCCATCCTCATATTTCGACCTCCTATCCCAACCTCCTATCCTGTACTCATATTCCGTCCTCATATCTCAAGGGGCAAAAGAAATTTGAGTCTTGACTTTATAATGATATGGGTTTGGCATGCCTATTTTAGAAAAAAAAACACATAAGCCAAAAATACTGATAGAAATCAAACACGCACCTGCTAAAAAAAACAAAAAAAAAATCATTTTATATTGAAATACAAGGCATAATTAGACATAATGAATGTTCAGCAAAGGCTAGTGATGAGCGGCAGGGACCAAATTCGAATTTGCGATATTTTGCGAATATATGGACGAATATTCGTCCTATGTTCACGGATTTGCATATTCGCCCTCTTTTTTTTTCATGCGAAAATTTGTAATGAATTTTGCATAGTGCCCATGTGTGTTTATATCTTTCACCTAAAAGAAGGGAGGGATCAATGTCCTCTGACTGGAAGTGCCAATATTCACAAATATTTGCATAGTTGTGAACATTTGCATATTCGTGAACATTTGCATATTTGCATATTCGTGAATATTTGAATATTCGCATATATTCTAAAAAAAAACGCATATTCGTCATTATGAATATAGATCACTATATTCGAAATATTCGTGAAATCGCGATATTCACGGTAAAAAGTCGCATTTCGAATATTCGTGCTCAACACTAAGCAACGCTTCAACATAATTCTATGAGATCAATAATATGGATCTTTTATAAGCTACTATTATCTTATTATATACTGTATACGGAAATATATCATCCTAGAGATTTTTACTCAGCCCCTATTGCGCCCTATCTGCCGGCATTTCCAATTAATTTGCGCTATTAGGTTCTCAATCTACCTGTATATTTTAGCTGATCTCCATCATTTGTATTTGTCACACTTGTTTCCTATAAACAACTTTGTCCCGTCATTTTTTTCTCAGCTTCCCAATTACGTGTGCGGTGTAAGGTCTATAAAGAATGCGGTGCGGCACTGTGTAGTTTTAATGAGTTATTAACTTATATTATAAATTTGTTCAGGGGTTTGTCAGGTTTGTTGTTTTTCTTCTCTCCTCCATATCTTGAAAATATGCACACATTTGAGTTATGACTTTCCTACAGGAACTAACAGCTGTATGTGCAAATCATGCATATAAATCAATTACAGAGGCCTATGTTCTATAAATGCGCCCATTAATTAAGCAATGTCAGATGCTATGAACCGTGAAGTTCATTACATCTTTAGCATTCAAGCCACAGCTTATTTGAAGAAGGTGCCGAGAGTTTACCTTATACTTAATGAAATTAGTCGTGGCTTTTGGTAACATTCATGGTGTCTCTTCCAATTCAGTCTTTAAATGTTTATACTTTCAATAATTTCTCCAGAAAGTTGAAAATACTAAAATGTAATTACTAGTAAGTTAGAACTCATTCAGCAACTTATTACATCTGCTTTCGGATAGTCAGGATTTCCTGGAAAACGTTCTCCAAAAATAGAGCATTTTATGGGCCAGGAACTAGAGAGACATAAATGATGTTAAATTTGTCCTGGATGACTGCAGTTTTTGATGATGGCGGTTCTGTGATTTATGGCGGTAACATTTTCCAATCATTACATGACTGCATTTAGTATTGTGACAGGATTTACATATGCAGGTATGCCAGCGAATTAACTACTGACGGCTGCAGTTATGTTTGACTAGTTAAAGGAACCTGAGACATAAATAAACTGCATTGTACTATTTCAAGCGTTGTAATTCGTGAAGCCAAAGTTATCTCGATAGAAGGAATTAGTATAGGGCTGAGCAAAGAAACAACTGCAATACTGTCTTCATAGAAAATTATTGCTTCAGTGCCAATCGTCTACTCTAATGTGTTCTTTCTAATATAGATTACTTAATAGGGTATGGACTCTGTGGTGGACGTTTTAGAACGTTTGGGGTTGTACTATGCTCCTGTATTATTGTTTGCAGTGAAAATATTAATGTTTCACTTCTCTGTAGCAAAATTGTGCCACAGCATAAAACTGTACACAGGGCCAGATTAAGACCGCCTGGAAGACGGAGCACTTCATTATGTTGCCCCCCCCCCCCCCCGCCTTCTTTCCCGTGTTTTCCCCTGCTCATCATTCTCCCCCCCTCCTACTCATCATTCCCCCCCTGCTCATCATTCCCTGCCTGCTCATCATTACCCCCCCTGCTCATCATTCTCCCCCCCTGCTCATCACTCTCCCCCCTGCTCATCATTATTAGTGTTGAGCGGCATAGGCCATATTCGAATTCGCGAATATTCGCGAATATATGGACGAATATTCGTCATATATTCGCGAATGTTCGCATATTCGTTATATTCCCGTTTTATTTTCGCATATGCGAAAATTCGCATATGCGAAAATTAACATATGTGAATATTAGCATATACAAAATTAACATACGCGACAATTCGCATATGCGAAAATTAGCATATACTAATTTTCGCATATGCGAATTTTCGCACGCCAGTCTCACACAGTAGTATTAGAGCCTTCTTTACACCACACAAGCTGGAAGCAGAGAGGGGTGATCACTGTGATGTGTACTGTGAAAAAAAAACAAAAAAAAAACGAATATTCGTAATTACGAATATATAGCGCTATATTCGCCAAATTCGCGAATTCGCAAATATGCGATATTCGCGAATAATATTCGAACTGCGAATATTCGTGAGCAACACTAATCATTATCCCCCTGCTCATCATTCTCCCCCCCTACTCATCATTCTCCCCCCTACTCATCATTACCTCCCTGCTCATCATTCTCCCCCCCTACTCATCATTCTCCCCCCTACTCATCATTCTCCCCCTACTCATCATTATCCCCCTGCTCATCATTCTCCCCCCTACTCATCATTCTCCCCCTACTCATCATTACCTCCCTGCTCATCATTCTCCCCCCCTACTCATCATTCTCCCCCCTACTCATCATTACCCCCCTGCTCATCATTCTCCCCCCCCTGCTCATCACTCTCCCCCCTGCTCATCATTATCCCCCTGCTCATCATTCCCCCCCCCCTACTCATCATTCCCCCCTGCTCATCATTCCCTGCCTGCTCATCATTCCCCCCTGCTCATTATTACCCCCCTGCTCATCATTCTCCCCCCCTGCTCATTATTCCCCCCTGCTCATCATTCTCCCCCCTCCTACTCATCATTCCCCGCCTGCTCATCATTCTCCCCCCTCCTACTCATCATTACCCCCCTGCTCATCATTCTCCCCCCCTGCTCATCATTCTCCCCCTGCTCATCATTACCCCCCTGCTCATCATTCTCCCCCCCTGCTCATCATTCTCCCCCCTGCTCATTATTACCCCCCTGCTCATTATTACCCCCCCCTGTTCATCATTACCCCGACCTGCTCATTATTACCCCCCTGCTCATCATTAACCCCCCCCCTGCTCATTATTACCCCCCTGCTCATCATTACCCCCCCTGCTCATTATTACCCCCTGCTCATCATTCCCCCCCTCCTACTCATCATTCCCCGCCTGCTCATCATTCTCCCCCCCTGCTCATCATTCTCCCCCCCTGCTCATCATTCTCCCCCCGCCCTGCTCATCATTCTCCCCCCTGCTCATCATTCCCCCCTGCTCATTATTACCCCCTGCTCATTATTACCCCCTGCTCATTATTACCCCCCTGCTCATCATTACCCCCCTGCTCATTATTACCCCCCCTGCTCATCATTACCCCCCTACTCATCATTAACCCCCCTGCTCATCATTAACCCCCCCTGCTCATCATTCCCCCTGCTCATTATTCCCCCCTGCTCATTATTACCCCCCTGCTCATTATTACCCCTCTGCTCATCATTACCCCCCCTGCTCATTATTACCCCCCTGCTCATCATTAACCCCCCCTACTCATCATTAACCCACCCTGCTCATTGTTACCCCCTGCTCATCATTACCCCCCCTGTTCATTATTACCCCCCCTGCTCATCATTAACCCCCCCTACTCATCATTAACCCCCCTGCTCATCATTAACCCCCCCTGCTCAAGATTCCCCCTGCTCATTATTCCCCCCTGCTCATTATTACCCCCCTGCTCATTATTACCCCTCTGCTCATCATTACCCCCCTGCTCATTATTACCCCCCCTGCTCATCATTAACCCCCCCTACTCATCATTAACCCCCCTGCTCATCATTAACCCCTCTGCTCATCATTAACCCCCCTGCTCATCATTAACCCCCCTGCTCATCATTAACCCCTCCTGCTCATTATTACCCCCTGCTCATTATTACCCCCTGCTCATTATTACCCCCTGCTCATCATTACCCCCCTGCTCATCATTACCCCCTGCTCATTATTACCCCCTGCTCATTATTACCCCCTGTTCATTATTACCCCCCTACTCATCATTAACCCACCCTGCTCATTATTACCCCCCTGCTCATCATTACCCCCCCCTGCTCATTATTACCCCCCTGCTCATCATTAACCCCCCCTACTCATCATTAACCCCCCTGCTCATCATTAGCCCCCCTGCTCATCATTACCCCCCCCTGCTCATCATTCCCCCTGCTCATTATTCCCCCCTGCTCATTATTACCCCCCTGCTCATTATTACCCCCCTGCTCATCATTACCCCCCTGCTCATTATTACCCCCCCTGCTCATCATTAACCCCCCCTACTCATCATTAACCCCCCCTACTCATCATTGACCCCCCTGCTCATCATTAACCCCCCTGCTCATCATTAACCCCCCTGCTCATCATTAACCCCTCCTGCTCATCATTAACCCCTCCTGCTCATCATTAACCCCCCCTGCTCATCATTCCCCCTGCTCATTATTACCCCCCTGCTCATCATTACCCCCCTGCTCATTATTACCCCCTGCTCATCATTACCCCCTGCTCATAATTAGCCCCCCTGCTCATCATTAACCCCCTGCTCATCATTCCCCCTGCTCATTATTCCCCCCTGCTCATTATTCCCCCTGCTCATTATTACGCCCCTGCTCATTATTACCCCCTGCTCATTATTACCCCCTGATCATCATTACCCCCCTGCTCATTATTACCCCCCTGCTCATCATTAACCCCCCCTACTCATCATTAACCCCCCTGCTCATCATTAACCCCCCCTACTCATCAGTAACCCCCCTGCTCATCATTAACCCCTCCTGCTCCTCATTACCCCCCCCCCCCTGCTCATCATTCCCCCCTGGTCATCATTACCCCCCTGCTCATTATTACCCCCCCTGCTCATCATTAACCCCCCTACTCATCATTAACCCCCCTGCTCATCATTAACCCCCCTGCTCATCATTAACCCCCCTGCTCATCATTAACCCCCCCTGCTCATCATTAACCCCCCTGATCATCATTAACCCCCCTGCTCATCATTCCCCCCTCCCCCAGCTCATCATTCCCCCCTGCCAATCATTCCCCCCATCATTGCTCCCCCCTCCTCCAGCTTTTTCTATATTTCATATTTGCTTACCTGGCCGCCCTCGGCAGGCTCAGGTGATGCGTCGGGTCTTGTGGGCTGTGATGAGTTACGTCTCCTGCTGCTCCTCTGCACAGCGTTAGGGACGTCACTCGTCATTTCCTGCAGTGCTGGGGTGTAATGAAGAAAACTGTGCCCTGCAGGAAATGATGAGTGACGCCCCTGACGTCGTGCAGAGGAGCCGCAGGAGACATCACTCGTCACAGCCCATATGACTCGACGCATCACCTGAGCCTGCCGAGCGTGGCCAGGTAAGGAAATATGAAAAATAGGAAAAGCAGGAGGAGTCCGGGGCGGGCCCACAGGAGCCGCCGCTGGTCACTGTTTTAAAGTGGCCGCGGCCGGGCTATCAGGGGGCCCCGATCCGCTACTGAGCAGCCCACAGAGATGTCCCAAATGTGACGGGGCCCCCTGCAGGCACAGGGCCCGGAGCAGGTGCTCCATGAGCGCCAATGATGATCCGGCCCTGACTGTACATTTGTGTCTGATGCCAGATGGTCTATACAAAACAAAGGAGTCAAGGACCTGTTCTGAAACTCACAAGGGGGGTGGGCAGGGGCTGGGTCCTGGTGGTTGGACCCCCTGCGATCTGACACCTATCACCTATCACATAGATAGGGATAAGTTCATTAAACTTTGAATAATCCTGCAATTTCTGTGTGTTCTTAAAGAGGGCATGTGACCAGCCCCCCCCCCCCCCAAAATGAGATAGCAATATCATGAAATAGCTTAGGGTATCCTGATCACACACCTTTCTATAGTTTCTTAATACATCCTTCCATTCCCTAGATATGTGGGTGTATAATTTGCCTGACAACTCAGGAATTAGTCAGATAGGTGTGAACTTAATATTAATAATTGGAGTGAATATAAGGGGATGAGCTGGATCAAACAGTCATGGGGTGAGTATTAAGTATACACGCCCCTCAATGTAAACCAGTCACACCCCCAGCTTTATAGTTCCACCCATCAACTGATTACTCCCATTATTCAAATTAAGTCTACACCCATCTGACTGATTCCCTGAATTCTAAGACAAATTATAATCCCTTATATCTCAGGAATTGGAGGATATATCAAGAAAGTGTAAAAAGGTGTGTGATCAAGGTGCTCTAACCTATGTAATATAATATCAGTATAATATCATTTTTTGGGGTTTACCACAGGTCCAATTTTAGAGCCTCCATTGGCAGTTCCGTCACATTTGACTAGAACCACAACAGAAGGGCAGATACCATGGCAGAGCTCTGATTTTCCCTTATTATAGGTCAATATATGTCAGGTAGATAGCATTATGGCTCCCATTAAAAGGAGAATCCACAGCACAGATGTGAACATCCTTGATTCGTCTTCTATTAAATGATTTCCTACAGGTTATACGAGGTTTACAATCTACACTTATTCCTTTAAATGTTATACTAGTCTTTCAAATTTAGCTGAAAAAACTAATAAGGTTAATGTGACCTGACACATTTTGCAGTATATTAGTGTCGGTAAGTTCCTTGAACGATCATCAGTAATGCTTCTTTTTCTGTATTTCATTTATCTTTTAGTGTCTTGAGAGTGTATAGTAAATGTTATATTTAGCCTTAGAGCTAATTGTTAGTGTACATCCCTGGTGTACTGTGTTGGGATTAATTATTTTATGACTTACTGGTAATTAACGGTAGGTGTCACATAGCATGGAGACTGACAAGGTCTACACAGAGTGCAGTATACTAGTATCATGGTGCCAGAGTCTGTATTTGGTTGGCCATATTTTCTATACAATTGAATATATGCAATTAATATATTCTTAACCCCTTAAGGACCCAGGGTTTTTCCGTTTTTGCATTTTCGTTTTTTCCTCCTTACCTTTAAAAAATCATAACTCTTTTAATTTCTTTCCTAAAAATCCTTATGATGGCTTTTTTTTTGTGCCACCAATTCTATTTTGTAATGAAATCAGTCATTTTACCCAAAAATCTACGGCAAAACGGAAAAAAAATCATTGTGAGACAAAATGTTAAAAAAAACACGCCATTTTGTAACTTTTGGGGGCTTCCGTTTCTACACAGTACATTTTTCGGTAGAAATTACACCTTCACTTTATTCTGTACGTCCATATGGTTAAAATGATACCCTACTTATGTAGGTTTGATTTTGTCGTACTTCTGGAAAAAATCTAAACTACATGCAGGAAAATGTATACGTTGAAAATTGTCATCTTCTGACCCCTATAACTTTTTTATTTTTCCGCATATGGGGCGGTATGAGGGCTCACCGTGATCTGAAGTTTTTAGCGGTATCATTTTTGCATTGATAGGACTTATTGATCGCTTTTTATTAATTTTTTCATTATATAAAAAGTGACCAAAAATGCGCTATTTTGGACTTTGGAATTTTTTTGCGCATACACCATTGACCGTGTTGTTTAATTAACGATATATTTTTATAATTCGGACATTTCCACATATGGCGATACCACATATGTTTTTTTTTATTTATTTATTTATTTATTTTTATGGGAAAAGGGGGGTGATTCAAACTTTTATTAGGGGAGGGGTTAAATGATCTTTATTCACTTTTTTTTTCCACTTTTTTTTTGCAGTGTTATAGCCCCCATAGGGGGCTATAACACTGCATACACTGATATTTTACTGAACTTCTCTTTATATATTTAAAAAATAAAATGCTGTTTGCTAAGTTATGTAAACATCACTGGGAAAATAAATCTCATCTGCAACCTTCAGAACTATATCTCATTGTCAGCGAAGATATCAGTAAGAAACAAGAAACAAAAAATAGACAGCATCAATTATATATATAGGGAAATGATAAGTTACTTACACACAAGTGGCAAACAGATTGGTTTAGTAAAAAAATAATTTATATATATATATAGAGAGAGAGAGAGAGAGAGAGAGAGAGAGAGAGAGAGAGAGAGAGAGAGAGAGAGAGAGAGAGAGAAAGGTCAGGTTGAGCTGACTGAAACGTTGCTGTTGTATTGACACCTTTTATGGAATAAACACCTATTTTTTCATGAATTTTGGTGCTGTGGACAAGACTTTTTGTACTATAGAGAGAGAGAGAGAGCTATTTGACAGTATAGAGATAAAAAGCTGTTTGAAGGCTATCCCAACACTGTGAAATAAGCTGCGGTTTACATCTACAGAAAAATGGTAACAGTGGGATACCCTCTCAAAGAGTTTAAAGGAGAACTCCGGTATGTACAACTTATCCCCTATCCTAAGGATGGGGGATAAGTGTTAGATTGCGGGGGGATTCGACCACTGGGCCCCCAGCGATCTCCCGAACGGAGCCCCGGCCACCTGCATGAAATGAGCGTTTTCGACCACAGCACAAAGCTTCGGCTGACATGTCCCCTCCATGCAGTTCTATGGCAGAGCTGGAGATTGCCGAAAGCAGCGCTCCAGCACTCCCATAGAGCTGCATGCAGCGGGCATGTCGGACAACGCTTTCGGCAGTGGTAAAAAATGCTAGTTTCTTGCAGGGAGCCGGGGCTCCGTTTTGGAGATCGCTGGGGGCCCCATTGGTCGGACCCCTCACGACCTAACAGTTATCCCCTATCCTTAAGACAGGGCATAAGTTGTACATCCCAGAGTTATCCTTTAATTCAGGTCATTCATTTCAATACGTTTGGGATAATATGATATTTTTAACAAGAAGAAACTGGCTGATCTCAGATGGAAGTGTGAAGCAAAAGAAGCCATGGGAATAATATTTTGAGGCTACATATGTTGTTGATTTTACTGATAATAATGGTATAGAAAATCGGCAGAGGTAGGTACAGTCACAAGGATATTATGATCCATTTTGGGAATGCTCCAGCACCTACGTTCTGTTGACAGTATTTTGTGGGGAAAAAATTTTAACATTCCAATAATGTATATTTGAGAAAGTAAATGATGCTCACAGTTTGAGGTACACATTTAGCGAGAAGTTTTTCTTTTCATTATCAATCATTTTGGATACATTTATCTTGCTGTTATTGTTTATCAAAGCATACTATTGCTAAAACAGAAATTTAGGGTGTCCAGCTCATTCACCTCTTAAGGACAATGGACGTGAATGTACGTCCTGGTACTTAATGCACCAGGACATACATTTACTTCCTGTACATGCAACAAGCACCGGAGCTGCACTCACTTCCTGCACGACGGGTCCCTGGATGCTGATAGGGATCATGCTGATGGCCGCCATTAACCCTTCAGATGATCAATACTGATAACAGCATCTGCAGTATTATCAGGGCTGGGGGGGGGGGGTGGCTCATTGAACCACCGGCACCGTAATCGCAGGAGTCAAGATTTGGGCCAGAGGTCCCCTCATCTGCCTCCCAGTGGCTTAGGCGATCTTCTTCTCTGGTCTGCCCTATTGCACACCAGTAACAGCCATCTAATGATTGCTATAGATAGTCCCCATGGGGATATAAAAAAATGTAAAGTTAGCAAAAAAAAATTAATAAAAATACCCCTCCTCCCCAACTAAAAAAATTAAAATAATGTTTTTCCCATCACACATCCCAAAAAATGAAATAAACAGGGATCAAAAAGTCACATATACCGTATATACTCAAGTATAAGCCGACCCGAGTATAAGCCAAGACCCCTAATTTCAACCCAAAATCCCAGGAAAAGTTATTGACTCGAGTATAAGCCTAGGGTGGGAAATACATCATCCCCCCTGTCATCATCCAGACCCGTTATTAACATCCTCATCATCATCACCGCCTGTCATCATCCAGACCCTCATCATCATCACCTGTCATCATCCCCTTGTCATCATCCCACACATCCCCCCTTCATCATCCCCTTGTCATCATCCCCACCCCCCTTCATCATCCCACACCCCCCCTTCATCATCCTCTTGTCATCATCCCACACTCCCCCTTCATCATCCTCTTGTCATCATCCCACACCCCCCCTTCATCATCCCCTTGTCATCATCCCCACCCCCCTTCATCATCCCACACCCCCCCTTCATCATCCTCTTGTCATCATCCCACACCCCCCTTCATCATCCTCTTGTCATCATCCGCCCTCAGTGGTCTTCAACCTGCGGACCTCCAGAGGTTTCAAAACTACAACTCCCAGCAAGCCCGGGCAGCCATCGGCTGTCCGGGCTTGCTGGGAGTTGTAGTTTTGAAACCTCCGGAGGTCCGCAGGTTGAAGACCACTGCGGCCTTCGACATCATCCAGCCCCCTCTCACCCCCCTTTAGTTCTGTACAGTACTCACCTCCACTCGGCGCTGGTCCGGTGCTGCAGGACTGTCCGGTGAGGAGGTGGTCCGGTGGGATAGTGATTCCGGGCTGCTATCTTCACTGGGGGCGCCTCTTCTCCCCGCTGCGGGCCCGGAATAGAGGCGTTGCCTTGACAATGACGCAGAAGTACGTTGGCAATGAACGTACCTCTGCGTAGTTGTCAAGGCAACGTGACTATTCTGGGGCCGGGCCCGAAGCGCTTAGAAGAGGCCTCCCCGGAGAAGATAGCAGCCCGGAACCACTATCCCACCGGACGACCTCCTCTCCGGACAGTCCTGCAGCACTGGACCAGCGCCGAGCGGAGGTGAGTACTGTACAGAACTAAAGGGGGGTGAGAGGGGGCTGGATGATGTCGAAGGCCGTAGTGGTCTTCAACCTGTGGACCTCCGGAGGTTTCAAAACTACAACTCCCAGCAAGCCCGGACAGCCGATGGCTGCCCGGGCTTGCTGGGAGTTGTAGTTTTGAAACCTCTGGAGGTCCGCAGGTTGAAGACCACTGCGGGTGGAGAGTTCACTCGAGTATAAGCCGAGGGGGGTGTTTTCAGCACGAAAAATCGTGCTGAAAAACTCGGCTTATACTCGAGTATATACGGTACCCAAAAGAGAAACCAATAAAAAATACAGATCATGACACAAAAAATTTGCTCTCATACAGTCCCATAAACAGACCAAATGAGAAAGTTATAAAATAGGGGGATTTTAAACATACTAATTTTGTTTCAAAAGTTTAGGTTTCTTTTAACCCCTTAAGGACTCAGGGTTTTTCCGTTTTTGCATTTTCGTTTTTTCCTCCTTTTCTTTTAAAAATCATAACCCTTTCAATTTTCCACCTAAAAATCCATATTATGGCTTATTTTTTGCGTCGCCAATTCTACTTTGCAGTGACATTAGTCATTTTACCCAAAAATGCACGGCGAAACGGAAAAAAAAATAATTGTGTGACAAAATCAAAGAAAAAACGCCATTTTGTAACTTTTGGGGGCTTCCGTTTCTACGCAGTGCATATTTCGGTAAAAATTACACATCATTATTCTGTAGGTCCATATGGTTAAAATGATACCCTACTTATATAGGTTTGATTTTGTCGCACTTCTGGAAAAAATCCTAACTACAATTTATACGTTTAAAAATGTCATCTTCTGACCCCTATAACTTTTTTATTTTTCCACGTACAGGGCGGTATGAGGACTCATTTTTTGCGCCGTGATCTGAAGTTTTTATCGGTGTGATTTTTGTTTTGATCGGACTTTTTCATCACTTTTTATTCATTTTTTAATGGTATAAAAAGTGACCAAAAATGCGCTTTTTTAACTTTGGAATTTTTTTGCGCGTACGCCATTGACCGTACGGTTTAATTAATTATATATTTTTATATATCGGAAATTTACGCACGTGGCGATACCACATATGTTTTTTTTGTTTTTTTTTACACTGTTTTATTTTTTTTATGGGAAAGGGGGGGTGATTCAAACTTTTATTAGGGAAGGGGTTAAATGACCTTTATTAAAACTTTTTTTTTACATTTTTTTTGCAGTGTTATAGGGTCCCATAGGGACCTATAACACTGCACACACTGATCTTTTACACAGATCACAGGCGTGTATTAACACGCCTGTGATCAGTGTTATCGGCGCTTGACTGCTCCTGCCTGAATCTCAGGCACGGAGCAGTCATTCGCCGATCGGACACCGAGGAGGCAGGTAGGGGCCCTCCCGGTGTCCTGTCTGCTGATCGGGACGCCGCGATTTCACCGCGGCGGTCCCGAACAGCCCGACTGAGCAGCCGGGTAACTTTCACTTTCACTTTAGAAGCGGCAGTCAGCTTTGACCGCCGCTTCTAAAGGGTTAATACCACACTTCGCCGCGATCGGCGATGTGTGGTATTAGCCGCGGGTCCCAGCCGTTGATGAGCACCAGGACCGACGCGATATGATGCGGGATCGCGGCGTTAGGGGATAAGATGTCTAGGGGCAGAGTATCCCTTTAAGGCCAAAATGGGCTCTGTCCTTAAAGGGGTATTCCAGGGGAAAATTTTTTTTATATATCAACTGGCTCCAGAAAGTGAAACAGATTAGTAAATTACTTCTATTAAAAAATATTAATCCTTTCAGTACTTATTTAAGGTTGTTCTTTTGTGTCTAAATCCTCTCTGATGACACCTGTCTCAGGAAATGCCCAGTTTAGAAGCAAATCCCCATAGCAAACTGGGCGTTTCCCGAGACAGGTATCATCAGAGAGGATTTAGACACAAAAGAACAAACTTAACTTCAGAAGCTCATAAGTACTGAAAGGATTAAGATTTTTTGATAGAAGTAATTTTCAAATCTGTTTAACTTTCTGGAGCCAGTTGATATATATAAACAAGTTTTTTTCCTGGAATACCCCTTTAAGGGGTTAAAAAGACACATGCTAAAAGTTTCAGTCAGTGTTTGAATGCTCAGCCTCCACCGATCTGTTAGACTTGCAGGTAGAAGCAGGCAGCTGGGTGCTTCAGTCCTTGTCTCACTGTGATCTCTGTTTCACTGCATGAGACAAGCTCCATAATAAGACAACAAAGGCAGGAAGCCATAACTGCACACTTCTCCTGGCTTGTTATAGAGATCAGTTGAAGTCTGAACAATCAGACCCTGATTGATGAAAATGTTTGATGTGTCTCTAAGACATGTAAAAAGTATTTTTTTTTATGACAGGGACACATTGAGACTTTGAGGGCTTGTTCACATGACCATCATGCACTGGTAAAGGGAGCTCTATTGGTCAGTCCGTCGGAAAGGCGAGAGTTGATGTCAATTGGATCTGTCAAAACCAAGTGATGTCAGTTGTGCTCCAACCGGTTCAGGGTCCATTCGCCACAAAAAAAAAAGAGCCAAACAGACCCTGAATTAGTTGGAACACGACAGATGTATGAACGTTGTAGCTTATAACATAAACGGTTTTTGTCTGTGGAGTGCATGTTGGAGACATGTACTGTACATCTATCCTGTATTGTTTGTGTAGATAGTCTAGCAGTGTGTGTGTTTTTTATGAAAGATTAACTGAATATGATCCAATTGAAAGAGATTAATAAAGTTTCTATAAAGTTTCCATAAAATGATGAAGTACCACAAATGCTAAACTAAGCTAATGCTAAGAATACTCAGTTCTTACTGTCCCAATCTATACAGAAAAGCTCCTCAATGAGCTTGAGAAAACAGGCGGCATCAACTTTTTGTGTCTCTAAAGGCCAGTGTTCAAGATTTATTCATTTTTCTTGGGGATAGCCAGGATCAATGAAAACATTAGCAAACATATTTAAGAAATATGTAATATGTTTATATAATTTAGATAGTATGTCCTTTTCTGGTGCTTCATTCCTTATAATATTTTAATAAGTTTATTTGGGTATCTGAGTGCAAGAAACACCATTTGAAGTCAGTATTTTCTATTCCCACTTAATATTTAATTTAATGTATAAATTCTAACAACAGTGATAATAATTTCCTTTACATTTCTCTAAATGTATAAACAGGAGAAATAGCAAATTCCAGGGTATGAACCACTGTTAGCCAAATGATAGGTTATTAACGTATCAAACTTCATATTATTGTGGATCTATAAAACTTTTACAACCCAATCTGATTTGCACAGAGATTACATCTCCAAAGCTCAGTGCCAAAGACACATGTTAATAAGCTCACAACTTTTAATTAAGCAATATGTATAAGTAGATTCCCATTAAGCAGTGATTTGTGGCCTAGTTCATTACAGTGGGTTTCAGCCACAAGACACATAGGCAATACAAATCAAGCTTGAATATTATCCGCCTAATTTTAAGCTCATGTGTGAGATTTTATCGCCGGTTTACAGGGCTGCTGAGCAGTTAGGCTGTGGTTAGAGGTAACTACACATACTTTCCATTAAACAAGAAGAATGCGGCAAAACAGAACACAAATTATGCATTAATAGTATTCCAAATGTTGAAAATGCAAAGAAATACACAGTTGAAGAAAGCAGAATGTATTGAAAATGAAGCACTGTTTAACAAAAAGCTGTAGTCACTAAAATATTCTGTTTTAAAGTCACAGTGCACAAAAAATTTAACAAATAAAATTGTGCCCATGTAAAGTTAAATGGTCAGTCACAACTTACAGTGTGTCTGTCACATGATATATAGTTGTTTAACAAGATTAACAAGGTTAGCATGTATGTGCCATGCGTACATACTTGTTGATAGAATTGCTTGCTTTATTTCCTTAAAAATAGTTTTTTTTTCTATTAAAGGGGTACTCCGGTGGAAAACAAGCTTTTTCAAATCAACTGGTGCCAGAAAGTTAAACAGATTTGTAAATTTCTTCTATTTAAAAATATTAATCCGTCCAGTACTTATCAGCTGCTGTATACTACAGAGGAAGTTGTATTTCTTTTTGGCAAGGTAATGAGAAAACTCGTTCGGCACTGTGGTTTGTCAGGAGATCTCGTCCTAGGGCTTGGATGGTTATTGCAAATAGATGATAGCGGTGCTCTGGCTATAAATTGTGTGCATCAGTCGAAATATTCATTAGAAGAAAGAAAGCTGGCCACTCACCAAAGTCCATCTTCAGGCTTTTATTCCAGCATATATACTCACATAGCGGATGGGGAAGAGGGGAGAAGAAGTGGGGGGTACAAAAAGGCAACAATCTCCGTTCCACACTTAACATGTGCTTCCTCCGGCTAACAAGCGCCGTTTCGCACTTAACAAGTGCTTCCTCCGGCCATCATGGCCGGAGGAAGCACTTGTTAAGTGCGAAACGGAGCTTGTTGCCTTTCTGTACCCCCCACTTCTTCTCCCCTCTCTCCCATCCGCTATGTGAGTATATATGCTGGAATAAAAGCTTGAAGATGGACTTTGATGAGTGGCCAGCTTTCTCTCTTCTCATGAATATGTATTTCTTTTTGGATTTCCTTTCTGTCGGACCACAGTGCTCTCTGCTGACACCTCTGTCCGTATCAGGAACTGTCCAGAGCAAGAGAGGTTTGCTTTGGGGATTTGCTTGTACTCTAGACAGTTCCTGCCATGGATATAGGTGTCAGAATGGAAAGAACTAAAGAAAGAAATACAACTTCCTGTGGAACATACAGCAGCTGGTAAATACTGGAAGGATTAAGATTATATAGAAGTAATTTTTAAATCTGTTTAACTTTCTGGCACCAGTTGATATAAAAAAAATTATTTTCCACTAGAGTACCCGTTTAACCAGGAGTTTCAGAGAGGCATTGCCAGGGGTCCACTATGCCCTGCCTCTCTCCACAGAAATGATGCCATCTTCTGGGTGTGATTGACAGGGTTTGCCCTGTGTACTTTTTTCACACATGCATCAACAATGTGTATTATGGCACATGCACCGTGGGTCTGTGAGTAATTCAGAACCTCTCTGGCTCACCGCACAGTCACTGTGAAACGCATCTAGGCATATAAGCTTCATAGCATGGGTTACCCCACAGACAAATGGCGGTCTGCAGCTTTCCTGATAATTACAGCTGATAGTCAGGAGGTGTAACAACCAGGGTGAATTCATTTTGAGAAGTGTTAAAAGGGTACCACAGCTCCATGAGAATACCTAATAAACACATTTTCATATCTCCTTGGCCTGGACTATTGCCATTGGGAAACAGAAGGGGGAGGTGGATTAGGTTTCTTTGTGTGGATGCTTTAAACTATTGAAGGGTTAAAGGGGTTTTTAGTCTCAGAATGAGTTGTTTAGTTAGATGTCATATTCAAATGTTAATTTGAAATCAACTCTTGAAGTATTTTTGCTTGAAACCCTTTGTTAACTTTTGTAAGCTAAGTCACTTACACTGGAATTCCCGCTACTTAATACACTGGAAAAGAACTATAGCAGTTCTGTAGGTAGTGAAATTCATTTTCAAAGCATTAACTTTGAAGGTTCTTACACCAGCACAGACGGGCACTCTTTACTGTGAGAGCAGTGAGACAATGGAACTCTCTGCCAGAGGAAGGGGTCACGGTGAACACAATAAAAGAGTTCAAAAGAGGCCTGGACGTGTTTCTGGAGAGTAAAAACATTACAGGTTATGGATACGAGATAATAGGGACAGAACTTTGATCCAGGGATTTATTCAGATTGCCATATTCAGAATTGGGAAGGAACTTTTTTAACTAGTATGGGGCAATTGGCATTAGCCTCATAAGGGTTTTTTGCCTTCTTCTGGATCAACACAGGAGGGACAAAATAAGGTTGTAGGTTAAACTTGAAGGACTTTTTTTTAAACCTTAAGAACTATGTAACTTATTGTATACACTTGCATTCAGGGATGTATTTACAGTCAATGCTGTCCTAGGCAAAGCTAGCTTTGAAGGCCAATTGTGATATGAGGGGGAACTGCTTTTTTCTTTGGGGGGGGGGGGGGCAGCATTTCACTCTTACTCCGCTCCCATATTACGAGGAGGACACATCCACACGAGAAAAAATTAAGCCCCTGAGCTTACTTAAATTACTTTAAATGTATTACTCTTACCCTCAAAGTTCTTCACAGTGCTGCACTTCCATTCATCTTATCCCTCATCTATTTCTACCACTCTATCCATGCTCAACAATCTGCCAACTATCTAAGGCTGGGTTCACATATACCCGGCATCCGGCATAGGTGAACTCAGCCTACATCTCAACGCAACGTGCATCATTTGTCATCAGTTACATGGAATCCGGCCTCCTTGTTTTTGCAAGCTGTGTTCCCCTGTCCAGGTCCGTCCGGCATGTTTAACCATCTGCGGCAAAATTGAGATGCTGGATGATTGTGAATTCCTATTCAAATTAATGGATCAGTTCTATCATCAGTTTCCCTCTGGTGCACGCCAGAGGGAAACTATGCCGGATGCTGGACATATGTGAACCCAGCCTAAAAATGTATTAAGAGGCCAGTGTGAATTTAAGGGGTTTATCCTCCCTAAGGTGATCTTTGTATGTCCAAAGGGAGACAGCTACCTGGCACTGGCTATGTAGCGAGCTATCGGTCACTGGCAGGTGAGTAGCCAAACAGAGCAGTGTAATTTGAATGTGTGATGCTTCACAGATAGAAAATGTGACTTCTAGCATAAAATGTAAGTACAGGAAAAATTGAATTTGGAGCACTCACCCAATTCTTGATAGTAGGTACTTTATTGATTAACATCCACAGATATAAAATCTGTTGAAAGTAAATGCTGGGGAACGGAGGCAGTAGTGTGCACCGAGCAATGGAGTCCGTTTCACATGCCCATCGGGGCTGATTTTTGTATGTACCCACCAGACAGTAATAGACATGCTAAGGTGGCATCCATGCTTATCTTGGGGTTAAATGGGGTTAAATTATCATAGTCTCAGAACAGGCTATCTTCCCGTGAACTGGAGTTTGTTCTCTTAAACTACAATTCCTTGTTTGTAAGTGTGTAAGTGTGAGGTCACTTTTCTACCTCCCACACATCACCCACCACACCCCACCCCACACCTGTTCTCCCTTCAATGCAATTGACCACTGTTTTCTAACCAAGATCCCTCCAGCTGTTTCAAATATTTGCAGAATTATCTCCCATCCAGCGGTCACTCCACTTATTGAAGAAAAAACAAAGCTCCCTCTGGACATCTGACTATTGGTGTAATGTCTCAGGCTGCACTACAACCTAGAAAAACCTGAGACCACAGTAATTTTATATGCTGTTAAAAATAAACGTTGAAGCAAAGATCACATGTGAATTGTGAGACCACCATGATACACAGGTACAGACACTATATTATGAACTACATTAACTTTACAGCCCCTGTAGCATAGTAAAAAAAAAAAAAGAAAAAACACAATATACCTTTTACTACAGGCTGTGTGTGATATGTTTGTCTTAGTAGATTCCCCCTATGTGTTACTAGCCCATGTTTATAACAGAAGGCTGGACCATTTTGAAGAACAAATATTTTTTATTTCTTGTATTATCTCTACCTCCATGGACAGTAGATTGTATGTCTTGTGAGCAGGACCTTCCTTCCTATTGTCTGCTGATTAGGTTGTTGGTCTATATTCATACCATGCAGAATTTGTTATTACAATGTGAGGGTCCCTTTCCAGGGCTCATACCCCAGTATATAGTTATAGTCAATTGTACACAAAGCTTTCTTTTTTTTTATGGATACATTATTTACTGTTCGGACTTCTAGGTTTACGGTGTGTTCATAGTCAGTTATAGAATAAATGTGAAGAGTATTCATTATACAGAATATGAAAATGAAAACCACACTCTTCGAATATCTGCCAGACTTTAAAGATATAACATCTAGCTGTTTTATAGATCCAGTTTTTGTTCTAGCTGAGAGTGTAATCTTGCTCATTTTTTACAATCAGTTTCACTGACGGTCACAGTGGCTACATTAAGTGACATTACCCGGATGAGAAGTTTGTGGCAGATACAAATGAAAATAAGTTGCATGGGAAGGAGAGAGATACAAGGACTAAACCCCAGGGTCATAATTCTAAAGTGAAACAGGGAATTAAGATGATCACTATTACCGTGTGAATAGATAAAAAGTGTTTTTCATCATCCCGTTAAATATGCACTGTAGTGCTAAATGATATGCGCCTCCACTAGAAGCAAATTACTTAGCACTTCAACAAACACAGCATGGAAGCACTCCAATAGAAGCTACACTGCCGACATGCTCAGGCTTCACATTTATTAAATAAATCAAGTGATAATGCTTTGAGGAGCAATGAAAAAGAGCAGCAATGCCACTACAACAATTGGTTTGCATTTAAACACTGTACTACGCGAGCTGCAAAGGCAAAAGTAGAAATGTGAACTCAATGGTATGTAACAGATTATATGCCGCTGCATTAGCCATTCTATTTACAGGATGAGTAACTAAACTTGTAAATATATCAGTAAAACACAGCTTAACTAATGATCTATTCTACATAAAGTTTTAAATATCAGGTTATTTAAGGGCTTATGCATGCAGCCGGAGTAAGGGTGATTGTAGTATGGATTCACAAATTTTATGGGTCCATATTATGCTTCTATGTGCCTCTGATTGTACTCCTGCCGGTTCATGGTGTTGGTGGCAAGCACATGGAGGGCTGTGTGGCCCCCCAAACAAATGCTACCCCACACCATTACTGACCCACTGCCAAACCGGTCATGCTGGAGGATGTTGCAGGCAGCAGAACATTCTCCATGGCCTCTCCAGACTTTGTCACATTTGTCACATGTACTCAGTGGGAACCAGCTTTAATCTGTGAAGAGCACAGGGTGCCAGTGGTGAATTTGCCAATCTTGGTGTTCTCTGGCAAAAGCCAAACATCCAGCACAGTGTTGGGCTGTAAGTACAACCCCCACCTGTGGATGTTGGGCCCTCATACCACCCTCATGGAGTCTGTTTCTGACCGTTTGAGTGAACACATGCACATTTGTGGCCTGCTGGAGGTCATTTTGCAGGGCTCTGGCAGTGCTCCTCCTGCTCCTCCTTGCAAAAATGCGGAGGTCGCAGTCCTGCTGCTAGGTTTTTTGCCTTTTACGGCCTCTTCCACGTCTCCTGATGTACTGGCCTGTCTCCTGGTAGCTCCTCCATGCTCTGGACACTGTGCTGACAGACACAGCAAACATTCTTGCCACAGCTTGCATTGATGTGCCATCCTGGATGAGCTGCCCTACCTGAGCCACTTGTGTGGGTTGTAGACTCCGTCTCATGCTACCACTAGAGTGAAAGCACCGCCAGCATTCAAAAGTGACCAAAACATCAGCCAGGAAGCATAGGAACTGAGAAGTGGTCTGTGGTCACCACTTGCAGAACCACTCCTTTTTTGGGGGGTCTTGCTAATTGCCTGTAATTTCCATCTGTTGTCTGTTCCATTTGCACAACAGCATGTGAAATTGATTGTCAATTAGTGTTGCTTCCTGATTGGACAGTGTCATTTCACAGAAGTGTGATTGACTTGGAGTTACATTGTATTTAGAGATGAGCGAACTTTTCAAAAATTCGATTCGGCCGATTCGCCGAATTTTCCCGAAAAATTTGTTTCGATCCGAATTTGTTCGCGGCGAATCAATATTAAAAAAGGCTATTTCTAGCCTACATACAGCCTCTATAGGGGTATAGAACACTTTGCTGTGTCCTAAAACGCATATGGAGTGTGCTGGGGTAGTGAAATAATACTGTTATTCAGAATAGCATGCAGATTACCAGCATCGCTCTTAGAATCACTGCCGCACAGCAGCACAATGACAGAGCCTGGTGGTGGCATCAGTGTCAGGAGACCATATAGTGACTGAATGACAAAGCGTGGAGGTGTTGGCAGCATGAGGACACCATATAGTGGCTGAATGGCACAGCGTGGAGGTGTTGGCAGCATGAGGACACCGTATAGTGGCTGAATGGTACAGCGTGGAGGTGTTGGCAGCATGAGGACACCATATAGTGGCTGAATGACACAGCGTGGACATGTTGGCAGCAAGAGGAGACCATTTAGTGGCTGAATGGCACAGCGTGGAGTTGGCTGATGCACTAGTACACTACACACCAGGGCTTCACAATCCCCCCCCAAAAAACAACACAATATTTGAAATTTTAGCACCCGCTATCCAAAAATTAGAAATTTCCAGACCCAGGCCCCACCTCTAAGGCATCAGTAATCCATATATTGCCTGAAGTACACAGCCTGGAGTTGGCTGATGCACCAGTACACACCCGGGCTTTACAATCCCCTCCAAAAAACAACAACATTTTTGAATTTTTTAAAAGAAATACCTTTGTGTAAGAACAAGCGCATATCCAACAGTTCACAAGACTCTATAATGCAGGACGGTGGACCACCCAAAGACATTCTTCTCAAAAATAATAAACCAAATTCAATATGTGTGTAAGCGCATCTGTGTCCAAAAGATCAGATCACCAAAGGACTTTTTTCACCCAAAATCATGAAGCAGAGTTAATCCCTGTCCGTATATATATTTTTTTTTCATAAAAAAATCACACGCAACAAGTGTTCCGTTGTGTAACGATTAGCATTCTGGAAAATTCTATTTTATTACAGATAAAATTATCAGTAAATAAAAAAAAAAAAACACTACCCAAGAGTGTTTAATTACCCCATACATTACACCAGGAGCAGTCAGGAGTAGGCCTCAGCAGTACCCAAGAGGCTTTAATAACCCCCTACCTTTGCACGATCAATTGCGAGATCGAGCAATACCAGGTGTGTTATGCCCTCAGATTTCCTGAACCTCAGGCATGCTCCACTGAACGGATTAGCGTGTCTCTATCTTTCATTGGTGCTGATAACCCACTAACTCCCGGAAAGGTAAGCTGCCGCGAAGCAGGTGGTGTCCCCCGGGCACGTTTGGCTCCAGAATTTCCACTACTGCCACACCACGCTGACAGCTAACCGTGCTACCGCCTTGCTGACTCAAGGGCAACCTGCAACTCTCTTCTCCCGATGATGAACCCCCCTTCTCCTGAGATCGAGCAATAACAGGTGTGTTATGCCCTCAGATGTCCGGGGACGCAGGCGCGCTCCACTGAACGGATTAGGGTGTGTACATCTTTTTTGGTAGCACCCGCTATCCAAAAATTTTAAATTCCCAGACCCAGGCCCCACCTATGCAGCATCAGGAACCCATAGATTGCCTGAAAGACAAAGCCTGGAGTTGGCTGATGCACGAGTACACACCCAGGCTTTACAATCCACCCCAAAAAAACACAAACTTTTATTGAAATTGTCTGACAAAATACCTGTTTTTTAAAAACAAGCACATATACAGCAGTTCAGAAGACTCTACAGGACGGTGGACCACCAAAAGACATTCTTCTCAAAAATAATAAACCACACAATGTTTGAAATTTGGTTAAAAAAATGATTATGTGTGTAAGCACATCTGTCTCCAAAAGACCAGATCACAAAAGGATTCTAATCGCCAAAAATGATTAAGCAGAGTTAGTCCCTCTCCATACATATATATTTTTTTCATTAAAAAAATCACACGCAACAAGCGTTCCGTTGTATAACGGTTAGCATTCTGCAAAATTCAATTTTATTACTGATAAAATTATCAGTAAATTTAACAATAACACTACCCAAGAGTGTTTAATTACCCCATACATTGCACCAGGAGCAGTCAGTAGTAGGCCTCAACAGTACCCAAGAGGCTTTAATAACCCCTTACCTTGCCCTATCAATTGCGAGATCGAGCAATAACAGGTGTGTTATGGCCTCAGATGTCCTGGGCCGCACTAGCGCTCCACTGAACGGATAAGCGTGTCTCTATCTTTCAAGGACAGGTGCGTGTTGCACGCTGAAAACAGTTCGTGATAGGGATCTGGGATTGCAATAATTTAACCTTAAAACGAGGAATTACCAGTAAGTGAGGGTCATAAACTGGCGTTGATTAAGTCCCTGCCCTTTGTACACACCGCCCGTCGCTATAAGCGATTGGATTAGTTACTAAGTTGGTTAGGGAGGTCCTCGGATCGGCCCAGGCAGGGTAGGAGAAGGCCCTGGCAGAGCGCCGAGAATTTAACGATCATTGTTGAAATTTGCATTAAGCATGTATATAGCTACTGCTAAACATCCAAAAATGTAAGGCCCAAGGCCAGAGGCACCAGGGAGGCAAGTAGTTCCTGAAAGACACAGAATGAGTCTGGATCATGCATTTGCAGTACCCAAGAGGTTTTCATAACCCCTTACATAACCCCCAGAGTAGGCAGCATAGATGTCCCCCAGATTTGGAGCATACTTGTCCCCCAGATTAGGCAGCATAGATGTCCACCACATTAGCAGCATAGATTTCCCCCAGATTAGGAGCATACTTGTCCTCCAGATTAGGCAGCATAGATGTCCCCCAGATTAGGAGCATAGTTGTCCCCCAGATTAGGCAGCATAGATGTCACCCAGATTAGGCAGCATAGATGTCCCCCAGATTAGGAGCATACTTGTCCCCCAGAGTAGGCAGCATAGATGTCCCCCAGATTAGGAGCTTACTTGTCCTCCAGATTAGGCAGCATAGATGTCCACCAGATTAGGAGTTTAGTTGTCCCCCAGATTAGGAGCATAGTTGTCCCCCAGATAAGCAGCATAGTTGCCCCCCAGATTAGGCAGCATAGATGTCACCCAGATTAGGCCGCATAGATGTCACCCAGATTATGCAGCATAGTTGTCCCCCAGATTAGGAGCATAGTTGTCCCCCAGATAAGGAGCATAGTTGCCCCCCAGATTAGGCCGCATAGATGTCACCCAGATTAGGCCGCATAGATGTCACCCAGATTAGGCAGCATAGTTGTCCCCCAGATTAGGAGCATAGTTGTCCCCCAGATAAGGAGCATAGTTGTCCCCCAGATTAGGCAGCATAGATGTCACCCAGATTAGGAGCATAGATGTCCCCCAGATTAGGCAGCATAGATGTCCCCCAGATTAGGAGCATACTTGTCCCCCAGATTAGGCAGCATAATTGTCAACCAGATTAGGAGCTTAGTTGTCCCCCAGATTAGGAGCATAGTTGCCCCCAGATAAGGAGCATAGTTGTCCCCCAGATTAGGCAGCATAGATGTCCCCCAGATTAGGCAGCATAGATGTCCCCCAGATTAGGAGCATAGTTGTCCCCCAGATTAGGCAGCATAGTTGTCCCCCAATCAGCGCGGGCCGGTCAGAGCCAATCAAAGGGCCGTATGTGGCAAGCAGGCCGTACAATGTCCAGGTCGGCCCAATAGGGTTTTATAACCAACCACAATAGAGAACATTTTGTTGTATGAGCATGGTCAATCTACTCAGACCTATCTGTCATTGGTGGCTGGAAATCCTGGCTGATCCATCCCTGATTCATCTTGACAAACGTCAGTCTCTCCACATTTTTAGTGGACAGACGAGTTCGCCTTGGGGTGACTATGGCCCCGGCCGCACTAAACACCCGCTCTGATGGCACACTACTGGCCGGGCAGGACAGCTTTTCCAGGGCAAACTCCGCTAGTTGCGGCCATAAATCGAGTTTGGCTGCCCAGAAGTCGAGCGGATCTTCAACGGTTGTTGGCAGGGTCAAGTCGAGGTAAGCCACCACCTGCTGGTTCAGGTCCTGCTCCATGTCCACCTGCTGCTGATGAGTAGCTTCACTATGCAGCTGAAGGAAGTTACTCAGGCTGCTGCTGATTGAGCCGGTACTGCTCCTGCCACCCCTCCCCAGCAGCCATGGCAGTGGAAGGTGAGCGCAGAGGGCCCCCCTGAGTCAGACCTGCGAGTGGATGGACCATGTGGCCGATAGGTATCGGCCAACCGACTACATAGAAGCTCCCTGAAGTAGGTCAGTTTGTCCTCCCTCTCAGTGGGTGTAAAAAAGGCCCCCATTCTGGGCCAGTAGCGAGGGTCTAATAAGGTGGAGATCCAGAAGTCATCGCGCTGACTAATTTTGACAATTCGGGGGTCACTACGCAAGCAGCTCAGCATGCGTCGTGCCATTTGTGACAGTGACTCGTTGAGACTACCTGCCTCCATCTCCACTGTATACTGCCACGGTGTGTCTGGGTCCTCTGTCTCGCATCCCTTGTAATAACCCTCCAGCTCCTCTGGCTGCTCCTGCTCCTCCTCTCCTGTCCAATGACCAGAAACACCGGCCATCTCATCCACCGTAAACTGTGCTCCGCTCTGCCCCTCATCATCCTCCTCCAGTTCATCTCCCACAGGACTCATGTAAGCTTCTGATGTAGGCGCAACGTCTCCATTGCCGTGCCCAGCCATGTTTTCAATCATTTTTTGGAGTAAATGTAGGAGTGGAATTACGTCGTTCATGGCGTAATTCAAGCCACTAATAAAAAATGTGGCTTCCTCAAAGGGCCTCAGCAAACGGCAGGTGTCAGGTATGAGCTGCCACTCGTTCACATTGAAGTTACACAGGGGAGTACTCCTATCTGCTTGTATCATCAAAAAATCTGTCATGGCTTTTCTTTGTTTGTATAGTCTGTCCAACATATGGAGGGGGAAATTCCAACATGTGGCAAAGTCACAAATGAGACTATGTTGTGGGATACCTTTCTGATGCTGCAGCTCAAGCAAAGTGTGCTTGGCGGTGTACAAGTGGCTGAAGTGCATGCACAGTTTCCTTGCCATTGTCAGGATGTCTTGCAAATGGGGTAAAGACTTGATGAACTTCTTGACAACCCGATTCAACACGTGTGCCATGCAGGGCGAATGGTTCACACTTCCTTGTCGCAGCGCGGCCACAATGTTCTTCCCATTGTCCGTCACCATGGTTCCCATTTCCAGATTTCGTGGAGTAAGCTATACCCGGATTTCTTCCATAATGAACTTTAGCAGTTCCTCCCCTGTGTGACTCCGTTCACCAAGGCAAACCATGTGAAGGACGGCTTGACACCGCTGTGCCCTACACACGTGGTACGATGAAGGGCCACCGAGATTTGGACATGCAGTGGAGGCCGAGGACACGGGGGAGGAGGAGGAGGAGGCGCACACTGTAAAAGGACCAACGGTCTGGGAGCCAGAGCGTGGAGGAGGAAGCGGTGTTACCTTTCCAAGTTGCTGTTGTGGCTGTGCAGGAACAACATTTACCCTGTGGGCCGTAAAAGACATGTATTGTCCCTGCCCGTAGTTACAGCTCCACACGTCGGCGCTGCCGTGCACTTTTGAACACACCAACAGGCTCAAGGACTGGCCCACCTTCTCTTGTGCAAACTTATGCAGGGCTGGTACTGCCTTCTTTGCAAAGAAATGACGGCTTGGGACTCTCCACCTCGGCTCGGCACAAGCCATCAATTCCCTGAAAGCTGCAGAGTCCACCAGTTGGAAAGGGAGGGACTGCAACACCAGCAACTTGGACAGGAGCACATTCAACTTCTGCGCCGTTGGATGAGTGGGCGCATACTGTTGTCTCTTGGACATGGCTTCGCCGATCGATTATTGGCGGAATGGCTAACAAAAAGCGGAAGAAGCAGGAGTGCCAGAAGGAGGGTTTGACACAATGCTCCCTTCGGCTGAGGTGGCTGGATGACGGAGGGAGCGGATGGCCACTGGGTGATGCGGCAGGCTGGACCACTACATCAGAGCCACGGTTATCCCAGGCCGCTTTATGGTGGCGAATCATGTGTTGACGCAGGGCCGTGGTGCCGAGATTGGGACCCTGGCCACGCTTCACTTTCTGCCCACAGATTTTGCATGTGACTACGCTAAGGTTATCCGGATTCTTTATGAAGAACAATCACACCGCAGAGTAGCTGATTTTCCCACCCGCAGTCCGCACTTTTTCACTGCTATTGGCACCGTCTCCAGGAACCCCTGTCCCACTACCTCCCTGAATGGTAGCTTGCCGCGAAGTAGGTGGTCTCCCCCTGGCACGTTTGGCTCCTGAATTTCCACTACTGCCACCACCACGCTGATTGCCAACCGTGCTACCGCCTTGCTGCCTCATAGACAAAGAGCTAATCTCTTCTCCTGATGATGATGAAGCCCCGGCTTCTGCACCCTGCTCCCAATTGCTATCAGCTTCATCATCATCAAAAGATGTGTGCACGTCACTGATGTCCTCCTCGTGTTCCACAACAGTGTCTGCCTCAGGACCCTGAACAATTGAAACACCGCCTCCCACGTCACTCTCCGCATCACTACTTGCCCGCCTTGCGGAGCAAGCGACGCATGTCTCCTCACATTCTTGGCTGCCCATTAGCTGCTGACTGTCCTCTATTACATCGTCCTCACTAAAAAGTGGAGCTGAACCCAAAGCATGAGATACTTCTTTGGAAGAGGGAACAGCATAGGACAAAGGCAATGGGATTGCAGGGACTGCTCCCGGGCCATGCCAACTGAGGGTTGTGTCTGAGGAACCCACCGACTTTTGACTGGGGTTGTGAGATGTCACTTGTGATGATGGGGATGAGTGTGCAAACCAATTGACGAGGAGAGATGGGTCCACTACATGACCGCTGGGTGTTAACAGGAGCTCAGGCCTATTGCTGTGACTCCTGCTGCCACTCGCCCCAAGTCTGCTGCCAACTCTGCCTGATGTTTGTAGGCGTCTGCCCCTTCTCTGTGCATGTCCTGGCACTTCCCTGCCTGACATACTTAGTGCGTTTATGAGGGTATAGAACAGCAGCAGGCGATTACTTATGGCTGTCCTTTCAAAGTATATAGGCCCTAGACAGAATAACAGTTACTAAATAGTACACTCCTTTGTTGTATGTATGCCCTTTGCAATGATGAGCGCACTTGTATGCGTATTTCTACGCAGAAAAAGCACTTTTTTTTTTAAATACACCAGCAGGTGTATACTAATGTGTGGAATGGCACTGAATTTAGCACAGAGACAGAATAACAGGTAGTAAATAGTACACTACTTGGTTGTATGTATGCCCTTTGCAATGATGAGCGCACTGTTAAGCGTATTTATAAGCAGAAAAAAACTCTTTTTTTTGTTGTATACACCAGCCGGTGTATACTAATGTGTGGAATAGCACTGAATTTAGCACAGAAACAGAAAAACAGGTACTAAATAGTACACTACTTTGTTGTATGTATGCCCTTTGCAATGATGAATGTATTTGTACGCAGGAAAAACTTTATTTTTTCTTTAATACACCGGCAGGGGTATAACGTGGGGTATAACACTGAATTTAGCACAGAGACAGAAAAAAGGTGGTATATGGTACGCTATTTGCTTGTATGTAGGCCCTTTGCAATGATAAGGCCACTGAAAAAGCGTATTTGTACGCAGGAAAACTTTTTTTTTCTTTCATACACCGGCAGGTGTATAACGTGTGGTATAACACTGAATTTATCACAGAGACAGAGTAACAGGTGAAAAATGGTAAAAAGGCACTAAAGTCCACACTAATATGACTTATTTCTGAACAGCAGCAGGACCCAACTGGGCAGCACCACAGAATTTTTTTTTTACAGGGATTAAACCCTAAATTGCACTCTGTCACACAATTGTGAGAATCAGATTTGTGGAGCAACAGAAAAAACTCAATTGGGCTGAAAAAAGAGATTAGATGCTCCATACAGGTAAAACAGCTGTGAGATCTATGACGCAGGTGACTGCTATGCAGCACCTCTATGCCTGCTATATGGAGTAAGGAGAATACAAGGTTTTGCTAGAATCGTTCTCGGTCAGAACTGCGGCAACACTGTGCCCTGTGTCTTTCCCTAATGCTGATGTCACCGCTGCATATATGCTGTATAACGCCGTTGTATGCGATCGGCACACAGACGTGCAGTCACTTCCTTTCCCTATCTCGTGCATAGGAGAAATGACCAGAGGGAAGATGGCCACCGATTATATAGGGCTGTGACATCACAGGGGTCAATGAACACTGATAGGCTGCATCTGACATGTGATTCAGGGTCAGCCCACCTACCTTCATTCCCGCCGCTGTTTCCCACCCTCCCATAATCCCCTGCCCCATGTACTCACATGTGGATCCGCCATCTTAGGTCTTCAATAGCCTGGAACACTGTAAAATGGAGTTTAATGAAGTGATTCGCGCGATAGAATTGCGGCGATATTTGTATTCGTTGCAAATCGAATTTTTCATGAAATTCGTAACGAATTCGGGTTCGTCAACTTTGATTCGCTCATCTCTAATTGTGTTGTTTAAGTGCACCCTTTATTTTTTTGGAGCAGCGTATATTACAAGCATCAGACGTTCCTTGGTCTTTCTTAAGCCGACCCTTCATATTTACAGTGCACCTAAACTTTTAAAGGGGTACTCCACTGCTAGACATCTTATGCCCTATCCAAAGGATTGGGGATTAGATTTCTGATCGCGGGGCCCCACTCGATCTCCCACAGCACCCAGCATTCTAAACAAACGCCAGGTTCCTTCGGCAGTGGTCGTGATGTCAAGGCCATGCCCCCTCTTGTACGTCACGCCATGCCCCCTCCATTCATGTCTATGGGAGGGTGTGTGTCATCAGACACGCCCCCTTCCATAGTCATGAATGGAGGGGGTGTGACATCATGAGGGGGCGTGGCTGTGAGGTCATGATCACGGTCTCTGGATCTGAGCGTTCTGAACAAAATAATCAGAACGCTGGAGCAACAGAGTACCCCTTTAAACTCATAGTCATTTTGCTGTCATGCACAGTATCACAGTATCATTAAATAGATATAATAAATTATTAATGAATCAGCCCTTAAAAAGTGAAACCTTGTTGCCAGCAATTGGCTTCAAAGTCAGCTTCAAATAGCGTTCTATTCTACTAGCTAAAAGTGGATGAAGTTAAAAAGAAAAGATCTGGACGGGATTTGAGAAAACACTGCATTTTCGGTATATTTTGGATTTTTCCCAAAGACTTTATTGTAGAGGTCAAAATAAATAACAAATCTGCAATTAAATGTTATTTATGTCGAGTTTTCTCCAGAAACACTGCAGAACCACAACAAAACAACAACTGAATATTTTTAATATTTTTTTCCAGTTTGCATAAACCTCATATAAAATCCTCAGCAATAATACTGCAACTATTTAGTGCGGATTCCCTACTTCTAATTTACCTATGTAAAAAACTGCAAAAATCCACAGCACATGCGTCAGAGCCCTCTGGTGCTTTGTTTGCTCCTCTAACCCTGTGCCTCGCCATATTACAGCATATATAATATCTTTGGGCCAAATACAGACCTGTGCAAACAGCATAAATGGCCCATCCAGGCTGACACGGAATTCAGGAGGTGTAATCAGTGCTGACTAGGAAGTTCAGCATGTAAATTCAGCATCAATTCCGAGCCAATTCCACTCAAAACTGATTTAGTAAGAAAATATAAAGTCCCATTGACTTCAATGGGCTTTTACTTGTGGATTCCTTCAGAACAATGAACATGTTCTACCTTAAAGGGGTTATCCAGGAAAAAACTTTGTTTTATATATCACCTGGCTCCAGAAAGTTAAACAGATTTGTAAATTACTTCTATTAAAAAATATTAATCCTTCCAGTACTTATGAGCTTCTGAAGTTAAGGTTGTTCTTTTCTGTCTAAGAGTTCTCTGATGACACGTGTCTCGGGAAACGCCCAGTTTAGAAGCAAATTCCCATAGCAAACCTCTTCTAAACTGGGCGTTTCCAGAGACAGGTGTCATCAGAGAACTCTTAGACAGAAAAGAACAACCTTAACTTCAGAAGCTCATCAGTACTGGAAGGATTAAGATTTTTTAATAGAAGTAATTTACAAATCTGTTTAACTTTGTGGAGCCAGTTGATATTTAAAAAAAGTTTTCCCTGGAATACCCCTTTAAGCCTCAGAAATTCCTGTTTTCCCTGTTTGTCGGGTTGTGTGCCAAAATGTGGTGCACATTGCGCCACAAATTGTGTCTGCGCCAGAATTTTCAATGGAATTTTTAACAGAATTTGTGACAAAAAAACAAAACTCACTTTCCATTTACTCAGCAAACCTGAAAAGGGGTATGGCCACTGGGAATGGGGTGAGGCCATCAGAAAGGGGGCATTTTCTTGTCATTTTTGAAAAAATCCCACCATATTTATACATTTTTCCACAGAAAATGTAGTGGATTTAAGCTCTAGAAAACCCGACAACTCAGAGCAATTGTAAAAAAAGCAAAATGTAAAGAAAAGTTCAAAACGTAGGGAAACTTTAATAAATACCGTGGAAAAATACCAGTCAGGAAACAATACCTACAAAGAAAGTTCCTTTGGATAGGGGATAAGATGTCTAGGGGTGGAGTACCCCTTTAATAAACAGTGCTAATTGCTAACAATGTGCTTATGTGGGGAAAACTGCACTGGTGTATATATGGCTGGATGCGGCCCACCACTCTACCATTTATGTATTTTTCTCCCTGAATTATCATTTAGGAAATTCTTTCTTCCATTATTTCTGTGTGAAGAGCAATACACAGCGATAGACATGAGGCAGTACAATCTACATCATTAGGAAAGCAAAGGGATGTGCTGGCCCCTTTACCAAGGTGACTACCACAGAGGTGGTGCTAACCTTGTGTCACATGGGATGTTATTGTGCAAAACAATTTTTGGGTGAAAAAAAAACATATAAATATACACAAACTACACAAAAATATACAAAAAATGCAGTCATTTTTCTTCAAAAGGGTAGTCCAGAATTAGAAAAATGCTGCTTCTTGTTTTTCTTTTCAAAAAAACAGCATTACTCCTGTCAACCATGTGTGTAGTTTGGCAGCTCAGTCCCGTTCACTCCAAAGGAGCCAAGCTGTAATACCACACACAACCTGTGGACAGGAGTGGTGCTGTTTTTGCAAGATAGCAGCAGTGTTTTTCTAGTCCTGGACAGCCCCTTTAAACGGGTATTCTGGCCAAATGCATCTTATCCCCTATCCAAAAGATAGGGGATGAGATGTCTGATAGCAGGGTGCCCATGAATGGAGGGGGCCTGGCGTGACGTCACGAGGTGGCGTGGCATGCTGTCACATCTCCAGTCCTGGAAACATATAGGTTTCAGAGACTGGAGACGCAGTCCTGCACAGAATGAGGGTACTTCACGGAGATCACGGGAGGAGGGGTCCCAGCGGTAGGGCTCCCGCGATTAGACATCTTATCCCCTATGCTTTTGGATAGGGGATAAGATGTATTTGTCTGGAATACTCCTTTAATTTTTAAATACAGTAAATACATACAAAAGGAGCCAGTTATAAGACATTGAAGTTATTACCCATACGACAGTAAAGCCTTCTTAGCTTCTTTATTATGTTTCTGAATTTTATTCTTTCAGGATACTACGGAGTTCAGGATAGTGGCTTCTCCAAAGATTCATGTCAGTAAAACCTGGGTAACCAGGTGCTCCTCTGTCATTATTTAGCCACTGAGGCTGTTAGCAGAGAACTATGCACATTTTTACAGTCTGGCTCTGCTTCTTTTCCAGCAGGTGTTACAAGAAGACCTGAAGTTGCCTTCCTCGCATCTTGGTGATTTATTCCTATGTAGATCTCATCTGAGCGTATCCAGTTGTTTTGAACATTATGATCCTGGTTGTTCCTTTCTTAATGATGCATATGAATGGTAAACTAAAAATAAAATACAACAATCATTAAGAAGATGACTTTTAGAGTGCATTTTTTTGCAAGGCGTTGTAATTGTTTAAAGATGCAGCTCTAGATGTTCTTGTAGAGCAAACTTGTTTAATTATATTTCCTTTACAATTCCCAACACAATGTCATTCTTCTTCTGCTTGTCTTGCAAAACTGCTTAGAAACACTTCCACTCTTGGTTTGGAATATTTTTGTGCTTAATCCAGAACTTTAGCTAAAAGAAAATGCAAAAGTGTTCTATAATCAAAAGGTTTCAAAACATTTTTTTTCCCATAAAACTTTAGGAAATGATCATAGTATCACTGCACTGTATGAAAATACCTGTAAATAAACTGTAACGGTTTTAAAAAGGTTATCCTTAATGTTATTCAGGGGCATATGGAAATCATAGCAAAGATATCCTGAAAAGAGTGTGTAGTAAACTTATGGGGCGAGATTAAGCAAAGCCTGTGCAGAGGAAAAGTTGACCAGTTGCCCACAACAACTAATCGATTTACCAACAAACGCTGTCAAAAATCAGTTTTTGCTATGGGGATTTGCTACTACTCTGGAAAGTTCCTGACATGGACAGAGGTGTCAGCAGAGAGCACTCTGGTGAGACTGAAAAAAAAAAATCAAAAAGAAAAGAACTTCCTCTGTAGCATACAGTAACTGATAAGTACTGGAAGGATTAAGATTTTTTAATAGAAGTAATTTAAAGATCTCTTTAATTTTCTGAAACCAGTTGATTTGAAAAAATTTACACCTGTAAACCTTTCCTAATAAAAAAAATGGAATCACCCCCCATTTTCCCATTTTTTAAATAAAATACTATAATCAAGCATAAACATAGTCATATATGGTACCGCCACGTGTGTAAATGTCAAAACTATTAAAATATAAGATTAGTTGAACTGCACGGTTTATAACACACGTAAAAAAAATAGTAAAGTCCAAAATTGGCCATTTTTGGACACTTCATATACCAAAAAAAAATTATAAAAAGCAATGTAAAAGTCCCATCAAAACAAATTTCTGATAAAAACTACAGATCACAGTGCAAAAAAGTGAGCCCTCATATAGCCCTGAAAATTGAAAAGTTATAGGGGTCAGAAGAGGACAATTTTAAACATACAAATGTTTGTGCATGTAGTTATAATATTTCTTAAGTAGTAAAATTAAATAAAACCTACATAAATTTGGTATTGTTGTTACCGTATGGACCTAGAGAATAAAAGTACACTGCAAAGAAACGGGAGCCCCAAAAGTTGCAAAATTACGTTATTTTTATTTTCCAGTTACATTTTTTTTTGTTTTGTTGTAAATTTAGTTATGAAATGATTGATGTCATTACATAGTACAATTGGCAATGCAAAAAAACAATCACTTATATGGGTCTATAAGGGCAAAACTGTTATGATTTTTAGAAGGGGAGGAGGAAAAAACGAAAGTGCAAAAAGGAAAATTGGCCTGGTCATTAAGGTGTTATATATATATATATATATATATATATATATATATATATATATATATATACAATAAATCTCTATCCACTCCCAGTACTCCTGCAACGATGCTCCAGTCTCCAGTGCGATCCTCTTCCTGCTTCTTGTCGTCCACAGGTCACACTGCAGCTCAGCCTTGGGCCGTGATTGGCTTAGCAGCAGTATGATATAATGAGCCCAGGCACCAGGAAGAAGACCAGGACCCGGGCCCAATACATCACACTGTCAGTCAGCCTATCACCTGCTGAGGCGGGACATCGCTATGGCCAGTGATTAGCATAGCTGTAGCGCAAGGTGTCAACCCCCAGAAGAAGGAAGAGGATTGTACTGGGGACTGGAACAGGACACCAGAGGCACTGCAAGAGCACTGGAGGTGAGTAGAGGTTTATTTTTCATATACCACACAATGGGCATCATTTTTTTTTTTTTATAAAAAAAATCTCCTGCCAGAAAATTCCTTTAAAGGCTATAGACACCTTTAAACTGACTTTTTTTTTATTGTTCTGTGGTTTCTTGAATAAATGACAATGCAACTTTGTAAAGAGCTTATGACTGGTGACTACAATGTTACTAGTGAGTACAGTATCTGCATGTAAAAATTTTGCATGGCAAAGGTGTCCATAGCCCTTGAATATGTTCTATTTCTAATTAAAAGTTCTCTAAAATATTACAAAAAGACAGTGTGGAGTCAGAATAAGGTGGAATGTTACCTCAGTTGTCCGCTGTACTTTGTTTCCTCTCTCTTACATCCACTGTGTCACACATTGGAGAATAGATTTGTTTGACATGATCCTCGACAGTATTGTTTACTTCACTAGGTAACAGGCTTATACCACCGAACTCTCCAAATATCTATGAGAATATGGACAAAACATGGCTTTGTTTAACTATAAAAAAGCAGAATTACAGCAAGGTATATAATAAAAAATTACGTAATAAAACATTAGCTGCAACTTCCCTGAGGTCTCCCTCAAGTATTTCTTTTATATTAACTTTAATGTGTTTTTACAGTATATCCCCTTTTACCTGAGAAAATTAGTAGTAGAAATTTCAATTTAGGGAAGGGTCATACATGCTGTATGTTGCTGCATATTTGCTGCTGTGTATTTTCCTACCCATTGAAGTCAGTGGGTAGCAAATTCAGCTGGAGAAAATATGCAGCAAAATACGGCACGCGTGACCCTACCCTTACTGCATGCCACCTCCCATAGACTTGCATTGAGAGGGTGGGGAGTGACGTCACATGGGGGCGGAGTCGTGACATCACAAAACTCCGGCCCCAGAGATTGCGGGGTTCCCCAGCAGCAGGACCAAGGCGATCAGACATCTTATCCCCTATCCTTTAGATTGGGGATAAGATGTCATAGGACAAAAGTACCCCTTTAAGTCAGAGGTTCCCAACAGAGGTCTCAAGGCCCACCAACAGTTCAGGATTTTTCCTAATATGTTCTAATGGAGTAACGGAGAAAAAAAACATCAGACTGTTGAGAGAGCCTTAAAGGGGTACTCCCGTGGAAAACATTTTTTTTTTCAAATAAACTGCTGCCAGAAAGTTAAACAGATTTGTAAATGACTTCTATTTAAAAATCTTACTCCTTCCAGTACATCTTCAGAGGAAGTTGTATTTTTTTTGTGTTCTTTTCAGTCTGATCACAGTGCTCTCTGCTGACACTTTTGTCCATGTGAGGAACTGTCCAGAGTAGGAGAAAATCCCCATATCAAGCCTCTCCTGCTTTGTACAGTTCCTGAAATGGACAGATGTGTCAGCCAGAAAAGAACTCCAGAAAGAAATACAACTTCCTCTGAAACATACAGCAGCTGATTAGTACTGGAAGGACTAAGATTTTTAAATAGAAGTAATGTACAAATCTATTTAACTTTCTGGCACCAGTTGATTAGAATTTTTTTTTTCCACCGGAGTACCCCTTTAATGACTGTGTTGGAGACCGCTGGTTTAAGGCATGCTTCCAGTTTGAGAAAAATGTCACATGTCACAGTGGATTGTCAGGTGAATGGGGTGAGGTAGAGTTTCTGCATAACCAGGTGGAGAAAACTCTGAGCTGAGTACAATGCAGGATAGATGTCCATGGTAGAAAGGAAATAATATACATCATTGATTTATTAGAAGTCTTCGCTCATCACCAACATTATGTATGTTCTATATATTGGTAAGTTAACAAAAATAAATAAAATAATATTATTAATCGGAAATTATCTGTATAAAGCTCTACTATAATTTTAAAAGACATACACTATCTGAATGAATCTACTTTTACAGTAGAGTATACGAAATATTATCTCCTGCCCTTTATCAGCTTGTTTACTGGAAGATGTTGAACTATCAAGTGTCGCTGGGAATGCTGTAACCTTTGCTGAAAATGATGAGGATTTCACTTTTTGCTAGTATTAATTTTGAAACATTGAAAGAAATTAAATTCAGTATTCAAAAAAAATAAAAAAGGCAGAGTTCACAGCCAATTCCATTTCAAGAGAAAACAACCCGGAGCATAAGCGTAAGAATAAGGAGAAACTAATTTGTTTTTATTAAGGGAGGATAGATGGGCTGGACAGTTAAAAAAATCAAAAGGAACCCGGGGCTACAATTGCATTTCTAATTATGTGACCTATTGTGTCACCTGTTATCATAGCAAACACAGCTATCTATTAATGTAGATAGCGACACTTTAGAAACAAACACACATTTCACAAGAGTGGCACAAGAGTTGACATCCTAAATTTTGTAAGATGCCCTTTAATCAGGTCTTATCAATGTAATATGCGCCACAATCTTTCCGAAGCTGCCGGTGTTTTAAGAGTTTACTTGCTTTGAGCCTTTTTTCCAAATCCTGAATTTCTACACAGGCCATGTCTTCATGAGAGCAAAAAGAAATACTCTTTAAAATGCATTATCAGTGTTATTTTTCCCCAGAGAACGCAAGCATTTTCAGTCCTTATAATTATGTATGGTACTATAGTTAATATATTACCCTTTGTTTTGAACATTGTTTTTAAAGGAGTATTTTTTTTTAAATGTCATCTGGTGCCAGAAAGTTAAACAGAAAATATATCAATTTGGTCTGGGCCCATAGGACTCTGGTTACGCAACTGTACACCACTTTAAAGTGGCCATGTATGGTCCTCTGTGCTACTAAGTGTCACTTACAGTAGGATTGGGGGGATCTAGAGGAAAATAGTTTTAGTAGAGGACCAATAAAAATTCTTAAAAACATGTTGGTGTGGTGGTCCCATTATTTTAAAACAGATAGAGGTAGTAATAGTAGAGTACCTTAGGCACATAGGACTCTAATTTCATCAGTGTATACCCCTTTAAAATGGCCATGTCAGGTCTCCTTTGAGTCCCGCCTCCCTGCTCTCACAAAGTGATTGACAGCTGTATCTGCGTGCAAACTTATACAGCAGGAGCTGTCAATACCTATGGGCGGGGAAGACAAGACCCAGAGGTTTTCTTAATGAGTCTTGGAAACAATTAAACAGATTTTGTGCATTAAATTATCAAATCTCTGAGCTTCACCGTCATTTGTGTGTCTTATGCTGTCCTCAGGAAGGGGCCCATGGGAGACCTGACAGAGCCTCCTTAATGGTAGATTTCAAATCAGCACTGTATTGATGATAGGGAGCTGAAATGATTAAAATAGGACAGAACATAGAATCCAATGTAAACCTGTATAGTTTAATCCATTAGAATTAAAATAAAGGCCTCATTTTGAGAATCACAGTAAAAATATGGGTGAAACTACATACACTTATTTGGCAAAAACATTTGAGGAATCTTTTAGGTATGGAATGAGCTTAATTTATCACAATAAATTAAATGTTCAACTTTCTGCCTGATTTTCTGCCTGTTTTTCCTATATACTATTTACAATAATAAACTATATTGGCTCTGTTTGGTACCATATTAAAACCATATTTGTGTCACAAAATGTTAGGTACAAAACAATGAAAGATTGCTGGATTTTTATGTCACTTAACGATATTGTAAAGATGCCTGGTAATTTATGGCAGGCTCACTTGTATGACTAGACTAGATTTTACTTCTTCTGACCCGAGGCTCACATTTATCTGCAAAAATCCCATGTATTTAATTGCATTAAAAAGGAAATTTGTAAATAAATTTACCTCAACAATGGCGCCATCTGGTAGACGAAGGAACTGTCGATGTAGGACTCGATAGCCTCTTAGTTGAATGGCATAAATCATTACATGAGTTGTTATATCTTTTGAGCCGTCTTCATCACCGTTTGAACTGTAATGTTCCAGATGCTGGATATTGGAGGTTGACAGTTTTTTAGTTGTTTCTTTATTCCAGATGTAGTCATATACTGTGACCTAGGCAAAGAAAACTTCTTTTGACCACTGAATTGCTAGTAATATAATAGCAAAGTACACTAATAAAACAAAATGGATACTGTATTGTTACTTACCCCCCTTTTTTATGTTTATACAGTTTAATGTATAAGTGGAATAAGTGGGTAAACAGCAGTCAGTGTAAAGATCTATAATATTCAATGTATTCATTATTGACATTGCTTAACCCCTTAAAGGGGTACTCCGGCCCCAAGACATCTTTTTTTTTTTTTTTTTTAGATAGTGTGACATACAACATGAGAGACAATAAAGTATACCATTGTGAGGATTAAATACAAATACTGTATCCAAATACTGTAGTCAATCTGCAAGACAATATATTTTATTGTGTCTAACATTGTTTATACATATATATATATATATATATATATATATATATATATATTACTTCTTACAAGCAGTTTTTCGTCGATGTCCACTCACAATGCACTATGTTCCAGGCGTGTCTAATTTTCATAATAAGCCTGCATAGGTATCGTGATGTTTTTAGAAGTCAATCAATGATTTTAAGACACATGAAGGTCAGTGTTGTGAAATATGGTTTATGAATAAGGCTATGCTTGCCGAAACGCGTCAACCCATCTCTATGCCAATGTGTGTGAAACTGCTTATGTTTTTACGGCAGATGATTCTGCATCTCTCTCTCTCTTATTGGATTCTGTACTGTATAACATATTGCTGATATTAACATTTACCAATGTCAGTCCGGGCTCAAGTCCTGAAGGATTGAATGGGAACTGAGTTACATCACTTTTTCACAGCAGAGCATTATTCCCACTAGCAGGAGTCCTGCAGGAACAGCCCTTGAGTCGAAATCTTGGGTGAGTCCCACGTTTTTTATTTTTTTTTTTCCCCCAAGACTTCACCCCTGGTGTCAGTATACAGTATGTTTTTACAGAGCTGATATACTGATGACTTTCTTCTGCAGACTGGTGGGCAGAAAATACACAGCACATAACAGAGGCAGAAAAGTGAATAATGTTGAATGAAATCTCATCTAAATGCTGCAGAAAAACCTGTAAGAAATCCATGTAAAACTTAATCTGCAGTGCAAATTTTCCCAAGTTACTAATGTGAAAAACTCAATATTTCCATTTATAGGTTTTGTCAAGATTTTGCTGCAGAGATGCTGTAGATCTGCAAAATTCATATATTGATTTTTTATCCCAATTTACCATATTTTTCGGCGTATAAGACGCTCCGGCATATAAGACGCACCCAATTTTAAAGGAGGAAAATCTAGAAAAAAAAAGATTCTGAACCAAATACAATGTAAAGTATGGGGCAGTGATCTTCAACCTGCGGACCTCCAGATGTTGCAAAACTACAACTCCCAGCATGCCCGGACAGCCAACGGGAGTTGTAGTTTTGGAACATCTGGAGGTCCGCTGGTTGAAGACCACTGGTATAGGAGGTAATAATCACGTCCCCGCTGCTCTGGACCCGTCACTACTACCCTGGATGTCGCCCTCCATCGCTGTCGCCGCATCCCCGTGGTGTCCCCGTCGCTCCGGAATGTCTCTGCTGCTCGGGATCCTCGCTCTCTGTCGCCGCCGTTACGTTGCTACGCACGCCGATTCTATTGGATGACAGGATGGCGTGCGCGACGACGTGATGACGATGAAGGAGAGCGCCGGCCATGCAGGGGATCCCGGCACGGAGCAGTCATTCGCCAATCGGACACCGAGGAGGCAGGTAAGGTCCTTCCAGTGTCCTGTGAGCTGTTCGGGCGGCGGTCCCAAACAGCCTGACTGAGCAGTCGGGTTAGTGTCACTTTTGCTTCAGACGCGGCGGTCAGCTTTGATAGCCGCGTCTGAAGGGTTAATACAGGGCATCACCGCGATCGGTGATGTCCTGTATTAGCCGCGGGTCCCGGCCATTGATGGCCGCCGGGACCGCCGTGATATGACAGGTTTTTAATGTATATTTGCCATAAAAGACGCACCAACTTTTCCCCCCAGTTTTGGGGAAGAAAAAGTGTGTCTTATACGGCGAAAAATACGGCACATATTTTGTCTATAAAAAGTTTAGGTTTGCATGCTGCAAAATTTGTAGTAGAATCCAACACAGCAGCATGCTTTTATAGTACAATCACATGACAGGATGCTGCCATTTGGCTAAAAACTACAATTGTATCTATTTGTAAAACAAATGACAACATGTCTTAAAGGATTCCCAACTTTTTTGAGGAAAAAAAAATTGTTCTCTGTGCCTTAAGCAAATTGTCCCTGTGGAATTCTGCTGAAATGAGCTGATTTATGGCCCCATAACTGAACTATTAATGCTTGTTTTCATGCAGTGCCCTTCCAAACAAAGGAGCAGCAGAGCAGCTGTATATAGTTAATCAATGGAGGTGGGCAACGGGATATCTATTTTATTTGAATGAGAAATTACAAATATTTATAGCACCTTTTTGTTATTTAATAAATACTCAGACATTAAGATCAGTTTTATTTATTCACTTAATAATTATTTATTTGTTTATATTTAAATATATACATGGTATTCCCATTTTTAAACTACCATTTATGTGAAGCATTAGATACTAATAGGAAAAGAGAAGAATGGGCCCCACTTCTACCAGCTTTTAGTCCAACTTGTTTCACATACATTCTAAATAAATAAATAAAATAAAAACAACAGCACCAACATCCACATAATGCATAATTCAATCTTCCAATAGATATAAAAAAAAACTAATATGCTAAACAAGACGGTCAGGATTAATTTTCAGCAGGGGGAAAATAATTAGAATCACACCTTCCCATTAAAGGCAGTGAAAATGTAAACAATACTTCCCTCCAGGCAAGTGCTTTATCAAGTCGACAGATGCATTTGAATTTCTATGGGCGGGGGGCAAAATAGGTTACATGTCATTTTAATAGAAAGGCCTAACCATCAAGATGGACTGCAGACTGTATCAGTTGAGCTGTCTGTGACTAATACAACAATTTAGGCCTACATAAAAACACTATATGTGATACAGGGTGGTAGGTACAATACTCCTGAGAAATAAGCAATACAGAGAATAAAGAGACTGTTCTAAAAATTCACTGACCTTTTTGTTGAGTTTGTCATGGTGGGCTACATGCAAACACACACATACATTTTATTCTTAAAAACTCTATCATATTCCCATCTATCTACAATCTATCCGTCTGTATATCTATCTATCTACCTCTCTGTTTATAATCTATGTGTCTATCTATCCATCTGTATATCTATCTATCTATCTATCTATCTATCTAACTAACTTTGATCTATCTATCTATCTTTATCTTACTGTCTATCTATGCTCTATCTATGATCTATCTATCTATCTATCTAATCTATCTATCTCTAATCTATCTAATCTATCTATCTCTAACTCTCTATCTATCTATCCATATATCTATCAATTTATCTATATATCTATCTATCTATCTACAACCTATCTATCTATCTATCTATCTATCTATCTATCTATCTATCTATCTATCTATCTATCTATCTATCTACCTATCTATCTACAGTCACATCCAAAAAGGCTGCACACCTGCGCAAAAGATGCCTGGGTGGCTGCTGGTCAGGACCCCCAGCAGTAGGAAAATCCAAAAGATAGCGGCACTACAATAACGTGAAAAAATTGTGTTTATTACACTCAAACATGAGCCTCACGTTTGAGTGTAATAAACACCATCTGTTTCACGTTATTGTAGTGCCGTTGTCTTTTGGATTTTCCTATCTATCTAGCTATAATTTTATCTAGGGGTTAAATTCTGGGGAAAAAAGTGTGGGAACCCAAGATTTCCACTCAAGGGCTGGTCCTGCTAATGGGAACAGTTTTCCTGCTGTGAAAAAGTGCAGGAACTCTGTTACCATGCGTTCCTGCAGGACTGTCTGTCTATCTATCTATCTATCTCTCTATCCATCTGTATATCTATCTATGAATTTATCTCACTGTGATCTATCACCTCCCATACTCGATTTTAATATATTGGTTTATATATTGGTTTGTCATAAAGTATGACAAGACATGTAATAGACAGGCCTCCTGCACATGGCAAGTCACGGTGGACAACTATCTGTAAATTTATAGACAATCTATAAAAATAGGAGTCCTTAAAAATATGGATGTATCAGACTTTTTTATTATTACGTCAGAGAAGCTTGTGTAGAGATTGTGATTGAAATGATCATTTAACAGGTTACACTAAGGCCTCTTTCACACTATGAAATAGTTCCGCTTAGGAACTTCCATCACCAGTTCCGTCACTAAATCAGCGGAACCCGGCCGTTACAAAACCCCTGACGGCCGTGACTAAATCGCATTGCAGCCTATGGGGTTTTGTAACTGCCCGTTTGCACCCGTATATGCAGTAATGTGCATGCAGTAATTTTTCGCCCACGATGTCCCGTCACTGTATAACGCCCGTAATGAATTACGGGCATATACGGGTGCAAACGGGCAGTTACAAAACCCCATAGGCTGCAATGCGATTTAGTCACGGCCGTCAGGGGTTTTGTAATGGCCGGGTTCCGCCGATTTAGTGACTGAACTGGTGACGGAAGTTCCTAAACGGAACTATTTCATAGTGTGAAAGAGGCCTTAGGCTTCTTTCACACTACTGAAGAGGCTCCATTACAAACGTACGTTAATGGCTCTTTTTATTTTTTTCTACTTTGTCTGCCATCAACATCCGTTATTGTAACGGAGACTAACGGGAGTTATAATGGGCAGAGAGGATGCCATGCACTTCAATGGGATTCCTCTAACGTCCATTATAACTCCCGTTATTTCGGCAAAAGATAGAAAAAGACTGATCTACTGACAGGCGAGCCTCAGTGGAATGCTTCTTGCGTTTCTCACACACGCATCAGCCCCGAACTTCCGGTTCTGCAGTTACGCTACTTTATATACTTAGCTCCGCTGTGGAACGTCGAACTTCCGGTTTCCCTTCAAGGGACCCAAAGACTCTCCACTACATACACCAATGCTACAGACACAAGGTAAAGTCTCTGCCCTTGCCAATATACATATTTTTTCTTTCCCTATATTCCTCATCTTAGTCCACCAGCCTGTTCTTCTAGTTCACATCACCATAGGTCATTATTAACACTTCCGGTCCTCACCGAAATCGGAAATAACCTTTAACCCTGCATTGAGCTACTAATAGTCCCACCTCCACTATGGCTCCTCACTACTCCAGCGACTACAGGTCGCTTTCCATACAACCTAACCACATGGCTGCTAACCGTTTAGCACTTGTTCTCTCCAGCCCCTGCAGCAATCTGGTGAGTCCCCTGTTCGCCTACATGAAACATATCCATGCTGTTGTGTTTTGCTTTACTTATCTGTTTTACCAGTAGATATGTACCTTAAGATTTATGGCTCATTCCTTTTGTACTATTACGTGTAAATATATATATATATATATATATATATATATATATATATATATATACATTACATGAGTCTTACATCTCTCATTAATGACCTGTGACCACTCAGTTCCTTGATACATTTTAGTAATATACCACCCCTTGATCTCTGATTATTATGGAAGCTTTATTGATTGTATAAGCTTACATGTCCCTATCCATCCCTTTTCATCCATCGCTTAGCATCCCCTTCATGTTACTCTATTACATCATGCACCATAAGTTGCATTTTTGTCATGATGATACAATAACATTATGCCTGATTACTTCATGCATACCGCCTAATCTTCTCAGATTAGTATGCCTATTATATATGTATATGTTCATCTCAGTGATTCTTGCATTATTTATATGTACATATGTATAGGAATGTTTTCTGGTTTTTCCTTTACCACATATATTACTAGATATCTTTTTTCTGATCACATTTACTTATTTACATTGTTTGTAGGTCTGATGAAGGTCCAATGTGGAACGAAACATAACACATTTATTTTGGATTGCTAATAAATTTCATATTGATTCAACTCTATGAGCTGTGTGCCAAGTCTTTACTTACATTGCATTAAAGAGGTACTCCACTGAAAAACATTTTCTTTTAAATCAACTGGTGCCAGAAAGTTAAACAGATTTGTAAATTACTTCTATTAAAAAAAATCCCAATCCTTTCAGTACTTATCAGCTGCTATATATTACAGAGGAAGTTCTTTTATTTTAGAATTTCCTTTCTGTCTGACCACAGTTCTCTCTGCTGACACCTCTGTCCATTTTAGGAACTGTCCAGAGTAGGAGCAAATCCCCATAGCAAACCTCTCCTGCTCTGGACAGTTCCTGACATGGACAGAGGTGTCAGCAGAGAGCATGTTGTCAGACAGAAGGGAAATTCAAAAAGAAAAGAACTTCCTCTGTAGTATACATCATCTAAAAAGTACTGATAGGATTGGGAATTTTTTATAGAAGTAATTTACAAATCTGTTTAACTTTCTGGCACCAGTTGATTTAAGGGTGCGTTCCCACAGGGCGTATACGCAGCGTATTTGACGCTGCGCAAAATGTATGGCAGCAGCGGGAAATACGCTGCGTATCCCTTGCTCACTATACACACAGGGCTTTCCGGCGACAGCCCTATGTGTGTAGTGAGTTTTGGAGGCGGAGCCGCGCGTCACAGACACGCCGGCACACGGCCCCATCTCCAAAACTCACTACACACATAGGGCTGCCGCCGGAAAGCCCTGTGTGTATAGTGAGCAAGGGATACGCAGCGTATTTCCCCCTGCTGCCATACATTTTGCGCAGCGTCAAATACGCTGCATATACGCCCTGTGGGAACGCACCCTAAAAGAAAATATTTTCCAGTGGAATACCCCTTTAAGGATTAGAACTCTTGAGCACCACCAACTACCTAAAGAGTGACGTTATTACTTTGGGAGAAAAAGACGTGTCATGCACAAATTTTTCCCACAGATCATATCAGTATATTGAGCTATAAGTATATAGTGTATTCATCCATTAAAAATTTATTTTGTTTCCCAATTTGTCTGTAAAAGCATAGTCTGGCTCAGATTTGCAGATGATTTGTCCAGTAACCATACTGTACCCTGGAATTAGTAATACAACATATGATAGAACATGCTACCATTTATTCTTCCCTCTATAAAATCCGAAGCTACTGTAGAGTATGGGCCTATATCCGTGCTATGGTACCATATAATGCATCCAACACCGAGGCATAATACAACAGTGTGATGATTCCCAAAGAATAACTCTATGTACATATTTGTTCTATCACCATATATATATATATATATATATATATATATATATATATATATATATATATAGTAGCAAATAGGCAGCAGCAACTCCATGAAGTGCAAAAAGTGGATTTTATTCACACGTGAGGCAACGTTTCAGTTTGCTCACCAAACCATTTTCAAGCAAACCGAAACGTCGCCTCACGTTGTGTGAATAAAATCCACTTTTTGCACTTTATGGAGTTGCTGCTGCCTATTTGCTTCTATTTTATGGATCCCTGAACCTGGGCTCTATGCTGACAGCACCCGTGCACTTTATATTGGGGATGTGCTGCTCTCCTTCTGCTTTCATATATATATATATATATATATATATATACACACACACATATATATATATATATATATATATATATATGTTCTTCTTCAATGACATGCCCTTTGTTTCAGGTGATAAATATCATGGCGGCAGTGTGCAAGGGCCTGCTGCAAAAGTAACACAGAAAGTTATAAAATGAAGAATGTTCAGCTGAAATTGACATCTGTGTACGTGATATTTATAAAATATTTTTACAGGTCAGGTGCAATGTTGGCAGCCGTGTTTGAAACAGATGGATTATATTTTCACTTTGTACCCAGTTACAGAGGTCTCATAATGCACACCATGTTCATAATAAGGACAACAAAGTTTGCCATTGCATGTTCCATGTTATGAGTAAAATTAATGTAAAAAAACATAAAATAATCACAAATATACAACATAGGCAACAATAGAACAAGACAAACCCTCCCCTTAAACAAATAACTATTGGTATAATTGGTATAGCCATTGTAAAATAACATTTTAAAGAAACCCTTTCCTACAGGAAAAAGTAAACAATATATTCTATGTACCCCAAAATGACACCAATAACACACAAACAAGCCCCTTTACAGTTAATTTCTAAATTCATCTATCTATCTTTCTATCTCATATCTATCTATCTATCTGGAAAAAGCAGGGTGGGCTGCACCTCAAAGAAGTGTGAACATAGGTGCACGCAGCGGCTGGTCCCAGGTCCCGGGTCCGTATCACTAGAAGAACAGATTTGCTGCAGCACACGGAGTAGTATCAAGTGGTTTATTTCATTCCAATTGCTACGTTTCAACCGCACATGCGGCCTTTTTCAAGCACTATCTATCTATCTATCTATCTATCATTTATCTATCATGAATCTACTTATATATAAATTTTTATATATTATCTATCTATATATCTATCTACATGTCATTTATCTATTATCTATCTTTTTTTTTATCTATCTTTCTATTTAAATGTTTTAAGTAAATGTTTTGAGTAAATGTTTTACTTGACAGGCTTTAACCCCTTAAGGACCACGGACATAAAAGTACGTCCTGGTTTGGCGGGACTTCCCGCACCAGGACGTACATTTACGTCCTGTGTATGACCGCGAGCATCGGAACGGTGCTCGCGTCATACACGGCAGGTTCTGGCTGCTAGTAGCAGCCAGGGATCTGCCCGTAATGGCCGACATCCGCGATCGTGCGGATGTCCGCCATTAACCCCTCAGATGCCATGATCAATACAGATCACCGGCAGCGATTCGATCATGCAGCATGGCGGCCGGAGGTCCCCTTACCTGGCTCAGGCCGTCTCCCGGGGTCTTCTGCTCTGGTTTGCGATTGAGCAGACCAAAGCAGAAGATGACCGATATACTGATCAGTGCTGTGTCCTATACATAGCGCTGAACAGTATTAGCAATCAAAGGATTGCTATAGATAGTCCCCTATGGAGACATAAAAAGTGTAAAATAAGAGTTGAAAAATGTAAAAATAAAAAGTAAAAAATAAAAAGCAATAAAAATGAAAATTGTCCCTTTTTCCCAGTTTACCCCCAAAAAGCGTTTCTTTTTCTTGTTATAAACATATTTGGTATTGCCGCATGCGTAAATGTCTGTACTATCAAAATATAATGTTAATTATCCTGTACGGGGAATGGCGTAAATGTAAAAAAAAAGTCCAAAAATGAAGCTTTATTGTCACATTTTATTTAACCCCTTAAGGACTCAGCCCATTTTGGCCTTAAGGACTCAGACAATTTAATTTTTACGTTTTCATTTTTTCCTCCTCGCCTTCTAAAAATCATAACTCTTTTATATTTTCATCCACAGACTAGTATGGGGCTTGTTTTTTGCGCGACCAGTTGTCCTTTGTAATGACATCACTCATTATATCATAAAATGTATGGCGCAACCAAAAAACACTATTTTTGTGGGGAAATTAAAACGAAAAACGCAATTTTGCTAATTTTGGAAGGTTTTGTTTTCACGCCGTACAATTTATGGTAAAAATGACATGTGTTCTTTATTCTGAGGGTCAATACAATTAAAATGATACCCATTATTATATACTTTTATAGTATTGTTGCGCTTAAAAAAAATCACAAACTTTTTAACCAAATTAGTACGTTTATAATCCCTTTATTTTGATGACCTCTAACTTTTTTATTTTTCCGTATAAGTGGCGGTATGGGGGCTCATTTTTTGCGCCATTATCTGTACTTTTTTTTGATACCACATTTGCATATAAAAAACTTTTAATAAATTTTTAAAAATTTTTTTTTTTAATAAAATGTATTAAAAAAGTAGGAATTTTGGACTTTTTTTATTTTTTTTTCGTTCACGCCGTTCACCGTACGGGATCATTAACATTTTTGGGGGTAAAATAGTAAAAAACGGCCGTTTTACTTTTTTATTGGGGGAGGGGATTTTTCACTTTTTTTTTACTTTTACATTTTTTTACATTTTTTTTTACACTTGAATAGTCCCCATAGGGGACTATTCATAGCAATACCATGATTGCTAATACTGATCTGTTCTATGTATAGGACATAGAACAGATCAGTATTATCGGTCATCTCCTGCTCTGGTCTGCTCGATCACAGACCAGAGCAGGAGACGCCGGGAGCCGCACGGAGGAAGGAGAGGGGACCTCCGTGCGGCGTTATGAATGATCGGATCCCCGCAGCAGCGCTGCGAGCGATCCGATCGTTCATTTAAATGGCGAACTGCCGCAGATGCCGGGATCTGTATTGATCCCGGCACCTGAGGGGTTAGTTGCGGACGCCCGCGAGATCGCGGGCATCGGCCATTGCCGGCGGGTCCCTGGCTGCGATCAGCAGCCGGGATCAGCCGCGCATGACACGGGCATCGCTCCGATGCCCGCGGTTATGCTTAGGACGTAAATGTACGTCCTGGTGCGTTAAGTACCACCTCACCAGGACGTACATTTACGTCCTGCGTCCTTAAGGGGTTAAAAAAAATTAATAAAAAATGATCTAAAAGTTTTATATATGCAAATGTGGTATCAATAAAAAGTACAGATGACAGTGCAAAAAAATAAGCCCTCATACTGCTCTATATATGGAAAAATGAAAAGGTTATAGGTGGTCAAAATAGGGCGATTTTAGATTACTGATTTTGTACAAAAAGTTTTATATTGTTTTTTAAGCGGTACAAAAATATAAAAGTATCTAGCCATGGGTATCATTTTAATCATATTGACCCACAGAATAAAGAACACATGTAATTTTTACCGTAAAGTGTATAGTGTGAAAACAAAACCCTCCAAAATGCGCACAATTGTGGTTTTCATTTAAATTTCCTCCCTAAAAAATAGTTTTTGGGTTCACCGCACATTTTATGGTAAAATGAGAGGATTCGTTGCAGAGTACAATTGGTCACGCAAAAAACAAGCCCTTATACGGGTCTGTAGATGGAAATATAAAGGAGTTATGGACTTTAGAAGGCGAGGATGAAAAAACAAAAAAGCAAAAATAAATTTGGCCTGGTCCTTAAGGTGAAAATGGGCTTGGTCCTTAAGGGGTTAAACATCAAAAAGAAGTCAACCATATTACAAATTTTCAGGCTACAGTCGGACAAAAAAAATCTTTCATTCAATAAAGAACTTTTATCCACAAATGGTCTTTCAGGAAAAAATAGGCAGAATATTTCCAGAAAGATTGTTCATTATTGAACTGGTATCACTGATAAAGTATGGCCAGTGTGAACAACTATAACAGCCAATAAGGACTAACCAATATGGTTGCATCTACGACATGATTATTCATCAATTATTCATTCAACAATTGTTAAATTGTGTGGCCAACTATAGTGTTCTCATTGTGTTATCAAAATATAATTTCTCTATAACCAATTACAGCACCTGTGATTTAATGCATCTAAGATATACCTTTTATTCTTTCCAGCAGTGGATTCATAGTGTGACGTAAAGAAAGCTCACTTTAACATACAGAAGACACACAAGGAAATGTGCTTGGAGGAAACTTCCTTTAAGAACCCTTTCTACTGATATGCTGATATTTCATTGTATTGCAGTGTAATAAAATGCTACTACCCCATGAGTCCATAACAAGACCCTACCCTAGAGTCAACGGGGTCATATATCAGCATTCCAAAATTGTTAGTAATATGGCTTGAACCATTGCTGGCTACATAAAAAAAATAATGGCATACGGTAACCACAGAGAAAAGAACAACGTATAAGCTTAGGAAGAAGTCTAAGGGGGAGATTTATCAAAACCTGTCCAGAGGAAAAGTTGCCCAGTTGCCCATAGCAACCAATCAGCTCACTTCTTTCATTTTTAACAAGGCCTATGCAAAATGAAAGAAGTGATCTGATTTGTTGCTATGGGTAACTGGGCAACTTTTCCTTTGCACTGGTTTTGATAAATCTCCCCCCAAATGTCTAAGCACTTCCTTGTGATTATGTCATATATTTTCCAAAAATAAATAATTCGAAAATATAAGAACCATGTGCTAACAAATGACAAAAATACAAAAATTACTATACTTTAAAAGATTGTCATCAATAGAAATATAAAAAAAAATGTTAAAACATAGCCGCACATCCACCATTTGTATTTTGATCTACTTGCTTCTCAGCATAATTTCAAAAACTAACAGGTTGTTAGTATACATTTTGATCAAAAAGTACAAGCCCACTTGCCACGTCAAGGCCACCTAGTCAGAGTGGGTCCCTAACCTAACACTGGTGTTGTGCCGGGCGGCCTCCACTGCCTTCGAGACACCACAGAGTCCACAGAGCGAATGACCCAGTGGCCGGGCAGCCCCACTTCTGCCCGACCAAGCCCCTGACTCTGGGCCACACCACCCCAAAGACAAAGCATCACAGAAACAATGGGCACCACAGAGCACCACACCAGTGTGAACACCTACCATGTGCTCCCTGCCAGAGGGCTGGGAGAATGCTAGGAGGAAACAAATGATTGCAAAAAAAAAAAATGTTTAAAGGGGATATATGCTGATATATTTTTACTTCGAAATTTGGCCTGGCTGGGTTAAAGGAAAAGTCCTGTTCAGAACTTTTTTTTTGCCATTATGCCTGGGCAGCCAGCATATAAAACAACAAAGCGGCAGTGTGATGCATTGCACCCCAGCACCAGGAGGAAGACCAATGCAGGGGCTCAATACATCACACTGTCAAGTAGCCTATCTCCAGCTGAGGCAGGACATTACTGCGGCTGGAGATAAGCTGGTAAGCAGTGTAACACATTGACCACTGGCAACCAGAAAGAAGACAGAAGCGGAGAACTGGAGCAGTGATCACCGGGCACCGAGGGAGCCGTGGCAGGTGAGTCTAGTTTGTTGTTTTAGATACTGGCAGCCTGGGCATAATGGCTCAAAAAAGTTCAAAAAATACATTTAAAAAATCTGTACACACCTGTACCCCTACCACTGCTGTTCTAACAGTGCCCAGTCCATGCTGCTTACCACATCCTGGTCTCTGTCTTATCAAAAGGAAGTGATGTCGACAGAAAGTGGTAAGCAGAAGGGACTGGGCACTGTTGGAATGGCAGAGACAGGGGATCATGGTAGGTGATTACAGGTATTTAATTATTCGTTTATTAAACCCATACTGGCCAAATTTCCAAGAAAAATATATTGCTAGACAACCCATTAATAGAATGTTCGCCGATCTAATAAAATGTCTAGAACAGCTGAGTTTTTGACTTGCACAACTTTACATAGGAGTACATGATCACTGTCCCAAGGCTGTAAAAATATAACATAATTAGGCTACGTTCACACTGCAACATTTTGGTTGGAATGTCTGGACGCAAAATTTACAGCAGACATTCTGCAGCAACAGGCACTGGCAGAACATGTCGTTGCTAGGACCACTCGGAAATGCGCAATTTCTTTGGAATTTCATGCCAGATGTTTTCGGCATGGAAATTCTGTGGTGTGCCTGGTGCAGCAGAATCCCTTTAAAAAAAAAACGTTCTTAGCTGAATTTTTTGTTTGTCGAGTTCTGCTAAAAATTCCATTGTTTGGGCAAAAGGTTGATGAAAGGTTGGTTTTTCATCAGTAAGTAAAAAGAACACTACAGACAAAATGGATGTTAAACCCAGTGCAGGGCCCAAGGGGCAATACACAACATTGTCAGGACACTTTTGACTGCATTTATTTTGGAAAAATGAAATCTCCCACTACATATGCATGTTTCATCCTGTATCATTTAGTGATAGCTTCTCTCCGTAGCGCCTAATGACAAACTTAGCTCTGCTGCATCTCAGCTCATCATAAAAAACAGCATGTCTTCATAAATAATCCTCAGTAAAGGTTAATCACATTTTAAAACTGTTCGGTAAATTTATCTCTGTTACATTAAATGTAAATTGAAGGGAAAAAAATATATATAATCTGACACTGACCAAATTAAAACGTGGATTTATCTGGATTACGATCTAATGAAAGTGTGGAATCTCTAATCCATCTTTTATATTCTAAGTGATAAGGCTAATAAACTGTATATTCATGGTAATGTTTTAGAGAGAAACTGTACAGACATGTATGGACACAAATAATATAATACTACAAGAAGCTAGAAGGAATTTGGTTGCCTTAAATATTTGGTCTCCACTTGGTCTTCAACCACTTTCTATGAAGACTTCCTTCAGATTTGTCTACTAGATAACAGCAAGCTTATTCAGACTCTGAACATATTGCCTGTTCATTCCTCATAGATTAGCCTTTTTCGTTTCCTATTGTTTTCTTGTGAAGGTATTTATGTCAGCATAATGATGTGATCTCAATGAGTGTCAGCATGAATCAGTGGCCCAAGAAGAGATCACCAGGAAGTAAGGCAGAACAATTCCTTGTCTCACGGGAGCAATGTGTGCTATCAGTCACTGAGGTGTGAGTCTCTAACCTTCTTGACCTTCTCTGTCATGGGTTGCAAACATATGAAGGAGAAGTAGAGGCAGGACTCAATGATTGCCACTGTATGGTGTCTCTTGTTCCCCCGAGGGAATAGTGTCCCAGTGAGGCCCTAATGGGAGGCTACAGAAGACTCATGCAGAAACTCTGCCTCATTACTCCTCTTGATCCCTTTGATGATAGCAATGACAAAACATGGTGCACATTTATTTCTTAATATATATATATATATATATATATATATATATATATATATATATATACATATATATATATATATATATTTGTTTTTGTTGTTTTTATTTTTTTTCTAACATTTCAGCTTAGTTTATTTTCTGTATGGTTCAGCATTGCACGCCATCTGGATTGTAGGGTGACTGACAATACACAGCCATATGTTATGCAAACTAATTTGGTTTTGTAGTGATGTCACTGTGTATATTACTTTGTGAAACTCAATTTGTGCACAGACTTTATATTTTTATTAACTAGATGAGTAAATAAGCTTAAAGACTAACAGAGAATATCCTGAAATTTCCTAAAAATACTTAAATCCTATAAGTAAATGCAACTGTTGTATTCCAGCTTTGGAATTATTCATACTGTACAATATTTTTCTATAAAATACTGATTGGCTAATTTATATTTATTTTGGAACTTATTGTTGAGAGGCATAGGTTTAGGTGAATGCTTAGTTTTCCATAGGATCATCTTCATTTTCAGGCGATGATTGGAGAACTGCTTAAAGGGATGTGGAAAATATTGGAAATATAGAAGGTAAATATTGCATATTTATTATGCAAAAATAGAATTGCATAACTTTTAAACTTATTTTTGCTTTATTTTTTACCTGTGTTGCTGTCATCTAGAGATTTGTGTATACCAGTATGTATGGTTTTGAGTCTGCCATAGGAATTTACATTTCTTCAAATGTGCCATCATAATGGCTCAGGCTGTTTTTATTAACTCTGGCTCATCTGTAGAATGCCTAGTCAAAGATTAGACCAACTTACATTAGACCAATATACATTACACAGGAGTCATCCTTCAAAACGTTGGCACTTTTGGTCATGCCCACTTTCAGCAATGCCGTGATCCCTGTCCGACTACGTGAAATAGTGTCTAGAGAGCATCTTAAACTCATAGGGGGAGATTTATTAAAACTTATGTAGAATGGAAGAGTGGTGCAGTTGCTTACAGCAATCAGATTGATTTTTTCATTTTTAAAGACGCCTGTCAAGAATGAAAGAAGCAATATGATTGGTTGCTATGGGCAACTGCACCACTCTTCCTCTATAGATGTTTTGATAAATCTCCCCCATAGTTGTGTTAGCCGGTTTTTAAAGGGGTACTCCGGTGGAAAACAGATTTTTTCAAATCAACTGGTATCAGAAAGTTAACCAGATTTGTAAATTACTTCTATTTAATAATCCTTCCAGTACTTATCAGCTGCTGTATGATCCACAGGAAGTTGGATTTCTTGCTGGAGTTCTTTTCTGTCTGACCACAGTGCTCTCTGCTGACACCTCTGTCCATGTCAAATCCCCATAGCAAACATCTCCTGCTCTGGACAGTTCCTGATATGAACAGAGGTGTCAGCAGAGAGCACTGTGGTCAGACTGAAAAGAACTCCAGAAAGAAAGAAATCTTCCTGTGGAGCATACAGCAGCTGATAAGTACTGGAAGGATTAAGATTTTTAAATAGAAGTGATTTACAAACCTGTTTAACTTTTTGGCACAAGTTGATTTGAAAATTTCTTTTTTTCCACAGGAGTACCCCTTTAAAGCAAATTGTGCCAGAATTCTGGCACATTTGTACTAATAAATCTGTCCCAAGTACTAAAAACAGTGTCACATGTGACATTAATAATACTGCTATTCAGATCCCAAATTGTACTCTCATATGCAGCATTCATAATAGTCTACATGCATATACCGAATAGAAAATGCAGATATAAGCTTTACCTTAAAGCTAGGTTTATACATAGTAGTTTGATCAGTATTTTCAGCCAAAACCAGAAGTGGGTGTAAATGTTTCCATTATAGTTTACCTCTTTGTTCTACTCTTAGGTCTGGCTAATAATACTGAACAAAGGGAAGTATGAATACTGGCCAAAATACTATGGGAGAAATGTATGAACCTGTGAAACATTCATCTCCATCCTAATACTTGATCACCTCCACTCTCTTTCCCCAGTAAATGTAAGGTTCCTTTTAGGTTCTAAGCTTATTTGGACAGGAACCAGGACTCTTTTCTCTTGTTTGAGTGCATTTCTGTTTCATCCTCTCCAGTATGTAATCTACAGTGCATTTTATTTCTCCTTTTATTTCTTCATATCTGCATTATGACCATTTGTTTTGTACAGCTTCCAAAATATTGATAACAATAAAGTTATCAAGACATGCCAGTCTTCACATGACAGTGTGCTGCTTTCTGCTTCTCTCTTTTATTAAGAGGGGCATGTCACATAATTCATCAGGCGGTGAAGTGTCCCATGCCCTGTGCTCCTGAAATCTCCTGTAGCTCCCAGCTAGTGTAGATTTTAGCTACAATTTATGCTATCTCTGTACCAGGAGGCTACACCACCTTTCATGCTCAAGACATGAAAGTTCAAAAATTAGCAACATTTTTGTGCAAAATGGAGGCTTGCAAAAAAAAAAAAAAAAAAAAAAAAGACTTTTCACACCCTGCACTCAGCACAGCCAATCATCAATTCTCCTTTAACTCTCAGTTTGTTTGTAACTGTCCTTAAATGGGCACTTTAATTAAAACTTATTTTTGCTATTGTACTTCTCATGATAAATAAATAAAAAAATCTAATGTACTTTGTTTAAAAAAAAAATTTCTATGTTTTATTTGTGTTTAAAATAGCGGCCACCAGGTGTCTCCCTACTTGTCCAGAGCACATTTCCCCCTATCTTTTGCACAGACTTTTGACTCATGCTGGCCTGGCTGAAGACCTAAATCAGGAAATGCAGTCTGGAATGCTGAGGAGGGTGTGTGCAGCCTTAGCCAGTCATAGCTCATCTCACACACTGAACTACTCTGGGTTTTATGTAGCAGAGTGAGGGAGGAAGTTCTCCCCTTTATGGCTTCAGATGATGTCACACCTGCTGGGGAATGCCACCCAGTCTGTGAATCTGACTGAGCAGAAAATACAGAGCAATATCAAGGTAGAAAATTAACAAATAAAAAATAAAGGCAGGGGGTTGTTTATCATGATAGGGACAGTGAACTGGGAGGATTATAACATTTTACAAGATCATGAGAGGTACTCTTTAAAGGGAATGTTTTGCCTAGATTTTTTTCCCCTGTTTAGTGACAGAAACAGACTGAAACATGTTTTTTTTTAATTTTTTTTTTATTCTGTTTCTATTTTCTGATTGTAATTTTTTTTATTGTGCATTATTATGGTGGCTGCCACGTTTCCTGAGCTGTTTTTATAACAGCATATAGTAATATGCTTTATGGCAGGACCTATCACCATAAACAACAATAGACCGGACCTGTCCCATTCAGATGAATTGGGGATAGAACTGTGCATTCTCTGAGACCTTTTCAAAGGTCATTCTACAGGGAGTGGGGATGCTAAGCTCTACTGTGAATGGTGGGGGATCCAGCGATATCTCTCTACTGGTGTTACCTTTAACTCTGCCCCTGAGAAGAAAGGCATTACTGGGAAATTATCTGTACAGGATATAAAGTCTCAGGAGTATTATAAAATAGGGGTAGTAAAAAAAAAAATCACCAAAAATTCTAAAAAAATATGGTTAACAAAAAAAATATGATTTGAAAAATAGGTAATTTTCTGATAACACATTCCCTTTAAAGAACTCTTGAATCCAAATCTTTCGTCTGTCCCTATGTATTTTCTTGGCATGGCTTCTTACCTGCTCCTCATCAGTATGCATCCTACATACAGGCACAATTACCAAGACTGCAAGTGAATGAGCAATTTACAATTCAGTAAGATTGGTAGTGACTGCTGATCTGGTAAACTTCAGAATGATGGCTGAGTGACAGGGGAAGGTGAAAATGCTTTAATTGGGTAAGCCTGTATAATATCTGGCCTCCGGATAAAAGACTTCCGCTTCCTGCACTCACAGCGCTTTAGCAATAAAACTGTGAATATACAAGCACATTGACTTATCACTATCATGAATTAAAGAGGTTTCCACACAGTCCTGGAGGTATAAAAATTTGAGGTTACAGAAACAACATTGTATAAATTTTAGTAAAATGCCCACCCTGTATTTAGGAACGAGAACATTCGGATGTTAGTTTAAAGTAATCACAGCAATAAAAAGCTGATTGTGCACATGGAACCTATAGTTAAACTTGATATATGTTACACATTACTATTTCACATGCCAGGCCCCATGATTTGAGAAATCACGCAGAAAAGAATTTAAATGTGCGTGTTTAATATATATATATATATATATATATATATTTATATATATATATATATTTATTTATATATATATATATATATATATATATATATATATATATTTATATATCATGTTGTAGGGGGGAAGTATTATAGCATGACTGCCAATTTATTCCCCTAATATAAGCCAAGACTGAATTCTCGGAAATATGTTTTTGTCACCTGCAAACTTTACACCTGCACAATCCATTTTATGTGATTTTGATTTGCCAAAAGTGTCCTAAGTTTTTCCAGTCATGTTTGTTAACAAACTTCCTAAATCTAAACCACTTTGGGTTCAAAGCTGCAAAACTTAAAAGAAAGGGAAGTATTACAACCCATGTAATCTAAAAGCCTTCCTGTCACGCATTTATTCGTCTTATTGAAAACACATATGGTAAAACTTAGGGGAAAATTCAGTCCGTTTTAGTATAAAAACTCCATGCATCAAGCCAAAGCAAAACAGTGTTAACATGAAATCTGAAATGAGTTATTAAAGCCGAACATGTTCCATGAAGAAGGATTGTTCACTGGAGGTAAAATAAGAAAATGCAGGCATTGTCTTAGGAGTGAAAAGCTGGTAAAATAATGTTCCTGTTGGTTAATAATTATTATGATGATTATTATGGATATTACTATTATCATCATCACCATTAATAATAATAATAATAATAATAATAATAATTCTCTATCATTATTGCTTTGTCATTGTAGCTCCCATTTTAATCATTTTTTGTATGCACAAAAGTCACCTACTAACTAGTAAAAACATAAACATTCAGGGAAAAGCCTTTGAAAGGTAATTATATTGTTACACTTTTCCTAGAGAGAATATAAGTGTGTAAGCATATATGGAAATATTATGGGCCTATTCAGATACAAGTTAGTAAGTAAGCATGGCGGGAGTATGTGTGTGTGTCTCTAATAGCAACTAAGGTCATAAAATACCATTCACAATACACTAGAGTTTCTATTGTTAAAATGGTCCTATCATATTTTTGTTTTTTAAATACACATAATGAGGGACATTTATTATGCTGAGCCAACAGCGCAAATTCTCAAACGTCACACATTTTTACACAGAAATGTATGCCAAAATGTGCCACTTTTGAAGATTTCTACCACTCATGCCAAGGGGGAGTAAAAGAGGCAGGAAGGGGGCTCGGCTTTACTTGAAGGGATCATGCAGGGGTCATGCCCCCCTCCCATGCAATTTTAGGTCTGACTTGTGACATTTAACTCCTATACATGGTGATTAGGGATGACTTCCCACATCACCACGTACACGTACCTGATGAGAATAAACTGTCACAGCCAGTGTCGGTCTAAGACATTGTGCTGCTGCCTTGGTCCAAGAATGAAATGCTAACCCCCCCCCCCCCCTCCCGAAAAAGCACAAACATATGTATGATCATTTTTTTTTAATGCATGATAATACTGTATACCTACATATACTAGTCATGCAGTTACCAATTGATACCACTATACAAGGAGCAAATATGACCTTACATTATTGTAACCCAACCAGATCGGGCATACTGAGAACAACAATACCAATAATACGGTAAATATTACCAATAAAGCACCTATATAATCGACACATAATACCGCCACACATGGACCATTACACCACAAAGCGACTAGTGACTGGATGATTCCACTATACTGTTATTAAATAAAATCGAATATATACAAACCAAGATTCCCCAACTAGCTCACTCTCCCCCAATACAGTGACCATATAGAAGTATTTACCAGCTGTATGCAGAATGTGTATACCATATAAGTGATTATATACAGGACCATACATTTGTATATACCAGCTGTACACAGGTTCTGTATACCATGTAAGTGATTATATACAGGACCATATAGAGGTAGATACCAGCTGTACACAGTATCTGTATAACATATAATTGATTCTCAATCCATCTCAGACCGCCATGATGTCTTCTTCCAGCCAAAACTCTTCTCTTTGGCATCTGCAGGACAAACATGTTAGACTCTGCATCTTTCCATTGCTGTTCCCCCCTTTGTAATTTCAAATCCCAATCCCCTCTGTACGATTTTCATTCATTAATCCCCCTCCCCTCACCCCCTGTGCCATTTCAATAACCCCCCTCCCCAAATCCCCTGTGCCATTTCATTAACCCCCGCTCCCCTCATCCCCCTGTGCCATTTAATTAACCACCTTTCCCCTCATTTCCTCTGCCATTTCATTAACCTCCCCTCCCCTCATCCCCTGTGCCAATTCATTAACCCTCCCATCCCCTCATCCCGTGCCATTCATTTACCCCCCCACCCCTAATCCCCTGTGCCATTTTATTAACCCCCCTCCCCTCATCCCCTGTGCCATCTCATTAACTCCCCTCCCCTCATCCCCTGTGCCATCTCATTAACCCCTATCCCCTGTGCCATCTCATTTAACCCCCATCCCCTCATCCCCTGTGCCATCTCATTAAACACCCCCCTAATCCGACCCTGAAAAGTGCCACCTGGGACCAATGGTCCCACCGGGGTCCCATGGTAGGGCTGGCCTTGGTCACAGCGCCATCAGACGCTGTGACAGTTTGTTGAGCTTGGCTGTGCTGCACAGCCGAGCGTCTCTGAAGCCAGCTAGGGACCAATCACAGCGGTCCCCAGCTGGCAATTGCTGGTATTGGTCCATCAGTACAGACAGAACAATAGCAGGGATATTGTGGGTCTCCTCCTTCCCCCTCTCCTCCGTTGCTTCACACAGTGAAGCGATCAGAGGAGAGGGCCCCATCGGAGGGTGCCACTCGCAGCACTCAGAATCGGAGCTGAGCTCTTATCCTTAGTTAACCCTGTAGATGCAGTCACTGTGGCCGCAGCGTCTATTAGGGTTACAGAGGGAGGGAGCTCCCTCTGTTACCGATCAGTACTCTGCAAACACCGATGGTTGCCATGGCAACTGGAGGCCTGACAATAGCCTCCGTTGTCATGGCAACAGAAGCTGATCTGACTCTACCTAGGTAGAGTCTGATCTGCTATCCTATGCCTGTCAGTCTAAATTTGACAGACATAGGCATAATTCAGTGGAGTACAAATGTGTACTTCATTGAATTCATCGAAAAAAAATTTAAGTTAAAAAAATTCGAAATATTTTTTTTTTAAATAAAAAAAAATTGAAAAAAAAAAATATATATATATTAAGGAAATAATAAAATAAATTATATATGTATTATACAGCCCAAAACAAAAATTGTCCCCCCTAAAACTTCACAATTTTGTCGGTAAAGTACTGAAAAAGATATGGCTCACAGAATATGGCGACTTACAAACAAGATTTAAAAAGTACATAAATTTGGTATCACCATAGCTGTATCAACCTGCAGAATAAAGTCAACATGTCTTTTATACATGAATAAAAAAACAACCACAGAATAGATTTTTGTTATTCATACCACCTCATAAAAATAAAAACTGATCAGAGTGTCACATGTACCCCAGAAAGGTACCAATGAAAACGTCAACTTTTTATGATGCCAGCAAAATATCCTAAACTAAAAGGAGGCTCCAAAATATACACACCACGCCTTCATGTCTGAGGCCTGTGTGTGAGACATGTAGCGCACAAAGACCACATATGGGATATTTTGAAATACGTCAGAATTCGGGGAATAAATCTTAAATTGCATTTCTCTGTCTACACCTGCTGTGTTACAGGAAAAAATTTATTAAAATTGAAAATCTGCAAAAAAATTACATTTTTTAATTCCGCCTTCACTTTGCTTTCATATCTGTGAAATGCCGAAAGGGTTAATAAACTTCTTTAATGTCATTCTGACTACTTTAAGGGGTGCAGTTTATAAAATGTGGTGATTTAAGGGGGTATCTAACATACAGGCCCCTCAATTCCACTTCAGAACTGAACTGGTCCCTGAAAAATCTGATTTTGAAATTTCCTTGAAAATCTGGAAAATTGCTGCTAAACTTATAAACCTTCTAACATTCTAAAAAAGTAAAAGAATGTTTCTCAAATGATGGGAACTTAAAGTAGACATATTGCAGATGTGAATAAATCATTAATTTGGTACAGCATGACTATTAATCGTACAAGCAGAAAAACGTAAATCTAGAAAACACTCATTTTTTTATTAATTTTTTTTGCACAATTTTAGAATTTTTTTTACAAAAAAATGCTGAATATATCAATCAAAATTGACCACTAATGTAAAGTACAATATGTCACGAAAAAACAATCTCAGAATTGCTTTCATAAGTAAAAGCATTCCAAAGTTATTACCAAATAAGTGGACACATGGCAGAGTCTTAAAATTTGCCTTGGTCAATAAGGTCAAAACAGGCTAAGGAGTAAAGGGGTTAAATTCACAGAAATATACACCAACTCATAGCAGTCATCATTGTAGTAGCTACAGTATTTCCCACTTTAAAATGTAAGGACTTGCTTTATCTGTATTTTTTATCTTGTTAGTTTTCTTTAATCTCTATTTTTTTCCCCCCAAACATACCGTATTTTTCGCCCTATAGGACGCACCGGTGTATAAGACGCACCCAATTTATAGGTGCAAAATAAAAAAAAATAAAGATTTTGAACCCAATAGTGGTCTTCAGCCTGCGGACTTCCAGATGTTGCAAAACTACAACTCCCAGCATGCCCGGACAGCCGTTGGCATGCTGGGAGTTGTAGTTTTGCAACATTTGGAGGTCCGCAGATTGAAGACCACTGCATAGGAGGTAATACTCAGGTGTCCCCGCCGCTCCGGACCCGTCACCGCTGCCCTGGATGTCGCTCCATCGCTATCGCCGTGTCCCGTCGCTCCAGAACGTCTCTGCTGCCGGCCGGGTATCCTCGCTCTCCGTCGCCGCCATCACGTCGTTAAGCACGCTGACGCACAAACGCGACGACATGATGACGAGGAAGGAGAGCGCAGACCATACAGGGGATCCCTGAATGGAGAAGACACCGAGGAGGCAGGTAAGGTCCCTCTCGGTGTCCTGTAAGCACTAACCCGGCTATTCAGTCGGGCTGTTCGGGACTGCCGCGGTGAAATCGCGGCGGTCCCGAACAGCCCGACTGAACAGCCGGGTTAGTGTCACTTTCCCTTCAGAAGCGGCGGTCAGCTTTGATCGCCGAGTCTGAAGGGTTAATACAGGGCATCACCGCGATCGGTGATGTCCTGTATTAGCCGCGGGTCCCAGCCGTTGATGGCCGCAGGGACCGCCGCGATGGGGGTGTATTCGCCGTATAAGACGCACCGACTTTTCCCCCCCCAGTTTTGGGGAAGAAAAAGTGCGTCTTATACGGCGAAAAATACGGTAATTGAGCACACCAGATATGGAACAGAGGATACATTCCAGTTTTGGGATAACCCCTTCAAGCACTGAGCCTTTCATGCTATAAGTGAGAGATTATAAGCCTAGAGACATATACCGTCTCTTCCCTTTCTTTGGAACACAAACAACATTTCACTCCAAGCCACCTTATTTATCCAAAGCTATGTATGTAAATGCTAATTTCCTTTATGTAGTGTAGATGGGTAAATGGATAATGTTAATTTAATAAAAAAAGAAAACATTTCTGTGAAAACATCTTGAGGGCATCAGGGACAATTTGTATTTAACACATGTCAGAAGTTTCTGATGAAGAACTGATAACATAACTGTTACTATGTATTTTTATATCACTATTCAAAGCTCCTCAACACTAGTAACTATCTTCCTCTAAGGTAGAGAAGCTGTTAAAATGTTGAAAGACAGTTAATTTAATCTTTCAATGGGTTTGTCACTAATGTGAACTAATGTGATGAATAATAGATAAAAAGTTAAGACATAAAACATGGAATGGTGATATATTATCAACTGTTAGTTCTTAATCCTTTTCATAAATAAATCAATAATAATAACAAAATAAAAATAAGAATCTTTATAAACAACTAACATAAATGTATTCTGAATGTGTACTAATGATAACCTAATTATTAATAATTCACACAACTGGAATGAGGGCCCTGCTGGATATGGAACTATAGTTAAAATTCAAAAGAAAAGTGACATTTGCGTAGTCTCACTGCCATATTTTGGACTGCAGGAGGAAAGTAAAATACCTAGCGCATCTTTCGGTGACTGATACAAACATGTTAAGAACATGTCAATGCCATATTTATATTGCCTATCTTGGGAAACACCTATTTAGCCAGAGCAGAGAGACAATCAAAGAGCAGCTTTCATTTTTGTGGACCAGACTAGTCTATGTATTATATATTTGGCCACTTAGTTAAATAGTGGGGTAAATCTGGACTTTTTATGCTGCCTGAGATAAATTTTGACATGTGACACCCTGCCCTTCTTTTCAACAAAGTTTAAACATATTCACTCTGTGTGACACCCATTCTGTTAGATTTAAATCTCATGCACATAACCGTACTACAACTGTTATCTGTGCACATAACATTTTTGATATATATATATATATATTATATATACAAACAAATAAGCAGCAGCAACACCGTTTTAAAGTGCAAGATAGTGTCTTTTAGTGTCAAACAACCAATTTTATTGTAATAGGCAAAAAGGTAGCAATACCAAAGTAAAGCAGAAGTATCGGGACGCAGCCCGAATCAACAAAAAGGCAAAATCAAATGAATAAAAGGGAATAGGAAAATAAACAAGTCCATGGGTCAGACATGTGTGGATAAAAACAGACAGCAGGGTAATAAAACAGAACGGGTGTTGTCAGTGATTACGTTAGAGACAAAGTATGGCGAATCTCCGGGCAATAGGAGGATGATATCCAAGGAGACCAGACCCTCTCGTAGGAGGCCATTATGTCGGCGCGAACCGCGTTAATTTTTTCAAAGATCAGAATATCATTAACTCTATCAATTACTCTATCAATAGACAAGACTGGGCTCTTCCAGCATGTTGCTATATGGATCCGCGCAGCCAGCAGTATGAATTGCGCTAATCTAAATTGGCTGTTGGGCATCCTGCGCGGCCGTCTGCTGAGGAGACAAAAAGCAGGTTGGAGGGGACAGCGAAAAGAGAGAACAGAACGAAGAATAGAAAGAACAGATGTCCAGAAAGTCCTGGCGAGAGGACAGGTCCACCACATATGAAGCATGGTTCCCCTATCTGCGCAACCTCTAAAACATAAGGGAGAGGCACAGGGGAAGATGGAATGTATTCTCGTGGGAACATAATACGTCCTATGTAATATCTTCAGTGACGTCTCAGTAAGTGACACTTGCCAGCTCCCTCTACTCAAGGTATCGCAGCACTCCCTCCATTCCTCCAGAGACAGCTCCATATGGAAATCAGCCTCCCATTGAATCATGAACGACAGTTTAGTGTCGGGTGGGGGAGAATTTAGTATACCATATATTATGGCTAGAAGTCCTCGTCTAGAAGGACTATATTGCATAAGACGTTCAAACCTAGTCAACTGTGGTATGGTGCGTGCAGGAAAATTAGAATGTAGGAATGAAAAGATCTGGTGCATTCGGAAGAGTTCTGAGGGTGGGGGGTGAAATTGTAGAGTAAACACTTCCTTTGTCATCAGAACCCCTCGAGTATGGAATTGATGAGCAGTAGTCAGGGACTGTGAAGTCCACCAACGGAATGAGGAATGAGCAAGACCGGGTGGAAAAAAAGGGTTACAGAGGAAGGGCAGGAGGGGAGGAGGGCAAGATTGTAGGTGAAAGCGAAAGCGGACCAGCCGCCAAAGGGAAAGGGAATGAAGAGTGAGAAGAGCAGAGTAAGGGACGTATTTAGCGACAGGTTGAGTAGACCACATTAGGGAAGAGAAGGAGTGGGGAGAGATGAGAGAGGATTCGAGGTGAACCCAAATGGGGGTATCGCCATCCGCTAGGAACCAGGCCATCTGTCCTAGTCTGACAGCATAATAGTATTTTTGGAAGTTGGGGACGGACATACCACCTAAACGCTTATGAAGGTACATTACATTACGTGCTATGCGGGGGGTCTTGGATTTCCATATAAATCTAAAGACATCGGACTGAAGGGACTTGAGATCCGCAGTCGAGACCGGAACTGGAAGAGTGCGAAACAGGTATAGTAATTTAGGCAGAATCACCATTTTAACCGTGTTTATTCTTCCGATCCATGATAAGTATGGCCTGTCCCAAGTGCGGATATCATGTCGGATAGATTTGTATAGGGGCGGGTAGTTCGCACCATAGAAGGAAGCAACCGCCGGGGTTATACGAACACCTAAATAGGACAGGGCAGGCATTGGAGGGGGAAAGTTAAAGTTAAGGGAAATCAACTTTTGCGTATGGAGGGGAACATGTATATAGAGTGTTTCAGACTTAGATGGACTAATCCGGAGGCCCGAGCAAGACGAGAAGTCTGTGAGTAGGCGAAACAGGTTAGGTAAAAATGATAGGGGGTGTGTCAGGGATAGAAGGAGGTCATCGGCAAACAAACAAAGTTTATGGATGGAGTCCTTAATCGTGACCCCCAGTACAGTGAGGGAGGCTCGTAGGGATCTCGCCAGGGGCTCCATCGCCAGAGCAAAAAGAGCAGGGGACAACGGGCATCCCTGGCGAGTGCCCCTCTTAATAATAATCGGGGAAGGGGAAGAGGTAGGGAGTTTGAGAAAAGCCGTAGGATTGGAGTACAGCAGGTGCAGAAGGTGTACAAACGGCCCAGTGAACCCCATTTTAGAGAGGACCCCCCAAAGGTATGGCCAGAGAACTGAGTCAAAGGCCTTTTCTATGTCTAAGGCCAATAGCATAACAGGAGTAGAAGTGGAGGAAGCCCAGTGTACTACCCCCAGCACCTTTCTAATATTGTCCGCCGCCTGTCTCCCCGGTATAAAGCCCACTTGGTCAGGGTGAATAACACGGGGCAATATAGTGTTCAGTCTGCGTGCCAGGATAGATGTTAATATCTTCGTATCCAGATTAATTAAGGAGATTGGGCGGTAATTTGAGACCAGGGATGGGTCCTTCTGGGGTTTGGGGATCACCGTTATAAGGGCGTCTAAGTATTCAGGGGGTAAAGAGGGAGCCTTAAAGAGGTTATTATAAAGGTTAACTAGATGGGGAACTAGAATAGGAGAGAATTTCTTATAATACATTGCAGACAGGCCATCTGGGCCAGGGGCTTTTCACAATTTCAGGGACGCAATTGTATCTGATACATCTTCGTATGAAATTGGAGAATTAAGGAGATCCCTCTCGAGGTCAGTGAGAGAGGGGAGGGAGGTAGAGTCAAGAAAAGAGTTCAGACTGGGAGCAAAGGTAGGCGACTGGTCAGGGATAGAATAGAGTCTAGAGTAGTAAGAGTGAAAAGTCTGGTAAATCTTGTCGGGGTGGGAAGACCGGGAACCAGGGTGCAACTGAATGGTGTGAACATAATTAAGCCGTTGTTTGCTGCGGAGCATATTGGCAAGCAACCTATCCGGCTTATTGGCATAGCGGTAGTATGTGGCCTTAGTCCACCTAAGCGCTTTTTCCACTCCGGTGGACAGGACAGCATCCAGGCGCAACCTGGTGTCCCGGATAGCATTGTGGAGATAAAGAGAGGGGGCACGCTGGTGAGCCAGGGTGAGTCGAGAAAGCTTGTTGTGTAGCGTATGTTGAAGGTGGGAGCGACCTCTTTTCATGTATGAGGCTAGCGATATGAGCCGTCCCCTAATGAAGGCCTTGTGGGCAGACCATACCCAGATCGGGTTTGAATTCGGAGTAGCATTGGTGGAGAAGTAGGATGTGAGATCCGCTGTAAGAGAACGTTTAACTGTCTGGTTAGTCAGCATAGACTCGTTAAGTCTCCAGGTAAAAGGTGTGGTAGGACCACCTATAAGATCCAGCTCTACACATACCATCTCATAGTCAGACCAGGGAGAGGCAATGTGTCTCGCGTACAGGAGGCACGGCAGAGTAGAGGTGTTGAGAAGTAGCCAGTCTATGCGAGTGTAATTTTTCTGGGAGGATGAATAGTAAGAATACCCCCTCGACTGACCATTGTGCTCCCTCCATGCATCCGCAAGTTGAAGTGAATGGAAGGCCGAAACCAACCTTGTCTGCAACGCTCTAGACCTACCTAAGGGACTAGGGGAGGATCTATCCAAGACGCCATCGTAGACGAAATTAAAATCGCCCGCCCACACCAGAACATCATAAGAGTATGATAGGAGTAAAGAGCAGAGAGAAAGAAAGAATGAAATAGGAGAAGAGTTAGGAGCATAAGAGTTAAGTAGACAGATCTGCTTACCATACAGGGTGCCCAACAGCAAGACATACCTGCCTTCGGAGTCTGTATGAACGCGGGTCACCTCGAATGGCAACGTATTTTTCAAACAAATCAGTACCCCCCTGCTTTTGGAGACAAAAGAGGAGACATATAACCGGGAGTACTGGGAATGGAGGAAGCTAGGGCAGGAGGACTGGGAGAAGTGAGTCTCCTGAATGCAAATTATATCAGGGCGGTAGCATCTATAATCTATGAAAGCTTTCCTCCGTTTGGAGGGGGAATTAAATCCCCTGACATTATGGGAAATTATCTTACACATAAGACGGAAGACCAGGCAATGCGGAGACGGGACAAACACGCAAAGACAGAACAACCATGGAACACATGGACCCACTGACGAACAAAAATGAACAACATCAAACCACAAACAAAACACTGAACAAACAGAAAAAGGTCAAACTGGAAAGCGAAGCCGTATAATATAGCGGCTCCGCTTACTTCCATCTCTTGAAGTAAAGGAAGGAGACATCAGTCCAGTCACACCAGCCCTTCTAGGATCGGTGGCTTCAGGGCGCCAGGTGAGAGGGGGTCACTGGCAACGGTGAGTCAACCTTCCGGGGCCATCCCCAGGCACCGCTGTGATTTACGCTGGGCCGAGGGAACACTGGTCCAGGACCTGGAGGGTCGGGGGCCCCTTCGAGGCAAGTCGGTCGCAGGAGGCTGTTCTGGGGCAGTCCAGGGGATACCCTCTTTAGTGAGGGTAGTTTGGGCCTCAGTCAGGGAGCGAAATTGGTAGGGGCGCCCTTAAGTTGGCAGATGAGGGAGAATGGAAATCCCCATTTATACTTCACCCCTGTTACGCCTAGCGCTCCGGGTCCCCGCTCCTCCCCGGAGCGCTCACGGCGTCTCTCTCCCTGCAGCGCCCCGGGCAGTCCCGCTGACCGGGAGCGCTGCACTGTCATGGCCGTCGGGGATGCGATTCGCACAGCGGGACGCGCCCGCTCGCGAATCGCATCCCAGGTCACTTACCCGTCCCGGTCCCCTGCTGTCATGTGCTGGCGTGCGCGGCTCCGCTCTCTAGGGCGCGTGCGCGCCAGCTCTCTGAGACTTAAAGGGCCAGTGCACCAATGATTGGTGCCTGGCCCAATTAGCTTAATTGGCTTCCACCTGCTCCCAGACTATATCTGCTCACTGCCCCTGCACTCCCTTGCCGGATCTTGTTGCCTTGTGCCAGTGAAAGCGTTTAGTGTGTCCAAAGCCTGTGTTACCTGAACTTCTGCTATCCATCTTGACTACGAACCTTGCCGCCTGCCCCCGACCTTCTGCTACGTCTGACCTTGCCTCTGCCTAGTCCTTCTGTCCCACGCCTTCTCAGCAGTCAGCGAGGTTGAGCCGTTGCTAGTGGATACGACCTGGTTGCTACTGCCGCAGCAAGACCATCCCGCTTTGCGACGGGCTCTGGTGAACACCAGTAGCCTCTTAGAACCGGTCCACCAGCACGGTCCACGCCAATCCCTCGCTGACACAGAGGATCCACTACCTGTAAGCCGAATCGTGACAGTAGATCCGGCCATGGATCCCGCTGAGGTGCCGCTGCCAAGTCTCGCTGACCTTCCCACGGTGGTCGCTCAGCAATCGCAGCAGATTGCCCAACAAGGACAGCAGCTGTCGCAGTTGACCGCCATGTTACAGCAACTTTTGCCTCTGCTACAGCAGCAACCATCTCCTCCGCCAGCTCCTGCACCTCCTCCGCAGCGAGTGGCCGCTCCTAGCCTCCGCTTGTCCCTGCCGGACAAATTTGATGGGGACTCTAGACTCTGCCGTGGATTTCTGTCTCAGTGTTCCCTGCATATGGAGATGTTGTCGGACTTGTTTCCTACAGAACGGTCTAAGGTGGCGTTCGTAGTGAGCCTTCTTTCAGGAAAGGCCTTGTCTTGGGCCACACCGCTCTGGGACCGCAATGATCCTGCCACAGCCACAGTCCAGTCCTTCTTCGCTGAAGTCCGGAGTGTCTTCGAGGAACCAGCCCGAGCTTCTTCTGCCGAGACTGCCCTGCTTAACCTGGTCCAGGGTAATTCTTCAGTGGGCGAGTACGCCATCCAATTTCGTACTCTTGCTTCTGAATTATCATGGAATAATGAGGCTCTCTGCGCGACCTTTAAAAAAGGCCTATCCAGTCGCATCAAGGATGTGCTGGCCGCACGAGAGATTCCTGCCAACCTGCAAGAACTTATCCATTTGGCCACCCGCATTGACATGCGCTTTTCTGAGAGACATCAAGAGCTCCGCCAGGAAAAAGACTTAGATCTCTGGGCACCTCTCCCACAGTCTCCGTTGCAACCTACGCCTGGGCCTCCCGCCGAGGAGGCCATGCAAGTGGATCGGTCTCGCCTGACCCAGGAAGAGAGGAATCGCCGTAGGGAAGAAAATCTTTGTCTGTACTGTGCCAGTACCGAGCATTTCCTGGTGGATTGCCCTATTCGTCCTCCACGTCTGGGAAACGCACGCACGCACCCAGCTCACGTGGGTGTGGCGTCTCTTGGTTCTAAGTCTGCTTCTCCACGTCTCACGGTGCCCGTGCGGATTTCTCCTTCAGCCAACTCCTCCCTCTCAGCCGTGGCCTGCTTGGACTCTGGTGCCTCTGGGAATTTTATTCTGGATTCTCTGGTGAATAAATTCCGCATCCCGGTGACCCGTCTCGTCAAGCCGCTCTACATTTCCGCGGTCAACGGAGTCAGATTGGATTGCACCGTGCGTTACCGCACAGAACCCCTCCTGATGTGTATTGGACCCCATCGCGAAGTGATTGAGCTCTTCGTCCTCCCCAACTGTACCTCTGAGGTCCTCCTCGGTCTGCCATGGCTCCGGCTTCATTCTCCCACCCTTGATTGGACCACCGGGGAGATCAAGAACTGGGACTCTGCCTGCCATAGGAAGTGCCTCTCCCCCCCTCCCAGTCCCGTCAGGCAAGCCTCAGTGCCTCCTCATGGCCCCCGTCCTGGTGACACACTGCCCCGTGCCAGGCTTCGCCCTCTGCCCTCCCTCCCCATTCCCACTCCTGCTGTACTGCCTGCTGTTGAGGAAACCCTCCATTCTTTCCCGGTGTCCTCATCCCAGGGGAGGCAGTTACCGGACAAAGAAAAGGGGAGACCTAAGGGGGGGGGTACTGTTACGCCTAGCGCTCCGGGTCCCCGCTCCTCCCCGGAGCACTCACGGCGTCTCTCTCCCTGCAGCGCCCCGGTCAGTCCCGCTGACCGGGAGCGCTGCACTGTCATGGCCGTCGGGGATGCGATTCGCACAGCGGGACGCGCCCGCTCGCGAATCGCATCCCAGGTCACTTACCCGTCCCGGTCCCCTGCTGTCATGTGCTGGCGCGCGCGGCTCCGCTCTCTAGGGCGCGCGCGCGCCAGCTCTCTGAGACTTAAAGGGCCAGTGCACCAATGATTGGTGCCTGGCCCAATTAGCTTAATTGGCTTCCACCTGCTCCCAGACTATATCTGCTCACTGCCCCTGCACTCCCTTGCCGGATCTTGTTGCCTTGTGCCAGTGAAAGCGTTTAGTGTGTCCAAAGCCTGTGTTACCTGAACTTCTGCTATCCATCTTGACTACGAACCTTGCCGCCTGCCCCCGACCTTCTGCTACGTCTGACCTTGCCTCTGCCTAGTCCTTCTGTCCCACGCCTTCTCAGCAGTCAGCGAGGTTGAGCCGTTACTAGTGGATACGACCTGGTTGCTACTGCCGCAGCAAGACCATCCCGCTTTGCGGCGGGCTCTGGTGAACACCAGTAGCCTCTTAGAACCGGTCCACCAGCACGGTCCACGCCAATCCCTCGCTGACACAGAGGATCCACTACCTGTAAGCCGAATCGTGACAACCCCCTCCCGGACCAGGGCCAGCGTGATGCGGCGGAATGTCCTGCGCCGTTCCAGCATGGACGGGGATAAATCCGAGTAGAGGCGCACTTCAGCGGGCATGCCAGGTAGCGCTGTCAGGTTGCGGGCAGCAAAGAGCAGGGGATCTCTCACCTCCGGGTAGTGCAGTCGGAGGACCACGTCCCTCGGCATTTCAGAAGATCTCGGGCGACCCAGGGCTCTGTGGACACGGTCCATACGGAGAAGCTCGGGCTCATATTGCGGCAGTAAGGCCTGGAACATCGCATCGACCGCAGATTTCAGGTTAGTCTCCGACTCAGGTAGTCCCCGAATGCGAATATTGGCTCTGCGGGAGCGGTTCTCCAGATCTTCAAGTTTGAGGTCGATAGCATCAAGCTTGGCCGCATGTAGATCGATATCCCGGCGGTCAGACTCCGCGGCCTCTGCTAAGTCGTCCAATTTGTTTTCATTGTCGGAGACTATCTGGCCCAGATCTTGAAGTTGCGCTGCGAAGTCTGAGACAGCTTTTCTGAGCTCCGACTGGAACATTTGCTTGATCTGGCGGAACATATCTGCCGGGGACATCTGCGCCAGGTCCGGCTCCCCCTCTTCATCGGACGCCATATCAGAGCGGTGTGGGGAGGCTGCCGCCGCCGCCGCCATATTGGGTTTCGGAGAGGCTCTGAAAAAGTCCGGAATGGACTGAGAAAGACGCTGAGAGAGGTTCTTATTTCGTGACCGCTGCCTCCTGGGCATGACCAGGTCCAGTTCGCACTGAAACCACAGCGTGTGGAGCCTTTAGGGCGCTGATTAGGGCTTAGATAGGTGAGACTGGCGCGGAGCTTACATCACCCACGTCTCTTCCGGTAAGCCGCGCGCATGCGCCTCCAGATAGTGTCTTTTATTCACACAACGTGAGGCGATGTTTCGGTTTGCTCACCAAACCATTTTCAAGGCTTGAAAATGGTTTGGTGAGCAAACCGAAACGTTGCCTCACGTTGTGTGAATAAAATACACTATCTTGCACTTTAAAACGGTGTTGCTGCTGCTTATCTGTTTGTATCTACGTGGAACCCTGGACCTGGGATCTGGCTGACGGCACCCGTGCACTTTATCTGGGATGTGCGGCTTTCCTTGTTGTATATATATATATATATATATATATATATATATATATATATTTAGCTGATATAAAGTAATAATTAAAAAAGGACATATTTCACCTACTCTTTTTTCCTGCATTTCCCGGTATGACATCATCACCACTTTCGCTCATCACCGCTTCTTCCTGCTCATGAGAGGGAGTCATCTCAGGATCAACTGCCCACTTAACCAATCACTAACTGAGGAACAGATCTATAGATGCACCATATATACATGGAATAACATACTCCAACGATAAAGGATAAGAACATTAGAAGTCACAGAGGATTTTCAATTTCAGGTCAGATAAAGGCACAAGACTTGCTTGTTTTGGAACTAATATTCAGGACCAGATAATTATTGGAGTTATTGGAGCTCCAGCTCCAGGCTTTGTGCTTCTTGTTAATGGGGTCCCCCACTGCCTGCCCAAGACTTCATGCTTCTTAAGATCACTGAGCATGGCAAATGCTTGGATTGGTTTGTGCACAGCCTCAGGGCAGCACATAAGAGCCAGCACAAAAGCGTATTTAGGGGGCATGTGCTCCAGGTGCCAGTAAGATGAAGGGACTGGGAAGAGATGCCTGTACAAAGATCTGTGTAGGTTTCATATATGTATGGTTTTTAAGAAAAACCTATAAACAAGCCCACTTTATTGGGTTAAAAAACACAAGGTGTGGGTTTCTTCAGGTTTCTTCTTGTCAAGAATCACAATTTGTTAAAATTTTATTACAGCACCAATTGCAAAAGTCAACACTAAACTTTCACATTGGGAAAGTAAATGTGCGTCACTGTGTAAACCCAAGCTAAGGGTCTTTTCCTACTGTATTTAGCAGTAATTGCCAAAGGTGTACTGTATCCTATCGATGAAGCAAAAAAGTAAACTGACGTATTTTAGCCCGACAGAGACTAAATAGTCTGTTAACCCTTTTGGGAATCAACACATACAGCAAGCGAACACTGCCAAACTTAGTGTGAAATAGCCTTAGGAAGACAAGGCTGCTTGAACATCTCCAGCTCTGTCAAGGTGATATTACAGATGGGAATGCAATGGAGCTGATAACTGGTGCCTTTCTGTGCAGGGATGTTAGGCATACTGTAGCTGTCAACATACTGTCCCTTGCAGGCACTACAGTGTGCCACCTGCAACGACCTCACCATGTTCATGTAAGGTATGCCCTTGGTCAGCATTTAATATTACACTTTTCCTTTTAATGTATGGTTAAATGCAGCTTCTCCCATTGATAACAGCTGATCATAGGAAATTTAAAAAGCTAAATCCACACTGATCAGCTGATCCATTTTCCAAGCTTAAATTTAAAAGGAGACAACCCTTTAAAGAGAAACCCCCTTAAATGGACACTGTCATTAAAACTAGAGATGGGCAAATTTGAAAAATTTGAGTGAATTTAAAAAATTTGATTTGGCCGATTCACCAAATTTTCTGAAAAAATTAGATTCGGTCCAAATTTATTCCCGGCGAATCTGCATTAAAAATGGCAATTTCTGGCCTACAGAGAGCCTCAGCATGAGGAGACCATATAGTGGCTGAATGACCCAGCCTGGAGGTGGCAGCAGCCTAACGAGACCATAGGGCAGACCATATAGTGGCTGAATGACACAGCCTGGAGTTGGCGGCAGCATGAGGAGACCATATAGTGGCTGAACGACACAGCGTGGAGGTGGCGGCCGCATGAGAAAGTCCATATAGTGGCTGAATGACCCAGCCTGGAGGTGGCGGCAGCATGAAGAGACCATATAGTGGCTACATGACACAGCCTGGAGGTGGAGGAAGCATGAGGAGACAATATAGTTGCAGAATGAGACAGCCTTGAGGTGGAGGAAGCATGAGGAGACCATAAAGTTGCAGAATGAGACAGAGTGGAGCTGGCATCAGCATGGTAGCTGAGGCAGGTAGGCTGAAGAAAACGGTCTCTTTTGTCAAAGTGTTAGTGTGCACAAGTATTGAGGATTTGCATTACGTAAAACTTAACTTTTAATAATATTCTTAGGATAGAATATATGTACCTTTTTTTGAGATCAAACAAAAGGAAAGGTGTGCAAAAAACACCATGTGCCACCTACACCACTAAGTATTGATGTTATGCAAAGACCTCTAAAAGGTGGAAGGGAACATTGTATGGTTCATTGTAACTGGTGGAGGTAAAAACTTCCCCTGTAAGGCCCTACTCTCGCATTATTAATTCCCTTCTTGGCAAGTGTTACTCGCCCTAAAAAGGGGGGCCCCACACAAATAAACTGGCAGTGTTTGTAGGTGGGAATAGGGAGAGGTTCCTGTGTGGGGCTGCCCTTTTTTTGGAGCGAGTAACACATGCCAAGAAGGGAATTAATAATGCGAGAGTAGGGCATTACAGGGGAAGTTTTTACCCCCACCGTTTACAATGGACCATACGGTGTCCCCTTCCACCTTTTAGAGGTTTTTGCATCACATCAATACTTGGTGATGTAGGTGGCACATTGTATTTCTTGCACACCTTTCCTTTTGTTTGATCTAAAAAAAATGTGGGTACATATATTTTATCCCAAGAAAAGTTATGTTTTAGCTAATGCATATCCTCAATACTTACTTGTGGTCTGATGCGGAGGAATGTCTTTAACTGGGGAGCAGCACCTTAAATATGTTTTGCACTACCCATATTTGTGAAGTGTTGTGTAGCACCATGGTCAATCTACTCTGATGCATCAGGCATTGGTGGGTGGAAATCCTTGCTGATCCATGCCTGATTCATCTTTCCAAAGGTCAGTCTCTCCACATTTTTTGTGGACAGACGAGTTCTCCTTGGGGTTACTATGGCCCCGCCACACTAAACACCCACTCTGATGACACACTACTGGCCGGGCAGGACAGCTTTTCCAGGCCAAACTCTGCAAGTTGCAGCCACAAATCAAGTTTGGCTGCCCAGAAGTCCAGCGGATCTTCAAGGTGTGTTGGCATGGTCATGTCAAGGTATGCCACCACCTGCTGGTTCAGGTCCTACTCAAGGTCTACCTGCTGCTGATGAGTTGCTTCACTATGAGGGTGAAGAAAGATACTCATCAGCGACTGTAGACTCAGGCTGCTGCTGATGGAGCTGGTACTGCTCCTTCCACCCCACCCAGCAGCCATGGCAGTGGAAGGTGATCACAGAGGGCCCCCCGAGTCAGACCTGCGGGAGGATGGACGATGACGCAGATAGGCATCGGCCAACTGACTACGTAGGATGTCCCTGTAGTAGGTCAGTTTTGTCCTCCCTCTCAGTGGGTGTAGAAAAGGCCCCCATTTTGTACCGGTAGCAAGGGTCCAATAAAGTGGAGAGCCAGAAGTTATCCCGCTGCCGAATGGTGACAATTCAGCGGTCACAATGCAAGCAAGTGAGCATGCATCGTGCCATTTGTGCATGTGACTCAGAGGGACTCCATGCCTTTATCTCTACTGCATACTGCAACAGTGTGTCTGGGTCCTCTGTCCCGCCTTCCTCATAACCCTATAGCTCCTCTGGCTGCTCCTGCTCCTCCTCTCCTGTCAGATGACTAGAAAAAACGCATATCTCGCGAAACCTAAACTGTGCTCCACTGTGCCCCTCCCTCTCCAGTTCAGTCCCCAAAGAGCTTATATGGCCGTGAGATGTAAGCGCCACTTCACCAGAGCCCTAACCAGCTATTGTTTCCAATAGGTGTTGTAGGAAATGAAGCAGTGGAATGACGTTGTTCATCCCGTAATCCTAGCGACTGACTAATAACGACTGACTAAAGGGCCTGAGCAAATGGCAGGTGTCACCTATGAGTGGCCACTGGTTTACATTGAAGTTACACAAGGAGTCCCCCCTATCCGCTTGGATCATCAAGAAATTGGTGATGGTTTTTGACTGTTTGTATAGTCAGTCCAACATATGGAGGGTGGAATTCCAACGTGTGGAAACATCTCAAATAAGACTATGTTGGGGGTTACCGTTCTGACGCTGCAGCTCAAGAAGGGTGTGCTTTGCGGTGCACAAGTGGCTGAAGTGCATGCAAAGTTTCCTTTCCATTGTTAGGATGTCTTGCAGATTGGAGGAACACTTCAAGAATCGCTTGACAACCAGATTGAACAGGCTTCCTTGTCGCAGAGCGGACAAGATGTTCTTCTCATTTTCGGTCACCATGGTTCCCGTTGCCAGGTTTCATGGAGTAAGCCATGATTCTATCTCTTGATGAATGACTTTTAACAGTTCCTCCCCTGTGTGACTCCATTCACCAAGGCAAACCATGTGAAGAACAGTGTGACACCACCGTGCCCTGCACACATGGTATGCTGGAAGGGCATTGAGACTTGTCCATGTAGTGGAGGAAACGTTGGAGGATGAGAAGGCAGTGTCGCACACTGTCATAGGACCAACGGCCTGAGAGTTTGGAGTTGCTGTTGTGGCTGTGCAGGAAGCACATTCACCCAGTGGGCGTAAAGGACATGTATTGTCCCTGACCGTTGTTACAACTCCACACGTCGGCGTTGCCGTGCACTTTGGTACACACCCACAGGCTCAAGGACTGGCCCACCTTCTGTTCCACAAAATTGTGCAGGGCTGGTACTGCCTTCTTAAAACAAATGACTTCTTGGGACTCTCCACCTCGGCTCAGCACAAGCCATCAGTTCTGAAAGGGGCAGAGTCCACCACTTGAAAAGAGAGGGACTGCAGCACCAGCAACTTGGAAAGGAGCACATTCAGCTTCTGCACCATTGGATGAGAGGGCGCATACTGTTGTCTCTTAGACATGGCTTCACTGATGGATTGCTGGCGGAATGACTCAAAGTAGGAGGAGCAGGAGCACCTGGAGCGAAATATGATGGGTATGACACACAGCTCACTTTGGCTGAGGTGGTGAAGCTGAAACAGGGAGCGGCGTTCCATTGGGTGATGCAGCAGGCTGGACCACCACATCGGAGCCACTGTTCTCCCAGCCCGCTTTATGATGAAGCCGTGGTGCCAACATTGGGACCCTGGCCACACCTTCTGCTAATACATCCTGCATGTGGCCAGGTTAACATCCTCCGGATGTTTGATGAAAAACTGCCACACCACCGAGTAGCTGATTTTTCCCACCAACAGTATGCACTGATTGACTGCTGCTGACTTCAGGAACCCTTGTTCCACTACCTCCCGGGAAGGGAGGCTGCCGCAAAGCAGGGGTCTACGCCGGGCACGTTTGGCTCCAGACTTTCCATTTCTGCCACCATGCTTACTGTCACCCATGCTACCATCTTGCTGGCTCAGTTGCCACCTCATGGGGAACCTGCAACTTCTTCTCCTGATGATGATGCAGCCCCTTCTGCATCCGGCTCCCAAGTGTGATCGGCTTCACCATCATCGACTTGTGTCTGCACGCCACTGATGTCCTCCTCAGATTCCTCAAAAGTGTCTGTTTCAGGAGCCTGAACGCTCGCAACACCACCTCCCATGCCATTCTTCTCATCACTACTTGCCAGCCTAGCGGAGGAAGCAGCTCCTCCACTTCTTGGCTGGGCAGTAGCTGCTGACTGTCCTCTAGTAGATCGTGCACACTAAATAGGGGAGATGAACCCACAGCCAAAATACTTCTATGGGGGAGTGAACAGCATAGGACAGAGGCAATAGGAGGACAGGGACTGCTCCCAGGGCATGCCAACTGAGGGTTGTGTCTGAGGAACCCACTGACTGTTGACTGGGGGTGTCAGATGTCACTTGTGATGAAGTGGATGACCGTGTTAACCAATCGATGACGGCAGATGGGTTACTGGTCGAGACACAACCGCTAGCTGATACTGGGAGCCCAGGCCTCTTGCTGAAACTCCTGCTGCTACTCACCCCTAGTCTGCTGCGACCTCTGCCTGATGAATTAAGGCATCTGCCACTCCTCTGTGCACATCTTTGCACTTCTCTCCCTGACATATTTAGTGCTTATATGAGGGTAGTGCAATACGCTCCACTGTGCTTCTACAACACCAGCAGGTGTGTACTTATTACTGGCCTTTCATAGTATCTAGGCCCTAAAGACTTGAACAGGAACAAAATGGTGCACCACTTAGATGTACGTATGTGGTATGCACTTATGAAGGGAGGACAATGCGCTACAGTATGATTAAAACAGTATTTGTCTAGAACACCAGCAGGTGTGTACTTTTGCCTGGCCTTTCACAGTATCTAGGCCCTTAAAACTTTAACAGAAAGAAAATGGTACATCACTTAGTTGTACGCACAGGTTACACTTAATAGAGGACAATACGCTTTTATTGCTCTGCTCACCCTAACTGGCTTGCTACTATTAGCTATTCAGTTGTTGTACACACCAGTACGGCAGTGTGTGCTGTGTACTACACCCAAAATTGCACTCTCTCTCTCTCTCTCAATCTCACTCCCTTCCCTATCAGTGCTACTAAGCTGGATTTTGGCTTGAGGTGAATCGCTGCTGTTAAAAAAGCTTTTCTGTGCAACACACTGCTCTCTGCCCCTTTCCCTCTGTAATAGAATGCTGATATGACTGGGAGGTGCATCGCTGCTGTAAAAATACTTTTCTGTGCAACACACACTGGTGTCTATCCCTCTCTCTCTGTAATGGAACGCTGATGTGACTGGGAGGGGAATCGCTGCTGTAAAAAATGCTTTTCTGTGCAACACAGACTGCTGTCTGTCCCTATCTCTCTGTAATAGAATGCTGATGTTACTGGCCGCAAGATGGCCACCGATTGTATAGGGCTGTGAGATCACAGGGGTGGCCGGCTGCTGATAGGCTGCATGCTGCATGTGATTCAGGATCATCCTGCCAACCCTGGTTCTCACCTTCCCAGGATTCCTTGACCTATGTCCTCACAAGTGGATCCGCCATTTTAGATGCTCTGGAGCCTGGACTGCACCAAATGTTTAAGGAAGCGATTCACATGATCGAATTGCGGCAATATTTGCATTCGTTGCGAATCAAACTTTTCCTGAAATTTTTAACAAATTCGGATTCATCAGATTCAATTCGTTCATCTCTAATTAAAACAAATTTTTGCTATTTCACTCCTTGTGGCTAATAAAAAATCTTTCTCATGTACTTTGTTTTAAAAAAAAAAAAAAGTTTTCCATGTTTTATTTGTGTTTAAAAAAGCTGCCACTAGTTGTCTCCCTACTTGTCAAAAGCACATTTCTCACCATCTCTTGCACAGACTTTGGAATCTTGCTGGCCTGGCAGAAGTCCAAAATCAGGAAATTCAGTCTTTAGTGCTGATGGGGGGGGGGGTTTGCAGCCTTAGCCAATCATAGGTCATCTCACACTGAACTGCTATGAGCCGTGTGTAGCTGAGTGATGGAGGAAGTTCTCCCCAGTATGGCTTCCCAGACTGTGAATCTGACTGAGACGGAGCAGAAAATACAGAGCAATATCAAGGTGGAAAATAAATAAATAAATAAAAACTGGTGGGAGTGGTTTATCATGATGTGGGCAGTGAACTAGGAGGATTATAAAATTCATCAAGATCTTGACAAGTACTCTTTAAATAAAACATTAGACTAGGGCTACATGGTGACTTGGATTTGACATGGATTGCATACCCAAAAACCACTGTGTGGCGCTGCTGCATGATAGCTAATGAAAGTGAATGTGGTCATGTTGCAACCTGCAAGTGTCTGAAACAACAACATGAAGTTCGTCTTGGATGAATTTCTTATGACTGTTGCAGCTCACAAAACAATTCCTTCATCATTGTTGTCATGCAGCGACACAGAGATCTGTAGCCATGCTCCCGTACTATGGTGAAAGTTGCAGTGTAACCCTAGCCTTACAAATTGTTACTAAATGCATGTAGTGATACAGAAACTGTTTTGTCTTCATATAATATATATATATATATATATATATATATATATATATATATATATATCAAAACTATCTCCACATAATTCAAAGGGAACCTGTCACTATGAAAATTCTATTTAATCTATAGGCATATATATTAGTGGGAAAAGATTCAGTATAACTTAGCTCCCTCTATTTCTAGGAGTCCAGTGGCAGTGCCAAGGTTCACCCACTTGACTCCCAAGCATAAAAAGATCAGATAATTCAATCAAAAGTACTTTTGAATGATATACAGTATTTTGATCTGCTCAGCTCTTCCTGTTCTATAACAAGATACTGAAGGATTTCACAGAAGGATTGCCTGGAAGACATCCTAAAACAGCTGGATTGGTAGGTACACAAAAGGACAGAATTGCACTTTGTGCTAAGATTCCTATAAGAAAGTGATCCCATACACCGGCAAGTATAGAAAATACAATTGCCTTACTACTTGTATGGTACTGACATATCAATTTATGTACTGTACCTGAAAATCCCATTCTAATTAAGATTTGCTGTACACTTTTATTAGATGTGTATTTTTCCCATTTTGAAAAAGTGTCCAATAATATTTTGTCCCTGAAAGATCATTTCACTGCAAAAGCAAATTACAAGTTTACTTTGTGAACTGCATTATAATAGGAAACTTCGATTCTGACCTAATCATAAAAACATTGTTATCTAATTAAACATGCAAAACTCATTACAATGACAAACTATTAGGTGCTATCATATTCGATTTTAGCTGTCCTTTAGTACATGTTTTTGCAATCAGTATTATTATTATTTTGTTCTGCAGAATCATGTAGTTAATAGAATTAATAATTAATTATGTAACTTACTCGTAGGCAGATCATATCGCAGACATCTGACTTGTGGGATCAGATTTAAAAAATAAAATGGGCAAAATATAGAATATTTACATTTCCTTTTATATAAGATCTATATCTTTACATTTCTCTCATGGTTCTTAAAAACTCTATCCATTTCTTAATAATGATTCTTTATGGCAATATTACTCTCTCTTCATTCTTGAATAACATTTCTTTATTGTAAAAAACAAATTTTAATTGTGGAACTTTCTCTATTTTGTGGGATAAGAGTCTTTATCATTGGTAGTTTAACCCCTTAAGGACGCAGGGTTTTTCAGTTTTTGCACTTTCGTTTTTTCCTCCTTACCTTTTAAAAATCATAACCCTTTCAATTTTCTACCTAAAAATCCATATTATGGCCTTTTTTTTTTTGCATCACCAATTTTAATTTGCAGTGACATTAGTCATTTTACCCAAATATTCATGGCGAAACGGAAAAAAATCATTGTGCGACAAAATCGAAGAAAAAACGCCATTTTGTAACTTTTGGGGGCTTCCGTATCTATGCAGTGCATATTTCGGTAAAAATGACACCTTATCATTATTCTGTAGGTCCATACGATTAAAATGGTACCCTACTTATATAGGTTTTATTTTGTCGTACTTCTGGAAAAAATCATAACTACATGCAGGAAAATGTATACGTTTAAAAATGTCCTCTTCTGACCCCTATAACTTTTTTATTTTTTCACGTACAGGGCGGTATGAGGACTCATATTTTGCACCGTGATGATCACTTTCTATTCATTTTTTCATGGTATAAAAAGTTACCAAAAATACGCTTTTTTGGAATTTGGAATTTCTTTATGTGTACGCCATTGACCGTGCGGTTTAATTAACAATATATTTTTATAGTTTGGACATTTACGCACGCGGCGATACCACATATGTTTATTTTTAGTTTCAATTACACTGTTTTACTTTATTTTTTATGGGAAAAGTGGGGTGATTCAAATTTTTATTAGGGAAGGGGTTAAATGACCTTTATTAACACTTTTTTTTTTTACTTTTTTTTTGCAGTGTTATAGCTCCCATAGGGACCTATAACACTGCACACACTGATCTTTTACACAGATCACTGGCATGTATTAACACGCCTGTGATCAGTGTTATTAGCGCTTGACTGCTCCTGCCTGGATCTCAAGCACAGAGCAGTCATTCGTCGATTGGACACCGAGGAGGCAGGTAAGGGCCCTCCCTGTGTCCTGTAAGCTGTTCGGGATGCCGCGATTTCACTGTGGCTGTCCCGAACAGCCCGACTGAGCAGCCGGGTTACTTTCACTTTCACTTCAGACGCGGCGGTCAGCTTTGATCGCCGCGTCTGAAGGGTTAATACAGGGCATCACAGCTATCGGTGATGTCCTATATTAGCCGCGGGTCCTGGCCGTTGATAGCCGCCGGGACCGACCCGATATGACGCGGGGCATATCGCGAGAGCCGGCGCAGGACGTAAATATACGTCCTTCGTCGTTAAGGGGTTAAAGTAATGGTTCTATAGGATGAAGCAAAAAGATTGCTAACAACCACCGATGTATGGAAAGAACAGTGCTGTTAATAAAGCTCTAATAATATAAAAAAGTATCTAAAAACTAAAACATATTTGTTTATTATTCATTGAGTGCTTATTCATCCTGCCACTCTGTATCGATAATGTAGTCCCCATTTCCATAATCTAGTTAACCTATCTCAATAACACACCCACGATTACTACTGCAGTTTCAAAAGGCAACTATTAACCTAAGGACACTTAAAGGGGAACTCCTGTGGGAAAAAAATGTTTTCAAATCAACTGGTGCTATAAAGTTAAATAGATTTGTAAATTACTACTATTTAAAAATCTTAACCCTTCCAGTACTTGTCAGCTGCTATATTCTACAGAAAAATGTGTGAAGCTCTTTCCCGTCAGACCACAGTGCTCTCTGCTGACATCTCTGTCTGTGTCAGGAGGTTTTCTATGGGCATTTGCTTCTAATCTGGACAGTTCCTGACATGGACAGAGGTTTCCGCAGAGAGCACTGTTGTCAGACTGAAATAACTACACAACTTCCTCTGTAGTATACAGCAGCTGATAAGTACTGGAAGGCTTTAGATTTTGAAATAGAAGTAATTTACAAATCTGTTTAATTTTTTGGCAACAGTTGATTTGAAAACATTTGTTTTCCACTTGTTTCCAACGGAGTTCCCCTTTAATGGTAGGGTCACACTTATCGTATTTTGCAGCCTATTTACTGCTGTGTTTTTTCTTACCCATTCTAGTCAATGGCTAGCAAAATAAGAAGCTTATTTTGTTAACTATTGACTTAAATAGGTAGGAAAATATGTAGCAGCAAATATGCAGCAAAATACGACACGTGGGACCCTACTCTAAGGCCATGTTCACACGGCAGAATGTCCATGTGGAATTCTGCATGAATATTCCACACAGACATTCCACAGCAGCAGAGTCTCATTGATATCAATGGGATTCTGCTGCAATGTTTACATGATAGCATTTATGCGCCAGATGTTTCTGGCACGGAAATTCAGGTTCCAGGATCCACAGAAAGATCATGTCTATTCTTTCCATGTTGTTCACAGGGAAATGCATTGCCATGTCCACAAGGAAATGCATCTCACAGAGATGAGGAGCGCAGCCTGGAACCGTACTGTTTTGTGCACCCGAGGAAGGCACTAGATTGCACCAAAAGGCATTGTCCTTTTGCAAATCTATCTGAATAAAGAAAGTCCTGTGCAAATGCTGGCATATCAAAGTCTTTGTGGAACCACAACACAGTAGCACTCAAAGAAATAGACCCTTCATTTTTTTACATAATTTCTGCCCAGTATTCCCTATTCCGCAACCTTTGGGTCACGAAAAGAGGGTTGTCGAGCAGCAGACTGTGCTACATCTATTATAATCCCACAAGTCTACAATATAGATGCGCTCACCTTTTTGCACAACTGCATAAGGTCAGTTCGACACCATAGGTGTGGTGGTGGGTTCATGTTTATTCGTATATGTTTACTGTTTACTTTATATATTTTCAATATGTCAATACACCAATCCTAAACTCACAGCTACTCCTTTCCACATTTGCTTATCACACTATTTCTCAGCATCCTTGTAGATATTCACAGCCATAGGTTTTAAACGTATTTAGATCTAGATTAGACATCCAGCCTTAAAGGGGTACTCCGGTGAAAACATTTTTTCTTTTAAATCAACTGGTGGCAGAAAGTTAAACATATTTGTAAATTAGGAAAGCAGATAGATGCCAGCGATTAAGAAACTTCACCTTTATTGAAACCACGTAAAATCATCGACATGGAGAGACTTCAATAGGACAAACATTTAAAATTCCAGGAATCAGCGCCATGCATGACGCGTTTCAGGTCATGTGACCTTTCATCAGATGCATGATGCATCTTGCATGCATCTGATGAAAGGTCACATGACCTGAAACGCATCATGCTTGGCAGTGATTCCTGGAATTTTAAATGTTTGTCCTATTGAAGTCTCTCCATGTCGATGATTTTACGTGGTTCCAATAAAGGTGAAGTTTCTTAATCGATGGCATCTATCAGCTTTCTTCATATCCTTGGAGGATTACATTGCCGTGCGGTGGCTGGGTGAGCTGACTATTTTCCTACGTTGCTCCATATTTGTAAATTACTTCTATTAAAAAATCATAATCCTTCCTGTACTTATTAGCTGCTGAATAATACAGAGGAAATTATTTTCTTTTTGGAATGCTCTCTGATGACATCACGAGCACAGTTATCTCTGCTGACGTTATTATAATAATAATAACGCTTTATTTATTGTTGTCCTTAGTGGGATTTGAACCCAAGTCCCCAGCACTGCAAAGCAGCAATGCTAACCACTGAGCCACCATGCTGCCCTTAGCATTCATCTGCTATGCATGGTTGCTAAAATGGACAGAGATGTCAGCAGAGAGCACTGTGCTCTTGATGTCATCAGTGTTACAAAAAGAAAGGAATTTCCTCTGTAGCATTCAGCAGCTAATAAGTACTGGAAGGATTAAGATTTTTTAATAGAAGTAATTTACAAATATGTTTAGCTTTCTGCCACCAGTTGATTTAAAAGAAAAAAGGTTTCACCAGTTGATTTAAAAGAAAAAAGGTTTTCACCGGAGTACCCCTTTGGACCCAGGACCCTGGGCTTTAAGGACCCAGGACTTCCCCGTACGTCCTGGCGTTTTCCGGTCCCTGCCGCGCGCCGGGCACAGATTGGAATCGGATGCCTGCTGAAATGCTTCAGCAGGCATCCAAGGCAAACGCCGAGGGGGGCCATGTACATTAAAAATGTTGTACAGCCCACTGTTCCAAAGATCTGACAGACACCAGTGGGGGTAAATGCTCACTTTACGCCTTGTTACGTTCCTCAAGGGGTCTAGTTTCCAAAATTTGCTCTCAAAAAGCCAAATATGACTCCTTCTCTTCTGAGCATTGTAGTTCGCCCGTAGTGCACTTCAGGTCAACTTATGGGGTACCTCCATACTCAGAAGAGATGGGGTTACAAATTTTGGGGGGTATTTTCTGCTATTAACCCTTGCAAAAATGTGAAATTTGGGGGGAAACACACCTTTTAGTGATTTTTTTTTTTACGTATGCAAAATTCGTGAAACCCCTGTGGGGTATTAAGGCTCACTTTTTTTCTTGTTACGTTCCTCAAGGGGTCTAGTTCCTAAAATGGTATGCCATGTGTTTTTTTTTTTTTTTTTGCTGTCCTGGCACCATAGGGGCTTCCTAAATGCGACATGCCCCCGAGCAAAATTTGCTCTCAAAAAGCCAAATATGACTCCTTCTCTTCTGAGCATTGTAGTTCACCCATAGTACACTTCAGGTCAACTTATGGGGTACCTTCATACCTTCATAATTTTTTGGGGGTATTTTCTGCTATTAACCCTTGCAAAAATTTGAAATTTGGGGGGAAACACACATTTTTGTGAAATGTTATTTTTATTTTTTTACATATGCAAAAGTCGTGAAACCCCTGTGGGGTATAAGGCTCACTTTATTCCTTGTTACATACCTCAAGGGGTCTAGTTTCCAAAATGGTTTGCCATGTGTTTTTTTTTGCTGTTCTGGCACCACAGGGGCTTCCTAAATGCAATATGCCCCCCAAAAACCATTTAAAAAAAACGTACTCTCCAAAATCCCCTTGTCGCTCCTTCACTTCTGAGCCCTCTACTGCGCCCGCCGAATACTTTACATACACATATGAGGTATGTCCTTACTCGAGAGTAAGTATAAGTATACATTTTCTCCTTTTACCCCTTGTAAAAATTCAAAAATTGGGTCTACAAGAACATGTGAGTGTAAAAAATGGAGATTGTGAATTTTCTCCTTCACTTTGCTGCTATTCCTGTGAAACACCTAAAGGGTTAAAACGCTGACTGAATGTCATTTTGAATACTTTGGGGGGGGCAGTTTTTATAATGGGGTCATTTGTGGGGTATTTCTAATATGAAGACCCTTCAAATCCACTTCAAACCTGAACTGGTCCCAGAAAAATTGTGAGTTTGGAAATTTTGTGAAAAATTGGAAAATTGCTGCTGAACTTTGAAGCCCTCTGGTGTCTTCCAAAAGTAAAAACACATACATTTTTTGATGCAAACATAAAGTGGACATATTGTATATGTGAATAAAAAAAAATATTTGGAATATCCATTTTCCTTACAAGCAGAGAGCTTCAAAGTTAGAAAATTCCAAATTTTCAAAATTTTCATCAAATTTGGGGATTTTTCACCAAGAAGGGATGCAAGATACCACAAAATTTTACCACTATGTTAAAGTAGAATATGTCACGAAAAAAACAATCTCAGAATCAGAATGATAACTAAAAGCATTCCAGAGTTATTAATGTTTAAAGTGACAGTGGTCAGATGTGCAAAAAATGTAAAATGGCTGGGTCCTAAGGTGTAAAATGGCTGGGTCCTTAAGGGGTTAAAGAGCCACCATTCCAAGAAGGATCAATTGCTCACTGTTATTTTCCTTTAAAAACTAAAAGCTACATAAAAACTGTCAATGCATTTCTGGGTTCTCATATGTAATGTCCCATTTCCTCAAGATGACAGATTGCATTTAAATGTGGCACATGGGGGCTCACAAAAAAAATTGCCACCATTTTCTCAACTCCATATTGTTGCAGCCATTAAATAGTCATTAAATAATGTACAGTGCCATGAGATATAGTACGTGTTCCTACCTTTCTTCGCTCTCCATTGATACCTCGCCATTGCTCAGCTTTTCTGACAATATGGCTTAATTCTTGATTCGAGATTTCCAGATCATAAGGAACATGGCAAACCCCTTCATCACATGTAATGCGTTGAAATACATCTACAATCCAGCTTTCCTTGTGTATCCTATGAAACAAATGCATGCTAAAACAATGAAATTGCTACATAAAGAACATAATGAACAGAAAGTACAACAAACATAGTTTAAAACTTTTATGCTAAGTTCACATAGTATAAATCAAAACAAAAATACTGCAGTTAAATACATATGTTAAAAAACTGACATTTTTTATCTTAAAGGTTTCATTAAAGTGTGTAGAGAAAAAAAACATATTGAAAGTTGAAAAGTGACGCCTAATTATCCATTATCATTTGTACATTTTTCAAGAGGAATAACATTGAAAATTTAACACCTTATTGATGAAGGGTATACCTGTACACCCTTGTCCCATTCCCCTTCTATGATGCATGCGTCATAACGAGGGGGTCCCGGCAGCTATCAGCCGCCGGGACCCGTGGCTAATACCGGACATCACCAATCGTGGTAATTCCTTGCATTAATCCCTTAGATGCAGCAATCAAAGATGATCATGGAGTCTAAAATAAAATAAAAAATACAGTCCTGGCAGCACGGCAAAGCCGAAAGGGACCACCACGGTAAAACTGCAGTGTCCCGTTCAACTTAGAGGATGATGGGAGGGCCCTTACCTGCCTCCTCGCCATCCGATCATTGCTCTGGAGCTCTAGTCAGCCATGGCAGGCTGGAGCAATCTAGCACCGATAACACTGATCCATGCTGTGGCAAAGCATTGAACAGGGTATGCAATCAGAAGATTGCATGTAATAATCTTCTATGGGGACTAAACAATAATGTAAAAAAAGTTCAAAAATGTGAATCAACCCCTTCTCTAATAAAAGTTTGAATCACTCCCCTTTTCCCATTTAAAAAAAAATATGTAAACAAAAATAAACATAAACATTTGTGGTACTGCCGTGTGTGTAAATGTCTGAAATATGTAATTATATAATATAATATTAATAATTATAATAGCTATAATAATTATAAAATGATAACATTAATTAAACTGCACGGTAAATGGCGTATACGTAAAAAAATACCAAAGTCCAAAATTGTGTATTTTTGGTCACTTTGTATACCCTAAAAAACTTATAAAAAGCGAACAAAAAGTCCCATCAAAACAAACCTGTTACCTTTAAAAACTAAAGATCATGGAACAAAAAATGAGCCCTCATACATCCCCATATACGGAAAAATAAAAAAAGTTATAGGAGTCCGAAGGAGGACATTTTTAAACGAGTATAAAACCCTCACAGCTTTTATTCCTTCTTGCATACAAACTCCATACAAATATAGCAGCTAGTGATCAGCGGCATATGCCATATTTAAATTCACCATATTTAGCAAATATATGGACGAATATTCATCTTATATTTGTGAAATTTGCATTTTTTATATATTCGTGGTTATTTTTGCTTTGCGTAAATTCGCATGCACGTATGCGCATGCGGATAACTATCTAGCTATCTTAATTATCTATCTATATTATCTATCTCCTAATATTCTTGGTCTATACAGAAGTGACAATGGGTCTATGACATTTTTCACACAAATATCGTCACTAGCTATGTACCTATCTAGTTTTAGTGGCGATATTCGCGAATATGAGGATATTCGCATATTCTCATTTTTGCGAATATTCACTCTCCAGTCTAACACAGTAAATAGTATAGGACCCTTCTTTAGACCACAAGCTGGAAGAAGGGAGGAATGAGATCACTGTGATGTGTTCTGTGGGGAAAAAAATTATGAATATTCGTAATTGCGAATATATAGCACTATATTTGCCATATTCGCAAATATGCAAAATTCGCTATAAATATTCAAATTGTGAATATTCGCGCTCAACACTAATAGCATCTAATAATAGTCCAATAGAAATATAAGGAGAAATTAAACTCAAGAGAAATGTAAGGAAACCTTAATGTACCTTAATCACAACCATGATTGTTCTCCTAAATGGACTTTTATTAGCTGCTATTTTTGTATGGAATTTTTTTAAATGGAAATTGTTGTCTGGACTTCACCCAGTTAACATCCAGTCCTCTGCAGGCACCCGCTCAGTAATAATCCCCTTTCTATCTCCTTTAGGCCTCTACCCTTTACCATTACTGGTGCCAATTATGTCACTGATTACTTTTAATGAATTGACATGTCACCCATTGTATTTGGTAAAGTGGGTACAATTGGGACATATCAGGCCAATGCTATTCGAGCTCAGTAGCATCTTTGACACACACTTTTTGTTTAAGAAGCTATATTGGGGGAGATTTATCAAAACCTCTGCAAAGTAAAAGTTGCCCAGTTGCCCATAGCAACCAATCAGAATTCTTCTTTCATTTTGCAGAGGCCTTTTTAAAAATGAAAGAAGCGAGCTGATTGGTTGCTATGGGCAACTGGACATCTTTTCCTCTGCACTGGTTTTGATAAATTTCCCCCATAAATTGTTGACAAAATTTTGACTATAAGCTTCTATGAAAAGCACAGGTTTATTTCATGCTTAGTAGTTTTTATCCTTTTCAAGAATTCTGTCTAATTTGCATTTAGTATTATATAAAAAAAAAATGCACATAAACCCTAGCACATTGCCGCAATGCCCGATTCAATTAACCAGCGCCAAAAAGTTACTTATTACTACAGAGTTCCTTTCTATGAAACTGTGTATTCCTGTGCATTTTACTTGGATATAGGTCTGGTCAGAAACATCCCATTATCCCTTCAGCATCCAACACTGAAGTAAACAGGATTTTCAATGTATATTTCAAAGGAAAGGATAAATATTGGGCATATCCGCTCTGAAAGCTTTTGATATTACAGTAACAATCTGCTTCATTTTCACACTTAGACACATGGGTGAAAAAGGATTTCTCAGTTTAATTTAAAATATTAGAAAATGTACTTATTTAGAGAATGCACATAAGAAATGATTGTATGCTACTTAACATCAAAGAGAGAAGGGAAGTATGTGAATTCTACTATTTTACTATTTTAGTAAAGTAATGTGTTTATATAGGGGTACATGTGTAACACCCCAAAGTATAAGTTTATTGTACAATAGGAGATATACCATCTGCATGTATTAAAATCTCATTCCAGTGCAGTAACTGCATATAAAAAAATGGGGTGCAGTTGCCCATAGCAACCAATCAGATTGCCTCTTTAATTTTTCAGAGGTGTTTTTAAAAAGAAAAGAATCAATATGATTGGTTGCTATGGGCAACTGCTCCACTCTTCCTCTACACAGGTTTTGATAAATCTCCCCAAATATCTTCATATTGCTTTGCATCATGAATTAATCTTCTTAGGACATGTTTTTCCAATGGATTGTCAGATTTCAGATCAAAACCCTTATGAAATCAACTCACATGCTTCATTCCATTGTTTTCAATGGAAGTCCATGGCCTAGTTCATACAACATGGATTCCTTTGACCTTGGAAGTTAAATCCATGAATTTAAAAAAATGACATACCACTTATGTGAGCAAACTCTATATTGAAACTTTGTCATGTAGCCTGGGCACATTTAATCCTATTGCATTGGGGCTGAATCCATGTTCAAACTTGAGGCACAATCCACAACATACAAAGGGAAAAGCCACAGCAGTATCCCTTGGTCCTCTGCCCTAATTCTGTGCAGGATTTTTCACATGGAAATGCATGCTTTATGAATATTTCTGCGTGCCATGTTTCTTATCAACCAGTTTTTTTCCGGGTATGGTGACCAGTATATTATGGACAGTAATACTAAGAGGTCCTAGGAAGATCTATTGGTACTCTTTGGGGGAGATTTATCAAAAGCTGTCCAGAGGAAAAGTTGACCTGCTGCCCATAGCAACCAATCAGCTTGCTTCTTTCATTTGTAACAAGGCCTCTGCAAAATGAAAAACGCAATCTGATTGGTTGCTATGGGCAACTGGGCAACTTTTCTTTTGGAAAGGTTTTGATAAAGCTCCCCCTTTCTCCGTGGTGCCCAGACTGGAGTCCCAGCGGTGGGACTCCAGCGATCAGACATCTTATCCCCTATCCTTTGTATAGAGGATAAGATGTCTAGGGGCAGAGTACCCCTTTAAGTATTTGTTCAGAACGAGTTCACTTTGTATGTAGTAGGAAAACATTTCAAGCCCATGATGCACCTGGTGTGCTTCCAATCTTTCCCTCTTTATTAACTTCTTGAAGTTTACATATAAGACAGCTTCTGTGGAAATATACTGTCACATGGATAAATGGGAACTACTATAGATAATACTGGCACTATACTATGAATCCGTGGTGACCCAGTACAGAATAAGATGTTCTTCTGTACTCCTGCCCATCCTGTGTGGCAGATGCTGCTTCAATGTCTGTCTTTGGCCCACACTCCTCAGGACTCTATATTATAAACTGTTATGCAATGGTTCCTGTATTGGTATTTTCTATGTACTTGTCACTTTAAAGCTTAAACTTGTTGTTAAGAACCTTGTTGTTAGGGGAGAATGCAGAGGTTAACCATGTGACTTATCTGTCCAATGGAAATGCTCAAAACCTGCTCCATATACTGTATAGCGTAACCAGAGTTCAGAGTTCAGTTCTGAGGTACAGTTGAGAGAAGTGTGTATGTGATTCTCAAGGAGGCCTGAGGCCTAGTCCAGCAAGAACACATCTTCTACCAGTTAACCCCTGCGCCTGGGTAAAAGTCAAAGCCTGGAGGTAAGCACTAAAGTCCGGGATCAATTCAAGTCAAGTCCGTCAAGTTAGTCAAGTACAAGTAATTAAAGTCTACCGTGGGTTGCATACAAGTCAAGTCAGTCATATAAAGCACAATCAACTATAAGTCTCAGCAAGCCGATGAGCTTCCAAAAGTCCCCCCTGCATCTCCTTCATGCTAATCTGAGCTGTAATGGATTGTACCATCTTTCCTTAGTAAAGCCAGTTATCCGTAACCTTGCATCGGAGTGATTATTTGCCCCGTGCCTGGCACAGGAGAAGCTGGTCTACCTCGGGTGGTGTATGGGTCAACCACGCCTTGGCGTCACAAAAAGGTTAAGTACACACATTACCCTCACCTGACACCACAGATCTCTAATAAACAGATCTGGAACAGATCTGAAATATGACCAAAGGAATAAACAGAAGCCTTTATAGGTCAGCTGTGTATGCTGAGTGTCCAAAACAGGCAACACATGGATTTACTTGGATATAAATTCAAAAATAGTGCAGTTTAGAGGCAAGGATTAAACTGCTTGTTTGTTAGCTGCAATTCAATTTTTTTTTATTTGTACTTACTGTACGCCAGGTACACATTTCGGAACTGGTTTATCTGACATATACTGTAATACAGATGCTGTATTATTGTTCCAATTACTCAGCTTACGGTATCCCCAAGGAAATATTTTAAAACATTAGACTAGACATTATAGCTGTAAAATGAGGGCATTCAAAATGACTATACATATCCCTAGGCTGGGCCAGTTTGTTAGGTACATAACTATTGTATTGAGAAAACTTGGAGTGCATGGTGAATGTCATACGAGCAAACATCATACAAACAGGGCTCTGGTCAGGATGTAGAATCACACCCTCAAACACTATCACACCCTTCCACACTCTAAAACCTCCAAACCTTTGTGGTTTATTTCAACAGTGCCAGCAACTGTTTCAATATGTGACTTGTATAAAAATAACCTACTAATGTAAAGCAAATTCCCCATTCATTTTTACACAATCCCACAATAAAATGGTGTAAATTTTAGCTCTGCCAAAGAAAGGAAGATTGTTTCCTTGTTATCTCCCATCATGCCTCCTTACCTCAGCAAATAAAGGTAAAGCACAGAGAAGGATATGATAAAAATCATTGTGTATATCAGTAAAGTGATGAGAATCCCAGGAGTGCCAGACTGCTCTATCCGAATGAAGAACCAATAGAGTTTTGCTGCATCTGCTATTGGCTTGTCTACACTGTAAGAAAGTCTCTGCAACAAAAAAATATGAACAAACAATGGTGAAACCTTCCATCAGAAAACAGGATTTCTCAATTAAATACACACAAGAATACATATTAGAAAATGATGTTAACAGATGATAAATACATTATGCATAACAGTATATAGGGATTATTCATGAAAACCTGAGGTATCATCTCTGCTCATCAATTAGAAGCTGAAAATGGATTGTAAGCTATAGGACTGTAGATGCTTTTGCCTTTAAACGTGCACTGCCAGATCCAAAAACGTTTTACATGTTGTTACTGATGGAAAAGAAAGCCCTTTTGTAATATGGGTGTCTGCATTTTTTTTTTTATTTAATAAAAAAAATGGCCCCTGAAAATCCCACCACTGAGGGTCTCCAAACCTACTGGGACACTAACCAGTCCTGCAGCTGCATCAGGCTTGTCCATGAGTAATGGACAAGAGATGACTCATGGACACTGGAATTTTAAGCTCAGCATTAAACAGTGTATGCAATTGAAAGATTGCATGATATAGCCCCCTATGAGGACAAAAAAAAAAAAAAAAAAAAAAAAGTTAGTAAATGTGAATAAGCTCCTCTTCTAATAAAAGTTGGAATCATCCCCCCAGTTCCCATTTTTTTTTTACAAATAAAATAATGTAATAAAAATAAACATAAACATATGTGATATCTCCGCATGCGGAAATGTCCAAACTATTAAAATATAAAGTTAGCTAAACCGCACGGTCGATGGCGTACACGTGAAAAAAAATATCCAAAATTGTGTATTTTTGGTCACATCATATACCATAAAAAATGTATAAAAAGCGATCATAAAGTCCCAAAATAACAAGAAGGGTACCAATAAAACCTACAGACACCTGCACAAAAAATTAGCCTCATAAAGTCCCGTAGGTGGAAAAATTATAAAGTTATAGGGATCAGAAGATGACAATTTTAAAATACTAATTTTGGTGCATGTAGTTATGATGTCACCCCCCTTCCCCAAATATTTTTTTCTTGTTTTGCCGCAGATTATGTTATAAAAAAAAGTGATATCATTACAAAGTACAATTGGTGAACAAAGTGAAAGTCGGGTGACGAAACGTAAGTTGGGATGGTGGCGACAGGTATCCATTATGGGTAAGTGAGGATCATTATTTATTTATTAACTATTTATTTTGGGCATATTCATATCATTAGTTAAAATTAGTTAAAAGGCAGCTCTCATACACATATATTGGGGCCTTCTGACCCCTGTTCACTCCTTGTTGAATAAGAGCCATTGATATCATATCATTTCCTTGACCTCACTTTACATAGATCCATTGTGATTATAACGATTGCTATACCTGATCCACCTAAGTTTTTTGGTTGTATTTGATCACATCTAATTTTGTATTGCTTTATACATACACATCTGGTAATCTTTATTGTATTTTGTCGAAAGTGTGTGACGTTTTTAACTTTTTGGATATACTAATAAAATTTGCATATTTTTCAGTAGCAATTGCTCTCAGTTTAAGTCATTTTTTGGAATACCAGATACTTTTAGTGTTTTTTTTTTTTTTTTTTTTTTTTTTTTGTACTGTAGCGGGGTGCTATAACAGGTTGACACTTTCAGGATTCCTGATATTTCAGACATACCCATAGAGCACTAACTGTATTATTTGGTCACATTGCATATGGCACTTTTTTGGAATTCTTTTGAGAAACAATATTACCTATTTAAAGTGCTTGGCGTTATATTGGTGAATTCTGTCTGTAAGAGCTTGATGTTATTTTAATATATGCTTAATAAAATTGTATTTTATTCACTTATCTAAGTGTAAGCTCTACATTTCTTTAGTGTATAATACCAGATACTTTTAGTGTGTATATGTGTCAAAAAAACTGGTACTATCACCAAAAGAAAATAAGGGTGAAATTCCAATACGGAATACAGCCCCCCAGTCAATCATAATATATTGATACTTGTTGCATATCAAGACATCACCTTATAGATGGATATCATAATCATACCCCCTTGCTACTAACCCAATGCGTTACTGTTCAACCAGAGTATTACATAGACCGAACGTCATCAGGGGTTTAAAGGTGCAAAGAGTAGTTACACATGTAGAAAATTGCTACATATAAGATATCTACTCCATAAAGTGCAGCTAGTGGCCAAGGTAGGAGATTTCTAATATTTAGAGTAAGGTATAATAACCAACAATAATAACCCTCTGTAATAGGGACCTATCTAAATCACCTCCCCATGGTGATGGTTTTAATTTAGTTGAGAACAATTAAAACCATCGTCACGGGGAGGTTATTTAGATAGGTCCCTATTACAGAGGGAGACACGTTGGATTTTTTAGCTTCAAACCACTGCCCCCAGGATGGCTAACAACTCTCTTTTGCCCCATTTTTATAACTATTTTGGTTTCTATTTTTGGCTGCGCACCTTTAGATGAGCCTCTATCCCCTCACCTTGGGTAGCCTTAGGTAGTGAGGGACAGTCTTAATAGACCGATGTTTCTAGCTCCACCCTCTGCTAGGGATAGCTAGGGTAAAATAGGAGGCTCCTGATATACCGTACCGCCCTTTTTAGGGCGTCAATGCCGTCTAGGTATAGGGAGCATATGCAAGGTCTTATAGGATCTTCATAGGTTCATTAGCCCCCATATTTCTCCATCCCTCCCTCAAATTTATTAGTGGGGGGCTCCCTTGAAGGTCCACAGCCCTGGTCGTTAACTATAATATTTAATATATTGGCCCTCTGGCATTGACCTATGTAGCAGGTTATCCTTACATCTGGGGGGGTACTATTATTGGTATTGTTGGTTATTGTACCTTACTCTAAATATTATAAATCTCCTACCTCAGCCACTAGCTGCACTTTATGGAGTAGATATCTTATGTGTAGCAAATTTTCCATATGTGTAACTACTCTTTGCACCTTTAAACCCCTGATGATGTTTGGTCTATGTAATACTCTGGTCGAACAGAAACATGTTGGGTTAGCAGCAAGGGGGTATGATTATGATATCCATCTATAAGGTGATGTCATGAGATGCAACAATTATCGATCTATTATGATTGACTGGGGGGCTGTATCCGTATTGGAATTTCCCCCTTTTTTTCTTTTGGTGATAGTACCAGTTTTTTTTTTACACATATACACACTAAAAGTATGGTGTAGCTTTTATAATAATTATAATAAAGGTTAAGTTCTACAACACCTTTATTTTGTTCCATTAGTTTGATCCGATAGGTGTAAAAATATTGGTTTACGTATAATCTCATCCCATTACGTTAATACAAGTACTGTAAGGATTAAGAATTTTTTAATAAAAGTAATTTACAAATCTGTTTAACTTTCGGGCATTAGTTGATATAAAAGAATATGTTTCCACTGGATTACCCCTTTAAACCCAGATGTGTGTCTAGGATTATGGCCACTGGAAATTGTGTATATTTTGGCATCTAGGTGTGGGGGAATGGCTTCTGTTCAGAGTGTATAACCAGAGCATCAGGGTGCTGCTTGCCACTAAGGTAGCTGCAACTTAACCCCTGCATATTGTTTTTGTTAAAAATAAATATACGCCTGGTTTGCCAAAAGCTGGCTAAGAACTATTCTAATGGTGAGAATACCCACAAAACTTAGGCCCCAGTGCCCCCCAAGTGACTACTACCTCTGCACCTGCAATAGCCTTCACTGAACTAGTATATTGTTATTTGAATATATATTCCAGTTCTAGTCAAAGAACAAATCACTTAGACTGTTAAGTTCTATTTTCCATAAATGGATTATTAGTCATTAGAAGTGACACAATGAACCTAGGTGACTGTGTCAAAACAGTCTTCTACTAGTCCCATTGTCTGAGATGGAAGGTGTTATATCATGATTCCATGACCCCTAAGGTTACACATATGAAAACTTAAAACAGTAATCTAACATGTGTATAGGGGGCCTCTTTGTTACCTAGTTGTTTTGGTCATTCACTCATAAGATTGTTGTGGAATTAAGCTAAAAAAAATACAAATGTTCATAAAAAATTTAAGAACATAGCCCATTTTGGCCTTAGGACACAGCCAGTTTTAATTTTTTTTTTCTTTAGTTTTTTCTTCTTGCCTTTTAAGAGACAGAACTACTTTACTTTTCCATTAACAGAGCCATAAAACGATTCCCATGCTTTTCTATTATTGTACTACTTTTAAAAACAGTCACTGTTCTGACCCTTATAACTTTTTATTTTAGTTTTCCATTTACGGGGGCTGTATGAGTGACCTGTAGTTTATCGGTACCATTTTTGTTTTGATGGAACTTTTTTATTACTTTTTATTCAAAATTTTCTTACACAGGATGTGACCGAAAATCTGCATGTTTGACGTTTAGACTATTCCTGTGCAGGATCATAAATATAATATTTTAATAGCTTGGATATTTTTGTATGCATGCTTGTTATTTACTTATCATTTTTTTATGAGAAAAGGATGTTGATTAATATTTTTATTAACCCCTTAACGACGCAGGACGTATATTTACGTCCTGCGCCGGCTCCCGCGATATGAAGCCGGATCGCACAGCGATCACGCATCATATCGCGTCGGTCCCGACACTCATCAACGGCCGGGACCCGCGGCTAATACCACACATCGCCGATCGCGGCGATGTGCGGTATTAACCATTTAGAAGCGGCGGTCAAAGCTGAAAGTGAAAGTGACCCGGCTGCTCAGTCGGGCTGTTCGGGACCGCCGCGGTGAAATCGCGGTGTCCCGAACAGCTTGCAGGACAAAGGGAGGGCCCCTACCTGCCTCCTCGGTGTCCGATTGGCGAATGACTGCTCCATGCCTGAGATCCAGGCAGGAGCAGTCAAGCGCCGATAACACTGATCACAGGCGTGTTAATACATGCCTGTGATCTGTGTAAAAGATCAGTGTGTGCAGTGTTATAGGTCCCTATGGGACCTATAACACTGCAAAAAAAAAGTTAAAAAAAGTGTTAATAAAGGTCATTTAACCCCTTCCTTAATAAAAGTTTGAATCACCCCCCTTTTCCCATAAAAAAAAAACAGTGTAAAAAATAAATAAAAATAAACATATGTGGTATCGCCGTGTGCGTAAATGTCCGAACTATAAAAATATACCATTAATTAAACTGCACGGTCAATGGCGTACGCGCAAAAAAATTCCAAAGTCAAAAAAAGCGCATTTTTGGTCACTTTTTATACCATTAAAAAATTAATAAAAAGTGATCAAAAAGTCCGATCAAAACAAAAATCATACTGATAAAAACTTCAGATCACGGCGCAAAAAATGAGTCCTCATACCACCCTGTACGTGGAAAAATAAAAATGTTACAGGGCTCAGAAGATGACATTTTCAAACGTATACATTTTCCTGCATTTAGTTATGATTTTTTACAGAAGTACGACAAAATCAAACCTATATAAGTAGGGTATCATTTTAACCATATTGACCTACAGAATAATAATAAGGTGTAATTTTTACCGAAATATGCACTGCGTAGAAACGGAAGCCCCCAAAAGTTAAAAAATTGTGTTTTTTCCGATTTTGTCGCACAATTATTTTTTTTTCCGTTTCGCCGTGCATTTTTGAGTAAAATGACTAATGTCACTGCAAAGTAGAATTAGCGACGCAAAAAATAAGCCATAATATGGATTTTTAGGTGGAAAATTGAAAGGGTTATGATTTTTAAAAGGTAAGGAGGAAAAAACGAAAGTGCAAAAACGGAAAAACCCGGAGTCCTTAAGGGGTTAAAAGGGGGAGAAGCTTTTAAACATTTATTAAAACGTTCTTTTATATTTATTTTACACTTTTTAAGTCCCTAAGTCCCTAAAGTACTTTTAATCATAATAGTTAGATTGCTATGTACTCATGCTATGTATGTAATATCATAGTACTGATCAGTACCATCGACAATCTTCTTGCACAGCCATGCTGCACGCCTGAGGCTGGTAAAAGACCTAACTGCTTCACATGGCCTTGTTAAGCAAATGCTCATTGTGCCAACAATTACTCCAATAGGAAACACACCATACACAATATAAAGACAAAAATAAATACAGTATCGTTTTATAAATTACATCACTATTAAAACAGCAAATGACAAAAATAAAAAAAAAATGGGCTACAACCATCTCCATCCAAGGACAGGTGTCACTGAGATTCAGTTCAAAATAACTAAAGACGGCTTATATGGACTAAAAGGTTAGTTCTCACTTCAAGGGGTGTCAGGAAGCACTATTTGTAAGTGCTTTTTCGGTATGGTGCAATATGTTTTGATTTTAAAGGGTACCTCTCATCAAATAAACTTTTGATATTTTTTAGATTAATGAATGTTGAATAACTTTCCAATAGCATGTTAATGAAAAATATGCTTCTTTCTATTGTATTTTTCCCGATCAGTCCTGTCAGCAACCATTTCTTACTCATGCTGGAGTCCTAAACACTCAGAGCTGCCAGCCTGCTTTGTTCACAGCCTAACAGGCTGTGAACAAAGCAGGCTGGTAGCTCTGAGTGTTCTCCTTTGTGAACAAAGCAGACTGGCAGCTCGTAGTGTTTAGGACTCCAGCATGAGTCTGAAATGCTTGCTGCCAGGACTGGTAGGGAGACCCCTAGTGGTCATTTCTTCAAAGTGGAAAATTAAATAGAAAGAAGCATATTTTTTTAATAACATGCAATTGTAAAGTTATTCTGCATACATTAATCTATAATATAATTTTTTTTTTGATGAGAGGTTCCCTTTAATGTCATGCATGTTGCACTACTTACATTTGTTGGAACTAACCTTTTAGTCCATATGGGCTCCCAATTGAAGTTGCTGGCAAGAGACCTTCGGTGGTCATTAACGCCCATTAGACTCCCACAATTGCATTGCAGGAGGGTCCATTGAGCCCTTTTGCCTATAGATGCCGTGATCATTATTGATGATAGGGTTAATGAGGGGAATCAGCATGATTGCTGATGTCTCCTGCACTCGCTTCAAGCTCATGACATAAATGTACATCACTGTGCACTAAATCCCAGGGCAACATGACAAACATTTACATGGATCCTCTAGGGGTTAAAAGTATTTATTGATTTATAAAAAAAAAAAAAAAGAATATATATATATATATATATATATATATATATATATTCAGATACGTACTCTGGAAAAAAAAAAGTAATAGTATTTTTCTCTTATCAGCCATTAAGCATGTAGCATTGAACATCAAGTAATCAGGTGTTCTATTTTCCCAATATACCACATAAAATTATAGGTTGATGCTTTTTTTCTGATTACTTGCTTATATCTCACACATTTTACACAACTTTTGACAACTACGAGTGACAGATTAATGTTAGCAACACATAACAAAAATAGAAAACTGCACTTTTTTAAATGACCATTATAGGAGTTATTTAAGTGACTTACCCCTAGGAATGAATCCACTATAAACACAGCCAAAGGGTCTAGAACTGTCCAGAGACCCAGAGCAATGATAAACTTTGACAAGATAGTAGGGAATGAGCGAAATAATATTTGACAGCTCCATCTTAGAAGAATAATAAGGACCATTGACACATTTAAGGACATAGGCCCCACCACAACCATAAACAACTCCTCTCGTGTATGCATTAAAGAATGCTGATAGGTCAACTCAACAGTATGGGGGAAAAATTTAAACCTGGGAATTCAAACAAAGAAGGATTTTATTCATATTCAAAATATAATACACAATACTGAACAATTTTACATACAGGCTGTTGAAAGTAATATTGTTATTCACAGAAGTAATTATTTTTTTGTTCTTATTTATATGCAGATAATTATTTTTTTATTTAAATATACCCAGGTTGAAAATGAAATTCAGAGTTATAACTTGATCTATAGTACTGCTCTCATCATATAAAAAAGGAACTATTTTGACCCTTTGGCTTCAATGTCTGGGTGTAGGTAAAGTCATTATTTTCATGTTTTTGAGAAGCATAGTAAAATTAGGATAATCTAGTATCCAATGTTCAGGAAATCTCACTGATCTTTTACCCTAACAACATGGTGCTACATAAGATTACAAACACTTAACAATCTCACATTGCTTATTTCTTAAATTTCCAAATGGAAGAGAAAACAGTCTGTCAAAATGGCAAATATCTTGGAGCATCCTTTCTACTTTTCATTACTACGATCCGAAACATCAAACAAGGCTAAAATATAAATCTTTCCAGACATTGCACATCAGTAGATAGCCATTTTCAGTTTGCTCAAGTCCGGGCTCTGGCTAGGCAACTTAAGGACATTCATAACAATCATAACAAAAAAGAGGTCCATGAGCCACCACTGTGCAGTCTTGGCTGTTTGCTTAGGGTCAATATTTTGTTGGAATGTGAACCAGAACACTCTGGATGATGTTTTCATGAAGAATATCTCTGTACTTTGGTCCATTGAGTTTATTCTCAACCTTTACCAATATCCCTGTCCCACCTGCTGAAAAACACCTCCACAGAATGATGCTGCTACCACTGTGCTCACTGTAGGGATGATACTGGGCAGGTAACGAGCAGTACTTGGTTTCCTCCAGACATGGTAATGTTTTTGAATACCAGAGAATTCACAGAGCTTAGGGTGTTTTTTTTTGCAAACTATTTGCAATTTTGCTCTGGAAACCTCCATTTTCCTTGATCATAATTGAGATGTTTCTAAACCTTGGAGTCAAAAAGATATGCCCCTGTCTATATAAGGTCTCACAACTGACAATGCATATCAGTGCAAAAGCAAAGGCATGAGGCAGAAGAACTGCCTGTAGAGTTCAGAGACAGAATTGTAAGGAGTCTCAAGAATCTCAAGAAGGGTACAAAAATCTGCTGCTGCATTCAAAGTTCCCAAGAGTACAGTGGCTCTTAGGAATGGAAGAAGTTTGGAACAACCAGGACTCTTCCTAGAACTTGCCTTCCCACCAAATTAAATAATGAGGGAAGAAAGACGTTGGTAAAAGAGGTGACCAAGAACCCAATTATCACTCTGGCTGAGCTACAGATCCTGTGTGCAGATGGGATAAACTTCGAGAAGGTCAATAATCATTGTAGCATGCCACCAATCGGAGCTTTATGGCAGATAGAAGTGGGTAGAAAATAGCCTCTCCTCAGTTCAGAGTTAGCAAAAAAAGCTCTTAAAGTACTCTCATAATTAGAGAAACAAGATTCTTTGGTCCTATGTAACCAAAGTTAACTTATCTTGCCTTAATTTTAGGCGTCACACCTGGAGAAAACCAGGAACTACTAATTTCCTGCCTAACTCCATCCCTACAGTTAAGCACTGTAGTGTCAGCATCATGCCACAAAGCATTTGGCCACAAGGTTTCTTTCTGTTGCAGCTGGACACATGTCCAGTTGGTCTTTCAGCACCAATACCTTTTAACCTTATGATTTATTGATTTAGGATATATGTGTCAGATCGGCCAGCTCAGTCTATAGGTGGCCATTATATAGTCAGACTTTTCATATCTTTATATTTTAAAAGTATAGATGTCACGATGCCGGCTGGCAGGAGGTGGATCCTCTGTGCCAGAGAGGGATTGGCGTGGACCGTGCTAGTGGACCGGTTCTAAGTCACTACTGGTATTCACCAGAGCCCGCCGCAAAGCGGGATGGTCTTGCTGCGGCGGTAGTGACCAGGTCGTATCCACTAGCAACGGCTCAACCTCTCTGGCTGCTGAAGATAGGCGCGGTACAAGGGAGTAGACAGAAGCAAGGTCGGACGTAGCAGAAGGTCGGGGGCAGGCGGCAAGGTTCGTAGTCAGGGTGGATAGCAGAAGTTCTGGTACACAGGCTTTGGACACACAAAACGCTTTCACTGGCACAAGGCAACAAGATCCGGCAAGGGAGTGCATGGGAGGAGGTCAGATATAGTCAGGGACCAGGTGGAAGCCAATAAGCTAATTGGGCCAGGCACCAATCATTGGTGCACTGGCCCTTTAAGTCTCAGGGAGCTGGCGCGCGCGCGCCCTAGAGAGCGGAGCCGCGCGCGCCAGCATATGACAGCAGGGGACGGGAACGGGTAAGTGACCTGGGATGCGATTCGCGAGCGGGCGCGTCCCGCTGTGCGAATCGCATCCCCGACGGCCATGACAGTGCAGCGCTCCCGGTCAGCGGGACCGACCGGGGCGCTGCGGAGAGAGAGACGCCGTACGCGCTCCGGGGAGGAGCGGGGACCCGGAGCGCTAGGCGTAACAGTACCCCCCCCCCGTAGGTCTCCCCTTCTCTTTGTCCGGTAACTGCCCCCCCCGGGATGAGGACACCGGGAAAGGATGGAGGGATTCCTCAACGGCAGGCAGTACAGCAGGAGTGGGAATGGGGAGGGAGGGCAGAGGGCGAGGCCTGGCACGGGGCAGTGTGACACCAGGACGAGGGCCACGAGGAGGCACTGAGGCTTGACTGACTGGACTGGGAGGGGGGGAGAGGCACTTCTTAAGGCGGGCAGAGTCCATAACGACCTTAGGGAGACCGGATACAGGAGGAACCACAGGGTCACGGCAGGGAGTACTGGGAACCGGTTTAAGGCAGTCCTTGAAGCAAGAGGTACCCCAGCTCTTGATCTCCCCTGAGGACCAATCCAGGGTTGGGGAATGGTGTTGAAGCCAGGGTAGTCCAAGGAGAATTTCAGAAGTGCAATTGGAGAGGACCAAAAAGTCAATTTTCTCATGATGAGGTCCGATGCACATTAGGAGGGGCTCCGTGCGGAAACGCACGGTGCAATCCAACCTGGCTCCGTTGACCGCGGAAATGTGGAGTGGCTTGACAAGACGGGTCACCGGGATGCGGAATTTATTCACCAAGGACTCCCGAATAAAATTCCCAGAGGCACCAGAGTCCAGGCAGGCCACGACTGAGAGGGAAGAGCTGGCTGAAGAAGAAATCCGTACAGGCACCGTGAGACGTGGAGAAGCCGACTTAGCATCAAGAGACGCCACACCCACGAGAGCTGGGTGCGAGCGTGCGTTTCCCAGACGTGGAGGACGGATAGGGCAATCCACCAAAAAATGTTCGGTACTGGCACAGTACAGACAAAGATTCTCTTCCTTACGGCGATTCCTCTCTTCCAGGGTCAGGCGAGACCGATCCACTTGCATGGCCTCCTCGGCGGGAGGCCTAGGCGCAGATTGCAATGGAGACTGTGGGAGAGGTGTCCAGAGATCTAAGTCTTTTTCCTGGCGGAGCTCTTGATGCCTCTCAGAAAAACGCATGTCAATGCGAGTGGCTAGATGAATGAGTTCATGCAGATTAGCAGGAGTATCTCGTGCGGCCAGAACATCTTTAATGTTGCTGGATAGGCCTTTTTTAAAGGTCGCGCAGAGGGCCTCATTATTCCAGGAAAGTTCAGAAGCAAGAGTACGGAATTGTATGGCGTACTCGCCAACGGAAGAATTACCCTGGACCAGGTTCAGCAGGGCAGTCTCAGCAGAAGAGGCTCGGGCAGGTTCCTCAAAGACACTTCGAATTTCCGAGAAGAAGGAGTGTACAGAGGCAGTGACAGGGTCATTGCGGTCCCAGAGCGGTGTGGCCCATGACAGGGCTTTTCCAGACAGAAGGCTGACTACGAAAGCCACCTTAGACCTTTCAGTAGGAAACTGGTCCGACATCATCTCCAAGTGCAGGGAACATTGCGAAAGAAAGCCACGGCAAAACTTAGAGTCCCCATTAAATTTGTCCGGCAAGGACAGGCGGAGGCTAGGAGTGGCCACTCGCTGCGGAAGGGGTGCAGGAGCTGGCGGAGGAGATGATTGCTGCTGAAGTTGCGACTGAAGTTGCTGCACAATGGTGAATACTTCCGACAGCTGGTGGGTTAGATGGGCGATCTGTCGGGATTGCTGGGCGACCACCGTGGTGATATCAGAGATATAAGGCAGAGGGACGTCAGCGGGATCCATGGCCGGATCTACTGTCACGATGCCGGCTGGCAGGAGGTGGATCCTCTGTGCCAGAGAGGGATTGGCGTGGACCGTGCTAGTGGACCGGTTCTAAGTCACTACTGGTATTCACCAGAGCCCGCCGCAAAGCGGGATGATCTTGCTGCGGCGGTAGTGACCAGGTCGTATCCACTAGCAACGGCTCAACCTCTCTGGCTGCTGAAGATAGGCGCGGTACAAGGGAGTAGACAGAAGCAAGGTCGGACGTAGCAGAAGGTCGGGGGCAGGCGGCAAGGTTCGTAGTCAGGGTGGATAGCAGAAGTTCTGGTACACAGGCTTTGGACACACAAAACGCTTTCACTGGCACAAGGCAACAAGATCCGGCAAGGGAGTGCATGGAAGGAGGTCAGATATAGTCAGGGACCAGGTGGAAGCCAATAAGCTAATTGGGCCAGGCACCAATCATTGGTGCACTGGCCCTTTAAGTCTCAGGGAGCTGGCGCGCGCGCGCCCTAGAGAGCGGAGCCGCGCGCGCCAGCACATGACAGCAGGGGACGGGAACGGGTAAGTGACCTGGGATGCGATTCGCGAGCGGGCGCGTCCCGCTGTGCGAATCGCATCCCCGACGGCCATGACAGTGCAGCGCTCCCGGTCAGCGGGACCGACCGGGGCGCTGCGGAGAGAGAGACGCCGTACGCGCTCCGGGGAGGAGCGGGGACCCGGAGCGCTAGGCGTAACAATAGATATATTCTTAAAGGAGTAGTCCGGCTCGCACTTTTCTCATTTTATCACGTACGGGCTGCAAAATAAAAGAAAACAAATTTTCTCTTACCTGCCAACGAGCCCCCAGAGCTTTAGTAGACTCCGGTACAGGTATTCGGTCCCAGGGCTGTATTCTTCTTACTTCCTGTTAGCCCGGCACGTCACACGGAGCTTCAGCCTATCACCGGCCGCAGCGATGTCCTGCCTTGGCTGGTGATAGGCTGAAGCTCTGTGTGACGTGCCGGGCTAACATGAAGTAAGAAGAATACAGCCCAGGGACCGAACACCTGTACCGGAGCTCCAGGGGCTCATTGGCAGGTAAGAGAAAGTTTGTTTTCTTTTATTTTGCAGTCCGGACGGGATAAAATGAGAAAAGTGCGTGCCGGACTACTCCTTTAATGAAAATGACGAACAAGACAATGGGCCTTAGCACACAGTCATAACAACACAGAAGTGGCTTAGGGATGACTCTGTGAATATAATTGACCCAGCCAGAGTGAGACATCTATGGAGAGACCTGAAAATGGCTTCTACCGATGGTACTCATTCAACCTGACAGAGCTTGAGAGGATCTGTGAAGAAGAATGGCCGAAAATCCCCAAATCCAGGTGTGTTGAGCGCGAATATTTGAAATGCGACTTTTTCCGTGAATATCGTCATTTCGTGATTTAGCGAATATTTAGAATATAGTGATATATATTTGTAATGACCAATATTCATTTTTTGGCAAATATGCGAATATGTGCAAATATGTGAATATGTAAATATTCACGAATATTGCCACTTCCAGTCAGAAAGATATAATCGCGCATGCGCACTATGCAAATTTCTTAACAAATTTTCACATGGCAAAAAAAAAGAGAACGAACGTAGCGAATATGCAAATTTCCCAAACATAGGATGAATAATCATCCATATATTTGTGAAATATCGCAAATACAAATTTTGCCCCTGCCGCTCATCATTAAAACCTTGTGGCATCATTCCCAAGACTGAAGGCTGCAATCGCTGCCAAAATGGCTTCAACGAAGTACTGTTCCAGTTCCAGTGAAGGTCTTAATACTTATGTAATTGCAATAGTTTAGTTTTGTTTTCATACAAAAAATTCAAACATTCTATTTTCAAATTCTTATTATGGGGAATTGAGCGCAGATTGAAAAAATGTAAAAAATAAAATGGAAGGGTCTGAAGACTGTGCCATATACAGTATATATGCCAATTTTTTAGGAATTTACATTCGGAAGTCATTTCTTGTTTACACACGACAATGAAGATAACATTCCAGCTTTAAAACACAAATAAATAAAAATAACAATTTTGCGAAGTCTGAAACTTGATGAAGAAATAATAGGGTATAGGGTATGTTTTTGATTCATAAAAAATAATTATTGCAGCCAGGTGCACTTTTAACTCAATAAATGATGCTTACTTGAAAACAGGAATGGAAATAGCCTGGAGGAATAGCCACTGAGCGCAATAATGTAGATAAAGCCTTATAAACCACATCAAGGCCATCATGAACATAATGGACCAGAAATCATGTGATCTCCACTGCCCCATGTCCAACTCCGAGAACACAGCCCATATTACAAATGTTGCACGCTTTACCATTCGTCGATACATGTGCATTTCTTTCATAGGTTGACTTGATAAAGAAAAATAGGGAATTGTTAGATAATAAACAGACAAAAAATACTGAGCATACGATAATAAAGAGGATCAGATGCATAGTGTATGTTAAATTAATTTAGTTAGAATGAATAAGGCGGTTGACAGTATTACATTTTATAACACTACACAATAATCATTATAAATGACGGTGACTTATTAAAATGCGGTCATTACCTGAGCTTATAAATGAAGCACAGTTCAGTGAAAATTATTGTCTATGCAGAAAATCATACAGATAATCTAGTGCATATTCTTTACATATTATGCTTGGATTAGTTTTGTAATTTTTTATTTATTTATTTTTTCATTCAATTAAAGCACATTAAAACGATTTCCGTAATAACCTGAAGTATGTGCTGATCTTTGATGTACCTACATGAGTATATGCTGGAAATGTAAACTAAATAAACAAAAATAAATACCGGTAAGTAAATAAACAAATAAATAAACAAATAGATAAATACATTAATTATATGAAAATAAAAAAATAGACAAATAAAAAATAATATGTATTCACTAGCATAATCTCAGGCTTCATGTATGCTTGCATATGAAAGATATGGTAATGTATGGGTCTCTGTGCAGATTTGTCAACTGAACTACTAAAGTTCTTTGTGGCAGGTGTTCAGTTCTTTCATTTGAAAACATACAGAGTTACTTTTTTTTATCAAGTGAAAAGATGATAGCGGAGCACTCACCAGGTCAGTAAAAGGCTTCTTTATTGATCCTGTCAATCAGTCAGGATACATGCAGGGGAGGATGGAATGGACGCGGGGGTACAGAGAATGGCGACGGACCGTTTACGCGCCGGAGCGCTTCCTCAGGCCAGTGCTAAGCGAAGCGCTTCGGCGCGTAAACGGTCCGTCGCCGTTTTCTGTACCCCCGCGTCCATTCCATCCTCCCCTGCATGTTTCGTGACTGATCGACATGATCAATAAAGAAGCCTTTTACTGGCCTGGTGAGTGCTCCGCTATCTTCTTTTCACTTGATGTCATTTGCTGTTGATGCTTGGCGTGGTAGCACTGAAGAGGTTGAATTGGCTGGTTTCCAGGGACTGTGTGGATCAGGTGTCCATCCATTTGAGTTCTACGCAACATAAGGAAAGGTGCTGAGACCTATCTTCTATGTGTATGTGATACTTTTTTTTAGCTGTTTCTTCCATTAATGCACATGTAGTTCAGGCCCAAAGTAATATTCTTCTAATAAGCTGAATTGCAGAATATTAATTATACCGTACAATATATTGCAGGCATAGCACTACTACATCTACCCTCATGTTAACCTTAGCTTCACATTTGCTGTGTGTTGTATTGCAACCCTCAGTCTCTCCTTTTTTCGGATTCTGTCAGTCACAGTGTTAGTGCTGGGAAATGCCATCCTTGTTCTTTAATACACTGCACACTTTAAATGAAGAAGGAAACTGCACTTAAATGTAATTGCACTGCAGGCAATTAAGCTTCTAAAATGTCACATATTATGAACGCAGCAACGTGTATTTGTTATAACATTTAAGGAGACAAAAAGGCAGCAATATGTCTTGTTGCTTTTATTCCAGCAAGTATGAATTAAAACACTGGATTACATATTTCTTGACATTATAAGGGCAACGTAATTCGTGTACGTAAAGCAAATATCCTCATCACTCATGGATGGAGAATTCTTAAAATTTATCATGGGTGAACTTTCCATTACCTTCTATGGACAACACTCATCCCATACCATCCCACGTGAATTATATCTGTGCACGACAAAAAAAAAATATGTATTTGCCCATAAAAAAACAATAATTTGCTCTGACAAAATAAAGCTGAACTGTGAGTGGTTGCTAAAGGCAAATTGGACACATATTTGTCTCATGCAGATTGATAAATATTGCCAACTATTACTTAAAATTGCTATTAAAATTAACTAGTAAAATTTAATAAATGATCATTTTGTTGGCCATTTATTTGAATTGTAACAGGGTACTGCAAAAGTTGGTTGCAGGGGATATGTAGAAATGCCAGCGTCAGGCACTATCTATAGTTATGACAGTATTAACTACTAAACCCCAGGTGGTTGGCCAATGGTTTGTTGTATTAAGAAAGGGGCTCACTGTTACATTCTATAAAGGCACTTTATATTAGAGAGAAAGGAAGGAAGTTCCGGCTCCCAAGGCTGGGTAAAAATTCCAAGTTTATTTCTTCATATAAAAATCCAGTGCATGAGCAAATATAAAAACATAGAAAAAATAGCAACACAAAACGCACCAACGTGTTTCGACTTAATGCTAAGTCTTAATCTGCCATGATTAAGACTTAGCGTTAAGTCGTAACGCGTTGGTGCATTTTGTGTTGCTATTTTTTCTATGTTTTTATATTTGCTCATGCACTGGATTTTTATATGAAGAAATAAACTTGGAATTTTTACCCAGCCTTGGGAGCCGGAACTTCCTTCCTTTCTCTTTGATTGCTCCACCTGAGGACTTGGCCTCAGAGACTCGTCCGAAGCTCCCGCTGGTTCAGGTGTATTGTGCCACGATTTCACGTATCTTGGACATGACTGGGTAAGCTGATATACCCCCTTTTTTTTCTATTGCCACTTTATATTAGAGAATCTTATACACATCTTACTTCTGAATTGAATGGTCACCATGAAAGCTACATTTACACTAATGTACATATTTAGCTACAGAGAAAATGTACAGCTTCCCACTATATTTTCTAATGTTAACAAACAGGTATCACCAGTTTACATCTGATCCTGCTCCATAGGAGACTTTGGGTATAATATGGTGTCATAGGGCAAAAGTACCACCTGATCTGTCAGCTATGGGTTCATTCCAATACATAATATAAAGTTACTGATTCCAGGACTTTTTAAAATATTATTTGTCTTGTTCCTGGCATAGGTTGTGTTGATTGTAACACTGGACTGGTCTAAATGACAGATAGGAGAATGCGTCTAGCAGTGTTTTTCTATTTGGCTCCAAACTTTTAGTTAGAAAAAGTGTAAAAAGGCCAGAAGATTGCACAGTAAAGTGTAAGTATTTGCAGATGATACCTAACTTTGTAAAGCAGTTAGCACAATAATCGAGGAGAAAAAAGCAGAAGCAAGGATGATAGTGTGGTTAATCCCAGATATTTTGGGATGGAAGTTAAGGGATATAGGTAGATTGCTCGCCTTTGGATGTTGTGCGGGCAGGCACAACAGTGATTAGCGCTTGCAAGAATTGTTCCATGTCGGGAGTCAGCCGGCCATCGGTCCTGTTGTGCCAGTGGTGCAGATGCAGGAGACAAACAGCTGGTGGAAAGACCGCCTGGCGGGGCTGACTTCGTGGCCAAGGAGGAAAAATACGATTTATTGGCTAAAATGGCGCACTCCCAGCAGCAATTTTCCAATTTTTCAAGTAAATTTCTAAATCTGAATTTTTCAGGGACCAGTTCAGTTTTGAAGTGAATTTGAGAGTTTTTATGTTAGAAATACCCTATAATGGACCCCATGATGACAACTGCACCCCTCAATGTATTCAAAATGACATTCAGAAAGTTTGTTAACCCTTTAGGTGTTTCACAGGAATAGCAGCAAAGTGGAGGCATAAATTCAAAATCTTCATTTTTTACACTAACATATTCTTGTAGACCCATATTTTTTATTTTTACAAGGGGTAATAGGAGAAAAATCCCCCCAAAATGTGTAACCAAATTTCTCTCGAGTAAGGAAATAACTAATATGTGAATGTAAAGAGCTTTGTGGGTGCACTAGAGAAGGAGTTACAATGGGATTTTGGAGAGCGAATTTTGCTGAAATGGTTTTTAGGGGGCATTTAGGAAGCCCCTACGGTGCCAGAACAGCGAAAAACACCCCATATGGCATACTATTTGGGAAACTACACCCCTCAAGGCACGTAACAAGGCATCCAGTGAGCCTTAACACCTCACAGGTGTTTGATGAATTTTCAATAAAGTTGGACGTGAAAATGAAAATGTAATTTTTTTCACTAAAATGCTGATGTTACCCCAAATTTTTCATTTTCACAAGGGGTAATAGGTGAAAATATCCCCCAAAATTTGAAACCCCATTTCTCTCGAGTAAGGAAATACCTCATATGTGGATGTAAACTGATCTGCGGAAGAAGGGAAGGAGCGACAGTGGGATTTTGGAAAGCAAATTTTGGTGAAATGTTTTTTGGGGGACATGTCACATTTAGGAAGCCCCCATGGTGCCAGAACAGCAAAAAAACACCCCACATGGCACACTATTTGGAAAACTACCCTCTCAAGGAATGTAACAAGGGGTGCAGTGAGCATTTACACCCTACTGACGTTTGACAGATCTTTGGAACAGTGGGCTGTGCAAATGAAAAATTATATTCTTCATTTTCACGGACCACTCTTTCAAAAATCTGTCAGTCACCTGTGGGGTGTAAATGCTCACTGTATCCCTTGTTACGTTCCGTGAGGGGTGTAGTTTCCAAAATCGGGTCACATGTGGGTATTTATTTATTTTGCGTTTATGTCAGAACCGCTGTAACCAGCAGCCACCCCTGTGCAAATCACCAGTTTAGGCCTCAAATGTACATGGAGCTCTCTCACTCCTGAGCCTTGTTGTGCGCCCGCAGAGCATTTTATGTCCATATATTGGGTATTTCCCTTCTTGGGAGAAATTGTGTTACAAATTTTGTGGGTCTTTTTCTTCTTTTACCTTTTATGAAAAAGAAAAGAATGGGAAAACACCAGCATGTTAGAGTAAGAAAATTTTTTTTTTACACTAACATTCTCGTGTAGACCCCAACTTTACCTTTTCATAAGGGGTAAAAGGAGAAAAAGACCCCCAAAATTAGTAGCTCAATTTCGCCCGAGTACGGAGATACCCTATATGTGGTAATTAACTGTTGCCTTGAAATATGACAGGGCTCTAAAGTGACAGCGCCATGCGAATTTGAGGCCTAAATTGGGGATTTTCATAGGGGTGTACCCGGATGCAAGCATTACACTTGCCTCCTCCACCAAAAATACTGTACGCCAGTTTTCCCCAAACAAGGTGCCTCCAGTTGTTGCAAAACTCCCAACATGCCTGGACAGTCAATGGCTGTCCAGCAATACTGGGAGCTGTTATTTTGCAACAGCTGCAGGCTCCGTTGGCGTACAAGATGTTTTTTTATTTTTATGGGGGGGGGGGTGGCGACAGTGTAAGGGGGTAGTGTATATGTAGTGTTTTTACTCTTTATTTAGGGTTAGTGTAGTGTAGTGTTTTTAGTGTACATTCACACGGGCGGAGATTTACAGTGAGTTTCCCGCAGCAGCGGAAAATTAGCCGCATCTCAAACTTGAAGTGGGAAACTTGCTCTAAAGCCGCCCGCATGATTGTACCCTGTACATTCACGTTGGGCAGGGGGTGGGGGGGGGTCAAAACTACAACTCTCAGCATGCACTGACAGACCATGCATGCTGGGAGTTGTAGTTATGCAACAGCTGGAGGCGCACTGGTTGGGATTTGGAAGCACTGAGTTAGGTTACAGACTACCGCAGTGTTTCCACACCACTGTCTGTTTCCTAACTCAGTGTTTCCCAACCCATGTGCATCCAGCTGTTGCAAAACTACAACTCTCAGCATGCATGGTCTGTCAGCGCATGCTGCGAGTTATAGTTTTGCAACAGCAGGAGGCACACAGGTTGGGAAACACTGAGTTAGGAAACAGACAATGTTTCCCAACTAGTGTGCCTCCAGTTGTTGCAATACTACAAATTCCAGCATGCCCAGACAGCTGAAGGGCATGTTGGGAGTTATACTTATACAACAACTGGAGGAGAACAGTTTAAAGACCACTGTGTAGTGGTCTCCAAACTGCAGCCCTACAGATGTTGCAAGACTTCAACTCCAAGCAAGCCCAGACTGCCCAGACATGCTGGGAATTGTAGTTCGGCAACATCTGAAGGGACAAATGTTGCCGAACTACAACTCCCAGCATGCCTGGACAGTCTTGGCATGCTTTGAATTGACATCTGGAGCACTACAGTTTGAACACCACTGTATAGTGGTCTCCAAACAGTGCCCTTCCAGATGTTGCAAAACTACAACTCCAAGCATGCTGAGACTGTCCAAGCATGCTGGGAGTTGTAGTTCTGCAACATCTGAAGGGCCAGATGTTACAGAACTACAACTCCCAGCATGCCTGGACAGTCTGGACATGCTGTGAGTTGTAGTTTTGCAACCTCTGGAAGGACAGTGGTCTCCAAACTGTGGCCCTCCAGATGTTGCAAAACTACAACTCCCAGCATGCCGAGACAGCCAAAGGCTGTCTGGGCATGTTGGACGAGTAGTTTTGAAACTCCCAGATACAGCAGTGAAGATCACTTTACGGCGATCTTCACAGCTGTATCTAGGAAACTGCCGCCGCCGCCTCCACTTGCCTGCGCCTCCTGTCAGCCGGTCCCTGGTCCTCAGTCGCCAAGTGAGCCCAGGTAACCGGCGGTCCCTGCAACGGCCCCCGCACTCCGCCACAATTATCCCCTGCTCTGCCCCAACATCCAGGGGCATGCAGAGCAGGGGAAATGAACGTTCCCCCCCGCCCCTGCACTGCGATTCTCCGATTGGCCGCATCGGCCAATCGAAGGGGATAGGAGGAGGTGGCACACTGCTGACAGCTCCGATCATCCCTGTTTTCAGGTATCAGGTCATCAGAGACCCGATTAGCCCGGAAAAGTCACGAATCGCTGATCTGAATTGATCAGTGATTTGAATTGATCGGTCTCAGGACCCCTCCAGGCATTTGCAAGGGATGCCTGCTGAATGATTTCAGCAGGCATCCGGTTCCGATCCCCATCCGGTTAGTGGCGGGGATCGAAATTCCCACGGGCGTACAGGTACGCCCTTGGTCCTTAAGAACCAGGAAGCAAGGGCATATGCATATGCCCGTGGCCCCCAACAGGTTAATGATTTCGAGCTTAGATTACTTTTACTTTCTTCTTGTTAAAACAAAAATATGGATTTTTCCCATCTTGTGACTGTAAGGAAAAATGAAAAAATATGGTCGCATGATTATTCAGAATGTATTTTTGTATAACTTACACAATATAGGGGGACATTTATCATTCAATATAGACGTTATTTTCCGTCTATCCTTTGCGCTTGAATGTCGCAGTTATGTAAATTTAGCGACTTATGTGCGACTTTTTGAATAGAAGTTTCCTAGCGATTTGCGTAGCAGTACACAGTTTTCTGATTTAGACATGCACTGCACACTTATTTTTCATATGCGACATTTGTAATAAGTCGTGAAATATTGCGCTAACCCCGATTTCTAGGCGCAAAAGTACGCATACCAAAAGCACACGTACAAAACCTCTCTACCCTGCGCAAAACAAACAAACTTGCATAGCCGCGGGGAATTCATTATCTAAGGTAGACACAGATGATAAATTACACGCTGCTTAGCAAAAAGTTAGAAGGAAAAAAGACCGGTAAAAAAAGAGTAGGGTACACTTTTAATGATAAATGTCTCCCATAGTTTTTATAATTATAGCTAGGGTAAGAAATTCTGACTTCTTTTTAGTGTGATTAGACTATATTTAAATAGATTTAAGTATTCAGGTTCATGTGTGCTGTACATGGAAAATCCGGTGAATTTTTATGACAAATCTTGCACCACCCCCACATTTCACATTGAATTATGAAACATATGAGGTGAGATGTGTTGTGTCTCTTATGTGAGACTGTGAGTGTTTTTCTACACAGCAAGGAGGGGTATTTTCTTCACTGGCTTTGTACCACACTTTTTTTTTTTTGCTCCAGTCTATAAAATGTATACTAATACAAATTGACATATATCATTAGTAAGTTGGTTTTGAGGTTGGTTATGCAAAGTTTAGTGTAGTGGAACAATGGATGCAAACCATTTTTGCAACCCAACTGATTTGGCATTGGGCCATGCATAAGATCTCAAATTAAGTATCCTTTAGGTCAGTGTTTCCCAATGTCTTTCAGCTCGAGGACTAGCTCAAAATTTTTTTGTACCACACTATTCCTGTATATAGGACCTGCATCCCCATTGATAAAATTGTAACATTGTACACTGATTCCACCAACTCCCCTCCACCCTCCTTACCTCAATGTGGATAGCAATGTGCACTGACTTATCCCACCACTTCATGAATAGCTATGTGCGCCCCGCCCCCCTCCAAGATAGCAATGTGCTCCCCCCTCCCAGATAGCAATGTGCCCTATTAAACCCACTCACCCTATGGATCCCACGTATGGCAATATGCCCTTATGGTATTCCCAATCCCCCAAGGATTGCAGTGTATACTTATCCCCCCACCCTATGGATAGTAATATTCCTTTATTCACTTATTAACCTCCCCTGAGAGCAATATTCCCTACCACCACCCCCCACCCCCTCCATGCCAGGTGGATGGCTTTTGCTTCATTCTTACTTTACTAGTTGCTGGGGCCTGTTAAATGTGGACTCAAGGAGTGGCAGAGAGAGCAGAGCCCGTGGACTGGCCCTCAGTGTTGTTCCTCGGCCCAGCAAGAGCATGGGAATCCTCTGGGCTGGACAATATTATTAAAAGGAGCCAACAGCTGTGTCTGCCAGAAGTGTCATACGCTGAAGAAGGACACTAACCGCCAACATAGCATTTAGTAAATTTGCTCTTTTTTCTTTAACAAACAGACATGGGTAGCCATTTAAGATGTCACTTTTCTAGTATGTATCGAAGCTAATATGTATATCCCTTTATGAAAAGAAGAAGTCTGCTGTGGAAAAGTCCTTTTTTTTGGAAGTGGATGCCAACAATAAGCTGATTTTAGGATATGCCCTATGCTGGTCCAATCCCCAGCGATCAGCTGAAATCTGTGAGGGAATCCTACAGCAGGTAGTCAATTTTCTTGCAGCACCCCCTCAGGTGAAATTAAGCATTAAATGTTATTCATTCATATCAAGGAGGAAACTCCTCTCCTTAACAAAAGACCCCAACTGAGTGCTCCCTCTCTACATATCAAACTTTAAGGAAATGCCTTTTTTTCCCTATTTTTTGAGCTTGTGAATTATCTTTACACCAAGCCATTATATTTTATTGCTTAATATATGGTCTGTTTTCTTTTTTTTTATAAACCTATTTATGATATTTTTAATCTACCCGTGTTTGATTTGGATACAAAGAAGAAATGCAAAATATGCATGGACTGGTACAATGAAAATTAGGTAGCATACAAGCAAAATGGATATGAACATTCAGTGCTGAAAAGATGACCTTAAAGGGGAAGCAACAGGTACCAGTGTGATTACTTATGACTACTAAAGGCATTTTAAATTAACATTTCCATTCAACCCATCTGAATACATGATAATCAGTTTTCTAATCCAAATGAGCTCTCATCACATTAATAGTCATTGAAATTGAACATACAGTCAATGAAGCATGCTGCAATTTAATGTCTTCTACACAATATATGTTTACACAGTAGAATTTTTACAATAGTATCTAATGGATCATAATAGGTATCTTGTGTTCTACTTTGCAATTTAAAATATGTTGCATTCTTTGCATTTTACTTGGGCAATAGTTTTCTTTGTTTACATATTTTGAGCCCCGTAGACTTTGAAAATTTCTATGAGTATGATCAAAGAGGATTTAGAACAAGGGGTTATTTATTGTATACATGTCTTAACCTTGGATGACATTGAAATAAGAATGCTGATGTATGTGCATAACATGTTGTTACTGTGGTTATTATTATTATTCTACTGTACATGACTTCCTTGTTGAAATTCACAGCTTCAAAATATTAACTAATCTAAGCTCTACATACTGTACGTGAGATTTACTATTGTAAAGCTGACCTGTTTTGCCAGGTTGTGCACCAAAATGTGTCGCAAATGTGTCTAAATTCGATAAATGTGTCAAAACTTAGCTTTTAATTTAAAAAGCACCTGTGACCAACCCCAAACAATTAGCTTAGCCACTGAGTGTTCTTAAACTGGCACTGTCAGATACAAAAACTTTTTTATATGTTTTCCATCTTGGCATTAACATTCACCTTTCTAATATACTTTATAAGAAAATGTTATTTCCTTTTTATAGAAATCATATAAAATCTTATAAAATCATAGCTTTGTCCAAGCTGAAGAACAAGCATGGACAAAGTCTAGTAAGTGAGGGTGGGCTAGCACTCCTCTGTGCTCTCTCCTGTCTGATAGCACTCCTCTGTGCTCTCTCCTGTCTGATAGCACTCCTCTGTGCTCTCTCCTGTCTGATAGCGCTCCTCTGTGCTCTCTCCTGTCTGATAGCGCTCCTCTGTGCTCTCTCCTGTCTGATAGCACTCCTCTGTGCTCTCTCTTGTCTGATAGGACTCCTCTGTGCTCACTCTTGTCTGATAGCACTCCTCTGTGCTCTCTCTCCTGTCTGATAGGACTCCTCTGTGCTCTCTCTCCTGTCTGATAGTACTCCTCTGTGCTCTCTCCTGTCTGATAGCACTCCTCTGTGCTCTCTTCTATCTGATAGTACTTCTCTGTGCTCTCTCCTATCTGATAGCACTCCTCTGTGCTCTCTCCTGTCTATTTCTCCTCTGTGCTCTCTCCTGTCTCATAGTACTCCTCTGTACTCTCTTCTGTCTAATAGTACTCCTCTTTGCTCTCTCTCCTGTCTGAGAGGACTCCTCTGTGCTCTCTCCTGTCTGAGAGGACTCCTCTGTGCTCTCTCCTGTCATATCAGACAGCACAGAGGAGTATATTTGAAATGTTAATGTTTTGCCAAGATGTCCAACATATTAAAAAAAAATTGTATCCAATAGTGCCCATTTAAGTCATCATTGAGCTCAAGATAAACCCTAAAAAACAAATCTAAAAAAGTCAAATTAAAACCCAAAAGAAAGAAAAAAAAACATAAAAAGAGGTGTGCTAAGTGCCTAGCTAATCTGCTCTAACAAACTTAGATTATGTGCCTGTGAAGTACAAATCATTAAATGGCACTCTTTGTCTACTATGAGCCCATACTACATCTCCTGTACCTACAATTTTATATGGAGGCTCATTTTACCATGATCATTTATAAGGTCCCCATCCATACACCATGGTCAAAAACCAGTTGAACCCACTGACTTCAGCTGAACTGGCCAACTGCCTAAAGTGTATGGAACTCTCCTGACTCCTCCACTGACAGCTAATGTTGGAAAGAGAAGGGTAAAGTATGTTGGATTTCATCTGCCTGACACTTTTGTTCTCAGAGAGATAAGCAGCTGCTTGAGCTTACCTCTCGTCTTTCCATTGAGAAAACATGAACATTCATGTGTGTGTTGAGATAGGGAGGGATAACTGTTAGTCAAAATTTAGTTTGGCTGTAAGCTATTGAAGGTGTGCAGCTACCTATGAAGAAACCACAAGAACATATTTTTATGGCATGCTCCCCAAAATGCTGTAGTAGGCAAGTATTCTCTTATATGAATATGGATTCTAGGGCACAGTATGGTTCCTTTACTGAAGTACAACCAAGCAGAATATACATTACTACGGGATATAATGTTATATAAATCACTATCGTCTATGTGTGTACTGGGCGCTGTGCACATGCATTTGTGAATGAGCTTTTAGTTTCTCTATGTCACCAGAAAAACAGAGATAAACAATCTAGAAACCCAGTTGTCTGAAGGACATCATTTTAACACCATCATAACTCTTATGAATACATAGCACAAAGTAGGAGTCTACACTTGTGTCTCGTTGTTGTGCTCGTGGACACTTAATCATCGTAGAAACAAAAAAATCCCGGCACTCATGAATACTCTTGAATCCCCTTCGTGTTTATTACAGAATCTTTAAGTAAAGTGGCTTTACTTAAAGATTCTGTGTGAAGGGAGTGGTACTACCTAAAAAATTTAGAAAATAGAGAAAAAAGTCAAACACACATACACACATACTTTATTAAATACAATATTAAAATACATTACTAATAAAAAGAATAAAAAAATGTATTATAAAAAGTATATTATTTTTACATTTAAATTGTCTCTTTCTACATTTTTATTATTGTCGGCTAAATTTTTAGGTCCCTGCCCGCCCACATAAATTGTTTAAAAATGAACATTAACATTTTTTTGTCTTTCAATTTTCGGGAGCGGGCAGGGACCAGAAAATTCAGCACACAATGTTTACAATGTATGAGGAGTGCATTTAATAATTATTTGAGGAGCCGAGGACAGGGATATCAGTAATATGTATAATACAGTAGGCAAAAAAAGGTTGTTTCCCTAATTTACCAAAAATCCATAAATTTACAGAGGTCTATGATGGCGCTTCCTTCTCTTCAGGATCGCTGCTGTCTGGATCTGGAGGCTATACGGGCGGTGATCATACAGCTCTTCCGGGAGAAGGTGGTGACTCTTTGTTCTATATCTGTTTTGCTTTGTTTTTGTATTTTTGTGTAGTTGGGGACAGTTGCCATTTGGTCCAATTTTTTCAAGTCAAAGCAAGTGTGCTGATATGGTGACAGGAGATTAGTAAAGTAAAACTAGATATTGAGGATGCTAGCTACAGCTGTATTGCCAGTCTAGCAGTATCCATTGGTAATGTAGCTAAAGGTTGATTTTATGCTCTTTAACTGAATATTTGCTTCCTATCATTGCCTATAACTGGACAAATGCCCTTTATAATATGACCAGTTTATTTGTTGTTTATATGTTATCTACATAACATTCAATAAAGTGTAAATGTAAAAAAAACTTTAAAAAATGTAAAGACATTTTTTTTTTTATAATATGTCTTTGAAGAAGCCATGGGCACCGATGTGGATACAATGCTATATGTGGTATATTTAGGTCGATTGCCACAACCATGAGCTCCAGTTAGATTAATGTCGAGTACTAGTAGACAACTGATTTGGTTTATTGCACAAGTTTCTGAAAATGCAGCATTGTAATACCTGCAGCTAGGAAAGAGAGAGATAGTAGCAGAAGAACTAACTGCAGTGTAATGGATGAGCCAAACAAACAGGGGTGTTTTATATTGGGTTCATGATGGCAGCTTTATGTTAAAGTGCTATTCCTGCCCCTATATGCTTATCTCCTATCTAATGGAGAAGCGTTTGTGGGCTGGAGTACCCCTTAATAAAGTTAATGGCCCCGATACAGAAACTGGCAAGGTGAAGAGAAAATGCCCCGATCAGGAATGGATATTATTAGAAAGAAGATAAACCCTGTTATGGCATATGGTCAGATGGGGATAAATAGTCAAATTTTTTCATGTTGTCTGATGGTGAAATTGTGCAGCGGGGAATAAGGGCAAAGGTGACTCCATAAGACTTATATAAAGGGCTAAAAGATACAGAGAACTCCAAGGTTTATGTCAGATAAGGAAAATCGGCATTTGCAGTGGTGTCCAAATGCAAAGGCAAGGTAGGGGCGAGGAGGAAGAGGGTTTGTGAAGAGGAAGATGGGTAAATAGTCTCTTAGATAAATAGTTTAACTCTGTTGGTAAAGGCAACCTATGGGCCCTACTACATTGAGGCCTTTATGATATTACATGTAGCCCAATAGTGTTGAGAGGCATAGGCCATATTCGAATTTGCGAATATATGGACGAATATTCGTCATATATTCGCTAAATTTGCATATTCGTAATATTCTCGTTTTATTTTCGCATATGCGAAAATTAACATATGCGAAAATTAGCATATACAAAAATTAGTATAAGCGAAAATTTGCATATGCGAAAATTTGCATATGCTAGTTTTCGCATATGCGAAAATTCGCACACCAGTCTCACGCAGTAGTATTAGAGCCTTCTTTACACCACACAAGCTGGAAGCAGAGAGGGGTGATCACTGTGATGTGTACTGTGAAAAAAAAAACCGAATATTCATAATTACGAATATATAGAGCTATATTCGCGAATATTCGCGAATTCGTGAATATGAGATATTCGCGAATAAAATTTGCATAGCGAATTTTCGCGAGCAACACTATAGCCCAACACTTTTCCTGCAATGACCGCAAGGATTGAGGTAGATCGGGTTGAAATTTAACAAATGCATTAGAACCTCTAGGAAAAGGGTTTAGGCGGGATGTTTATCAAAATCTGTACATAGGAAATGTGGTGCAGGTGCCCATAGGACCAATCAGATTGCTTCATTTTTTTAAATTAAAGTGGTAAATTGGTTGCTATAGGTAACAGCACCCATTTTTCTCTGCACAGGTTTTGATTCACAGACCCCTTCCCTCTAGGTCTTTTGCAATGACAGAATTTGCTACGCTAACTGATCTTGTTAAGATCCTGACAGAAGGTCAATTATTTATCAAGTTTAAATCATAAATTGGTGGGCACAGTTTGCATAAGAAATAGGTCCGAATTTTTCGGTCCTTGTCTACTAGAAAAACTTCCCTTTAGATTAAATTACCTGAATTCCTCTGGTCTGAACCCAGATAACGAGGGGCTTAAACCCCTTGGGGACGGAGGGTTTTTCGTTTTTTTTTTTTCACTTTAGTTTTTTCCTCCTTACCTTTTAAAAATCATAACCCTTTCAATTTTGCACCTAAAGATCCATATGATGGCTTATTTCTTGCGCCACCAATTCTACTTTGAAATGACATCAGTAATTTTTCCCAAAAATCTACTGCAAAATGGAAAAAAAAAAACAATGTGCGACAAAATTGAAGAAAAATGCCATTTTGTAATGTTTGGGGGCTTCCGTTTCTACGCAGTAAATTTTTCGGTAAAAATGACACCTTACCTTAATTCTGTAGGTCCATACAATTAAAATGATACCCTACTTATATAGGTTTGATTTTGTCGTACTTCTGGAAAAAATCATAACTACATGCAGGAAAATGTACACGTTTAAAATTGTCATGTTCTGACCCCAATACCACAGGGTGGTATGAGGGCTCATTTTTTGTGCCATGATCTGAAGTTTTTAGCAGTACAATTTATGTATTGATCGGACTTTTTGATCACTTTTTATTCATTTTTTCATGATATAAAAAGTGACCAAAAATACTCTATTTTGAACTTTTGATTTTTTTTGCGCATACGCCATTGACTGTGCAGTTTAATTAATGATATATTTTTATAATTTGGACATTTTTGCATGCGGAGATACCACATATGTTTATTTTTATTTACCCCTTCTTTTTTTAGATGGGAAAAGGGGGGTGATTCAAACTTTTATTGAGGAATGTGTTAAATTATCTTTATTCACTTTTTTTTCACTTTTTTTGCAGTGTTATAGCTCCCATGGGGGGCTATAACACTGCACACACTGATCTTTTACATTGATCAATGGTTTTTCATAGGAAACCATTGATCAATGATTCTGCTGCTTGACTGCTCATGCCTGGATCTCAGGTACTGAGCAGTCATTCGGCGATCGGACAGCGAGGAGGAAGGTAGGGACCCTCCTGCTGTCCTGTAAGCTGTTCAAGATGCCGTGATTTCATTGCGGCGATCCCGAACAGCCCCCTGAGCTAACCGACAATGGTTTAGTTTCACTTTAGACGTGGCGTTAAACTTTGAATGGCGCGTCTTAAGGGTTAATAGCGTGCGGCCCCGTGATCAGTGCCGCGCTATTAGCCACGGGTCCCGGCCATTGCTAGGTGCCGGGCCCGACCCGCTATGACATGGGGCCAAGGAATGGCCCGCGTTATAGACAGGGAGCCGGCTGAGGACGTACAAGTATGCCCTCCGACCCCAACAGGTTAATAGTTCAACAGGCAAGCCTTTGGTAACAAATGCCCCACCGGGAAACCCTGATCCAACAACATGGTGGCAAATCCGCTGATCCTTACCAGCTCATGAACAGGTTGCGCTGTTATCCTTAGGGAAACTGAGCTTGTTGAACAAAATATTGGGTCAGTTGATTTTTGCCCAGGAATTAGCCCAATTCAATGCAGAGGATATATCATTTTAATAAGATTTTATTATATTTTTGTCTATGTTACACAGGAGACCTATAATTTGGGAGCGGCTGCACACAGGGTAGAAGAAATAAAAAAGCATGGAGAGGTCAGAAGCATTCGTTCTTCTATAGCAAATCGTTCTGCCATTTTGAACACTAGCAGAGGTTTACATATCCGCACACACGGTATACACTGCTCGGCAGAACGACAACGGCTGATAACTGTCTGCTCTACCTATTCTTTAAGATTATTCACAGAGTTTCATCACATGTGGCCCCCAGGTACACGGAAAGGCCATCTGCGTCGTTAATTTCCATAAAAAAAAAAAACTATTATATTTTTATATCATTTTTATTCATATTACACAGAGAAGCTATAAATGGGGCAGCTACACACAGTCAGGCAAATGAATAGAGAGACCAGCCGCATCCCTCCTTTCATACAAAATTGTTCTGCCATTTTTAAGTCGGGCAGAGCTGTATATATTTCACACTCAACAGTCCCATGCTCTGTTTTGACCAATCCAAAAAAACTTTCCTATAACGGTCAATCTCAATTACCAATTAGAATGTTTTTCTATAATTGATCCTTATTAGGATTGACAGTTAGGGGAAAGTATCTGTCTATTGTCTGGAACAGAGCATGTAACTTCATCAGCCAATCCCCTTTTGTTACAGAGGCATACAACTAGACTTATACTAACCCCACTAGTCCAGTTGCGCTCATATCTGGTATACAGACAAGCCAGGAATTAGTACTTTATTTAACACACACAGTAATAAAGTGATGATCCTATAGGTTGGTGATAAAAAGAGAATATGATGTAAAGGTTATAATAAAGTGTATGTTATGAGCATTAAATAAAAGCTATTGGTATGAATTATTGGTTCTAACATTTTGGGGTTAATGTAACCCCGGGTTGTAAAGATCACAGGGTCTCCTTATGATGGGGATGAGGGGGGCAGTGAGCCCCATGACTTCTCCTGTAAACCCTCAGCCTCCTCCCCTTAGATTCTGTGCTCTAACCCCAGAGTATATCTGTGCTACTGTCCTGTACTTCTCTGTTCCCAAGTAAGCCCTGAGATGACGCCCCCTGTATACCAGACTATAGTAGCACTGTGTTCTACTCTTGTCCGATTTGCGCCGTTACCGCTGGGTAGTAGGAGTCCCAGTGATCACTGACTGTTCCTCTAAAGATCTCTGTATAGTGTTTGGGAAGAATTCATTCTACGATCCTCTCCCCTTGTAATATAATAGGGAAACTCACAATCTGTATCCCACAATGTATTTTAACAATGTGTTTAATAAAGTGTGTGTATCTGTTTCACTTTCACAGACTGTTCCATGATGGGAGCTGTAGTACCTGTACTAATAGAGAGATCACCCGAGGTGTCACTCCTGACACTTGATGCGATTGTCCTTTCTATTGCAGAGATTGAGCGGCTTTCTTCTGCGCTCGCATCTCTGCACTATTCTCCGGCCGGCCAGTGATGTGAATAGAATTCACATCACTTATTCATATTTCCCGCAAAGAGCTGTGATTGGCCAGATGGTTCCAGCCAATCACAGCTCTCTGCGGAAAATAATAATAGGTATATATACGGCATATACTCATACTATGGTGGGACCAGAGAACTACTGGCCGCCCGCATATATACATTATACAGGACGATCGCATCAGGTCTCAGAAGTGACACCCGCTGCAATCTGTCTATTAATGCAGGTACTACAGCTCCCAGCATGGAGCAGAGTGTGCTCTATGTTGGAAGCAGTAGTACCTGCAGTTTAGGACAGATCACAGCAGGTGTCACTCCTGACACTTGCTGTGAACGTCCTATCTTTTGCAGAGATGCGAGCGCAGGAGAAAGCTGCTTGCTTCTATACATTATACAGGACGATCGCAGGGGTGTCGCTAATTAAGAAATTTGTTATTTCAAATAGAGTCAAAGTTCGGATTCGGTCCGATTCAAATTTTTCATGAAGTTTGGCAGCTCACATCTATGTAACCACTTTGCAGCTGTAATTGATGAGGATTCCCTTGGGTACAAGATTTCCTCTTGACTGTAGTAAGGCTTTTAGTTATTTAAAGGAAAGGTCAGTCCTTCTGGAATCACCATGTACAAAATGGCATATTTTATCTGGAAGACAGATTATGTGTTTTAAATTACAAGAAAATTAGTCGCAGAATCATCAGGTAGGATCTTAGATATCTGGACTACAAAAGAACACAGATACTATGGAATTCCTCATCAAAATATTAATGTTTATAGAACACATGTGTCCAATTATCAACTATATGCTTCATATTTATGTAATATGTACAGTTAAAGGGGGTCTCTGCCTTTTGTTAAAATTGCTTCGGTTTAACAATCTGATCTATTTCTCTGCTTTGATCCTCATAGGTCATCTATGAATTGTAAGGGATCCTTGTAGGAAGTGTTCAATTTAAACTATAAGGAAAGTAAAGCATTACACAGTTTCCAATTAAATTAATCAGCTGTTCATGGAAAAGATTGTGTTTATGAACATAAGATCCACTCTATAATTTCATTGAAAATTTCACAATCAAAGAAATAAGTCAGTGGCACTCAAATTTATGCAATGGTTATTTATAACACCAGGACATACAGGATACAAAAATAAAGTGACAGGACCATTTTGCACTGCTGTGCTTCCTCTTGGCCTCTTGAGAGGAACGTGGAATGGCTCTGTCGCCTTATATGTGTATCCTATATGTCCTGATGTCATAAATAAACATACCACTTCTATAGAAGTACAACGACCATGGGAAAATAACTTCATAAATTAGAACATACCACAATTTTCTTTAGTATCACTAGCAAATACTTCTTGTTGGGGGTTTATAAACCCACTATGCCAGCATTTTAGTGTTGCAAAGGTACTCAACAAAGAGATGGCCTTACCGCTCCTGCTTCAGTCTGTGTCTTCAGCTAACCTGTCACGGTCACTAGAGGTTGCAGTGTAGCTGAAGATAAAGACTGGAGTGTAAATGGTAAGATTTATGCAGGCTGTGCAATTTAAAGAAGACATGTTGAAAAAAACGTGTGAACACAGCCTGTCATCACTTTGTGGGTGCTCTCCCCAGCCGGGTAGAACTCTCAAAATGAACTAACATGTCCTTTTTTTTTGTCTTTTTCCTGTACACTTAGTGGACTATGGACTATGTTTGTTTTTTGTTTTTTGTTTCTTAATAAAATGACTTACAAGGGGTTTGGGTGGTGGGTGTTTTATTGTAAATATTTTTCTCCTGGGATCTGAAAGACAAATAAAAAACACCCAAAAAATATTAGTACATTTTGGGTGCTCACAATGTGATGGCAGGTTGTGTTCACATGCTACATTTTTTACTTTATTTTTATTTTTAAATAAAAAGTAATGTTGAAAATGCAATGTGTGAACACAGCCAGCATCTGTTTTACCGCTCCCTCTCAAACTACACTGCAGCCTCCAGTGACTGTGACTGTTACCAAAGGGCACCAGTACAGATGAAACGCAGACTGGAGCGGGTGCAGTAAGACCATCTCTTCACACAATATACAAAAAAATGCAATCTGTATAGATTGCTGGTCACTGTATGGCCCTCCAGAGTTTAATGATGTTCAGCATCACTACTTTCTTCCTTCCCCACTTTGCCGGCATAGAGCTCTCAGCCCAGTGAGGGGCTCCTGCAAATCCTAAGCTGTATCGGCAGCTGTATAGCTGATAGCACAGCTCAGTCACATGGAGAGCAGAGATTTCTGTCAGTAAATTGTTTGGTGGCAGAATGTTGTAGGTGATTTAATACATATTCTACCCATGCCCATAATGTGTGTGCCTGATTTACGTGTTTTGACATATTAAACTTTTTGTGCTGTGTGGCTGTATGTAAATGGCTAACCAAGTCATTGAGACATTACAAAGGTAGCTCTGAATCCCAGAGTCATCTACCTTTCCCGCTGCAAGCACGCCTCCCGCCTGTGATTGACTGCATGTCTGAAATCAAGACAAAAGGGCTGTCAATCATCAACCAGGAGGTGTACTTGCAGTGGGGAAGGGAGAGGACTTTGGGAATTAGTGCTCCTTGTGTAACGCCCCAATGACTAAGAGGGATATAATTAACATACAGCCACGCAGCATAGAAAGTCTCATATTAACTCCTAAAGCACTCAGCCCATTTTCACCTTAAAGGGGTACTCCGGCCCTGAGACATCTTATCCTCTATCCAAAGGATTAATGATAAGATGTCTCACCACGGAGGTCCCACCACTGGGGACCCCCACAATCTTGTATTCGCCACCCACCTGTTTGAGCTGCATGCCGCTCACAAACAGCCGAGTGCTGACAACGGGGACAGAGAATCGTGGTGTCATGACTCCGCCACCGTGTAACATCACCCCCTGCCCCCGCTATGCAAGTCTATGGGAGGCGGTGTGCGGGGGTCCCCAGCAGTGGGACTTCTGCGGTGAGACATCTTATCCCCTATCCTTTGGATAGGGGATAAGATGTCTCAGGGCCGGAGTACCCCTTTAAGGACTCAAAACAATCTTCATTTTAGTATTTTAGTTTTTTCCTCCTCATCTTCAAAAAATCATAACAAGTTAAATTTTGCACCTACAGACCCATATAATGGCTTGTTTGCACCTACAGACCCATATAATGCATCACCAATTGTACTTAATGACATTACTTATGTTATAACATAATCTGTGGCAAAACAAAAAAAAATTATTTGTGGGGTGAAATGAAGAAAAAAACACAATTTTGCTATTTTTTTGCGCTTCCGTTTCTACGCAGTGCACTTTTCTGTAAAAATAACACATTATCTTATTCTGTAGGTCCATATGGTTACAGGAATATCTAATTGATGTAGGTTTTATTTATTTTACTACTTTAAAAAAATTATAACTGGATGCACCAAAATTAGTATGTTTAAAATTGTCATCTACTAACCCCTATAACTTTAAATTTTTCCATGTACGGGGCTGTATGAGGGCATATTTTTTGCACAGTGGTCTGTAGTTTTTATCGGTACCATTTTGGTTTTGATGGAACTTTTTGATCGCTTTTTATTAATATTTTTATGGAATATAAAGTGACCAAAAATTCACTATTTTGGCCGTTGGTATTTTTTTACACGTACGCCATCGACCATCCAGTTTAGCTAACCTTATATTTTAATAGTTCGGACATTTATGCATGCGGCGGTACCACATATAATTATTTTTTATTACATTATTTTATTTAAAAAATAGGAAAAGGGGGTGATTTAAACTTTTATTAGGTTGGGGGGGCTTATTCACATGTATTCTCTTATTTTTTTACCACTTTTAACTTATTTTTTTTTTTTAGCCCCCATAGAAGGCTATACTATGCAATCTTCTGATGGAGGCATGGAGCAGTAGATCGCCCATCGGATGACGAGGAGGCTGGTGAGGACCCTCCTGTCATCCAGTAAGCTGATCGGGACATCGCAATTCTGTCGCGATAATCCCGATCAGCTCAGCTGAGCTGCCGGGATAGTTTCACTTTCAGTTTAGACACCACAATCAACTTTGATCATGGCGTCTTAAGGGTTAATGCCAACCATCGGTCCGATCGGCGGTGCCCGGCATTAGCCGTGGGTCCTGGCTTCCCATAGCAACCGGGACCCACGGGGTTTAAGGTGCGTCCTTAAGGGGTTAAGACATATTAATCAGACACACATAGCATGGACAAAGATAGAATAGGCATTATATCACCAACTACATCCTGCTGGCAGCTCCCTTTTAAAGAAGTTGCTGACAAGTTGCCGTTAAGCACTAGCTACCATATTCCATAATAGCTGATCAATGATGTCCAAGCAAGGATAGCTTGTGATCAACATATTACTGAGGGACCCCTGTCAAGCACTTTGAAAGGAATTGATTGTGCCACTTTTTAAAGTGTCAATGTTACAAATTATGGTGCATGTCATATTTGCACTATAAGTGATAAAAGTGGCAAAAAAGTAGGTGAGGTTTATTGGGGGTATGGGAAAATAGCAGTCCAACAATTTTTATAAAGTGACTGAATCTATCCCTGCTCATAGTTTGTGTTCCTCGTAATACATATACAGCAGGTAGAAAACATCAGCCTTTATAGATCTTCACTCTTCACCCTTTTTATTGATATCTGTTGACTGGAAGGCACATGTATGGGATGATACTCTTGATAAAAACTCAAACAGTAAAAACTAATGCTAGAGACTGAGCAGCAACTAACCAGGATCTAATAATTAGGTCCTAATGTAGTGTGGAGCACATAAGTATAACATTTGGTTTTGTTTGATCAGCCATGACCCTTAGCTATCACCAAACCACAGTCTAATTTCTCTAATGTCATGTATATGTGCAAGGGCTCAGAAAATAAGTTCCAAATGAGAGACCCCATTTCCTTGTAGGTTTCTCTGTGAGGTATAAATGTAGATCCCATCTGTGACAAAGTCACAGAGCGTTCCAAAGCTTTTTGAACTTTCTCTCAATTTGCATATGCTGTGAACTAATTACACACCGGAGAATTAGCGTCTGACCGCCAGGTCTTGTGAGGGTCTGAATAAATTACTTCATACTCATCTGAGGAAGTTCAGGTTTCATCTCATTAAGATGCATTTTTACATTTCCTAATAGCCACTTGTTGACAGCTATTTTCATTAGATTCAGCCTCATTCCTGCATTATGTGCAGATGTACATGGTTGTAATCAGAATTCCTACATCCAAAATATTAATGGAATGAGAAATGTTTTGGCTTACTTATACCAGTCAGAGCTTATGGTATAACTGTGCAATCATGACATGATGAACATCTGTTGTAACTTTAAAATAAAATATCCCAGGTAAAAAAAAACTCATAAAGTATTAAAAGACACTAAAAACAAACAAAAACTATTTGAATGATTAATAATCATTATTTGTAAGAGAAAACTAGTAACTTATTTGGAACTATGTACCCATTTATCCCCCATGATGTGGAGAGCCAGCCTCTTTGATAACACGGTGGAAACAGTTTGCCCTTTACAGCCTTGGTCCTAAGGTCTTGTGAATGTCACCATATTTTGGATTTATATTACATGTATATAGAATAAATTTTTCTAGCGAGTCAACACAAAAAAGTAACGTGTTCCGTTAGATACCATGCATTGGACCTGGAAAACACAATTTATTGGGAAAAAGTTGGTCTACAACATAGAAACTAAATTGCTAAACTATGCAGGCTACAAATCCATTTCATATATGAAGCCTTATAGGACATCATACACACATTCAGAAGGAAAGCAGCACTCCACTAAAAAGTGTGCACAGGTGCCAACTGCAATAGGATCCAGGTAAAGGACCACAATGTATATAATTCACAGATTAACAGCGCCAACTCCAATATGGTGAAAACAGATTACACTGATCTATGCTATGCTATGGCATATAATTGATCAGTATATGCAGTCAGAAGATTGCATGTTATAGCCACCAATGAGGGCTAAAAAAAAAAAAACTTCCTTTTTAAAAGTTTTAATCACCCTCCTTTTCCTATTTTTTAAATAAAATATTATAAGAAAAATAAATATAATCATATGTGGTACTGCCGCATGCATAAATGTCCGAACTATTAAAATATAAGATTAGCTAAACTGCATGGTCGATAGCATACATGTAAAAAAAAATACCCAAAAGTCGAAAATGTAAAATTTTTGGTCACTTAATTAACCATAAAAAAATTTATTAAAAAAATGATTAAAAAGTCCCATAAAAACTACAGACAATGGCACAAGAAATGAGCCCTCATATAGCCTCGTGGCCCTCATATAGCCTCGAAGATGACAATTTTAAAGATACTAATTTTGGTGCATGTAGTTATAAATTTGTTAAAGTAGTCAAATAAAATAAAACCTACATAAATTGGGTATCCTTGTAACTGTATGGACCTACAGAATAACGTTAAGGTGTCATTTTTACTGAAAATTGCACTGTGAAGAAACAGAAGCCCCACAAATATTTTTGGGGGGTTTTGCGGTAGATTTAGTTATTAAATGATTCATGTGATTACAAAGTACATATGGTGGCACAAAAAACAAGCCCTTATATGGGTCTGTAGGTGCAAAATTTAAAGCATTATGATATTTAGGAAAATACAAAAGTGCAAAAATGAAAATTGGCCTGGTCCTTAAGGTCAAAAAGGGCTGAGTTCTATAAAAAGTTTTCTACTCAACTGACACCTTATTTACTCAGGATTTTTAATGCTATTATTTCAACAGGTGCTCCCCCCTGGTGAGATGCTGGAGACTCTGGTGGTCACCATTCCCAAAGCAGGTAAACCATCAGATAATACAGCAAATTTCAGATTATTAAATAGTGATACAAAGCTCTATGCTATGGTACTGGCGGCCTGTCTCAACAAAATCTTTCCCGCTTTGGTTTTTAAGAATCAAGGGGGTTTTGTTAAAGGCCACCAGACACTTGATAACACTAGGCGCTTTCTTGATTTCATTGCTGGAGTGTGTGCGGATCAGATGCCTTCTCTGTTTCTTTCTTTGGATGAGGAGAAGGCGTTCGATCGGGTACACTGGGACTATCTGTACCAAGTCCTACATAAATTCCAATTCCTGCCCAAATTTGAACAGCCTATTATGGCTCTTTATTCTCATCCTACTGCAAGAGTATTTAGTACAGGGGCAGTGTCTCAAAAATTCACCCTTAGTAACGGTACCCGACAGGGATGCCCCCTGTCTCCCTTACTTTTTACATTACTGATGGAGCCTTTTGCTCAATACATAAGAATGTTGCTGGCTATCTCTGGAATCCAACTGGGACAAAGAAACCATCGTATTGGACCATTTGCCGACGACATCATTATCTGTTTAACTAACCCTCAGGGATCTTTGCCGGGGGTTGCATCAGCTATAGAGGAATTTAGTAAAGCTAGCTACTATAAGATAAACCCCACTAAGTCAACTAACCTTGCCTTTAATCTCTCTGATGAGGTAAAGGGTTTCATACGTACTGGCTTTCCGTTTCTTTGGTTGGGAGATCAGATCCCCTATCTGGGTATTATACTAACTACTTCTCCCTCCAAAACTGCTCTAGTAAATTTTTCCCTTCTTAAATCTCAAATAGTTAAGGACATTCCTGATTTATCTACACTTCCGGTGTCATGGGCTGGCCACATAGCAGTAATAAAGATGGTTTTGTTACCCAAAATTTAATATTTTTTTTTGCAAATTACCAATTGTAACCCCTGTTCATTACATTACTAAGCTACAATGGCTAGTATTAAACTATTTATGGAAGGGTAAACGCCCTAGAGTTAATGCCCGGCTATTATATCATTCAATTAGAGATGGGGGTATCTTGCCTACGTCTAAATTATTATGCAGTTATATTAGATCAGTTGAAAAAATGGTGGTGGCAGGATGAATCCCTGCATTGGATGGATATAGAATCTGATCAATTGGGCTTCTAATCTCTACAATACTTTCTCTGGATTTTGCGTTTTAACCCTGGTTACCCAGTTCCATCCACGTATACATCTGTTACAAGGGCAGGCAGCACAGTAGCGTAGTCGGGACGTAGCAGAAGTTCAGTAGGCAGGTGGCAGGTAGATCTGGTACACGGCAGGGCAATACAAAGGATCGCTTTCTCTAGGGCACAAGGCAACAAAGATCCGGCAGAGAACTGAGGTGGGTGGAGGAATTTATCAACAAGACACAGGTGGTTACACTAATGAGCGTATTGGCCCTTTAAATTTTAAAGCTCCAGCGCGCGCACGGCCTAAGGGACGGGGACACGTGCGCCAGAGCAGAGAGGTGGAAGCAGAGGCAGGGGAAACACCCAGAGAGTGACAGACTGGGGCTCGCATGCGGGTGCGTCCCGCAGTACGAGTCCCAGCCCTGTCGGCAGCAGAAGGTAAGGGAACCATGCGCTAACGGCCAGCGTGTGAGGCCGGAGCGCATAGCGTAACACTTAAATTACTCATTTCCCTTTCCACTTAGGTGGGGGCCAGAAGTGGCTTTACTTTTTTTAGCCCTAGACAAAGTACCAGTATGCCAACTTACTATTATATACCATCTCCTTACGGTAGCCAGAATTTCCATCTCCCAGAGGTGAAAATCTGTTGATATACCAGACCTTACTGCTGTTAAAGCTACTGTTTTTCATAATCTTATGACTAAAGGGTACATAAGTAAGCGCCTAGAAGCACGAGAGATTCAATTTGATAGATGGAGCAAATGGACTAAATGGATAGAGGAATAAATACTTTGTTCTATCCTTTTGTGTACTAAGTCTGTGTTATATTAATTCCCAATTAGTAATGTATGTCTGGTGATGGGGTTTATGAATGTATGGTCCAGTATGAATGTATATATGGCTTAGTATGATTGTATTGAATCATGGGGTAGAAGTTGTAGTTAATTTGTTTTTCTTGAGATATATATATATATATATATATATATATATGAAAATTTAAATAAAGATTTAGAAAAAAAAGGGCTGAGTTAGCAACTGAGGTAAGACATCACTGTGGTTGCTTATATAATGAGTGGCTGTGTGATGTCACATCACCCAAATCCGGAAGCTCTGGACATCGGTGAACGAGTTGCGTGACTGCAGTGGCAGTGCGGAAGTAAAGAGGGAAAGAGTGAGTCGTTTTTTACTGTCCCCTCCCAAAGTGGATTTTTAGAAAAGGTTAATTCCCAGGGATACCCATTTAATTTATATATGGAGCATAGTATATATATATATATATATATATATATATATATGTACAGTATATAATTAATTCATATGTGAGGTTACAGTGAATTAATCAATGTATATGGGAAGATAGGACATAATTTATTAATATGCAGGGCATATAATATTAATTCATATATGGGGCTCAATATATTATTCATTCATATATGTATGAATTCATATATGTTGAACAGTAAATTGTATTAATATATGGCACACATTATATAATTTATATATGGGCACAATGTATTAATTATTTCAGATATGGGGCAAAGTATATCATTAATTTCTGAATGAACCACAGTATATAATTAATTCATGCATGGGGCACAGTGAATCAATTCATATATAGGGGCACAGTATATTAATGAATTCTTATATGGCCATAGTATATAATTAATTTATTATTGGGATACAGTACATAATTAATTTGTTTGTGGGGGCACACTGGTTCATTAATTCATTTGTGGAGCACAGTGTATGATGATGGATTTCAGGGTGTTAGGATTCGGCAGGCTGGATGTAGATCCTCTGTGTCAGCGAGGGATTGGCGTGGACCGTACCGGTGGACCGGTTCTAAGTTGCTACTGGTATTCACCAGAGCTCGCTGCAAAGCGGGATGGTCTTGCTGCGGCGGTAGCAACCAGGTCGTATCCACCGGTAACGGCTCAACCTCGCTGACTGCTGAGAAGGCATGGGACAGAAAGACTAGACAGAGGCGAGGTCAGACGTAGAAGAAGGTCAGGGCAGGCGGCAAGGTTCGTAGTCAATGGTAACGGCAGAAGGTCTGGAAACACTGGTAAGGCAATCACAGGAAACGCTTTCACTAGGCACAAGGGCAACAAGATCCAGCAATGCTAAGAAGGGGAAGTGAGGTTATAAAGGCGTGGAGCAGGTGGGAGCTAATTACACTGATTGGGCCAGGCACCAATTAGTGGTGCACTGGCCCTTTAAATCTTAGAGAGCTGGTGCGCGCGCGCCCTAGGGAGCAGAGCCGCGCACGCCAGGACGTGACAGCCGGGGACCGGGACAGGTAAGTGGATTGGGATGCGATCCGCGAGCCGGCGCGTCCCGCTATGTGAATCGCATCCCCGTCGGCAGTGTCAGTGCAGCGCTCCCGGTCAGCGGGTCTGACCGGGGCGCTGCAGAGAGGAGAACGCCGCGAGCGCTCCGGGGAGGAGCAAGGACCCGGACTGCTCAGCGTAACACAGAGTGCACAGTATTGAATTTCAGGAGTATGAATGTCTGGGGGGGGGGGGGGAAGTGCTGAGTCTATCGTATGTGGCAGTATTGTATTCAGAAGGTACAATGTGGCAGTTTTAGATTCAAAGAGAGCACTGTATGGCAAGGTTATATTCAGAGGGTACAGTGTTTTGTAGAATTATATTAAGAGAGTAAAGTGTCTGGCAAAGTTATATTTAGAGGGTACTGTACATTGTGTTGCATGGTTATTTGCAGAGAGCACATTGTGTGGTAGTGTTATATTCAGAGGAGACAGTTTAGAGCTGTGTTATATTCCGAGCGTACAGAATGTGTCGGTGTTATATCCAGAGGGAACGGTTACAGGTAGGGTTATATTCAGAGGGTGCATTATGTGCCGTGTGTGGCAGTGTTATTTTTAGAGTGTACAGAATTTGACAGGGTTACATTCAGATGACAAAATGGGTTGCAGTATTATATTCATAGGGCACAATGTCTGGATAGGTTGTATTGATTATTGATTTCATATAGAGGATGGGGACCTGCTGGAAAAGTAAGGGACCATTGACGTAGAGGCGTGTAGAGGTAAGCTCTATCTTGAAGAAGTCCGGGCGGTCTGGACCAGATGAAGAAGAAAAGAAAAGACTATAGAGAAGATGTCATCTGATTGCATTGTGCAGTTTGTCTGATTCTGTCCCATCAGTAATACATACTCTGTTTTCACTTATGTACTTATGTTGTGCTTTACCCATTGAGAACACAGAGACATGAGGGAATGAAAAAAGAAAAATTATAATTACACAACAATTTTTGGATGTTGTTTTTTGACTAACATCCAGATGTATAAATCACATTGACGTCGCTCTGCGGGTCAAAGAGTGCTTTAATAACTAATTTATATGCCTTTTTATTTTTTTTTTACTTTTACGCAATTAAATAACTTAACAGAATAAAACAAGGAGCCACAACATAAAGTTTCTATGATTTGCTTTAGTTTATTTATTTTTTTACTTTTAATACATTTTTAGTGGACCTAAAATTTGACTGAATAATTGCTGGTGAAGTACACTGCAATAATTCTTAGTGTAACACTGACAGTCAAACTACTATGTTCTGCCTCTAGTAATAGGAGTTCAGAAATGGTGGACCGGAGGCATTAATTAGGCACTCAGCTGTCATGGTACCTAATGATCACTTTAAATCATTAAAGGAGTACTCCAGTGGAAAACACTTTTTTTTTTTTTTTAAATCAACGGGTGCCACAAAGTTAAACAGATTTGTAAATTACTTTTATTTAAAAATCTTAACCCTTTCCTTTCTTATCAGCTGCTGTATGCTACAGAGGAAGTTGGATTTCTTTCTGGAATTCCTTTCAGTCTTACCACACTGCTCTCTGCTGACACCACTGTCTATGACAGGAACTGTCCAGAGCAGGAGAGGTTTGCTATGGGGATTTGCTTGTACTCTGGACAATTCCTGACATGGACAGAGGTATCAGCAGAGAGCACTGTGGTCAGACTGAAAATAATTTGGGAAAGAAATACAACTTCATGTGGAGCATACAGCAGCTTTTTTAAATAGTAATAATAATTTACAAATCAGTTTTTTACTAATTTAACTAATTTGTTTTCCACAGGAGTGCCCCTTTAAGTCCCTTCCCTCTGTCAACCCACTCATTCACTGCACTCAATATTTATGGCAGAATCTAAGGAGTTAAAGGGCAAGGAATCAGACTAATCTCTGTTCCTGGCTGTTGCAGATGAAATCAGCCTTAACATACAGCTGACACCTGTTGTGGATGGCAAGGACGCAGCTCCTGTGCTCGCCCCATCCCTGCACTATACATTTACAGTGCTTGGCATTAACTACCTAGCGCCAGAGTTAAAAATAAATGGCAGATGGTGCCAAGGGATTAAAGGCACCTGACTATACATTCTATTAGTTGCCAATTGATAAAGTAAAAATAGAGGATATGAAACTTCAAAACTGTTTAACAATTTGTAATGGACCTTATGACGTTAAATCTAATTGCAACATTTGTCATGTAAATGATACTGCGGGTAACCACTCTCTCAATAGTATCTATTATCACTCTCATTTATTTAAGTTAAGTCACTGTATAAATAACATACTTCCTTTGGCCTTGAGCTTATATGATTCTTAATGATAGAAATGCCACAAACCACAGTAGTTTAAATGTAGTTTTTCCCTCCACAGTGTAATTCATTGACTTTCCGTGGTGTAAAATCAATCTGTTCTGTTTATATGGCATAAACAACAAGCAGTTTCACAGGCATGAGGCAAACCATATGTGGAGGTGTTTAAAAAGGCACAACAGGGAATACATGAAGCATCTGCACCTTCAGTGTTTCCATGTCAAATCACAGGTGTGTTGTAAAAAAAAAAGTTTATAGTTTTTATTGTTTTTATTGAAGAATAACATTACTGTTGTTCTCTTTATGGGAATTAACTCTTTATAGTGCTACTTGTTAAAAAGAATGACATGTCTACTGCTCGAAAAATCTGGATAAAAATCTTAAGAATTTAATTACATTACGATACATTTCAAAGAGAGATTATATGATTTAAAGGAATATGATCGTTGTTTGTTTTTTTCGCAATGTTGCATCAATTTGAAAAGGTAAACAAAATGGCTCATATTAAACTCTATGGTCATTGGTGATTTTCTGTCTCTATGTTGGTTTTAATACCGTAATTGCATTATACAATGTATTCAGAATGCTTTTAAACCTTTTTACACATATTGTTATGTGGGGGCCTTGTGCTAAAAAAAATATATATATATATATATATATATATATATATATATATATATATATTTATAGGAGAAAAGCTGAAGCAGCACTCTCAATTGAAGTAAAATCTGTGGGTGCAGGCAGACTCAGGTACCCCGGTCCTGGGTCCAAAATTTCCAGAAACAAAAAAGGGCAGCTGCAGCACACCAGGGTATCCAAAAATGTTCTATTCCAGCTAAAACATAAGACAACGTTTCTGTGGTCTCACACCACCTTTCTCAAGTCCTTGGTCTTGAGAAAGGTGGTGTGAGACCACAGAAATGTTGTCTTATGTTTTAGCTGGAATAAAACACATTTTTCACTTTTAGATACCCTGGTGTGCTGCAGCTGCCTTTTTATATATATATATATATATATATATATATATATATATATTTCCACATCATTCTGTACTCAATACCCCATAATTGTAATGTGAAAATATAATTTTAGAAATATTTGAAATGTAATTAATTATTTTTTTCTTTTTTTGCATAGACATAATATTTCAAACCCCCTGTGCTATGACACTTAACATTTAGCTCTGTGGGCTTCCCAATAAAAGACACATTAATCCCCACCTGAAGGCTGCAAAAAAAAAAAAAAGCACCAAAGGGACAGACTGTGAGAAACAGGAACTGTTGGTCTGATAAAGCAGTGGCAGAGGCTGAAAGTATGTCCGCGGGTACCCCCTTGTGCGTAAATTCATGCGGAATTTACACACGAGGGGTACCAGCAGACAAAAGGTGTGTTCTTACCTAATGCGATACTTAATCCCCTTGTGCCATTATTCCCCCTCCCTCTGAACCCATTTTGCCATTATTCCCTCCTCCATCTTAATCCCCTTGTGCCATTATTATCCGATGTGGCAGAAGGGAATCAGAGGGAGGGGGAAATGATAGCACAAGGGGATTAAGATGGAGGGGGAATAATAGCACAAGGGGATTAAGATGGAGGGGGAATAATAGTACAAAGGGATTAAGATGGAGGGGGAATAATGGCACAAGGGGTTTAAGATGGAGGGGGAATAATAGCAAAAGGGTGTCATATACAACGGCTAAAATATGTATCCATGTTACATTGTGATTGTTTGTCATTCATTACTGGTGATATATGTCCTGCATAAATGCCATCAGTATGCACAACTTTTAATTCCATTACCCTTATCTGTGGTAGTTTAACATTCCAAAGAATCCATCCTGTTTGATCAAACTACCAGGAGACGACAGTTTACTCTATTGCATCCAGTGGCCAGTTGGGGGCAACTAACATAACTTTGTCAATTAATGGACAATATCTGCCTGGATGGTAAATTTGACACCTTTACCAGCCGAAAAGGCTTCAAGACCTGGTGTCAATAGATATTAAATTGGGGGGTGTAAGAGGGATTTTTTATCATTATTTTCGGTCTAGTGTAGACAAATAGTGATTTTATAGATAACCCTAACAACCGCTTGGGTTGATTAAGATGGAGGGGAATAATAGCACAAGGGGATTAAGATGGAGGGGGAATAAAAGCACAAGGGGATTAACATGGAGAGGGGGAATAATCAACCCTAATAATCAATTAACAATCTCCATATTAATCCCCTTGTGCCATTATTCCCCCTCCATCTTAATCCCCTTGTGCCATTTTCCTCCATTTCTCTTATCCCCTTGTGCCATCCCCCCCCCCCCCCTCCATTTTAATCCCCTTGTGCCATTATTATCTGATATGGCAAAAGGGGATCAGAGGGAGGAATAAGGGCGCAAGAGATTAAAATGGAGGGGGAGGGTTAATCATTACTCCCCCACCTCCATATTAATCCCCTTGTGCCAATATTCCCCCCTCCATCTTAATCCCATTGTGCTATTATTATTGGATATGAATACAACAAGGAGAGAATGCGTTTGATAGGAAGAAGCCAACTCCTGGCGAAAGGTTGGGTGCTGAGGGCTCATTGTTTTATATCCTTTGTCCACTTGGTAATTTACTGTTCTTATTTTTTTGTTCTTCTATTTGTATGCATTGAGCTTGCTGCTAAGTTATTGTACACTTGTACTCTCTTGTTAGATACAATGATAATGTCTGTTATGTACCTTATGTGAGCCCTCACTATGGTTCCAGTCCCTGGATTTGTCTCTTTTCCCATGTTTATGGGTTTGTATGTCTATGTGATTTTTAACACCATTTAATAAAGCTTGTTTATTTTAAATCCTATCAAACGCTTTCTCTCCTTGTTGTATTTATATCTTACCTTGCGTGGGATTTGTTACCTGCTTATTAGGGGGCTATCTTTTTGTTGTTAACTATTATTGGATATGGCAAAAGGGGATCAGAGGGAGGGGGGGGTTAATGGTACAATGGGATTAAGATGGAGGGGGGATAATCATCACCCCCTCCATATTAATCCCCTTGTACCATTATCCCCCCTCCCTCTGATCCCCTTTTGCCATTATCCCTCCCCCCTCTTAATGCCCTTGCGCTATTATTTCTCCCCCCGACATATATTTACAACATACAAAAACCCTCCCTCTGTCCCATACACATATTTTTCAAGTTTTTTTTACTTTACCCAGCCTCCTGCGATCCCGTGTAGCCTGCCCTTGCTTGCAGCGTGTACCATTTGGCGGGGCCGCACTGACATGTGAAGTCCTCCTGCGCTGTGCGGCACCTCCGCTCAACATCAGGGGAGGTCACACGTCTCCGCGGCAAGCACGCAGCTCCCTTACAGTAGCTGTGGCTGCAGCTCCGGCCGTGCTACTGTACAGAGAGCTGGCCAATGCATGGTCTGTATTTGTCAGCGCATTGCATACCCTTGAACAACCAGTGGCGTACCCCTAGGGGTACGCATACCATCAGTGGAGAACCCCTGTGATAAAGCCAAGATTGATGTTTTTGGACTCAATTCTAGGCATCATGACTGGAATAAATCAGAAACTGCTCAACACTTACCCAAAACCATCCCTACAGTGAAGTATAGTGGTGAAAGCACAATGCTCTGGGGAGTTTTTCAGCTGGGAAAAGAAGCTGAAAATTCACCTCCCAACAAGGCAATAACCCTAAGTATACAGCCAAGACATGACAGGAGAGGCTTAGGGAACTCTGTAAATGTCCTCGAGTGGCCCAGTCAGGGTCCTAACTTGAACCCAATACAACATATCTGAAGACTAGAGGCTGTAATTTTTGGCAAAAATGCTTTAACTAAGTACTGAGTAAAGGGTCTGAATACTTATGTCAGTGCAATATTTTTGTTTTTTTCTTTTAAATAAAATAGAAAAGATTTCTAACATTCTGTTTTCACTTTGTCATTCTGAGTGCAGAATGATAGGAAAACTTTTTTTTTTTTATGTCTGCAACATAACAAAACGTGAAAAAAGTAAAAGGGCCTGAAGACTTTCCGAATGCACTATATATCGTAGTGCATTTTGAATTCTGAATACAATATAGTTTGAATAACTGTTTTTTCAATGGCTTATCTAACAATAAGACAGATCTATTAATCATTAATATTTATACATCATTTATGTAATTTTAAACTTTAAGAAATAACTGTGATTTTATATTAAATATGTGCTAAATACTATAAGGGAAAAGACACCATCTATGGCATATAATAGTAGTATTTATGAATTGAATTATATTAATAACAATGTTGTGTTAATTGTTTACTTAGTTCCAAAGAGCTTCCATGAAATTAATTTTTATGACATAAAACTTTTCATCTATGGGTAAGAAGGCTGGGTTTCAATGTCTTGCATATTAATGTAATAATGACTAATTAGACTACTATTTCATTTAAATGTTTTAAGACTATTCCCAAGATATAATGAATACCAGATTTTATAGTTATTACCAATTTTTATATATACTAAAAAATGTTTCCAGCCTTTAGAGATAACTGTTAGAATTGTAGTGTTTGCTACTGTTTAAAGGGGTACTCCGATCCTAACACATCTTATCCCCTATCCAAAGGATAGGGGATAAGATGCCTGATCGCGGGAGTCCCGCAGCTGGGGACGGCCGCGATCATGCACGCGGCACCCCGTTAGTAATCAGTCCCCAGAGTGTGTTCGCTCCGGGTCTGATTACGGTCGACCGCAGAGCCGACGGCGTGTGGCGTCACGCCCCTGCCCCAGCGTGACGTCACACGGGGGCGTGACGTCGCACGCCGCCGGCTCTGCGGTCGACCTTAATCAGACCCAGAGCGAACACGCTCTGGGGACTGATTACTAACGGGACTCCCGCGATCAGGCATCTTATCCCCTATCCTTTGGATAGGGGATAAGATGTGTAAGCACCGGAGTACCCCTTTAAGTTATAATCACATTATTTTCAATGAGAAAAGTATTTATAAGATAGGAAATATTTTCTTGGTAATGCCAAAACTGTGGGAAAAAATGGGTATGGCTAGCTTTACTATGTTAAATGTCTTTGAAATTAAGCTTTTAGTCCCCAATGTCACACAACATAAGAAACCAGTCTAGACTAGATTACAAGTCAAAACAGTATGCGGAAATATGAAAACTGTGATATGGAAAGTTTAGTTTGCTGATGTATTAGACTTGCTTCTGCCACCAATAAGTTTATAAATGCTGTTTAGAGCAGTAAGCACTCTCACTCACTATGTTTTTTATATTTGTAGTTCTACGTAACACGCCTGATGCTTATGACATGCAGCATATGAAAAACATAAGAATAATGTAAAAAATTCAAACAAGTGCAAAATAGATTTTTAGACACGTTTTTGAGAGTTGTCAGCCCACACCTAAAAATTAGGCACACAAGGAAGTAAAATAATGATGTGTGTGCCCTACAAGTGTGCTCAAGAATTCTACATTTTGATGTATTTACTGTACGTAACCAGATGTACTGTAGATTATTTTTCTTCTAGAAGGAGCAGGCATGCCATGAAATCAGAGTTAAACTGCTGTAAAATCACATCTACAATACAATTCCAATGATTCCAATTATTTCAAGACACCTTACCCAGATCTTTCAAATGACTTCCATAGGGTACATAGAATCATGCACACAGCCGTATAATTATTTTGTTCAATCTAGAAATGTGTATGAAATTTCCACCAACAGCAGTCAACTGTAAGCCTCCATATTCTGTCATCCAACAGAACAAAATGTGACGTGTTCCATCAGATTCAGTATTATACAGGTAGCTAGTTGAAGGAATGCATCATACAGCAGTGCAGAAAAAGCCTGTGGCTCTGAGTGTCCCTGTGCGGGCCCTGAATCAATTGTGTATGAAATCTAATTGAAATCACCTAGTAACTGCCATTTTATCCTAATTTACAAACACCCCTGTCTAAATATTAATTTTCATCTCATTAATATTTCCATTATTATTTTTATTACATGATATATAAATATTTAGTCTGAATCTATACTACACTGAACATTATGTCTAAATATTACAGAATCCTGCATTTATTTTTAAATACTTAGAAACTGAAAACGGCAAATTTGAAAGTTCCCAAAAAATTTTTAAGCAGAAATAAATAGCCACAAAAAGCTAGGATGGAAGTAACGTATATGAAATGTGTTTCATTTCTAATAAATAAATGTGCTTTGTTTGTAATAAAACAAGCTAATTAACATTGGATGTTATCATTGACCAGGACTTTGGAAATAGACGCAGAGCAACATTTATGCAAGGAAGCAAATGCAATCTTGCAGAATTAAAGAGCCTTAGAATTATTTGTGCTGTTTAAATGTGCAGGGAAGGAAATGCGTTAGGAAATGAGGCAATCATCCAGAACTCTTAATTTCTTCAGTTACTTAATTAGAAAATGAGTTCAGTCTAAGGAAGGGAAAAGATTAGTGTTGTGTGGTGAAATTGCTAAATGTATTTTCAATGTGAATGGCTTTTGGATGAATAGATGTATATTTATTTTTGTTATACTCGGCAGTGAGTGACATGATATCACTCATTTAAGCGAAAAGGGGAGGAGGGAGCAACCCCAAAATTATTACTCATTAATATTATTGTTGTTTGGTTTTGTTTTTCTTTCAAAGTTAAGATAAGTTTATTTTTTCAGAATGAAATAAATAAAAAGCAATCCAATAGTAGAAAGGCGGGTGACGCATGAGTGTATATACGGAACTTTTAACACCATTACTAAAGACATTATAGGGAGAGAATTTTGGGATGCTTTATTTGGGGATAGATCCATGAGAGGGATTTAGTCTATATTAGTAAATAGCCAATAGGAAAATATTATGTGGTCATATTTTGCATTACTTTGCATTAGGGATTTTTTTTTTTTAAATGTATTTAATAAATGGCAATAAAGGAAAAAACAGAGTACACCACCCCCTCCAACACAGAGAGGAAACCACGTCCTAAATAATATTAAAAGAAAAAAAAGAACAAAATAAATAAAAAACAGGGAAGATGGGGAAGTTGGGAGGGGAAATACCTTTCTCAAGAGGGCCTCTGCCTGACTGAACCAGTAATCTTTTATTTACACCTAAAGGTTCTGTACCTACTTGATTCTTGAAAATTCATCCACCTGGAAAATGTAGGTACATTTTCATTTATACGTCTTTTTTTTCTGGCATTGAGTGCCTACAAATGCTTATTAATCAATTTCCTTTTGGTAGTAGGCCAGCTCTTATGGCATTGTGACAGTAATGGGGTGTGGGTATATAATGCTAGTTTGTTTGCTCTTATTACAGAATGTGCAAGTCTTCTCATAGGAATATTGTAATATAGTAATATGGAAATTTTGTTACTCTATTGAAATATCACAACTTGAACACAACTATTTGACTTACATTCAGACTCACTTTTGTAGACATGTGAATGTGGAACATGTAATATTCATAAATTGGCTTTTGAGTGTGCAATATATATATATATATATATATATATATATATATATATATATAATTTTTTTTCTTAGCAATCTGGCTATGGAAACAACATTTTCTGTATTGTTCTATTTTTTTGAAATTAGAAACAGATATCACTTGCCATGTGATGACTACAAATTCCACTCACCATACTGAAAATCGATGTTTCTCTAGTTCATCCAAATAGGAAGTACTTGTTGAGCATTTATCTGTTTGCTTATCTTCACTTGTTTCAATTTTTGGCATCCACTGAAAATGCTTTTCAGGAGAATCTTTTTCCTCTTTCTGCATACACAGAAACAAAAATGGATATCATTGACAAAACAAAATGATAGCAATACTGTTACTATAAATAACATACACCTACTATATTTTTTGCTTAAAGGGTTGTTCCCATCATTCAAAGCAATGGCATAATGCTAGGATATATAATTGCTTCATGATTGGTAGGGATGGAACCTCTGGGACCCTGACCAATCCTGAGAATGAATGAATTAGTTTAGGGCTATATCCCCTTTTCAATTCTTCTTTGCATTGTGATGCCCCTGTCCCATCAGACTTGCAAGAAACAGAAGTTTAGTCCCATTCATTTAAAATGCACTGTGCTGCAGTTCCCTGCATACATGGTGAACAATGTGTGGGGGAGCTGTGTAGAACATTAATGAATGGAACACAGGATCATTGCGGAACACAGAATCATTGCAGAGCACAGGTGTTGACCTACCTTGATGAAGTAATGACATATCCCTTTAAAATGTGTACAAAATATGAGAGTATGTGGGAATGTACTAAGAGCCTTCTCAACAGTCTATAATCCGTTTGGCTAAGACCGGTGTTTCACACAAATTTAGTAAAGTCCTGCAGATTTATTAAAAGGCCAATCCGTGGCTTCCCTGTGTGCCTCTCTACCAGATAAGAGCCTGTATAAATTTAGGCTAAAATATATTCCTATAAACAGGCATAGATTTCTATTTGGCCCCAGCCTTAGAGAAAAGGCAGATTTTTATGGGGGAAAAAAGGATCTGGTTTTTAGTTGTTTTTGTGTGTTGGCTGCAAATATCAGTTAAAAAGAGCAGTTTTTCTGATTGTAATGAGCAAAAAAAAAAAAACAGAACAAAAAAATAAATAAATAAATACCATGTCAGTTATATAAACTTGTGCATTAATAGCTGTTTTAATTTTGAGTTATACGGACTGTAAAAATGCCATTTAGCAAAAATACATGGACTAAAATTGTTGCATGAAAATGGCACATGTGTAAAAATTATGACTTTTTGATGCCAAAACACTGGTGTACTTAGTTAATAAATTACCCCCTATGGGGGAGATTTATCAAAACCTTTGCAAAGAAAAAGTGGTGCAATATGTAGAAAAGTACAGGTTTATACCCACCACGTAAACAACTTCTCCCAGTCACTAGGAAATTAGAAGGGTATGGAAACATAAAAGTGAGAAAAATTGTGGAGCAGAACTGATGTTTTCTCTCTACTACAATGACGAGATATAATAGACTCAACTGTTAAATGAATAGAGTGTCACAGTGTGTCACAATAATAGCCAATTGTCTGCAAAATATCCAACGTATTTTAGTCCCAGTAAATGACCTCCTCAGGGACTAATGGGATATCAAATCACCCAGATATATCTGCAGATTTTTTTTTACTGCATATTAGTTGTCTGATTAGTATCTATATTCGATCAAAAGAACCCACAGGGGTGGCATTTTATTGTTTGACTGTCTGCCTTCTCTACTATTATCTATGTTCTGAGCTTCACTTCTTGATTGTGGCTTGGCCGTTTGCATGGTTGTGGGAATGCTTAGCCTTAAAGCTCGATGTATTTACTAATGGCTGTAACTTACAGCCTGTTACCTTATATGCCCCGGTGATGGTAGGGTTAATTCAGCTGTCAGGCTCCCACTCTGTAATCCGGAGCAGCTGACGCAGCACCCGGCCATTGGAGTGGGCCGGAGGTTGCGTCACTAGCCAAGCACCGCCCTCCACCTGGGGAGCGGATATGATGTCAAACGCTGCGGTGGTTTCTCCATGTGCGCTCAGTAGCCAGCAGGATCGCAGGGCTCCCCGTGACCACGGGTACGCGCTGGAGACTATCCTAGACGCCTAACCGTGAGTTTTACATGTGCTTTCTTTGCAGGAAGGTGATGAATACAGAACCCAGCCTCATGGTATGTTACATAGTTACATAGTTAGTACGGTCGAAAAAAGACATATGTCCATCAAGTTCAACCAGGGAATTAAGGGGTAGGGGTGTGGCGCGATATTGGGGAAGGGATGGGATTTTATATTTCTTCATAAGCATTAATGTTATTTTGTTCCATGAATTTATCTAATCCTGTTTTAAAGCTGTTAATTGTTCCTGCTGTGACCAGTTCCTGAGGTAGACCGTTCCATAAATTCACAGTCCTCACGGTAAAGAAGGCGTGTCGCCCCTTGAGACTAAACTTTTTCTTCTCCAGACGGAGGGAGTGCCCCCTCGTCCTTTGGGGGGGTTTAACCTGGAACAGTTTTTCTCCATATTTTTTGTATGGGCCATTAATATACTTATATACGTTTATCATATCCCCCCTTAAACGTCTCTTCTCAAGACTAAACAATTGTAACTCCTTTAATCTCTTCTCATAGCTAAGATGTTCCATGCCCCATATTAGTTTAGTCGCGCGTCTCTGCACCCTTTCCAACTCCGCAGTGTCCCTTTTATGGACAGGCGACCAAAACTGAACAGCATATTCCAGGTGAGGCCGTACCAATGCTTTATAAAGGGGGAGTATTATGTCCCTGTCCCTTGAGTCCATGCCTCTTTTGATACATAACAATATCCTGCCGGCTTTGGAAGCAGCAGCCTGACATTGCATGCTATTCTGTAGTCTGTGATCTACAAGTACACCCAGATCCTTCTCTACCAGTGACTCTGACAGTTTAATCCCCCCTAAGACATACGATGCATGCAGGTTATTAGTACCCAGATGCATAACTTTACATTTATCCACATTGAACCTCATTTGCCAAGTGGATGCCCAGACACTTAGTCTATCCAAGTCATCTTGTAACTTATGCACATCCTCTATAGACTGTACCGTGCTACAAAGCTTGGTGTCATCTGCAAAGATAGAAACAGAGCTGTTAATACCATCCTCTATATCATTGATAAATAAATTAAACAACAGCGGGCCCAGTACTGAACCTTGGGGTACACCACTAATAACCGGGGACCAATCAGAGTACGAATCATTGACCACCACTCTCTGGGTACGATCAATGAGCCAGTGTTCAATCCAGTTACAAACTAAAATTTCCAAACCCAAAGACCCAAACTTACCTGTCAGACGTCTGTGAGGGACAGTATCAAACGCTTTAGCAAAGTCCAGAAACACTATATCCACAGCCATTCCTCTGTCAAGGCTTCTACTCACCTCTTCATAAAAGCAAATTAGATTGGTTTGACAACTCCTATCCTTAGTAAACCCATGCTGGCTATCACTTATAATACAATTATCCCCTATGTATTCCTATATGTAATCCCTTATAAGTCCTTCAAACAATTTACCCACAATGCACGTTAAACTTACCGGTCCATAGTTTCCTGGGGAAGACCTAGAGCCCTTTTTGAAGATTGGCACCACATTCGCCTTGCGCCAGTCCCTTGGCACAATACCAGACACCAGAGAATCTCTAAATATCATGAACAGGGGTACAGATATTATTGATCTTACCTCTCTAAGAACTCTTGGGTGTAGTCCATCCGGCCCTGGGGATTTGCTTACATTTATATCACTTAACTTACCTTGTACCATCTCTACATTAAGCCAGTTCAGTACATTACATGATGTGTTACCAGCACTGACCTGGCCAATGTCAGCTCCTTCTTCCATAGTGTATACAGAACTAAAGAACCCATTCAGTAGCTCCGCCTTCTCTTGATCGCCTGTGACAACCTCCCCATTATCATTATTAAGGGGTCCTACATGCTCTGTCCTTGGTTTTTTTGCATTTATATATCTAAAAAAATATTTAGGATTAGTTTTGCTTTCTTTGGCCACCTGTCTCTCATTTTGAATTTTTGCTGTTTTTATTACATTTTTACAGATTTTATTAAGCTCCTTGTACTGTTTAAATGTTATAGCTGACCCATCAGATTTGTATTTTTTGAAGGCTATTTTTTTGTTGTTTATTGCTCTTTTAACATCATGTGTCAGCAATGTAGGATTTAGTTTTAATCGTTTATATTTGTTCCCCTTTGGTATATATTTAGCTGTATAGTTATTTAGAGTTGATTTATAGATGTCCCATTTACCTTCTGTATCAGTATTTGACAACACCTCCCCCCAGTCTATGTCCTGTAATGCAGCCCTCAGCCCAGGTAAATTTGCCTTTTTAAAGTTATATGTTTTTGCCTTCCCCGCCTGTCTTTGTTTTCTACATTTTAAGTCAAAAGTAACTATATTGTGGTCGCTATTACCAAGGTTTTCCCGCACAGTTACATTACCAACCAGCTCTGCGTTGTTGGAAATGATCAGATCCAACAAGGCATCACTTCTTGTTGGGTCCTCCACAAACTGGCCCATAAAATTATCCTGCAATAAATTTAGGAATTGTTGCCCCTTTGTAGTTTTAGCCAACCCCGGACCCCAATCTATATCTGGATAGTTAAAATCTCCCATTATTACCACTGTACCTGCCCGGGCGGCCCTCTCTATTTGTTTATGAAGCCGAACTTCGATCTCTTCAGTGATATTAGGGGGTCTGTAGATTACCCCAAATATTATTTTTTCAGTATTTCCCTCCTTTTGTAATTCTACCCACAGTGATTCCACCTCCTCAAAATCATCACACACTATGGCATCGTTCACACTGACTTTCATACCACTTCTTACATACAGACAGACTCCACCACCTTTTCTGTTCATTCTATCCTTGCGAAACAATGTAAACCCCTGCAGATTGACAGCCCAGTCATGCGAGGAGTCCAGCCATGTCTCAGTGACCCCAACTATATCAATATGTTCCTCCAGTATCAAGGCCTCAAGCTCCCCCATTTTATTTGCTAGGCTTCTGGCATTTGTGAACATACACTTTACATTTCCATCCTTTATGTTATTGGGGTTAATGGGATTCAAGGGTGTAAGTTTTATTTTCCTATGAAGCCTATTCCTATTAACTATTCTAACCCCTCCCTCCGCTCCACCCCCAGGTACATTTATAATTCTCACCTCTCTATCTACACTATCTTCCCCTCTTTACTGTAGGTTCCCTCCCCCCAAGTCCCTAGTTTAAACACTCCTCCACCCTTCTAGCCATCTTCTCCCCAAGCAAAGCTGCACCCTCCCCATTTAGGTGCAGCCCGTCCCTACGGTAGAGCCGGTAACCGACAGCGAAGTCAGCCCAGTTCTCCATGAACCCAAACCCTTCCTTCCTACACCAGCTTCTGAGCCACTTGTTTACCTCCCTGATCTCCCGCTGCCTCTCTGGTGTGGCTCGTGGTACTGGTAGTATTTCAGAAAATACTACCTTGGAGGTCCTTGCCTTAAGCTTGCGGCCTAAGTCCCTGAAATCATTTTTAAGGACACTCCACCTACCTCTTACTTTGTCATTGGTGCCAATATGTACCATGACTGCTGGGTCCTCTCCAGCCCCGCCCAGCAACCTGTCAACCCGATCCGCGATGTGCCGAACTCGTGCGCCAGGCAGACAACACACTGTTCGGCGATCCCGGTCTTTGTGACAGATTTCCCTGTCTGTCCCCCTAATAATTGAGTCCCCCACCACTAGTACCTGTCTGGCCTGCCCTGTACTCCTCCCTCCCTCCTTACTGGAGCAGACACCCCCCTGGCGGTCAGGGGCGGTATCCTGCTGCAGTTCTGCTAGCTCTGTAATGGCATCCCCCTCATCTGCCAAGCGGGCAAACTTGTTGGGGTGTGCCAGTTCAGGACTAGCCTCCCTGACACTTTTTCCCCTACCCCTCTTTCTAACTGTAACCCAGCTAACTGCCTGACTGTCCTGCAACTCCGTCCCACTGTCCTCCCCCACCTCTATTCCCGAGAGTGCCTGCTCAGTGAGCAGGAGACTCCTCTCCATGTTGTTAATGCTTCTCATTGTTGCCAGTCGCCCCTCTAGATGCAGGATCTGGGCTTCCAAACGGACAACTAGCACACATCTCGCACAACAATATGCACCCTCAAACTGTTGTTCAAGGATTGCATACATTGAACAGGATGTACATTGGACTGCATTTTCCAACATGGAGGCCATCTAGTTATGGGGATTTCACAAATGTATAGGAAAAAACAGACAGTCAAAATTACACTTAAAATTTTTTGTAGACCTTGTGGGTTTAGAAATTAACACTCACAGCGATCTCAACCTCCTGCTTTCAAACTCCTGTTTTTGAAACTCCTCTTTCACGCCCCCTCTTACACAGCAATACTCAGAAGAGCAAGCTCTCAATAAGAGTCCCAAGCTAAGATTTATACACCTGTGCCCAATCTACTCCTCCTCCCCCCAAAATATGAATGTGGGCTATAGGCAGTCGCACCCACTCCACAGATTCACTCCGCACAACAGATAATCACAGTTTTTGAAACTCCTCTTTCACGCCCCCTCTTACACAGCAACACTCAGAAGAGCATATATGTTTTAGTTTCTTTGCAGAATTGACCAGATCCGGTGAAAGGCATATATTTATCCACTTTACACCCCTAGATGTGGGTAAACAGTGGTATTGCAGTTACATATCTAGGAGGGCTGGCACTGTATCACCAGTCCCTCCTTTACATTAAGAGCGTGCATTTTTCTTTCCGTAGGAACTGATTCTATTTTCTGCAGATATATCTGGGTGTTTTGATATCACATAAGTCCCTGAGGAGGTCACTTACTGGGACCGAAACGCATCGGATAATGTGGGGACAATTGCCTATTATTATGACACGCTGTGACAATTCATTTAACAGTTGAGTCTATTATATCGCGTAATTGTGGTGGAGAGAAAACATTTCTGCTCCACAATTTTGCTCACTTATATGTTTATATTTTAAGTGAGATATTAAAAGCTAAGTTTTATTCCCTCCCCCATACCCTTCCAATTTAATGATTTTGAAGAGACCAATTTTAAAGAGCTGGGAAAAATGAAATATGCAATCTGATTGGTTGCCATGGGCAGCTGCACCACTCTTCCTCTACACAGGTTTTGATAATGTATCTTCATTGATTTATCTTCATTAGTCATATCTAAAAGCTAACAATGTGCCCTGGTCATGTGATGGTCGCTCACATACAGCCTAGTAGAGCTACAGTACAGGCATCGGAGATATGAGCAGTGTAACTGTGTGATCATAACAGAGATCTTTAGGGCTACAAGGTTTTCAAGTATATTAGAAAACAGCAAAAAAAAAATTACAATAGACTTTACTTACTAAATGTTATCATCCTATCTAAAAAGAAGGACCAACAAGAACATTATAATATCACGTTGTAGCAATATTCTATATAATGAGTTGTTGAGAATGTATGTGTGTGGCATATTTGAAAAAGCTACTGACAGCAAATACTATACTTAACATCTGCCATGAATTTTCTCATAATCGGTGGTAAGTTTCAGCATAAAGATATTTATTATTGTGTACAGCTAAGTAATGCTTTAGTGTATTTAGTCATTGTAATGACTCATTGTAATGAATTTGCATTCTACTTACTGGACTTCAACCGTATAGATTTTCTGTTAAATTACACATTTTATTCTATGTTAAGCAGATTCCATTAACTCTATCAACATTAACTTCCTGTTAACCTATGTTCACAAACCTTGCAAAAATTACTCAATTTGCTTGCATACAGAATGCCAAGAGGGCATGTCTGCAGTTTTGACCTCTGCAAACTGCTGACAGCTCTACATAGATGATGAGTAAACCAGTTAAAACATACATAAGTGTTGACAACAAACGGTCATCCTAGTTGCATAATCACAAAAACAAAAAATAATAAACCATCTCTTACAGCAATGTCATGTGTCTCCTGGATGTTCCCTTACTGTAAAGTGTCCTGGACTCTGGGCACTTAACACTCCCTAACCCCTCACTTGGGATCTTGAGGGCTGGCTCTACTGTTCATCCAGTAGACTGCAGGAGCCTAGGGCAGGAGTTGTTGAGGGCAATGCCCAGGGGACTTATGCCTTTTGAGATGCGGACAACATTTTTTTTTTGGTTTATGCAACTAGCATGACTATCAACAAAGTAATGCTTTAACTGGTTTACACATCATCTATCTAGCATTGTCACAGTTTGAGGGAAAGAATTACTGACAACCTCCATGTAAAGGCAAAAAAACCTTTTAAACAGAAGCTTCATGGGCCCAGATTTGCTAAAACTGTTAAAAGGAGTTATCCAGGAAAAAACTACTTTTTTTTAGATCCATTGGCTCCAGAAAGTTAAACAGATTTGTAAATTACTTCTATTAAAAAATCTTAATCCTTTCAGTGCGTATGAGCTGCATAAGTTGAGCTGTTCTTTTCTGTCTAAGTGCTCTCTGATTACACCGGTCTCGGGAACTGTCCAGAGTAGAAGCAAATGCCCATAGCAAACCTCGTCTACTCTGTGCAGTTGCCGAGACAAGCAGAGATGTCAGCGGAGAGCACTGATGCCAGACAGAAAAGAACAACTCAACTTCAGCAGCTGATAATTATTGGAAGGATTAAGGTTTTTTTAATAGAAGTAATTTACAAATCTGTTTAACTTTCTGGAGCCAGTTAATATATATATATAAAAAAAGTGTTTTTCCTGGAATACACCTTAATTCTGCAGCTTTGCAAAGGGAGACAGTCTAAGAATTTATTAGATTTATCAAAGTGGTTCAGTTGTTTGATAATTCTGTTCTTAGGCTATGTTGGTCTCCTTTTTGGACCTGCAAAAAAGATGGCTATTTTGCTGCAGTTTTTTGGTAAAAAGAAAATAAAAAGCCATCTTTTTCTGAAATTATGACAGTTATATAGTACAATGGAGCAGTTTTATATGTCAGTCTTAAATGGGCACTGTCATCTGCAAAAACATTTTTATATAATGTAGATAATAACATTATATTTGTTATGTACATTGGTTAAAAAAATGGTGTAACATTTTGGGTAAAAAATACATAGGGGGTAATTTGTTAACTAAGTACGCCAGTGTTTTGCCATCAAAAGTAAAAAAATTTACACATGTGCCGTGTCATGCAACTTTTTACAATTTTAATCCATGTATTTTTTCTAATTTTAGAGCCATAAAATGGCATTTTTACTGGGAATTAGATTTATCAAGAGAAGCACATCTCATGGGAAATCTAGCTGAATGTGAGACTGCCAGTGCGGGAGCCTGAGGAATTTATACCAGCTCGGAGCTGGTGTAGATTTCCACTACAATGTACGTCTGTTAAAATGACATACACCTTTAGTGCCAAGCCACACCCACTTAGCAAGCATGGCACAGATCTATCAGCAGTCGCAAAATTTGCACCTGGTGCAGACCTTAATATATTCCCCTCCAATGTGTCTAGTCTAAGTTTAGACAACCATAAGTTGGCTTCAAAGAATTTTGGAGAACGATGTCACATTCCTGAGGACATGGTCAGACGTGGCAGAGAAAGGGTCTAAAACTGAAAATAAATTATGCCAAAATTCTGACTCATTTGCAAAACTACACTTGCCCCATTGTATTGTGATGGAAATATATTAAACATTTAGTAATCTCATCATGGTTGAAGGGGTACTCTGCTGCTATGCGCTTGGAACAAACTTGTGACATCATAGCCCACCCCTCATGATGTTACACCCCCTCAATGCACCTCTATAGGAGGGGGCATGACAGCTGTCACGCCCCCTCCCATAGACTTGCATTGAGGGGATGGGGAGTGACGTCATGAGGTGGTGGGGCTATGACATCACAAGTTCCTGGCGCAGGCTCCAGTGTTTGGAACAGTTTGTTCCAAATGCTGAGCAGCAGAGTACCCCTTTAAAGACAAAAGGATAGAAATGGTATACATGGCTGAGAATACAAAATATTTTACAAGGCCCTGGTACAGGGATCAGCTGTTTAAATAACAATAAATGCAAATTTGATACACTGTAGGTGTGAGATGACAACAACTTATTCCTCTTTCCAATTTCAAGTAAATGTACATGGCTGGGAAGCTTAGAATGTGTATGTACAGTGTAAGGTAAATAGTTGTTGGTTGAATTAGCTTGTGGCTCACAGCTAGTTCATGTTAATAGCCAGCTATAGGCTCTGGTAAAACCATATTGTGGATATATGGTTGAAGTAGAAATTTTGTGGGTTTGTAAAAAAAAAAAAAAAAAAAGTATACCTAACTAACTACAGTGTGCTAACTGTATGAAATACAACAACTGAATGCCAATAGAATTGCATGCATGTGACATTTAATATATATGTTTTTAAGCTGTAATAAATTGTGTGGAAAAAAATGCCTTTCAATAATGTCAAACTGTATCCAGCTAACAAATACTCTCTTTTTTTTTTTTTTTTTTTTTTTGGGGGGGGGGGGGGGGGGGGGGGGAATCACATGTCTCATAGAAACCTCACAAACATCACAGCATAGCTTTTCCTGACCAAATGTATCATTTAGACATACAGTGGCTCTTAGGAACCTGGACAATTTGGTGATTCTTTCTTTGAGATCCACCTGCTTAACGCTCATGATACAAAGTTAAAAAGCTCTGAATGTTCAAATTGAAATACCTAGCTTAATTGGGCATAGCAATGGTTAAAGGGGTACTCCCATGGAAAACTTTTTTTTTTAAATCAACTAGTGCCAGAAAGTTAAACAGTTTTGTAAATTCTATAAAAAAATCTTAATCCTTCCAATACATTTTAGGGGCTGTATACAACAGAGGAAATGCTTTTATTTTTGGATTTCTCTTCTGTCACGACCACAGTGCTCTCTCCTGACCTTTGCTGTTCATTTTAGGAACTGTCCAGAGCAGCATATGTTTGCTATGTGGATTTTCTCCTGCTCTGGACAGTTCCCAAAATGGACAGCAGAGGTCAGCAGAGAACACTGTGGCCGTGACATCAGATAAATCCAAACATGAAAGCATTTCTTCTGTAGTATATAGCCCCTAAAAAGTACTGGAAGGATTAAGATTTTTATATAGAAGTAATTTACAAATCTGTTTAACTTTCTGGCACCAGTTGATTTAAAAAAAAAAGTTTTCCACCGGAGTGCCCCTTTAAATGCCCTTGAAAGCGACACACAAGTCCTTGAACATAATGTGTGTCACAAAATATGCCCTACCATGTAAGCCAGAATAATTTGTGAGAAATAAAAGAATATAGTGCAAAAAAAAAAAGGATTTTAAGAAACATTTTATTGGCTAACCAGAAAAAAAATATATAATTTCAGGCTTCTAATGTTCGAAAATTCGAACAAAAAATAGTTAAAGAATGAATTCATCTGGCCAATAAAGGGCTGATTTTGTTTATTATCTGAGCAGCTGTTGAGGTGTCCTGTTCCTCAAGTGAGTACTTGGATCTGCCACAGGCACAAATTTTAATAATAATAATAATGAAAATCTGGATAAGCTACTATGCAAGCGCACCTGTATGTGTTGTTTTCTGTGGTAACTCCTTTACACAATCACAATCGCCATGATTATTTCAGGGGTCTATGTCACTTAAAATTGTGGTCGTGTTACATGCATATTTTTGTGTCCATATTATGCACACAAGTCCATGCCTGACTGTAGGTCTTATGTTTATACTGACGGGTGTCGATTCAAAGCAGGACACAAAAATGTGCATAGAATGTTTGTTTGAAACCCACTTTTTAAAAGTATCTAGAAATAAAAAATAAAACGACTCGCTAGATGTATGAGAAAAAAATAGGCAGAACAAATGATTAACAAAAAAAGGAAAAATAACCAGAAAGAACACATTTTGTAAAGAATAGAATATATTTCAGTCAGCGTAACTCTATTTTTTATAAACTCTTGCATTTTTAACTCTTCAGTTTCCAACCTGTTCTAAATACATGGAAAATTGGTGGTAACTAAGGTCATTGATTTTCCACATTCTTGAAGTTTGTTATCAGAACAGGTTGAGGTTATATGTATAGCCTGTAAACTGTAACAGCAGAGCCAAATCAGCAAAGAAAATAATTATCCAATTACCACTTCAAAGCCTGTCAGAAAGGTATGGACTTTGATTAATTTAGCTGAAGTGTTCAGCAGCTACAGAAAAGGCGTGTTCCAAGCAATAAAAGGTTTAGCAGTATTGCTGATCTCACAAAATGTCAGTTGCTTTGACTTGTCAAGCACATCAAAACTACCTTTGAAGCCCAAAATACCAACTGCCAGGAAATGCGTGTTAGAAATTTTTTGTTGTAGTGTATGAAAGAGATTGTTGTGCACAGTGTGATGCATAATGTGTTATTGTTACCTTTTTGTCTAAATCAAAGTCTTCTTTCGAGGTGAGGGCGCTGGATTGCTTATCCACGTATGGAACAACTTTATTACGAGGAACTCCTGTCAAAGGATAACAATAATAAAAATAGCACCATAAGCTGGCCTAGAAAGAAGGACATGAAAGCTAACAATACAACTATTCTATGAAAATGCCATGGCAAGAGTGCAAAAGTGTCGAGCTACATAAAGAAAAGCTGTTTTGTGTCTATTTTTGTAGCATTGAAGAAGCGTATTGAATTGATGATATTGCTTTTGTTAAATATTCAGATTGAGATTCAGCTTTTATCACAGTAATAGTAATATTAAATAATTATATAATTAATAGTAAAAGTTTTAAAATACTTAGAGGTGAACATGATGGGAGTAGTAGTACCTGTGCTAATAGACAGATCCCACCGGGTGTCACTCCTGACACCCGCTGCGATCGTCCGGTATAATGTATAGATGCGGGCGGCTTCCTCGCATCTAGATAGGACGATCACATCGGGTGTCAGGAGTGACACCCACGTTGCTCCATGCTGGGAGCTGTAGTACCTGCATTAATAGAGAGATCGCATATATGAGTATATGCCGTATATATACCTATTATTCATATTTCCCGCAGAGAGCTGTGAGTGGCTGGAACCATCTGGCCAATCATAGCTCCTTGCGGGAAATACGAATAAGTGATGTGAATTCTATTCCCATCACTGGCCGGATAGAGTATAGTGCAGAGATGCGAGCACAGGAGAAAGCCGCTCCATCTCTGCAATAAAAAGGACAATTGCATTGGGTGTCAGGAATGACACCTGGGGCGATCTGTTCATTAGTACAGGTACTACAGCTCCCATCATGAAACAGTCTGTTCCATGCTGGGAGTAGTAGTACTACCTAAAAAATGAAAAAAATTTAGAAAAAAAGTGAAACACACATATACACACACTTTATTAAACACAATATTAAAATACAACAAATTCTTGCAACAAATTTGCATTTGTATTAGTTGTATTTTGTATTAGTTCCAGTTGCTGTGCCAGATTTTGACACATACTTTTATTGGGGTGGGTTATACAGTACTGTTTGGTAGTTTTTACCCCAAACTCATAAGTTAAGTTTAATTCATGCTCTTTCCAGCACACCATACTTTTTATGATTTTGGTGTCTTTTTCAACTTCTATTGCTGGGAAATGGCCACCTAGTGGGGTCACTGGTAGACCAATGCAATCTTTTTGCACATCTTGTATAGAAATCATGAGCCAGTTTTTCAACGCCGCATATTGATGACTATATTATGGCCACAATGTCACAACTTCCTACTGAACAGGACCAAGATCACTACAGAACCTTCTGGTAATCTAATCATGGTTCAGAAGAAACAGTTAAAGCTACAATATGGTCATGGTATGGCTGTGTGAAAATAGCCTTAAAGGGGTATTCCAGGCAAAAACTTTTTTTTATATATCAACTGGCTCTGGAAAGTTAAACAGATTTGTAAATTTCTTCTATTAAAAAATCTTAATCCTTCCAATAGTTATTAGCTTCTGAAGTTGAGTTGTTGTTTTCTGTCTAACTGCTCAATGATGACTCACGTCCCGGGAGCTGTGCAGTTCCTATGGGGAAATTTTCCCATCATGCACAGCTCCCGGGACGTGACATCATCATAGAGCAGTTAGACAGAAAACTTCAGAAGCTAATAACTATTGGAAGGATTAAGATTTTTTAATAGAAGTAATTTACAAATCTGTTTAACTTTCTGAAGCCAGTTGATATATATATAAAAAGTTTTTGCCTGGAATACCCCTTTAATCTGTTTTTACTACTTAAGTATTATTTGAGGAGTAATTAGTCTAAATGAGTATGAACATGAAAACAGGTCACATCTGATGTATCTGGAATGACTGGCAATGACATACCGTATGGTTTGTACTTTATAAGTTAAAAGTATTTTTAGAGAAGCACATTCTGAAGAATGGGAATAATTGAAGTTTACACAGTAAAGAACGTATAGATAATACTTGGTATACCCCACAAGACTGAGAGAATCTCACAATTTATTAGCTTATATTCCTGATTACAATTTTCTTTCCTTTGATTACATTAAGCAGATTTATGTAGGATTATTAAATATTATATCTGATTAAACATGCCCTGGAACACTCTGTAGGTATGTCAGAAAAATAAACTCAATATTAACAGTTTTAATAATGCATGCAGAACACTAGAAAAAGGCTTGTCAAAACATCTTACTGTCAGAGGAAAACATATATTTGGGGACTCCTTTCTTTTGCATCTGGTGTAGGATTTCATTTGTAATGTGAAGAAAGGAGATTTGCATGATGACTATATACTTCAAGAAGCAGACTGCTGGTTTTACACCCTGGGGACCTTGGGTCAATAATGGGTCATATTACTGCTATATACAGGGGGCTAGAATAAGAAAATCATAATGGACCTTGATCCTGGTATAAGCCTAGGAGGATCTACATTGAAGGGGTATTCCAGTTAAAACCATTTTTTCATAGCAACTGGCTCCAGAAAACAGATTTGTAAATTACTTCTATAAAAAAAATATCTTAATCCTACCAGTACTTATCAGCTGCTGAAGTTGAGTTGTTCTTTTCTGTCTGACAACAGTGCTCTCTGCTGATACCTCTGTCTGTCTGTCTCAGGAACTGTCCAGAGCAGGAGAGGTTTCCTATGGGGATTTGCTCCTACTCTGGACAGTTCCTGAGACAGACAGAGGTGTCAGCAGAGAGCACTGTTGTCAGACAGAAAAAAACTACTCAACTTCAGCAGCTGATAGGACTGGTAGGATTAGGATTTTTTTTATAGAAGTAAATTATAAATCTGTTTAACTTTCTGGAGCCAGTTTATATGAATTTTTTTTTTATTAACTGGAATACCCCTTTAACACTAGTGTATCTACTATAATCACTCTCAGTGGACTGCCCATACTTATGTCCAGATTCATGGTGGCATGTTTTAGTTTTCAACCTTGCCCCCCCTATTGAGTATTACTTTTCTCTGCAGATTCTGGTACAAAGCACGTTGTCCAAAAGGCAATTAAAAATTATTTTTTATAAACTATGAGTCTAATTCTGTAATTTTTATTTTGTGCATTACATTTACTATGACTAAGATTTTCTGTGGCTTTGTGTAGTTGACTCTACCATTAGATGTAGCTAAAGCAAGATCATGGACTGGACTGCACCTAGGAGAGGAAGGGGGGGGGGTGCAGCTGTGGTGGGGAAAAGATGGTTAAGGTTGGAGGAATGTTAAATGTAGGAACTGGGGGTGGAGAGTCAACTATAATATAGCTGTGGAAAACACTATAGATACATTATATCACTGGGTATACATTATTCATCTGGGGTGGGCCAGGAGAGTGGTTAGATAAGTTAATAGCAAATATGGATAAAGTAAATAAGGATTAAAATATTAGGTGCATGTATACTAATGCAAGAAGCCTCACTAATAAGATTGAGAAACTAGAACTATTAATGTTGGAAGAAGACTATGACATACTGAGACATGGCTGGATGAGAGCAACAACTGGGCTGTAATTTTGCAGGGTTATAGTCTGCTCAGAAATGACTGTACAGATAAGAAAGGGAGAGGGGGTTTGCTTATACTTAAAGTCGTATCATAAGCCTATATTACATAATGACATATGTAAGGAAAATGATTATGCGTTGTCTCTATGGGTGGAAATAAGGGGAAGTAGAAAGAGTAACAAAATACTGATAGGGGTTTGTTATAAGTTGCCAAGTATAATGGAAGTAGCAGAAAACCTTCTATTACAAATAGAGGCTTCAACTACCCTGATATAAACTGGGAAGTAAAGGAAACAGGTTTTGGCAGTAATAAAAGGCAAGTACCTTTCACAATTAGTGCAAGACCAAACAAGAGGGGAAGGGTGCATCTGGACCTTATGCTAACTAATAAACCATGCAGAATATCAAACGTGAAGGTAAGGAGTTACTTAGGTTAAAGGTTTTCAGTTATCCTTTAATAAGATGTTTAGTAGCAAAGCTATAAAAGCGTTAAAGTACTGGTAGGCTAGTTTTCAACAACTAAAAGAGGACCTTAGAGGAAAAACTTTGATAATCTCCTAAAAAAATAAGTACACAATTTAAATGGGACACATTTAACAGCATCCTAAATAGGCCCTATGAACAATATATACCCTATTGCAGCAAACATGTTAAAAACAAGAGAAAACCAATGTGGCTAAAAAAAAATAAAGACATTAAAAAGGAAAAGTCCCATGTGTATGGCTAGCTTTAAAGGAAATATCATAAGAATGTTTTATCATTCCATTGTGCCTTGTCTGCAAAAAAATAAAATCACAAACTGTAACTCACCTTCTGTTGCTCCGCCGATCTTCCGATATAGATCTTCTGTCTTCTGGGCCTGATTCTCTTCAGCATCTTGGAGCCCAGCACATCACACTGCGCTCAGCATATCACTGACCACAACGGTGTCCCACCTCGGCCAGCGATAGTCAGAACGTAGTGTCATGTAATGTGCCTGGGCCCCGCCTTCTCCCTGCTCCCTGGGCTTTTTACATCACAGTGTGCTCAGTGTATCACCGCCTGAGGCGGGACATCGCTGCAGTCAGCGATAAGCTGAGCACAGTGTGACGCGTTTGGGCTCCAAGATGTGTAAGAGGACCGAGCCCAGAAGACCTATATCAGCACATTGGGGAGCAACAGAAGGTGAGTAAGGCTAGTGTCACGATCACACCCTATCGGTCCAGCCAAGACGCTAGAGAGAGTGTGATGGTACAAGGGTTAAAGCCGCCAGACCTCTGGGTATCCACTACAAGTCTCAGCAAGTCATCAAATTAACCCTTAAATAAACGTGCTTCCACCAGAGCTGCCTTCAGAAAGATGAGCGAGCTCCTATATTTAGAGATCAAAGACCAGAGTTGATTAATTAAACATTTAATCTGATAAAAGGTATCACAGTGCTATGCATAAAAATACAGAAACAAATGACATACAGGTATAACAATATATAAAAGAGTTTAGCAAGACAAGTTCAGAAAACAAAAGATGAAGTTCTTACAGCATGCCTTTATGGAAGGGAGACTCCATTCCCCCCTCCCCTCTGATCCCACCAGGGGATCTTCTCTCTTCCTGGCCCCTTATCTGTTTGATTATATGATGGGACCAGAGTGCATGACTTCAAAAAAGCCTTTGACTTCAAAGGAGATGTAAACAAACAGCCAGACCCCCAATAAAATGCAATACACAAACCCACAGTCTGAATGACCTCTCGCCCCTGTCTTGGATGATCCATCACACACAGTTATAATTTATAATACACATATAGGATTTTAATAATCAGGCCTTGGGCCTGACACCTCCCCCTTAAGATGGGGACAGAGAGATCTTGCCTTTCCAGGCTAATAGATCTGTCTCCATTAACCATCTATTTCTTTTCTTGACACCAGAGGCCCTGCATTCCCAGGCAAAGATGGCACTGAAGGGGCCTAGTACCTGATTAAGCTGCCTCCTCCTTTCATCTGAGAGCTGTGGATTGATCTCCACATCCTGAAGGGATCCCTGGCTCTTAGCTTCCTCTACTAGGTCTAGTAGGGGATCACTACCCAGCCCTTCCTCTGGTGCACTACATACACTGAGTACCACCTTCTCAGGGTCATAGTATGCCATATTAATGTGGTACTGTCTCTGCCTCTGACCTTTCTCATCAAGGGCAACTACATATGTGGTGGGTTCTAGGCGCTGCAGAATGGGGAAGGGACCCTCCCAGGCAGCCTGCAACTTATTCTGCCTGATGGGGTTCAGAACCATTCCCTTCTGTCCCACTTCATAGACCCGGTCCCTTGCATTGTGATCATACCAGTACTTCTGCTTGGACTGTGCTGCTATGAGGTTGTCCTGTACCAGCCCAGTCAATGCCTGCCTCTTGTCCCTGAATCTCAGAACATACTCCACCACAGAAGTCTCAGGGGCAGGTAGCCCCCCTTCCCATTCTTCCCTAACTAAATCTCGGGGTCCCCGCACTTTGTGACCATATAATAACTAAAGGGCGAGAAACCTGTAGGCTCTTGGGGTACCTCCCTGTCAGCAAATATCAGATGGGGTAAATACTTTTCCCAGTCTCTACTCTCCGATTCTACAAATGTTTTTTGCATTTGTTTCAAGGTGCCATTGTTACCGGACACTCTGTCCAACCAATGTAGAAGGTTGTGATCAGTTATGACAGTAAAATCCCTGCCATACAGGTATGGCTGTAATTTTTGCAAAGCCCAGACCACAGCTAGGCATTCCTTCTCTATGACCGCATAGGCCACTCCCAAATGTCCTGCCAGGGGGGTCTCATGGGCCAACCTCAGCAGCTCTTTCCTGTACTGCCTAGGAACTACCAACTGCCTTTCTCTCTCCTGGGCCCCTTGCATGCCTTTGGAAAGGGACTCCCAGTACAAGATATAATTTTCCCAATATACCCAATGCCCCTCTGTGCCAACATCTGTATGCTCAGCACGTTGTCTCAGCCCTTCAAGGGAAGGGTCACTGCGCAGAGCTTCCCAGAAAGGCTCAATTCCCTCCCCCCATCTTGGGGCACCAGGGAGCACATTTCCTCCAGGTGAACTAGCATCTCCACCTTCCTCTCCCTCAGTTCCAGACATAACAATGTTACAGGCATTATACACAGGGCTATCACTCCTTCCCTCCTCCTCCTTAGGCTCACAGGATTGGGACATATCACTCACTGCTGGTCCCTCATCCTTACATGTCACCAGGGGCACACCAACCCCTCCCCCTAGCCCATCTCCACTAGGTTTTGGCATTGGCAATGCATTGTCACCACATGTTACAATACACCCCATTTCACTTTTGGAAAACATTACTGGTTCAGTCACAGGTAAACATTTATCAATCCCCTGCACTCCCTCCCAGTTTCCACATCTCGCAGTGTCTCCAAAAATCTCGCACAGTACCTCAGAATGAACAGGGCTCTCTCCTAGCCCTTCCGGTGTGCAGGTAGTGTCCTCTGGAGCATAATGACAGAGCATCCGACCCAAATCATTCCCCAGCAGAACATTAACAGGGATGTCCTCAGAGACCCCCACCTCCCGCAAACCTTTGCCTGCACCCCAATCCAGGTACACACGGGCCATGGGCACCGCAGGCCGCACACCTCCAATTCCTTTTAAAGCCATGATTCTTCTAGGGATGATGTCCTCTGTTTCCACCACTTCAGGCCGCACCAAGGTAAAGGAGGCTCCAGAATCCCGCAAACCCACTGTCACCCGGTCACCCACAGTTACATTCTGCAGGTTATTCGCTCTTTTCTCCACTGCTACAGACACCAGAAGAACGGATGTGTGTCCTCCAGATACTGGTGGAGAATTATTTTTGTTGGGGCAAGTGGCACTCAGGTGCCCAATATTGTTGCATCTGTAACATCGGCAGGTGTCCCCCTGACCCAATGTAGCTCCTGTTGCTTTTGGGAATGATGGCAAGAATTTCCCGGCTGACCTAGTGGTGCTTTGTGGTTGTGTAGCTCCCCTCCAGGTACTTGCTACAGCTTGTGCAGATCCACGCTTTGCTGCTGGCGCCCGGTTGTTGGCAAAGTCATCTCCTAGTTCTGCTGATTCCATGGCTGTCTTGGGCTTGTGGTCCAAAATCCACTCTCTGGCTTCAAAGCTCCATGTTTGGAGAAACTGATCCAGGACCATCAAGTCCTCCAGGGCCTCATAGGTAGTGACTTGTAGACCCCCAGTCCATTGCCTGAAAGCAGTCCTTAGCTGACCTGCATGTTGAGTGTAGCTTTCTGTGGCACTTTGTTGCAAAGTCCGAAACTTTTTCCGATAAGCCTCTGGAGTCAAATTAAAACTTTGTAGCAGGGCAGATTTTATTGCCTCATAGTCCTGGTTACTCTCAGAGGGAAGCGAAGCAAACACATCCAGAGCATTTCCTCGCAACCGTGGAGTTAGATATCGCCCCACTGTTCCTTAGGTAGATGGAACTGCCGGCAAACCTTTTCAAATCCCCTCAGGAACACATCCAGATCACCATCTTTCTCCAACATTGGGAAATGTTCCAAGCGGGGTTTGTGGTCTCCTTGATCCTGCACATCACTCCGTGCGGATGAAGCATCCCCTCTCAGCCTCAGAACCTCCAGTTCATGCCTTCGCTGGGCCTCTCTTTCTGCGGCCTCTCTCTCTGCAGCTCTTATCTGGGCCTCTCTCTCTGCAGCTCGTATCTGTGCCTCTCTCTCTGCGGCTCGTGCCTGAGCCTCTCTCTCAGCAGTTTGGTACTGGAGAAGCAGTGGGAGTTTCATATTGGCATCCACATTCCCAAGGTGTTGTAAGGCAGTCCGCATATAAGAGTCCAAGGCCTCATGTGGAGTACTGTCCTGATGGGGAGTAATGTTGTATTCCCCAGGAGATATCAGTCCTTGGATGGCAGTTCCAGCTGTAGGACTTTGTCTCATGTCACTCAGCTCTTCTGCACAGGCATCATACTCCACAAGATCAGCAATAAGTTGTTCCTTGTTCTTTCCTGCAGTAGGGATGTCCTTTTCTTGGCACATTAGCTCCAGTGCAGGCTTTTACTGCTTGCGATATGCCTCCATATTTCCGAGATGAGACAGAGGAGGTAAAACAGGAGATGGGGAGGTAAGAACTGTCTTGCACTCTTTTTGTATGTCTTTTATACCAGCACTGAGCTCTGTCTTTGGAATTTACACACAAGAATATGTATGCAATTTATTTTTAGTGCTAAGATTTCCTTACAGGTAAAATCCAGCAAGCACTAAAAATCTCTAAATATATCCCGATGCTGCCACCAGTTGTAACGATCACACCCTATTGGTCCAGCCAAGACGCTAGAGAGAGTGTGATGGTGCAAGGGTTAAAGCCACCAGACCTCTGGGTATCCACTACAAGTCCTTGTAACACTACAAGTGTTTCCACCAGAGCTGCCTTCAGAAAGGTGAGCTCATATATTTAGAGATCAAAGACCAGAGCTGATTAATTAAACATTTAATCTAATAAAAGGTATCACAGTGCTATGCATAAAAATACAGAAACAAATGAAATACAGGTATAACAATAGATAAAAGAGTTTAGCAAGACAAGTTCAGAAAACAAAAGATGAAGTTCTTACAGCATGATGATATAGCAATCCATGAGAGTGAGTTCCAGCTGTTCTTAGGATGGTCTTGTCAGCTTGTTGCACAGCATTGAACACCCTGAGTCTAACATTGTTAAATATTACATATCTGCCTTTATGGAAGGGAGACTCCATTCTTCTCTCTTCCTGGCCCCTTATCTGTTTGATTATATGATGGGACCAGAGTGCATGACTTCCTAAAAGCCTTTGACTTCAAAGGAGATGTAAACAAACAGCCAGACCCCCAATAAAATGCAATACACAAACCCAGAGTCTGAATGACCTCTCACCCCTGTCTTGGATGATCCATCACACACAATTATAATTTATAATACATATATAGGATTTTAATAATCAGGCCTTGGGCCTGACAGCTAGGTTCAGACTACGGAATCTCTGGGCAGAAAATTTCCGCCCGGAGATTCCGAGTGCGGCCAGCGCTGACTGAATCAGTTGGCGCTAGGACCACGCGGACACTGCAGTCTCCAATAGACTGATTTCCGCCTGAAGAAAGAGCAACCCCTTTATTCAGGCGGAAATTTCCAAGCGGATTTTCCGTTCACAAATTCCGCTTCACAAATATCGAAGTGTGAATTTGTGAACAGAAACCCATTCACTACACTATACATTTTAGTAAGTGGAATTTCCGCCTGCAATTTCAAAGAGGAATTGCAGGCGGAAATTCCGTAGTCTGAACCTAGCCTTACAGTTTTCTATTTTATTTCTTGCATCCCTGGCACAATGGAATTATAAAACATTCCCATAGACATCTCCTTAAGGCTAGGTTCACACTGTGGAATTTCTGGTCAGAATTTCTGCCGGAGATCGAGCTGAAGGCACTAGGACCGCACGGACTACCTTGCCGTCCCCATAGATGGCAATGCATTTCTGAGCAGATCTCCCAAAAGATCCACCCAGAAATGCATTGCAGTCTATGGGGGCAGCAATGCAGTCTGCTCGGTCCTAGCGCCGCCGGCTCGATCTCAGGCAGAAATTCTGCCCAGAAATTCCACAGTGTGAACCCAACCTTAAAAGGGTACACTGGTGGAAAACAAATGTTTTCAAACAAAGTAGTCACAGAAAGTTATTTGTAAATGACAGATATGTAAATTACTTCTATTTAAAAATCTTAATCCTTCCAGTACTTATCAGCTGCTGTATACTACAGAGAAAGTTGTGTAGTTCTTTCCGGTCTGACCACAGTGCTCTCTGCTGACACCTCTGTCCCTGACAGGAACTGTTCAGAGCAGGAGAGGATTGCTATGGGGATTCACTTCTACTCTGGACAGTTCCTGACATGGACAGAAGTGGCAGCAGAGAGCAGTGTGATCAAGCTGGAAAGAACAACACAACTTCCTCTGGAGTATACAGCAGTTGATAAGTACTGGAAGGATTAAGATTTTTAAATAGAAGTAATCTACAAATCTGTATAATTTTTTGGTACCAGTTGATTTGAAAACATTTTTGAGTACCCCTTTAACACCTTAACGACAATGGACGTAAATGTACGTCATGGTGTCGTGGTACTTAACATACCATGACGTACATTTACACTCTGCCATGACTGCAAACACCGGTCCGGCCCGTCATGCGCGGCAGGTCCCGGCTGTTATCAGCAGCCAGGGACCTGCTGGTAATGGCAGACATCCGTGATCGCGCGGATGTCTTCCATTAACCCCTCAGATGCCGTGATCAATACAGATCACGCCATCTGCGGCAATGCAGTACTTTAAATGCATGATCGGATCGCCCACAGTGCTGCCGCAGAGTTCCGATCATCCATAATGGTGGGCGGATGTCCCCTCACCTGCCTCTGTCTGTCTCCCGGGGGTCTTCTGCTCTGGTCTGACATTGAGCAGACCAGAGCAGAAGATCACCGATAATACTGATTAGTGCTATGCCTATGCATAGCACTGAACAGATTAGCAATCAAATGATTGCTATAAATAGTCCCTTAAAATTTAAACAAAAAGTAAAAAAATTTAAAATGAAAATATTTAAAAAATCCCCTCCCCAATAAAAACTTAAATCATCCGTTCTTCCCATTTTACCCCCCCAAAAAGCATAACAAATAATTAATAAACATATTTGGTATCGCCGCATGCATAAAAGTCTGAACTATCAAAATATATTGTTAATTATCCCGTATGGTGGACGGCGTAAACGTAAATTTTTTTTTAAAAAAAGTCCAAAATTGCTGCATTTTTGTCACATTTTATTCCCCAAAAAATTCATAAAAAATTAAGAAAAAGTAAAATCTGAGCAAAGGGGGTATCGATAGAAACTACAGATCATGGCGCAAAAAATTAGCCTTCATACCGCCCCGTATACGGAAAAATGAGAGAGTAATAGGTGGTCAAATTAGGGCAATTTCAAACATACTAATTTTGTTAAAATGGTTTGAGATTTTTTTTAAGCAGTACAATTCTAGAAAAGCATATAACATGGGTATCATTCTAATCATATTAACATACAAAATAAAGAAAACAAGTCATTTTTACCATAAAGTGGTAAGTGGCAAAATTTGGTAAGTTGCGGTTTTCTTTTCGATTTTCCCACATAAACAATATTTTTTGGGTCATTACAAAGTAAAATTGGTGGCACAAAAAACAAGCCATATGGGTCTGTGGATGGAAATATACAAGAGTTATGATTTTTAGAAGGCGAGGAGGAAAAAGCAAATATGTAAAAACAAAATTTGCCTGGTCCTGAAGGTCAAAAAGGGCCTGGTACTTAAGGGGTTAATCTTTATGGACATTAAAGTTTTTTGTCTTTCAAATTTCAAACTAACTACAAAATTATGATTTTAAAACTAAGAAACACTGATACTTGAGATAGAAACATTACCCTTATTTATGGATATTCAAGGCAAGAAGAAACAGACCAGCTAAAATGAGAGCTTTAAATATAGATATATTTAAAATATTAAAAATAAATACTAGACTTCTGTGATGGTTACATTATTGCTAATTTACTATTCTTGCAGGTACCCTGTGCAGGCCAGAAAGTGAAGAATAGGAGTCAAGATTTTAACACATTCAGAAAAATGCTAACATCTGGTCTACATCTCGTACCTGTACATGCTTGTTTTGTATTTTTCAATTTGTGTCATGTTGATTTAAAGCTGTCTTTGACACACCCTGTACTGTTTGGGCACTGCTAGTTTCAATGTCTATCCAATGACATCTTTTTCTATGTATTTTCTACTCTAGTTAAAGTGTAGGCTTACAGTATCAGGTGTTTTTAACAGTATGACTCCTATATTTTAAAGTAGAGCAACATGTTTTGTATTTTACACATTTCTCTGTTTAGTTTACTTGAATCAAGAGAGCCGTATTGTTTATCACTCAAAATATTGCTTCAATTTTATATAATTACCTTATGAGAATTAGTTTGGTAAATGTTACCTGTCATTTATTATTCATTTTGTGAATGTGTGTGGTTTTTACCAGTAAAAGTAAGTACCGTATTTTTCACCGTATTAGACGCTCCGGCATATAAGACGCACCCAATTTTTAATGAGGAAAATCTAGAAAAAAAAGATTCTGAACCAAATACAATGTAAAGTATAGGACAGTGATCTTCAACCTGCGGACCTCCAGATGTTGTAAAACTACAACTCCCAGCATGCCCTTTGGCTTTGCATGCCGAGAGTTGTTGCTAAGCAACAGCAGGAGGTGAACAGGCCTCACCTCCTGCTGTATCCTGCCGTTGGGACTGCCGCCGCTGCTGCTACCGATCCTGCTGCTCCTTTTGCTGCCACCGATCCTGAGGAGACCTCTGCTGGACCAGGGCAAGGTAGGAGACCCCCGCCGGCCCCGATCGCCGCCATCATCGCCGTTCCCATCATTGCCCAGCAGGGTCGTCGTTCCGACTGATCAATCACATGATCATGAGGCGGCACCCATGCCACCTCACTCTTGCTGGGTAAGGGTGAATGGGGCTGAACGACGAGCGAGCAGCAGGGGCCAGAAGAACGCAGGGCGTACCCATAAGCCCTGAGTCCTTAAGGACTCGGAAACCGGGGCATATGGATATGCCCTGCATCCTTAAGGGGTTAAGGACCAGGCCCATTTTGGCCTTAAAGACCAGACCAATTTTATTTTAGCGTTTTCGTTTTTTCCTCCTTGCCTTCCAAAAATCATAACTCTTTTATATTTCCATCCACAGACCCATATGAGGGCTTGTTTTTGCGTCACCAATTGTTCTTTGTAATTACATCACTTATTTTATTATAAAATGTACGGTGCAACCAAACAAATATTATTTATGTGTGGGAAAATTGAAAAGAAAACCGCGATTTAGCAAATTTTGGAAGGTTTTGTTTTCACGCTGTACCCTTTCCGGTAAAAATGACATGTTTTCTTTATTCTGTGAGTCAATATGATTAAAATGTTACCAATGTTATATGTTTTTCTTCAATTGTACCGCTTAAAAAAAATCTCAAACCATTTTAACAAAATGTGTATGTTTGAAATTGCCCTATTTTGACCACCTATAATTTTTTTCATTTTTCCATATATGGGGTGGTATGAGGGCTAATTTTTTGCACCATGATCTGCAGTTTTTATCAGTAGCACTTTTGCTTAGGTTTTACTTTTTATAAATTTTTTATTAATTTTTTTGGGAAAAAAATGTGACAAAAAAGCAGCAATTTTGGACTTTTTTTTATTTTTTTACGTTTACGCTGTTCAATGTATGGGATGATTAATAATATATTTTAATAGTTCAGACTTTTGCGCACATGGCGATACCAAATATGTGTGTTCATTATTTTTTTTACACTTTTTTGGGGGTAAAATTGGAAAAACTGATGTTTTACTTTTTTATTGGGGGAGGGGATTTTTCTAATTTTGTTACTTTTTTATTTTACATTTTTTTAAAACTATTTTTTACACTTTAATAGTCCCCATAGGGGACTATTTATAGAAATCATTTGATTGCTAATACTGTTCAGTGCTATGCATAAGGCATTTGATTGCTAATACTGTTCAGTGCTATGCATAGGGCATAGCACTGATCAGTATTATCGGTGATCTTCTGCTCTGGTTTGTTCAATCGCAGACCATATCTTAGGTTGCTGCAAAGCCCTGTTTTCACAAGAGGAGCTCCCTATTACTATTACATATTTTTTTATTATGTGGCACATGACCTTTAAAAAAAAAACAATAAAAAAATGCTCAAAAGCGCAATGAACCAAAAATAGTACCTGCAGCTGCAAAAATGTTTATTTCTTCTCATAATCATATGCATGCAAATTACCTCTCCTTTAGAAAAAGTAAACTGATTCATCTTAGCCCAACCGGAGAATTCCCCAAAGGAGGGAGACACCCATGGATTTCTCATTCTTTTGGAAGACACTTTGGTTTGGCTAGATTTCTAAATAGTATGAGATTTCAAAAAAATGTCCCTTCTAGAAAGAGCTCATTTGCATTTTTTCCCATGGAATATTGTCTGAAAGTAAGTCTTCATGCACCAACTATGTCTCCTCAATTAGAACCAGGCCCCCTTCTCCAAGTCTGCATTAATATATTTATCTGTTATTGAAAATAAAAATAAATTTGTACTATTGTTATCATTATTTCAAAATATATTTGCATAGGCAAATGTATCTATGTGTGTCACTAGAGGCTGGGTGTGGGTGTATGTCTGCCTGGAAGAAACATTGGGTTACCAAGTGTTCCAAGAAAGGTTAAAATAAAACATGGAAAATAAATTCTCAGTTTTTTATTTTTATTTATTTTTTTGTCAGTTAATTTTTTAAATACTTACAAAAGTAGACACAATCATTCAAGGGCCACAAACAAAGATTTTGCTCTCAGATTCTTTTTTCTTTTTTTTTTTTTTTTTGTGAATTAAAAATATCCACAAATAAAGTTAATTTTGTTTTAAATTCATATGCCTTTTTTTTTTTTTTTTTGCATGAGAATGAACACTGGTGTTTTTTATTCTGTAATTTAAATGTTAAGCTGCCAGATGTGTGTCTCATGCTTCAAGAGTTGAAGCTTTGCATTATTTAGCATATTAAGATTCACAGAATTTAAAAAAGGGTTCCTTTATTGCCTGGAGGTTCTAATTAAGTAAACCTCAGCCTGATCCATGTAAAGCTAGCAATATGAAAGTATTCTCTTTTTTTTCCTTTAGTCAGGCAGAGTGATATAATAAAGTGATACAATAAATATGAAAAATCCATAGATGATATAATTTTTCTTTTGCTTCAGGAATTAAACCTATCAGTTATTCTTTGGATATTTTAATAGCGAATAGCAATCAGAAAGCAGAAAAGTCTATGGCTTTCCTTTTTAATTGTAGTAATCTGCAACAATTGATTCATCTTATCCATTTTTACCCATGAACAAAAGAATACAAAATATGATCCGTAAAACTGACATTAGCTCCGATGCAGTTCTTTGGTAAATTGCCTTTCCATCAAACAATGAGCTCCTGAAAAAGTTTGCATGGCAAGAGTCGTATAAAATACAAGTGACTTTCCGTATACGGCAGCAATAAATCATAGCAAGAATACAGGGCAATTCTTTAGCCTTTTCTTAAAATATCAAACGTGTCAAACTTGTCTGGTCACACTTTAATAAGCATAGACTTGGTTCAAGCATTGAAGTCAGTGTACGTATAATTTCATTTACTGTACAACCAAATAGAAAAACGACCCCTGACACTGCATGTTACAGAAGTATATATATATATATATATATATATATATATATATATATATATATATATATTAGACACATACAGTGATCGGTTAATCAGCCATAACATTAAAACTACTGTCCTAATATTGAACATCCTCCTTGTTGTCACCTAAATTAATCTGACCCAGTAAGGCATGGACTCCTAAAAACATCTAAGGGTGTCCTGTTTTATCTGGCACCAAGGCATTGGCAGCACCAAAGCCTCCATGAATTGGGCTTGTTTCTACACCACATTCCAAAGAAGCTTTATTGGATTCAGATCTAGGGATTTTAGAGGTCAAATTGTTGAACTCTTTGTCATCTTTCACAAACCATTCCTGAGGAACTTTTTTAGTGTGTGATGGCACATTACCCTCCTGAAAGAGGTCACTGGCCCTAGTCAATGTTGTTACCTTGATGGGGTGTACCTAGTCTGCAACAATGTTTAGGTAGAGGGTATGTGTCAAGTGACATCCACATCAATGGAAGGATTCATGGATTCCCAGAAGAATATTGTCTAGAGAAACAAATTAACAGTGATAACATTTTACCCACTATACCCAGATCCCATGATAGAGCACCTGAGGATTTCTCTGTCCTAAGAATGTAAATACTTTTGGTATGTAATCTGTATTTACATACCAAAAGTTTGTTACTTTCAATTTCCTGGGGTATCCTTTCGGAATGGGGGCCCTGAAGTTTTCCTCAATTAATGATGACCTTGATGACAGGTCACTTGTGAATTTCTTCTAACTATGGTCAATATCTTCCAAAACTTAAGTTATTAGAATGGCGTTTGTATAAAGCAGAATATTCTTGAAGTCTATACTTGGAGAATATTATTTGAAGAACATTTCTGGAATGGCTAATCTTTTAGTTTTTTTAGTTGACAAATAAGCTTTACTTAGCACTATCCATTTAACCTGTTCAGTTTATAATTGCCCATTTATATACTGTATATATATATATATATATATATATATATATATATAGTATATATATCATCATACCAATAAATATGTCTCCCACACAGTTCCATGAATCTCCAATTTGGCCATTTGAAGTGGTCTTGGAAATCTGATGGCATTCCTTCCACTCAATAAGGTTTGGGCAATTCATTGTAGCAGTCAGTTTTCTTTGTGTTGCTGCTTGGTCACTGGCAGATGAATTCCATTATACTCCTCTAATATTTTATGTAATTATTGGAAATGATCATAAATAAAATGTAGCTCTTTTACCTTTCTGCCATAATTTTCTTCTTATATGTTTCACTGTACTTTCTTCAGATGTCTCTTCCACCTAAACCAAGAATATACAGTAAAAAGATCTATTACCGATTGAGCACAAGAAAAAAGGTATAATATAAGTACCCGACCTGAAGAATTTGTGTCAAACTTGTCTGCTGTAGTTTGGTTTTCGATTCCTTCAGAAGATTCCTCTCCTTTCCCTTCATTGCATTAAGCTGTGTTTCCATACTGCTCATGGTGCTGGGAAGAAATTCTTTGTGAACATTAGGTTCTTTTTTGAAAGAGGCCAAGGGTTGTCCTGTGAAGGAAATGACAAGCTGTGAAATGTAAAAAGAACAATTCCTTCCACATGTTTCAGTACTTAAAGAGCACTAAGAAACTTGTCAAGCAGAATCACTGTGAATGCACCATGTCCAGATACTTTGGCTTTGCCAAAGCCAATTTAGGAATGAGTGTAACACATAAATGTACAAGATACTGTGCAAACAATCATTGGCAAAGTCTGACATTGAAACATTCCGGAATATATAAAGGCCTATACAACCTGCAGTGTGCAGTTTTAGATTCCTCAGCTTCAACCAAACTATGGTGTTTTTTTTTCCTTTTTTGTATAATTTGACTCCAATTTAGTTAAATTTTGATTAAGAAAAAGGAACACTTAAACAATACAATGTAACTCCAAGTCAATCACACTTCTGTGAAATCACACTGTCCACTCAGAAAGCAACACTGACAATCAATTTCACATGCTGTTGAGCAAATGGAACAGACAACAGGTGGAAATTATAGGCAATTAGCAAGACACCCCCAATAAAGGAGTGGTTCTGCAGGTGGTAACCACATACCACTTCTCAATTCTTATGCTTCCTAATGTTTTGGTCACTTTTGAATGTTGACGGTGCTTTCACTCTAGTGGCATTCTTCACTCCACACAAGTGGCTCAGGTAGTGCAGCTCATCCAGGATGGCACATCAATGCGAGCTGTGGCAAGAAGGTTTGCTGTGTCTGTCAGCGTAGTGTCCAGAGCATGAAAGCGCTACCAGGAGACAGGCAAGTACATCAGGAGACGTGGAGGAGGCCGTAGGAGGGCAACAACCCAGCAGCAGGACCGCTACCTCCGCCTTTGTGCAAGGAGGAGCAGGAGGAGCACTTCCAGAGTCCTGCAAAATGACCTCCAGCAGGCCACACGTGCATCTGGCAACTCAAACGGTCAGAAACAGACTCCATGTGGGTGTTATGAGGGCCTGATGTCCACAGGTAGGGGTTGTGCTTACAGCCCAACACTGTGCAGGACGTTTGGCATTTGCCAGAGAACACCAAGATTGGCAAATTCGCCACCTGCACCCTGTGCTCTTCACAAATGAAAGCAGGTTCACACTGAGCACATGTGACAGATGTGACAGAGTCTGGAGATGCCATGGAGAACATTCTGCGGCCTACAACATCCTCCAGCATGACCAGTTTGGTGGTGGGTCAGTAATGGTGTGGGGTGGCATTTCTTTGGGGGCTGCACAGCCCTCCATGTGCTTGTCAGAGGTAGCCTGACTGCCATTAGGTACCGAGATGAGATCCCCAGACCCCTTGTGAGACTATATGCTGGTGCGGTTGGCCCTGGGTTCCTCCTAATGCAAGACAATGCTAGACCTCATGTGGATGGAGTGTGTCAGCAGTTCCTGCAGGAGGAAGGCATTGATGCTATGGACTGGCCCGCCCGTTCCCCCGACCTGAATCTGATTGAGCACATCTGGGACATCATGTCTCGCTCCATCCACCAATGCCACGTTGCACCACAGACTGTCCAGGAGTTGGTGGATGCTTTAGTCCAGGTCTGGGAGGACATCCCTCAGGAGACCATCCACCACCTCATCAGGAACATGCCCAGGCATTGTAGGGAAGTCATACGGGCATGTGGAGGCCACACACACTACTGAGTCTCATTTTGACTTGTTTTAAGGACATTACATCAAAGTTGGATCAGCCTGTAGTGTGGTTCTCCACTTTGATTTTGAATGTGAAAAATTTGATTTCCATTGATTTTTGTGTGATTTTATTGTCAGCATATTCAAATTCATTCAGATCTAGGATGTGTTATTTTAGTGTTCCCTTTATTTTTTTTGAGCAGTGTATTTTTGGGGTATCAATATTGTGATGGCCATTGTGATTGTCAACCTCCTATCTCCATGTGCATGGGGGGAAGAGAGCTCCTAGCCAAGCAATAGACTTGTCTAAGCTAAATTGAATTAGGGAACTTTACATACACTTAATTAATCTATAATATTAATATTCCTTTGATGTGCTGTTCTTATTAAGTATCTGGTACAAGAAGTAATAATAATAATAACAATCATCATATCCCAATTCCCTGTTTTTCAGATACAGTTAAAGGGTTTGTCTGCTCTGCACAATTTCTTTTTGTTTTGTTTGGGTTGTAGACTGGGGGTTGATGTTTTTGCTGCCTCCATTCGACAGTACATGTGGCTTAGAGTGTGTAGTGCCACGTATATCTAGAAGTAGCATATCACAGCATTTCTGTTGACTATGCAAATAAGAAAAGCACTCTGGTGTGGACTCACCATAAGGAAAAATAGGCCATGAATTCTTGAGTGGTGGGGGTGCCTACACAGTGGCACTGAGTGATGGCACTACACCAGTCATTGATTGATGGCCTATCTTAAAGACAGGCCCTCAACTTTATCAGCCCAGAAAACCCCCTTTTAATCATAAATGTCCCTGGTGGATTTCAGGGTATAAACACCAAATAATCTGTCCCTTGGGGAGAACCCCCCGAAAGGCAAAAGTCCCTTTATTTGAGACCTGCCTTTAAAATCTTAAACTTTATTTAATATAATCAAAAAGGAGATTTCCCCAAACCAACATAGAAAACCCTGTTAACTTTAAAAACCGTGAAAATAAAATACCATTTAGGGCCTGGGAAAAGCTGCGTAGCAACACTCATGGGAGTTGTAATGGCTGTCATTAATGACTTTGGAAATACTTAGACCAAGAAATGGCTGAAAGAAAATGAAGAGAATTAAAGGGGTACTCCAGTGGAAAACTATTTTTTTAAATCAACTGGTGCCAGAAAGTTAAACAGATTTGTAAATGACTTCTATTTAAAAATCTTAATCCTTCCAGTACTTATCAACTTCCGTATGCTTCACAGGAAGTTCTTTTCTTTTTGAATTTCTTTTCTGTCTGACCACAGTGCTCTCTGCTGACACCTCTGTCCATGTCAGGAAATGTCCAAAGCAGGAGAAAAATCCCCATAGCAAAGCTCTCCTGCTCTGGACAGTTCCTGACCTGGACAGAGCTGTGATCAGACAGAAAGAAAATTCAAAAAGAAAATAACTTCCTGTGGAGCATGCAGGAGCTGATAAGCACTGGAAGGATTAAGATTTTTAAATAGAAATAATTTACAAATCTGTTTAACTTTCTGGCACCAGTTGATTTAAAATAAAAATCCACTGGAGTACCCCTTTAATAACAACAAATGAGAACCAAAAGTCTACAGGAGACAAACATGATGCAGGTTGCTTTTTTTCTGCCCTGTTGATCCAGGTTTTGTATAATACAATTCAAAGGAACAGGTTGCAAGTAAATAGGTATTCTCTAGAATCCTTATATACAGGTACCTGTGTTTTTAATAGTATCATTGCAAAAACACAGAGTAAGCCTGACATACTGTAAATGACATGAAAAGTTAATAGGATGCCACCTTTAAACTATGCCCGCTTCACCACCACATTACTTCTATAATACCTTTATAATGCAAGATTACGTATAGAATGAGGTTATATGCCGACCAAGTAATTTATAGTAGTTCCCAGCTAGTTAAATCAAAGTTAGTAGGGGGAATACACTTGTCTATATAGGGTGGTATTTTAATGCATATCAATAAAATTCAGTTTTCGGCACTTCCCCTTTTAACTTTGACTACCTTTATAATGGCCTCTCTTTCACATTCAGTACTAACTTTAAACACTGTTGACAAAAAATTGATTTTAAGAAAGCTTTTCGGACACCTTAAGACATATTCATGGGGGCCAAGATGTGGAAATTCTGACTTATTCTACAAATAAAATTAATCTATCAAACAATATATGTTTTTTTAGTTCAGCTTGTACGGAACTGGCAGTTCCCCTGATAAGTAAATACAGTAACTACCAGAGAAAGTTGAATCTTTTCATGGCCTCAGAAGATACTGTACTCTATATGCAATTTTGAAAGCAACAGAAAGATTTTTTTCCATTGAACTGCTGAAGCAATGATTTCAACTGTGTTTTCAACTCCCTCAGGGTTCCATCCTCTAATTGTAAATAGCCGGAAAGTCATCAAGCAAGCATTTAATAAACTTTTAATTTGAAATGGATTACCACATGTTGTGTTTGTTTACCCATTATTAAATCTCTCAGCTACATATCATTGGTAAAATCGGCATAGCTTTTGCTTATATATTGCAAAACAAACACATGGGGGATATTAGGATGCTGTCAAAATATATTTAGAAAGACCTAATGAAACTAATACATGGAGAGGCTGAATCATTTTACACAAGATATATATGTTATTCTTGAAATTGTTCAATAAGAAAATTGCATATGCTTTATATTAATTGACCTTGCACAGCTAATCTCAAACAATTTGCCCAGCAATCATGACATGCATAAAGCATCTTCAAAGTGAATGCCCACTTCCAGCCAGGATGTTATTATACAGGGCAGGCATCCAAATTTTTTATTAAGAACATTGCAGCAAATTACAGCAGTAGTTGCTTGACTAAATTTCAGTAAAATCTACATGGAAAACATTAGACAAAATTAATAATTAATTATTTTTTTAATTTGGGAATTTATATGCTTATAAATCATTTTGCCAGTAACTTGTGTGCAGTGTCCTTGTACCGGTCTCTTTGCTCCTTAAGGCTATGGGTTGTGGTGCAACAGTAGATCCACCTCCAACAGTCTTATCCTGTCTGGGTACTATGAGTTTAAAGGGAATGTGTCTCCAAATAATTACAAATTGTTTGAATCATGTTTTTATATTAAACAAATTTTGGTGATGTTTAAAATTAATTTTTTTTTTTTTTTTTTTTTACAACCTATATCATAAAATAATCCTGAAATCTTGCTGCTTTTATTTTACCACTAACACTAAAACTAAGCTTATACTTCCTGTTCTGTCTGTGAAGATAGGGAGGAAACTTTTTGAAAGTGATCTTTACAGCATTAAAGTGAAGGATAACACTAACAAATAGAGGAGACAATTTGAGCTCAGCCTCCACTCCCCTGTGGAATGACTACTGCACAGGGTAAATTTTTATTTCTGGCTTACGTTTTTTCCTCCTCATGTTTTAAGACCCATAACTTTTATATTTTCCCACTGACAAAGTTGTATTAGGGCTTTTTATTTGTTGGACAAGTTAGTTGTACTTTTTATTGGCACACTTTATTTCATCATACAATGGTTAAAACTAGCACGCTAACTTTATTCCATGGGTCCGTACAATTTTAATGATACCAAATTTAGAACATTTTTGTTAAATTTTATGGTTAAACTATAATTGAAAACTTAAAAAGGGAAAAGAAAAAAATGTTGATTGCCATGTTCTGAACCCTTTTACTTTATTTTTTATTTTTTTTTCATCTATAGAGCTATGTTAGGATTTATTTTTGTGCCATGAGCTGCAGTTTTTAGCAGTACCACTTTTGTGTAGTTCTGGCTTTTTGATCACTTTTTATTCATTTTTTTTTCTGGGATGTGATTAATATTCAGGAATTTGGAATTTTTTGCGTTTACGCCATTGGCCATGCAGGATCAGGAATGTAATAATTTAAAGCATACCTGTCAGATCCCACAAAAAAATAAAACAAATAAACTGTCATGTGTTACTCCGTACCTAAACCTGGTCATGTACATATAATTTTTATGTCTCTATCATCTATAGTTCACAGAAAAATAGCCTATTATAGCTGATCCCTGTCTTTTCAATCATCTCAAAGGAAGGGGGCTTGTCCCTCTCTTGCCTGCACTGTGACTTCCCCCTCCCTCACTCTGCTGACTCAATGCTTCCGGGATACAGCCTGGCAGCCCTGCTTTGTAACCCTTTTCTCTCTGGTTTTATGTTACACAGAAGGGAGCAATGATTATTGGAAATTGCCTGTACTCTACCACTAAAGACAATATTGTGAGTGTATAACGTGCATCTTCCTAAATGAGTGCAAAGGTTTAGTGCTAAACGTATATATTTTCTATCTATTCTATATGTTTCTATGTCATTCATGGGTGGCAGTCCTATAATTTTGGGACTTGTAGTTTTGGAATAGTTGGCGGTATAGTGTTTGAATAACTCATTTTAACATCAATGTTGCCTTCAGCTGTGTGCCTACAGCTTTTGCAAAACTGCAACTCCCAACATGCCTAGACATCCTTTGGCTGTCCATGATTGGAGTTGTAGTTTTGCAACAGCTGGAGGCACATGTACATGGTAAAACTCTGTGTTACAGTAGTGTTACTGCAGGCTGTGTTCCTCCTGCAGTCTTGTCAATCAGCCATCTTGTGTCCATGACCCTTGAACAAGCTGATGCTGCTGTGGGACTCATCAGTGTCCCAGGAGGTAATATGGGGATCCCTAGTGATGGGATTTTAAAAGCAGTTTTCTTTATTAAGATGTGATTTTTTTTACAGAAGTATATCAGACAAACTATTATCTTGCAAAGATGTACAACATATAAAAAGTTTTTATATCTGACAGTGCCCATTTAATAGTTTGGCCAAATACACACGCAGTAATATTAAAAATGTACTTTTTATATTTTTATAGTATTTTATTTGAAAAATGAGAAAAGAAAGGTGATTTAAATTTATATGGGGGTGCGTGGGGGGGGTTATAATTTTTAAAAAACATTCTTTTTTTGGTCCCCCTAGGGGCCCATCATAAGCCACTAGTAGATGGCTTACATAGATCAATGTGATGCTATTGCATTACAGCGATCCATGTGATTGATTTCTAAGGGCTACATAAGACAACCTTCAACAATCGCTGATCCATGGAAGCCCAAGGAGCATAAGTGAGACCCTAGGCTTTCACAACAACCCACTGGCACCCTGTGATTGTGCAGATGCTTAGTTAATCCTTTTCATGTTGCATTTCTACATAAGTCAGCTCAGGGTCATTCACGATGAACCACAGCTTTGTGTAGTTCATAAACACCCACAAGCTCTCTCTAGTCCCCCCAAAGGAGTACCTACCATAAATCTACTCTGAAAGGATAATCTGCCTTCCCTTAATTTTGAATAAGTGCTCTTCTGCTTCAAATGTACTCTTTTTTCTCAGTATCCATACCTTCCCCCCTTACTGTTCCTATGCACAGGTTTTGATAAATCTCCCCCAATGTTTCCAGCTTCACTCAAATGCCTCCACCCCCCCCCACACAAGCACACACAATGACTCTTGCATTACTCCACACAGTGACAGAGGGGTGTACATGGGAGACAGGGGTGTAGAAGGGTGTAAATGGGTGACAGAGGGGCATGCAAGGGTTACACAGGGGTGTAGATGAGTGACAAAGGGATGTACAGGATAACAGAGGGGTGTCCAGGGGTTACAGAGAGGTTACGAAGGGTGACAGAGAGGTGTAGAGGAGTGAAAGAAGGGTGGGGGTGCATTACCTGAAGCTGAGTAGGCCTCTGTCAGCTCTGCCCCTGCTCCTTCCCTCCATCCACATCATTTTGCTGAGGGACCAGGGAGAATGCAGAGTCCAGAGCTGCTCCACAGGAGAAGAAGGATACACAAGTTTCAGCATCACCCGTCCCACACTGCACACAGACTTCACTCCTGCCTCGCCTGCACGACTGTGATTCACAGGTGCGCAGGCCTGGGCAGAAAAATAAAAAAATGTTAGCACCGTATTTCCCACCAAAGTGTCCAGGCACCCTGGCTGGGAATCAATGCCTCAGTGTAATGTGTTCTTGACCCCCTTACAACAGCGCACCTGAGGCGAGCGCCTCACTCGCCTCATCAGAGCTACAGCCATGATTACACAGCATACAAGTGTAAAAAACACAAACTTCAAAAAACATTAAAATCTGTGATAAAAGTGCTATAAAAAAAGAGGTAGTATTATATGTGACAAGGTCATCAAGGGTGGATTTAAAAGGGGGGAAGTTTAAGTTGTAGGATTTCTGCAACCGTCCTTTCCATAAACCTGAGTGAGAGGAACTCTGAGGACAATGAGCTACAGTACGCCTAAAAAAGCATTTGTGTACAAAACCAGCCTGTGTCTAGGACCTTAAGACTTTAACAGGAACAAAATAGTACACCACTGAGATGTACGTATGTGGTGTGCACTTATGAGAGGTGGACAATGCGCTCCAGTACGCTTAAAACAGTATTTGTGTACAACACCAGCCGGTGTGTACTTTTGGCTAGCCTTTCACAGTATCTAGGCCCTTAAGACTTTAACAGGAACAAAATAGTACACCACAGAGATGTACATATGTGGTATGCACTTATGAGGGGAGGACAATGGACTCCAGTATGCTTAAAACAGTATGTGTCTATAACACCAGCAGGTGTGTACTTTTGGCTGGCCTTTCACAGTATCTAGGCCCTTAAGACTTTAACAGGAACAAAATAGTACACCACTGAGATGTACGTGTGTGGTATGCACTTATGAGGGAAGGACAATGCGCTCCAGTACGCTTAAGAAAGTTTTTGTGAACAACACCAGCCAATGTGTACTTTTGCCTGGCCTTTCACAGTATCTAGGTCCTTAAGACTTTAAAAGGAACAAAATAGTACACCACTGAGATGTACGTATGTGGTATGCACTTATGTGGGGAGGACAATGCTCTCCAGTACGCCTAAAACAGTATTTGTGTACAACACCAGCAGTACACACCAGTACTGCAGCACACGCTGTGTACTACACCCAAAATTGTACTTTCTCTCTTAATCTCACTCCATTCCCTCCCTATCAGTGCTTCTATGCAGGATTTGGGCTTGAGGTGAATCGCTGCTGTTCTGTGCAACACACTGTGCAACACATTGCTCTCTATCCCTCACTGTAATTGAACAATGTAGTGACTGGGAGGTGAATCACTGCTTTAAAAATGCTTTTCTGTGTAACACACACTGCTCTCTATCCCTCTCTCTTTGCAACAGAACGCTGATATGACTGGGAGGAGAATCGCTGCTGGAAAAATGCTTTTCTGTGCAACATCAAAATGATAGAACAACAAATCCACATGTCCCGGGTGTGCCTAAAACATATCTTTTATTAGATTCATTAAAATTACTAAACTAAATGTGCCTGTGTAACCAATCACCAAAGGTCAGAGCCCACTTGTGCCATCTTCAGTATGTGTGTCACAAATATTTATATATCATTTTAGACTAAATGTCATTATTAGGTGATTGGTTACACAGGCACATTTAGTTTAGTAATTTACTGAATCTAATAAAAGGTATGTTTTAGGTACACCCGGGACACGTGGATTTGTTGTTCTATAATTTAGATTTTTAATGCTGGGTGATATATACGCCTAAGTATGGTTGGATGCGGGACTTCACATACTGCGCCATTTGATGTATTTTCTGTGCAACACAAAGCGCTGTCTGTCCTTTTTTTTATCTCTGCAATAAAAGGCTGAAGTGACTGGCTGCAAGCTGGCTAACGATTATTTAGGGCTGTGACATCACCGGGGTGGCTTTTTGCTGATAGGCTGCATGCTGCATGCATGCTACCCTTGTTCCCACCTTCCCAGGATTCCTTGCCCCATGTCCTCACATGTGGATACGCCATTTTAGATGCCCTGGAGCCTGGACTGCACTAAAGAGAGTTTAATGAAGCGATTTGCGCGATCGAATTGCGGCGATATTCTCATTAGTTGTGAATCAAATTTTTCCTGAAATGCGTAATGAACTCGGATTCGTCAGATTCGATTCGCTCATCCCTAACTACAACCACAGTGAAAAAACGTGAGTGAATGTTAGTCAAACTATTTCTTCTATAATAACATAATTCAATTGACTATTGTTCCTTGTCTTTATGTAGCCATAAAACTACAATGGGAAAAAAATACCACCATGAATACAGCCAAAGAGTTTGTAGCAAGCTGTTATTAGGGCCTGTTGTAACTATGGCTTTAGACATAAGATACAAAGAGTAAGAGAATGTAGTTAATCTGAGTGCAATGGATGCTGAAAGATTTACACAAAAACAAGACCATACTAGTTAAGTAATAAGAGTGTGTAGTATAAATTACTAGAAGAATATGAATATGAATCAGATGTCATTATACATCTTACTACAACATGATATTACTTTAACACATTCGGTTGATTTCAGAGGAGAATATGGCAGATTTTTGCATCTGTATTTAAGCAACAAGTCCTGGTATGAGCGCAGGCATGACCCACATTGACATTGTCTCAGGGATTATTAGACCTGCTGTCGGGCCAGGATCATGGATGTCATATAAACACGATAATGCAGCCGTATTATGCTCATCTGATACCGGCCTTAACATTTTTAAGGCATTCTTCACACCCACACACACTTAAAGAACTATAGAGGAGACTATATGGGAAAACACCAGAAAAAGGCCATACCGGATCATTATGTATTATGAAAAATATGCCACAAACTATAAAAAATTTCATAATTAAAAATGCTATATATGTAGTGGTTGTGTGAATCCAACCTCTAAAGAATGTTTGTCTCTGATTGGCCATTGTCAGACTATGTGCACATATCTCTGATTGACAAGGAAAATAGAGACACAGATTTGGACAATTGTACACAAGCTATTTTGTTTTGCATCAATATTTTCCAGGCTGCAATACAAATCTTATTGCTGCACATGGCTGCATAAAATATGTGCATATTTTAAAAACTCAGCCTGCGCTACTTTTATCTTTTGCAAATCGAAAACATCCATAGAAGTCTTAAGGTGAGTTAATATTACGTTTTCCCAATACAGAGACTGGATCTGGCTGGGGGGGGAGTGAAAATCGGGTGCTCCCGTATCCCAGCCGGAACCCCCCCCCCTTCTCTTTCATTTAAATGAGCCAACCAGAGTCAAACAGTGACTCTGGTCAGCTAATTTCTTCCCCGTATCCCAAGAGGGGGGCTGGGTCCCTGTACTAAGAAAACATATTGTGAACCCATCCTTAGAACTAAAATGTGGATGCATCCATATTTTGCGAAATACAGACACAGTGCTGATGACACACTGATGGTATTTCATCTGCAATATGTCCATATTCTCAGATCTGTATTATGGACATATATCCGTACACTCATGTGAAACCGGCCTTTGTTATAGAATTCAAAAGAGGAATGGCACAATGCAGAGTTCTGAAAAAAAATCTCCAGAATGCCTATTGTATATCACAGAGGATACAAGTATTTGCTAAAACAGACACGTCAGGAAAGATGACAGATACCATGTAAAATGCCAAGTGGAAAACCAGATCTGTCAACAGCAACATGTTAACTGGTTCTGGCTTAATTTTTTTCTAAACCAATAAAAACAAGGGAAAGAAAATGACAGAAATGTTATAAATCTGCCTTCAAAACTAAGGGCTCATTCACACCACGTTATATCTTCCCAGAGATATTATGGAAAAAGGTTCCATGAGCAGTAGCTGCCAACAGTACAAGCCGGTGTTAGGACAGCAATGCATTTCCAAGCATAGTTTTTGAACATGTTCATTCTTTCGCCGCAGTCTGAGATGCAGAATTTTCGGTGGCGTAACGTCTTGTAATTCTATAGTGTAAACAGTGCAGCAGAATCCCATTAAAACAAATGGAGGCTGCTGCATCAGATTATCCTAAATGATTTTACATTTCATGCCTATAAAACTATTTTACTTATAACAGAAAACTTACTTTACTTACACAAATATTAATGAATGGTTAATGTAAAAAATACTGTACCATGAGAGTAGCTGAAAAAGAGGCTTGAGTGTGCATTCTGGCTTTGGATTGATTTTTTACAATCCTTTTGTCTCGATGGAGTTTGCACATCCCCTTCAGTGCCTATTTTCTTATCATCATGGTTAGAATATGAAAGAAATTCTTGCGGTAGCTGGACAAACATGTCAAACTGTTCACTTGTAGACAAGGGAAGTTTTACAACCTAAAGTGAAAGTAGTAAAAATTTTACATTGAGTGAAACAAAATTAGAAAAACACCTAACTAACCTGAAAGTGCATTATATTTATAAATATTTTTGTTTATAAAACATACAAAAACTAAAAAAACAAAAGCGTACCCCTTTAAAACCAACCCAATGGAAAAAAAAATCAGTATGCCAGTGTAATAAATTGACATATGGAGATACCATAGAGGCTTTATTGACATTTATGGCAGCCTACTGATATATTTGTAGAAAATAAACTCATAATACAGCCATGTTGAACAATACATAATTCTACAATTATTAGTTTTCCACAATTATTAGTTTTCCACAACAATTTTCCACTTAAAAAATTTACAAATTAATTTTACTAAACGTAGTCTCACATTTTACTACCTATCCCCTATTAAAGGATATTAAAAGGATAGTGGATAAGTGTCTGATTGGGAGGGGTCCTAACGCTGCAACAACCCCCCCCCCCACCCCGCGGTCTTCTGCAGGGCACCCAAGCTCTCCTCATGCATGGAGCGGGGGTCAACACGCACGCCCCTCCATGCATCTTTAAGGGATATGGGATAAAAAAGTAAAATGTGAAACTCCCCTGGTATTTCCATCTCTCAAGTTATACCTATTCATAGGATTGGGTATAGTAATCTGATCAGGGGGGTTCTGACTGCTGAAACCCCCCCACCAGTCCCAAGAATGGGGACAAAATTTTTGTAATAACTTGAGATGGTAGAACACCTTTAATGATTTAAATTCTTATTTTGGCAGTTTTAAAGTATGTGTACCTGAAAATATAAATTACACAGCCAGTTATCCAGATCAGTCATGATGAGATCTTCAAATTTGGAGTAGTGATCAATCCGAGAGTCATAATGCCCCCTTAAGAATGGACACTTGAATTTGCCTTCTAGGACATTTAAGTTGTTGTCACAGAGAGGGAAGATCCCCCATCCCACTGCTCGATCTATATAAGTGTCTTTTCCATGAAGCAGGTACAGTTCAAGGAGCAAAGTCATTCCAGACATTATTTTCTTTTCAGTGGGCAGCAGCTAAGAATGTAAACAGGAAAGCGTTAGTCGGTAATTAATGCAAGCTGAGAGCTCTGTCCAAAGCCATCCAGCTGTAAAATTATTAAAGTTCAGAGCCACACACATCATAGGGAACTCAAAATGCATTTCTGTCATAGGTTCCAGCATTACTTGTGACAATCACTCTAATTTTATCATGCTTTATATCTCAGACTTCTAAATCATGCACCCTTCCATTTAGTAACAGTAAAAAAAGAAGAAAAAAAAAAAGAAATGAAACAAAAAAAAAAACTTTCATTTACTTTCATGATCAAGACATCAGGAATAAATTATTGCAGGTATAAGGTCAAAATCCAAATATGCATGAAGCTTATTCAAAGATTAGAATAAATGTGTTTTCCTTTACTCTTATACTAGCAGGGAATAAGGGCATAAAGGTTTATTTTGCGATTGAGGTTCATTTATGCAAAATTCTTATGGTAGCATATCAGTTTCCACTAGACCGTGTTGTAGACATTATGACAATGTAGTCATTGAATATAGATTTATTACTGGCTAAAACAGAAGCTGCCATTAGGCTAGAAAACGTATTTCTGCTCTGAAGTTGAATCTGACCACAATCTGCATGCAATCTGGATTTTTGCAATCCTGTTTACATGCAACCAAAAATTTCTGTGGAAATTTTTGCCATAATGGCCAAAAATAGCCACTGAGAAAATCATTTTTATTTAAAGGGGTACCGCAGAGAAAGAAAAATGTTTTCACATCAACTGGTGCCACGAAGTTAAACAGATTTTGTAAATTAGTTCTATTGAAAAATCTGAAGCCTTTTAGTACTTTTTAGCTGTTGTATAGAGTGGGGCAAAAAAGCATTTAGTTAGCCACTAGAGATGAGCGAATCGAATCTGACGAACCCGAATTTGTTACGAATTTCAGTAAAAATTAGATTCTGATCGAATATGAACTTCGTTGCGATTCGATCGCACAAATCGCTTTATTAAACTCCATTTTCCTGCTTTCTAGGCTGTTTTAGACCTAAGATGGCGGCTCCACATGTCAGTACATGGGGCAAGGCACCATGGGAGGGTGGGAAGCTGGCGTGGGAATCAAGGTAGACGGGCTGACCCTGAATCACATGTCAGATGCAGCCTATCACTGTTCACTGACCCATGTCACAGCCCTATATAATCGGCGGCCATCTTCCCTCTGGTCATATCTTCTCCACACGAGATAGGGAAAGAAAGTGACTGCACGTCTGTGTGCTGATCGCATACAGCGGTGTTATACAGCATCCGACCGCTACGAGTAGCGGTGACATCAGCATTAGGGAAAGACACAGGGCACAGTGTTGCTGCAGTTCTGACCGAGAACGATTCTAGCAAAACCTTGTATTCTCCTTACTCCATATAGCAGGCATAGAGGTGCTGCATAGCAGTCACCTGCGTCATAGATCTCACAGCTGTTTACCTGTATGGAGCATCTAATCTCCTCTTTTTTCAGCCCAATTGAGTTTTTTCTGTTGCTCCACAAATCTGATTCTCACAATTGTGTGACAGAGTGCAATTTAGGGTTTAATCTCTGTAAAAAAAAAATTCTGTGGTGCTGCCCAGTTGGGTCCTGCTGCTGTTCAGAAATAAGTCATATGTGTGGACTTTAGTGCCTTTTTACCATTTTTCACCTGTTACTCTGTCTCTGTGCTAAATTCAGTGTTATACCACACGTTATACACCTGCCGGTGTATGAAAGAAAAAAAAGAGTTTTTCCTGCGTACAAATACGCTTTTTCGGTGGCCTTATCATTGCAAATAGCCTACATGCAAGCAAACAGCGTGCCATATACTACCTTTTCTTCTGTCTCTGTGCTAAATTCAGTGCTATACCACACGTTATACACCTGCCGGTGTATGAAAGAAAAAAAAAGTTTTTCCTGCATACAAATACGCTTTTTCAGTGGCCTTATCATTGCAAAGGGCATACATACATGCAAATAGCATACCATATACTACCTTTTTTTCTGCCTCTGTGCTAATTAAGTGTTATACCACACGTTATACACCTGCCGGTGTATTAAAGAATAAAAAAAGTTTTTCCTGCGTACAAATACGCTTAACAGTGGCCTTATCATTGCAAAGGGCCTAAATACAAGCAAGTAGCGTACCATATACCACCTTTTTTTCTGTCTCTGTGGTAAATTCTGTGTTACACCACACGTTATACACCTGCCAGTGTATTAAAGAAAGAAAAAGTTTTTCCTGCATACAAATACGCATAACAGTGGCCTTATCATTGCAAAGGGCCAACATATAAGCAAGTAGCGTACCATATACTACCTTTTTTTCTGTCTCTTTGCTAAATTCAGTGTTATACCACACGTTATACACCTGCCGGTGTATTATAGAAAGAAAAAAGTTTTTCCTGTGTACAAATACGCTTTTTCAGTGGCCTTATCATTGCAAAGGGCCTACATACAAGCAAATAGCGTACCATATACCACCTTTTTTTCTGTCTCTGTGCTAAATTATGTGTTTTACCACACGTTATACACCTGCCGGTGTATTAAAGAAAAAAAAAGTTTTTCCTGCATACAAATACGCTTAACAGTGCGCTCATCATTGCAAAGGGCATACATAGAACCAAGTAGTGTACTATTTACTACCTGTTATTCTGTCTCTGTGCTAAATTCAGTGCCATTCCACACATTAGTATACACCTGCTGGTGTATTTAAAAAAAAAAGTGTTTTTTTCTGCGTAGAAATACGCATACCAGTGCGCTCATCATTGCAAAGGGCATACATACAACAAAGGAGTGTACTATTTAGTAACTGTTATTCTGTCTAGGGCCTATATACTTTGAAAGGACTGCCGTAAGTAATCGCCTGCTGCTGTTCTATACCCTCATAAAGGCACTAAGTATGTCAGGCAGGGAAGTGCCTGGACGTGCACAGAGAAGGGGCAGAGGCCTAAATACGTCAGGCAGAGTTGGCAGCAGACTTGGGGCGAGTGGCAGCAGGAGTCCCAGCAATAGGCCTGAGCTCCCGTTAACACCCAGCGGTCGTGTCATCAACCCATCTCTCCTCGTCAATTGGTTTGCACACTCATCCCCATCATCACAAGCGACATCTGACAAGCCCAGTCAAGAGTCGGTGGGTTCCTCAGACACAACCCTCAGTTGGCATGGTCCAGGAGCAGTCCCCGTAATCACATTGCCTTTGTCCTATGCTGTTCCCTCTCCCAAAGAAGTATCTCATGCTTTGGGTTCAGCTCCACTATTTAGTGAGGACGATGTGATAGAGGACAGTAAGCAGCTAATGGGCAGCCAAGAATGTGAGGAGACATGCGTCGCTTGCTCCGCAAGGCGGCCAAGTAGTGATGCGGAGAGTGACGTGTTTCAATTGTTCAGGCTCCTGAGATAGACACTGTTGTGGAACACGAGGAGGACATAAGTGACGTGCACACATCTTTTGATGATGATGAAGCCGATCACAATTGGGAGCCGGGTGCAGAAGCCGGGGCTTCATCATCATCAGGAGAAGAGATTTGCTCTTTGTCTATGAGGCAGCAAGGCGGTAGCACGGTTGGCAATCAGTGTGGTGGTGGCAGTAGTGGAAATTCAGGAGCCAAACGTGCCAGGGGGAGACCACCTGCTTCGCGGCAAGCTACCATTCAGGGAGGTAGTGGAACAGGGGTTCCAGGAGACGGCGCCAATAGCAGGGAAATAGTGCGGACTGCGGGTGGGAAAATCAGCTACTCTGCGGTTTGGTTGTTCTTCATAAAGAGTCCGGAGGACCGTAGCGTAGTCACATGCAAAATCTGTCGTGAAGCGTGGCCAGGGTCCCAATCTCGGCACCACGGCCCTGCGTCAACACATGATTCGCCACCATAAAGCGGCCTGGGATAACCGTGGCTCCGATGTAGTGGTCCAGCCTGCCGCATCACCCAGTGGCCATCCTCTCCCTCCGTCATCCAGCCAAGGCTCCACCACCTCAGCCGAAGGGAGCATTGTGTCAAACCCTCCTTCTTGCGCTCCTGCTTCTTCCGCTCGTAGTCAGCCATTCCGCCAACAATCGATCGGCGAAGCCATGTCCAAGAGACAATAGTATGCGCCCACTCATCCAACGGCGCAGAAGTTGAATGTGCTCCTGTCCAAGTTGCTGGTGTTGCAGTCCCTCCCTTTCCAACTGGTGAACTCTGCAGCTTTCAGGGAATTGATGGCTTGTGCCGAGCCGAGGTGGAGAGTCCCAAGCCTTCATTTCTTGGCGAAGAAGGCAGTACCAGCCCTGCATAAGTTTGTACAAGAGAAGGTGGGCCAGTCCTTGAGCCTGTCGGTGTGTTCAAAAGTGCACGGCAGCACCGGCGTGTGGAGCTGTAACTACTGGCAGGGACAATACATGTCTTTTATGGCCCACTGGGTAAATATTGTTCCTGCACAGCCACAACAGCCACTTGGACAGGTCACACCGCTTCCTCCTCCACGCTCTCGCTCCCAGGCAGTTGGTCCTTTTACAGTGTGTGCCTCCTCCCCCGTGTCCTCGGCCTACACTGCATGTCCAGATCTCGGTGGCCCTTCATCGTACCACGTGTGTAGGGCACAGCGGTGTCAAGCCATCCTTCACATGGTTTGCCTTGGCGAACGGAGTCACACAGGGGAGGAACTGCTAAAGTCCATTAGGGAAGAAATCAGAGTATGGCTTACTCCACGAAATCTGGAAATGGGAACCATGGTGACCGACAATGGGAAGAACATTATGGCCGCGCTGCGACAAAGAAGTGTGAACCATTTGCCCTGCATGGCACACGTGTTGAATCTGGTTGTCAAGAAGTTCATCAAGTCTTCATCCCATTTGCAAGACGTCCTGACAATGGAAACTGTGCATGCACTCCAGCCACACTTTGCTTGAGCTGCAGCGTCAGAACGGTATCTCACAACATAGTCTCATTTGTGACGTTGCCACACGTTGGAATTCCACCCTCCATATGTTGGATAGACTATAAGAACAAAGAAAAGCCATCACAGATTTTTTGATGATTCAAGCAGATAGGAATACTCCCCTGTGGAACTTCAATGTGAATGAGTGGCAGCTCATACGTGACACCTACCGTTTGCTGAGGCCCTTTGAGGAAACCACATTTTTTGTTAGTTGCTCTAATTACGCCATGAACGACGTAATTCCACTCCTACATTTACTCCAAAAAATGATTGGAAACATGGCTGGTCACGGCAATGGAGACGTTGCGCCTACATCAGAAGGCTACATGAATTCTGTGGGGGATGAACTGGAGGAGGATGATGAGGGGCAGAGCGGAGCACAGTTTATGGTGGATGAGATGGCCGGTGTTTCTGGTCATTGGACAGGAGAGGAGGAGCAGGAGCAGCCAGAGGAGCTGGAGGGTTATTACGAGGGAGGGGAGACAGAGGATCCAGACACACAGTGGCAGTATGCAGTGGAAATGGAGGCGGGTAGTCCCAGCGAGTCACTGTCACAAATGGCATGATGCATGCTGAGTTGCTTGCGTAGTGACCCCCGAATTGTCAAAATTCATCAGCACAATGACTTCTGGATCTCCACCTTATTAGACCCTCGCTACCGGCGCAGAATGGGGGCCTTTTTTACACCCACTGAGAGGGAGGACAAACTAACCTAATTTAGGGAGCTTCTACGTAGTCGGTTGGCCGATGCCTATCGGCCACATGGTCCATCCACTCGCAGGTCTGACTCGGGGGGCCCTCTGCGCTCACCTTCCACTGCCACGGCTGCTGGGGAGGGGAGGGGTGGCAGGAGCAGTACCGGCTCAATCAGCAGCAGCCTGATTCTACAGTCGCTGATGAGTAGCTTCCTTCAGCCGCATAGTGAAGCTACTCATCAGCAGCAGGTGGACATGGAGCAGGACCTGAACCAGCAGATGGTGGCTTACCTCGACATGACCCTGCCAACAACCGTTGAAGATCTGCTGGACTTCTGGGCAGCCAATTTATGGCCACAACTAGCGGAGTTTGCCCTGGAAAAGCTGTCCTGCCCGGCCAGTAGTGTCCCATCAGAGCGGGTGTTTAGTGCGGCCGGGGCCATAGTCACCCCAAGGCGAACTCGTCTGTCCACTAAAAATGTGGAGAGACTGACGTTTGTCAAGATGAAATAGGGATGGATCAGCCAGGATTTCCAGCCACCAATGACAGATGGGTCTGAGTAGATTGACTATGCTCCTACAACAAAATTTTCTCTATTGTGGTTGGTTATGAAACCCTCTGGGGCAGACCTGGGCATTGTATGGCCCGCTTGCTACATTCTGCCCTTTGATTGGCTCTGACCGGCCCACGCTGATTGGGGGACAACTATGCTGCCTAATCTGGGGGACAACTATGCTCCTAATCTGGGGGACATCTATGCTGTCTAATCTGGGGGACATCTATGCTGCCTAATCTGGGTGACATCTATGCTGCCAAATCTAGGGGACAGCTATGCTCCTAATCTGGGGGACAACTAAGCTCCTAATCCGGTGGACATCTATGCTGCCTAATCTGGGGGACAAGTATGCTCCTAATCTGGGGGACATCTATGCTGCCTACTCTGGGGGACAAGTATGCTCCTAATTTGGGGGACATCTATGCTGCCTAATCTGGGTGACATCTATGCTGCCTAATCTGGGGGACATCTATGCTGCCTAATCTGGGGAAAAGTATGCTCCTAATCCGGGGGACCTCTATGCTGCCTACTCTGGGGGACAAGTATGCTCCTAATCTGGGGGACATCTATGCTGCCTAATCTGGGTGACATCTATGCTGCCTAATCTGGGGGACAACTATGCTCCTAATCTGGGGGAAATCTATGCTGCCTAAACTTGGGGACATCTATGCTGCCTAATCTGGGGGACATCTATGCTGCCTAATCTGGGGGACATCTATGCTGCCTAATCTGGGGGACAAGTATGCTCCTAATCCGGGGGACATCTATTCTGCCTACTCTGGGGGACAAGTATGCTCCTAATCTGGGGGACATCTATGTTGCCTAATCTGGGGGACAACTATACTCCTTATCTGGGGGACAACTATGCTCCTAATCTGGGGGACATGTATGCTGCCTAATCTGGGTGACATCTATGCTGCCTAATCTGGGGGACAACTATGCTCCTAATATGGGGAAAACTGATGCTTCTGGCCTTGGGCCTATCATTTTTTGAAGTTTAGCAGTAGCTAAATACATGCTTAATGCAAATGTCAACATTGATCTTTAAATGTAAGGGGTTATGAAAACCTCCTATCAACATTAGGAGCATAAACATTATAAATATGGTATGTAGTAATTGTATATGAGAGAGACGCCCTTCATCATCCCTGTCATGTGAGAGGATGTTGTGAGCAAATGACTTATTAATCAATGTTATAACTCCAGATTTGCCTTCCACCGCTGGACTGCCCAACACCTACCCATAACTTCTGCAGCCTCTGAAAGTCCTGCTCCATTAAATTAGTTTCCTGGAGAAGGGCTATATCTGGACAGAGTTTTCATGTGCTTTTGAGGGGAGCCCAGTCCCTTAAAATTCCATGTCACTATCTTACACATGACAAATGAACCACCCCCTGGGGGCTAGGAGAAGGTGCGGAAAGCCAGACCACAATGGACAGATAGGAAATGCAGGAGAGAGGGGAGCGGGGAGCACACGAGGATAATATTGAGGAGAAGGAGAGGAGGAGATTGAGGAGAAGGAGAGGAGGAGAGAGGCAATTCCTAGGAAATTTCTAGAAATTTTCCAGCAAAATCACTATTGCTCTTTAATATTGTTAATGATAGAAACTATTATTAAAAACTGTAGATCATGAAGTCTTGTTTTCTCTTTTAATTACATACAACAATTATTCCTTTTTTTACACTGTACTCAATCACCTCATGTTCTAAAGTCAATGGCACACGGTCACTTTATACATTCTTCCAGCGCAGTAAAGATTATTTTGTAAATAAGTATACTTAAGGCCTTGTTCACATGGCAGTATCTCGGTCAGTAGTTTTGTGTGAGTAATTGTGGGCCAAAACAAGGAGTGAAATCTACACAGAAAAACGCCAAGGTTATGTTCAAACAGTGGAATTTCCAAGCGCAATTAGCCAGAAAAACTCTGCTTTGTGCCCACAGCAGAATTTCGGGGGCAGGTTAATGTTTTGCCAAGATGTAAAACATATAAAAGGTTTTTGTATCTGACAGTGCCCATTTAGGTCAATAGGGCTGGGCTATATTGTCAGACATATTCTATAGACAAAAGTTATGCTGTTTCTGCTGTTTTTTCTAATTTTGAATTACCCCTTGAGCCTGATTTGCATAGAAACAAGACAAGTTTTTAACCCCTTAAGGACACAGCCTATTTTGGCTTTGAAGCCACAGCCAGTTAAAATGTAGATGTTTTCGTTTTTTCCTCCTCACTTTTTATGAGCCATAACTCTTTTATTTTTCCATCGACAGACTAATATGAGGGCTTATTTTTTGAGCAACCAATTGTACTTTGTAATGACACTTTTCATTTTACCAATAAAATATATGATGAAATTAAAAAATGTCAAAAAAAAATTAGGTGGAGGGGAATTAAAAAGAAAACCGCAATTTTGATGCTTTTTTGTTTTTAACGCAGTGCACTTTAGGGTAAAAATTACATACATTCTTAATTTTGTGGGTCAATACGATTAAAACTATACACAACTGATATAGCTTTTGTATTACTGTTCTTCTTAAAAACAAAAAAACATTTTTTCCTAACAAAATTAGTATGCTTCAAATTGTTCTATCTTGATGCTTATAACACTTGTATTTTTACATATATAGGGCTGTATGAGGGCTCATCTTTTGTACTGTGATCTGTAGTTTTTATCGGTAACATGTTTGTTTTGATAGGACTTTTTAATCACTTTTGAATTCCTTCTTTTCTGATATATAATGTGTGATCAATATTCAGCATTTCTGCAGTTTGGTATTTCTTTTATACGTAAGCTGTTAACATTGCAGATCATAAACATTATAGTTTTATAGATTGGACAATGCTGCATGCAACAATACCAAATATGTTATTATTTTTAATGTATTTTTTTGTATAATAGGAATCCAAGGGTGATTTTTTTATTTTTTATTTTTTTGGGGGAGGGTTTTTAGATAATTTTACAATGGGGAACTGTTACATGCTATTATTAGATTGCATTCACTGTATGATGCTATGGCGATTGCAAAGCATTGTATAATGTGATCAACATTCTGCTGATACAGCCTAGCTTAGCCAGGCTACATCATTGGAGAGACAATTCAGCAGCAGGAGGCTGGTGAGTTTACCATACAGCGCCATTTTAGCTTATAAGACATCTGTGGTTGGGTTGTGGGTGTCCGATGAGATCACTGAACTAACAGGCATCTGCAATCTATTCCTTTAGATGCCGTGATCAGCATTGATCACAGCATCTAAAGGGTTAGATGCTGCAATCTTGCATTACCATCTGCTGGGCTCACTTCATAGACACTTAGCAATCCAGTGCATACATGTACACCCTTTGTCATCTAGGGGTTAAGATATCTATTTTATTTTTAGTCTCTGTGATAGTATGCCTCTTATAAATAGTTTAACTATTTAATCTTCCAATTTCCTATGTTTCTAGATTGGCAAGCATGTGTTTTGCTAATGCTGTTTTTGTTTTGTTACTACCATGTTACCCACTTACTTTTTATATAAAATGTTTCAATTCTTTCCCCGAGCTACATTCTCTACAAAGTTTCTGCTCTAGTTTTTGTAAAAACACAGTGTATTTGGCACTTATTAAAATCATTTCCATTCTCAGACGGATGCTGACATACAGAAAATAACCTCTTAGGAAGTGGCGGTCTCATCATCTTTCAAAAATGAATACCTGAGGTCATGTTAATCAATTTCTGATATATGTAGTTTGCAGAAAGCACTTCTGGGAGAGGAAATGTGGGCATGACTAATAGTGACAAGCATATGAATCCCATTCTCCATACATTTTAGAACTGGTCCATTCTAGAAGACTATACCTTCTGAAGTATTAAAGAGGCCTTAAATAAAAAAAATAAAATCAAGCACTTTTTTCTTCTTCCTTCAAGCATAAAAATTGAATCACATTAATTTTGAAAGAATACTATATTTTAAACTCAAAGATGAAATAGCTATACACCTAGTGACTACATGATAAGTGTTCTAAAAAGAAAGGGCAGTAAATTTTTCACAGCATGTGCACATCATTTATTAGATTATAAATGTGTAGCACCCTTTATATAATAAATAATAAAACAATGGCATGATTTACATAGTGGACCTTCATTAATTTTAACATCTGAATTCTGCTTCAGTTTTTTTCTCATAAAAAAAAATCTAGCATGAGCTAAAATATTGTTACAGAACCATTATGAGAGAGTCAATATCACTTAATATGACCTCATGCATACTCCGACCAGGTGCATAATTAAAGGGTGATTTCACGCAGAGCATTTTTGGTGCCTATTTATTGCATTCCCCCCCATAACATGAAAGCCTATTGTAATATATCACTGTAACGCTTCTCACCATAGGTAGGGTTTTTCTTGTACTTATGTTTTTGGATCTTCTAAGATCCATAAAGTTATGATTTTCACAGGGCTGTTTTCCATTGACAGAGCTATATGAAAATTTATTTTTTTATAGGACAAGTTGTACTTCTTACAGTATAGTAAATTGCAAATCTCCTCACCAAAAATTATGTAAGGGGACACTTATTTTTTCACCAAGTGGTTCAAATTGTATGGTAACTTTATTCAGTGGTTCAGTATGATTAATACCACTACCATGAAAAGACCATCCCCATAGAATGGGTAAAAGAACAAGAGAAAGAAAGAGGACGGCACCTCACGTAATCCTGCAGACAATGGGAGTGTGTTTGGAGAGTCTTAGACTCTTACCTGGTACAATACTTGGTTCCATGCGTATCTTTACTGTATCAGGAGTATCTCGAAGGGGTCTTCTGGCTACATGCTGCTTGGGTTAAGACTGGTGTCCACAAAAAATGGCACCAGTAGGAATCGAAGAAAATGGGTAAAGGAAACGTTTTAATACAGAGGTGGCAGCACCTCATAGAGGGCAATTTTTAATTGCAATTTTGGATAATCTTTTCCAAAATTTTTGTTTGTTTACTGTAGGTTTGGGAAGGAGATTTGTTCTATATTTTTTACACTTTTTACACCCCTTTCCATTTGCTTGTACAATACATAATTTCTGCAATCTACTATTATTCGCTGCCAGGCTATAATAATACATCTAACATGGCAGCCATGGAGGCATGTAATGTCAAACATTGAGAAATTAAACATATTGGCCCTGATTTACTATTGTGACATGCTTTGTTGGGTTGTGTGCCAGAAATTCTGTCTGTGCCTGAATTTGTGCGAGAATTTAAAATAAAACCTGACCAACTCTTCATTTTACTGAGAAACCCTGAAATAGAGGTGTGACTGTCGGGAAAAGGGGGCGTGGTTGCCAAAAAGGGGGCGTGTCCCCGGCATTTTTGAAAAACCACAACATCTTTTACTAAGGATTACACAGAAAATGTGGTGGATTTGAGCTGAGGAAAATCTGACAGCTCATAGCATGTGTAGAATAGCAAAAAGTAGGGAAAAGTGCGAAATTTTGGAAAACCTTAGTAAATACAAAGAAAACTGTAAAGAAAACTGCACTCCAATCAGGGCCATTGTGAACAATGTATTTTTGTTTCTTTTCTGTTGTGTTGTTGCATTATTTTGAATCTACATTGTTTTTTCAAAACACAGCATGCTTTTGATGATTTTTTTATCATAAGTTCATTTATTTATAAGTCATTTAGCTTATAGGCTTATCTATAGATCTTGAAAAACCCCAGAAAAATGCAGGTGACAAATGTAAAAAAGAATAAGCCACCAAAAATTCCTTAAGCAAATGAAAAAAGTGAAACAAGTGTTATGCTGATGATTATTTTTCGTGCATTATATCATGTAAACAAGGTTTGATTTCATGTTTCTGGATTCCTTTATCTATTTAGACATATTAAAATATGCAGTCTAGTTTATTTCAGTCATAATTGTGTACTTTATCTAATAATATTCTACCAGACTGAGATGTGGCCCAAAACCCTGCTATTTTTGCTTTTCAGAGGGAAGCTTCTGATTTAGTTTTAAAATGTTCTAGGTTAATAGAAGATTTAGTTTTAAAATGTTCTAGGTTAATAGAAGTTTTTTTTTTCTCAAGTGTTTGATTAGTATTGCATACTATACTCACTACACTATACACTATACTCACTATACTCACCTCCATGGCTTTCTGTGGTAATGCTTCTCAGGTCTCAAACCAGTCTCTTTACATTGGACCTCTGGCAATCACATATAGTCAAAGGTGACTGCTGCAGCCAATCACAGGCTGCAGCGGTCACATGACAAAATGTTATCGCTGGCTGGGGATCAAAGGTCTGCTGTCCTGATTATTTATGGCTTCTACAGGCCTTTGCTCCTTAGTGAGGAAAATAACTATTTGAGGAGGAATCCCGGAGGGGAGAAGCATGCATCCTGCGCTCTCCTCATCTTATATACCATCATTGGGTCTGAGTGAGTGGTCCTCATTGGACCTATTTATCTTAGTTTTTTTGGCATTAATCATTGTTCAGCCATATCTTTTGATGCTTGTATATTTTTGTGTATACTTTTGTGTATTTCCTACCTTTTATTCCCCCTGACAAACCCCACATTTCTCTGTGTATAGAGGGGGGAAACTCATCGGGTTTGTGATGTACTTGTTGTGTCCATTGACACAATCATACTTCTTTGTGTAGGAATTTACATTAATGTGGTTGGTGAGGGTCTAACATCCCCACCTTCTTTGTGTATCTTGATGTAGAGATTTTTTCTTTAATAATTACGATTGAGGACAATTTAATTATGTCTGGTACAGGCTGTGTTTGTGGGAGTGGCGATGCCTATTTAACCCCATTCCCCACCTATTCTGGGCGTATGCTGCATGACGTTTTCCCATTCTGTGGTTTGGTGCTAACACATACGTCTCTCTGCTGTTCTCCAGTACCTGGTGCGGGTGTCTGGGGTTTGCTTTCATTTTCACTTTCCCGCTGTTTCGGTAAGTACTGCTCTCAGCCATCAGCTGAAAGAATGCTTTCACTCCATGTTTCTTTCGCATCGGGTCAAGTAAGGATTACACACTGTAACTCCCGTTTTCACTGTCTGCCTCATGATTCTGCACTGCCGGGGGTTGTTGTATGCATATTACTGGCTCCCCGGAGCAGGGTCCTGTAGCTGTTTTCATGCTGGGACAGCTACAGGGCCTTCTGTGTATGCTGCCTGTTCGGTGGCATTGCCGGGTGGGGGGGGGGGGGGGCTGTTGTAAATCAAAGTGCCTAACTGTTGCGGGTTAGTCTGGGCTTGTACTTCCTAGCAGGTCTGCAGTGTTTTTGTATCTGTTTTATTGTTGTTGCATAATTAAAATAACTAATTTTTAATAAATTATTGGAAAAATTGTGATAAATATTAATGATTTTGGAGAGTTGATTTGTGTGTGGATTATGTTTGCAGGTCTGCAGCGAGTTAACAGGTCGTCCATTTAATATATTTTTCTTTACCACAGGTATTTGCCGATCGCTTGGTATTTTCTGCCCAGTTAAGGCCTGTGCAGGGTGTTTGAGCGCAGGTGAGTCAAGTGGCAGTTCCGTGCTGCCTCCCTAAATTACTCACATATTATTCCCTTACGGGGTACATTTGTTTTTTAGGTTGTCGTCTTTCCTGCCACGGTTTGTAGGTAGCGCAATTCCTCACTTGCGCATTTTCTTAGTTTCATTTTCACTTAGTGGGGCACACTGACACTCTTCATTGCACATTCACCTCCTACTATATACACCTGGTTTTGGGCCAGCCTCACCAGGTTCAGATGTTGGTTGCGATTGTTGTTTTCATTCATTTCGTTTCAGATTGTCAGTGTATACCTGTATCACCAGTCATGTTTTCAGGTTGTTGGTACCCTGCATTGCTGTAACTGAGCAACAACTTCTAAACATAGGTAGTGTATACCTCTTTAATCTGTCACATTCAGGTTGAGGCTACACTACGGTTATTGTCCCTGTGTCGTTAGTCATTTGCACATAGGATGGTGTATATCTGTCATGCCAGTCACGTACCACAGGCTTGGGGTACACGGTCGATTATTGTTCCTGACTCGTCTTCAGAGCTATAATCTTCTACACATACCTGTATACCTGTTATATCCGTCTCGTCTTTCAATTGAGGTGCACTGCAGTCATTGTTTCTGACACGTTTTCAGTACACTGACAATCAGTTTGTTGGGTGGTGGTTGCAAGCCGTTTGCCGGTTTGGGGGAGATGTTCGGGTGCTTGATTCACAGTGAGGTGCTGGTTTTCTCTCCATGCTTCTGTCTGGCCTGTCTTTAGGGGCCTTGCGTTAATCGCAGCTTGTTTCTGTTTAGGTCGAGCTTGTAGTGGATTCTTCTGTTTTCTGTTTTTCAGTTTCCCGTAAAGTCAGTATTTGCCTGGTTTGGTTGTTTCGTGTTTTGTTGTGTATAACACTCATGGCCTCCCGTTCAACTTCTCACAGGTTGCTTCTCCTATACCATGTCGCACGAGTCGGACATTGAAGAAGCTCTTTCTTTCCATGAAACTTCCTCCAGGGTTTCCGAAAGTGGGGACGCACCTTCTTACCGCTCCTGGTCTATTCCGCGACTAATGGAGGAGCTTCGCAAGTGGGGACTCCTTTTCCTGCTGCTGCCAGAAAGGCAGAACTTTACAGGTTATTGATGGCTGAGCAAGAGGCGGGCTCTACTCAGGGGCTCACCCCCATGACCACCATTAATAATTCCCTGAGACAGCTGCAGTTCATGATGATGGACTTAATGTCTTCTGTGGCCGGGTTGCTGGCTCGCATGGAGGCCATGGAGAAGAATGGTTCTCAGGGGTCAGCTGTCTCTATGGTCGTTCCTGTAGTTCCTTCCCAAGTGCCTTGGACAGGTAGAGTTCCGGGTTCCCAAGATGTTTCCCCAGCTTACTATGTCCCTCCTTCTATCTGGTAGGATATCTTAAATGGGAAGGAGGTTAATTTAGCATCACTTCTGATCGCTTCTCATGATGTTACTGACTCCAGAACAGTTACGTGTGGGGAGGTCTCGGTAATATAAAAGTAAAGACTCTAGGCTCAATCGTAAACTCACTAGCCAGGAATTTGTCCTGGCATTTGGCATGTACAGGAATGTTATTTGCTCTGTAAAACCGGAAAGGAGGGAGGAGTTGGATTTTTACTTTAAATTGTCGGAATTAGCATATAAATATGGTGGGACGACTTTTAACAATTACCATAAGTCGTTCTCAGGTAAGGCGGCTGACGTTCTTATACATTTTAACCCAGCCACCTATTTCGACACCGAGTTATTTTGCCACCATTTTGCTGGCTTGAAAGCGCCTACTTTTACCATCTGCCAGTCTATCTCACACATAGCTCTTTAGTGCAATTATGGGGGTCTCCATGGTGATCCTACCAGTAAAAGCGGTGGTAGCAAAGAGCCAGCTACAGTGGACAGGTTAGGGCACCCTCTCCATTATTTATATAAAAGCCAGTTGTGTAACAACTATAACCTAGCCTCATGTAATTACAGCCAGTGCAGGCTCCTCCATGTCTCCTCGGTATGTTTTCGAGCTCATCCCCGCACAGCTTGTCCACAGAAATCCATAGCCGCATGACTAGGCTCAGTTAATATCCAAGTGTTGGCCAGAGTACTGTCGGCTTACCCAGATTTTATATGGGTTCAGTGGCTGTTGTCTGGTTTCATGAAAGCTTTCCATATTCGGTTAATTTCTTTGCCACAATCTACTTATGAATGTGATAACCTGTTATCTGCAAACTTCTGCACTTGGGTTGAAGTGGAATCATGGCTGCTGGGTTGCTGGTCGAGACACGACTGCTAGCTGACTCCGGGAGCTCATACCTCTCGCTGTGACTCCGGCTGCCACACACCCCTACTCTGCAGTGACCTCTGCCACTCCACTGTGCACGTCCTGGCACTACACTGCCTGACATACTTATTGCGTATATGAGGGGAGTACAGTACGCTTCAATATGCTTAAAACAGTATTTGTCTACAACAGCATCAGGTGTGTATTCGGATTAGTTGCAAATCTATTTTTTCATGAAATTCGCCACGAATTCGGGTTCGTCAGCTTTGATTCGCTCATCTCTAATAGCAAAAAACTTTTTTCACAAAAAACAAGCCTTTGTATGGCTGTATTGATGGACATATAGAATCATAGTGACCAGTACACAGTCACATCAGTTAGATTGAGTACAAGTAGGAATGTCACAACAAAACCATTAAAACATATACAAATCTGAAGTATCCTTGGATACACACATGCAACCATCTCCAAGTAACATATAAAATACATAGACACTTAATCTTGTGTGAGTAGAGGAGTTTTGTATTCAGTCATCTCTTTCACCCTTTAACCACTTAGGGACCCAGGGCATACAGGTACATCTTCGCTCCATGGTACTTAAGGACCCAGGGCGTACATGTACGCCCATGGGAATTTCAGTCCCCGCCACACGCCGGGCGGGAACCAGACCGAGGTGACTGCTGATATTGATCATCAGGCACCCTGCGCAAATGCCCAGGGGGGGTCATCCCGGGTCATACGGGTCTATGGTGACCAAGTGACCCGGAATGTAAGGGGGATCAGTGTTGTCCAAGACACCCACGATCCCCTGAAGGGATAGGAGTGAGGTGGCAGGGGTGCCACTCCTCCTATCCCTGTTATTGGTCATCAAGAAGCGATGACCAATAGCAGATCGGGGGTGAGGGGGTTAACTTTCAGTCCCTGTACCCCTTGTTACGTTCCTTAATGGGTGTAGTTTTCAAAATAGTATGCCATGTGTTTTTTTTTTTTTTGCTGTCTTGGCACCATTGGGGCTTCCTAAATGTGACATGCCCCCAAAAACCATTTCAGCAAAATTTGCTTTCCAAAAGCCAAATGTGACTCCTTCTTTTCTGAGCATTGTAGTTCGCCCGTAGAGCATTTTACTTCCTAACATGAGGAATTTCCATACTCAGAAGAGATGGGGTTGACAATTTTGGGGGGCATTTTCTCCCATTACCCTTTGCAAAAATTGTAAATTTGGGGAAAAAAACTGCACTTTAGTGGAAAAAAAAATTATTTTTTTTTCATTTACACATCAGACTTTAACGAAAAGGCGTCAAACACCTATGGGGTGGTAAGGCTCACTGGACCCCTTGTAACATGCCTTGAGGGGTGTAGTTTCCAAAATGATATGCCATGTGGGTTTTTTTCTGCTGTTCTGGCACCATAGGTGCTCCCTAAATGCAACATGCCCCCCCCCCCCCCCCGAAACCATTTAAGCAAAATTCACTCTCCAAAATCCCATTGTTGCTTCTTCCCTTCTGCGCCCGCCGAACACTTGAGATACAAATATGAGGCGTTTCCTTACTTGAGAAAAATTGGGTTACAAGTTTTGGCGGGCTTTTTCTCCTATAACCCCTTGTAAAAATTCAAAAACTGGGTCTTAAAGAACATGCAAGTGTAAAAAATGAAGATTTTGAATTTTCTCCTTCACTTTGCTGCTATTCCTGTGAAACACCTAAAGGGTTAACACACTTACTGAATGTTATTTTGGATACTTTGAGGGGTGCAGTTTTTATAGTGGGGTCAATTGTGGGGTATTTCTAATATGAAGGCTCTTCAAATCCACTTCAAAACTCAACTGGTCCCTGAAAAATTCTGATTTTGAAAATTTTGTGAAAAATAGAAAAATTGCTGCTTGACTTTGAAACCCTCTGATCTCTTCCAAAAGTAAAAACATGTCAACTTTATAAAGTAGACATATTGTATATGTGAATCAATGTATAATTTTTTTGGACTGTCTGTTTTCCTTACAAGCAGAGAGCTTCAAAGTTAGAAAAATGATAAATTTTCTATTTTTTCATCAAAAAGAAATTATGCAAGTATCGACAAAAATTTACCACTAACATAAAGTAGAATATGTCACAAAAAAACATTCTCGGAATCAGAATGAGAAGTAAAAGCATCCCAGAGTTATTAATGCTTAAAGTGACAGTGGTCAGATGTGCAAAAAATGGTCCTTAAGGTGAAAATGGGCTTGGTCCTTAAGGGGTTAAATACCAAGGAATTTATATCAATGGTTACATATTATCTCACATTTTAGCAGTGATACAGAGAACTGGGTATTCAAAATAGGTATGATCAGATATATTGCATTTAACACATTTCATCATAGCTATTCAGGCCATGGTTCATAATGGAGTCAGATATGTATTAAAAATTGTCCAAAGCAGTATAAACAGACAAGTGGCTTTATCTCAGAGGTCTGTTTTTTAGTGTAACATTTAGAAGAGACCCATCTGAGATACATCTGGTATAATATAGCAATGCACCAGTATGCCTGTAGGGTAATAAGGAGGAACAATGTCCTACTATGATTGTATATGTTGTAAGATGAAGGCTCCTGTTCACCCTTGATAGTGTGAGTAAGATATAGTGTTGGGAGTTAGTTGACCTTAGATGTTGCCATGATACTTTTGCTTCAGAGGTCACAGAATTGAGTCCAAATTCAAGTAGATAGTGGATAGGTATATACTGCATGAGGACATCTGTATGAAAAATAAATACAAATGACCAGCTACTGTATACAGACGCATTACAGGAATGCGGGCTTCTGATACTGAGGAAATAGCCCAGAGCAATAAAGAGGGCAAGTCTGGATCTAAGGTTCAGATGCCACAGTACACCATGCCGACTTGCAGCTTGAACAACACTGTGAATTCAGTGTGAAGGAACGGCCTCCTGTTTACTCCGACACCGCCCGCGTAAGAAGTGGGCACAAGTGAGAATCTCAGATAAAGCAGATCATAGAAGTGCCCTTTTTGGTATACAGGAAAAGTTATTTCAGCCCAAAGGTTAACTCTACTATAGGACACCTGCCTCTTTTTCTATCCATATGTCATTCTACTGTGTTGTGTTAAAAAGTAGATTATTTTATGATATGTAAACCTACTGTGTGCACAGCAGGATTCCCAGTCATCTCCACATAATAGAAGTGCCCTTTTTGGTATACAGGAAAAGTTGTTTTAGACTAAGGGTTATTAACTCTACTACCGCATGGGTATCTGTCTCTGTTTCCATTCACGTGTCATTCTACTATGTTGTGTTAAAAAGTAGATCATTTTATGATATCTAAACTTACTGTGTGCACAGCATGATTCACAGCCATCTCCACATCAAAGAACCGACCTTTATGGTATACAGGCAAAGTTGTTTCAGCCCAAAGGTTATCCTTGACTTTAGACCAATGAAGATTGTGTCCTCCAGGATGGCTGAGAAGAGAAGTTTTCAGAACATAGTAGCCCTTGGGGATCTTGTCTTTAACTCCACGCAAACATTTCAGGACAATCTCTATAGGTTGGGGTCTATCTGACCATCCACTCTAGATCAGATATAACGATAGTTACAAAATGTTGAAAAAGAATCCAATGATAATTACATTCTGCATTCATGTCTAAATGTGTCTTGAAAGGACAGGTAATAATAGCAATATAAATTTTATTAACAGAAACAACTTCCTACAGGGATAAAGAAACATACTGGACAATAAAAGAAGCCTAGTTAAGCATAGACTAAAATTTGTCATTAATACATAACAATATCCTTGTTATATTATTTATTATACTTTTAACTCTTGTCCGCCAACTTTTCCTGTTTGATTCCATAAATATGAGTTTTAACAGTGTAAATGATTATGTATTCACACACATATAAATATATACACACACACACACACGAGTTTCTGCCAACATACATTCAGTTGATTCAGAAGAAAAATGGCACAGATGGAAAAAATATGACTACAGGACTATACAGAGTTTATTTGTAACCATGGAGACTGCTAGTTTATAACTGGGGTTTTCTGTTTGATCTGTCTTAGTATCATTAGACATTCTGTGTGATGGATCATGACTTTGACTTTAAATAGACACTGTCATTTGAAAAAAAAATTACTTTGCATAGATCAATAGTACAAGGGAATATAAAAACATTTGTAATAAATCTTATTAGACAAAAATATTTTTTGTTCCTACTATGGGGAGGGGGGGGGTGAAAATGGGATGGGATATGTCTGTGAACATACACAGAAAGAGAGAGAAAGAGTGTATACATACAAGTCTGTAAGCAAGAGTTCCTCCCACAGGACTTTATACACAGTTTAGAATGCTTCTGCTGTGTCTGCTATTGTTTAGGCTGTGCACAGACAGAAAAGTGCAGGATCTCCACCTATGTGTGTGCAGTGTATGGGAAACACTATAGCCATTAGGCTCCACGCACCAGTTCTGAGAGAACTGAAAATTATAGCTGAAACCTGCAAAGTAAATATGTGTAACTTTTGTATCCCAGAGTTCTCCTTTAAGGCTAGTGTAACACAAAAACGGTTGCTGTAGTGTTAAAGCCAAAGCCACAAGTAGTTCCAGTAGGAAGGATAAATCCTTCATTTTTTTGTTCCTATTTCTTTTAAACCCCCCCCCCCTGTCTTTTTCTCAAAATACTGAATAACAATCTGCCACAAAAAGCTGTATGTGAAACCCCTCCTAAGGCTGATGTCACACGCAGCAGTTTTTGAGGAAACTGCCACCTTATCCCAACTATACTCATATTATGAGTGGAAGAAAAAGCAAAATTATAATAGAATAAACAGGCTTCAAAGCTGTAAGAAGTGTAGAATAGTTATTAATGCAGGCGCAATTACAAAATATTCTGGTAAAGCTAAGGTAATAGAACAGAGCTTATGTGAGACCAAAAGTGTGGCATTACTAAATATCACACGATTTTTACTACATCCCTGTTGAACTAATATGACACAGCAGTCTGAACATAATATATATGTAAAAAAGTCTATGTTAAATGTGTTAATCTCAAATGAATATGCACCTTAAATCTTTTTTCCATTTTTTTCAGGTAAGATTATTGATGCAAACAGGCTTGGTTATTAAGTATATTTCAAATTAGGAAGCCTTTATAAATTTTATATTGAATATATATTTCCCAAGCTCAGCATGCCAAATGTGACATTTAAAATTTTAGATTCTCCAGCTATAGTAATTTTGGAAATGTCATGCAAACAAAGAATTTGTAATTTCCTAGTGAAATTACTGTGTATGCCCAGTTAGTTATCCTTTTCCTGGTTTCCTTGGTTGCTTCAAGTGAGCAAGCCATAAAAACTCTTTATCTCTCCGAAACACAGCAATTTAGAAGATAATCGAATAGTGACTGGGGGGCAGAAACGCCAGTCTGAGGAATTAAACCACAATCTCTCTTACATTTACAACCTTCCTCAAAGCAAGTGTCAGATGAGTAAAAAAAAAAGGAAAATAGAGAATTCATCACATACCAACCCTGTCTCATTTGCATGGTGGCACAGCTGCCTCTTGTCCCGCTGAAAGAAATTCTTTGGCCAGCTCTGAAAAACTGTTTTTAAGGAGTTCAGGCATGCCCAAATGATTCATAGTTAATAACAACAGACAGCCAGCTTAAGTATCACTTTTATGTATGTAGAAAAGGACCCAATAGACTGAAATCACCAACTCCATTAAGTAATGAACGGAATATATATATATATATATATATATATATATATATATATATACTGCGGAGAAATCAATAGAAATGATCAGGTCGTTTAGAGTCAGCAACAGAACATTCATGTGTCATCTCACCTTCCAGCAAAGTCCTGCAGCTCCATTTGATTCATTATTCATTTCGGAGATGTTGCCAAGCTTGGCTAGAATTTTTTCTTTGTGGGCATTTGCTGCATTCAACAACTGGCTTTCTGTTCTGCATCAGTCACAGGAAGCAAAATAATCATATAGAGAGCACAAATGAAATGCATTTTCCTTTGGATTACAGTGCAATTTGGTAACTGTTCAGGAGAAGAGCGATCAGTAAAGAAGGAGACGGGCACTCAGCTGCAAAATAATGAGCAACTAATTGGAAAAAGAAAGCATTTCTATTGAATTTAGAATCTGTTCAAATGTGAAAGTTGTTTAGAAATGTATTTAAATGACTTAGAATTAGATGTTCAATATTTAAAGAAATATCTATACAGTTATTAAAGGCGTTGTCTGACAGCCCCTTTTTTCTGAGAAATATAACACGTTAGCCATTCATGGCTATTTATTGTGAATTATGTAATGCTTTATTTTCCATATGATAATATAGGGAAATTGAATACTTGCTAGTGGGGGCAACCACTACCAAAAAAGGGGACAATCACTTTAAATACCACTTTAAATGTGGGACTTTTGTCATATAAAGTGGCCTTACATTAGGTTAAATTTTTTGAGTTATGACTCTAACCACAATCATGTGATGCTTTTTGGGCCCCTTATACATCTCACATATTAGAGACCTCTTGTTTTAGTCTTGTTACAATACTACATACAAGGTTATTGTTACCCCAAATCTGTTCATACCTATTAAATTTTGATTGATCAAAATGCAGCCAATCAATTGCCCATCAGCACCATGGCACACTAAATTGGCAGATATTTGGCAGAGATTATGGCAGATAATTTTACAACACATTCCAGAACTAAGTTTAGACCTAATTCTTGCAAATGGTTGATATTGTACTAATGTTTACTTGTTTTTGTCTCTTGGTAATGCATGAGCTACTTTTTGAGAAATTGCATTGGGATTTGTGTCATATTCGTTCAGTACATGTGCCTATTATTGTTAAAGGGGTATTGCCATCTCTCAGGCCAGAAAGGGTTGAGAAGGCAATGGGGGAGATCAGAGTACCCCTTTAATGACTGTAGGGACACCATAATTACATGGGGATAAACCTCTTCCCAGCAATTTTTATACTGTTCTTAACATGTTTGGTAAAGAGCTTTTGCAGGCTCTTACATTAAATATTGGTCTTAGAATATGGTAAAGCAAAGCAAGTAAGAAAAAAAATTAGGAAAGGCTTTTTTAATTTAAGTAGCAAAACAAAACAAAAAAATTTTTCACTACACCCTACTTAACAATATGAACAGTTTTTAAATTCATTATGTGGTACATCAAAAGGTATTATATAAAAATATGAACCGTTAAGCAAAAAACAAGCCCTGGTGCTTAAAAGGCAGAGAAAAAAATATCCCTGCTATTTTTTTTTTTAAATTATATATGTTATGTTTGACAGTTTATCCATGCTTTACTTTTATTACTTTTGTTTATTGCATTTGTTTGTTTAGTAGTTGCATTAAATTACAAGTTTTTTTTTTTTTTTTTACTTCTTATTTGTAATTCACCTGGCCTTTCTAAGCCCCCTGCTGCCATGGTAGCTAATTGTCAAACCTCAACCATGTTGTGGCACACTGATGGAATGATAGAAGGAGTTCCTTTCCTCTGTCAAACACTTTTGATGCTGTTGTCACTACTGATCATGTCATCTAAGAGATTAAAGAGAATCTGTCAGCTGTAGATCATGCTAAAATCTCAAGGGTCAAAGAGACTGTGCTAAACTGCAGGATTGACATCTCTTCCCTTCGACACCCCTCTCTGCCTTGATTCATTTACCTATAAGGGCTGATCTTCAATAGTGTTGTGCGTGAATATACGAAATACAAACTTTTACCGCGAATATCTGCATTTTTCCCCCCGAATATTTAGAATTTACTGATATATGCAAATATGCTAATTTATGTGAATATGCAAATATTCATGAATAGTGGCACTTCCAGTCAGAGGACACTGATCCCTCCCTTCTTTTAGGTGAAAGATATGAAAGATACGAAAAAGCAAACATAGCGAATATGTGAATTGCGCAAACATAGGACGAATATTCAACCATATATTTGCTAAATTTTTGAGAATTCGAATATAGCCCCTGCCATGGTCACTAATCTTCAGTCACTGAGCCATGCACATCAATCAAAAGGAGCATGTGTCCTGCAGCTTTGCGCAGCCTCTTTGACACTTGAGCTCTGAATATGATCTAGAACTGACAGATTCCCTTTAAATGGATGGGATTGGAGTTATTTGCCATCCTAGCAGCTGAGGCAGGAGCCTAGCTGTGTGTTATAGTTATACTCCTGTAGTTTATCCTGTAGTTATTGTTAGTACCCATGTTATTATTAAGATATATATGCATCCATCAAAGTGTGCTAACTAGCACTCGCCAATGACAGATAATATGTCACATGGTGTTAAGAGGTTTTTTTTTTTTTTAGATGTTGATTTAAAAAAGAAAAATATAGAATATTTTGAATATAGAGTTTGTTGTGTAGACACAGGTGGTCAGTTTTATTGTCTAAATGGATACATAGACCCACTGCGATCAGTGCGCTCCTTGCTCCCTGGCTGTCACTCAACCCCTACTAATTCCCCATAGACTATAATAGAGAGAATGAATCAGATTTGGCGGATGGCCAGGCAGTGAAGTGCAGTGCCGAACACTTCACAGTGTTATACGTGATCACAGCGGGTCAGGACTAAGAGATGTCTGAACAACTTGTCAAGAGTTTTTATAAATGACAGTGACACTTTAAGAATGGAAAGTCTAAATATTATAAAATGGTCGATACTGCTTGCAAGTTAAATCTAGGATAACAAAAGAGCATTGGGCCTGTTCGAAAAAATAAAGACTTATTTTTTATTTACATACTTTTTGAATGAGTGATTAGATCTTCTATAAAATAATTTTCTTCCAGCTTGAAAATAATCCGCTTGACATTTAAAATCCTAAATTGAAAAATATGGTAATATTAGATACAGTATGTGCAACCTTTTCAAACAATAAATGATAATAATAATAATTGTAACATAGTAACATAGTTCATAAGGTTGAAAAAAGACCAGAGTCCATCAAGTTCAACCTATAACCCTAATGAGTCCCTACTGAGTTAATAATAATAATAATAATAAAATAAAACTTTTAAGTTTTTTTTTATTTTGATCTGCCTCATTTCAGTTTGGGAGTACACCTTTGTTTGTGTATCGACAGTATTTGGTGATTAGACATGAATATAACATGCATGTCCCACAATAGTCCGAATTCTAAGGAAATAGAAAACATGAAGACAAGGCATGATCATTTCTACAATAAGCTACTAAAGAACAAGGATTATGGGGGGGGGGGGGGGGATTCTCAAAAACTACTGTAATTTCTGTTCCAGCTATATTATTCACACTTTTTTTTTCTCCTCACATTTTCAAAGGTCTCTTGTGCTGCTTTGAAAATATGTGAAAATTCATTTTAGCGGCACTTTTTTTTTTTTTTCGGTTGCAGCCATATTGGATTTTTTTTGTGCCAAAATTGCAGAGTTTGGCGGCAAAATCAGCAATTTTTTCCCCAAATTCTACATCCCAGAAAATTCTGGCAGAAACAACTCACGAATTATTCCATGGTTACTAGTGCCCAGACAAGCGATAACTGTATAAATAAAACATTTCTGCGCTTAAATGTGAATGCAGGTGCAGTGAACAAGAAAAAAAAAAATACTAATTTTTTTGTTAGTAACATTTTTCAATTATAATAATTTCTTTGTTTTAATAATTACTTAAATAACACCTCCCCCCCCCCCCCCCAAAAAAAAGCCAAAAAAAACTAAGAAAAAAAAAACAAAAACAATAAAACTACAACCATTTCTCTGATTTCTACACTATCAAAAAGCTGGTGGGAAATTTTTGATGTAAACTGGACTCTCACCCCTTTGAAATTATTATGTAAAGCAGGCAATATATTTGGAGATGCCCACTTTTACAAAACTGCCTTGAACAGTGTAAACAAGGCACAAAGCTCTTGGTGGTTGATACTTTTCGTGGCAAAATTTTGGCGCAAAATTCTTTGATAGTCTCCCCCTGTTTTTAATCAGCACAACACATTGGCTCATAATACACCTTTTCTTCATAAATTCTTCCATAATTTCATATATATATATATATATATATATATATATATATATATTTGTGTGTGTAAATATATATATATATATATATATATATATTTTTTTTTTTTTTTTAAGGGGGGGAGGGGGGGGTATAGTTCACAAATGCTTCCAATATTGCTAACATGTTGAGCTACATGTGCTGTTTTGTCTACAAAGGACAAGTGATCTGGAACAAATTGCAAACATAAATGTTTCATTCTTTTTAGGAATACTAGTGGTCAGTGGACTATAATGTATGTATTCAAGTCTGGCAAGCAGTCCTAAAAAGTAATGGAAAGTAATGCTAACAATGAGATTATTGAAATATTTGCTTAACTCTGACCTGTTTCTGTGAAAGGCTGCCAAGCATGATTATGTCATCCTGAGCATCTTTTTCAAACTCTTCAATATAGGAAGGAATAGTCTCATCTTTGGGAAGGAAGTCACAAGCATCTTTAAATATATCAGTCTGTACTGGAGTAGAAGTAAATGCAGAATTCATCCCAGCTTTGGCTAGAAAGAAGAAAAAAAGGAATAACATAACTGTAAATAAAGCCTTTATGTAACAAACATTTAACCCTTTTATGACTGGTCTGATTTTAACCCTAGATGACAAGCTCATTTTTACAAATCTGACATGTGTGATCTTATGTGGTAATAACCACATTTTACTAGTCTAAGTGATTCTGAGATGGTGTTTTACTGACTTATTGCACTTTATGTTGGTGGCACAATGGATACATTCAACATAGTTTCTGCTTGTAAGAAAATGTAAATGTGGAATAAATTTAGCATTTTTGTTTCACTGTGTGGTGCAAGAAGAAGAATGTATTGGAAATTTTTTTTATTATGTTTTTGTTCTACAAGTAATTTTTGGCTTCACAATACATTATATGGTAAATTGAAGGGTGCCAGTAAAAAGTACTTGTCTTGCACAAAAAATAGCCCAGCTACTGCTATGTCAGTGAAAAAAATAAACAAAACATTATGGTTCTTAGCAAGTGAAGAGAAAGAAAACGAGAGTCAGGGCCCTGTAAGGGCCTCCATGGCTGCCATGATTGTGCTACTATTACACCAATGTGGAGGCAGGGTATTTAAAAAGATTGGTTGTAGCACAGTGCACTGCAATACATTAGTATTACAGTGAACTATACAAGCAATAAGGTATTACATGCTACCTAGAAGGATTAAAATTATAATTTAACAAATTGGTTTATATGGGCATTGTCAGAATGAAAAACTTTTTATATGTTTTACATCTTGGCAAAATATTGATTTTTCTAATATACTCCATGAAAAAAAAATACATGGCTTGTAAAAAATACCATCCAGAACACAATCCTGTCTGGTTGCACCAATATCTTAAAAAAAAAAAAATAGAGGAGGGGCTTACAGAGCAGCCTGCAGCGATTGGGTGAACAGACCCAGCAAAGCAGACTCAGGTAGAAAGTGAATTCATGGGCGGGCTCAGTGCTCGCCTCGAACACGCCCCTTCATGGACAGTGGATGTCAGAATGAGTGAGCAGTAGAACAGGGATTTGTGAGACAAATACAGAAGCTAGACACATAAAAAAGAGACATAAAACATCTGCATGACTTAGTGAGCAGCATTATTTTTTCAATGTGATATCACAATATGGGTCTAATGATTCCAGTTATTTTCCTCCATTATGGTTTTCTCACAACTAATGTTCTGGTTCCTTTCTGGCCTATGTACAGAATATCTGCAAAGTAATGCAGCAGAACTTGTTATCATACCTTGTAGATCACCGATATCACTTTCATCTCCGTCTAAAAGTTGTATCAGCTCATCATGAAGAATGTTTTCCTTTAGCTTCATAGGCACTACAATGGATCAAAATTTACACATGATACATTAGGGAAAAAAAAGCATATAGACTTAACCTTTTCTATCAAAATAAGAAAAGGTTTAGAACAATAGAAGGTTTGCTTTTTCATCAACTGCACTATACAATGTTATTTTTATATACAGATTTTGTAAAAACAAGATCCTCTATCTCGGAATGTCAACTTGAAGTTAAGCAAGATGGTTATTGAGCCAATCCAGTAATCCTAGAATGACAAGCTCACATATATGTAACAATAGAATAAAATAGGACACTAGGTAAAGAACTGAATTATCATCATAAAGTCATTACATACTGCGTACAGAGCTCAACCATCTTGTTACCAGGAGAATAGTAGAGATCAAATTGTAGTGTGGGGGCAGAAAAGAAGTCTCCCGTAATACAGTAATAGTTTCGAGGCAGCACAGAAAAGGACATAATAGTGTGGGGGTACAGAAGGGTAAAACATAGTGTGGGGGCACAGAAGGGGCATAATAGTGTGGGGGCAAAGAAGGGGACCTAAAAAATATATGGGGACACAAACAAGGCTTAGCTACAATGTGTGATTACAGAAGAGGAGATTATTACAGTTAGGGGCAAAAAGGGGGATTATTACAGTGTGGGGAAAAAAAAGGCTAACTATTGCGTGGGTGTATTGTTACTGTTTAGGGCACTTATTGGCATGTTTGTATAAATGTGAGAAGAGTGCTTGAAAAGTGAAGCGCTTAAGATGTTTGTCTAACAGCCTTTGCATGGATGAGCCATGGCTGGAACAAGTCATTGTGGCTGTCTAGGCCATATGGAAAAGATCGGAAAAGTGAATGACTCAGATTAGCAAAGGCCACACCTGTAGTCACAGGATATAACTGGTCTGTACTCACTTACGCTAGGTTCACATTGCCGGTGTGCTTGGTCACGTTCTGGGTCGATTCAGCAGACTGCCCTAAAATGGTCCCGACCCCAACTAACTCCCCCAGGTCACCACTGTGTCCCTACGGATCCCATTCACTTGAATGGGCTTCAGAGGGGATCTGGTAGTTTACTGGAGGAAAACAATAATTCATGTAATATTTTTTTCTCTGTTAAACTTCCGTTGTTACAACTGACTTGCAGAGGAAGCTCCATATTGTGGAGCCCAACAGCAATGTGGGCCTAGTCTTACACAAGCTGCAAACCAGAGTAGGATTAAAATCTACCACTTTAATATTACTGTATTGGGGTAGTACTGATCTTTGTATAGTGTTTTTCATTCAGTAACAGTATGGAAATACTATTCAGTCACTATGTAGTGGTAACATGTGGTTATGATGTGGATGTATTATTTAGCTTTTGTACTGTGATATTATACAGACACTATGTGGGAATAATGGGTTTTGTATAGTTCCTTTTATAGCTTTATTGGTAATTTTGGTCTTGGTAAACTTGGATTTGTTTGATAACACTGTGTCAATATTTTTTTTTCCTTTTAAACTGGTATTATTAGGTAATTGTATGACTGTATTTAATCCCCCCCTCTGGATGTTCAGATGCCTTCTTCCCAGGTTGTAATAAAGGGGTATCTAGCTTAGTAAAATGTATCCCCTATCTAAACTATCACGGGGGTACAGGCAGGAGATTGTGGGGGTCCCAGAGGTTGGACTCTCCTACGATCTTATCCCCTGTCCTTTGGATAGGGAACACATTTTTCTAAGCTGGACTACTTGTTTAATAACGACAATATCTATACATGTAATAGGCATGATGCCCATGGTCATGCGAGGTAGCAGTTGGTGGCTTATGACAATGTAACATTTCTATATTATGAATATGGGAGCTGGCCAAGTAAGTAGCCCATTTGTTATCTTAACTGCAACCCCAGCAATATATTAAAAAGGGCTCTCTACTTGGACAACCCCTTGGATAACCCCTTTAAAATTGTGCCCTGAGTAATAGTTTTCAATGCTAGTGAGGAAGGAAGTCCTGAAAGCATTCTATAACGATGGTGTAGTCAGCTCAATACATAGGGCAGTGTTTCCCAAACAGGGTGCCACTAGCTGTTGCAAAACTACAACTACAGTCTTTGGCTGTCCAGGCGTGCTTGGAGTCATAGTTTTTCAACAGATGAAGGCCCCCTGGTTGTGTAACACTAACATAAGGGCTCTAGCATTTTATACAAACAAATATTTGAGATAACACTGTTGCAAGAATAGCCCACCAGAGGAACCTCCAGCAAACCACTGTTTTTACACCAAGAACCAAGGTTATACTTGTTTCACTTGGTGTTTTTAAACATTGTTGGATTATTCCAAATAATTTATGTATTCTTTATTGGTGTCACGGCCTGTCTGAATTCATTATAATAGTATAACAAGATTAACAATGCACTGAAGAGTGTGTATAAATTTGTTTTGCATATTAGGTCCTCTGAATAATTTACAGTCAGTTTCTACAGTCTAATGCTGTTTGGCACAAATTACTGTCAAATGACTAAAGATCAATAACCCGTTAACTTTCAATAATTACTGAACACATTGGATGACATGCATCAATACTTGAATTCTCAAGCATTAGAACAAGGTTTGACTATGGTGCACCATTGGTTGGTCTGGGCACTATTGTCCCAAATCAATTGTGAAATGTTTCACTATACATACTGTGAAGTGTAAGAATCTTCTCTTCCACATATCAGCATATGAAGATTGTTACATCTCACACTATAATTAATTAGAAAAAAAAGTGTCATAATGACTTAATCTCTTATATCTCTCCATGCTTTGTATTTATAGATAAATAATAGAGAAGCTGCTGGCCACTGTGCCATCCTATGGAGATTCTGGAGAAATTAGAAATGGGGTCATCACTTGGTCAGTCCGGTGTGTGTGGAGAAGATGTATATGTGTGTGTGTGTGTGTGTGTATATATATATATATATATATATATATATATATATATATACATACACACAATTTAAATATGAAAAAAGCCTGGTACTCTTTAAAAATGTGTTTAAGCAAAGATAAGTCCACTGTGAAGTGTAAGAATCTTCTCCTCCGTGGATCAGCATATGAAGATTCTTACATCTCACAATAAATTTTGACAAAAAAGTCCATTCAATAGCCCTGTTAGGTTACTTAGTCCCAGACAGGCAGGAAGGCATCAAAAAACTTTTCTGACATTGTGAGGCATACTGGATCCATGCTTTGGGTACATTATCAACAAAGGTTTTAAATATGGATTATGTGGTTACCCAACTTATTGTTTGATTACCCGATTTCTTGTTTATTTTATGTATTTTTTCAGCAGAACAAATGATAATTTCTATAAATTCCCTGACTAAAGTTTCCATTGTTGTATATATGTATATTTAACCTGGATCTACTTATTCTGCTTATTGTGCGTGGCTGTTTATTGGTCTCCTGCATGAAAACGGTTTTACATATGTGCAAAGCAATGTGTCCTTTAAAGGATGTAATTTCAGCTCATGCCGATGAGAAAGACTTATGTGGAGCCACAACTCCTTTGGCGTTTCACGATATGTAAATGTAGCTGAATAAAGCATTGGGGACGTTTTCCAGTGTTGGGCTTTTCTTTATATTTAATGCAATGTAGATTTCAATGAAACATAGCAAAAACATACTTTTAGCTTAAAAAAATTTTGTAACCAAGAAACCACCAATGTAAAACTACCCATTACTTCCCTTTTTTATTTTTTGCATACAATGGGCCTCATTTACTAAGAGTGTCAGGTTTTTACTAGTGTGAAAAGTAGTTTCAGACTTGCAGGATTCCTCTGTATCTACTATTGAGAAAAGTCGGGAACATTTTCTGACCAGCTTTTTCTAAGTCGATATTTCCTGCTATTTACCCACAGGTTTTTCTGTGAATTCAATAGTAAATCGGCCGGGTTGTGAAACCACGCCCCTTTTTGGACTGGTCACGCCCCCTTTATGACAGACCCCGCCCCTTTTTTTGCTTTTCACAGTGCAATGTCGGGTTTGTCGGATTTTCCAGGCGCACACTGTCGCACACTGGCGCAGACTGGCGCAGACATGTCTCAGACACTCTGCGCCAAAATAACCAGACAAAAACTGGTCAGCTTCAGCTTAGTAAATGAGGCCCAATGTTGTATTATTTAGTAAAGTCCCTACATAGATTTGCACCTATGTTCAGTCTTGTTTAGATTTTTTATTATTGAATAATAACCTTAGGAAGTACAGTTTTCAAGTTATTGAGATCTTGTACCAAGGATAAACCCTAAAGCTGGCAATACATTTTAGTTAGCTGTCAGCCAAATGCCTATACCTGCATGTTTGGATTGGAAGAGCATGCAGGTATTTCAAATGAGGAAAGGGGAAGACTACCGGCAGTGTTTTTTCTACCCTGAAGATCAAAGGTTTGGGCATGTTGATATCTAACCTTTCTGATCTTTCTCCCCCCATTGAATTTCATGCCAATCCCACCAAAATTAACAGGTTCAGTCAACAATAATCTAATGTGTATGACCAGTTTTACAGGTTTCTCTGCAAATCATAACGGAGCATAAGACATAGTGCCACCACCCTGCCAAAACTCTGATGCCAAAGAAAATAAAGTTCAGATTATCCTTTAACTGTTGAAACCTTACATTTCACTTTGACAGATGTCTAACAGGTGAGTCATCTTAAATCTTCAAAATGTTTTGACAGGTAAATCAAAAATTTGAAAAAGAACCAGTAATACATCTTCTCATACCATTGTATAAGGTCTACAGAAGATTATCCCAATCTACTCTACATGCAAAACCACAGAGACTTATTGTTATATTGAAGTTTCCTATGAACTTAGCTGTCAAAATGGATGAGCGGCATAATCAAATTATACCTGAAACTATAGTCAAGTTGGCCTACCTTGCTCATTTTGTTATGCATTCTCTTGGTGGTCAGCACCAGCTGAGAAAGAGTTTATTACTGACATCCTAAACACGCCATATATCAATGGAATTTAAGAATATAAAATAAAAGGATACAGCAAATGTGTTCTTTATTAAAAAATGTAGTCATCCACGACACCCCATTACCATATCGACTAGGGTGGGAGAAGGAACTCAGCCACTAATTTACTGATGAGCAATTAGAAATGGCCCTTGCCCTGCATCATGAAACATCTATCTTGTGCAAAGCCCAAGAAACTAACTACAAAACCTTTACCAGGTGGTACAGAGTCCCGACCCTCCTCAGTCGAATGTACCCCTTCCTCCCAGACATATGCTGGCTGTGTGGCAAACCAGGAGGCACCATGCTCCATATCTGACTCACCTGCCCTGTCCTGTCGACATTCTGGTTTCAGGTTTTAGACTTGATTCATTGCCTAACCTCACTCCCCTCCTCCCCTCCATCCTCCCAGGCTCGAGCTTCAAATGGCTCAAATCTCTTCTTCGATTCCTCCTATTAGCAGCGAGGACAGTCATCCCCCACCTATAGCATACTCTTCATCCTTCCCTTTCATCTTGGCTTCAGGAAGTGGCTTACCTCCCCCGAATGGAGGAACGTTTGGCTGACTCACATAAGTGGCTTCCCAAACATTAGACTATGTGATATTCCAGCAACCTCCCCAAAAATTAGGGAACTGCCTTCATCTATGCAATCCCCCTAACTGCTCAAATTCCTTCTTTTCTGGATCCCCCAACCCGTTCCTTCCATGTTTTTCCTGCTCCTCAGTCCTGAGAGTCCTGGGGTCAGACACGTACTGCAAGGTAGGTGGTTCGCTACATGTACTGTCCTGCTCCTTTCTATTCTCTTCTTTCTATCTTCTCTTCCCCGTCTACTCTCTATGTCTGTCTTTTCTGCCTCCTGCTTGTTTTCCTTCTCCCTCTTTTTCTTCTCTCTTCCCTTACTTGCCCCCTACTGCCTAAAAAAATCCTGATATAATGGTTGTGCTTTGTGCCTTGTTACACTGCTTTCTTCATATGTACCGTTATCCATGTGGCCTTCTGAGCACCGGTTTACATACTTGACTTGTATTCTAGCCTTTTCTTTTTTATTTTCTTAGAAATTTTCAATCAATCTCTACTATTGAAAAAAAAAAATTTAACCATGTGAAAATTCCACGAAAATGCCTGTCAGTGTGGTTTCATGGAGTTTTAATGCATTATGTTAATATATAACTGAAACATTGGCAATTGGTAGCAGCCTGCTGCTGCTTACCTAAGCCGAACCGCACAATCAGTTCTTCCTCTTTGCTTCAGGCTTCCTCCTCTACACGGCTGCAGATAACAACAGTTTCTAGCGCACCCCTTTAGAGACTGCAGTTGTGCACAAACAGCCACTATAAAGATCTGCGTGCATCCCTAATTCATGTTCTCCTCCATTACCTGCCAGGCACCACTATATGAGAGCACTCCTCTTTTCCTGTGGTGCCTAATCAATATGTCCTAACAGCAAAGTGTCTGTTTGTTCTCCTGTGATCCTGACCTAACCTTTTACCTGACTCTGCCTTAGTCTGATTCCTCTGTACCTATTTTCTTTTTCAGTGCATGACCAGGATTGTCAACCACATCTCTGCTGATTAAGCCTGCTCCACCTGGGTGCATCGGAGCTCCTCAGCTCTGCTGTTATAACAGCTCCAGCTTAGCAACCTGGTGTTTTTTCTGCAGCTGAAATCGAGCAGGATAAAGGGTGAAAACCAGGGTAACACTTAGAAACTGCTCCCAAGTTTGACTCAAAGCCAAACCAGTAAGTAGCACAGCGTTTCCACACCCGTTGGGATGTTAAAACCATTATTTGTCAAGGAACTTACATGTCTTCCTTTGGGGAAAGCCAAATATTGTCTCCAAAAGTAGAGAGAAACTAAAATAAGGCTTGAAACGAGAATAAATGCTCATAGGCAAAGGGTGTGGCTCCCTAAGTCCTGAATGGAGAACACCTACACTTCTAAAAGTCCATCCTATACTGCTGTATAACACAACATTGAAAAACTACAATGCAGTGAAATAGCATGGGTTGCCAGCACCCAAAGTAAGGCAAGCCAAAGCTTTCCACTGACAGCCACTGAAAGTTAGAGAGCATTGATGCATATAGAGTGTGCATTGCCACTTACAGGATCATACATTTGATTTCTTAAGGGGTTATGGTTTTTTTTTTTAAAGGAATACCTATAGAAGATGGTTGTATTTTTCCATATTCATAAGTAAGTGATCTGTCATAACACCTTTTTTAATATACCGTGTTCACAGACAACCACTTTCCCATAGAACTACATAGAGCACATTCATTTGCAAATACAAGTGTACATTTTTAGCAATTTTGCAGGCACCTTTTTTTTTTTTATAAATAAAATATAAATGAAAATACATTGTGTGAACTTAGCCTTAAATTAAAGGAAAACCATAACAGAATTGATTTGTACAATTTGGGTTTAGGTGGACAATACCCACTATCATTCCTTTTCTTTCCAGATCTTTTTATTTAATTGATGACATATTTTCATGACATTTTTGTGTCTTTTTTCATATTTATAATATTGTTTTTATTGATGTTTTTTTCATGGCTTATTAGCAGATATTAATTTATCTTAAATCAGGTATCTGATAAGAATGCTAGACTATACAGTAGAGTTAATATAACTAAAATTGGAGCTGGAGTTTCAGTGTTTACAAATTTACACTAAAGTTTTTCTTATACAAGGAAAGCTATATTGATGCAGGCTCATTCATGGGTCTCACTACTAAATATGGAACAGGTAGAAATAGAGCTCCTATACTACACAATATTATGCTTATGAATAGAAAATATTGATATACTTAATTCTATTTCTTCATGTGTGCCATTTTCCATATCACAAGGCTTTTTCATTGGGCTGTCAAGGTATCTTTCACTGCCTGTAAAGAAAAATGGGAAGAAGGGTTTGTTACACAGATTACTTGAAACAGTCGCTGTTTTTCAGGTACAACATACTTTAGGAAATTCATATATATATATATATATATATATATATATGTATATATATATATATATATATATATATATATATACAGAAATTACAAAAAAATATTACTAAAAGTATTACTTACAACAGAAATTACAAAAAATATTACTTACAACTCCATTGCTAAGCATGACAAACGGAATTACAATTTGTTTTGAAGAGTACCTGTCATCAAACCATATTTTCCAAACTAACTCAGATTATATCCCCTAACTACTACTACACCCCTCCTGCCCTTAAAAAAGTTTCCGAGCTCTAAAAAGCTGTGTATCATACCTTTCCCTTTGCTCACATTTTCTGAGCTCCCAGCAGGAGAAAGTAGGCGTTCCCCAGCAGGTGTGGAGTCACTGAAGCCTGCGAGAGCTGTGCCTCTCCATGCCCCGCACGCACTTCCTGAGTTTGGACTTCTGCAAATCAGGGTGGAGACCAAACCTGTTTGACTTGCAGCAGGGAACTGAACAGAGCCACCTAGTGGCCGTTTTTTCAAACAAATTAAAAACATATAAAGGTTGAGAATTTTAACAACAAGTAAAGAGCAAAATGTCTTATAATTACATAAGAAATAATATATTAAAAGTTTAGTTTGGCTACAGGTACTTGCTCTTATGTGGCCTTCCATTAAATACTCTTGCTTTCTTCCAATCCATCGTAAACTCTGCTGTCCCACTAATCCACCTCTCATCTTGCATTTCCTTTGCCTCTCCCCTCAATCCCTTCTATGGCTATCTGTTTTCCCATGGAACTTAGTTTAAACTGTTCACCATGACATGCAAGGCCGTTCACAATCTGACCCCCGATACATCTCTGATCTCATCTCCAAATACCACCCCTCATGTAATCTTCGATCCTCTCATGACCTCCCCTTGTCCGCACATCAAATAACCATCTTCAAGACTTCTCCCATGCTTCCCCCATATACTGTAACAGGCTACACCAACATATCTGGCTCTCACTCACCATAAAGACCTTCAAAAGCAACATGAAGACCCATCTCTTCAACAAATCATACGACCTGCAATAAATCCTGCTCTTACTGTACTGCTCTATGAACGTCTGCTTTCCTAACCACTCACAGATAACCAGCTGTCTTCCTCATCTGTTAGAATTCTCTCTCTTGTAGATTGTAAGCTCCTGCGGGCAGGGCCCTCTACCCCTCTAAATCAGTCTGTCATTTACTCTGTTTTACTCCCTTAACATATGTTTATAGGCATAATAATACAATTATTAAATATGGGGACCCACAGCCAGAGATTTGAGGGAATGCCCATGCTGACTGATGTCCATGATCAAAAGTGCCTACAAGAATCACAACTGAACAATAAAGCAATGGAAGAAAGTGACCTAGTGTGATAAATCTGATTTTCTTTTCCACCTTTTGGATGGCCAGGTGCATTTACATGATTAACTTGGGGAAGAAATGGTAGCAGTATGCTCTATAGAGGGCTGGGCAATGTTCTGCTTGCAACTCGTGTGAGTGCTGGAATTCATGTGAATGCTACTTTGACACGGTTCTCCTAAACATTACCTAAACATTGTTTCACACCAAAGACACACTTGATGGCAATGGTATTCCCTAATGGCATTGGCCTCTTACAACAGGATAATGTTCCCTGCCACACTGCAAAAAATTTTCAGAAATGGTTCGAGGAACGCGACTAAGAGTTCAAGATAATAACTTTGCCAGAAAATGCAGATGCCGATCAGAGGGAGCATCTGTGGGATGTGCTGGAAAAAGAAATCTAATCCATAGTGGTCCCATTTTACAACTTACATTGCTTAAAGCATCTACTCCCCACGCCAGAGTATTTGATACACACACACACACACACACATATATGTAGTAAATATACCTGAATTTTTAAGCATTTGGAGACATGAAGCCATGTCACTCATTTTCATATTTAAGCTGCATAATAATATAGACCAATAATAACATAAGGTCTGTTTCAGCTAGTAGATGACCACAAAAACTACCTGACAGATCTTTACCAACAACAATACATTCACTGACATCAAGCAACATTGTTATCCTCAATCTACCTTCATCTAAAGAAAGAAAAAAGCAATATAACAAGACAAAGGGTTAACAAGTAATAGGTGCAGTTATTTAGAACAACTTGTGGGGGAGGACAAAACAATAATGCAAGCAGTAGCTCCTTTTCTCAAAGACTAAATGAAACCTTGATAAGAAGCTGGGTTTAATTTATATTTCTGGACTGGCACATTTTAGCTGTCAGTCTTTGTTCTATCATTGTAGTAAGTACAAGGACTGGAAATCTGCTTTACCTTGAGGTCTCAATAAAGAGAAATAAATGAGTTTCATTTTTTTCTACTTTATCTGTCAACAACTACTAGGTTGGTATGAATCTTGGCAATATGTAATCAAAGTCTTATGTACTGCAATAAAAGAGCTATTCTACTACATTCAATGTAATTGTTTTCCCCTAGCACAAGCCACTCTGATGCTATACGTTTACTAGCCCATATGTTGGTAGACAAAGCAATAGAGTATATAATATCAGTTTTAATCTGTTCTTAGCCAGATGAATAGAAGCAAAATAAAGGATTAACCCTACATTTCCATTGTGCAATAAATCCATGTGTAAAGAATTCAAAGGCAATGCGTGTTTGAAAATCCTTTTAGGCTACTGTTAAGTTTCCATACCCCATCATGTAATGAATATTCATCCATTCACTCATTGTGAAACTTTGCTATGTGCGGGGGCATAGCTACAAACGGTGAAGATTAAACAGTTAAATCCATGTCCCAATGCCTAAGAAGGCCCCAAGGTCCTTTTACCTTAGGATAACGCATGTTAGGTTGTGGTGGTTCTGTCACAGAATTTTCACTAGGGCATAGGAGCTTCAATTAACACTCTAGTTCTATGTAATAGATGCATCAGATAATATTTTATCGTGCCTCACTGCAGGGGTCCTCAACTGGCAGACCGCGGTCCAAATCCGGACTGCTTGCTGCATGACAGCATTTACTATGAGCGCGTTCTTATTTTGGTTCCAGTGCTATGCTGGCCTAGTCTCTTGATTACTGTTATCAAGAACACATGATTGTTGTATCTTTTAAGCTATTTTAAATTTGCACGCGGTCTTAGGGTACAGGTGTTTAATATTGAGGACAACCGCTTCAAGAACAAATGGGAAAAGCTCCATGTGTTTAAAGGTATTTTTAGAATTGTTAATCGAACACAATAGCCATACACTCACGACGATTGAAGGAGAAATTGATACTTTACTATTAAAAATACGTAATTAATTATCTCCTGATTAGATTACTACATTTAATCAAGACCTTGACTCCTGGTTTAAAGACTGGGAAGATAAAATTGAGGCTACTAAAATTAAGAAATTCCAGAGAGATCTTATGGACTTTCAGACAAATAGAGTTTATCATTGGTGACACACTCAGCAAACTTTGACAAGAGCTGTATCCATGTCCTCACTATCCTCGGCGGGGACGTCAATCTCCTCCAGGGTACAGGATACTTCATCTAATAGAGGAAGGAGACGAAAGAATGATTACAACCAACGAACAACGGAAAGACGTCGCACCCGACAAGAGACCGCGGGTCAAGAAAATAAAACAACTAGAAAGTTAATCAATTTATCTGATAATGTTCTGACTGAAGCTCAACAACAGGTGCTAGAATTGGGTCTGTCTTTTTGTCCAGAGGCTGATTTTGATGTTTTTTCCGCAGTGATAGAAGTCCAACTTTTTGCCTGGAAACTTTTCCTTAAAAAATGACATGCCAAAAAGAAATTAATTGATACATCACCATCTGAATATGTGGAAACTGAAGTTGATAGGAATGTGTTGAATGACTTGGAATCTCTATTGGCAGAACAGGAGATCCAACCTACAGGCGAGTACCCCGATAGTCTTTTGCCTAAAAGTACTAAGTTTCCCTCTTTGATGCTCTTCCCTGAAATTGATTTATTTGTCAAAGCTGTTATAAGGTATTTGAAAAACATTGAGCATAGATGGGTTAGTAATAACCTAACATTCTGACAATGCAACGCTTTTACGCCAGTTGTAAGAAATGTATGATGTGGTTATTAAACTGTCAGATAAAGGCAGCAACGTGGTCATTTGGCCGGTCCTAATGTACGAAAAAGAAATGTTTAGGCAGCTTCTGAATGTTACTTGCTACCAACTTTTGACGTTTAACCCCTTGTCATCCTACAGAATGGAACTATCTGACATCTTGGAGCGAGCAAAAGATGATGGTATCCTAACCCAGAAGCAATTTGAAGGTCCACTGATACTGCATCCGACTATCCCTACTATATATTTATTACCTAAAGTCGACAAAAATGAAGCAATTCCACCAGGACGACCCATAGTTTCAGGGTGTAATTCTCTGACGGAACCTGCATGTAAGTTACTCGATTTTTATCTTCTGCCATTTGTGGAACTTCTTCCATCATTCATAAAAGACTCCAATGATGTGTTACGCAAGGTGGAGAATATACATCTGGACGAGGGACTGTTGTTAGTGACATGCGACGTAGAGTCTTTATTTACGTCTATCAAACATGAAGACGGGATCACTGCTGTTAACTTCTTTCTGGGAACAAGTGACCTTAACCAGACAGTCTGCAATTTTTTGGGTGAGCTTTTAACATTTGTGCTGACTCATAATTTTTTTGTATTCAGGGGGGTCTTCTATTTGCAATGTCAGGGGACCACAATGGGGTCGGCTTGTGCTTCTTCGTACGCAAATCTCTTTATGGGGCCATGGGAGAGTACCCTCTTCTCTATGGAAGCGACCCCCCACCTTGACAAGGTGATTTGGTGCGGTCGCTACATAGATGATATTCTGATCATATGGCAGGGCACCTCTTCTGAGCTTGAGGAGTTTATTACCTTCCTTAACATGAATGACTCTAATGTACTTATAGGGACAGTGATTCCTCTATTGATTTCCTTGACATACAGATCTACAAGGATGAAACTAGATTCTTACAAACAGATCTATATCGGAAAAGCACTGCAGCTAATACTCTTCTGCATGCAACTTCAGCCCACCCACCCCATCTTATCAAGAACATCCCCATGGGTCAATTTTTAAGGGCAAGACGTCTATGTTCAAACAAAGACATGTTTGAAAAACAGGCCAATGACCTCAAGAGAAGATTCCAAGAAGGAGGCTATAACAACCGCTGTATCAACAGAGCATACTTCAGAGCTAAAAGGAGCAATCGTACTTCCCTTCTATATTCGCAAAAGGCAAGTAAGTCTGATAAGAAAACATGTAAAGATGGAGTAACTAGATGCATCATGGAGTTTAACTCTCAAAACACCAAGGTGCTTGAGATTATTAGACACCTTTGGTCCATCCTACTTACCGATGATACTCTGCCTCAAACATCGTCTCTGTATCCCACTGTGACATACCGCCGCTCATGTAATCTCAAGGACACATTGGTGTACAGTCACCATGCGTTCAAGGAGGTGAAATACATTTTTGGTGCAAGTGGTCCTAAGAAGGGTAGCACATCATGTGGCAAATGTGTTGCCTGCCCCAACATGGACAAAATTACAGTCTTTTAAGATGCTGCTCAAACTAGACAGTTTGATATTCGGTTTTCGATTAATTGTACCACAAAAGGTGTAGTCTATGCTGCAATTTGCCCATGTAACTTAATATATATTGGGATGACTACAGGGACCTGAAGAGAACATGTTCAGGATATTGAATTAGCCAAACACGAGACGAATGTGTGTGATCTGAAAACAATCCCAAAGCACTTTATATTGAAACACAACTGTGATAGCTCTTTGCGCTTCCGAAGCATAGATCCCGTTCCGATTGGACCAAGAGGGGGAAATTGGCAAAAAACAATAGCCCAACATGAAACACGATGGATCTTTAGATTGGATATGATGACTCCGAATGGTCTAAATGAGACGAATAGTTATGTACCGTTTCTGTAGTGGAACTCTCTTGCCCGCTTCTAGCTCTGGTTTTTTAATGTGTGTTTATGATTTTAATTGTTTTTAACACTTGCTTTCTATTTGTTTATTTCTTTTTTTTGCCCTTAGGTATACAGCTGACTCTTTATTATTTATTCCTTGGACCAGATGAAGATCGACAGGAACTAAGGAGAACATATATACAAGTGGACACGGGACTTCTTGTTGATATCATTATGATATTCTAATAATTCTTTTTCCTACCCTTTCACTCCCCCTCCCCTCCCCCCCTCACCCTCTTCCTTCCCCCTTCTCTTCCCCCCCCCTCCCGATCCTCTCTCCCCAATACTCCATGGAGTTCACACTTTTTACTAAATTGGACAATATGACATCTAATGATACCTAATGACCATCAATCGTCCTATTTGAGCTTCTTTACTCCCACACTATATATCTAGATATCTACCACGATTGATAGTTGGGATTTACTTATTTACACTGATATGTGTATCAGTGCGGGCTGGGTGAGGGTATGTTACCCTCCTCCTTCTCTGGTGCTGGGGTGTGGCGGGCGGCCCCCGGGTTCTTGCCACTGGTTGTGATGACTCTATTGATGTAACATGCGATGTTGGCGTGAGGGATTGGTTTCTCTCTCTTTCGCCCCGGCATTGAGATCACCACTACTGCAGTACTCTTTGTTTACATGAACCTCCATTGGCTTGTATTTGATGTGTGTCTCACCAATCCCTCGTCCGTGTTTGATGCGGTGGGGAGGTATCAGGTCCCGCCCCCTGGGGAGTCACATGGTGCGGCTTGCCGGGGGCGAGGCCCGGTCCGCCCTCCCGCGTTGCCACAGTAGCGGAGACGCGACCTCTCTACCTTTACTCTTATTGGTTCCTCCATGTGTGATGTGGGTGCGTGGTTTGAGGCCTGTATTTCCGGCAGGCCGGTGTTTCATGTGGCTTGACGGTGGGCGGGCCTCGACCTGCATGCCGCCATCTCCATGGGGATGACCGTTTCCTGTTTTCCTGCCCCACGCACGTAAGGGAGTCAGGTGATTATTGTTCTACACTATTATTGGTTGATATATGATATTTAAGGAAGGGCATATTACACTAACCATTCCCCAGAAGAAGCCAGCCTCCCTGGCGAAACATCGGGCAGTAAGGATTCACGATTTACCGTCATTATAACCACTGGGTATTTATTTATGCGTATATTATGCTTTTTTACTATCTTATGTATAATCGTTATGTGCACTGGCACTATCACCATGTAACTTTCTACTATTATACCATTTTACTATGAGTGGGTTCTTATTTTGGTTCCAGTGCTACGCTGGCCTATTCTCTTTATTCCTGTTATCAGGAACACATGATTGTTGTATCTTTTAAGCTATTTTAAATATGCTCTTTAATAAAGTTAAAAATTTTGATAATCTCATAAAACGCTTTGTCTTGTTGCTTATTTACAGACTGAAACCTGCTGCACAGAACTTCAGGTCTTCTATTCATCAGAACGTTGCAACGATGTGAGGACAGAAGTGGTCCCCTAGCAGGCTTCAGTGATGTCATGCCTGCTGGGAAATGCCCATTTTCTTCTGCTGGAAATTTTCACTATGTGAGCAAGAAGAAAGGTATGACATTTGTTACGCCGAGCGCTCCGGGTCCCTGCTCCTCCCCGGAGTGCTCGCGGCGTTCTCCTCTCTGCAGCGCCACGGTCAGACCCGCTGACCGGGAGCGCTGCACTGACATTCGCGATGGGGATGCGATTCGCATAGCGGGACGCGCCCGCTCGCGAATCGCATCCCAAGCCACTTACCCATCCTGGTCCCTGGCTGTCATGTTCTGGTGCACGCGGCTCCGCTCTCTAGGGCGCGCACGCGCCAGCTCTCTAAGATTTAAAGGGCCAGTGCACCAGTGATTGGTGCCTGGCCCAATCAGTCTCATTAGCTTCCACCTGCTCCCTGTCCATATAACCCCACTTCCCCTGCACTTCCTTGCCGGATCTTGTTGCCTTGTGCCAGAGAAAGCGTTAGTGTTGTCCAAAGCCTGTGTTCCAGATCTTCTGCTATCCTCATTGACTATGAACCTTGCCGCCTGCCCTGACCTTCTGCTGCGTCTGACCTTGCCTCTGTCTAATTCTTCTGTCCCACACCTTCTCAGCAGTCAGCGAGGTTGAGCCGTTGCCAGTGGATATGACCTGGTTGCTACCGCCGCAGCAAGACCATCACGCTTTGCGGCGGGCTCTGGTGAAAACCAGTAGCAACCCTAGAACCGGTCCACTGACAACGGCTCAACCTCGCTGACTGCTGAGAAGGCGTGGGACAGAAGGATTAGAGAGAGGCAAGGTCAGACGTAGCAGAAGGTCGGGGCAGGCGGCAAGGTTCGTAGTCAATGAGGATAGCAGAAGATCTGGAACGCAGGCTTTGGACAACACTAGCGCTTTCTCTGGCACAAGGCAACAAGATCCGGCAAGGAAGTTCAGGGGAAGTGGGGTTATATGGACAGGGAGCAGGTGGAAGCTAATGAGACTGATTGGGCCAGGCACCAATCATTGGTGCACTGGCCCTTTAAATCTTAGAGAGCTGGCGCACGTGCGCCCTAGAGAGCGGAGCCGCGCACGCCAGAACATGACAGCCGGGGACTGGGACGGGTAAGTGGCTTGGGATGCGAATCGCATCCTCAACAATGTCAGTGCAGCGCTCCCGGTCAGCGGGTCTGACCGGGGCGCTGCAGAGAGGAGAACGCCGCGAGCGCTCCGGGGAGGAGCAGGGACCCGGAACGCTCGGCGTAACAACATTTATTTCTAAGGGTGGGAGGGGTGTTAGGAGAAGTCAGTGAACACAGCCTGAGTTAGTTTACAAAAGTTTATTTAGTGACAGGTACTCTTTAAATCTTGCAAGTTCCTTTTTCAAGTCTGAAGGAGGACAATAAATGTTTTTAATTACATGTGTCTGAAAGCAAAAGATTAAAAAGATATACAGTGGTCCCTCAAGTTACAATATATTTGGTTCCAGGATGACCATTGTATGTTGAAACCATTGTATCTCAAAACTACAGCTCTATGGAAACCTGGTAAGTGGTTCTGAAGCCACTTGTCATCCAACAATACGAAAAGTGAGGATTAAAGCAGAAAAAGTAGATACCTAATCCAGTTAAAGCAAATCCTTACATATAAAAGTGAGAAAGAGCTGCTGGAAGCTGTAAATCACTGTCTATGTAGAGGACAGGGGTTTCTTTTTTGTCCTGTAGAGTACATACAATGTTCCAAACAAAGTAAAATGGAGCCGCCCTCAACTGGAGCAGCTAAACCTGGCACAGATAAAGAGTAGCACAGAACATGTAATACCTTCCTGTACTGTAGAGAGACACTATCAGACAGCAAGTCAGTACATGCACTTCAGTAATACAGATGTTTTACCAGTGAAATTCCCATTCTGATTGGTCGGTTGTTCCAGCCCTTAACACATTTCGGAGATCTAGACTATCTGTAGCATTGTATGTTGAGTCTGGTTTCATGTTAACATAGTCCAGAAAAGGCTATTGTATGTTGAAAATATTGTAACCTGAGGCCATTGTAAGTTGAGGGATCACTGTTACAGATGAGCAAATTTTTGAAAATTTGATTCGGACGATTCACCAAATTTTCCGAAAAAATTTGGTTCGGTCTGAATTTATTCGCGCTAATCTATATTAAAACGGCTATTTCTGGCCTACAGAGAGCCTCAATAGTGGGTGTAGAACACTTTACCTTGCTGTAACACGCAAAGAGTGTGTGCTGGATTAGTAAAATAATACTGTTAATCAGTATGACATGCAGATTAGAGGTGCCGTTATTAGAATAACTGTCGCAGAGCGGCACAATGACAGAGCTTGTAGGTAGCATCAGTATGAGGAGACCAAATAGTGGCTGAATGACACAGCCTGGAGTTGGCGGCAGCATGAGGAGACCATTTAGTGGCTAAATGACACAGCGTAGAGGTGGTGGCAGCATGAGGAGACCATATAATGGCTGAATGAACCAGCCTGGAGGTGGCAACAGCGTGACGAGACCATAGGGCCTCACAATTGAAAAGATTAAAGATATTTTTTGAACATTTAAATTGAAGATTTCAAATCGATGAACCTAAAAAGTTTTATTTAGTTTGCCAGCAGCATGAGGAAACCACATGGTGGTACAGTGACACAGCCTGGAGGTGGTGGAAGCATGAGGAGACCATATAGTGGCTGAATGACACAGCCTGTAGTTGGTGACAGCAAGAGGAGACCATATAGTGGTTGAATGACACAGCCTGGAGTTGGCGCAGGAAGAGCAGACCATATAGTGGCTGAATGACACAGCCTGGAGGTGGCAGAAGCAGGAGTTGACCATATAGTTGCAGAAAGAAACAGCCTGGAGTTGGCGGCAGCATGAGGAGAACATATGGTTGCAGTATGACACAGCCTGGAGGTGGCATCAGCAGCATCAGTAGTCCTGAAAGTGACCCTGTTACAGAGTGGTGCAGTGGCTGGCAATACCAGTACACGGTGACGAAGGTGTGTGAAAAAAAAACTTGGCATCAGATGTGTGGGATCAGGCGGGCAGGATCAGAATAGTAGCTGAGGCAGGAAGCCAGAAAAAAACGGTCTCTTTTGTAAAAGTGTTAGTGTGCACAAGTAAATATTGAGGATATGCATTACGTAAAACATAATTTTTAATAATATTCTTAGGATAAAATATATGGACCCAAATTTTTTTTTAAATAAAACAAAAGGAAAGGTGTGAAAAAAACACCATGTGCCACCACCACCAAGTATTGATGTGATGCAAAGACCTCTAAAAGGTGGAAGGGAACAATTATGGTTCAATGTAACCGGTGGGGTAATAAACTTCCCCTGTATGGCCCTACTCTCTCATAATTAATTCCCTTCATGGCAAGTGTTACTTGCCCTAAAAAGGGCAGCCCCACACAGGAAACTCTCCCTATTTCCAACTGCAAACACTGCCATTGCTCAGGGTTTTTAGTTGGAAATAGGGATTGGTTCCTGTGTGGGGCCGCCCTTTTTAAGATGAGTAACACTTTCCTTGAAAAGGTGGAAGGGAACAATGTATTTTCCATTGTAGCAGGTGGGTGTAAAAAATTCCCCTATACTCCCTCCCTATTAATTTCCTTGTGGCCACACACAGGAAACTCTCCCTATTTCCACCTAAAAACCCTGTGAATTGGCAGTGTTTGTAAGTGGAAATAGGGAGAGTTTCCTATGTGGGGCTGCCCTTTTTAGGGCGAGTAACACTTGCCAAAAAGGGAATTAATAATGCAAGAGTAGGGCCATACAGGGGAAGTTTTTACCCCCACCGGTTACAATGAACAATACGTTGTTCCCTTCCACCTTTTAGAGGTCTTTGCATCACATCAATACTTGGTGGTGTAGGTGGCACATGGTGTTTTATGCACACCTTTCCTTTTGTTTGATTTAAAAAAAAAACTTTTGGGTACATATATTTTATCCTAAGAAAAGTTAAAGGAGTTATCCAGGAAATTATTATTATTTTTTTTTTTTTTATAGATCAACTGGCTCCAGAAAGTTAAACAGATTTGTAAATTACTTCTATTAAAAAATCTTCATCCTTTCAGCATTTATGAGATGCAGTAGTTGAGTTGTTCTTTTCTGTCTGTGGGCTCTCTGATGACACCTGTCTCAGGAACTGTCCAGAGTAGAAGCAAATCCCCATAGCAAACTTCTTCTACTCTGTGCAGTTCCCAAGACAAGCAAAGATCTCAGCAGAAAGCATTGCTGCCAGACAGAAAAGAACAACTCAACTTCAGCAACTGATAATTATTGGAAGGATTAACATTTTTTACTAGAAGTGATTTACAAATCTGTTTAACTTTCTGTAGACAGTTGATTTATAAAAATAAATAAATAAAAATAAAAAATAAAGTTTTTTTTCCCCTTGAAATCTTGGCAGATCCATGCCTGATTTATCTTCATAAAGGTTTTCGTGGACAGACAAGTTCTCCTTAGGGTTGCTGTGGCCCCCGCCGCACTAAACATCCGCTATGATGGCACACTGCTGGCCGGGCAGGACAGCTTTTCCGAGCAAACTCTGCTAGTTTCTGCCACAAATCAAGTTTGGCTGCCCGAAAGTCCAGCGGATCTTCAAGCTGTGATGGCATGGTCATGTCAAGGTATGCCACCACCTGCTGGTTCAGGTCCTGCTCCAGGTCTACCTGCTGCTGATGAGTTGCTTCACTAAGCGGGTGAAGAAAGCTACTCATCAGCGACTGTAGACTCAGGCTGCTGCTGATGGAGCTGGTAGTGCTCTTGCCACCCCTCCCCAGCAGCCATGGCAGTGGAAGGTGAGCGCAGAAAGCCCCCCGAGTCACACCTGCGAGAGGATGGATGATGGCACAGATAGGCATTGGTCAACTCACTATGTAGGATGTCTCTGTAGTAGGTCAGTTTCTACTCCTTGTAAAAAAGGCACCCATTTTGTGCTAGTAGCTAGGGTCCAATAAGGTAGAAAGCTGCTGCTGCTCCTGCTGCTGAATGGTGACAATTCGGTGATCCCTACACGTGATCATTGTTCCATTTGTGCAAGTGACTCAGAGGGACTCCCTGCCTTCATCGCTACAACATACTGCCACCGTGTGTCTGGTTCCTCTGTCTAACCTTCCTCATAACCTTCTAGCTTGTCTTGCTACTCCTGCTCCTCCTCTCCTGTCAGATGACTAGAAAAACTGCCCATTTCACAAAACCTAAACTGTGCTTCACTGTGCCCCTCCCCCTCATACTCCTCCAGTTCAGCCCTCACAGGGCTCATGTGGCCGTGAGAAGAAGGCGCCATGTCTCCAGTGCGCTGACCAGCCATTATTTCCAACCGATGTTGCAGTAAATGAAGCATTGGAATAACATTTTTCTTCCCATAATCCTGGCGACTTACTAATAAGGTGGCTTCCTCAAAGGGCCAGAGGAAACAGCAGGTGTCACGTATGAGCTGCCACTGGTTGACATTGAAGTTACACAGGGGAGTACCCCTATCCGCTTGGATCATCAAGAAATTGGTGATGGCTTTTCTCTGTTCGTATAGTCAGTCCAACATGTGTAGGGTGGAATTCCAACGTGTGGAAATGTTGCAAATCAGACTATGTTGGGGATGCCGTTCTGACGCTACAGCTCAAGGAGGGTGTGCTTTGCAGTGTACGAGTGGCTGAAGTGCATGCAAAGTTTCCTTCCCATTTTTAGGATGTCTTGCAGAAGGGGGAACACTTCAGGAACAGCTTGACAATCAAATTGAACACGTGTGCCATGCAGGACACATGTCTCAGGCTTCCTTGACGCAGCGCAGACAAGATATTCTTCCCGTTGTCGGTCACGATGGTTCCCATTGCCAGTTTTTGTGGAGTAAGCCATGATTCCATTTCTTGTTGAAGGACTTTTAACAGTTCCTCCCCTGTGTGACTCCGTTCACCAAGGCAAACCATGTGAACAGCGTGACACCGCCGTGCCCTGCACACATGGTATGCTGGAGTGGCACTGAGACTTCTCCGTGAAGTGGAGGCTAAGGACACGGTGGAGGATGAGGAGGCGGAGTCACACACTGTCACTGGACAAACAGCCTGAGAGCTAGGAGGCGGAAGCGGCGTCACCTGTCCAAGGTGCTGTTGTAGCTGTGCAGGAACCACATTCACCGAGTGGGCAGTAAAGGACATGTTTTATCCCTGACCGTAGTTACAGCTCCACACGTCGGCCCTGCCGTGCACTTTGGTACACACCGAAAGGCTTAAGGACTGGCCCTGGTACTGCCTTCTTCGCAAAGAAATGACGGCCTGGGACTCTCCACCTCGGCTCAGCACAAGCCATCAGTTCTCTGAAAGGTGCAGAGTCCACCACTTGAATAGGGAGGGACTGCAGCACCAGCAACTTGGACAGAGTTGAGATGAGTGGGCTCATACTGTTGTCTCTTGGACATGACTTCATCGAAGGATTGCTGACGGAATGACTGACTCGAAGTAGGAGGAGCATCTGGAGCGACAGAAGATGGGCATGACACATAGCTCCCTTCAGCTGAGGTGGTGGAGCCTTGGTTAGCTGAAACAGGGAGCGGCGTGCCACTGGTGAGGCAGCAGTCCGGACCACCACATTGGAGCTACGGTAATCCCAGGCCGCTTTATGGTGACGCTATATATGTTGACGCAGGGCCATGGTGCCAACATTGGGACCATGGCCACACTTCACCTTCTGCCGACGCATCTTGCATGTGGCCAGGTTCACATCCTCCGGATGCTTGATGAAAAACTGCCACACTGCCGAGTAGCTGATTTTCCCACTAACAGTCCGCACTGATTGACGGCTACTGCCACCGACTCCAGGAACCATTGTTCCACTACCTCCCAGGAAGGTAGGCTGCCGCGAAGCAGGTTGTCTACCCCAGGCACCTTTGGCTCAAGACTTTCCACTTCTGCCACCATGCTGACTTTCAACCATGCTACCACCTTGCTGGCTCAGCTGCTGCCTCACGGGCAACCTGCAACCCTTTTCTCCTGATGATGATGAAGCCCCTTCTGCACCCGGCTCCCAAGTGCGATTGGCTTCATCATCATCGAGTTGTATCTGCACGTCACTGATGTCCTCATCAGGCTCCTCAACAGTGTCTGCTTCAGGAGCCTGTAGCTGCTGACTGTCCTCTAGTGTATTGTCCTCACTAAATAGGGGAGCTGAACCACCAGCATAAGATACTTCTCTGGGGGAAGGGAACAGCATAGGATAGAGGCAATGGGAGGACAGGGACTACTCCCAGGCCATGCCAAATGAGAATTGTCTGAGGAACCCATCGAGTGTTGACTGGGCATGTCAGATGTCACTTGTGATGAAGTGGATGACCATGTTAACCAATCGATGATGGCAGATGGGTTGCTGGTCGAGACACGACTGCTAGCTGACACTGGGAGCTCAGACCTCTTGCTGCGACTCTTGCTGCCACTCGCCCCTAGTCTGCTGTGACCTCTGCCTAATGAATTTAGGCCTCTGCCACTCCTTTGTGCATGTCCTGGCACTTCTCTGCCTGACATATTTAATGCGTATATGAGGGGAGTACAATACGCTCCAGTACGCTTAAAACAGTATTTGTCTAAAACATCAGCAGGTGTGTACTTTTGGCTGGCCTTTCACAGTATCTAGGCCCTTAAGACTTTAACAGGAACAAAATGGTACACCACTTAGATGTACGTATATGGTATGCACTTATGAGGGGAGTACAATGTGCTACAGTACGCTTAAAGCATTATTTGTCTACACCACCAGCAGGTGTGTACTTTTGTCTGGCCTTTCACAGTATCTAAGCCCTTAAAACTTTAACAGGAACTAAATTGTACACCACTCAGATGTACGCATGTGGTATGCACTTATGAGGGGAGGAAAATGCGCTCCAGTACCCTTAAAACGGTATTTGTCTACAACACCAGCAGGTGTGTACTTTTGGCTGGCCTTTCACAGTATCCAGGCCCTTAGGACTTTAACAGGAACAAACTGGTACACCACTTAGATGTACGCACAGATTACACTTAATAGAGGACAATAAGCTTTTAGTGCTCTGCTCACCCAAACTGGCTGGTTACTATTAGCTTTTCAGTTGTTGTACACACCAGTGCTGCAGCACACAGTCACTGTGTACTACACCCAAAATTGCACATTCTCTCTGAATCTCATTCCCTTCCCTATCAGTGCTTCTATGGCTTGAGGTGAATCACTGCTGTAAAAAAAAGCTTTCATGTGCAATACACTGCTCTCTGTCCCTCTCTCTCTGCAATAGAACGCTGATGTGACTGGGAGGTGAATCGCTTCTGTAAAAATACTTTTTTGTGCAACACACACTGCTGTCTGTCCCACTCCCTCTGTAATAGAATGCTGATGTGACTGGCCACAAGATGGCTGCCAAATATATAGGGCTGTGACATCACAGGGGTGGCTGGCTGCTGACAGGCTGCATTTCATTCAGGGTCATCCCGCCAACCCTTGTTCCTGCCTTCCCAGGTTTCCTTGCCCCGTGTCCTCACATGTGTAATCACCATTTTAGATGCCCGGCCCCTGGAGCCTGGACCACACTAAATGGAATTTAATGAAGCAATTTGCGCGATCGAATCGCGGTGATATTCACATTCGTTACGAATCAAAATTTTCCTGAAATTCGGAACGAATTCGGATTAATCAGATTCTATTCACTCATCCCTAATTACTGTATATGGAGTATATACCAAATAGTTTCTAAACAGGCAGTTAAAGATTTAGAAGTCTTACTATTCGTATACAAAGCACACATTTTTAGTATTTATCCATGGAAAATACACCAGTAAAACTTTAAATCTCTCGCTTTACTGATTTTACTTTATTGTAGCTATTAAGATTTGAGTTGTGGAATTCAACTCCTGAAAATGTCAGGCAGGGCCACAATCTGTCAGGTGAGCTTCATCACATTTTAGTGCATTGTTTCGGTGAAGGTGAGAATTATTGAACAGTTTGGATTAGAGGAATTTCAATTTTACAGGCCCTGCAGCTTTAAGAATATTGTCTGGTATGAATGATAATACACCATGTACACGGGCAACCAAAACGGGCCCTTAAACAATTAATTCCAATGATTACATTATTTCTAGCTTCTAATATTTCATACCTAGGGAAAGAAATACTATGAAGGATTAAAAAGTGAACTAATCTATGTTAAGGCCTTTAGGGGTTTACAACTATGGTACAGTATGATTATTTGAAGCCAATTGCACACTGCCAAAGGTAATTTGTTAATAGCTTAGAATTAAAAGTTGAGCGCTAATCATTCATATTCTGCTTTGAAAACACATGAACATATTTAAATTTAATAGGTCCATGTGGAATTTTCATCGAGTAAATTGCACTGTAAATATATTAAGAGGACTGTCAGACAAGTCTAATTGTTGTCTCGCTGTTGCTTATAATTACATTTTAAATACAAGGCTTAAAAGGTGTTTGTATGTTATACAAGACAATAAACAAATGACAAATTCTGGTGTAAGATTTTTTCTAAAGAAGGGAAAACAATATTTACTGAAAGCTTTGTTTAGATTTCTCCTAATGCCAGTGCTGTTCATTTGTTATATAGACTATTTAAATAGAAAGGAAATCCTGCTTACTTGATCTATGATACGAATAAAAATGTATACTTTATACGTTTCTGTCATTTTGAACCTAAAGACTAAAACTTTAGGTTCAAAATGACAGAAACATTAGGCTTAGTATTTATTAAAGGAGTACTACACTTGATTTTTTTTTTTAAATCAACAGATGCCAGAAAGTTAAACAGATGTGTAAATGACTTCTATTTAAAAATCTTAATCTTTCCAGTACTTTTCATCTGCTGTATTCTCCAGAGGAAGTACTTTTCTTTTTGAATATCCTTTCTGTCTGACTACAGTGCTCTCTGCTGACACCTCTGTCCATGTCAGGAACTGTCTAGAGCAGGAAAGGTTGGCTATGGAGGTTTGCTCATACTCTGGACAGTTCCTAAAATGGACAGAGGTGTCAAATTTTTTAACTTTCTGGCACCAGTTAATTAAAAAAAAAAATGTTTTTCAGCGGGGTACCCCTTTAAGGCTAAGTTCACATTGGCGTAGTGCTCCATCCCATTAAGTGCCTGTTCATCTCTTTTTCTGCACCGAATGACACCAAAAATGGGTCGGAGCACAACGGACTCCATCAGGTCATCACTGGGTTCGACGGATCCCATTGAATTGAATGGGGTCCCTCGGGCATGCACTTTTTTTTCTTCGCTAAACTCCCATCATAGGGCAGACTTGCCAATGGAGTTCCATATAATGGTGCTTAACGGCAATGTGAACGAGCCCTAGCTCATTCAAGACTGGGCCTGTGGCTGGGTTGTACCACATATGGTAAAATATTAAAGTATAAATAACTTCTTAACTCTTAGGCCAAGGTTTTTTGGCCTATTTCATTTGTAAAAATTAATTTAACGAATTGTTGACAAATATGGTCTCCTTTTACAGCATGTTACAGCAATACTAAATGTATAGTTGCTTTATGTTTCACTAGGATTGCATAATAAAAAAAAAATTTGGGAAAAAAATATATACCGTATATCCCGGTGTATAAGATGACTTTTTAACCCCAAATTTTCTTCTGAAAAGTCGGGGGTTGTCCTATATGCCGGATATTGAGGTCCGGGATAGGAGTACTTCTGATTATCTGCCAGGGCCGGCTCCTGTGTGCGGCTGCAGGCGGGGGCCGGCAAGAGCATGTACAAACTAATACTGTATACTAAAAACCAGGGTGCCTCCAGCTGTTGTGAAACTACAACTCCCAGCACGGCAAAAGCTGTCCGGGCATGCTGGGAGGTGTAGTTTTACAACAGCTGGAGGCCCCCTGGTTTTTAGTATACAGTATTAGTTTTTACCTGCTCTGGCCGGCCCTCGCCTGCAGCCACACACGGGAGCCGGCCTGGGCAGATAATCATAGGTATTCTTATGCCGGACATCTCTGTGTCCCAAAAAATCTTTTCGGGACATAAGGATGTCCGCCGGTAACTTACCATTCCCCGGCGTCCTCCTGCGATCCTCCTTCGGTCCTCCTGCGGTCCGGTCCTCCGTCTCTATGATTGTACGCACGGGACGTCAGTGACTTCCTGTGCGTACAACCATAGAGGCAGAGGAGCGCAGGACCAGGAGGACCGCAGGAGGACGCGTGCCGAACGGGACCTGGTGAGTGACCGGCTGTGCTATCTTAAGTGATCCGGTCACCGCTCCCCGGTCCCAGCACCTACTGCTATGGTCCATAGGCCATAGCAGTAGATGGTGACCCGGGCCGGAGGAGCGGTGATCGGAACACTGTGGGGGCAGAAATCAAATTAGACCAAAAGGGGGACTAAAGAGGCCAAGAAACACAACTAATTACCTAACCCCAAGGCCGTAGCCTGGGGTGCAATACACCTCTAAATAGTACCCCCTAAAACATAACTTTTATTGTGTATCCAAATAAAATAAAATTTTATATAAACCCAGTGAGATCAATGTTAAAAACGGGATGTCAGGTAGGTTAGTGTTTGTACGATCTGAGCATCATTGCTCCACTATAAGGGGTTCTGCAGTAGCCCAATACGCCTACTCTGACATCAACTAAAAACGCTAGATTGCCGCCTCTACATGTTTCGCCGTCCCCACGGCGTTTTCAAGAGGCAAACTAGTGGCAACAACACTACAAAATGGCGGCAGGGGCTATTTATAGACAGTGCCCCAAACATCATCACCCGGCGACAGCTTCCCGTCACCTATCCCATGCATCCTAAGATTGCTCCAATCCCTCTCAAGGATCCACAATCATATCCCAGGTCATATCCTCCTGGATCACCAATGGGAATACATAACGTGTACTGACCTCATCTCCCTACGTCCTTCGGGAGCGCTACGTCATACTGTAGGGCCTGCCGTTTACCATCGTGCCGCGCTTGCGCACTAAGGCTTACTAATGGCACTATGGTAAACGGCAGGCCCTACAGTATGACGTAGCGCTCCCGAAGGACGTAGGGAGATGAGGTCAGTACACGTTATGTATTCCCATTGGTGATCCAGGAGGATATGACCTGGGATATGATTGTGGATCCTTGAGAGGGATTGGAGCAATCTTAGGATGCATGGGATAGGTGACGGGAAGCTGTCGCCGGGTGATGATGTTTGGGGGCACTGTCTATAAATAGCCCCTGCCGCCATTTTGTAGTGTTGTTGCCACTAGTTTGCCTCTTGAAAACGCCGTGGGGACGGCGAAACATGTAGAGGCGGCAATCTAGCGTTTTTAGTTGATGTCAGAGTAGGCGTATTGGGCTACTGCAGAACCCCTTATAGTGGAGCAATGATGCTCAGATCGTACAAACACTAACCTACCTGACATCCCGTTTTTAACATTGATCTCACTGGGTTTATATAAAATTTTATTTTATTTGGATACACAATAAAAGTTATGTTTTAGGGGGTACTATTTAGAGGTGTATTGCACCCCAGGCTACGGCCTTGGGGTTAGGTAATTAACTGTGGGGGCAGACCAGTACAGACATACAGCCTCCAGCCATACACTGTATATGGCTGGAAGCTGTATGTCTGTTGGGGGGAGCTACCAATCTAATGTGGGGGAACTGCCTACAAATGTGGGGGGAGCTGCCTACTATTGTGGGGGAACTGCTGACCTAATGTGGGGGGAGCTGGCTACAAATGTGGGGGGAGCTGGCTATAAATGTGGGGGGAGCTGCCTACAAATGTGGGGGGAGCTGCCTACAAATGTGGGGGGAGCTGCCTACTTTTGTGGGGGAAATGCTGACCTAATGTGGGGAAATGCTGACCTAATGTGGCGGAAATGCCTACTAATGTGGGGGAGCTGCCTATTAATGTGGGGGAACTGCTTACTAATGTGGGGTAACTGCTGACCTAATGTGGGGTAACTCCCGACATAATGTGGGGGAGCTGCCTACTATTGTGGGGAACTGCCGACCTAATGTGGGGAGGCTGCCGACCTAATGTGGGGGAGCTGCCGACCTAATGTGGGGGAACTGCCGACCTAATGTGGGGGACCAGGCAACCTAATATGGGGGAGCTGGCAACCTAATGTGGGGGAGCTGGTAACCTAATGTGGGGGGAACTATACTGCCTACCTAATGTGGGGGAACATGATGCCTACCTAATGTGGGGGGAAATATAAGGTACCGTACATCGCGGTAGGAGGGGTAGTCTTATATGGTGAGTATATCACAAACTCTCTATTTTAACTGTAAAAGTTGGGGGTCGTCTTATATGCCCAGTCGTCTTATACGCCGGCATATACGGTAACTTTAAATGGCAGAATTTCAAGCACCATGACTTTTTTCTCTCTATTTAGCCATAGGAGGTCTTGTTGCTTGCTGAACATTAATAGAATCAATTTGGAGTATATATAAATTATCCACATTGTCGGTGCAGTAAAAGTAACATGGTTCAGGTCATCGCTGTTATAGTGACTCAAAGGAAGGCATTAACCCCTTAAGGATGCAGGACGTACTCAAACGGCCCCTTTTCCGAGTCCTTAAGGACTCAGAACGTTTGAGTACGTCCTGTCAAATCCCAGCCCCACACCGCTAGCTGCAGGGGAGCCGGTGCCCAATGCTTGCTGAAATCGTTCAGCAGGCATCGCGGCATATCGCCCAGGGGGGTCATGATGACCCCCCATGTCGGCGATGGCCGCAGATCGCTGGACAATTCAGTCCAGCGATCTGCGGCAGATTCCGGGTCAATCGGGTCTCCAGTGACCCGGTGACCCGGAAATACAGGCTGTTCGGGGCCGTGTCTGATGGCCCCGAACAGCCATAGCCAGCAGGGGTGAGGTGGCACTGGTGCCACCTTACGATCGCCCTGATTCGTCAGCCGGTTTCCCGGCCGACCAATCAGGGCGCCTGCTGCGGGTGTCACTCCCGCAACCCGCTCCGCCCCTCTTCCGGAGGACGTGAGCGGGTGCTGGAAGAAGACCCCGGGAGCTGGGGATCCCGATCCCCGGCGTCAATGTTGGGATCGGGGCCCCAGGAGCAGCGGCGGCGGGACTGACCTTTGCCCGGAGCAGCAGCAGGAGGTGAGTGACAGCCTCCTGCTGTTGCTTAGCAACAGCTCCCAGCATGCAAAAAGGGCATGCTGGGAGCTGTAGTTATGCAGCAGCAGGAGGCAGACCACCACAACTCCCAGCATGCCCTTATGGGCATGCTGGGACTTATAGTTTTGCAACAGCTGGAGGCACATTTTTTCTATGGAAAAGTGTACCTTCAGCTGTTGTATAACTACAACTCCCAGCTTGCACAAACAGCTAAAGTGCATGCTGGGAGTTGTAGTGGTGCATCTGCTGGTTGCATAACTCCCAGCATGCCCGTTGGCTGTCGGTGACTGCTGAGAGTTGTAGTTTTGCAACAGCTGAAGGCACACTGAGTTAAGTAGCAAACCAGTGTGTCTCCAGCTGTTGCATAACTACAATCCCCAGCATCCCCAGCCAAAGTAGTATGCCTCCAGCTGTTGCATAACTACAAGACCCAGCATGCCCTTCCGCTGTCCGTACATGCTGTGGGTTGTGGCTTTTGCAACAGCTGAAGGCACACTGGTCGCAAAACACTGAGTTTGCTACCAAACTCGGTGTTTCACAACCAGTGTGCCTCCAGCTGTTGCAAAACTACAACTCCCAGCATGCACTGATAGACCGTACATGCTGGGAGTTGTAGTTTTGCAACAGCTGGATGTCCCCCCCCCCCCCCAATTTGAATGTACAGGGTACACTAACATGGGCGGAGGTTTACAGTAAGTATCCGGCTGCAAGTTTGAGCTGCGGCAAATTTTCTGCCACAGCTCAAACTGCCAGCGAGAAACTACTGTGAACCCCCGCCCGTGCGACTGTACCCTAAAAACACTACATTACACTACACTAACACAAAATAAAATAAAAAGTAAAAAACACTACATATACACATACCCCTACACAGCCCCCCTCTCCTCCCCAATAAAAATGAAAAACATCTGGTATGCCACGGTTTCCAAAACGGAGCCTCCAGCTGTTGCAAAACAACTACTCACAGTATTACCAGACAGCCACTGACTGTCCAGGCATGCTGGGAGTTTTACAACAGCTGGAGGCACACTGTTTGGGAATCACTGGCGTAGAATACCCCTATGTCCACCCCTATGCAAGTCCCTAATTTAGGCCTCAAATGCGCATGGCGCTCTCACTTTGGAGCCCTGTCGTATTTCAAGGCAACAGTATAGGGTCACATATGGGGTATCGCCGTACTCGGGAGAAATTGTGTTACAAATTTTGGGGGGTATTTTCTGCTTTTACCCTTTTTAAAAATGTAAAATTTTTGGGAAAAGAACCATTTTAAGTTAAAAATTATATTTTTTTTTACATATGCACATGTCGTGAAACACCTGTGGGGTATTAAGGTTCACTTAACCCCTTGTTACGTTCCCCGAGGGGTCTAGTTTCCAAAATAGTATTCCATGTGTTGTTTTTTTTTGCTGTTCTGGCACCATAGGGGCTTCCTAAATGCGGCATGCCCCAAGAGCAAAATTTGCTTTCAAAAAGCCAAATGTGACTCCTTCTCTTCTGAGACCTGTAGTGCGCCAACAGAGTACTTTTTCACCCCCATATTGGGTGTTTTCTGAATCGGGAGAAATTGGGCTTCAAATTTTGTGGGGGTATTTTCTTCTTTAACCCTTTGTAAAAATGTAAAATTTTGGGAAAACCAAGCATTTTAGGTAAATTTATTTTTTATTTTTACATATGCAAAAGTTGTGAAACCCCTGTGGGGTATTAAGGTTCACTTTACCTCTTGTTACGTTCCTCAAGGGGTCTAGTTTCCAAAATGGTATGCCATGTGTTTTTTTTTTTTTTTTTTTTGCTGTTCTGGCACCATAGGGGCTTCCTAAAGGTGACATGCCCCCCAAAAACCATTTGTCGCTCCTTCCCTTCTGAGCCCTCTACTATGCCCGCCGAACAATTAACATAGACATATGACGTATGTGCTTACTCAAGAAAAATTGGGTTTCAAATACAAGTAAACATTTTCTCCTTTTTACCCCTTGCAAAAATTCAAAAATTGGGTCTACAAGAACATGCGAGTGTATAAAATGAAGATTGTGAATTTTCTCCTTCACTTTGCTGCTATTCCTGTGAAACACCTAAAGGGTTAAAATGCTGACTGAATGTCATTTTGAATACTTTGGGGGGTGCAGTTTTTATAATGGGGTAATTTATGGGGTATTTCTAATATACCCTTCAAATCCACTTCAAACCTGAACTGGTCCCTGAAAAAAAGCGAGTTTCAACATTTTGTGAAAAATTTGAAAATTGCTGCTGAACTTTGAAGCCCTCTGGTGTCTTCCAAAAGTAAAAACACATCAATTTTATGATGCAAACATAAAGTAGACATATTGTATATGTGAATAAAAACAAATTATTTGGAATATCCATTTTCCTTACAAGCAGAGAGCTTCAAAGTTAGAAAAATGCTAAATTTTCAAATTTTTCATAAAATTTTGGGATTTTTCACCAAGAAAGGATGCAAGTTTCCACAAAATTTTACCACTATGTTAAAGTAGAATATGTCACGAATAAACATTCTCATAATCAGAATGATAACTAAAAGCATTCCAGAGTTATTAATGTTTAAAATGACAGTGGTCAGAATTGCAAAATATGGCCGAGTCCTTAAGGTGAAAAAGAGCTCAGTCCTTAAGGGGTTAATCAAGACAATTGTGGAGAAAACAATCAAAAAGTCTCATTATTTATGCAAGGAAGACTGAGTAGGAGGGGCTTGCAGCAGAGGGGAATGGTTATACATTTAGGGGGCATAACTGCCCATGTTCACCAAATTTTGTATAGCTCATGCTTGAAAGCAAGTATAAACTGTGCTTGAAGAGATTTCATAGAGAGCACACAGGCAGCTTGATGTGTGTTCAGGTCAGATCCCAGCTGTTGTTACAGAATGTTGAGTCCATATTATGTCTGGGCCCTGGTGCTGATGGCGCAGGCACAGCTTATGTGCCTGCATTATTAGAAGGACTTAACTGCACTCATGTTTGGGTGAGCAGACCGCAAAGACAGTAATGTTCATGATAGGTTAAATTACCAAATATAATATAACAAAAAAAAACATAGTAGATGTCAGTAACAAACACTGTCTAGATATCCAATATTATTTTTCATAATGGAACTGCATTTTTGACCAGTGCATTACTTTCTGTAATCACACATCCATCATAGGGTATTCTTACAAGGTATCTGTCACAAGTACAGAGCCCAGGACACACGTCTGGGATGTTTTCTAAGCTTTTTTCTATGTAACACATTTACAAATCATAGCTATAGCGCAAAATAATATTTCTTTAACCCCTTTTAACATTTTACATACATGTGCATCAAGATGTCTGGTCAGGAGCTAAGTCTACTTCATACATAGAGGATATCCACCAACGGATGTCAGGTGGGTGTAAAAGTAATCCAACTTTATTGGATCTGATGAAGAAGTCACAACACCTCGAAATGCGTTATAATATATATATATTTTTTTTATATTAACGTTTTATTAATTTTATTCAAAGTACAAAGTTCAAGTAAAGTACAAAAACACTATCAATAAACAGGCATCGTAAGAAACGTGGTTGTCGATAGGGTACACACATATGATGCATACCATCACTATATAAAGTCAGGTATTCAGTGACAAGACATGATGTTGAATACATTAAAGTGAATAGTTAAAGACATGTCAATTCAAACATCAATTAGTCAACTCAAGGTACATGGTCCGAGCTTCTATGTGATCAGGGTAGGTACAATCAACAACAATGTGGTTGGTGTAAGCAACATATGGGAAGAAGAGGAGATGAGGACAGAAAGAAGGAGGAAGAAGAGACAGGAAAGGGTTCCAAAGGGACAGAAGGGAATGGGAACGAGGAAGACTACTAGGTTCGTAAGAAAGAGGTTGTAAGACTTACCCAGCGGGTCAGGAGGGCTTCAGAACAACATGGCAAAGCAATGAAGCATGGTGGCTATTTGTGAAAAATGGGCTGTTTAGGTAGACGGAGCACGGGAAACCGGGCGTGCTGTAGGGCTTGGGGGACATATGTTTCCGAGTGAAAGATGCATGGATGTATAGTCCTTAGAGGATGTAAAATGTGTCCAAGGGTGCCAGACGGTGTTGTATTTGTCTATCTGATTTTTGGAGTCGGCTAGCAATTCTTCCATCCTGTGTAGATGGGTGGATGCGTTTTAATATATTTATTTTTCAAATAAAGTTGGATTATTTTTGCACGCATCTGACGTCTAAAGAGTGGTCTGCGACAATTATTGTGGTCTTCTTCCTTCTTTCAAGATTGTTTTGTACATTGACAGAATTTTAGAAAATGTTTGTAAAGGAGAACAAGAATTTAAAGATTGAAAAGCTCCTCTAAAATGTCTACCGCTCATGAGCTCTCTAAATATTGTTAAAAAAAAAGATAGTGAAAGGGCTGTGAAGATTCATTGTTGGATATATCTTACTTATCTACATTTTATGTGGAGTATGCGATTACATTTTATTTGTGTATAAGATTACTATTCAGCCCAACTATCATTCATTCTGTCTCAATAAAGGCTTTTTTTATGGACACTCACTGGAAAGTAACTAACAAGAAACAGATTGCTTGAATATAGTCCTGTGAAGGAAGTAGGTATCGTGTATTATATAAATAACATGTGAAATACTTGCGCAAAATGTTATTTTAACTTTGAAGTTGCTGTGTGAGGTCTTACGTTTTGAAATGAAAATTATTTTGTGGTGGCATCAGTTTACAGTATATATAGCTAGTACTATTGTACATACAGTACATTTAATACCTCTTAAATGTATTATAATCATTTTTATTTGTTTCCAAAAAAATAAAAATGATTCCATATTTTATTCTCTTTTTTCACTTTTTTCCATGAGAGAGGTGAGAAGGTGGTGTGGGAGTAGGTAACATTGAATGGGCTGGCTTTATGGCGCCTAGGGATGAGAGTTTGTAGACAGAGGGAATGGTCAACTGTGTCAAAGGCGGAGAAAAGGTGGGAGTGCAGAATATTGATGTGGTTGTTGTTTTGGGGCAAAGGGGAGAAGCAGGATGAGTATGGGTTAAAATACGGCTTTTTGAGGATAGGGATGGTGGTTGCATGTTTAAAAGAAGAAAAAGTGCCTGTGTTAAGTGATAGATTAAAGAGATGGGTTAGAGCTTGGATGAATATTTAGTCTGGTTGGTTTATAAGGTGGGATGGGGTTGTGTCAAGTACATAGATGGTGAGGTGCGAAGAATAACATACTTTGTATAGCTAGTAGAGAGAGAGATTTCCCCCCCCCCCCCCCCCCCCAAAAAAAAAGAGTACAGCAGCACTTCCTGATGCAAAATGTGGCTTTATTCAGCACAAAAATGCAAGAGCTACATTTCGGACATCTCTCACTGCCATTGTCAAGCAACAAATGGTGTAGAGTAAGTGCTTTAAATAAGGTGAACAATCAAGTGACATCATCACATAATTACATAATTGCATGGATTTATGACGTGAGAACATTTACAAATGTGGATTAAGGTTGCTGTATCAGATATCGCCAAATACACAATCACACCTATATACAACAATTATGGGTGCCTGATGCTAGAAATGTATAAGTGAAGCACTACAAACATATTTGGCGATATCTGATACAGTAACCTTAATCCACATTTGTAAATATTATTACGTCACAAAACCATGCAATTATGTAATTATGTGATGATGTCACTTGATTGTTCACCTTATTTAAAGCACTCACCTTACACCATTTGTTGCTTGACAATGGCCGTAAAAGCCGACCGAAACATCGCTCTTGCATTTTTGTGCAGGAAGTGCTGTTGTGTTATTTTTTTGTGGACATTATGTTGGCCGCTGACCGGGACTCCAATCGCTGGCACTCCAGTTAACCACACTCAGTATCTGTGCTGCTCTATCTATGTTTTTGTAGATAGATAGATAGATAAAAATTCCCAATGACGCAGCACTCCAAAAAACGGTGCATTTATTCACACATGTCTCAATACAGCAACGTTTCTGCTCTTATGGAGCCATTTCCATAGGAGCAGAAACATTGCTGTATTGACACATGTGTGAATAAATGCACCTTTTTTTGGAGTGCTGCGTCATTGGGAATTTTTGTCTATGAAGAACCTTGATCAGGTTTAGATGCTGGCACTTTGTTTTTACTTTTACTATAGATAGAAAGATAGATAGATAGATAGATAGATAGATAGATAAATTACTATCAAATATCTGACAATTTTTTATTTAGGTAGATAGTATATGTTCTATTTGATTTTTAAGTATGAATAGCGAAATAATGGCGTCTGATGAAATGCCCGGAAAGGGCGTGAAACAATTGTCACTACACCTGTGCACTCTTGAGTGCGTCCCACTGTTGCTTTACTATTTTTGCACCGAAAATAAAGAAGCCTGCTGCACCTTAATCATGAGTGCCTCGTCAATCTTCTCTCTTTATACTGGAAATTGTGTGCACGTGATTGATGCTGTCAGGATCCTGTTCCCAGTAGCGTGTATAGTTTGGCTGATTGCCAGAGCTTGAGAGAGACTTACTATATCAGGGACGTTAGTGCCGGTCTTTCTCTTTCCACGTTTGAATGAAATAATGGCACTCACCATTTGTGGCAATCTTGATCCAGTATATTCTGTATTTAGAGTGTACAAACATGCAGCGGGGAGCTGTGCAAGACAAACAGGGGTAAAATCTCAGTGACAGACGTTTCCTGCATAGGCACGCACTTGAGAAAGTGCATGCATAAGCAGGAAACAGCTGTTGCTGTTTATGGACATGTTTCAGTAATAGAGCACCTCCAAAGTTGTGCAATATCCCTAATCCTTCAGGTAGTGCCAGACTATTATTTTCTACACTTTTGTTATGTTCTATTTTTACTTGACTTTTACCATTTTAGACATTTTTTTGTTTATGTTAGTTCTTATTTAAGCTGTGTATGCCATGGCTCCAGCTTCATTCTCCCACCCTTGACTGGACCACCGGGGAGATCAAGAATTGGGGCTCTGCTTGCCACAAGAAATGCCTCTCCTCCCCTCCCAGTCCCGTCAGGCAAGTCTCAGTGCCTACTCCTACACCTGGTCTCCCCAAGGCTTATCAGGACTGTGCCTTGCCTCCTCGTGGCCCCCGTCCTGGTGACACCCTGCCCCGTGCCAAGCTTCACCCTCTGCCCTCCCTCCCCATTCCCACTCCTGCTGTACTGCCTGCCTTTGAGGAAACCCTACAATCACTCCCGGTGTCCTCGTCCCATGTGAAGCAGTTGCCGGACAAAAAAAGGGGGAGACCTAAGGGGGGGGGGGGGGTACTGTTACGCCGATCGCTCCGGGTCCCTGCTCCTCCCCGGAGCGCTCACGGCGTCTCTCTCCCTGCAGCGCCCCGGTCAGACCCGCTGACCGGGAGCGCTGCACTGACATTGCCGGCGGGGATGCGATTCGCATAGCGGGACGCGCCCGCTCGCGAATCGCATCCCAAGTCACTTACCCGTCCCGGTCCCCGGCTGTCATGTGCTGGCGCGCGCGGCTCCGCTCTCTAGGGCGCGCGCACGCCAGCTCTCTGAGACTTAAAGGGCCAGTGCACCAATGATTGGTGCCTGGCCCAATTAGCCTAATTAGCTTCCACCTGCTCCCTGGCTATATTACCTCACTTCCCCTGCACTTCCTTGCCGGATCTTGTTGCCTTGTGCCAGTGAAAGCGTTTAGTGTTGTCCAAAGCCTGTGTTTCCAGATCTCCTGCTATCCATATTGACTACGAACCTTGCCGCCTGCCCCGACCTTCTGCTACGTCTGACCTTGCCTCTGCCTAGTCCTTCTGTCCCACGCCTTCTCAGCAGTCAGCGAGGTTGAGCCAATGCTAGTGGATACGACCTGGTTGCTACCGCCGCAGCAAGACCATCCCGGTTTGCGGCGGGCTCTGGTGAACACCAGTAGCCTCTTAGAACCGGTCCACCGGCACGGTCCACGCCAATCCCTCGCTGACACAGTGGATCCACAACCTGTAAGCAAAATTGTGACAACCTGCTGCTGTTCTAGACAAATACTGTTCTAAGCATAGTGAAGTGTATTGTACTTCCCTCATATGAGCAATAAGTATGTCATGCAGACTAGTGCCAGGACGAGCACAGAGGAGTGGCAGAGGCCTAAATTCATCAGGCGCAGGCAGAGGTCGCAGCAGAGTAGGGGTGTGTGTCAGCCAATGTCGCAGCAAGAGGTCTGAGCTCCCGGTGTCAGCTATCACTCGTTTCGCAACCCAGCAGCTGTGATTGATCGGTTCACTCGGTCATCCACTTCATCCCAAGTGACATCTGACACCCCCAGTCAACAGTCGGCGGGTTCCTCAGAGTTGGCATGGCCCTCGTGCTGCTGCTGCCACCTCCAGGCTCTGTCATTGTGCTGCTGTATGGTCTCCTCATGCTAATGCTACCACCTCCAGGCTCTGTCATTGTGCCCCCATATGGTCTCCTCATGCTAATTCTACCACCTCCAGGCTCTCTAATTGTGCTGCTCTATGGTCTCCCCATGCTGATGCTGCCCCCTCCAGGCTCTCTTATTGTGCTGCCATGGATACTGCAAAACATAATTAAGGTGCTGGTCCCTAGTTTCAGAAATGCCTTGCATTAGGGTCGCTTTCAGGACTCCTGATGCCACCTCCAGGCTGTGTCATTCAGCCACTATATGGTATCCTCATGCTTCAGCCACCTCCAGGCTGTGCCATTCAGACACTATATGGTCTCCTCATGCTTCAGCCACCTCCAGGCTGTGGCATTCAGCCACTATATGGCCTCCTCATGCTTCAGCCACCTCCAGGCTGTGCCATTCAGACACTATATGGTCTCCCTATGCTGCAACAAACTCCAGGCAGTCATTCAGCCACTATATGGTCTCCTCATACTAATGCCACCTCCAGGCTCTGTCATTGTGCTGCCATGTGACATATGACTCCTTTTTAGATTTGGTCCATTGTACCCACACGCCGGGGCCCGGGACACTAAAACTCGAGAGTTAAAAGTTGAATTTCTAAATCCTCAATTTCAATTGAATTTCTATTTAAAATTTTTAATTTATTTTAAATTTCCTATATTTCAATGGTCTCCTCATGCTTTTGCCAAATCCAGGCTGTGTCATTCAGCCACTATATGGTCTCCATATATTGACTGTGTATTATAGAAAACATGTGGGTATCCTGGAGTTACTCTCCCAGCATTATTGCCATGTTGATACCAGACCAGTAATAAAAGGAATATTGCCAAGGACTAGCAGAAACAGTGAACTGTGGATACTGACAACCGGCTGTTGAAATTGACTATCCCAGGTGGTAGATTTACCATTTTGAAGTTCCTCAGTTTCAGTAGGCTTTAAGTCGTTCATTCTTTGTTGTGGTTCTTCAGTTGTAGAATTAAGTTGTATCATGTTTTCCTGTTCCTCCGATGAGCTAATGTCACTGGAACACACAATACTCATATTTTCATCTAATGAAGGATCCCTTTCTTCAGAGAACATATGTATCATTTTATTATTTTGAATGTCAGGTGGTATTCTGACAATTTCTGATTGTAAAGGAATTTTGGAATCTGGGACACAGGTAAAAAAAAATATTTTTAAGTGTACTGTAGCACATTTTTCTGCCCACATGTATGCATACCATATACCTACATCTAAGTAGTGTACTATTTTGTACCTGTTAATCTGTCAAGGGTCTATATACTATGAAAGGGCAGCCAATAGTACACACCTGCTGCTGTTCTAGACAAAAACAGTTTTAAGCTAAGTTAAGCATACTGTACCCCTCTCATATACGCAATAAGTATGTCAGGCAGGGTAGTGACATTTAAATTTCAAAATCCTTAATTTCAATTTCAAAATCTTAAATTTAAATGTTAAAATCATAAATTTCAATTTTCTCCTCATGCTACTGCCAACTCCAGGCTGTGCCATTCAGACACTATATGGTCGCCTCATGCTTCATCCAACACCAGGCTGTGTCATTCAGGCAATATATGGTTTACTGATGCTGCTGGGCCTGGGCCTGGGAATAAAATTTTTGTTATGGTAGCACTAGCTACCAAAAAACTTCCATTTAAATTTCAGAATTCATCTTTTAATCTTAGGGATTGTGAAGCCCTAGTGTCTACTCATGCTGCTGCCAACTCCTGGCTGTGCCATTCAGACACTATATGGTCTCCTCATGCTTCAGCCAACTCCAGGCTGTGTCAATCAGGCAATATAGGGTTTACTGATGCTACTGGGTCTGGGAATAAAATGTTGTTATAGTAGCACTAGCTACCCAAAATCTTCAGTTTGAATTTCAAAATTCATCTTTTAATCTTAGGGATTGTGAAGCCCTAGTGTCTACCCATGCTGCTGCCAACTCCTGGATGTGTCATTCAGACACTATATGGTCTCCTTATGCTTCAGCAAACTCCAGGCTGTGTCATTCAGGCAATATATGGTTTACTGATGCTGCTGGGCCTAGGTCTGGGAATAAAAAAATTGTTATGGTAGTACTAGCTACCCAAAATCTTCCGTTTAACCCCTTAAGGACCAGGCCATTTTATACCTTAAGGACCGGAGCGTTTTTTGCAATTCTGACCACTGTCACTTTAAACATTAATAACTCTGGAATGCTTTTAGTTATCATTCTGATTCCGAGATTGTTTTTTCGTGACATATTCTACTTTAACTTAGTGGTAAAATTTTATGGTAACTTGCATCCTTTCTTGGTGAAAAATCCCAAAATTTGATGAAAAAAATGAAAATTTTGCATTTTTCTAACTTTGAAGCTCTCTGCTTGTAAGGAAAATGGATATTCAAAATATATTTTTTTTGGGTTCACATATACAATATGTCTACTTTATGTTTGCATCATAAAATTTATGAGTTTTTACTTTTGGAAGACACCATAGGGCTTCAAAGTTCAGTAGCAATTTTGAAATTTTTCACAAAATTTTCAAACTCACTATTTTTCAGGGACCAGTTCAGTTTTGAAGTGGATTTGAAGGGTCTTCATATTAGAAATACCCCATAAAAGACCCCATTATAAAAACTACACCCCCTAAAGTATTCAAAAAAACATTCAGTAAGTGTATTAACCCTTTAGGTGTTTCACAGGAATAGCAGCAAAGTGAAGGAGAAAATTCAAAATCTTCATTTTTTACACTCGCATGTTCTTGTAGACCCAATTTTTGAATTTTTATAAGGGGTAAAAAGGAGAAAATTTTTACTTGTATTTGAAACCCAATTTCTCTCGAGTAAGCACATACCTCATATGTCTATGTTAATTGTTCGGCGGGCGCAGTAGAGGGCTCAGAAGGGAAGGAGCGACAAATGGTTTTTGGGGGGCATGCCGCATTTAGGAAGCCCCTATGGTGCCAGGACAGCAAAAAAAACACATGGCATACCATTTTGGAAACTAGACCCCTCAGGGAACGTAACAAGGGGTAAAGTGAACCTTAATATCCTACAGGTGATTCACGACTTTTGCATATGTAAAAAAAATATATATTTTTTTTACCTAAAATGCTTGGTTTCCCAAAAATTTTACATTTTTAAAAAGGGTAATAGCAGAAAATACCCCCCAAAATTTGAAGCCCAATTTCTCCCGATACAGAAAACACCTCGCCTGGGGGTGAAAAGTGCTCTGCTGGTGCACTACAGGTCTCAGAAGAGAAGGAGTCACATTTGGCTTTTTGAAAGCAAATTTTGCTCTGGGGGCATGCCGCATTTAGGAAGCCCCTATGGTGCCAGAACAGCAAAAAAAAAAACACATGGCATACCATTTTGGAAACTAGACCCCTCGGGGAACGTAACAAGGGGTAACGTGAACCTTAATGCCCTACAGGTGTTTCACGACTTTTGCATATGTAAAAAAAAATATTTTTTTTTTACCTAAAATGCTTGTTTTCCCAAAATGTTTACATTTTTAAAAAGGGTAATAGCGGAAAATACCCCCCAAAATTTGAAGCCCAATTTCTCCCGATTCAGAAAACACCCCATATGGGGGTGAAAAGTGCTCTGCTGGCGCACTACAGGTCTCAGAAGAGAAGGAGTAACATTTGGCTTTTTGAAAGCAAATTTTGCTCTGGGGGCATGCCGCATTTAGGAAGCCCCTATGGTGCCAGAACAGCAAAAAAAAAAACACATGGCATACCATTTTGGAAACTAGACCCCTCGGGGAACGTAACAAGGGGTAATGTGAACCTTAATACCCTACAGGTGTTTCACGACTTTTGCATATGTAAAAAAATATATATTTTTTTTACCTAAAATGCTTGGTTTCCCAAAATTTTTACAATTTTAAAAAGGGTTATAGCAGAAAATACCCCCCAAAATTTGAAGCCCAATTTCTCCCGATTCAGAAAACACCCATATGGGTGTGAAAAGTGCTCTGCTGGCGCACTACAGGTCTCAGAAAAGAAGGAGTCACATTTGGCTTTTTGAAAGCGAATTTTGCTCTGGGGGCATCCCGCATTTAGGAAGCCCCTATGGTGCCAGGACAGCAAAAAAAAAACACATGGCATACCATTTTGGAAACTAGACCCCTCGGGGAACGTAACAAGGGGTAATTTGAACCTTAATACCCTACAGGTGTTTCACGACTTTTGCATATGTAAAAAAATATATATTTTTTTTACCTAAAATGCTTGTTTTCCCAAAAATTTTACATTTTTTAAAAGGGTAATAGCAGAAAATACCCCCCAAAATTTGAAGCCCAATTTCTCCCGAGTACGGCGATACCCCATATGTGGCCCTAAACTGTTGCCTTGAAATACGACAGCGCTCCAAAGTGAGAGCGCCATACGCATTTGAGGCCTAAATTAGGGATTGCATAGGGGTGGACATAGGGGAATTCTACGCCAGTGATTCCCAAACAGGGTGCCTCCAGCTGTTGTAAAACTCCCAGCATGCCTGGACAGTCAATGGCTATCTGGCAATACTGGGAGTAGTTGTTTTGCAACAGCTGGAGGCTCCGTTTTGGAAACAGTGGCGTACCAGACGTTTTTCATTTTTATTGGGGAGGGGAGGGGGGCTGTGTAGGGGTATGTGTATACGTAGTGTTTTTTACTTTTTATTTTATTTTGTGGTAGTGTAGTGTAGTGTTTTTAGGGTACAGTCACACGGGCGGGGGGTTCACAGTAGTTTCTCGCTGGCAGTTTGAGCTACGGCAGAAAATTTGACGCAGCTCAAACTTGCAGCCGGATACTTACTGTAATCCTCCGCCCATGTGAGTGCACCCTGTACGTTCACATTGGGGGGGACATCCAGCTGTTGCAAAACTACAACTCCCAGCATGTACGGTCTATCAGTGCATGCTGGGAGTTGTAGTTTTGCAACCGCTGGAGGCTCCGTTTTGGAAACAGTGGCGTACCAGACGTTTTTCATTTTTATTGGGGAGGGGGGCTGTGTAGGGGTATGTGTATATGTAGTGTTTTTTACTTTTTATTTTATTGTGTGTTAGTGTAGTGTAGTGTTTTTAGGGTACAGTCGCACGGGCGGGGGGTTCACAGTCGTTTCTCGCTGGCAGTTTGAGCTGCGGCAGAAATTTTGCCGCACCTCAAACTTGCAGCCGGATACTTACTGTAATCCTCCGCCCATGTGAGTGTACCCTGTACATTCACATTGGGGGGGGGGGGGAACATCCAGCTGTTGCAAAACTACAACTCCCAGCATGTACGGTCTATCAGTGCATGCTGGGAGTTGTAGTTTTGCAACAGCTGGATGCACACTGGTTGTGAAACACCGAGTTTGGTAACAAACTCAGTGTTTTGCAACCAGTGTGCCTTCAGCTGTTGCAAAAGCTACAACCCCCAGCATGTACGGACAGCGGAAGGGCATGCTGGGTGTTGTAGTTATGCAATAGCTGGAGGCATACTACTTTGGCTGGGGATGCTGGGGATTGTAGTTATGCAACAGCTGGAGACACACTGGTTTGCTACTTAACTCAGTGTGCCTTCAGCTGTTGCAAAACTACAATTCTCAGCAGTCACCGACAGCCAACGGGCATGCTGGGAGTTGTAGTTATGCAACCACCAGATGCACCACTACAACTCCCAGCATGCACTTTAGCTGATTGTGCAAGCTGGGAGTTGTAGTTACACAACAGCTGAAGGTGCACTTTTCCATAGAAAGAATGTGCCTCCAGCTGTTGCAAAACTACAAGTCCCAGCATGCCCATAAGGGCATGCTGGGAGTTGTGGTGGTCTGCCTCCTGCTGTTGCATAACTACAGCTCCCAGCATACCCTTTTTGCATGCTGGGAGCTGTTGCTAAGCAACAGCAGGAGGCTGTCACTCACCTCCAACGATCCTCGCCGCACAGGTCAGTCCCTCGTCGTCTCCGCCGCCGCTGCTGCTCCTGGGGCCCCGATCCCAACAGGGGCGCCGGGGATCGGGGTCCCCAGCACCCGGGGTGCACGTCCCGCACCCGCTCACGTCCTCCGGAAGAGGGGCGGAGCGGGTTGCGGGAGTGACACCCGCAGCAGGCGCCCTGATTGGTCGGCCGGTAATCCGGCCGACGAATCAGGGCGATCGCGAGGTGGCACCAGTGCCACCTCACCCCTGCAGGCTCTGGCTGTTCAGGGCCATCTGAGACGGCCCCGAACAGCCTGTAATTCCGGGTCACCGGGTCACTGGAGACCCGATTGACCCGGAATCCGCCGCAGATCGCTGGACTGAATTGTCCAGCGATCTGCGGCCATCGCCGACATGGGGGGTCATAATGACCCCCCTGGGCGATATGCCCCGATGCCTGCTGAACGATTTCAGCAGGCATCGGGGACCGGCTCCGCTCCAGATGGTTGCGGGGGGCCGGTAAAACACATGACGTTCTCATACGTCATGTGTCCTTAAGGACTCGGAAATGGAGACGTATGAGAACGTCATGTGTCCTTAAGGGGTTAAATTTCAGAGTTCATCTTTTAATCTTAGGGATTGTAAAACCCTAGAGTTTACTAATGCTTCAGCCAACTCCAGGCTGTGTCATTCAGCCAATATATGGTTTACTGATGCTGCTTTGCCTTGTTTTGGGCCTAAACATTTTTTATGTTAGCATTAGCTACCCTAAATCTTCAATGAAAATTTCAAAATTCATCTTTTTTTCTTAGGGATTGTGAAGCCCTGGTGTCCACTCATGCTGCCGCCAACTCTAGGCTGTGCAATTCAGACACTATGTAGTCTCCTCATACTTCAGCCAACTCCAGGCAGTGTCATTCAGCCAAAATATGGTTTACTGATGCTGCTGGGCCTGGTTATGGGAAATTTTATGGTAGCACTAGCTACCCTAAATCTTCAATTAAAATGTCAAAATGTGTCTTTTTTTCTTAGGGATTGTAAAGCCCTGGCGTCTACTAATGCTGCTGCCAACTCCTGGCTGTGCCATTCAGACACTATATGGTCTCCTCATGCTTCAGCCAACTCCAGGCAGAGTCATTCAGCCAATATATGGTTTACTGATGCTGCTAGGCCTGGGTCTGGGCCTAAACATTTTTTATGGTAGCACTAGCTACCCTAAATCTTCAATTTAAATTTCAGAATTAGTATTTTTTTTTTCTTAGGGATTGTGAAGCCCTTGTGTCTACTCATGTTTCAGCCAACTCCAGGTTGCGTCATTCAGGCAATATACGGTTTACTGGTGCTGCTGGGCCTTGGTCTGCGAATAAAAATGTTGTTATGGTAGCACTAGCTACCCAAAAGCTTCAGTTTAAATTTCAGAATTCATTTTTTAATGTTAGGGATTGTAAAACCCTAGTGTCTACTCATGCTGCTGCCAATTCCAGGCTGTGCCATTCAGACACTGTATTGTCTCCTCATGCTTCAGCCAACTCCAGGCTGTGTCATTCAGGCAATATATGGTTTACTGATGCTGCTGGGCCTGGGTCTGGGAATAAAAAAAATTGTTATGGTAGCACTAGCTACCCAAAATCTTCAGTTTAAAATTCAGAATTCATCTTTTAATCTTAGGGATTGTAAAGCCCTAGTGTCTACTCATGCTGCTGCCAACTCCAGGCTGTGCCATTCAGACACTATATAGGTCTCCTCATGCTTACTAAACATTTTTTTTATGGTAGCACTAGCTACCCTAAATCTTCAATTAAAATTTAAAAATTCGTCTTTTTTTCTTAGGGATTGTGAAGCCCTTGTGTCTACTCATGCTGCTGCCAACTCCAGGCTGTGCCATTCAGACATCATATGGCACCTCATGTTTCAGCCAACTCCAGGCTGTGTCATTCAGACAATATATGGTTTACTGGTGCTGCTTGGCCTGGTTCTGGGAATAAAAAAGTGGTTATGGTAGCACTAGCTACCCAAAATCTTCAGTTTAAATTTCAGAATTCATTTTTAATCTTAGAGATTGTGAAGCCCTAGTGTCTACTCATGCTGCTGCCAACTCCAGGCAGTGTCATTCAGCCAATATATGGTCTCCTCATGCTGCAGCCAACTCCAGGCTGTGTCATTCAGGCAATATATGGTTTACTGATGCTGTTGGGCCTGGTTCTGGGAATAAAAATGTTGTTATGGTAGCACTAGCTACCCAAAATCTTCAGTTTATATTTCAGAATTGATCTTTTATTCTTAGGGATTGTGAAGCCCTAGTGTCTACTCATGCTGCTGCCAGCTCCAGGCTGTGTCATTCAGCCACTATATTGTCTCCTCATGCTTCAGTCAACACTTTCACACTGTGTCATTCAGCCACTATATGGTCTCCTCCTGCTGCCAACACCTCCACGCTGTGTCATTCAGCCACTATATGGTCTCCTCATGCTGCCAACACCACCAGGCTGTGTCATTCAGCCACTATATGTCTCCTCATTCTTAAGCCTCATCCAAGCTGTGTCATTCAGCAACTATGTGGTCTTCTCATGCTGCCAAAACCTCCACACTGTGTCATTCAGCCACTGTATGGTCTCCTCATGCTGCCAACACCACCAGGCTGTGTCATACAGCCACTATATGTCTCCTCATGCATCAGCCTCATCCAAGCTTTGTCATTCAGCCACTATATGGTCTCCTCATGCTGCCAACACCTCCACGCTGTGTCATTTAGCCACTGTATAGTCTCCTCATCCTGCCAACACCTCCAAGCTGTATCATTCAGCCACTATATGGTCTTTTCATACTGATGCCACCTTCAGGCTCTGTCATTTTGCCGCTCTGCAGCTGTGATTCTAAAAGCGATGCCTGTAATCTGCATGTCATACTGAATAACAGTATTATTTCACTACCCCAGCACACTCCGTATGTGTGTTAGAGTACAGCAAAGTGTTCTACACCCCTATTGAGGCTCTCTGTAGGCCAGAAATAGCTCTTTTTAATATAGATTTGGCCGCAAATACATTTGTGTCAAACTGAATTTTTCTTGAAAAATTCAGCGAATTGGCCGAATCAAATTTTTCAAAAGTTCGCTCATCTCTTATATTGGATATTGGTGTACTACAAATAGTATGTAGCTCCATCCAGAAGGAAAATAAAAAGAATAACATAAATGATATGTAACTGTAATTATTGTTATGAGCGCTCCTGCGGTCCGGTATCCTGGCCACAGGTGCTCCCCTGCTGCTATCGGTGCTCCTGTGGTCCGGTGTCCTGCCTGCAGGCGCTTGCCTCTGCCCCCCTCTGGTGCTGCAGTCCGCTCCCCGGATCGCAGGCACTCTCGTTTCCCCTGCCCCTACTCACCTTTCCAAGCTCCTATGTGTTCTGTTTGCCGGTGCGTGCGCACGTGTCCTCTAGTGCGTGCACGTGTCGACTCTCTGAGATTTAAAAGGCCAGTGCGCCGGTAATTGGTTATTGCGCTGACCCTATAAAGGGGACTGACTTCCCCTTGACCCCTGCCGGATCTTTGTGTCTCCTAGAGCCATAGAGAAAGCATTTTCTGTGTGTTCTGATTATCCATGTACCGTACTTCCTGCTAAGTTCCTGACCTTGCTTCTGTGCCACCAGCCTCTGACTACCTTGCTATGTCCCTGACAATGCTCCTGTGCTGCCAGCCCATACCTTTTGCCTGACCTGACTACGAGCTTTCTTTGTCCTTCCTGTGCCATGCTACACTTTGGCAGCCTGGGTGGACGAGTCCTATCAGGGGTAGCGACCTGGGTGCCGCCTGCCGCAGCAATTCCTTCCCGCTTTGCGGCGGGCTCTGGTGAAAACCAACGGCACATTATACTCTGCTCCCTGGTTCGGCCCATGTCATCTTCCACGCTGGACACAGGTCCAGCGGATCCACTTATGACTTTGTCATAAGATGCTTGTCTATTGCTCCATAACATTGAATATGTCACTGATTGTGCAGGTGAGTACATTATGATAAAATGTCTAAATGAAATGTTAAATATGAATGTTAAGTACAAGCACAGTGTCTCCATGCCCACACTAAATCATTTTTTTTTATTATTATACATTTCAACTCACATTATGTTTTATTAACGTTGTGATTAAATTTATAATATTTCATATTAATAATGTAACCTTAATTTGTATGTGGCTTTTATTTTCAATTATGGTAGGTCATTGCTTCCAACCTTTTATCCATAAATTATTAATCACATGCCAATATAAAATCTCAATTGGAAACTCATCTCGAGTAATAATTATATTCCTTTTATGACTGCAGATGCCCTATGCCTTATGAGTTGGGCCTTATTAATCAATCACTGTTGATACTGAACACGTTATCCTTGATAGTTACAGTAACATCCTTGCCTATTATTTATGCCATTATGTGCATTTCATACAGTATTTTACAGTTATGTAATAAAATGAATAGCACATCATGTCAGTACTGTGCTGGAATAATCAGCATTAAAAAGAACATTAAACTACTCTGCACTTGTGTCTCTGCATTCCTAAAACTTCCATTTTAGGGTAGTATTAAATTTAGGTTAAAACACAGAAGTGTACATTTTCTTTTAAAGGTAGATACTGTCATAATTAATTTATGTTTTTGTACGTCTGTGCAAATTATATTAGGTTTATAAATTGTTTTTAATGCAATAATCCTTGAGCCACTAAAATTTCCATTCTATTGTGCAGGTATCTCTAAAGAAAGAATCCCACAGTCAAAAACAAAGACTTTAAGTATACATGGGGGAATTTATTAAGCCCTGATGTGATTTTTGTTTTTTTTCATCCTGGTCCAGCAAATTGCAAATTTTTTGGCAGAAGTGTTGATTTTCACAAGATTTTGCTACTTATTTGGAACAGATTTTGGTGGAAAGGTGCAGGGACAGCCAAAGAGGCAAACCAATCCTTTAGAGTACATCCACCTCAACCCTGTTCTGCCTTTCTTGGATAGTGGAACATTCACTTTCTCTGTTTTACCCTGAGTTTCTTTCTGGGCTCTCAGTCAATACATACCTGATGATCAGAAACAAACAGACACATCAATCAGCTGACCATAGCTGAAAATGTGTTTATAGGAATAGGAGGGTGTCTCAACGGCATATACCCTCACCTATTAAAATTATTGACACATACTAATATTCCTTTAAAAACTATGAACACATTTGAAACACATTTTTAAAAGTTTAGCTTTTTACTTATGGTCTTCATTAAAAAGGTCTTGAAAAATGCTTTATTTTACTTCTTCAATGATTTCCTATATGAGCTCTATCTTCTCTAAATGCTAGTATACCACCTCTATAATTCCCCCCATGCAAAGACTGCTTTGTATCATTAGAGCCTGTTTGAGCTGTCCTCCATAACCCCTTTAAATATGTTGAAGTGGTGTGTAAATCCCATGTCATAAGCTGGTCATATATTTTTTATCGCTATGAACACTACCAATGAGCTGTGAGCAATACTGCTGATGTAGTAACATAAAGGAATGCTGTGTTCCCCAATATTCATGCATGTCCATAATGAATAATGCACACAAGCATGAATTTTGGTCTATAACACAGTGCACATTAAGGATAATCAGCTCTATGTGAGGTTCTGTCTTGGTAAGCTCTCTTTCCTATTTAGCTATGGCTAATACTAAGGTGCAGACAGAAAATCTGTCACATCTACTCTTAGTATGTGCAATCTATCAGCTGGCTTAGTTGAAGGAGAAGTATCATGCAGCAAAACTTATACATTTTAGATCATGGGGGGTCTGGCTGCTGGGTCTTCCCTCGCAATCTTCTGCCCGGGACCCCGGCTCTTCCCGGGAACAGAACATTTCGACCCCTGCACAAAGCGACGGCCAACATGCCCCCTTCATGTCTCTCTATGGGAGAATCGGATATAGCCGAACGGCTCTTCCATAGAGATACATAGAGCGGGCATGTCAGCCACTGGTACATGCTGGGGTCAACACGCCCCGTTTCCAGGAAGAGCTAGGGTACTGTGCAGGAGATGACAGGGGGTCCTAGCAGTTAGACTTCCCTGCAATCTAAAACTTATCCCCAATTCTTTGGATAGGGGATACGTTTTTCTGAGCGAAATACATCTCCTTTAATGCTAAGAATTTTTTGTCTTTCTGGTGCATTTCAAGCCCTATCTCTACAGGCTACACCCTTAAAAAGTGACACACATGGCATAAACAAGGTGCAAATTAGGTGCAGATAATTTGAAAATGTGGCGCTCTTAAAGGGGTACTCCGCCCCTAGCATCTTATGCCCTATCCAAAGGATAGGGGATAAGATGTCAGATCGAGGGGGTCCCGCCGCTGGGGACCCCCAGGATCTCCGCTGCAGTGCCCCGCTATCATTACTGCACAGAGCAAACTCTCTCTGACCGGTGATTCAAGGGCAGGAGCATTGTGATGTCACAGCTCCGCCCCCTCGTGACCTCACGGCCAGCCCCCTCAATACAAGTCTATGGGAGGGGGGGCAATGGCCGCCACGCCTCCTCCCATAGACTTGTATTGCGGTGGAGGGCTGTGACGTCACGAGGGGCAGAGCCGTGACGTCAAGATGCTCCTGCCCTTGTATCGCCGCTCATTACACACAGAGCGAGTTAGCTCTGAGCAGTAATGATAGGGTGCTGCAGCGAAGATCCCGGGGGACCCACGCAATCTGACATCTTATCCCTTATTCTTTGGATAGGGGATAAGATGCTATGGGCAGAGTACCCCTTTAATGCTACTTTTTCATTAAATCTGTTGCAAATGACAAAAGAAAATACTTTAAAAACAGCTTTGAAAATACCCCCCCCCCCCATACACACGCCTGCACATAAACACATGTAACTTGTGAGTATTTTTTGTATTTTTTTTACCATTCCCTACAAAGCATGCATACACTGGCAAACTAACAAATGGGCATTATCTTCAGCACTCTTAATGTGAATAAATATAAGCATATAGAACATAATAAAAAATAAGCATGATTTTATAATGTATAGTGTTTAAATATAGAATTTTATCTAGTATAGTAAACTAAACAACAGATGGGAAAGTCCACATATGTATCTAAAATGAAGTGTTCTCCAGTATTACTACTCTCCATACTTTGTAGCTCAAACAGAATTGACTCAGTTATGTCTGGAGTTTTGTAGAAACCCAACGTGTGTCCCCTATTATGACAGTGTTGTGGCAAAGGTGAACATGTAAACCACATAAACACGCTTGGTATCAAATGTTCTTGAGGGAAAAGTTCTTGGATATTTGCCAAAATGCATGATTACTTCCAAGGAGTACATAAAGAACACTTCATCAAATCTAGCACTGTACAAGAAGCACTTAAAGCAAATACTGCTGCAGAGGTCACCACTTAAATAGCGTGTCAAGGATCTTGCAAGTGAATTTTTGGAAAGAGGAAAATTAGGAGCCTATAAAACCTAATGGTTCCCCTGCCTTCTGCCTCAGTGAAGCATACATGCCTATGTGCAATATTGAGCTAATTTATTTTCTTAGCTGTTTCCACTTAAAGCTTAGATATTGAGCTTCAACGTATTGAAGGCAATAGATAAACTGCACATATACAGAAGAGTCTATATTAGGAATAGACCTGGAAATTAACTTTTAAAAATGCTTCTTTCAATGGATAATTTATCCTACAGTTTTACAGATTCATTTCACTTAAAAAAAATTATAGATAAACTTACATTACTGCTACCATGTAGAAAAAGCATCGGCTTATGAAGACTAATTAATAAAAATATTGAATAGAATTGACGTGTAAAGATAAGAAATAGGTTAAAGTTATGATGTTGTATAAAGATTATGCTATCCATTGCTATAGTAATCATTCTTTAGAGGACTGCTAAGATTTAAAAAAATAAATGCTACTTTTTGTTTAGTGAGGAGTTTTTTTTCTCTCTATCTAATGCTTGCGATGATATAGGAAGAACTTTTATTTTCTACCTCCAGTAATGGACAAGCAGGTGCACCATCAGGTTGGTAAGCAGGTGTATGGCTTGTTTCAGTTACAGTACATCTACCAGAGCTTTTATGGTCTATTCACACGTACAGTATTCTGTGCAGATTTGATGTGCAGATTTGATGAGCAGGATTTTCTGCTGCAGATTTCAATGTAAACTAAATGACTAAACACAGCTTGAAATCCTGCACATCAAATCTGCGCAGAATACTGTACGTATGAATAGACCCTCAAAGTGACCATCACATGACCAGAATGTTGGTTTACAGTGATTGGTTTCTGGTTATTTTCCAGATTTGGTCTTATATGACAAAATCTAAATACACAATTCACATGTGAATATAGACTTATGACTGTTGCATTCTGTATCTACAGTTTATATAGTATTGTATTTTATCAATGTGGTAAGATTTTTAACTGTATCAAAATGTATACTTTTAGACAGTAATCAAATGAGATATTTTCTACCTAGATTTCTCTAAAATGACAAAACTAGAATGTTTTGATGTCACTATTTGAAAGAAATCATTTTTTTTTTTTTTACAATGTTTTAGGGTATATTCACACAGTGCTTTTTTTGAATTTGAAGTTTGAAATAGTCCTGATGTTTTGTAAATGTAAGGTTGTATTTTTGTTACTTTTCATCTATTGACTGAAATTGGTGCATTTAATTTTTTTTTAATGCAGGCACCTACCCCCGGGCCAATTAGCCACACCCACATCATTTTGAAGTCATAATACTAATTTATTTTGCCTTTTTAACACCCTTTTAGGAGGGACAATTTGTTATTTAAATTATTTTAGTTAAAAACAGACACATTTTCAAAAGCTTTTTGACAAAAAAAAAGAAAAACAACACATGTCTGAACTATCAATCAAATTGGTAACATGTCTCTTGTTTTTTACAGACACAAAAATATAACCCTTTTTTATACACCATGTAAACAGACAACCACATTGAGCCCATTAATTAAAAAGAAGTATACATTTTAGTGAATTTACAAACACTTTTGTTTAATTAAACACACCTGAATGTATACTGTGTGAGCATAGGGTATTTTGAGAACAGTATATGTAGTATAATAATAACAGTTTAAATATTTAAATTCATTTATAAGTTAATTATAAAATTCATTTTTCTATTTCAGTATTTTACTTCTGTCATTTTCTTTGCATGTGTCATGTAAATTCTTCCACTCACAGTATGCACTTTGAATTAAGACCCCCTTAGCTAATTTGCATCTCCAGACATCATTATTACACTTGCTACATTGTTTAGTACTGTTCTGCTTTTTATTATACTGTGCGAGAAACGGAAGCAATTGGCAATTTTAACAGTAACCATTTGTTGACAGATGCCAGACACCCAGAAATGTGAACAGGCCAAGCAAAGTACTCAATTGAAATCCTTTGTTCCTCTGTATTACTTGCTATAACTTGTAGGAATGGAATGTAGATGTTCGGCCTTGAAGAACATAGGTTATGTTCAAAATTCAGCCACTGTCATTCACTTTGAATATAATTTAGAGTGAAGTCTCACCTCTTGCTTCAGCATGGGCTTGTTGCGTGAGGTTTTTTTGGTGAGTTATAAGGGTGCTATCCAACTTGTCATATCTAATAATTGTCTCCCCTGAAGATTGATAATCTGAAATATCTGCGCGGATGATGTTAAAGAGTGGATTTTCAATGCCTTCTGCTTCTGCCTTGTCTTCTTTGACTGCACAAAACATAGAGGTCACAGAAGCATATCATCGCAAAAGTATTTCAATGACAAGAAGAACATTCCTTCGAGTAATTCCATTGCTGAAAGATTGGAGTGTATCGTCCTCAAATGTCGCCAAAACAGAATTAGGTTAAAATTAACTCTCCCCCAAAAAAAGAGAATAAATGATTAAAATAATTACAAATTGCACCATGACAAGCAAGAGCAAAATTTCGCCCACAGCCATTTGTCTGTAATTAGTTAATTAATCCTTACACAAATTATGAGCAATAACTCATCAAGCAAGGCTCACCCATCAGAAATTCAGCCGACTTGGATTTATTCTGCTTAGTTTGCTTCAGAGCCTTCTGCTGGAACTTCTGGAGGGAAATTGTTAAATGAATAAATTAGCTAAAGAACGAAGATCATCATTTATGATCCACAACTAACACAGAATTTTAAATATGGGATGGCATTGAAATGTCATTTAATTTACATCTCTGCTAAAGGGGTCAAACACTAATTGAACAACAGGAGTGGAAAAATTAAATAAAAAGAATAAGTAAAGTTAAAAGAAATGCCATATGAAGGTCAAACTAAATACTTGTTATTTACCATTGCAAATATGGCAGGCAAGCAATTAGCATATTTTCTTCTCCTATTTACTATAACACTCCCATCAGGAGTAATTATAAAGAAGTCTGGTTATGTAGTTAATGTTTTAAATACATCATCAATTTCCCTTATATACATTGTCATTTCCGAGAAATGTATATTCAGCTAAATGGCATTAAAGCCTGAATGAAAATCGACACTGACTTTTTGGTGAATTCTTGGTACATGGACTAAGCAATGCGACCCATGTATCGTTGACAAAGAACAACATTTACATTGCTGCTTGACCATTCATTTACTTAAATGCCCAAGCAGATGGCAATTAACTTTGTGAATACATTTTTAAAGGTTTGACGGCAGGGGCAGTTCATTGTCCTCTCTGCCTTCCCAATTGCGGTATACATAGGACTCAATGGCCCAGACTTATCAATCTGTCAAAGGACAAAAAACTGTCGGATTTGCCCATAGCAGCCAATGACAGCTCAACATTAATTTCTTAGATTGCGCTGTTGAAATAAAAGCTAAGCTGTGATAGATTTCTATGGAAAAATCTTCCACACTTCAGACAGTTTTAGTAAATTTAAGCCACTGACCATTGTGTGTATATTGCTTAGTGGGATACCATATTGCTTCTTGCTTTCCATCCTGGTCATGTGACAAACTGTGCATCAAGAATAAAATAAAAGGTCCAAGTGACGTGTTCTGGTTTTGCCCCCTATATACCCAACACAAAAATTGACCTATAGATGGAGGATTACCTTTAACAATGTACATATTTGATCATTGAGTGATCACAAAAATCCTTGTTTTCCCATCCACTCATTAAATAAAAAGTAACTTTTATTTCTTGCTTTTAGAATAGTTTAAAAAGTCAACCCACTGGTCTCATCAAATGTAAACAAATACTGAAATTGTACAAAGTGCCACTTCGTGCGCCACTGTGACCATAAATGTATTAGATAGTGTGGCTTAAGTCTACTCCTAACACTAGATATATGCTAGAAACTAGTGGGTGAGATCTCAATTCTAACCCCTTACCCCCTTACCCTATTTTTAAAGAGGTCTAATAAAAGTGAACTTTTACAGTAAGGTTCCCGTTTATTTTATTTTTTCTCATTTTTGTACCATTACCTTTCCCCTGATGTTTCACCACAAACTATGATGCCAATCAGTGTGCCACAATAAGAGCCAGTACAATATCCCACTAGTACTTTGCTTATATTCCTGACAAAATTGCTAGCTGAACAAACAATGAAAATTGTTGCACAACGTACGGAGCGATGCGACAGGCAGCTCCCTGCTAATGTCAGTACACTGCGAGCAGCCCTGACTGATAGACTTAAAGACCAAATGGTAATGTTACTGTGAATGCGCTAATATAGTGCTGCGCAGAATAGATGTGCACACAGACTCATAAAGTCAGCGCTACACAGTTACATTTTACAAAAGTACTATTGGTTGTGGAAATCATGTTCAAAGCATGGGCAACCAAGAATTAAACTATGCATTTCGGTCTTGCCCCATATACATCCGTTATATAGAAATGGCCTAATATGTATGGCTATATATATATATATATATATATATATATATATATATATATATATACAGGGTGGGCCATTTATATGGATGCACCTTAATGAAATGGGAATGGTTGGTGATATTAAAGGGGTTCTCCACTGCTTTAACCTTCTTGGGGCAGTTAGGTAGTACTGTGGCTATATGTAATTACCCCTTTGTTTCCTGCTGGTAACACTACTGTAGTTGGGTTATTTTTTACCTTATTTTCAAACCCAGAAGCTGGTTACTTAACTAGTTTGCTGGCTTTTTTCGACCACTGTATTTTTTTCAGCCGCCACCATCTTTCTATCGCTACATCACCCTGCAGGGTGTTGTGTTGGAGGCCGGCCTGCCCCACGCTCCGTACGTGCCCGCCTCCCGCGCTGATGAATATTCCACCGTCATAATCATGGACCTCCTTCCTTTCAGCTTCTTATAAGCTGATTGCTGATTGGGCTGCTCGCGGCGAAACGGCTCCGTTGTTGGGTGCATGCACAGTTCATCCTCGGTCGGGAGGGTCATCTGCGCATGTGCCATTGTGTTTTCAGCTTCGGGACTGCCGCGCTGGGGTATTGTTAACACTCCCGAAGGTTTGCTAGGCGCTCTCTGGCAGATGACCCTCCCGACCGAGGAGTAACCAGCTTCCGGGTTTGAAAATAAGGTAAAAAATAACCCAACTACAGTAGCATTACCAGCAGGAAACAAAGGGGTAATAACATGTAGCCACTGTACTACCTAACTGCCCCAAAAAGGTTAAAGCAGTGGAGAACCCCTTTAACTTACTGTTTGTGGCACATTAGTATATGTGAGGGGGGAAACTTTTCAAGATGGGTGGTGACCATGGTGGCCATTTCTTCTGCGGTGTTGCTATCAGTGGGAGAAGAGTGGGAGAAGAGGGTTGCATTGACAATCCAACACAATGGGCAGCACATTGAACACATTTTATAAGTGGTCAGAAACTTGTAAATAACTCATGAAAGAATAAAGTTACGTTAAAACCAATCACATCATTATATGATATATATATATATATATATATATATATATATATATATATATATAATTTATATATATATTATATATATATATATATATCATTATCTTCTAGTCTGGCACATTAGTATATGTGAGGGGGGAAACTTTTCAAGATGGGTGGTGACCATGGTGGCCCTTTTGAAGTCAGCCATTTTGAATTCATCTTTAGTTTTTCAATAGGAAAAGGGTCATGTGACACGTCCAACTCATTGGGAATTTCACAAGAAAAACAATGATGTGCTGGGTTTTAACGTAACTTTATTTATTCATGAGTTATTTACAAGTTTCTCTTTGTTTACAGCCATTGACATGTCGCTGAGGTTAACACGTGAGGAGCGGATAGAAATTGTGTTGACCTCTGGTGAATGCAGTGACCGGGTCATTGCAGCAGATTTCAATGCAAGACAGCCTACGAGACCACCCATCTCACATGCTACAGTTAGCAAACTGCGTGCTTAGTTTTGTGAAACTGGTTCAGTGTTGGATTTGCCAAAATGTGGACGCATGAAATCTGTCACTAATGAAGAAACATCAGTGGCTGTCCTAGCTTCATTCAGCAAGAGCCCACAGCGTAGCAATCGCCGCATGTCACTGGAGAGTGACATTAGTCGAACATCCCTTCAGCGAATATTAGCTACTCACAAATGGCACCCTAACAAACTCCAGCATCTCAACGAGGATGACCCAGATAGGCGCACTGAATTTGCAGAATGGACAAAACAAAAATTGGAACAGGACCCTCAGTTTACGCACAACATTTTGTTAAGTGATGAGGCAAACTTTTATGTGAATGGTGAAGTTGACTGACACTAACCCACATTAGATAGATCCCTCTAAGACTGTTGGAACACAAAAATTGATTGTATGGTGTGGTATATGGGGTACAAAGATAGTGGGGCCATTTTTCATCAATGGAATACTCAAGGCCACTGGATATGCAAAATTGCTACATTATGATGTGGTTCCCTCTTTATGCACTGAAGCTGGAACGTTCCCTGAGTTTGTCCAGCAAGATGGTGCACCACCACATTATGGGTGTCAGGTCCAAGCATTCCTAGATGAACAGTTTCCTGAAAAGTGGATTGGTCGGCGTGGGCCAGTTGAATGGCCCCCAAGGTCTCCCGATCTGACCCTCTTAAACTTTTATCTTTGAGGTCATCTGAAGGCAATTGTCTATGCTGTGAAGATACGAGATGTGCAGCACCTGAAACTACGAATACTGGAAGCCTGTGCTAGCATTTCTCCTGCGGTGTTGCTATCAGTGTGTGAAGAGTGGGAAAAGAGGGTTGCATTGACAATCCAACACAATGGGCAGCACATTGAATAAATTTTATAAGTGGTCAGAAACTTGTAAATAACTCATGAAAGAACAAAGTTACGTTAGAACCAATCACATCATTATATATATATATATATATATATATATATATATATATATATATATTATTTATATATATATATATAACATTGGCCCTCATTTACTATTCTTAACCCGACTTCTTTTGTTGTTTTTTTTTGGCCCATCTTTGTCTGCAAAATGTCGCAGACATCGTGCGCCAGTCTGCGACACGATGCAACATTTTTTACCGACGGACCAGATGTGGATTCTCCAAAACCCGAAAAAGGGGCGTAACCCGACATTTCTGAGCTTTCCCACGTATTTATAAAGGTTTCCAACCCCGAATTTGTTGAATTGTTGTGAATTTTTTCCCGACAACTCAGAGGAGTAGGAAACCAAAACCAACAAAACCCAGTGCGACAAACAGGATGCGACATAATAATGAATATCAGGGGAAAAAAGAAGTCGGGTAAGAAAGCAACATAGACTTACAACCCGATTTTCTAAGTAAATGAGGGCCATTATCTTCTAGGCTGGCACATTAGTACATGTGAGGGGGGAAACTTTTCAAGATGGGTGGTGACCATGGTGGCCATTTTGAAGTCAGCCATTTCAAATCCATCTTTTGTTTTTTCAATAGGAAGAGGGTCATGTGACACATCAAACTTATTGAGAGTTGGGAAAGTGGATACATATAGCACGTTGATAAAGTATAGCTGCCACATTATATACAGCCAAGCTAGGTACTCTTTGCCTCCATACTTAAAGCGTATGTGTCATAGTGCAAAAAAAAAGAAAAAAAGTGACATGTTACTCAGGACCCAATCCTGATCATGTGCATATAATTTGTATGTGTCTCGGGCCTATATATCCAGAGATATAAGCATTTATCTGCTGGTGAGTTACTTTTTCATTGTGCAGGCTGGAGGGGGCCTGTCAGTCTGTCTTCCTCACAGGAGCAAGCCTGTGCAGTCAGCCAATCAGTACTCTCTACTCTGTAACCCTTTTCTCTCTGGTTTTATGCTGTGTCATGTCAGAGGAAGATACTTGGAGCTTGCCTGCAGTAATCAGAAGACATTATGGTGAATTCATAACAGGATAAAATGTATAAATATAAGAATAGATCTTTATATATTATATAATAGATATTATAGAATAGATATAAGTACAGCATTTTTATGAATACATGTTCTATCTGTTTTATCTTTTCGTAGTAAAGCTGGATGCTAATCAGCATAGCTGTCACTATGTGTGTCATTCATCTTTCACAGACTCCTGAATGTCTGATCAACTTCTTTGTCATTCAGGAGTCTGAGAAAGCTTCGACTATTTCAGCATGCTGGGAGTTGTAGTTTAGTAACAACTGAAGCTGCAATGTTTGTGTCACGATTCGGCTGGCTGGAGGTGGATCCTCTGTGCCAGAGAGGGATTGGCGTGGACCGTGTTGGTGGACCGGTTCTAAGTTGCTACTGGTATTCACCAGAGCCCGCTGCAAAGCGAGATGGTCTTGCAGCGGTGGTAGCAACCAGGTCGTATCCACCAGCAATGGCTCAACCTCTCTGACTGCTGAAGATAAGCGCGGTACAAGGGAGTAGACAAGAGCAAGGTCGGACGTAGCAGAAGGTCAGGGCAGGCAGCAAGGATCGTAGTCAGGGGCAACGGCAGGAGGTCTGGAACACAGGCTAGGAACACACAAGGGAACGCTTTCACTGGCACAATGGCAACAAGATCCGGCGAGGGAGTGCAGGGGAAGTGAGGTATAAGTAGGGAGTGCACAGGTGATAACACTGATTAGGCCTGCTGCGCCAAACAGTGGCGCAGTGGCCCTTTAAATTGCAGAGACCCGGCGCGCGCGCGCCCTAAGGAGCGGGGCCGCGCGTGCCGGGACAAGACAGACGGGGAACGGGTCAGGTACGGGAGCCGGGATGCGCATCGCGAGCGGGCGCCTCCTGCCTCACGAATCGCATCCCGGCTGGGAGTGATATTGCAGCGCACCCGGTCAGCAGGTCTGACCGGGGCGCTGCGAATGAGAGGATGCTGCGAGCGCTCCGGGGAGGAGCGGGGACCCGGAGCGCTCGGCGTAACAGTTTGTAAATAACTGTATTAGAGCAGTGTTGCCTCCAGCTTTTTTAAAACTACAGCTCCCAGCATGTCCACACATCCTTTATCTGTAGTTTTGCATACACAATAGAAACAGGTATGGATACAGGTATGCTTTATGACCGGTATCCAGTATGCTGTAAAATCTAGACTAGTCTGTGTGGCTAAAAGACAGGCGACCCCTATTGGTGGCTATTTTGAGCTTGAATTTCAGGTGAAAATGTAAATTTTTTTTAACAGGTATATATTGTGAAATGTCATATTATAATGAGTCCTGCAATATATGAAACATTTTTAACAATGACAGTGCTTCTTTAAATTTTATTTAAATAGTAGATTTCTCAACCCTTGCATGTTTGCCCTTCCATAAAAAACTAAAGAAATGAGGACTGGAGCTGAGATAAATTAGGGAAGGGAATTATGTATAGAATGGTCCTACATAAGTAGAGAAATTTCTGAAGTAAAACCATTATAACAATATTAACTGAAATTGGGTTAACCTGTAACATTCCTTATGTTATTCTTTAAGCAGTGTCAACTAGTACTTATATACTACCAATTATCTAAAAATGGAACAAAAAAATACCCAAGTAAGATATAGCCGATGGGGCCTAACGAAGGAGGCCATCTCTTTTATCCAACATCTTCCCTTGTGCTGTGATCATGGGTGCTCATCAGTTAAAGGGGTATTCCAGAATTTTTTTTTATATTACTATGCTACAGGGGCTGTAAAGTTAGCGTAGTTCATAATATAGTACACTTACAAACTATGGAACTATGGGACTTGTAGTTTGAGAATGAAATCCAACAGGAAATACCCGATTCACAAAAAGCTAGCCACTGTATTATGGTAATCTCACAACATATTCATTTAGCTCCAAGACAAGCACAGATCCTTCCTAAGTATGTCCATTACTGTTTTGCCGATAGGAATTAAAATCTCCTTATGGTGGATAACCCCTAAGATGAAGCTGTTATCCTTTTAAATACAAAATCCCCTTAAAATAGCATAATTTATTTTGTTTTTTCATTTAAGCCCTCATATATATATATATATATATATATATATATATATATATATGTATATGTATATATATATATATATATATATATATATATATATATATATACACATATATTTCTTGTCTTTGCAATATATTATATGATAAAATAATAGGTGCCATTAAAAATTACAATCTGTCATGAAAAAATAAGCCCTTATATGGCTCTGAATTAATGAAAAAAGGAATGGCTCCTAGAAAGTGATAAAAACAAACATGTCAAAAATCACTGTACCGGGAAGGGCAAAACAAATTATTCTATTAAAATGATAATACTAAATTAATTTTTTATCTTTAGGACATTTTGCGATATTAGTATTTCAGTTTTCTTACTAATACCATAGGTTACTACCAGGGGCAGACATATCGCCTGTGCAGCCGGTTCAGCTGCAAAGGGGCCCAGCGTGTGAGGTGGCCCGCCGCCCTTTCATACAAGTGAGCGCAGAGGCTGCACTTTACTACAGTGCACAGACGGAGCCCTGGCTGCCCGGTCTAGCATTATAGGATGTGCAGCATTCCTTTCATTATGCTGTATATCCTCCATTGAGCACCGTTCTGCCGTCGGGTCCTGAAGGAGGGGAGGGATTCTCCGAGCACACAGCCTGCAGACATCACACAGCAAACGAAGAGTAGGGGACTGCCTGCAGAGATGTCTGTGCACCCTCCTCCACATGACTCAGCAATAGATGTCCTGACCCCCAGCACTGCCATCCAGGGATGGGAGAAGCCATGTGAGGATCCTGTCTGTGTCACAGAAAGTTAGTATAGCTAGTGTATGTATACTTGTGTATAGGTGTGTGTGTATCTTGTGTATAGGTGTTTGTGTGTGTATCTTGTGTATAGGTGTGTGTGTGTATCTTGTGTATAGCTGTGTGTGTATCTTGTGTATAGGTGTTTGTATCTTGTGCATAGGTGTGTGTGTATCTTGTGTATAGGTGTGTGTGTATCTTGTGTATAGGTGTGTGTATTTTGTGTATATGTGTGTATAGCTATATGCATATACGCATACATACACATGGATGTGTGTGTCTTTGAGCAAGCATGTAATTGTTTTTTGAACATCCATGGTACTATAATTGGAAGGCTGGGTTCACACTTGCATCAAGTGCCTCCATCACTGGTTCCGTCAAAGATACAAGATAATATGTGCTATATTATCACCCTGGTTGGTAAACAGTGATTACCAACCAGGGTGCCTCAAGCTGTTGCAAAACTACAACTCTCTGTCTGGGCATGCTGGGAGTTGTAGTTTTGCAACAGCTGGAGGCACCCTGCTTGAGAAACACTCATGAGATCTGCATGTGGGATATTGGTCTGTGTACAGCGGCTTTATTCAGTATCCGTATGTTAGTATTATCCTATCACTATATGGTGGTGATTGTAGTGGTCACACTGTGGCGCAATTATTTGTTTTTTGGATAGTAGTGAAATTGTGATCTAGGCCTATGTAAAGTGGTTGTTATTATTTATTCACTGCAGCAATAATATGTTGTCCTGTTATGGAGGCATAAATTTATGCTAATAAACCCCAATCCCTGAGAAAATCCCCTCGCATCATACCTGGTGAGAGGCGCTGCACACACTGAACGCATCACAGTTATTTTACATTCACCACCTCTGATTTGGATAAAAAAAATGTGGGCTGAAAACTTATTTTGTGCTCTGATGGTACTCCCTTGGTGCTTAGGTGTGGCGTACTGAAATTATGCCAACTGCTGTGTAGACAAAAATTCTGCCCTGCATCAGCCCCTCTGGTGATAATGATAGTGGTCATGGGGTGGTGAAATTATGTGTCCCTTGTATAGTGTATAGTGGTGATAATGTCTCTGTATAGTAATTTTATTCACTATCAGTATGGTAATGTTATCCCGTCATTATTTGGTGGTAATGGTAGTGGTCATGAATGTCGCATGAGGCGCTAGGCCTCTTTTTTTGCCACCACCTGCCAGTGTCACCATATAGGTATTTAAACAGCAAAACGTGGAAAACCTAGGATCTCCACAGAACAGCTACCTACCTACCTTCCCCCACTTTTCCCCACAATTTTCTGGGCTTGCCTCAGGCGCAAAAGGAACTAACTACAACACTGAGAAGCGCTACTTACCCCTCCGGCCTCACCCTCCTCCCTGGTCTCCCCCAGACTGACTGTGTACAGTGGGCACTATGACCTGACGCTGTACACAGTCTGTGCAGCGCAGGCTGTTGGAGACCAGCAGGGAAGGCGCTCACTTCGGGACACAACGGTGGACATGGAGAGCAGCAGAGCAGGAGAGGTAAGTTTTATTTGTTTATTTTTAGTCTCATCTGAGGTCTGATGGGACTGTCAGTCACTGTCTCAGAGCATCAATATGGGGGGCCCTGAATGAGCATATTTGGGGCCTGTATGAGCTGCAGCATATGGGGGCCTTAAAAAATAATTACCAACTGATATTAGGGGGGGGGGGGGGGGGCTCCTGAACATTTTATGTATGGGGGGGGGCAGGCACATTCTTTGCACCCGGGCCCTCTGCTGTCTGTGTCCACCCCTGGTTACTACTCTTTCATTCTCACAATATAAACTCTTTTTTAGAAGGCAAAACCTTCCTGTTGTACAGTTCCAATGTTTCATTCTGTGCTGATAGTCAGCCACTGCTCTCCATGGCAATAGTCATATTAAATGTCTGTACTGTAAACATGGATATGCTGTAAGTAATAGTGCTTAATTTACTAGCCAATCTCCTATGCCTTTACATTTATGCTTTGACTTTCCAGCAGCAAACACCTGTCAAATGGGGGTGCACTCTTGGCTCCCCTCTGAGTCAGTGCTCCTCTTCATCTGCCAGCACAATCCCTGCAAAAGGCAGGAGCAACAGCAGCATCTTCACATTAAAGAACATGATGACAAAGTTTTTACATCCAGTATTTAACATGAATCATCATTAAAGAGATGTACACCACCACCTGAACATCCAGGTTGATGCAAACCTAAGCTGTGCCCTTTCTCTGAACTGAGACCTCATGGACTTCTGCGACACCAGATTAGACCATTGGCCAGAATTTGCCCACTTTGCCATGGTTGTTCTGTCTTGTCCATCCTTCAGTGTAGCATCATAGCATTGCCGTCACCCCCTAAGCCAACAAGATTGGCTGCCAGCAATGTGGAAAAACTTACGTTTGTTAAAATGAATCAGGCATGGATCAGTGAGGAATTTGAAACACCCAACTACTACAACTCCAACCAGACCATCACTGCCTGCTGTCCACTGGCTACTACAACTCCCTCCAGTCCATCACTACCTGCAGTCTGCTGGCTACTACAACTCCCACCAGTGTGCCACTTCCTGCTGCCCACTGGCTACTACAACTCCCACCAGTCCATCACTGCCTGTTATCCGCTAGCTACTATAACTCTCATTAGTCGACCACAGCCTGCTGCCCCCTGATTAATACAATAACCATCAGTCCACTATTGCCTAATGCCTGCTGGCTACTACAACTACCACTAGTTCACCTCTGCCTGCTGTCCTGTTCACTGGCTACTGCAACTTAATTCAGTCCACCACTGCCTGCTGTCCACTGGCTAATACAACTTCCACCAGTCCACCACAGCATTTTGTCTACTGGCTACAACTACCACCAGTCCATCACCCTTGCTGCTGCTACTACCAGCCAGGCCTACACATACACAACTAATGATCCCCAAAAAGGGATAACTTTTTGGAATGCTTGGAAAAATCCATGGTATCTTCACTTGTTGCTCCAGACTCCAAACTTGTTGCTTCTCTAAAAGGGAGAATTGTTGGAATGCTTGGAAAAGTCACTGCACCTTCCGATACCTCTGTGCATTTTACTACTAGCAGGCATCTGCCAACATAAAGGGATACTTTAGGCACTTTTTTTGTGTTAAGATGCATACAAAATCCGCTATTGTGTTTTTAAACAAGCTTTTCGTTACCATGGGTTAGTTACCACATGTTGCCATAACTTTGACATTAATTTAGTCTTTAAACCACTTTAATGGCTCATTCACATGAGCACATTTATTTTCAAACCCGCAGCAGATCTCCCACTATGAGTTTAAAAAAAAGGGCCGGGCCTCTGTTCGCTATCCGCAGCAGATTTTCGCCAGCGGAATCTCCGCAGTTGAAAATCCGCTGCAGGCCCTATTGACTTCAATGGGGTCTGTGGCGAATTTTCAACAGTGGAGAATCCGCTGGTGAAAATCTGCTGTGGGTGGCGCATGGCGGCCCCGCCTCTTTTCAAACTCGCAGCAGGAGCTCCGTTGTGGGTTTGAAAAGAAATCCATCCGTGTGAATGGGCCCTAAAACTACAGGAATACATTCCTAGGTGACCCTAGCATTGTTATGCAGGGCTTAACCCCATGAGGAATTTTTTTTTCTTTTTCATTTTTGCACTTTTGTTTTTTCCTCTTCACCTTCTAAAAATCATAACACTTCCAGTTTTCCATCTACAGACCCGTATGATGGCTTGTTTTATGCACTACCAATTTTACTTTGCAATGACATCAATAATTTCACCACAAAATCTACGGCGAAACTCAAAACAATATTTGTGGGTCAAAATTAGAGAAAAAAATGCCATTTTACAATTTTTACTGGCTCCTGTTTCTACACAGTGCACTTTTCTGTAAAAATGACACCTTATCTTTATTCTGTAGGTCGATATGCTTAAAATGATACACAATTTATAGAAGTTTGATTTTGTTTTAGTTCTGTTAAAATACTATCACGCTTAAACGCTTAAAATTGTCCTCTTCTGAGCCCAATAAAACGTTTTAATTTTTCCGTATACAGGGCGGTATGAGGGCTCATTATTTTGCACAGTGATCTGTAGTTTTTCTTGGTACTGTTTTTGTTTTGATGGGACTTTATGATAACTTTTTATAATTTTTTTAAGGGTATACAAAGTGACCAATTTTGGACTTGGATTTAGATTTTTTTTATGTATATGCCACTGACCGTGCGGTTTAATTAACATATTTTTTATAGTTCAAACATTTACGCACATGGCGATACCAAATATATTTATGTTTATTTTGTTTACATATTTTATAAAATGGGAAATAGGGGGTAATTCAATTTTTTATTAGGGAAGGATTTAATTCACATCTATTCCTTTTTTTAAGATGTTTTTTTAGTCCCCATAAGGCACTACTACAGGCAATCCTTGGATTGCATACACTGTTCAATGCATAGCATAGCACTGATCAGAGTTATCGGTGCTCGAGTGCTCCAGCCTGCCATGGCTGGCTGGAGCATCAGATCACTGACCGGACAGTGAGAAGGAAGGTAAGGGCTCTTCCTCAATCATCTCAGCTGATCGGGACACCGCAGTTTTACCACGCAGTCCCAATCAGCTCCACTGAGCAGCCGGGACTGTTTTTTTAATTTTATTTTAGATGCAGCAATTAACTTTGAACGTGACGTCTAAGGGGTTAATGTAATGCCGTGATATAAGTGATGTCCGGCATTAGACACCTGTCCCGTCTTTTGCTCAAAACACACTTGTTTGTTTCTAATAAAAAAAAAAAGCTGTTATAATCTTACAATGGCCCTTATTTACTAAGAGTGGAGTGTAGGTTTCTTTGTGGGTTTTAATTCCCTACAATTTATTTTCCACAGTATTTACTAAGGTTTCCCTCCAGTTTCCACTTTCCCTACATTTTGCTTTTTTTACACATGCTCTGACCTGTAGGGTTTTACTCAGCTGAAATCCACTACATTTTCTGTCTAGAAAAGATAGAAGAAAAAAACAGGGATTTGCGCCCCTAGTGAAGGATGTTTATAGGTGAGATGAAAACAGGTTAAGTTGTAACACTCACCTATTTTCGTTGTGCTGAGAGCACAACATCTATGATAGCCTTAGGTGATGTCTCAGGTCTGCAGCCACGGTCCTCTGGAGCAAAGGTGATGTCCCAGCAGTGTAAGTAACAAGAAAAAAGCAAAGTTGGGCCATTGATGGCAATGGTCCTGATGTAAAGAAAGTTCTGTAGACCCTTCTCAGTGTCTAAACGTGGTTTTATTAGCACAGAAAGCTTTCTGTGCTAATAAAACCACGTTTAGACAGTGAGAAGGGTCTACAGAGCTTTCTTTACATCAGGACCAGAGCCACCAACGGCCCAACTTTGCTTTTTCTTGTTACCACATTTTCTGTGGAAACTTTAATAAATATGTTGGGATTTTGTGAAAATGTCGGGAACATGCCCCTTTTCTGTGACCACGCCCCCTTTTCCTGACAGCCATGCCCCTTTTCGGGTTTTCTTAGCAAAATGGAGAGTTAGTTGGGGTTTTTTCAATTCAGGCGCAAATTCAGGCGCAGACAGAATTTCAGGTGCATATTCTGGTGCAGACAGAATTTGAGGCGCAATGCGCCTGAAACTGGTGCACAACCCGACAAAACATGTCGGGTTTGCAATAGTAAATGAGGGCCAATGTGTGCATTACCTTTTCATTTTTGCACTTTTGTTTTTGCTTCCTCACTAGGGATGAGCGAATCGAATCTGATGAATCTGAATTAGTTACGAATTTCGGAAAAAATTTGATTAGTAACGAATTGCTTCATTAAACTCCATTTAGTGCGGTCCAGGCTCCAGAGCATCTAAAATGGCTGAGCCACATGTGAGGACATGGGGCAAGGAATCCAGGGAAGGCGGGAACAAGGGTAGGAGGGATGACCCTGCATCACATGCAGCATGCAGCCTATCAGCATCCAGTCACCTCTGTGATGTCACAGCCCTTTAATCGGCAGCCATCTTGCGGCCAGTCACTTCATCCTTTCACTGCAGAGAGATAGATAGGGACAGACAGCGTTGTGTGTTGCACAGAAAAGTTTTTTCCAGCAGCGATTCACCTCCCAGTCACATCAGCGTTCTGTTGCACAGAGGTACAGAGAGCAGTGTGTTTTGCAAAGAAAAGCATTATTACTGCAGTGATTCACCTCCCAGTCACTGTCTACAACATTCTATTACAGAGAGGGACAAAGGGACAGAACAGCAGCGATTCAGCTCAAGCACAAATCCTGCCTAGAAGTACTGATAGGGAAGGGAGTGAGGTTGAGAGAGAAAGTGAAATTTTGGGTGTAGTACACAGCGACTGTGCGTTCCAGCCCTGGTGTGTACTGCTGGAGTTGTACACAAATACTTTTTTAAGCATACTGGAACGCATTGTACTCCTGTCATAAGTGTATACCACATACGTACATCTCAGTGGTGCACTATTTTGTTCCTGTTAAAGTCTCAAGGGACTAGATCAGTGATTCCCAACCGGGGTGCCGTTCGGCACTATCCAGGGTGCCGCAGGATTTTGCCATTAATCATTTTTTTTTATTTCAATGTCCCGCCCCGGCCTGCGCGCCTATGACTCATAGTGCTGCAAGGGGGAAGGAAAGCCTGGGTGCGCACTGTGCACACAGCGTCCCCAGCATCCCCCTTACGGCGCAGTGAGCCAAAAATGGTGCCGTGGAACTGCAAGCTGCACCGGATTCCCGTGCCGGCTTGCTTTACCCCTCTGTTACCGCTTATCAACCCTGTCCAAACCACCCCCCCTGTCACCCATGTCCTCCCTCCTCTCATCCATGTCTACCTTGTCCACCCCCCTTTCCATCCCTGTCACCCATGTCCACCCTCCTGTCATCCATGTCCACCCCCTGTCACCCATGTTCACCCTCCCTGTCACCCATGTCCACCCTCCTGTCATCCATGTCCGCCTTATCTCCCTCCCTGTCACGCATGTCCACCACCCCGTTACCCATGTCCGCCTTGTCCACCCCCGTCCATCCCTGTCACCCATGTCCACCGCTGTCACCCATGTCTTCCTTGTCCACCCCCTTGTCTATCCCTGTGACCCATGTCAACCCCCCGTCATCCATGCTCACCCTCCTGTTATCCATGTCTGCCTTGTCCACTCCCCTGTCCATCCCTGTCACCCATGTCCACCCTCCCTGTCACTCATGTCCACCCTCCTGTCATCCATGTTCCCTTTTCCACCCCCCTGTTCATCCCTGTCACCCATGTCCACCTTCCTGTCACCCATTTCCACCCCCCTGTCACCCATGTCTACCCCGCCTGTCACCCATGTCCACCCCCTGTCACCCATGTCCACCTTGTCTCTCCCCCTTGTCTCTCCCTGTGACCCATGTCAACCCCCTGTCACCCATGTCCACCCTCCTGTCATCCATGTCTGCCTTGTCCACCCCCCCTGTCCATCCCTGTCACCCATGTCCACCCTCCCTGTCACCCATGTCCACCCTCCCTGTCACTCATGTCCACATTCCTGTCATCTATGTTCGCCTTGTCCATCCCTGTCACCCATGCCCGCCTTTTCCACCCCCTGTCCATCCCTGTCACACATGTCCACCCCTGTCACCCATGTCCATCCTCCTGTCATTCATGTCTGCCATGTCCATCCCCTGTCCATCCCTGTCACCCATGTCCACCTTCCTGTCACCCATCTCCACCCCCCTTTCACCCATGTCTACCCCGCCTGTCCCCCATGTCCACCCTCCCTGTCACCCATGTCCACCCTCCTGTCATCCATGTCCACCCCTCCCTGTCACCCATGTCAACCCCCCCTGTCACCCATGTACACTCCTCTACACCTCTCTATCACCCATGTACACTCCTCTACACCCCTCTGTCACCACGGTACACCCATCTTTCACCCATGTACACTCCTCTACACCCCTCTGTCACCCATGTATACTCCTCTACACCCCTCTGTCACCCATGTACACCTATGTATCACCCATGTACACTCCTCTACACCCTTCTGTCACCCTTATACACTCCTCTACACCCCTCTATCACCCATGTACACCCCTTTGTCACCCATGTACACTCCTCTACACTCCTCTGTCCCTCCTCTACACCCCTCTGCCACCCATCTACACCCCTCTGTCACCCATGTAAAAATAAAGTGCAGAGCCTAATAGGTTTGTTTTGCAGGTTTAACGGTGAAGAATTGTGGCTGGAAGAAATCGGCAGGGCCCAGACCAGATGTGAGTTAATGTATTAAGCAGTGCTGTAATCTACATACCCACAAATAAACATATATTGTGCATTGCGGTATTTCCTTTTTTTTTTTTTTTTATCGTTAACCTCGGAAGGGTTTTTTTTTTCCAAAGGGTGCAATGAGCCGAAAAAGGTTGGGAAGCACTGTCCTAGATACTGTGAAAGGCCAGGCAAAAATACACATCGGCTGGTGTTGTATACAAATAAGTTTTTAAGCGTACTGGAGCCCATTGTACTCCCCTCATAAGTGCATACCACATACGTACATCTCAGTGGTGTACTATTTTGTTCCTGTTAAAGTCTCAAGGGCCTAGATATTGTGAAAGGCCAGGCAAATGTACTCATTGGCTGGTGTTGTACACAAATACTTTTTTAAGCGTACTGTAGCGCATTGTCTTCCCCTCATAAGTGTATACCACATATGTACTTCTAAGTGGTGTACTATTTTGTTACTGTTAAAGTCTCAAGGGCCTAGATACTGTTAAAGGCCAGGCAAAAGTACTCATTGACTGGTGTTGTACACAAATACTCTTTGAAGTGTAGTAGAGCATATTGTTCTCCCATTATATACGCACTAAGTATGTCAGGCACAGAAGTGCCAGGACATGCACAGAAGAGTGGCAGAGGCCTAAATTCATCAGGCAGAGGTCGAAGCAGACTAGGGGTGACTGGCAGCAGGAGTCGCAGCAAGAGGCCTGAGCTCCCGGTATCAGTTTGCGGTTGTGTCTCGACCAGCAACCCATCTGCCGTCATCGGTTAATTAAGACAATCATCAACTTCATCGCAGGTGACATCTGATACCCCCACTCATCAGTCGGTGGTTTCCTCAGACACAACCCTCAGTTGGCATGGCCGGCGAGCAGTCCCTGTCCTCCCATTGCCTCTGTCATTTCCTTTTCCCACCCCCACAGTAGTATCTTATGCTGTGTGTTCAGCTCCACTATTTAGTGAGGACAATCTAGAAGACAGTCAGCAGCTACTGCTCATCCAAGAATTGGAGGAGACATCCACAGCTTTATACACTAGGCGGGAAAGTAGTGATGTGGAGAATGGCGTGGAAGATGGTGTTGTGAGCGTTCAGGCTCCTGAAGCAGACACTGATGAGGAACCTGAGGAGGACATCAGTGACGTGCAGACACAACTCAATCTTGATGAAGCCGATTACACTTGGGAGCCGGGTGCAGAAGGGGCTTCATCATCATCAGGTGTAGAGGGTTGCAGGTTGCCCGTGAGGCAGCAACTGAGCCAGCAAAGTGGTAGCATGGATGGCAGTCAGCATGGTGGCAGAAGTGGAAAGTCTGGAGCTAAACGTGCCCAGGGTACACCACCTGCTTTGCGGCAGCCTACCTTCCTGTGAGGTAGTGAAACAGAGCTTCCTGGAGTCAGCGGCAGTAGCAGTCAATCAGTGCAGACTGTTGGTGAGGAAATCAGCTACTTGGCGGTGTGGCAGTTTTTCATCGGAGAAGGTTAACCTGGCCACATGCAAGATGTGTCGCCAAAGGTGAAGCATAGCCAGGGTCCCAATGTTGGCACCACGGCCCTGCGTCAACATATGCAGCCTCACCGTAAAGAGGTTTGGGAGAACTGTGGCACTGATGTGGTGGTCCAGCCTGCTGCATCACCCAGTGGCACGCCACTCCCTGTTTCAGCCAGCCAAGGCTCAACCACCTCAGCCGAAAGGCGCTGTGTGTCATACCCATCTTCTTTCGCTTCAGATGCTCCTGCCCCTCCTACTTAAAGTCAGTAAGTCTGCCAGAAATCCATCAGCGTAGCCATGTCCAAAAGACAACAGTATGCATCGATTCATCCAACGGCGCAGAAGCTGAATGTGCTCCTGTCCAAGTTGCTGGTGCTGCAGTCCCTCCCTTTTCAAGTGGTGGACTTTGCACCTTTCAGGGAACTGATGGCTTCTGCCGAACCGAGGTGGAGAGTCCCAAACCGTCATTTATTTGCGAAGAAGGCAGTACCAGCCCTGCACAATTTTGTGGAAGAGAAGGTGGGCCAGTTCTTGAGCATGTCGATGTTTACCAAAGTGCACGGCAACGCCAGGTTGTGTAGCTGTAACTACGGTCAGGGACAATACATGTCCTTTACAGCCTACTGGGTGAATGTGGTTCCTACACAGCCACATCAACAGCAACATAAACAGATCACACAGCTTCTGCCACATGGCTTTCAGGCCATTGGTCCTGTGACAGTGTGCGACTCTGCCTCCTCATCCTCCACCGTTTCCTCAGCCTCCACTGCACGGACAAGTCTCAGTGCCCCTCCAACATACCACTTGTGAGGGGCACGGCGGTGTCATTCTGCTCTTCACATGGTTTGCCTTGGCGAACGGAGTCACACAGGGGAGGAACTGCTAAAATTAATTCATCAAGAGATCGAATCATGGCTTACTCCAAAAAAACTGGAAATGGGAACCATAGTGACCGACAATGGGAAGAACATTTTGTCTGCGCTGCGACAAGGAAGCCTGAGACATGGGCCATGCATGGCACACATGTTTAATCTGGTTGTCAAGTGGTTCCTGTATTGTTCCCCCATCTGCAAGATGGAGGCAGGGAGTCACTCCGAGTCACTTGCACAAATGGCACAATGCATGCTTACTTGCTTGCATAGTGACCGCCGAATTGTCACCATTCGGTCGCGGGATGACTTCTGGCTCTCCACCTTATTGAACCCTTGCTGCCAGCACAGTGTTACTCACCCTAAAAAGGGCAGCCCCCACACAGGAACCTCTTCCTATTTCCCCCTACAAACACAGTCATTTCCCAGGGTTTTTAGGTCGAAATAGAGAGAGTTTTCTGTGCGGGGCCGAACTTTTTAGGGTGAGTAATACTTGCAAAAAGGGGAATTAATAGGGCGAGAGTAGGGCCTTACAGGGGAAGTTTTTACCCCCACCTGCTACAATGGACAATATGTTGTTCCCTACCACCTTTCGAGGAAAGTGTTACCTGTCTTCAAAAGGGAGGCCCCACACAGGAACCAATCCCTATTTTCACCTAAAAACCCTGGGAAATTGCAGTGTGTGTAGGTGGCAATAGGGTGAAGTTGCTGTGTGGGGCCGCCCTTTTTAGGACGAGTAACACTTGCCAAGAAGGGAATTAATAATGCGAGAGTAGGTCCTTAAAGGGGAAGTGTTTACCCCAACCAGTTACAATGGACCATACATTGTTCCCTTCCACCTTTGGAGGTCTTTGCAGCACATCAATACTTGGTGTGTAGGTGGCACATGGTGTTTTTTGCACACCTTTAATTTGAAAAATTTGGGGCCATATATTTTATCCTAAGCATATTATTAAAAGTTACGTTTTATGTAATGCATATCCTCAATACTTACTTGTGCACACTAACACTTTTACAAAAGAGACCATTTTCTTCTGCCTACCTGCCTCAGCTACTATTCTGATCCTGCCATCCGCCTCATGCCACACATCTGATGCCAAGTTCTTCTTTTTTTTCACCCACCTTCATAACCGGGTACTGGTATTGGCACCTACCACACCACTCTGTCACCGGGTCACTTTCAGGACTCCTGATGCTGCTGCTCGGGGCTGTCTCATTCTGTCACCATATGTTCTCCTCCTGCTGATGGCAGTTTCAAGCTGTCTCATACTCCCACCATATGTTCTCATCAGGCTGATGCCACCTCCAGGCTGTGTCATTCAGCCACTATATGGTCTCCTTATGCTGCTGCCACCTCCACGCTGTGTCATTCAGCCATTATATGGTCTCCTCATGCTGTCGCCACCTCCACTGTCTCATTCAGCCACTATATGGTCTCCTCATGATGCCGCCACCTCCATGCTGTGTCATTCAGCCACTATATGATCTCCTTATGCTGCCAACACCTCCAGTCTGTGTTATTCAGCCACTATATGTTCTTCTCATGCTGCCGCCACCTACACGCTGTGTCATTCAGCCACTATATCTTCTCATCATGCTGTTGCACCACCTCCACGCTGTGTCATCTAACCACTATATGGTCTCCTCATGCTGCCACCACCTCCACGCTGTGTCATTCAGCCACTATATGGTCTCCTCATGCTGTTGCCACCTCCAGGCTCTGTCATTGTGCCGCCATGTGAAATCTGACTCCTTGTTAGATTTGGTCTTTTGTAACCACACTATTTATGCAAAGTAAATGCCAGGGCCTGGGACATTAAACTTGGGAGCGTAATATTACATTTAAATTTCAAAATCCTAAATTTCAAAAAATCAATGTAATCTTTTCAAGAGTGAGGCCCTATGGTCTTCAACGTCATATATTAGCTGTGGAATTACCACAAGAATCCAATTAAACAGGTTGGAGCGATAACCATGAACCATAACTGATTAAATGAAACATTTGCAGTTCCACAAATAGTAATACAGTGGGGGGGGGGGGGGGGGGTCGCGGCGGGGGTGCTAGGAGGCACGGGCTGGAACAGGTGGTAGCTCACCTCGTGTCAGACTGCCAGCTTAATGTTCACCAGAATGGGTACTCAAAAAATGTAAATAAATTAAAATTAAAATAAATAAAAATTACATAAAAATTTATTTATTCTCTTCAATTTTGACGCCATATGTTCTCCCTGCTGCCCCATCCAGACGCTCTGCGGCAGTGAATCTAATAGCGATGCCTGTAATCTGCATATCGTACTGAAGAACAGTATTATTTAACTAACAGAGCACACTCCCTATGCGTGATAGGACAAGGCAAAGTGCTCTACACCCCTATTGATACTCTCTGTAGGCCAGAAATAGCAGTTTTTATAGTGATTAGCCTTGAATAAATTGGGAACAAAACTGCCATATCGAATTTTTCAAAAATTTGCTCATCTCTACTCCTCACCTTCTAAAAATCATAACACTTTAAATTTTCCACCTACAGACCCATATGAGGGCTTGTTTTTTGCACCACCAATTTTAATTTGTAATGATATCAATCATTTCACCACAAAATCTATGGCAAAACAAAAAAAAAATTATTTGTTGGGCGAAATTTACAAAAAAAAAAACACCTTCTCTTTATTATTTTTATTTTGTTTTACTTCTTTAAAAAAATGGAACATAAACCCCTATAATTTTTTTTGATCTGTAGCTATTAACGGTACCATTTTTGTTTTGATGGGACTTTTCAATCAATTTTTATACATTTTTTTAGGGTATACAAACTGACCAAAAATATGCAATTTTGGACTTTTTTTTTAAGAATATGCCAAGAAGTATATGCCACTGACCATGCGGTTAAAGTAGCATTGTATTTTATAGCTCGGACATTTACGCATGCGGGGAGATCAGATATGTTTATGTTAATTTACCTGTATTAATGGCACCTGTTTGATTTTGTTATCAGTATAAAAGACACATGTTCACAACCTCAAACAGTCACACTCCAAACTCCACTATGGCCAAGACCAAAGAGCTGTCAAAGGACACCAGAAACAAAATTGTAGACCTGCACCAGGCTGGGAAGACTGAATCTGCAATAGGCAAGCAGTTTGGTGTGAAGAAATCAACTGTGGGAGCAATTATTAAAAAATGGAAGACATACAAGACCACTGATAATCTCCCTCGATCTGTGGCTCCACGCAAGATCTCACCCCGTGGTGATCACAAGAACAGTGAGTAAAAATCCCATAACCACACGGGGGGTCTAGTGAAGGACTTGCAGAGAGCTGGGACCAAAGTAACAAAGGTTACCATCAGTAACACACTACGCCACCAGGGACTCAAATCATGCAGTGCCAGACGTGTTCCCCTGCTTAAGCCAGTACATGTCTGGGTCTGTCTGAAATTAGCTCGAGAGCATTTGGATGATCCAGAAGAGTATTGGGAGAATGTCATATGGTCAGATGAAACCAAAGTAGAAAATTTTTGTAAAAACTCAAATCATCGTGTTTGGAGGAGAAAGAATGCTGAGTGGCATCCAAAGAACAATATACCTACTGTGAAGCATGGGGGTGGAAACATCATGCTGTGGGGCTGTTTTTCCGCTAAGGAACCAGGACAACTGATCCAAGGAAAGAATGAATGGGGCCATGTATCGTGAGATTTTGAGTGAAAATCTCCTTCCCTATTGAAGATGAAATGTGGCTGGGTCTTTCAGCATTACAATGATCCCAAACACACTGCACGGGAAATGAAGGAGTGGCTTCGTAAGAAGCATTTCAAGGTCCTGGAGTGGCCTAGCCAGTCTTCAGATCTCAACACCATACAAAAACTTTGGAAAGAGTTGAAAGTCCGTGTTGCCCAAAACATCACTGCTCTAGAGGAGATCTGCATGGAGGAATGGGCCAAAATACCAGCAACAGTGTGTGAAAGCCTAGTGAAGACTTACAAAAAATGTTGACCTCTGTCATTGCCAACAAAGGGTATATAACAAAGTATTGAGATGAACTTTTGTTCTTGACCAAATACTTATTTTCCACCATAATTTGCAAACAAATTATTTAAAAATCAGACTATATGATTTTATGGATTTTTTTTCTCATTATGTCTCTCATAGTTGAGGTATACCTATTATGAAAATACAGGCCTCTCTCATCTTTTTAAGGGGGAGAACTTGCACAATTAGTGACTGTCTAAATCCTTTTTTGCTTTTTTGCCCCACTGTATACCGACATATCCATGCATGTTGCCGTAACTTGGAAATTAACTTTGCCTTAAAAGCAGCTCAAAAGAATCTAGATACACTTCTAAGTGACCTAATAGTGTTAAAAATTGATTTTATGGCTCTTAAACAATGGTATATACATATTGTATTCTTGTATGAATAAGTAGACATTTTTCCATTAGTTGAGTATGGTTCAGGGGAAAAGCTTGAGTGGACAAAAATGAAATATATCCAATTGCATCCTTAGTTTATTACATTTTATTAAAAGCAGAGATTGGGAACATTCCGTATTATGATGTTCTGAGGCTTTAAAAATTCATTCACATCTAGATATTGTATAGTGGGTGACCTGGCTAAGACTCTAGTGCAATGTTCCCCAACCTGGGACTCTCCAGCTTTTCCAAAACTACAACTCCCATTATGCCCTGGACACCTGTGGGCTGTAGTTGGGCAGCAGCCACACGTAAGAGTACGCTGCACAATGTCAGCATACATGGCATAAACATTAATGGCTATTTGTCCTCATCATTTCCACATCAAACACCTTTGATGCTTGCGAAAGCTGGGCTACGCTCTGGACACTTTTGCATTTTTTGCTGGTGTCTTTCAGCTAAAATTTTCTGTTCTTCCTGCGCAGAGCACAAAAATTTGTACTGCTGGTGCTTGCAGAGTCAGTGGTGTCCCCATACATAATTTTTTTCCGCCCCATGTCTCCTTTTCGATCATAAGCATCTGACAAACTATTAATCCTCATTTCTCAAGAACAGAAGGGTGTATCAAGAAACTGTTAAAAGTTGTGTGATCAGGGTACCCTAAGCTTTTTAGTGACAGAAAACTATCAATTATTATGTTGGCCACAGGTCCTCCTTTAGGGAGACTTGCTTACTAAAAAAAAAGTATGACTGCAATGATATCATCTCTCAAATCTAAGTCTGCCAATGTCGGATTTCCTTGATCCTAAGTTTTATTTCAGGAGGTGGAGAATTAAAAACTGAATAAATATAGGATATAATTCTTCTGAAAAATAGAGTGCTCCAGCATATATATTCACATGTGTAAAAACCTGCAATAGGGGCTTGTAGGCAAAGCACAAATAAATTGTAGGTATGGTATAGCCAGAACATTTTACACGAAGGGTATCATAGGGTATAGAAGCCAATTGCACAATTGCATTTCCAAAGGTCTTGTAGTTGTATGATCCTGCTGTTGTGCAACCAGTAATGAAAAGCATGATAAATTATACCTGAGGGGACAAAAGGTTAAAGAAAAGGTAAGGAGATGTGATGAATGTGATGTGGTGAAATTGAATGTGGTTAGATCGGTTTAGTCTCCAAATTAGTAATAAATGGCATAAATGCAATGTGGCCCAGATTTACAAAACTGTTTGAAACCAAAACTATCTGGAATTGTCCATGATAACCAATCACAGCTCAGCTTTTATTTTACCAAAGCTTTTTAAGATATGAAGTCTGAGCTCAGATCCCTTTTATTCTGTAGAGTTGAGTGGGTTCAAATCATTTAAATGTGGAGACTAAGAATGGACCTTATTTAACAATGAAGCCATCTGTATGCTAAAGCTGGGTACATGTTTTCCAGAAAGTAAAAATATACATTCAGATCTAATTATATATTTATTAAAAGTCAGCATTAGTGTATAGCCTATTTAAACGCTGATATTAATAAATCTACCCATTAATATCAGAGTTCATCCACATTGTCTCTGCCATAAAAAGAGCGCTGGTTATAAGAGGTAACCCAGGCAAGTGTATAGATGCTAAATTGTAGTGGAGGGAAGTTTAAATCAGGATAGGGGAGAAACTAAAGATAAGTGTTTTAAAGTGTACCTGTCAATAGCAATAATGTTTTATATAATATAGAAAATAACATTATATGTATATTTAAAATATACATTGGTTAAAATATGTGTATATTTTTGTCCCTGCAGCTGTTGCATGTGTGTCCAAATACAGGAAGTGTGGGCTCTGTACACAGAGGATAAGCAGGGCTCTGTACACTGAGGATAAGCGGGGCTCTGTACACTGAGGATAAGCAGGGCTCTGTGCAGTGAGGACAAGCAGGGCTCTGTGCACTGAGGACAAGCATGGCTCTTTACACTGAGGACAAGCAGGGCTCTGTACACTGAGGACAAGCAGGGCTCTGTACATTGAAGACAAGCAGGGCTCTGTACACTGAGGATAAGCAGGGCTCTGTACACTGAGGATAAGCAGGGCTCTGTACACTGAGGATAAGCAGGGGCTCTGTGCAGTGAGGACAAGCGGGGCTCTGTACACTGAGGACAAGCAGGGCTCTGTACACTAAAGACAAGCAGGGCTCTGTGCACTGAGGACAAACAGGGCTCTCTACACTGAGGACAAGCGGGGCTCTGTACACTGAGGACAAGCAGGGCTCTGTACAGTGTGGACAAGCAGGGCTCTGTACACTGAAGACAAGCAGGGCTCTGTGCACTGAGGACAAGCAAGGCTCTGTGCAGTGAGGACAAGCGGGGCTCTGTACACTGAGGACAAGCAGGGCTCTGTACACTGAGAACAAGCAGGGCTCTGTACATTGAGGACAATCAGGGCTCTGTGCACTGAGGACAAGCAGGGCTCTGTGCACTGAGGACAAACAGTGCTCTGTACACTGAGGACAAGCAGGGCTCTGTGCACTGAAGACAAGCAGGGCTCTGTGCAGTAAGGACAAGCAGGGCTCTGTACACTGAGGACAAACAGGTCACAACATATACGGCAACGTAACTATTTGTTTTTTATCAATAGTATGTATAAAAAAAGTGAAAACAACCATTGGTTGCAGGGAGAGCATGGTTGAAACATAACCCATGTGTTTCATAGGGATGTGTGAAGGTACAATCACAACATCCCCCTTCCATGCCCACTTGTCACATAATTCTTCAATAAAGATCCAGCAATGGGTTTCAGTGACTCATACAGTAGCTCCAGTAGAAGGGATTTTGTCTGTTAGTCATATAGTTGCCACAGGTGTACTACTTTGGTCTGTCAACAAGGACTTTTGATCCCCCACCATTGAAGAGGTGAGGAGAGGACTAGATTCACAGTTTTTCAGTCATCATAATAACAATAATATGTATCTAGTTGGTTTAGTGTTCCATATCATGAATATAGTAAATGGCAATAAAAAAGATTTTTCCATAGATAGTAACAAACACCTAATTTTTTACATTGCTAATGTGTATGGCCATACATAATGATATAATATATTCATTTTTACCAATAATATTAAAGCTCCTCTTCTTATAATGCCCGAGATAATGTCTGACTCTGATTTGACAAAACACAGAAGAACAATCTCTATGAGGAGAGCAGGAGCTACAACTAAGAGAAGAACTAATTTATAACCAGTGACAAGTAGAACCTATGAAGTTTTTAAAAGAATGTGATTGTTGTCAAAAGGAATTGGGTAAAACAATGCTGTGTTCAGTTCGGGTTCTACTCAAAGCCATGGCTGAGGGGCTGCTGCAAGGCTGGTGGGCACAGACCAGCAAGGAAGTGAATTTTGCATACTGTACGGATCATCGCTCAGTTCAGGGCAGTCAGATTGAATCTGTGATCAACCAAATGTGCTTCATGAAACCGTCAGCCCTCATCTATGTCTAGCTGTTTTCTTCTGTCCTACTGTAAACAAGCCATGCTCTGAGCTGTCTCCCTACCCTTATCTATTTATGAGGATCACACAGACAGACCTCATAAGCAGCAACACAGATAAAGTTAAAGTTACTGTTTCCAGACAGCAGTCCCTGTGCTGGCTGGAAGTCAAAGAGAAGAGCAAGTTTGGAGTGACAGAGTTTTAGTTCCTTTTAGAAAATGCATACCTCCGAAACATACACATACTGGCATCTTATGTCTCTTCCATGAAATTAAATTAGGGCTCCTTAATGCGAACAACTGTTCCTAGCATCAGCAACCTAGCTCAGAAGGTCTTACTTTTATGATCTCACCTTTCTTTGGGCTTAGTTGGAATTCTGAGAAAGCAATATCTTGTCATTCTTGCACTGTTCCAGTTACCTACAGACTCAATGTCCTGAACAATTGGGAGGGGTGTGTTGTTGGTAAGCAGAAAGCAGGTATTGTATTTTTGTTTTAGTTTTTTGGTATTGTTCCGAAATGAAAATACATGCAAGGAATATATATATATATATATATATATATATATATATATATATACATATATATATATATATATATATATATTTACACACACACACACAAATAATATGTGTATGCTATAGTTTCTAACAAATATTTTTTCATTCTACTATTAAGTTTTATGGAATTCCATTTATCATTATACAATGAATTTTATTTGTATTATGTCATTTATATTAATAAACTGTTACTTTTATTATGATTACTATTATTATGATTACTACAATTATGATAATTATTATTGTTATTATTACTACTACTACTAAAAATAATAATAATAACACCCACTGTTGTTAATATTGTATTGTTACTATTTATTTTTGTTATTGTTATTATTTGTTATAATACTGGACCGGTTCCCAATTTAAACATTTACCAGGTTAACATTTTAAAATATGAATTAAACATAATGTTTGTATAGGAAAAAAAATAAAATAAATAAAATTAAAAAAAATAAATTAAAAAAATAAATAAATAAAATAAATATATATATATATATATATATATATATATATATGTATATATATATATATATATATATATATATATATATAATAGTATTGAAATCTGAAAAAAAAATATGAATCCAACATGATTTTTAAAAATAATGTAACAGCAGCAAAGTGTTTTTTGATCAGTAAAAAAAAAAAAAAAGCCACATACAAATAATGTTAAGATATGTGCAACTGAATACAAAAATAACATAATTTCATTTATAAAATCTAATAACACTAATGGACATGACATTTTAAGCATTCTACAAAACAATGCTAGAATATGTAGTATTAGATCATTCCTTCCCATTAAACTAAAAGGTAAATCATACGATGATGTCATATAGGGCTAATTTCCATATGTACTTTTGTTCTTATTGCAAAACAAAGATGTTTATATTTTAATTTGAATACAGAGAACAAAAGCTTATTCTGGAAAAACAACAAAAGCTAAAAATAGAGATATCATCAGAGGTTTGTAGTCATCCTGGAAAGACATCAGATTAGCTCAGATGCAACTTTGAAGAGGGAATAGCATGACTATCAATAATACCATCAGATGCTAATGAGGGTATTTCCATTCTATTAATTTCAAGGGTATTCTACAGTCATTTCCATCCATTTACACTAGATCATAAATCTTTCTAAGGTGATGTTTATATCCAAAGGGCATGTTTAAAACACTAAAGTACATGCATTTTCAGATTTCTCTCACTGTTATTGTCAGAGCTGCTTTAAAAAACTACCTGTTATTCAATATAAAGACAACACAAGAGTAATTTAATAACTCACTGAATAATACACTAAAGCAAATAAGCTGGGGAAGGCAATGGCTGCAGCTGCGTTTTTGGTTGCACTTGTCTATTTTTGCACTTCCTGTTTAAATAATAGTCGAGATGTTGACAGGTTAAATGACGTTAGGATTGTCAGAAGCTTGGCTTGGGTAGTAATTCATTTAGTTTAATATGCTTGTTGGCACACAGCTCACGTGACAGATAATGTTCCAACATATCACTGATAGGACCTTTCACCACAGCTTTAGGAGATCTACCGGGCATTTCAGAGCTTTCTTAGGTCAAAGGGTAAGACCATGTGTAATTCACAACAGAAGAGGTCTCACGGTCAATCCAGAGAAACAATTACAATACTTGTTCCGCTACTATTTATTGAAATCCAGCGATCCTTAGTTTTAAGTAGTGTGACTCTGTCTAAAAGAGACTAAAGGCTACCTCTAAATATCTCAGTCATTTTAGAATCCTAACAAAACGAGTTAGTGCACAGTTTATTCTGCTCTTATCAAAGATCATGAGAGTTTTCTGACTTTCTGAAAACACTTTGATGTTTGGATATCTATGATCGAAGCTATGCTATATAATAAGAATTACTTTGGCTGAGAAGTTTATATATCAGCAAACTAAAGGGCTGGTCTTGCGCTAGTAGTGGTAAAGATGTAGAGTAATTTTAACACGGTGACGGACCTTGGGCAAAGATATCATGAGTTGCCCTCTCCCAGCATTAGATAGAAAATAATAAGTTGGCACAATTTAAAGCATCATCTTTTATGAAGCTTCCAGCAGAGTGCATAGAAGATAGGGATCCCTCACAATAAAGACCATATTGGACATTCCCTCATGGGGTCAGGTTTTGCCATCCATGACAAAAAAATAAAGAGTTGTTTTTTCCCTTAATACCCTTTTTTGGCACTTGGGTCAATTTAATATTTCTTGTTTAAAATCCACATCCTTTGGATATGAGAATCAGTTATGCATTCTTGACTACCCCCCCCCCCCCCCCCCACCACCACCACCACCAAGGAAATGGGATCAACTAGGGCTAAGCCTTCTTTCTCCAAGGGCTCCTAGCAGCAGGTCTACCTTTATGCACTTTTTTGATGTGCAGTTACTCCTAAATTAATATATGTTAAGCGGTGGGAAAAACTTACTGCACCAATCAAAAGTATTGTGCCAAAGTATGTGCCAGCCAGCTAGAATTTGTCCAAATACAGTGACGTAACCTAAGATATCCTACCACAGACTATTGGCTACCCTGGAGTGAGGAAGCTGATAGGTGTTAAAAGGTTTGGTGGGGTTCTCAGGACAAAAATGACATATGATTATATTGTATAACTCTACTACTATAACTCTACTTGTCTCATAAATAAAGTGGTTGTGTATGTTAAAGGGTTAAAGGGGTACTCCAGTGGAAAACGTTTTTCTTGTAAATGAGCTTCTGGCAGAAAGTTAAAAAGATTTGTAAATTACTTCTACTTAAAAATCTTAATCCTTTCAGTACTTAAATACGTCAGTAAATTCTTTTCTTTTTGAATTTCATTTTTGTGTTGTCCACAGTGCTCTCTGCTGTTTCAGGAACTGTTCAGAGCAGCATAGGCTTGCTATGGGGATTTTCTCCTGCTCTGGACAATTTCTGATACAGGCATCAGGTGTCAGCAGAGAGCACTGTGGACAAGACCAAAAAGAAATTAAAAAAGAAAAGAATTTTCGCTCTAGCATAAGCTGCCAATAAGTACTGGAAGGGTAAAGATTTTTTAATAGAAGTAACTTTCTGTCACCAGTTGATTTAAAAGAAAAGTTTTCCACCGAAGTACCCCTTTAAACAATGAAATGAATAAATGTATTTTTAACCTACTGAAATGTTCATTTGGCATGTTTTACTTTACAGGGTATGTGCTAGTTAAGCGAAAAGAAAGCAAATACATTCATGCAATAAGGAAGACTATTACACTCTTCGCTATACGTTTTGTTTTCTTTCTATTTTACATAATTTATTACAACGCGATTAATGTACTGTAGTATATACAACACATGTTCTTTTAACGAATGCCATTCATAATAATGACTTTGTTTAGCTTTCTTTATACAGCCATCTTTTTATACCGCAATGCATGTTATCTAAACAAAGGTTCATTAAAATGCATTCATTAAATGAAATATAACCCTCTTTATAGCAGTGTTGTCATAATGGAACATTTGGCCTGTGCTCCGAATTGCGGTATTTGGTAGAAGGAGAGTTCATAGTGCATATGTTAAGATATACAATTTACATGTATTGATATGTATATACATTTATATTGCAACGCTGTTAATTAGAGCAAAATATTAACATATTTAGCAGGCAGTGTGATGGTACCAAGTCTTTTACATCACAGGAGCCTTGTTCACATTGATCAGCTTACATTTTTCGTAAGTAAAGCATCTCATCCCAGCCTTGTTTACTAGAAAATATTTAAAGCTTGGGACATCATTTTACATCCTATATATATAAAGAAACACGGCAGAGAAATACAGCATGTGATATAGCCCAGAGCTGCAGTCAGATTTCTGCTGGTTGTTATTAGAGCCAGTTGACAGCTTGTCAACAGATACAACCCTTACAGTTTAGCTGAGCTCCGATAATGCAATACTTTGTGCCGCACTAAATTCTGGGACAGCTAGTTATTTTCTACATCAGCATACAATACAGAGCACTACATTTCCCAAAATGCAAATCCCCCAACCAATGCTAAACACAATTGTGAAAAATGGGACATTCGATTGCATTTACAATTGTGAATGCAGTTGTAGGTTATACTACATGTTGTAATTTATAGATTAAAGGAGAACTACAGGATACAACATTTTGCAAACTTTCCCTGGCTGCAGGAATTTAAAAAAACAAACAGAATATACCTGCCTCTAATATCCCCCTCAAACTTCCGCAGCAATGTCCCACCTGGGCCGAAGATAGGTTAAGTGGCAGTGTGACTTATTTGGCCCCAGTTTCGGTCTTCTTCCTGCTGCAGGGGAGGAATACATCATAGTGCCGTTCAGCCAATCACCGGCCAAGGCGGGACAGGCTGCGCATAGCTGAGCTGCAGTGTGAAGGATCGAACACTAGCAACCAGGAAGCGGATCACTCCAGAGGTTGGGATACCAGAGGAATCAGGGGAGCAGGGCCAGGTAAGTTCTTTTTTTCCTTAAATGCCGACATCCTAGGGAAGTTTGGAAAAAAAATTGTATCCTGGAGTTCTCCTTTAAAGTTGGCAAAAACTAATTCTAATAAGAATAGGGTAAAACTAACAGCCCTCTGAGAAAAGAGGGATTGGACATTTTGAAAGACAACATGCATGCATGACCTGGTAGATAATCTGATAACAGATGTGTCTAACAGCAGATTTTTTCCTATGCCCATAGAAAAAGAAATGCAAGTTTACTCCTGCTAAGGAGTTATGATTTACTTTAAGAAATGAAAATGAAATACTAGTTCTACTATACTACTATAGTTCTATGTCCAAAGAAAGCAGAGGAAGAAGGTCAACTATGCGAGGGTAGAGGAGATTACTCTAGGGCCAGCAGCCCCTTATTTAGTAGACTGGTCAGCTGACACAGTATCCATCTATTAAAGAGACAATAAAGAAGTTAAACAGTATTAGAAAAAACAGAGCTGATGTTTTCCAAAAACAGCACCATCTCATTCCTGCTGTGTGTAGTACTGCAGCTCAGTTCCATTGCAGTGAATGGAGCTGAGTGAATACCACACACAACCTAAGGAGAGGGGTATTGCTGATTTGAGAAACAATATGCTCAGTTTTCCTGGATAATTTCTTTAAATAGCCCAGATTTACCAATCTGTCTGAGGGCAAAAACTGTCTGATTTTGCCTATAACAACCAATCACACTTTAGCTTTCATTTACTAAAGCTCCTTATGATAAGAAAGCTGAGATGTGATTGGTTGTCATGGACAAAACCAGACAGTTTTTGCCCTCAGACAGACTGATAAATCTGGGCCACTGTATAATAGTACATACAGTTGGTCAAAACAAATATTTAGTTAGCCACCAATTGTGCACATTCTCCCACTTAAAAAGATGAGAGAGGCCTGTAATTTTCATCATAGGTATACCTCAACTATGAGAGACATAATTAGAGAAAAAAATCCATAAAATCACATTGTCTGATTTTTAAAGAATTTATTTGCAAATTATGGTGGAAAATAAGTATTTAGTCACCTACAAACAAGCAAGATTTCTGGCTCTCACAGACCTGTAACTTCTTCTTTAAGAGTTTCCTCTATCCTCAACTCTGTACCAGTATTAATTGCACCTGTTTAAACTTGTTCTCAGTATAAAAGACGCCTGTTCACAACCTTAAACAGTCACACTCCAAACTCCACTATGGCCAAGACCAAAGAACTGTCAAAGGACAGCAGAAACAAAATTGTAGACCTGCACCAGGCTGAAAAGACTAAATCTGCACTAGAAGATTCTTAATATGAAGAAATCAACTGTGGGAGCAATTATTAGAAAATGGAAGAAATACAAGACCACTGATAATCTCCCTCGATCTGGGGCTCCACGCAAGATCTCACCCCGTGGAGTAAAAATGATCACAATAATGGTGAGCAAAAATCCCAGAACCACACAGGGGGACCCAGTGAATGACCTGTAGAGAGCTAGGACCAAAGGCTACCATCAGTAACACTCTACGCTGCCAGGGACTCAAACCATGCAGTGCCAGACGTGTCCCCCTGCTTAAGCCAGTACATGTCCGAGCCCATCTGAAGTTTACTAGAGAACATTTGGATGACCCGGAAGAGTATTGGGAGAATGTTATATGGTCAGATGAAACCAAAGTAGAACTTTTTGGTAAAAACTCAACTCGTCATGTTTGGGTAAAAAAAATGCTGAGTTGCATCTAAAGAACACCACTGTGAAGCATTGGGATGGAAACATCATGCTTTGGGGCTGTTTTTCTGCTAAGGGACCAGGGCGACTGGTCCATGTAAAGGAAAGAATGAATGGGGCTATGTCTCATGAGATTTTGAGTGAAAACCTCCTTCCATCAGCAAGGGCATTGAAGATGAAACATGGCTGGGTCTTTCAGCATGACAATGAACCCAAACACACCACACTGGCAACGTAGGATTGGCTTCAAAAGAAGCATTTCAAGGTCCTGGAGTGGCCTAACCAGTCTCCAGAACTCAACCCCATATGAAGCCTTTGGAGGGAGTTGAAAGTCCATGTTGCCCAGCGTCAGCCCCAAAACATCACTGCTCTAGAGGAGATCTGCATGGAGGAATGGGCCAAAATACCAGCAACAGTGTGTGAAACCTTGTGAAGACATACAGAAAAGTGTGACCTCTGTCATTGCCAACAAAGGGTATATAACAAATTATTGAGATGAGCTTTTGTTATTGACCAAATACTTATTTTCCATAATTTACAAAGAAATTCTTTAAAAATCAGACAATGCGATTTTATGGATTTTTTTTCTCATTATGTCTCTCATAGTTGAGGTATACCTATGATGAAAATTACAGGTCTCTCTCATCTTTTTAAGTGGGAGAACTTGCACAATTGGTGGCTGACTAAATACTTTTTGCCCCAACATATCACAGTCTACAACCAATTGTCATGTGCATAAATATGTCTTGCCACTAAGCATTACCTTTAGTTTGTAAGAGCAGGTTTATTTTAAGATCATAATCTTGGGTAGGTTCCTAAAAATATGGCAGATAATCTAATATACATTTCTGCTCTTTCCTTGTTGCCTACTCAAACTGGACATACACATAAAATGTTGATTGTCCAAAATGTGCCTAATCAACTATACACTAGACAATTCATATCAACAATCTGAACATCAATGAGTCAGATTCAACTGTAGTCAACCAACACAATTGTTTATAATTCCCAAACAATTGTTAGTTGAAATGGTTGACTTTTATCTTAAATGTATGGGCAGCTTTACAACTGAATAGTATTTGAGGCCTCTCCCGGCTGTGCTCAATACTATCAGATTGGAGGCAGTTTATTGTGGAATTATTCTAATGCGGTATATATAGTTCAATGGCCTAGGGCGACAGGAACTGTAAATACAACCCTGATCCCAAGACATGATCAACTAACCGGTCTTGGGCCCTCATCCTACAAATCTTTGTCATGTTGGACCTAATATACTCCGCTCTATTTAAAATAAGCCTTAGACAGATGTCTGGAGTGCATGACCAAAACAGAGGCATTTGATCAAAATGTGCACTAAGAACCTTAAAGGGGTACTCCACCCCTAGACATCTTATCCCCTATGCATCAGATCGCCAGGGTCCCATTGCTGGGGACCCCGGGGATCGCCGCTGCAGCACCCCGCTATCATTACTGCGCAGATCGAGATCGCTCTGCACGTAATGACGGGCAATACAGGTGCCGGAGCATCGTTACGTCATGGTTCCGCCCCTCGTGACGTCACGGCCCGCCCCCGTCAATACAAGTCTATGGGAGGGGGCTTGGCAGTCATCACGCCCCCTGCCATAGACTTGCATCCGTCCCCTGTATCACCCGTCATTACGCACAGAGCGAACTCGCTCTGTGCAGTAATGATGGCGGGGTGCCGCAGCGGCGATCCCCGGGGTCCCCAGCAGCGGGGCAGCGGCGATCCCCGGGGTCCCCAGCAGCGGGACCGCGGCAATCTGACATCTTATCCCCTATCCTTTGGATAGGGGATAAGATGCCAGGGGCGGAGTACCCCTTTAATTTCCATATAGAGTAAATATTGCAGTAATGCAGTTGAAAACATTCCGTAAGACATTTGAGGTTCAGATTTCTTGGAGTTTGCCTAGCGCTACTGTATTTTAGTGTTTTTATTATTTGCATTGCCTTAAAGCCTGCACCTTGACATTTATTATGGTTTTTGCATTTTATGAATGGGGGAAGAAACAACCTTCATTTTGGTCATGTGGTCATCGGTCCAACTTGCTTTTGTGTAGAGCTGAATCCTACATGCCCTGAATAAATTTAAGGGCCGGAGAGTCTGGTTAATGTTAGGATCCCATTTGATGGTTTTCCTTGATGTGGCAAATGGCCTTACACAATTTGATTAAAATGTGGCATAACAATCTTAATTTTCAATAGAGTATAGAAAATATAGTAGTAATGCAGTTTACAATAATTCATGTATTTGATGGTCACATATGTCTTGACGTTTGCAGAGGGCTTCTGTATTTTTGTGTGTTAGTCCCTGCAGATGGCTGTCACATCCACATCCCTTTACAACTGTAGGCAGATTCATCTCAGTAGAAGAGTATAAATGTCTACATCAAACCTACCCAAACTACAATGTACATAATTCCAAGGTGTCTTCTTTCTTCCATGTGTCCACATAGTGTATACGTTGGTATACTACATTACATAGTTTTGAAAACATGCTAAGCTCAACTGTCATGTATACTAATAGCTCAAATGCACAGTTAGCTTGAAGGCCCTGGAGTCATGACAGTCCCGGGTCATTGAGAGGTTATGGATAGGGCAGTGTTAGATTTGCATTGCACTTGTTTTTACTATGCGTTGCCTAAGGGTAATCTCCAGTTCGGATCATTCTTAGAGAGTATTAGTCAAGCATCTGCGTGTCATCTTTCAGATTCTTGGATGCCTGACTGGTTTTCAGGTAACATTGCCATTGTTATTGATATGTTTGCTGTTAGTGTTTGAACAAAAGGATTGCTAATCTTTGTACCATTAGAATCAAATATGGCATTAAGCAATAGGATATAAAGAAATAAAACAATCTTTAGGGGATTTCTGTTGGTTGGTTATATATTTTTTTTGTCATCATGACAATATTAGCCCCTTAAGGACCAAGCCCATTTTCACCTTAAGGACCAGGGCAATTGTTTTTTTGCGTTTTCGTTTTTTCCATTATATTTCCATTTACAGACCCATATAAGTGCTTGTTTTTTGAGTGACCAATTGTACTTTGTAATGAAACCTCTCATTTTACCATAAAATGTACGGCGAACCCCCCAAAAAAATTGTATTGACGAAATTTAAATGAAAACCACAATTTTGCGCATTTTGGAGTTTTTTTTTTTCACACTATACACTTTACGGTAAAAATTACATGTGTTCTTTATTCTATGGGTCAATATGATTAAAATTATACCCTAGATACTTTTATATTTTTGTACCGCTTAAAAAAAATCTAAAACTTTTTGTACAAAATCCGTAATCTAAAATTGCCCTATTTTGACCACCTATAACTTTTTCATTTTTCCATATATAGGGACGCTAATTTTTTGTACCGTCATCTGTACTTTTTATTGATACCACATTTGCATATATAAAACTTTTAAATGATTTTTTATAATTTTTTTTTCAAATAAAATGTGACAAAAAAGCTGCATTTTTGGACTTTTTAAATTTTTTACGTTTACACCATTCACCGTACGAAATGATTAACATTATATTTTGATAGTACGGACATTTACGTATGCGGCAATGCCAAATGTGTTTATAAAAAAATTACTTTTTTGGGGGGTAAAATGGGAAAATCAAACAATTTTCATTTTTATTGGTGGAGGGGATTTTTCCCTTTTTATTTTTACTTTTTCCAACTTTTATTTTACACTTTCTATAGCAATCCTTTGATTGCTAATACTGTTCAGTGCTATGTATAGGACAAAGCACTGATCAGTATTATCGGTGATCTTCTGCTCTGGTCTGCTCGATCTTAGACGAGAGCAGAAGACCCCTGGAGACGGCCAGAGCCAGGTGAGGGGACCTCCGCCCACCATGCTGGATGATCGGATCGCCGCGGGAGCGCTGCGGGCAATCCGATCATCCAAAGTACCGCACTGCCGCAGATGCCGTGATCTGTATTGATCACGGCATCTGAGGGGTTAATGGCAAACATCCGCACAATCGCTAGTAGCAGCCGGAACCTGCCGTGTATGACGCGAGTACCGTTCCGATGCTCGCGGTCATACACAGGACATAAATGTACGTCCTGGTGCGAGAAGTCCCGACAAACCAGGACGTACATTTACATCCATGGTCGTTAAGGGGTTAAGAATTTTTATTCAATTCTAAGACATTATCCATTGGCTTTAAGAAAAGAAGCTAAATAGATGTACGTCAAGAGACTGAGCCTCACAACTATCTACCCATAAACACCAAAATTTATATTTAGATTTATACATACGGCCGTTGTCATGCGTTTTAGAGACTCACACAAATGTTGCTTTACATAAAGTTTGTTGTTTCAGTGATATTAGATCTTTTGGTCAGATATTTCTATGGTATACTGAAGTACAATCATAAGCTTTTCATAAGTTTGTAAACTTTAATTGACAAATACATCGAGTTTATGCAAAGATTTACGGTGTTCAACCTTCTTTTCTCAGACTTGTGCAATTCGACCTGGCATGCCGGATATCAGCTTCAGCACCAAATCCTGACTGATGGTAAAAAATCATTGGCTAATCAGTGCTTGAAGATTATCATAATTCCTGTTTTTGTTTGCTCATCCACTTTTGACTACATGTTTTTCATGGGATTGTGATCTGGAGGGTTTCCCGGCCATGGACCCAAAATGTCAATGTTTAGTTCACCAAGCCACTTAGTTATAACTTTTGCCTTGTAACATGGTGCTCCATCATGGTGAAAAAAGCATAATTCCTCACAAAATTGTTCCTTGATTATTGGAAACCTATCTTTATCAATGGCAGTGTTTTTCAGCAAAATTGTTAGTGATCCCTTTCCCTTCAATAAAAATGGATCTCCAAACATGAATGGTCTCTGTGTGCTTTACTGTGGGCATGACACAGGACTCTGGGTAGTGCTTACATTGTCGTCTCTGCATGTCCAAAACAATCGGAAGGGGGCTTTAACAGAAAAAACTACTTTACCTCCTGCAGAATGTCAGTCTGTCCTTGATGTTTATATTGAAGAGAAGTGGCCTCTTTCCTGCCATTCTTGACACCAAGCCAGCCTCCAAAACTTCACCTTAGACACTGACACCTGTCACCTGTCTGCTGCTATTGCTGAGTAAGCTTTGCACTGGTGTTGAACCAATCTGTACCTGGATCATATGTAGGAGATGGTCCTGGCACTAAAATGTTACCAGGTCATTTTATGGCAGGGCTCTCATTCAGTGGAAATTAAGTTAAAGTTAATGCAAATGTCCACAAGAGAATATACCGTTCCTCGCTCCTCCAAATAAAACAGCAGAGCACAGATTCCAACGCGTTTCAGGCATTTAATGCAAATGCCCACTAGGAAAACTGAAGCAGCAAACTGTGAAAACCAAAATTTGTGTCAGTCTCCAATCTTTTGACCACAAGTGTCTGTAAACAGAAATTGGCTACGCTAACGTAAAAACATATATTAAAATAAATGATAGAAATACAAACTCATTATGTTGCCATGGCCCAGATTTATTAAACTGTGTGAGAGAAAAAGTGGAGTGATTTCCCCACAGCAACCAATCACAGCTCAGCTTTCACTTTACCTCAGATCGTTAGCTGAGCTGTGATTGGTTGCTGTGGGAAAATCACTCCACTTTTTCTCTCACACAGTTTGATAAATCTGGGCCCATATCTATACTTCTCTATGAACAAAAGAAAAAGTCAAAAGAATGCCCCTGAATCTTGCAATAACACTGTGGTCAGCGTGTTATTCATTAGTATTGTCAGCAAGAAAATAAGCTATCTGTGTTAATAGCTAGTATCATAGTATCATATCAGTATTTATCATAGTAAATGCCACATAAAGGACACAAAGAGTATACATTTTTGTTTTACAATCTCTTAAGTGAGTGGTATAATTTTTTTTGATAAATAGTAGTGCATATTTTTTCTACAGGGACGTGCACAGACATTTTGGAGGGCAGGGGCTCAAATAAAAAAAGGGCACTATAAAAAATAGCTTATTTTTTAGACCATAATTTTTTTAATAAAAAGCGATCAAAACAAAAATGGTACCGTTAAGAACTTCAGATCATTGTGCAAAAAATGAGCTCTCATACCGCCCTGTATGCAGAAAAATAAAAAAGTTATAGGGGTCAGAAGATGACAATTTTAAACACAAATTTTGGTGCATGTAGATATAATTTTAAGTAGAAAAATAAAATAAAATCTATATAAATTAGGTATCTTTGTAACCGTATGGACCTACAGAATAAAAATAAAGTGTCATTTTTACTGAAAAGTGCACTGTGTAGAATTAGAAGCCCCCAAAAATTACAAAATTGCTGTTTTGTTGTTTCAGTTTTGCCCCACAAATATTTTTCTGGTTTTGCCATTGAGTTTGTGGTGAAATTATTGAAGTCATTACAAAGTGCGATTTCTGATGCAAATAACAAGCCCTTATATGAGTATATAGGTGGAAAATTGAAAATGTTATGATTTTTAGAATGTGAGGAGGAAAACACGAATGTGAAAAAAATTACTTCTGTAGTTCTATTCTTTTATTTTCTTCTGGGAATGTTTGATTCAGCGTTTCCCAACCAGGGTGCCTTCAGCTGTTGCAAATCTCCCAGCATGCCCAAACAGTCAATGGTTGTCTGGGCATGCTGGGAGTTGTAGTTTTGCAACAGCTAGAGACACCCTGGTTGGGAAACACTGGTTTGGTTATAGGCCATTATATGCTTGATCTCCTCAAAATCAACCCCCTCCCTCCCCGGCTCCTCCTAAAAAATTGCTCAACTACAACCACCAGTATGTAAGGGAACATAGCACTACTACAACCACCAGTATGTAAAGGAACATAGCTCTACTACAACCACCAGTATGTAAAGTAACATAGCTCTACTGCAACCACCAGTATGTAAAGGAACATAGCTCTACTACAACCACCAGTATGTAAAGGAACATAGCTCTGCTACAACCACCAGTATGTAAAGGAACATAGCTCTACTACAACCACCAGTATGTAAAGAAACATAGCTCTACTACAACCACCAGTATGTAAAGGAACATAGCTCTACTACAACCACCAGTATGTAAAGTAACATAGCTCTACTGCAACCACCAGTATGTAAAGGAGCATAGCTCTACTACAACCACCAGTATGTAAAGGAACATAGCTCTACTACAACCACCAGTATGTAAAGGAACATAGCGCTACTACAACCACCAGTATGTAAAGGAACATAGCTCTACTACAACCACCAGTATGTAAAGAAACATAGCTCTACTGCAACCACCAGTATGTAAAGGAACATAGCTCTACTACAACCACCAGTATGTAAAGGAACATAGCTCTACTACAACCACCAGTATGTAAAGGAACATAGCTCTACTACAACCACCAGTATGTAAAGAAACATAGCTCTACTACAACCACCAGTATGTAAAGGAACATAGCTCTACTACAACCACCAGTATGTAAAGTAACATAGCTCTACTGCAACCACCAGTATGTAAAGGAGCATAGCTCTACTACAACCACCAGTATGTAAAGGAACATAGCTCTACTACAACCACCAGTATGTAAAGGAACATAGCGCTACTACAACCACCAGTATGTAAAGGAACATAGCTCTACTACAACCACCAGTATGTAAAGAAACATAGCTCTACTGCAACCACCAGTATGTAAAGGAACATAGCTCTACTACAACCACCAGTATGTAAAGGAACATAGCTCTACTACAACCACCAGTATGTAAAGGAACATAGCTCTACTACAACCACCAGTATGTAAAGAAACATAGCTCTACTACAACCACCAGTATGTAAAGGAACATAGCTCTACTACAACCACCAGTATGTAAAGTAACATAGCTCTACTGCAACCACCAGTATGTAAAGGAACATAGCTCTACTACAACCACCAGTAGGTAAAGGAACATAGCGCTACTACAACCACCAGTATGTAAAGGAACATAGCTCTACTACAACCACCAGTATGTAAAGAAACATAGCTCTTTTACAACCACCAGTATGTAAAGGAACATAGCTCAACTACCTCAAAATCCTCAAAATCAACCCCCTCCCTCTCCGGCTCCACCCAATAATAGCTCAACTACAACCGCCAGTATGTAAAGGAACATAGCACTACTACAACCACCAATATGTAAAGGAACATAGCTCTACTACAACCACCAGTATGTAAAGGAACATAGCTCTACTATAATCACCAGTATGTAAAGGAACATAGCTCTACTACAACCATCAGTATGTACAGGAACATAGCACGACTACAACCATCAGTATGTAAAGGAACATAGCTCTACTACAACCACCAGTATGTAAACGAACATAGCTCAACTACAACCACCAGTATGAAAAGGAACATAGCTCTACTACAACCACCAGTATGTAAAGGAACATAGCTCTACTACAACCACCAGTATGTAAAGGAACATAGCTCTACTACAACCACCAGTATGTAAAGGAACATAGCTCAACTACAACCACCAGTATGTAAAGGAACATAGCTCTTTTACAACCACCAGTATGTAAAGGAACATAGCTCTACTACAACCACCAGTCTGTAAAGGAACATAGCTCTACTACAACCACCAGTATGTAAAGGAACATAGCTCTACTACAACCACCAGTATGTAAAGAAACATAGCTCTACTACAACTACCAGTATGAACATAGTTCTTCTACAACCACCAGTATGTAAAGGAACATAGTTCTACTGCGACCACCAGTATATAAAGGAACATAGCTCTACTACAACCACCAGTATGTAAAGGAACATAGCTCTACTACAAACACCAGTATGAACATAGTTCTACTACAACCACCAGTATGTAAAGGAACATAGCTCTACTACAACTACCAGTATGAACATAGTTCTACTACAACCACCAGTATGTAAAGGAACATAGCTCTACTGCAACCACCAGTATGTAAAGGAACATAGCTCTACTACAACCACCAGTATGTAAAGGAACATAGCTCTACTACAACCACCAGTATGTAAAGGAACATAGCACTACTACAACCACCAGTATGTAAAGGAACATAGCTCTACTACAACCACCAGTATGTAAAGGAACATAGCTCAACTACAACCACCAGTATGTAAAGGAACATAGCTCTTTTACAACCACCAGTATGTAAAGGAACATAGCTCTACTACAACCACCAGTCTGTAAAGGAACATAGCTCTACTACAACCACCAGTATGTAAAGGAACATAGCTCAACTACAACCACCAGTATGTAAAGAAACATAGCTCTACTACAACCACCAGTATGTAAAGGAACATAGCTCAACTACAACCACCAGTATGTAAAGGAACATAGCACTACTACAACCACCAGTATGTAAAGGAACATAGCACCACTACAACCACCAGTATTTAAAGGAACATAGCTCTACTACAACCACCAGTATGTAAAGGATCATAGCTCAACTACAACCACCAGTATGTAAAGGAACAGAGCTCAACTACAACCCCCAGTATGTAAAGGAACATAGCCCTACTAAAACCACCAGTATGTAAAGGAACATAGCTCAACTACAACCACCAGTATGTAAGGGAACATAGCTCAACTACAACCACCAGTATGTAAAGGAACATAGCTCAACTACAACCACCAGTATGTAAAGGAACATAGCACTACTACAACCACCAGTATGTAAAGGAACATAGCACTACTACAACCACCAGTATGTAAAGGAACATAGCACTACTACAACCACCAGTTTGTAAAGGAACATAGCACGACTACAACCACCAGTATGTAAAGGAACATAGCTCTACTAAAACCACCAGTATTTAAAGGAACATAGCTCAACTACAACCACCAGTATGTAAAGAAACATAGCTCTACTACAACCACCAGTAGTATATCCCGGGTGTCGGGTGATAGGAGTCCCACATCCCTGAATATAAATATGTATGGGTATGTGTGTGTGTGTGTTTCCCAACCAGAGTGCTTTCAGCAGTTGCAACAGCTGGAGGCACTCTGGTTGTGAGACAATGATAAATACACATACATGCATAAATCAGTGTTTCACAACCAGGGTGACTCTAGCTGTTGCAAAACTACAACTCCCAGCATGCCCGGACAGCCTTTACAGCTGGCCGCAGCCTGGTTGGGAAACACTGATTACAGACAAAGATAAAAACTTATATACAAACATAAGTGTACTTCAGGGGCGCCATGCCATTTGCAACCACCACTGTGATAAGTGCTGTATCAATCCTGAATATCAATTCCTATAGATCACCTGGGTGATCCAAAAAAGAAAACCTATTTCCCATATATCCCAAAGCTTTATTATTAATTATTAACATTATGTGTGTTAATAATTAATAACAAAGTTTTGGGATATATGGGAACTTGTTTTTATTTTGGATCACCCAGGTGATCTATAGGAATTGATATTGAGCATTAACCCCCATATATTGGTCTTTGTATGGCTGTATCAATCCTGGGCCTTGTTGGCTTAGTGACAGATACAGCACTGCATATAACATACATAAAATACTATACATATACACACTTACATACACATATACCATACATATGTATATACATGCAGTACATACACACCACACTATACACAAAGGCTAGTAAGTAACTTACATTACACACATGTTCACACAATACATCTGCATACACATTACACACACATGTTCACACAATACATCTGCATACACATTATACACATGTTCACACAATACATCTGCATTCACATTACACACACATGTTCACACAATACATCTGCATACACATTACACACACGTTTACACAATACATCTGCATACACATTACACACATGTTCACACAATACATCTGCATACACATTACACACACGTTCACACAATACATCTGCATACACATTACACACATGTTCACACAATACATCTGCATACACATTACACAGACATGTTCACACAATACATCTGCATACACATTACACACATGTTCACACAATACATCTGCATACACATTATACACATGTTCACACAATACATCTGCCTACACATTACACACACAATACATCTGCATACACATTACACACACATGTTTACACAATACATCTGCACTCACTTTTATAGGAAGCTGGCTGGGCGCAGGGAATACTTCAGTAAATGGATGTTCAGACAGGACTCTGTGCTTCCTGCTGACTGCAGACTCGTTCACTCATCGGCAGACAGGAAGTTACACTGTGCGAGATCGTTCAGCAACAGGAGGAGGAAGACGGAGGAGCTGGGGAGGAGGGGGTGGGAGTTGTTAAAGGAACCGAGCATCTCCAAGAGTGCCAGCGCTATACCAGTGACCCCTGCAGAGAGGCTCACTTCTAAATGAAGGGCAGGGAGATGCTCGGCTAAAGGGCAGGGTCAGGGCAGGGGCTGAAGCCCCCTTTCAACCCTATGTGTGCATGTCCCTGTTTTTCTATATATAGTTAAAGAGAAACTGTGGTGTCCCGATACAGTACCTAGTGTAGAGGTCCCCAAAGTCAGATTAACTATGTTCAGGTAGGGTTCCTCAGGTGGGACAGCCCCTAGTCGCCTCTCTTTAAGTCTAACTTTAAGGTTAATATATGTCTATATTTAATAATCATATATATATATATATATATATATATATATATATATATATTTTATAGGAATGTATAGTGCTTACCTTGTTCAGCGTCGCAGGACCTTCGGTCATGGGACCATGCTAGTAACCTCTATGGTATGTTGTAGGACCTTAGGAGGTCCTTGGGTCACGTGTTACCCACAAATCTCTGTAATGGTGATTGACATCTGTATGGACCAATTAGCGTTAGTCCAGCCCCTGCCCTTATAAGGGAGCTGTGTACAATTATCGCTGTCTTGGGTTACTGCTCTCGTGGATGCCGGACTAACAGGACGGTGTGCTATGCAACTTTCAAAGACACGCTAGGCCTCAAAACCTACGCCCTCAGCAGAACCAAAATCGTGAGTTCAAATCTAAATTCCTGCTAATACTAGCGTGACTACTGGACCGCAACTAATTCCCCTAAATCCAGAGGAACAGCGCAATAGACTAAAAGACTCTGAATGCTAAAGTCCCAACCATTGTCAATCTCCAAAGGAAAGCTGTTGTTATGCTAAGAGACTGTTATGTTAATGAAGTGTACAGAAAATCTTCAGTAAAAGTTAACACTGTTTACAGAAGCTCTCCGGTTGTGGACAATTTATTATTCTCTACCTTAAACCCATTATCTTCTACCTCCCTATGGTTCCTGGGAAGGGCGGTGGTAGGAAAAGCTTTATTGAGGAGCCCACACCCTGGCATCACGAATAGAAAGGGTTAACAAGTACCCTTTGATTACCGCACAGCTACACTCCCCATACCCTACACCCCCCAGGCTATCACAAAACTGACAACCTCTTCACCCACACTTAACCCAATATACTGAATTATAGTGCGGATGAACAGCTTTTTTTTTTTAAGTTACCATTTACTTTAATTGGTGTAGTAGTTTCAGAGTTATGGCCATTTTTTCATTCATTCCCAATGCGCTGCTCTGTGCAATGGAGGTGGGGAGCTGGTTCGCTGAGCTCCTCTGCCTCCTCAATATTCATCACCAACCGGGGGATGAGTGATCTGCTCTCTAAACAGAGTGCAGGCGCAGCTGCCTTTTGGGAGTAGCAAGGCAGCGGCACCTGCATTCAGCTCAGAGAGCAAGTTCTTACATATAAAAGTAAGAAAGAGCAGCTGGAAGATTTAAATCTCTGTTTATGAAGAGGATAAAAACTCCTTCAGGGTCCTGTACAGTACACACAGTGTTCCAAAAAAGTAAGTGTCCCCACCTGGTGTCCAAAAGAGCAGCTAATCCTGGCATAGGTGAAGAGTAGTACAGAACATATAGTACCTTCCTTTACTGTAGGGAGGCACTACCAGACAGTCAATGCAAGCACTTAATTTATACAGGTGTTTTACTAGTGAAATGCCCATTCTGTTTGGTCAGTTCTTCCAGCTATTAATACATTTCACAGATCTGGACTGCCCATAGCATTGTATGTTGAGATTTGTTTCAAGTTACAATGGTCCAGGAAAGGCCACTGTATGTTAAGAATATTGTATGCTGAGGCCATTTTAATTTGAGGGACCAGTGTATATTTATTGCACTTGGCTTTGGGTGTCCTTATTTTTCACAGCGTTACTTTTTTATGTTGGTAAAAATCATTATAATAAAATCTAAAAGAAAACTATTAGAGCAAGTTAATGTTTATCCAAAAAGACCTAGGATTGTCAAGAATATTGTTTGACAGAAATTCATTAAAGTAGTAGGAACCAGTAGTATACCTTGGGTGAATAAAATTATCCTATTTATTTCACAGAAAGTTTGGAAAATAAAAACAGATAGAGATAGTTACAAAGATAGATGATAGATAGATAGATTGATAGATACAGTCATTGCAGTAAATGTTGGCACCCCTAAATTATTTTCTAGAAAATTAGGTATTTTTCACAGAAAAGGATTGCAGTAACACATGCTTTGCTATACACATGTTTATTCCCTTTGTGTGTAATGGAACTAAACCAAAAAAGGGAGGAAAAAAATCAGGATAGTCCAGATGGTGGATAAGCAGCCCCAAACAAGTTCCAAAGATATTCAAGCTGTCTTGCAAGCTCAGGGAGCATCAGTGTCAGCGCAAACTATCCGTCGACATTTAAATGAAATGAAACGCTATGGCAGGAGACCCAGGAGGACCCCACTGCTGACACAGAGACATAAAAAAAGAAAGACTACATTTTGCCAAAATGAACTTGAGTAAGCCAAAATCCTTCTGGAAAAACATCTTGTGGATAGATGAGACCAAGATAGAGCTTTTTGGTAAAGCACATCATTCTACTGTTTACTGAAAATGGAATGAGGCCTACAAAGTAAAGAACACAGTACCTACAGTGAAATATGGTGATGGTTCAATTATGTTTTTGGGGTTGTTTTGCTGCCTCTGGCACTGGCTGCCTTGAATGTGTGCAAGGGATAATGAAATCTGAGGATTACCAATGGATTTTGGGTCGCACTGTACAGCCCAGTGTCCAAGATCTTGGGTCTTCCAGCAGGACAATGACCCCAAACATACGTCAAAAAGCACCCAGAAATGGAAGGCAACAAAGCGCTGGAGAGTTCTGAAGTGGCCAGCAATGAGCCCAGATCTAAATCCCATTGAACACCTGTGGAGAGATCTTAAAATTGCTGTCGGGAAAAGGCGCCCTTCTAATAAGAGAGACCTGGAGCAGTTCACAATGGAAGAGTGGTCCAACATTCCAGTTGAGAGGTGTAAGAAGCTTATTGATGGTTATAAGAAACCACTGATTTCAGTTATTTTTTCCAAAAAGGTGTGCAACCAATTATTAAGTTAAGGGTGCCAATAATTTTGTCCAGACCATTTTGGAGCTTGGTGTGACATTATGTCCAATTAGCTTTTTTCCTCCCTTTTTGGTTTAGTTCCAATACACACAAAGGGAATAAACATGTATATAGCAAAACATGTGTTACTGCAATACTTTTCTGTTAGAAATACTTCATTTTCTAGAAAAATTTCAGTGGTGCCAACATTTAAGGCCATGACTGTAGATAGATAGATAGTTAGACAGAGAGATTAAACATATCATTTAAATCAAAACATGTTTAACATTTTAATATCGAGTTACTGTATCCACAGAACATTTAGGTTATAAATAGCAAAAATACGGCAAAAATTGCTACTTAATTCAATTAAAATTAATTTCAAGTTTTGCTTCATTGACAATATTTTAAATAAAGAATAAAAAAATGTACAATAATTGTTAAAAACAATTGAATGAAATATGAATCCAGTAAACATTTTGAGACATTTTGCAATAAGACAATCCTATTTGTTTCATTGACAATATTTTAAAGAATAAATGAAAAAGGTACAATAATTATTACAAATAATTGCATAAAATTAGGATCCAGTATACATTTTGAGACACTTTGCAATAAAAGTATACAATTCCACAACCCATGCTCACATCAAGATACAAACTACATTCTTTTTACATCTATTTCATATTGTGTTCTGTACCTAATACCTGCTTTTCTTATGTGCAATAAAAGTAAAAAAAAAAAAACAACAACAAAATGACACTTGTTTGATTATATGGTGCTTGGAAGAAGCCTGAGGTGAGCAGAAAATGATTGCAAAAATTAGATTAAAAAAAATGTAAATTTCTCAGGAATTTCATGCAATAAAATCCAAATAGGTGGTTTCACTGAATTACTTAAAGAAAATGGTACTTACATTATCATCAGTAGATGCCAAGACATGGGAAATGTCCATATTAGTAAACATAGAAAGTAGAAGTGACAATTCCTATGTTCAAGAGTTCTGTATACAGAAAACCGTTCTTTTCTTTTCAGATGTGCATCCCAAGAGTTCTTTGCTGAAATTCTAGCATGACTACAGTTTCCAAAGCAACAGGGATCAACTTACTGGTGTAAGTTACATTGCTTTCATTTTCAGTCTATGTATATATAAACGTTCTTAGGAAACAGTTAAATGATGAATCATCTTATGAAGATAAATGCCCCCATGTTTATGTACGACACCTTCTTTACATTTTTGAAGCATAGGAAGAAGAAGGAACAGAAGGGTTATGGTGGACGTGCTTCACTAAATTCATTGTAGGAGATGTTATCACATGTAGAGGGAGATACAACAGGTGTTGCATTTTAAGTGTTTTTACTTATAGAAAGAAAAAGAAAGCGAGCCTCAAGTATACTGAAAGGAAAAAAAATTATATATATATATATATATATATATATGTAGACTGTAGTTGTAAATAAGTTTAGCTTGCATCTATATTTGTTAATAAAATTAGACCATTAATAAAAAACATATTTTCCTTACATAGAACATTAAGCTAAAAGTCTTATCAAACAATTCCGATTGTTTTTTGATTTGTTTATGAAATATATCAGCACATTATTCAATGTTCCATTTTTTCCCCCATATAATGTTTGCAACAATTTCAAAGCATGGCCATTAAAACTTGGGAACATGTTGTCCATCGACACGCATCAAAGCACTAAAGAACAACTGATATATTGAGAGTATTTAATAAAATGCTTTTTAAATATTTTTCAAAAAAGCCAAAAGGACTTGAAAATATAGTAAGATTTATTATTCTGACAAATGCTTGTGTATTTATCATATTTTGTTTATAGTCAATGCAATTTTCACTTCAGCGAATAGTCTCATGGACTGATGTTTTACCTCCAGATAAAAATAACACATCTGTCACAGGATTGACTAGATTTCAAATGTCCTGAATTGTAAAAAATTACTAATGTTAAAGTGACACTATTACTGACATTTATTTTTTTTATAGAAGATAAAAACAAGGAGGTCTAGGAGCTCCAAATTGAGCAGCCTATAATTTGGCTGCAATCCTAAACCAGTAGATCCTTGGCTGGAGTTTTCCAAATAAGCATTTTCTGTGGTCACAAAGAAAGGCAGATCACATGAAACTATCCAATAAAAAATCTTTTAATAGCCTTTTACCTGACCCTGAGTTCACCAGACTTACTTTCCCCTTTATATAGTACCATCAAATATGTCCAGAGATCTTGCTTAGTTTCTCTCTGGTGCTTTTAGACTGATCAAATTGATCCCATTCATTTGAATGGGACAGTTCAGAATTGTCTTGAGCCACAATTGGAATGCCAGAGCAGAGCACTGTGTTCGTAATGTCATCAGTGTTCCAAAAAGAAAGGAATTTCCTGAATGTAGCATTCAGCAGCTAATAAGTACTGGAAGGATTAATATTTTTTAATAGAAGTAATTTACAAATATGTTTAACTTTCTGCCACCAGTTGATTTAAAAGAAAAAAGGTTTTCACCGGAGTACCCCTTTAACTTCCTCACTAATTTGAATCAGAAAAACACTCAAACAATTCTCAGCTATGACTGCTGATGTGAGCCTCGACTCTTCACACAAGAATTGGAACAAAACATCAGAGTAGACATTTGGACCTATTGAAATGGAAAAAAAAGTTACACATAGGTTTACATTTGCATAATGATGTCCCCTAATGTATATCCTGGGTTAGAAAAACCTGAAGAGGTCCTATAGAGTTTGACTGGAGCAGCAATGGGAATACTCAACAGCCACTCGATTGAACCAAGAACACTCAGGACCAGCATTAGATAAAATCCCAACAATCCCAACTGATCAGACAACTATCATAAGCTGTCACTGCCATTAAAACTAATTTGTGCAATTGCACACCTTATGGTAAAAAAAAAAATGTTTCTAATACTTTGTTTAAAAAAAATGAAGTTTTTATGCTTATGTATATTTAAAAAAGCTGCCACAAGGTGTCTCCCTACTTGTACAAAGCACATTTTCCACCATCTCTTGCAAAGACTTTGGGCTCCTGCTGGCCTGGCAGAAGTCCAAACACAGGAAATGCTGAGGGGTGTGTATGCAGCCTTAACCAATCATAGCTCCTCTCACACTGAACTGCTCTGAGCTGTGTGTAGCAGAGTGAGGGAGGAAGTTCTCCCCTGTATGGCTTCAGATGATGTCATGCCTGCCAGGGAACGATCCTTCCAAGTCTGTGAATCTGACTGAGAAAATACAGAGCAATATCAAGGTAGAAAACTAAAAAATGATAAAAAATAAAGACAGGGGGTGGTTGATCATGATAGGATCAGTGAACCTGGAACATTATAAATTTAACAAGATCATGACAGGTACTCTTTAAAGGGAATGTGTCATAAAAAGAAAACCTATTGTTTAAATCCATTTTTTTTTATATAAAACTAATTTTAAAGAGATTTCGGTGGTGTTTTCTAATGTTGTTCTGAAGTCTTCTAGTTTCCATACCGGCCACAAAGCCTAATAATAAGTTGATACTTCCTATTCTGTAGAGATCACTTTGCAGCAGTTTTCATCCTATTATTACATCACAGCATTACAGTGGAAGATGAAAAAAATGCATGTATAAGATAGGAACAGTACATTCAAATTAGGTGATGGTCACAGCCCCACCCCCTCCCCCTCCCGGCATGCATAGAAAACTCTACCACAGTCAATAGGGTCCCCTCCAGTCTATTGTTTCTCATGTCCATGGGGTTGCTATAAATAAAATGATATAAAATAAATGATGTGCAGAAAGCGTAGGCAATATGCCTGCCCCATAAAATTGTACAAAAATGAACTTAAGCAATTTACAATTCGATTAGAAACAAATTAACATGTTTGTGTATCTGGCTCTAATTAGGACAAAACATCTAAGTGCACATTGCTTTTTTGGTGAACCTAAATTGGTACAGTGATTGGTTATATAACAGTGCATTGTCTAGAGGCATGGGGCGGGGACTGTGCAGTATACTCTATAGGCAGGACTAAACAATGATATGTCTGGTTTTAGAGAGTGCCATGACAGAAGCTGAACAGATGCAGTGATGCTTAAAAAAACTGTCTTTCCTTGGAATGGCCACACACAAGAACTGCAAGCAGGCTTAAAAAGTTGTCCAACACAAGGTGACTTTAGTAATTAAGTGTCATACAATAATGGGCATGCTTACCAAGGATCTGTGTTGGTGGCAAATGGCCATGTCCTGTGTCCCCCTTCTTGCTGCTGGCTTATTTTTGGGAACAGGCTATTTCCAGTATCTGTGGGCTCCCTCAAACTACAATCCCCAGGATCTTTTCTTTTAAGGTGGGAGGTGACATTGGTCACCCCACCCATTGCAGCATAGCCATGCTCCCTTTGATCACATGACTTATTTTATTTATTTATTTAATTTATATAGCGACCACAGATTACGCAGCGCCCAACATCACCTGGAACACAAACTGTGGATCTGCGCCAGCAATGTCATTAGGGGGCTGGCTTTACATGCAACAGACAAAGCAGCCAAGTACCCTTGCAGCACCTGGCTTTTGACATATTGTCTCGGGCCACACAGCAAGCTGGGACCGGTCCGAGGCAACACTCATTTTGTAGGCTGCAAAAAAGAACTTCCAGCAAAAATAGAAACAGAAATGTAATACCTGCCACCAAACACAGGTAGGCAAAGTGTATTAGTAACTAGACTAACTTTGCTGTCTTACATTCAAATGTAATCAAAAATCCCAAAATACCCCTTTAACTTTTTTTCAACAGGGAGAAACAAACTTAAATGTTGTGTAGAAAAACTGCTGCCAGTCAACTTTACAGTCTTTATATAGCAGGACGGAAGAAACATAAAAAACACAGTCTCCATAGAACATAGGCCACCCAGGCAAATCTCCTATGGACCCCTGTTTGTAGAAGATCTTCACGACAATTAGTAGTGGGCCGTGATGTCACAAGGGGGTGGGGCCGTGACATCACGATGCTCCAGCCCCTGTATTGCCCGTCATTACGCACAGAGTGAGTTTGCTCTGTGCAGTAATGACAGAGGGGTTCTGCAGCTGAGATCCCGGGGGTCCCCAGTGGCGGGACCCCCTTCGAACAGACATCTTATCCCCTATCCTTTGGATAGGGAATAAGATGCCTAAGGGCGGAGCACCCCTTTAACCGGGCCACATGCAAGATGTGTCGGCAGAAGGTGAAGCGTGGGCAGGATTCCAATGTTGGCACCACGGCCCTGCATCAACATATGGAGCATCACCATAAAGCAGCCTGGGAGAAACATGGCTCCGATGCGGTGGTCCAGCCTACTGCATTGCCCGGTGGCACGCCACTCCCTGTTTTAGCCAGCCAAGGCTCCACCACCTCAGCCGAAGGGAGCTGTGTGTCATACCCATCTTCTGTCGCTCCAAATGCCCCTTCTCCTCCTAGTTCGAGTCAGTCATTCCGCCAGCAATCCATTAGCAAAGCCATGTCTAAGAGACTAGAGTATGCGCCAACTCATCCAAAGGCGCAGAAGCTGAATGTGCTCCTGTCCAAGTTCATGGTGCTGCAGTCCCTCCCTTTTCAAGTGTTGGACTCTGGACCTTTTAGAGAACTCATGGCTTGTGCCGAGCCGAGGTGGAAAGTCCCAAGTTGTCATTCCTTTGCGAAAAAGGCAGTACCAGCCCTGCACAATTTTGTGGAAGAGAAGGTGGGCCAGTCCTTGAGCCTGTCAGTGTGTACCAAAGTGCACGGCAGCGCCGACGTGTGGAGCTGTACCTTCGATCAGGTACAATAAATGCCCTTTATGACCCACTGGGTAAATGTGGTTCCTGCATAGCCAAAACAGCAACTTGGACAGGTCACGCCACTTCCACCTCCATGCTCTCAGGCCGTTGGTCCTGTGAAAGTGTGAGACTCCGCCTCTTCATCCTCCATCGTGTTCTCAGCCTACACTGCACGGGCAAGTCTCAGTGCCCCTCCAGCATACCGTATGTTCAGGGCAGGGCGGTGTTACGCTGTTCTTCACATGGTTTGCCTTGGCGAACAGAGTCACACAGGGAGGAACTGCTAAAATTCATTCATCAAGAAATCGAATCATTGCTTACTCCACGAAAACTGGAAATGGGAACCAAGGAGACCGACAATGGGAAAAACATTTTGTATGTGCTGCGTCAAGGAATCATGAGCCATGCGCCCTGAATGGCACATGTGTTCAATGTGGTTGTCAAGTGGTTCCTGAAGTGTTGCCCCCATCTGCAAGACATCCTAACAATGGGAAGGAAACATTGCATGCACTTCAGCCACTTGTACACCCAAAGCATACCCTCCTTGAGCTGCAGCGTCAGAACAGCATTCCCCAACATAGTCTGATTTGTGACCACATGTTGGATTTCCACCCTCCATATGTTGGACCAACTATACGAACAGAGAAAAGCCATCACCAATTTCTTGATGATCCAAGCGCATAGGGGGACTCCCCTGTGTAACTTCGATGTCAACCAGTGGCAGCTCATACGTGACACCTGCCGTTTGCTCAGGCCCTTTGAAGAAGCCACATTATTAGTCAGTCACCAGGATTATGGGATGAATGACGTAATTCCACTGCTTCAGTACCTACAACACGTGTTGAAAACGATGGCTGGTCAGGGCGCTATAAACATGGCACCTACAACTCACAGCCACATGAGCCCTGTGAGAGCTGGACTGGAGGAGGAGGAAGGGGAGGGGCACAGTGGAGCACACTTTCGGTTTCGCAAAATGGGTGGTTTTTATAGTCATTTGACAGGAGAGGAGGAGCAAAAGCAGCCAGAGGAGCTACAGGGTGAAGAGGAAGACGAGACAGAGAACCCAGACACACCGTGGCAGTATGCAGTGGAGATGGAGGCAGGTAGGACCTCTGAGTCACTTGCACAAATGGCACGATGCATGCTCACTTGCTTGCGTAGTGATCCCCGAATTGTCACCATTCGGTAGCGGGATGACTTCTACCATATTGGACCCTCACTGCTGGCACAATTTGGGGGCCTTTTTTACACCCACTGAGAGGGAGGACAAACTGACCTACTACAGCATGGATGTCAAACATGCGGCCCGCAATAAATATCTTTGCGGACCGCAGGGGGGCCCCCCGTCATATTCTGAGCATCCCTGTGTGGCGAAAAATCTTTTCAGGACACAAGGATGCCCCGGTTACCTCTCTGCTGCCCCATGTTAAGTTGTTATCGTGTCTCCCTCATGCTGATGCTACCTCCAGGCTGTGTCATTCAGCCACTATATGGTCTCCTCCAAAAATTAGCAAAATTGTGGTTTTCTTTCAATTTCACCACACAAATAGTATTTTTATGGTTGCGCCATACATTTTATGGTAAAATGAGTGATGTCATTAAAAAGGACAACTGGTCGCACAAAAAAGCCCTCATGCTCATCTGAGGATGAAAATTTAAAAGTTATCATTTTTAAAATGTGAGTAGGAAAAAAGATAACGTCCATAAGGGTTTAAAGATGTTTAAGTTTTATAGTTGATAAAGAGTAACTTGTAAAATTTTTAATAAAATTTTGTAGAATTTAAATAAATAATTTTAATACATTAAAGCCAAATAAGAAGTACTGAATGGAAGGTAACTCTTCTCACTACATTCTCATGGCATGAAGGACATTTCCAAAACAATCTGCATGTCATACTGAATAACAGTATTATTTCACTAACGCAGCACACTCCCTATGTATGTTACGACAAACCACAGTGTTCTACACCCCTATTGAGGCTCTCTGTAGCCCAGAAATAGCCGTTCTTAACCACAAATATATTCAGACTGAACCTAATTTTTTCCGGAAATTGAATCTGCGAATCGGCCGAATCGAATTTTCCAAAAACTACTACTAACCATTGATCATGTATCAATATAACAAAACAGTATTAACCCCATCAGTACCACTGTCTATTGAATATAAAGGGTATAAACAATCAGCAACATGCACAGCTTTACTGACATCTGATGTGACTTTACACCCTGATGCCCTGCTACTTGTGCATAGCACTGGATAGTAATAGCAATCCAAAAATTGTGCCCCTTTTGGGGACTTAATATGTCAAATAAATAGTAAATAAGCCCCTCCTCCTATGAAAAAAAAAAAAACATAAAAGTGAAATATATATATATATATATATATATATATATATATATATATATATAGAGAGAGAGAGAGAGAGAAAGAGAGAGAGTGAGAAATTACTGATTTTCTACAGATAACAATGCAAAATATGAGCCTTCATACCTTCATACAGCCCTGTAGGTGGAAAAATCAAAAAGTTCTAGGAGTCAGAATTTTAAACACACTAATTTAGTTAAATAAGTTTGTTTTTGTTTTTAAAACAGTACAGTAATAGAAAAGCATGGCATGAAACCATGGATATCATTTTAATTGTGTTAAACCACAGAATAAAAATGTCAGTTGCGAAATTGTGGTTTTGTTTTAACCCCTTAAGGACGCAGGACGTACTCAAACGGCCCCTTTTCCGCTAGCCGGAAGGGGAGCCGGTGCCCGATGCCTGCTGAAATCATTCAGCAGGCATCACGGCATATCGCCCAGATCGCCGCAGATCGCTGGACAATTCAGTCCACATTGGAGTCCACATTTTTTCTATGGAAAAGTGTACCTTCAGCTGTTGTATAACTTCAACTACCAGCTTGCACGATCAGCTAAAGTGCATGCTGGGAGTTGTAGTGGTGAATCTGCTGGTTGCATAACTACAACTCCCAGCATGCCCGTTGGCTGTCGGTGACTGCTGAGAGTTGTAGTTTTGCAACAGCTGATGACACACTGGTTGTGAAACACTGAGTTAAGTAGCAAACCAGTGTGTCTCCAGCTGTTGCATAACTACAATCCCCAGCATCCCCAGCCAAAGTAGTATGCCTCCAGCTGTTGCATAACTACAAGACCCAGCATGCCCTTCTGCTGTGCGTACATGCTGGGGGTTGTAGCTTTTGCAACAGCTGAAGGCACACTGGTTGCAAAACACTGAGTTTGTTACCAAACTCGGTGTTTCACAACCAGTGTGCCTCCAGCTGTTGAAAAACTACAACTCCCAGCATGTACTGATAGACTGTACGTGCTGGGAGTTGTAGTTTTGCAACAGCTGGATGTTTCTCCCCCCCCCCCCCCCCCCCAATGTGAATGTAGAGGGTACACTCACATGGGCAGAGGTTTACAGTAAGTATCCGGCTGCAAGTTTAAGCTGCGGCAAATTTTCTGCCGCAGCTCAAACTGCCAGCGAGAAACTACTGCTTTTATCCTTTTTAAAAATGTAAAATTTTTGAGAAAAGAAGCATTTTTTTTACATATGAAACACCTGTGGGGTATTAAGGTTCACTTAACCCCTTGTTACATTCCCCGAGGGGTCTAGTTTCCTAAATAGTATGCCATGTGGTTTTTTTTTTTTTGCTGTAGAGGCACCATAGGGGCTTCCTAAATGCGGCATGCCTCCAGAGCAAAATTTGCTTTCAAAAAGCCAAATGTGACTCCTTCTCTTCTGAGACCTGAAGTGCGCCAGCAGAGCACTTTTCACCCCCATATGGGGTGTTTTCTGAATCGGGAGAAATTGTTCTTCAAATTTTGGGGGATATTTTCTGCTATTACCCTTTTTAAAAATGTAATTTTTGGGGGAATACAAGCATTTTAGGAAAAAAATAATATTTTTTTTTACATATGCAAAAGTCATGAAACCCCTGTGGGGTATTAAGGTTCACTTTACCCCTTGTTACGTTCCCCGAGTGGTCTAGTTTCAAAAATAGTATGCCATGTGAGTTTTCTTTTGCTGTTCTGGCATCATAGGGGCTTCCTAAATGTGGCATGCCCCCAGAGCAAAATTTGCTTTCAAAAAGCCAAATGTGACTCCTTCTCTTCTGAGACCTGTAATGCGCCCGAAGAGCACTTTTCACCCTCAATATGGGGTGTTTTCTGATTCAGGAGAAATTATTCTTCAAATTTTGGGGGGTATTTTCTGCTATTACACTTTTTAAAAATGTAATTTTTGGGGGAAAACAAGCATTTTAGGAAAAAAATAATAGTTTTTTACATATGCAAAAGTCGTGAAACCCCTGTGGGGTATTAAGGTTCACTTTACCCCTTGTTACGTTCCCCGAGTGGTCTAGTTTCCAAAATAGTATGCCATGTGAGTTTTCTTTTGCTGTTCTGGCACCATAGGGGCTTCCTAAATGCGGCATGCCCCCAGAGCAAAATTTGCTTTCAAAAATCCAAATGTGACTCCTTCTCCTCTGAGACCTGTAGTGCGCCAGCAGAGCACTTTTCACCCCCATATGGGGTGTTTTCTGAATTGGGAGAAATTGGGCTTCAAATTTTGGGGCTATTTTGTGCTATTACCCTTTTTAAAAATGTCAAACTTTTGGGAAACCAAGCATTTTAGGGAAATTTTTTTTTTTTTACATATGCAAAAGTCGTGAATCACCTGTGGGGTATTAAGGTTCACATTACCCCTTGTTACATTCCCCGAGGGGTCTAGTTTCCAAAATGGTATGCCATGTGGTTTTTTTTGCTGTTCTGGCACCATAGGGGCTTCCTAAAGGTGACATGCCCCCCAAAAACCATTTTTTTGCTCCTTCCCTTCTGAGCCCTCTACTGCGCCCACCGAACAATTAACGTAGACATATGACATATGTGCTTACTCGAGAAAAATTGGGTTTCAAATACAAGTAAAAATTTTCTCCTTTTTACCCCTTGCAAAAATAAAAAAAATTGGGTCTACAAGAACATGCGAGTGTAAAAAATGAAGATTGTGAATTTTCTCCTTCACTTTGCTGCTATTCCTGTGAAACACCTAAAGGGTTAAAACGCTGACTGAATGTCATTTTGAATACTTTGGGGGGTGCAGTTTTTATAATGGGGTAATTTGTGGGGTATTTCTAATATGAAGGCCCTTCAAATCCACTTCAAACCTGAACTGGTCCCTGAAAAAAAGCGAGTTTCAAAATTTGGTGAAAAATTTGAAAATTGCTGCTGAACTTTGAAGCCCTCTGGTGTCTTCCAAAAGTAAAAACACATAAATTTTATGATGCAAACATAAAGTAGACATAGTGGAAATGTGAATAAAAAAAAATTATTTGGAATATCCATTTCCCTTACAAGCAGAGAGCTTCAAAGTTAGAAAAATGCAAAATTTTCAAATTTTTCATCAAATTTTGGGATTTTTCACCAAGAAAGGCTGCAAGTTACCACAAAATTTTACCACAATTGTAAAGTAGAATATGTCACGAAAAAACAATCTCAGAATCAGAATGATAACTAAAAGCATTCCAGAGTTATTAATGTTTAAAGTGACAGTGGTCAGAATTGCAAAAAATGGGCGAGTCCTTAAGGTGAAAAAGGGCTCAGTCCTTAAGGGGTTAAATCCCCCCCCCCACACACACACACATACAAATAGTATTTTTTGGTTATGCCATATATTTTATAGATAAAGGAAAGATGCATTAAAAGTACAATAGGTCGTATAAAAAAAAAAAGAATTGGCTCTATGAATGAAAACATTAAAGATGTATGTCTCCTAAAAGGCAAAGAGGGAAAACTGAAGTGCAAAAAAAAAAAAAAAAAAAAAAACTATGTCCTAACAGCAATTAGGTGTCCCTAAGGTGTAAAAGGGGTACTCCGGTGGAAAACTTTTTTTTTTTTTTAAATGAACTGGTACCAGAAAGTTAAACAAATTTGTAAATTACTTCTATTAAGTAATTTAATTACTTCCAGTACTTATTGGCAGCTGTATGCTACAGAGGAAATTCTTTGCTTTTTTAATTTCTTTTTTGTCGTGTCCAAAGTGCTCTCTGCTGACACCTCTGTCTGTGTCAGGAACTGTCCTGAGTAGCATAGTTTTGCTATGAGGATTTTCTCCTGCTCTGGACAATTCCTAATATGGGCATCAGGTGTCAGCAGAGAGCACTGTGGACAAGACAAAAAAGAAAAAAATAAAATAAAAGAATTTCCTCTGTAGCATACAGCTGCTAATAAGTAGTGGAAGGATAAATATTTTTTTAATAGAAGTAAATTTACAAATCTGTTTAACTTTCTGGTACCAGTTGATTTAAAAAAAAGAAAAATTTCCACCCAAGTACCCCTTTAAAGGTAAATCATGGCTATAATAAAAACAAGAGAACTGCAACAATACACACAGAACCCCAATACTAATGTTTTACAATATGCCCACATAAAATGACTCCAACTCTTTCAATAACCAAACCAATTGGTGCATTGGAGCCTATTTGGGGGAAGCAATTTGGCTTTTTACTCCGCATTGTTATGGCATTTCTACAGAAATAGTAAAATATATTCTAAAATAGAGGTATAAACTAATAGAGACAAGCACCAAAAATCTAATTAATCTTAGAAATGTATTTATTTGGTTTATTGTTTTGAGTAAACAAAAATAAGCCAGAATTTGCCTCTTCTAAAAATAGATGCTTTTAAGGAAGTTCTGCTGTGACAGGTCTTAGGGAAGAGCGATAACATAATGTATGTTTGTTATGGGGTAGATGTTGAGTGAGATTTATTATCAATGAGTTTATGCCGGGCACATGGTACATTGCACACGCCTAGCACATGCAGGTGTATCCGCAGAAACTTAAAACAATGATATATTTAGAAAATATGCTGAAACCACCATAAATAAAACAATGAACTGTTACACACAACCTCTAAAGAAGCTATATGCCCCATAGGTTTTTTGATGGACATTTTATGATTGTATTTGTAAAACAGCTGAAGAAGCACTTGAAACATGTCAAGTAGGTGCAGTGTATCTGTGCAAATACACAAGAGGAACTAATATCCTCTCTGCTAAATGTACATCCAAACAACATGGCAGCACTGTGTTATTTAGATAAACAAAAAATAATAATAACCTATTCAACTACTACATCAATAAAATATGTGCAAATGGTCAAAGTCAAAATATAAGTAGTGAGCATAAGGATAAAGATACATACTATATAAACAAGTATAATAATAAGAAGAACAAATGGAGCACTACTAAAACTAGCCTAAACAGGTGCACCAGAAATCACATTGGTCCAATAGGATCAACTATCCTTGATATACTTCCAGATAAGTGGCGGTGCATGGTAGAAATACTATAAATGCAGAACAATGATAAGTAAACAAAAGAATCCTGCGCTCACCGCAAGAGTCTGGTACAATATCAGATGTCTTGACTTGGAAATCCAGAGATAGCACAGGAGGCTTAGAGGCTCCTGCGGTGAGTGCTGGATTCTTTCAGTTACTTATCATTGTTATACATACTATATAAACAATGTTACCATTATACAGAGGGTATTTAACGTTGGTTAATAAAGAGCCTTATAAGGGGTACTCTGGTGGAAAACAATTTTTTTCATATCCATTGGCTCCAGGAAGATGTGTAAGTTACTTCTATTAAAAAATATTAATCATTCCAGTACTTATCAGCTGCTGTATACTACAGAGGAAGTTGAGTTGTTCTTTTCTGTCTGACCACATTGCTCTCTGCTGACACCTCTGTCCATGTCAGAAACTGTCCAGAGTCGGAGCAAATTTCCATAGCAAACCTCTACTGCTCCAGATAGTTCCTGAGATGGACAGAGGTGTCAGCAGAGAGCACTGTGGTCAAACTGAAAAGAACAACTCAACTTCCTCTATAGGATACAGCAGCTGATAAGTACTGGAAGGAATAAGATTTTTTAATAGAAGTAATTTACAAATTTGTATAACTTTCTGGAACTAGTTGATTTAAAAAAAAATGTTTTCCACTGGAGTACTCCTTTAATGCATTGCATGGTCCAATTTATGTCCAGGTAAGGCTAGGACCCTCAGCTGGACATAACTTTAACATTTATCCATGACCTTGACCCCTAACCCTGGACAGCATTTTTTCTACGAACAGAATTTTTTAGGGGTAAAACCTCTGCTGCCAGATATTCACTAAAAGTCATAAGGGACTTATGAAACACCAAACCCACTTGACAATACTCAAAATCATTTGTCGTGGCCCGTCTGTAAACTTTTGGTCCTTTCAGGTAGACTCAGTCCCAGTCCCCTGGCCTCCACACTCCTCAGGACTCTCATCATTCCTTCTGTGATATAAAGAGTTAATGTATTATATTCATGTAAATATGCCTTTAAGTATTGTTGTAATGAGGGAAGGTGTCAGTGACCAGGTGACTTGTGAGTGACCTATAGGACCCCTCCAAATTGCTCCTTTATATAGCAGGGAGGAGCTAGTTCAGTCAGATGAGTATGAGGTACAGTACAGTCAAGACCTGAGAGTGTCCTTAGGGAGACCAAGGCCTAACCACGCAGCCACACTTCCATCATCAATGAACCCCCTTAAGGGGAAAGTCAAAACCTGGTAAGCAAACACAGGGCAGAAGTCTAGTCAGCATAGTCCACTACAAGCCCCAGCGAGCCCGCAAGTCTCCTAAAGTCACTGGTCATCTCCTTGGGCCTAAACTGAGCTGTAAAGACTTTAACATCTTGTCATGAACCGGTAGGACTGGTAGTGGATCCTCTGAACCATAGAGGCGATGACGCGGGTTGTACCAGAGGACCAGTTCTAAGTGGTTACTGGTTTTCACCAGAGCCCGCGGCAAGGCGGGATGGACTTGCTACGGCGGTAACCACCAGGTCGTATACTCCAGTAGCAACTCGACCTCTCTGGTGGCTGATATGGCATGGTACACAGGGAGCAGGCAAGAGCGTAGTCGGACTTGGCAGAGGTCAGGGCAGGCAGCAAGGGTTCACAGGCGAGTATACGGTAGCAATGGGTACGGCAACTGGCAAGGCAATAATTACTGTAGGGAACGCTTTCTCAGAGGCACAAGGCACAAAGATCAGGGGCAGGGGCAGGAAGAGGCAGGTGCCTTTTATTGGGAAATCACAATGGGAGGTGTGGAACCAGAGCACCAATTATCGGTGCGCTGGCCCTTTAAATTTACTGAAGCCGGAGCGTGCGCGCCCTAGAGAGCGGGGCCGCGTGTGCCGGGACCCAGGAACAAGGAGCGCCGCGCAGGGAGCAGGTGAGATGAACGGGGACGCGGCGCGTAAGCTAGGACCAGCCACCACGCTAGCCGCGTCCCTGCCACAGTGAGACCCACGCTCCCGGTCAGTGCGTTTGACCGAGAGATGCCGGTACCCCAGCACGGAGGACACAGGCAGCGGGCGCTCCGGTCCAGAGGTCCCCCCTTACGTCTCCCTCTCTTTTTGGTACCAAGGAAGTTGAGAATGAGACTGCGGTCCAAGATGTTATTTTCAGGCTCCCAAGACCTTTCTTCAGGACTGCAGCCTTCCCAGTCAACCCAAAAAAATCTTTTCCCCGAACAAGCTTGGAGGCTAGGATTTCTTTAACAGTAAAAACATCAGAGGTACCAGTGACAGGGATGGGAGAAAGAAGTTTGGGAGAGAAGCGATTAAAGATAGCAGGTTTGAGAAGGGAGACATGAAAAGAGTTATGAATTCTGAGGGAGGGAGGAAGATGGAGCTGGTGGGACACCGGATTAATGCGGCTCTTGACTCTGAAGGGACCTAGGTAACGAGGACCCAGCTTGTAATTTGGCACCTTGAATCTGATGTACTCCGAGGAGAGCCACACCTTGTCACCTGGACGGAATTCTGGAGGAGCTCTACGACTTGTCGGCCTGGAGCTTCATACGGGCCTTGGCCTTGAGGAGGGCTGAGTGAGTCTCTCGCCAAATAGATGAGAAGTCCAGAAGGAGATCCTCTACCGCTGGTACAGAGGAGGGAGCAGAGATCCTAGGCAGAAGATGACGACCATAAACCACAAAAAATGGAGACTTGTTGGTAGTGGAAGATTGCTTGAAGTTATATGAGAACTCTGCCCAAGGGAGCAAGTCCGACCAATCATCTTGGCGGGCGGACACAAAATGGCGTAGATAATCTCCCAGAGTCTGGTTCACCCGTTCTACTTGGCCGTTGGACTGTGGGTGATAGGAGGAAGAAAAGTCCAGCTTGACTCCGAGTTGACCACAGAGAGCCCTCCAAAACTTGGAAACGAACTGCACCCAACGGTCAGAGACGATGTGTCTGGGAAGACCGTGGAGGCGGAAGATGTGTAGAAAAAATTGTTTGGCCAACTGAGGCACAGACGGGAGACCAGGCAGGGAGACAAAGCGAGCCATCTTCGAGAATCGGTCAACCACGACCCAAATGACTGTCTACCATGGGAGCAGGGGAAATCCGTGATAAAGTCCATGGTGATGTGTGACCAAGGGGTCTCTGGAACAGGAAGAGGCAGAAGAAGGACGGTAGGTTTCTGACGAGGAGTCTTGTCACGGGCGCAGATCACACAGGACTGGATGAATTCTGTGACGTCTCTCTCAAGCGAAGGCCACCAATACCTTTGAGAAATTAATTGAAGAGACTTCTTAATCCCAGGATGACCGGCAAGAAGGGAAGTGTGACCCCACTTGAGGACTTGGCGAGGAGGAACAAAGGTCTTACCCAGAGGAAGAAGCCGTAAGTCCACAGGTGCAACTGAGATAAGACATTCAGGTGAGACAATGTGTTGAGGAGTAGATGTGTCGCCCACCACATCCGAAGAGCGAGAAAGGGCATCTGCCCTGATGTTCTTGGCAGCGGGACGAAAGTGAATCTGGAAGTTGAAGCGGGCGAAGAAGATGGACCAACGGGCTTGACGGGGATTTAATCTCTGAGCAGACTGAAGGTAGACTAAATTCTTATGGTCCGAGAAAATGGTCACAGGGTGAGGAGCACCCTCGAGAAGATGTCTCTACTCCTCCAAGGCCAATTTGATTGCCAATAGTTCTCTGTCCCCAATGGCGTAATTCTTCTCGGCGGAAGAAAAGGTCTTAGAGAAGAAGCCACAAGTTATGGTTCTGCCCCTGGAAGACTTCTGAGTTAGTACCGCTCCAGCTCCCACCGAGGACGCATCCACTTCAAGATAAAATGGCTTGGATGGATCTGGCCGGGAGAGAACAGGTGCAGATGCAAAGGCGGCTTTCAGGGACTGAAAAGCCTCTTCAGCGTGAGGAGGCCAGGACTTTGGATTGGCACCATTTTTAGTTAGAGCCACAAAGGTGGAATAATGAGGAATAAACTGTCTGTAATAATTGGCAAAACCCAGGAATCTTTGTATGGCTCGGAGACCAGAGGGGCGTGGCCAGTCTAGAACTGCAGATAACTTGGCAGGATCCATTTGCAGACCTTGGGCAGAGATGATATTCCCCAGGAATGGCAAGGAGATACATTCAAACAGACATTTCTCAATTTTGGCGTAGAGGCGGTTACTTCTGAGTCAGGTGAGAACTTGTCGGACATGGTCTCGATGTTGCTCCAGATTGGATGAAAAAATAAGGATATCATCCAGATATACTACAACACAAGTATAGAGAAGGTCCCGGAAGATGTCCTTCACGAACTCCTGGAAGACTGCGGGTGCGTTACATAGTCCAAAAGGCATCACCAAATACTCAAAGTGACCGTCCCGGGTGTTAAATGCGGTCTTCCATTGTCTCCTTTACGAATGCGGATCAAATTGTAAGGGTAACGGTTTTTAATGGTTATTTTATTGAGTCCTCTATAATCAATGCAGGATCGGAGAGAACCATCCTTTTTAGACACAAAGAAAAACCCGGCTCCAGCAGGAGACGAAGACTTTCTAATAAAACCTCTCTGTAAATTCTCACATAGAGAGAGAGAGAGAGAGGATAGATTCTGCCCCGAGGAGGAGTAGAGTCCGGTAACAGGTCAATGGGACAGTCATACGGCCTGTGAGGAGAAAGAGTTTCCGCTTGTTTTTTGCAGAAGACTTCCGCAAATTGATGGTAAGGCTTGGGGAGACCTGGTGGCGGAGGAACAGGCGGGGCCCGTTTGATAGGAGATGGCTTGAAGCACCGGTAAGAGCAGGAGGAACCCCAACGCAGAATCTCTCCGGTGGACCAATTTAAGACAGGAGAATGGTGTTGCAACCACGGCAACCCCAGCAGGAGTTCGGATGAGCAGAAGGGAAGAACAAGAAATTCCAGAGTCTCGATATGGAATATCCCAACGTCCATCCGCAGGGGCTGGTTGCGGTATTGTACCGAAGCAGAGAGTTTCTCCCCGTTGACTGTAGAAATTAGGAACGGCTTGGGTAGACGGGTAATAGGAAATTGGTACTTGTCGATCAAGGAGGCATGGATGAAGTTGTCGGCTGAGCCGTAAACCAAGAAGGCGGCAGCAGAGAAGAAGGACTTAGGTGAAAGGAACAACTGCACGGATATCATGAGGCGTGGAGAGGAAGAATCCACACCTAGTAATGCCTCTCCCACATCCACTAGGTGCGAGCGTTTCCCGAACGTGGAGGACGAAGAGGACAGTCCTTAAGGAAATGCTCAGTACTAGCACAGAACAAACACAGATTCTCGTCTCTACGACGGCTCCGTTCTTGCGTGGTCAGGCGAGACCGGTCCACCTGCATGGCCTCCACAGCGGAAGACCCAGAGACAGGTAGAGGTGGACGCTGGAACACTGGAGTCAGACGAGGGCAACTTTAAGACGAGCTTTTTCCTTTTCAAGATGGAGTTCCTCTTGTCTTTCGGAGAAACGTTTGTCAATCCTTGTAGCTAGCAAGATGAGGTCACTCAGGGTGGTAGGCAGATCACGTGCAGCAAGGACGTCTTTAATGTCAGAATTAAGTTGCTTCTTAAAGGAAGCACAAAGAGCTTCATTATTCCAGTTCAGCTTGGAAGCAAGGGTGCGGAACTGGACGGCATAGTCACCCACGGTAGAATTTCCTTGGGACAAGTTTAGCAAGGCAGTCTATGCGGAGGTAACCCGGGCCGGTTCCTCAAAAACACTACGAAACTCTTGACAAAAACTTTGGACAGAAGCAGTGGCTGGATCAGCGCAGTCCCAAAGCGGTGTAGCCCAGGCCAGGGCCCTCCCGGAGAGCAGACTGAGGATAAAGGCTACCTTGGCTCGCTCAGACAGAAACTGGTCAGACAGTAGCTGGAGGTGAAGAGAGCACTGAGACAGGAACCCTCGGCATAGTTTAGGATCTCCGTCGTATTTGTCTGGAAAAGACAAACGGATTCTGGCTTGAGTGGCAACCGCAGGCGGAGGTGATGCAGCAGGTGCAGGTGGAGGTGCAAGCTGTTGCTGAGCAGGCAGGAGCTGTTGCATCATGGTGGTCAACTGGGCCAGCTGCTGACCTTGCTGGGCCACAATGGAGGTGAGGTCCGCTAGACTTGGCAGAGGAACATCAGCGGGATTCATGGCCGGATCTTACTGTCACGAACTGGCAGGACTGGTAGTGGATCCTCTGAACCAGAGAGGCGATGACGAAGGTTGTACCAGAGGACCGGTTCTAAGTGGTAACTGTTTTTCACCAGAGCCCGCCTCAAGGCGGAATGGACTTGCTGCGGCGGTAACCACCAGGTCGTATCTTCCAGTAGCAACTCGACCTCTCTGGTGGCTGATATGGCGTGGTACACAGGGAGCAGGCAAGAGCGTAGTCGGACATAGCAGACGTCAGGGCAGGCAGCCAGGGTTCACAGGCGAGTATACGGTAGCAATGGGTACGGCAACTGGCAAGGCAATAATTTACTGAAGCCGGCGCGCGCGCCCTAGAGATTGGGGCCGCTCGCCGGGACCCAGGAGCAAGAAGCGCTGCACGGGGAGCAAGTGAGGTGAACGGGGACGCGGCGCATGAGCGGGGACCAGCCGCCACGCTAGCCGCGTCCCTGCCACAGTGAGACCCGCGCTCCCGGTCAGTGTGTTTTGCCGGGAGTCGCCGGGACCCCAGCACGGAGGACACAGGCAGCGGGCGCTCCGGTCCGGAGGTGGAGACAGGAGCGCTCGCTGTGACACATCTGTCTGCCTCAGTAAAGCTGCAGTTGTTCCTTAACCACTCATCGGAGTGATTGTTTGCCCTGCGCCTGGTCCAGGAACCAGCGGTCATACCTCAGGTGGTGTAGAGGAAAACCCTGCCCTGGCATCACGGATATAAAGGGTTAATAACATCTTCCCTAAGGGTTAAAACATCTGCCCTTCATAACACCCCGCACCACAACTTTTGATGTCCTACATACAGGATACGGGTGTGCGCCTTATGCGAAAATACCCCACCAGTCTGAACTGTGTCTGTACTGCCAAAAATTCGCACATCTGTTCGAAAAGAAATTGTGCCCGAAAGTGTACGAGACCTTTCTGTAAAACTCATATGTTGAGAGGCGCTTGTGAAATAGAGGGGGAGGTGAAGAAACGTTTATTGTCTGCCATTGTGAACAGTGTTGAAGTTGTGCACGCCATGTGTAAAATCCGTACTGAAGCTATGCTATGTGGTAAAATGCTTTTTGTACCTGAAAAGGTTAAAGCTGTAGAGAAAAAATGTGCAAAACAGTCCCACGCAGGTCAGCATCCTGCCACTGGGCGTGGAAGTCAAGTTGCAGTCTCAAACCCAAATTGGAACCAGAAAGGTCCGCCCCTTGTTGGCGGGGGAGCAGAAGTCAGGGAAGCCCCGCTGACATACTTCCTCTCGGCGACCATCTTGCCAAAGTCCAATATAAAGGGAGCAGTGCCACTGGAGTTCTTCAGTCTGCAGGAAGTCGGTGAGCAGAGCAAGATGGTAGAAGCACAGGAGAGCACGAGGTCTGTGAGTCCCAAGATGGCACCCAGTGCCCACAAAGTCGCAGCAGACGTAGCTCAAGTATTTCAAGAGCTTGCGGACTGGCTGCAGAAGCTGTTGATCAGGGCCGAAGAGGCATGCTTAAAAGTCTGGAAGATGATGAACAGTGGCCAGCGACTCCTGAGGGCGGAACGCCCGCGTCAACAAGAGAAGCATCACCAGTGAGACTGTCACCCCACCCCCCAGAAGCTCACAGCATGCCCCAGATCACCCCCACTTCCACAATGGGTGTTCGGCAACGAGCCACAACTTATTAGGTATATGCACCAGTACCTACTCCCTCTGCCTGGGTAAGAGCATCCCCCTGTCCCAGCAGCAGTGTCTGAGAGGGCAAGACAGGAAGCCCAGGTAGCTGCCATCATAGAAGAAATAAGGGCGCAGAGGAGTCGTGAGTATGGCCCGAAAGAGATGCCATATGAGGTGCGACAGGCCCAACAATGAGACACCAAAAATTTACAGCGCCTGGTAATCCACATACTGGACCACCCCAGAGCAGAAGAACCACCCCTTTAGAGGTGAAGAGCCACAGTAATCAAATTTGACAGTGTCCGGGGCGGGCACCAGCCTTTTGAATTGTCAGGCAGTCAAGACAGACTACCTCCCAACACATCTACACTCCTTGGAGACCGGGAAGATAGTGGAGTTCACCCCAGTCCGCAGTGCAAGAGGAGAATGGGCGGCAGCGGTGACAAGACCAAAGAATCCCACACAGCTTCCCTGTGTCTGCTTCCCCTCGGAAGATTGGGAGTCGGATCCCTTTGGTCTACAACCTCCACAAGTCAAAAGTCAAGTCGTGGAGTGAAGAGTCCCTGCCCGAGGTGCCCATCATGGCACCAAAGTACAGTCCAGAACCAAAGAAAGTCATCTACAGATGTGCCCAGGCCTACTCCTGGCATTGAGGAGGTTTGGCCTACTCAACGGGCACCAACCAAAATTCCTCAGCCTTCTCCTGCTGAGGATGTTAGGCTGGCCCAATAGGCACCAACACTTTGTCCCCAGTGGCGCAAGCTGCTGCGGTAGAGATGGTGGTAACAGTGAGACCCACCATGAATGATTCCAAGCTATCCCAAGTGTCTTGGAACACACGAGTCAGTCCCTTGGAGAAGGCACAGTCCTGTGGTCCCCGCTACATGTCCCAACCTAGAAAGCAGAAAAGAGCAAAAGAAGGAAAGACCGACGGAAAGGCGCCTAGTGTGATACCGTTGATGACAGGTGGGAGGGGTTAGTCGAAGAGTAGATGATGGGTGCTCACCTTGAGCGAGCAAAAAACTCGCATGTAGACCCACAGTGGGGTTAGTGGTATGGATAATAGTCCACCGGATACAGCTGCTAAGCCCAGGGTACAGGACAGGACTAGCCAGTCCTGGATAGATATGCAATGGTAAGGAAGAAAAAAACCCTTTTCAAAGGGCGCTGCTGTTGTCCTGGTGAGATGAAGATGAAAAGTCCGAGGCAGAAGTATTTTGCAAGATATAGCTTCTTTATTGGTGTAGAATCATAGCAAGCAGGGATACAGGCTAGATAACGCGTTTCGGGGGACAGCGCCCCCTTCTTCAGATCAGTGATCTGAAGAAGGGGGCGCTGTCCCCCGAAACGCGTTATCTAGCCTGTATCCCTGCTTGCTATGATTCTACACCAATAAAGAAGCTATATCTTGCAAAATACTTCTGCCTCGGACTTTTCATCTTCATCTCACCAGGACAACAGCAGCGCCCTTTGAAAAGGTTTTTTTTCTTCCTTACCATTGCAAACCTAGAAAGCAGGTTGGGATGGAAAATTTCCAGGATGAACTCACACTTGTTAATATTGTTTCTTTTCGTACTATTCAGTCGTGAGACTAACATTGTTTTGTGGAGTACCACTATTGTTTTGCAGATTTAGCGTAATGTTCAAGTGAGTTGCCTTGCGGACTAGCCATGAACTACCAGTAACCAAAAATCATAAGCTTTTGTGCCCTGCTTAAGCCGTGATCCTTTACTACAGACTCTTGAGTACCAGAACTGTAGAGCTGTACAGTATAATGACAACTTCTCCCATCCATTAATGGTGCCATAAAGTTAAACAGATTTGTAAATTACTTCTATTAAAAAATCTTAATCTTTCCAGTACCTACCAGCTGCTGTAATATACAGAGGAAGTTTTTTTCTTTTTTAATTTCTTTTCTGTCTGTCTACAGTGCTCTATGCTGACATCCCTCTCCATGTAAGGAACTGTCCAGAGCAGGAGAGGTTTGCTATGGGGATTTGTTCCTACTCTGGATAGTTCCTGACATGGTCAGAGGTGTCAGCACAGAGCACTGTGTTCAGACAGAAAATAATTTTCAGTGGATCATACAGCATCTGATAAGTACTGGAAGGATTAAGATTTTTTAATAGAAGTAATTTACAAATCTGTATAATTTTCTGGCATCAGTTAGAGAGAAGTGACCCCATGGTCCTCCATGACCCAGGACCTTAACGCCTTTCTTTGCCTAGGTCACCTCATGAGTGCTGAGATACAAATAGACAGTTCATGAGTGGGGGTCTTCAAGATCAATCTCACAAAATATACATTGAAAGTCAGTGTGATCAGCTTTTACTGATCATTGAAAATGATGAAATGACCATTGCCAGTGGCATATCTGATCAAGATCAGCAATAAATGATGGATATGAAATGATCAATCTATGACTACAACTGGCTAGTAGATGTCCTTTACACAGACTAGTGCAGTGATGGCGAACCTTTTTGAGCCTGAGTTCCAAAACCGCAATGCACACCAAATGTTTTCCCCTCGAAGTGCCAGCACAGCAATTGAATCAGAATTCTGATGTGTGTGGGTTGATGTGTGTTTGAGGGGTGATGTGTTTGTCTGTGGGGTGCTGTGTGTTTGTCTGTTTGTGCTGTGTGTTTTTGAGAGGTGCTGTGTGTGAGAGGTGATGTGTGTTTGAGGGGTGCTCTGTATTTGTCTTAGGGGTACTATGTGTCTGAGGTGCTGTGTGTGGGGGGATGTGTGTGTTTGAGGGGTGCTGTGTTTGAGGGGTGCTGTGTGTTTGTCTGTGGGGTGCTGTGTGTGTGTGTGAGGTGCTGTGTTTGAGGGGTGCTGTGTGTCTGAGGTGCTGTGTGTGGGTGTGATGTGTGTGTGTGTGTGTGAGGAGCTGTGTTTGAGGGGTGCTATGTGTTTGTCTGTGGGGTGCTGTGTGTGAGGTGCTGTATTTGAGGGGTGCTGTGTGTTTTTAAGGGGTGTTGTGTGTGAGGTGATGTGTGTTTGAGGGGTGCTGTGTGTCTGAGGTGCCTTGTGTTGGAAAGATTGTGTGTGTTTGTGGGGTGCTGTGTGTGTGAGGTACTGTGTTTGAGGGGTGCTATGTGTTTTTGAGGGGTGCTGTGTGTCTGAGGTGCTGTGTGTTGGAAAGATTGTGTGTGTGTTTGAGGAGTGCTGTGTGTGTGAGGTGCTGTGTTTGAGGGGTGCTATGTGTCTAAAGGTGCTGTGTGTGTGTGTGTGTTTGAGGGGTGCTGTGTGTGAGGTGCTGTATGGGTGTTTGAGGGGTGCTATGGGTCCTGTGTGGGTGTATGTTGTGCTTATGTGGGTGTGTGGGGGATGGGGTACATAATACATACATTCCACCCCCCTCCTGTCCTCGGTCGCCTTACCCCCAGTTTGTGCACTTTTCTCACCTGCGGCAGCCATGTTGGGGTCAGGTCAGGTGCGTCCACTCCCATCTGCTGCAAACTTTGCACCATCGCCCACTTCTTCCTCACGCCGAGGAATGGACTATTGGTTCCAGAAGTTGCGGCCAGGAGCATCTCTGTGCGCGGCCGGGGAAGGGGGGTAGGAGCAGCCTGGAGGAATGGGGGATAGAGCGGCTCGGAGGAATGGGGGATAAAGCGGCCCGGAGGAAGGGGGGATAGAGCGGCCCAGATGAATGGGGGATAGCGCGGCCCAGAGGAAAGGGGGATAGAGCGGCCCGGAGGAATGGGGGATAGAGCGGCCCGGAGTAAGGGGAGATAGAGCGGCCCGGAGGAATAGGGGATAGAGCGGCCGAAGAAGGGGAAACAGCGTCCGGAGCCGCAAATACATTTTTAAACATTCCTCCAAGACAGACGGCCCACTGGAAGGCCCTGAAAGGCATCCATGGTGAATTATGGCTGCATGCCCACAGAGGGGGCTCGGCGTGCAACCTGTGGCACGCGTGCCATAGGTTCTCCATCACTGGACTAGTGTATTCTGCAGATGTAGGACTGAAATATTTTTTTCTTATTCCCTGTCCCTTTAATTGAACCAAAGATAATTGGAGATAGAATTTATGTTCTTGGATGAGGACCCCAAAGTATGAACCTCCATTTCTAAGCAAGCCATCACACATTGTTCAGCTTTCAACAGCTCATCAATCAATGATGGCCAATAAAATTCTAACAAAAGATATGCATATTTGTATAAAATCTAATGTTCTTTGATATATGAGAAATATTTCTTAGAAGCCAGATTATACATTATCCACTCAGAGAACTAAAACAGACATGTATGAATGAAAACATATGGGGGTAAAAGTGATAAATTGTCAGCAAGATTCATAACAATACTTCCTCATCCTTCAAGTAATCCTTTGCGAAGCCCATTAAATATTATTGCTCTACAGCTACGTGGGCAGCTATTAGCCTAACATTAATTATTCGTGAATTAAATACTGCTTTTTCACAGCCAAAAGTCTAATAAATAAAATGGCACTATTTCAAAATGAAGTATATGTTAGCTGATTTTTATGTTTTTATCAAGATGGAAAGTGCTCAGAAGCTATTATTTTGTCAGATTTCTCATTTAGCAAAGCAGCTTCATTTTCTGTACAGACAGCTCATGAATCAATACCTTTCCTTGCGCAATGTGTCATTTGTTAATCGGATATTGATAAAAATATTGACATCTAGCTAATTAATCCAAAAGCTACAGCCGGCCGTCATATGTTCTCTTAATTATGTTCTTCATCTTAGTCTTACAACATCCACACATAGATGCTGAGCAACGGACAATAATAAGGGTTGTCAAAATCCAAAGTTCCCTAACACTATTACAATGTAGTAGTAGTGGATGGAAAAACAAAGTAATTATGGCAAGTTTCAAATAAGCTGAGCAGTTAATAAGTTCTTTGTGCAGCACATTGTCTACCCCGTGCGAGAGTCGCATTTGTTGTTTTATGGGGGTTAAGTACATTATGGTATTGTCATGTCTTCCGAAATGGCTTACACATTTCCCAGTTGTCAGAGTAATGTACAGAATGAGTACAAATGTGATCACAATATCATTGCATTCTACATCTTGTTGAAGTGTTGTCTGTCTTCATTATGTATTTGAAACTTTGAATAGTTGTATAAATCACTGACAAATTGAGCATTTCATTTAGTGTCAATCATATAAATGCACAGGATCAGTATGGGTTCCAGAGATTCCGCTAACATACCATTATTTTATGACATAGAAATGCCCCTTTAAAGGGAGACTCCAGTGGAAAACATTTTTTTTTCAAATCAACTGGGGCCAGAAAGTTAAACAGATTTGTAAATTACTTCTATTTAAAAATCTTAATCCTTCCAGTACTTATGAGCTGCTGTATGCTCCACAGGAAGTTGTATTTCTTTCTGGAGTTCTTTCCGGTCTGATCACAGTGCTCTCTGCTGACACCTCTGCCCCTGTGTCAGGAACTGTCTAGAATACAAGCAAATCCCCATAGCAAACCTATCCTGCTCTGGACAGTTCCTGATATGGACAGAGGTGTCAGCAGAGAGCACTGTGGTCAGACTGGAAAGAACTCCAGAAATAAATACTTCCTGTGTAGTACACAGCACCTGTTAAGTACTGGAAGAATTAAGATTTTTAAACAGAAGTAATTTACAAATCTGAAAAAAGTAGAAAAAGGCCAGCACGGCTGAATGAAATCTTCAAAGCTTTATTCACGAATCCTCGTTAAAAACCTTCATGGTGGCAGAAAGACACGGACATATACAAAAATAGAAATATTGCACATGGAAAAACAGTCCCAAACAAGGCTGACGCGTTTCAGGTTGCTATACCCTTACTCATAGCTTGCCAATACTCAAATGAGAATGCCTTATATACTGCAAGGCCATCCCTTCCATTAGGAAGGGGAGGGACATCGTATGTCAGTGTGCAATCCAACACAAGTAAAACCAGGAAAATACATGTATCATTAAAAAACTCACATATAAAATCCAATAGGACTATATAACAGCTATGGGAAACAAAACAAGTGGTGGACTTTTTAGTAATGTAGTATTAAGTCCGTCTTGTTATTCAGGCCATGCGGATATGTACAATTCAACAAGTAAATCCACATAATCTCTCTATTATGAAGAATACGTATAAGATCACCTCCTCTTTTACTTCTTTTGATTTTTTCAATGCCATAAAAACGCAAGGACGATATGTCTGAATTATGTTTAAGAAAAAAATGTTTTGAGACATTAGACATGCTAGGTATCAAAGGACCTGCAGCATGCCTGATATGCTCCTGCATTCTCTTTTTTAAGGTGCGCTTAGTGCTACCTACATAATCCATTTTGCAAATAGTGCAGGTGACTCTATATATTATGAAGGTACTATCACAGTTAATAAACTCGCGAATCATATGGATTTTACCATCTATTGTGCCTTCTATTTTATTGCCCTTTGTTGCATAGGGGCACACCACACACCTTGCGTTACCGCACTTATGGAAACCTTTAATTTTCAGCCAGGTTGACTGCTCCTCCTCTACACAAACCATACTAGGAACAAGCAGGCTCGATAGAGTTGGAGCACGTCGGGTGGAAAACCGGATCCCTGGTTTGATGATTTCCCCTACTACTGGATCTGCTGCCAGTAGAGGTAGATGTTTGTTCACAATTCTTTTGATTTCATTGAATTCCATACTATAAGTGGTGACAAAAGTCACCTGATCATGAGTACTGGAATGTTTCCTACCTGTTAACAGGTAAAATCCATATGATTCGCGAGTTTATTAACTGTGATAGTACCTTCATAATATATAGAGTCACCTGCACTATTTGCAAAATGGATTATGTAGGTAGCACTAAACGCACCTTAAAAAAGAGAATGCAGGAGCATATCAGGCATGCTGCAGGTCCTTTGATACCTAGCATGTCTAATGTCTCAAAACACTTTTTTCTTAAACATAATTCAGACATATCGTCCTTGCGTTTTTATGGCATTGAAAAAATCAAAAGAAGTAAAAGAGGAGGTGATCTTATACGTATTCTTCATAATAGAGAGATTATGTGGATTTACTTGTTGAATTGTACATATCCGCATGGCCTGAATAACAAGACGGACTTAATACTACATTACTAAAAAGTCCACCACTTGTTTTGTTTCCCATAGCTGTTATATAGTCCTATTGGATTTTATATGTGAGTTTTTTAATGATACATGTATTTTCCTGGTTTTACTTGTGTTGGATTGCACACTGACATACGATGTCCCTCCCCTTCCTAATGGAAGGGATGGCCTTGCAGTATATAAGGCATTCTCATTTGAGTATTGGCAAGCTATGAGTAAGGGTATAGCAACCTGAAACGCGTCAGCCTTGTTTGGGACTGTTTTTCCATGTGCAATATTTCTATTTTTGTATATGTCCGTGTCTTTCTGCCACCATGAAGGTTTTTAACGAGGATTCGTGAATAAAGCTTTGAAGATTTCATTCAGCCGTGCTGGCCTTTTTCTACTTTTTTCTACTTTGGTTGGAGGTAGCCGTGCACGCCCCAGGTGAGCTGAGACTCTTTTCCTTTTTTAATTTACAAATCTGTTTAACTTTCTAGCACCAGTTGATGTAGAAAAAAAAATGTTTTCCACCGGAGTACCCCTTTAATAGTTACACTTACAGATGACCATAGGGTAGGGTCACATGTAGCGCATCCACAGCTTATTTTGGGCTGTGGATGGGCTGATGGAAGTCACAAGAACAAGCTCTCTGCTGTGGCTGGGTAGCTTTGAGTGTCCGCTCATATTACCCACTGTAGACACAGTGGCCACATTTATCATTGTAGTGTAAGTGAAGCATTTTTTTACACCTTTTTTGTGTGCTGGTAATGTGTAGGAGCACCAAATTTATTAAATGGTCAAAGAGCATTTGATAAATGTTGTGCAGGTCACATTGCTGAAATTTCTGTCTACACATACACCAAAAAGCTACAACATGTCTGGCCTGGTGTAGTTTTAGAGACTTTTCAGTGGCTTTGCGCCTTTTTTTGCTCCTTTTTACAAAAAGGTGCAATGATAAATCCATTCCATATCATTTCTATTGCCAAAATCAGTGGATTGCAGCTGAAAATCAGCAGAAATGTGTAAACAAAAAGGCGCAAAAAAAGGAGCAAAAAAACCCTGCTTGCGCCTTTTTTGCCCCTTTTTTAGACACAAAAAACAGTCTAAAGACAATGATAAATGTGGGCCAGTGTGTGCTCGTAGCAGATACACAACCGGAATCCGCCACTACAAGCAGACACACAGAGCTACTCAGCCACAGCAGGGAGCTCGTTGTTGTGCGTGCTGGCGGCACATCAGCAGCGTAACGTATGTGACCCTACGATTGGGGACAATCTATTTTTAATTGTGTTTGATTTAACCCCTTAAGGACCAAGACCATTTTGGCCTTAAGGACCAGAGCGTTTTTTGCACATCTGACCACTGTCACTTTAAACATTAATAACTCTGGAATGCTTTTAGTTATTATTCTGATTCCGAGATTGTTTTTTCGTGACATATTCTACTTAAACATAGTAGTAAATTTTTGTGGTAACTTGCATACTTTCTTGGGGAAAAATCCCCAAATTTGATGAAAAATTTGAAAATTTAGCATTTTTCTAACTTTGAAGCTTTCTGCTTGTAAGGAAAATGTATATTATGAATAATTTTTTTTTTACTTACATATGCAATGGGGGACATTTCCTAATCTAGTCTATTCTGGGTATGCTTATAGACCAGCGTATGTGGTAGTCTCCTGTCTATTGTGCTCTTAATTTATCAAAGGTCTCACAGCCCTTGATAACTTTTGTGCTCAGACTTCAGGGTCTACAGCTTAAACTGCATTTTAAGTCGCAATTGATAAATTCAGCACCAATGCATTTTCCAATGCATTTCCGTCTAAAATAGACTTGCATGCATCATGTTCTAAAAATCCTCTACAGCAAAAGTCGCAGAAAAGGCGCACATATTTAGACTGCGACTTTCTGTGCAACAAATTTAGACAGGAAAAACCAGTCTAAATCATTTGATAAATCTCGCCCAATATGTCTACTTTATGTTGGCATCATAAAATTGACAGGTTTTTACTTTTGGAAGACACCAGAGGGCTTCAAAGTTCAGCAGCAATTTTCCAATTTTTCACAAAATTTTCAAACTCAATATTTTTCAGGGACCAGTTCAGTTTTGAAGTGGATTTGAAGGGTCTTCATATTAGAAATACCCCATAAATGACCCCATTATAAAAACTACACCCCCAAAAGTATTCAAAATGACATTCTGTCAGTGTTTTAACTCTTTAGGTGTTTCACAGGAATAGCAGCAAAGTGAAGGAGAAAATTCAAAATCTTTTTACACTCACATGTTCTTGTAGACCCAATTTTTTAATTTTTGCAAGTGGTAAAAGGAGAAAATGTTTACTTGTATTTGTAGCCCAATTTCTCTAGAGTAAGCACATACCTCATATGTCTATGTAAAGTGTTTGGTGGGTGCAGTAGAGGGCTCAGAAGGGAAGGAGCGACAAGGGGATTTTGGAGAGAACATTTTTCTGAAATGGTTTTTGGGGGGCATGTCACCTTTAGGAAGCCCCTAGGGTGTCAAAACAGCAAAAAAAAACACATGGCATACCATTTTGGAAACTAGACCCCTCGGGGAATGTAACATGGGATAAAGTGAGCCTTAATACCCCACAGGTGTTTCATGACTTTTGCAAATGTAAAAAAAAAAAAAATTACCTAAAATGCTTGTTTTCCCAAAAATTTTACATTTTTAAAAAGGGTAATAGCAGAAAATACCCCCCCAACATTTGAAGCCCAATTTCTCCCGATTCAGAAAACACCCCATATGGGGGTGAAAAGTGCTCTGCTGGCGCACTACAGGTCTCAGAAGAGGAGTAGTCACATTTGGCTTTTTGGAAGCAAATTTTGCTCTGGGGGCATGCCCCATTTAGGAAGCCCCTATGGTGCCAGGACAGCAAAAAAAAAACCACATGGCATACTATTTTGGAAACTAGACCCCTCGAGGAACGTAACAAGGGGTTAAGTGAACCTCTATACCCCACAGGTGTTTCACGACTTTTGCATATGTAAAAAAAAAAAAAAATTTACCTAAAATGCTTGGTTTCCCAAAAATTTTACATTTTTAAGAAGGGTAAAAGCAGAAAATAGCCCCCAAAATTTGTAATACAATTTCTCCTGAGTACGACGATACCCCATATGTGACCCTAAACTGTTGCCTTGAAATACGACAGGGTTCCAAAGTGAGAGCGCCATGCGCATTAGGGGAATTCTACGCCAGTGATTCCCAAACAGGGTGCCTCCAGCTGTTGTAAAACTCCCAGCATGCCTGGACAGTCAGTGGATGTCTTGTAATACTGGGAGTAGTTGTTTTGCAACAGCTGGAGGCTCCGTTTTGGAAACAGTGGCTTTCCAGACATTTTTCTTTTTTATTTGGGAGGGGAGGGGGGCTTTGTAGGGGTATGTGTATATGTAGTGTTTTTTACTTTTTATTTTGTGTTAGTGTAGTGTAGTGCTTTTAGGGTACAGTCACATGGGCGGGGGATCACAGTGGTTTCTCGCTGGCAGTTTAAGCTGCGGCAGAAAATTTGCCGCAGCTCAAACTTGCAGCCGGATACTTACTGTAAACCTCCGCCCATGTGAGTGTACCCTGTACGTTCACATTTGGGGGGGGGACATCCAGCTATTGCACAACTACAACTCCCAGCATGCACTGACAGACTGTACATGCTGAGAGTTTTAGTTTTACAACAGCTGTAGGCACACTGGTTATGTATCACTGAGTTTGTGACCTACCTCAGTGTTTCACAACCAGTGTGCCTCCAGCTGTTGCAAAACTACAACTCACAGCTTGTATGGTGCATGCTGGGAGTTGTAGTTTGCAACAGCTGGAGGCACACCGGTTGTGAAGCACTAAGTTAGGTAAAAAAAAACTCTGAGTTTCACAACCAGTGTGCCTTCAGCTGTTGCAAAACTACAACTCTCAGCAGTCACCGACAGCCAACGGCATGCTGGGAGTTGTAGTTATGCAACCAGCAGATGCACCACTACAACTCCCAGCATGCACTTTAGCTGTTTGTGCAAGCTGGGAGTTGTAGTTATACAACAGCTTAAGGTACACTTTTCCATAGAAAAAATGTGCCTCTAGCTGTTGCAAAACTATAAGTCCCAGCATGCCCATAAGGGAATGCCGGGAGTTGTGGTGGTCTGCCTCCTGCTGTTGCATAACTACAGCTCCCAGCATGCCCTTTTTGCATGCTGGGAGCTGTTGCTAAGCAACAGCAGGAGGCTGTCACTCAGCTCCAAGCCGCCGCTTCAGGTCAGTCCCTCGCCGCCGCCGCTCCTGGGGCCCCGATCCATACATTGACGCCGGGAATCGGGGTCCCCAGCTACCGGGGTCAGCTACCAGTGCCACCTCACCCCTGCTGGCTATGGCTGTTCTAGGCCGTCAGAGATGGCCCCGATCAGCCAGTAATTCCGGGTCACCGGGTCACTGGAGACCCGATTGACCCGGAATCGCCACAGATCGCTGGGCTGAATTGTCCAGCGATCTGCGGCCATCGCCGACATGGGGGGACATAATGACCCCCCTGGGCGATATGCCACGATGCCTGCTGAACGATTTCAGCAGGCATCCGGTTCCGGTCCCCAACCGGCTAGCGGTGGGGACCGGATTTCCCACGGGCATATGGATACGCCCTGTGTCCTTAAATACTCGGAATGCAGGGCGTATCCATATGCCCTGTGTCCTGAAGAGGTTAAATGTGAACTGCCATATTGACACAGGACGTACCTATACACCCTCGCTGAGTGGTGCTTGGCATCTGGACTGTAAAGCAAATGCAGGAGCTGCTGATCTCAGCATCTGAAGTACTAAGGGGGTGAACATAGACTCATCGGGCTACACACGACACAATAGTGGGGGTTTGATGAGTTAGACACCAGACGGAAATATCCTCACCTGCCTCCAGGGCCTCCAGGTTCAACTCTGGTGATCCTCTTCGAAGCTGATGAACCCGAATTCGGTACGAATTTCAGAAAAATTAGATTCATAACGAATGCGAATATCGATGTGAATATTGCACAAATCGCTTCATTAAACTCCATTTACTGCGGTCCAGGCTCCGGGGCATCTAAAATGGCGGATCCACACGTAGTACATGGGGCAAGGAAAGCTGGGAAGGCAGGGCGGGAAGGCAGGTAGGTGGGATGACCCTGATCCACATGCAGGATGCAGCCTATCAGCAGCCAGTCACCCCTGTGATGTACCAGTCCTATATATTTGGAAGCCATTTTCCAGCTCGTCATTTCATTCATTACACTGCAGAGAGATAGGACAGATATTGCTGTGTTTGTGTTACACAGAAAAGCTTGTTGCAGCAGCGTTTCACCTCTTAGTCACCTCAGCCTTCTGTAGGACAAAGAGCTCAGCGTTTTTGCACAGATATTAATTTTTACTGCAGAGATTAACCCCTCAGTCACTGTGAACAGCATTGTATTTAAGAGAGAGGCAGAGAGTTGTGTGTTGCCTCAGTTGCAGAAAGGTTTTCAGAGGAGGGAGAAATATTTTTTTAGGGCAAATGTGTGTCTTTGTTCCACAACAACCGGTCTGCTGGCTATTATAGTCTATAGACGGTATAATTCATACCCAGCAGTCCTTTCCTAATAGTATTTGAGAGAGAGTCTTTTAGCAATTTTGAGTTTAGTACACAGCAACTGTGTGCTCCAGCATTGTTGTGTACTGCTTGTAACGCCGAGCGCTCCAGGTCCCGCTGCTTCCCCGGAGCACTCACGGCGTCCTCTCTCTGACAGCGCTCCGGTCACTGCTCCTGACCGAGAGCGCTGTTCCCCTGTCAGTGGCAGGGATGCGATCCGTGTGGCGGGACGTCCCCACTCACGGATCGCATCCCAACTCACTCACCGTCCTCCCACTGCTCCTTCCTCCTGGCGCGCGCGGCCCCGCTCCTTAGGATTTAAAGGGCCAGTGCACCATTAATTGTTGCCTGGTCCAATCAGTTCAAAATGTATAAAAACTCACTTCCCCTTCCTGTCCTTGCCAGATCTTGTTGCCCTAGTGCCCTGAGAAAGCGTTTTGTGTGTATCCCTAGCCTGTGTATCAAGACCCTTTGCCGTTGCCCCTGACTATGAACCTTGCCGCCTGCCTTGACCTTTTGCTACATCCGACCTTGCCTTCGCCTTGTCCTTGTGTACCACGCCTGTCTCAGCTGTCAGTGAGGTTGAGTCGCTATCAGGGGATAAGATCTGGGAGTTACCGCCACAGCAAGTCCATCCCAATTTGCGGAGGGCACTGGTGAAAACCAGTAACTTCTAAGAACCGGTCCCCTGGTATGGCCCACGTCATCGCCTCACTGACACAGAGGATCCTGCATCCTAACCGCTTACCAGTCCGGTTCCTGACACTGCTGGTTGTGTGCTGCTGGTGTTGTGGGCAATTCTTTATTTTTTTTTTGCCCACTGTAGCGCATTTTTCTTCCCTCATAAAAGTGCATACCACATACCTACATACTGTGAAAGGGCAGCCAAAAGTAATCACCGGCTGGTGTTTTACTCAAATAATTTTTGAAGCATACAGTAGCACATTTTTCTGCCCTCACAAGTGCATACCACATACCTACATCTAAGTAGTGTACTATTTTGTACTTGTTAATCTGTCAAGGCCCTAGATACTGTGAAAGTCGAGGGAAAAGTAATCACCTGCTGGTGTTTTACTAAAATAAGTTTTTTTAAGCATACTGTAGCACATTTTTCTGCACTCATAAGTGCATACCACATATGTATATCTAAGTAGTGTACTATTTTGTACCTGTTAATCTGTCAAGGGCCTAGCTTTGTGAAAGGATAGGCAAAAGTACTCACTGGCTGGTGTTCTAGAAAAATACTGTTTTAAACATAGAGAAGCGTATTGCACTACCCTTATATACGCAATAAGTTTGTCAGGCAGAGTAGTGCCAGGACATGCACAGTGGAGTGGCAGAGGCCTTCATTCATCAGGCACAGGCAGAGGTCGCTGCAGACTAGGGGCATGTGGCAGCCGGAGTCGCAGCGAGAAGTCTGAGCCCCCGGTGTCAGCTAGCAGTCATGTCTCGCCCAGCAACCCAGCAGCCATGATTTATCGGTTCACTCGGTCATCCACTTCATCCCAAGTGACATCCGACACCCCCAGTCAACAGTTGGCATGTCCCTGCTGCTGCCACCTCAAGGCTCTGTCATTGTGCTGCTCTATGGTCTCATCATGCCAATGCTACCACCTTCAGGCTCTGTCATTGTGCCGCCATGGGACATGTGACTCTTTGTTAGGTTTGGTCCTTTGTACCCACATGCCGGGGCCCGGGACACTAAAACTTGGGAGTGTTAGCTAAAATTTCAATTTCAAAATCTTAAATTTCAATTTCTAAATTTTACATTTCAGTGGTCTCCTCATGCTTCTGCCAACGCCAGGCTGTGCCATTCAGCCACTATATCACAGCCAAAACTCAAGCGGGCTCAGCAACTATATGAGCTCACGGGGTGCTACTACGTATATCAATACTATAACATGAGACCATGGAAGAAAAGATGATATGCAAAAAAGCGCACACCCACTGTTCAAATTAAAGACATGATTTTATTGTTTATTAACACACATGATTTAAAGCAGACAAAAACATGTAAACCATTTAAAAGGCCCAAAGGCCACTGAACAACAGGGGGGACCCCCTAACAAAAAGAGGCAAACCACTTCCGGGACACCTGCACAGTCAATTTTAATCATTGCAATCTCCTAGCCTAATCAATATCACAGTCTATATAAAGTGCAAAGTCACATATAAATCCTAACTCAGTTCACGAATACTAATGATGTTAAGCCTTTAAAAACAACAATAATAATACATACAACCTTATTCAGACTGAGAGAGGAGGGCTAGGGACAACAGATGGAGGAGAAACATGCAGGAGGGCACCTGCATGTTTCTCCTCCATCTGTTGTCCCTAGCCCTCCTCTCTCAGTCTGAATAAGATTGCATGTATTATAAGGCTAGCTTCACACTGCAGAATTTCTGCCTGCAATTCCACTTTGAAATTACAGGCAGAAATTTTGCTTGCTAAAATGTATAGTGTAGTGAATGGTTTTCCATTCACAAATTCACACTTCAGAATTTGTGAAGCGGAATTTGTGAATGGAAAATCCGCTTAGAAATTTCCGCCTGAAGCATGGCATTGCTCATTCTTCAGGCGGAAATACTCGCGGAACACATTGCAGTCTATTGGAGACTGCAGTGTCCGCGCGGTCCTAGCGTGAACCTAGCCTTATTGATGCTTTTATAGGCTTAACATCATTAGTATTCGTGAACTGAGTAAGGATTTACATGTGACTTTGCACTTTATATACACTGTGATCTTGATTAGGGTTATGAGATTGCATTGATTACCATTGACTGTGCAGGTGTCCCGGGAGTGGTTTCCTCCTTTTTGTTAGGGGGTCCCCCTTGTTGTGCAGTGGCCTTTGGGCCTTTTAAATGGTTTAAAATGTTTTTGCCTGCTTTAAATCATGTGTGTTAATAAACAATAAAATCATGTCTTTAATTGTATTTGAACAATGGGTGTGCACTTTTTTGGTATATCACCTTTTCTTCTGTGGTCTCATTCAGCTACTATATGGTATCCCCATGCTTCAGCCAACTCCAGTATGTGCCATTCAGACACTATGTGGTCTCCCCATGCTGCCACAAACTCGAGGCAGTCATTCAGCCACTATATGGTCTCCTCATACTGATGCCACCTCCAGGCTCTGTCATTGTGCTGCCATGTGACATGTGACTCCTTGTTAAATTTGGTCCTTTGTACCCACACACCGGGGCCTGGGACACTAAAACTTGGGAGTTAAAATTTCAATTTCAAAATCCTCAATTTCAATTTCAAAATCCTAAATTTAAATTAAAAAATCTTAAATTTCAATGGTCTCCTCATGCTTCTGCCAACTCCAGGCTGTGCCATTCAGACACTAAATGGTCTCCTCATGCTTCAGCCAACTCCAGGCTATGCCATGCAGGCATTATATGGTCTCCCCATGCTGCCACAAACTCCAGGCTGTGCCATTCAGCCACTATATGGTCTTTTCATGCTTCAGCCACCTCTAGGCTGTGTCATTCTGCCACTACATGGTCTCCTCATGCTTCAGCCACCACCATGCGGTGCCATTTAGCCACTATATGGTCTCCTGATGCTTCAGCCACCTCCCGCCTGTGCCATTCAGCCACTATATGGTCTACTCATGTTTCAGCCACCTCCAGGCTGTGCCATTAAGCCCCTATATGGTATCCACATGCTTCAGCCACCTCTAGGCTATGCCATTCAGTCACTATAGGCTCTCCTCATGATTCAGCCACCTCCAGGCTATGTCGTTCAGCCAATATATGATTTACTGATGTTGCTGGGCCTGGGCATAACATTTTTTATGGTAGCACTAGCAGCTATCATAAATATTCAATCTAAATTTCAAAATCCATATTTAATCTTAGTGATTGTGAAGCCCTTATGTCTACTCATGCTGCTGTCAGCACCAGGCTGTGTCATTTAGAAACTATATGGTCTCCTCATGCGGCCAACACCTACACACTGTGTAATTTAGCCACTATATAGTCTCCTCATGCTGCCAACACCTCCATGCTTTGTCATTCAGCCACTATATGGTCTCCTTATGCTGCCAACACCTCCACGCTGTGTCATTCAGCCACTATATGGTCTCCTCATGCTGCCAACACCTCCAGGCTGTGCCATTCAGCCACTACATGGTCTCCTCATGCTTTGGCCACCTCCAGCCTGTGCCATTCTGACACTATATGGTCTCCTCATGCTTCAGCCACCTCCAGGCTGTGCCATTCAGCGACTATATAGTATCCTCATGCTTCAGCCACCTCTAGGCTGTGCCATTCAGCCACTATAGGGTCTCCTCAAGATTCAGCCACCTCCAGGCTGTGTCATTCAGCTAATATATGGTTTACTGATGCTGCTGGGCTTGGGCCTAAACATTTTTATCGTAGCATAACAAATGTGAATAAACCTTTCCCACAAAAGAAATCCCCCTCTTTTCCCATTTTACAAATACAAATAGTAAAAAAAATAATTTAGTGAACATAGTTGGGGTCATTCCTCATTTTTAGTCACATCAACAATAAAGGACTAAAAAAGGATCAAATAGTCACAATCAAATAGTCACATGGTAGTGATAAAAACTACAGATTACACAGAGCTACCTCCCAATGTATCCTGCACTAGTGTGGTTACTTTATTTCATTGGCTGCCACTATGATGAACCACACACATAACTATGCTATGACTCTGTCACTGTATATTGTTGATAACGCATACAACTACTTACTCTGCTGTTGTGTGAAGTTTTATGTTTAATATTGTATTGTATGTTCTATTAAAAATACATAATAAAATTGAAAAAAAATAACTACAGATTACAGCGCAGAAAAGAGCAATTTTAAACATACATATTTTGTCTTTTAAACCCTTAAGGACTCAGCCCTTTTTCACCTTAAGGACACAGCCCTTTTTTGCAATTCTGACCACTGTCACTTTATGCATTAATAACTCTGGGATGCTTTTATCGTTTATTCTGATTCCGAGATTGTTTTATCATGACAAATACTACTTTAACATAGTGGTAAGGAAAATGGATATTCTAAATAAATTGTATATTGATTCACAAACACAATATGTCTACTTTATGTTGGCATCATAAAGTTGACATGTTTTTACTTTTTGAAGACATTAGAGGGCTTCAAAGTATAGCAGCAATTTTCAAAATGTTCATGAAAATTTCAAAATCAGAATTTTTCAGGAACCAGTTACATTTGAAGTGCATTTGAGGGGCCTTTCTGTGAGAAATAACCCATAAATGACCCCATTATAGAAACTGCACCCCTCAAAGTATTCAAAATGACATTCAGAAAGTCTGTTAACCCTTTAGGTGTTTCACAAGAATAGTAGCAAAGTGGAGGAGAAAAATCAAAATCTAAATGTTTTACGCTAACATGTTCTTGTTGCCACATTTTTTTTTTTCATTTTTAAAAGTGGTATTAGGTGGGAAAAAAAAGATTTGTAGCTCAATTTCTCTTGAGTATGGAAATACCTCATATGCTCAAAACATGACTCAAGAGGGAAAGAGCAACTGTGGGATTTTTTGAAAAATAATTTTGCTGTCATGGTTTTGGGGGGCCATGTTGCATTTAGGAAGCCCCCATGGTGCCAGAACAGCAAAAAAAAACACACAGCATACTATCTTTGAAACTACACCCCTCAAGGAACATAACAAGGGGTATAGTGAGCCTTAACATCTCACAGGTGTTTGACGACTTTGCGTTGAATTTGGACGTGAAAATGGAAATTTTTTTTAACACTAAAATGATGGTGTTACCCCAAATTTTTCATTTTCACAAGGGGTAATAGGAGAAAGTGGACCCCAAAATTTGAAGCCCAATTTCTCCCATTTAAGAAAATGCCCCATATGTGGACGTTAAGTGCTCTGCTGGTGCACTACAATGCTCAGAAGAGAAGGAGCACATTTTTGCTTTTTGAAAGAGAATTTTGCTGAAATGGTTTTTGGGGGGTACGTTGAATTTAGAAAGTCCCCAGGGTGCCAGAACAGCAACAAAAAAAAAAACACACATGGCATACTATTTTGGAAACTACATCCCTCAAGGAACATAACAAGGGGTATAGTGAGCCTTAACACCTCAGAGGTGTTTGATGACTTTGCGTTAAAGTTGGACGTGAAAATGGAAAATTTGATTTTTAACACTAAATTGATGGTGTTACCCCAAATTTTCCTTTTTCACAAGGGGTAATTGGGGAAAATGGACCACACAATTTGAAGCCCAATTTCTCCCGATTAAGAAAATGCCCCATATGTGGATGTTAAGTGCTCTGCTGGTGCACTACAGTTCTCAGAACAGAAGGAGCGCCAGAAACGTAACAAGTGTTACAGTGAGTACTTACACCTCACAGGTTTTTTGAATAGTGGGTTGTAAAAGTGAAAAATTCTATTTTTAACACTAAAATTATGGTGTTACTCCAAATTTTTCATTTTCACATGCTGTAATTGGAGAAAATGGACCCCAAAATGTAAAGCCCAATTTCTCCCGATTAACCACTTAAGGACCTAGGGCATATGGATAAGCCTAGACGTCCTGGTACTTAAGGACCCAGGGCGTATCCATAAGCCCGTGGAAATTCCAGTCCCCACCGCACGCCGGGTGGGGACCGGCCCGGGGTGACTGCTGATATCTATCAGACCCCCCATGTCGGCAATTGGCGCAAATCGCAAGTGAATTCACACTTGCGATTTGCGCCTATGCCGGGTCATACGGGTCTGTGGTGACCCGTTGACCCGGAATATAAGGGGATCGTGGTTGTCTAAGACACCTACGATCCCCCTGAAGCGATAGGAGTGAGGTGGCAGGGGTGCCACCCCTCCTATCCCTGCTATTGGTCATCAGAAGCAACGACCAATAGCAGATTGGGGCGGGGGGGTTAACTTTTGTTTTCCCAATTCTGCCCACCCTCAATAGGCGGGGCAGAATGGGTAAATGAAGGGGACCGAACACCGAAGTTCACTTATCCGTCCGGAGGCAGCGGGAGACGGTGATCAGCGGTCAGCATGTCGTGCGGCAGAAAAGGACTGCTCCCTGCATCCTACGGAATCCGGTAAGTTGATCTGGAGGGCTACAGTCTGAGACAGTGGTCTCTAAACTCTAGCACTCCAGATGTTGCAAAACAACAACTCCCAGCATGCCCAGACAGCTGTTTAGGCATGCTGCAATATGTAGTTTTGCAACAGTTTGGAGATCACTGTGTAGTGGTCTATCAACTGTAGCTCTCCAGATGTTGCAAAACTGCAAATCCCAGCATGCCCAGACAGCAAACAGCTGTCTAGGCATGCTGGAAGTTGAAGTTGCGTACCTCCAGCTGTTGCATAACTACATCTCCCAGCATGCCGTTTCGTGATCAGTACATGCTGGAAGTTGTAGTTTAGCAACAGCTGGAGGCACACTGGTTGGAAAATACTGAGTTAGGTTACAGCACCTAACTGAAGGTCTTCAAACCAGTGTGCCTCCAGCTGTTGCAAAAGTACAACTCCCAGCATGCACTTTCTGTCAGTAATGCTGGGAGTTGTAGTTTTGAAACAGCTGGAGGTGTCCCCCCCCCCCCCATGTGAATGTACAGGGTACATTCACACGGACAGGTTTACAGTAAATTTCCTGCTTCAAATTTGGGCTGTGGCAAATTTTTCGCCACAGCGCAAACTCCTAGTGGGAAACTCATCGTAACCAGCCAGTGCGAATGTACCCTAAAAACACTACACTACACTAATGCATAATAAAGGTTAAAACATTACATAAACACCCCCTTACACTGTCCCCCCCCCCCCCCCACATAAAAATGAAAAACGTCTTATATGGCAGTGTTTCCAAAACGGAGCCTCGAGCAGTTGCAAAACAACAACTCCCAGTATTTCTGGACAGCCACTGACTGACTAGGCATGCTGGGAGTTTTGCAACAGCTGGAGGCACTCTGTTTCGCAATCACTGGCGTAGAATACCCTATGTCCACCCCTATGCAATCCCTAATTTAGACCTCAAATGCACATGGCGCTCTCTCACTTCGGAGCACTGTCGTATTTCAAGGAAACAGTTTAAGGCCACATATGGGGTATTTCCGTACTAGGGAGAATTTGCACTACAAATTTTGGGGGGCTTTTTCTCCTTTTACCCCTTATGAAAAGGAAAAGTTGGGGGCTACACCAGCCTGTTAGTGTAAAAAAATTAAAAAAATTTACACTAACATGCTGGTGTTGCCCCTTACTTTTTATTTTCACAAGCGGTAAAAGGGAAAAAAGACCCCCAAAATTTGTAACGCAATTTCTCCCGAGTACGGAAATACCCCATATGTGGGCATAAAATGCTCTGCGAACGCACAACAAGGTTCAGGAGTGAGAGCGCACTATGTACATTTGAGGCCTAAATCGGTGATTTGCACAGGGGTGGCTGATTTTGGAGAAGTTCTGACATAAACGCAAAAAAATAAATACCCACATGTGACCCCATTTTGGAAACTACACCCCTCACGGAACATGACAAGGGGTATAGTGAGCCTTAACACCCCATAGGTGTTTGACAAATTTTTTTCACTAAAATGCTGGTGTACCCTAAATTTTTCATTTTCACAAGGGAAAATAGGAAAAAATCCCCCCAAAATTTGTAACCCCATTTCTTCTGAGTAAGAACATACCCCATATGTGAATGTAAAGGGCTCTGCTGGCGAACTACAATGCTCAGAACAGAAGGCGAGCCATTGGGATTTTGAAGAGAAAATTTGTCCGGAATTGAAGGCCCCGTGTGTTTACAAAGCTCCCATAATGCCAGAAAAATGGACCCCCCACATGTGACCCCATTTTGGAAACTGCACCCCTCATGTAATGTAATAAGGGGTAGAGTGAGCATTTATGCCCCATAGATGTCTGACAGGTTTTTGGAACAGTGGTCCGTGAAAATGAAAAATTTAATTTTTCATTTGCACAGCCCACTGTTCCAAAGATCTATCAAACGCCAGTGGGGTGTAAATACTCGCTGCACCCCTTATTAAATTCTGTGAGGGGTGAGGTTTCCAAAATGGGGTCACATGTGGGGGGGTCCACGGTTCTGGCACCATGGGGGGCTTTGTAAACGCACATGGCCCCTGACTACCATTCCAAACAAATTCTCTTCCCAAAAGCTCAATAGCGCTCCTCCTCTTCTGAGCATTGACGTCGACACATGGGGTATTTCCATACTCAGAAGAACTGGGTTTACAAATGTTGGGGGTGATTTTCCCCTATTACCCATTGCAAAAATGTAAAATTTAGGGAAAAACAAATTTTTTTTTTCATTTACACAATGTGACATGCCCCCCCGCAGAGCATTTTACATCCTAACATGGGGTATTTCCATACTCAGAATAGATGGGGTTACAAATTTTGGGGGGCATTTTCTACCATTACCCTTTGTAAAAATGGTAAATATGGGGGGGGGGGGGGGGAAACTGCACTATAGTGAATTTATTTTTTCCATTTACACATCCGATTTTAACAAAAAGTTGTCAAACACCTGTGGGACGTTAAGGCTAACTGGACCCCTTGTTACATGACTTGAGGGGTGTAGTTTCCAAAATGGTATGCCATGTGGGGTTTTCTGCTGTTCTGGCACCATAGGGGCTTTCTAAATGTGACATGCCCCCCAAAAACCATTTCAGCAAAATTCCCTCTCCAAAATCCCATTGTTGCTCCTTCCCTTCTGAGCCCTCTACTGCGCCCGCCGAACACTTGACATACACATATGAGGTATTTCCTTACTCGACAAAAATTGGGTTACACATTTTGGGGGGCTTTTTCTCCTATTACCACTTGTAAAAATTCAGAGGGAAATATAAAAATGAAACACCCACGTGTGACAACATTACAGAAAATACTCACCATGAGGAATGGGTGTAGGGCTAAAGAGGACATTTTGAACGCACGGGTGTTTCCTAAATTTATTTTCCAGGAATGGATGAAGGGTAGCCTTTGAAAATTGCAATTTTCAACTTCTGCCCTACTTTATGTTTGTGGGAACAACTAACATGTGACTCCGAATTGTCGCCTGGAAGTACGACAGAGTTCATGAGCGAGAACTCTTCGCATTTGAGGCTAATGTTTCTTATGGACCTAACAGTTAAATATATTCAGAGGAAAATACAAGAAAGGAACACCCACATGTGAGCCTCTTGCAAACAGTACACCCCCTAGGGAAGGTATATAGGGGTCAAGTGGACATTTGGAAGAGAAAGGTGTTCCCTAAATTTATTTTCCAGGAATGGATGAAGTGTACAATTGGAGGAGGGGGGGGGGGGATAAAAATTGCAATTTTAATACTGATATGCCAATTCCCAGATTGATGACCCAGAGCATAGCCAAAAGTAAAAATTATGCCCGCCCCAAACCCTATGCTTTGAATCATCATTCTGGGAATGTGATATGTGTGGCCGTCCCTAACCTGTTACCTCAAATGCGCACCCTGCTCAGGTGGGGAGAGAGCACTGCGCATTTGAGGCAACTGCAAACCCCCAATGCTGTTGACTCTGTGTCCCATGACCCATTTTCTTGGGGGGAAAAAAAGATATCAGGGGTATTGGGAAAGAGGTTTTGGGTTTTTCTTTTTTTTGGGGGTGGGGTTTTTTGGTTTTAAAATTTGGAAGACAATGTACTCTGGACTGGTACATTGGAGTCGAATTCTAGGGAATGAAAATCAGGTGAAAGGATTAAAAATTTAGAACTCCATTGAAGTGTGATACTCCCTGAAGCAATCCTTAATGCAGAGGCCCGGATGATCGGGGCAAGTGTTGGACTGAGTGGTGGTGTCCTTACAAATGCCCCTCTTGCGACACACTCTGCATTTTTTCTGCGATCGTCCCTTCTTTCCAGTGTGGGGGACCTCACCTGGAAAGTGTTGGCCAGGGAAGATCCGGGGGCCCACAGTTCTAGAGGCGCTGTGATCCGCTCTTTGGCGGTCACCAAAGATGAGGGTACTTAGAACTTCCTTTTTGAAGCTGCAGGTACGTCCCTGTGTTGACAGCATACTGGGACAGTAAAAAAGAGTTGTGCATGGCAACCAGTACCATGTAGACCACAACTTTTTTGTACCATACCCATGTTTTCCACATGGCATTATATGGCTTGAGGACTTGATCAAAAAGATAAACTGCCCCATATACCGATTGTAGTCCAGAATACAATCGGGCTTGAGGACAGGTCCTACGGTACCTCGCACAGGAACAGGGTTGCTGCCGTTCCCATGAATTGTGGTGAGCATAAGGACATCCCTCCTATCCTTATACCTGACCAGCAACAGGTTTTAATTGGTAAGGGCTAGGGACTCACCCAAGGGGATAGGAATTTGGAGGGGATAGGAAGGAAGGCCCTTTGATTCTTCCGGACTGTCCCACAAGCGACCATGGATCTGGCGGCGAGGGATGTGAAGAGAGGGATACTAGTATAAAAGTTATCCATGTAAAAGTGGTAACCTTTATCTAACAATGGGTGCAAAAGGCCCAAAACGATTTTCCCGTTAACACCCAGAGTGGGGGGACATTCTGGGAGTTCAATACGGGAATCTCGTCCCTCATACACAATAAACTTGCAAGTGTACCCTGAGGTACTCTCGCAAAGTTTATACATCTTCATGCCATACCATACCAGCCGTAAGCTGAGTCTCCCCTTAAAGCTGATGAGAGACTCATCAATAGCGACCTCCCTTCCAGGGGCATAGGCCTCCCAAAATTTGGCCCAAAGTGATTGATGACCTGATTTTATACAGGCGGTCATACGCAGGATCAGCTCCGGGGGGACGTGCTGCATTATCAGCATAATGCAAACATTTCCGAATGGCATTCCTCTCAGTTTGTCCTTCCTCTCAGTGGTGCAGGCCTCACCCAGGAGGGCTACTGGGTAGATCCTGCCAGTATCATATGCTTGTCTAAAATATTAAGCCATGCACGTGTAAGTAAGCATGGCTGGTATTGTGAAACTGTGTATGAAACTGCAAATGAGTTATGGTTTAATTATATCACTCCAACTTGTTTCCTTGGATTCTTGTGGTAGTTCCAGAGCTAATATATGATGATGAGCATCTTAAGGAGGGTGTGCTTTGCGGTGTACCAGTGGCTGAAGTGCATGCAAAGTTTCCTGGCCATTTTTAGGATGTCTTGCAGATGGGTAGAAGACTTAAGGAACCGCTTGACAACCAGATTGAACATGTGTGCCATGTTATGGTTTATTTTTATCGCCCCAACCCGTATCCTTGGAGCCTGGATGTGGCAGCAGCCTGACGAGACCATAGGGCCTCACAATTGAAGAGATTAAAGAGATTTTTTAAATGTCAATTGAAGATTTTGAAGAGGTTAACAAGTTTAATGTGCCAGCAGCATGAGGAGATCACATGGCAGTACAATGAAACAGTCTGGAAGTGGCAGAAGCCTATGCAGGCCACAAAGCGGCACAATGACAGAGCCTAGAGGTGGCAGCAGCATCACAAGACCATAGGGCGGCACAATGAAAGAGCTTGGAGGTGGCAGCAGCATGACGAGATCATAGGGTAGCACAAAGACAGAGCCTGGAGGTGGCAGCAGCATGAGAGGTGGCATGTTTGGCTCCAGACTTCCCACTGCTGCCACCCTGCTGACCCCCAACCAGGCTACCACCTTGCTGGCCTCATGGGCAACCTGCCAACCTCTTCTCCTGATGATGATGATGATGATGATGATGATGAAGCCCTTTGTGCATCCGGCTCCCAGGTGTGATCGGCTTCATCTTCATCGAGTTGTGTCTGCAAGTCACTGATGTCCTCCTCAAGTTCCTCAATGGTGTATGTTTCAGGAGCCTGGATGCTAACAACACCACCTCCCATGCCACTCTCCTCATCACTACTTGCTCGCCTAGCAGAGGAAGCATCAGATGTCACCTCCACATCTTGGCTGGGTAGTAGCTACTGACTGTCCTCTAGTTGTTCATCCTTGCTGTATAGTGGAGCTGAGCCCACAGCATAAAATACTTCTCTGCATGAGGGAACAGCATAGGACAGAGACAGTTGGAGGACAGGGACTGCTCCCAGGCCATGCCAACTGAGGGTTGAGTCTGAGGAACCCACCGACTGTTGACTGGGATGTCGGATGTCACTTGGATGTCACTTGTGTGAAGTGGATGACCATGTTAACCAATCGATGATGGCAGATGGGTTCCTGGTCGAGACACGACCGCTAGCTTACACCAGGAGCTCATACCTCTCGCTGCGACTCCTGCTGCCACGCGCCCCTACTCTGCTGCGACCTCTGCCTGCGCCTAATAAATTTATGCCTCTGCCAGTCCTCTGTGCATGGCCTGGCACTTCTCTGTCTGACAAACTTGTAGAACAGTGGTGTGCGTATATATTTTACTTTTTATAGAGCAATATGCAACTATACGGCTGCAACAGAAACTTGCGGAACACACAATGTGTGTGTGTATATATCCCTGCTTTACACTAACAGGCCACTATATGCTTTAAACAGTAAACACGTACAACAGCGGAGTACATCTATGTTTTACTTTTTATACAGAAATACGTCCTCTATACGGCTGCAACAGAAACTTGCGGAATACTCAATGTGTGTGTATACTCAATATATATATATATCCCTGCTTTTACACTAACAGGCGTGGCAGGGCCAGGCTTTATCAATCGAGTGCAGAGCACACAGATCAATGTGGTTCTTTGAAACCACATTGATCTGTATGAGGAATCTAATGATTCCTCCTAAAAGTCCCCTAAGGGGACTAAAAGTGTAAAAAAAAAAGTTGAATAAAAAGTTTAAAGAACACCCATTAACCCCTTCCTTATTAAAAGTTTTAATCACCCCCTTTTCCCAAATTCAATATAAAAAATATGCAACCATAATAAAAATAAACATATGTGGTATCACTGCATGCATAAATGTCCGAGCTATACAATTATATTGTTAATTAAACCATACAGTAAATAGCGTATGCGCAAATAAATTCAAAAGTCCAAAATGGCGTTTTTTTTGTCACTTTTTATATCATCAAAAAATTAATAAAAAGCAAACATAAACTCTGAGTAATACAAAAATGGTACCGCTAAAAACTTCAGATCACAGCGTACAAAATTAGCCCTTATACCGCCCCGTACACATAAAATTTAAAAAGTTGTAGGGGTCAGAAGATGACAATTTTAAATGCATTAATTTGTGGATGTAGTTATGATTTTTTCCAGAAGTAAGACAAAATCAAAACTATATAAGTAGGGTATCATTTTAATCGTATGGACCTAAAGAAAAAAGAGAAGGTGTCATTTTAGCGGACAAATTTACAATTTTGTCGCACATAGATTTTTTTTGGGGGGGTAAAATCACTGATGCCATTACAAAGGAGAATTAAGCCATAATATGGATTTTTAGGTGCAAAATTAACAGGGTTATGATTTTTGAAAGGTATAGAGGAAAAAACGAAAGGGGTTAATTGAAAAAAAAAAAAAAAGAACTGTGGAGTGCGTATATTTTTTACTTTTTTTTACAGTAATACATCCCAGTACAGTTGCAACAGAAAAACCGTACTCTCTCTCTGAACTGTCCCTGCCTGCAATATGGTTGCTTGCGGTCTTTGAATGGGGATTGCTCCCAGTTCTTAACTCAGTTGTCAGACCCTGAAACAACTTCTGAACTGTCCCTGCTTGCACTATGGTTGCTTGCAGTCTTTGAATGGGGAGTGCTTCCTGTGATGATCTCTATTGGCAGACTATGAAACAACTTCTAAACTGTCCCTGCCTGCCTGCAGTGATGCGGGCTTGAGGTCAATGGATTTTCCCTGTGCTGATCTGTATTGTCAGTAATGCTGATTAGTGACCACACAGTGTCTGCTCTCTCTCTAGCCAGAACGAATGCAGGCTTGAGGTGAATGGATTTGTCGCTGTAAAGATCTGTATTGTCAGTAATGGTGATTAGTGCGCACACACAGTCTCTGCTCTCTCAGCGAAACGTCCCTGAAATGCCCGTCTTCGGCGATGGCTGCTGATAGGCTGCATGCGGCCATGTGATTCAAGGTGATCCTGCCTACCCGCCTTCCCAGACTTCATTGCCCCATGTCCTCACAGGTGTAGCCACCATGTTAGTCCCCTGGCCCGCACAAAATGTAGTGAATGAAGCGATTTGTTACCACAAAGCGGGAGGAAATTCGAATTAATTCAGAACTGAATTTTTCATGAAATTCGGAATGAATTTGACGTTGTCAGCTTCGATTCGCCCATCTTTAGTTGCTATGTGCAACTCAGCAATTTTTACTCTAGACAGGTTTTGATAAACCCCTCCCAATGTCTTGTGACTTTTCTCGATACAAGGTGCAGGTATACATTTAGCATCTTGCCACTCTGGGCATGGACACCCATGCGTTCAGCTTGACTGGTGAAGCCTCTCAACATTCCCTTCTCTGTGTCTCACTGTACCATTATGCATGTGAAAGTTAAAACATTCAGCTTGTTTAGTGTGTGCCATAAAACTGTATAGGAAAATGGCATAGAATATACCAAATTGGGGTGCAAATATGGACTAGACAAAAATGCACCATTTCACAACGTTAATGTGGAGAGAAAAGAGAAAACAATCATTCTTTTTGCCTAATGGCTATATAGATTAGGTGCAAACCCTGTGTTCCAAAAAATATTAAGCTAAACGGAAACAAGGTACAAAAAAAAAAAAAATAAATCAAATTATTACTAATAGTTACTACAAAGATAATTCAAAACCTTTAATCTGAAACAAATCTTTTTTCATGCTCTGCACTGTAAGATAATTTAAACTAAAAGAATTTCAATTTTGAAATTATGGATTTTATGACCTGTGATTCTAAATGGGAGCTATAGCTACTTGTTTAGAATATTTTGCATATCTGAAAAAGCTATGTTAGGTTACAAACCTCACAGAAAAAAAGTTATGGAGCTTTTTAAGATTGCCTTGTAAATGGTTTGTCTGACATCCTTCTACAGATTAAAGGCATAGTTATAGGTATATTTAAAACATAGGGATGAGAATGACTGCACTTACTTTTTCACTTACTTTTTCGGTGATGACTTTAGCTTTTTCTGTTACAATGATATTTTTAAATGAAAGTGGAGGCAACTAAAAACATCCATAATGAAATCAAGAAGGATTAGTGGTCGATAATGGGTATTGTGCTTAACTATTAACAGTACTCACACTATAAATGATAATAGTCTTTATCATAGCTGGAGGTGAACATATGACAAAATACCCAGGTTTAGGATGTGAAAGGTGACTAGTGGTAGGATGAATTTAAATGCATATGTAAGTTTAGAACAGCATTTTTAAATATTTTAAAATGAAAGGAGGCATATGAATGATTTTCACAATTTAAATAACAAAAGTGTGAAATGTATTTAAAATATACAGACTATAATTTGTGTTATATTGGAAGTCAAATTAAAAGTGTAATTTATTTTAATTATGTTTGTGAGTATCATTTGTGAGTATCATAAAGTGTTTATATTGGTTAAGAATCTCTGCCTTAACTACACTGTGTTACGCTGCTTCAATTTACTGTAAATAGCATCATTGGCCTTTTCCTGATTGCTTGGACTGGTACACACTGAGGAATCTCCGCTCACAGAACTCCGATCAGGAATTCCGCTCAGAGATTTCATTTGGAAGCCATTGATGGCAATGCAGTATGCTGGTAACTCCACTAAAAGAGTGAACAGGTGTTACGCCGAGCGCTCCGGGTCCCCGCTCCTCCCCGGTGCGCTCGCAACTTCCTCGCATTTGCAGCACCCCGGTCAGACCTGCTGACCGGGTGTGCTGCAATATCTCTCTCAGCCGGGATGCGATTCGCGATGCGGGAGGCGCCCGCTCGCGATGCGCATCCCGGCTCCCGTACCTGACTCGCTCCCCGTCGGTCTTGTCCCGGCGCGCGGCCCCGCTCCTTAGGGCGCGCGCGCGCCGGGTCTCTGCAATTTAAAGGGCCACTGCGCCACTGATTGGCGCAGCAGGCTTAATTAGTGTGTTCACCTGTGCACTCCCTATTTATACATTACTTCCCCTGCACTCCCTTGCCGGATCTTGTTGCCATTGTGCCAGTGAAAGCGTTTCCTTGTGTGTTCCTAGCCTGTGTTCCAGACCTCCTGCCGTTGCCCCTGACTACGATCCTTGCTGCCTGCCCTGACCTTCTGCTACGTCCGACCTTGCTCTTGTCTACTCCCTTGTACCGCGCCTATCTTCAGCAGTCAGAGAGGTTGAGCCGTTGCTGGTGGATACGACCTGGTTGCTACCGCCGCTGCAAGACCATCCCGCTTTGCGGCGGGCTCTGGTGAATACCAGTAGCAACTTAGAACCGGTCCACCAACACGGTCCACGCCAATCCCTCTCTGGCACAGAGGATCCACCTCCAGCCAGCCGATTCGTGACAACAGGTTCATTCTTTCGACGGAGTCCCAGTAAGACCCATTCACACCAATGTTATGGTTCACACAGTGGAACTCCCGAGTGCAATTCTGTGAACGTAATAATATGTAATGGGAACATACCCTAACCATTTACATTTAGTTTAAAGGGGTACTCCACTGGCCAGCATTCGGAACATTTAATTCTGAATGCTATGTGCACGCTGCTGTGGTTGGCCACGCCCCTCATGATGTCACCACACCCCCTCAATGCAAGTCTATGAGAGGGGGCGTGATGGCCGTCATGTCCCCTCCCATAGACTTGAATTAAGGAACATTGCCTGACGTCACAAGGGGGCGTGGCTGACCCCCGCAGTGCGCACACAGCATTAAGAAATGCATTTTCCAAATGCTGGCCAGTGGAGTACCCGTTTTAATTTCTGGTCCAGGGAAGAGTGCTTAGGCTAGAACTGACCTGTGATCTCTGTGAAGTTAACTTTGATTTTATATGCAAACTGTAACTAACAAGCTTGTTTTGCCACTGTTGTGTAAGGAAAGGACTTTTACTTGACTAATAGTCTGTGACTACTTATTTTAAAGGCAACCCTTTACCTTCTCTGACAAACATAATATAAACCAATGTTACATTTTCATAGCAAGACTTGGATTGTATTCATAGACTAGAAGTAAAATATCTCTTCTGTCAAGAAGTAAAAGTAAAATCGGAGTTGAGAGTACACCATTTTGCCCCCTTTTTTCAACGTATTTTTAAATGTAAGTTGCAGTGTACTTTTTAAATGTTGAACGGTCCCATTCCCTTTTATTCTAAACAGTTGTGAGCACGCTGTAATGTGATGTAATGGTAAACAATGTAAATGCCAGTGAAGTGAATGTGGAGTGATTGCCTTTCTCAGAGTGGTTTAAAGATTTAGTTGACATAAAGTACAAAAATCTGCTACAATCTAATCATTACAAATTGATTACTTTTATTTGCTGAAAGGGTATTGATTTACTAGAGAGTAAATGAGACATAATATGAATCATAGGAGAAATGAGTCAAATTTTAAAGCAATGTTGTGGAAATCATTAACGATACCCAGGCAAAGAAAATCCATATGTCAGGAATTAAGAGTCTGGTTTATATCATAGTAACTGTCGATGGTGTTCTGACTATGTGCTTGCTATTGTTAATGTACCTAATGTGTTCACAAATGCTCTGTGATCTTACAAGGGAAAGCCAGCTTATACTATTGCCAGCTTAACATTTTTTCTGCACTTAAAATATTAAAGTGTCATAAGTTATGAATCTGCTTCATGTTCAGCTGTTGAGTGTGTGTATACCTAGATAGTCAAAAGTGTCTATCAGGGAAGAAGACCTATTTATATGTGAATAGCTGTCAGTCTAGAGCGGTAACGTTGAGTGATTCTGCATGTTGTGCGAGGTGTAAATGTTTGAAAGATTGATTTATTGCTGCACTATGAAAAGGTGAAGTAAATTTGAAGGACATTTTAAGAGATTTTGAAAACCCTTTACGCTACAATTCCAGCCGTGAATAACAGGGATGTTGGTTTTTTGAAAAGTAGGTTTAACTGCGACACATCTGTTTGCGTCTAAAGCATGACAAAAAATAAAGCTACTAAAATATGTAGCCAGGATTGAAAATATGAATGTATATACGATCACATCTGGCTGTTTTTGGAAAACCTTTCTACCTCTGGCCAGCACAACCAGGCCAGCTGTGTTAGGGGACCTTTAATCTGGAGATCAAAAGCTGGGACAAACTTTTAATGGACATTATGACAAATCCTTTTGATATACCATAAATGTCTGAGATGGGAATACCCCAAGCATCAGATTCCGTTTAAGATGGTTTGAAAAAGGTTTATAAATAATAATGCAGTAGCAAATGAGTACTGTGTATCATAATAGAAAACCTTATTGATATATATTGGCCCTCATGGAGTTCCTCTTCCTCCCCCTCCTCCTATTTGGATTCCAAAGCACCAAAAGTTACCAATGTGAAAAGTACATTTATGACTAGAAAGGAGCAAACTTTTGAAAAGTTTGGATCTACTGAATCTAAAGTCCATAGGAGTGGGCATGATGGTCTCTACGCCCCTCCCATAGACTTGCATTGAGGGGACGGGGCATGACGTCACAATACTCCAGCCCCTGTATCGCCCGTCATCAGGCATGGAGCGAAGGTCGCTCTGTGCAGTAGATGACAGGGGGTGCTGCAGGAGAGATCACGGGGGTTCCCAGTGGTGGGACCCCCGTGATCAGGGATATGATTTCTAGTGGCGGAGTACCCCTTTAATGACTGGGCCCAATTTTTCAAATCTAGCTTGTGTCTCTTTAAGTGGAAATAACTTTGAAATGCTTTTACTGAGCGAAGCGATTCTAGATTGCTTTTTCATGAGATATTGTACGTTATATTAGTAGTACATTTTTATGGTTAAAGACTGTGAAATATTGGAAAATTTCTGGCGTTTTATGTACTTTTTCCTTTTTTCCCTTTTTTTGTGTTACGATGTTCCGACAACCATAACTTTTCTATTTTTCTTCTGACCGCATTGTGGGAGGGCTTAATGTTTGCAGGACAAGCTGTACTTTGGATTGGTACCATTTTTATGATTTATGCAACTTTTTGGCTAAATCTTTGGCTGGATTCAACAAGGTTCTGTACTTGGCCAATAGGAGGCCATAAGCTGGCCTCCTGCTGCCATGGCAACCATTGGGACTCCACAATTGCATCACAGGGTTGCCGATAAGAGCCAGGGGGCACCCCTTTCCCCCTGTCAATCCTATAGATGCCATGGCTAGTACTGAGCATGGCATCTATAGGGTTAATGCTGCCAAGACCAGCCCAATCGCAATCTCAGCAGCTGCAGTGGGATCCTGGCTGTGATTGATAGCTGGGTCCCACCGACGATTTCCTGCAGTGCATTCTGCAGAACAGGGCATCAATAGGAAGTACACAGAAGCAATCCTTAAAAAGTAAAGAAGTGGCTTTTTATATCCCAGAAAGTGCACAAAAGTGACACAAAACCCTTTATGCACAATTAGTGTAAAACAGTAAAAATAAAACTGGCAAACTTAACTTCCAATTAAAACAGATTTTGCTGAACAGATGCAGAGTGCTTTCTACTGCTTTACTTCAATTATAAAAATCTATATAATATAATCTATAAAATAGCTGCTGAAGCTATGTGCATGTGCTTTTAAAGTGGCTTTGACATCCCCCCTATATTGCTGTTTAAAAGCCATCATGGGATTTCCTGAGGTCATGTGATCCTTCCTCTTTCCCTTTTTTGCCATGTGGTTAATGCTTTTAAAGCATGTTCCGCAGAACAAAAGGGGGAGATTTATCAAAAAAACATGTCCAAAGGAAAAGTTGCTCAGTTGCCTATGGTAACCAATCAGCTTGCTTCTTCCATTTTTACAATACAGAAATTTAGGTGCACTACTGTGGTAGATGTATACAATGACATTAGCTAATCCCTCAACACTGATGTTAAAATTGAGACATTCGCCAGTGTACCCTTATATTAAGGACACACCAGAGCCCGCACACCAACGCCAAGGTTTCTCAGATGGCACGGGAGCTAATGCTAACCTACCTGTGCATGAAAAGCAAAAACCAGGGGCCAGTGGGCAATTACAGCAGCACTAGGCCGACATGCAGCCTACTCCCAGTACCCTCCAGCGTGACTGAGCACACATACAATGGGAGGAGGGAGAGAGGCTCCATATGTTAATGCGCCTTGAACATTTTCCAGGCAGCATTAGGGTTGCACCTGTGAGGCCATGCACCTATATCATCCAACTTGGGTGGGGCTTGTAGCCTCTCTCCCTCCTCCCATTGTATGTGTGCTCAGTCACGCTGGAGGGAACTGGGAGCAGGCTGCATGTCGGCCTAGTGCTGCTGTAATTGCCCACTGGCCCCTGGTTTTTGCTTTTCATGCACAGGTAGGTTAGCATTAGGTCCCATGCCATCTGAGAAACCTTGGCGTTGGTGTGCGGGCTCTGGTGTGTCCTTAATATAAGGATACACTGGCGAATGTCTCAATTTTAACATCAGTGTTGAGGGATTAGCCAATGTCATTGTATACATCTACCAAAGTAGTGCACCTAAATTTCTGTATTGTATTATTCTAATTGTTACACATTCACACCGTTTATCTGGTGTAGGATTCTATTGTGGCACTTGTAGTCCACTGCAGGCATCCTCCATTGTATGCATTTTTATGCTGGGGATCGCCCCTAGCAACGGACTACAAGGGCAGGATCTGCTCCCCCAGTATAAATGCACAACCGCATTTGGGGTTGAGCACCTCCAGCCTTTTGAGACCACATTTGTTGTTGTTGTTTGAAAATTTATACGTGGAGGTGTGTAAACTCCATATGTAATGCGCCTTGAACATTTTCCAGGCAGCATTAGGGTTGCACCTGTGAAGCCATGCACCTATATCATCCAACTTGGGTGGGGCTTGTAACCTCTCTCCCTCCTCCCATTGTATGTGTGCTCAGTCACGCTGGAGGGAACTGGGAGCAGGCTGCATGTCGGCCTAGTGCTGCTGTAATTGCCCACTGGCCCCTGGTTTTTGCTTTTCATGCACAGGTAGGTTAGCATTAGGTCCCATGCCATCTGAGAAACCTTGGCGTTGGTGTGCGGGCTCTGGTGTGTCCTTAATATAAGGATACACTGGCGAATGTCTCAATTTTAACATCAGTGTTGAGGGATTAGCCAATGTCATTGTATACATCTACCACAGTAGTGCACCTAAATTTCTGTATTGTATTATTCTAATTGTTACACATCCACACCGTTTATCTGGTGTAGGATTCTATTGTGGCACTTGTAGTCCACTGCAGGCATCCTCCATTGTATGCATTTTTATGCTGGGGATCGCCCCTAGCAACGGACTAAAAGGGCAGGATCTGCTCTCCCAGTATAAATGCACAACCGCATTTGGGGTTGAGCACCTCCAGCCTTTTGAGACCACATTTTTTGTTGTTCTTTCATTTTTAACAAGGCCTCTGCAAAATGAAAAAAGCGATCTGATTGTTTGCTATGGGCAACTTTTCTTTTGCACAGGTTTTGATAAATTTCCCCTGAAGTTATCAAAGATTGAGTTTTGGCTGAACTGAACACTGAGCTAAGTTTCAACCAAACTCTTGTCCTACTGGTTGAGTTTGCTAATCTCTATGAATGAATGTGAGGTAAATTTTTATAGAAATTCACTATAAAAAGAGAAAAAAAAATTAATATAGATACGTGAGGCAAATCATAAGGCAATCTGCATTCTACAGTATTAAAGGTTAATGGGAAATCTCCATCTTCGTGCAGACACAAGGTTGGGGGTTCAGTAAGTACGATGCTATGTGATATTTGGCCATAGGTATATTTATGAAAAATGATTATAGTACACAGTCATACACTTTAGTCATTTTTCATAAAACTTTGGATTTGCACTTTAAACAATTTTAAGATACATTTGTTTCTTTAAGGGTACGTTCACACATACAGGATCCTGCGCATATTTGATGCGCAGGATTTGTAACCGCCCATTAGAAGCTGTGCTCAGTCATACCCCTAAAGGAGATCTGTGGTACACATTTTTTATAATCCCCTGTGCCCGGGCTGCAAAAGTAACAAAACAATCTTTACCTCACCTTCCGACGTTCCCCCGTTGTGCTGTTATCAGTGTCTCGGTCGTCTGGTGCACCCGGCTTCTTCCCGCCTCCTGGGGATGGTGATTCATACTGCGCTCAGCGTATCACCGGCCGCAGTGATGTCCCGCCTAAGCCGGTGATAGGCTGAGCGCATTGTCATGTAAGGAGCCTGGGCCCAGCCTTCTCCCTGCTGTCCGGGCTCCTTACATGACAGTGCGCTCATCCTATCACCGGCCGTTCGGGGACTGAGCACAGTATGACTAACAGTCCCCAGGAAGCAGGAAGAAGCCCATCACTGGAGGACCAAGACACCGACGCAACGGGGGAACATCGGAAAGTGAGTTAAAGTTTGTTTTGTTACTCTTTGCAGCCTGGGCACAGGGGATTATAACAAATGCGTGCCACAGATCTTTTTTTAAGTTTTTCAGGTAAAAACCCTCCGGCTCCCTGTGAGACAAGAGTAACATCAATTACAGTGACCATTAAGGCCAGCTCCAAGCTTATGCTTAAGCACATTAAGAACGGATGATATCGTTGTTCAAGCTAATATTGTTTCCTAATGCATCGAAAACACTGATGACTCACTTACATCTGAAGCAGCACACTACATACTTCCTGGGGAAGCTGTCATTTTTGGCAGTGAGTATCGAGACTTTCACCAGTCACTTATATGAAAGCAGGAGCAAGCATGAGAGAGTAGCCAACTACCTCATAGTCTTATGTTATTCAAGGGCAAACTTTCTTGTCACTATGTTGCCAAATGGTATATATACTGCAGCAATGAGCAAACATTGGTATATAAAACTTTAAAATTGTACACTGCACAACAGCTGACAGTCTGTGACATTTCCTGTAAGTAAAGATACAAATGGTTAATAAAAAATCCACCATATGGCATTAAAGGGGTACTCTGCCCCTAGGTATCTTATCCTCTATTCAAAGGATAGGGGATAAGATGTCTAAGCGGCGGGACCCCCGCTTTCTCCCTGCTGCACCTGGCGTTTGTTTAGAGCGTTGAGTGCAGCGCCGGAGACTCGAGAAGCCATGGTCACGCCCCGCTCGTGATGTCACGGTCACGCCCCCTCAATACAAGTCTATGACTTGCATTGAGGGGGCGTGGCCGTGACATCACGAGCGGGGTGAGACTGTAATGTCATGAGCCTCCACCCCACATCGCCAGTCATCTGGCTCAGAGCGAAGTTCGCTCTGTGCACCGGATTTTCTCTATATCTATCATTATTATGAGTGCTGTATTCCATTATGATTCGATCAGTTATTTACTCTATATGTCCGACATTACTGTATATAACAGTACATACCTGCCTTTGAAGTCCTGTATAATGCTGTTCTGCAGATATTGCACCTGTGTATCATAATCTAATCACTATCTAAGACAGAGTTATCTAGAAAACCCCAGTGGCACCATTTGTTCCTTTTGCTGCGAAAACTGTTCCGTCTGTATTTGGATGAACAGAACTATTTGTATATAAAACATATTGTTGTAATTCACATTTGTACCATTTAATACTGTAAATAGTCTCCTTAGAGAGACATCTCAGAAAGCATACACATAAGGTTTGGAAATATTTATGTTGCCTTAGATTACAATTAATCACTGGTAAATATGTTGTGTGACTGCTGGGAATTGCTAGAACCACTAGATTCAAGTTAGTAGCCTCCATTCATATTGAGCCGGCAAGTAACAAGAAACACAAGGAAACAGAAAAAATATATCAGGAGCTGAATGTTGTGTCAACTGCATGAGAAATAAATCAAAAGAATAAAGATATAGTCCTGCACTTTACTTTTAGCTGATATAAATTATTACAGAACTTAGGTAAAATTATTTAGTATATATGTCATTGGCTTCTATTATCTTTGAGTCCTTTTTAGGCTAGAGTTACAAATATGTGGCGTTCGGCTCTGGCAAAACTGGGCGAAAATTGCTACAACTGATGCCAGAAGTGCATCAGTTGGCATCAGTTGTGAATCATCCGGCATCCAATGTTTTTGATTGCCAGACGGGGGAATGCAGCAAGATGCGTTCCAATGTCTGTGCCGGTCCGACAAGTCCAATCATCCGGCGTCTCAGTTTGGACGCCAAATGATTAAACTCCCCGGACTGGCACATTGTGAACTGTCCCATTCAAATGAATGGGATCAGTTCTTGCTTCATTTTGCCTCTGGTGCATTTTCTGCTGCGTTGGAGGGGAAAAACTGACAACGTATATTTGTAAAGGAGGCCTTAGAAACTCAAAAGCAATCTGATTGGTTGCTATCAGCAACTTCACCTCTGCACAGGTTTCGATAAATGTTCTCCTTAGCATCTGATTTTAGACATTGGATTAAATCATCTTTGGGTTTTGATTTCATGCTAAATTGGTTATTAAAAATAATAAGTTTTATGGTTTTGCTTTTATTACTATTTGATAACCTGTTCGAAAAGTCAGATTTATTTGGTTAAAATGTGAAGGAACTAGATACCTCCTACACTGTGTACTCTCTGTATTAGAAGATGACACATCCCTTGGGCCTTAATAACCCACATGGTATTTAAGAAATAGAACACTGTAATGAATAACATTTTTGCTTATCTGCAGCCTGCGCATTAACCCCTTTTCTAAATAGGATGTACATGTATGGTATAAGTCACGTGGAGAAGTAGGGAGCAGGCTCTGCAACTGTGTCAGCTGAGCCATTAGGTTGGGGCCCCTCTCTATAAGCGCATACTCAATCTATAGGCATAAATACAGAGTTGGTCCTCACTTTCAGTTTCCAGCCTTTGGAATTTGTGAGGTCAGACAATAATGTCGGACAAGAAGACCTGGCTCACCATCTCCATTCAATGTTTAGTGGATCTTGCTTTGTGCTCTGGGGTGCAATCATGCTGGAACGGGGCCTTCCTCAAACAGTTACCACAATGCTAAAAACATGCAACTGTCCACAATGTCTTAGCATGCTGGAACTAAGGGCTTAGGCCAACCCCTGGAAAGCAACTTCAAATCATTAGCACTCAACCAAACATTACAGTTGGCACAATACAGTAAGGCAGGTAAAAGTTCCCCTGGCATTCGGCAAACCAAGACTTGTTCATCAGACTGTGAAATGTGATTTGTCATTCCACAGAATACATTTCCACTTCTCCAGTCCAGTGGTGCCATGCTTTACACCACTTTATCTGACACTGCACATTGTGCTTGGTGATTGTATGCAGCTACTCGGCCATGGAAACCCATGTCATGAAGCTTTCAGTGGGGCACAGTTTTTGTGCTGATTCTAATGCCAGATGAGGTTTGGAGCTCAGCAGTTATTGGGTCAGAAAAGAGCTGGAGACTTTTGTGCATTATACGCTTCAGCACTCGATGACCCCACATTTCTACTTCATGGTTGAGTGATTGTGGTTCCTAACACTTCCACTTTTCAATAATACCACTCACAGTTGTGGAAGATCTACAGTAGGAGGAAAGAAATTTTACATTTTGCTTGGTTACAGTACAGTACTGTGCTGTAATTCAGTAAGCTCTTTACAGCAACCCATTTTTTCACTAGTGTTCGTAAGGCAGACTGCATTTTAGATTTTATACACCTCTGGCAGAGGGATTCAATTAAATCATCTGAATTCAAGGGTTAATAGGTGGGAACAAAGAAAAAAGCAAATATAAAAATGCAAACCCTCCAATCTTCCCATTTATCCTATAAAAACTAGTATTACCACATTTATAAAAGTCTACACAATGAATACACACACTGTCCTATAATTGCTGTTTTTTTCTTTAGTAAAACATAATACAAGCCATATTGACTTGATATCAACCTAATTCTATTTACCATGAAAATAAGGTTAGTGGGTTATCCAGGGAAAGCAAAGATTTCTCCTGGAATGTGGGTGGTATAAAATTAATCAAACATGTATAAAACATATATGTATAAAACATGCTATACTGACCTCCTCCAGTGCCCTGCAGCTGCTATGCTGACATTTCTGGTCCTCTACTGATCTCAGTTTTTTTTCTAATTCCTGTGATGTGCCAATCCACTGGAATCCACTGGAACTGCCCTAGGCAGCAGCAGTATCTTGCCTAAGTCACTGACTGGCTGGGCAGGCAGGTTCTGTATGATTAGGATGACACAAAATCCTTAAGAAGCAAAAAACAGGAGTGTCAGCAGGGCAGCTGCAAGGGAATAGAAGAGGTAAGTATAGCATGATTATTAAGTTTACACCACCCCCTTTAATGGAGAATTATTTTTTTTTCTAGAAAACCCTTGTCATATTTTATTTATGCTGCACTATGAACTTCATAAACAAAGAAAAAAAAACAGAAGCGGAATGGCGATTTTTACTGTTTCACAATTATATGTTTTCAGTTTCATTTTACATTTTTATAGCGGTGAGAAGAATTTTGCATGACTAGTTAAAATAATACTGGATTTGTATTCCCCCACCAATTTTTTTTATATTTTTCAAAATAAAACATAGCTAATAAATTGCCAATTTCATGGCATCAGTTCCAGGTTCATGAGGCCCTTTGAACAATTGAGTCAACATGGGCCGATAGGATGGGTAAAAAGTCTGACTTGGATCTTACAGCAAATCCGTGATGACTTTGTATGTGTTACATGTATATTTTGGAGGTTTCACCCCATACATGGGATAGGTAACATCTCTGGTAAAAATTCAAAGCATTTCTGCAAAATATTGGGCATACTGTGTTTTTGAAAATCCATAGCATGATTTTTGGACTCTATGTGGATGGCGTTTTCAATTATTCAGACAGAACCCAAAATCCAAAGTATATGAATCTACCTTTATGTCTTAAAGGGGTGAGCTGGCTTTTTAAAAATGATGCTCTAACCTCCAGATAGGTCATCAATATCATATCAGCAGGTGTCTAATACCTGGCACTTCTGCCAATCAGCAGCTTGAAGAGGCCATGCCACCCGTGCTTTTAAATATATGTACCTAGACATAGCTGTTGAGACAAGTGCACATTTTTTTAGGCAATATTTGGCTATAGACGTAACAAAGCATTTAACTTATATTAACTTTTAATAATAATGAAATACAGAAAAAACTACTGCATCATTTTTGTTTATGTAATTTACCAACTACCAGAAATAGCAAGTTCACTACATTACACAAACCTTTTATACTGGGACTGTCACTGTATCCACACTTAGGAGAAGCTGTGTTTATCTGTCTGCACACAATCCAAAAATACTCTTACAACACTTGCTTAAAATAAATATATCACATGTTTTTATTCTAAATTCAAAAGTCATAGAGGTGGTGCAGGGGTGCAGCATGCACACCCCTCCTTCTCTCAATCCTGACCGGTATAATTGATGTACATGGCTCAGTGCTAGGAGTTAAAGCCTGTATCAATTAAGCAGAGCAAAGTGGGGTGGAGGAGGCAGGAGGCATGCATGCTGTTGCTTAGCATGGTCTCTATGAATCTTGAGCTTATAAAACAAAACATTGTTTTATAACTTTGCAAACAGCCATCAGCTAAGAGACTGGTATAATTTGTTTTATTTCCCTATCAGCTATCTGAGACTAAAAGACTTAGGCTGCATTCACACTACAATAAATACAATACTCCAAAATGACAGATACCAGACATCAATTTTTTTGTGCTGTGCATGTGCATCCTGTATATACCTGTCAATATTGGTCCTATATATCGAGGGAAACTCATATAACAACTTGTGTACATATGGGAAAAATTAGTTTAAACTACCACCCTTTTTTATGTTTTAAAAACCAAAATGTATTACTACATAGTTAAAAAATATATTACCTTACCATGGTAGACACAATATTACAACTCAAAAATGATGGCTCAGTGCAATACATAGGAGAACTTGTGGTCTGCTAATGAAATAATGCAGCCATATCACCACTTACAAAATATACATCACATATCATTACACAGGTGCTCTCAGTGTTAGGTAAACATAATAGTCATAGGCACAGTTTGCCCCCAAACTGGTAGTCACACAATTACATGAATAATGCCGCTAGTAGTGCTGGGTGCGGCCATAGCTGCGTGTCATGCTAAACAAAGCTCCCCCACAGTAACTGCAGGACCACGCTCCTTCATCCCATGTTATTCACACTACGGCTGCCAGATCTGCCTGGGAAATTAAAAAACCAGGAGTTCCTGTATCCCAGCTATACTGGCATCGAAACCCATTCACTTTAATGAGTCGACCAGTAGTCAGACAGTTGTCTGGTTGGCTCATTTTTGCCCCATATCCGGTTTTATGACCGGACCTAAAACAATAGTATACCATGGTTTTAGGTCCGATCACAAAACCGGAGGCAAAAATGAGCTGACTGGAGTCACTATCTGACTGCGGTCGGCTCATTAAAGTGAATGGTTTTTGGCGCCGGTCCAGCTGGGATACGGGAGCTCCCGGTTTTGAAATTTCCCAACCGGATCGAGCAGCTGTAGTGTGCAAACATGGTGTGAATGCAGCCTTACAGAGGCTAAGCTTTTGTTTCCTGTTCCTTCCTCCTATACCCTTCTGTTGGACCCCCTGGATTGCAACCTTTGATTAGTCTTCTGACCGTGCACCTGTGCTACCTCCCCTGCCTGACCTTAGACTTGGACTGACCTTGATTATTCTCTGCCCTTGCAGGTACTATGTTCTGGACTTTATTGTTTGTTTATTTTTACTTGCTATTTTTGATCGGTTTCTGCCACTGGGTTCTATACTAGAATAAAGGAAAGCCACTTCCTAGGTTACACCAAGTGGTGTACAGAAATTTGTGGAAAGATTATTGACAACATATTTTGTTCTCTAAAGCCTAGTAACCATAAACATCCAAATAAAACCCTTTCAATTATGCAATTTATGTTATTAATTTGATAACTTCTCAATGCATTTCCTTCCCCTGTTGAAGCACTGAATGCCTCCAAACAAATCTATTGAAGAGTTGACTGCAACTTCCAATGTAACCAGCTTACCAATGTTCTTACTAGCCTGAGAAATCCTGTGGTTTTAATGAACCATGATTCACTCCATCACAGAGAGCCGTCACATTCATCAGCTACATACATTGCACAACAAGTTAATAAAAATTATAATTTGATCCAGCAAAGCTAAACATATGCTCTCCGTGTCTTCCATTATATGGGGTTGATATACATCTTAAAGTGACTTCTCATTTTACATTTTCTTGTTTCTAATTAAACAAATCTTAACCCTGTTTTAATGGCTTCAATTATGATACTTCATTATGGTAAAATGTTAGTTGCAACACAAGAATAATTGTATAAACATTTTAGCTTCAATTGCATGGCGTCTAACTGTACATTACTCATTAACAAGATGTGGGTAGCAACAATTATAACATTTGCTCCTAATGTCTCATTTATTGAGTCTCAGCAGCAAGCCCTTTTTTTCACAACACACACTGACTAAGCATAGCAGCTTTTGTACTTATTTATAACAGGCAACGGAACATGCTGAGCGTTGTAACTTAGATCGATGAAAGTACATATTAGCACCTAACCTTACAGGCCTTAGATTCGAAGGTCAAAATAGCCATCAGCATCACTACAGGGCACTGAAATCATTTCACAAACTGTGAACAAAAACAACACAACTGGTTTTGCAGTTTGATTATTGTTTATAGATACAGCAAGCCAAGAATTAAAGTGTAGCCTTGAGGCAACGTAATTATTTACAGCTGAAGACTCATATCATTATCAGCATGCTCCTAATTGCTTGAAGTTATATCAATGTTAGTTGATTTAACACATTTTTGATATCGTGCATGGCAATTGTTTTCTGCGCATATGGAGAGACAGTTTAAACACTGGCTAGTCACTTCCTTAGATTAGAGTTTTTTTTTCAGCTTTGTTTTTGCAGTTGTCTTCACTTTCAAAAAAAATCTCGCTGACCTTGCCCTATAGCTGTAAATGTTTTCATAAAAATAATCAAACAAAACATAAAACACAATGTAAAAAACAACAGAAAACAAGACCTCAATATAAATATTTAATTATTTGTATCATTTTGTAATTGATGTGATTAAAGGAGAAGTATCACACTGAAAAACGTATCACACATCCTAAGTTTTTAGTTTGTGGGAGATCCGACCACTGGGACCCCCTGCGATCTCCTGTATGCAGCGCTGGCTCTCCTTGGGAACGGCGTGTCACGACCCCTGCACAAAGCGGCGTCCGACACACTCCCTCTACATGTCGGTATGGGGGCTGGGGTCACGACACGCTGCTTCTGGGGATAGCTGGGGCTCCATACAGGAGATAGCGGGGGTACCCAGTCGTCTGTCCCAGTGATTAGATCCACCGGATAGGGTATATGTTTTTCAGCATGATATATCTCCTTTAAAGGGGTACTACGCTGGAAAACTTTTTTTTTTTTAATCAACTCAAACCAAGTTGTCAAACCAATCTAATTTGCTTTTATGAAGAGGTGAGTAGAAGCCTTGACAGAGGAATGGCTGTGGATATAGTGTTTCTGGATTTTGCCAAAGCGTTTGATACTGTCCCTCACAGACGTCTGACAGGTAAGTTAAGGTCTTTGGGCTTGGAAACTTTAGTTTGTAACTGAATTGAACACTGGCTCATGGATCGTACCCAGGGAGTGGTGGTCAATGATTCGTACTCTGATTGGTCCCCGGTAATTAGTGGTGTACCCCAAGGTTCAGTACTGGGCCCGCTGTTGTTTAATTTATTTATCAATGATATAGAGGATGGTATTAACAGCTCTGTTTCTATCTTTGCAGATGACACCAAGCTTTGTAGCACGGTACAGTCTATAGAGGATGTGCATACGTTACAAGATGACTTGGATAGACTAAGTGTCTGGGCATCTACTTGGCAAATGAGGTTCAATGTGGATAAATGTAAAGTTATGCATCTGGGTACTAATAACATGCATGCATCGTATGTCTTAGGGGGGATTAAACTGGCAGAGTAACTGGTAGAGAAGGATCTGGGTGTACTTGTAGATCACAGACTTCAGAATAGCACAATGTCAGGCTGCTGCTTCCAAAGCCGGCAGGATATTGTCATGTATAAAAAGAGGCATGGACTCGAGGGACAGGGACATAATACTCCCCCTTTATAAAGCATTGGTACGGCCTCACCTGGAATATGCTGTTCAGTTTTGGTCGCCTGTTCATAAGAGGGACACTGCGGAGTTGGAAAGGGTGCAGAGACGCGTGACTAAACTAATATGGGGAATGGAACATCTTAGCTATGAGGAGCGATTAAAGGAGTTACAATTGTTTAGTCTTGAGAAGAGATGTTTAAGGGGGGATATGATAAACGTATATAAGTATATAAATGGCCCATACAAAAAATATGGAGAAAAACTGTTCCAGGTTAAACCCCCCCCAAAGGACGAGGGGGCACTCCCTTCGTCTGGAGAAGAAAAAGTTTAGTCTAAAGGGGCGAAACGCCTTCTTTACCGTGAGGACTGTGAATTTATAGAACGGTCTACCTCAGGAACTGGTCACAGCAAGAACAATTAACAGCTTTAAAAACAGGGTTAGATACATTCCTGGAACAAAATAACATTAATGCTTATGCAGAATTATAAAACTACATCCCTTTCCCTTATCCCCTTACACCCTTCACTTAAATTCCCTGGTTGGACGTGATGGACGTATGTCTTTTTTCAACCATACTATGTAACTATGTAACTATGTAACTGGTGCCAGAAAGTTAAATAGATTTGTATATTACTTCTATTAAAAAATCTTAATCCTTCCAGTACTTATTAGCTGCTGAAAACTACAGAGGAAATTATTTTCTTTTTGGAACACAGAGCTCTCTGCTGACATCAAGAGCACAGTGCTCTCTGTTGACATTTCTGTCCATTTTAAGAGCTGTCCAGAGTAGGAGAAAATCCCCATAGCAAACATATGCTGGACAGTTCCTAAAATGGACAGAGATGTCAGCAGAGAGCACTGTGCTCGTGATGTAAGCAGAGAGCACGGTGTTCCAAAAAGAAAATAATTTCCTCTGTAGTATTCAGCAGCTAATAAGTACTGGAAGGATTAAGATTTTTTAATAGAAGTAATTTAGAAATCTTTAACTTTCTGGCACCAGTTGATTTAAAAAAAAAAAAAGTTTAACACCAGAGTACCCCTTTAACCCCTTAAGGACCCAGCCATTTTACATCTTAGGACCCGGACATTTTTTGCACATCTGACCACTGTCATTTTAAACATTAATAACTCTGGAATGCTTTTAGTTATCATTCTGATTCCGAGAATGTTTTTTCGTGACATATTCTACTTTAACATAGTGGTAAAAATTTTTGGTAACTTGCAGCCTTTCTTGGTGAAAAATCCCCAAATTTTATGAAAAATTAGAAAATTTTGCATTTTTCTAACTTTGAAGCTCTCTGCTTGTAAGGAAAATGGATATTCCAAATAATATTTTTTTATTCACATATACAATATGTCCACTTTATGTCTGCATCATAAAATTGACGTGTTTTTACTTTTGGAAGATACCAGAGGGCTTCAAAGTTCAGCAACAATTTTCCAATTTTTCACAAAATTTCCAAAATCACAATTTTTCCGGGACCAGTTCAGGTTTGAAGTGGATTTGAAGGGTCTTTATCTTAGAAATACCCCACAAATGACCCCATTATAAAAACTGAACCCCCAAAGTGTTCAAAATGACATTCAGTCAGCGTTTTAACCCTTTAGGTGTTTCACAGGAATAGCAGCAAAGTGAAGGAGAAAATTTGCAATCTTCATTTTTTACACTCGCATGTTCTTGTAGACCCAATTTTTGAATTTTTACAAGGGGTAAAAGGAGAAAATGTATACTTATATTTGTAGCCCAATTTCTCTCGAGTAAGGACGTACCTCATATGTCTATGTAAATTGTTCGGCAGGCGCAGTAGAGGGCTCAGAAGAGAAGGAGCGACAAGGGGATTTTGGAGAGTACGTTTTTCTGAAATGGTTTTTGGGGGGCATGTTGCATTTAGGAAGCCCCTATGGTGCCAGAAAAGCAAAAAAAAAACCACATGGCATACCATTTTGGAAACTAGACCCCTTGAGGAACGTAATAAGGAATTAAATGAGCCTTAATACCCCACAGGTTTTTCACGACTTTTGCATATGTAAAAAAATAAAAAATAAATGTCACTAAAATGTGTTTCCCCCCAACTTTCACATTTTTGCAAGGGTTAATAGCAGAAAATACCCACCAAAATGTGTAACCCCTTCTCTTCTGAGTTTGGAGGTACCCCATAAGTTGACCTGAAGTGCACTACGGGCGAACTACAATGCTAAGAAGAGAAGTAGTCATATTTGGCTTTTTGAGAGCAAATTTTGCTCGGGGGCATGCCGCATTTAGGAAGCCCCTAAGGTGCCAGGACAGCAAAAAATACCCACATGGCCTATCATTTTGGAAACTAGACTCCTTGAGGAACGTACCAAGGAATAAAGTGAGCCTTAATACCCCACAGGGGTTTCACGACTTTTGCATTCGTAAATAAAAATTTAAAAAAATTTCACTAAAATGTGTGTTTCCCCCCTCAAATTTCTCATTTTTGCAAGGGTTAATAGCAGAAAATACCCCCTAAAATTTGTAACCCCCATCTCTTCTGAGTATGGAGGTACCCCATAAGTTGACCTGAAGTGCACTACGGGCGAACTACAATGCTCAGAAGAGAAGGAGTCATATTTGGCTTTTTGAGAGCAAATTTAGCTCGGGGCGCATGTCGCATTTAGGAAGCCCCTATGGTGCCAGGACTTCAAAATAACCCCCACATTGCATACCATTTTGGAAACTAGACCCCTTGAGGAACGTAACAAGGGGTACAGTGAGCATTTACCCCCCACTGGTGTCTGTCAGATCTTTGGAAAAGTGGGCTGTACAACATTTTTAATTTGCACAGCCCACTGTTCCAAAGATCTGTCAGACACCAGTGGGGTGTAAATTCTCACTGCACCCCTCATTACATTCTGTCAGGGGTGTAGTTTCCGAAATGGGGTCACATGTGGGGTTTTGTTTTTTTTGCGTTTGTCAAAACCGCTGTAACAATCAGCCACCCCTGTGCAAATCACCTCAAATGTACATGGTGCACTCTCCCTTCTGTATTTTTTTTTACACTAACATGCTGGTGTAGACCCCAACTTCACCTTTTCATAAGGGGTGAAAGGAGAAAAAGCCCCCCAAAATTTGTTATTCAATTTCTCCCGAGTACGGCGATACCCCATATGTGACCCTAAACTGTTGCCTTGAAATACGACAGGGCTCCGAAGTGAGAGAGCCATGTGCATTTGAGGCCAGAATTAGGGATTTGCATAGGGATGGACATAGGGGTATTCTACACCAGTGATTCCCAAACAGTGTGCCTCCAGCTGTTGCAAAACTCCCAGCATGCTTGGACAGTCAACGGCTGTCCGGCAATACTGGGAGTTGTTGTTTTGCAACAGCTGGAGGCTCCATTTTGAAAACAGTGGCGTACCAGACGTTTTTCATTTTTATTGGGCATGTGTATATGTAGTGTTTTTTACTTTTTATTTTATTTTGTGTTAGTGTAGTGTAGTGTAGTGTTTTTAGGGTACAGTCACACGGGCAGGGGATTACAGCGAGTTTCCCGCTGCGAGTTTGAGCTGCCACGCAAATTTGCTGCATCGCAAACTTGCAGCTTGATACTCACTGTAAGCCCCCTGCCCATGTGAATGTACCCTGTACATTCACAGGGGGGAAATCTCCAGCTGTTGCAAAACTACAACTCCCAGCATGCACAGTCTATCAATGCATGCTGGTAGTTATAGTTTTGCAACAGCTGGAGGCACACGGGTTGGGAAACACTGAGTTAGGAAACAAACAATGTTTCCCAACCAGTGTGCCTCCAGTTGTATCAAAACCACAACTCCCAAACATTCTCAGGCATGCTGGAAGTAGTAGTTCGGCAACATCTTTAGAGCCAGATGTTGCCGAACTACAACTTCCAGCATGCTGGTAGTTGTAGTTTTGCAACATATGGAGGACTACAGTTTGCAGACCACTAATACAGTGGTTCCCAATCTGTGCCCTTCCAGATGTTGCAAAACTACAACTCCCAGTATGCCAAAACTGTCCAGGCATGCTGGGAGTTGTAGTTCTGCAACATCTGAAGGGCCAGATGTTACAGAACTACAACTCCCAGCATGCCTGGACAGTAAGGGCATGCTGAGGATGTGTAGTTTTGCAACATCTGGAAGGGCACAGTGGTCCAAAAACTGTGGACCTCCAGATGTTGCAAAACTGCAACTCCCAGCATGCTCAGATGCCAAGGGCTGTCTGGGCATGCTGGGAGTTGTAGTATACAGGTTCCCAATACAGCAATGCATGTCGCTTTACGGTGACGTGCATTGCTGTAAAGGGCCCGACCGTGGCTGAAGAGGAACTCACCTGTCGCCGCCGTCTTCATCGCCGGGATCCGGGTCTTCAGGGACCAGGTAAGTACCGGGGCTGGGCCCCAGCACTCTCCGTCCCCCGCCGCGTCCTCCGGTCTTCCTCCCGTCCTCTCCGGACTTCCAGGGGCCGGGCAGGGCGGGAGGAAGTAACCGCGCCCCCCCCCTGCGATTGGTCGGTTAGCTAACCGACGGATCACAGGGGATAGGAGGAGGTGGCAACCTCGCTCCTAGCCTCCAGCATGGTCCTGGCTGTCTGTGACAACCGGGATCATGCAAAATTACCGGGCGGTCGGGTCCCAGAGATCCGATCAGCCCGGTATCGCCGCAGATCGCAGGGGCGATTTCCCTCGCGATTTGCACCGATCGCCGACATGGGGGGCCTACATGGCCCCCCTCGGCGTTCGCCCTGGATGCCTGCTGAAGCATTTCAGCAGGCATCCGCTTCCGATCTCTGTCTGCCCGGCGAGCGGCAGGGACCGGAATACGCCAGGACGTCACAGGACGTCCTGGGTCCTTAAGGCCCAGGGTGCCAGGACGTCACAGGACGTCCTGGGTCCTTAAGGGGTTAATATCGTAGTTCGCACACAAAACCTCTGCATTTAACACTGGATTACCCACATGAGAGCTCTTATTAGCTATAGTTGCCGCAGGATGTTTTCTTGACTTCACCAATATTTTTAAATGCTAACAGAAAAATAGCTTGTAGGATTATTGATAATATTAAAATGTACTAGTTATATTTTTCATAAATCAGTAGTTTACTTGAATGTATGCAACTTTGTAAACGTATCTTATTTGGCCAATAACGTTTAGTTCCCATCTCTAGAACACATGTTTCTATATTTGTTCAGATATCTTATCCATTACCGGAAAATGGCTCAAGTATAAATCAAAAAATAGAAGATAGGTAGGAGGGGGATGCAGCTGCAGCTTTTCAGTCAGTGTTTCAGTGACACAGAATGAGGATGAGGGGGAAACAGAAAGGGGAAAATATATTTGTCTCAGGACACACAGCACATATTTAACTTTTTATATATATATTTTTTATAACTTTTTTATTTTCTGCCCTAGAGACCCATATGAGAGCTTGTTTTTTGGGTGACCAATTGTTTATTGTAATCACACCTTTTATTTTACCATAAATATATGGCAAAAGGGAAAAATTCAAGAGAAAACCACAATTTTGTAAATTTTGAGTGTTATGGAGCTGGATGTGGATCCTCTAACCTGTGTGGCTGATCACTTGGATCGTATTGGGGAGCGGAGGTGCCGCTGATCTTCTCCAGAGCTTGCTGCAAGGCAGGATGGGCTTGCTGCAGCAGACGACACTGAGGTCATTATCCCCGACACGGATCAACCACACAGGTAACTGAGCAAATCAAGGTACCGAAGGATAAGGCAGTAGCGTAGTCAGACGTGGTAGAAGGTCAGGGCAGGCGGCAAAGGTGCAAAGTCAAATAACATAGCGGGAAGGTCTGAATACAAGGATAAGGCAAACAGGCAAAAGGGAATGCTTAATCTCAGGCCAGTGGCACTGAAGATCCAGCAGGGAAGAGGTGGAGGTGCAAGAACATATAGACAAGTGTCAGGTGTGTAACATAATTATGGGAGCACTGGCCCTTTAAATTTCAGAGCTCAGGTGCACGCGCACCCTAGAGGATGGGGGCACGTGTGCCTGAGCTGGGAAGCAGCAGCAGAGGAGTCAGAGGAGCATGGTAAGTGAAGGGCTGGAACTCGCATGCGGGCGCGTCCCACGATGTGAATCCCAGCTCGGCCAGAGCGCGATGCTTAACAGTACCCCCCCTTTTGGTCTCCCCCTCCTTCAGGAATTTCCTGAGAAGGTCCTGGTCCAGAATGTTGTCCTGCGGCTCCCAAGACCTCTCCTCCGGACTGAATCCTTCCCAATCCACAAGAAAAAAGCGCTTTCCTCTGACAAATTTGGAGTCCAAGATCTCCTTAACAACAAAAACATCTGAGGTATCAGAGATAGGAGAAGGTGAGATGTCATTTTGAGAAAAACGGTTGTAGATGACTGGTTTCAAGAGGGAAACATGGAAGGAATTCGGGATCCGGAGGGAGGAGGGCAGATGTAGGGCCACAGGATTAAGTCTCTTCTTGACATTATAGGGACCCAAATATCGAGGACCTAGTTTATAGCTAGGTATTTTGAAACGGATATATTTAGTTGATAACCAGACTTTGTCACCAGGAGAAAATTTAGGAGGAGGACGTCTTTTCTTGTCCGCTTGGAATTTCATGCGAGAAGTAGCATGTAGAAGAGAGCGACGTGTTTTCTGCCAGATGGAAGAAAAATTCTGCACTTGTTCATCAACAGCAGAAACTCCAGGGGAAGAAGATAAGGGGTGAGGAGGACGAGGGTAACATCCATAGACCACATAGAAGGGTGAAGTTCCAGTGGCATCAGAATCTTTATGTTTGCAGGAAAACTCTGCCGTGGGAAGTAGATCAACCCAGTCGTCTTGACGTGCAGAAATGAAATGGCGTAGACAGTCACCTAGGATCTGATTCACCCTCTCAACTTGTCTATTGGATTGAGGGTGGTAAACTGAGGAAAAATCCAGCTTAACTTGAAGACGTGAGCAGAGGGCCCGCCAGAACTTAGAGACGAATTGGACTCCATGGTCAGATACTATATGGGAAGGAAATCCGTGTAAACAAAAGATATGTTGAGGAAAATGCTTAGCAAGCTGTGGTGCTGAAGGAAGTCCAAGTAACGGAACAAAATTAGCCATTTTAGAAAATTGATCTACTAGCTGCCAGATAACTGTATTACCATGGGAAAATGTAAGGTCGGTAATGAAGCAAGCAATATTGCAATATTGATCAAGGGAAGCTCTGGAACAGGCAAGGGCTGAAGAAGTCCTGCTGGTTTGGAACGAGGGGTCTTGTCCCGAGCGCATACTGAGCAGGACCGGACAAAATCAACAACATCCCGTTTTAAGGTAGGCCACCAGTATTGTCTGGAGATGAGCTGTAGGGATTTACAAATACCGGGATGACCGGACAGAAGAGAGGAATGTCCCCATTTCAAGACTCTGAGCTTCATACGGGGTGATACGTAAGTCTTTCCGGGAGGCAGATGCTGAAGACTTGCAGGTGCTGCAGAGATGAGATGTTCAGAAGAAATAATATGCTGCGGAGGAGATTCATGGTCATGCACAACAGAAGACCTGGAAAGAGTGTCTGCTAGTAAATTCTTCTTTGGCAGAATGAAAGCGGATTTAGAAGTCGAACCTGGAGAAAAATAGAGACCACCGACCCTGCCGTGGGTTGATTCGATGAGCAGTTTGAAGATAGAGCAAGTTTTTGTGGTCTGAATAAATAGTAACAGGATTTACAGCGCCTTCCAAGAGGTGACACCATTCTTCTAAAGCCAACTTGATTGCCAAGAGCTTGTGATCTCATAGTTACATAGTTACATAGTTACATAGTTAGTACGGTCGAAAAAAGACATATGTCCATCAAGTTCAACCAGGGAATTAAGGGGTAGGGATGTGGCGCGATATTGGGGAAGGGATGAGATTTTATATTTCTTCATAAGCATTAATCTTATTTTGTTCCAGGAATGTATCTAATCCTGTTTTAAAGCTGTTAATTGTTCCTGCTGTGACCAGTTCCTGAGGTAGACCGTTCCATAAATTCACAGTCCTCACGGTAAAGAAGGCGTGTCGCCCCTTGAGACTAAACTTTTTCTTCTCCAGACGGAGGGAGTGCCCCCTCGTCCTTTGGGGGGGTTTAACCTGGAACAGTTTTTCTCCATATTTTTTGTATGGGCCATTAATATACTTATATACGTTTATCATATCCCCCCTTAAACGTCTCTTCTCAAGACTAAACAATTGTAACTCCTTTAATCGCTCATCATAGCTAAGATGTTCCATGCCCCATATTAGTTTAGTCGCGCGTCTCCGATGGTATAATTTTTTCTCCCAGGGGAGAAGGTTTTAGAGAAAAATCTGCATGTTAAAGTTTTTCTCTTAGCAGACTTTTGTGTTAACACTGCACCTGCTCCAACTGAAGAAGCATCCTCTTCCAAGATAAACGGTTTGCTAGGATTGGGTCTAGATAGAACAGGAGTAGATGCGAAGTTGGACTTTAACTGTTTGAACACTTCTTCAGCCTCAGGAGTCCAGACTTTTGGATTAGCAGTCTTCTTGGGGAGCACAATGATGGGAGCTACCAGAGTGGAGTAGTGAGGAATGAATTGACGATAGTAATTGGCAAAGCCGATTAAGCACTGAATCGCTTTCAGACCAGTAGGTTGTGGCCAGTCAAGAACTGAGGATAAGTTGTTGGGATCCATTTGAAGACCTTGACTGGTAACAATATAGCCTAGAAAAGGGAGGCAGGTCTTTTCAAAAGTACATTTCTCCAGTTTAGCATAGAGATGATTTTCAATGAGACGCTGTAACACTTGGCGGAGGTGAGAACGATGAGACTGGACATTGGGCGAGTAAATGAGTATGTCATGCCAAATAAACAACGACACAGGAGTTCAGGAGGTCACGGAAAATATAATTGACAAGCTCCTGGAAGACTGCTGGAGCATTACAGAGTCTGAATGACATCACTAGATATTCAAAATGTCCATCACGAATATTAAACGTAGTCTTCCATTCGTCCCCTCCACTTATCAGAATCAGATTATAGGCCCTACGAAGCTCTAGTTTAGAAAAAATTCTAATAACTCTGAGATTAAAGGAAGTGGGTAGCGGTTCTTTACTGTAATTTTATTCAAACCTACAGACAAAGGGTAAATTCTGCCACTGGGAGGAGAGGTGTCGGGCAATAAGTCAATAGGACAATCGTAGGGACGATGTGGAGGCAAAACTTCAGCTTGCTTTTCACTGGAGACATCAGCAAAGTCCTGGAGGAATTAAGGCAACCCGGGCAGAGAACAAGAAGATGGTGGGTTCCAATTTAGTCAAACGTATCTGAATGCATTGTTGCATTGCGGACCCCAGCGAAGAACTTCTCCAGTTCTCCAATCTAGCTGCGGGGTATGGAGCTGCAACCAAGGTAGGCAAAGCAAGAGAGAAGTACAATGAGGAAGTACATAGAAGGACAAGTTTTCCTTATACAAGAGTCCAACCTGCATAGACAACGTTTCTGTGCGATATAGCATGGTACAGTCCAGTTTATCTCCATTGACTGTAGAGATGTACAGAGGCTTTAACAGGCGGGACACAGGCACATGATACCTATGTACTAAGGACGCATCAATGAAGTTTCCTGCTGAGCCAGAGTCCAGGAAGGCAAGAACTGAGATGATCTCTTTGGAGCGTAGAAAAAGCTGACCTGGCAAATTTAAGTGTGGAGAGGTGGTAATCACACATAGGGAGGCCTCTACCACAAACCCTAGGTGCGAGTGTTTCCCTGTGACTGTGGACACAGAGTACAATCCTTGAGGAAGTGATCTGCTCTGATGGGCAAAGATTCTCAATTCGTTGGCGAGGTCTTTCCTGCAGGGTAAAGCAAGACCAATCCACCTGCATAGCCTCCACTGCAGGAGGCAATGTGGAAGGTTGTGGTGCTGCTGGTAAACAGGTGCCAGACGAGGAAAGCGCTGAGGTCGTTCAGACTCCCTTTCTTGGCGTAGTTCCTCACGTCACTCAAATGGATATCAATCCAGGATGCCAACTGTATTAGTTCATTCAGGTTAGAAGGCAATTCCCGGGCAGCGAGGACATCCTTGATATGACTTGATAATCCTCTCTTAAAGGTAGCGCAAAGAGCTTCATTATTTTATGATAACTCCGATGCTAGGTTACGAAATCGTATGGCATACTCGCCCACAGAGGAGGTTCCCTGAGATAGACTCAGCAATGCCGACTCAGTGGAGGAAGCTCGGGCAGGTTCTTCGAAGACACTAGTAAATTCCGACAGGAATGCCTGGAGATTAGTAGTGAGAGTATCACTGCAATCCCAAAGTGGAGTTGCCCAGGGAAAAGCCCTTCCAGTTAAGAGACTGATGACGAAGGCCACTTTTGCTCGTTTCGTAGGAAACTGTTCTGCCATGAGTTCTATGTGCATGGAGCACTGAGACACGAAACCACAACAGGACTTGGGATTCCCCTCATATTTCTCTGAAAGAGACAAGCAGAGTTTTGATCCGGAGATGACTTCCGGAGCGGGAGACAAGACTGGAGCAGTGTGGTTGTGGCTGTGGCGGTTGTTGTTGAGCAGTGAGTAACTGCTGCATCATGGTGGACAATTGGCTCAACTGCTGTGCCTGCTGAGCCAACTGGGCCAGCTGCTGTGACTGGAGCGCCACAATGGAAGCAAGATCCGTATTATCAGGCAGCAGGACCCCATGGCCGGATCTTGCTGTTACGGAGCTGGATGTGGATCCTCTAACCTGTGTGGCTGATGACATGGACTGTATCATGGAGCGGTCTAAGGTGCCACTGGTCTTCACCAGAGCCCGCTGCAAGGCAGGATGGGCTTGCTGCTGCAGGCGACACCCAGGTTGCTACCCCTGACACGGATCAACCACACAGGTAGCTGGGTAAGGTGAGGTACCGAAGGATAAGGCAGTAGCATTGTCAGACGTAGCAGAAGGTCAGGGCAGGCGGCAAAGGTACAAAGTCAAATATCGTAGCGAGAAGGTCTGGATACAAGGATAAGGCAAACAGGCAAAATGGAATGCTTAATCTCAGGCTAGTGGCACTGAAGATCCGGCAGGCAAGAGGGGGAGGTGCAAAAACTTATAGACAAGTGTCAGGTGTGTAACATAATTATGGGCTCACTGGCCCTTTAAATTACAGAGCTTCAGCACGTGCGAGCGCCCTAGGGGACAGGGACATGCACGCCGGAGCTGAGAAGCAGCAGCGGAGGAGTCAGAGGAGCATGGTAAGTGACGGGCTTGGACTCGCATGCGGGCACGTCCTGCAATGTGAATTCTAGCCCCGCCGACAGCAGGGACAAAACGCTCGTGGCCGGTGTGTGCGGCTGGAGCGCGATGCTTAACATTGAGTGGTTTTGTTTTTATGTAGTGCACTTTATGGAAAAAATGAAATGTTGTATTTATTCGATAGCTTAATGTGATTAAAATGATTCCCCAATTTATGTAGTTTTTCTATTATTGTACTACTTGAATAAAAAAGAGTAAAACTTTAATAAACAAAATCAGTGTATTAAAAATTGTCCTCTTCTGACCCCTATAACTTGTTTGTTTTTCTGTAGTTTTTATTGGTACCATTCTTTTTTTTATGTTTATTTTTATCGCTTTTTATTTTTTTAATGATATGTGATGTGATAAAAAAATCTGTATTTTGGGTATTTTTTTACATTTAGGATGCTCACCTTACGGGATAATTTACAAAATATTTTAATAGATCAGATATTTCTGCATGCGGGAATACCAAGTATGTTGATTAAAAATGTTTACTCTTTTTCTTGAATGGGAAAAGATGGGAATTTTATTTTTATTGGGGTAAGGGCTTATTTACTTTTATGTAGGCTCTTAGGACTATAACAGGAACAAAATGGTACACAATGTAGATGTATGTACGTGGTATACACTTATGAGGGGAGTACAATATGCTCCACTACGCTTAAAACAGTATTTGTCTACAACAGCAGCAGGCGTGTACTTTTGGCTGGCCCTTAAGACTTTAACAGGAACAAAATAGTACACCATCTATGTACACACAGGTTACACTTAAAAGTGGACAATATGCTCCGCTACGTAACCTGTATTAGGCACTAATAGGAGGCGATTATGGCTTTCAGTGCTCTGCTCACGCTAACTGGCTGGCTACTATTAGCTTTTCAGTTGTTGTACACACCAGTGCTGCAGCACACTGTCGCAGCACCCAAATTTTCACTTTCTCTCTCAATCGCTCTCCCTTCCCTATTAGTGCTTCTAGGCTGGATTTGGGCTTGAGGTGAATCGCTGCTGTAATACACTCAAAATTGCACTTTCTTTCTCAATCTCTCTCCCTTCCCTATCAGTTCTTCTAGGCTGGATTTGAGCTTGAGGTGAATTAATGCTGTAAAAATGCTTTTCTGTGCAACACAACTCAGTCCCTTTCTCTCTGCAATAGAACGCTGAAGTGACTGGCAGCAAGATGACTGCTGATTATAAAGGGTTGTGACATCACAGGAGTGACTGGCTGCATCCTGCTTGTGATTCAGGGTCATCCCACCTAAACGTGTTCCCGTCTCCACAGCATTCCTTGCCCCATGTCCTGACATTTGGAGCCACCATCTTAGATGCCCTGGAGCCTGGACCACACTAAATGGAGTTTAATGAAGCAATTGGTGCGATATTCGGATTAGTTGTGAAACAAATTTTTCCTGAAATGTGTAACGAACTCAGATTCGTCAGATTCAATTCGCTCATCCCTAGATAACAACTTTGTATTATGGCTCAGTTTATGTGATGTGACCTGAATATTTAGTTTTTAACAATACCATTTTGGTAACAATATGACTTTTTAATCGCTTTTTATCAAACTTTTTCTGGCATGTGACAAGATCAAAAGTGAGTAATTCCTGAATTCTGTAGACATTTCTGTATGTAGCGACACCAAATATATATGTATATTTTTTACTCCTATATTTAAAAAGGAGGTTGAGCAACAATTATATTATAGTTTTTTTTTTATTAAATTTTTTTTATAGTTTTAGTTCCTCAATTGTTCTTTTGAAAACAATCATTTGATTGCTTTTATATTTCACTGACAACTTGGTGATCAGTGAACTGTCTAATCAGGGAACTACTAGTGCAGTCTGCTTGATGCACAGAGGCCTTCAGAAAGTATCTGTAATGGTAATCAATTGGTATCCTGATTGTGTTGTGGGGGTGCTGATTGGACCCCTCACAGGTGCCGCATTTGTCAATTAACTCCCTGCATGCTACAATCACTAATGATTATGGCATGCAGACAGTTCAACTCCTGGGATCGGACTGAAGTCTAGTTCCAGTAGTTTACTGCAATATGTTGAGTGTAAGATATTTCAGCTCCTGAGCCCGCTCTATATTCAATGACCACTTAGCACCATAATATACCATAATATACCATGACATAATACCATGTCATGAAGAGATTTTTCTATGAAATAGGCAGTCATTATGAAAAACTTTTTTATATTTTGTAGTTCTATGGATAAGATGACTTTTTTAAATAAGCATATATATAAAAAAAATTCAATTTTACTAAAAAATCGAAAATGAAAATAGGGGTCACTAGGGGTCATCCGTCTTTATGCAGACAGACTAGTCTGTATTTTTCAGCATACTGGATACAGGCTGTAAAGTGAGTTGGTATCCAGTATAGGACATCACCATTGCACAACTACATCATTCAGCTGTTCCTAAACTACAACTCCCATGATGAAAGTTATAGTTTTGCAACAGCTGGGGGTACAATGTTTGTAAAACTCTGTTTGAGAGCTGTGTATTCTCCAGCTGTGTGCCTCCAGCTCTTGCAGAACTACAGACAAAGGATGTGTGTGCAAGCTGGGAGTTGTGGTTTTGCAACAGCTAAAGGCAACACTTATCTAACACAGTGCTTTATAAACACTGCAGCTCCAGCTGTTGCAATGCAAAACTACAACTCCCACATGCTTAAACAGCCAAAGCTTTCTCTGACTACTGAATAACAAAGAAGCTGATCAGACATTCTGCAGTCTGTGAAAGCTGAATGACACACATAGTGACAGCTATGTTGATTAGCATCCAGCTTTACTAGGAACTGATAGAAAATGTATGCATACAAACTACTGTGCAGTGATTTGCAGACTGCCAGGCTGCTCCCAGACTCAGAGCAGATGAGTCATCCACAGAGAGGGAGAGAGCAACATATAAATGCTATTTGTTAGGGATATATAGGTCCTAGACACATACAAATTATATTTACATGATCAGGATTAGGTACTAAATAACATCACCTTTTTTTTCTGCACTATGACAGAATCATAAATTATAGAATCACTCAATTGTGAGGAAATAATTATGAAATCATCTTATAATTTTCATTTCTAAAACAAATACTGGTGTAATGCAAGTTTGTCTGCAGTTGGAAAAGAGAACTTGGAAACCTTACCAAGACATTAACAGAGAAAACAGATGTCTGTTATTTTATATGCAAGTTTTTACAAAATCTTTTACCATTTTTCTTCCTTTAACAGCAGTTTCATATCCATTATGAGTGACCTCCATTATGTGTCAATAACGGACATGTCATAACGGATCTGAACGCTGATGTGAACATAGCCTTAGTGTGCTCCACAATATTTGCCAGGGGTTATATTTGTTGCCTGTAAACAGCACATCACATTAGGAGCCAACTTAAAGTTTTAATACCAGATTTGTCCTCCTTCATCTTCCAAAAAAAAAAAAAAAAGAATATATATATATATATATATATACATATATATATATATATATATATATATATATATATAACTTCAAAAAATGGTGCGGCACTCCAAATATCCAAAAAAATAACTTATTTATTCCACATGTCAAACAGTGCGACGTTTCAGCCCCTCAATGGAGCTTTTTTCAAGCATCTATATATATATATATATATATATATATATATATATATATATACACACACACACACACATACAACACATATTATTGGGCAAACTGCTTCTCAAATGTTCTGACTTCTTTAATTCTTTTTTGTGTTATACTAATTGACACATTTGCCCCAAAGATTTTAAGCTTTTAAAACATGATGTTTTATGACTAAAAAAAATTGCACATCAATTGAAATAATCTTTTAGAATCTTGCTTATAAATATTCAATTCCATAGACTATGCTACACCATGTGAGAGGCTGTTAATAATCATGTATAGTTGTGATATGGATTACCGCATCTCTATCAAACAAAGCTTTTTTGAAAATTCCAGCAGCATGACACCTGTGTTTTAAGTTTCAAAGTTTCGAGTATGAACTATGCCCTTTAGGTTGTTCAAAGACGTTCTTTCATAGTTTGTCATGCATGAACTTGTTTTGATTTTTAAAAAGCTGTCTTGGAAATTATTTACTCACATAAACTACAACAAAGGACAAGTAAACTGGAATTGCACAGAATAGGCTGGTAAAATATAAACATACAGAATGTATTTGTAAACAAAAGCAACAAAGAGATATGGTAAGTAATACCAGTGATCTTCATCAGACATTACTGCTAGAAGAACATTTCATATCAGCTTTTGCATGTGCATGACTCCTACTATAACACCTATAAATGTCTTTCCAGCCTTTCCCTCCTCTCCCAGCCTTTCAAACCTCACAATATTCATTTATTTATGCTATATACACTGCTCAAAAAATATAGGGAAAACTAAGATGACATCTCCTAGATCTGAATGAATGAACTAATCGTATGAAATACTTTCGTCTTTACATAGTTGAATGTGCTGACAACAAAATCAAACAAAAATTATCAATGGAAATCAAATTTATCAACCCATGGTGGTCTGGATATGGAGTCACACTACATATCAAAGTGTAAAATCACACTACAGGCTGATCCAACTTTGATGCAATGTCCTTAAAACAAGTCAAAATGAGGCTCAGTAGTGTGTGTGGCCTCCATGTGCCCGTATGACCTCCCTACAATGCCTGGGCATGCTCCTGACGAGGTGGCGGACGGTCTCCTGAGGGATGTCCTCCTAGACCTGGACTTAAACATCTGCCAACTGGACAGTCTGTGGTGCAACGTGGCATTGGTGGATGGAGCTAGACATGATGTCCAAGATGTGCTCAATCGCATTCAGGTCTGGGAAACGGGTGGGTCAGTCCATAGCATCAATGCCTTCCTCTTGCAGGAACTGCGGACACACTCCAGCCACATGAGGTCTAGCATAGTCTTGCATTAGGTGGAACCCAGGGCCAACCGCACCAGCATATGGTCTCACAAGGGGTCTGAGGATCTCATCTCGGTACCTAATGGCAGTCAGGCTACCTCTGGCAAGCACATGGGGGTGGTGCGGTCCCCCAAAGAAATACCACCCCACAACATTACTGACCCATCGCCAAACCGGTCATGCTGGAGGATGTTGCAGGCAGCAGAACGTTCTACATGGTGTCTCCAGACTCTGTCACATGTGCTCGGTGTGAACCTGCTTTCATCTGTGAAGAGCACGGGGCGCCAGTGGTGAATTTGGTGTTTTCTGGCATATGCCAAACGTCCTGCACTGTGTTGGGCTGAAAGCACAACCCCCACCTGTGGATGTCGGGACCTCATACCACCCTCACGGAGTCTGTTTCTGACCGTTTGAGTGGACACATTCACATTTGTGGCCTGCTGGAGGTAATTTTGCATGGCTCTGGCAGTGCTTCTCCTGCTTCTCCTTGCACAAAGGCGGAGGTAGCGGTCCTGCTGCTGGGTTGTTGCCCTCCTACGGCCTCCTCCAAGTCTCCTGATGTACTGGCCTGTCTCTTGGTAGCGTCTCCATGCTCTGGACACTACGCTGACAGACACAGCAAACCTTCTTACCACAGCTCGCATTGATGTGCCATCCTGGATGAGCTGCACTACATGAGCCACTTGTGTGGGTTGTAGACTCCGTCTCATGCTACCACTAGAGTTAAAGCACCGCCAGCATTTAAAAGTGACCAAAACATCAGCCAGGAAGCATAGGAACTGAGAACTGGTCTGTGGTCACCACCTGCAGAACCACTCTTTTATTGAGGGTGCCTTGCTAATCGCCTACAATTTCCACCTGTTGTCTGTTCCATTTGAGCAACAGCATGTGAAATTTATTGTCAATCAATGTTGCTTTCTGAGTGGACAGTGTGATTTCACAGAAGTGTGATTGACTTGGAGTTACATTGTGTTGTTTAAGTGTTCCCTTAATTTTTTTGAGCAGTGTATTAAATTCCCTCTGTAGTTAATATATAGAGGCATAGAGGCATATGTGGTCATTGACACTTTAAAGGGGTTATCCAGAAAAAACTTTTGTTTACATATCAACTGGCTCCAGAAATGTTACGCCGAGCGCTCCGGGTCCCCTCTCCTCCCCGGAGCGCTCGCAGCATTCTCTCATTTGCAGCGCCCCGGTCAGACCTGCTGACCGGGTGCGCTGCGATATTACTCCCAGCCGGGATGCGATTCGCGATGCGGGACGCGCCCGCTCGCGATGCGCATCTCGGCTCCCGTACCTGACCCGTTCCCCGTCTGTGTTGTCCCGGCGCGCGCGGCCCCGCTCCTTAGGGCGCGCGCGCGCCGGGTCTCTGCCATTTAAAGGGCCGCTGCGCCACTGATTGGCGCAGCAGGCCTAATCAGTATTCTCACCTGTGCACTCCCTACTTATACCTCACTTCCCCTGCACTCCCTCGCCGGATCTTGTTGCCATTGTGCCAGTGAAAGCGTTCCCTTGTGTGTTCCTAGCCTGTGTTCCAGACCTCCTGCCGTTGCCCCTGACTACGATCCTTGCTGCCTGCCCTGACCTTCTGCTACGTCCGACCTTGCTCTTGTCTACTCCCTTGTACCGCGCCTATCTTCAGCAGTCAGAGAGGTTGAGCCGTTGCTGGTGGATACGACCTGGTTGCTACCGCCGCTGCAAGACCATCCCGCTTTGCGGCGGGCTCTGGTGAATACCAGTAGCAACTTAGAACCGGTCCACCAACACGGTCCACGCCAATCCCTCTCTGGCACAGAGGATCCACCTCCAGCCAGCCGAATCGTGACAGTAGATCCGGCCATGGATCCCGCTGAAGTCCCACTGCCAGTTGTCGCCGACCTCACCACGGTGGTCGCCCAGCAGTCGCAACAGATAGCGCAACAAGGTCACCAGCTGTCTCAACTGACCGTGATGCTACAGCAGCTATTACCACAGCTCCAGCAACAATCTCCTCCGCCAGCTCCTGCACCTCCTCCGCAGCGAGTGGCCGCTTCCGGCTTACGATTATCCTTGCCGGATAAATTTGATGGGGACTCTAAGTTTTGCCACGGCTTTCTTTCGCAATGTTCCCTGCACTTGGAGATGATGTCGGACCAGTTTCCAACTGAAAGGTCTAAGGTGGCTTTCGTAGTCAGCCTTCTGTCTGGGAAAGCTCTGTCATGGGCCACACCGCTCTGGGACCGCAATGACCCTGTCACTGCCTCTGTACACTCCTTCTTCACGGAGATCCGAAGTGTCTTTGAGGAACCTGCCCGAGCCTCTTCTGCTGAGACTGCCCTGCTGAACCTGGTCCAGGGTAATTCTTCTGTTGGCAAGTACGCCATCCAATTCCGTACTCTTGTCTCCGAATTATCCTGGAATAATGAGGCCCTCTGCGCGACCTTTAAAAAAGGCCTATCCAGCAACATTAAAGATGTGCTGGCCGCACGAGAAATTCCTGCTAACCTGCATGAACTTATTCATCTTGCCACCCGCATTGACATGCGTTTTTCCGAAAGGCGTCAGGAGCTCCGCCAGGATATGGACTTTGTTCGCACGAGGCGGTTTCTCTCCCCGGCTCCTCTCTCCTCTGGTCCTCTGCAATCCGTTCCTGTGCCTCCCGCCGTGGAGGCTATGCAAGTTGACCGGTCTCGCTTGACACCTCAAGAGAGGACACGACGCCGCATGGAGAACCTATGCCTGTACTGTGCCGGTACCGAACACTTCTTGAAAGATTGTCCTATCCGTCCTCCCCGCCTGGAGAGACGTATGCTGACTCCGCACAAAGATGAGACAGTTCTTGATGTCTACTCTGCTTCTCCATGCCTTACTGTGCCTGTGCGGATATCTGCCTCTACCTTCTCCTTCTCTACTATGGCCTTCTTGGATTCCGGATCTGCAGGAAATTTTATTTTGGCCTCTCTCATCAACAGGTTCAACATCCCGGTGACCAGTCTCGCCAGACCCCTCTACATCAATTCTGTTAACAATGAAAGATTGGATTGTACCGTGCGTTACCGCACGGAACCTCTCCTAATGTGCATCGGACCTCATCACGAAAAAATTGAATTTTTGGTCCTCTCCAACTGCACTTCTGAAATTCTTCTTGGATTACCGTGGCTTCAACGCCATTCCCCAACCCTTGATTGGTCCACAGGAGAAATCAAGAACTGGGGTACTTCTTGTCACAAGGACTGTCTTAAATCGGTTCCCAGTACTCCTTGCCGTGACCCTGTGGTTCCCCCTGTATCCGGTCTTCCTAAGGCTTATATGGACTATTCTGACGTTTTTTGCAAAAAGCAAGCTGAGACTTTGCCTCCTCACAGGCCTTATGACTGTCCTATTGACCTCCTCCCGGGTACTACCCCACCCCGGGGCAGAATCTATCCTCTGTCTGCTCCAGAGACTCTTGCCATGTCGGAGTACATCCAGGAGAATTTAAAAAAGGGGTTTATCCGCAAGTCCTCCTCTCCTGCCGGAGCTGGATTTTTTTTTGTGTCCAAAAAAGATGGCTCCCTACGTCCTTGTATTGATTACCGCGGACTTAATAAAATCACGGTAAAAAAACGCTACCCCTTACCTCTTATCTCGGAACTCTTTGATCGCTTACAAGGTGCCCACATCTTTACCAAACTGGACTTAAGAGGTGCTTATAATCTCATCCGCATCAGGGAGGGGGACGAATGGAAGACCGCATTTAACACCAGAGATGGACACTTTGAGTATCTGGTCATGCCCTTTGGCCTATGCAACGCCCCTGCCGTCTTCCAAGACTTTGTTAATGAAATTTTTCGTGATCTCCTATATTCCTGTGTTGTGGTTTATCTGGACGATATTCTGATTTTATCTGCCAACTTAGAAGAACACCGCCAGCATGTCCGCATGGTTCTTCAGAGACTTCGTGACAATCAACTTTATGCCAAAATGGAGAAATGTCTCTTTGAATGTCAATCTCTTCCTTTCCTAGGATACTTGGTCTCTGGCCAGGGACTACAAATGGACCCAGATAAACTCTCTGCCGTCTTAGATTGGCCACGCCCCTCCGGACTCCGTGCTATCCAACGTTTTTTGGGGTTCGCCAATTATTACAGACAGTTTATTCCACACTTTTCCACTATTGTGGCTCCTATTGTGGCTTTAACCAAGAAAAATGCCAATCCCAAGTCCTGGTCCCCCCAAGCGGAAGACGCATTTAAACATCTCAAGTCTGCCTTTTCTTGCGCTCCCGTGCTCTCCAGACCTGACCCATCTAAACCCTTCCTATTGGAGGTAGATGCCTCCTCAGTGGGAGCTGGAGCTGTCCTTCTACAAAAAAATTCTTCCGGGCATGCTGTGACTTGTGGTTTTTTTTCTAGGACCTTCTCCCCGGCGGAGAGAAACTATTCCATCGGGGATCGAGAACTACTGGCCATTAAATTGGCGCTTGAGGAATGGAGGCACCTGCTGGAGGGATCAAAATTTCCAGTTATCATATACACTGATCACAAGAATCTCTCCTATCTCCAGTCTGCCCAACGACTGAACCCTCGCCAGGCTAGGTGGTCGTTGTTCTTTGCCCGTTTTAACTTTGAAATCCATTTTCGCCCTGCTGACAAGAACATTAGGGCCGATGCCCTCTCTCGTTCTTCTGATGCCTCTGAAGTAGAGGTCTCTCCGCAACACATCATTCCTCCGGACTGTCTGATCTCCACTTCTCCAGCTTCCATCAGGCAAACTCCTCCAGGGAAGACATTCGTTTCTCCACGCCAGCGTCTCGGGATTCTCAAATGGGGACACTCCTCCCACCTCGCAGGCCATGTGGGCATCAAAAAATCCTTGCAACTCATCTCTCGATTTTATTGGTGGCCGACTCTGGAGACTGATGTTATTGATTTTGTGCGGGCCTGTACTGTCTGTGCCCGGGATAAGACTCCTCGCCAGAAGCCTGCTGGTCTCCTTCATCCTCTGCCTGTTCCTGAACAGCCTTGGTCACAGATTGGTATGGACTTTATTACGGACTTGCCCTCATCCCGTGGCAACACAGTTGTTTGGGTGGTCGTTGATCGATTTTCCAAGATGGCACATTTTATTCCTCTTCCTGGTCTTCCTTCAGCGCCTCAGTTGGCAAAGCAATTTTTTGTACACCTTTTTCGCCTTCACGGTTTGCCCACGCATATCGTCTCAGATAGAGGCGTCCAATTCGTGTCTAAATTCTGGAGGGTCCTCTGTAAACAGCTCAAGATCAAATTAAACTTCTCTTCTTCTTATCATCCCCAATCCAATGGGCAAGTAGAAAGAGTTAATCAGGTCCTGGGTGACTATTTACGGCATTTTGTTTCCTCCCGCCAGGATGACTGGGCAGATCTTCTACCATGGGCCGAATTCTCATACAACTTCAGAGTCTCCGAATCTTCTGCTAAATCCCCATTTTTCGTGGTGTACGACCGTCACCCTCTTCCTCCCCTCCCTACTCCCTTGCCCTCTGGTTTGCCCGCTGTGGATGAAGTGACTCGTGATCTTTCCACCATATGGAAAGAGACCCAAAATTCTCTTTTACAGGCTTCATCCCGGATGAAAAGATTTGCTGATAAAAAAAGAAGAACTCCCCCCATTTTTGCTCCCGGAGACAAGGTATGGCTCTCCGCTAAATATGTCCGCTTTCGTGTCCCCAGTTATAAACTGGGACCACGCTATCTTGGTCCTTTCAAAATCAAGTGCCAGATCAACCCTGTCTCTTACAAACTCCTTCTTCCTCCTTCTCTCCATATTCCCAATGCCTTCCATGTCTCTCTCCTTAAACCACTCATCCTTAACCGCTTCTCTCCCAAAGTTGTTTCTCCCACTCCAGTTTCCGGATCTTCTGACGTCTTTTCTGTGAAGGAGATTCTAGCATCCAAGACGGTCAGAGGTAAAAGATTCTTCTTGGTCGACTGGGAGAATTGCGGCCCTGAGGAGAGATCCTGGGAACCTGAGGACAACATCCTGGACAAAAGTCTTGTCCTCAGGTTCTCAGGCTCCAAAAAGAGGGGGAGACCCAAGGGGGGGGGGGGTACTGTTACGCCGAGCGCTCCGGGTCCCCGCTTCTCCCCGGAGCGCTCGCAGCGTTCTCTCATTTGCAGCGCCCCGGTCAGACCTGCTGACCGGGTGCGCTGCGATATTACTCCCAGCCGGGATGCGATTCGCGATGCGGGACGCGCCCGCTCGCGATGCGCATCTCGGCTCCCGTACCTGACCCGTTCCCCGTCTGTGTTGTCCCGGCGCGCGCGGCCCCGCTCCTTAGGGCGCGCGCGCGCCGGGTCTCTGCCATTTAAAGGGCCGCTGCGCCACTGATTGGCGCAGCAGGCCTAATCAGTATTCTCACCTGTGCACTCCCTACTTATACCTCACTTCCCCTGCACTCCCTCGCCGGATCTTGTTGCCATTGTGCCAGTGAAAGCGTTCCCTTGTGTGTTCCTAGCCTGTGTTCCAGACCTCCTGCCGTTGCCCCTGACTACGATCCTTGCTGCCTGCCCTGACCTTCTGCTACGTCCGACCTTGCTCTTGTCTACTCCCTTGTACCGCGCCTATCTTCAGCAGTCAGAGAGGTTGAGCCGTTGCTGGTGGATACGACCTGGTTGCTACCGCCGCTGCAAGACCATCCCGCTTTGCGGCGGGCTCTGGTGAATACCAGTAGCAACTTAGAACCGGTCCACCAACACGGTCCACGCCAATCCCTCTCTGGCACAGAGGATCCACCTCCAGCCAGCCGAATCGTGACAAGAAAGTTAAACAGATTTGTAAATGTCTTCTATTACAAAATGTTAATCCTTTCAGTACTTATGCTGAAGTTGAGTTGTTCTTTTCTGTCTAAGTGTTCTCTGATGACACCTGTCTTGGGAACTGTCCAGAGTAAAGCAAATCCCCATAGCAAACCTCTTCTGTTCTGCCTCTGTGCAGTTTCCGAGACAAGCAGAGATGTCAGCAGAGAGCACTGTTGCTTACATTGATGTGATCTAAGGTGATATAAGGTGCTCAGTAAACAATGACATTAGCTAACCCACAAAACTGATGTAAAATTGAGACATTAGCCAGTATATCCTTATATGAAGGACACACTTGAGCCCGCACACCACGCCAGGGTTTCTCAAATGGTGCGGGTCCTATCAACTAACCTATCTGGCCAGATAAATAAAACCAGGAACCAAATTACAGCAGCCATAGGCCCGACTTGCAGATTGCTCCTCAGTCACCTCCAGTGTGAATCTAAGCACACATACAATGGGAGGAAGTAGACAAACTACAAGCCCCACCCCTGGTTGGTTCATTTGTAGCAGGCCTCACAGGTGAAACCCTAATGCTACCCAGCAAGATAAAAGGGTGCATTAGTATAAGCCTTAAGCAAAGACATAACGGCTTATATTTGCATGAACATGGTTATAGCAGGAAAACTCAACCCCAAGTGCAGTTGTGCACCTTTGCTGGGGCGGAGGTCCTGCACTGTTGCCAGATAAAGAAAAAAGAACAACTCAACTTCAGTAGCTGATAATTATTGGAAGGATGAAGATTTTTGAATAGAAGTAATTTAACCTCTTAAGGACCCAGGACGTACGGGGACGTCCCCGCACCCTGGGCCTTAAGGACCCAGGACGTCCCCGTACGTCCTGGCGTTTTCCGGTCTCTGCCGCTCGCCGGGCAGAGATCGGAACTGGATGCCTGCTGAAATCCTTCAGCAGGCATCCAGGGCAAACGCCGAGGGGGGCCATGTAGGCCCCCCATGTCGGCGATCGCCGCAAATCGCAAGGGAAATCGCCCTTGCGATCTGCGGCGATACCGGGCTGATCGGGTCTCTGGGACCCGACCGCCCGGTAATTTCGCATGATCCCGGCTGTCATAGACAGCCAGGACCATGCTGAAGTATCGGAGCGAGGTGGCAAGCCTGCCACCTCCTCCGATCCCCCTGCGATCTGTCGGTTAGTTAACCGACCAATCGCAGGAGGGGGGGGCGGTTACTTCCTCCCGTCCTGCCCGGCCCCTGAAAGTCCGGAGAGGACGGGAGGAAGACCGGAGGACGCGGCGGGGGACGGGGGAGTGCTGGGGACCAGCCCCGGTACTTACCTCGTCCCTGAAGACCCGGATCCCGGCGAGGAAGATGGCGGCGGCGACAGGTGAGTAGATCTTCAGCCGCGGTCGGGCCCTTTACAGCAATGCACGTCGCCGTAAAGCGACATGCATTGCTGTAATAGGACCCTGTAAACTACAACTCCCAGCATGCCCAGACAGCCCTTGGCGTCTGGGCATGCTGGGAGTTGCAGTTTTGCAACATCTGGAGGTCCACAGTTTTTGGACCACTGTGCCCTTCCAGATGTTGCAAAACTACACATCCTCAGCATGCCCTTACTGTCCAGGCATGCTGGGAGTTGTAGTTCTGTAACATCTGGCCCTTCAGATGTTGCAGAACTACAACTCCCAGCATGCCTGGACAGTTTTGGCATACTGGGAGTTGTAGTTTAGCAACATCTGGAAGGGCACAGATTGGGAACCACTGTATTAGTGGTCTGCAAACTAGTCCTCCAGATGTTGCAAAACTACAACTCCAAGCATGCTGGGAGTTGTAGTTCGGCAACATCTGGCTCTAAAGATGTTGCCGAACTACTACTCCCAGCATGCCTGAGAATGTTTGGGAGTTGTGGTTTTGCAACAGCTGGAGGCACACTGGTTGGGAAACATTGTTTCCTAACTCAGTGTTTCCCAACCCGTGTGCCTCCAGCTGTTGCAAAACCACAACTTCCAAACATTCTCAGGCATGCTGGGAGTAGTAGTTTTGCAACAGCTGGAGGTCCCCCCCCTGTGAATGTACAGGGTACACTCACATGGGCAGGGGCTTACAGTGAGTATCGGGCTGCAAGTTTGCAATGCAGCAAATTTTGCGCGGCAGCTCAAACTCGCTGTAACCCCCCCGCCCGTGTGACTGTACCCTAAAAACACTACACTACACTACCACAAAATAAAATAAAAAGTAAAAAACACTACATATACACATACCCCTACACAGCCCCCCTCCCTCCCCAATAAAAATGAAAAACACCTGGTATGCCACTCTTTCCAAAATGGAGCCTCCAGCTGTTGCAAAACAACAACTCCCAGTATTGCCGGACAGCCGTTGACTGTCCAGGCATGCTGGGAGTTTTGCAACAGCTGGAGGCACCCTGTTTGGGAATCACTGGCGTAGAATACCCCTATGTCCACCCCTATGCAAATCCCTAATTCAGGCCTCAAATGCCCATGGCGCTCTCACTTCGGAGCCCTGTCGTATTTCAAGGCAACAGTTTAGGGTCACATATGGGGTATCGCCGTACTCGGGAGAAATTGACTAACAAATCTTGGGGGGCTTTTTCTCCTTTCACCCCTTATGAAAAGGTGAAGTTGGGGTCTACACCAGCATGTTAGTGTAAAAAAAATAAACTTTTTACACTAACATGCTGGTGTTGCCCTATACTTTTCATTTTGACAAGAGGTAAAGGGGAAAAAAGCCCCCAAAATTTGTAACGCAATTTCTCCCGAGTACGGAGATACCCCATATGTGGGCACAAACTGCTCTGGGGGCGCACAACAAGGCCCAGAAGGGAGAGTGCGCCATGTACATTTGAGGTGATTTGCACAGGGGTGGCTGATTGTTACAGCGGTTTTGACAAATGCAAAAAAAAAAAAAACCCCACATGTGACCCCATTTCGGAAACTACACCCCTCACGTAATGTAATAAGGGGTGCAGTGAGAATTTACCCCCCACAGGTGTCTGACGGATCTTTGGAACAGTGGGCTGTGCAAATTAAAAATGTTGTACAGCCCACTGTTCCAAAGATATGACAGACACCAGTGGGGGGTAAATGCTCACTTTACGCCTTCTTACGTTCCTCAAGGGGTTTAGTTTCCAAAATGGTATGCCATGTGGGGGTTATTTTGCTGTCCTGGCACCATAGGGGCTTCCTAAATGCGACATGCCCCCCGAGCAAAATTTGCTCTCAAAAAGCCAAATATGACTCCTTCTCTTCTGAGCATTGTAGTTCGCCCGTAGTGCACTTCAGGTCAACTTTTGGGGTACCTCCATACTCAGAAGAGATGTGGTTACAAATTTTGGGGGGTATTTTCTGCTATTAACCCTTGCAAAAATGTGAAATTTGGGGGGGAAACACACCTTTTAGTGATTTTTTTTTATTTTTTTTTTACGTATGCAAAAGTCGTGAAACCCCTGTGGGGTATTAAGGCTCACTTTATTTCTTGTTACGTTCCCCGAGGGGTCTAGTTTCCAAAATGGTATGCCATGTGTTTTTTTTTTTGCTGTCCTGGCACCATAGGGGCTTCCTAAATGCGACATGCCCCCGAGCAAAATTTGCTCTCAAAAAGCCAAATATGACTCCTTCTCTTCTGAGCATTGTACTTCACCCATAGTACACCTCAGGTCAACTTATGGGGTACCTTCATACTCAGAAGAGATGGGGTTACAATGTTTGGGGGGTATTTTCTGCTATTAACCCTTGCAAAAATGTGAAATTTGGGGGGAAACACACATTTTAGTGAATTTTTTTTTAAATTTTTTTTACATATGCAAAAGTCGTGAAACACCTGTGGGGTATTAAGGCTCACTTTATTCCTTGTTACGTACCTCAAGGGGTCTAGTTTCCAAAATGGTATGCCATGTGGGGGATTTTTGCTGTTCTGGCACCATAGGGGCTTCCTAAATGCAACATGCCCCCCAAAAACCATTTCAAAAAAACGTACTCTCCAAAATCCCCTTGTCGCTCCTTCGCTTCTGAGCCCTCTACTGCGCCCGTCGAACACTTTACATAGACATATGAGGTATATGCTTACTCGAGAGAAATTGGGCTACAAATATAAGTATACATTTTCTCCTTTTTCCCCTTGTAAAAATTCAAAAATTGGGTCTACAAGAACATGCGAGTGTAAAAAATGGAGATTGTGAATTTTCTCCTTCACTTTGCTGTTATTCCTGTGAAACACCTAAAGGGTTAAAACGCGGACTGAATGTCATTTTGAATACTTTGGGGGGTGCAGTTTTTATAATGGGGTCATTTGTGGGGTATTTCTAAAATGAAGACCCTTCAAATCCACTTCAAACCTGAACTGGTCCATGAAAAATTGTGAGTTTGGAAATTTTGTGAAAAATTGGAAAATTGCTGCTGAACTTTGAAGCCCTCTGATGTCTTCCAAAAGTAAAAACACGTCAATTTTATGATGCAAATATAAAGTAGACATATTGTATATGTGAATAAAAAAAAAATTTATTCGGAATATCCATTTTCCTTACAAGCAGAGAGCTTCAAAGTTAGAAAAATGCAAAATTTTCAAATTTTTCATAAAATTTGGGGATTTTTCACCAAGAAAGGATGCAAGTTACCACAAAATTTTACCACTATGTTAAAGTAGAATATGTCACGAAAAAACAATCTCGGAATCAGAATGATAACTAAAAGCATTCCAGAGTTATTAATGTTTAAAGTGACAGTGGTCAGATGTGCAAAAAATGGCCGGGTCCTGAGGTGTAAAATGGCTGGGTCCTTAAGGGGTTAAAGGAGAAGTATCCCCCTCCTGTTTGGAGCCCCAGCTCTCCACAGCGACGTGTCACAACCCCTATCTGAAGCAGGGGCCACCACACCCCCTCCATATAGCCCTATGGGAGAGCTTTGGCTCTCCAATAGAGCTATATAGAGGGGGGGCGTCATGGCCCCCGCTTGGGGCGGGGGTCATGACGCACCGCTGTGGAAAAGAGCCAGGGCCCCATATAGAAGATCGCGGGGGACCGCATCACTCATACCTTCCGCAATCTAAAACTTAAGTTTTTGTCCATGATACTTCTTTTTTAAGCCTTTCTTCTAACATGCACCATCCACGCTGTTTATTGTATGCGGTTTTGAATACTAGTCTTAATATGAACGCGCACTGCTTTCTATTGCCCTGATTTATTCAGAGACGCACACTTCTAAATAAATCAGGCATTGAAGTTGTCCATGCGCCGTGCTTTTGAAATCTATGCTAGCTTCAAGCTAGCATATATTTTAGTTACCTCTGTAGTGTAAATTGATATTAATCTGATATTGCAGAAGCCACACTTCCTGTCATGCCCCCTTAACCTCTTAAGGACCCAGCCATTTTACACCTTAGGACCCGGCCATTTTTTGAACATCTGACCACTGTCACTTTAAACATTAATAACTCTGGAATGCTTTTAGTTATCAATCTGATTCCGAGATTGTTTTTTCGTGACATATTCTACTTTAACATAGTGGTAAAAAAAATTTGTAACTTGCATCCTTTCTTGGTGAAAAATTTGAAAATTGTATGAAAAATTTGAAAATTTTGCATTTTTCTAACTTTGAAGCTCTCTGTTTGTAAGGAAAATGGATATTCAAAATATTTTAATTTTTTATTCACATATACAATATGTCTACTTTATGTTTGCATCATAAAATTGATTAATTTTTACTTATGGAAGACACCAGAGGGCTTCAAAGTTCAGCAACAATTTTCCAATTTTTCACAAAATTTCCAAACTCACTATTTTTCAGGGACCAGTTCAGGTTTGAAGTGGATTTGAAGGGTCTTCATCTTAGAAATACCCCACAAATGACCCCATTATAAAAACTGCACCCCCCAAAGTATACAAAATGATATTCGGTCAGCCTTTTAACCCTTTAGGTGTTTCACAGGAATAGCAGGAAAGTGAAGGAGAAAATTCACAATCTTCATTTTTTACACTCGCATGTTCTTGTAGACCCAATTTTTGAATTTTTACGAGGGGTAAAAGGAGAAAATGTATACTTATATTTGTAGCCCAATTTCTCTCGAGTAAGCACATACCTCATATGTCTATGTAAAGTGTTCGGCGGGCGCAGTAGAGGGCTCAGAACCGAAGGAGTGACAAGGGGATTTTGGAGAGTATATTTTTCTGAAATGGTTTTTGGGGGGCATGTTGCATTTAGGAAGCCCCTATGGTGCCAGAACAGCAAAAAAAAAAACACATGCCATACCATTTTGGAAACAAGACCCCTTGAGGAACGTAACAAGGAATAAAGTGAGCCTTAATACCCCACACGGGTTTCACGACTTTTGCATACGTAAAAAAAAAAAAAATAATTCATTAAAATGTGTGTTTCCCCCCAAATTTCACATTTTTGCAAGGGTTAATAGCAAAAAATACCCCCCAAAATTTGAAACCCCATCTCTTCTGAGTATGGAGGTACCCCATAAGTTGACCTGAAGTGCACTACGAGCGAACTACAATGCTCAGAAGAGAAGGAGTCATATTTGGCTTTTTGAGAGCAAATTTTGCTCGGGGGGCACTTCGCATTTAGGAAGCCCCTATGGTGCCAGGACAGCAAAGTAACCCCCACATGGCATACCATTTTGGAAACTAGACCCCTTGAGGAACGTAACAAGGGGTACAGTGAGCATTTACCCCCACTGGTGTCTGTCAGATCTTTGGAACAGTGGTCTGTACAACATTTTTAATTTGCACAGCCCACTGTTCCAAAGATCTGTCAGACACCAGTGGGGGGTAAATTCTCACTGGACCCCTCATTACATTCCGTGAGGGGTGTAGTTTCCGAAATGGGGTCACATGTGGAGTTTAGTTTTTTATGCGTTTGTCAAAACCGCTGTAACAATCAGCCACCCCTGTGCAAATCACCTCAAATGTACATGGCGCACTCTCCCTTCTGGGCCTTGTTGTGCGCCCCCAGAGCACTTTGCGCCCACATATGGGGTATCTCCAGAACCGAAGGAGTGACAAGGGGATTTTGGAGAGTATATTTTTCTGAAATGGTTTTTGGGGGGCATGTTGCATTTAGGAAGCCCCTATGGTGCCAGAACAGCAAAAAAAAAAACACATGCCATACCATTTTGGAAACAAGACCCCTTGAGGAACGTAACAAGGAATAAAGTGAGCCTTAATACCCCACACGGGTTTCACGACTTTTGCATACGTAAAAAAAAAAAAAATAATTCATTAAAATGTGTGTTTCCCCCCAAATTTCACATTTTTGCAAGGGTTAATAGCAAAAAATACCCCCCAAAATTTGAAACCCCATCTCTTCTGAGTATGGAGGTACCCCATAAGTTGACCTGAAGTGCACTACGAGCGAACTACAATGCTCAGAAGAGAAGGAGTCATATTTGGCTTTTTGAGAGCAAATTTTGCTCGGGGGGCACTTCGCATTTAGGAAGCCCCTATGGTGCCAGGACAGCAAAGTAACCCCCACATGGCATACCATTTTGGAAACTAGACCCCTTGAGGAACGTAACAAGGGGTACAGTGAGCATTTACCCCCACTGGTGTCTGTCAGATCTTTGGAACAGTGGTCTGTACAACATTTTTAATTTGCACAGCCCACTGTTCCAAAGATCTGTCAGACACCAGTGGGGGGTAAATTCTCACTGGACCCCTCATTACATTCCGTGAGGGGTGTAGTTTCCGAAATGGGGTCACATGTGGAGTTTAGTTTTTTATGCGTTTGTCAAAACCGCTGTAACAATCAGCCACCCCTGTGCAAATCACCTCAAATGTACATGGCGCACTCTCCCTTCTGGGCCTTGTTGTGCGCCCCCAGAGCACTTTGCGCCCACATATGGGGTATCTCCGTAGTCGGGAGAAATTGCATTACAAATTTTGGGGGCTTTTTTCCCTTTTACCTCTTGTCAAAATGAAAAGTATAGGGCAACACCAGCATGTTAGTGTAAAAAATTTATTTTTTTACACTAATATGCTGGTGTAGACCTCAACTTCACATTTTCATAAGGGGTGAAAGGAGAAAAAGCTCCCCAAAATTTGTTAGGCAATTTCTCCCAAGTACGGCGATACCCCATATGTGACCCTATACTGTTGCTTTGAAATACGACAGGGCTCCAAAGTGAGAGCGCCATGCGCATTTGAGGTCTAAATTAGGGATTTGCATAGGGGTGGACATAGGGGTATTCTACGCCAGTGATTCCCAAACAGGGTGCCTCCAGCTGTTGCAAAACTCCCAGCATGCTTGGACAGTCAACGGCTGTCCAGCAATACTGGGAGTTGTTGTTTTGTAACAGCTGGAGGCTCCATTTTGGAAACAGTGGCGTACCAGACGTTTTTCATTTTTATTGGGGAGGGGGGCTGTGTAGGGGTATGTGTATATGCAGTGTTTTTTACTTTTTATTTTATTTTGTGGTAGTGTAGTGTAGTGTTTTTAGGGTACAGTCACATGGGCGGGGGGTTACAGCGAGTTTGAGCTGCCGCGCAAAATTTGCTGCATTGCAAACTTGCAGCCTGATACTCACTGTAAGCCCACTATACCCTGTACATTCACAGGGGGGGACCTCCAGCTGTTGCAAAACTACAACTCCCAGCATGCACAGTCTATCAGTGCATGCTGGTAGTTATAGTTTTGCAACAGCTGGAGGAACACGGGTTGGGTAACACTGAGTTAGGAAACAGACAATGTTTCCCAACCAGTGTGCCACCAGTTGTTGCAAAACCACAACTCTCAGCATTCTCAAGCATGCTGGGAGTAATAGTTCGGCAACATCTTTAGAGCCAGATGTTGCCGAACTACAACTCCCAGCATGCTTGGAGTTGTAGTTTCGCAACATCTGGAGGACTACAGTTTGCAGACCACTAATACAGTGGTTCTCAATCTGTGCCCTTCCAGATGTTGCAAAACTACAACTCCCAGTATGCCCTTACTGTCCAGGCATGCTGGGAGTTGTAGTTCTGCAACATCTGAAGGGCCAGATGTTACAGAACTACAACTCCCAGCATGCCTGGACAGTAAGGGCATGCTGAGGATGTGTAGATTTGCAACATCTGGAAGGGCACAGTGGTCTCCAAACTGTGGACCTCCAGATGTTGCAAAACTGCAACTCCCAGCATGCCCAGACGCCAAGGGCTGTCTGGGCATGCTGGGAGTTGTAGTTTACACGGTCCCAATACAGCAATGCATGTCGCTTTACGGCGACGTGCATTGCTGTAAAGGGCCCGACCGTGGCTGAAGATCTACTCACCTGTCGCCGCCGCCGCCGTCTTCATCGCAGGGATCCGGGTCTTCAGGGACGAGGTAAGTACCGGGGCCGGTCCCCAGCACTCCCCCGTCCCCCGCAGCGTCCTCCGGTCTTTCTCCCGTCCTCTCCGGACTTTCAGGGGCCGGGCAGGACGGGAGGAAGTAACCGCCCCCCCCCCCCCTGCGATTGGTCGGTTAACTAACCGACAGATCGCAGGGAGATCGGAGGAGGTGGCAGGCTTGCCACCTCGCTCCTATACTTCAGCATGGTCCTGGCTGTCTGTGACAGCCGGGATCATGCGAAATTACCGGGCGGTCGGGTCCCAGAGACCCGATCAGCCCGGTATCGCCGCAGATCGCAAGGGCGATTTCCCTTGCGATTTGCGGCGATCGCCGACATGGGGGGCCTACATGGCCCCCCTCGGCGTTTGCCCTGGATGCCTGCTGAAGGATTTCAGCAGGCATCCGGTTCCGATCTCTGCCCGGCGCGCGCCAGAGACCGGATAAATCTCCCCAATGACTGTATTGATGTTAGAGTGATATTGTGGCACCAAAGCACTTCCGGAGTATCATGATGAGCAGGTGACTCTCATAGAATGCTTATTTAGGGTATGTTCACACTACGATCGGAATTTCACACTGTGAACATAGACATCAGTGTGAATAGATTTCTGCGAGACCTTTTAGCGGCGGAAATGGTATCTGCGCTTGCTGAATTCTGCAAGCAGAGATTCCGTTCACAATCCGTAGTGTGAACATACCCTTAGACTAAAAATGTACAACAAAAATAGACAAAACATAGCCGCACATCCACCATTTGTATTTTGATCTACTTGCTTCTCAGCATAATTTCAAAAACTAACAGGTTGTTAATTTACATTTTGATCAAAAAAAGTACAAGCTCACTAGCCACATCAAGGCCACCTAGTCAAAGTGGGTCCCTAACCTAACACTGGCATAGTGCTGGGTGGCAACCACTGCCTCCGAGACATCAAGCCCACAGGGGGAGCGACCCAGCGACCAGGCAGCCCCACTGCTGGGGCTATTAGCCACGGGTCCGGGCCGGGACTCTACCAACGGCCGGGACCCGTGGCTAATAGCGCGCAGCACTGATCGTGGTGCCGCGCGCTATTAACCCTTTAGTTTAAAGTGAAAGTAAAACCATGCTGGTTAGCTCAGGGAGCTGTTTGGGATCGCCACGAAATCGCGGTATCCCGGACAGCTTACATGACAGCTGGAGTGTCCTATCTGCCTCCATGCTGTCCGATCGCCGAATGACTGCTCAGTGCCTGAGATCCAGGCATGAGCAGTCAAGCGCCAGAATCATCGATCAGTGGTTTCTTATGAGAAACCACTGATCAATGTAAAAGATCAGTGTGTGCAGTGTTATAGCTCCCTATGGGAGCTATAGCATTGCAAAAACATAAAGTAAAAAAAAAAAGGGAATAAAGATAATTTAACACCTTCCCTAATAAAAGTTTGAATCACCCCCCTTTTCCAATTAACAAAAACAACCGTTTGAATAAAAATAAACATATGTGGTATTGCCGCATGCTGAAATGTCCGAATTATAAAAAAATATTGTTAATTAAACTGCACGTACGCGTACGCGCAAAGAAATTTCAAATCCAAAATAGTGCATTTTTGGTCAATTTTTATAACATGAAAAAAATGATCAGTAAGTCCTATCAATGCAAAAATGATACCGCCAAAAAATTCAGATCACGGCACAAAAAAAGAGCTCTTATACTGCCCCATACGCGGAAAAATAAAAAAGTTATAGGGATCAGAATATGACAATTTTGAACGTATAAATTTTCCTGCATGTCGATTTTTTCCGGAAGTGCGACAAAATCAAACCTATATAAGTAGGGGATCATTTTAATTGTATGGACCTACAGAATAAAGAGAAGGTGTAATTTTTACCGAAAAATGTACTGTGTAGAAACGGAAGCCCACAAAATTTACAAAATGGCGTTTTTTTTCCCCCAATTTAGTCTCACAATGATTTTTTTTCCCATTTCACCGTAGATTTTTGGGTAAAATGACTGACGTCATTACAAAGTAGAATTGGTGGTGCAGCAAAAAAATAAGCCATCATATGGATTTTTAGGTGCAAAATTGAAAGAGTTATGATTTTTAAAGGTAAGGAGGAAAAAAACGAAAATGCAAAAACGGAAAAAAAAACGGTCCTTAAGGGGTTAATGCTGTCCAGGCTCCAGGGGCCGGGTGTCTAAAATGGCGGATCCACATGTGAGGACAGAGAGCAAGGAATCCTGGGAAGGCAGAACAAGGGTCGGTGGGATGACCCTGAATCACATGCATCATGCAGCCTATCAGCAGCCAGCCACCCCTGTGATGTTATAGCCCTATATAATCGGCAGCCATCTTGCAGCCAGTCACATCAGTGCTCTATTGCAGAGAAAGAGGGACAGACAGCAGTGTGCGTTGCACAGAAAAGCATTTTTGCAGCAGCGATTCACCTAAAGCCCAAATCCCGCTTAGAAGCACTGATAGGGAAGGAAGTGAGATTGAGAAAGAAAGTGCAATTTGTAGTAGTACACAGCGACAGTGTGCTGCAGCACTGGTGTGTACAATGACTGAAAAGCTAATAGTAGGCAGCCAGTTAGGGTGAGCAGAGCACTAAAAGTGTATTGTCCTCTATTAAGTGTAACCTGTGCGTACATCTAAGTAGTGTACCATTTTTTTTCCTGTTAAAGTCTTAAGGGCCTAGATACTGTGAAAGGCCAGCCAAAAGTGCACACCTGCTGGTGTTGTAGACAAATACTGTTTTAAGCATACTGGAGTGCATTGTCCTCCCCTCATAAGTGCATACCACATACGTACATCTAAGTGGTGTACCATTTTGCTCCTGTTAAAGTCTTAAGGGCCTAGATACTGTGAAAGGCCAGCCAAAAGTACACACCTGCTGGTGTTGTAGACAAATACTGTTTTAAGCGTACTGTAGCGCATTGTCCTCCCCTCATATACGCACTAAGTATGTCAGGCAGAGTAGTGCTAGGATGAGCAGAGGGGAGTGGCAGAGGCCTAAGTTCATCAGGCAGAGTTCGCAGCAATCTAGGAGAGAGTGGAAGCAGGAGTCGCAGCGAGAGGCCTGAGCTCCCAATATCTCTAGTGACCGGCAACCCATCTGCTGTCATCAATTGGTTAGCACGGTCATCCACTTCATCACAAGTGACATCTGACACCCCAAGTTAACAGACGTTGTGTCTGAGGAACCCACCGACTGTTAACTTGGGGTGTCAGATTGGCAAGGCCCAGGAGCACTCCCTGTCCTCCCATTGCCTCTGTCCTATGCTGTTCCCTCCCCCACAGAAGTATCTTATGCAGCTCCACAATTTAGTGAGGACGATCTACGAGAGGACAGTCAGCAGCTACTGCCCAGCCAAGAAGTGGAGGAGACATCCACCACTTCCTCCGCTAGGTGGGCAAGTAGTTATGAGAAGAGTGGTGTGAGAGGTGGCGTTGCGAGCGTTCAGGCTCCTGAAGCAGACACTGTTGAGGAATCTGAGGAGGACATCAGTGATGTGCAGACACAATTCGATGATGATGAAGCCTATCATACTTGGGAGCCGGGTGCAGAAGGGGCTTCATTCATCATCATCATCATCAGGAGAAGAGAGTTGCAGGTTGCCCGTGAGGCAGCAGCTGAGCCAGCAAGGTGGTAGCATGGTTGGGAGTCAGCATGTATGCAGAAGTGTAAAGTCAAGAGCCAAACATGCCCGGGGGAGACCACCTACTTTGCGGCAGCCTACTTTCCCGGGAGGTAGTGGAACAGGGGTTCCTAGAGTCGGCGGCAGTAGCAATCAATCACTGCAGACTGTTGATGGGAAAATCAGTCACTCGGCGGTGTGGCAGTTTTTCATCAAGTATCCGGAGGATGTAAACCTGGCCACATGCAAGATGAGTCGGCAGAAGGCAAAGCGTGGCCAGGGTCTCAAAGTTGGCACCATGGCCCTGCGTCAACATATGCAGCATCACCATAAAGCGGCTTGGGAGAACCATGGCTCTGATATGGTGGTCCAGCCTGCTGCATTACCCAGTTTCATGCCGCTCCCTCTTTCAGCCAGCCAAGGCTCCACCACCTCAGCCGAAGGGAGCTGTGTGTCATACCCATCTTCTGTTGCTGCAGATGCTCCTGCTCCTCCTACATCGAGTCAGACATTCCGCCAGCAATCCATCGGCGAAGCCATGTCCAAGAGACAACAGTATGCGCCCACTCATCCAATGGTGTAGAAGCTGAATGTGCTCCTGTCCAAGTTGCTAGTGCTGCAGTCCCTCCCTTTTCATGATTTGGACTCTGCACCTTTCAGAGAACTGATGGCTTGTGCCAAGCCGAGGTGGAGAGTCCCAAGCCATAATTTCTTTGTGAAGAAGGCAGTACCAGCCCTGCACAATTTTGTGGAACAGAAGGTAGGCCAGTTCTTGAGCCTAATGGTGTGTACCAAAGTGAACGGCAGTGGCGACGTGTGGAGCTGCAACTTCGGTCAGGGACAATACATGTCCTTTACAGCCCACTGGGTGAATGTAGTTCCTGCACAGCCACAACAGCAACTTGGACAGGTAACGCCGCTTCCACCTCCACGCTCTCAGGCCGTTGGTCCTGTGACAGTGTGCGACTCCGCCTCCTCCTCCTCCCTCGTCTCCTCAGCCTCCACTGCACGGATAAGTCTCAGTGTCCCTCCAGCATACCATGTGGGCAGGGCACGGTGATGTCACTCTGTTTTTCACATGATTTGCCTTGGCGAACGGAGTCACACAAGGGGGAACTGCTAAAAGTCCTTCATAAAGAAATCAAATCATTGCTTACTCCATGAAAACTGGAAATGGGAACCATGGTGACTGATAACGTGAATAACATCTTGTCTGCACTGTGACAAGGAAGCCTGAGACATGTGCCCTGCATGGCACACGTGTGCTATCTTGTTGTCAAGTGTTTCCTGAAGTGTTCCCCCCATCTGCAAGACATCCTAAAATGGGAAGGAAACTTTGCATGCACTTCAGCCACTCGTACACCGCAAAGCACACCTGTTACGCCGAGCGCTCCGGGTCCCCGCTCCTCCCCGGAGCGCTCGCTTCTCTCTCGCTACCGCAGCGCTCCGGGCAGCTCCACTGACCCGGTGCGCTGCGATACCGTCTCCAGCCGGGATGCGATTCGCGATGCGGGTAGCGCCCGCTCGCGATGCGCATCCCGGCTCCCGTACCTGACTCGCTCTCCGTCTGTCCTGTCCCGGCGCGCGCGGCCCCGCTCCCTAGGGCGCGCGCGCGCCGGGTCTCTGCGATTTAAAGGGCCACTGCGCCGCTGATTGGCGCAGTGGTTCCAATTAGTGTGTTCACCTGTGCACTCCCTATTTATACCTCACTTCCCCTTCACTCCCTCGCCGGATCTTGTTGCCATTGTGCCAGTGAAAGCGTTTCCTTGTGTGTTCCTAGCCTGTGTTCCAGACCTCCTGCCGTTGCCCCCGACTACGATCCTTGCTGCCTGCCCCGACCTTCTGCTACGTCCGACCTTGCTTCTGTCTACTCCCTTGTACCGCGCCTATCTTCAGCAGTCAGAGAGGTTGAGCCGTTGCTAGTGGATACGACCTGGTCACTACCGCCGCAGCAAGACCATCCCGCTTTGCGGCGGGCTCTGGTGAAAACCAGTAGTGACTTAGAACCGATCCACTAGCACGGTCCACGCCAATCCCTCTCTGGCAAAGAGGATCCACTACCTGCCTGCCGGCATCGTGACAGTAGATCCGGCCATGGATCCCGCTGAAGTTCCTCTGCCAGTTGTCGCCGACCTCACCACGGTGGTCGCCCAGCAGTCACAACAGATAGCGCAACAAGGCCAACAGCTGTCTCAACTGACCGTGATGCTACAGCAGCTACTACCACAGCTTCAGCAATCATCTCCTCCGCCAGCTCCTGCACCTCCTCCGCAGCGAGTGGCCGCTTCTGGTCTACGACTATCCTTGCCGGATAAATTTGATGGGGACTCTAAATTCTGCCGTGGCTTTCTTTCCCAATGTTCCCTGCACTTGGAGATGATGTCGGACCAGTTTCCCACTGAAAGGTCTAAGGTGGCTTTCGTAGTCAGCCTTCTGTCTGGAAAAGCTCTGTCATGGGCCACACCGCTCTGGGACCGCAATGACCCCGTCACTGCCTCTATACACTCCTTCTTCTCAGAAATTCGAAGTGTCTTTGAGGAACCTGCCCGAGCCTCTTCTGCTGAGACTGCCCTGTTGAACCTGGTCCAGGGTAATTCTTCCGTTGGCGAGTACGCCGTACAATTCCGTACTCTTGCTTCAGAATTATCCTGGAATAATGAGGCCCTCTGCGCGACCTTTAAAAAAGGCCTATCCAGCAACATTAAAGATGTTCTGGCCGCACGAGAAATCCCTGCTAACCTACATGAACTCATCCATCTTGCCACTCGCATTGGCATGCGTTTTTCCGAAAGGCGTCAGGAGCTCCGCCAGGATATGGACTTTGTTCGCACAAGGCGTTTTTTCTCCCCGGCTCCTCTCTCCTCTGGTCCCCTGCAATCCGTTCCTGTGCCTCCCGCCGTGGAGGCTATGCAGGTCGACCGGTCTCGCCTGACACCTCAAGAGAGGACACGACGCCGCATGGAGAATCTCTGCCTGTACTGTGCCAGTACCGAACACTTCCTGAAGGATTGTCCTATCCGTCCTCCCCGCCTGGAAAGACGTACGCTGACTCCGCACAAAGGTGAGACAGTCCTTGATGTCTACTCTGCTTCTCCACGTCTTACTGTGCCTGTGCGGATATCTGCCTCTGCCTTCTCCTTCTCTACTATGGCCTTCTTGGATTCCGGATCTGCAGGAAATTTCATTTTGGCCTCTCTCGTCAACAGGTTCAACATCCCAGTGACCAGTCTCGCCAGACCCCTCTACATCAATTGTGTAAACAATGAAAGATTGGACTGTACCATACGTTTCCGCACGGAGCCCCTTCTAATGTGCATCGGACCTCATCACGAGAAGATTGAATTTTTGGTCCTCCCCAATTGCACTTCCGAAATCCTCCTTGGACTACCCTGGCTTCAACTCCATTCCCCAACCCTGGATTGGTCCACTGGGGAGATCAAGAGTTGGGGGCCCTCTTGTTTCAAGGACTGCCTAAAACCGGTTCCCAGTACCCCTTGCCGTGACTCTGTGGTTCCCCCTGTAACCGGTCTCCCTAAGGCCTATATGGACTTTGCGGATGTTTTTTGCAAAAAACAAGCTGAGACTCTACCTCCTCACAGGCCTTATGATTGTCCTATTGACCTCCTCCCGGGCACTACTCCACCCCGGGGCAGAATCTATCCTCTGTCCGCCCCAGAGACTCTTGCTATGTCGGAGTACATCCAGGAAAATTAAAAAAAGGCTTTATCCTCTCCTGCCGGAGCCGGATTTTTCTTTGTGTCCAAAAAAGATGGCTCTCTACGTCCTTGCATTGACTACCGCGGTCTTAATAAAATCACGGTAAAGAATCGCTACCCCCTACCCCTCATCTCTGAACTCTTTGATCGCCTCCAAGGTGCCCACATCTTTACCAAACTGGACTTAAGAGGTGCTTATAATCTCATCCGCATCAGAGAGGGGGATGAATGGAAAACGGCATTTAACACTAGAGATGGACACTTTGAGTATCTGGTCATGCCCTTTGGCCTGTGCAACGCCCCTGCCGTCTTCCAAGACTTTGTTAATGAAATTTTTCGTGATCTCTTATACTCCTGTGTTGTTGTATATCTGGACGATATCCTGATTTTTTCTGCCAATCTAGAAGAACACCGCCAGCATGTCCGTATGGTTCTTCAGAGACTTCGTGACAATCAACTTTATGCCAAGATAGAGAAATGTCTGTTTGAATGCCAATCTCTTCCTTTCCTAGGATACTTGGTCTCTGGCCAGGGACTACAAATGGATCCAGACAAACTCTCTGCCATCTTAGATTGGCCACGCCCCTCCGGACTCCGTGCTATCCAACGTTTTTTGGGGTTCGCCAATTATTACAGGCAATTTATTCCACATTTTTCTACCGTTGTGGCCCCTATCGTGGCTTTAACCAAAAAAAAAAATGCCAATCCCAAGTCTTGGCCTCCTCAAGCGGAAGACGCCTTTAAACGGCTCAAGTCTGCCTTTTCTTCGGCTCCCGTGCTCTCCAGACCTGACCCATCTAAACCCTTCCTATTGGAGGTTGATGCCTCCTCTGTAGGAGCTGGAGCGGTCCTTCTACAAAAAAATTCTTCCGGGCATGCTGTTACTTGTGGGTTTTTTTCTAGGACCTTCTCTCCGGCGGAGAGTAACTACTCCATCGGGGATCGAGAGCTTCTAGCCATTAAATTAGCACTTGAGGAATGGAGGCATCTGCTGGAGGGATCAAGATTTCCAGTTATTATTTACACCGATCACAAGAACCTCTCCTATCTCCAGTCTGCCCAACGGCTGAATCCTCGCCAGGCCAGGTGGTCTCTGTTCTTTGCCCGATTTAATTTTGAAATTCACTTTCGGCCTGCCGATAAGAACATTAGGGCCGATGCTCTCTCTCGTTCCTCGGATGCCTCGGAAGTTGAACTCTCTCCGCAACACATCATTCCTCCTGACTGCCTGATTTCCACTTCTCCAGCCTCCATCAGGCAAACTCCTCCAGGAAAGACCTTCGTCTCTCCACGCCAACGCCTCGGAATCCTCAAATGGGGTCACTCCTCCCATCTCGCAGGTCATGCAGGCATCAAGAAATCTGTGCAACTCATCTCTCGCTTCTATTGGTGGCCGACTCTGGAGACGGATGTCGTGGACTTTGTGCGAGCCTGCACTGTCTGTGCCCGGGATAAGACTCCTCGCCAGAAGCCCGCTGGTTTTCTTCATCCTCTGCCTGTCCCCGAACAGCCTTGGTCTCTGATTGGTATGGATTTTATTACAGACCTACCCCCATCCCGTGGCAACACTGTTGTTTGGGTGGTCGTTGATCGATTCTCCAAGATGGCACATTTCATCCCTCTTCCTGGTCTTCCTTCAGCGCCTCAGTTGGCTAAACAATTTTTTGTACACATTTTTCGTCTTCACGGGTTGCCCACACAGATAGTCTCGGATAGAGGCGTCCAATTCGTGTCAAAATTCTGGAGGGCTCTCTGTAAACAACTCAAGATTAAATTAAACTTTTCTTCTGCATATCATCCTCAATCCAATGGACAAGTAGAAAGAATTAACCAGGTCTTGGGTGATTATTTACGACATTTTGTTTCCTCCCGCCAGGATGATTGGGCAGATCTTCTACCATGGGCCGAATTCTCGTATAACTTTAGAGTCTCTGAATCTTCCTCCAAATCCCCATTTTTCGTGGTGTACGGCCGTCACCCTCTTCCCCCCCTCCCTACTCCCTTGCCCTCTGGTTTGCCCGCTGTAGATGAAGTGACTCGTGATCTTTCCACCATATGGAAAGAGACCCAAGATTCTCTTTTACAGGCTTCATCTCGCATGAAAAAATTTGCCGATAAGAAAAGAAGAGCTCCCCCCATTTTTGCTCCCGGAGACAAGGTATGGCTCTCCGCTAAATATGTCCGCTTTCGTGTCCCCAGTTACAAACTGGGTCCACGCTATCTTGGTCCTTTCAAAGTCTTGTGCCAAATTAATCCTGTCTCTTACAAACTTCTTCTTCCTCCTTCTCTCCGTATTCCTAATGCCTTTCATGTCTCTCTTCTTAAACCACTCATCATCAACCGTTTCTCTCCCAAATTAGTTTCTCCCACTCCTGTCTCCGGTTCTTCTGACGTCTTCTCAGTGAAAGAGATACTGGCCTCCAAGACGGTCAGAGGAAAAAGGTTCTTTTTGGTGGATTGGGAGGGCTGTGGACCTGAAGAGAGATCCTGGGAACCTGAGGACAACATCCTAGACAAAAGTCTGCTCCTCAGGTTCTCAGGCTCTAAGAAGAGGGGGAGACCCAAGGGGGGGGGGGTACTGTTACGCCGAGCGCTCCGGGTCCCCGCTCCTCCCCGAAGCGCTCGCTTCTCTCTCGCTACCGCAGCGCTCCGGGCAGCTCCACTGACCCGGTGCGCTGCGATACCGTCTCCAGCCGGGATGCGATTCGCGATGCGGGTAGCGCCCGCTCGCGATGCGCATCCCGGCTCCCGTACCTGACTCGCTCTCCGTCTGTCCTGTCCCGGCGCGCGCGGCCCCGCTCCCTAGGGCGCGCGCGCGCCGGGTCTCTGCGATTTAAAGGGCCACTGCGCCGCTGATTGGCGCAGTGGTTCCAATTAGTGTGTTCACCTGTGCACTCCCTATTTATACCTCACTTCCCCTTCACTCCCTCGCCGGATCTTGTTGCCATTGTGCCAGTGAAAGCGTTTCCTTGTGTGTTCCTAGCCTGTGTTCCAGACCTCCTGCCGTTGCCCCCGACTACGATCCTTGCTGCCTGCCCCGACCTTCTGCTACGTCCGACCTTGCTTCTGTCTACTCCCTTGTACCGCGCCTATCTTCAGCAGTCAGAGAGGTTGAGCCGTTGCTAGTGGATACGACCTGGTCACTACCGCCGCAGCAAGACCATCCCGCTTTGCGGCGGGCTCTGGTGAAAACCAGTAGTGACTTAGAATCGATCCACTAGCACGGTCCACGCCAATCCCTCTCTGGCAAAGAGGATCCACTACCTGCCTGCCGGCATCGTGACAACACCCTCCTTGAGCTGCAGCGTCAGAACGGTGTCCCCCAATACAGTCTGATTTTCGACTTCTCCACACAATGGAATTTCACCCTCCATATGTTGGACCAACTATATGAACAGAGAAAAGCCATCACCGATTTCTTGAGGATCCAAGCAGATAGGGGGACTCCCCTGTGTAACTTCAATATCAACCAGTGGCAGCTCATACGTGACACCTGCCGTTTGCTTAGGCCCTTTGAGGAAGCCACCTTATTAGTCAGGATGATGGGATGAATAATGTCATTCCACTGCTTCATTTCTTACAACACGTGTTGGAAACGATGGCTGGTCAGGGCAAAGGAGATGTGGTGCTTACATCTCACAGCCACATCAGCCCTGAGGGGGCTGAATTGGAGGAGGAGGAGGGGAGGGGCACAATGAAGCACAGTTTAGGTTTCACAAGATGGGCGGTTTTTATAGTCATCTGACAGGAGAGGAGGAGCAGGAGCAGCCAGAGGAGCTAGAGGGTTATGAAGAAGATGAGACAGAGGACCCAGACACACCACGGCAGTATGCAGTGGAGATGGAGGCAGGGAGTCCCTCCGAGTCACTTTTACAAATGGCACGATGCATGGTCACTTGCTTGCGTAGTGACAGCCGAATTGTCTCCATTTGGCAGCGGGATGACTTCTGGCTCTCCACCTTATTGGACCCTCGCTACCAGCACAAAATTGGGGCCATTTTTACACCCACTGAGAGGGAGGACAAACTGACCTACTACATCCTAAGTAGTCAGTCAATCTGCACCATCATCCATCCCCTTGCAGTTTTGACTTGAGGGGCCCTCTGCGCTCACCTCCCGCTGCCATGGCTGCTGGGAAGGGGTGGGGTGGGGTTTCAGGAGCACTACCAGCTCCATCAGCAGCAGCCTGAGTTTACAGTCGCTGATGAGTAGCTTTTTTCACCCGCATAGTGAAACAATCAGCAGCAGGTAGACCTGGAGCAGGACCTAAATCAGCAGGTCCACTGGACTTCTGGGCAGCCAAATGTGATTTGTGGCCGCAACAAGCAGTTGTCCTGAAAAAGCAGTTCTGCTTTGCCAGTAGTGTGCCATCAGAGCGGGTGTTTAGTGCGGCAGGGGCCATAGCAACCCCAAGGAGAACTCGTCTATACACGAAAAATGTAGATGAATCAGGAATGGATTAGCAAGGATTTCCACCCACCAATGCCTGATGCATCAGAGTAGATTGACCATGGTGCCACACAAACACTTCAAAAATAAGCATAGGGCAAAACATGTTTAAGGTGCTGCTCCCCAGTTAGTAAGTCAAGTAAGTATTGAGGATATGCATTAGCTAAAACTTAACTTTTCTTAGGATAAAATATATGTACCCAAATTTTTTTTTTAATCAAACAAAAGGAAAGGTGTCCAAAAAACACCATGCGCCACCTACATCACCAAGTATTGATGTGATGCAAAATACAAAAGATGGAAGGGAACATGTATGGTCGATTGTAACTGGTGGGGGTAAACACTTTCCCTGTAAGGCCCTACTCTCGTATTATTAATTCTTCTTGGCAAGTGTTACTCGCCCTAAAAAGAATGGCCCCACACAGCAAACTCTCCCTATTTACACCTACAAACATTGCTGGCAGGTGGAAATAGGGAGAGGTTCCTGTGTGGGGCAGCCCTTTTTAGGGTGAGTAACACTTGCCATGAAAGGAATTAATAATGTGAGAGTAGGGCCTTATAGCGGAAGTTTCTACCCCCACCGGTTATAATAAACCATACATTGTCCCCTTCCACCTTTTAGAGGTCTTTGCATCATATCAATACTTGGTGGCGTAGGTGGCACATGGTGTTTGCACATCTTTCCTTTATTTGTTTCACTTAATGCATATCCTCAATACTTACTTGTGCACAGTAACACTTTTACAAAAGAGACCATTTTCTTCTGCCTACCTGTCAGCTACTATTCCGATCCTGCCAACCTGCCTGATGCCACACATCTGATGTCAAGTTCTCCTTTTTTCACTCACCTTCGTCACCGGGTACTGGTACTGCCACCCACCGCCCCACTATGTCACTGGGTCACTTTTAGGGCTCCTGATGCTGGTGATGCCACCTCTAGGCTGTCTCATTCTGCCACCATATGTTCTCCTCATACTGCTGCCACATCCAGGCTGTGATTCAGCCACTATATGGTCTCCTCATGCTACCGCCAACTCCAGGCTGTGTCATTCAGCTACTATATGGTCTGCTCTTGCTGCCGCCAACTCTAGGCTGTGTCATTCAGCCACTATATGGTCTCCTCATGCTGCCGCCAGCTACAAGCTGTGTCATTCAGCCACTATATTGTGTCCTCATGCTTCTGCCACCTCCAGGCTGTGTCATTGTACCGCCATGTGGTCTCCTCATGCTGCTGGCACATTAAAAAAAAAACTTTTTAGGTTATCTATTTGAAATTTTAAATTTTGATGTTAAAAAATATCTTACATTTTTTCAATTGTGAGGCCCTATGGTCTTGTCAGGCTGTTGCCACCTCCAGGCTGGGTCATTCAGCCACTATATGGTCTCCTCATGCTGTCGCCACCTCCATGCTGTATCATTCAGCCACTAAATGGTCTCCTCATACGGTCGCCAACTCCAGGCTGTGTCATTCAGCTACTATATGGTCTCCTCATGCTGCCGTCAAGTCCAGGCTATGTCATTCAGCCACTATATGGTCTCCTCTTGCTGCCGCCAACTCCAGGCTGTGTCGCTCAGCCACTATATGGTCTCCTCTTGCAGCCGCCAACTCCAGGCTTGTTACGACGAGTGGTCCGGGTCCCTGCTCCTCCCCGAAGCGTTCGCGGCGTTCTCCTCTTTGCAGCGCCCCGGTCAGCCCCGCTGACCGGAAGCGCTGCGCTGACATTCGCGATGGGGATGCGATTCGCATAGCGGGATGCACCCGCTCGCAAGTCGCATCCCAAGCCACTTACCCGTCCCGGTCCCCGGCTGTCATGTTCTGGCGCGCGGCTCCGCTCTCTAGGGCGCGCGCGCGCCAGCTCTCTAATATTTAAAGGGCCATTGCACCAGTGATTGGTGCCTGGCCCAATCAGTCTAATTAGCTTCCACCTGCTCCCTGTGTATATTACCTCACTTCCCCTGCACTTCCTTGCCGGATCTTGTTGCCTTGTACCAGAGAAAGCGTTTAGTGTTGTCCAAAGCCTGTGTTCCAGATCTCCTGCTATCCTCATTGACTACGAACCTTGCCGCCTGCCCCGACCTTCTGGTACGTCTGACCTTGCCTCTGCCTAGTCCTTCTGTCCCACGCCTTCTAAGCAGTCAGCGAGGTTGAGCCGTTGCCAGTGGATACGACCTGGTTGCTACCGCCGCAGCAAGACCATCCCGCTTTGCGGCGGGCTCTGGTGAAAACCAGCAACCCTAGAACCGGTCCACCAACACGATCCACGCCAATCCCTCGCTGACACAGAGGATCCACATCCAGCTAGCCGAATCCTAACAGTAGATCCGGCCATGGATCCCGCTGAGGTGCCGCTGCCAAGACTCGCTGACCTATCCACGGTGGTCGCCCAGCAATCGCAGAAAATCGCCCAACAAGGACAGCATCTGTGGCAGTTGACCGCCACGTTACAGCAACTTCTGCCACTGCTACAGCAGCAACCATCTCCTCCGCCAGCTCCTGCACCTCCTCCGCAGCGAGTGGCCGCTCCTAGCCTCCGCTTGTTCCTGCCGGACAAATTTGATGGGGACTCTAGACTCTGCCGTGGCTTCCTGTCTCAATGTTCCCTACATATGGAGATGTTGTCGGACCAATTTCCTACAGAACGGTCTAAGGTGGCGTTCCTAGTGAGTCTTCTGTCTGGAAAGGCCTTGTCTTGGGCCACACCGCTCTGGGACCGCAATGATCCTGCCACAGCCACAGTCCAGTCCTTCTTCGCTGAAGTCCGTAGTGTCTTCGAGGAACCAGCCCGAGCTTCTTCTGCCGAGACTGCCCTGCTGAACCTGGTCCAGGGTAATTCTTCAGTAGGCGAGTACGCCATCCAATTTCGTACTCTCACCTCCAAATTATCTTGGAATAACGAGGCTCTCTGCGCAACCTTTAAAAAAGACCTATCCAGTAACATCAAGGATGTGCTGGCCGCACGAGAGATTCCTGCCAACCTGCAAGAACTTATCCATTTGGCCACCCCCATTGACATGCGTTTTTCTGAAAGACACCAGGAGCTCCGCCAGGAAAAAGACCTTTATCTCTGGGCACCTCTCTCACAGTATCCTTTGCAATCTACCCCTGTGCCTCCTGCCGAGGAGGCTATGCAAGTGGATCGGTCTCGCCTGACCCATGAAGAGAGGACTCGCCGTAGGGATAAAAATGTATGTCTGTATTGCGCTAGTACCGAATATTTCTTGGTGGATTGCCCTATTCGTCCTCCACGTCTGGGAAACGCACGCATGCACCCAGCTCACATGGGTGTGGTGTCTCTTGGTGCGAAGTCTTCTTCTCCACGTCTCACTGTGCCCGTGCGGATTTCTCCTTCTGCCAACTCCTCCTTCTCAGCCGCGGCCTTCTTGGACTCTGGTTCTTCTGGAAATTTTATTCTGGCCTCTTTGGTGAATAAGTTCTGCATCCCGGTGACCCGTCTCGTCAAGCCGCTCTACATTTCTTCGGTCAACGGAGTGAAGTTGGACTGCACTGTGCGTTACCGCACAGAGCCCTTGCCTATGAGCATTGGACTGCATCACGAGAAAATTGAATTTTTCGTCCTGCCCAACTGCACCTCTGAAGTCCTCCTCAGTCTTCCATGGCTCCAGCATCATTCTCCCACCCTTGACTGGACCACCGGGGAGATCATGAATTGGGGTCCTGCTTGCCGCAAGAAATGCCTCACGTCTGCTCCCAGTCCCGTCTGTCGGGCCCCAGTGTCTCCTCCTGTGCCATGTCTCCCCAAGGCCTATCAGGACTGTGCCGTGCCTCCTCATAGCCCCTGTCCTGGTGACACTCTGCCCTGTGACATGCTTCACCCTCTGCCCCCCCCTCCCCATTTCCATTCCTTCTGAACTACCTGCCGCTGATATAGCTACCCAGGACTTTTTGTTCCGGAAGGAAACTCAAGAGGCGCCCCCTATGTCCTCCTTTCATTTGAAGGGACAAGGAGACAAAAAGAGGGGGAGACCCAAGGGGGGGGGGGGGGTACTGTTACGCCGAGCGCTCCGGGTCCCTGCTCCTCCCCGGAGCGCTCACGGCGTTCTCCTCTTTGCAGCGCCTCGGTCAGCCCCACTGACTGGGAGCGCTGCACTGACATTTGCGATGGGGATGCGATTCGCATAGCGGGACGCACCCGCTCGCGAGTCGCATCACAAGCCACTTACCCGTCCCGGTCCCCGGCTGTCATGTTCTGGCGCACGCGGCTCCGCTCTCTAGGGTGCGTGCGCCAGCTCTCTAAGATTTAAAGGGCCAGTGCACCAGTGATTAGTGCCTGGCCCAATCAGTCTAATTAGCTTCCACCTGCTCCCTGTGTATATTACCTCACTTCCCCTGCACTTCCTTGCCGGATCTTGTTGCCTTGTACCAGAGAAAGTGTTTAGTGTTGTCCAAAGCCTGTGTTCCAGATCTCCTGCTATCCTCATTGACTACGAACCTTGCCGCCTGCCCCGACCTTCTGCTACGTCTGACCTTGCCTCTGCCTAGTCCTTCTGTCCCACGCCTTCTCAGCAGTCAGCGAGGTTGAGCTGTTGCCGGTGGATACGACCTGGTTGCTACCGCCGCAGAAAGACCATCCCGCTTTGCGGCGGGCTCTGGTGAAAACCAGTAGCAACCCTAGAACCGGTCCACCAACACGGTCCACGCCAATCCCTCGCTGACACAGAGGATCCACATCCAGCTATCCGAATCCTAACAAGGCTGTGTTATTCAGCCACTAAATGGTCTCCTCATGTTGCCGCCAACTACAGACTGTACCGCCATGTGGTCTACTCATGCTGCTGGCACATTAAATAAAACTTTTTTATGTTCATCTATTTGAAATCTTCAATTTAAATGTTAAACAATATCTTTAATCTTTTAAATTGTGAGGCCCTATGGTCTCGTCAAGTTGTTGCTAACTCCAGGCTGTGTAATTCAGCCACTATATCGTCTCCTCATGCTGCCGCCACCTCCACGCTGTGTCATTCAGGCACTATATGGTCTCCTCATTCTGCTGCCACCTTCACGCTGTGTCAATCAGCCAATATATGGTCTCCTCTTACTGATGCCACCTCCAGGCTCTTTCAGTGTGCCACTCTGCGACAGTGATTCTAATAGCGACACCTCTAATCTGCATGTCATACTGAATAACAGTATTATTTAACTAACCCAGCACACACCCTATGCGTGTTACAGTATGGCAAAGTGTTCTATACCCCTATTAAGGCTCTCTGTAGGCCAGAAATTACTTTTTTTTTATACAGATTCACCACGAATAAATTCTGACTGAACAACATTTTTCAAAAATTCGCTCATCTCCAGTGGCGTCCATTGCTGCCCCGGCACTGTGTCTGTGGGGAGGCATGGCCCAGGGACTGGTTTACAGAGAGCCTACAGAGAGCCTCAATAGGGGTATAGAACACTTTGCCATGCTGTAACACGCATAGGTGGCTGTGACATTTCTAGCCATCTTGCACTTCATGATCATAAAGTACACTAATGACCTGTTAGTTTAATAAATGTTGCTGAGAAGCATTAGATCTAGGTGCATGTTGTGGATGTGCGCCCATGTCTGTTTTTTTCTCTAGTTGAATTCATACCCTTAGACTAATTAGAGGTGGATTATTAATCTAAAGTCACGAGTTCCCCATGGCATTAACCTGAAGATAAATATGATGTTTTTCTATTTTATTTTGTGTTTCCAGGAGTCCTCTTGTTCTGTGTCTTGCAAAGTTATGGTATAATAGGACAATTCTATTCAAAACCATTGCGACAAAGTTGAAAGCAAACTGTTGTAGCAATAACCAGAGATGTAACTTGTAGCTTCTGGGACCATTTATAATACTGATCTCTCTATGGGCCAGATGTGCCTTGGGCATCCTTAGGTTCCAGGGCCCCAGTGCGACTGCTACCTCTGTACCCCCTATAGTTATGCCCCAGGCAACAACATAAACCTAAGCCTTGAAAAACAGTACCATGCCATTATCCCTCCTCTGCCAAATTTAGCAAAATACTGACTAATGGGGGTATGAAAAGAATGAGAGAGTGTGTGAGAGAGAGAGAGAGAGAGAGAGAGGGAGAGATTAATTTAAATTGTTCATATGCTTGAATGTAAAATGGTAAAAACAGGTTATTTATCTACTGAACTGGCACGGTCAATTGTGAATAGTATATGTTCTTTGGGGGAGATTTATCATTAGGTATCTATTGTAGACACAGATTTACCCCCTTTACACTTCTTGTCTAATTTACACTCTTGCTCAAGATTTACAAAAATTGTGCACTCCTTTGATGAATTATTTGCAAATATAGAAACGCCCCTCTTGCTCTACTGTGCACTCCTTCTCTACTAGTGTTGCTCACGAATATTCGCAATTCGAATATTATTCGCGAATATCGCATATTCGCGAATTCGCGAATTTCGCGAATATAGCGCTATATATTCGTAATTACGAATATTCGTTTTTTTATTTATTTTATTTTATTTTATTTTTCACAGTACACATCACAGTGATCACCCCTCTCTGCTTCCAGCTTGTGTGGTGTAAAGAAGGCTCTAATACCACTGTGTGAGACTGGCATGCGAAAATTCGCATTTGCGAAATTCGCATATGCTAATTTTCGCAAATGCGAATTTTCGCGTATGCTAATTTTGTATATGCTAATATTCACATATGTTAATTTTCGCATACGCGAATATCCGCATATGCGAAAATAAAACGGGGATATAACGAATATGCGAAAATTCGCGAATATATGACGAATATTCGTCCATATATTCGCGAATATTCGCGAATTCGAATATGGCCTATGCCGCTCAACACTATTCTCTACCTCACACTTCACAGAGCTGTGGCATTTTCCCAAGGTGCACTGCTCGCATAGCTAGAAGTGCCGGAGCAGCAGTGTGTGCAAAACAAAACTCTGCACAATAGTAAAATCATAAATCTTTATAAAGTACACAGAGGTGGAGATTCTCATTGAATTTTGCGCCCAAAAAAATAATTTTGGCGCGAAAAGTATCGAGTTTGCCGCAGTTTACACTGTTCGTGTCAGTTTTGTAAAAATGGGCGTGTCCACATATATTGTCTGCTTTACATGATATTTTCAAAGGGGTGAGAGTCCAGTTTACATCAAAAATTTCACACCAGGTTTTTGACAGTGTAGAAATGGTTGTAGTTTTATTGTTTTTGTTTTCTTCTCATTTTAGATATGTGAATGTGGAGGACTACGTCAGATTCGGTGGATTGCGATGATTAACTACATTTTTTTAAATGTTTATAAAAGGGTTGACGAGGGCTGTAGGCGGAGTGTTTTTATTTTGTTTTGTTTTTAAATAAAAAAATGTTTTCAATGCGTTGTGTTTTTTTAATAATTGAATTATCAGGCTTAGTAGTGGAAGCCGTCTTTTAGACAGAATCCATTACTAAGCCAGGGCTAGGTGTTAGCCCCAAATCAGTTAGCGTTAACCCCCAGTTATTACTCCCCGGTACCCACCGCCACAGGGGTGCTGGGAAGAGCCGGTACCAACAGCCCGGAGCATCAAAAATGGCGCTCCTTGACCTAGGTGGTAACAGGCTGGCATTATTTAGGCTGGGGAGGGCAAGTAACAATGGTCCTCGCCCACCCTGGTAACGTCAGGTTGTTGCTGCTTGGTTGGTATCTGGCTGATAATGAAAAATGGGGGAACCACACACTTTTTTTTATTTATACAAAAGAATGCACAAAGTTCCCCCTATTTTCAGTATCAGCCAGATACCAACCAAGCAGCAACAGCCTGACGTTACCAGGGTGGGCGAAAACCATTGTTCTCGGTCCTACAAAGCCTAAATAACACCTGCCTGTTACCACCTAGGCCCTGGAGCACCATTTTTGACACTCCGGGCCTGTTGGTACCGGCTCTTCCCTTCACACCTGTGGCAGTGGGTACTGGGGTAATAATTGGAGGTTAGCGTTAGCTGATTTTGGAGCTAATGCTAAGCCCTGGCTTAGTAATGGATTTCATCTATAAGACGGCTTCCACTACTAAGCCTGAAAATTCAATTATAATAAACACAACACATTGAAAAAAAATGTATAAAAAAAACACTCCCCCAAAGCCCTTGTTAACCATTTTATTGAAATAAAAAAAAACACTGGTCATCGTCACAGTCTATTGAATGTGAAGTAGTCCTCTGCATTCAGGTATCTGAAATGAGAAGAAAAGAAAAACAAGAAATATGGGTTAGTAAATTTTTTCCCCTGGGGAGAGCACACATTATGCAGCGTGTTCATAAACATGGAGCCTCCAATTGTTGCTAAACTACAACTATACGAAAAGTACAAAAATACGTGCACTACTGTGGTAGATGTAATTAATAACATTGACTAACCCTCAAAACTGATGTAAAATTGAGACATTAGCCAGTATATCCTTATATGAAGGACACACCGGAGCCCGCACACCAACGCCAAGGTTTCTCAAGTGGCGCGGGACCTAACACTAAACCTACTTGTGCATGATAAGCACAACCAGGGGCCAGTGGCCAATTACAACAGCATTAGGTCCGACTTACAGGCTGCTCCCAGGTTACCTCCAGTGTGGCTAAGCACACATACAATGGGAGGAGGCAGGCAGGCTATAAGCCCCACCTAAGTTGGCTGATATGTGGCCAGCCTCACAGGTGCATGTAAATGCTACCTCAAATGATAATGAGGCGCATTAGTAAAACATATCAACATTTTTTTACAACTACAAAGACGTGGTCAAAGATGGCAGGATGTGCTCAACCCAAAATGTTAATATGCATTTATACTAAAGAGGCAAATCCTGCACTTGGGGTCCGTTGCTATGGGCAATCCCCAGCATAAAAAATGCATACAATGGAGGGTGCCTGCCAAGAACCACAAGTACCACAATGGCATCCTACACCAGATGGAGGTGTGGCTGTGTAACATATAAGTTAATACAAAAATACAAAATGTGCAAAAATACGTGCACTACTGTGGTAGATGTAAATAATAACATTGACTAACCCTCAAAACTGATGTAAAAAATGTTGATATGTTTTACTAATGCGCCTCATTATCATTTGAGGTAGCATTTACGTGCACCTGTGAGGCCTGCCACATATCAGCCATCTTAGGTGGGGCTTATAGCCTGCCTCCCTCCTCCCATTGTATGTGTGCTTAGCCACACTGGGGGTAACCTGGGAGCAGCCTGTAAGTCGGACCTAATGCTGTTGTAATTGCTCACTTGCCCCTGGTTTTGCTTATCATGCACAGGTAGGTTTAGTGTTAGGTCCCGTGCCACTTGAGAAACCTTGGCGTTGGTGTTCGGGCTCCGGTGTGTCCTTCATATAAGGATATACTGGCTAATGTCTCAATTTTACATCAGTTTTGAGGGTTAGTCAATGTTATTATTTACATCTACCACAGCAGTGCACGTATTTTTGTACTTTTTGTATTTTTGTATTAACTTATATGTTACACATCCACACCTCCATCTGGTGTAGGATGCCATTGTGGTACTTGTGGTTCTTTGTAGACATCCTCCATTGTATGCATTTTTTATGCTGGGGATTGCCCATAGCAACGGACCCCAAGTGCAGGATTTGCCTCCCCAGTATAAATGCATATCGACATTTTGGGTTGAGCACATCCTGCCATCTTTGACCATGTCTTCGTAGTAAAGAAAATTTAAACTACAACTCCCATCATGGGGGCTGTAGTTAAGCAACAGCTGGAGTCTCCCTGTTTGGGAACACGCTGCCAGAAAGGCCCTGTTCCCATTATGCAAAATGCATAATGAGAACAGAGTCTGGCCTGGACTGTGTAGCTTGATCTGTCCCTCTGCCCTTGGACTACTACTCCCATCGGGACAGAGTCTGTCCCATGTTGGGAGTAATTGTAGTACCGCAGTGCTGAGGGATGGCACTTGCACATCCCCCAGCTGAGGGACTTTTAGGACTACTACTCCCATCATGGACAGACTCCCTCCATGATGGGAGTTATAGTCCAGGGGCTGAGGTGCAGATTGCAGCAGGTCATTCTGCTGAGACCCACTGTGATCCGCATTTATTAAGTTAACAAGCCGGCGGCACATACGGCTACACTGCACTCCCCGCTGGCTCCAGGCTCCTGTATACATCGCTCACATTTCATAAAAGCTGCCTCCGGGAGACCGGAGCTCTGATTGGTGAATAGCTATTCACCAATCAGAGCTCCCGTCTCCCAGCGGCGGTGATTATGAAATTATGGCAGTGGATACAGTATTCCCCGCCTGGAGCAGGTGGGGAGCTCAGTGGAGCCGCATGTGCCTCCGGCTTGTTAACTTGAGGGGCAGATCGCACCGGATCATTCTCCGCTCATAATTCAAAATCGCCGCCGTCGGGAGACAGGAGCTCTGATTGGTAAATATCTATTCACCAAACAGAGCTCCCATCTCCCGGGCGGGGATTATGAAATGTGACAGCTGTATACAGGAGATGGCAGGCAGCGCAGTGTAGCCGCATCTGCCGCCAGCTTTAACAGTTAATAAATTCCGGATCCTGTATACAGTTGTCACACGGGAGCTCTGATTGGTGTATAGCTATTCACCAATCAGAGCTCCTGTCTCCTTGCGGCGGCGATTATGAATTATGAGCGGTGTATACAGGAGCTGGCAGGCAGGGCACTGTAGCCGCATGTGCCGCCGGCTTGCTGTGTCTCAGCAGAATGACCTGCTGCGATTTGCACCTCAGCCCCTGTACTATAACTCCCATCATGGACAGAGTCTGTCCCATGATGGGAGTAGTTGTAGTACCACAGCACTGAGGGATGGCACTTGCACATATCCCGGCTGCGGAACTTTTAGGACTCCGACTCCCATCATGGATAGACTCCGCCCATGATGGGAGTTATAGTCCAGGGGCTGAGGTGCATTTTGCAGCAGGTCATTCTCCAGAGACCCACTGTGAGCCGCATTTATTAAGTTAACAAGCCGGCGGCACATGCGGCTCCCCGCCAACTCCAGTATACACCGCTCATAATTCATAATGGCCCCTGCCAGGAGACAGGAGCTCTGATTGGTGAATAGCTATACACGATGAGAGCTCGTCTGTGACAGCTGTGACAACTGTATACAGGATCCGTCGTGGAGTGCAGCGTAGCCACATGTGCTGCCTGCTTTTACAGTAAATAAATGTGGATTGCAGCGAGTCTCTGGAGTATGACCTGCTGCGATCTGCCCCTCAGCTCCTGGACTATAACTCCCATCATGGGCAGAGCCTGTCCATGATGGGAGTAGTAGTCCTATCTGTCCCAAAAAAGTCCTGCAGCCGGGGGGATATGCAAGTGCCGTCTCTCAGTGCTGCGGTACTACAACTACTCCCATCATGGGACAGACTCTGTCCCATGATGGGAGTAGTTGTAGTTTACCAGTGTTGATGGACGGCTCTTGCATCCCCCGGCTGTCTCAGTAGAACACTTTCCTACGTGGTGTATTTTTGCGTTAAAAAACCTATTTGTGCAAAAAAAAAAGAGTCTAAACAAAAAAAAAAAAACACACACATGATAAATTTGTATCCACTGTAGAATGCATTCCACAATACACAAAAAATAGAGTACTTACTTTTTGCTCTATCAAAAAAAACACACAAAAAAGACGCAATGAAAGTCACTGCGCAAATTTTTGTGCAAACAAATACACAAGAAAAAGGGGTAAGCTCAATGATAAATCTCCCCCTATGTTTCTATTAAGTACATTATATATTATTACAAATCATTTTTATACATAAAAATTTTAAAAAATGCATTTATAAACCACTTTAATTTCATTAGCATTTACGCTAGTATTGTTCTCTTTATGTGTTTATACGTGGCTCATCAATACACAAGCACGCGGGAGCTTAGCTAAGCCAAATTCTTGGCATTCTTGACTTTGCATGGGTATACATACATGCTGGAGAATAGTTCAGTCATTATGACTACACTCCTTACCTTCCTGAGTTCACAACAAAGAGCAATCTCAAAGTTGGGTATAAATTGGCTTCTACATTCTATGGTGCTTTTGTTCATACATTCACTATTTCAGATATATATTTGTGGTACCCACAGGGATGATGAATGTTGTAGTGCAAGATAGCTAGGAGTAGTACTCTTATGGGAAACAGATGTAGTGTCACCAGGGCTGCCATCAGAAATTTCAGGGCCCCTTACACAGCTCAAGGCTTGCCCAAACCCCCCCCCCCCCCCCCACCACCACATGGCCCGCCCCCCGAATCCGCCCCCAGGGCCTGTCCCTAATCTTATTTTATTTTCTAATTATATATTTCTAATTAGATTAAAGCAGAGTGAAGTGCAGTAAGACCTTTGTGCTGCACAGTATTTTACTGCACTGCACCCTGCTATATTCTAATACACCCTAATCTAGTTACTCTGAAACTTCCCTAAAAATTCTACAATAGTGCCACATACTGATCATACAGAGGTAGATACTAGAAAGGGCTCTGCAGCCATTATAAGGGATTACAGTTACATTTACTGACTCACAAGCTACGTCTTCTTTGCCTCTCTGTGCCCCTGTATATATATATATATGTACACCCCCTCTGTGCCCCCTATATATTTACTGACCCCCCCTCTTGGTGCCCCCCATATATATATATTTAACCCCTTAAGGACTGAGCCCTTTTTCACCTTAACCCCTTAAGGACTCAGCCCATTTTGGCCTTAAGGACTCAGACAATTTAATTTTTACGTTTTCATTTTTTCCTCCTTGCCTTCTAAAAATCATAACTCTTTTATATTTTCCTCCACAGACTAGCATGAGGGCTTGTTTATTGCGCGACCAGTTGTCCTTTGTAATGACATCACTCATTATATCATAAAATGTATGGTGCAACCAAAAAACACTATTTTTGTGGGGAAATTAAAAAGAAAAACACAATTTTGCTAATTTTGGAAGGTTTCGTTTTCATGCTGTACAATTTATGGTAAAAATGACATGTGTTCTTTATTCTGAGGGTCAATACGATTAAAATGATAACCATGATAACATACTTTTCTATTATTGTTGTGCTTAAAAAAAATCACAAACTTTTTAACCAAATTAGTACGTTTATAATCCCTTTATTTTGATGACCTCTAACTTTTTTATTTTTCCGTATAAGCGGCGGTATGAGGGCTCATTTTTTGCGCCATGATCTGTACTTTTTTATACCACATTTGCATATAAAAAACTTTTAATTAATGTTTTATAATTTTTTTTAAATAAATGTATTTATGTATTTATGTAGTAATGTATTAAAAAAGTAGCAATTTTGGACTTTTTTTTTCGTTCACGCTGTTCACCGTACGAGATCATTAACATTTTATTTTAATAGTTCGGACATTTACGTACGCGGCGATACAAAATATGTCTATAAAAAAAATTTTTTACGCTTTTTGGGGGTAAAATAGGAAAAAACGGACGTTTTACTTTTTTATTGGGGGAGGGGATTTTTCACTTTTTTTTTACTTTTACATTTTTTTTACATTTTTTTTTACACTTGAATAGTCCCCATAGGGGACTATTCATAGCAATACCATGATTGCTAATACTGATCTGTTCTATGTATAGGACATAGAACAGATCAGTGTTATCGGCTATCTTCTGCTCTGGTCTGCTCGATCACAGACCAGAGCAGGAGAAGCCGGGAGCCGGACGGAGGAAGGAGAGGGGACCTCCGTGCGGCGTTCTGAATGATCGGATCCCCGCAGCAGTGCTGCGGGCGATCCGATCATTCATTCAAATCGGTCACTGCCGCAGATGCCGGGATCTGTATTGATCCCGGCACCTGAGGGGTTAATGGCGGACGCCCACAGGATCGCGGGCGTCGGCCATTGCCGGCGGGTCCCTGGCTGCGATCAGCAGCCGGGATCAGCCGCGTATGACACGTGCATCGCTCCGATGCCCGCAGTTATGCACAGGACGTAAATGTACGTCCTGGTGCGTTAAGTACCACCGCACCAGGACGTACTTTTATGTCCTGCGTCCTTAAGGGGTTAAAGGGGTACTCCGGTGAAAACCTTTTTTTCTTTTAAATCAACTGGTGGCAGAAAGATAAACATATTTGTAAATTACTTCTATTAAAAAATCTTAATCCTTCCAGTACTTATTAGCTGCTGAATGCTACAGAGGAAATTCCTTTCTTTTTGGAACACTGATGACATCACGAGCACAGTGCTCTCTGCTGACATCTCTGTTGTCCATTTTAGCAACCATGCATAGCAAATGCATAGCAGATGTATTCTAAGGGCAGCATGGTGGCTCAGTGGTTAGCCCTGCTGCCTTGCAGTGCTGGGGACTTGGGTTCAAATGCCACTAAGGACAACAAGAAAGAAAGTGTTATTATTATTATAATAACATCAGCAGAGAGAACTGTGCTCATGATGTCATCAGAGAGCATTCCAAAAAGAAAAGAATTTCCTCTGTAGTATTCAGCAGCTAATAAGTACAGGAAGGATTAAGATTTTTTAATAGAAGTAATTTACAAATATGTTTAACTTTCTGCCACCAGTTGATTTAAAAGAAAAAAAGGTTTTCACCCGAGTACCCCTTTAACCCCTTAAGGACCAGGCCATTTTATACCTTAAGGACCGGAGCGTTTTTTGCAATTCTGACCACTGTCACTTTAAACATTAATAACTCTGGAAGTCTTTTAGTTATCATTCTGATTCCGAGATTGTTTTTTCGTGACATTTTCTACTTTAACTTAGTGGTAAAATTTTATGGTAACTTGCATCCTTTCTTGGTGAAAAATCCCAAAATTTGATGAAAAAAATGAAAATTTTGAATTTTTCTAACTTTGAAGCTCTCTGCTTGTAAGGAAAATGGATATTCAAAATAAAAAATTTTTGGGTTCACATATACAATATGTCTACTTTATGTTTGCATCATAAAACTTATGAGTTTTTACTTTTGGAAGACACCAGAGGGCTTCAAAGTTCAGCAGCAATTTGGAAATTTTTCACAAAATTTTCAAACTCGCTATTTTTCATGGACCAGTTCAGGTTTGAAGTGGATTTGAAGGGTCTTCATATTAGAAATACCCCATAAATGACCCCATTATAAAAACTACACCCCCCAAAGTATTCAAAATGACATTCAATAAGTGTATTAACCCTTTAGGTGTTTCACAGGAATAGCAGAAAAGTGAAGGAGAAAATTCACAATCTTCATTTTTTACACTCGCATGTTCTTGTAGACCCAATTTTTGAATTTTTGCAAGGGGTAAAAAGGAGAAAATTTTTACTTGTATTTGAAACCCAATTTCTCTCGAACAAGCACATACCTCATATGTCTATGTTAATTGTTCGGCGGGCGCAGTAGAGGGCTCAGAAGGGAAGGAGCGTCAAATGGTTTTTGGGGGGGAAGCCCCTATGGTGCCAGGACAGCAAAAAAAAAACACATGGCATACCATTTTGGAAACTAGACCCCTCGGGGAACGTAACAAGGGATAAAGTGAACCTTAATACCCCACAGGTGATTCACGACTTTTGCATATGTAAAAAAAATAAAAAAAATGTTTACCTAAAATGCTTGGTTTCCCAAAAATGTTACATTTTTAAAAAGGATAATAGCAGAAAATACCCCCCAAAATTTGAAGCCCAATTTCTCCCGATTCAGAAAACACCCCATATGGGGCGTGAAAAGTGCTCTGCTGGCGCACTACAGGTCTCAGAAGAGAAGGAGTCACATTTGGCTTTTTGAAAGCAAATTTTGCTCTGGGGGCATGCCGCATTTAGGAAGCCCCTATGGTGCCAGAACCGCAAAAAAAAAACACATGGCATACCATTTTGGAAACCAGACCCCTCGGGGAACGTAAAAAGGGGTAAAGTGAACCTTAATACCCTACAGGTGTTTCACGACTTTTGCATATGTTAAAAAAAAAAAAAAATTTTACCTAAAATGCTTGGTTTCCCAAAATGTTTACATTTTTAAAAAGGGTAATAGCAGAAAATACCCCCCAAAATTTGAAGCCCAATTTCTCCCGATTCAGAAAACACCCCATATGGGGGTGAGAAGTGCTCTGCTGGCGCACTACAGGTCTCAGAAGAGAAGGAGTCACATTTGGCTTTTTGAAAGCAAATTTTGCTCTGGGGGCATGCCGCATTTAGGAAGCCCCTATGGTGCCAGGACAGCAAAAAAAAACACATGGCATACCATTTTGGAAACTAGACCCCTCGGGGAACGTAACAAGGGGTAATGTGAACCTTAATACCCCACAGGTGATTCACAACTTTTGCATATGTAAAAAAAAAAAAATGTTTTACCTAAAATGTTGGTTTCACAAAAATTTTTGATTTTTAAAAAGGGTAATAGCAGAAAATACCCCCCATAATTTGTAACACAATTTCTCCCGAGTACGGGGATACCCCATATGTGACCCTAAACTGTTGCCTTGAAATACGACAGGGCTCCAAAGTGAGAGCGCCATGCGCATTTGAGGCCTAAATTAGGGATTGCATAGGGGTGGACATAGGGGTATTCTACGCCAGTGATTCCCAAATAGGGTGCCTCCAGCTGTTGTAAAAGTCCCAGCATGCCTGGACAGTCAGTGGCTATCTGGTAATACTGGGAGTAGTTGTTTTGCAACAGCTGGAGGCTCCGTTTTGGAAACAGTGGCGTACCAGACGTTTTTCATTTTTATTGGGGAGGGGGGCTGTGTAGGGGTATGTGTATATGTAGTGTTTTTTACTGAGAGTTGTAGTTTGGCAACATCTGGAGGGCTACTGTTTGGGCACCACTGTAACAGTGGTCTCCAAACTGTGACCCTCCAGATGTTGCAAAACTACAACTCCCAGCATGCCCAGACAGCCTTTGGCTGTCTGGGCATGCTGGGAGTTGCAGTTTGGCACCCACTAGGAAGGGCAGCAGTAAATATCGTTTACTGCCCCCTTTCCCCCCCCCCCCCCTCACTGTCGTTTCCCTACCTGCGCCGTGATCTCCGCTGATGTCTCTGATGATCGCTGGGCCCCATTGCATCTGGTCCTCAGGTAAAAGCCTCCATCTTCTCCCCCCGTTCTGCCCGATATCCAGGGGTGGGCAGAACGGGGGGTTGCCATGGCAACCCACTGTCCTGCGCTGACATTGGTCAGAATTCAGTTCTGACCAATGGGAGGGGATAGGAGGAGATCGCAGCACTGCGACGTCGCTCCTATCCCTCAGGATGATCAGGGCTGTCACTGACAGCTCCGATCATCCCAATTTTCCAGGTGATCGGGTCACCAGAGACCCGATCAGCCCAGAATAGGAGAAAATCGCATGTCTGAATTGACATACGATTTTCTCCGATTGCCGACATGGGGGGGGGGGGTCTGAGGACCCCCTCGGCGATGTGCCGGGATGCCTGCTGAATAATTTCAGCAGGCATCCCGGTCCGGTCCCCAACCAGCTAGCGGTGGGGACCGGAATTCCCACGGGCGTATCCATACGCCTTAGTCCTTAAGGATTTTAAAACGGGGGCATATGGATACGCCCGCTGCCCATAACAGGTTAATGACTTCCTCTCGGTGCCCCCATAATATATTTAATGACCCCTTCTTGGTGCCCCCATATATATTTAATGACCCCCCCTCCCCTCTGTGCCCCCATATACTGCTGTAGGCACTCCACAGGCATACTGCCTCCAGCCATATATAGGATGCGGCTGCAGGCAGTATGTCTGTGTATCGGCCAGTTTCTGTGGTCCAATCACTCGTTCTCTAGTCTTGGGTCAGGATTGACTGCTATGGCCTATGGGTCATAGCCAGGAGCAGACTGACAACAGTCGGGTCCCCCGGACCAAAAAAAATACAAGTTCCCCTGCTAGGCTCTGCAGCTCGTCAATCTTCTGCCACACCCTATTCCACTGAAATCCCACACACAATAAACTAAAATTTATATATGTAAGAAACACTTTAACGTAGGTAAAAGTACCCCCCTTTCCCCATAGGTATAGGCAGAGTTCCCCCCCCCCTTTCCCTATAGGCAGAGTTATCCCCCCTCCCCTATAGGTATAGGCAGAGTTACCCCCCCCTTTCCCATAGGTGTAGGCAGAGTTATCCCCCCTTCCCCATAGATAGATATAGGCAGAGTTACCCCCCCCCCCTTTCCCTATAGGTAGAATTACCCCCCTTTCCCCATAGGTATAGGCAGAGTTACCCCCCTTTCCTTATAAGCAGAGTTACCCCATAGGTGTAGGCAGAGTTACCCCCCTTCCCCATATGTATAGGAAGAGTTACCCCCCCCTTTCCCTATAGGCAGAGTTACCCCCCCCCTTCACTAGAGGTATAGGCAGATTTACCCCCCCCCTTTTCCTATAGGCAGAGTTACCCCCTTTCCCTATAGGCAGAGTTACCCTACTGTTCCCCATAGGTATAGGCAGAGTTACTCCCCCCCCCCCTTTCCCTATAGGCAGAGTTACCCCCCCTTCCCCTATAGGTATAGGCAGAGTTACATCCCCTTTTCCCATAGGTGTAGGCAGAGTTACCCCCCCTTCACCATAGGTATAGGCAGAGTTACCCCCCCCCTTTCCCTATAGGCAGAGTTACCCCCCCCCCCTTTTCCCCATAGGTATAAGCAGAGTTACCCCCCCCCCCATTCCCCATTTGTGTAGGCAGACCCCCCCCTTTCCCTATAGGCAGAGTTACTACCTTTCCCTATAGGCAGAGTTACCCCCTTTCCCTATAGGTATAGGCAATGTTACCCCCTTCCCTATAGGTATAGGCAGAGTTACCCCCCTTTCCCTATAGGCAGAGTTACCCCCCTTTCCCTATAGGCAGAGTTAACCCCCTTTCCCTATAGGTATATGCAGAGTTACCCCCCCCCCCTTTCCTAATAGGCAGAGTTACCCCCCTTTCCCCATAGGTATAGGCAGAGTTACCCCCCTTTCCATATAGGCAGAGTTACCCCCCTTTTCCCCATAGGTATAAGCAGAGTTACCCCCCTTTCCCCATAGGTGTAGGAAGAGCCCCCTCCCCCTTTCCCTATAGGCAGAGTTACCCCCTTTCCCTATAGGCAGAGTTACCCCCTTTCCTATAGGTATAGGCAAAGTTACCCCCTTCCCTATAGGTATAGGCAGAGTTACCCCCTTTCCCTATAGGCAGAGTTACCCCCCTTTCCCTATAGGCAGAGTTAACCCCCTTTCCCTATAGGTATAGGCAGAGTTACCCCCCTTTCCTAATAGGCAGAGTTACCCCCCTTTCCCCATAGGTGTAGGCAGAGTTACCCCCCCCCTTTCCCTATAGGCATAGTTACCCCCTTTTCCCCATAGGTATAGTCAAAGTTACCCCCCCCTTTCCCTATAGGCAGAGTTACCCCCCTATATGTATAGGCAGAGTTACCCCCCCCCTTTTCCCATAGGTGTAGGCAGAGTTACCCCCCTTCCCCATAGGTATAGGCAGAGTTACTCCCCCTCTTTCCCTATAGGTGGAGTTACCCCCCTTTCCCTATAGGTATAGGCAGAGTTACCCCCCTTTCCCTATAGGCAGAGTCACCCCATAGGTGTAGGCAAAGTTACCCCCCCCCCTCTTTCCCTATAGGTAGAGTTACCCCCCTTTCCCTATATGTATAGGAAGAGTTACCCCCCCCCCCCCTTTCCCTATAAGCAGAGTTACCCCCCCTTCACTAGAGGTATAGGCAGAGTTACCCCCCCTTTCCTATAGGCAGAGTTACCCCCCTTTCCCTATAGGCAGAGTTACCCCCCTTTTCCCCATAGGTATAGGCAGAGTTACCCCCCTTTCCCTATAGGCAGAGTTACTCCCCTTTTCCCATAGGTGTAGGCAGAGTTACCCCCCCCCCCCTTCGCCATAGGTATAGGCAGAGTTACCCCTCCCCCTTTCCCTAAAGGCAGAGTTACCCCTCCTTTTCCCCATAGGTATAAGCAGAGTTACCCCCCCCCCTTCCCCTATAGGTAGAGTTACCCCCCTTTCCCTGGTATGTAGGTAAGTAGTTAGGTATCCAGTTATAAAGTTAGGTAGCCCCCCCCCCAACTCATAAGTATAGGCAGAGTTATCCCCCCTCTTCCCCATTGGTATAGGCAGAGTTACCCCCCCCCTTTCCCCATAGGTGTAGGCAGAGTCCCTCCCTTTCCCTATAGGCAGAGTTACCCCCCTTTGCCTATAGGCAGAATTACCCCCTTTCTCTATAGGTATAGGCAAAGTTACCCACCTTCCCTATAGGTATAGGCAGAGTTACCCCTCCTTTCCCTATAGGCAGAGTTACCCCCCTTCCCCTATAGGCAGAGTTAACCCCCTTTCTCTATAGGTATAGGCAGAGTTACCCCCCCTTCCTAATAGGCAGTTACCCCCCTTTCCCCATAGGTATAGGCAGAGTTACCCCCCCCCCCTTTCCCTATAGGCAGAGTTACCCCCCCTCCCCTATAGGTATAGGCAGAGTTACCCCCCTTTTCCCATAGGTGTAGGCAGAGTTACCCCCCTTCCCCATAGGTATAGGCAGAGTTACCCCCCATTTCCCTATAGGCAGAGTTACCCCCCTTTTCCCCATAGGTATAGGCAGAGTTACCCCCGCCCCTTTCCCTATAGGTAGAGTTAACCCCCTTTCCCTATAGGTATAGGCAGAGTTACCCCCCTTTCCCTATAGGCAGAGTTACCCCCCCTTCACTAGAGGTATAGGCAGAGTTACCCCCCCTTTTCCTATAGGCAGAATATGCGAATATTCACATATGCGAATATGCGAATATGCGGAAAAACAAATATTCGCAATTATGAATATATAGCGTATATATTTGCAATATTCGCAATAAAAATTTGAAATGCGAATATTTGCGCCCAACACTAGTAAGGAGCTCTGGCTGGCTGACGGCTCTTTGTTTATTCTTGCAGCCCGGACACAGGAATATCTAAAATTCATGCAGTACAGATGTCCTTAAAGCCAGACTTCTCCTCCATTCTGTGCTGGTTATTTTGTGCAATAATGCTACTATGATGTCTGTTTGTGCAATATACTTCCAAGTGTGCTTGAGCATGCACTTTGTATTTATCTTGTGATATTGTATCTGAGTTTTAGCCATGGTTAAACAGGCTTGTTTATTGTAGATTTTAGTCTGTTACATTTGTCGGTTTTAGGATGTGTCTGTTCTGCTTGGTCGGTGTTCACACTGTGTTAGTCTAGTTTTACCTGTGCTCTGTATGTTTTAATTCCTGTTTTGGTATTCTGGAGTCTATTTAGACTCATCTGGTTCTGGTCTAGAGTTTCATGTATTATATTTCTGTTTCCTACTGGGTCAGCATCCTGATCACACGGTGGAGTAGTGGCCAGGAGTCTATTTGGCTTTATTATAATGGCTACTCCTTTTTTGGGGGTGGGTTTTTCTGTTTGTTTGTTCTGTGTCCCAGTGGGAACAGTGTTCTATGTTCCTGATCAGTTAGTGTCTAGCTTTCAGTTCTTCTGCTCATCCCCTGAAATTCCTGGTTTCTGCTGTATACTCGTACCATGACTAGTCTTGTTCATTTTATCATGTCTGCCGTTTATCTGATACCTGGTTTATGAACTGTTTGTTAATACGCTATATTCTGCCCTGTTAGTATTTGTATTCTGTCAGGTATATCTGGTTGTCTGGTAGTTTTCAGTTTCTGTTTCTGACCTGTGACTGACTATGTATATTATTTGTTTTTATGCCACTGCACGTTAGCGCAGGCAGGGATGTTTTGGCAAGTAGGCAGGGAGAGTGTTTTTAGGGGCTGTTTAGGGCTCATTCTCCCTGTTCCCCCAGTCGGTCACGACACTTCTGTTCAGTTTTTACAGAAGATAAAGAAGCAAAAGAACCTCAATTAGGAAGAAAGACTAATGAATTGTTTGATGCATGTGTCTTTACAGAGGAAGAGGTTCTACATTTGCTGTCTAAAGTTAAGACAAATAAGTCACAGAGGCCTGATGGGATACACCCAAAATTTTTAAAAGAGCTTAGCAGTGAACTAGCAAAACCATTAACAGATTTATATAACCAATCACTGGTAACAGGAGTCGTCCCAGAAGATTTGAAATTAGCATATGTTGTGCCTATTCACAAGAAAGGTAGTAGGGAGGAATCAAGCAACTATAGTCCAGTAAGTCTGACATCAATAGTGGGGAAATTAATGGAAACCCTACTTAAGGATAGGATTGTGGAACATTAAAATCCCATGGATTGCAAGATGAAAAACAACATGGGTTTACTTCAGGGAGATCATGTCAAACAAATCTTATTGATTTTTTTTTATTAGGTGGCTAAAATAATAGATGGTGGAGGCGCAGTAGACATTGCATATCTAGATTTTAGTAAGGCTTTTGACACTGTCCCACTTAGAAGACTTATCAAGAAGCTACAGTCTTTGAGCTTAGACTCCCATATTGTTGAGTGGATTAGGCAGTGGCTGAGTGACAGACAACAGAGGGTTGTAGTAAATGGAGTATATTCAGAGCAAGGTCTTAAGGATCTGTACTGGGACCAATTTTGTTTAATATCTTCATTAGTGATATTGCAAAAGGTAAGGTGTGTCTTTTTGCTGATGACACAAAGATACATTACAGACCAAAAGTTTGGACACACCTTCTCATTCAAAGAGTTTTGAAAATTGTAGATTCACACTGAAGGCATCAAAACTATGAATTTTACACATGTGGAATTATAGACATAACAAAAAAGTGTGAAACAACTGAAAATATGTCATATTCTAGGTGGAAAGTGTCCCCAAGTGCAGTCACAAAAACCATCAGGAGCTACAAAGAATCTGACTCACATGCGGATCGCCCCAGGAAAGGAAGATCAAGTCACCTCTGCTGCGGAGGATAAGTTCATCCGAGTCACCAGCCTCAGAAATCGCAGGTTAACAGCAGCTCAGATTAGAGACCAGGTCAATGCCCCACAGAGTTCTAGCAGCAGACACATCTCTAGAACAACTGTTAAGAGGAGACTGTGTGAATCAGGCCTTCATGGTAAAATATCTGCTAGGAAACCATTGCTGAGGACAGGCAACAAGCAGAAGAGACTTGTTTGGGCTAAAGAACACAAGGAATGGACATTAGACCAGTGGAAATCTGTGCTTTGGTCTGATGAGTCCAAATTTGAGTTCTTTGGTTCCAACCACCGTGACTTTGTGCGACGCAGAAAGGGTAAACGGATGGACTCTACATGCCTGGTTCCCACCGTGAAGCATGGAGGAGGAGGTGTGATGGTGTGGGGGTGCTTTGCTGGTGACACTGTTGGGGATTTATTCAAAATTGAAGGCACACTGAACAAGCATGGCTACAACAGCATCTTGCAGCGGTATGCTATTCCATCCGGTTTGCGTTTAGTTGGACCATCATTTATTTTTCAACAGGACAATGACCCCAAACACACCTCCAGGCTTTATAAGGGCTACTTGGCCAAGAAGGAGAGTGATGGGGTGCTGCACCAGATGACCTGGCCTCCACAGTCACCGGACCTGAACCCAATCGAGATGGTTTGGGGTTAGCTGGACCACAGAGTGAAGGCAAAAAGTGCCAACAAGTGCTAAGCATCTCTGGAAACTCCTTCAAGACTGTTGGAAGACCATTTCAGGTGACTACCTCTTGAAGCTCATCAAGAGAATGCCAAGAGTGTGCAAAGCAGTAATCAAAGCAAAAGGTGGCTACTTTGAAGAACCTAGAAATGACATATTTTCAGTTGTTTCACACTTTTTTGTTATGTCTATAATTCCACATGTGTTAATTCATAGTTTTGATGCCTTCAGTGTGAATCTACAATTTTCATAGTCATGAATATAAAGAAAACTCTTTGAATGAGAAGGTGTGTCCAAACTTTTGGTCTGTACTGTATGTAACAGGGTTAATGTTCCTGAAAGGATCCGCCAAATGGAAAAGGATTTAGGGAAACTAGAAGAATGGTCAGAACTATGGTAACTGACATTTAATGTGTCCAAAAAAATGTAAATAAAAATTTTAACTTACCTTCTGCCGCTCTTGCAGTGCTGCTGGAATCGCTCTCCTATCTTCTGGCCGGCCTTTTTTCTCCTTTTGGTACTCGACACGTCACACTGCACTCAACTCAACATCGGCACCAGCAATGTCCCACCTCCAATAAAAGCCCTCATGTGCCATTCCCTGACAAGCAGTGTGTAGTCTATTGCTGCAATAGTGTGAGGCAGATCAGTGTTCTTTGTCTGTGTGAAAAGTGGCCACTGGCATGGTGGTATGAGAGGAAAGGACGACAACTAGAGCAAGAGAAATTGGGGGGGCCATGACAAGTATTGGGAGTAAAGCTGAAGCTGCAGAGAAGTCCTCACCTAAGGCTAGAGGGCTTCTACAGCAAGTGACAGACAAGTGCTATCCATGAACTCTATAGCAACAAAGGAGCTCAATGACTGACCAGTGTAGGCCCTGAAGCAGTTTCTTCTGAGCGAAGGACTGCCTTGCTTTGGAAATTAAACCAAAAGTAAATTGACAGACATTGCCCTTGAGAGAAAGACTTACAGATTATGTGGGAGTTTACCAGGAGTAACAAGGAGCCTTGGCCTAGAGGATTTGAGTACAGCCTGAATGAGCTTGAAAGTGCTGCTGGCTTGGAGGACTGAATTAAATGTAGAGACTTTGGAACAGAGTACCCGAAGCCACCCTGGTTATAACTGCTGCTGTTAATAAAGTGTATGCCTCTGAGAGAGGACCTCCAAGCATTGAGGGCTTTTACATATATACCCTGTAACTGTCATGACTGAAGTGCCTCATTTGAGTAAAGTGTTCTCAAATACAGCCAAGGGCAGTGTCTGTCAATTTACTTACTGTGCTATTTCCAAAGCAGGGCAGTAATTATCTGGCCCCTTACAACCCTGCCAGTAGCCCGTAAAGGTCAACATCTTATCCTTAGAGGGGTTAACTACTAGGCCACTGCTTCTCTTTTGACCCCGAGTTACATTATTGCATAGTTTGTAAGGAAGAAAAGGCAAATGTCCTTCAAGTTCAACCTCTATCCCTATTGTGCCCCTACTCTGTGGCCCAGAGGAAGGCAAAAAAACCCTTATGAGGCCGATGACAATTGCCCCGTTTCAGGGGAAAATTGTTCACAATTCCAAAATGGCAGATTTCATCTCTGGATCAGAATAAACCCTAGGATTACTGTTCTGTTCCTATAAATCTTGTATTCATAACTGGTAATGTTATTACTCTCCAGAAATGTGTCCAGGCCTCTCCTAATCTCTTTTATTGATTCCACAATGACCACTTGCTCTCGCAGAGAATTGTATAGTCTCACTGCTCTCACAGTAAAGAATCCCCAACTGTACTGGTGTGGAAACCTTCTGTCCTGTAGATGTAGAGAATGCCCCTTGGCAGACATGTCAGGACTAGATGATGGGTTTTTAAACTATCCTCCTCTGCTTATTTCTGACAGTGGAATTGAATAAAGACACAAGATATTCTTTCTCAAACTTTGTATCCTAGCTAAAAAAAAAGTTGTGTTATTTTATTCAGTGTGTGTTCTTTTTGCATTGACATACAAGTGTCATGTGCAGTGGAAGCATTAAACATACATGATCAAAAAATGAATGTAAAGAGAGACTACTGTAGTTTTCAACTAAAACATTTCTTGGAAACATTTTGTTGGGCAGGTATAGGGTGATGGACTGAAGAAAGGGGGGGTAAGTTCACACATGTTACTTTTTACCACACACATTTTGTGTATACATCAGCCACTGAAAAAAGTGGTCAGCCACAATTGTAAAAAAAAAAAAAAAAAACTATACCTTGACAAATGGGCCAAGCATAGTCATTTTAGACTACATTCAACACAGCTTATCCGACAGGAACAAGCTGCGGTATATGTTGGCATCCCACCCCTGGGTTCCCAACATATACCACAAAATGTGTGTGGTAGTAAGTGTGAACACAGCTGCAGCCATTTGTTCTTATTATATATACAACTCAGTAGGGACTCATTAGGGTTATAGGTTGAACTTGATGGACTCTGGTCTTTTTTCAACCTTATGAACTATGTTACTATATGTGGACAGTGGGTGAGAGCTAAAAGTTACAGACTCATATATACAGTAGTGCTGCATGTTTAGAGCCCATTAATAGGTGGCAGTGGGGCAGTAAATGATCCAGAGGTTATCTGAGACAAGTCATGTAATATGAAATCCTGATTGGTTAAAATAATATTATGTGATTAGACCAGGGGCAAATTTCAGATAGCAGTGTCTCTACACCCATTGTTCCTGTATTTGGATGTGAATCATTGAGAAATAAAGTTACATTCAACTACACCCCCATGGTAAGTGCTCGGTGCATCTATTACTACTTACTATACTAAATATATAATTTGCTGTTTCTTCATGTCAATCAAGGTGAAGGTTATATTGTCTTCCCGCCTGCACTTTATATATATATGGATCTGGTACTTGAAAGTGCTCAGGATTCTCAGAGATGCGGTGGCCTTAGGATCTAAGAATGAGAAAACAGCAGTGGACGTCAGAAGTAACGCACTGGTCCTTAGATGCTGGGGTTTTAAATAAACACAATATCTTAGCTGTGAGACAGAGGATGTAAACTTACTCGCACCCCTGGGGCACAGTCACAGGGTTTCCATAGCTTGTCATGGCAAGACAGGTTAGGCTTAAGATGGCTACCATGTCTGCTCAGTGTATTTCCCTATTAGGCTCATTCATGACCAAACAACCAGATTTGGTCATAAGCCAGCTTAGAAGATGGTTCAGCAGAGGACACCGATAATCCTGTAGGCTACAGAAGAGAACTTGAGGGGAATTTTTAATAAATATTTTTTACACTATAATCAGTAAAATATTGGAAAAAAATACATTTTGTGGCATCCATAGCCTACACATATTCAACTAATTCTTTGTTTCGAGTGCAATTTTTTTTATTAAACATGTACCGTATATACTCGAGTATAAGCCTAGTTTTTCAGCACGATTTTTCGTGCTGAAAACGCCCCCCTCGGCTTATACTCGAGTGAACTCTCCGCCTGTCAATCCCTTCTCAGTGGTCTTCAACCTGCAGACCTCCAGATGTTGCAAAACTACAACTCCCAGCATGCCCGGACAGCCATCAGCTGTCCGGGCATGCTGGGAGTTGTAGTTTTGAAACATCCGGAGGTCTGCAGGTTAAAGACCACTGCGGCCTTCGTCATCATCCAGACCCCCCTATAGTTTTCGAATCACCTCCCCTCGGTGGGAAGGAAGGGTGAACTGGTCCGGGCCATCTATGCTGCAGGAACCGTCCGATGGGGAGGGTTAGTCGTTCCGGGCTGTCCATTTTCACCGGAGGGCCCTCTTCTCCGCTCCGGGCCCAGCCCCAGACTAGTGACGTTGCCTTGACGACGACGCACAGGGACGTTCATGCGCATCCCTGTGCGTCGTCGTCAAGGCAATGTCACTAGTCCGGGCCAGGCCCGGAGAAGAGGGCCCCCCGGTGAAAATGGACAGCCCGGAAAGACTTACCCTCCCCATCGGACGGTACCTGCAGCATAGATGGCCCGGACCAGCTCACCCTTCCTTCCCACCGAGGGGAGGTGAGTAGAAAACTAAAGGGTGGGGGGGTCTGGATGATGATGAAGGCCGCAGTGGTCTTCAACCTGTGGACCTCCAGATGTTTCAAAATTACAACTCCCAGCATGCCCGGACACCCGATGGCTGTCCGGGCATGCTGGGAGTTGTAGTTTTGCAACATCTGGAGGTCCGCAGGTTGAAGACCACTGAATTGACAGGCGGTGATGATGAAGGGGGGGTGTCGGATGATGACAGGGGGATGATGACATTCGGTGATGATGAAGTGGATGATGACAGGGGTGTTAATGACGGGGGTCTGGATGATGACAGGGGGGGATGATACTCGGCTTATACTCGAGTATATATGGTATGATTATATATTACATGACATTGTATACAGTTATTGTGAAGGTCAGCTAAGAATTGAGTACAGCGACACAAGGGCATTTGTCCTTTCTGCATGCCTGTGCTGTACAGAGATTGAGAAGATAATCTAGAATGGCAATAAAATGGAAAACTTTAATGCTTTCATGCAACTCTTCTGAAAGCACAATACTAATAGTATTTACTGATTATAAAATTACACTAGCAACTAGGCAGAAACGCCGTAACATAGATCAGAAAAAGCCTGCAGCATGATTCAGTATGGGTGGGATATGGCAGGTAAATAGTCACGGTCAGTGTCACAGGTTGTAAATGGGAGTTTAAGCACTGGGCCACTGTGTGTACCACTGTAAACTTTTCTTTATTTACCTCCCCAGACCTAAAAGTGGTCTTACAGTTTCAGTAACTGTTGGACGAGCAGTTTTCTCTCCTGACCTCCCCATACACGTGAACGTGAAAGTTTGGCCATGGCGAACATTCATGTATTGTTTACAGAGAGGGGGTAACCCACACCACATTTTTGCACTTTGTTGAAAGGAACTGTGTTTTCAAAGATCAGTAAAAATGTACTTTTAAAAAAGGATGCAACAGGATGCTTGTTCCCAATAACTTACAAAATAAAACAGAAAAAAGGTGCTTGCATCATTTTTGGGTCCTGTTGCATCCAGTTTACAGGGAACATATTAGTTCCATTTGCTGCTAAGAGCTGCAGACACCATTGGATAGATAAGTTTTTCTGGGACAGAGCTGGTCAAACAAATGCCACAGTCTGACATGCCTCCTTCCCTACCTTCACCTCCCAGTCCCTCTTTGATGTACAGATAATTGTATGTCAATCAAGGAGGGACTGGAAGGTTAGGGTGACCGAATAGGCAAATAAGGCTGACAGATTTCCCCATCAATGAGCCTTTATTGCCCATATAACCATGTTACAAATTCATGCAGTGCCCTTCTTAGACCACTTTAGTTATACTTAACACTGTATACAATGAACACCCCAAAGTATATTTTCTCTTTTGGAGATCCTCTGACCCAGTCCTTCTAATCCATGAAAGTTTTGTAGTTGCTGTATTTTCCTGTCCCAAAGGTTCTATTCACCCTAAGAGGCAAATTTGGATGTAAGCAAGGGAGAAGAAGAACATCTTGCACTCCTTCTCTCAGCTTTTTCCCAAAAAGACACCCTAGGACAACAGATGAAGCAATTCTAGAGATAGGGGACTTTATGGAAATCCCCCCAGCCTTAAATTGCCCAGTTCATAACCAACTCAGATATCCATTCATTCAATGCAATCCCTACAGGAGGCCAAAGTATGACATTGAAAAGTATAAGCTGTACAAGTGTGCATCAGAAAACACCTACTGACTTCGGATTTATGAAGGAAATTCTTCCCCGCCCCCCATCCTTTTATGAGATAGTAGTATGACAGTGTAGAACTTAATACCCTCTCTGATAAACCAGAGTTACCACCTGAATGTGGATAACTTCTATATCGGCATCCCCTAGCATTGCATTTTTTCCATTAATAACAAAAAAAAAAAGAAATGTAAGAAAGGGAGGGGCTTCTGGCTGCCATGGAAACCGATCACCTGTCACCTGTCACTTAATCTTCTAACTGGTGCGATCACTATGGAAGGCAGCATTTAAGATAATACAAGACCAACATCAGCATGAAAGTTGATGTTAGTCATTAATGGTGAGTTTCAGCTGCTGATAGCAGCCCTCACTCGTCATTTGTAGAGCATACTCAGTTCTTAAGCTCACTTCATAGAGCTCAGGAACACTAACAGGACCTAATTGTATGATGTGGTACATTGAAGCGCAACTGTCATCTTTTATTAACCCCCCAGACTACTACAATGTTGTTACTGATGACCATATAGTGAGTTTAACCATACCTTTATCGCCGCTCTTTCTTCTCTTCTAACTTCTAAAACACTTTTATACAGCTGTCAGACACAGTCAGATAGGCATGGCTTGGGGTTCCCAAAGCCCCGCCACTGCCACGCCTATCCTCCCTTTCAGCGCTGGGACCGCTGTGTAGTAAGACACAGCGACCCACAGTGCATGTGCCCCTCCCTTTTGGCTCTGACGTGCGCGCACTGCCATCCTGTATTGACCGAGCACATAAACGGCGGGAGCGAGCACTCACGGAGTGAGGGAGCGAACGCTTGCTCTGTCAATGCAGGGCAGCGGCACGAGCACATCAGAAGTGGCAGGGAGGGGCACATGCGCTGTGGACTCCTGTGTCTTACTACACAGTGGTCCCAGCACTGAAAGAGAGGATAGGCATGGCTTTGGGTTCGCAAAGCCCCGCCGCCACCACGCCTATCCTCTCTTTCAGCACTGGGACCGCTGTGTATCTGACTGTGCCTGACCGCTGTATAAAAGTATTTTATTAGTTACACAAGAAGAAAGAGTGGCGATAAAGGTATGGTTTGACTCACTATATGGTCATCAGTATCAACATTGTAGTAGTCTGGGGGGTTAATGAATTATGAAAGTTGCGCTGTAAGGCCCAGGAATTCCAGGTGACCTGATTTTTTGGTTGATGCTTCAATCACTATATATCAAACTGAGGGCATTTCAAAGCAAGAGGGTTGATTAGGCATCATGGACACATTTTTTCTATTTAAGCCTATGGTCACTCCTGTCACACAGTTATCATGGAGGATATGTCAGTTCAGCCTTCCTGACTTCATATGTAGTTGTTTAGAAGAATACAGAGGGAAAGTGGATAATGACAGTGGCTTCATTGTTGGCACATATGGCACTGACTGTAAATGTCCTGGTATAGGTGGGATGTTGTGCTGAGCAATCATGAGATTAATAGTATAGCACAGAGGAAGAGAAAGTAAGTAAAATTAAAGATGTTATAGCAGACAGAAGGCTAAACTGCAGAGTCATGAGTACAATATACAGAGTGTGATAGACAATGGGGGGGGGGTGCAATGACGGACTGTTGTGTTTGAAATGGAGGTCTTCTGTTATTAAAATGTAAACATTTTAAATAGCAATCAAAATGGTCACTGTTGTTTCAAACTATTTACCTCACATTGGCTATGTGATTTCTAATTTATTTGTAAATCCCTTCATTTACCAAAAATACATCATAATCCAATTAAAAAAAAAAACAATACTGTCTTCGACACTAGGTGTTTACCTTCTCTGTTTAATTCCTGTTGTTGGGGGCTTTGTCCTGGAAAGGTAAATGAAGGCTTTTGACACCTAAAGTTCTGGGCAGTGTTCCTACTACTGTATGTAAATAATGCTGCCTCCTGAATGTAATCTACCCTTCCTTCCTCCCTCCTTATAGTCTGCAGGCTTGTCATTAACAATAATAGCAGTTCAATGTCTAGTGTAACATCTTCCTTGCTTTGCTGTTTGATTGCTTCTATAGAAGTACTGTAAATCATCTCCCAGCACACTACCAGCCTGTTCATTCCAATTTACTTTCACCTGCACTTTGCAATGCACAGCAAAGAGAGTTTGATGCTGTTCTGTGATTGGCCAGAGTAGTAATGGAAATTAAATCCATTTATTAGCACTGCTGGAAAACAGCCCAACTCTGATCCTGCCCTTTAAAATAGAGGGAATAAATAAAAGCTATGCACAAGGGGCTCAATAACAGCAGTGAAAACGATCTCTTCCTCATTACTCTTCAAGTTTAATCGAACAAAACCAGGCAGGTTTGAAAACATTTTCTGAAAGTGAAGGTAGACTTGAATTGTAACAAAAACAAAAAAGTTTTGCAATCCGAAAAAGAGACTCAGTAATAATGACACAGTTGCATTATTGCAAAAAAAAAATATATATATATATACATATATATATATATATATATATATATATATATATATTTATTTAAAAAAATTAAATCCCCAGAGTCCAGCAGAATTGGCAAAAAATGTGATATTACACTTTGAAACGTAATTCTAAGCGGTTGTCTGTAGTCTAAATACATTAGAGGCAAGAGAAAATATATAACTGTGTTACACCTGCTGCACTGAAATACAAGTTGATCTGGTTTCTCTCTCAGGAGGCGACCACAAGGCTTAAACCTGGCATTGCCTGAAAGATTGAGGAATGTTTTTCCAGTAATTGGCAGGTCACTTCATTGTTCTTGAGTATATACAAACACTACACTGTGATCATAGTAGTCATGCTTCATCTGATATCTGAAATTCACTTCGTGTGTATGGAGTGACTAATCTGCTATACTCACTGACAGTCATTTCCCTTTTCTATACCTGCAGCTTTTCAATACTGGTTTACAACTCTAGTCATATTGAGAGAACAAAAACTGTTAAAAGTTATAGGCATGTTAGTCATCAATGCATACCGGCGTATATGCAGAAACTAAGCTTGTTATCATAAGGGTTTTAATCCAGGCAAAGAAATGCTTTTAGACCCATTTGAAATAAAAACATTGCATAACCTAAAATATCTGAAAGTATATTCTACTTTAGTTCCTGAAAAGGGAATTCAAAATAATTTAACCCCTAGTATATAATATAAGTCACCAAAGTTCAAGTGAATAAGCAGCTTGTTGAGTGTTTCATTATAGGTAAATGGTTGACTGGTGAATTACCCCTTAGGGTCACACATAAAATTAGTGGCCAGGAAAAGTTTTCGTAAAAAAAAAAAAAAAAAAAAAAATTGGGCTTTACACAGAAACTAAGATGTGGCTGCAGGAATATACAGGCACAAATTTGTTTTACTGTCTGCAAGGTCATTTGTTTATTACCTGTTGCGGAGCTGATTCATGAAGCTTATTTGATTGAGAAGACATACATTCTCTAAGGATGTTCAAGGCGATTTTGTAAACGTAGCAATACGATATTTTTCATGACACATATGTTACTATGGCGACCTCCTAAAGGAAACCTAAAACGCATTGGTCTCATTCATGTGAATTGTTGTATTTGTAACAATATTTAAAGGGGTATTCCAGGATTTTTTTTTATTTGACTATGCTACAGGGTCTGTAAAGTTAGTGTAGTTCATAATATAGTGTCTGTACCTGTGTGTGACGGTTTTCTCACAATTCTTCTGTGATTTTCACTCCAATATTTATTTTTACCAGCATACAAAATGACTGTTGTCTCAGATTTTTCCTAGCTTGCAATGCGGCCGAGACCTGACTGATGACTGAGTCAGCTGAAGACAGGGAGCCTGTCTGCTTCAATGGGTGAAAGGATAAATCTGCAGCTAATGCAACAACTGTAGGTACCCTGTCTGAAAACCACACTGATTTGAATGGATCCAGCTCATTTATGTTTCAATGGGTACCCCAATGGGTGACTGATGTGTGGGAGGGAGGAAAATGGAATTGTGGGATTTGTAGTCAAAAAAAGAAAAGTCAAACAGGAAATACTAGTTCACAAACAGCTAGCCACAGTGTTATGGTAATTTCATGACATAGCCATTTAGCCCCAAGACAAGCACAGATCCTTCCTAAGCATGTCCATTACTGTCTGCCAGGTACGTACTAAAATCACCTTATGGTGGAGAACCCCTTTAAAGGCTAATATAAGAATTGGTCACAGAAATGAAAAATGAGCTCTATTAAAACTTAACGTTTACCAGATACTAAATAGGATAAATTGACCTTAACACAAAATAATTATGAAAATCAACAAAGGCAAAAACACACAAATATTGTGTGGTACTGCCAGGACTAATATATAGTGGGGTAAAGAGGCAGAGAAAATATGGCCCACAACCTAAACCATCACCAGGCTGCCTAGGTAGGTGTCCGTATTCTTGCAATAATGAAACACGGAAATACCAAATTGTCTCACGAGTCCCAGCGTGTTTCCCCCTTAAGTCAGATGCAAACATAAAATATGGGGTTCATCAGGGAAGTAAATAGAGCAGGATAGTAGAAAATGTGCAGGTATGGCTACAATAATAATAAGCACTAAGCGATCAGATAAGCTCGTCCACTAGAGACCTCTCACTCAGTTTCAATGATAGGCAACCGTAATGTAGGAAGAGGGACCCAGGATAAAACAGTCCCCTCTTCACTGGGTAGCAGCAGAATCCAGCAGCTAAACTAAGAATTGTCCTAAATGTGGATACTATGGTTACAGCAAAGATGACCAGTTTCAAATTCTGTGATATTAATTTACAAACGTCCCCTTGTTATTTATTAAACAGTAAAAAAATTTACTTTTATAGACGCTAGTGTGGTAACTTTACAAGTTTTTGCACAATGTTCTTTATAACTACCAGATGCAGATCAACAATACTGCTGCTGTATGAAGTGACATTACTAGAAATGACAAGTCTCACAGGTCTGCCATGATGTTACTTGTGTCGATAGCTTCTGTCGGCAGAGGAATTATAGACCACATGAAAAACAGAAGAATGAAGCCTGTGGCTATTTGATGTTAATAGTTTGTTTAAAGAGGAGCTATCATCAGGTATCTCTCTGTATTGTCTTTTCTGTGCTGTACAGTGCATGTAAAGCTTCAGGGGAGTAAGCATGTATTTTTCTCTGTACTATTGCTGCTTCATACTTCTTGTCAGACCTCTGCTTTTAGTCATACAGTGTGAGCACTGTACGACTGACTGGAATCGGTACCATCTGTGAGCACTTGACTTCCTGTTTGTGAGCACTTGACTTCCTGTTAGAATTGACAGCTTCTAGCCTTTGGTCAAGTTTTAGATACTTGTTTAGCTGCTTCTCTACATGTTACTGCAAAATGTTATCAGTATTTTCCTCGGGGAGAGGACACCACTTCTGACGTGAGACGGAGAGTTAAGTAGGCCATTTGCAGAACTGATTGGGATTTTATGCCAAGTCAGAACTCTCTCCAGAAGGAAAGAGAACCCATCTGCAGACAGCTGTTTCGGGGTACTTGCCCCTCGTCAGTACAGAGCAGGGTTATCTGGCTTGGCTGGGTGAGAGGCCTCTGACTAGCTAAACGAGATCAGTATTTTCCTCAGGGAGAGGACGCCACTTCTGACGTGAGACGGAGATTTAAGTAGGCCATTTGCACTCCGCGGGCACCTGGGTAAAAAATATTCAAATGAGCTCACCACACCCCCTATACAGGTAGTGTGTCCTGCAACCAGCTCCGACTCCAGTTAAGAAGTCTCAGAACTGATTGGGATTTTATGCCAAGTTACTGCAACAAAGATATCACCTGCAAGGGCAGAAATATGGTGCTTAGGTACCCAATGGTTTTAAAGAGTACTCTGCCCCAAGACATCTAATCTATCCTTTGGATAGGGTACAAGATGTCTAAACCCAGGGGTCCGTGCCAGATGACATTTTGGTCACACCCCACTCGTGAAGTCACGACCACGCCCCCTCAATGCAAGTCTATGAGAGGGGGCGTGATGAACGCCCCCTCCCATAGACTTGCATTGAGCAGGCGTTGCTGTGATATCACAAGCAGGACGCAGCCGTGAAGTCACGAGCCACTGGCGCTGCATCTGACGCTCTAAACGAATGCCGGGTGCAGCATAGAGATCCAAAGGATAGGGGATAAGATGTCTAGAAGCAGAGTACCCCTTTAAATAATAGCTATGCATTTATACTGTGTTAAGACAGATGGATATCATATGAAGCATATATGCCATATAACCAACACTAATACAATAAAGTAGTGATATAGCAAATGCAGAAAAAGAAGAAAAAGGAACCTATATTTGGGGTGAAAACTATCATTCAGCATTTTTAGGTTCAGTTAATTACCATAGACAAGTGCTAATAGACTGGAAACAGCTTTCTTACGATTTATGCTAATACAGTCTCACTAGTATTCAGTAGAACATCAGAGCTGTTACGGCCCTTTCCTTTCTGTTGTCTTAAAAATAGTAGGTAAGCACAGGGTTTAATTAGAATAGTATGACAGGTTCTGTGGATGGAACTGTTCAATTCTCATGAACAGAATTAGGTGTCATGGAAGATTTTCTTTAGATGGTGTGAGCATTAGAATACATTATCACTCTATGTCCAAATATAATTCCATGGATAATCCACCTCATGTCCCATTAACTTCTAACATTACTGTTTTGAGTGACACAATGTTAATGATCATTGTGCTGTGCATTGTGCATTTCAGAAGGAATTGTCGCATTAGGACAAAACAACTAAATTATGCTTGTATGTTTTGTATGTATCTAGTAGGACCATATGTAACTATGTGTACCACATACATACACTCTTATCTTTGAATACCACTAACCTGGTTTCAACATAGACTATTAACAAATAAAGGGGCAATTTATATACTCACAACCTATGGATTTCATATAGAGACGTCCACATTCAAACTCCCCCCCCCCCCCCCCTCCACCCCCTTATAGGCCAGAATGGAGAGTTCAGGTAGCCATGACATTGTCTGATCAAATAATGCTTGCCCTAGATAAAACAGCTGTCCACCAAGGGTGCGAGAAATGGGGACTGTATTCTTAAAAGGGTACTCCTGTGGGGGGGGGGGGGGGTAAATGTTTTAAATCAACTGGTGCAAAAAAATAAACAGATAAACTGTATTCTGCAAAGTTGCATGGTTCTTTTCTGTCTGACCACAGTGCTCTCTGCTGCCGCCTCTGTCTTTGCCAGGAACTGTCCAGGGCAGGAGAGGTTTGCTATGGGGATTTGATCCTACTCCGGACAGTCCTGACAGGGACAGAGGTGTCAGCAGAGAGCACTGTGGTCAGACACAAAAGAACTATACAACTTCCTCTGCAGCATACAGCAGCTGATAAGTACTGGGAGGATTAAGATTTTTAAATAGAAGTAATTTACAAATCTGTTATCCATCAGAGTACTTCTTTAGAGAAGTTACCTTTGCTGCCCCCTTCAAGGGTACATTCACATGTACAGGATCCGCTGCAGATATTAATGTAAATCACCAAACATAAAATTATGAATATATGTTGCTGAAATTTCAAATGATATAACACCCAATAAGTAAATTCAGCAATGCACAAAGATGTACAGAAATATGCAAAACTTTATTAGAAATACAAATACATGTTAAAATCAAATGCATAAGCACAGTGCACAGGACTGAAAGGATACAGGAGGTATAGGCAAAAACACTGGAGTAAAGCAAATACAAGGGCATACATATTGTCGTATGAGATTTATTTCTGAGGGTACATATAAATAGTGTTGAGCGGCATAGGCCATATTCGAATTTGCGAATATTCGCGAATATATGGACGAATATCCGTCATATATTCGCGAATATTCGCATATTCGTAATATTCCCGTTATATTTTCGCATATGCGAATATTCATGTATGTGAAAATTAACATATACAAAAATTAGCATATACAAAAATTTACATAAGCGAAAATTCGCATATGCGAAAAGTAGCATATGCAAATTTTCGCATATGCGAAAATCCGCTCACCAGTCTCACACAGTAGTATTAGAGCCTTCTTTACACCACACAAGCTGGAAGCAGAGAGGTATGATCACTGTGATGTGTACTGTGAAAAAAATAAAAAAAAATAAAGAAATATTCGTAATTACGAATATATAGCGCTATATTCGCGAATATTCGCGAATTCGTGAATATGCGATATTCATGAATAAAATTCGCATTGCGAATATTCGCGAGCAACACTACATATAAACCCTAATCACAACATTTCAGACAATAAACATGCACAGGAAAATAGAAGAGAAAATTATAAACCAATGTATGGCCATATGCCACCTGCACTTACCCCAACGTATGTTTCGCGCTTCTGCGCTTCGTCAGGGGGCGTGGCTAAAACTGACTCAGAGTGCTCATTATACAGTATGGGTCGAACCAATCTGCTGCGAGTATTCCATTGATTGACACTTCAGAGAATAAATGGTTAGCTAATGACTGATTGGCATCTAGTGTGGTTGATCCTTCCTACTTGGTAGCAGCCGCTGCATTCACTGATGCCGTCAGTGTATCGGCGTCATAACACGGAAGTGAGCCCGGGCATGTGACCGGGCTGGGTCACATGACCGTGCGCACTGCGCAATGACAAAGATACCTCCTGTATCCTTTCATACCTGTGCACTGTGCTTAGATATTAATGTAACTAAATGATGGAACGCAGCTTCAAATCTGTAGCATATAAAATAAAATGCAAGAATATGGGAGTTGACCAATCACATGTATCAAGCTTTTGTGCAACAACTTCAAAATTATTTAGCATTATGTTATATTAGGTGCTGGATTTTAGTAATATGCTTTCAAAAGCTTGCCTTGCACTGGAGACATTATAACTTATCAGCTGCTGTATACTACAAAGGAAGCTGTAAAGTTCTTTCCAGTCTGACCACAGTGTTCTCTGCTGACTCCCTGTCAGGAACTGTCCACAGCAGAAAATGTTTACTATGGGGATTTGCTTATACTCTGGACAGCTCCTGAAACGGACAGATGTGGCAGCAGAGAGAACTGTGGTCAGACTGGAAAGGACTACACAACTTCCTCTGGAGTATACAACAGCAGATAAGTACTGGAATTATTAAGATTTTTAAAAAGAAGTCATCTACAAATCGGTTTATCTTACTGGCACCAGTGGATATGTATTGTTTTTCCTCCATAGTACCCCTTTAATGTAGATTACATCACAGATCATAGATAGTCACACAATGGCATAGAAAGTCCAGGCCCAAATTGGGTTTATTCTCATAGGCAGTGTAAATAAGTGCCTACTTACACTCGTGTAGAGCAAAGGTTAAGTCACTTTATGTATTTTACCACTTTCTGTATTTCAGGCACATTAGCCCCGATTCATCAAAACGTGGAAGAAAATTTTGCCTAAGCCAATCACAGCTCAGCTTTCACTTTACCAGAGGTCATTAGGATATGAAAGCTGAGCTGTGATTGGTTGCTGTGCACAAAATCTCTGCAGTTTTTCTCTTATACATCTTGATACAAACACTGAGATCTCTTATCCTTCAATCTTATCGATGCTTCTGGGAGCTTTATCCCCCTATATCATATCTGCAACTATTCTAATGTGGCGAGCATGGAGAAGGTCACTATCAGGTCTGAGTTGATAGCAGTGAAGCTGCTGAGACCACAACACTTAAAGTTACAGTGTACAACAATGAACAACATAGGTTAAATAGGTGTTAAATGGTTTTAAAGGGGTACTCCACTGCCCCAGTGTTCGGAATTTTTTTTTCCGAATGGTGGGTGAAGGGGTTGTGATGTCATAGCCACGCCTCTCATTAAGCCACGCCACGCCCTCTCAATGCAATTTTATTGGAGGGGGCGTGGCAGTCACCACACCCCCTCCCATAGACTTGCATTGAGGGGGGGTGACATACATCACAAGGGGTGTGGCTATGATGTCACAACCCCCACAGCCAGCGCCCAGCGTTTAAAACAAAATGTTTGTGACGCTGGTGCAGTGGAGTACCCCTTTAAAACTTTTTAACACCTATTTATCCTATGTTGTTCATTGTTGTTTACTGTAATTTAAAAGTGTACCCATCTCAGCTGCTTCAAGGCTGCAAGATCACAGGGGAACTGTGTTCCTGTGCTTTTTCCACAGCAAGAACACCGTTCCCATTAGCAGGAGTCCTGCAGGACCAGCTCTTAAGTGGAAATCTTGGGTGAGATCCCACACTTTTTTTTCCCAGGTTTTGACCCCTGGTTTTAAGACCTTTTAAGGGGTTATTTGTGAAACAAAAATTGTGCAAGTGCTGGAAATGATTTACTAAATTGTCTTGCTAGATAGATGGTTTAGAGAAGAAACAACTACTATCTGTATTTGCCTATATAAAGTACACATAGTACATCACTTTACAGAATCTTGTGTATAAGGAAATGGTAGAAGCATCCCTATTGTTTTTGCACATCAGAAGGAATGAGCACCTAAAAAACCCAAACAAATAGTTTTTTTTAAATAATTCCTTCTCCTTCAGAGAATTAAGACAGCACTATCTGAAAAGGTGGCGGTGAGGGTTGGCACTTGTAAATGTTGCTGCCTGACTTCACCATCAGTGATCACAGCTGACGGGGAGCTAATAAAAGAGCAAAGCTAGCTGTCAGACCAGATTAGTGTGTGCAAAGGGCAAGACAAAGGAATAATGCAGTTATTATTTATGGTCACTAACTAGGTTTGGCTTTCCTGCTAAATCATCCTACCTGGTGTGTGCACCAAGTACCATACTATTGTACAGTGCTGCTGCCACACAAATGGGATATTACTACACCGACAGAAAAAATGCACCAGAAACTAGAATATAGACAAAATATAGACAATCTTTATTTAAGCAAATCATTAAAAAAAAAAAAAAGACTAGTAAAAACATACGTAGAGCAAAATAGCACAGCACCAGTCAGATACAAGGTATAGGTAAGGAGAGAACACAGTACATAAGATGGTAGTAAAACTAGAAATCCACATGTAAAATACAAGGATGCGGTACAAACAATAGACCAAATATAAGAAGTGCATAGCATAAAAACAACAATAACCTGTGGGTGCCAAACCATACCTATACCAGACCCCAACGACCGTTTCGCGGTAAAACTCGCTTCCTCAGGGGGCAACGCCCCCTGAGGAAGTGAGTTTTACCGCAAAACGGTCGTTGGGGTCTGGTATAGGTATGGTTTTGCACCCACAGGTTACTGTTGTTTTCGACTGTTTTGCGTTAAAACTCACTTCCTCAGGGGGTGTTGCCCCCTGAGGAAGCAAGTTTTACCACGAAACGGTCGTTGGAGTCTGGTATAGGTATGGTTTGGCACCCACAGGTTACTGTTGTTTTCATGCTATGCACTTCTTATATTTGGTCTATTGTTTGTACCGTATCCTTGTACTTTACATGTGAATTTCTAGTTTTACTACCATCTTATGTACTGTGTGCTCTCCTTACCTATACCTTGTATCTGACTGGTGCTGTGCTATTTTGCTCTATGTATGTTTTTACTAGGTCTTTTTTAATTGTTATTTGCTTAAAGATTGTCTATATTTTGTCTATATTCTAGTTTCTGGTGCATTTTTTCTGTAGGTGTAGTAGTGCGATTTTTATGCACCCCACTTTCTACATATTTGGTAGAAATATTTTTTCGGTGATACAAATGGGATATTGTGTGCTGTTAACATATACAGTAAATATGGTATGCATTTACAAGACTTTTATATTTTATTTATTGATGTCTCTATATCAACCACTACCACACAAGTGCTTAAAGAGATAGAAACAGGAGATCAGTGTTTTTGAAGGCATTTGACATACAAATCTGAGTTTACAAGATTTTCAGCAGCCAAAGCATCACAAATTACCCTAGTTCATAGCATTCTATTGTATAGGCATGTGCATGGGTACCTTTAGAGTGGCTTCTTACCCAAAGCTTGTCTATCCAATATGGACAAGCTGGGCAAAAGTCAGGCAATCTAATGCATATGTTCACACAAGGCTATAATTTAATTACATTCATTTATTTTGTTTCCTTTTTTTCCAGCTGAAAATATGGCTGTAAACTTTTTTTTGCCATGGAGAATAATAGATTGTGACTTTTTTCCCATAGTGAATAGTGTTGCCCGCGAATATTCGCAATGCGAATTTTATTCGCGAATATCTCATATTCGCGAATTCGCGAATATTCGCGAATATTCGCGAATATAGCGCTATATATTCGTAATTACGAATATTCTTTTTTTATTTTTTTATTCTTTTTTTTATTATTTATTTATTTCACAGTACACATCACAATGATCATCCCTCTCTGCTTCCAGCTTGTGTGGTGTAAAGAAGGCTCTAATACTACTGTGTGAGACTGGTGAGCAGATTTTCGCATATGCGAAAATCTGCATATGCTACTTTTCGCATATGCGTATTTTCGCTTATGTAAATTTTTGTATATACTAATTTTCGTATATGTTAATTTTCACATACACGAATATTCGCATATGCGAAAATAAAACGGAAATATTACGAATATGCAAATATTCGCAAATATATGACGAATATTCGTCCATATATTCGCGAATTCGAATATGGCCTATGCCGCTCAACACTAATAGTGAATAAACTAGGTGATATTAAAACACACTTGATACAAATGGACTATGTTCAAATATAGATTTTCAATAGAGAATAATAAAAGGTACAATATAAGGCCCCTTTTGCACTACTGTTACCACACAGTAGTGTGATGGCTGTCGGGCCCCCGGGTAAGAATAGTGTTGCTCGCGAATATTCGCAATTCGAATTTTATTTGCGAATATCGCATATTCGCGAATTCGCGAATATTCGCGAATATAGCGCTATATATTCGTAATTACGAATATTCCTTTTTTTTTTTTTTTTTTTTTCACAGTACACATCACAGTGATCATCCCTCTCTGTTTCCAGCTTATGTGGTGTAAGAAGGATCTAATACTACTGTGTGAGACTGGTGTGCGAACTTTCGCATATGCAAAGATTTGCATATGCAAATTTTCGCATATACGAATTTTCGCTTATGCTAATTTTTGTATATGCAAATTTTCGCATATGTTAATTTTCGCACGCGAGAATATTCGCATATGCGAAAATAAAACGAGAATATTACGAATATGATGAATATTCGTCCATATATTCGCGAATATTCGCGAATTCGAATATGGCCTATGCCGCTCAACACTAGGTAAGAATAGCTAGAATAGCAGTTTGACGGCTGTTCTTGATGGGGCACAACAGTAGTGTGAATGTAGTCTTATACACTTAATGCAAAGAGACTATGTTCCTATGTACATTTTTGGGTCATTTTTGAAATCGTAAAAGGACTGTTTTTACGGCTTTACAAAATGAAGATAAAAAACAAAACCAGCTGTATTTTCTTACTATTAAAGGGGTACTCCGGTGGAAAACTTTTCTTTTTAATCAACTGGTGCAGAAAGTTAAACAGATTTGTAAATTACCATTATTAAAAAATCTTTATACTTCCAGTACTTATTAGCAGCTGTATATGACAGAGAAAGTTCTTTTGTTTTTAAATTACTTTTTTTTTCTGTCCACAGGGCTCTCTGCTGACACCTCTGTCTGTATCAGGAACTTTTCAGAGCAGCGTAGGCCTGTTATGGAGATTTGCTCCTGTTCTGGACAGTTCTTGATATGGACAGGTGTCTGCAGAGAGCACAGTGGGCAGAAAAATAAAAGAAATCAAAAAGGAAAAGAACTTTCTCTGTAGTATATAGCATCTAATAAGTACTGGAAGGATAAAAACATTTTTATAGAAGTAATCTACAAATCTGTTTCACTTTCTGGCACCAGTTGATTTAAAAAATAATAAAAATTCCACCGGAGTACCCCTTTAAGTTCTATCGTACTCAATAGTCAAACAACTGTTTGTTCACACAAAATAATTTATCAGACATAAAATTAAAAGAGTATGCTGGTGGAAATTAACTTATCCCCTATTCACAGAATAGGGTGTAAATAGCTGATTGCGGGGGGTCTGACCGCTGGGCACTCTCAGTGAGGACGGCATGCGCTTCATTCATTTCTATGGGAGCGCCGATGATGCCAGAGAGCTGTACTTTCCTCACTGAGCACCGGGTCCCGTCCCAGTGATCGCGTGGGGGTGCACATTGGTCAACCCCCCGCAATCAGCAACTTATCCCCTATCCTGTGGTTGGGGGATAAGTTATTTTTCACCGGAGATTTCCTTTAAGTGCATGGTCCCTTTTATTCAATGTTTTCATCTGTGTTTTGGGCTTTATTTTGGTCCGTAAATGGTACCTTAAAATAGACATTTTTCTGTAGCCAAAAAATGGCTATTAACCCCTTAAGGACTCAGCCCATTTTGGCCTTAAGGACTCAGACAATTTAATTTTTACGTTTTCATTTTTTCCTCCTCGCCTTCTAAAAATCATAACTCTTTTATATTTTCATCCACAGACTAGTATGAGGGCTTGTTTTTTGCACGACCAGTTTTCCTTTGTACTGACATCACTCATTATATCATAAAATGTATGGCGCAACCAAAAAACACTATTATTGTGGGGAAATTAAAACGAAAAACGCAATTTTGCAAATTTTGGAATGTTTTGTTTTCACGCCGTACAATTTATGGTAAAAATGACTTGTGTTCTTTATTCTGAGGGTCAATACGATTAAAATGATACCCATTATTACATACTTTTCTATTAATGTTGCGCTTAAAAAAAATCACAAACTTTTTAACCAAATTAGTACGTTTATGATCCCTTTATTTTGATGACCTCTAACTTTTTTATTTTTCCGTATAAGCGGCGGTATGGGGGCTCATTTTTTGCGCCATGATCTGTACTTTTTTTTATACCACATTTGCATATGAAAAACTTTTAATTAATTTTTTATAATTTTTTTTTTATAAAATGCATTAAAAAAGTAGGAATTTTGGACTTTTTTTTTTTTTTTCGTTCACGCCGTTCACCGTACGGGATCATTAACATTTTATTTTAATAGTTCCGACATTTACGCACGCGGCGATACCAAATATGTCTATAAAAAATGTTTTTTACGCTTTTTGGGGGTAAAAAGGAAAAAACGGACGATTTACTTTTTTATTGGGGGAGGAGATTTTTCACTTTTTTTTTACTTTTACTTTTACATTTTTTTACATTTTTTTTACACTTGAATAGTCCCCATAGGGGACTATTCATAGCAATACCATGATTGCTAATACTGATCTGTTCTATGTATAGGACATAGAACAGATCAGTGTTTTCGGTGATCTTCTGCTCTGGTCTGCTCGATCACAGACCAGAGCAGGAGACGCCGGGAGCCGCACGGAGGAAGGAGAGGGGACCTCCGTGCGGCGTTATGAATGATCGGATCCCCGCAGCAGCGATGCGGGTGATCCGATCATTCATTCAAATCGCGAACTGCCGCAGATGCCGGGATCTGTATTGATCCCGGCACCTGAGGGGTTAATGGCGGACGCCCGCGAGATCGCGGGCGTCGGCCATTGCCGGCGGGTCCCTGGCTGCGATCAGCAGCTGGGATCAGCCGCGCATGACACCGGCATCGCTCCGATGCCCGCGGTTATGCATAGGACGTAAATGTACGTCCTGGTGCGTTAAGTACCACCTCACCAGGACGTACATTTACGTCCTGCGTCCTTAAGGGGTTAATATGGATGAAAAAAAGGCTCAAAAACATTTGTGAACATCACCTGACACCTCCTCCACTGCTAAGCTTGGCTCCAAGAAGCAGGTTTCTGTCTGAAAATAAATAGTAAATTCTATAGAAATTCATTGTGCCCGTATTCTGTGTTAAGTTTATAAGTACATAACAATATATAAGGTCTGTTGCCATATGCTAACAGACATTTATTTTTGCTACTTTAATCTCTACAATTGCAATAAAATAAAAAATTCTTTTAAAAATCCCAGATTGAAAATTCATCAGATTTAATAAAGTCTTACAGTAACTCTGTCCTATTATTTGTTTGGGAAACATGCCAGTCAATTACTTCAACTATTTAACACTCACCGCTCCTATATCTGCAGGAATTGTTTTGCCAGTGTTTAAGATAATTTATCTACATAGTGCCAGAGAACAAGATTACAAAGTAAAACTGCCTAGAAAAGGAGCTTTGCACAAGGCTGTGAAACTGATAGGAGCCATATTAAGCTATAGCTTTTTTTTTCTTTCTTGAAGATTACTCAGTTTGAATCCCTATACATTTTATTTACTGATTTGCTGGCTCTGATGAAGGAAAGAGCTAAATTAGTTTTATGTCAAGCTTATTTGTCTTTTGCAAGAATGTTCCAACATTTACTCAAATTATGACAATAACCAAGCTAACATTCTTAGACCAGTCAAAGTGACCTTCCTTGCAGTATCGATAGAAATGTTATGCACTTGCAATAGTAGTTTCCCAAAAATAATTGGTAAAGGCATCTAGTAATCGGTGAGCAATGATATGTTCCTCTCTATTAGTTACATTACAACACAATCTTGGCAATTGTGGTTGCATTTAGAGATGCAAAAGTTAACTTATTTTTCCATTTTTTTAGTGGTTACATTTATTTAAGTAGCAAAATTACTTCCTATCATTTAAATTAAAAAAAAGTAATTACAGCTAAACAGTATACCTGTCACTTTAATAAACATTTCAAATGTCCTTAAGTACCTCAAACTCCTGAGAATAATTATTGTCCCCTTATCCACCCTTTTTTTTAAATGTCCTAGAGACCTGTCAAACGTTTTGATTGGTGATCAGTTGGTCTGGCTTCAGGGAGAATGCCGGCTCCACGTGGCGCATCGTTTACCATTGTTGTGTATAGGGCTACACAACCACCATTGGTGAGCGGCTTTCTCATTTTATCTTTACATTGAGGATCCCCCTTTTATCACACCTCGAAACTCTCACTCTCGTCCACTTTTTTCTAAACGTTTTGTTTGGTCTGGTCTGAGTGTTCAGACCTCCACTTGTTCTACACAGGTCAGGGTAGAAGTAGAACTTTTCTTCCTGCTCTTTGTCTATGGGACGTAAAGCAAGTAGAGAACATGGTTTGTGAGTTCTGTTCCTGGCTCTGTCAAGTGATTGGTCAGGGTCTGATAACCAAGACATTGACCGATCAAAACTTTTGATATGTCTCTACGACATATCTAAAAAATAATTTATGACAGTGTCCTTTTAAGTTGGCCATATATCAGATATCTGTCAGGCAAATGCATGTTCTGCTTTATTCACCAACCTTGTGCTCATATAAGTGAAGGAGGTTTCATGAATATTAATAAGGTGGGCAGGCAGATTGTAGCAGAGGGGAAGGAGAAAGAAATGGTAGGTATGCCGGGTCCTGCCTCCATTGTGTACAGCAGCCTTTTCTACACATTAGCATTCCGTCTTACCCGCACTGATACTTCTCCTAGAGGTTATGGAAATGGAAGGCCAGTTGGACATTATGATTAATTCATTACAATTAATACATATATTGATATATGTATCTCAGCACATGTGCAAAATATAAAAAGAAACACTATCACCAGCCATATGCAAAATAGGGCCTTTGAAGATGGGCCGACTAGCTGCCGATAGCAAGCATTTCAGCAAGCATCTTACCTTCAGATGGCTCGAGGTTTACATACGGCAATGTGCGGTCGACAATGGTAATTTAAATGGCTGCACAAAAGATCCAGTCAGCTGATGAAGAAGCATCTGCTTATTCATTGGCTAATCACCAGCCCTTCTACACGGACCGATTATCAAGAACGAGTGTTCCTAGAAATGCTCATTTGCCAAATAGTCAAGCCCTGTAAAAGAACCTTTAGTTTCTTCCTCTCTATAATGTTCAGTAAAGAATGAATAAGAAAAATAAAAACAAATCGATATCTGGGCCTCTGGTCTATATGTTTATTGTGAAAAGGTGCTAATTTAAAGACTGTAAACAATTGTATATGCTTACGTCTTTACTACTGCAGGTGATTAGATCATGTCCTATTACTCAGGCCTTGTACTTATAATAAAACATTATACTTGAACATGTCTATGCTTTTAGCTGTGTTAAAATAGTCATCACCTGTCAACCATATGCAACAGAAATAAAGACAATTAAAAATAATGAGATAAATGCTTTTGAGCATAGAACTAAACATAAATTGAGATAAGTACTTTTTGGTGGGTGCTGTTGATATTATTAACTTATCTGTTATTAACGTCACCTGTCAAAAGACAAATAATGTGAAGAAGTCTAACAAAATATAAAATAATAAAAAAATTCTATCTATGTATTTTCCAAGTCACCATTAGATGGACCCACCACTACTGAAGTATTTCTCCCTCCGAAAAATATTTTAACCCGGGGGGGATTCTTTTTTTTTTTTTTAACTTGTGCGACTCACTAATTTCTGGACCAAATATGCTATAATATATAACACTACAAAAGCCCCTTTGGTGCTAGCCTTTGATATCTGATAGTCCTTGACACTCTCTTATGAAGTACCATTCATTTTAGTTCTGTATACATGATAAAGTGCTGCAATTCAAAGTGAAAATAATACATAAAAATGATTGATCATCTGAATGTGAATATCGTTCATGAAAAATCAGGTCCTGTTCACATCAGAGGATTAGGATAAAGCCAATAAGAACTGGTTCAGATGTACAAGAGTAATATTGTTATAACCCATAAATTATTAAATGAGCCTGTACAGATATGGTCATTGACAGATGTTTGTGCTCCCTTGTGTAATTTCCATGGCACCGATCACTATTAACACAGGATCTCATGGAAAGTAGTGAAAGTGAGTAGGGAAAGTAAGGTAGGGATGTTAGCCCATGCAGCCAGACAAAAGAAGCCGGCCTTGTTTACCTGGTGCTTACAGCTTAATGCCACAGAATTTCCTTGGCAAAAAGCAGAAGGGGCACCAGCTTTTGATGCAACACACTAGAGAAAAAATGGAGTAGTAGGTTTGATCAGACCAGTGGATTGTTAACATTTTTTAAATAAAATCTTTAATGAGGGGTCTGATGGTATTTTGCTTTCGGTAAAGATTTTTTAAAACTTTTTTTTACTTATTCTTGGTTTTGTAGTGGAACTGCCTGACAGGCGGCCTTTATTTCTAAGCAGGGGCTAAGTTCCATCCCTTAAAATGGCAAACAACTCATTATTACGATGGTATCCACCACAACCAGTAGTACTGGGAAGAACCAGGTACCGGCAGGCCCTGAGCATCAAAAACAAAGGACAGTGCATTGATGGTGACAGGCTGGTAAAACAATGCTGGATAGGGTCAAAACAAATGGTCCTTTCTACCTTGGTAAATTACTAGAATGCTGCTGCTTGTTTATGATTAGTTTTTTGCACCTATTTGGTACATTTATTTATTAAATTAATTAATAAATTCAGTCTTTACAAATTGTGGTACCACTTCTTTTTGATAAACAGCCAGGTATAAACCAAGCAGCAGTAGCTTAGTACTACCAGGGTAAGAAGGGCCTGGAAGCTTGCCAATGCCCAAAAATAACATTGTTGAGACTTTTGGTGCCATTTTGTTATTGCTAATTCAGAAATAGACTGATCAAAGTAGCTTCAAAAGTGTACTAAATACGGTGTACTAAATAATTAAATTAATAAATAATCTTTTTCTAATAAATAAAAATATTTTTTAATAAATAATATTTTCACTGTACAAAAGTATACTAAATATATACCGTGTTTCTCTGAAAATAAGACCGGGTCTTATATTAATTTTAGTCACAAAAAACACACTAGGGCTTATTTTCAGGGTAGGGCTTATATTTACTGTATGTACCTTGAACAACATGGGGGGGGCTGTAGCAATGTGGAGGATGGGGGCTTTAGCAGTGTGGAAGATGCCGCACCCACCCCCCATCTTCCACACTCCCGCAGCCCCCCACCATTCTCCCCTTCCCCGTTGTCCTCCACACTCCTACAGTGCCCCCCACCCCTCTGCCATAATAAACTACGGTACACATTTCATCCCCAGCGGAGACCAGCACTTCCCCACCTTCACACGATAGCATCCATAACTTGTACTGTATGGAAGCTGCAGCTCTCAGCGACGGCGGCGGGATCTCCTTCTGTTGCTTAGCAGCCGGGGGCAGGGACACGTCTGTGACGTCGGCCGTGCATACACGCGGACGTTTTAAAGCAACAGCGACCCTGCCCTGGCTCAATTACGGTAACTTGCCGCGGCACCAGCCAAAGGAGGGGGGTGAGGAGTGGGGTCTGCAGGCATTACTGGCGGCCACGGTCCGGATCTGGACCACGGTCCGCCAGTTGATTACCCCTGGCCTAGGTCTTATTTTCGGGGTAGGGCAGCCCACCCTGATAATCCTGCTAGGGCTTACTTTCGGGGTAGGGTTTATTTTCGGGGAAACACGGTACTGCTCAAAAAAATAAAGGGAACACTATAATAACACATTCTTGATCCGAATGAACGAACTAATTGTATGAAATACTTTTGTCTTTACACAGTTGAATGTGTTGACAACAAAATCACAAAAAAATTATCAGTGGAAATCAAATTTATCAACCATGGAGGTCTGAATATGGAGTTACACTGAAAATCAAAGTGGAAAACCACACTACAGGCTGATCCAACTTTGATGGTGGATGGAGCGAGACATGATGTCCCAGATGTGCTCAATCGGATTCAGGTCCATAGCATCAATGCCTTCCTCTTGCAGGAACTGCTGACACACTCCAGCCACATGAGGTCTAGCATTGTCTTGCATTGGGAGGAACCCAACCGCACCAGCATATGGTCTCACAAGGGGTCTGAGGATTTCATCTCGGTACTTAATGGCAGTCAGGCTACCTCTGGCAAGCACATGGAGGGCTGTGCAGCCCCCCAAAGAAATGCCACCCCACACCATTACTGACCTACCGCCAAACCAGTCATGCTGGAGGATGTTGCAGGCAGCAGAACGTTCTCCACAGCGTCTCCAGACTCTATCACTTGCTGTCATCTCTGAAGAGCACAGGGCGTGAGTGGCGAATCTGCCAATCTTGGTGTTCTCAGGTAAATGTCAAACGTCCTGCTCGTTGTTGAGCTGTAAGCACAACCTCTACCTGTGGACGTTGGGCCCTCATACTAACCTCTTGGAGTCTGTTTCTGACCGTTTGAGTGGACACATGCACATTTGTGGCATGCAGGAGGTTATTTTGCAGGGCTCTGGCAGTGCTCCTCCTGCTCCTCCTTGCACAAAGGTGGAGGTAGCGGTCCTGCTGGATTGTTGCCGTCCTACGGCCTCCTCCACATCTCCTGATGTATTGGCCTGTCTCCTAGTAGTACCTTCATGCTCTGGACACTACGCTGACAGACACAGCAAACCTTCTTGCCACAGCTTGCATTGATGTGCCATCCTGGATGAGCTGCACTACCTGAGACACATGTGTGGGTTGTAGATACCGTCTCATGCTACCACTAGAGTGAAAGCACCGCCAGCTTTCGAAAGTGACCAAACAACTAGCCAGGCAGCATAGGAACTGAGAAGGGGTCTGGGTCACCACCTGCAGAACCACTCCTTCATTGGGGGGGTGTCTTACTAATTGCCTATAATTTCCACCTGTTGTCTGTTCCATTTGCACAACAGCATGTAAAATTGATTGTCAATCAGTGTTGCTTCCTGAGTGGACAGTGTGATTTCACAGAAGTGTGACTTGGAGTTACATTGTGTTGTTTAAGTGTTCCCTTTATTTTTTTGAGCAGTGTATTAGCTTCTTTAGTCTTTTCTTTTAAAACAAATCAAGTAATAAGCTATATTAATATGTGGTTAAAATCAATATTTCTATAGATTCAGAGCACCTGTTAAAGCACATACTGTAGAACAACATGAGATGCAGTCCAATTTTATTAGCGCAGCTCTGCTAGATATAGATATATTTTATCAGATCAGTTTTATAGTACTGGGCAGATAGCACTTCATGAATATTTAGTACTATCCCAGCAGGAAGACAACTTCCCCACACAGGTTCTGGAGAAAGGAAGTCTAACCATGAACATTTCAATAACAGCTATGAAAATTGCATGTTTAAACTGGTCATGGTTATTCATGTTTGATATTATAATATCTTAAAATGAGCAATTCCATCCTGTAAATGTAGGTGTATATTTGAGATCTTTTGTTTTATAGTGTGCACAATGGAACATTACAGGTACACATATTGTTTACAACTTGTGGTGCCAGCACTCTACTGTTAATAAATATATTACTACTGTATATAAAAATAGTCAAATACAGTGTCTACTTTAGGTGATTGTCTCAAGATTATCTCCTATCCACAGAATAGGGGTAATTGGTGGGGAGGTGAGTCCAAACTCTGGCACTCCTGTTGATCACAATGTCCCACCTCAGCCAGTAATTGGCTTAGCAGCAATGCGACGTATTGAGCACAGCACCAGGAAGTGCAATTTCAGGGAAGACCAGGTGCCATGATAACAGAGGCTGCAGGGAGTGCGGAAGGTTAAGTACAGGATTTTATATTTTTAGTAGGCAGTCTGGGCATTATTTATAAAAAGTTTTTTTTTTTTTTTTTTTTGCCAGCCAACCCCTTTAATAGCATTATTTACCTATCAACAGGACAAGTAATGTATGATCACTGGGGGGTCCTACCACCGAGATCTACATTGATCAAGAGAACGGAGGTCCCTGAATGCCCTTTGTAAATGGAGGGCTAGTGCATTAAGTAATATTCAACTTGACCTTTAAACCTGATAAACCTGTATATGACATTTAAAAGCTACAATATTTAGACATTGACCTAAAGTGTACATGTCGTTTCAGGTGACTTTTCAGGATAAGCTGCACTGTGTGTGTACATGAGAAGGAGCACTACAGTATTTCTGGCTATTATACAACATGTATATATGGCATTTTTCAGGAGATTTCTGCTCTGCATGATTTATCTGTTATTTACAGTTCTCTCAGAGCGGGTGGGTGGAGCATAACATCATATTCTGCTCGCACACACACAGAGAAGGTGAGTCTGCATTTCTATGTGACCATTAACAAGCTATACTGCCTAGAAGGTATGAAACACCAGTAGTAACCAGTCTAAACTGTGTATAAAGCCCCGGGGTAAGATCTCTTACTTACAGAGCTGTCCACACTGTCTTTCTCTGTCTATTTGTGATGCTGCTGTGTTCACAGGCACTTCCCTCTCCCATCTCTCTCCTCCCTCCTTTCCCCTCCATAGGCTTGTATTGCCTATGAGCTACAGGGCAGGAAGTGTTTGATATGATATGATGAGAGGAGTACATTCTGATAGGAGAGAAGAGAGAGGGAAGAAACCTGATACAAGAAACCTATTACAAAGTTTCTTATCTTCATCTGTACTATTGTTCTATGCAAAGTTTGTTAAAACAACAAGTACAGTTTAAAATATTTAAAGGGGTATTCCGGCTTTATACATCTTATCCCTTAGGGATAAGATATCTGATCACAGGGGTTCGCCGCTGGGACCAACGCGATCTCAGTGCACTGGCATTCTGTGCCGGGCACTGCCTTGAGGACAGAGATGTGGCATCACTGCCATGCCACCTCCTGATGTCATGCCATGCCCCCTCCATTCATGTCCATGGGACATGAATGCAGGGGGCGTGGCATCACGAGGGGATAAGGTGTGACGTCCTGGATAGGGGATAATATGTATAAGTCCAGAATACTCCTTTAACAGACAATATTACGCCAGCCAGTATCAGTGATAGAATATTTTCTAATATGCATATCTAGCTCCATAGGCTGCTTCTGATACCAACCAAGTGAGGTGAGAAATATACTTTGACATGATTTTACTTAAAGGTCTCTTAATTTATACAAATAGTGCTCTAAGAATAGTAAATGCATACTAACCATAAGTGAATACTGTTTCCAGTACATCTGTGATGTTTCTGTGATTTTATCTAGAATCTATAAATTTCTTCCACATTTCCACTGGGACCTGTGCCTTTACCTCTTATTCAGTGAGTCATCATATACATCTTACATTACACTTCAAAGTTTATTCAGTTAAAACAGATATATGAATAACCTACACTATTATACATTATAAAAACCACAATTATAGTACAATTCCCAACAAAAAATGTGGATCCCCCACACTTAGGTGATGTGAATTAAAGGGGTACTCTGGTGGAAAACAATTTATTTTAAATCAACTGGCGCCAGAAAGTTAAACAGATTTGTAAAGTACTTATCAGCTGTTGTTTACTACAAAGAAAGTTCTTTTCTTTTTGAATTTCTTTTCTGTCTGACCACAATACTCTCTGCTGACACCTCTGTCCATGTCAGGAACTGTCCAGAGCAGGATAGGTTTGCTATGGGGATTTGCTCCTGCTCTGGACAGTTCCTGACATGGACAGAGGTGGATGTGACACAAAAACAATGCCTAATAGATGAACTTTTTAGCTTTGAGAAACATAACTCAAACAAAAAACAGCAACATTCTTTAATTAAAAGGAACACGTCACATTGAGCTGCAGGCATTATGTTATAGAGCCCAAAGAGCTGAGCAGATTGATATATAGATTTGTGGGGAATTACTGAGAGAATTATCTATAATCATATAGAACAAATTTCAACAAATAAACCACTGTTCATTTTGGACTCGGTAGTCTAATGGGAGGACTGGCAGGAGTAGACTGACAATTAGGCTAGGTTCAGACTACGGAATTTCCGCCTGCAATTCTGCTTTGAAATTGCAGGCAGACATTCTGCTTGCTAAAATGTATAGTGTAGTGAATGGGTTTCCGTTCACAAATTCACACTTCGGAATTTGTGAAGCGGAATTTGTGAACGGAAAATCCGCTTGGAAATTTCCGCCTGAAGAATGACAGTGCTCTTTCTTCAGGCGGAAATCCGCACAGAACACATTGCAGTCTATTGGAGACTGCAGTGTCCACACGGTCCTAGCGCCAACTGATTCAGTCAGCGCTGGCCGCACTCGGAATCTCCGGGCGGAAATTTTCTGCCCGGAGATTCCGTAGTCTGAACCAAGCCTTATATATAAATACACATTCATGAGCTGAGAAACCTGACTAGGACCGCACACTATGTACATACTCTGGTCTAGCAACATGGCGATCGGAACCAGATGGCTATTGTGGGGCTCGGAGTACTCATCGGAACAACCGCAGCACGATTTCGGGGGTCTGATGGGTAAAGATGGCCGCCAGAGCTCTGCATACCATGACGCGGCAGCCGGAACGCCCCTCCATGTATCTCTATGGGATTCATGGAGGGGCGTGCCGGCTGCCGCGTGATGCGGGGACGGAACGCCCCCTTTCCTGTAGATTGCTGCGGCCCCATACAGAAGATCGCAGGGGCCCCCAGTGCTCGGACCCCCCACGATCCAAAACTTATCCCCTATCCTTCGGAGCACTACAGATTTCCTTTAACTTCTCCTCTGGTCTGCTTTCTGGTAGACCAGAGAAGTAGAGTGCAGATAGCCCTGAGTAATGATATGTCTATGCATAGAACTGATCAGTATTAGCAATTAAAAGGTTGCTAATAATAGATCCCTATGGGACAAAAAAAAAAAATGAAAGTAACAAAAAGTAAATAGGTTTAAATAAGCCCCTCCCCCTCAAAAAAAATTACTCTTTTTTCTGATTTTACAAATAAAACCCAAAACAATAAAATAAGCAAACATATTTGGTGCAGTCTGAACTATTAAAATAAGATGTTAATAATCCCGTACCTTGAATGGCGTAAACACAAAAAATACCAAAGTCCAACATTTTTGGTCATACCACATCGCAAAAAGATGCAATAAAAAGTGACCCCCCCCCCCTCCAAAATTAGCAAAATTGCATTGTTCTTTTCTACTGTGCACCATAAAAAAACTATCATTACAAGTACAATTGGTCACGTAAAAAAATAAGCCCTAATATAAGGCAAGGAGGGGGAAAAAACGCAAAAATGAAAATAAGCTGTGTCCTCAAGGCCAAAATGGGTCATGTCCTCCACCCCTAGACACCTTCGCTCCATGCCGAATGACTGGCGATGCGGGGCAGAGGCTTGTCACGTCACGGCCATGCCCCCTCAATGCAAGTCTATGGGAGGGTGCATGATGGCTGTCACGCCCCCTTGCATTGAGGGGACGTGTCCGTGAAATCACGAGCGGGGTGAGGCCATGACGTCACAAGCCTCTGGCACTGCACCTGATACTCTAAACAAACGCCGGGTCCAGCAGGGAACTTTCTATCCTTTGGATAGGGGATAAGATGCTAGGGGCGGAGTTCCCCTTTAAGGGGTAAATGAATAAATTATTAGATATACTGAGTAGTATCACGCAACATCATACATCCTCCCCTGCTGCTCTATAATTTTTTTCCCAGTAGATTACTGGCTGACAGGTTCTTAAAATACTGCTGTATGTTCTTCCAGATCATGGAGAGAACAATTAATAAAAAACAAATGTGTACTCATAAGGAGAAGGTCCAGTGCAAGGATTCTTTATAAATGGCAAATGTTGTTTCTTGAAGTAAAAATAGGTTCATAAATAACATCCAGTACGGCAATAGACTGACACATCTTGCTTACTACAGGAGCTTAGTCATGGGCAAATGTGGAATCATGAAAAAAAAATTTAATAATTAGTATTCCTTAGCCATCTATTCCACCGAAATGCATCCTACATCGGTATATCAGATATGTAAACTAAACTATGCATCTTTAATATCTGCAAGTACTAGGAGCTTCTTTTTATAGTAAGTCTGCATTCTTTGGCATTGATGACTTAAATTCTAGTTTCAACTTTCTTAAAGACCAGTTAGCAGAACAGGTTTGCAGGATGAAGTTTTATTCTCCACCATAAAGTTTCATTTTATGTCATTGAGTTGAAATACTTTTCTTTAAAAAATGTACTTAACTTATTCATTTATTTATTATTATTCATAATTATTATATTATTATTAATAATGTTATATTTATATTTTTCTTGAAGTATATTAGAAAGGTCAACGTTTTGCCAATATGTGCAACATATAACAAGTTCTTGGTTCTGACAGTGCCCATTTAACCCTGCTTTCTTCGGTTTAGGTGTCAGTGCTGGTTTTCATTTGGCTTTTTATAAGTAAATCGTTTTTCAAGCAGCCAATCTTTGCAGTTCTGTCAAAAAATGACTTCAAGTGTCTCCCCAATAGTTTTTCAATAATTTTTGGGTACATTTTTCTATTTTCAAGGTTTGCTTTGTTTTTTTCTACGCTGTCAATTTAACATCTTCCTTGGTCTACCTGTATGTTTTCTTTTTATAACCTTTCTAATTTGCTGACAGCTGACCGGGGGTGACGAAAAATCTTTTGCTACCCTCTTTGTTGGATTTTTATGTTTGAGTTTTATAATCCTTTCCATCGTTATGTAATAACTCTCATGTTGGATCCATGTTTTCTTTCAATTATATTCAATTCCAACAGCTCAGTAAGTTTCCTTTTGACCACAGACTAAGTTACAGTTTCAGTCTTATACTTGTATTTTACATATAAGGAGAGTACTAGTTTCATTTTTATTGTCACCTTTTAATGTGCATGTTATGTATTAAGAAACTTTAAAAAAAAATAGTTGGGTGGAGTGGAAAAAATTCACTATTGTTGGATTTCATTTCAACAATTGAAAAAGGCTTTTCTGTTCTTGCTGTGCTTCCTCTGTGCTGCTGTGGTGTAGTGTGAAAACAAATCAAGGAGCTGAGTTTAAAAAGCCCCTGATTACCCTAAACTCCTGCAAAAGGGTATAGACTTTGCTGAGGGGCAATTCCTAGGTCACTATCCTTTTGTTGATCACTATTGACAGTGTAAAAATAGCAGAAAAAAATGCTAAAGACGTTGATACCAAAAAAAATCGCAATGTAAACTTATTTTTTGTCTTTTTTTGTTGTTTTCTTTTTGTTTGTTTTTTTGTTGGTAAGAAAAAAAATAGCTCACTAGAGCTGCGTGTGAATGAAAATTTTAAACTCAATTTCCCACACTTAAACATTTTTACTTGCAAAAGAACACTTTTTTTATGCAGTTAGAATTTTATTGGAGATACTCTAGATAGATATAGGATGTATTGAAAGCAGATAGATAGATAGATAGATAGATAGATAGATAGAATACATTTATTGTTAACCTGACAGAAAAAGAGATCAGAACAATATTTACAGTATTATTGTTTATGTAAAAAACGCCATTTCAGCGAACATAAATGAATCTTACTATTTAGAAAAGTAAAATAAACACAAATAATTATATTTACCATAATAGGTACACTTAATTAGATCACCAATATCATCGTCTCCATATCCCTTACACTACAGACGTTCCTTGGACTACAAACATATTTAATTGTAAAGTACACTTAAGAGTCTTTTATTTACATTTTCTACCTTCTAAAACCACTGCCCTTTAATCTAAATTATCTACCACCTCCCCCCCCCTTGTGTCTGACACATAGAAGCACATTTCTCACAAAGCATGGAATGTGGAACTGATATTGCATTTGCTCTATGCTTTCCAAACCTAATGAAACAAATCTACTAAGAAAATTTTAAGTAGTTTTTTAGCCTTTGATTCATTCTTTCCTTAGATTAAATGCAAAATAAATGTCTCGTATTCTGCCAAAAGCTCCTCAGGAGATAGATTGATACTTTATATTAAATATAATATGGTATAATTTTCAAAAAAATAAAATAAATGCGTATATAAATATATATATATATATATATATATATATATATATATATATGTATGTGTGTGTGTTATTTTTTAATTTTGCATTGAATTATATTACATGCTTTTTTAAATTTATTATTTAGATTATTAATTACATTATTTCTATTTTTTTTTCATTATCAACAGTAACTTTTTTTTTTCCAGTTGGTATAAAAATTTGATAACGTGTGCCACATTTTTGAGCTTTGTAATTTTGGTGGTTCTACCTATAGGTGTTGCAAGTGAGTGTCGTGAAACCGTCATTGAACTATACTGTGTTGAAAGTCGTTGAAGCGGAAGGCGTTAATTGTCAGTTTTGGCTCACAGGTGTGGCGCTGCGATGAGGGTTATCACTTCAGAAGCGTGATCAATCCTGCAAGCAGAACATAATTAGACACTGGCATGGTTGCCTTTTACCTGTGGGTATCAAATCGTACTAGTTTTTGCCACCGCAATTCATTTTAATTTACATATTACAAAATGAATCAGCGATCTCAATCAAACAGGGAAATAATATTAATAAGTAAACTATAATTAAGTATTAGGAATTTGCTTCTGGCTAGCAAAGAGTAACTTTGTGTAATTTGCACATTCCAGATTTGGTATATCAATGTGCTCCTTTTAGTATTCGTTCAATCAGCACACTGCAGTCATATTTAAAGGTTTTTTCAACATGACATTCAGCACAGGTTTTATGTTTTTACAGTAAAATATATATATATATATATATATATATATATATATATGTGTGTATGTGTGTGTGTGTACAAATGTAAAAAAAAAACAATAATAACAACACTAAGCTCTTCAATTCCGTACTCATTCTAAGTATATTCCTCCACTGTCCTGGTGCATGACTGCCACTGATAATATGTGACCACTGAAGCCAATCACTGACCTCAGTGGTCACTTGCCATACACAGTAGCATGACTGCTGATTCCAGTGATTCGTTACAACAGTAAGGCTGGGTTCAATGCCACTGATCTCAATGCCACTGATGCCATAACTGATGACAAGTTTCATCAATTGTCATCACTTGTATGGCATCCGGCATCCATTGTTTCTGGACGCCAGACAGGGGAACACTGCGTTCCCCTGTCCGGTGCCATCCGGAGTCTACAAACCATCTGGTGTCAAAATTGAGACGCTGGATGATTGTGAACTGTCCCATTCAAATGAATGGGATCAGTTCTAGCATCAGTTTCCCTCCGGTGCACGCCGGAGGGAAACTATGCCGGACGCCTGACATATCAGGACCCAGCCTAACAAGAAAACAGAGTGCTGGGACCATCAAAGTGTAAGCATTGGATCAGCAGGAATTTAACTGATTAATGTTTATTTTTATTTTTTACAACTTTTTTTTTTTTTTTCAAAATTTCACTAAGGGAAAATGGGTGCATCTTGAATTTAGGAAGCTGTTGACTGATAACATGCTATTAATTGTGACATGCATGAACCCACCCTCACGTTTTGTACTAGCTTTTGCCATTTTGAAGATTTTCATGGAGCTGTCAGGAAAACCATATCATAGTGCTGCATTTTAGCTTAACTGTTGAAAAGTTTAGTTCTAGTGACAGAGCAGGGACTATTCATTTCAATAAAGTCTAGTTGACTAGTGAAAAATGTCACTTTGTATATTGCTACAGTAATTTCTTTTGTCATTGACCCAGACTACAGCAGTGTATGGTGATTTATTACAAATTATTTTGTCAAAAATGGCATTAACCTGACCGAGAGTACTTTAAACTCCCTTAAATTTGAGCCCTGTTGTTTTAAATATAATATATGTAATATATTATATATCTTATTATATCTTATTTATTTATTTTTTGTGCTTATACTATTAGTATGTGTTTTTGAGATGGTTTTACTAAGACTTGCATTTTAAACTCCCGTCTTCTTATGTAAATTCCAGCCCCTGTCAAGAGCATTGGATTTAGTAAGAGGTGCTGGCCTTTGGCACTTCTGTGACTGCCCATGCAGCAACCTAGCTCCAAGCTCCAAGACTGCATACATTTTCACTTTCATTTATGCCAGTTACTGGCATAAATTGTAATTATTATGGCCCTTCCCTCTGAGCACTGCCCCTATTTTGCACAACCTCACCAACTTAAAAAAAAAAGTGGTGGGCACAGCATTAAATGGGCACTGTCATGAAATAAAAAAATTGATATGTTGTAGTACTTAAGTACTACAACATATCTCTAACATACTTTAATTTAAAAAAGTGATTTTAAACCAGTTTAAAATCACTTTTAAATTCGGCCACTAGGGGTCGCCCTCCTAGTGGCCGAATGCATTCTGCAGTGACGTCACTACAGAATTTCGACTCATTGAAGACTGGCAACTAGTCAAAATTCAGTCACTGCGGTGCTCGCTCCCGCCTGTCAATCAAACAGGCGGGAGCGAGCGCTTTACAGGAAGTGGATGCGCGCAGGCTCCCGGGGACAAGGTAAAGTATTATTGGGGGGGGGGGGGATTGAGTGTTCACCTATACAGTATGCCTCCAGTTTCCCCACTACAACTCCCAGCATGTCCTGACAGCCAATAGATGTCAGGGCAAGCTGGGAGTTGTAGTGGGGAAACAGCTGGAGGGACACTGAATAGGTGAACTAATGGGGGTGGGGAGTGGGCTGCGGGCTGCTGTCACTGTTCTTTTGCCCGGGGGGGGGGTTGTGGGCTGCTGTGACTGTTCTTCTGCCGGGGAGTGGGTTGAGTGGGGTGGGTTGCGGGCTGCGCGGCGGGGAGCGGTATGTGCGGCCATCACAGATCCGGTGTTCACCTATACAGGGTGTCTCCAGTTGTTTCCCCACTACAACTCCCAGCATGCCCTGACAGCCAATAGATGTCAGGGCAAGCTGGGAGTTGCAGTGGGGAAACAGCTGGAGGCACCCTGTATAGGTGAACTACGGGCGGAAGTGTCGGCCCCAGCAGGCATCAGTGACGTGGTGCAAATCCCCATAGCAAACATATCCTGCTCCGGACAGTTTCCAAAATAGACAGAGGTGTCAGCAGAGAGCACCGTGGTCAGACAGAAAGGAAATTCAAAAAGAAAGGAACTTCCTGTGGAGCATACAACAGCTGATAAGTACAGGAAGGATTAATATTTTTAAATAGAAGTAATTTACAAATCTGTTTAACTATCTGTGATTTTGAGAAATGGCTGAAACATTCATGATACTCCCTCTAAAAAAATGCAATGTGTAAACAAAGCCTTACATGGGACAAAAAGCTGTAAAAAGGTTATAATTTTTGATCAATTATAATGTTTGATCTTTTATGTGTGGTGTTCTAGAGTGGGGTCACCTTGTGCAACCATGAAACACTGTTCAGGTGACTGGTGCCTCAAATGTACTCAGCTCAAACTCAGGTGTATGTCTTGTTATGAAAATGTATTGTATTTTGTCCTCATTTGTTTGTTGCATGCACTGTCCTTAAATTAAATATAAGGTATTAAATGTCTGCACCCACAGTCCATCTATGTAAGGGTACGATCACATTGAATATTTCGCTCGGAATCTCTGCTCACATAACTTTGCCAGCGGAGATTACATATGGCGGCCTCCACCAAAATCCTTCCATAATAGGACCGCGCAGCCCTGCACTTTCACCATTGACAGCAATGCAGTGCTCGTCAAAATCCGCGCAAATAATCAACATGTTAATTTTTTGCTCGAATCATTTTCAGTGGCGGAATTCTCCGCCGCTGAAATATTGCAGTGTGAACTGGTCCACGGAAGACCCATTCACACAAATGGCAATGTTCGCAGCGTGAATGTCTGATGCACAATTCCGCAATTTCACATGTCACCCTTCAGTCAATTAAGGCAAAAGGCAGTTTTGCCTCCACCCCAGTCCCCATGGACCTAAAACACATGTTAGAGAGTCAATGTCGACAGTGCAGGAAGCCAGTTTCAAGTCACTTGTTAATCTGTCTAAAGTCAAGTCCGTCATTGGTTTAGTCAGTCACTAGTCAAGTCTGACTTCAATCAGTATGAAGTCAAATCTATTCAGGACTACAAGTCACATAATTCCAAAGTATGTATTCGCCAATTGTACAAAGAATGTGACGATAACATCCAACCAGCTAAAAATGTCAATCAAGTATCATATCTTCAGTCTGTAACATCTTTGCTGTCTGCTGTATTACTGGACCTGCAATTTAATTAAAGTTCAAGTTGTTGTCTGTACATCAAAGCCGTTGTAATGGCTCAAGGCCGCTTACCCTGGGGGGGTTGTGTACCGTCATACACAACAATGATAAGCATATAAAATCACAAGGTCCATCTGCAGCCCTCCTTCTTCCAAAAGACAAGGCATATAGCGTAGGCTTCAGAGAAATCAGTGGGATCCACGTGGAGCTGACAGGACCAGAGCACACAGCAGGAACAGGTAAAACCAAATTTACTGACCAAGATGCAATGCGTTTCGCTGCGCATATGCAGCTTCTTTAGGCATCAAGTGCCTGAAGAAGCTGCGCATCTGCAGCGAAACGCGTTGCATCTTGGTCAACAAATATGGTTTTTACCTGTTCCTGCTGGATGCTCTGGTGTTGTCAGCGCTGTGTAGATCCTGCTGATTTCTCTGAAACCTATGCTATATGCCTTATCCATACATCCTGGCTTTTAAAGTTTTTTTTTTTCCAGGCTTTCATATGTATAGCTGCTTTATTTGAAGTAATGGTAAGTGGAACTGTAAGTAACAATGGGGTATCACACTACAGTTACTGGACACTGTAACCCCCATCATTTTACCTACACAAACTGCTACCCTACTTCTGGCATCACGAACCTGACAACCTGCCTGCCAAATATCCATACTAACTGCTCAAACCTTTCTCATCCCGCTCCCACATATACACCCATTCATTGCCATTATTGTCAGCAGTGCATCATGTGTTTACATAAAAGATGCAATCTTGGCAATACACGTTCCGACAGACATTCATACGGAGGATAATCCTGTGTAAATGGCCCTTTAAAGTAAGGTACACAATCCGGAATCTTTCTAAAAAAAAAAATATGAATTAATTAATTAAACTGATACCAAAATAAGTCAACAGTATTCTTCGCCAGTTCCATCATGATCCGTTTATTTGCAGGATTCTCCATGATTTTTTGATCACAAACCTATAAATTGAGGATTGAAAAACTAACTTTAATACAGTTTGAAAACACTGCAAAATAAGTATCCACACAGCCTTACAGTAAAATATTTATTGATACACTTAGAACACTAAATACACATTAGCATAATAAATGAGAAGAATCCTGCACTCACGACGTGTCTGCAATTCAGTGTAAGAAGACCATCATGGAGATCCAGGAGTGGCACAGGGGGCTCTGAGCCCCCCGTGCAACTCCCGGATCTCCATGATGGTCTTCTTACACTGAATTGCACACATGCCGTGAGTGCAGGATTCTTCTCATTTATTATACTATTTTTGTCTTTTTTTTCTGAGCACCACCGCTGCATTGAACACAGAAATTAGGAATATGGTTTTGGCCTCCTTTACATATATCCGTCTTCAGTGTTTTTTTTTTTTTTTTCCCCTCCAGCGCTGCAGAAAATGCATCAGAGGGAACATGAAGCCAGAACTGATCCCATTCATTTGAATGGGACAGTTCACAATCATCCGGCGCCTCAGTTTAGATGCCGGATGATTGGACTCACCAGACCAGCACAGACAGAGGAACGCATCTTGCTGCTTTCCCCCCTCCGGTGATCACAAACAGTGGACGCTGGATGATGCACAACTGATGCCGATTGATGCACTTCAGTTGTGGCAATTTTCACCCAGTTTCGCCGGACAACGGATATATGTAACTCTAGCTTTTGAAGGACTATCTTGTTAGTGATTTTTTTTGTATTTGGGCTATTTTTAATTGGTGCCTCCATCTGTATTTTCCCTACTATTTTTTTTTTTTAAATGGGCACTGTCAGATACAATAACTTTTGATATGTCATAAAGCAAGCAAAAACAATATGTTTAGCAATTGTTTTAATTAGAAAATTGTCAGTATTTCATGCTGAAAAAGCCAGTCAAAAAAGTGGCCACTAGGGGCCCCCCTGCCTCCTGAGACACATACCAATCCTGCAGTGTCCAGTGGTCATCGACATGTCATGGACACCATGAGTGATTGACAGTGCTGCAGGCAGGTCCAGGGCCCTCTGTGAGTCAGAGCAGAGATAGGGAGGGGGAGGAGTCAACAGTGAGGAGAAGAGAGTGACATGCCCCATACACCTGCATGGACAGAAACCTCACTGAGCAATGATAGCAAGCAAATAAAGTTAATTCTGAGAGAAATATAAGTCATAGACACTTAAAAATTACATGTACATGATCAGAATGAGGTACAGTTTTTCGGGGGGAGGGGGAGTCACACAGGTATGCTTTAAATATACATTAGTATTGAAGAATTATTCTCATTTAATCTTCTTGTATGTCTCATGATACGACTTTCAATCTGTGAACTGAACCGAAAGTCTTTTAGCCAGTTCATTTAATTACAAAGCCTATTATCTAGGACACAAAACATACCGGACAGCTGGTAATAGTGGCTGTTAATTTAAACTAACCCTCTTCTTAATTGCTTTGAACTTTGGTCATCTTGCTGCAGCCCTCTGTTCACACACAGTGGTTGGGAAGGATTGTGTCTGGGGATTGAGGTAATTAGAGCAGGCAGGCAGCCAGGGCTGCAAGACAGAGGTTGAAGAAGTGCGCAAAAAAGGTCTAGAGCGACTGCTGTGTCTACACCGAGGAACCGACCCTGTTAATGTTTCTCTTTTGCCTACTGTTATACTGTTGTGAGATACAACTAGAAGCTACTGAAGGGGTGTCCCACCAGCCCTTTAGCACGTTGCGTTGATCAGTAGATAAAACTTGCCAGGCAGCCGTTGCAATGGCAAACTTGCTACGAAAGCCTCAGCAGCCTGACCTGGTTTGCTAAATGCTTTTTCACCTGCTGTCACCTCCTCCAAGTCCCAGAAGGTTTCTTTGCTGCTGATAGTTCCAGTGGCTGCCTGACCCAAGGCCTTTTTTTTCTGGTCTTGTTCCCTGACTTTCCCTAATGAAAAGGTGTGCTAGGCTGAACATCGTGTTCACTAGATTATGAGCACGGCAAAAAAACCTGCTGTTGCAACAGTCTAAACTGTTCCCTTACAGGCAGGAATTATGCATTTGCTCTTCCATTCTCAATTTGTTTTCCATGTGCGGTGGGAGGCCCAGATTGTGACCACCTTCAGGGTGAATGGCAGAAAGCAATGGAAATTAGTCATTCGTTTTACAGGCAGCTTTCACTTGCCTTGCTGCACACTGAAAATAGAAAACAACTGACCTGTGAGTTATTTAAACATGAGTGTAACATTTGCAAAAAAAAAGCACAGGCAACATATACATGCTTTATCTGATTGATGTGTCGGTGGTGACTATACCCCAGGCTAGCAAAACTGCCATGCTACTTTTACTTCTTTTTAATGATGCCAGTTCAAGAGATAGTAAAATGGAGAATTTAACACTTAAAGCTTTGGTCTTTTACAGTCAATGTTTTAAAATTAAAAGCCCTTCCTTCTTTGTATTGCAGCAAATATTTATTCTGCTCAGCAGTGCATTATTTTGTTACGTTTTTTTCATTATTTTGTTTTGCTCTCCCTTTTACATTGTAATGTTTACAGCCTTTGGATCTTGAGTCAGCACAGCGCCAGCTAAAGATTTTATGCTGACTCTTGCCTTGAAGTCTAATGCATAGAAAGAAAAGTGCGGCAGCATCTCATGAATAAACCAAAATCAAGTTAGCAAATCTTTCATTCGGTGTTGGATTGTGGACGTTAGTATATATATGCCATTTATCGCACTGTAGTAATGTCCAGAAGTCATTTAAAGGGGTACTCTGCCCCTAGACATCTTATCTCGTAATCAAAGGATAGGGGATAAGATGTCAGATTGCCGAGGTCCCGCTGCTGGGGACCCCCGGGATCTACCATGCAGCACCCACCTGTAGCGGCTTCCGGAACCGCTGGAGGTCCATCTTGACTACAAAGACGGAAGATCGAGACGTCACGACTCCACGCCATGTGATGTCACACCCCGCCCCTCAATGCAAGTCTATGGGAGGGGGCGTGACAGCCCCCCTCCGCCCACTTGACTACTCAGCTCAAAATAAGCAGAGATGTATATGAAAAAATTACAAATTGGTTGAAAACTTTTCCCCACAAAATGTGATATCACTCTGCTCAGCTGCTCCTGTTCTATGACATGATGCCTACAGATTGGAATGCATCTTAATCATGGCAAGTTCCCTTTAATACATATTTGGAGGGTGCCATTATGAAAATTTATGTTCTTTTTCGGGCATCACTGTCATTGGAAAAACTTTTGATACGTTGTCCAGACATGTCAAAAATTGACAAAACAGAGATTAGGGAGCTCAACAGAGACCTATTGCCCAAATACCTAATAACTAATTTATTTGAAATATATCTACATCTGACATCTTTTGCAGGGCCCTTCCAGCAGATTAACATGCACAAAAATGCAAAATAAAAATGATAAAAGTATAAAAATAGTAAAATAATCTAAGCCACCTAACCATCCATACACCCTAAGGCTGGTTATTTCTAATAAATTAGGTATACTTTTATATATTGATTCTCACTTAGTCCCCCCCCCTTTTGCTTCTACTTTTCATTATACTTTGTCCCCATTAACTAGAAGGACTGCTGTCTGTATTTGTTTTTCATGTCAAAAATTGATATCACTTTGGGTCTCAGCCCTGAGACTTGCTGCAATCTGGAGCTCCTGAACTGTCAGACAGCTCCAGACAACAAGTCAAAAGTTTTTCCAAATGACACATGGTTCACATATGTCTGGCTATCTGTCATAGTTTTCATCTGGCATGTGGATGTATTCAACATTTTTTGGATGGTCCATAGGTCGATCACTGGGTCCTATTTCAACAAATGGGACAACAAACTATGACAAACATTGCATGAAGATTAGTGTCCATCACAGGAGCTTAGATTTTCTATGTGGACATGGGGTAACAAAATATTAGCAATTCATAGGAAAAAAGAAATATGTTCAAAATCCCAGAATACATAAATTAAATAAATGCTAAAACTAAAATCAGAAATGCTCTGTAAGTTTGCTGGGGATAGAAAGGTTTTATGCAATAAATATCACCAAATGCATCCAAAATATCCAAAATATTTTTTTTTAAATCTGAGCAAAATAGTAGATATCACAATGTCACTGATTCCTCTTTCATATCATGTATAGTCTAAAGAAGCTTTCACATCTGCCATTTTGATGTTGTGTTTTTGATGTCATTTTTGAAGCCAATGTCAGTGGATTGCGAGAGTGGAATTATAATGAAAAGCTTGACTTTTATTTTATTTTTCCTTCTAAACAAGTAGAAATAAACCCTAAGGCTGGTGTCACACAAAGCATTTGTCCGTTTTCCATGGCTTTTTTAATGGCTGTTTTTTGGTGTTTTTCCTGGTGTCCTATCCTGTGTCAGAAAATAAAATGCTGCAAAGAGAATAGCATTGCTCATCTGTCTGCCTTAGCTCTGAAACCACCAAAAAAAAAAATTGCGGGTCTGTACCTCTGATTGAACAGTTGCTCAGTACTACAATTTTGAGAATGCAGCAGCTGCTGTATTCATACCCTGCCTGCTCCTCTGTTTGTCGCAATGTTCAGGACAAGACAGCATGCTATAATGTCCTTATAATTAAATATATGTATATATATTTGCTGTAAGGGCTAGCCAGAGGCACAGGCAACACTAAATGGGTGGCGCATTAACTCAGACATAACATGCAGCCAAGCCACTTAAGACAACAGAGAATGATGTGTCATCTTGAGAGGGAGGAGCTGCTGAGACAACACCACACTGTCAATGAAAGGACTACACAATTTCCTGTCAAGGGTGAGTAAAACAAGAACATGCTAAAGCCAGTACAATTTGTGACAAAACAATATAAATACATTAGATATCTTGGGGTGATAGTTTCATATATATATATATATAGATATAGATATATATATATATATATATATATATATATATATATATACATTGCATTTTGGCGTCTTTAGAATTCTCTTTAAAAAGCAGCATACTCTAGGTATCACTTATTTCTCTATAGGCTTTTCTATAGGAAAAAAAACACTGCTACTTAAAAAAAGCTTGTTATTTTTATAAGCTAAAAATATGCCCAAAAAGCTGTGTGAAGTAGGCCTAAGTAATTATGTAATATCCTCTATAATCAAGAATTTATAGTGTTTATGTGCAACATTATGAATATTTTAGTAAAGGGCATAGTGAAATTCATCTTTTTTCTTGTGTAGATATAACAAAGATTACTAAAATGTTGCAAAATAAGAATCAGAAATTTCCTTAATAGGGTTTACCAGCCTTTATTTAGAAAACAAGAAATATTTTTACAATACTTACAAAAGATACCTTATTGGTAAGTTGTCATTCCTAACAATTCCCTTTTCATCCTGTTTACAGTCATTGGTGGTACAACATTTATGTAGGTGGCATGATATGGTACAGATAAATATTTTTACATATGAGATTTAAATGTCATTTAGCTACATCAAATAACTGTATGACATAATTAAATAGTCTTACAATCTAAAAATGCAGGTAAATGGATGCCAAGGGTCTGTTATTCAAAATTATTTGTTGATCTGTTTTGACTGTTAACATCAGTTTAAATCCATTTATACATCCATGTTTATCTGTTAGTGTCAGTTTTTTTTTTTTTTTTACTATTTACAGTTGTCACGTCATCTGGCCAAACCTCTGCTTTTTTTCTGCCTAGTTGTTTAGTTGCAATAGAGGGTTGTAACGGATGTAAAAACGAAGAGGCAGGTTACTTCTGCCACCATAGACTTCAATGTTAAATTTGTGATGTCTGTTATTTCTGACTGAAAAGAATTGGTGCATGCCCAGTATTTTTTTTTTCCTGGAAGGTGTGAAGGAAGAAAATAAATTGAAATTTAGGAGGAAGGGTTAACCTGGCAACACAGAGAACATCTAATGGTAGAATTGTGCTTGAAAAAAATGGAATAAAACAGACTGAAAAGTTTAAAAAAAGTTACATTTTATGGTATTTTATGGTCACTACAAAGTACAGCAAAGTACAGTTAGTACCACAAAAAACAAGCCCTCATATGGCTCTGTAGATGAAAGAGAGTTTTGAAAGAAGAGCAGGAAAAAATATAAACATAAAAAGGAAAATTGTCTGGGTCTTCAATGGGTTAAAGGAGAAAACATACCATTTCCATAAAGGACTACACCTTCCACAGGTCTAGTCCCTTGCACTTCACCCTTTCTCCACTATGTATAACAGTTGGTCAAGAGCTGTGCCATAGTGGGTGACACAACTGCCTGCCAGCTGATGGCTGAAACTGTTGTTAGGCTGGGTTCACATATGTCCAGCATTCGGCATAGTTGAACTCAGCCCAAATCTCGATGCAACTGATGCTGTAGCTGAGGACAATGTGCATCAGTTGTCATCAGTTGTATGATATCCGGCGTCCATTGTTTCTGGCACCAGACACAGAAAGCTCTGTTCCCCTGTCCAGTGCTGTCCGGTGTGTCCAACCATCCGGCGTCAAAATTGGGACGCTGAAGGATTGCGAACTAACCCATTCAAATGAATGGTATCAGTTCTAGCATAAGTTTCCTTCCAGTGCACGCCAGAGGGAAACTATGCCGGACAACTGATATATGTGAACCCAGCCTTACACTTTTGTGGCTCTTCTGATAGCTAGACTTGTTTTTTAGACTTGAGTCAGGTAGCTCTTTTAGACAACAGTGGGAAGTCTTCCCTCAAGACGGTGGCACTTTTTGGAAAGATTTCACACTGGACACCTAGCCCCTCAGTGGGGCTTTGGATGCTTAAATTCTTCCCACTTACCTTTTTTGGCCAGCACAACCAAAGTCAACTGTTGCTGGAGGAAAATCTATTATTAAGACACTACTAGGACCAGTGGCACAAGCATCACAGTTACCCATTCTTTGTCTATTTTAGGTGATTTCTACCCTGCCCCTCCCTCTCCAAGACACAATACAGATCTAAACTAGTAACCTTATTTAAAAGCAGAGGGCACAGCAGAATAATAGTTAGGAACAATACCATGGTCAAAATCATGAGCAATCAATAGTGATCCAAATGTACAGGGTGGGCCATTTATATGGATACACCTTAATAAAATGGGAATGGTTGGCTATATTAACTTCCTGTTTGTGGCACATTAGTATATGTGAGGGGGAAACTTTTCAAGATGGGTGGTGACCATGGCGGCCATTTTGAAGTCGTCCATTTTGAATCCAACTTTAGTTTTTTCAATAGGAAGAGAGTCATGTGACACATCAAATATATTGGGAATTTCACAAGAAAAACAATGATGTGCTTGGTTTTAACATAACTTTATTCTTTCATGAGTTATTTACAAGTTTCTGACCACTTATAAAATGTGTTCAATGTGCTGCCCATTGTGTTGGACTGTCAATGCAACTCTCTTCTCCCACTCTTCACACACTGATAGGAACACCACAGGAGAAATGCTAGCACAGGCTTCAAGTATCCGTAGTTTCAGGTGCTGCAGAATGAGCAAAACAAAAATTGGAACAGGACCTTCAGTTTACGCAGAAGATTTGTTCAGTGATGAGGCAAACTTTTATGTGAATGGTGAAGTTAACAAACAAAACCACCGCTATTGGTCTGACACTAACTCACATTGGATAAATCCCTCCAAGACTGTTGGAACACAAAAATTGATGGTATTGATGGTGGTATATGGGGTACAAAGATGGTGGGGCCATTCTTCAATGTAAACCTCAAGGCCACTTGATATACGAAATTGCTACATGATGATGTGTTTCCCTCTTTAATCACTGAAGCTGGCACGTTCCCTGAGTTTTTCCAGCAAGATGGTGCACCACCACATTATGGGTGTCAGGCCAAGCATTCCTAGATGAACAGTTTCCTGGAAAGTAGATTGGTCGTTGTGGGCCAGTTGAATGGCCCCCAAGGTCTCCCGATCTGACCCCCTTAGACTTTTATCTTTGGGGTCATCTGAAGGCAATTGTCTATGCTGTGAAGATACGAGATGTGCAGCACCTGAAACTACAGATACTTGAAGCCTGTGCTAGCATTTCTCCTACGGTGTTGCTATCAGTGTGTGAAGAGTGGGAGAAGAGGGTTGCATTGACAATCCAACACAATGGGCAGCACATTGAATACATTTTATAAGTGGTCAGAAACTTGTAAATAACTCATGAAAGAATAATGTTACGTTAAAACCAAGCACATAATTGTTTTTCTTGTGAATTTCCCAATAAGTTTGATGTGTCACATGACCCTCTTCCTATTGAAAAACTAAAGTTGGATTCAAAATGTCCAACTTCAAAATGGCCAACATGGTCACCACCCATCTTGAAAAGTTTCCCCCCTCACATATACTAATGTGCCACCAACAGGAAGTTAATATCACCAACCATTCCCATTTTATTAAGGTGTATCCATATAAATGGCCCACCCTCTACTTTATACAGGGAACCAGAAATTAAGAACCTTGATTGCGGGCATTTAATGAGAGCATTTAAGTAACAAGCTTTGATAAGATTATCAGGAAATGCATCATAGAGACATAGCAATAGGATAATTATCAGAACCAGGTGAAGTAACAGTTTGCCTACCCTACCACTTTGGATCCCTCTTTAAAGAGATCTCATAAAGCCTCAGAGGATAGTTAGAAATGGAATCTGTTGATGAACAAAACACTTTTTAGGAATCTAAGATCTTTCTTATGGGTCATACTCTTTCCCATCCATCAAGTAATGGTGGTCCTAACAAAATTTTCCGCTATTCAGAATTAAAAAAAACTCAAAATCTAATGAACATTCAGTAGCAGAGGGCGAAAATGTCTAGATCTTGGAATAAAACTTGTTGACCTCCAGAGAGAACAAAAGGGAGCTATGGGAAGAGTTTAGAATCTGGAGTAAAGGTGATAGTTTAAGACAAAAGATAATTTATTTTGTATAACTCAGTACCCAAAATAACTCAGTGAAATTTGAAGTGAAGTTATAGGATGGAATTATAGGATGGAATTCTCAAATTTTAAAAATTCTAAAACCCAGTTGCTGGGGTCTGTCAGCATTGCTTTTGGTGTTATTGGCAATGACCTGAGGTTTCTTCTAAACCTACATTCAGATGTCCGTAATATACTGGCTGACTGCATCAGTGGCAGGAACCTAAGATTGAGCTAAAATGAGAGGAGGAACATATCAGGTTTCATTTGCAGATTATCATGAATGGAGGATTCAGAAACAGTTATTATGAGCTCTTTACCCAGGACAGCAAGTCCAGTGAATAGTCTTAATGGGTGTTGCCATAGGTCTGTAGGACTGTTTTAGCATAACAATGATAGACTGTTCTTGTCTGAAATAAAGATGGCATTCGCTATGTTTAACATTTTAAAATTCACTTTTTGCTCCCAAAATTTTAAAATTCACTTTTTGCTCCCAAAATGCTTCCACAAAGACTGGTCATTTTTCGAACCTTGTCATTTATCGCCAGTTAGAACCACTGTAAAAGCCAATATGAAATAAAATGTGCACGTCTACTACTTCTGTCTTAAGAAGTGTAGAAACAAGGGCTTGGTTTTGTTGCTGAATTCCTTTTCTGCATCCACACAGACAGACATTATTGTCTGCTCCAAGTCCTCCACCCTAGAGATAGGATAATTAGGTTTATTTTCATTTCTGATGCCAATTCAAGATAGTTCTAATGAGAGATAATGGTCTAATTTTAACCAACCTCATTTTAGCCAAAATGTTTAAATACGAGTGTGCGGTTACCAGAAAGGTACACAACATTTGTCTGTTTACATCATGTCACTGTCAGAAGGAATAATTGAATTTTCTGTCAGAGTTATCATGTGCCCCTTTAGTGAGGACATCATATACATGGTGAAACATACAATATACTGTATGTTGTGTGCAATCTAAACAATTATTTTGTGATTAGTGTGAAAAAATAACTTAACCTCTTAAGGAGGCAGGGCGTACCTGTACGCCCTGCACCCGGTCTTTAAAACGGGGTCACGCCATGACCCTGCATCACACCGGGTCAGTCCCGGCTACTATTCATAGCCGGGACCCTGGGCTAATAGCGCGTGGCACCGATTGTTGTGCCGTGCGCTATTAAATCTTCAGATGCGGTGATAAAAGTTGATCGCCGCACTGAAAATGAAAGTAAACGCTTCCCGGCAGCTCAGTCGGGCTGATCGGGACTATCGCGATAAAATTGCGATGTTCTGATCACCTAGGACGTGAGCGGAGACCCCCTTACCTTGCTCCGTTGCGTCCGATCAGCGTTTGATTGCTCCAAGCCTGAGCCACAGGCTTGTGCAATGAAGCCCCTATCTCGTTTATCCATGCAAAGCTATGGCTTTGCAGGGATCATGGTAAAAGATCAGTGTGTGCAGTGTTATAGATCCCTATGGGAGCTATAGCACTGCAAAAAAAAGTGAAAAAAAGTTAACAAAGGTCATTTAACCCCTTCCCTAATAAAAGTTTGAATCACCCCCCTTTTCCCATAAAAAAAACCAGCGTAAATAAAAATAAACATATGTCATATTGCCGCGTGTTTAAATGTCTGAACTATAAAAATATATCATTAATTAAACCGCACGGTCAATGGCGTATGCGCAAAAAAATTCCAAAGTCCAAAATAGCGTATTTTTGGTCACCTTTTATATCATAAAAAATGAATAAAAAGCTATCAAAGCGCAAAAAATGACCCCCCATACTGGCCCATATTCAGAAAAATAAAAACATTATAGAGGTCAGAAGATGACAATTTTAAACATATACATTTTCCTACAATGTAGTTATGATTTTTTTCAGAAGTACGACAAAATGAAACCTATATATATAGGGTATCATTTTAATTGTATGGAACTACAGAATAAAGATAAGGTGTCATTTTTACCAAAAAATGCACTACGTAGAAACGGAAGCCCCCAAAACTACAAAATTACATTTTTTCTTCAATTTTGTCGCACAATTAATTTTTTTTTCCGTTCCGCCATGGATTTTTGGTAAAATGACTAATGTCACTGCAAAGTAGAATTGGTGGCGCAAAAAATATGGAATTTTATGTGCAAAATTGAAAGCGTTATGATTTTTAGAAGGTGATGAGGAAAAAATGAAAATGCAAAAATGGAAAAATGCTGAGTCCTTAAGGGGTTAAGTCACCTCTAACCTATAGGAAAACAATATTAGAATAGATCTAATGCTTCTCAGCAACATATATTAAACTAACAGGTGGTTAGTGTACTTTATGATCATGAAGTGCAAGCTCGCTAGCCACATCACGGCCACCTGTAAGTAGCGGGTCCCTAACATCCCTAGCATGTTTTTCTCTAGTTGGATTCCAATAATATGAACCTTTCCCATCTCCGAGTAGTTTGAGCAGAGAAACCTGGACAGCGTACTGTATACAGAGAGAAAGATGGTAACAATTTTTAATGAATGCTATAGAAAGATACTAAGCAAATGTCTATGGCACAATGCTTAGATCCATTGCTGTGCCAATGGAATGGTACACATATCAGTTAGTATTTGACATATAGTTAGATTAAAGGTAGTTAGATTTAGCACTAAATATAAAAGGGCAACAAAAAAGTTTGAAATTTGAAAGTTTGAACGTAAACTCCATTTTTAATATACCCTTATTGGATACAAAGGATGGAGATCTTCTATAGATTTTGATATTATTAAAGCCCTTTAGACACATTGTCAGAGCATGATGGAATGATTTCAACAATTTTAACCTTATTAAAATTATGAAGGGTACTGTAGTATCTCGCTGTCATGGCCACTTGTAATCTGTGAGACCTCATACACACCAACATTGTGATTTCTGTTTTTAGGGTCAATTCACATGTACAGTATCCTGTGCAGATTTGATGCGCAGGATTTGAAGCTGTGTTTAGTCATTTAGTTGAACACTTTGAAATCTGCAGCACAAAATCCTGTGCATCAAATCTGCGCAGAATACTGTATGTGTGAATACACCATTAAAGGATCTGTTATAGCTATGGTTTGAGTTTTATTTGTTTACTTTAGTTTTTTTTTTTTTTTACATGGTTCCTTATGGATAAAAGCCATCCTTTTAACCTCTGCAGCAATGCTGGCAGCACTTAGACATCTATTTCCCAAAGACAACCTTTGCATATAATGCTGAGCATGTGATACGCAACTTATTTGGTCGACCATGACAAGGCTTGTTCTGAGTGGCTTGTTCTAGCCAGTCACATGACATTGGGTAGGGAAAATGGGCCCAGTTTGGACATTTCCACTTAGGGATGTACTAGCTTTTGTTGGTATGGATTTGACATTAATGGCTGTGTGTTGAGTTATTTTGAGGGGACAGCAACATTAAACATTGTTATACAGGTGTTGCAATCACTACTTGGGCATCCTGTCGGGGGATGTATTCATAGTGACACTTTGGTACCTTGATTTGCATAAAGTCACAGTAAAATCAATGTGATATGCATTGGATTGTGAAAATAAATGCAACATTTTTACTGTGAACTTATGCAAAAATTATTATTTATATATATATATATATATATATATATATATATATATAATCAGTCATTATACTGTAAATAACACTTTTAAATTCTAATTGAAATGCAAAAGGAGAATGTACTACACTGTTTCTAATGTCAGCAGAGAAAAATATAAATGCTTTCTATGATTCATGGAATTCCCCCCTTTAAGTAAAATGCTGAGTGATGTCATATCAAATTGTTTTGATTGCTGTTAAGAATTAAAAGAAGCCTCCAGCATACAAATCTATTGGCTGAAGTCTTATTCTTAAATGAAGACAAACTTGTGATGAAGCATCACTGTGGTTGGCACTGGAAATATGTTGGCAGTTGCCTCTGACCATCCGCTTTTAAACATTTCACGGGACTCTATCATTTCATCTTTGAATGATGCATACAGTACTATAAGATGACTATTATAATTGTGGGAGACATTGCAAGAAAGCAGTGATTCATCACATAGTGGGGGATATAATGCATTTGATTCCTCTTGCTTAAACTCTTTCTTACAATCCCATGATGAAGTATGGCTTAGAGCCATGGAGTTAGCAATGTATTAAGAAAAGTTTATAGTTAGGGTAAGTTCACACTGAGGAAATTCACTAATTTGCGAATTTTTTGAGGAATGTCCTGCCAGAATTAACCCCTGAAATAAAAAGTCCCATTAACCCCTTAACGATGCAGGATGCATATTTACGTCCTGCGCCAGCTCCCGCGATATGAAGCGGGGTCATGCTGCGACCTCGCATCACATCGCGTCGGTCCCGGCGCTCATCAACGGCCGGGACCTGCGGCTAATACCACACATCGCCGATCGTGGCAATGTGCGGTATTAACCCTTTAGAAGCGGTGGTCAAAGCTGACCGCCGCTTCTAAAGTGAAAGTGAAACTATCCCGGCTAGTCAGTTGGGCTGTTCGGGACCGCCGCAGTGAAATCGCGGCATCCCGAACAGCTTAACGGACACCTGGAGGGCCCTTACCTGCCTCATCGGTGTCCGATCTACGAATTACTGCTCCGTGTCTGAGATCCAGGCAGGAGCAGTCAAGCGCCGATAACACTGATCACAGGCGTGTTAATACACGCCAGTGATCTGTGTAAGAGATCAGTGTGTGCAGTGTTATGTGTTATAGGTCCCTATGGGAGCTATAACACTGCAAAAAAATAATAAAAAAAAGTGTTAATAAGGGTAATTTAACCCCTTCGCTAATAAAAGTTTGAATCACCCCCCCTTTTCCCATAAAAAAAATAAAACAGTGTAAATAAAAAATAAACATATGTGGTATTGCCACGTGCATAAATGTCCGAACTATAAAAATATATCATTAATTAAACCACACGGTCAATGGCGTATACGTAAAAAAAATTCCAAAGTCCAAAAAAGCGTATTTTGGTCACTTTTTATACCATTAAAAAATGAATAAAAAGTGATCAAAAAGTCTGATCAAAACAAAAATCATACCGATAAAAACTTCGGATCACGGCGCAAAAAATGAGTCCTCATACCGCCCTGTATGTGGAAAAATAAAAAAGTTATAGCGGTCAGAAGATTACATTTTTAAACGTATACATTTTCCTGCATGTAGTTATGATTTTTTCCAGAAGTAGGACAAAATGAAACCTATATAAGTAGGGTATCATTTTAACCGAATGAACCTAAAAAATAATGATAAGGTGACATTTTTACCGAAATATGCACTGCGTAGAAACGGAAGCCCCCAAAAGTTACAAAATGGAGGTTTTTCTTCAATTTTGTCACACAATGATTTTTTTTCCGCTTCGCCGTGAATTTTTGGATAAAATGACTAATGTCACTGCAAAGTAGAATTGGTGACACAAAAAATAAGCCATAATATGGATTTTTAGGCGGAAAATTGAAAGGGTTATGATTTTTAAAAGGTAAGGAGGAAAAAACAAAAGTGCAAAAACTGAAAAACCCTGAGTCCTTAAGGGGTTAATTAATGGTCTTCACTGGGCGGACTTGGCTGAAAAAATGAACAGAATCAAATTCTGTGTCAAAAGTTCTGCTACAGAACTTCCAACATGTGAACTGAGCAGCAGCCTCCTATTTAGATCAATAGGAGGCTACAAGTGGCTATTACACAGCATAGCTTTATTTTATCATTGATCTGCTAGTAGAGTCTGCTGAGTCAGCAGATCGCAGTGGGACATGCACAGGCTGCACAAGGAGGTGTCTGCAGGGATTGGACTGGCAGTCACATTACAGGGGTGCCTTACACAAGGTAAAAGATGCTACTTCTGTCAGAAACCTCGTAAAGGCTGTGATAACGGCATTTAAATTGTACCAGGCACATTCAACAGTTTTCTTAACATGTCCTAGAGACAAGTTTTGATTGGTTGGGATCTGGGTGTTCAGACCCCGACCAATTGTTAGAACGAGTGGGGAGAAAAGTGCAGCTGACCAAGACAATCTCATAGACTTAAGTTTGTCTCTACAAGATGTTAAAAGTTTTTTAACATGACATTGCCCATTCAAGAGCTTAATGATGGACATCACCCTGATCTGTGATAAGTGCGAAGGTTAATTGACTGAGTCACTTAACCTGTGTTTGTGGGAGGGGCGGTACTTGCGCTTAAAAGCCGCGGCTCCCTGTGTTCAGTGCGCCGCGGCTCTCGCGTTGTTTGGAGTCCGTGACGTCAGACGCCGTGGGAAGTCTCTCCAGCCTCATGTTCGTTCCTGTGCTCTGCTGTGCACGTCATTTCAGGTTAGTTCAGACGCTAGGTAGGGGGCGACGGCGGAGCAGGTCCGGGGAGTGACTGCAGGAGTCTGGGGGCTCGTGTCTTGTATGAGCCCTGCGGTTGTCCCCCGTGCCCTGCCTTTCGCATGTTGGTGTTGTTGTTCAGCAGCTGTAGCGGGCTGCTAAGCAACGTTGTGCGCTTCCGGCTGCCCGGCTGTGCATGTCGGGAGTTTCTTTTCAGATGTTTGGTGCTGGCTGGGGGAGGTGACAGCGGGAATTACTTTTCGGAGCATATGTCCTTCGGAGCTCCGCGGTATTCTCCCGTCCCGTTCCGCTGCCTTACGCATGCCGGCCTTCTTATTCGGTCACCAGTCTCAGCCGGCAGCCAGTTCGTTACACACCTCCTGCGGCTCAGCTCTGCATGCTGGGTGCTTGTTTGCATACTGTAGGTATTATAGTCTTGTAGTTCCAGGTGTTAGTCTTAGTGTCAGTACACGTTGTCTACTGGTCACGCTTCGTTAATGTGTCACAGATGTCCCTGCTGTGTATTTCACTGGTTGACGCGTTTGTTCCGCAGTTGCTTCTCATATACCTAATCTGTTTCATATTCCATGTATTTTATACTGTTGCTCCTCGTATCTACACTTCGGCAGCATACATTGGTCCGTATTAGTCATGTTTTAACTCATGAGTCTGTTAGTTCGTTAGTTGTTGTTTTTGAGAAAAAAATATATATAATATATATATATATATATATATATATATATATAAATAAATAAATAAATAAAAAAAAAAAATATATATATATATATATTCAATCAAACTCACATTCCTTCTGCATACGCTGCTGATACACTGCCACTATATGCTCCGCTATTTGTCTGGTACTATAATTCTGTTCTCACATGGTCAATTTGCCTTCCGCTGTTTCGCCTCTGTCTTCATGGTATTTATTGCTTCATGGTATTTATTGCTAGTCGTAGTTATTTACTTTGCTCGTTGTTTGGTACCGTTTTACTCTAACTTGTTGTGGTAGTGAATAAGGCGGTTGTTCCTAAATTAGTTTGCCTGGCTTGTAGCATGGTCTTCAATGTGCGCTGCTGTTTTATTGTTCCTGTGCTCCTATGGTTACTCTTTTACCTGGTTAAGTGTTTTTGTCATGTTACTAGCTAAATTCTTCGTCATAGCCTCACTAAGCGCCTTGTAGGTGTTGATCCACACCTGTACCTATTCAGTTATGTGGTGGGTTTACCTTTGCCATTATTCTTGTTTTTACATTTTAGTTTTTCTCCTCGCCCTTACGTAGTATTGTGCCTTACAATCGTTTCTCATTTTCGGTCAAGCGGTGTATTTACGTTGGTTTTCCTATTTTCAGTTTATTCGCAAGATATCTACCTCCTGCATTAGACTATAGCCTTACTAGCTCAGTAACGCTGTGTAGCTGTCTAGGCTCGAAGTTCATCTTTACGCTACTTCGCTGTCCTCGGCCCGGTCGCTTTTAGGTAAAAGAGATAAAAGAGTATATTTGGAATTTTGCATATATGTATATAGGTGTTAATTTAAAGTTTTATGTTCATGCAAGTTGTTTTTCTTCCCCCAACTCGCCCTTTGGGGCTCGGTTCGTGTCCTTTCCACCGACTCAACTCGTCTTTGGGTCCTCGTGTGGATCTGCCTTAGCCTGTGTGTTGTTAAGTTATATGCCTGTGTGTTTTATTCAGCAGTTGTCCACGCACGCTCTTGTGGCTTAAACGTCTGCTGTCGTGAACTTCGTGTTGGCTTATCACCCTCGGTACAGGTATGTGCAGTCCATTTTTTGGGTTAGTTATAGTAAACATTCTCTTCATACGGTTCTCCTTTGACTCGCAGTGTTCATTCTGGTGGTCTCGCCTCGCTTCAGCTTCTACGTTGTTCCAGCCTTTCCACCGACTCAACTCATCTTTGGGTCCTCGTGTGGATCTGCCTTAGCCTGTGTGTTGTTAAGTTATATGCCTGTGTGTTTATTCAGCAGTTGTCCACGCACGCTCTTGTGGCTTAAACGTCTGCTGTCGTGAACTTCGTGTTGGCTTACCACCCTCGGTACAGGTATGTGCAGTCCATTTTTGGGTTAGTTATAGTAAACATTCTCTTCATACGGTTCTCCTTTGGCTCGCAGTGTTCATCCTGGTGGTCTCGCCTCGCTTCAGCTTCTACATGTTCCAGCGCCTGTTCATGTCGAGATTGACCGTCATAACCCAGTTGTCAAGGTGCGGTCTGTTTTAGGCTTCAGGAAGCCCAGGTATTCATGTCTTAGTTCGTTACCCATCACGTCCTTGGGTGTACTCTTTATCCCCTGCTCATCACGTCTTTGGGCCAAGGGGTTCGTTAGTCACGAGTAACTTTACGTGTCACGCTGTTAGCATGTGTTTAGTCACCACTCGGTACTCTTCACTTTCTAGTCTGATTCTGTGGTGGCAGTGGTTTTGGTTTCCGGGTTAGTCTTGCTCTGACAGGTGTATTTCGTTTTTTGGTTTGTTCCTTGGGTCAGGATTTGATTGTTGTATATCTAATTTTCAGAAATGTCTCACGCATCAGACATTGAAGATGCAGCTTCTGTTCTGGACAATGGCGCTAGAACATCGGATCTGGGTAGCGTCCCATCTCTTCGTAACTGGACCATTCCGAAAACTGACGGCTGAACTCGTCCGCAAAGGCATCCCGTTCCCGGCTACTGCCCGCAAGGCGGAACTTTATCGCTTATTGGTCTCTGAGCACTCGGGACCCTGTGATCAAGCAGGCCCTAGCAGTGAAGAAGTGTCCATGCAGACACTCAATACGTCCATCTTGCAGTTGCATACGTTAATTAACTCGCTGTGCTCTAGAGTTGATACCTTGGAGTGTAAGAGTTCGGAGGCTCCCGCTCCGGCCCCAGTGGTGGGTTCGACTTCGGCCGTTCCACACACTTCCCTTCCCCCTCAGGTTTCTGCTACCCCGCAGGCTTCAGTATTACCGGTTGGACTTAATATGCTCGTGCCAAATGTCGCGCCAGCTCATTTTATCCCGACTAATCTGAAGAAGGACATTCTTGATGGTAAGGATGTTAATCTCGCTTCCTTGCTTATTGCATCTCATGATGTTTCCGAGAACAAGACTATTGCTTGCGGTGAGGTGTCGGTTATTCTGAAAGCAAAAGATGTAAGGTTAAGTCGCAAGCTTACACTAGCTGAATTCAGTATGGCGTTCGCCATTTATCGTGACGTTTTATGCTCAGTCAAGCCAGAAAGACGTGAAGAGCTTGACATGTATCTGTACAAAGTCACAGAGTTAGCTCATAAATATGGTGGGTTCACGTTTTATGATTATCATAAATCATTTTCAGCTAAGGCGGCGGCAGCTCTAGTGCAGTACAACTATACAGTTAATTGGGCGTTGGTTGACACCGAGATTTTCTGCAATCATTTTGCAGGTCTTAAAGCCCCCGTTTGCTCTCGGTGTCAGTCCATCGCCCATACCACTGAATGGTGCAATACTGTTAATTCCCCATCCGAGGTAAATCCCGGCACGTCTTCACCCACATTTCAGCCTAGGAATCAGAAACACCCGGGCTTGATTGACAAGTTAGGTAGGCCCATCAAGTATCTTGGTAAATCTCAAATTTGCAATAATTTCAATTTTGGGTCTTGCAATTATAACCAGTGTAGACTTTTACATGTCTGTGCATTCTGTTTCAGGGCCCATCCTAAGGCCAGTTTTCCACAGAAGTCGAAAGCATGACTAGCAGTGATAGACGTGTTGTGTTTAGAACATTTTCTTGCTGATCATCCAGATAGGTGTTTTGCTCAGTTTTTGATTAATGGATTCCGGTCAGGTTTCCACACAGGTTTCATTACTTTACCCTCTGCTACGTATGAGTGTGACAATTTACGTTCTGCTCTAAGGGACCCTAGGGCTGTAGATACCCTGATACAAGCTGAAATAGACAAGGGTTTTGTTATTGGTCCGTTTGATGAGCCCCCCTTTGACGTTTGGAGAGTAAGCCCATTGGGGTTGGTGGCTCTGAAATTCAGTAATAAACTTCGTTTAATTTATGATTTGTCCGCCCCTTACTCTGCACACACACCTAGTTTAAACTCTCTTATTCCCGCTGAAGAGTTCTCCCTGAAATATGCTTCCATAGATGAGGCAATAGCGGTCATCCTGAGCATGGGCGGTAATACGTGGCTGTCCAAGATCGATATTTCCGATGCCTTTAAGCTCCTGCTCATTATGCCTCAGCTATGGAAGTGGCACGGTATTAAATGGCGCGACAAGTATTATTTTGCTGTTAAGTTAACTTTTGGTTCCAGGAGTAGTCCTTGGTTATTTGATAAATTTGCGCAATCCCTACACTGGCTCCTGGAAAACAGGTTTGACTGTTCCCATGTCATCCACTACTTGGACGACTTTTTGTTTATTGAGCCAGGTAACGTGTGCCCCAGGGACTTGACAACCTCGTTAGCAGTGTTCCAGCAACTGGCGGTTCCGGTGTCAGATAAAAAAGTTGAGGGCCCTTGCAAGTCACTGACTTTCTTAGGTATTGTTCTAGACACACAGGTCATGGAAGCCCGATTACCGCTCGACAAGCTCTCACGTATTAGACAGACCATGCATGATCTTGTCAATTCACCCCGGGTGACCAAGGTGCAGCTGCAATCCATTCTCGGCATGCTGAACTTTGCCATGCGTGTAATTCCACAGGGTAGGAGTTTTGTTTCCAGGTTGTTAGACGCTATGAATTCTGTGCCTGGCCAAAGCGACGTAGTCATATTTGATAGACAAGCAATTGCCGATTTTGCTATGTGGCATACGTTTTTGACTAACTGGAATGGGGTATCTTTTTTCACCCCTGGTATCGATAATGCCTCTCCTTTAGTTTTTTCCGATGCTTCCTCCTCAGTGGGTTTTGCAGCCATTTGGGAGAATCATTGGTTGGCCAGTGCTTGGCCAATTGAGGTATTTCAGTCTCCGGGTTTTAGCAGGTCCTCAGCATTGTTTGAGTTGTACCCTATAGTTGCAGCTGCCAGTGTGTGGGGTCACCTATGGTTTAGGAAGTCAGTACTGTTTGTTTCTGATAATGAAGCTACGGTGTATATTCTACTTAAAGGTAGATCCTCGTCCCCACAGGTCATGTCTTTGATGCGTAAACTGGTATGGTTATCATTGTTACATAATTTTCACTTTTCTAGTGCTCATATAGATGGTGTTAGGAACACGGCTGCTGATGCACTGTCTAGGCTCAATTTTGCACTTTTCTTCATGGTAATGCCAGAGGCCGATCCATCAGGATGCATGGTTCCAGCGTTCCACGATTTGATTTTGAACTAAATGCCTATTTGTCTGTAGGTCAGGACTTGATTAATAGTTCACTTTCCCGTAACACTCAGAAAGTTTACCGTACGGCCTTTAATCTGTTTACTAAGTTCTGTCAGTCTCACCCGCATAACGATGTCCTTTCAGTATCTTTTATTTTAGCCTTTATAGGGTTTTGCCACTCCTCCTTACGGCTAGCATATAACACCATAAAGATTTATTTAGCAGGCAAACAACACTTTGTTACTTTGAAGTTCCCGGATCGGGCATCATTGTTTACTTCGCATACAGTTAAGGCTGCCCTTAAGGGGGTTGCCAAAAGTAGAGTACCAAAGCCTCCAGGCCGGCAGCCCATCTCGGGGTCGCTGTTTAGGGAGCTGGCAGATGCCCTGGATCACTCCCCGTTTGGTCTAGGTAATAGTTTAACGCTAAAAGCAGCCCTCTTCTTAGGTTTCTATGGCTTTCTGAGGCCGGGCGAGTTCACGAGTAGAACTAGTACCGCTCCATTTCTCAAGTTGGGACAATTGCAGCGAGCCACGGATCATTTCACTCTCGTTCTGAACGACACTAAGACATCACTTCCCGGTCAGAAGGTGCACGTCAAATATTTTAAAACCTCTCACAAATGGTGTCCGGTCTTGGTCTTTAACTCGTTACTTGCTCTTCGTGTTCATGACAGTCCAGAATGCCCTTTGTTGTTGTTTAATAACATTGCTCTTACTTCCTCAGTTTTTGTTCGTTATTTACGTGTTTTAGTTAAATCCTTAGGCCATGATGCTTCGGTCATATCCGGTCATTCTCTACGCATAGGGGCAGCCGCGTCTGCCTCTCGTCATGGTGTTCCTGCTCATGTTATCAGGAAGTTAGGTCGCTGGAAGTCCAGTGCGTACATACGTTATGTTCCAAACCCGAAATTGGAGATGCAGTGTGCTTTTGAATCGCTTGTGTTGTAATTACTAATAAAGCTTGTTTTGATTTCTGAGTTGCCTGTTTGGTTTGAGTTTTGCCCTCTTATTTTACAAGGTGTACCCTTACGCGGCAGTATATGGCACAGTTTAGACTGCCTAGCCATAGTTGAGTTAGTATTAAGTAGGTAGGCTCGCTATTTGTAGCCCCGAGCACAAGTGCGAAGGTTAATTGACTGAGTCACTTAACCTGTGTTTGTGGGAGGGGCGGTACTTGCGCTTAAAAGCCGCGGCTCCCTGTGTTCAGTGCGCCGCGGCTCTCGCGTTGTCCCACCCTGCCCTCCCTTCTTTTCTTTTACTTCTTCCAAGGTATGCCCTCTTATTTTACAAGGTGTACCCTTACGCGGCAGTATATGGCACAGTTCAGACTGCCTAGCCATAGTTGAGTTAGTATTAAGTAGGTAGGCTCACTATTTGTAGCCCCGAGCACAAAGGTAATTTACTGTGAGCAGCGGCTGCTGATAGTAGTCATCACTCACTGTCTATTGTACATGTACGTCGCTGTGAACTAAGGACCAGACAGCATGTGCTCTAGGGGCTATACTTTGGAAACTGGAATACTAATATCCATTATACATATTAAAACTTTTATCCTCCATAAAATTTAAATCACTTGCCTAATATTGTGTAAATCCCCATTGTGTTTTCATAACAGTTCTGACCTATCTAAATAGGGACCCCACAAGATCTTTGGAGGTGGTATCTGACACTAATGTGTTAGAAGCAAATCCTTTAAGTCCTTTAAGATGCAAGGTGGAGTCTCTAAAGATTGGTCTTGCTTTTTCGGCACATCTGCGGAACTTAAATGGGCACTGTCATGAAATAAAGAAATTGATATGTTGTAGTACTTAAGTACTACAACATATCTCTAATATACTTTAATAAAAAAAAAGTGATTTTAAAACTGTTTAAAATCACTTTTAAATTAGGCCACTAGGGGTCAACCCTCCTAGTGGCCGAATGCATTCGGCAGTGACGTCACTAGTGAATTTCGACTCATTGAAGCCTGGCAATGAGTCAGAATTCACTCACTGCGGTGCTCGCTCCCGCCTGTCAATCAAACAGGCGGAAGCGAGCGCTGAGAACAGAAGAAGCGCGCATTGGCTCCCTTGCCTTGCACGCCAGCCCCACCTCCCGGCATCCCGTCGCTGCTGTCCTGCCCGTCGCTGCACTGTCCTGGTATGTCTGGGGGGTGGGGGGGGTAGGTTCGGGTAGCGGGTGTTCTGGTAGCGGGGTTCAGGGCAGGGGTAGCGGGGTTCAGGGGAGGGATAGCGGGGTTCGGGTTCCGCCGTGGCCATGTATTGTTTTTAACACAGGATGCCTCCAGTTTTCCCCCGCTACAACTCCCAGCATGCCCTGACAGCCAATAGATGTCAGGGCAAGCTGAGAGTTGTAGTGGGGAAATAGCTGGAGGCACCCTGTGTAGATGAACTAAGGGCGGAAGTCAGCCCCAGCAGGCATCAGTGCCATCACGCCTGCTGGGGAAGTCTGCCTGGTAGTGAGCACACTACCAGGCAGACAAAACTGCATTTTTTATATAGTAAAAAAAAAAAAATTAGGCAGGGAAGAGGTTAGGGATAGATGGGAAATAGGCAGGGACAGAGAGGGAAAAAAAAGGGATGGTGGGAGCTACCCTTTAAAGACAAAGCCAACATCTTGATCTCTTTGTCCTGTTCCTCAAACCAACCCTTAACAATTTTTTGCAGTGAACACATTATCGTGCTGAAAGAAGCCACTGCCATTTATTTGGTGATGAAAAGTGTACTTGTTATATTAAGATAGGTGCAACATGTCAAAGTACCATCCAAATAAATGCCAGGACCCATGTTTCCCAGCAGAACATTGCCCAAACCATCTAGCAATCTCTACTTTCTTTCCTTCTTCCTATATTGCATCCTGGTGCCATTTTTTCCCTAGGAATGCAGGAAGGTAGTGCACTGTTTTTGACTGTTTTTGACTCCTATTATAGGCAGCAGTCATTTTCTCAGAAATATTTGCTACAGTTTTTTTTCTGTAGGAACGGACCAGTCGGGCTAGCCTTCACTACCCACACGCATCAATGAGCCATGGCTGCCTATTGCCAGTTCACCAATTGTCCTCTTTTGGACCACTTTTGGTAGGTAATAAATGGTAAGTATTGGGAACACCCCAGAAAATCTGCTGTATTGGAGATGCTCTATTAGATTTGATAATTTAATGCTTATCAAAGTCACCCAGATCCTTAAAGAGGTACTCCGCTGCTCAGCATTTGGAACAAACTGTCCGTGAACAAACAGCCATCACACCCCCTCCCATAGACTTGCACTGAGGGGGCGGGGCGTGATGCAATGAGGGGGCGGGGCTATGAAGTCCGGCTCTAGCGTTCAGAACAGTTTGTTCCATATGCTGAGCAGCGGAGTACCCCTTTAAGCTTGCACATTTTTCCTGCTTCCAATACATAAACTTTAAGAACTGACTGCTTGCCTGCTTCTAAAAATATCCTACCCCCGGGCAGGTGTGACAGGTGCTATGTTCATAAGACAATCAGATATCTGCTTCCCTTGCCAGTTGTTTTAGTGGTTTTAATTACTGTTGAGCACGAATATTCATAATTCCGAATTTTTATCGCAAATATTTTGCGAATATTTCAAATATAGAGCTTTATATTCGTAATGACGAATATTCCATTTTTTGGGGGGGTTCATTCACATGCAAATTTTTATACGAATTTACCACGCAAATTTTCCATGCAAATTTTCTTTTTTTCACATGCAATTTTTATGGTAATTTTTCATGCGAATTTTCGCATGGAAAATAAAAGTGAATGAACATAGTGAATATTCAAATTTCGCGAACATAGGACGAATAATCGTCAATATATTCTCGAAATATCGCAAATTCAAATATGGCCCCTGCTGCTCATCACTAGTTTTATTGTTATAGCTGGTGTGTGTCTAGATTATATATATATATATATATATATATATATATAAGAAATTTGTAGAGCAGCACTCCCAGGTTGAAGTGAAGAAAAAGGGATCCCGGTCCTGGATCCAATACTTGTAGGTACAATAGAAGGCAACTGCAGCACACCAACTTAAAGTGCAAGGAAGTGATTTATTCCAGAAAATACAGGCAACGTTTCTGTGGCCTCACACCAATGGCTTGAAAATGGTGGTGTGAGGCCACAGAAACGTTGCCTGTATTTTCTGGAATAAATCACTTCCTTGCACTTTAAGTTGGTGTGCTGCAGTTGCCTTCTATTGTACCTATATATATATATATATATATATATATATATATATATATATATATATATTGTATTTTTTTTTCCAGCTGTGTGAATCTCAACTGATTAGTATTTCACACTATTAAAGACACTGAAATCACAACCTGGTTAAATCGGGCAGAGGTTATGGAAAGAGAATGGCATTGTTACATTCAGGAGCAGCCGTTTACAGGGTGCCTGCCTGTGCTTTTTATTCTATTGACGTTTCACAGTTTTTGATCTCCGTTGCTCTTTGTTTTGGCTGTGCAGGTACCGGGGGAATGGAGAGCAATGGGTTCTGTAGCTTTGCATGCTCTGCAAAGCCCCCTGGCTTAGTCAGCTGGATCACACTGAATTAGTCAAGTACTTCATTATCTCCCCTCTCTGCACATATTGCTCCAGGTAATAAATAGAGGAGCCAGTGCCTTCTGCTGCTCTGTCTGTGAAGTTGTGTTGTTTTGACCAATTCTGCACAGAAGCATTGTGTACTGGGAGGGCATCACTTTTCATCCATTGCCTGCAGTGATTCACAATATCCATTTAGTCACAGCAGTTAGCTAACCATGTTACTGCTGATAGCATAGCATGGTATTGGAGTCCTGGAGCCCATTGGAGGTCTGAGCTTAATATTTGCAATGTTTGAGTAGGGAAACAATGCTTATTTGAGTGAGACACATTACAAACTCCCTGGTTTACATTCGCGAATAAAATTCGCATTGCGAATATTCACGAGCAACACTACATACAAGGAACACATATCTGTAATGCAGGGTAAACATGAAAACATCTCACTCTCTCCTCCTACCCCCTTCTTTTACTGCAAATACTATTCTATTCTTTATTTGCCAATACCTTCATTGTTATTCCATCATGTAACTATACAGAGGTAAAATGAAATGATCTTTCTTATACGGAAATCTTCATAAATATTCCTTTATTGTAAAGAACCAATATATGAATCTGCTAAGAGACAGAATTTTTCTTTTTATGCTTGGCACATTTAATTGACAATATACCTTTTAATTATTTATTTATTTATGTTGAGAGGAGGGGTATGTTCCTTTTCATATCATTCACCATTTTACCATGTTAACCATTCCATATGTTAACATTGTATTATGTCACTTTATAGAAGAAAAAAGAATATTTGACAGAAAATTCATTGTTTTTACTTTTGTCACTTTTTTACAAACTTTTGCCAATATATTTCCCCCTAGGGCACTTTAATTGTCATTTTTGTTTGAAAATAATAATGCATTGATTTATCTCTATTTTTCAATGCAATATTGCCTTTTTGGCGAAAAGGGTATGTTCACACTGTGGAATCTGCGGAAATTCCATCTAGTGGCCGCCACCAAAAACACCATTGATGGCTATGCAGTGCTTGGGTCTCATGGAAGACTCATTCACACTGATGGTAATGTTCACTGCGTGGAATTCCACTCGCAGAATTATGAGGGAATTATGCAGTGTGAACATACCCTAAGAAACACTTAATATGGACTTATATATTCATAACAATCCTAGAACATTTTATTAGGCCCTGTCTGGTGAACCACAGAGTCAAATTGTGGAATCAATAATCTATTCTTAGGGATAGATATTCCTTAGGTGCCACAGTTGCTATTGGATGAAGGTAAAACAGCTGCTATTGCAGTTTTCTACAATTCTGGCTATTGCTAGTGCCATCCCGCTGCTGTAATGTAATTAGTCATTTATACATACATATACTTAAATATACATTGTTTCTCTACTAAACAGCATGTTTAAATGTACACAATTCAAATATATATATATATATATATATATACAGTGGGGATCAAAAGTTTGGGCACCCCAGACAAAAATTTGTATTAATGTGCGTAAAGAAGCCAAGGAAAGATGGAAAAATCTCCAAAAGGAATAAAAATGACAGATTAGACATTCTTATAATATGTCAACTAAAGTTAGATTCTATTTCCATCAATTACACTTTCAAAATAAAAGAAAACAAAAAAATTGCGTCTGCAAAAGTATGGGCACCCTGCAGAGTTAATATCTTGTACTGCCCCCTTTGGCAAGTATCACAGCTTGTAAACGCTTTTTGTAGCCAGCCAAGAGTCTTTCAATTCTTGTTTGAGGTATCTTTGCCCATTCTTCCTTACAAAAGTCTTCCAGTTCTTTGAGATTTCTGGGCTGTCTGTAGCGCACTGCTCTTTTAAGGTCTATCCATAGATTTTCAATTATGTTGAGGTCAGGAGATTGTGAAGGCCATGGCAAAACCTTCAGTTTACACCTCTTGATGTAATCCCCCGTGGATTTCGAGGTGTGTTTCTTAATTACATTCCAAACAGAGGATATTGACATTTGAAAATGTTTTGCTATCTTCTTATAGCCTTCTCCAGCTTTGTGAGCATCAACTATTTTCAGTTTCAGATTTCTAGACAACTGCTTAGAAGAACCCATGGTGCTGATTGTTGGGGCAAGGTCAGATGAGTCTGGGCATTTAAAACCTTTGAGATTGACATCACCTGGTCTTCCCAAATGATGACTGAGAACAATCCATGACACTGTCAGGTCTCAGCTTTGCAGAGGGGGCAGTGCATGCTATAAATTCTGCAGGGTGCCCAAACTTTTGCAGACGCCATTTTTTTTGTTTTCTGTTATTTTGAAAGTGTAAATGATGGAAATAAAATCTAACTTTTGTTGACATATTATAAGAATGTCTAATCTGTAATTTGATGACTTTTGGAGATTTTTCCATCTTGCCTTGGCTTCTTTATGCACACTAATATTTTTTTTTACCTGGGGTGCCCAAACTTTTGATCCCCACTGTGTTGTGTGTGTGTATATATATATATATATATATATATATATATATATATATATATATAGACACACATTTATTTATATATTCATCAAATTAAGCAAAAACTATTACAAAATGCATAATCTGATTGCATGTCCCTGACCCCTGATAAACTCACAGTAAACCATAGGTCCCATGACCTTATCAGTTTCAGGCATCATCATGTACTACCGTTATTAGCCTTTGTTTATATCAGTGTGGCAAATTTATTTTTTAAGTAATATTTTCATATTTATAAGGGAAAGTTTCATGCACACATTTTCTGTTTTCCATTTTTACAATCAGGGAAATGCAGTCACTGCTGTCACTTTAATGTTTATGGGGGCAGCCAAACAGTGTTCTAACAACAGAAATCAGAAGAAAGAAGGACATAAGGTAAAGCTGGTCATACACATAAGATGGCAGTCAAATTCAATTTCATCTCTATTTATCCCCATATGCATGCGTGCTCATCCAAAATGTGCGTGTGTTTTGTATAGAGAGGGGAAGAAAGCCACTGCTTGACTCCTATGTCAGTAGTTTATTTTCCTGAGAACAAAAGGATTGGTCAGTTGAAATCCAACTTGACTGATTCTTCTGCGGTATTCCTTTAATATACTTACCTAAACCATCCATCAGTGATATTGGCTCTCTTGCTTTTGAAGCACTGATGGTGATTCTTAGTAGCAATTGCTACAAGCCTTGCTGACAGCAGGGAGCTGGGTCACTAGGACTATTGGGCTCGCATCATTCCCCCATGCTTTCTGAGAGTGCCAGATTTAAAGGAAATCTGTCATCAGTGTCACCTGCACTAAAATGTCAGTACAGACAGGTGGTGCAGATGACACTAATGACAACGGTACTTACCTTGTCCTGTTCCATGCTGTGTTTTTACGGCAATCCTCTTCAGTATTTTCAGCTTTGGGCCCGACTTGGAGCATGGGCGGAGCTAAGTGACGTCACCGCTGCTGTTCTCTGCTGGGTCCCGTTGCTAGCAAACAGCAGTGGGGACATCAATAAGCTCCGCCCATGCTCCATGTGAGGCCCAGAGCTGAAGATACAAAAGAGGATTGCCGGAGTAACCCAGCACAGAGCGGGACAAGGTAAGTACTGACAGGTTAGTGCAGGTGACACTGATGACAGATTTCCTTTAAGCAGGCATTTCCCTAGTTACAGACACTTGTGATTGGTTTCCTGAGAGCCTCGCACACATTTTTTAGTCTGCACATCTGCTGTATACTTCTTTTTCATGCATCTGTTTTCTACATTGTCTACTGAATCTGCTACTGATGTTCTCTTCTGATAATCTGACCCTGGCTTGGCTACTGACACTCCTCTGTCATTTGACTTTGCTCAACACTACTTCCAGGCATTAATCTTGGCTCTTGTACATTACATGAAAACATTCTAGTCAGTGAGAGGGACTTTCAGCATCCAACAGTCTCTCTACCCAGTGAGAGGAAACCAGTTAGCTATGAAGAGTCTTGTTAAGAGTATTCAATCTCCAAAGTTATGTCTCAGAGCCTAGAAATACTTGGGGCTGCTCAACTCCTACAGAATCACCATTAAATCCCAGAGAAGTAATCCTGGTCCAGTTCATGAGAACAGAGAATGTGGGGAGAAGTTTAACATGTGCCCCACAGCTATCCTAAGACCCTTTAGAGGTTTAGGCCAAGCTTAGAGACATTATGGCTGCTATGCAACCTTATTCTAAAGGACTTGAACCCTTTATTGGGTATCCCACCTCAGTGAGTACTACTTGGGAATCCGCTGTGAGCCAACCATTGAGAGTTCACCCCTCTCTGCAGAAATAGTTCTTTGTCATGAGCTAGAGCAGAGCATAGAGTTTCTGGGACCCTTATTTCAAACGACACTTCCTTAGGAGCAATCTTCTTCCTCTATCTATCTGACTGTGTTACAAGAATATGTACCTCCATTTTATTGGTTGAACAGTTTGTCAAATAAAAGAGTTATATTTCCATCATACAAGTGCCTGGCCATCTTCTGCACCATTAACATCAAGGGTACCAATGGGAGTATGTGCCCTGGAGTTTTTACAACCCATAAGACTACTGCATCACCCCTTCATTGCACCAAATTAAAGGGGTACTCCGGTACCACATTTCTTTGGTTATATAGTGTGCTTGTGGCTAGTTGATCTCTTTTGTAATTGGCATGTGTTACATATGTTCGCAGAATATGTGTTTTTTTACTGACCTGTTTGTGGTGCAGGAAGTTCAGTTGTTTTTATGACTGGTTGTTACTGTCCTCCACACTCGCTGCCATGTCTGTTCTATGTTGTGGACAATACGACTGGTTTGCGGGCGTTCCTTTTTTTTTTTTTCTTTCTAAGAATGTGCTTGCCCTTTTTCCCTTCCATCTAATAAATATTCAGTGTGGACAATTGCTGGTCTCTGGGGATTGGTTCTGTGTTTCCTCTTCTCCATGCCACCATCACCTGATGTAAAGGTTTCTCGGAGCCGTAGAAATCTAAGAGCGCATGCGCAGCTTCCTTCCAGCTTCCTTTCACTACGCAGTTGGTGCATGTGCAGTTGTTCAGAGGAGTCCATAGTTGACTGTATGCACACTCCCCTGAACAAATGCGCATGCGCCAAAATTTTCTAGCCACCCTAAACTAACTGCGTAGTGGAAGCAAGCTGTGCGTGTGCTCTTAGTTTTCTACGGATCATAGAAAACTATGCTTTGTTCCAGGCAACCTTTTTGTTGACGCTGCGGTAGCTCGTTACATTGGGCTGGTTGCTGCAAGTCTGCTGGGTGGGAACGGCTAACGAAGTGGGCATGAACAAGCAGGCTGCAAGGCATGCTGGAAACAGTAGTAGTTTAGTGACCGCATGAAAAACGGAAATGAACGTCACACTACAGGGATAAACTCGTGGAGGCAAAGGACAAAAAAGACAACCAAAGAGTACAGAGACTACAGAGAGAAGAAGGAAACTCCCCAAAAAGATAAGTAAGAAAACCCAAAACACATTGGTCACCGGAGTACTTATTTAAAGCATACATGATTACCTGTTAAGGCCCTCATGTACCATCATAGCCATGCCTGGCTGTGAAATTCATGCTCCTGAACAAGTCCGTGTTACCTCTGGGCTGCTGCACTTCTTATCTGGATATGTGCCATTTGGAGAGAGTCGCATTAGTCAGCCAGACTAACCAGCAAGAAAAAACTAATCTTTGTATGTCAAAAATAAAACCAAAAACGAAGGGAGCAGAGCATCATTCTATTGTGCTAGGTGTGCCCCAAATTTAAAATGCTTAATACACATATATATTTGTGTATTAACATTAGGAAAAGTTTCAAGTTTAACCCCTTAAGGACACAGCCCATTTTGGCCTTAAATGGGCACTGTCAGATTCAAAAGCTTTTATATGTTGTACATCTTGGTAAAACACTAATCTTTCTAATATACTTCAAAAGAAAATGTTATTTCCTTTTTATAGAAATCATAGCTTATAAAACCATGGCTTTGTCCAAGCTGAATCACAGGCATGGATAAAGTCCGGTCAGTGAGCATGGGCTAGCACTCCTCTGTGCAGGGGTGTACCTAGAGCATTTGGCAAGCGGGGTGGACCCTTTGTTTGGCACCCCCCCATACACCCCTACACATAAAACCTGCACACACCTTAATAAAAAAATAACAACTGAATACCCTCATTAATTGGAATCCACTGCACCCCCCTTAATAAAATAAACCCCTGCACACCCCCTTAATAAATGAAAACCCTACACACATCCTTAATAAAATAAAACCCTGCACATCCCTTAATAAAACCCATTAACCCCCTTAATAAAACCCCTTAACACCCCTTAATAAAATAAAACCCAGCACACCCCTTAATAAAATAAAACCCAGCCCACCCCCTTAATAAAAATAAAACCCTGCACCCCCTTAAGAAAATAAAACCCATGCACACCCCCATAATAAAGCCCAATAACCCCCTTTAATAAAACACCTTAACCCCCTTTAATAAAACCCCTTAACCCCCCTTAATAAAACCCCTTAACCCCCCTTAATAAAATAAAACCCTGCACTCCCATAAAAAAATCACTTTCCATCTGCACCAAATAGAAAAAAATCGAAATCCCCATCAATAAAATGAACAAATCCTGCACCCCCCCCTTAATTACACCCCCACCCTTCACATAGAATTATTTACTTACATTTTGATGATGCCTCCATCTGACCGCTAGTGATGGATCCTTCCGCTCCTTTAAAATATCCGTGAAGGTGCGTCAGCGTCGTGACGTCATGTTGCACGCCGCCGCAACACTCCTCCCCTGCTGCCCTGATTCCACAGATGCAGGCACCGGCGGAAAAGCGTTACGGTCGCAGTGCAGCAGTGGATGGGGGGGTGACTCCGTCATGGCACTCCCCTTGTGAGTGGCACCCAGGACGGACAACCCCCCCCCCCCCCTGGTATGCCACCCCCCTTGGTATGCCACTGCCTCTGTGCTCTCTCCTGTCTAATAGGACTCTGGTGTGATAGTACTCCTCTGTGCTCTCTCCTGTCTGATAGCCCTCCTCTTTGCTCTCTCCTGTCTGATAGCATTCCTCTGTGCTCTCTCCTGTCTGATAAGACTCCTCTGTGCTCTCTCCTGTCTGTTAGGACCCCTCTGTGCTCTCTCCTGTCTGTTAGGACTCCTCTGTGCTCTCTCCTGTCTGATAGCACTGCTCTGTGCTCTCTCCTGTCTGATAGCACTGCTCTGTGCTCTCTCCTGTCTGATAGTACTCCTCTGTGCTCTTTCCTGTCTGATAGTACTCCTCTGTGCTCTCTCCTGTCTGATAGCACTGCTCTGTACTCTCTCCTGTCTGATAGCACTGCTCTGTGCTCTCTCCTGTCTGATAGTACTCCTCTGTGCTCTCCCCTGTCTGATAGTACTCCTCTGTGCTCTCTCCTGTCTGATAGTACTCCTCTGTGCTCTCTCCTGTCTAATAATACTCCTCTGTGCTCTCTCCTGTCTGATAGCACTCCTCGGTGCTCTCTCCTGTCTGATAGCACTCCTCTGTGCTCTCTCCTGTATGATAGCAGTCCTCTGTGCTCTCTCCTGTCTGATTGTACTCCTCTGTGCTCTCTCCTGTCTGATAATACTCCTCTGTGCTCTCTCCTGTCTGATAGTACTCCTCTGTGCTCTCTCCTGTCTGAAAGGACTCCTCTGTACTATCTCCTGTCTGAAAGGACTCCTCTGTGCTCTCTCCTGTCTGATAGCACTCATCTATGCTTTCTCCTGTCTGATGGGACTCCCCTGTGCTCTCTCTTGTCTGAAAGAACTCCTCTGTGCTCTCGCCTGTCTGATGGTACTCCTCTGTGCTCTCTCCCGTAAGATAATACTCCTCTGTGCTCTCTCCTGTCTGATAGCCCTCCTCTTTGCTCTCTCCTGTCTGATAGCATTCCTCTGTGCTCTCTCCTGTCTGATAAGACTCCTCTGTGCTCTCTCCTGTCTGTTAGGACCCCTCTGTGCTCTCTCCTGTCTGTTAGGACTCCTCTGTGCTCTCTCCTGTCTGATAGCACTGCTCTGTGCTCTCTCCTGTCTGATAGCACTGCTCTGTGCTCTCTCCTGTCTGATAGTACTCCTCTGTGCTCTTTCCTGTCTGATAGTACTCCTCTGTGCTCTCTCCTGTCTGATAGCACTGCTCTGTACTCTCTCCTGTCTGATAGCACTGCTCTGTGCTCTCTCCTGTCTGATAGTACTCCTCTGTGCTCTCCCCTGTCTGATAGTACTCCTCTGTGCTCTCTCCTGTCTGATAGTACTCCTCTGTGCTCTCTCCTGTCTAATAATACTCCTCTGTGCTCTCTCCTGTCTGATAGCACTCCTCGGTGCTCTCTCCTGTCTGATAGCACTCCTCTGTGCTCTCTCCTGTATGATAGCAGTCCTCTGTGCTCTCTCCTGTCTGATTGTACTCCTCTGTGCTCTCTCCTGTCTGATAATACTCCTCTGTGCTCTCTCCTGTCTGATAGTACTCCTCTGTGCTCTCTCCTGTCTGAAAGGACTCCTCTGTACTATCTCCTGTCTGAAAGGACTCCTCTGTGCTCTCTCCTGTCTGATAGCACTCATCTATGCTCTCTCCTGTCTGATGGGACTCCCCTGTGCTCTCTCTTGTCTGAAAGAACTCCTCTGTGCTCTCGCCTGTCTGATGGTACTCCTCTGTGCTCTCTCCCGTAAGATAATACTCCTCTGTGCTCTCTCCTGTCTGACAGTACTCCTCTGTGCTCTCTCCTGTCTGATAGCACTCATCTGTGCTCTCTACTGCCTGATAGTACTCCTCTGTGCTCTCTCATGTCTGATAGCACTCATCTGTGCTCTCTCCTGTCTGATAGTACTCCTCTGTGCTCTCTCCTGTCTGATGGGACTCCCCTGTGCTCTCTCCTGTCTGAAAGGACTCCTCTGTGCTCTCGCCTGTCTGATAGTACTCCTCTGTGCTCTCTCCCATAAGATTGTACTCCTCTGTGCTCTCTCCTGTCTAACAGTACTCCTCTGTGCTCTCTCCTGTCTGATAGCACTCATCTGTGCTCTCTACTGCCTGATAGTACTCCTCTGTCCTCTCTCATGACTAATAGTACTCCTCTGTGCTCTCTCCTGTCTCATAGTACTCCTCAGTGCTCTCTTCTGTCTGATAGTACTCCTCTGTGCTCTCTCCTGTCTGATAGTACTCCTCTGTGCTCTTTCCTGTCTGATACGACTCTTCTGTGCTTTCTCCTGTCTGATAGGACTCCTCTGTGCTCTCTCCTGTCTGATAGTACTCCTCTGTGCTCTCTCCTGTCCTATCAGGCAGAAGAGGCCCAGAGGAGTGCTAGTCCACCCTCACTTACTGGACTTTGTCCATGCCTGTGCTTCAGCTTGGACAAAGCCGTGATTTTATAAACCATTATTTCTGTAAAAAGGAAATAACATTTTCTTATGAAGTATAATAGAAAGTTTAACGTTTTGCCAAGATGTACAAGCTTATGTATATGCGACAGTGCCCATTTAAGGACTATATTTGCGTTTTTGTTATTTATTTATTTTTTTCCTCCTTGCCTTCTAAAAATCATAACTCTTTTATATTTCCATCCACAGACCCATTTGAGGGCATATTTTTTTGCGTAACCAATTGTACTTTGTAATGACATCACTCATTTTACCATAAAATGTATGGTAAACTCAAAACAAATTTATTTGTGTGAGGAAATTGAAAAGAAAACTGAAATGTTGCCAATTTTGGAGGGTTTCGTTTTCCGGGCTGTATAAGGGCAAATTTTTGTGTCGTAATCTGTACTTTTTTTTGTACCATGTTTGCGTATATGTGACTATTTGATTGAATGTTATAAAAAAATTTTATGTGATTTGACCAAAACAGAGCAATCTTGGAGTCTGCTCTGCTCCGGGCCAGACCCCCTTTTTCTGCTTATGTAGCACAGCTGAATAGCACACATGACTCGCGCGCGGCAGCCCTGTGTGGCTCACCTGTGCGCGCCAGCTGTCAATCAGCTATGCAACATAAGCAGGGAGGTTGTGCGGCCCAGAACAGAGTGGACTCCAGGCTCTGCCTCTCCGACCGTTGCCTGACTGCCGGACCAATTATAAAACTGTGTTTTTCTAAGTATAAAACAGGCAAATTTATTGATAAAGAAATGTCAAGAATATGCTTGTGAAGCACTAGTGCAGTGTGTGTGCAGCTTCACAAGCATATTCTTGGTGACAGTTGCGCTTTATGCCCTCACAGTAATATCACAGGATCATCAGCTCCTAGAGACCCTACATAGATTATATTAACCCTTATCAATATCATGCCAGCCCTTATATAGGTCATAGGATCAGCCCCTAAAAAAGTGGTGAAGGCTGTTATGAGACATTTGTAAGCATTTAGGCCTTCTGTAAGGGCTTAAATAATTTAAATGGGGTCTAATATAACTTCTGTAGGGATCATCATCAGGTCTACATAAGTTTTATTAACCCTGATTATTCCAGCCAATAGTCTCATCATTTTAGGCTGTGTTCAGACATTGTAGTTTTTCACAAAAATGATGAATTTTTGCTAAATTTTGTTGAAACAGCAGTGTGTTTACCACAATTTCAGAAACTTTGGCAAAAACTACAAAAAAAATCTACTTGTCAACACAACCTTAAAGAAAGACTATCGCCAATTTTGGTGAAACTATACCACTGTATTGCTGAAAAGAGGATTATATTGTCCAGAAAATGTTGCTTATATATATGTTGCTGTAGGAGCACCGATGTGCTTGCCCAGACCCCTCATCTCCTCCTAATTGGTTTTCTAGGTCAGGTGTGGCTAAAGAAGGAGATAGGAGGAGTCTGGTTGGGCATAGGCAGGCCCCAAGTGCACCAAAAGGCTAATTTCCATATTTGATTAAAACAAGATACTAAAGGTATGTTTCTTATACTATAAAGTCCTCTTTTCAGCAGTAATTTTTGTGGTAGGCTCCGTTTAATGATAACTCCATACAGGTCACAGACTGAGTAATCATTGCTGGTGCAACATTTATTTCAGCCCCTATATGACACCTCACCTCAGTGCACCCAATCTGCATGCAAAGCAACTATCACAGCCCATGCAGACTACAGTGTGATGCCTAAAGTCAACTGCAACACTCATTTCTCTGAGTATTACAATTGCCAGGTGGGATTACTCTGTAGTCTTTGTGGGCTATAGGAGCATGCAGATTGAAATGACTGAGCTAAAATATTATATAGGACACTGTTCTCCAACCTGTGGCTCTTCAGCTGTTGGAAAACTCCCAGCATACCTGCCAGCCTAAAGCATGCTGCAAGTTGTAGTTTTGCAACAACTAGGGTGGGAACACTGATAGGGGTTCAAAGTTTCTCCAACCGTTTGGAGGATTAGGTGGTCTTTGCTAAAGTAACTTGGATTAATACTGCAGAGCCAGCAGTAGCGTAACATGGGTTGCAAGTACTTTGAGCAGGAAAACCATGTGTGCTCCCTTACCTGTGGACCCATGGAAATATTTTGCTGGTCATTAAAGAGTTACTCCGCCCTAAAGAAATCCAAAGGATGTGGTTGCCTGTCATTTGGCACAAAGCGGTGTTCACTCCGTGCATCGGATGACTGGGGTTCTGTGCTGGAGATGAAGGGGGTCCCAGTGGCTTGACACCCACGATCAAACATCTTATGCCCTATCCTTTAGGGGTGTAGTACCCCTTTAAGGCATTAAATATAGATTATTTTAAAGCAATTTTGTATAAGTGGTTTGACAGACTATGTCAGTGTTGACTATGAGCCCAAGACATTTTTCCAAGCCTGTAATATTTTCGTGTATGCAGCGTGACAGATTGTGACAATGGTACCATGTGCTCAACTATGCCAGGGAAAAATCAGTGTTGGCTGTGTGCCCTCCAGATTTGTTACAAACCTGACTAGCACAGGTTGGCACACAGCCACTGAATATACAAAGATTTTATTGGCTTACAGAACTGACAAAAGCCTGGGCTTAACTAGTGGGGAGGACAGTGAACACCACCAGGACAGAGAACACCAGCTCATCTGGCATTTGCCAAAATTGTCAGATGGGAAGTCCAGCCCTGGCTGTAAGTAACAATGTACACTGCATCCACAAGACAATAATGTCCCAAAATACTTTGTGAGAAATAAAAACGTATTAACCTGATTTATTCATTTAGAATGGCTAACTATAAATCTAATTCATTGGGTACTTAATACACTACATTTATAAGGTCTATTAATAGAGATGAGGGAATCAAAGCTGACGAACCCGAATTAGTTACTAATTTAATGTAAAATCGGATTTGCCATGAATTTGAATATCGACGCGATTTTATCGCGCAAATCACTTCATTAAACTCCATTTAGTGCCGTCCAGGCTCCAGGGCATCTAAAATGGCGAAATCCACATGTCAGTATATGGGGCAAGGAACACTGGGAAGGCGGGAAGGCAAGTAGGCGGAATGACCCTGAATCACATGCAGGATGCAGCCTATCAGCAGCCAGTCACCCCTGTAATGTCACAGCCCTATATAATCGGCAGCCATATTGCGGCTCGTCACTTCATTCATTACACTGCAGAGAGAAAGGATGGACAACCTGTGTGTGTGTTACACAGCAGCGTTTCACCTCCTATTCACATCAGCGTTCTGGTGTCAGTGAGTAGTGCTTTTTTTTCCCCACTGAAATGGATTTTTACTGCAGCCATTAACCTCCCAGTCACTTTCTACAGCACTGTTTTACAGAGCGGGGCAGAAGGCTGTGTGTTGTCTCATACATTTCAACAAGCTACCTCAACTTCATAAACCTTAGCAATGGAGGCAGGAATAATTTTTCAGCGCAATTCTGTGTCTTTGTTCCACAACAAATTTGCTGGTTATACTAGTCTGTAGACGGTATAATACCCAGCAGTCCATTCCTAATAGTCTGTGAGAGAGTGCAATTTTGTGTTTAGTACACAGCGACTATGTACTGCTGGTGTTGTGCAAAAATATCTATTATTAAGCATACTGTAGTGCATTTTTCTGCCCTCATAAGTGCATAGCACCTACCTACAACTAAGTAGTGTACTATTTTGTACCTGTTAATCTGTCAAGGGCTGACATACTTTGAAAGGACAGCCAAAAGTAATCACCACTGGTGTTTTACTCAAATATTTTTTTAAGCGTACAGTAGCGCATTTTTTTGCCCTCAGAAGTGCATACCACATACCTACATCTAAGTGGTGAAATATTTTGTACCTGTTTATCTGTCAAGGGCCTACATACTGTGAAGGGACAACGAAAAGTAGTCACCGGCTGGTGTTTTACTCAAATAATTTTTGAAGCGTACAGTAGCACATTTTTCTGCCCTCATACGTGCATACCACACACCTGCATCCAAGTGGTGTACTATTTTGTACCTGTTAATCTGTCAAGGGCCTACATACTGTGAAAGTCCAGGCAAAAGTAATCACCGGCTGGTGTTTTACTCCAATACGTTTTTTAAGCATACTGTAGCCCATTTTCTGCCCTCATAAGTGCATACCACATACCTACATCTAAGTGGTGTATTATTTTGTACCAATGAATATGTCAAGGGCCTACATACTGTGAAATTACAGGCAAAAGTAATCACAGGCTGGTGTTTTACTCAAATAATTTTTGAAGCATACAGAAGCGCATTTTTCTTCCCTCATAAGTGCATACCACATACCTACATCTAAGTGGTGTACAATTTTGTACCTGTCAATCTGTCAAGGGCCTACATACTGTGAAAGGACAGCCAATAGTAATCACCAGCTGGTATTTTACTCCAATACGTTTTTTGAGTGTACTGTAGCGCATTTTTCTCCCCTCATAAGTGCATACCACATACCTACATCTAAGTGGTGTACTATTTTGTACCTGTTAATCTGTCAAGGGCCTACATACTGTGAAAGGACAGCCAAAAGTAATCACTGGCTGGTGTTTTACTCAATAGCGACTGTGTGCTGCAGCACTGTTGTGAACTGCTGGTGTTGTGCAAAAATGCATTTTTTAAGTGTACTGTAGCACATTTTTCTGCCCCTATAAGTGCATACCACATACCTACATCTAAGCAGTGTACTATTTTGTACCTGTTAATCTGTCAAGGGCCTAGATACTGTGAAAAGACAGCCAAAAGTAATCACCTGCTGCTGTTCTAGACAAATGCTGTTTTAAGCGTAGTGAAGCGTATTGTACTCCCCTCATTTACGCACTAAGTATGTCAGGCAGAGAAGTGGGCACAGAGGACAGGACGGGCACAGAGGAGTGGCAGAGGCCTACATTCATCAGGCAGAGGTCACAGCAGACTAGGGGAGAGTGGCAGCAGGAGTTGCAGCAAGAGGCCTGAGATCCCGTTATCAGCTAGCGGTAATGTCTCGATTGGTTAACACGGTCATCCACTTCATCACAAGTGACATCTGATACCCCCAGTCAACAGTCGGTGGGTTCCTCAGACTCAACCCTCAGTTGACATGGCCCGGGATCAGTCCCTGTCCTCCAATTGCCTCTGTCCTATGCTGTTCCCTCCCCTGAAGAAGTATCTTATACTGCCGGTTCAGCTCCACCATTCAGTGAGGACGACCTAATAGAGGACAGTCAGCAGATACTGCCCAGCCAAGAAGTGGAGGAGACATCTGCCCCTTCCCCCGCTAGCCGGAAAAGTAGTGATGAGTAGAGTGACGTGGGAGGCGGTGTTGCCAGCATTCAGGGTCCTGAAGCAGACACTGTTAAGGAACCTGAGTAGGACATCAGTGACGTGCAGACACTTGTTGATGATAATGAAGCCGATCGCAATTGGGAGTCGGGTGCAGAAGGGGCTTCATCATCATCAGGAGAAGATAGTTTCAGCTTGCCTGTGAGGCAGCAGCTGAGCCAGAGAGGTGGTAGCATGGTTGGCAGTCAGCATGGTGGCAGAAGTGGAAATTCTGGAGCCAAACGTGCCCCAGGGAGACCACTTGCTTCTCGGCAGCCTAGCTTCCCGGGAGGTTGTGGAACAGGGCTTCCTGGAGACAGCGGCAGTAGCAGTCAATTAGTATGGACTGTTGGTGGAAAAATCAGCTACTCGGCGGTGTAGCAGTTTTTCATCAAGCATCCGGAGGAGGTTAACATAGCCACATGCAAGATATGTTGGCAGAAGGTGAGGCGTGGCCTGGGTCCCAATGTTGGCACCATGGCCCTGCGTCAACATATGCTGCGCCATCATAGTGGCCTCGGGGAACCGTGGCTCCGATGTAGTGGTCCAGCCTGCTGCATCACTCAGTGGCACGTTGCTCCCTCTTTCAGGGCTTTCAGCAACACTCCACCACCTCAGCTGAAGGGAGCTGTGTGTCATACCCTCCTTCTGTTGCTCCAGACGCTCCTGCTCCTCCAACTTTTAGTCAGTCATTACGCCAACAATCCATCGGCGAAGCCTTGTTCAAGAGGCAACAGTATGCGCCCACTCATCCATCAGCGCAGAAGCTGAATGTGCTCCTGTCCAAGTTGGTGGTGCTGCAGTCCCTTCTGTGTCAAGTGATGGACTCTGCACCTTTCAGAGAACTGATGGCTTGTGCCGAGCTGAGGTAGAGAGTGCCAAGCCGTCATTTATTTGCGAAGAAGGCAGTACCAGCACTGCACAATTTTGTGGAAAAGAAGGTGGGCCAGTCCATGAGCCTGTCGGTGTGTACCAAAGTGCACGGCAGCGCTGAAGTCTGGAGCTGTAACTATGGTCAGTGACAATACATGTCCTTTGCGGCTCACTGGGTGAATGTGGTTCCTGCACAGCCACAACACCAATTTGGACAGGTCACGCCGCTTCCTCCTCCACGCTTTCAGGCCGTTGGTCCTGTGACAGTGTGCGACTCCGCCTCCTCATCCTCCACCGTGTCCTCAGCCTCCACTGTCCAGACAAGTCTCAGGGGCCCTTCAGCATACCATGTATGCAGGGTACGGCGGTGTCACGCTGTTCTTCACATGTTTTGCCTTGGCGAACGAAGTCACACAGGGGAGGAACTGCTAAAAGTCATTAGTAAAGAAAGCGGAGCATCGCTTACTCCACGAAAACTGGAAATGGGAACCATGGTGACTGACAATGGGAAGAACATCTTGCATGCGCTGCAACTGGGAAGGCTGAGCCATGCGCCCTGCATGGCACACATGTTCAATCTGGTTGTGAAGTGGTTTCTGAAGTGTTCCCCCATTTTCAAGACATCCTAACAATGGGAAGGAAACTTTGCAATGCACTTCAGCCACTAGTACACTACAATGAATACCCTCCTTCAGCTGCAGCATCAGAACGGTATCCCCCAACATAGTCTGATTTGTGACGTTGCCACACGTTGGAATTCTACCCTCCATATGTTGGACCGACTGTATGAACAGAGAAAAGCCATCACAGATTACTTCATGATCCATTTGTAACTTCAATGTCAACCAGTGGCAGCTCATTCGTGACACCTGCTGTTTGCTCGGGCCCTTTGAGGAAGCCACAATATTAGTAAATCGCCAGGATTACGGGATGAACAACGTCATTTCACTGCTTCATTTCTTACATGTGTTGGAAATGATGGCTGGTCAGGACACTGGAGACGTGGCTCCTACATCTAACAGCCACATGAGCCCTGTGGGGGCTGAACTGGAAGAGGAGGGGGAGGGGCACAGTGGAGCACACTTTAAGTTTAGCCAAATGGGCTGTTCTTCTACTAATCTGACAGGAGAGGAGGAGCAGGAGCAGCCAGAGGAGCTAGAGGGTTATGAGGAAGGCGAGACAGAGGACCCAGACACACTGTGGCAGTATACAGTGTAGAGAGGCAGGAAGTCCCTCCGATTCACTTGCACAAATGGCATGATGCATGCTCACTTGCTTGCCTATTGACAGCCGAATTGTCACCATTCGGTAGCCAGATGACTTCTGGCTCTCCACCTTATTGGACCCTTGCTACCGCTACAAAATAGGAGTCTATTTTACACCCACTGACAGGGAGAACAAACTGACCTACTACAGAGGCATCCTATGCAGTCAGTTTGCCGATGCCAATCAGCGCCATCGTCCATCCTCTCGCAGCTCTGAATCGGGGGGCCCTCTGCACTCACCTTCCACTGCCATGACTGCTGGGGAGGGGTGGCGTGGCTGGAGCAGTACCAGCTCCATCACCAGCAGCATGAGTCTACAGTCGCTGAGGAGTACCTTTCTTCACCCACATAGGGAAGCAACTCATCCGCAGCAGGTAGACCTGGAGCAGAACCTGAACCAGCAGGTGGTGGCATACCTTGACATGCCCATACCAACACACCGTTGGCTGTCCGGGCATGCTGGGAGATGTAGTTTTGCAACATCTGGAGGTCCGCAGGCTATATAATGTGGGGGAACACTGCCTGCCTAATGTGGGGGAACACTGCCTGCCTAATGTGGAGGAACACTGTATGTAGGGAACACTGCCTTCCTAATGTGGGGGAACTCTGTCTGCCTAATGTGGGGGAACACTGCCTGCCTAATGTGGGGGAACACTGCCTGCCTAATGTGGGGGAACACTGCCTGCCTAATGTGGGGAACACTGCCTGCCTAATGTGGGGGAACTCTGTCTGCCTAATGTGGGGGAACACTGCCTGCCTAATGTGTGGGAACTCTGTCTGCCTAATGTGGGGGGACACTGCCTACCTAATGTGGGGGAACACTGCCAACCTATTGTGGGGGAACACGGCCAACCTAAAGTGGGGGAACACTGCCTGCCTAATGTGGGGGAACACTGTCTGTCTAATGTGGGGGAACACTGCCTGCCTAATGTGGGGGAACACTGCCTGCCTAATGTGGGGGAACACTGCCTGCCAAATGTGGGGGAACACTGCCTGCCTAATGTGGGGGAACTCTGTCTGCCTAATGTGGGGGGAACACTGCCTGCCTAATGTGGGGGAACACTGCCTGCCTAATGTGGGGGAACACTGCCTGCCTAATGTGGGGGAACACTGCCATTGTTGTGAAAATGACATGAGAGTGGCACTTGCCAAGGTAAAGCCACGCATTTCTGAACTGGTCGCTGAAAGACAACAGCAGAAGTCACACTGATTTGCAGTAAATGTTCATTATGTTTTTGTTTTTGCGTGAAACTCATGTTTTCATGGTTTTGTACTTTGTTCTTAATGGTTTGGTTCATTTTGTGCACATATGTATAAATATATACTGAAATATATACCTTCTATGTTTTGAATTTGAAAAAATCTAATTTTATTTTTCCAATTAACCCCTTAAGGACCAGGCCATTTTACACCTTAGGACCAGAGCGTTTTTTGAACATCTGACCACTGTCACTTTAAACATTAATAACTCTGGAATGCTTTTAGTTATCATTCTGATTCCGAGTGGTAAAATTTTGAGGTAACTTGCATCCTTTCATGGTGAAAAATCCCCAAATTTGATTTAAAAAAATGAAAATTTTGCATTTTTCTAACTTTGAAGCTCTCTGCTTGTAAGGAAAATGGATATTCCCCCCAAAAAAATTGGGATCACATATACAATATGTCTACTTTATGTTTGCATCATAAAATTGATGAGTTTTTACTTTTGGAAGACACCAGAGAAATTCAGCAGCAATTTTCAAATTTTTCACAAAATTTTCAAAATCACAATTTTTCAGTGACCAGTTCAGTTTTGAAGTGGATTTGAAGGGTCTTCATATTAGAAATACCCCATAAATGACCCCATTATAAAAACTACACCCCCGAAAGTATTCAAAATGACATTCAATAAGTGTTTTAACCCTTTAGGTGTTTCACAGGAATAGCAGCAAAGTGAAGGAGAAAATTCAAAATCTTCATTTTTTACACTCGCATGTTCTTGTAGACCAATTTTTGAATTTTTGCAAGGGGTAAAAGGAGAAAATTTTTACTGGTATTTGTAGCCCAATTTCTCTCGAGTAAGCACATACCTCATATGTCTATGTAAATTGTTCGGCGGGCGCAGTAGAGGGCTCAGAAGGGAAGGAGCGACAAGGGGATTTTGGAGAGAACATTTTTCTGAAATGGTTCATGTCACCTTTAGGAAGCCCCTAGGGTGCCAAAACAGCAAAAAAAAAAAAAAAAACACATGGCATACCATTTTGGAAACTAGACCCCTTGGGGAATGTAACAAGGAATTAAGTGAGCCTTAATACCCCACAGGTGTTTCATGACTTTTGCAAATGTAAAAAAAAAATAAAAAATAAAACATTTTTTACATAAAATGCTTGTTTTCTCAAAAATGTTACATTTTTAAAAAGGGTAATAGCAGAAAATACCCCACAAAATTTGAAGCCCAATTTCTCACGATTCAGAAAACACCCCATATGATGGTGAAAAGTGCTCTACTGGCACACTACAGGTCTCAGAAGAGGAGTAGTCACATTTGGCTTTTTGGAAGCAAATTTTGCTCTGGGGGCATGCCGCATTTAGGAAGCCCCTATGGTGCCTGGACAGCAAAAAAAAACACATAGCATTATATTTTGGAAACTAGACCCCTTGGGGAACGTAACAAGGGGTAAAGTGAACCTTAATAACCCACAGGGGTTTCACGACTTTTGCATATGTTTAAAAAGATAAAAAAAATGTTACCTAAAATGCTTGGTTTCCCAAAAATGTTTCATTTTTACAAAGAGTAAAAGCAGAAAATACCCCCCAAAATTTGAAGCCCAATTTCTCCCGATTCAGAAAACACCCCATGTGGGGGTGAAAAGTGCTCTGCTGGCGCACTACAGGTCTCAGAAGAGGAGTAGTCACATTTGGCTTTTTGGAAGCAAATTTTGCTCTGGGGGCATGCCGCATTTAGGAAGCCCCTATGGTGCCAAGACAGCAAAAAAAAACAAAAAACATGGCATTATATTTTGGAAACTAGACCCCTTGGGGAACGTAACAAGGGGTAAAGTCTTAATACCCCAAAGGGGTTTCACGACTTTTGCATAAGTAAAAAAAAAAAAAAATTTACCGAAAATGCTTGGCAGGTGATTGGCGGTGAATTGCACACCGCCGATCACCATTTACTGCCGGGTCATCGGGTCACAAGTGACCCGAATGACCCGAATCGCCGAAGATCGCCGGTGCAGTTGTCTGGGGGGCCGGACTCCTATTACGAGCAGCATTGCCACTCGCACTAGTGTCGGCCACTGGGTTACTCTCATGGGGGGTGCGTGGCCTCGCCTGGGGCAGTGGCGGGGGGGAGGAGGTGTGTGCAGGGGGGGCGGGGAAGTATGTACTGTGTGGTGCTTGGTGTAAAAAGTGTATAACAGTAATAGGAAAAAAAAAAAAGCTGCGGCCCAAAAAAAAAAGGGGTGGCAAACGCAGCCCCCTGAACCCCTAATAGGACCCGGGGTAAGGGATCAGATCCTAATAGGACCCTGGGGGACCTATTAGGGGGTCAGGGGGGGATTTTTTTAATAAAAAGCTGCGGCCCAAAAAAAAGGGGATGGCGCACGCAGCTCCCTGAACCCCTAATAGGACCCGGGATCAGGGATCAGACCCTAATAGGACCCTGGGGGACCTATCAGGGGGTCAGAGGGGGGGGTACTTTTTTTTAAACTTTTATAGAACTTTTTTTAACATATTAACTCCTACCTGTCCCTGCAATCAGGTTTCCCTATTCTACGGCTCCTGAGGGGGCTCCGGCTCCGAGGGGGGACCACCGCTTCTTCTCACTGCTGCACCCGCTGACTGAACGAAAAGAACGGGTGCAGCAGCAGGAAGTAGCCGTTAACCCCTCCTTTGCCGCTCTGCTATTGGCCGGACGATTGCCGGCCAATAGCAGCATTGCTGGGGCGGTGACAGTATTGTCACCGCTCCCCAGCAATGGCAGGTGATTGGCGGTGAATTGTACACCGCCGATCACCATTTATTACCGGGTCATTGGGTCACAAGTGACCCGAATCGCCGAATATCGCTTGCGTGATTTTGCACGGCATGCCTGCTGAAGGATATCAGCAGACATGCCATTCTGATCTCTGCCCGGCGCGCGGCAGAGACCGGAGAAACACCAGGACATTCTGGAACGTCCTTGGTCCTTAAAGCCCAGGGTGCGGGGACGTTCCAGAACGTCCTTGGTCCTTAAGAGGTTAAGAGGGGTTCGGTGAATGCGCATATGAAACTGGTGGGGTTCAGTACCTCCAACAAGGTTAAGAACCACTGCACTAGTTGATTGCAGGATCAGACTACACAATTTGTTGTCTATTACCATGGAAATGTATAGTTTGCATGGGAGCTGTAAAAACTAAATGTTAATTTTTAATTATTTTAGAGATGCCTCAATCTTCCTTTTACATGCTTTGAGAATAAAAAAAAGATTTTAGAATAGGGACATAGGGGAAGATTTAATAAAACCTGTGTAGAGGAAAAGTGGCACAGTTGCCCATAGCAACCAATCAGATGTATTTAAAATGAATGATTGGTTGTTATGGGCAACTGCAACACTTTTTTTCTCCACAGGATTTGACAAGTCTTTGTCATAGTCTTTGATGATACTCTACAGGTGAAACTTGAAAAATTTGAATATCGTGCAAAAGTCCATTGTATTTCATTAATGCAACTTAAAAGAAAAATCTCCTGGTAGACGGATGCGTTGACCCTGAACTTAATGAAGCACAGTGGACCAACACCAGCAGATGACATGGCTCCCAAATCATATAATATATTGGGGCTTGGGGGTTTTCATGAGCTGTAAGCCATAATCATCACAATTATGACAAATCACCGCTTGAACTATCTTGCTTTGTATGTAATGAGTCTCTCTCATATATTAGTTTCACCTTTTAAGTTGCTTTACTGAAATAAATTAACTTTGCACGATATTCAAATTTTTCGATTTTCACCTGTATGTGCACATTTAAAAGGGTTACACATATTATTATCCCTTGCACTCAAGCCATTTGACTCAGTGATGTTAATGTTTGCTGACCTCTTTCTTGTGGATATTTTTCATCTTTGCAGTTTCAATTTTGTAATTTTTTTTTAAATAAATATAGGTTTTATTTGAGTATGTATAACATGTAAAACTGTCCAATCAGCCCTGGCGAATAAAAAAGGTTCATTTTATGCTGAGTGCTAAGAGAATTCTAAACTGTTGTAGCTTTAATCTTCAGATGAACTGAGAATAAGGACAACCTGAATTATTACAGTGTTTACAGTATCTTGTTTTATGCTGATTACAGTGTTTCCTATACCTCCATAGACCGCACAATTAAAAGAAAGCTACATCTTGAAGCTAGGAAATAGAAGCTTTTATTATTCACCTAAGACATTTTTTAACCAACAATGTTTTGCAGATTCATAAAATCATTGGAAGTGTTACGGTGTTTCATTCTGGCAGTAAAAGTCACAGTTTAATAAATGTACCAAAATAAATAAGTTTACATTTTATTGGGTGTAAATCTCTTCAACTACTGTTGCACAGAATGAGCATAAAGGTTGTAGAATAAAGTTGTATACTACTGAAGGTACTAGTCTTGCCGTTTTCAGTTCTTAACTACAGCTATTTGTTTATCTGCACTCCTGCTCAAATTCTCTAGAAAGACACCCATGGTCATCTGGAATCATAAGGACACCCCCACCCTCCCCCCAAAAGGTGAGATTTTAAAGCATGCTAAAGGGAGTAAATCTCTGTATTTTTAGAATGAAAAGAATAATTGTGAAACGCAACCTGTAAAAGACTGTCTGCCCGGATTTCCTGTGGTTGCTAATAGCAGATGTATCAAGGTAAATGCTTAAACTTCAGAGGTGTTATCTTTTGGGGATCTTTTCCAGAATTCTATTTTAAATCTGAACAGCTGTTGTTTAACTACATCAGCCCACAACTCACAATTTATCTACAGCTTAAGGCCAAAAAGGTACTTTTATTGCACACTGTTTCTGCATCCCCCCCAACTTGAATTTTACATCTTAAATTGAAATTGTTTCCTTTTCATATCACAATATGAAATTGCAAATAAGTAGTCTTTTTATAGAAAGATGACTAAGGCAAGAAATGGCTTGTAGATGTAAAAGTAAAGTAATTAAACCTTTTTTCTGGGAAACTTGAGATAATAAAGAATACAGGTATTTTAAGGGTGTTTATGCTTTCTGGAAATAGTCCTTCAAAGGATCTGAATCACAAAGAGTATTAAGTACCCTCTAGGAGAATTCCTCCATGCTTGTTACGGCCCTGTTCATGATAGTGTTTTGACTTTCATTCATAATGGAGCCATGACAACTATAATGGATCCATTTTCACATGAATACTAACAAATCCCACTGGGCTTTTAGTAGTTTCAACAGCAAGAATAGCATTGCAGTATTGCTTTAAAAAAAATCCTGGAAAGTGTTAACACATTGTTACTTCTACTACTACTATCTCTGTTACAGACTCACATCTTACTTGTTGTTACAGACTCTCATCCAACTTGTTGTTTTTATTGCTGGGTTGCCATGACGACCAGTCTCAGAGTGGGGAGGCCTGGTTGGCCTATCTGTGTAGCAGGATGCTGAGACAATCAGGGGCCTGGCTTAATATCCAACCTTTTTGCAGTGGGCTGTACTTAATACACAAAGGTGCCTGTAAAGAAAGTATTCTCCTGGTTCTTACACTGCTTTCCTTTACTGCACTGATTCTGTCTTCTGACTCTTTGGTGTGTGACCTGGTTTCTCTCTCTTGCAGATGGGCCTGTAGATCCTGTAGTTCATGAGTAATAAATCTGGTGACCCGGCAGACCAAGGAAATTATATGTTTGCAGTCTGTAGCAGTCCGGGTTTCTCGTGCATTACGCCACTGCAAGCAAGTGATGGTGAATTGCTGTCAATGGCAGGGCACAAAATGAGTGCCATTCCACCAAATTTCCATCTGTTAAGCACCTAAAAAATGGTCTGGGCAAAAACAGAGGTGTGTAATGAAGGTGCCACCTGTGTCTCGATGGTGGGAAAGGAAACTATGGGAGCTGTTCATGCTTTTTGGTGAATCAATCAATCCTTTCTACTGGTGGTCTGTCTGGGCCATCTGTAACCTGTTTGCAGTGTGCATACCATTATGTAACCACTGCACTCATATCCTGATCACAGCTTGGTCAAAATAGCCTAGATGGCAGGGAATTTGTTGAAATTACCATCCTGCTTCTCTCAGTCCAATTATGTGCCACCATCAAAGTCTGTCAACTGTGCCTTGAAAGCTTTATAGAGCAATCAGTCAACGATCTTTTACCAAGAGCTCTGCTACCCAAAAGTAGCCTCTGAGAACCTTTTTGTAGAGAGGCATAACTGCATAACTGCATGTCGAATTTTAGCAAATCCCATCTGGGTGATTTCATTTATTTTGTCAATGAGTATATATATATATATATATATATATATATATATATATATTGGGAACCCAAGCCAATTCTAGGATCTAATATCTAATATTAGAAATGATCAACGAGAAATCATATTGAAGAAAATGTGAAATTAAGTTTTTGAAGTTTATACAAAATTGTCTGGAATTTTGCAAAGTTACATCAATGTGAACTATATTATCTCTATTGCAACCATGTAATACTATAGGCACCTTTCTTTTTTCAGTGACCAAATAGGTTTGCAGATTACACATGTGTATATGTAAATCTATTAGGTGCAGTTTTAGTATGTTCATAACGGGTACACTCTTTGATATCAAGCTCCTCCAGAGCCAACATATTTTGGGCATTCAAGATGAACCTTATATTCATGAACCTTATAGTTATGTACAATGTATAGTGTTGCTATCCTGCCTTAGTTAGGCTGAACGGTAAAGCAAAGCAATAAAATCTTCTATCCTCTGCTGACCCTGCCCAAGTCAACACAGTGGAGCTAAGAATTGTGCAGAAGGAAACAGGATTGATTGGTTGTTGATTCATTTAAAAAAAAAAAAAGGAATAAAAACACAACAGTTTAACGAACATTATGTAAAAAATCTCTGTAAATATTAATTATCAACAATATATCTTGAAAAGATATTCTGGAATTTTGAACAAATTAATAAGTTGCTGTGTTTGTGGGGGAAAAAACATCTAAATGTGATGTCCGTTTATTTGTTTTTGTATTTTTCTGTTTAGGTGTGTATTCACACACAAGGATGTTCAGAGCAGTTTTCTATTCTCCCTGGATAAGGAATAGTTAATGCTCTGGACGATTGAGAACTCAGGCGTGTCTATTTTAAGACAGACTTCTCCTGCATTCAGTGCTGGTCATTGAGTGCAATACTATGATGTCTATTAGTGCAATACTCTTTGTGCAATTATGCTACTATGTCTGCTTGAGCATTTACCTTCTATCTATCTTGTTATTGAGCATGCTACTTGTATTTTAGTCTGTGTTACATTAGTCGGTTTTAGGATTATGTTTGTTGGTTCTGCTTTGTCTGTGTTCACACTGGGTTAGTCTTGCTAGTGTTAACAGTGTTCTATATTTATATCCTGTTTGGTTAATCTGATCTTTTTCCTTTGTACTTGGATCTGTTTGTGAATAGTGTCCTTTGTTCCTGATCAGTTTGCCTGTTTTTATTCTGCCCTGTTAGTATTTGTATCCTGTATGGTATATTTGGTTGCCTAGTAATTTTCCATTTCTGTATCTGGCCTGTGACCGACTATGTATATTATTTGTTTTTACGCCACTGCACTTAAGCGCAGGCAAGGACCGGCTCCAAGTTGTTGATCCATCACTTAGGATGGATGGGCCAGTTGGTCATGACACTATATTTACCTCCCTATGGTGCCCTGCTGGTCCCCCACAGTTTCGTTTGGCTTTTTCCTGTTTCTTACTTTCTGCTTTTTGGAGTGCTCTGAGGAGGACCTGCACACTCCAACCACTGGCCGAGAGAGGACAGGACTAACTGAGCAGACAGGTCTTGCATCTGAAGATATAGGCTTCGGGCTACTGGATGAACTTGCATGAAAGCTATGGAGGAGCAGTGGGGGACCAGTGGTAATTAAGAGTACTTTTACTTCTTTCTTTTTTTTCACAACTTTGGCAATATATAAATTTTTTAAAATGCTGGAATACCTTTACTTTAAGGCAATAAAGTCTTGATAGCAGAGAAAAAAACCTGTTGAAGCTACTATGAAGTTAAAAAGGTAAGAATTTACTATACATTTCCTAAATAGAGATGTCAAAATTATTTAATGAGTTTTTCATGTTTTAAAAAAATGAATTATTTTTTTTAAAGTAAATGTCAAAAGGGCTGTGCCATTACTCCCTTTATCTTTTCAGAAGTCCCTTTGTGAAATGCAGGAAAACTGAACTGCTAAAATAACTGTGAATGAATAATTTATAAATGACTGATGCATCTGCAATGTTGTTCCAGGCATAAAACAGTGGGGCATCAACAATCAAAAGAAGTTGGATTAATTTAGCTTTTTTTTTACAGCTGATATTTTTATCTAAATATTACAGCCTGTGTAGTCTGGTCAGGAGATTTTTTTCTTTTTTTTTCAACTTTAAGCATACAGCAGTTTTTATTGTTTTTTACCAATAGAACTTAACATTATAGCAACATTACAAATTATATGCTTTATTGCGTAACTATAAAGGAAAGTAAAACAATATAAAGTTCAATCTCTTATTAGAAAATAAAAAAGAATAAACATATTTTGTAAGATATATAAAGGTTTTGCAAGTGTCTTTGTGAGTGCTGTTTACCTTGCTATGTACTATTCCTAAGGACTACATATCACTTATAAGTAAAAAAAAAACGTATTGTAAAATGTGGTGAGGCAAATTTTCAAATCCTCTATTTCAGGATCCAATGTGTTAGCCAGAGTAGCTACAAAGAACAACTCTTGTTATGAGGACACATTTTTTATGTTTCTTTTGACCTGTGGTGGTGCTCCAGGGAATAGAACACTTGTTGGGTTCCTCATGGATTATAGCTGAGCTGATCAATGGGGATTTTAGCAGCAGGACACCATGTGATCTGCCTCCTGTCGGGATCTTTACAAAAAATAAATTGTTCAAAGTGGACAACGCCTATGTAAAAAGACTTTAAAGGGGTAATCCTGGAAACACAACTTAACTTACCTATGCTGTGGATACGGAATAAGTGTCTGATCACGGGGCGTCCCACTGCTGGGATCCCCCATTATCTTTTGTACAGGTCCCAACTCTCACTCCTCAACTAACCAAACTGGAAACCATACTCTGGCCCTCACCTTCATAGATAAGCAGGAGTGACGACCTGATCAGCCAATTGTCAGCTGGGACAGGACCCCTTGTGACCTGGTGATGTGGGATGACACACAAGTGCCTCTTTGAATGTGGGGGACAAATCATTCAGGGGAGAAGAAATACTGCCTGGCTAAATATATATACACGCTGTTATATAGCTGCTGAGGAATAAATTTGTTTTGGGTTGAATTTATTTGCAGCGAATATGTATTAAAAATGGCTATTTATACAGAGAGCCTCAATAGGGGTGTAGAACAGTTTACTTTGTTCTAACATGCATAGGGAGTGTGCTGTTTTAGTGAAATAATACTGTTATTCAGTATGACATGCAGATTACAGGCAAACCTATTAGAATCACTGCTGCAGAGCATTGATGTGGCAGCAGGGAGAGCATATGATGTGGAAATTGAAGAGGATAAAAAAAAAATTTTCATCTCATTTTTATTTAATTTATTTAGAATTTATTTTAAAAAATGGGTTCCCATTCTGGTGAGCATCGAGTTGGCACTCCTCCGCCAGGCAAGATACCACCTGTTCCAGCCCCTGCCTCTCAGTGCCCCCCTGACTATGAAAGTGTGAATATTTCATTTAATCAGTTAATGTTCATTGTTATCGCTCCAATCTGTTTAATTGTATTCTTGTGACAATTCCACAGGTAATATGAAGTCAATGACAATAGGGCCTCAGTAAAGATTACATAGATTTTTTATTAGATTCCAAAGTTTAATGTCCCGGTGTTTACTCTGAACTAATACTGTATGACTACAAAACCCAATCTAACAAGTAGTCACATGGTGGCACAATGACAGAGCCTAAAGGTGGCAGCAGCATGAGGAGACCACAATCTTGCAGAATGACACAGCCTGGAATCGGAATTTAAGGTGATGTCCCAGGCCCAGCAGCATCACTAAACCATATAGTTGCTGAATGACACAGCCTGGAGCAGGCGGCAGCATGAGTAGGCACTAGGGCTTCACAATCCCTAAGATTAAAAGATGAATTTTAAAATTGAAATTGAAGAATTATGTTAGCTAGTGCTACCATAAAATATGTGTAGGTAATGTCCCAGGCCCAGCAGCATCAGTAAACCATAAATTGGCTGAATGCCACAGTCTGGAGGTGGTGAAAACATGAGGAGACCATATAGTGTCATATAGTGTCTGAATGGCACAGCCTGGAGGTGGCTGAAGCATGAGGAGACCATATAGTGTCTGAATGGCACAGCCTGGAGTTGGCAGAAGCATAAGGAGATAAATGAAATGTAAGTGTCACGATGCCGGCTGGCAGGTAGTGGATCCTCTGTGCCAGAGAGGGATTGGCGTGGACCGTGCTAGTGGATCGGTTCTAAGTCACTACTGGTTTTCACCAGAGCCCGCCGCAAAGCGGGATGGTCTTGCTGCGGCGGTAGTGACCAGGTCGTATCCACTAGCAACGGCTCAACCTCTCTGACTGCTGAAGATAGGCGCGGTACAAGGGAGTAGACAGAAGCAAGGTCGGACGTAGCAGAAGGTCGGGGCAGGCAGCAAGAATCGTAGTCAGGGGCAACGGCAGGAGGTCTGGAACACAGGCTAGGAACACACAAGGAAACGCTTTCACTGGCACAATGGCAACAAGATCCGGCGAGGGAGTGAAGGGGAAGTGAGGTATAAATAGGGAGTGCACAGGTGAACACACTAATTGGAACCACTGCGCCAATCAGCGGCGCAGTGGCCCTTTAAATCGCAGAGACCCGGCGCGCGCGCGCCCTAGGGAGCGGGGCCGCGCGCGCCGGGACAGGACAGACGGAGAGCGAGTCAGGTACGGGAGCCGGGATGCGCATCGCGAGCGGGCGCTACCCGCATCGCGAATCGCATCCCGGCTGGAGACGGTAACGCAGCGCACCGGGTCAGTGGAGCTGCCCGGAGCGCTGCGGTAGCGAGAGAGAAGCGAGCGCTCCGGGGAGGAGCGGGGACCCGGAGCGCTCGGCGTAACAGTACCCCCCCCCTTGGGTCTCCCCCTCTTCTTAGAGCCTGAGAACCTGAGGAGCAGACTTTTGTCTAGGATGTTGTCCTCAGGTTCCCAGGATCTCTCTTCAGGTCCACAGCCCTCCCAATCCACCAAAAAGAACTTTTTTCCTCTGACTGTCTTGGAGGCCAGTATCTCTTTCACTGAGAAGACGTCAGAAGAACCGGAGACAGGAGTGGGAGAAATTAATTTGGGAGAGAAACGGTTGATGATGAGTGGTTTAAGAAGAGAGACATGAAAGGCATTAGGAATACGGAGAGAAGGAGGAAGAAGAAGTTTGTAAGAGACAGGATTAATTTGGCACAAGACTTTGAAGGGACCAAGATAGCGTGGACCCAGTTTGTAACTGGGGACACGAAAGCGGACATATTTAGCGGAGAGCCATACCTTGTCTCCGGGAGCAAAAATGGGGGGAGCTCTTCTTTTCTTATCGGCAAACTTTTTCATGCGAGATGAAGCCTGTAAAAGAGAAACTTGGGTCTCTTTCCATATGGTGGAAAGATCACGAGTCACTTCATCTACCGCGGGCAAACCAGAGGGCAAGGGAGTAGGGAGGGGGGGAAGAGGGTGACGGCCGTACACCACGAAAAATGGGGATTTGGAGGAAGATTCAGAGACTCTAAAGTTATACGAGAATTCGGCCCATGGTAGAAGATCTGCCCAATCATCCTGGCGGGAGGAAACAAAATGTCGTAAATAATCACCCAAGACCTGGTTAATTCTTTCTACTTGTCCATTGGATTGAGGATGATATGCAGAAGAAAAGTTTAATTTAATCTTGAGTTGTTTACAGAGAGCCCTCCAGAATTTTGACACGAATTGGACGCCTCTATCCGAGACTATTTGTGTGGGCAACCCGTGAAGACGAAAAATGTGTACAAAAAATTGTTTAGCCAACTGAGGCGCTGAAGGAAGACCAGGAAGAGGGATGAAATGTGCCATCTTGGAGAATCGATCAACGACCACCCAAACAACAGTGTTGCCACGGGATGGGGGTAGGTCTGTAATAAAATCCATACCAATCAGAGACCAAGGCTGTTCGGGGACAGGCAGAGGATGAAGAAAACCAGCGGGCTTCTGGCGAGGAGTCTTATCCCGAGCACAGACAGTGCAGGCTCGCACAAAGTCCACGACATCCGTCTCCAGAGTCGGCCACCAATAGAAGCGAGAGATGAGTTGCACAGATTTCTTGATGCCTGTATGACCTGCGAGATGGGAGGAGTGACCCCATTTGAGGATTCCGAGGCGTTGGCGTGGAGAGACGAAGGTCTTTCCTGGAGGAGATTGCCTGATGGAGGCTGGAGAAGTGGAGATCAGGCAGTCAGGAGGAATGATGTGTTGCGGAGAGAGTTCGACTTCCGAGGCATCCGAGGAACGAGAGAGAGCATCGGCCCTAATGTTCTTATCGGCAGGCCGAAAGTGAATTTCAAAATTAAATCGGGCAAAGAACAGAGACCACCTGGCCTGGCGAGGATTCAGCCGTTGGGCAGACTGGAGATAGGAGAGGTTCTTGTGATCGGTGTAAATAATAACAGGAAATCTTGATCCCTCCAGCAGATGCCTCCATTCCTCAAGTGCCAATTTAATGGCTAGAAGCTCTCGATCCCCGATGGAGTAGTTCCTCTCCGCCGGAGAGAAGGTCCTAGAAAAAAAACCACAAGTAACAGCATGCCCGGAAGAATTTTTTTGTAGAAGGACCGCTCCAGCTCCTACAGAGGAGGCATCAACCTCCAATAGGAAGGGTTTAGATGGGTCAGGTCTGGAGAGCACGGGAGCCGAAGAAAAGGCAGACTTGAGCCGTTTAAAGGCGTCTTCCGCTTGAGGAGGCCAAGACTTGGGATTGGCATTTTTTTTGGTTAAAGCCACGATAGGGGCCACAACGGTAGAAAAATGTGGAATAAATTGCCTGTAATAATTGGCGAACCCCAAAAAACGTTGGATAGCACGGAGTCCGGAGGGGCGTGGCCAATCTAAGACGGCCGAGAGTTTGTCTGGATCCATTTGTAGTCCCTGGCCAGAGACCAAGTATCCTAGGAAAGGAAGAGATTGGCATTCAAACAGACATTTCTCTATCTTGGCATAAAGTTGATTGTCACGAAGTCTCTGAAGAACCATACGGACATGCTGGCGGTGTTCTTCTAGATTGGCAGAAAAAATCAGGATATCGTCCAGATATACAACAACACAGGAGTATAAGAGATCACGAAAAATTTCATTAACAAAGTCTTGGAAGACGGCAGGGGCGTTGCACAGGCCAAAGGGCATGACCAGATACTCAAAGTGTCCATCTCTAGTGTTAAATGCCGTTTTCCATTCATCCCCCTCTCTGATGCGGATGAGATTATAAGCACCTCTTAAGTCCAGTTTGGTAAAGATGTGGGCACCTTGGAGGCGATCAAAGAGTTCAGAGATGAGGGGTAGAGGGTAGCGGTTCTTTATCGTGATTTTATTAAGACCGCGGTAGTCAATGCAAGGGCGTAGAGAGCCATCTTTTTTGGACACAAAGAAAAATCCGGCTCCGGCAGGAGAGGAGGATTTACGGATAAAGCCTTTTTTTAAATTTTCCTGGATGTACTCCGACATAGCAAGAGTCTCTGGGGCGGACAGAGGATAGATTCTGCCCCGGGGTGGAGTAGTGCCCGGGAGGAGGTCAATAGGACAATCATAAGGCCTGTGAGGAGGTAGAGTCTCAGCTTGTTTTTTGCAAAAAACATCCGCAAAGTCCATATAGGCCTTAGGGAGACCGGTTACAGGGGGAACCACAGAGTCACGGCAAGGGGTACTGGGAACCGGTTTTAGGCAGTCCTTGAAACAAGAGGGCCCCCAACTCTTGATCTCCCCAGTGGACCAATCCAGGGTTGGGGAATGGAGTTGAAGCCAGGGTAGTCCAAGGAGGATTTCGGAAGTGCAATTGGGGAGGACCAAAAATTCAATCTTCTCGTGATGAGGTCCGATGCACATTAGAAGGGGCTCCGTGCGGAAACGTATGGTACAATCCAATCTTTCATTGTTTACACAATTGATGTAGAGGGGTCTGGCGAGACTGGTCACTGGGATGTTGAACCTGTTGACGAGAGAGGCCAAAATAAAATTTCCTGCAGATCCGGAATCCAAGAAGGCCATAGTAGAGAAGGAGAAGGCAGAGGCAGATATCCGCACAGGCACAGTAAGACGTGGAGAAGCAGAGTAGACATCAAGGACTGTCTCACCTTTGTGCGGAGTCAGCGTACGTCTTTCCAGGCGGGGAGGACGGATAGGACAATCCTTCAGGAAGTGTTCGGTACTGGCACAGTACAGACAGAGATTCTCCATGCGGCGTCGTGTCCTCTCTTGAGGTGTCAGGCGAGACCGGTCGACCTGCATAGCCTCCACGGCGGGAGGCACAGAAACGGATTGCAGGGGACCAGAGGAGAGAGGAGCCGGGGAGAAAAAACGTCTTGTGCGAACAAAGTCCATATCCTGGCGGAGCTCCTGACGCCTTTCGGAAAAACGCATGTCAATGCGAGTGGCAAGATGGATGAGTTCATGTAGGTTAGCAGGGATTTCTCGTGCGGCCAGAACATCTTTAATGTTGCTGGATAGGCCTTTTTTAAAGGTCGCGCAGAGGGCCTCATTATTCCAGGATAATTCTGAAGCAAGAGTACGGAATTGTACGGCGTACTCGCCAACGGAAGAATTACCCTGGACCAGGTTCAACAGGGCAGTCTCAGCAGAAGAGGCTCGGGCAGGTTCCTCAAAGACACTTCGAATTTCTGAGAAGAAGGAGTGTATAGAGGCAGTGACGGGGTCATTGCGGTCCCAGAGCGGTGTGGCCCATGACAGAGCTTTTCCAGACAGAAGGCTGACTACGAAAGCCACCTTAGACCTTTCAGTAGGGAACTGGTCCGACATCATCTCCAAGTGCAGGGAACATTGGGAAAGAAAGCCACGGCAGAATTTAGAGTCCCCATCAAATTTATCCGGCAAGGATAGTCGTAGACCAGAAGCGGCCACTCGCTGCGGAGGAGGTGCAGGAGCTGGCGGAGGAGATGATTGCTGAAGCTGTGGTAGTAGCTGCTGTAGCATCACGGTCAGTTGAGACAGCTGTTGGCCTTGTTGCGCTATCTGTTGTGACTGCTGGGCGACCACCGTGGTGAGGTCGGCGACAACTGGCAGAGGAACTTCAGCGGGATCCATGGCCGGATCTACTGTCACGATGCCGGCTGGCAGGTAGTGGATCCTCTGTGCCAGAGAGGGATTGGCGTGGACCGTGCTAGTGGATCGGTTCTAAGTCACTACTGGTTTTCACCAGAGCCCGCCGCAAAGCGGGATGGTCTTGCTGCGGCGGTAGTGACCAGGTCGTATCCACTAGCAACGGCTCAACCTCTCTGACTGCTGAAGATAGGCGCGGTACAAGGGAGTAGACAGAAGCAAGGTCGGACGTAGCAGAAGGTCGGGGCAGGCAGCAAGAATCGTAGTCAGGGGCAACGGCAGGAGGTCTGGAACACAGGCTAGGAACACACAAGGAAACGCTTTCACTGGCACAATGGCAACAAGATCCGGCGAGGGAGTGAAGGGGAAGTGAGGTATAAATAGGGAGTGCACAGGTGAACACACTAATTGGAACCACTGCGCCAATCAGCGGCGCAGTGGCCCTTTAAATCGCAGAGACCCGGCGCGCGCGCGCCCTAGGGAGCGGGGCCGCGCGCGCCGGGACAGGACAGACGGAGAGCGAGTCAGGTACGGGAGCCGGGATGCGCATCGCGAGCGGGCGCTACCCGCATCGCGAATCGCATCCCGGCTGGAGACGGTAACGCAGCGCACCGGGTCAGTGGAGCTGCCCGGAGCGCTGCGGTAGCGAGAGAGAAGCGAGCGCTCCGGGGAGGAGCGGGGACCCGGAGCGCTCGGCGTAACAGTAAGATTTTGAAATTTAAAATTTAGATATTGAAATTTAGGATTTTGAAATTAAAATTTTGGCTAACACTCCTAAGTTTTAGTGTCCTGGGCCCTGACGTGTGGGTACAAAGGACAAAATTTAACAAGGAGTCACATGTCACAGGGCGGCACAACGACAGAGCCTTGAGGTGGCATCAGTTTGAGGAGACCATATAGTGGCTGAATGACTACCTGGAGTTTGTGGCAGCATGAGGAGACCATATAGTGTCTGAATGGCAAAGCCTGGAGTTGGCAGAAGCATGAGGAACCCATGGAAACTTAAGATTTTGAAATGTAAGATTCTGAAATTGAAATTTTAGCTAACACTCCCAAGTATTAGTGTCCTGGGCCCCGGTGTATAGGTACAAAGGACCAAATCTAACAAGGAGTCACTTGTCACATGGCGGCACAATGACAGAGCCCTGAGGTGGCATCATTATAAGGAGATCATATAGTGGCTGAATGGCACAGCCGGGAGGTGGCTGAAACATGAGGAGACCATTAAGTGTCTGAATGGCACAGCCTGGAGGTTATTAAAGCATGAGGAGACCATATAGTGGCTGAATTGCACAGCCTGGAGGAGGCTGAAGCATGAATAGACCATATAGTGGCTGAATAGCACAGCCTGGAGGTGGTTGAAGCATGAGGAGACCATACAGTGTCTGAATAGCACAGCCTGGAGGTAAGTAAAGCATGAGGAGACCATATAGTGGCGGAATTGCACAGCCTGGAGGAGGCTGAAGCATGAGGAGACCATTTAGTGGCTGAATGGCACAGCGTGGAGGTGGCAGCAGCAGCATCAGGAGTCCTGAAAGTGACCCGGTGATAGAGTGGTGTGGTGGGTGGCAATACCAGTACCAATTGATGAAGGTGGGTGAAAAAAGGTCTAATGCGGAGTAATGATTGTAACTGGGGAGCATATGTTTGGCACTATCCATATTTGTGAAGTGTGTGGCACCATATCAATCTACTCTCATGCATCAGGCATTGGTGCGTGGAAATCCTGACTGATTCATGCCTCATTCATTATCACAAAGGTCAGTCTCTCCATATTTTTCGTGGACATACAAGTTCTCCTTGGGGTGACTATGGTCCCCGCCACACTAAACATCCGCTCTGATGGCACACTACTGGCCAGGAAGGACAGCTTTTCCAGTGCAAACTCTGCTAGTTGCGGCCACAAATCAAGTTTGCTTGCCCAGAAGTCCAGCGGATCTTCAAGGTGTGTTGGTATAGGCATGTCAAGGTATGCCACCAACTGCTGGTTCAGGTCCTGCTCCAGGTCTACCTGCTGCTGATGAGTTTCTTCACTATGCGGGTGAAGAAAGGTAATCATCAGCGACTGTAGACTCATGCTGCTGCTGATGAAGCTGGTGCTGCTCCTGCCACCCCACCCCTCCCCAGCAGCCATGGCAGCGGAAGGTGAGCGCAAGGGGCCCCCCGATTCAGACCTGTGAGAGGATGGACGATGGCACTGATAGGCATCGGCCCACTGACTACATAGGATGCCTCTGTAGTAGGTCGGTTTGTCGTCCCTCTCAGTGGGTGTAAAAAAGGCCCCTATTTTGTGGCGGTAGCAAGGTTCCAATAAGGTGGAGAGCCAGAAGTCATCCCCCTGCCGAATGATGACAATTTGGCTGTCACTAGGCAATCAAGTGAGCATGCGTCATGCCATTTGTGCTAGTGAATCGGGGGGTCTCCCTGCCTCCATCTCCACTGCATACTGCTACGGTGTGTGTGGGTCCTCTGTCTCGCCTTCCTCATAACCCTTTTAGCTCCACCCATTTGGCAAAACCTAAACTGTGCCCCACTGTTCCCCTCCCCCTCATTCCAGTTCAGTCCCCACGCGGCTCATGTGGCCGTGAAATGTAGGTGTTATGTCTCCAGTGCCCTGACCAGCCATTGTTTCCAACACATGTTATAAGAAATGAAGCAGTGGAATGACGTTGTTCATCCCGGAATCCTGGGGACTTCCCCAAAGGGCCTGAGCAAACGACATGTGTCACGTATGAGCTGCCACTTGTTCACATTGAAGTTACACAGGGGTGTCCCCCTATCTACTTGGATCATCAAGAAATTGGTGATGGCTTTTCTCTGTTCATACAGTCAGTCAAATATTTATAGAGGGTGGAATTCCAACGTGTGGCAATGTCACAAATCAGACTATGTTGGAGGATACCATTCTGACACAGCAGCTCAAGGAAGGTGTGCTTTGCAGTGTACGAGTGGCTGGAGTGCATGCAAAGTTTCCTTCCCATTGTTAGCATGTCTTGCAAATGGGGCGAACACTTCATGAACCACTTCACAACCAGATTGAACACGTTTGCCATGCAGGACTCATGGCTCAGCCTTCCCAGTTGCAGCACATGCAAGACGTTCTTCCCCTTGTCAGTCACCATGGTTCCCATTTCCAGTTTTCGTGGAGTAAGCCATGTTCCAATTTCTTTAAGAATGACTTTTAGCAGTTCCTCCCCTGTGTGGCTCAGTTTGCCAAGGCAAACCATGTGAAGAACAGCATAACACTGCCGTGCCCTGCACACATGGTATGCTGAAGGGCCACTGAGACTTGTCTGGGCAGTGGAGGCTGAGGACACTGTCACAGGACCAAAAGCCTTAGAGCGTGGAGGAAAAAGCGGCGTGACAAGTCCAAGTTGGTGTTGTGGCTGTGCAGGAACCACATTCACCCAGTGATTCATAAAGGACATGTATTGTCCCTGACCATAGTTGCAGCTCCAGACGTCGGCACTGCTGTGCACTTTGGTACACACTGACAGGCTCAAGGACTGGCCCACCTTCTCTTCCACAAAATTGTTCAGGGCTGGTATTGCCTTCTTCGCAAATAAATGAGAGCTTTGCACTCTCCACCTCAGCTCGACACAAGCCATCAGTTCTCTGAAAGGTGCAAAGTCCACCATTTGAAAAGGGAGGGACTGCAGCACCATCAACTTAGACAGGAGCACATTCAGCTTCTGTGCCATTGGATGAGTGGGTGCATAATGTTGTCTCTTGGACATGGCGGATGGATTGCTGGCGGAATGACTGACTAAACATAGGAGGAGCAGGATCATCTGGAGTGACAGAAGGAGGGTAGGACACACAGCTCCCTTCGGCTGTGGTGGTTGGGCCTTGGCTGGCTGAAATAGGGAGCAACACACCACTGGGTGATGCAGCAGGCTGGACCAGGTTCTCCCAGGCCACTTTATGTTGGCGCAGCATATGTTAATGCAGGGCCGTGGTGTCAACATTGGGACCCTGGCCACGCCTCATCTTCTGCCGACATATCTTGCATGTGGCTATGTTAACCCCCTCCGGATGCTTGATGAAAAACTGCGACACTGCAGAGTAGGTGATTTTTCCACCAACAGTCTGCACTAATTGACTGCTACTGCTGCCATCTCCAGGAACCCCTGTTCCACTACCTCCTGGGAAGGTAGGCTGCCGCAAAGCAGGGGGTTTCCCTGGGCACATTTGGCTCCAGAATTTACACTTCTGCCACCATGCTGACTGCCAAACATGCTACCACCTCTCTGGCTCAGCTGCTGCCTCACAGGCAAGCTGCAACTCTCTTCTCCTGATGATGATGAAGCCCCTTCTGCACCCGGCTCCCAATTGTGATAGGCTTCATCATCATCAACAAGTGTCTGCATGTCACTGATGTCCTCCTCTGGCAACACCGCCTCCCACGTCACTCTCCTCATCACTACTTGTCCACCTAGCGGGGGAAGCGGCAGATGTCTCCTCCACTTCTCGGCTGGGCAGTAGCTGCTGACTGTCCTCTATAAGATCGTCCTCACTGAATAGTGGAGCTGAACCCACAACATAAGATACTTCTTTAGGGGAGGGAACAGCATAGAACAGAGGCAATGGAAGGTGATAACCTATCGACCGTGTTAATCAATCGATGACGGCAAATGGGTTGCTGGTCGAAACTCGACAGCTAGCTGATACCAGGAGCTCAGGCCTCTTGCTGTTACTCCTGCTTCCACTCACCCCTAGTCTGCTGATACCTCTGCCTGATAAATGTAGGCCTCTGCCACTCCTCTGTACACATCCTGGCACTTCTCTGCCTTACATATTAAGTGCGTATATGAGAGAAGTACAATACTCTTCACTACACTTAAAACAGTATTTGTCTAGACCAGCAGCAGGTGTGTATTTTTGGCTGTCTTTTCACAGTATCTAGGCCCTTGACAGATTAACAGGTACAAAGTAATATAATACTTAGATGTAGGTGTATGGTATGCACTTATGAGGGCTTTACAGTACGCTTAAAAAAACACTGGGGTAAAACACCAGTTGGTGATAACTTTTGCCTGGACTTTCACAGTATCTAGGCCCTTGACAGATTAACAGGTACAAAATAGTAAACTACTTAGATGTACGTATGTGGTATGCACATATGAGGGCAGAAAAATGCGCTACAGTACATTGAAAAAAGTATCCGAGTACAACACCAGCCGGTGAGTACTTTTGCCTGGACTTTCTCAGTATCTAGGCCCTTGAAAAATTAACAGGTACAAAATATTAGACTACTTAGATGTAGGTATGTGGTATGCACTTATGAGGGAAGAAAAATGCACTAAGAGTACGCTTATAAAACTTATTTTTGCACAACACCAGCAGTACACAATGGTTCTGCAGCACACAGTCGCTGCTGAGTAAAACACCAGCCGGTGATTACTTTTGGCTGGCCTTTCACAGTATGTAGGCCCTTGACCGATTAAAAGGTACAAAATAGTACACCACTTAAATGTAGGTATGAACTTATGAGGGCAGAAAAATGCACTACTGTACGCTTCAAAAATGATTTGAGTAAAACACCAGCCGATGATTACTTTTGGCTGTACTTTCACAGTATGTAGGACCTTGGCAGATTAATAGATACAAAATAGTACACTACTTAGATGTAGGTATGTCGTATGCACTTAAGAGGGCCGAAAAATGCGCTACTGTACGCTTCAAAAATTATTTGAGTAAAACTCAAGCCGGTGATTACTTTTGGCTGTCCTTTCACAGTATGTAGGCCCTTGACCGATTACCGGTACAAAATAGTACACTACTTAGATGTAAGTGTGTGGTATGCACTGAGGGCAGAAAATACACTACAGTATGCTTGAAAATGCGTATTTCTGCACAACATTAGCAGTACACAATCGCTGTTTAATAAAACTTACTTGACTGGGAGGTTAATGGCTGCAGTAAAAAAAAAAAAAAGCACTGCTCTCTGTCCACCAGAATTCTGATGTGACTAGGAGGTGAAACGCTGCTGTAATAAGTTTTTCTGTGTAACACACACAGGCTGTCCGTCCTATCACTCTGCAGTGTAATGAATGAAGTGACGAGTAGAAATATGGCTGCCAATTATATAGGGCTGTGATAATACATGTGTGGCTGGCTGCTGATTTTTTTTTTTAATGAATTGATTTTCACAATAGAATCGTGGCAATGTTTGCATTCGTTGTGAATAGAACTTTTTATGAAATTCTTAACAAATTTGGATACGTCAGCTTCCATTCGCTCATCTCTAGTAATGACTCAAACTATAAAATTATCTAATTGTTTATCCCTGGAAGTGAAGGATATCATAAATATAATAAAAACAATACCTCAGTCTGAGCTGAAGGTTAAACTTCCAACAAGAAACTGACCCTTAGCTTATGCACACAGCCAATACAACACAGGAGAGGGTTAGGGACAACTCTGTGAATGTCCTTTAGTTGCCCTGCCAGAGCCCTGACTTGAACCCAATCAAACATTTCTGGAGAGACCTGAAAATGGCTGCGGTCCCCATCCAACTTGGCAGAGCTTGAGAGGAAAAACATCTAGCAAAGATATCTAACATTTTGTTCTTACGTTATCATTATGGGGTATTAAATGCAAAATGATAAGGAAGAAAATATTTTTTATTTAAGCCCACGTCTGCAACATAACAAAATGTGAAAAAGGTAAATGCACTAAGTGACTACATGCTATCACTTTCAGTCCCATAGACAGTGAATAGAGTGACAGTAGGCACATGTGATCATCTCCACACCAAGACAAAGAACTTAGGACCCCCTGCCTATAACTAGTGGGCCTCAACAGGCAGACCCCCAGCAATCATACATTTATTATTTATCCTGTTCATAGATGATAAATGTTATTTGTGGGGAAATCTCTTTCACTGCCCTGTACTTTATTACACATATGTATCTAATAAGGTCATCTTACAAAAGTTCTCTTACTGACATGTATTGTGTATAGGGGGCTCACAACTTTTCCCCAATGGTAGATGTTGGGGGGGAAAAGGGTTGGGCAAGTTAGATTTTAACACACCAGATCTTTGAGTCCTCAAAGGGGTACTCCACCCCTAGGCATCTTATTCCCTATCCAAAGGATAGGGATAAGATTTCTGATCGCGGGGGTCCCCCGGTGATCTCTGTTGCAGCACCGCAGTCATCAGGAGCATGGAGCGAACTTTGCACCATGCCTGATGACTAGTGATGTGACGCTTACATCACGGCCATGCTCCCCTCATAATATCCACCATGCCCCCTCCCATAGACTTGCATTGAGGGTGTGTGGCCGTGATGTCACGAGGGGGCATGGTTGTGACGTTGCGAGACTTCGGTGCAGCAGCCGGCGTTCTAAGAGAATGCTGGGTGCTGCAGGGAGATAGTGGACATCTTATCCCCTCTCAATTGGATAGGTGATAAAATGCCTAGGGGTGGAGTACCCCTTTAGGGGAAATAAACTGCTACCATTTTACCTCCCTTCTCTGACTGATAAGTGGTAAACACAGCCCTGACTGTCCCTGTATTGCTGGTACCTTAAATATAGAATACAATTTTATTTCAAGTAGAGAAAAAAACAGACATGGTCGCACATCCACAACATGCACACTGATCTAAAGCTTCTCAGCAAAATGTATTAAACCTTTTTCTCTACTCGAATTCAGAAAGAATAAAATTTGCTAACACCAAAAAACTAATTTCGACAAAAAATCAGGATCCCCCAAAGGTTTAGTTTCAGGATTTGTAATTATTCATTAGGGTTGGATTTTATGTAGGAGTTTGGAAGATTTTCTACCTATATAATATATGAAGTCCTTACATGTCACAGTTTTTGCACATGGGGTCTACTTGAGTATGCATTATAGAAAAAAGTTATATCTTTGTGGAATATTTTCTGATAATTAATGTTTGATGAAAAGTTACATGTAACATAACGGTTATATAATATATATAATAATATAATATAATAATAATTACATTCTTACCTAAATGAGTTATCAAGGAATTAAAAAAACAGAGCTAATTTATTTCAAAAACAGATCCACATCTGTCTCCAGGTTGTGTGTGGTATTACAACTTGGCGAACTGAAATGCAGAACCACACCCTACCTGGAGACAGTCGTGGAGTGTTTTTTTTAACGACACTAGACGGAGATGTACGTCCTGGTGAGCAGGTACTTAACCCAACAGGACGTACATTTACGTCCTAAGCATAACCGCGAGCATTGGAGCGATGCCCGGATCATGCGCGGCAGGTCCCGGCTGCTGATCGCAGCCAGGGACCGCCGGTAATAGCAGACATCCGTGATCCCGCGGATGTCCACCATTAACCTCTCAGATGCCATGATCAATACAGATCACGGCATCTGCAGTATCGCAGTCACTAAAATGGAGGATTGCCCGCAGCGCTGCCGCGGCGATCCGATCATCCAGCATGGTAGACGGAGGTCCCCTCACCTGGCTCCGCTGCCTTCCCGACGTCTTCTGCGCTACATAGTTCATAACATAGTAAAATAGTTCATAAGGTTGAAAAAAGACCAGAGTCCAACAAGTTCAACTTATAACCCTAATAAGTCCCTATTGAGTTGAGTTGATCCAGAGGAAGGCAAAAAACCCTCATACTAGAGGTAAAAATTCCTTCCCCACTCCTATATGGCAGTCAGAATAAATCCCTGGATCAATCTTCTGTCCCTATAAATCTAGTATACATAACCAGCAATGTTATTACTCTCCAAAAATGCATCCAGACCCTTTTTGAACTCTATTACAGAGTTCACCATGACCACCTCCACCGGGAGAGAATTCCACAGTCTCACTGCTCTTACAGTAAAGAACCCCCGTCTGTACTGGTGTAGAAACCTTCTTTCCTCTACACTTAGAGGATGCCCCCTTGTTATTGATACAGTCCTGGGTATAAATAGATCATGGGAGAGATCTCTGTACTGTCCCCTGATATATTTATACATAGTTATTAGGTCTCTCCTAAGCCTTCTTTTTTCTAAGCTAAATAACCCTGATAATCTTTCTGGTTACTGTAGTCCTCCCATTCCCCGTATTATTCTGGTTGCCCGTCTTTGAACTCTCTCCAGCTCCCCTATATCTTTCTTCTACACTGGTGCCCAGTACTGTACACAGTAATCTATGTGTGGTCTGACTAGTGATTTGAGCAGTGGTAGAATTATTTCCTTGTCGTGGGCATCTATACCCCTATTGATGCACCCCGCACACCAGAGCAGAAGATGACCGATAACACTGATCAGTGCTATGTCCTATACATAGCACTGAACAGTATTAGCAATCAAATAGAAAACCGCAATTTTGCTAATTTTGGAAGGTTTCGTTTTCACGCCGTACAATATCCACCATGCCCCATGCCACCTGTGTTCTTTATTCTTTGGGTCAATACGATTAAAATGATACCCATGATAACATACTTTTCTATTACTGTTGCGCTTAAAAAAAATAGCAAACTTTTTAACCAAATTAGTACGTTTAAAATCCCCCTATTTTGAAGACCTATAACTTTTCTGGGGTAAGAATTAAGATCAGACTTCAACTAAAGAAGGAAGACTGAATGTTATAAGTGGATGATAATATAAAGGGTATGTTGAACCACAACATATTCTATACAACGTGCTTCAAAACTGGATTGCAAAAATTAAGGTAAGGAGGCAATGACGAGACAATGCTGAAATTGGGCAACTTTTGACTAGCTTAGGGAGTGCAGAAGATGAAGAGTGTGAAGATCCCTGAAGTGTGAACTGCCAGTGCCTGTCATCACCAAAGTGACAAGCATGAGATCTTTTTTAGTTTTTCTCCATAGTCAGAATACAACAATATTGTTGAGAAAATAAAGAAACGTGCCTTATTTCTACACAAGGCATTGCTCCTGCCACTGTCCAATGACATTCAGTTACCATTGTTATGACTCTGATGCTTTAAATAATTGCTTAGTCAGTTATGATAGTTAAAGAGGAAGAGAAACAAAGAGTATTAGGTGACAGAACATAGCTCAATGTGATTGATGCAGCTATATTGCGTTAAATGGACATAAAAATGTACTTGTGGTGAGCACATGTAGGATGTATATTTTACATATAACACACATTTGTTATTTAAAAAGACTGTAAAATTACAAAAATTGCTTATAAGAATTATTTCAGTACTTAAAATTGTGTAGTTTAAAAAACAGCACAGAATTTGATGTACACTTTGATTTTTAACTGCAATAAAAAAAACACAACATTTAAAAGTGTGATTTTTTTTTCCATCCATTTCAAAATGGCAGAAAATAATGATGTGTGTTTTCAGCAGCACATTTCATGGCTTTTTGTTTTGTCTTTGTGTGCCTAAAAAGGGCAGCTATATGTTATTTGGAGCGTATTTCCATATAACCAGCAATCCAGCTCTGTTTCCTTAGGAAAACTGATGCCAGAATGAGTCCCATTATTGCCACACCGGTGTCTCATCTGTATCGTCAGCCCAGACGCCGGATAGGAATACATGTTTTGCAGCATTTTTCTATTCAACTTTGAACTGAACTGAGAGGCCAAATGACAACTAAGACACATTAAACTGCAGGTGCTTTTTTACAACCCTTGGCAAAAATCATAGAATCTCCATGCTTAAAGGATGTTCACGCAAGTTTTTAACTTCATAGATAATAAGCAAATCACAGTTATGATACAAGCCATTCCTAAAACTAATAAAACAAAATGTATTTTACTTAGTGGCACATTTCTAGACCCAGCATTGGAAGAAATTATGGAATAACTCAATGGCCCAGATTTATCAATCTGCACAAAACCAAAACTCTTCTTCACATGCAGGTAAAAGGGAAAGTATTTACAGATCTTTCTTAGCTATTAGCCTTGGCTAGTTTTAAAAATAAGCATGGCCCCAAAAAGAAAGTTTTTAATTGATACAAAGAAACAGAACTATCATAAGGCTGGGAATCCATCATAAAGTGTGGCAAAAGATGTTGGTTGTTCCCAGTCAGCATTGTGTTTAATTTGGTGCAAGTATAAACAAAATGGAAGAAATTAGAATAGAAAACTTAATGCAATATGTCCTAAAATAGAAAATTCACAACAAAGCAAATAAAAACAACTGAAGAACTTTAGGAAGTCGGTTGATTGAGATAACATATAGAAATCCAAATAAACAAATCAACACTAAGGTAGATCCAAGAGAACAAGGTCACAGTGGGATACAAAGACATGATCATGGAGTGTGGAGGATTGGTATACACAAAAATGTGGGACACTTTCCTCATTTGGCCATTAGGTCGATAGAAAAAAGGTTTGGTGAGGATGAAGTTTTCAGGATGACAATGCATCTTGCCAAAGAACATAGAGTAGAAAAGCTTTTTGTAAGAAAAGGCATATTGAAAGTCAATGAACTATACATAGGGACAGTGGCTTACCCATCACAGGGCTACAGAAATCCACAGCAGTCCGGTATAGACAGGCCTGCACCCAATGTTCAGGGGCCTTTTGTGGTGTTCTTGAAAATCATTGGAAGGGGTACGAAAAATTTTCTTAAAACAGCAAACATCATGCATTTGGAGTACCACTGTGTTTCTACCTGTTTAGGCTGGGTTCACACAACATAACATTTTTGGTGCATATTATATTTAATGGCAGCATTTAATTTTTGCAGCTGCATTTTTGGTGCAAATCTGTTCGGAAAATAAGGTGTGCATCACATTTTACGCAGTGTGAACCCAGTCTTATAGGTCTTAATCATGGTTACTGTCAAACTGTTAAGCCCAGCTTTATCTCCTTAAGGATTCAGTCCATTTTGGCCTTAAAGGGGTACTCCACTGGAAAAAAAATTTTTTAAATCAACTGGTGCCAGAAAGTTAAACAGATTTGTAAATTACTTCTATTAAAAAATCTTAATCCTTCCAGTATTCATCAGCTGCTGTTATGATCACAGGAAGTTGTTTTCTTTTTGAATTTCATATCTGCCTGACCACAGTGCTCTCTGCTGACTCCTCTGTCCATTTTAGGAACTGTCCAGAGCAAGAGAGGTTTTCTATGGGGATTTGCTCCTACTCTGGACAGTTCCTAAAATGGACAGTGGTGTAAGCAGAGAGCACTGGGGTCAGGCAGAAAGGAAATTCAAAAATAAAACAACTTCCTGTGGATCATACGGCAACTGATAACTACTGGAAGGATTAAGATTTTTTAATAGAAGTAATTTACAAATCTAAAGAAAATATGTGTGCAGCTCACAACCGAAAATCCGAGGTATGAGTGGTTAAATGATCGATCCCCACCGACCAAAATTTAGAAGAACTATAGAAATATATTAACCACACCTCAAGGATCTCATCATCCCAGATGGTACACAATAATAAATGGAAACAATGTGTTTGAAAAAGTTGCAAACATTTTTTTATAATACAATTGTTAGACCATTGGTTATGAATAAAACATGCATGATAAAAAGCAAATAAAATTTAAAGAATTTAGCACTAGTCATACAAACATTTAACCATTGGGCCCTAATGGCAATGAAACACTGCCTATAATAATAAAAGTGCTCATATGATGTTATCTGTTAGTTCATAATTCTGATAGTCCGGCAATTAGCTTATGCATAGTGCACAATAGATTAGACAGTCTCTGAAATATTAGTTTGGGCATTCTTTGGATTGATTAAGGTTAGCCACCTATGTGTGATAGTTACAATCATATATCTCACCGATCTCCAGCCGCTGGTCTCGTGCTGCGACGGACCAAGAGTGAAGTCCTCCGGCTGTTGTGTGGGCACTGTGATCCTTCAGGTGACCGTGAATACAGGCTCTGTGTGTGCTGTACGGAGTCGGGCTCCGGCAGGAGTTCCCGAGCGGGGGAAGTCCAAAGCTCAGCGATGCAGCACTTTCGGTTCATCTTTCTCTAACGCAGACAGTGGGTCTCTCCAGAATCAAACAGGCTGCATGCCCGATACGTGGAGTGGAGAACCAGGTGAGGTAGACGGATCTATTTAATCAAAGCTGGCTTAAGATAGGTTATCAGCGGTTAGGCAGTGCATCTTTTTTTGTGCTTATTCGGATTGTAAAGACTCTAGACGCGTTTCAGGGTGCTTAATCCGACCCCTTCTTCAGTAGTCAATTTTATTTTTTCAGTTTTGTTTTTTCCATCTCGCCTTCAAAAAATCATAACTCTTTTATATTTTCATCCACAGACTTGTATGAGGGCTTGTTTTTTGCGTGACCAGTTGTCCATTGTAATTCCAGAAAATGTATGGCACAACATTAAACTACTATTTTTGTGGGGAAATTAAAAAGAAAACCGCAATTATGCTAATTTTGGAAGGTTTTGTTTTCACACCGTACAATTCATGGTAAAAATGATGTGTTCTTCATTCTTTGGGTCAATACGATTAAAATGATACCCATGATTACATACTTTTCTATTAAAGTTGTGCTTAAAAGAAATTGCTAATTTTTAACCAAATTAGTACGTTTAAAATCCCTCTATTTTGAAGACCTATAATTTTTTCACTTTTCTGTTTAAGCAGCGGTATGAGGGCTCATTTTTTGTGCCACGATCTGTACTTTTTATTGATACCATATTTGCACATATAAAACTTTTAATGCATTTTTTATCAAATTTGTTTTGGAATAAATTGTAAAAACAAAAAACTTTTTTTTTTTTTTTACGTTCACGCCGTTGACCGTAGAGTATCATTAACATTATATTTCAATAGTTCAGATATTTATGCATCCTTTTGGGGGTGAAATGGGAAAATAGGACAATTTACATTTTTATTGGGGGAGGGGATTTTTCAAATTTTTGTATCTTTTTTTTCTTTATTTTTTTACTTTTTATTTTTATACTTTATTAGTCCCCATAGGGGACTGTGGAGACTGCTCGATCTCAGACCAGAGCAGAAGACCCGTGGAAGGCAGCGGAGGCAGGTGAGGGGACCTCCGTCTGCTGTTCTGGATGATCAGATCTCCGCGGCAGCGCTGCGAGCGATCCGATCATCTCTTTTAGTGACCACAGCGCTGCAGATGCCGTGATCTGTATTGATCATGGCATCTAAGGGGTTAATGGCGGACAACTGCGTGATCGCGGATGTCGGCCATTACGGCGGGTCCCTGGCTGCCATCAGCAGCTGGGACCTGCCACGCATTACCAGAACATGACCAGAACATCCTAATGTATAGGATGTAAATGTACGTCCTGGTGCATCAAGTACCACCGCACCAGGACGTGCATTTACTTCCTGCGTCGTTAAGGCATTGAAAAGTAATATCATGCTAGACAGAACTCAACCTATCATGTATAAATACTGTATATGCATATATGATAAAAATATAATATAACAATTCATAAAAACAATATTAATGATTTAACCCTTTGGGGAACAGTATCCAGGACAAACATCCAATATGTCTTCCTAATAGGCAGATGTTTGTTCCAACACCCTCCACTAGTTGGACTGTTAACTCTTCTATACCATGAAAACTGAAATTAGAAACATCTCCTAAGTGGACTTTTTCACTGTTTGGAAATATTAAAAGTGATTTTTAATAAAGACAATAAAGCACTCTAAATGAAGGAATGTTGAAACAACCTTGTTGTAGAATATTGTTTATTATCAGTAAGGTCCATGTCTCGAAGAATTCCTTTTTTTTTTTTTTTTTTTTAAACACAAAGAGGAGCAATAAATTAATTGGGTTTTGACTTACCTCTACTTAAAGGGGTTATCCAGGAAAAAACTTTTTTTATATATCAACTGGCTCCAGAAAGTTAAACAGATTTGTAAATTACTTCTATTAAAAAATCTTAATCCTTTCAGTACTTATGAGCTTCTGAAGTTAAGGTTCTTTTCTGTCTAAGTGCTCTCTGATGACACGTGTCTCGGGAACCGCCCAGTTTAGAAGCAAATCCCCATAGCAAACCTCTTCTAAACTGGGAGGTTCCCGAGACACATGTCATCAGACAATCTTAACTTCAGAAGCTCATAAGTACTGCAAGGATTAAGATTTTTTAATAGAAGTAATTTACAAATCTGTTTAACTTTCTGGAGCCAGTTGATATATAAAAACATTTTTTTTCCTGGATAACCCCTTTAATACGAAAAAACATCTGCCTTTTTGTTTAGATAAATAATTCTCTGTTTTTTGGATTGTTATACATGAATTTTTCATGATTTATTCTAAAGACAATGCAGCAATCTGCCAGTATGTTTAAAGGGGTACTCCAGTGGAAAACTTTTTTTTAAACTAACTGGTGCCAGAAAGTGAAACAGATTTGTAATTGACTTGTATTTAAAGCTCTTAATCCATCCAGTACTTATCAGATTCTGTATGCTCCACAGGAAGTTATTTTCTTTTTGAATTTTTTTTTGTCTGACCACAGTGCTCTCTGCTACCACCTTTGTTCATGTCAGGAACTGTCCAGACCAGGATAGGTTTGCTATGGGGATTTGCTTCTACTCTGGACAGTTTCTGACATGGACAGAGGTGTTAGCAGAGGGCCCTGAGGTGAGACAGAAAAGAAATTCAAAAAGAAAAGAACTTCTTGTGGAAAATACAGCAGTATGGAAGGATTTAGATTTTTAAATGAAAGTAATTTACAAGTCTGTTTAACTTTCTGGCACCAGTGGATTAAACATTTTTTTTCCCCTGGAGTACTCGTTTAAGGGTATGTGCACATGGGCAAAATTGGTACCCTTGAGCCACAGTCAGCATGGGGGCCAGCCCTGAAACTCCCATTGATTTCAGTGCATATCCAGACAAAAATAAGCAGAATGTCAATTATTTTCAGCACAACTCCCCATTTCCTGTTGAAGTTATTGTTCTTGACATGGAAATTAGAGCGGCTTTAACATCAATAAATGCACAGTTATAAGCCGTTACCTTGTTATGTATAATATTGGTGCCATTTTCTGTGAAAAAAGGGGCATGTGTGTCTTTGTGACTTTTTAAATTTGTGACACTATCTAGTACTAGCAGAGTACGCAGTGTTGCCCAGTCTTTCTACCTAAACCTTGTGGGAGAGGAAAAGCAACAATGCCGCTCTTGTCCTCATATCCCGACCTCATATCATATTCAGTCTTCATATCCTATCCTCATATCTTAACCTCATATCTGTCCTCATATTCTGACCTCATATTTTTATCCTGATATCCCAATCTCATGTACTGACCTCACATCCAGCCCTAATATCCCATCTTCATATCCCAACCTCAAATCTCATCCTCATATCTCAACCTCATATCCAGTCTCATATCCTGACCTCATAACCCAACATCACATCCCAATCTTATATCCTGTCCTCATAGCCCTTCCTCATACCCTGACCTCAAATCCTGTTCTTACAGACAGACCTCATATCACGGCCTTACGAACCGAGCTGTAATGAAGAGATTGTAGGCCGAAAATAGAAGGGGTGTGGCTTTGTGGGTGGGGGATGGATTTGTGAGAGGGGACTGACACATTCACCCGGAAACGCAGAGCTTGTGGAGTAAGGTGGGGCATAGTTTGTGGGAGTGGTGTGGCTTGCAAGCTGAACCAACACACCAGGAGATGCATAGTAGAGCTTGTGGAGTATGGTAACAGAAGTTCCATAGACTATCATGGGGCTTTAGACATGAACTCCCCTGCTCCTCCCCGGACCGCTCGCGGCGTTTCTCTCTCTGCAGCGCCCCGGTCAGACCCGCTGACCGGGAGCGTTGCACTGACATTGCCGACGGGGATGCGATTCGCATAGCGGGACGCGCCCGCTTGCGAATCGCACCCCAAGTCACTCACCTGTCCCGGTCCCCGGCTGTCTCGTCCTGGCGCACGTGCCAGCTCTCTAAGATTTAAAGGGCCAGTGCACCAATGATTGGTGCCTGGCCCAATCAGTCTAATTAGCCTCCACCTGCTCCCTGTCTATTTAACCTCACTTCCCCTTCACTTCTTTGCCGGATCTTGTTGCCATTGTGCCTGGAGAAAGCGTTTATTGTGTTTGCCATTACTGTGTTCCTGACCTCTTGCTATATCCATTGACTACGAACCTTGCCGCCTGCCCGACCTTCTGCTACGTCTGACCTTGCCTCTGTCTAGTCCTTCTGTCCCACGCCTTCTCAGCAGTCAGCGAGGTTGAGCCATTGCCGGTGGATACGACCTGGTTGCTACCGCCGCAGCAAGACCATCCCGCTTTGCGGAGGGCTCTGGTGAATACCAGTAGCAGCCTAGAACCGGTCCACCGACACGGTCCACGCCAATCCCTCGCTGACACAGAGGATCCACATCCAGCCTGCCGAATCCTAACACCGATACTCTACATTGACCTATAAGTAACATGTGTACCAAGTTTTTCTGAGACATCTCCAGCTGCTTACTGGAACATACACACATACACATACAGTCATGGCCATAAATGTTGGCACCCCTGAAGTATTTCCCACAGAAAAGGATTGCAGTAACACATGTTTTGCTATACACATGTTTATTCCCTTTCTGTGTATTGGAACTAAACCAAAAAAGGGAGGAAAAAAAGCAAATTGGACATAATGTCACACCAAAATCCAAAAATGGGCTAGACAAAATAATTGGCACCCTTAACTTAATATTTGGTTGCACACCCTTTGGAAAAAATAACTGAAATCAGTCACTTCACATAACCATCAATAAGCTGGACCACTCTTCCTTTGCAAACTGCTCCAGGTCTCTCTTATTGGAAGGGTGCCTTTTCCCAACAGCAATTTTAAGATCTATCCACAGGTCTTCAATGGGATTTAGATCTGGACTCATTGCTGCCTACTTCAGAACTCTCCAGCGCTTTGTTGCCATCCATTCCTGGGTACTTTTTGACATATGTTTGGGGTCATTGTCCTGCTGGAAGACCCAAGATCTCGGACGCAAACCCAGCTTTCTGACACTGGGCTGTACAGTGCGACCCAAAATCTTTTGGTAATCCTCAGATTTCATGATGCCTTGCACACATTCAAGGCACCGAGTGCCAGAGGCAGCAAAACAACCCTAAAACATCATTGAACCACCACCAAATTTCACTATAGGTACTGTGTTATTTTATTAGTAGGCCTCATTCTGTTTTCAGTAAACAGTAGAATGATGTGCTTTACCAAAAAGCTCTATCTTGGTCTCATCTGTCCACAAGACGTTTTCCCAGAGGGATTTTGTCTTACTCAAGTTCATTTTTGCTATTTTTTATGTCTTGGTGTCAGCAGTGGGGTCCTCCTGGGTCTCCTGCCATAACGTTTCATTTCATTTAAATGTCGACAGATAGTTTGCGCTAACACTGATGCTCCCTGAGCCTGCAGGACACCTTGAATATCTTTGGAACTTGTTTGGGGCTGCTTATCCACCATCCGGACTATCCTTCATTGACACCTTTCATAAATTTTTCTCTTCCGTCCACGCCCAGGGAGATTAGCTACAGTGCCATGGGTTGCAAACTTCTTGATAAGGTTGCCCACTGTGGACAAAGGCAAATCTAGATCTCTGGTGATGGACTTGTAACCTTGAGATTGTTGATATCTTTCCACAATTTTGGTTCTCAAGTCCTCAGACAGTTCTCTTCTCCTCTTTCTGTTAGTGTGCTTAGTGTGGCACACAATGCAAAGACTAAGTGAACTTCTCTCCTTTTTATCTGTTACTTGCCCCAGGTGAGTTTAAAGGAGCATCACGTGCTTGAAGCAATCTTATTTTACCACAATTTTGAAAGGGTGCCAATCATTTTGTCCAGCCCATTTTTGGAGTTAGGTGTGACATTATGTCCAATTAGCTTTTTCCCTCCCTTTTTTGGTTTAGTTCCAATACACAGAAAAGGAATAAACATGTGTTACTGTAATTCTTTTCTGTGAGAAATACTTCATTTTCTTGAAAAATTTCAGGGGTTCTAACATTTACGGCCATGACTGTATACACATTGAGCTTTTTATATATATATATATATATATATATATATATATATATATATGAATTTAACTGTAATATGAGAAATTGATCAATATACAGTATGTGTTATGGTAAAATACATTAAAAGGATTTATGACCATGGAAAGCTTAATATATTAAGAATGACACAAGAAAAGAGTGAAGCACGTGCTCTGTTTGCCTTTTCTGACAACTGTCTTCCTCTCATCTATTTTGCAGATTCCGAGTCGAAACCATAAAAAGGGCATGCGTCTTCTTAACTCTTAGATGTCTTAAATGAGGATAATCGAGTCATCATTCACCAGCTACATTAAATTTTTACCTCAGACACCAAGTGCTCCTGTTCAAACTTTTATCTAAAATATTCTTTATCATCTTTTCATTAAGCTCTCCAGAGCTAATGGTTTCTGAGTTCCCTGGGTAAGGATGATGTGCTGAATAATGAAAGCTCATTATTTCTCCACAGAATGCTTGTTAATTCAAATGATGATATTAAAACTATAGTAGCCTTTAGCGCTGGGGTGATTTCTAGCATACTTTATCATGTATCAATATATACTCTGTTTGTCAAAACTGCCCAGGGCTGGGACTGACATTCTCTCTGGAGGAGTCTAGTGCTTCAAGAGACACTGAATACACCAAGGTGACAACTCGCAGAGCCTGCGCCTCTAGGAGACAGAGAGATGAAACTTGAAGTGCCATTGTCCCCCTTGATTTCCTCATTAATATTCATAAAGAGACAGTATTCTCATTTTTTGTAGTTAGTAAGGACCTCACATTCCGGAAAAAAATAAAAGCATAAAGCATGCAGCCAAAAAAAAAATAAAAAAATTCAAATATGCAGAGAGTAAAATAAATGAGTGTCATTTAAATGATCCATAATAATCATTTGTGCTGAGTTATTCATTTAGAAGTTGCAAGGAAAATACGATTACACAGATGTTAACAGAATCTAAACATGAGCTGGAAATATAAAGGATTTCTGCTTTATAGGAAAATGTTTTCACTGCTTTACCATTCAGCTAAGCATCCTACCCTTATGTTTTCTTCATTAGCAGGGCAAACAATGCCTTTGTGTTATTTCATTTGACAAGTGTCATGAAATCAATGTTTCTTCTATTTTCTGATTAGCAATCACTTCTGCAGAAAGAAAAACGCTCTTAAGATGTGACGCTTAATTGGAAATTAAACCCCCAAATCCGTTAGACTTTACTCCATCAGGATACTAATTGTACCATTGCTACCGAACTGCTAATTTTTTTTTTTCAGATGGGGATAGAAATTTGACTGGGTTTTGCCCACTATAAACAAAATAGCTCCATCTATCAGCTGTGATGTAATCTATTCTAATATCAATATGTTGTTACTTGAAAAATTGTTGTTACTTGCAAAATCGTGCAATTGTTATGTAATTACAAACATTGGTAGGGCACAATAGGTTAATTGTTTTATGGGCCTACAAATATAGCCATGAATGTTATATAAAGTACTGAAAAACCATGACAAGAAAATGGGGAAAGCACTCAAGGGGCTATATCACCTAATGATGTAAGCAGCAAGGTCCTCGGTGACCTCTGATCAAAGTCTCCTGCGGGGTGCACGTACACAAATGTGAAGTATCAAATCAAACAACCAAAGAAAACGTAAGTGCACTCACCACATAGCAGAGATTGTTGGGTCCAGAAGTCCGGTAGCGGGATACCGGGTCACGGCATAGGCGCTGGTGTGGTGTGGCGCTCGGAGGCTACGCAGGCAGTTTCGCACGTGAGTGCGTGTTTCTTCCGTCCTTCCGGAGGCCGGAAGAAGCACGCACTCATGTGCAAAACTGCCGGTGTAGCCTCTGAGCGCCACACTTCACCAGCGCCTATGCCGTGAGCCGGTATCCTGCTACCGGGCTTCTGGACCCAACAGTCTCTGCTATGCGGTGAGTGCACTTATGTTTTCTTTGGTTGTTTGTTATATAAAGTACAACTAACCCATATTGTGTATTCAAACGTGTAATATCCTACACACATTGGATGTTGTGCAATATAAAATCTGCAGCTCCAAATCTGCAGGATCAAATATGCACAGAATACTAAACTTATGAATACACCTTAAGGGTAGGGTCACACGCAAAGGATCCACAGTGCATTTTACGCTGTGGATCCGCCGGTGACCTGACACATAGTGTGCCTGAAGCTGTTGACAACAACCCCCCCCCCCCCCCCCGCCTCGCCCCCTGGCTTGCTTGCAGTGCCAATCCACCGTTTCGAGTAGCCACACAGGGGCCTATGAGTTGCAGAGTGCACTTAGACATCGCGGAGCAGTCACCCATGCGCACAGCGACTTGCAGGCCATTGTGCGAATTGCCCCTGCGATCAGGCCAGAGGGCGGGGCGGGGCAGGCCGGGGGGCTTGGCAAAAGCTGGCAACAGCTGGAGGCACACCATGGGTCGGGTCGCCGGCTACATTACGTGTGACCCTACACACGTGCGTATTTTTGCTGCATATTTGATGCTGCAGATTTTGCTGCCCATTGATTTCAATAAGCAGCAAAATCTGCTGAAGCAGATCTGCAGCAGAAAATTTGCATTTGTGAACAGACCTTGAGGGTCTATGTGCACGTACAGTATTCTGCGCAGATTTGCTGCGCAGGATTTTAAGCTTTGTTCAGTCAGTTAGTTTACTTAGAAAATCCTGAGCATCAAAACTGCACCAAATACTGTACGTGTCAAAACCATAAAGGAGAAGTATCATGAACAAAAACTTATCCCCTATCCACATGTAGAGCCCAAGATAGCCAAATGGCTCTCCTATTGAGATATGTGGAGAGGGCATGTCTGCTGCTGCTTAACGCTGGGGTCGACACACCCATTTCCAGAGAAAGCCGGGGCCTCATACAGGACAAGGAATACATTTTTGTGCATGATGTATCTCTTTTAAGGGTAGGGTAACATGGAACGCATCAACAGTGTATTTTACTCTGTGGATGCGCGAATGAAGATCACAAGAGCGAGCTCCCTGCTGCAGTTGGGTATTTCTGTGTGTAGTGACAGATTTCCCGCTGTCCATCGGAAATCCATCGCTACAAGCGGAAGCACAGAGCAACCCATCCGCAGAAGGGAGCTCACTCTTGTGAACACCATCAGCGCATCCGCAGTGTGAAATACGCTTTGGATGCACTCTGTGTTACCTTACCCTAAATGGGTTTTTACAGGATTACAGAGATCTGAGACACCCTAAGAATGGAATAGTGTTCACGCATGTGCAGCTTGCACCAGCATCAGTACTGACAACATAATGTAAACTTTCTTTGTTAATTAGACTTCTGCTCCCTTCAGCCAGCCTGCATTTTTAAAGGAGCATACAACCATTTTACCATCAAAGCAAGATCCTAAAATTAACCTGTAAAGTACATGGCAGCCCTTTTTCATAGATCATAATACAAGTATTTAAGTCATACCTTTGTGTTGGAATTTTTTTCCCACTAAAAAACACTGTTAAATCCAAGTATCACAGATTCATGGTATGTGTTGCATCTTCGCCCTCCTGCAGCTTGATAGACAGCTTGCTGAACCCAGCTAAAAACCTGTGCAGGCACTGTTGCATCACATCACATTGCAGGTGCAGTGAGTTATTGAAGTTGCGACCTCACTTGTAGCACTCACAGTACATGCACAGCCAGAATGACAAGACAGATGTGATCCTGTCTATCTGACAGTAAGTGCACAAGGGATGTTACCAGTAAGGCCACTTCTTCAATAGCTCACTGTGCCTGCACTGCAATGTTTAGTTAGGCTCAGCAACATAAGCCACATTTGTTGTAAGGATGAAATTAAAGTTATAACCACTGAAGCCTACTGTAGGCAAAGAAAAAATATTTCTACCACGAAGATCGAAATATGACTAAAGAGCAAGTTTACAGACTGTAGGAGGTATGTGTATTGACTCACATAGTCACTGGTTAAATCTGTACATGCCAGGTGAAGATGAGACAGATTTCCCAGTTTACTGAAAGACCAAAGCTGGGGATTAAAGGAGTACTCCACTGGAAAACATTTTTTTTTTTTTTTTTAAATCAACTGATCACAGAAAGTTAACCCCTTAAGGACCCGGGGTTTTTCCATTTTTGCATTTTCGTTTTTTTCCTCCTTACCTTTAAAAATTCATAACTCTTTCAATTTTGCACCTAAAAATCCATATGATGGTTTATTTTTTGCGCCACTAATTCTACTTTGTAATGACATCAGTCATTTTACCCAAAAATCTATGGAGGAACGGAAAAAAAATTCATTGTGAGACATTTTTCGGTAAAAATGACACCTTATCTTTATTCTGTAGATCCATACGATAAAAATGATACCCTACTTATATAGGTTTGACTTTGTCGTACTTCTGGAAAAAATCATAACTACATGCAGGAAAATTTATACGTTTAAAATTGTCATCTTCTGACGCCTATAACTTTTTTATTTTTACGCGTATGGGGTGGTATGAGGGCTCATTTTTTATCTGACGTTTATAGCGGTAGCATTTTTGCATTGGTAGGACTTATTGATTGGATTATATATTATTGATCAGATTATAGGATTATTCATTTTTTCATGATATAAAAAGTGACCAAAAATGCACTATTGACCGTGCAATTTAATTAATTATATATTTTTCTAATTCGGACATTTCCGCACGTGGCAATACCACATATGTTTATTTTTATTTCTATTTACACTGTTTTTTTTTTTCTTAATGGGAAAAGGGGGGTGATTCAAACTTTTATTAGGGGAGGGGTTAAATGATCTTTATTTTTTCACTTTTTTTTTGCAGTGTTATAGCTCCCATAGGGGGCTATTACACTGCACACACTGATCTTTTACATTGATCAGTGGTTTCTCATAAGAAACCACTGATCGATGATTCTGCTGCTTGACTGCTCATGCCTGGATCTCAGGCACTGAGCAGTCATTCGGCGATCGAACACCAGGAGGCAAGGTAGGAGACCCTCCTCGTGTCCTACAGCTGTTCGAGATGCTGCAATTTCCCTGCGGCGATCCCGAACAGCCTCCTGAGCTAACAGGCAGTGATTTACTTTCCCTTTAGACGCGGCGTTCAAAATTTAAAGGGTTAATAGCGCACGGCACTGTGATCAATGCAATTAGACACGGGTCCTGGCCATGGCCCCGCGTTATAGAACGGGAGCGGACTCAGGACGTACAGGTATGCCCTGGGTCCTTAACAGGTTAAACAGATTTGTAAATTACTTCTATTAAAAAATCTTAATCCTTCTAGTACTTATCAGCTGCCTGTGCTCCCCAGAAAGTTATTTTCCTTTTGAATTTTGTTTCTGTCTGACCACAGTGCTCTCTGCTGACACCAGGGTCCATGTCAGGAGCTGCCCAGAGCAGGAGGGGTTTGCTATGGGGATTTGATCTACTCTGGACAGTTCCTAAAGGGGTCAGAGGTGTCTTCTGAGAGCACTGTGGTCATACGAAATTCAAAAATAAAAGAACTTCCTGTGGAGCATACAGAAGCTTATAAGTACTAGAAGGATTAAGATTTTTTTTTATAGAAGTAATTTACAAATCTGAACAGTAGAAGAAAACCGCACTCACCCGTAAGCTGTGCACCAAGACTTTATTCCGTGAGGACCATGAACATGAACACAAGAAGCAGAAAACCGTCAGGAACGCCAAGGGCATACACACGCGTATTTACAGCTGTTTCACGGGACTCAGCCCGCTTCGTCAGACTCCACCCTCTGATGACGCCTCGCAGGTTAAGTACTCACCTCCATTGTTGTCATCAGATGGGCGTTTACACACAGGTTAGAGACATCTAAAATCAATAATAGCATTAAAAACTACACTCTATGACAATGAACATGAACATGAGGGAGAAATCCCGGTACGCATAGGTCCTCTGGGCTTCAGCCCATTGATTGAACCCAGCACTTCAGAGAATGATTGCCTGTTGGCCCGGACTGAATTGCTGAGTGAAAGTGATCCATCTGATCATGCCCCCTTTGATAGTGATCTGTCGCCAGCTCAGATAGGTGAAATAAGTTTTTTTACAGGTTGTGTCAAATCAACTTACAATCCCCCTTTGGCTCCTGGGGGTAAATATTGATATATTTCAGCAAAAAGTATTAGAGGACTTAAAAGCCCTCATATACCCCCAGGATAGCCAAAATCTCACAGTAAAAGAGAAGGAGGCTATTAAATGGTTGAAGGCACAGAAAGGATTAATCATCAAAAAATCCGATAAAGGGGGCAATATTGTGTTAATGCGGGAAAGCTATTATCTATCTGAAGCCCATAGACAATTATCTAACACAAAAAATTATGAGATCGTGTCTACTAATCCCATCCCGATGTTGTCGGCACGTCTACAGACCTTTTTACAAAGGTCTGTGGAGGTGGGGACTATCTCGAATGCTACTGCTACCAAGCTGTTTCCTTCTGCACTAGCCTTTCCGTGCTGGTATTTTCTACCGAAAGTCCACAAAACATTGGAGACCCCACCCGGACGACCGATCGTCTCCAGTGTGGGGTCTCTAATGGAATCCCTCTCGAAGTACATTGAGTGGGTGTTACACCCCATTCTCAAGGAGATTCCCCGTATGGTGAAGGACACCAACCATTTCCTGGAAACTGTCCAAGATGTTCAATGGCAGCCAGAATTTATGCTGGCTGCCATTGACATCGAAAGTTTATATACTAATATCGATCAGAGTATGGCGGTTCAATGTGTCAGGGAGTTGTTGGTGTCTTCCAACAAGAGTGAGCATTTTGCGTCCTTTGTGTGTGATGTTTTAGATTTAATCCTTACTAATAATGTGTTCCAGTTTAACAACGTGTGGTACACACAAAAGAGCGGCGTAGCCATGGGCACACCGGTCACTTGCACCTTGGCCAATATTTATGTTGCTTTTCTTGAAAAAGGATTTATCTTTTCAGAGGTTAATACCTTTAGAAAGTCACTTGTCAATTATGTTAGATTCGTGGATGACGTGCTGGTAACCTGGAAGGGTTCAAGTGCAGAGTTCACGGACTTCATTAATTGGCTAAATACTTACAACAACATGGGTCTACAGTTTACCAGTAAAGTCAGTGATGAAAAAATAGAATTTCTAGATGTTCTTGTCAAAATTAGTAGCCGGAGACTGTGCACAGAGGGTTACGGCAAACCTACTGCGAGTAACTCCCTGTTACACTATAACAGATACCATCCACACCATGTTAAGACCACCATACCATACGGACAGTTCCTCCGTCTGCGAAGAATAAATGATACACAGGACAGCTTCGAGAAGCAGGCTCAAGAGCTCACCTTGCGTCTTCTGGAGAGAGGGAATCCGCCCTCTGTCTTGAAGAAGCCTATGACAGAGCTAACAGACAAGAGAGAAGCATATTGCTGAAGAATAGTGGTACATCTAAAAAAAAGAAATATACAGGGGGGAAATAGCAAAAATCAGAGATTCTGCTTCACTTTTACCCACAGTCCTATGGCGGAAAAAATCAAACAAAGTATCTATAAAAATTGGTACCTAATTCAAAATGATCCTTTGCTCTCAAAACACTTTAATAGTAAACCCCTAATCTCTTACAAAAGGGTCCCTAACTTGGGTGACTTGCTGACCAGCAGTAGATACTCTGCACAAGACAACACAGGCTGGCTCAGCAATTCTATTGTAAATGGCAATTCCCGTTGCTGCAACTGCAAATGGTGTCCCCAAATTAAAATAGGAAAATCCTTCGTTATAGGTGGTGTACAAATTAGAGTGAAAGAGTTCATTAATTGTAAAATGAATTTTATTGTGTACTGTATGCATTGCGATTGTGGGCTACATTACATAGGTAGCACCACCAGAGCGCTGCATATCAGATTTAGAGAACATCTGTATTCCGTTCGCTCCGGAAAAGGGTGTCCTAGAGTGTTAGACCATCTGAAAACTGCCCACAATAACGACCCTGCAGCCCTCAGGTTTTTTGGGATAAAAAGAATATTACCTCGAGAAGGCATAGACAGAAAGAAAATGTTATTACGAGCAGAGGCGGAGTCAATTTTACGTACGGATGCCCAGGGACATCTTGGGCGTAATGATAAACTTGACTTTAGTGTTTTTCTTTGAAATTAGTGCAGGCGTGTCCTTATAGTTATTATATCAACATGCTCATTATCATAGAGTGTTGTTTTTAAAGCTATTATTGATTTTAGATGTCTCTTACCTGTGTGTAAACGCCCATCTGATGACGACAACGGAGGTGAGTGCTTAAACTGCGAGGCGTCATCAGAGGGTGAAGTCTGACGAAGCGAGCTGAGTCCCGTGAAACAGCTGTAACTACACGTGTGTGTGCCCTTGGCGTTCCTACCAGTTTTCTGCTTCTTGTGTTCATGGTCCTCACGGAATAAAGTCTTGATGCACAGCTTACGGGTGAGTGCGGTTTTCTTCTACTGTTCTGATACACAAAGCGATTTGTGCCTGTCATTAGTTGATTAAAATAAAAATGTTTTCCAGCGGAGTGCCCCTTTATTAGGGAGTACAAAATCAGAGTTGCAAGCTAAAGAAAATATTATTGTTATTATAATTATAATTATTATATCTTTATTTTTAAGTCCCAAAAAATGCCTAGAAGTACATAGAAAAACCCACAGGATAGGGGACAAGTTTTAGATTGTGGGGGATCCGACCACTGTTCCCCCCAACATTTCCTTTACAGAGTCCCGGCTCTCCCCCAGAGTGGCGCGTCACGACCCTTGCCCTCCATATATCTCTATGGGAGAGGCGTTCGGCTATCTTCAGCTCTCCCACAGAGATATATGGCGGGGGTGTGGTGGCCTCTGATTTGGGCGGGGGTCATGATGCGCCCCTCTGGGAGAGAGCCAGTGCTCCGTACAGGAGATCGTGGGGGGCCACAGCAGTCGGACCCCCGCAATCTAAAAGTTATCCCTATCCTGTGGATAGGGGATACGTTTTTTCAGTACTTCAAGGCATGGGACTTCTCCTTTAAGTATTATTTATTTCTCCAGAGTATATTTTTTCACTAATGTTATACAATGACACTCTGGAATACATTTTTTACAATGCATCCGGAAACATAGCTGCACTGGCAGTCAGTTATGAACGCTACTTCCAGATTTTTAACTAACCAGAGCTGGTTCTGCCATAAGACACCTGTTTTCCATTGTCTGCACTGGCTGTATGTTAAATGACATATTTTTCTCAGGGCCGGCTGTTCACATTTAGAGTTTTACATGATCAAGGTCCTTGCTGTTTGAAAGCATTCCAGGATCCCTCTACTCCCACTCAGTCATTGCTATGATGCTGGCACTTCCTACAATGCCTTTGAAAAAAAAAAAAACATTTCTCTCTTAAAAGTCTCTGTCCCATCTGGTCCTCTGTAAAAATGTTTAAAAATAAATCCAGAACTTGTGTATTTACCTAATCATTTGATTAAAGAACCATAACCAGTTTGGTTTGTAATATCTGTCAGTCCTTACTTTAACATGTTATATCCAAGGTTTATTTCCTGTTTATAGTTTTACTTAATGGTTAATATATACTTTGAAAATTGTATTCTCAGAGTAGCAGGAGTAGGCCATAATATTAAAGGGGTATTCTGGGAAAAAAAACATTGTATCCCCCATCCAAAGTACAGGGGATAAGATTTCTGATTGCGGGGGGCCCACTGCTGAGACCCCCAGCGATCTCCCTGCAGCACCCGCATTCTATGCGGGTGCTGAGTCTCCAGTTTCGTAAACCTCCGGGTTTCCGTGACTGGGGACGTGACGTCATGGCCCCTCCCATAGACATGAATGGAGGGGGGGTGGCATGACATCACGTCCCCAGTCCTGGAAACCTGGAGGTTTACGAAACTGGAGATTCAGCACCCGCATATATTCTATATATGATGAGGAAAAACAGGCCAACATAACAGTATTTAAATGGTTCCAAAGGAGCCTATTTCATACCTATTTTTCTGGTCAACTATTGAAGAATTCTTTGTGACCGTTTGAGATAATTATCTTAAAACTGATGAAGCTCTAAATATTGTGATGAATAAGGTCCAGGGGGTCAAATTATCAGACCTCACTATTCAATCTTAGATAATTCTTATTACCCATACACTATGGACAATAAAAAATGTATGAGTCGAAGCATTTCAGTCTATGAGATGTGAAACAAAGAGCTGGGCTAACCCTCCAGCAATTGTTCATGCCTTGTAATTACCCTCGTAAATGAGAACTAATCTAAAAGATTGGTGCTTGTTTATAGCACATATTGGGCAATGTGATAGGGGCTAAGTGTATGCTGTGAATTACTACTTTATTGAACCTCACTAACTTGCTATTGAACCACCAACTAATAAACAGAGCACCAACCATTATCTTTACTTGGGCCCTCTGACACAGAGGGATTATGGGCCCAAATTGGCCAATATCACCCTGAGTAATAGGGCCAGAAATCATTCGACGAACAACCAAATGCTTATTCGTCACGTCATTTTGCCTAGCTAAATAATCCTCATTGGTCAGTCTGAAATCTCCACATGTAACAGGGGATGTGCAGCTGATGAATGATGGAAGCAGAGGGCCATTGGTTTTGCAGCCCTCCCCACATTATGATTGAAATGTGTACCACTCCACAAGTTTAGTGCTTGTTTACAGTGCACATTGGTGCATGTAATAGAATGCTTAAAGGGGTACTCCCCTGGAAAACGTTTTTTTTTTAATCAACTGGTACCAGAAAGTTAAACAGATTTGTAAATTACTTCTGTTGAAAAATCTTAATCCTTCCAGTACTTATCAGATGCTGTTATGATCCACAGAAAGTTCATTTCTTTTTTAATTTCCTTTCTGTCTGACCACAGTGCTCTCTGCTGACACCTCTGTCCATTTTAGGAGCTGTCCAGAGCAGGATAGGTTTTCTATGGGGATTTACTTCTACTTCAGCAGCTGATTAGTACTGGAAGGATTAAGATTTTTTCATAGAAGATTTTCATAGATAATTTACAAATCTGTTTAACTTTCTGGCACCAGTTGATAAAAAAAAGAATGTTTTCCAGTGGAGTACCCCTTTAACCTCTTCAGGACATAGGGCGTATGGATAAGCCCTGCATCCCGAGTCCTTAAGGACCGAGGGTGTATCCATACGCCCGTGGGAATTCCGGCCCCCACCGCTAGCCGGTTGGGGACCGGAGCCGGATGCCTGCTGAAATCGTTCAGCAGGCATCCCGGCATATCGCCCAGGGGGGTCATCATGCCCCCCCATGTCGGCGATCGGGGCCCCAGGAGCAGCTGCGGCGGCGGGACTGACCTGCAGCGTCTGGATCGTTGGAGGTGAGTGACAGCCTCCTGCTGTTGCTTAGCAACAGCTCCCAGCATGCAAAAAGGGCATGCTGGGAGCTGTAGTTATGCAACAGCAGGAGGCAGACCACCACAACTCCCAGCATTCCCTTATGGGCATGCTGGGACTTATGGTTTTGCAACAGCTGGAGGCACATGTTTTCTATGGAAAAGTGTACCTTCAGCTGTTGTATAACTACAACTCCCAGCTTGCACAAACAGCTAAAGTGCATGCTGGGAGTTGTAGTGGTGCATCTGCTGGTTGCATAACTACAACTCCCAGCATGCCCGTTGGCTGTCGGTGACTGCTGAGAGTTGTAGTTTTGCAACAGCTGAAGGCACACTGGTTGTGAAACTCAGAGTTTTTTTTTACCTAACTCAGTGTTTCACGACCGGTGTGCCTCCAGCTGTTGCAAACTACAACTCTCAGCAGTCACCGTACACCATGCACCGTACATGCTGGGAGTTGTAGTTTTGCAACAGCTGGAGGCACACTGGTTGTGAAACACTGAGTTAGGTCACAAACTCAGTGATACATAACCAGTGTGCCTACAGTTGTTGCAAAACTGCAACTCTCAGCAGTCACCGACAGCCAACGGGCATGCTGGGAGTTGTAGTTATGCAACAGCTGGATGTCCCCCCCAATGTGAACGTACAGGGTACACTCACATGGGCGGAGGATTACAGTAAGTATCTGGCTGCAAATTTGAGCTGCCACAAACTTTCTGCTGCAGCTCAAATTGCCAGCGAGAAACTACTGTGAACCCCCCGCCCATGTGACTGTACCCTAAAAACACTACACTACACTAACACAAAAAATAAAATAAAAAGAAAAAAACACTACGTATACACATACCCCTACACAGCCCCCCTCCCCAATAAAAATGAAAAACGTCTGGTACGCCACTGTTTCCAGAACGGAGCCTCCAGCTGTTGCAAAACAACTCCCAGTATTGTCGGACAGCCGTTGACTGTCCAGGCATGCTGGGAGTTTTGCAACAGCTGGAGGCCCCCTGTTTGGGAATCACTGGCGTAGAATACCCCTATGTCCACCCCTATGCAATCCCTAATTTAGGCCTCAAATGCGCATGGCGCTCTGACTTTGGAGCCCTGTCGTATTTCAAGGGAACAGTTTAGGGTCACATATGGGGTATCGCCGTACTCGGGAGAAATTGTGTTACAAATTTTGGGGGGTATTTTCTGCTTTTACCCTTTTTAAAAATGTAAAATTTTTGGGAAAACAAGCATTTTAGGTAAAAAAAAATTTTTTTTTTACATATGCAAAAGTCGTGAAACACCTGTGGGGTATAAAGGTTCACTTAACCCCTTGTTACGTTCCCCGAGGGGTCTAGTTTCCAAAATGGTATGCCATGTGGGTTTTTTTTTGCTGTCTTGGCACCATAGGGGCTTCCTAAATGCGGCATGCCCCCAGAGCAAAATTTGCGTTCAAAAAGCCAAATGTGACTCCTTCTCTTCCGAGACCTGTAGTGCGCCAGCAGAGCACTTTTCACCCCCATATGGGGTGTTTTCTGAATTGGGAGAAATTGGGCTTCAAATTTTTAGGGGTATTTTCTGCTATTACCCTTTTTAAAAATAAAAATTTTGGGGAAAAACAAGCATTTTAGGTAATTTTTTTTTTTTTTTTTTTACATTTGCAAAAGTCGTGAAACACCTGTGGGGTATTAAGGTTCACTTTATCCCATGTTACATTCCCCGAGGGGTCTAGTTTCCAAAATGGTATGCCATGTGTTTTTTTTTGCTGTTCTGGCACCATAAGGGCTTCCTAAATGTAACATGCCCCCCAAAAACCATTTCAGAAAAACGTACTCTCCAAAATCCCCTTGTCGCTCCTACCCTTCTGAGCCCTCTACTGCGCCCGCCGAACACTTTACATAGACATATGAGGTATGTGCTTACTCGAGAGAAATTGGGCTACAAATACAAGTAAAAATTTTGTCCTTTTACCCCTTGTAAAAATTCAAAAATTGGGTCTACAAGAACATGTGAGTGTAAAAAATGAAGATTGTGAATTTTCTCCTTCACTTTGCTGCTATTCGTGTGAAACACCTAAAGGGTTAAAACGCTTACTGAATGTCATTTTGAATACTTTGGGGGGTGTAGTTTTTATAATGGGGTCATTTATGGGGTATTTCTAATATGAAGACCCTTCAAATCCACTTCAAACCTGAACTGGTCCCTGAAAAATACTGAGTTTGAAAATTTTGTGAAAAATCGGAAAATTGCTGCTGACCGTTGAAGCCCTCTGGTGTCTTCCAAAAGTAAAAACACGTCAATTTTATGATGCAAACATAAAGTAGACATATTGTATATGTGAACCAAAAAAAAATGTATTCGTAATATCCATTTTCCTTACAAGCAGAGAGCTTCAAAGTTAGAAAAATGCAAAATTTTCACATTTTTCATCAAATTTACGGATTTTTCACCAAGAAAGGATGCAAGTATCGACAAAAATTTACCACTATGTTAAAGTAGAATATGTCACGAAAAAACAATCTCGGAATCAGAATGATAACTAAAAGCATTCCAGAGTTATTAATGTTTAAAGTGACAGTGGTCAGATGTGCAAAAAACGCTCCGGTCCTTAAGGCCAAAATGGGCTCCGTCCTGAAGGGGTTAACATTACATGGATTTTGGGGATGTTTCTGTAATGTTACACTATAAAATATAGGTTTATTATATAGGCACTGGGTATTGGAAAGCATTATAACAGTGTGTTATTTTGACACTGTTTGCCACTATTATGTGGATATTGTGAAGAAGTATTGTATGGGTATGGTGTAACATTAGACAGTGTGTGGCATTATGAAGGTATTTTGTGGGCAGGGTCACACAGGACGGAGAGGGACTGCAGAGCGAGCTCCCGGCTGCGACCAGTTAGCTCTGAGTGTCTGCGGCAGTTACGCGCAGAATATGCTACGGATGGGTACTGTGTGACCCTGCCCTATGGCAATATTATTTGAGCACTGTACACTGTACAGTGGTCCCTCAACCATACGATGGTAATTCGTTCGAAACGAGCCATCGTTTGTCGAATCCATCGTTGATATGTTGAGGGATTCGTGCAATGTAAAGTTTAGGAAGCTGTACTCACCTGTCCCCGCCACTTGCGATGATATCCCCGCCGCTCCCGGTGGTGACCCCGGGCCTCCGCTGGGCTCTCCGCTGTCTTCTCCGGTCCTCCGCTGTCTTCTCCGGTCCTCTGCTGTCTTCTCCGGTCCTCTGCTGTCTTCCGCAAGGCCTTACTGGGCATGCGTAGCGACGTCATTACGCCGCTACGTACACCATTCCTATTGGATGACGTGCGCAGCAGCGTATTGACGTCATCTGAGAGGGCCGAGAAGACACCGGAAGGCCAGCGCTGGACCCGGAGGGCACCCCGGAGCATCGTGGAGGGGTAAGTAATACTTACCACACGGGGAACATTAAGCTGCTATCCGGCAGCAGCTTAAGCATTTTGCTCTGCCGGATAGAACTTAATGCGATGGCCCCGACATAAAAAAGCATTGTATGTCGATTTGATCATATTTCGGGACTTCCTGGTATATCTATATATATATAAAACTCAACGTGTGTGTGTGTGTGTGTGTGTGTGTGTGTGTGTGTATGTATGTATGTGTGTATGTGTGTATGTTCAAGCATCATGTCCAAACGGCTAAAGACATTAACATGAAACTTGGCACACATGTTACTTATATGTCAACAAATTTAACCCTTACTCACCCCCATTTGCCAGTGGCGGGGCTTATGTTTAAAGTCCTATACAAGTCAATGGGAAATATATGCTACTGCATAACTTCCAAACGGCTGGAGATATTTCCATAATACTTGGTCACATGTTACTTATATGTCAACAACAAACATAGGATAGGTGATTTAACCCTTACTCACCCCCATTTCCCAGGGGCGGGGTTTATGTTTAAAGTCCCATACAAGTCTATGGGAAATATATGTTACTGCATAACTTCCAAACGGCTGGAGATATTTCGATAATACTTGGTCACATGTTACTTATAAAAAAGCATTGTATGTCGATTTGATCATATTTCGGGACTTCCTGGTATATCTATATATATATAAAACTCAACGTGTGTGTGTGTGTGTGTGTGTGTGTGTGTGTGTGTGTGTGTGTATGTATGTGTGTATGTGTGTATGTTCAAGCATCATGTCCAAACGGCTAAAGACATTAACATGAAACTTGGCACACATGTTACTTATATGTCAACAAATTTAACCCTTACTCACCCCCATTTGCCAGTGGCGGGGCTTATGTTTAAAGTCCTATACAAGTCAATGGGAAATATATGCTACTGCATAACTTCCAAACGGCTGGAGATATTTCCATAATACTTGGTCACATGTTACTTATATGTCAACAACAAACATAGGATAGGTGATTTAACCCTTACTCACCCCCATTTCCCAGGGGCGGGGTTTATGTTTAAAGTCCCATACAAGTCTATGGGAAATATATGTTACTGCATAACTTCCAAACGGCTGGAGATATTTCGATAATACTTGGTCACATGTTACTTATATGTCCACTTAAAATATAGGATAGTTAATTTAACCCTTAACTACCCCCATTTGTGAGGGTCAGCATTTTTGTGTAAAGTCCCATGCAAATCAATGGGAAATGTATCTTCCCCCATAACTTCCGTACGGCTGGAGATATTTCAAAACCTGGTATACATTACGGGTCGGGATATGAGGTCGAGATAGGAGGACGGGATATGAGGTCGGGATAGGAGGACGGGATAGGAGGACGGGATAAGAGGACGGGATAGGACTTCGGGATAGGAGGACGGGATAGGAGGACAGGATAGGAGGTCGGGATAGGAGGACGGGATAGGAGGACGGGATAGGAGGACGGGATAGGAGGTCGGCATAGGAGGATTGGAGGACTGGATAGGAGGACGGGATAGGAGGACGGGATAGGAGGTCAAGATAGGAGGTAGAGATAGGAGCACGGGATATGAGGACGGGATAGGAGGTTCGAGATAGGAGGTTGGGTTTAGATGGATTGGATAGGACGACGGGATAGGAGGTCAAGATAGGAGGTAGAGATAGGAGCACGGGATATGAGGACGGGATAGGAGGTTCAAGATAGGAGGTTGGGATTAGATGGATTGGATAGGAGGACGGGATAGGAGGACGGGTTACGAGGACGGGATAGGAGATCGGGATAGGAGGTCGGGATAGGAGGTCGAGATAGGAGGTCGAGATATGAGGACGGGATAGGAAGTCGGGATAGGAGGTCGAGATAGGAGGTCGAGATATGAGGACAGGATAGGAGGTCGGGATAGGAGGACGGGATAGGAGGACGGGATAGGAGGTCGGGATAGGAGGCCGTGATATGAGGACGGGATGTGAGGATGGGATATAAGGTCGAGATATGATAGGAGGTCGGGATGTGAGGACAGGATATGGGGTTGGGATATGACAACAATATATGAGGATGGGATATGAAGTCAAAAGCTTCCTCCTTTGTTTATTTTCCTCCCCAACAAGGATTAGGAAGGAAAAACCGGGCAACAACGTGTATTCAGCTAGTATAATAATACAAAATCCCTATGAAATGACATATGTATAACTCTTTCAGCCTATTTTGATGCAGTGTTCACCCAGAGAAAGGCAAAAATAAAATCTTTTTGAGTAAGTTGCCAATTTATCTCATGTAATGGGAGAATCAGAATACATAGAATATGACAGAAAATAACTTTGGACCAGTTATGAATGTCAAGCTGTCTAGCACAGATAACTTGTGGTGTAATATCTCTTTTTTAACTTACAAAACCATTCAATATCTTTTTATTGTCATTTTAGTCATCATTTATTTGATTTGCTTTGCCGCTCAACATTTCAGTCTATTATTTTCAAATATTACTAAGCACTTCTCCATATTAGATTTTTGTAAAACTTCAGTTTTCTGGTTCCCAACAGTGCAGAATATCTGTAGTCAAATACTGAATATAAAAAGAAGCAAAACTGGACAGACAATAGTACTCTGATAGAGTTTCAGAATATTCATTATTGCTGTTTGTAGTTACCAATTATTACATGTTATGCTATGTTTGTGATGTTTGGTGAAATCATTTGGGTCACCATGTATAATTTGTGAAGTGTATAAGTCCCCGCAAGTGAAACATATGTTGAAGTTGAATGCATTGTTTTGCTACCTGCATAAATACTTTACATTGCTTTTGGCCTTATCAGCAACTAGTGGAATACTTAGGTCTTTTATTGTTTTTTTGATTCCTATGTAGTGTTTGTTCTTGTTGTTTTTTGCACATTATACCCTCTGTGTCAACTAGAAGAGTTTCAGAGAGACTTGTGTATTTCATGTGTGACGCATATACAAAATGAGGTCTTGTAACACATGTACAGTACAGACCAAAAGTTTGGACACACCTTCTCATTCAGAGTTTTCTTTATTTTCATGACTATGAAAATTGTAGATTCACACTGAAGGCATCAAAACTATGAATTAACACATGTGGAATAATAGACATAACAAAAAAAGTGTGAAAATATGTCATATTCTAGGTTCTAGCCACCTTTTGCTTTGATTACTGCTTTGCACACTCTTGGCATTCTCTTGATGAGCTTCAAGAGGTAGTCCCCTGAAATGGTCTTCCAACAGTCTTGAAGGAGTTCCCAGATATGCTTAGCACTTGTTGGCCCTTTTTGCCTTCATTCTGCAGTCCAGCTCACCCCAAACCATCTCGATTGGGTTCAGGTCCGGTGACTGTGGAGACCAGGTCATCTGGTGCAGCACCCAATCACTCTCCTTCTTGGTCAAATAGCCCTTACACAGCCTGGAGGTGTGTTTCGGGTCATTGTCCTGTTGAAAAATAAATGATGGTCCAACTAAATGCAAACCGGATGGAATAGCATGCCGCTGCAAGATGCTGTGGTAGCCATGCTGGTTCAGTATGCCTTCAATTTTGAATAAATCCCCAACAGTGTCACCAGCAAAGCACCCACACACCATCACACCTCCTCCTCCACACCATCACACCTGTGAAGTGAAAACCATTTCAGGGGACTACCTCTTTAATCTCAACAAGAGAATGCCAAGAGTGTACAAAGCAGTAATCAAAGCAAAAGGTGGCTACTTTGAAGAACCTAGAATATGACATATTTTCATTTGTTTCACACTTTGTTGTTATGTATATAATTCCACATTTAATTCATAGTTTTAATGCCTTCAATGTGAATCTACAATTTTCATAGTCATGAAAATAAAGAAAACTCTGAATGAGAAGGTGAGTCCAAACTTTTGGTCAGTACGGTATATTTTAATGTCAGAGAACTTAAGGTGCTCAAATTGTTCAACCTCAAAACTTTTCTAGTCATTGTTAGAGCATTCCAGAAAGATACCCCTAGAGGTTAATCACAGAAGAATCAATAAGTTGGCAAGTAGCCATTACCACATTCACATTTAAAGGGGTATTCTGTGGACTTAAAATATGTTCTAATTAATCCATTAAGCATAGTTGAGCTCTATATAAATATCATTTTATTTATTTATATATTTGTTATTTGTTTTATTTATTTATATACCGTATTTATCGGGGTATACCACGCACTGGCCTATAACATGCACCCTCATTTTAACAAGGATATTTGGGTAAAAAAACTTTTTTACCCAAATCTCCTTGGTAAAATGAGGGTGCGTGTGTGCGCGTGTATACCCCGATACACTGTTTCTGACCCCGCAGAATCCCCCAGGAAAGGCAGGGGAGAGAGGCCGTCGCTGCCCGCTTCTGTTTAAATCATTGAACTGCAGCGGCTTATCGGCTTATAACATGCAGGTAGACTTTAGGCTAAAAATTTTAGCCTAACAAATCCGTGTTATACGCCAATAAATAAGGTAAGTCCTTTCGGAATCACACTCTACTTACCCTGACACCATCCAGAAGTTTTGTCAGAAAGTTAAACAGATTTGTATATTACTTCTATTAAAAAATCTTAATCCTTCTAGTACTTATTAGCTGCTGAATACTACAGAGGAAATTCTTTTCTGTTTGGAACATAGAGCTTTCTGCTGACATCATGACCACAGTGCTCTCTGCTGACATCTCTGTCCATTTTAGGAATAGAGCAGCATATGTTTGCTATGGGGATTTTCTTCTATTCTGGACAGTTCTTAAAATGGACAGAGATGTCAGCAGAGAGCACTGTGGTCTTTCTGGCACCAGTTGATTTTAAAAAAAAGTTTTCCACCGGAGTACCCCATTAAGCTGACAGTCAGAATTTTATCATTTCATTTTAAGTCCATACTTCAGCAATGCTGATTGCTTGACTGCAGAACCAGGCTTCAACTTTAGCAGCCACCTTTCCTGGGTCTTAACAATGTTTCCTAACTAAGAGATCCCCAGAACTTAAAAGGGTTGTCCAGCAAAATGGTGTTTACCCCTAATATGCTCAACCTGCACTAATAAAATTATAAATAAAATTAAACTCACCTTCCTCACTCCCTCATAATCTCCTATATCAGGACGCCTTGTTTTTGGCCATCTACGATGCTTTACCTTGAGCTGCAGTTTGTAGCATCTACAGGGCACTGCTGTAGCCAGTGATTGGTTGAGTAGTGTTGTGATGTTCCATCCTCAGCTCCAGCCAGCTCAAGAAAGCAGACTGCTAGTGAAGAGTGGTCAAAGACGGTATGTCCTGATATAAGAGGCTACGAGGGAGCAGAGGAAAGTAAGTTAAAGTTTTTCTCATTAAAATGTTTATTATTTTGTAAAATTATGCAATATCAGGTTACAGGAAAGAAAAAATAAGGGAGTGGAAAATACAACAAAAGCATATAACTACGTCTACATACAGGTGTGTATTAAAGGATTCATACATACCAAACATAAAGAAAAAATATATATATATATATTTAAAGTTAAATTTAATTGAATTAAATCACCCACTAGAATAAAAAGGAGGATGGAGAGAAGAGCAACCCCTTCCCCCCGACCACACACACACACACACACACACATAAAAATGATCAGGCTCTAAAAAAAATATTTATATATATATATATATATATCACACAAGCTTCCTAGATACAGCTCTGGAAGCTATAGTTCTTTACATGAAAAATAAAGCAGAACTAATTAACATGTATCAACAATCGTCATCTACAAAACATTGGATTATCCACTACCATCCATCACACTGAAGATTCATCCACAATCTTTGTAATAAATAACAGAAACAAACTTGTGGCATGCCCAAGCTCAAAGTAAGTTTTTATTATCTTATTAGACATGCTGGGCATATAAAAAAATAGTTTTCCACAGGATTACCCCTTTAACCCCTTAAGGACGCAGGACGTAAATGTACGTCCTGGTGAGGTGGTACTTAACGCACCAGGACGTACATTTACGTCCTAAGCATAACCGCGGGCATCGGAGCGATGCCCGTGTCATGCGCGGCTGATCCCGGCTGCTGATCGCAGCCAGGGACCCGCCGGCAATGGCCGACGCCCGCGATCTCGCGGGCGTCCGCCATTAACCCCTCAGGTGCCGGGATCAATACAGATCCCGGCATCTGCGGGAGTTCGCGATTTAAATGAACGATCGGATCGCCCGCAGCGCTGCTGCGGGGATCCGATCATTCATAACGCCGCACGGAGGTCCCCTCTCCTTCCTCCGTGTGGCTCCCGGCGTCTCCTGCTCTGGTCTGTGATCGAGCAGACCAGAGCAGAAGATCACCGAAAACACTGATCTGTTCTATGTCCTATACATAGAACAGATCAGTATTAGCAATCATGGTATTGCTATGAATAGTCCCCTATGGGGACTATTCAAGTGTAAAAAAAAATGTAAAAAAATGTAAAAGTAAAAGTAAAAAAAAAGTGAAAAATCCCCTCCCCCAATAAAAAAGTAAAACGTCCGTTTTTTCCTATTTTACCCCCAAAAAGCGTAAAAAACATTTTTTATAGACATATTTGGTATCGCCGCATGCGTAAATGTCCGAACTATTAAAATAAAATGTTAATGATCCCGTACGGTGAACGGCGTGAACGAAAAAAAATAAAAAAAGTCCAAAATTCCTACTTTTTTAATACATTTTATTAAAAAACAAATTATAAAAAGTGTATTAAAAGTTTTTTATATGCAAATGTGGTATCAAAAAAAAGTAAAGATCATGGCGCAAAAAATGAGCCCCCATACCGCCACTTATACGGAAAAATAAAAAAGTTAGAGGTCATCAAAATAAAGGGATTATAAACATACTAATTTGGTTAAAAAGTTTGTGATTTTTTTTTAAGCGCAACAATAATATAAAAGTATATAATAATGGGTATCATTTTAATTGTATTGACCCTAAGAATAAAGAACACATGTCATTTTTACCATAAATTGTACGGCGTGAAAACAAAACCTTCCAAAATTAGCAAAATTGCGTTTTTCGTTTTAATTTCCCCACAAAAATAGTGTTTTTTGGTTGCGCCATACATTTTATGATATAATGAGTGATGTCATTACAAAGGACAACTGGTCACGCAAAAAACAAGCCCTCATACTAGTCTGTGGATGAAAATATAAAAGAGTTATGATTTTTAGAAGGCGAGGAGGAAAAAATGAAAACGTAAAAATTAAATTGCCTTAAGGCCAAAATGGGCTGAGTCCTTAAGGGGTTAACCCCTTAAGGACCGGGGGTTTTTCCGTTTTTGCACTTTCGTTTTTTGCTCCTTGCCTTTAAAAAATCATAACTCTTTCAATTTTGCACCTATAAATTCATATGATTGCTTATTTTTTGCGCCACCAATTCTACTTTGTAATGACATCAGTCATTTTGCCCAAAAATCTACGGTGAAGCGGGAAAAAAAATCATTGTGCGACAAAATTGAAAAAAAAAAGCTGTTTTGTAACTTTTGGGGGCTTCCGTTTCTACGTAGTACATTTTTCGGTAAAAATGACACCTTATCTTTATTCTGTAGGTCCATACGATTAAAATGATACCCTACTTATATAGGTTTGATTTTGTCATACTTCTGGAAAAAATCATAACTACATACAGGAAAATTAATACGTTTAAAATTGTCATCTTCTGACCCCTATAACTTTTTTATTTTTCCGTGTATGGTGCGGTATGAGGGTTCATTTTTTGCACCGTGATCTGAAGTTTTTAACTGTACCATTTTTGCATTGATAGGACTTATTGATCGCTTTTTATTCATTTTTAAATTATATAAAAAGTGACCAAAAATGCACTATTTTGGACTTTGGAATTTTTTTCCGCGCACGCCATTGACCGAGCGGTTTAATTAATGATATATTTTTATAATTCGGACATTTCCACACGCGGTGATACCATATATGTTTATTTTTATTTACACTGTGTTTTTTTTTTTATTGGAAAAGGGGGGTGATTCAAACTTTTAATAGGGGAGGAGTTAAATGATCTTTATTCACTTTTTTTTTCACTTTTTTTTTGCAGTGTTATAGCTCCCATAGGGACCTATAACACTGCACACACTGATCTTCTATGTTGATCACTGGTTTCTCATAAGAAACCAGTGATCAACGATTCTGCCTCATGACTGCTCATGCCTGGATCTCAGGCACTGAGCAGTCATTCGGCGATCGGACAGCGAGGAGGCAGGAAGGGGCCCTCCCGCTGTCCTCTCAGCTGTTCGGGATGCCGCGATTAGCCGCGGCTATCCCGAACAGCCCGACTGAGCTAGCCAGGAACTTTCACTTTTACTTTCAGAGCTGAGCCGCGCGGCTAAAGGGTTAATAGCGCGCGGCGCCGCGATCGGCGCTGCGCGCTATTAGAGGCGGGTCCCGGCTTCACTATGACGCCGGGCCCGCCGTGATATGACGCGGGGTTACTGTGTAACCCCGCGTTATATCAGAAGAGCAGGACCAAGGACGTACCGGTACATCCTTGGTCCTTAAGGGGTTAAAGTAGGGCAGTATACAGTGACCAGTAAGCAGTCATGTGAGTACATCATACAAGCATGTATAAATGTCAGAAGCAAAAAAACACAAGCACATGGGGGGAGATTTATGAAAACCTGTCCAGAGGAAGCGTTGCCCAGTTGCTCATAGCAACCAATCAGATCGCTTCTTTCATTTTGCAGAGGCGTTGTTAAAAATGAAAGAAGCGAGCTGATTGGTTGCTATGGGCAACTGGGCAACTTTTTCTCTGGACAGGTTTTGATAAATCTCCCCCATGGAGAACAAACCCCAAACAGCAGGTGAAAGACAAACAAGAAACAGAGACACCACTACCTAGGGGAAACAGGCTGAGAGCACCAGAGCAAATAAAACAAAAAAAAAACGTAATGAGCAAATACTAAACTCAAACAGAGAAGACTAAATACTGATCTGCACAACATTAAAGTGGTACTCCACTGCAAAACATTTTTTTTCTCAACTGGTGCCAGAAAGTTAAACAGATTTTGAGGTATACAGCAGCTGATAAATACGAGAAGGATTAAGATTTTTAAATAGAAGTCATTTACAAATCTATTTAACTTGATGGCACCAACTGATTTAAAAATTTTTTTTTCCATAGGAGTACCCCTTTAAGCAAATAAAAGCAGACATAAAAGCGAAAAACATATGGCAGCAGAAAGATATACACCGCGCTTAAAACCAGTCAGTGGACCTTTAAATAGGCTGAGGAACATGAGTAAAACCTCAAAGCCATACCAAAGCAAAAAAACAGGTATGGATCCATTAAAAGGCAGGAGATTATGACATGGCAGGAACATTCCTGTCATGTGCTACACATATAGGGCATTTGGAGTTTTGTTTAAAAAAATATATTAGACAGATAGATTAAAGAAAATGTAAAAATTGCAGGCATATTCATATTAAAATAAATAAAACATAATAAGTTGTTTTCACTTTTAACTCAGTGTATATGATCTAAGTCATACATTACTTACAGTATATTCCAGTTATCTTTTTGGCACGTCATTTCCTACTTAAAAAGTGAAGTGATCTTCCTGGCGGATTGTGCAATGAATTATGGTCATGGAAATGTTGTTCTTTATACTTCAAAACTATTTATATTTTTATTACTATTTTATTTACTTTGCCTTTGATAAGTAAATATTGGATTCTTTTTTTCGTCAACTCCACATGAGGAAAGATTTATCAAAACCTGTGCAGGGAATAAGCTAAGCAGTTGTTCATAACAACCAGAAGCAAATCAGATTTCTTCTTTAATTTTTTTTAAAGGATCTATAAAATATAACAAAAAATATCTAATTGGTTTCCCCCCATGTATTTACAGTGACATGGAAATTATCTGCACGGTTAGTTTAAAGCTTATAAAGATATTCACTAAATTAAGTTTATTAGTATTCTTCCACCATGAATAAAGCTATGCAAAAAGTGATGCCCATTGTTCTGAGCAAATTAGGACAACCTTTTATAAATGTCTTTACTGGACCCCGACAGGATGTTAGTAATTGACTCCAGTTGTTGAAACATTATGCCAGCTTTATATGGGGGAATAGGGATTGAAGAGTTCTCTGTATTGATGCCAGCTTGTATGTGGAATAAACACAGTTGTTTGAGGTTAAGGATGGTACAGGAAACACACCAAAAACTAAATATGTACCCTAAGACCAAGTGTGATTCACCTCTATTTTAGTTATCTGTGGAAACATCTCCCGGACTTGCTTTTTGACCCAAAAAAAAAAAAACATACTGATACTTAAAGTCCCATACAAGTCAATGGGAAATGTATGTTACTGCATAACTTCCAAACGGCTGGAGATATTTCGATAATACTTGGTCACATGTTACTTATATGTTCACTTTAAATATACGATAGTTAATTTAACCCTTAACTACCCCCATTTGTGAGGGTCAGGGTTTTTGTTTAAAGTCCCATGCAAATCAATGGGAAATGTATGTTCCCACATAACTTCCGTACGGCTGGAGATATTTCAATACCTGGTATACATATTACGGGTCGGAAAATGTATGTTCCCACATAACTTCCGTACGGCTGGAGATATTTCAATACCTGGTATACATATTACGGGTCGGGAAATGTATGTTCCCACATAACTTCCGTACGGCTGGAGATATTTCAATACCTGGTACACATATTACGGGTCGGAATATGAGGACAGGATGGGAGATCGGGATAGGAGGTCGAGATTGGAGGTCGGGATAGGAGAATAGGATATGAAGACGAGATATGAGGTCGGGATAGGAGGTCGGGTAGGAGGTTGGGATAGGAGGACGGGATAGGAGGACAGGATAGGAGGTCGGGATAGGAGTTCGAGATAGGAGGACACGGGATAGGAGGTCAAGATAGGAGGTCGAGATATGAGGATGGGAAAGGAGGTCGGGATAGGAGGACGGGATAGGAGGATGAGATAGGAGGTCTGGATAGGAGGTCGGAATAGGAGGTCGAGATAGGAGGATGGGAAAGGAGGACGGGATAGGAGGATGGGATAGGAGGTCAGGATAGGAGGTCGGGATAGGAGGTCGAGATATGAGGTCAGGATAGGAGATCGGGATAGGAGGTCGAGATAGGAGGTCGGGATAGGAGGTCGGGATAGGAGGTTGAGACAGGAGGATGGGAAAGGTGGTCGGGATAGGAGGTCAAGATAGGAGGTTGAGATAGGAGGTCAAAATAGGAGGATGGGAAAGGAGGACGGGATAGGAGGTCGAGATAGGAGGACAGGATAGGAGGTCAGGATAGGAGGTCAAGATAGGAGGTCAAGATAGGAGGTCAGAATAGGAGGACGGGATAGGAGGACGGCATAGGAGGACGGGATAGGAGGTCGAGATAGGAGGTCGAGATAGGAGGACGTGATATGAGAACGGGATAGGTGGTCAGGATAGGAGCTCGGGATAGGAGGTCAAGATAGGAGGTTGAGATAGGAGGTCAAAATAGGAGGACGGGAAAGGAGGACGGTATAGGAGGTCGAGATAGGAGGTCGGGATAGGAGGACGAGATAGGAGTACAGAATAATAGGACAGGATAGGAGGTCGGGATAGGAGGTCAAGATAGGAAGTTCAGATAGGAAGTCAAAATAGGAGGACAGGAAAGGAGGACAGGATAGGAGGTCGAGATAGGAGGATGGGATAGGAGGACAGGATAGGAGGACGGGATAGGAGGTCGGGATAGGAGGTTGGGATAGGAGGTCGGGATAGGAGGTCGGGATATGAGGACGGGATATGAGGACGGGATATGGGGTTGGGATATGACAACAATATATGAGGACAGGATATGAGGTCAAAAGCTTCCTCCTTTCTTCATTTTCCTCCCCAACAACGATTAGGAAGGAAAAACCGGGCAACGCACTTTGCCAGATCTGTAGTTGTGGTGCCAGAGCCCCGAACCTGAACAGGGTTCCTCCAGATAAAAAATTCCAATGGCGCAGCACTCAAATAAACAAAGTGCATTTATTCAATCATGTCTCAATACAGCAACGTTTCTGCTCCTATGAAGCCATTTTCAAACCTAGTGATACACACATCATAAGGGGTATAAGTACACAATAAAGGTGCAATAGTGCAATCATGACAAATCAAGTGAATCCAATTTCAATTAACACACAATTAAATATAAAAATATAAAATCGTTTACATTATTCATATAAATACATCTCTTTCGTGCCATATAATAAAGTGCATATAAATGTGCAATGTACATAAAATAGAGATGCTCGAAGAAAAAGTGTGGGAAAAAACCGTATGTGTGGGATAAAACCTACTGCGCATGCGTCTAAGTGAATAGTCACCTAAGCGTTACCACATGATACAGGGCTATGGGCGCGATGATGTGACCCTGAGCCCCAAGTGACTCCCCTAACCCGGCCCACATAATAACGATATGATCACGAGCAGGGAAAGTGAAGAAGTGGCAGCCCCGATCAAGTGACACACACGTATAGTCACCTGATGACCTCTTAACAACAATGTGATCATATGATCCCTCACTAGGAGACCATTGACCCCTACATTAGCATTCACCATTTAATCCAACGAGGGAATTTAGAATTGAATACACATTGAGTGGAAAAAGAGAGGCTGCAATAGACCACATTATCTATATAAGAAAGAAAGAAAAAGGAAAAAGAAAAAAAAGAGGGAAGGAAAAGAAGAAAAAGAAAATAAATAAAATATTCGAAAAAAAATATTAAAAAAACAATAACATGTTAATAAAGAAATAAAAACATTTTAATAAAAAATTATTAAATAATACCAACAAAAATAAAGAAAAAAATAAAGACAAAAATATAAGAAAAAATTATGAAATAATAATGATAATCTAAACCAAAAACATTATACCAAAATCTAATGTATAAAACAATAAATGATGTCCTCTTTGAGCCAACAGGGTATGCAGACCCAACACATATATTATATATAAAGGGGGAGATTTATCTGTGCAAAGAAAAAGTTGCCCAGTTGCCCATAGCAACCAATCAGGTCACTTCTTTAATTTTTGCAGAGGCCTTGTTAAAAATGAAAGAAGCCAGCTGATTGGTTGCTTTGAGCATCTGGGCAACTTTTCTTCTGGACAGGTTTTGATAAATTTCCCCCGAAGAGTCTATTCTCCGGGGGACGTCTAACCACTCTATCTACTCGCATTAAAAGTTTGAGGGCATCAGTGTCATGGGGCATCAAGGAGGCAATGCTCCTCGAGTCTCAAACCACCCTAGATCAACCCTCACCCAGGACTATATAGGGGGCACCCACTTTTTCAGCAGCGCTTTTTCAATATAAAGTAATTGACTATTGTAACATATAGGACTAATAACTAAAGAAAGAAAAAGACAAGAAGGCTTTATATAATAATAACAAAATAATAAATAAAAATAAATATAAAAAATTATAATATACAAAAATAATATAAAAAAAATATATAACAAAAAATTTTAAAATACCTTTAATATAACAAGTGAAAAAATTAAAAAGGAAGAAAAAGAATAATATTAGTGTAGATAATGAAAAAACATTAATAATAAGGTCCCTATCAAGTGCCGTCTCTCTTCACTCAACAGCAAGAAACTGACTATAAAAATGTGAATGTGCATAGGACCAAAGAAAGAAATGTTTTTCAAAATAGTGTTCCAAAATGTATTAATGTGTTTCACAAAAATTACCGTATTTATCGGCGTATAACACGCACTTTTTAGGCTAAAATTTTTAGCCTAAAGTCTGTGTGCGTGTTATACGCCGATACACCCACAGGAAAGGCAGGGGGAGAGAGGCCGTCGCTGCCCGCTTCTCTCCCCCTGCCTTTCCTGGGGTCTAGAGCGCTGCTGTCGGCCCTTTTCACCCCCTTGTTATCGGCGCCGCTGCCCGTTCTGTCCCCCTGACTATCGGTGCCGGCGCCGATAGCCAGGGGGAGAGAAGCGGCGCCGACAGCCAGGGGGAGAGAAGGGGCAGCGGCACCCATTGCCGGCGCCGCTGCCCCGTTGCCTCCCCCCATCCCCGGTGGCATAATTACCTGAGTCGGGTCCGCGCTGCTCCAGGCCTCCGTCATGCGTCCCCGGCGTCATTGCTATGCGCTGAACGGCGCGGCGCATGACGTCAGAGCGCCGCGCCGTGCATAGCAACGACGCTGAGGACGCACGACGGAGGCCTGGAGCAACGCGGACCCGACTCAGGTAATTATGCCACCGGGGATGGGGGGAGGCAACGGGGCAGCGGCGCCGGCAATGGGTGCCGCTGCCCCTTCTCTCCCCCTGGCTGTCGGCGCCGCTTCTCTCCCCCTGGCTATCGGCGCCGGCACCGATAGTCAGGGGGACAGAACGGGCAGCGGCGCCGATAACCAGGGGGTGAAAAGGGCCGACAGCAGCGCTCTAGACCCCAGGAAAGGCAGGGGGAGAGAAGCGGGCAGCGACGGCCTCTCTCCCCCTGCCTTTCCAGGGGGTATATCGGGGTATACACGCGCACACACGCACCCTCATTTTATCATGGATATTTGGGTAAAAAACTTTTTTTACCCAAATATCCTTGGTAAAATGAGGGTGCGTGTTATAGGCCGGTGTGTGGTATACCCCGATAAATACGGTATATACTGTAATTACAAGTACATCTAGAAAATTTACACTAGTGGTGAATTCTGTCATGGTGAAGCCTATATTAGGGTCAATGTCATTAAGGAATGTATGAAATTCTTGTAATTCCTGCAAGGAGCCATTCCATAGGAGAAAGATGTCTTCGATAAATCTCCACCATCCCAGACAATGTCTGAAATGGTGGGACAAAAAGACGACATCTTCCTCCAATGACACCACAAATAAATTGGTGTACATTGGCGCCACGTTTGTCCCCATAGTGGTCCCAATTAACTGCAAATAAAATGTATTTTCAAAGAAAAAAAGCTGTAACATAAAATTTTAGGCCGCTATGGGGAATTCTGAAGTAGACAATGCACGGGCAACCGCTGAGATTCCTTTTACATGACTAATAGACGTATGAAAACTTATGATGTCAAAAGACAAATGTGTATGTTCAGAGATCTCAATGTCCTTGACTTTCAAAAGAAAATCATTTGTGTCCTGGATATACCATGAAGTATGAAAAACAAAGAGCCTTCAAATTCTGCCCTAAAAGATAGATGCATTACTTAATAGGGCGTTTGGAGGTTTTGTCAAAGATATGTGGATTTTCAGTAAAATATATATTACCGGTGTCATAGGATATTTTACAACCAGTAATTGTCTGAAATCATAATCTATAATTTCATCTGAAAATGCTTGTTCTACACTGTTGGTCAACTTAATCATGATCTCTTGTTTGGGGTCCCTCTCTAGTTTTTTATATGTAGTGATATCTGATAGCTGCCTTAATACCTCTTGTCTATAATCTCATGTATTCATAGCTCGTGGTTATTCATCAATGCATCCAATGCTGTCTTCTCATTTTTAGTCAGATTATGCAGTCTTCTTCTATCATCAAGACTATCTAGCCTGAGATGTTCAAAGACCTGTCGGATCAGGGACATAAATGATTCAAAGGGGTGGGAGGTCAATGAGGGGTGGAAGTACTTTTGTTGTGTAGACCATAATCTTTCAGATATAGTGTATTCTGATCACTAACACCCGTGTTACCACTAATGTTCTCTTGATCGGGCTGCCGCGTCTTCTCTTTCCCTGCTCGCGATCATATCGCTATGACGTGGGCCGGGATTGGGGAGTCACGCGGGGCTCCGGGTCACGTGATCGTGCCCATAGCTGTGTCATGTGGTTACGCTTAGGTGACTATTCACTTAGACGCATGCGCAATGGGTTTTATCCCACGTTTATGACGCCATGTTGGGTTTACAGTGTGAGTGAGCGGTATCTCCTCCTGGCATCTTTTGTATGTATATATTTTGTATATAATAATCATGTGTTTGTAATCATTTCGTAATTATATGTAATTTATGTGATTTATGTTTTTTCGAGCATCTCTATTTTATGTACATTGCACATTTATATGCATTTTATTATATGGCACAAAAAGACGTATTTATATGAATAATGCAAACTATTTCATATTTTTATATTGAATTGTGTGTTGATTGATATTGGTTTCACGTGATTTGTCATGATTGCACTATTGCACCTTTATTGGGAATTTATACCCCTTATGATGTGTGTATCACTAGGCTTGAAAATGGCTCCATTGGAGCAGAAACGTTGCTGTATTGAGACATGATTGAATAAATGCACATTGTTTATTTGAGTGCTGTGCTATTGGAATTATATACACATACACACACACACACACATATATATATATATATATATATATATATATATATATACACATACACACATATACATTTACATCCAACAATCAAAGATGGGCATGATATATTACCCATTCTAAAGGCAGAAGCTACAACCTCATGGTTCTGTTCGCAGTCCTTAGTCCACTGCTGTACTATACTAGAGAAACTGGTTTTACACACCCAAAGGGAAATATGCTGTCATATGCTTCTAAGCTGTCCTCATTGTAAACAGAAGATGTATGTTCAGGTCTAAACCTGTCCATCTTATAACACCTAAACGCATAGTGCTCAGTATGGAATCTACAGAGAGGGTATATGATCACTCTATACCTATGCATAGCACTTACATAACTGTTTGATGACCAGGCCAATTTTAGCCTTGAGGATACAAGGATTTTTTTTCCTCTTAGCATTTCCAGCTGTCATATTTTTCTAATCTTACAACTATATAGTTGTATAAGGCCATTTTGCAGAACAAAATATACATACATGTGAAGAAAGAATTTAAATCGAATTTATATTTAAATACTGGTTAATTAATCATTTTAGAAATTCTGCTAAAATAACACAACAGGTTTTTACAGTGAAGGTTACACCTAATATCTGTACATGATTTAAATCAACTGGTGCCAGAAAACTAAACAGATTTGTAAATTACTTCTATTAAAAAATATCTTTATCCTTCCAGTACTTTTTAGCAGCTGTATGCTACAGAGGAAATTATTTTCTTTTTGAATTTCTTTTTTGTCCACAGTGCTGTCTGCTGACACCTGATGCCCGTATCAGGAACTGTCCAGGGCAGGAGAAAATCATCATAGCAAACCTATGCTACTCTGGTCAGTTCCTGACACGGACAGAGGTGTCAGCAGAGAGCACTGTGGACAAGACAAAAAAAAAATTCAAAAAACAAAGACTTTCCTCTGTAGCATATAGCTGCTAATAAGTACTGGAAGGATACAGATTTTTTAATAGAAGTAAAATACCAACCTGTTTAACTTTCTGGCACCAGTTCATTTTTTTAAAAACTTTTCCACCGGAGTACCCCTTTAACCCCTTAAGGACCAAGACCATTTTCACCTTAACCCCTTAAGGACCCAGCCATTTTACACCTTAGGACCTGGCCATTTTTTGCACATCTGACCAAATTTAGCATTTTTCTAACTTTGAAGCTCTCTGCTTGTAAGGAAAATGGATATTCCAAATAAATTTTTTTATTCACATACACAATATGTCTACTTTATGTTTGCATCATAAAGTTGACAAGTTTTTACTTTTGGAAGACATCAGAGGGCTTCAAAGTTCAGCAGCAATTTTGCAATTTTTCACAGAATTTCAAAACTCACTATTTTTCAGGGATCAGTTCAGGTTTGAAGTGGATTTGAAGGGTCTTCATCTTAGAAATACCCCACAAATGACCCCATTATAAAAACTGCACCCCCCAAAGTATTCAAAATGACATTCAACCCTTTAGGTGTTTCACAGGAATAGCAGCAAAGTGAAGAAGAAAATTCACAATCTTCATATTTTACACTCGCATGTTCTTGTAGACCCAATTTTTGAATATTTGCTTATATTTGTAGCCCAATTTCTCTCGAGTAAGCAAATACCTCATATATCTATGTGAAGTGTTCGGCGGGCGCAGTAGAGGGCTCAGAAGCAAAGGAGCGACAAGGGGATTTTGGAGAGTACGTTTTTCTGAAATGGTTTTTGGGGGGCATGTTGCATTTAGAAAGCCCCTATGGTGCCAGAACAGCAAAAAAAAAAAAAAACATGCCATACCATTTTGAAAACTAGACACCTTGAGGAACGTAACAAGGAATTAAGTGAGCCTTAATACCCCACAGGTGTTTCACAACTTTTGCATATGTAAAAAAATAAATTCACTAAAATGTGTGTTTCCCTCCAAATTTCAAATTTTTGCAAGGGTTAATAGCAGAAAATACCCCCCAGAATTTGTAACCCCATCTCTTCTGAGTATGGAGGTACCCCATAAGTTGACCTGAAGTGCACTACGGGCGAACTACAATGGTCAGAACAGAAGGAGTCATATTTGGCTTTTTGAGAGCAAATTTTGCTCGGGGGGCATGTCGCATTTAGGAAGCCCCTATGGTGCCAGGACAGCAAAATAACCCCCACATGGCATACCATTTTGGAAACTAGACCCCTTGAGGAACGTAACAAGGGGTACAGTGAGCATTTATCCCCCACTGGTGTCTGTCAGATCTTTGGAGCAGTGGGCTGTACAAAATTTTTAAATTGCACCCCTCATTACATTCCGAGAGGGGTGTAGTTTCCGAAATGTTTTTTTTTTTTTTTTTTTGGCGTTTCTCAAAACTGCTGTAACAATCAGCCACCCCTGTGCAAATCACCTCAAATGTACATGGTGCACTCTCCCTTCTGGGCCTTGTTGTGCGCCCCCAGAGCACTTTGCACCCACATATGGGGTATCTCCGTAGTTGGAAGAAATTGCATTACAAATTTTGGAGGGCTTTTTTCCCTTTTACCTCTTGTCAAAATTAAAAGTATAGGGCAACACCAGCATGTTAGTGTAAAAAAAAATTTTTTTTACACTAACATGCTGGTGTAGACCCCAACTTCACCTTTTCATAAGGGGTGAAAGGAGAAAAAGCCCCCCAAAATTTGTTAGGCAATTTCTCCCGAGTACAGCGATACCCCATATGTGGCCCTATACTGTTGCCTTGAAATACGACAGGGCTCCGAAGTGAGAGAGTGCCATGTGCATTTGAGGCCTGAATTAGGGATTTGCATAGGGGTGGACATAGGGGTATTCTACGCCAGTGATTCCCAAACAGGGTGCCTCCAGCTGTTGCAAAACTCCCAGCATGCTTAGACAGTCAACGGCTGTCCGGCAATACTGGGAGTTGTTGTTTTGCAGCAGCTGGAGGCACCATTTTGGAAACAGTGGCGTTCCAGACGTTTTTCATTTTTATTGGGGAGGGGAGAGGGGCTGTGTAGGGGTATGTGTATATGTAGTGTTTTTTACTTTTTATTTTATTTTGTGTTAGTGTAGTCTAGTGTTTTTAGGGTACAGTCACATGGGCGGGGGATTACAGCGAGTTTCCCACTGCGAGTTTGAGCTGCCGCGCAAAATTTGCTGCATCGCAAACTTGCAGCCTGATACTCACTGTGAGCCCCCTGCCCATGTGAATGTACCCTGTACATTCACGGGGGGGACCTCCAGCTATTGCGAAACTACAACTCCTAGCATGCCTAGTCAGTGCATGCTGGTAGTTATAGTTTTGCAACAGCTGGAGGCACACGGGTTGGGAAACACTGAGTTAGGAAACAGACAATGTTTCCCAACCAGTGTGCCTCCAGTTGTTGCAAAACCACTACTCCCAAACATTCTCAGGCATGCTGGAAGTAGTAGTTCGGCAACATCTTTAGAGCCCGATGTTGCCGAACTACAACTCCCAGCATGCCTGGACAGTAAGGGCATGCTGAGAATGTGTAGTTTTGCAACATCTGGAAGGGCACAGTGGTCTCCAAACTTTGGACCTCCAGATGTTGCAAAACTGCAACACCCAGCATGCCCAGACGCCAAGGTCTGTCTGGGCATGCTGGGAGTTGTAGTATAAGGGGACCAGATGGAGCAGTCCAGATCACTTTACGGTCTGGTCTGTTGCAAAGGTCCCGCAACGCCGCCGAAGATCCACTCACCTGTCGCCACCGCCGCCGTCTCCACCGACGGAATCCGGGTCTTCAGGGACGAGGTAAGTACCGGGGCCGGGCCCCAGCACTCCCCCGTCCCTCGTCGCGTCCTCCGATCTTCCTCCCGTTCTCTCCGGACTTCCAGGGGCCAGGCAGGGCGGGAGGAAGTAACCACCCCCCCCCCCTGCGATTGGTCGGTTAGCTAACCGCAAAATCGCAGAGGATAGGAGGAGGTGGCAGGCTTGCCACCTCGCTCCTGTACTTCAGCATGGTGGACGATGATCATTCAGCATGGCGGCCGGAGGTCCACTCACCTGGCTCCAGTCGTCTCCCGGGGTCTTCTGCTCTGGTCTGAGATCGAGCAGACCAGAGCAGGAGATAGCCGATAATACTGAGCAGTGATGTGTCCTATTAGATAGTCCCCTATGGGGACATAAAAAGTGAAAAAAAAAGTTGAAAAATGTAAAAATAAAAAAAAGTGAAATATCCCCTCCCCCAATAAAAATTTAAATTGTCCATTTTTCCCATTTTACCCCCAAAAAGCGTAAATTTTTATTTTAATAAGCATATTTGGTATCGCCACGTGCATAAATGTCTGAACTATCAAAATATAATGTTAATGATCCCATACGGTGAATGGCGTAAACGTAAAAAAAAAGAGTCCTAAAATGCAGCTTTTTTGTCACATTTTATTCAAAATAAGTTAATAAAAAAATATCTTAAAGTTTTGTATATGTAAATGTGGTATCTAAAAAAAAGTACAGATGACGGCGCAAAAAAATGAGCCCTCATACCGCACTATATACGGAAAAATGAAAAGGTATAGGTGGTCAAACTAGGACGATTTTAGATTACTGATTTTGTACAAAAAGTTTTAGATTTTTTTCAAGCGGTACAAAAATATAAAAGTATCTAGCCATGGGTATCATTTTAATTGTATTGACCCACAGTATAAAGAACACATGTCATTTTTACCGTAAAGGGTATAGCGTGAAAATGAAACCCTCCAAACTGTGCAAAATTTAGGTTTTTATTTAATTTCCTCCCTAAAAATTTTTTGGGGGGGGTTTGCCGTACATTTTATGGTAAATGAGAGTCTTCATTACAAAGTACAATTGTTCACGCAAAAAACAAGCCCTTATTTGGGTCTGTAGATGGAAATACAAAAGAGTTATGGATTTTAGAAGGCGAGGAGGAAAAAACGAAAACGCAAAAATAAAATTGGCCTGGTCCTTAGGGTGAAAATGGGCTTGGTCCTTAAGGGGTTAAGTACCAGGGAGTGAAGGCGTACCTGTACGCCCTTGGTCCCTAAGTGGTTAAGGACAAAGCCCTTTTTGGCCTCAAAGGATACCTTTCATCCAAAAAAAAAAAAAAAACTTTTGATATATTATAGATTAATAAATGCAGAACAACTTTCCAATAACATGTTATTAAAAAATAGGACTCCAGCATGAATCTGAAATCTATAAAAAAAAAATAAAAAAAAAAAGGATTGCGGCCAGGACTGGTAGGGAGACCCCTAGTGGTCATTTTTTCAAAGTGGAAAATGAAATAGAAAGAAGCATATTTTTTAATAACATGCTATTGGAAAGTTATCCTGCATACATTAATCTATAATATATCAAAAGTTTTGTTGATGAAAGGTACCCTTTAAGGACACAGGTCATTTTATTTTTACATTTAATTTTTTTACTCCTCGCATTCTGAAAATCATAACTCTTTTATATTTCCATCCACAGACCCATATAAGGGCTTATTTTTTGCATGACCAATTGTACTTTGTAATGACGCCTTTTATTTTACCATAAAATGTATGGAGAAAAAAAAATTGTGTGGAAAATCTAAATGAAAACTGCAATTTTGCACATTTTAGTTTTTACGCTGTACACTTTACGGTAAAAATTACATGTTTTCTTTATTCTGTGCTTGAATATCATTAAAATGATACCCATGTTTACAAACTTTTCTATTATTGTACTGCTTTTAAAAAACAAACTTTTTTTTACAAAAAAAAGTATGTTTAAAATTGTCCTATTTTGACCACCTCTAACTCTCCAATTTTTTGTATATGCGGTGGTTTGAGGGCTCATTTTTTCGCCATGTTCTGTAGTTTTTGTCAGTACCACGTTTGCATATATGTGTCATAATATAAATTTTTTATTTTTGGAATATAATGTGACAAAAGAGCAGCAATTTTTGGACATTTTTTATTACATTTACACCGTTCATCGTATGGGATCATTATTATTATATTTTGATAGTTCGGACATTTATGCACGTGGCAATAACACATATTTTATTTTTTTAATTAGCTTTTTGGGGGTAAAATGGGAAAAAGGGACGATTTACAGTTTTATTAAGGGGGGAGGGGGGGAGGGGATATTTCAAAATTTGTAAACTTTTTTTAACTTTTTTTTTAAATTTTATTAATTTGATTGCTAATTAGTGTTGCTCACGAATATTCGCAATTCGAATATTATTCGCGAATATCGCATATTCGCGAATTCGCGAATTTCGCGAATATAGCACTATATATTCGTAATTACGAATATTGTTTTTTTTTTTTTTTAGTTTTTTTTCACAGTACACATCACAGTGATCACCCCTCTCTGCTTCCAGCTTGTGTGGTGTAAAGAAGGCTGTAATACTACTGTGTGAGACTGGCGTGCGAAAATTCGCTTATGCGAAAATTAGCATATGCTACTTTTCGCATATGCGAATTTTCGCGTGCGCTATTTTTGTATATGCTAATATTCACATATGTTAATTTTCGCATAAGCGAATTTTCGCATATACGAAACTAAAACAAGAATATAACGAATATGCGAATATTCGCGAATATATGACGAATATTCGTCCATATATTCGCGAATATTCGCGAATTCGAATATGGCCTATGCCGCTCAACACTATTGCTAATACTGTACAGTGCTATGCATGGGGCCTAGCACTGATCAGTGTTTTTGGCAATCTTCTGCTCTGGTCTGCTCGATCTCAGATCAAAGCAGAAGAACCCAGGAGATGGACGGAGGCAGGAAAGGGGACCTCGGTCCGCCATTTTGGATGATCGGATCCCCGCAGCAGTGCCACGGGCGATCCACTCATTCATTTTAACGCCTGCATTGCTGCATATGCTGTGATCTGTATTGATCAGGGCATCTGAGGGGTTAATGGCGGACATCAGTGCTGATAGCAGCCGGGACCTGCTGCACAAGATGGAAAGGATATTTGAAAACAAAAGAAACCAAATAATGCTCATGAAGTACCGTATGCTACGCATGTAGGGTTTTTTCATTTACGCTGTTAAAGCTAACCTGTGGCTCAAAGACTACTAGTGAGCCCCATAAGTGTGTTTTATACATTGCATTAAGGAGTTGGACGACACTTTGCTAAATGGGGCATTATAAGAAGGGAATTCCGATTGTGCAGGACTTGTGGACTGTTTGTTTTCTAACTCCCAGCTATCTTGCATTGAACCCAGTACCACACCATATTCTGTATGTACAGTGTATACAGATTTATTTTTGTCTGTCCTGTAAAGCCCAGCATGTTAAAGACCTGTTATTTACTTGAGACTTTATTTGCTCAATTAATTGTTTAGACAGGGCAATGTGCAGCCGACAACAAGGATTTTCTTGTTTTCTTGTTGGTCAGCTGATCGTCAGCCCATTGACCGATTTTTGTAAATGAGTGTTCCTAGGAACGCTCATTCGGTAAATTACTGCCCCCTGTTTAAGAGCTTTAAGCCAACTTTAGATGAACTGGCTAACTATCTTATGTGCATGTGGACCACCCAATTCCCCTCATAGATGATGAGGGTGTTATAATACTTGGCTGCCTAATGCCACCACTAGGGCGTCTTTGTGTATTCAGCAAATATATTAACCAAAGTAGAATGCACATTAGCCCCCTAGTTCTTGAAACTGGCAATCAAGAGTTTCTGAAGTATTTATATAGAAAACTAGAAGTGTGTTAAAAAACTGTTCCAAGTCAGTTATGCTTATTTTACATAAGTTAGAAAAAAATGGGTTAAATTTACTCAGAAGAAATGAAAAAAAAAAAAACTATTCCCACCCACTTCAGATCATGTTTCAGAGAAGATATACATGTTCTGATGTTGTGATAATACATGGCAGTAAGCACATCTCTTATGCTGACACAACAAGCTTTCTATGTTTACTTAAAACTTGCGTGACACAGTATTTATCTGCCAACGCTTCTTTAGGTGGGATCGAGAGAAGAATGCATGTCCACTGTCAGTGAATTAGATGTTTATATTGTCTGTGTTCAGGGTTATTCAAATGCTCGTATTTTCATTTCCCATATATCTGGTTGTCCCCAAATGTCCACAACTGTTTCAGTCAGCCACTATCTTTGTTGTTGTTTCACCCAGGACTGTATCCTTGTATGTCTTACTTTCTTTATAGAGATTTTAGTGATGTTTAATCTATGTTATTTGCATATATGTCTTAATAAAAATTTATATTTTGATCCATAAAAATGCATTATTATTTTGGCTGTGATTTTGCTATGGACAAAAATAAAAAAAAGTATTGGTCACAGCATCTGAAGGTTTAGTGGTGGACTGCAATTGTGTTGTTTACAGTATACTACGACAGCAGCGTTTACACCAGACTGCAGACTGAAAGCAACGTTTACACCAAACTGTAGACTAATGGCAGTTTTTAGACTAACTGGTAGACTGAAACTCTTTCTGCAGCACATAGACCAATAAAGGGATTCCCTTAACATATAGAGCCACCCATTACACCTTTTTTTTCTTCACTTGTCCAATACTTCATTGATCTCTTTCCAATTTTTCAAGAAACGGTTGGCATTAGGCATCAGTAAACCACCCTTATATAGAAGAGAGGAGGCATTGGGCAGAGTCCCCTAGAAACAAAAGCGTTTTCGAGTAGAGAGAGTGGTCATGTGGTGTACAGAAAGGGAGACAAGAAGTGTAAGGAATGTGTAAGTTGAGAAGTCCTCCAATAGTGAAGTTCCAGAAGGCTTTGTCATGTTTTCTCGCCAGGCCCATTGGAAACTCATGAAGTGTCATATTTAAAATCTGTTGTGGTATGGCACTTAACGTAATGTAGTTATTGCCTGATACTTCTGATAAGCTTAGAACATTTTCCAAAATGAAAAATAAAAGAAGGTGAGTTAAAAGTATTATTATGAAGCTCATCACAAGAAAAACAAAGAAAGACTTGTGTCGTAGCACATGAAGAATGATATAACATATTAAAAGTAGCACACACATGACTGGACTGCACCATTACATTCATGAACTGATTTTACAATTTTATGTCATTTCTACTTTTGTTTTACTTTTTCATACGATCTCATACAATAATGTATAATGTATAATAATTCAAATTATTTAAAATGCATATACAGTACATTGTACTATACTGTACAGTTATGGAAATTGTTATATATACATTGCCTATAAGCTTACAATCTAAAGAAAGGTACATTAGAAGCAAACAAAAGCTGGGACAGGGAGAAGTTATCGCAGGTAATAAACAATATGAAGCAGATCCTGGCATATATTTCCCCAGGGGACACAAGAAATTCCCCAAAGAGCAGAAATAGAGACGAAGAATGTGGACACAGGTGTTTTAAAGTAGACAGGTTGGGTGAAATATAGACAGTAGCAATCTGTAAAGTGTGCGCAGTGTGTCTTTACAGTAAAGTTGTCCAGTTACTGAAGTGGTAGTTGACCAGACCAGTTATACCTGTCCAAGGTCCGAGAGCAGTATTGTTGTGTCATGGGATACTAAAATCTGCTGGTCATGTAATTTTAGATGTGTCCCAACTTGTGGGTTCCAGCCCACTATTTTTTATTTTTTTTGCTTTTTATATTGACCATTAGTGTTCTAATGGAATTTGTCATATGAGTTATTTCATTTTTTTTTATTATGTCTAAGCCTTTCCCTGCATTTTTGTCTATAAGTTAACATTTATCCATAACTAGCGTTGTGTTGTTCTTTAATGCATTAATCAGCTCTGATAAAATTGTATTTCTAAATACACCTTTATTTACGTATTTAACGCCTTAAGGACATAACTTATTTTGATCTTAAAGGAACACAGACAATTTTAATCTAGCGTTTTTGTTTTTCTCGCCTTTTAAGAGACATAACTTTTTTTTTTTCTTTCTATCCACAAAGGAATATGAGGGCTCTGTTTTTTTTTTGTTTGTTTTGTTTTTTTGTTTTTCATGATCAATTTTAAACCAAAAGTAGTTTTTTTTTTATTAATAAATTAATATATTAATTAATTAAATACATGTTATATATTACAGAACAAGAGATACATCCTCTCTATATTCATTACTGTATATTATTGCCATACAGTAAAACATAAATTCCAATGCCAATTCATAAATAATAACAAAATCTGTTTATCTAACCAATATTCCTTGGCCATTAAAGGGAAGTCACCCAGCCCACCCTGTGTACCCCCTGGAATAGAAACACTGCAGATACTGATGTCTCACTCACATTTCAGTCAGAGCAACATCTTCAAATTTGTCACAAGAACCCCAAACCTTTTTAAAGATAAGAGTTTTCTTTTTTTTTTTTGTTGTAACAGGGTTATGGAGGCATCCATCTGTTTCCCTGTGGTCCCTTACCCTTGTTACCTCTTTGCGTTCAGCCGGACTCCACCCAACAGAGCATCTAGGGCACGGATATGGGATCCATTTGGGAACATCTCTGAGTGCCTAACTTACACTGTCTGTCTACTTATATTTGGGAAATGTGGTTGCTGTTAGAGATGAGTGAATTAAAAAAAATTGATTTGGCCGATTCACCAAATTTTTTGGTTCGGTCCGAATTTATTCGTGGTGGATCGCTATTAAAAACGTCTATTTCTGGCCTACAGAGAACCTCAATAGGGGGTGTAGAACACTTTGTCTTGCTGTAACACGCATGGGGAGTGTGCTGGGTTAGTGAAATAATACTGTTATTCAGTATGACATGCAGATCAGAGGCATCGCTATTAGAATCACTGTCGCACAGCGGCACAATGACAGAGCTTGGAGGTGGCATCAGTATGAGGAGACAATATAGCAGCTGAATGACACAGCCTGGAGTTGGCGGCAGCATGAAGAGACCATATAGTGGCTGAATGACACAGCCTGGAGTTGGCGGAAGCATGAGGAGACCACATAGCCTCAATAGAGGTGTAGAACACTTTGCCTTGTCCTAACACGCATAGGGAGTGTGTTGTGTTAATGAAATAATGTATGACATGGAGATTAAAGGCATCATTATTAGAATCACTGCCGCAGAGCGTCTGGATGTGGCAGCAGGGATACCATATGGGGTCAAAATTGAAGAGAATAAATGTAATTGTAAAAATGTAATTTTTATTTCATTTAATTTGCATTTATTTAAATTTTTTGAGTACCCATTCTGGTGAGCATTGAGCTGGTGGACCTCCGCCAGACGAGAAGCCACCTGTTCCAGCCCCTGCCTCTCAGCACCCCCCTGACTGTGAAAGTGCAAATGTTTCATTTAATCAGTTATGGTTTGTTTTTATCACTCCAACCTTTTTGATTGGATTCTTGTGCTAATTCCACAGGTAATTTATGACGTTGACGACCATAGGACCTCAGTCTTGAAAAGATTATATCGATCTTTTTAAATTTTAAATTAAGATAAATTTAAGATTTATATTAGATTCCAAAGTTTAATGTCCCAGCATTTACTTTGAACTAATACTGAATGACCACAAAACCCAAACTAACAAGGAGTCACATGGTGGCACAATAACAGAGCCTAGAGGTGGCAGCAGCCCGACAAGACCATAGGGCCTCACAATAGAAAAGATTAAAGATATTTTGTAAAATTTAATTTGAAGATTTTAGATACATGAAAATTTTAAAAGTTTAATCTAAGGTGCCAACAGCATAAGGAGACCATATGGTGGCACAATGACTCAGTCTGGAGGTGGCAGCAGCATGAGGAGACCATAGGGCCTCACAATTCCAAAGATTAAAAGATACATTTTCAAATTTTAATAGGAAATTTATGGTAGCTAGTGCTACCATAAAAATGTTATGTAATGTCCCAGCAGCATAACAAGACCATAGGGCCTCACAATTCCTAAAATTAAAACATACATTTTCAAATTTTAATTGAAGTTTTATGATTACTAGTGCTACTATAAAAATATTTAGGTAATGTTGCAGCGGCATGAGGAGACCACATGGCGGCACAATGACACAGCCTGGAGGTTGCACCGGCATGAGGAGACCAAAATGTGGCAGAATGACCAAGCCTGGATGTGGCAGCAGCAAAAGTAGACCATATGGTGACAGAATGACACAGCCTGGAGGTGGCAGCAGCCTAACCAGACCAAAGGGCTTCACAATTTAAAAGATTAAAGATATTTTTTTGAAATTGCATGTGGCCATGATAACATCCTCCGGATACTTTATGAAAATCTGCCACACTGCAGAGTAACTGATTTCCCCCTCAACAGTCCACACTGACTGACTGCTACTGCCACCAACTCCAGGGACCCCTGTTCCACTACCTCCGGGGCAGGTAGGCTGCCGCGAAGCAGGTGGTCTTCCCCGGGCACGTTTGGCTCCAGACTTCCCACTGCTGCCACCATGCTGACTCCCAACCATGCAACCACCTTGCTGGCTCAACTGCTGCCTCACGGGCAACCTGCCACCCTCTTTTCCTGATGATGAAGCCCCTTCTGCACCTGGCTCCCAAGTGTGATCAGCTTCATCATCATCGAGTTGTGTCAGCACGTCACTGATGTCCTCCTCAGGTTCCTCAACAGTGTGTGCTTCAGGAGCTTGAACGTTCCCAACACCACCTACCACGTCACTCTCCTCATCACTACTTGCTAGGGAACGACTGATATCGATTTTTTAGGGCCGATACCGATAATCTGACGAGGTTATTACCGATATTCCGGTATAAGTTATCGGCTATTTATCCACATCCCCCCCCCCCCCCCGCGCGACGCCGCTGCAGATCATTGATTTAAAGCGGGTGCTTTATATCAATGAACTGCAGCGGCTTTTTCGGTGCCATAGGCCGCCGCCACCACCCGCTTCTCTCCCCCTGCCTGTACGGGGGTCCTCCTGATTCCTATCACCGCCACCGTGACACTGCGTCGCACCCCCCACCGCATCGCACCCCCTACCGCCCCGGCCCCATTGCCTCCCCCATCCCCGGTTTTATAATTACCTGTTCCCAAGGCACGGGGTCCACTCTACATCTGGCTCCGGTGGCGTCCTCCTGAGCTGTCACTGTGCGCACTGACGGTGACGTCACGTCGCGTCACTTCACTCGTCATTGCGCACAGCGTAACGCAGGACACAGCAGGAGCCAGAAGTAGCGTGGACCCCGGCCCCCGGGAACAGGTATTTATAAAACCGGGGATAGGGAGGCAATGGGGCCGGGGCGGTGCGGTGGGGTGGGTCGTGGTGGGGGCGGTCGCGGTGCGGTGGGGGGCGGTGCGGGGGGCAGGGCATAATCGGATTATCGGCAAGGTAATCGCCGATACCGATAACGCCCAAAATCGTGAATATCGGCCGATAATATCGGACAAACCGATAATCGGTCGATCCCTACTACTTGCCCTCCTAGCGAAGGAAGCGGTGGATGTCTCCTCCACTTCTTGGCTGGGCTGCTGACTGTCCTCTAGTAGATCGTCCTGACTAAAAAGTGGAGCTGAACCCACAGCATAGGATACTTCTATGGGGGTGGGAACAGCATAGGACATAGGCAATTGGAGAACAGGGACTGCTCCCGGGCCATGCCAACTGATGTTTGTGTCTGAGGAACCCACAGACTGTTGACTGGGGTTGTCAGATATCCCTTGTGATGAAGTGGATGACAGAGTTATCCAGTCAATGACAGCAGATGGGTTGCTGGTCGAGACACGACCGCTAGTTTATACCAGGAGCTCAGGCCTCTCGCTGCGACTCCTGCTTCCACTCGCCCCTAATCTGCTGCAACCTCTGCCTGTGCCTGATGAATTTAGGCCTCTGCCATTCCTCTGTGCCCGTCCTGGCACTTCTCTGCCTGACATACTTAGTGCGTATATGAGGGGAGTACAATATTCTTCACTATGCTTGAAACAGTATTTGTTTAGAACAGCAGCAGTTGTGTACTTTTGGCTGGCCTTTCACAGTAACTAGACCCTTAAAACTTTAACAGGAACAAAATGGTACAACACTTAGATGTACATATGTGGTATGGACTTATGAGGGGAGTTCAATACACTCCAGTATGCTTTAAACACTATTTGTCTACAATACCAGCAGGTATGTACTTTTGGCTGGCCTTTTACAGTAACAAGGCCCTTAAGACTTTAACAGGAACAAAATGGTACAACACTTAGATGTATGTATGGGGTATGCACTTATAACGGGAGGACAATGTGCTCCAGTATGCTTAAAAAAGTATTTGTGTAATACACTAGCTGTACACACCAGTGGGGCAGTACACAGTCGCTGTCTACTACACAAAAAAATTGCACTTTCTCTCTCAATCTCACTCCCTTCCCTATCGGTCATCCTGCCTACCCTTGTTCCCACCTTCCCAGGATTCCATGCCCCATGTCCTCCCATGTCCTCCTGCCATTTTAGATTTCCTGGAGCCTGGACCGCACTAAATGAAGTTTAATGAAGTGATTTACGTGATCAAATTGCACCGATATTCGCATTCGTTGCAAATCGAATTTTTCCTGAAATTCGTAACGAATTCGGATTGGTCAGATTCAATTTGCTCATCTCTAGTTGCTGATAACAGGAAGTGCATTGTGGCTGTGCTGAATCAAGGTGGCATGACATTTTCTCCATTCATGAGACATGCGGTAAATCTGGTCGGAAGACATTTCTTTAAAACATATATAGGTCTAAGGGATGTGCTGGCCATTTGCAGAAGTGTTTGCATTCTTGTTGTCCATTCTTATGACTTTAAAGGGGTATTCCAGAAAAAAACTTTTTTTTATATATCAACTGGTTCCAGAAAGTTAAACAGATTTGTAAATCACTTCTATTAAAAAATCTTAATCCTTTCAGTACTTATGAGCTTCTGAAGTTAAGGTTGTTCTTTTCTGTCTAAGTAATCTCTGATGACACGTTTAGAAGCCCAGTGGCCCAGTTTAGAAGCAAATTCCCATAGCAAACCTCTTCTAAACTGGGCGGTTCTCGAGACACGTGTCATCAGAGATTACTTAGACAGAAAAGAACAACCTAAACTTCAGAAGCTCATAAGTACTGAAAGGATTAAGATTTTTTAATAGAAGTAATTTACAAATCTGTTTAACTTTCTGGAGCCACTTGATATATATAAAAAAGTTTTTTCCTGGATAACCCCTTTAAACAATGCAATTGCAGTGACAACACTGACTTTCTGAAATCAGCTTACTATGCTATGTTCCAGTGTGCTTTTTTTTATTTATATAGAATCAACAGATTTCATAGCGCTTTACACTTTTCTTAGTCTGTAACCAAACAATTAGACATCACCGAATTACACACCAATTATTCAATGAGTCCTATTATTCAGTTATTCAGTTCAGTTCTATTCTCAAGAACCTACAATCTATGAGGTATGGGGTTGATGCAAAAGGCAGAAAGTATAATGATCCAACCATAATATACAGATAGGGAAGTGCACATAAATGTAAAAGAGTCAACCAGCTGCCTCTCTATCAGTGCTATCACTAAAAGGCAGCAGCATTTTCACATTGGAGTGCATGATGACTAAGGTTTTTACATCCAGTATGCTAACCAAATGTAAATTGGTACCAAAGTAATGTTCACCAATACCTTTACAACATGTTTGATTCATATCAGAGCTTTGCCCTTTCTCTGACAGAAGGTTAAAAAAAGCTAAAAGCGGAGTGCTCCCCTGTGTATCACAATTGAGCTCGGCTGGTCGAATTTACTGTAAACTCAGTAAATTCGAAATGGTCTTTAGAAGTGTAGAAGTTCCTCCCCACATCCACAGTTAGTGTTGCTCGCGAATATTCGCAATTCGAATATTATTCGCGAATATCGCATATTCGCGAATTCGCGAATTTCGCGAATATAGCGCTATATATTCGTAATTACGAATATTCGTTTTTTTTTTGTTTTTTTTTCTTCACAGTACACATCACAGTGATCACCCCTCTCTGCTTCCAGCTTGTGTGGTGTAAAGAAGGCTCTAATACTACTGTGTGATACTGGCGTGCGAAAATTCGCATATACGAAAATTAGCATATGCTACTTTTCGCATATGCGAATTTACACATGTTAATTTTCGCATACGCGTATTTTCGCATACGCGGAAATAAAACGAGAATATAACGAATATGCGAATAGTCGCGAATATATGACGAATATTCGTCCATATATTCGCGAATATTCGCGAATTCGAATATGGCCTATGCCGCTCAACACTATCCACAGTATGAATGATATTATGAAACTTTCTCCAATCTTAATGTACCAAGACAAAGGCATGGTAAAATTATAAAGGCTATAGAAGATTCCATTTTTAACATTGACAACATGTTTCGGGGCCGATCTGGCCCTTTCATTTGGTACTTTTAAAATAAGGAACATCAAGGTATAAGAACACTTGCTTGTAACAGGAAGTGATGTATAGTGATGAGCGGCATATGCCATATTCCAATTTGTGATATTTCGCGAAAATGAGGACGAATATTCGTCCCATATTCGTGAAATTCGAATATTCGTTATATTCATGACGTTTTTTTGAATTGTGAAATTTCGCTATTGCGAATGCGAAATTAATAGCGAAATTTCACTCGTCTGCGCATGTGCGCTATAACATCATGCGAGGGACGTTGCTAGGGACGTTGCTAAGCTCTGACAACTGTGCTTGCAGAACTCTCATTGGCTCACAGGCATAAGTAGGGCAGAATTTCCACGAATATTCGCATTGCGAATATTCGTATTGTGAATATTCCCAAGCACAAACCTTTTGCCTCACAGTCTCATCCCTGGGTCTTTAATGATACAAGCATTGCATTTATCAGTAGAAGGAGATCCCTACAATGTGCTCAGTTTTTAAAACAGTTTGAAAAAAAGACGAATATTCGTAATAGCGAATTTTTATTGCGAAATTCTTAATGTTCGCGAATATGTGATATTCGCGACGAATATTCTAATTGCGAATATTCGTGAGCAACACTAGGGATATAACAGACAACAAAAAATACAGGTAAAATTTACAAAGACAAACAAGCATAAATATAAATAAACTTCAATACCCATAAGAACAAAGTACAAGAATTCTATAATATCAAGTGCACTATAAAATAAGTTTCTAACTTAAACTCATTTCTTAACCCCTTAACCTCCCTGGCGGTATGATTCTTTCTGGAAATTTGTACCAAAAGCGGTACAATTTTTTGCACTGAAATTCACATCTCCCCCCCGCCCATTTCACATCTCCCCCGTCACATTCCCCCTCCCTTGTCACATTCCCCCTCTCCCTTGTCACATCCCCCGTCACATTCTCCCCCCTCCTTGTCACATTCTTCCCCCCTTGTCACATTCCCCCCCCCCTTGTCACATTCCCCCCCCTTGTCACATTCTCCCCCTTCATGTTACATTCCCCTCCCCCTGTCACATCCCCCCCTTGTCACACCCCCTCCCCTTCATGTCACATTCCCCCTCCCCTGTCACATTCCCCCCTCTTGTCACATTCCCCCCCCCTTGTCACATTCCCCCCCTGTCACATTCCCCCCCCCCTCGTCACATCCCCTCCCCTGTCACATTCCCCCCCTTGTCACATCCCCCCCCTGTCACATTCCCCCCCCTGTCACATTCCCCCCTTCATGTTACATTCCCCTCCCCCTTGTCACATCCCCCCCCTTGTCACATCCCCCCCCCCCCCTCTGTCACATTCCCCCCTTTGTCACATTCTCCCCCCCCCCCCCCCCTTCTCACCTTGTCCTGCAGCAGCATACACTGGGTTTGCCGGGCAGATTTCAAACCTAGTGTATTTGCTGCAGAACAAGCCCTTTCCCCTTCAGCCAATCACAGCCTTTTCACCACTGCGGCCGGTGCTTGGCTGAAAAGTGAAAGGTCCTGTAAGATGAATAGAGCAGGGACCAGAGCGCACGAAGGGGAACGACATCTTCAGGGACCGGGATTAGGTGAGCAAAAGTTTTTTTTATTTTACTACTTTTTCCTTTTACATTTAGCTCAGTGTTTTTCTAACAGGGTGCCTCCAGCTGTTGTGAAACTACTACTCCCAGCATGCCCGGACAGCCTTTGGCTGTTCGGGCATGCTGAGAGTTGTAGCTTTGCAACAGCTGGAGGCCCCCTGGTAGGGAAACACTGACTTTTAGTATTTTTCTATACCTGCTCTGGCCGGCCCCCGCAACGGGAGCCGACCAGAGCAGATAATCGCATGTTTTCCCGGTGGCCATATCGCTATATCGCATTGCTTTTGCGATATATCGTGCAGCCCGGCCGGTAACTCTGCAATTCTACCCCGAGCATGACTCGGGGTTACCGATCCTGGCAGGGAAAATTAACCCCGAGTCACGCTCGGGAATACTGCTCAGGAGGTTAAGGACCCGGGGTTTTTCCGTTTTTGCATTTTTGTTTTTTCCTCCTTTCCTTTAAAAAATCATCACTCTTTCAATTTTGCACCTAAAAATCCATATGATTGCTTATTTTTTTGCGCCACCAATTCTACTTTGTAATGACATCAGTCATTTTACCTAAAAATCTACGGGAAATGGAAAAAAAATCATTGTGAGACAAAATTGGGAAAAAAACGCCATTTTGCAAATTTTGGGGGCTTCCGTTTCTACACAGGACATTTTACAGTAAAAATGACACCTTCACTTTATTCTGTAGGTCCATTCAATTAAAATGATACCCTACTTATATAGGTTTGATTTTGTCGTACTTCTGGAAAAAATCATAACTACATGCAGGAAAATTTATATGTTTAAAATTCTCATCTTCTGACCCCTATAACTTTTTTATTTTTCCACGTATGGGGCGATAGGAGGGCTTATTTTTTGCGCCGTGATCTGAAATTTTTAGCGGTACCTTTTTTGCATTGATAGGACTTATTGATCATTTTTTCATGATGTAAAAAGTGATAAAAAATGCACTATTTTGGACTTTGTAATTTTGTTTGCGCGTCCGCCATTGACCATGCGGTTTAATTAATGATATATTTTTATAATTCAGACATTTCCACACGCAGCGATACCACATATATTTTTTAATTTTTTATTTACACAGTTGTTGTTTTTTATGGGAAAAGGGGGGCGAATCAAACTTTTAATAGGGGAGGTGTTAAATGATCTTTATTCACTTTTTTTTTCACTTTTTTTGCATTGTTATAGCTCCCATAGGGACCTACAACACTGCACACACTGATCTTTTACATTGATCACTGGTTTCTCATAGGAAACCAGTGATCAATGATTCTGCCGCTTGACTGCTCATGCCTGGATATCAGGCACTGAGCAGTCATTCGGCAATCGGACAGCGAGGAGGCAGGTAGGGATCCTCCGGCTGTCTTGTAAGCTGTTCGGGATGCCGCGATTTCGCCGCGGCGATCCCGAACAGCTCCCTGAGCTAACCGGCATTGTTTTACTTTCACTTCAGATGCAGCAATCAACTTTGAACACTGTGTCTAAAGGGTTAATAGCGCTCGGCACCGCGATCAATGCCATGCGCTATTAGCCACGGGTCCCGGACGTTGTTAGAGGCCTGGCCCGAACTGCTATGACGCAGGGCCACGCCGTGGTCCCGCGTTATAGATCGGGAGCGGACTCATGACGTATGCGTACGTCATATGTCCTTAAGAGGTTAATCACTTCATTTAGCCCCTCTGGCCATAATGTACAAATGTTAAACATCCAGAAAGATTCCCTGTTTATCAACCTCTGGAAACAAGATTATAATGTGCAAGGATGGACTCAATAATGCACAGACTAATACTAACTACTTCAGGTATGTTCACCATGGCCTGAACACCCAAATAAATGCAATCTTGAGCTGTGCCCTTTCTTTGGCAGTATTGAGCTAGTGGGCCATGGGCTAGCACATTTTGATCAATATGTAAACCTGTTAGTTTAATGAATATACTGAGAAGTAGAGGATTTGGATATGCGGCCTTGTCTATTTTTCTCCAGACACCATCATCACAGACCACATGGACTTCTGGTCACCATTAGACCAGATTAGACCATTGGTCAGAACTTTCCCAGTTTGCCATTGGTGTTCTGTCTTGTCCACCCTCCAGTGTAGCATCAGAGAGAGTATTCAGCATGGCGGGAGGTGTTGTCACCCCTAAGCAAACAAGATCACCTGCGAACAACATGGAAAAACTTACGTTTGTTAAAATGAATCAGACATGGATCAGTGAAGGTTGTAAAACTCCTGTGCCTGATGCCATTGATTAGGTATGCCATTGCTGCTATCCACTCACTACAACTACCACCAGTTCACCACTCCTGCTCTCCACTCACTACAACTACCACCAGTTTACCACTCCTGCTATCCACTCACTACAACTACCACCAGTTCACCACTCCTGCTATCCACTCACTACAACTACCACAGTTCACCCCTTCTGCTATCCACTCACTACAACTACCACCAGTTCACCACTCCTGCTACCCACTCACTACAACTACCACCAATTCATCACTCCTGCTATCCACTCACTGCAACTACCACCAGTTCACCACTCCTGCTATCCACTCACTACAACTACCACAATTCACCCCTCCTGCTATCCACTCACTACAACTACCACCAGTTCACCACTCCTGCTACCCACTCACTACAACTACCACTAGTTCACCACTCCTGCTACCCACTCACTACAACTACCACTAGTTCACCACTCCTGCTATCTACACACTACAACTACCAACAGTTCATTACTCCTGCTATCCATTCACTACAATTACCACCAGTTCATTACTCCTGCTATCCACTCACTACAACTACCACCAGTTCACCACTCCTGCTCTCCACTCACTACAACTACCACCAGTTCAAAACTCCTGCTATCCCCTCACTACAACTACCACTAGTTCACAACTCCTGCTATCCACTCACTACAACTACCACTAGTTCACAACTCCTGCTATCCACTCACTACAACTACCACCAGTTCAATACTCCTGCTATCCACTCACTACAACTACCACTAGTTCACAACTCCTGCTATCCACTTACTACAACTACCACTAGTTCACCATACCTGCTATCCACTCACTACAACTACCACCAGTTTACTACCCCTGTCACCCACTATTACATGGCTTTTCCTGTGCTTTTGCTTCTGCAGCTGATGCACCTACTTCTGCCACCACCTGCTACTACCAGACCTACACAACAGTTTTTTAGGCTTTTCATATGTAAAAAAAGACATTTCTTCTTTACCTTTCCAGACCCCAGTCCTGTTGCTTCTCCCAAAAATGAGAGCATTTTTGGACAGCTTGTAAAAAGCCATTGCTTCTTTACTTGTCAGGCACAAAACCTGTTGCTACTCCTAAAAAGGCATGATTTTTAGTGTTGCTTGCGAATATTCGCAATTCGAATATTATTCGCGAATATCGCATATTCGCGAATTTGCGAATTTCGCGAATATAGCGGTATATATTCTTAATTACGAATATTCGTTTTTTTTTCACAGTACACATCACAGTGATCATCCCTCTCTGCTTCCAGCTTGTGTGGTGTAAAGAAGGCTGTAATACTACTATGCGAGACTGGCGCGCGAAGATTCGCATATGCGAAGATTAGCATATGCTAATTTTCGCATATGCGAATTTCCATATATGCTAATTTTGCATATGCTAATTTTCACATATGTTAATTTTCGCATACGCGAATTTTCGCATGTGCGAAAATAAAACGAGGATATAACGAATATGCGAATATTCGCGAATATATGACGAATATTCGTCCATATATTCGCGAATATTCGCGAATTCGAATATGGCCTATGCCGCTCAACACTAATGATTTTTAGACTGCTTGGAAAAAGCCATTGCTTCTCCACATAACTCCATGTGTATATTAACACCAGCAGGCAACTGCTAATAAAAAGGAATATTTTTTTTGGACCTTTTTTTTTTTATTTAGAAAAGCATACAAAATCTGCCAGTGCAGTGTGTTTTTAAACCACAGGTTACAGTAACTTTGACATAAACGTAGCCATAAAACCAGTACAAAAGTGTTGGAATACACTCCTAGGTGACCTAACACAGGTATATAGCGATTGAGGGCTCTCATTAAGGTAATGATGACATTTTTTTCACTTAGAACCAAACTTTTTGACAAAGTTTGTCAAACCTGCAGAACCGCATTTTTGAAAAGTGCGCTCAATTCTGAATGACAGATTTTGTCTCCATTAACAGAAATCCAAACTAGGATCACAGATCACAGCAGAAAGAGAATGGTAATCTGTCCTTTTAAAATTATTGTATTCTTGTTAAGAATAATAACTTTCACAGACCAACCATGAAAATATAAAATATATGAAAATAAGTTTACAATTGAGGGTTCTATTTTCTATCTACAAAGAGGCACATTACACAACAATTCTGAAATTTAGATTCTTAATAATGATGTTACATTACACAAAAGTGGTGATTCTAAAGCAGTGTTCTACTATTTCATAAGTCAGGTTTTTTATTATTTTTTTCAATTAATATTTAGTAATAGTTTCTGTTTTTCTATTACTTTTGTATTTACCCAGGTTTCTTACGCTGTGCAAAAACAAAAAGATTTTATAAAGGTCTCGGGCATTGTATAATTGCCTTTATAAATGCTCTTTGTTTATCATCAGCCGTTATTTCTCAGAAATAATCTGTATATGTATTAGATTTTTAGTGGGTCTTGGTTATTGCATCTTGTATAAATGTTGACAATAAGGTGATTCCTTTAAAATTTCGATAGGAATCAGTGCTGTTATCAGCATTTCCAGACACTAAATACTGAATAGGGTCCTGTATATATCACTGAGACAAGGTCATGCTAAGAGATTCCTGGAGAAATTGCATTGCTGATGGAATGGTTTTTATGCTTCAACAAAACATTTGTGGTTTCGGAAAACAACAACAATTACAACAATCTTATTTTATAAATGAGAATGGTAGACAGATTTTCCCAGCCATATAACAAGACTAAAAAGCAGTGATATAAAATGAAATTATTGTTAGGAATTCAATATATTTTCCTACATTTTATATAATGGCACTAGTGTAAATCTCTGCTCTTTGGAACAAAACAAGTCATGATACAAGGATCACAAATGCCTATTCTGTGCCTGAGGCTAGAGGAAATAAAATGACTTGCCCAAGGTCAATGGGGCTTGCACTGGTCCTGAATTGGGGTCTCCTTTTTCACAGGCTCATGTACTCTGCCCCTCTACAAATTCCCCTCTAGAAAGAGAAATAAGCCTTTGTCTAACATCACCAACATTCATATCCAGTAATTCCAGTGTTTGTTCTTTTGGCTGCAAAAATCCAGACAAAGTTAGTATTTCTCCATGAAATAAAAAGTATTTGAATAATCAATTGTAATGGCGCTGAGGTTACGAAACTAGACAAGTTCTTCAATTAAGGCAAGTCAGCGAACCAGAGACAGAAATTTATATAGATAGATATGATATAAATTTCTAACCTACTGCAGTTCAGTTTAAAACTATTTATTTTTGGGCACAAAATTAAATAGATAAAAATGTAAAACATTTTCTACAATGGAATATTATGTGTTAGGTTTTTATTTATTTGAGGTTTTTTTCCAATATTTTTTATTGAGTTTATGTAATAAACAATACAGCATATGATAAAGCAATACATCATAGATAAGGTAATGACATACATAGATAAGTAATACACAATGTTATACATGGAAAGAAAAACTTGACAATAATTTGTTCTGAATGCTAATAGATAATATGCAAAATAACTATAACAGATTAGAACAACATATAACGACAGCAGCGCAAGATAGTAGTTGATGTCAAACAAATAAAGGTTAGATCGTTTTGTTTAGTTATCGGTTTGTCATTCTAATTGAAATGTCTGAATTGTTTCCACACTCTCTTTAGTTATCGAAAATAGAGCAAATACCTATAATATGATGATATTAAAGGGGTACTCCGCCCCTAGACATCTTATCCCCTATCCAAAGGATAAGGGATAAAATGTCTGATTGTGGGGTCCGGCCGCTGGGACACCCTGCAGCACCCGGCATTCATTTAGAATGCCGACTTCAGCAATAGAGGCTCGTGATGTCACGGCCATGCCCCCTCGTGATGTCACGCCATGCCCTCTCAATGCAAGTCTATGGGAGGGGGCGTGGCTGCCATCACGCCCCCTCCCATAGACTTGCATTGAGAGGCAGGGAGTGACATCACATGGGTGTGGCCCTTCGACGCCACATCGCCAATGATGATGGGACCCCTGCGATCAGATGGCGTATCCCCTATCCCAGGGGTCGGCAACCCGCGGCTCCGGAGCCGCATGCGGCTCTTTTAAGCCTTTGCTGCGGCTCAGCGAGTCTGTCCCGATCCCGGTCACCCTTACCTTTACGTTTACTCACCTGCCCTGGTGCCATCGGAGCGGAGTCTCTTCTTCCGGGGCCGCGCGGATCCTCACTGTCATGTGACAATGTAACGTCATATGACAGTGACATCGCAGGCCTGCGCGCTCAGTCGAGGTGCGCCACCGGGAGAGGAAGACGCCTCGCGAGGAGCTGGTGAGTACCATTACTCACTTGCGTAACCCCTCACCCCGCGGCAGCGTTAATGCTTCCGCGGGGTGAGGGGTTAACGCTACCGCTGCCATGGGGTGAGGGGTAACTTAACCCCTCACCCCATGGCAGCGGGAGCGTTATCGCTGCCGCGGGGTGAGAGGCCTACCGCTGCCATGTGGTGAGGGGTAACTTAACCCCTCACCAGGCTCACCCCATGGCAGCGACAGTGTTAACAGTTTGGTTAACCCCTCACCCTGCAGCAGCATTAACCCCCCTCTCCCCAGCCCACCCCAGGCCTGGGCCTAAAAAAAGCCCACCCCAGGCCTGGGCCTAAAAAAAAGCCCACCCCAGGCCTGGGCCTAACAGTTAAGCCTAGGCCTGGGGTGGTCTTTTTTAGTTAGGCCCAGGCCTGGGGTGGGCTTTTTTGGTTAGGCCCAGGCCTGGGGTGGGCTTTTTTAGTTAGGGCCTAACTAAAAAAGCCCACCCCAGGCCTGAGCCTAAATGAAAAAGCCAACCCCAGGCCTGGGTCTAAATAAAAAAGCCCACCCCAGGCCTGGGCCTAAATAAAAATGCCCAACCCAGGCCTGGGCCTAACTAAAAAAGCCCACCCCAGGCCTGGGCCTAAATAAAAATCAGAGCAAATGCGGGTGTCACTCCCGCAACCCGCTCCGCCCCTCTTCCAGAGGACGTGAGTGGGTGCGGGAAGTAGACCCCGGGAGCTGGGGACCCCGATCCCCGGCTTCCCTGTTGGGATCGGGGCCCCAGGAGTGACGGTGGCGGCGAGGCGTGGATCTGCAGTTGGAGGTGAGTGGCAGCCTCCTGCTGTTGCTTAGCAACAGCTCCCAGCATGCAAAAAGGGCATGCTGGGAGCTGTAGTTATGCAACAGCAGGAGGCAGACCACCACAACTCACAGCATTCCCTTATGGGCATGCTGGGACTTATAGTTTTGCAACAGCTTGAGGCACATTTTTTCTATGGAAAAGTGTACCTTCAGCTGTTGTATAACTACAACTCCCAGCTAAAGTGCATGCTGGGAGTTGTAGTGGTGCATCTGCTGGTTGCATAACTACAACTCCCAGCATGCCCATTGGCTGTCGGTGACTGCTGAGAGTTGTAGTTTTGCAACAGCTGGAGGCACACTGGTTGTGAAACACTGAATTAAGTAGCAAACCAGTGTGTCTCCAGCTGTTGCATAAATACAATCCCCAGCCAAAGTAGTATGCCTCCGGCTGTTGGATAACTGCAAGTCCCAGCATGCCCTTCCGCTGTCCGTACATGCTGGGGGTTGTAGCTTTTGCCACAGCTGAAGGCACACTGGTTGCAAAACACTGAGTTTGTTACCAAAACTACAACTCCCAGCATGCACTGATAGTACTTTCACAGTACACTATTATAGAAGCATGTGGGGAAGAAGAGGGTTATTGATAAACTGCATTTGCAAGGCGTTATATGAGTAGAAAGGAAAGAAACAGCAGCAGAACAAAGGGAAAAGAAGGGATTATACTATGCACCACACTTCTGCTGATGATGATGGTGATGAAACTACAAACTAAAGAGAGGGAGCAGTAAATAAAATGATTTATAAATATTTTAGGAGTCACATATAAATCTTGTCATCATGTCTGGTATGTCTTGTCACCAAAGGGATGTACTTGTCATCGAAGAGATGTATACCACCACCTGAACAACCAGGTTGATGAATACCTAAGCTGTCCCCTTCTCTGAGAGACACCACGAGCCCAGACTCCATGGACTTCTGGGTCACAAGATCAGACCATTGGCCAGAACCTGCCCAGTTGGCCACAGATGTTCTGTCTTTTCCACCAGCAGAGTGAGTGTTTAGCATGGCAGATGGCGTCCCCCCTTAGCAAACAAAATTGTCTGCCAGCAATGTCGAAAAACTCCTGTTTGTTGTGCCAAATGCCACTGCCTGCTGTCCTCTTCACAGACTACTACAGCTCACACTTGTTCACCACTACCTGCTGTCCCCTGACTACTACAGCTCACACTTGTTCACCACTACCTGCTGTCCCCTGACTACTACAGTTCACACTTGTTCACCACTACCTGCTGTCCCCTGACTACTACAGCTCACACTTGTTCACCACTGCCTGCTGTCCCCTGACTACTACTGCCACCAGTCCATCGCACTTGCTGCTTCTACCAGCCAGACCTACACATACACAACCCGTAATCCTTAAAAAAGGGATAATTTTTTGGGATTTTCCTACAAAAGCGATTTCTTCTTCACTATTTTGGGACACCAATCCTCTCTGGGTTTACATGTACCTAATTTGCAACGATCTAATATACAAATATGATAATGGATGATGGATGCAAACAGCAAATACATGTACATACAGCAATATTCAGATAGGACAGAAACAAATAATCTATTTCAAGCTATTTTGGCTCCTTGTTTTGGGGTGGACATATTGTATACATTCTTGTCTGTATGTCAGAGATAGATTTTGACATTCAGATAAGGTATTATGATGACTTGTTTGTGACACCAAACATCTGTAAAATATCACTAACATATGTGCTACTTAACCTCTTAAGGACCCATGACGTATGCATACGTCATGGGTCCCGGTCCTGCGATATAACGCGGGGTCACACGGTGACCCCGCATCATATCGCGGCGGGCCCGGCGTCATAGTGAAGCCGGGACCCACCTCTAATAGCCCGCGGCACTGATCGCTGTGCCGCGGGCTATTAACCCTTTAGCCGCGCGCTCAAAGCTGAGCCGCGCAGCTAAAAACGAAAGTAAAAGTGCCCGGCTAGCTCAGGGAGCTGTTCGGGATCGCCGCTGTATAATCGCGGCATCCCGAACAGCTGTAGCACAGGAGGAAGGTCTCTTACCTTCTCCTGTGCTGTCCGATCGCCGAATGAATGCTTCAAGCCTGAGATCCAGGCTTGAGCATTCAATCGCCGAAAACACTGATTGATCCATTCCTATGGAGATGGATCAATCAGTGTAAAAGATCAGTAAATGCAATGTTATAGCCCCTTATGGGAGCTATAATGTTGCATAAGAAAAGTGTAAAAAAATCATTAACCCTTTCAATTATCCCTTCCCCTAATAAAAGTTTAAATCACCCGGCATTTCCAAAAATAAAAAAAACATTATGTAAATAATAATAAAAATAAACATATGTGGTATCGCCGCGTGTGGAAATGTCTGATTTATAAAAATATACCGCTTTTTAAACCGCTTGTTCAATGGCGTACGCGCAAAAAAATTCAAAAGTCCAAAATAGCGCATTTTTGATCACTTTTTATACCACAAAAAAAGTGAATAAAAAGTGATCAAAAAGTCTGATCAGAACAAAAATGGTACCGCTAAAAACTTCAGATGACGGCGCAAAAAATGAGTCCTCAAAGCGCCCTGAACACAGAAAAATAAAAAAGTTATAGGGGTCAAAAAATGACCATTTTAAACGTATACATTTTCCTGCATGTATTCATGATTTTTTTCGGAAGTGATACAAATTCAAACCTATACAAGTAGGGTATCATTTTAACCGTATGGACCTACAGAAAAAAGATAAGGTATCATTTTTGACAAAAAATGTACTGCGTAAAAATAGAAGCCCCCAAAACTTACAAAATAGTGTTTTTTCATCAATTTTGTCGCACATTGATTTTTTTTTCCCGTTTCACCGTAGATTTTTGGGTAAAATGACTAATGTCATTACAAAGTAGAATTAGTGATGCAAAAATTAAGCCATTATATATAATTTTAGGTGAAAATTTTTAAGAGTTATGATTTTTTAAAGTTAAGGAGGAAAAATTGAAAATGAAAAAACGGAAAAAGCCCGGGTCCTTAAGGGGTTAAAGGTCAGCGGCACTTGTTTTTCTCCATAGATGTTTATTAAACCACTACTTTTTCTGTATTACAACTGTATATAGTATTTACTCTGAATGTATTAACAACTGCATGTGTTTTTCCCTTATTTTGCGGTGACCAGTAATTTTGTTGTTGGTGTCCATGTTATCTGCAGAGGTAGCTGGCATTCACACATTGTTGGACTCCCAATGTAACTGTCAGAAGCGGACCTTCAATTCTGAAGTTTAGATGCTGAGGTTGGTGCAATGTCAATATCTAGTTACAGAGGAAAACAGCTCCCAAAAATTCACTAGGTGCTTCCATATGTCTTAGGTCTGTGTTTGAGTCACAAAGTATGCTTGGGAACAAAGATTGAGTTGCATTACTTTAGCAACACCTGCTGTGTTACAGAATAAAAAATATATATAATAAAATACAGTATCTACAATAAAAAAAAACTGTAAAATTCCACTTCTAATTTGTGATTTTCTATGAAACATAGAAAAAACGTAATCAGTTCTTACAATGGGATAAATTATTCTAATCTGCTTCAAATCTGAACTGGTCCCTAGAAATATCTGATTTTGACATTTTCTTGGAAATTAGAAAAAAAATAAGCTGCTAAACCCTAAGTCCTCTAATGTTTTTAAAAAGTTAAAGGCTGTTTAAGAAATGATGGCAATGTAAAGTAGACATATAGGGGGGGGGATTTATCAAAGCATTTAGTAGATTTTTTTTGCTTAAAATTGTCGCAAAAAAAGTCTCAAGTGCGACTACTCTCTTTTTTCTGCGACTTTTTGCAGTGTCCTAAGCAAAAAATTAAAATCTTGCTTACCAAAGCAAAAAGTGATTTATGACTTGCAGTGGTCAGAGATTTATCAAGTGTAAAAGTCGCAAAAATGTCGCATAATATGAAAAAAAACTACTAAATTTACTCCAGCTCAGACATGGAGCAGAAAAAGCCACTGCCAAAGCAAAAAAAAAAAAAAAAAAATTGCTTATGTGAAAGAAATTTATCAACAGGCTGAAACCAATTGATAAATACGTCGCACATAAGCAAAAAAATTTTAAGAAAAAAAATAACTAAAAAAAGGAATACAAAAGCAAACATTGATAGATGTCCCCCATAGTAAATGTGAATTAATAACTAATTTATGTAACATGGCTACCTTTTTTACAAGCAGGGAATTTTTATTATTATTATTAGTGTTAGAAGACTAGAGTTAAATGGGCACTGTCAGATACAAAAACTTTTGATATGCTGTAAAGCATGCAAAACCAATAGGTTTTGCAATTGCTTTCATTTGACAATTTTCAGTATTTCATACTGAAAAAGCCAGTCAAACAACTGCCCCCCCCCCTGCCTGCTTGGACACATACTAGTCCTGCTGTGTCCATGCGTCATGGACACACTTCCTTGATTGACAGCTGTGAGTGCAGGGCTCACAGCTGGAGGAAAAATCCTCCCACTGTCAGCTTGTGTCCCGCGACTGTCAGTGAGGACAAGCTGGGAGTTGTAGTTTTGCTAATGCTAGGGGAGATGTGAGCAGACAGCATACTGAGGGAGGGGGCGGAGACCTGCACAGTGAGGCCACACCCCTCCCTTTGAGAGGAATTCAGACTAGTGACCTAAATTAAAAGTGTAATAAAAAAAATAAATAAAGGTGCTAGACACATAAAAATTTGATGTACATTGTCAGGATTAGGTACTGAGTGTCACGATTCGGCTGGCAGGAGGTGGATCCTCTGTGCCAGAGAGGGATTGGCGTGGACCGTGTTGGTGGACCGGTTCTAAGTTGCTACTGGTATTCACCAGAGCCCGCCGCAAAGCGGGATGGTCTTGCAGCGGCGGTAGCAACTAGGTCGTATCCACCAGCAACGGCTCAACCTCTCTGACTGCTGAAGATAGGCGCGGTACAAGGGAGTAGACAAGAGCAAGGTCGGACGTAGCAGAAGGTCAGGGCAGGCAGCAAGGATCATAGTCAGGGGCAACGGCAGGAGGTCTGGAACACAGGCTAGGAACACACAAGGAAAAGCTTTCACTGGCACAATGGCAACAAGATCCGGCGAGGGAGTGCAGGGGAAGTGAGGTATAAGTAGGGAGTGCACAGGTGAACACAATGATTAAGCCTGCTGCGCCAATCAGTGGCGCAGTGGCCCTTTAAATTGCAGAGACCCGGCGCGCGCGCGCCCTAAGGAGCGGGGCCGCGCGCGCCGGGACAAGACAGATGGGGAACGAGTCAGGTACGGGAGCCGGGACGCGCATCGCGAATCGCATCCCGGCTGAGAGGGATATTGCAGCGCACCCGGTCAGCAGGTCTGACCGGGGCGCTGCAAATGCGAGGAAGCTGCGAGCGCTCCGGGGAGGTGCGGGGACCCGGAGCGCTCGGCGTAACAGTACCCCCCCCCCCCTTGGGTCTCCCCCTCTTCTTGGAGCCTGAGAACCTGAGGATAAGACTTTTGTCTAGAATGTTGTCCTCAGGTTCCCAGGATCTCTCCTCTGGGCCACAGCCTTCCCAATCCACCCAAAAAAAATTTTTCTTTCTGACAGTCTTGGAGGCCAGAATCTCCTTCACGGAGAAGACGTCAGAAGAACCGGAAACAGGAGTGGGGGAAACAAGTTTGGGAGAGAAGCGGTTAATGACGAGTGGTTTAAGGAGAGAGACATGGAAGGCATTGGGAATACGAAGAGAAGGAGGAAGAAGGAGTTTGTAAGAGACAGGGTTAATCTGGCACAAGACTTTGAAAGGGCCAAGATAGCGTGGTCTCAGTTTGTAACTGGGGACACGAAAGTGGACATATTTAGCGGAGAGCCATACCTTGTCTCCGGGAGCAAAAATGGGGGGAGTTCTTCTTTTCTTATCGGCAAATCTTTTCATCCGGGATGAAGCCTGTAAAAGAGAATTTTGGGTCTCTTTCCATATGGTGGAAAGATCACGAGTCACTTCATCCACAGCGGGCAAACCAGAGGGCAAAGGAGTAGGGAGGGGGGGAAGAGGGGGACGGCCGTACACCACGAAAAATGGGGATTTAGCAGAAGATTCGGAGACTCTGAAGTTGTATGAGAATTCGGCCCATGGTAGAAGATCTGCCCAGTCATCCTGGCGGGAGGAAACAAAATGCCGTAAATAGTCACCCAGGACCTGATTAATTCTTTCTACTTGCCCATTGGATTGGGGATGATAAGAAGAAGAGAAGTTTAATTTGATCTTGAGCTGTTTACAGAGGGCCCTCCAGAATTTAGACACGCATTGGACGCCTCTATCCAAGACGATATGCGTGGGCAAACCGTGAAGGCGAAAAATGTGTACAAAAAATTGCTTTGCCAACTGAGGCGCTGAAGGAAGACCAGGAAGAGGAATAAAATGTGCCATCCTCAAGCGCCAATTTAATGGCCAGTAGTTCTCGATCCCCGATGGAGTAATTTCTCTCCGTCGGGGAGAAGGTCCTAGAAAAAAAACCACAAGTCACAGCATGTCCGGAAGAATTTTTTTGTAGAAGGACAGCTCCAGCTCCCACTGAGGAGGCATCTACCTCCAATAGGAAGGGTTTAGCTGGGTCAGGTCTGGAGAGCACGGGAGCAGAAGAAAAGGCAGACTTGAGATGTTTAAATGCGTCTTCCGCTTGAGGAAACCAGGACTTAGGATTGGCATTTTTCTTGGTTAAAGCCACGATAGGAGCCACAATAGTGGAAAAGTGTGGAATAAACTGTCTGTAATAATTGGCGAACCCCAAAAAACGTTGGATAGCACGGAGTCTGGAGGGGCGTGGCCAATCTAAGACGGTAGAGAGTTTATCTGGGTCCATTTGTAGTCCCTGGCCAGAGACCAAGTATCCTAGGAAAGGAAGAGATTGACATTCAAAGAGACATTTTTCCATTTTGGCATAAAGTTGATTGTCCCGAAGTCTCTGAAGAACCATGCGGACATGCTGGCAGTGTTCTTCTAAGTTGGCAGAAAAAATCAGAATATCGTCCAAATAAACCACAACACAGGAATATAGGAGATCACGAAAAATTTCATTAACAAAGTCTTGGAAGACGGCAGGGGCGTTGCAAAGGCCAAAGGGCATGACCAGATACTCAAAGTGTCCATCTCTGGTGTTAAATGCAGTCTTCCATTCGTCCCCCTCCCTGATGCGGATGAGATTATAAGCACCTCTTAAGTCCAGTTTGGTAAAGATGTGGGCACCTTGTAAGCGATCAAAGAGTTCCGAGATAAGAGGTAAGGGGTAGCGTTTTTTTACCGTGATTTTATTAAGTCCGCGGTAATCAATGCAAGGACGTAGGGAGCCATCTTTTCTGGACACAAAAAAAAATCCAGCTCCGGCAGGGGAGGAGGACTTGCGGATAAACCCCTTTTTTAAACTCTCCTGGATGTACTCCGACATGGCAAGAGTCTCTGGAGCAGACAGAGGATAGATTCTGCCCCGGGGTGGAGTAGTACCCGGGAGGAGGTCAATAGGGCAGTCATAAGGCCTGTGAGGAGGTAAAGTCTCAGCTTGCTTTTTGCAAAAAACGTCAGCATAATCCATATAAGCCTTAGGAAGACCGGGTACAGGGGGAAGCACAGGGTCACGGCAAGGAGTACTGGGAACCGGTTTAAGACAGTCCTTGTGACAAGAAGTACCCCAGTTCTTGATTTCTCCTGTGGACCAATCAAGGGTTGGGGAATGGCGTTGAAGCCACGGTAATCCAAGAAGAATTTCAGAAGTGCAGTTGGGGAGGACCAAAAATTCAATTTTTTCGTGATGAGGTCCGATGCACATTAGGAGAGGTTCCGTGCGGTAACGCACGGTACAGTCCAATCTTTCGTTGTTAACAGAATTGATGTAGAGGGGTCTGGCGAGACTGGTCACTGGAATGTTGAACCTGTTGATGAGAGAGGCCAAAATAAAATTTCCTGCAGATCCGGAATCCAAGAAGGCCATAGCAGAGACGGAGAAGGTAGAGGAAGATATCCGCACAGGCACAGTAAGGCGTGGAGAAGCAGAGTTGACATCAAGAACTGTCTCACCTTTGTGTGAGTCAGCATACGTCATTCCAGGCGGGGAGGACGGATAGGACAATCTTTCAAGAAGTGTTCGGTACCAGCACAGTACAGGCATAGATTCTCCATGCGGCGTCGTGTCCTCTCTTGAGGTGTCAAGCGAGACCGATCAACTTGCATAGCCTCCACGGCGGGAGGCACAGGAACGGATTGCAGAGGACCAGAGGAGAGAGGGGCCGAGGAGAGAAACCGCCTCGTGCGAACAAAGTCCATATCCTGGCGGAGCTCCTGACGCCTTTCGGAAAAACGCATGTCAATGCGGGTGGCAAGATGAATAAGTTCATGCAGGTTAGCAGGAATTTCTCGTGCGGCCAGCACATCTTTAATGTTGCTGGATAGTCCTTTTTTAAAGGTCGCGCAGAGGGCCTCATTATTCCAGAAAAGTTCGGAGGCAAGAGTACGAATTGGATGGCGTACTCTCCAACAGAAGAATTACCCTGGACCAGGTTCAACAGGGCAGTCTCAGCAGAAGAGGCTCGGGCAGGTTCCTCAAAGACACTTCGGATCTCCGTGAAGAAGGAGTGTACAGAGGCAGTGACAGGGTCATTGCGGTCCCAGAGCGGTGTGGCCCATGACAGAGCTTTCCCAGACAGAAGGCTGACTACGAAAGCCACCTTAGACCTTTCAGTAGGAAACTGGTCCGACATCATCTCCAAGTGCAGGGAACATTGCGAAAGAAAACCACGGCAAAACTTAGAGTCCCCATCAAATTTATCCGGCAAGGATAATCGTAGGCCGGAAGCGGCCACTCGCTGCGGAGGAGGTGCAGGAGCTGGCGGAGGAGATGGTTGCTGGAGCTGAGGTAATAGCTGCTGTAGCATCACGGTCAGTTGAGACAGCTGGTGGCCTTGTTGCGCTATCTGTTGCGACTGCTGGGCGACCACCGTGGTGAGTTCGGCGACAACTGGCAGTGGGACTTCAGCGGGATCCATGGCCGGATCTACTGTCACGATTTGGCTGGCAGGAGGTGGATCCTCTGTGCCAGAGAGGGATTGGCGTGGACCGTGTTGGTGGACCGGTTCTAAGTTGCTACTGGTATTCACCAGAGCCCACCGCAAAGCGGGATGGTCTTGCAGCGGTGGTAGCAACCAGGTCGTATCCACCAGCAACGGCTCAACCTCTCTGACTGCTGAAGATAGGCACGGTACAAGGGAGTAGACAAGAGCAAGGTCAGACGTAGCAGAAGGTCAGGGCAGGCAGCAAGGATCGTAGTCAGGGGCAACGGCAGGAGGTCTGGAACACAGGCTAGGAACACACAAGGAAACGCTTTCACTGGCACAATGGCAACAAGATCCGGCGAGGGAGTGCAGGGGAAGTGAGGTATAAGTAGGGAGTGCACAGGTGAACACAATGATTAAGCCTGCTGCGCCAATAAGTGGCGCAGTGGCCCTTTAAATTGCAGAGACCCGGCGCGCGCGCACCCTAAGGAGCGGGGCCGCGCGCGCCGGGACAAGACAGACAGGGAACGAGTCAGGTACGGGAGCCGGGACGCGCATCGCGAGCGGGCGCCTCCCGCATCGCGAATCGCATCCCGGCTGAGAGGGATATTGCAGCGCACCCGGTCAGCAGGTCTGACCGGGGCGCTGCAAATGCGAGGAAGCTGCGAGCGCTCCGGGGAGGTGCGGGGACCCGGAGCGCTCGGCGTAACAGTACCCCCCCCCCCTTGGGTCTCCCCCTCTTCTTGGAGCCTGAGAACCTGAGGATAAGACTTTTGTCTAGAATGTTGTCCTCAGGTTCCCAGGATCTCTCCTCTGGGCCACAGCCTTCCCAATCCACCCAAAAAAAATTTTTCTTTCTGACAGTCTTGGAGGCCAGAATCTCCTTCACGGAGAAGACGTCAGAAGAACCGGAAACAGGAGTGGGGGAAACAAGTTTGGGAGAGAAGCGGTTAATGACGAGTGGTTTAAGGAGAGAGACATGGAAGGCATTGGGAATACGAAGAGAAGGAGGAAGAAGGAGTTTGTAAGAGACAGGGTTAATCTGGCACAAGACTTTGAAAGGGCCAAGATAGCGTGGTCTCAGTTTGTAACTGGGGACACGAAAGTGGACATATTTAGCGGAGAGCCATACCTTGTCTCCGGGAGCAAAAATGGGGGGAGTTCTTCTTTTCTTATCGGCAAATCTTTTCATCCGGGATGAAGCCTGTAAAAGAGAATTTTGGGTCTCTTTCCATATGGTGGAAAGATCACGAGTCACTTCATCCACAGCGGGCAAACCAGAGGGCAAAGGAGTAGGGAGGGGGGGAAGAGGGGGACGGCCGTACACCACGAAAAATGGGGATTTAGCAGAAGATTCGGAGACTCTGAAGTTGTATGAGAATTCGGCCCATGGTAGAAGATCTGCCCAGTCATCCTGGCGGGAGGAAACAAAATGCCGTAAATAGTCACCCAGGACCTGATTAATTCTTTCTACTTGCCCATTGGATTGGGGATGATAAGAAGAAGAGAAGTTTAATTTGATCTTGAGCTGTTTACAGAGGGCCCTCCAGAATTTAGACACGCATTGGACGCCTCTATCCAAGACGATATGCGTGGGCAAACCGTGAAGGCGAAAAATGTGTACAAAAAATTGCTTTGCCAACTGAGGCGCTGAAGGAAGACCAGGAAGAGGAATAAAATGTGCCATCCTCAAGCGCCAATTTAATGGCCAGTAGTTCTCGATCCCCGATGGAGTAATTTCTCTCCGTCGGGGAGAAGGTCCTAGAAAAAAAACCACAAGTCACAGCATGTCCGGAAGAATTTTTTTGTAGAAGGACAGCTCCAGCTCCCACTGAGGAGGCATCTACCTCCAATAGGAAGGGTTTAGCTGGGTCAGGTCTGGAGAGCACGGGAGCAGAAGAAAAGGCAGACTTGAGATGTTTAAATGCGTCTTCCGCTTGAGGAAACCAGGACTTAGGATTGGCATTTTTCTTGGTTAAAGCCACGATAGGAGCCACAATAGTGGAAAAGTGTGGAATAAACTGTCTGTAATAATTGGCGAACCCCAAAAAACGTTGGATAGCACGGAGTCTGGAGGGGCGTGGCCAATCTAAGACGGTAGAGAGTTTATCTGGGTCCATTTGTAGTCCCTGGCCAGAGACCAAGTATCCTAGGAAAGGAAGAGATTGACATTCAAAGAGACATTTTTCCATTTTGGCATAAAGTTGATTGTCCCGAAGTCTCTGAAGAACCATGCGGACATGCTGGCAGTGTTCTTCTAAGTTGGCAGAAAAAATCAGAATATCGTCCAAATAAACCACAACACAGGAATATAGGAGATCACGAAAAATTTCATTAACAAAGTCTTGGAAGACGGCAGGGGCGTTGCAAAGGCCAAAGGGCATGACCAGATACTCAAAGTGTCCATCTCTGGTGTTAAATGCAGTCTTCCATTCGTCCCCCTCCCTGATGCGGATGAGATTATAAGCACCTCTTAAGTCCAGTTTGGTAAAGATGTGGGCACCTTGTAAGCGATCAAAGAGTTCCGAGATAAGAGGTAAGGGGTAGCGTTTTTTTACCGTGATTTTATTAAGTCCGCGGTAATCAATGCAAGGACGTAGGGAGCCATCTTTTCTGGACACAAAAAAAAATCCAGCTCCGGCAGGGGAGGAGGACTTGCGGATAAACCCCTTTTTTAAACTCTCCTGGATGTACTCCGACATGGCAAGAGTCTCTGGAGCAGACAGAGGATAGATTCTGCCCCGGGGTGGAGTAGTACCCGGGAGGAGGTCAATAGGGCAGTCATAAGGCCTGTGAGGAGGTAAAGTCTCAGCTTGCTTTTTGCAAAAAACGTCAGCATAATCCATATAAGCCTTAGGAAGACCGGGTACAGGGGGAAGCACAGGGTCACGGCAAGGAGTACTGGGAACCGGTTTAAGACAGTCCTTGTGACAAGAAGTACCCCAGTTCTTGATTTCTCCTGTGGACCAATCAAGGGTTGGGGAATGGCGTTGAAGCCACGGTAATCCAAGAAGAATTTCAGAAGTGCAGTTGGGGAGGACCAAAAATTCAATTTTTTCGTGATGAGGTCCGATGCACATTAGGAGAGGTTCCGTGCGGTAACGCACGGTACAGTCCAATCTTTCGTTGTTAACAGAATTGATGTAGAGGGGTCTGGCGAGACTGGTCACTGGAATGTTGAACCTGTTGATGAGAGAGGCCAAAATAAAATTTCCTGCAGATCCGGAATCCAAGAAGGCCATAGCAGAGACGGAGAAGGTAGAGGAAGATATCCGCACAGGCACAGTAAGGCGTGGAGAAGCAGAGTTGACATCAAGAACTGTCTCACCTTTGTGTGAGTCAGCATACGTCATTCCAGGCGGGGAGGACGGATAGGACAATCTTTCAAGAAGTGTTCGGTACCAGCACAGTACAGGCATAGATTCTCCATGCGGCGTCGTGTCCTCTCTTGAGGTGTCAAGCGAGACCGATCAACTTGCATAGCCTCCACGGCGGGAGGCACAGGAACGGATTGCAGAGGACCAGAGGAGAGAGGGGCCGAGGAGAGAAACCGCCTCGTGCGAACAAAGTCCATATCCTGGCGGAGCTCCTGACGCCTTTCGGAAAAACGCATGTCAATGCGGGTGGCAAGATGAATAAGTTCATGCAGGTTAGCAGGAATTTCTCGTGCGGCCAGCACATCTTTAATGTTGCTGGATAGTCCTTTTTTAAAGGTCGCGCAGAGGGCCTCATTATTCCAGAAAAGTTCGGAGGCAAGAGTACGGAATTGGATGGCGTACTCTCCAACAGAAGAATTACCCTGGACCAGGTTCAACAGGGCAGTCTCAGCAGAAGAGGCTCGGGCAGGTTCCTCAAAGACACTTCGGATCTCCGTGAAGAAGGAGTGTACAGAGGCAGTGACAGGGTCATTGCGGTCCCAGAGCGGTGTGGCCCATGACAGAGCTTTCCCAGACAGAAGGCTGACTACGAAAGCCACCTTAGACCTTTCAGTAGGAAACTGGTCCGACATCATCTCCAAGTGCAGGGAACATTGCGAAAGAAAACCACGGCAAAACTTAGAGTCCCCATCAAATTTATCCGGCAAGGATAATCGTAGGCCGGAAGCGGCCACTCGCTGCGGAGGAGGTGCAGGAGCTGGCGGAGGAGATGGTTGCTGGAGCTGAGGTAATAGCTGCTGTAGCATCACGGTCAGTTGAGACAGCTGGTGGCCTTGTTGCGCTATCTGTTGCGACTGCTGGGCGACCACCGTGGTGAGTTCGGCGACAACTGGCAGTGGGACTTCAGCGGGATCCATGGCCGGATCTACTGTCACGATTTGGCTGGCAGGAGGTGGATCCTCTGTGCCAGAGAGGGATTGGCGTGGACCGTGTTGGTGGACCGGTTCTAAGTTGCTACTGGTATTCACCAGAGCCCACCGCAAAGCGGGATGGTCTTGCAGCGGTGGTAGCAACCAGGTCGTATCCACCAGCAACGGCTCAACCTCTCTGACTGCTGAAGATAGGCACGGTACAAGGGAGTAGACAAGAGCAAGGTCAGACGTAGCAGAAGGTCAGGGCAGGCAGCAAGGATCGTAGTCAGGGGCAACGGCAGGAGGTCTGGAACACAGGCTAGGAACACACAAGGAAACGCTTTCACTGGCACAATGGCAACAAGATCCGGCGAGGGAGTGCAGGGGAAGTGAGGTATAAGTAGGGAGTGCACAGGTGAACACAATGATTAAGCCTGCTGCGCCAATAAGTGGCGCAGTGGCCCTTTAAATTGCAGAGACCCGGCGCGCGCGCACCCTAAGGAGCGGGGCCGCGCGCGCCGGGACAAGACAGACAGGGAACGAGTCAGGTACGGGAGCCGGGACGCGCATCGCGAGCGGGCGCCTCCCGCATCGCGAATCGCATCCCGGCTGAGAGGGATATTGCAGCGCACCCGGTCAGCAGGTCTGACCGGGGCGCTGCAAATGCGAGGAAGCTGCGTGCGCTCCGGGGAGGAGCGGGGACCCAGAGCGCTCGGCGTAACACTGAGTGATTAAAAAAAAGTTTTTTTATTGGATCTGATGGGTACACTTTAAGTAGTTATCCGTACAATATATAAAATTATTTAGACAAGTCCAACTTTTTCCAAATGGCCATATCCAGTGAACCCTTTGACTCTTGTTTTTAACTTCTATAAATGTGTTTCATTTTCAGATATGTTCACTGTTTTTATTTTGACATTTTGTATTATCACAAGAGCTGTTTTTAGCACTGTTGAGTGTTCTATAAGTAAATTCCTAGAAAGGTATTGACAGGTTTATAATAGACAATAGAATTTATATTATAAATGTTTTATTAACACAACTGACATCTCTGCTCCCCGCCCTTTTCTGCTAACAATACACTTCCAAGTGAGAACAAGAAAAGATGTCTTAAAATACAAATAATTGATGACAGTGATCATTATGGTTTACATCTTATTGTCAATTGTCTGACAGTTAAAGGTTACCTTCCATCAGGTCTATGTCTATTTACTTTATACTGTATGCAGTGTCTAAAATAGGTCTAGATAAAGCCTGTTCACATTTATATATTGCTCACTACTTTCTGGATTGGCAATATCTTTATTAATTACACAACTTTCTCTCATGCTAGGGTTGTTTGAATCTGTACGCATGATTGTACTACAGTGTTGTACAGGTCAAACTTAACACACAAGGATTTTTATGGATCCATACAGCTACCATGAGAATACAAATTCTACTTTAGTACATGCTGTATTACAGAGGTACTCTACTATATATAACAACATTGCTTCCAGAGAAGAATATTTTGACCCACAGTTGCACCAAATAGCCCCACTTTGTGGTGTGCCCAGGCCCAGAATTCACGTGCAGCAGATTTTTTTGCAGAATGGGGTTTACAGAAATCCCACACATGCTGCAAAAACAACTGCATTTAGAATGTAAAAGAAGGATTTTTTCAGTCCCAGGAAGGTTTGTAAAATTCTGCCTCAACATAACACTGTGGTCAGACTGCAAAAAAAAAACATGTAGACTAGCTTAGAATGCAGTAAAAAGTGAATGTGTACTTTAAAGGGGTACTCTGCTGCTAGACATCTTATCCCCTATCCACGGGATAGGGGATAAGATGTTTGATTGAGGGGGTCCTGCTGCTGGGGCCCCCATTGATCTCCTGCAGAATCCGGCGTTCTAAACAAACACTGGGTTCCTGCGGCAGTGATCATGACATCACGGCCACGCCCCTTGTAATGTAATGCCATGCCCCCTCCATTCATGTCTATGGGAGGGGGCGTGTCGCCAGACATGCCCCCTCCCATAGACATGAATGGAAGGGGTGTGGCGTTACATCATAAGGGGCATGATCGTGACATCACAATCATGGCCTCAGGCTCCGAGCGTTCTGAACAAAATGTTCAGAACTCTGGAGCACCGGAGTACCCCTTTAATAGAGTGTGTCCTATATGATAATGTACCTTAAGAAATATTTCTTCAGGTGGGCCAAGATTCCTTACCTGTACACTGTTCCTTCCCACTGCTTATGTTAGTTAAACAAGTTTGCCCCCATAAGAAGCTGACCTAATAGTCCTTCAAAAAAATATAATTGTCATCTACAATAAAATTATCTATAAGAATACATATACGAAAAGTAGTTTTGAAAATAAAAATATAAACAGATGCCTAAGCTATTGCACACAAATACATTTTCTCAGTAGACTATTTGCAAAACAATTGCTGTGCTTTTATTCTTGTTTTCAAAGAATTCCCATATCTGCTATACTGAAGTAAGCACAAACCAGCCAGCAGAGGATTTCATAACAAACAAAAACTGAATATTTTGAGGCATTTAAAAAGTTCTGAAGATGATAAACTTGGCTCCAGAAAGTTAAGCAGATTTGTAAATTACTTCTATTAAAAAATCTTAATCCTTCCAGTAGTTAACAGCTGCTGATGTTGAGTTGTTCTTTTCTGTCTGACAACAGTGCTCTCTGCTGACACCTCTGTTTGTCTCGGGAACTGTCCAGATATGGAGCAAATCCCCATTGCAAACCTCTAATGCTTCGGACAGTTCTGAGACAAGCAGAGGTGTCAGCAGAGAGCACTGTTGTCAGAAAGAAAAAAACAACTCAACTTCAGCAGCTGATAACTACTGGAAGGATTCAAAAATTTAATAGAAGTAATTTACAAATCTGTTTAAATCTCTGGAGCCAGTTGATATTAAAAAAAAAAAGTTTTTTCCTGGAATACCTCTTTAACCTTTTAGTGACCACCTGATTTGGGGCTTCGGGTCGCATTCCTAGAGTCATAACTTTATTGGCACCATTTTGGGGTAAATATGGTGTATTATATAACTTTTCTTATCTTTTTTTTCTTTTAGATGAATTTGAAAGAAAAACAGCAATTATTACTTTTTTGGGAGGGTGATTGATTCAAAAATGTGATGATGTAAAATAAATTGCATGATAAATGTATTCTCGGGGTTGGCATGATTGCTGCAATATCAAATTTATACAGTTGTTTTTTTATTATTACTACTTTTGCACAATAAATTTGCAAAAAGAACAGTTTTTTTGTCACTCTAGAACCCATTTCATATTTATTTTAATTGACAGAGCTATGTGAGGGCATGTTTTCTACTGGACAAATTATTGTTTTTATTGGTACTATTTTGGGGTACATATACCTTTTTGATCACCTTATAACAGCCATTCTATAATAGTCTTTACATAATATGTATCATACATAGTCATGTACATGTATGTGGCTCTCTTACTGCAGCCTATTTTCCATTATGCCTCTGACTACCATTTGAGTACCATCTAAGTGCAGCAAGTGAATGATGAGTGATGAATAATGAAGAAAAACTTTTGTTCCCTATCTCACAGTATAGGATCTAATGGTATTCCTATGAGATGCACATTCTTTGTGATGAGTTTCTTCCTATTGGGTCCATATGAAGCTAAAGTTCATGGGACACACTAGAGAATTGGCAAATCAAAAGAGACAGGCAGTGTGATTGCTGTAGTTCTTAGGAGGTCAGTCACACAGGACAGACTGACATCCTGTCTTCACAGCAGAGGATGTCATTCAGTGGGGGTCTATGTTGTGGTCATATGACCCAATGATATTGGTGACTTTCTTTAAGAAGTTAAAGGGGTACTCCGCCCTGATTGTAGGGGTCCCACAGCTGGGGACCCACGCAATCTCCCTGCTGTACCTGGCGTTCGCTTAGAGCGGCGGGTGCAGTGCCGGAGCACTGGAGGCTCGTGATGTCATGGCTGCGCCCTGCTCATGATGTCACAGCCACGCTCAATGCAAGTGTATGGGAGGGGGCATTGAGGGGGCATGGCTTGCAGTGAGGGGGCATGGCCGTGAGGGGGCATGGCTGTGACGTCATGAGTGGGGCGTGACCATACAGTCACGTGCCTCTGCCCTGCATCGCCAGTCATCCGGCAGGGTGCAAAGTTTGCTCCGTGCACTGGATGTCTGGGGTGCCGCAGCCGAGATTGCTGGGGACCCGCGGGATAATATGTCTAGGGGCGGAGTACCCCTTTAATATATGTTGGGAACTAAACTTGTTTTAGGTGGGCCTAGGTATAATAGAGCAGAAATAGCTAGATATGGTTAACATATACAGTATCTTACATGGAAAAGAACATTTGGAATGAATTCCAGCAGTAAAATACCTCCATAAAACAAGCTTTATTTAATACAATAAACATCACTTTCCTATCAAAGATCATTTATGACAATGTTAGAGAAGAGAGCAGGGAGTGGCCATAGGACATTGGCTGTGCAAGCACTGACAGCCACTAAAGCTTGGCTTTTCCCCCACGTGTAGTCACATGAATGGTTTTGCCTGAAAATTACTATTATTACTATGTGTGCTGTCTAAATTCTTTAAAATTATACCCATTCAGAGACTCTCAATGATAGTTTTAACTTTGTTTTCATAAGTTTGAGAGCTCAAACTGTGGTTAAGTCTTCCTCTATCTCCCTATTTGTAATTTTCTTGGGGAAAAAAAAGAGGATAAGACTCCCTCATAAGAAATTTTGTTCCAGGAGGACTAACAATCTCTAGCTCCCAAGTCTCATTAAAAGTTATCTTTCAACATAGAAGTGTAATACAATAGTTTTTTGGAGCTGGATAAATCCCTTCAATTTTCAAAGTCCCTGTAGTAGAGCCCAGAAAGTATTGTCCTTGACTGACTATTATATCTATTGATTGAATCTACTCATAGCTGCTATTCTTCATCCAAACATCTTGTCTCTCTGACTGTCACAACATGTTTCTCACTATCTCGGATTAGGGAAAAATAAAGTAGGATCTTGTCTAACCTGGATCAGCCATTTTGTCAAACGCAACATAAGCTTCTAAAGCAATATAACTTCCAAAACAATTGCTAGTTTTTCTTCAGTTTTATTGGCAATTTCACAGTCAGGATGATTCACTTCACTTCAGAAATGAGACCTAAAAAAAGGGGGGAAGAGTTTATAGTATAATAAAGTTTATACTCCAAATAAGTAAGAGTAAGACCCTCTTATAAACAGCTGCTTCAAAGAAAAAGTTTGATAATGTAAAAAATTAGGGATGAGCGAATCGAATCTGACAAATCTGAATTTGTTACGAATTTCAGGAAAACTTTGATTCATAACAAATGCGAATTCGATCACGCGAATCAATTATTTAAACTCCATTTAGTGCGGTCCAGGCTGCAGGGGCCGGGCATCTAAAATTTCGGATCCACATGTGGGGACATGGGGCAAAGAATCCTGGGAAGGCAAGACGGGAAAACAGGTAGGCGGGATGACGCTGAATCACATGCAGCATGCAGCCTATCAGTAGCCAGCCACCCCTGTGATGTCACAGCCCTATATATTTGGCAGCCATCTTGCAGCCAGTCACATCAGCGTTCTATTACAGAGAGAGACAGAGAGACAGACAGCAGTGTGTGCTGCACAGAAAAGCTTTTTTTACAGCAACGATTCACCTAAAGCCCAAATCCAGCCTAGAAGCACTGATAGGGAAGGGAGTGAGATTGAGAGAGAAAGCGCAATTTTGGGTGTAGTACACAGCAACTGTGCTGCAGCACTGGGGTGTATGTGGTGTCCCGGTACCGTATTGCATCCAGTACCTAGTGTAGTGGTCCCCAAAGTCAGAGTAACTACGTTCAGGTAGGGTTCCTCAGGTGGGACAGCCCCTAGTCGCCTCTCCTTAAGTCTAACTTTAATGTTAATAAATGTATATATTAATAATTATTGCTAAACTTCATAGAAATGTACAGAAATGTATAGTACTTACCTTGTTCAGCGTTGCAGGACCTTCGGTCATGTGACCATACTAGTAACCTCTATGGTATGTTGCAGGACCTTAGGAGGTCCTTGGGTCACGTGTTACCCACAAATATCTGTAAAGGTGATTGACATCCATTTGGACCAATTAGCGTTAGTCCAGCCCCTGCACATATAAGGGAGCTGCGTCCAATTATCGCTCTCTTGGGTTGCTGCTCTAGTGGATGCCGGACTAACATGACGGTGTGCTACGCAACTTTCAAAGACACGCTAGGCCTCAAAACCTACGGCCTCAGCAGAACCAAAAATCGTGAGTTTTACTCTAATATCTGCTAATGCTAGCGTGAGTACTGGACAGCAACTAATTCCCCTAAATCCAGTGAAACAGCACAATAGACTAAAGACTGTTAAAGCTAAAGTCCCAAGCATTGTCAATCTCCAAAAGGAAGCTGTTGTATTGATCAGAGAATGTTATGTTAATGAAGTGTACAGAAAATCTTCAGTAAAGTTAACACATTTTACAGAAGCTTTCCGGTTGTGAACAATCCATTATTACTCACTACCTCAAACCTATTATCATCTACCTACCTATCGTTCCTGGGAAGGGTGGCGGTAGGAAAAGCTTTATTGAGGAGCCCCCACCCTGGCGTCACGAATAGCAAGGGTTAACAAGCACCCTTTAATACCCGCACAGCTACACTCCCCATACCGTACATCCCCCAGGCTACCACATGTACAACAACAGAAGCCAGTTAAGGTAAGCAGAGCACTAAAAGCGTATTGTCCTCTATTAAGTGTAAGCTGTATCATTTTGTTCATGTTAAAGTCTTAAGGGCCTAGATACTGTGAAAGGCCAGCCAAATGTACACACCTGCTAGTGTTGTAGACAAATACTGTCTTAAGCGTAGTGGAGCGTATTTTACTCCCCTCTTATACGCACTAAGTATGTCAGGCAGAGAAGTGCCAGGACGTGCACAGAGGTGTGGCAGTTAATCAGGCAGAGGTCGCAGCAAACTAGGGGCGAGTGGCAGCAGGAGTCGCAGCGAGAGGCTTGAGCTTTTGTATCAGCTAGCGGTCGTGTCTCGACCAGCAACCCATCTGCTGTCATTGATTGGTTAACACGGTCATCCACTTCATCACAAGTGACATCTGACACCCCCCCCAGTCAACAGTTGGTGGGTTCCTCAGACACAACCCTCAGTTGGCATGGCCCGGGGGCAGTCACTGTCCTCCCATTGCCTCTGTCCTATGCTGTTCCCTCCCCCACAGAAGTAACTTATGCTTTGGGTTCAGCTTCACTATTTAGTGAGGACGATCTACTAGAGGACAGTCAGCAGCTACTGCCCAGCCAAGAAGTGGAGGAGACATCCACCGCTTCCTCAACAAGGCTGGCAAATAGTGATGAGGAGAGTGGGTTGGGAGGTGGTGTTGAGAGCATTCAAAACAGGGGCCTTTTTTACACCCACTGAGAGGGAGGACAAACTGACCTACTACAGAGACATCCTACGTAGTCCGTTGGACGATGCCTATCTGCGCCATCATCTATCCTCTCGCAAGTCTGATTCGGGGGGCCCTCTGCGCTCACCTTCCACTGCCATGGCTGCTGGGGAGGGGTGGAGTGGCAGGAGCAGTACCAGCTCCATCAGCAGCAGCCTGAATCTATGAGTAGCTTTCTTCATGCGCATAGTGAAACAACTCATCAGCAGAAGGTAGACATGGATCAGGATCTGAGCCAGCAGGTAGTGGCATACCTTGACATGGCCATGCCAACGTGGGCAGCCAAACTTGTTTTGTGGCCCCAACTAGCAGAGTTTGCCCTGGAAAAGCTGTCCTGCCTGGTCAGTAGTGTGCCGTCAGAGTGGGTGTTTAGTGCGGCGGGGGCCATAGTAACCCCAAGGAGAACTTGTCTGTCCACTAAAAATGTGGAGAGACTGACCTTTGTGAAGATGAATCAGGCTTGGATCAGCCAGGATTTCCACCCACCAATGCCTGATGCATCAGAGTAGATTGACCATGGTGCCACACCAACACTTCACAAATATGGATAGTGCAAAACATATTTAACCCCTTAAGGACTCAGCCCATTTTGGCCTTAAGGACTCAGACAATTTTATTTTTTAGTTTTTTTCTGCTCACCTTCAAAAAATCATAAATCTTTTATATTTTCATCCACAGACTAGTATCAGGGCTTGTTTATTGTGCGATCAGTTGTCCGTTGTAATGCCATCACTCACATAACCATAAAATGTATGGCGCAACCAAAAAAATACTATTTGTGTGGGGAAAATTTAAAAGAAAACCGCAATTTAGCAAATTTTGGAAGGTTTTGTTTTCCCGCCGTGCAATTTAAAAATACGTAAAAATTACATGTGCTCTTCTTTGGGTCAAAACGAATAAAATGATACCCATGATTATTACTTTTCTATTACTGTGTCGCTAATTAACCTAGTAACCTGTGTCGCATACTAAACCTAGTATGTTTAAAATCCCTCTGTTTTGAAGACCTATAACTTTTTACTTTTTCCGTATAAGTGGCCGTATGAGGGCTCATTTTTTGCCCCGTGATCTGTACTTTTTATTGATAACTTATTTGCTTAAATAAAACTTTTACTACATTTTTCTAATTTTTCAAAAAGCTGAAATTTGGGACTTTTTTTTTTCCGTTCACGCCGTTCACCGTACAGTATCATTAACATTATACTTTAATAGTTTGGATATTTACGCACACGTCTATGCCAAATATGTTTATAAAAAAAATGTTTACACTTTTTGGAGGGGAAATGGGGAAAATGGGACAATTTACATTTTTATTGGGGGAGAGAATTTTTCAAATTTTTTTAAAAACTTTTTTTCTTTTAATTTTACACTTTGTTAGTCCCTATTTATAGTAATCATTCGATTGCTAATACTGTTCAGTGCTATGCATAGGGCATAGCACTGATCAGTGTTATCAGTCATCTTCTGCTCTGGTCTGCTCGACCTCAGACCAGAGTAGAAGACCCGTGGAAGGCAGCGGAGGCAAGTGAGAGGACCTCTGTCTGCTGTTCAGGATGATCGGATCTCCGCGGGAGTGCTGCAGGCGATCCAATCATCTATTTTATTGACCGCAGCGCTGCAGATGCTGTGATCTGTATTGATCACGGCATCTGAGGAGTTAATGGCAGACATCCGCAGAATCGCGGATGTCGGCCATTATCGGCGGGTCCCTGGCTGCTATCAGACATTCCTCCGCATCAGGCCACAAGTAAGTATTGAGGATATGCATTAGCTAAAACTTACCTTTTAATACAATAGATGTACCCAAAAATCTTTTGAAATCAAACAAAAGGAAAGGTGTGCAAAAAACACTTTGTGCCACCTACACCACCAAGTATTGATGTGAGGCAAAGACCTCTAAATGGTGGAAGGGAACAACGTATGGTCCATTGTAACCGGTGGGGGTAAAAACGTAATCTGTAAGGCCCTACTCTCGCATTATTAACTCCCTTCTTGGCAAGTGTTACTCACCCTAAAAAGGGTTGCCATACACAGGAACCTCTCCCTATTTCCACCTAAAAACATCCTAAGAATATTATTAAAAGTTAAGTTTTAGGTAATGCATATCCATAATACTAACTTGTGCACACAAACACTTTTACAAAAGAGACTGTTTTCTTCAGCCTACCTGCCTCAGCTACTATTCTGATCCTGCCACCAGCCTGTTGCCGCACATCTGATGCCAAGTTATTTTTTTTACCCACCTTCGTCACCGGGCACTGGTATTGCCACCCATCCACTGTCACCCGGTCACTTTCTGTACTCCCGATGCTGCTGATGCCACCTCGTGGCTGTCTCATACTGCCACCATATGTTCTCCTCATGCTGATGCCAGCTCCAGGCTGTCTCCTTCTGCCACCAAATGATCTCCTCAAGCTGCTGCCACCTCCAGGCTGTCTCATTCTGCAACTATATGGTCTCCTCATGCTTCCGCCACCTACAGGCTGTGTTATTCAGCCACTATATGGTCTCCTCATGCTGCTGCCAACTCCAGGCTGTGTCATTCAGCCACTATATGGTCTCCTCATGCTGCTTGCATGGGATCCCCTATCTATTGTACCTCTGCATGAGGTTATATGCGAATATACTATATCCTCCACTATATGGTCTGCTCTTGCTGCTGCCAACTCCAGGCTAAGTCATTCAGCCACTATATGGTCTCATAATGCTTCCGTCACCTCCAGGCTGTGTCACTGTGCAACAGCGCCATGGGGTCTGCTCATGCTGCTGGCACATTAAATAAAACTTTGTAGGTTCATCTATTTGAAATCTTCAATTTTAATGTTAAAAAATATCTTTAATCTCTTCAATTGTGAGGCCCTATGGTCTCGTCAGGCTGGTCTCCTCATCCTGATGCCACCTCCAGGCTCTGTCATTGTGCCGCTCTGCGACAGTGATTCTATTAGCGACGCCCTTAATCTGCATGTCATACTGAATAACAGTATTATTTCACTAACCCAGCACACACCCTATACGTGTTACAGAAAGGCAAAGTGTTCTACACCCCTATTGAGGCTCTCTGTAGGCCAGAAATAGCCGTTTTTAATACAGATTTACCGCAAATAAATTCGGAGCGAACCAAATTTTTTTTGAAAATTCAGCGAATCGGCCGAATCGAATTTTTCAAAAATTCGCTCAGAACTATTAGGAGTGACCAAGGAAGGTATCCTGATGCCAGTTTGCCAATGTATGCCATGTTTTTTTCCCTATTGGAGCAGTTTTGCTCTTCATTGCATTAGTCATGATACTAGACATCTCTGCACTCTGTATACAGCATCTTTTTGTCTGGGTATGTCTAGCTATGGACATGGGACCAGTGTCCAAACCCCAGATTTACCATAAAAATGTACCAGAAATCTAGCTTTATGTGCCCCAAACAAGTAGTTTACCTGTTGAGCATTATGGTTGTATTTATTATGTTTTTTAGACTTTTTTTCCTCCATGCCTAACAAAAAGGGCATGGCATTAGTAAGAGGGGCATGGTTTGAGTTGTGATACTATGTGCTAATGTTTCCCCACAAAAGTCTAGCACAGTTTGAAGGGGTACTCCGCTGAAAACATCTTATCCCCTATACAAAGGATTCCTGCGATCTCTGCTGCGACACCCCTGTCATTCGGTGCACAGAGCGAACTCCGCTCTGTGCCCAATGACTGGTGATGCCAGCCACCATGCCCCCTCCATTCACATCTAAGGGAGAAGGCGTGACGGCTATGTACTAGCCATCACGCCCTCTCCCATAGACATGAATGGAAGGGGCGTGGTGTAACATCACGAACGCGGAATCTGCAAGCTTCCGTGTTCTGGATGCCACCGCTGCCGGCCTGGACATTGCGGGGGTCCCCAGTGCAGGACCCCGCGATCTAACATCTTATCCCCTATCATTTGGAAAGGGGATAAGTTGTTTTCATTGGAGTACTCCTTTAACCACTTAAGGACCAAGGGCGTACCTGTACACCCTGAGTCCGCTCCCTTTCTATAACGTGATAACGTCATAACATCATGAAGGGGTTTGTATACCCTGAAACGCGTTATTGTGCCGCAACTTAATAAACTTGAAGCTTGAATTCACTCCCATGACCTGGTTGTGATGTTTCCATGGATACCTGGGCATCTTTATGGAGGTCATTTTCTCTTTGCCATACCCAGTCCCACTTCAGGATTTCCATTTGGTCCTATCCTGAGACCTATCCTGAGACCTATCCTATCCGAGATCCCCTATCTATTGTACCTCTGCATGAGTTATATGTGAATATACTATATCCTCCAGGTGGGCAGCAAATTTATAGACTGCATCTACCCCCACACTTGTGGAATTATTTTACCTTTTTTTTAGGGTAATGCACAAGGTGCCTCCTTTGGGCCTTTTCTTTTTCTACTTCTACACAGGAAAACTTAGTCTAGGCTGTCTAAAGGTCTGCCAGATTAATGAAACACCCTAAGCCACCATGATAAATCTAAATTTACACTTTCCGGAATTTAGGGCCATATTATATGGTCCTAGCCAATCTGTTGCTGACCATTTATCTCGGTGATCGGCACTCATTCACAGAGCCTTCACAAGGCAGACAGTCCATACAAACTATCGCTCAATTGTTCTCATGGTGCTTTCTGTCTATCGGCCGTCAGACTCACATGCCTTAATAGTGTATGTTCACAAATCCATATTTTGGTGCAGATTTTCTGCAGCTTATTTTGCTACCCACTAACTTTGATCTGCTTGGTAGAAACTCCTTTATTCACTTCTGCTGTGAATTTCTGTGCACAGTTTTTATGATGTTAGAATCAGTGGAGAGAAAACAGTGAAATATGTTTATTTATGCTAAGGAAAAAGTTTGCATGTCCCTTTTTGTAAAAAAAAAAAAAAAAAAAAGAAAGTTGGGTATGTCTGGAAAAGGATATGTCACTAATGAAAACTTTTCAATTATATGTTGGAAGTGTGATTCCCCCTTTGGAAATCTGCAAGCTTTCATTAGGGAAACTTTTTATTTTTACCCTTATGACCCCACCACCACCACCACCACCATGTTTTTAAAAAACTGCTGCATATCCCATAGAGCAGTGTTTCTCAAGCGCGGTCCTCAAGACTCCCAACAGGTCATGTTTTCTGGATTTCCATAGTCTTTTACAGGTGATAGATCATGGTAAGTGAATCCGGCATCACCACAGTTTTATCACCTGTGAAAGACTAAGGAAATCCTGAAAACATGACCTGTTGAGGACTGTGCTTGAGAAACACTGCCATAGAGGAATTGAAACATGGCTCTTGGAATATGAGGTAAAGAATTACTTGTTCTGACATATAGCACCAGAATGGAGGCCAATATGATGATTTTTTTTTTTGCTATTGCCATGATCAAAGCCAATGAATACCAAAACAATTTTGCTGCCTAGCCACTAGCATAAGGGCCTTGTACTCATGACATTTATTAGCTGACTTGACTGATTATCACCCCATGTAAAAGAACCAGCGATCAGTCAACAAATGCACTCAATCACTGGCATCTTTAACCCCCCCCCCCCCCCCCCCCCAAAATCATCTTTGGTTGTGTAAACAGGGGATGTATAGCCAATCATGATGTCAGTGAAGGGCACTATGCCGTGTAAAAGCACTCTTATACAAATGCTGATTTGTGTTTTGCATATGCAATTCACAACTTACTGGCCCTTATTTACTAAGACTGTTGTGTAGGTTTCTTTGTGGGTTTAAATTCCCTACAATTTATTTTCCACGGTATTTACTAAGGTTTCCCTACATTTTCCACTTTTCCTACACTTTGCTTTTTTTACACATGCTCTGACCTGTAGGGTTTTCCTCAGCTCAAACTTTAGTAAATATGTTGGGATTTTGTGAGAATGTCGGGAACACGCCCCTTTTCTATGGCCACGTCCCCTTTCCAGATGGCCACACCTCCTTTTGGGTTTTCTTTCGCAAAATGGAGAGTTAGTTGGGGTTTTTTCAATACAGGCGCAATTTCAGGGGCAGACAGAATTTCAGGTGCGTTTTCTGGCGCAGACAGAATTTCAGGCATAATGCGCCTGAAATTGGCGCAAAACCCGATAAAACATGTCGGGTTTCCAATAGTAAATGAGGGCCACTATGTGTATGATGTAAAATGACTATTAATTTGAACATTATGAGAATGCCTATTATTTTTGTCCTTACCATCCAGAAAATAATCGTGTCCAGCTGCAGCATCATCTTTGTCCCATCTGAAGCACAGGCTAGGACAAAGTCCAGGACGTTAGGATGGGACTAGCCCTCCTCTGTGCTAACTTCTAAACCCCCTTTTCCCCCGGGCAGTGGAGGTCATAATGAGGGAGCAGCAGAACAGAGTGATTTGTAAGCTAATTACAGAAGCTAGACACATAAAAGCATGTAAAGCATCTGCATGACCTAGTGAGTAACAAATATAAGCATTATATTTTTTATGTCATATTACAGGTATGCTTTCAAAACTGCACTTAAGTACTCCTTTACCTGACAACCTCTTTTAACCTTAAAGCCACTTCTTAGACCTGAAATATGTAAACTGGCCGCCTATGTTTTGTGTAATTGTGCAATCTATAATAAACTCAATTGCCTGTATAACTCCGGCATATTTCTAATAGAGAATTAACTCAATTGGCAAGCGAGGCATTTACATTACAACAAATTGCAATCTATTGTGTGCTATAGAGGTCAACTGAATCTGACATGTATTGGTTGTTGTAATGTATAGTTTTTATTTGTAAATAAATTAATTAAAACAAATAGATATATTAGAATCTTTTCTACCTTTCAACATTGACCATTATTCCTTCTTTGAATTCCTGATTTCTAAGAGCTGTCCTATAATCCTATAACCTAATTTCATATTTCCCTCTCCCCAGTTTTCAGTAGCATCCTCGGATTATACCGCCTGGGCACAATCATAGTTTCAGTGTTACAGCAGAGAACACATGCTGTGGTGTGTGGGAGAATAAAAGGTGGCTGACCTTATAGTACGCCCTAGCAATTCATATAGAAATCAAATGGTGACAGCTGCCGTGAAAAAAAAGAGTCACATTAAAAAACTGCAATGGCTGCTGGAGTGTTTCCACAATTATACTACCCTGCTATGATAAGGCCCAGACAGACATTTATTTGCAGTCTGTCAGTTTAGTGGAGATACCTCTTTTTTTTTTTTTTTTTCTTATCTGCAAATGAAAGCAAAAAAATAAAGATTGCACTTTTAATTATAACATATTTAAAATTCAATTGCTGGCAAATAAATATCTTCATCTTGAAATTGCATCAATATAATTTCCGAGGACAGAAATGGGAAATTTTATGGCGCATTAGCCCTAATTTTGTTTTTCTCTGCAGACTAATTTAGGAAGATTTTATATTTAATAGGTACGAGTCACAATCGGTAGGTGGTTACAGTAGATTGAATCTGCCAAGTGCTGTCAGCATGGTAACTAATATTATCTCACTGAATTTTGAGCTTCGATTTTATTCCAGCAGTCACGGCTGGAGACGAAATGCTGGAGGGCATATTAGCTTCTGCCAATATAGGTGCCACCACCCAACATCTCTGATGGGTTAGAGTAGAGCAATGGAGAATGAGATGGCATCACAAGTCCCTGCAGAGTTTTGATTCATTGGTTTTCTTGTGTTTTTATGGTGTGTGTGTGCATGCATCTGCGCCTCATGTGCTCAATGTATGCAGCTTGCTGCACAGCGGGAGGACAGACATACAAGTCTGCCCATGGAACAGATGCAAGGTTCCCATGCTCGCGTCCACTTGGGACCAGACACTGTAAAGCAGATATAAATCACATGAAACTTGCTGTCATTTCTCCACTTTGCTTTCAAGGCATCAGACGCTGCTGTCTGACTGGCTGGAGTTGTGGTAGTTTTTAAATGAAGTCTGGGAGACTGGCATCGGCAGCACTGGCTAATTTTTAGCTAATACCTTAGTGATTTCAGCGTTCGCATCTGGCCGGTGTGTTCATGCTGGGTATGATTATAATACGCTGCTGCTTTTTCCCAAGCAGGAAGCTGGGGCACTGCTACTGACAGACTAAACAGAGGCTTGTTCCAAACACAACAGCACATTACAGCCAGCAAAGGGTCTGCGGTGCGGGACTTCTCCCAAGGCATAAAAAAAAAAAAAAAATGTGTTAACTGTGCTAACAGTGCCAAGTAATATGCTTCGTTAAAAATTTAATCACCTGCAAGTGCAAAACAAGTGCAAAACAATCATGTTGTAATTAGCACAGCAATTAACACCTCCCTTTTTGATAGCACATGCATCCTTGGAAGTGCATGATCGCAAGTGTTTATGCTTCTGACAGACAGAGTTTCGGAGAGAGAGGCAAAAATAGCTTGAATAGATTTTGTTGGCCTCGAGAAGCAATCACAATACCGGACTATTCTTAATTGACAGTCCTTACAGTAATAGAGAGAGAAAGCCGTGTAGATAGAAGATGTTGTAGCTTTATTTGTTGCAGCAGCAAGTTTTATTTCAAACCCTCCTCTCATGTGCAAGTATGTGAAATATTTGGTCGAGTCTTTCCCCTGTCAAATGTCAAGTCACATTAACAATACAAAGTGAAGTATCTGAACGTAATCTGAATGATCTGAAATGTCATGCAAACCTCACTGAACTGAACTTTGTGGACACTAAAAGGTTTCCAGGCCTTTCGACAGTGTCCTACTGCTCTTCTCCGAGATGTCGTTTTATTTAACTCTTTCCTGGACAAAAATTTATAAGCCGTTTTCTTTTTTTTTCTCATACATCGAGACCAAAAAAAATATTTTGATAACCAAAACAATTGTTTTATATAGAATTGTGTTGGTCACGGCTATTCTGATCTTTCACTACGGTTCAATTTCTAAAGGCCAGGGTCACGCTGAGTTTTATGGCACTCGTTTTGGCATGTGTCATATGTGCCAAAAAGCACATTCAGTGCACGCCCCATTGTTTTTAATAGGGCTGTGCTCCCTGGTTCACACTGTTTTCAGCACACATTTTAAGTGCACCAGAATAAGTGACATTTATTCCGACTCAGGAATGCACATCAAAAATGCAGGCTGCAGATTAGACCCTTTGAAGTTGGGCTGATCTGCATCCAAAAAGTGATAGAATGCAGTCATTGAGTGTCCAAATATACTAATCCGAGGTTACCCTTACAGTTTCTGCTGTGTATGTTGCAGCAAAATACTTCATGTGAACATACCCATAGATGGCTAAGCCTTCTGCACACAGCAGAGTAGAGCCATAGACCCAACATTTAGACAACACAAATGAAGACTAGGAAGATGCAACAAAAGTATCAAAGTTGCTACTGGTTTGAAAAACTTGGTACAGTTTTAAACACTGTTGTCTAACTATACAACAGTTTTGTTTCCCTCTAGTACATTACCAAATTCAGACAAGTATTTGGAGGGTTAATTAAATCATATACTGTAATATACTACCCTCAGGTAGCCCAAAAGAGCCCTAACTTTTTAAGAACACAGGGCGTACATGAGGAAGTTGAGCCCACTTCATACCTCTTGGTTTCCTGCTGCCACAAAACACGGCTAATGCCGGACATCGCCGTTTGGGCCTTTAAAGTTGATCACAACTAGAGTTGAGTGAAAAGTTTGGTTCGCAGGTCTCCCTGAACTTTTCAGAAATCGAGAGTTTGATTAGTCTTAAACTGGTAATGAAATAAGCCCCTAAACGTGTTTATAACACTGCCCTAAACCCCTGTCCAACACTGTTAGGAGTGTATGCAAGTAGTTTTAGGGTAGGGCCACACGTAATGGATCCGCAGAATATTTTATGCTGCGGATCCGCCGGTGACCCGACCAATAGTGTGCCCCCAGTTGTTGAAACCCCCCTCCCTGCCTCGCACCCTGGCCTGCTCACAGTGGCAATCTACTGTTCCAGGCAGCCACACGGGCCTGCAAGTCGCCGCACACATGCTCAGTGCACTCAGACATTGAGACTTCTCTGCAATGTCTGGGTACACTGTAGTGCACATGGCAACTTGTATGTTGTAGTAGACTATGTACAGCTGCTGGTTGAGAAACCATAAAATTTTATTTAAATTTGGCCAGGCAGATGATCCAGACCTGGCTGGCTGGAGGGAGGTTGCAATAGCAACCTTCAGCATGTCACAGTGGTTTACTGGAGGAAGTTGCAGGATCCTGTGTACAGCAGCAGGTTGAAAAACCATTAAAATCTATAAAAATTTTGCCCCAGCCAGCAGGTAGCCCAGGCCTGACCCGAAGTAGTAGGTTTGCCCGCAGGGCATTTGCAAAAGTAGGCCCAGGTTTGGCTGGGCAATCACAATGAGACCACAGCAATGGAGCCAAACTTTTTTCGGACACGTATTGCCCCTGGCTGTAGCTATTACTTCACATATCAACCATGACATGCACTGTTCTGCACACAGACAAGTTTATAAAGTGGCCCACCCTCTCCGCCGCATGATTGGGGATAGCTTTCTTTGGAGAATAATGGCGACTAGGTACGTGTCACCTGGGCTGGCCACACCCCATTAGTTGCCTGAAGGCCATGGAGTCAACAAGATGGTAATGAATGGCCTGCCCCACCAACAACTTGTCCAGGTACGAATTGAAGGGAAGAGAAAAAGAGAGACATGCCCCCCTTAGTGAAATACGTCACAAATAGTAAAAAGGTAAGGAAAGAACTCACTCACCTATATGGGTTGTGCTAAGAGCACAACGCCTCTGTACACATCAGAAATTGCCAATATCCGCAGCCAGCGATCCTCCCGAACTAAACCAGTAGGTGCCCAGTAACAGACAACATCAGGATTAAAAGCAAAAATGGATATTGTGCAGCGCTGATCTTAGCATGAAGAAGACGATATTCAGATATGTAAATCAAAGAAATTATTTATTGTTGCACACATCTACGCGTTTCTGGCCTGGAACAGGCCCTTTCTCAAGAAAAATGCAAGGTAAACTTACCACAAACGTGACCTTAAGTACATAGGTAACATTCTGTAAAAGGTTACATCAATAAGCTGTTCTCGAACTTAAATGCACATTTTGCGCATTTAAGCCCATGTGTTGCATAATGTGACAACTGAGCGAAGCAGTCTTAAACATAACATTTTTTAATTTGATTGGTTGGTATGAGCAACTTTTCCCCTGGTCAGGTTTTGATAACTCTCCCCTATAGTTCCATCACGGCTTACTTTCTGTTTGCAGAGACCACATATTTCCACGTTTTCTGCAAGAGGTATAGTGGAGAAGAAGTTCCACACAAGGGAATATCGGACAGGGACCGCACCACTTGACTGTACGCATCCTCTGGATGGTTTTTTTAAAGGAACCTGAAGAGGCAGAAGTGTCACTGTCACCTGAGCTTATCAGACCAGCAGCCCTATGAACACTACCCTCCTGCCCTGAACACGTCAACTCATGCCCAGGTGGTTCCCACATCCTGTCTAACACCACATCATCGTCAACATCAAACACCTCATTGTCCACGCCATTCTCCTCTGCATGGACTTCTTGGGCTCCTTGCTCCCCCTCAGCATAGCCAACTTGATGCCTTACAGTATCCCCACCAACACCAACCGGCTTGTGCTGGGCTCAACCACTGATTCTACCTGATTCCTGAGACATGGTTTTCTTTGTTAATTTTATCCTTTTTAAGGTGAATTTTCACCAAATTACTCGTCAAATCTAAGTTTCAATGCTTTTTGTGTGGCAGAGATGACAGCACAATGAGTACTGAAGGTGTTTGCGAAACACTGTAAAATGCACCAGAACTGCATTCAAACTACAGGCAAGAAACATGTAACTTCAACATGCTTTTTGCTTGGCAGAGTTGACAGCACAATGAGTACTGAAGGTGTTTGTGGAACAACATGAAATGCCTCAGAACTGTATTAACACTACAGGTTGGATACATGTAACTTCAACACACTTTTTGCGATGCAGGGATGATAGCACATTTAGTACTGAAGGTGTTTGCAGAACAGTATGAAATGCACAAAAACTGGATTTACACTACAGGCTAGATATGTGTAACTTCAACATGCTTTTTGCATGGCAGGGTTGACAGCACAATGAGTACTGAAGGTGTTTGCGGAACAATATGAAATGCACCAGAGCAGGATTTACACTACAGGTTAAATACGAGTAACTTCAACACGCTTTTTGCGTGCAAGGTTGACAGCACAATGAGTACTGAAGGTGTTTGTGAAACAATATGAAATGAACAAGAACTGTATAAATACTACAAGCTAGATAGGTGCAACTTCAACACGCTTTTTGCATGGCAGGGTTGACAGAACAATGAGTACTGAGGATGTTTGCTGAACAATATGAAATTAACAAGAACTGTATTTAAACTACAGGCTATATACGTGTAACTTTAACCTTAAGGACCACAGCTTTTTTTATTTTTGCACTTTTGTTTTTTCCTCCTCCCCTTCTAAAAATCCTAACCCTTTCAATTTTACATCTACAGATCCATATGAGGGCTTGCTTCTTGTGCCGCCAATGGTAATTTTTTATACCATCAATCATTTCACCACAAAATCTACGGCAAAACTAGAAAAAAAATATTTGGGGGCAAAATTGGAAGAAAAAAAAATGCCATTTTGTAAAATTTGGGGGCTTCCTACACAGTGCACTTTTTGGTAAAAATGAGACCATATGCTTTTTTTCTAGGTCTATACAATTAAATTGATACTGAACTTATGTAGGTTTGATTTTTTTTTACTTCTGTTAAAAAATTATAACTTTTCGTACAAAGATTTTAAAATTTTAAAGTTTTTAAATTTTTTCTGTATACGAGGATGTGTGAGGGCTAATTTTTTGCGCTATAATCTGTAGTTTTTATCAGTAACATTTGTTTTGATGGGACTTTTTGAACGCTTTTTAAAGAAAATTTTAAGGGTATACAAAGTGACCAAAACCATACACAATTTAGGGCTTTGGTATTTTTTTTGGACCGTGCAGTGTAATTAAGATTATATTTTTATAGTTCGGACATTTAAACACGCAACGATACAACGTATGTTTGTGATTATTTTTTTACATTTTTTTATGGAAAAGGAGGGTGATTCAAAATTTTTGAAGGGAGGGGGTTAATTCACATTTATTAACTTTTTTTAACACTATTTTATAGTCCCCATAGGGGACTATTACATGCAATCCTTGGATTGCATATACTGTTCAATGCTAGGCCATAGCATAGCATTGATCAGGATTATCGGTGCCTAATTGCTCCAAGCTGCTTAGGCATCCTGGAGCATCCTAGAAATGATGGGGCGGCGAGGAGGCAGGTAAGGACTCTCATAACATCTTTTAAGCTGATCGGGACACAGCAGTTTTACCGCGGCGGTCCCAAACAGCTCTGCTGAGCTGCTGGGACTGTTTTTTTATTTTATTTATTTTTTACTCCACAACCAATTCAGGTATATGCAGGTATGAGCCTTGAAAAAGGCTTTGGATTTGTGGTAGCAAAAGATGAGCCTTTCAGGGGTTGTGATTAGGATGTTCACTATATGTGGTTTTAGTGTAGAGGAGCCCCTATATGATTCGTGCATGGGGATTTTATCCTGTGCACAAGGTCTATCTTTCTAATCACTAAATGGCCCTAGTTCTTTTGTCTCTCTCCCTCTTTCTGTATCCCTTTCACTCTCCGTCCAGCAGTTTTGGTGCTCTGCATGCAGTGGGTTATGTCACTGCCCTCTTATCTGTGAACATATTCCCTTCTCCCTTGCTGTGTCCTATTGGCCTTTATGTTGATTGACACAGTAAGCAGCAAATCACATGCTAGACCTGGGTTATCATGTGATATGCTGATGTTCCTGATGTAATCTCACCACCCTCTGCCTGCTCTGCTTGTCCTGTTCACCAAAAATGCTTTCATGCTTTCACGGTTTTTCGCGATATTTACCTGCTTGCACAAGCCAAACCAGAAAATCTCGAGTGTTCACTAAGCCACAAAAATCATAAAGTTCGGATTGAATCCTGGTTCACTAGATTCGGCTTGCTCATCTCTAATCAAAATGTTTAAAATTGCTAAAGATATTTGCTGGTTAGCTCAGTGGGCCTATTGGGACCACTGCAACAAAATTGTGTGGTCATGATCAGAAGGATGCCTTCCTTCTGTGCGACTGACACTCCCGGCAACCTGTGAGGCCTGTACTTATAGAGCGTGGATAACACTGATCAATGATGTTCCATGGCACAGCATTGTTCTTTGTTTGCAATGAAAAGACTGCACATAATAGTCCCCTGAAATAGTCAATAAAATGTGAAGAAAAAAAATATGTTACTAAATCACCCCCATTTTCCCATGCGAAAATGTCCAAACTATTACAATATAATGTTGGGTAAACTGCTCGGTCAATGGTGTAAATATAAAAAAAAGTCCAGATATAGGAAAACTAAATAAGAGTCCGATTTTAATAAAAAACAAAATTTATATAAACTTGGTATCATTGCAATTATATCAACCTACAGAATAAAGAAAATATGTCATTTTTACAAAAAGTGAACTGCGTAGAAACGTAAGCCCCCAAAATTTGCAAAATGGCAGTTTTTTTATTTATTTATTTATTTATTTTTTATTTTGCCCACAAATATTTTTTTGTTTTGGTGGTAAAGTAAGTTATTTCATCACAAAATAAAATTGGTGGTGCAAAAATCAAGTCCTCTAATGAGTGTTTAGATGGGAAATTGAAAGTGTTATGGCTAGAAGAAGTCAGGGAGGAAAAAACATAAGTGCAAAAATTAGAAATCCTTAAGGGGTTAAATGTCCCATTACAATAAAAACCCATGTGCTTTATTAGAAAATGACTCACTTGTTTAAAAACTTGTGGTGCTATACCTCCCTTGCAAAATTTGATATCTGTATTTTCCATATTGCTTCTCTCTGAGGCTGTCTGTATTCAGAGCAGAATCACTGAGTGTGACACATTCAGCAGGATAGGGAATACGCTCCACACAATTGAAACTTAACACTAAGTCCCCTTAACATGTTTCACCACATAGTGTTGTGACGTTACACTCATTTGTTGGGACACAATAGCCTGGTTTGCTTTGTGACCTATTCAGCTTGTAGCTTACGCATATCTTCCATAGGCAGTACTATACTAGAAAGCTTGGTGTCATTACAATAGATAAAAAAATGATGTAGGTGCCAAATATAAGATGAAAGTTGCATAAAACCAACCACCTTGGACATTGGAGATCATATCTTCACTTTCAACTATGTCATAACTTTATCATGTTTTGCTGTTGTATGCCTTGTACTGTTTCATTCATTATAGCATACATACCATACCCTCTGTACTGCCTTTTACCAGTTACTGTAGACTCAGGCTGCAGCTGATGGAGCTGGTACTGCTCCTGCCACCCCTACCCTCCCCAGCAGCCATGGCAGTGGAAGGTGAGCACAGAGGGCCCCCCGAGTCATACCTACGAGAGGATGGACGATGGCGCACATAGGCATCGGCCAACTGACTACGTACGATGTCTCTGTAGTGGGTCAGTTTGCCCTTCCTCTCAGTGGGTGTAAAAAGGCCCCCATTTTGTGCCGGTAGCGAGGGTCCAATAAGGTGGAGAGCCAGAAGTCATCCTGCTGCTGTATGGTGACAATTTGGCAGTCAGTACCCCAGCAAGTGAGCATGCATCATGCCATTTGTGCAAGTGAGTCAGAGAGACTCCCTGCCTCCTTCTCCACCATACAGCCACAGTGTGTCTGGGTCCTCTGTCTCACCTTCCTCATAACCCTCTTGCTCCTCCTCTCCTGTCAGATGACTATAAAAACCACCCATTTTGCGAAACTTAAACTGTGCTCCACTGTCCCCCTCCTCCTCCTCCTCTTCCAGTTCAGCCCCCACAGGGCTCTTGTGGTCATGAGATGTAGGCGCCACGTCTCCAGTGCCCTGACCAGCCATAGTTTCCAACACATGTTGTAGGAAATGAAGCAGTGGAATGATGTCTCTCATCCCGTAATCCTGGCGACTGACTAATAATGTGGCTTCCTCAAAGGGCCTGAGCAAACGGCAGGTGTCACGTATGAGCTGCCACTGGTTGACATTGAAGTTACACAGGGAAGTCCCCCTATCCGCTTGGATCATCAAGAAATTGGTGATGGCTTTTCTTTTTCGTATAGTCTGTCCAACATGAAGGGTGGCATTCCAAAGTGTGGAAATGTAGCAAATCAGGCTATGTTGGGGGATGCCGTTCTGACACTGCAGCTCAAGGAGGGCGGCTTTGCATTGTAAGAGTGGCTGAAGTGCATGCAAAGTTTCCTTCCCATTGTTAGGATGTCTTGCAGATGGGGGGAACACTTCAGGAACCGCTTGACAACCAAATTGAACGCGTGTGCCATGCAGGGCGCATGGCTCAGGCTTCCTTGTCGCATCGCAGACAAGATGTTCTTCCCTTTGTTGGTCACCATGGTTCCAATTTCCAGTTTTCATGGAGTAAGCCATGATTTGATTTTGTGGTGAATGACTTTTAGCAGTTCCTCCCCTGTGTGTCTCAGTTCGCCAAGGCAAACTATGTGAAGAACAGCTTGACACCGCCGTGCCCTGCACACATGGTGTGCTGGAGAGGCACTAAGCCTTGTCCATGTAGTGGAGGCTGAGGACACAGTGGAGGATGAGGATGCGGAGTCGCACACTGTCAAAGGACCAATGGCCTGAGAGCGTGGAGGCAGAAGTGGCGTGACCTGTCCAAGTTGCTGTTGTGGCTGTGCAGGAACCACATTTACCCAGTGGGCTGTAAAGGACATGTATTGTCCCTGACTGTAGTTACAGCTCCACACGTTGGTGCTGCCGTACGCTTTGGTACACACCGACAGGCTCAAGGACTGGCCCACCTTCTGTTCCATAAAATTATGCAGGGCTGGTACTGCCTTTTTTGCTAAGAAATGATGGGGTAGGACTCTCCACCTCGGCTCAGCACAAGCCATTAGTTCTCTAAATGGTGCAGAGTCCACCACTTCAAAAGTGAGGGACTGCAGCACCAGCAACTTGGACAGGGGTACATTCAGCTTCTCCGCCTTTGGATGAGTGGACGCATACTGTTGTCTCTTGGACATGGCCTTGCCGTTGGATTGCTGGCGGAATGACTGACTCAAAGTAGGAGGAGCAGGAGGAGCAGGAGCATCTGGAGCGACAGAAGATAAGTATGACAAACAACTCCCTTCGGCTGAGGTGGTGGAGCTTTGGTTGGCTGAAACAGGGAGGGGTGTGCCACTGGGTGATGCAGCAGGCTGGACCACCGCACTACAGAAAAAAGTGTGTAGCTTTGGCTGGTATTTTACAGTGCCAAATAATTTTTTCAGGGAAAAAACGTACACCGCGAACGTGTACCTACAGTTTACATTTATGAGAGCTGGATAATACGCTCCGCTTACAACTATATAAGGCTACAGAAACAAGGGTGTTGCTTTGGCTAGCCTTTCATAGTAATTAGGCCAAAATTAGTTTTTCAGGAAAAGAAAAACGTACACCACCTATGTACGCACAGGTTACACTTATGGGAGGACAATAAGCTCTGCTACGCAACCTGTATCAGGCACTGTAAATCAGGTGACTATGGCTTTTTGTGCTCACCCTAACTGGCCCCTGTCAGCTTTACAGTTGTTGTACAACCAACGGCAGCAGTACAGAATCGCTGTGTAGTAGAGCCCAGTACAGTATTATTATGCATTAATAGCAGGTGACAATGGCTTTTAGTACTCCGCCTAACTGGCCCCTTTAAAGGGGAGCTCAGGTGGAAAACTTTTTTTTTTTTTTTTTATTAACTGCTGCCAGAAAGTAAAACAGATTTGTAAATTACTTCTATTAAAAAAAATCTTAATCCTTCCAGTACTTATTAGCTGCTGAATACTACAGAGGAAATTATTTTATTTTTGGAACACAGAGCTCTCTGCTGACATCACGAGCACAGTGCTCTCTGCTGACACCTCTGTCCATTTTAGGAACTGTCCAGAGCAGCATATGTTTGCTATGAGGATTTTCGCCTACTCTGGACAGTTCTTAAAATGGTCACAGATCTTTATTCTGTAGGTCCATACGATTAAAATGATACCCTACTTATATAGGTTTGATTTTGTCGTACTTCTGGAAAAAATCCTAACTACAGGGTGGGCCATTTACATGGATACACCTTAATAAAATGGGAATGGTTGGTGATATTAACTTCCTGTTTGTGGCACATTAGTATATGTGAGGGGGGAAAACTTTTCAAGATGGGTGGTGACCATGGCGGCCATTTTGAAGTCGGCCATTTTGAATCCAACTTTTGTTTTTTCAATAGGAAGAGGGCCATGTGACACATCAAATTTATTGGGAATTTCACAAGAAAAACAATGATGTGCTTTTTTTTTTTTTTTTTTTTTTAAAACAGATTTTATTGACTTTTCCATTTAACAAAACTGAAAGAAAATACAAAATGTAACAAAACAGTAACGTAACCGCAGGTCTCTGAGTGCACATATAGCGGTCAATTCCATGATATCTGGTACTTCGATTACAGAGTATAGCACAGTTATATGGGAGTAATGTAATCTCTTGCCACTAAGACTGTATCTCCATAGTTTTCAGTAGCATGCATGCCCTGTCCTGTCAGTAATGCGTTCAGTCAAAACACCCCAACTATAAACATCACGTAGGGAGTCTCAATGCTCCCAGTGTATCCCCCAAGGAGCCTAGGCTGTACCATTCTGTGGAGCTAAACGGTCGGACAATATCTGCTATCTCCGAACTTGAATAATGTGATACAATAAACGTTTCCCATTTGTGAAAGAATTTCCCTGTGTGTGTGTCTTTATGTCTTTCGGTATCTAATCTATCAATCCCACACAATAATTTGAGCTGTGAAATTACCATAGTTAGAGGAGGCGTTACGGATGTTAACCAGTTAGTGAAGATGCATCGTAGCGCCACTAGGAGGACAATGTGCACCAATCTAGGCAGTTTAGGAAGGGCGGGTCCTTCTCCCTCCGGGGGTCGAGCTTGATGGAAGAGTAACATACGAGGTGTGCAAGGTAGGTCTAAATCCCACTTGTCCTTGATGTATACAATAATCATGTTCCAGTAATCCCTTGTGTATGAGCAATCCCAAATCCCATGCCATAGATTCGTTAGTGGTGTAGAACATTTGGGGCAGGCCGTTATCCTGTCTGGGAAATGTACGGTTGGAAGTATATTGAACCCATAGATGGCTTTATGGACTAGTTTAAAGTAAGTCTCGCGCCAGCGTTCATTAATTATGCAGCTACGTATGATGCACCATCCCTGTAGAATACAGGTAGAAATATCCTCCCCAGGTACCCAATTCGACCAGGAGGAGAAAATAGTATCTGGGTCTATTTTCAGTAAGTGTCGTTTAAAAAGTGAATATATTTCCGAGATGGTTCCCTTTTTTTGGGTTGTGCCAATAAGAGAATCTAGGGCATGGTTTTGTGATTCAACAGTAATATTTCTTAAACGGTTTGTAAGGAATGACAGCATTTGGAACACCGGTAAGGCATGAGAAGGAGGGAGGTTAAAGTCCGATAAAATTGTTTGGGGAGAGTGCCAGCACTTATTCTGCCGGTCTATCAATTGGCGGACTGATGTCAGGCCTCTAGATGTCCATAAGGACTCGATGTGTGATGGAATTACCGGGAGTTCTGGGTAGCTCTTTAGGGGTAGATGTTTGGACACCAAAAATGGTAGTTTAAAAACCTTTCTGACCTCCTTCCACGCCACCACTGTGTCTCTCAACAGGGTAGAACTTTTCACCTGGCTAGGTAATTTGGAATAAGAGGTATGGAGGAGAACTACTAAGTCCCATTGCTTCGCCAGTTCTCTTTCCAAGTCTGGGACAGCGTGAAAGGAGGCCCCATGGATCCAATCCATGACATAACGGAATAAGCATGCTAAGTTATAGCCTCTCAAATTGGGGAAATTAAGACCGCCCTCCTGATTACTCAACATCAGCTTGGTTAGAGCTATTCTCGGTCTCTTGCCCGCCCATATGAACTTGGTGAAGGCTGAGTTAAGCAATTTAATGTCATTATGTTTGAGTAACAAGGGAAGTGTTTGTAAAGGATATAAAAGCCGAGAGAAGCTAACCATTTTAATGAGGTGGCACCTGCCCATAAAGGAAAGAGGAATGCCATTCCATCTGGTCAGTTCCGCTCTGATTTTAGATATCATGGGAGGGTAGTTTAGTGAATAGATAGTGTCAGGCGTTTTCCCCACCCTTATACCCAAATAAGTGACAGAGGAGGAGGCCAACTTGATTCCCAAGTCTGCTATGTCTTGCAACCATCCCGGTTGTTTCAGTCCCAATGGTAAAAGTTCCGATTTATGTAGGTTCATTTTGTAACCTGAGAATTCTCCAAAGGAACGTAAACAACGGAGGATGCTGTCTAATGATGCAGCTGGTAAATCTATGAAAAGCAAGACGTCATCAGCGAACATCGTTAGTTTAATCTCCTTATTCCCCACCTTAATCCCGGAATAAATTGGTGAAGCGAGTAAATGACGTGCTAAAGGTTCTATTGCTAGATCGAAGAGGAGGGGAGAGAGTGGGCAACCCTGTCTAGTACCCCTGGCTAGATATATTGGCGTCGAGAGAATGCCCGGTGTGTAAACTCTAGCTATTGGGTTTTTATATATTCCATTTAAATATGTACGGATGGCACCCTGAACGCCCACTCGGTCTAGTACCAACCCCAGCCAGTCCCACCGCACATTATCGAACGCTTTTTCCGCATCAATCGCGAGTAAGGCTGGTTGGTCGCTGGGTAGGGGTTGGTGTCTTAATCTGTCTAGTACTGCCAGCACTGTTCTGAGGTTCATGGTGGCCGATCGGTTTCTTATGAAACCAACTTGATGAGTCCCGATTAGGGCCGGCATGAATTCAGAAAGTCTGGACGCCAGAATTTTCGACAATAGTTTGATATCCTGATTAATCAGGGATATTGGGCGGTAAGAGCCCGGGTCTGTGTTATCTTTACCTGGCTTTGGCAACACTTTAATGTAAGCTAGGGATGCGCTGGGAGATAAAGAGCCTGAGGACATATATTCTTTAAACACGGCTGTCAGGGTTGGTGCAAGTTGTGAAGAAAGGGCTTTGTAAAATTCCCCAGTATAGCCATCTGGTCCCGGTGCTTTGCCATTGTGTAAATTTCTAATCACATCAACAACCTCCTCCTCTGTCACTGGTGCGTTCAAGACATTCCTCTGATCATCAGTTAAAGAAGGCATCTCCACACCTCTTAAAAAAGCTTCCCCCGCCGATACATCAGAGGGAGAGTCCGAGTATAACTCTGTGTAGTAGTCAGCTAAGATCTGATTGATCGAGTGCGGGTCTGAATGAAGCCTATTGGAGGGGTCTCTCAGAGTAGTGATATGTGACGGAGGGTGTTTCCCCTTAGCTAGGTGTGCCATTAAACGACCTGCCTTGTTTCCATGCCAGAACAAATCTACCTCAAATTGGGAGCGCGTAAGTCTCTCCCGTCTATCACACCAGAGTTCAAACTGAGCCCTGGCCTCCTTCCATGCAAGTCTACATGAGTCTGATGGGGAATCTAGGAATTGTCTGTATGCGGCCCCCAATTTGTCCCTTGCTGCAGTAAATTGTGCTAAGGAAGTACGTTTTAAGGTCGCTACATAAGCCATTATGTTTCCCCTTAGTACTGCCTTTCCGGTTTCCCAGAACAATACCGGGTCTGTGTTATGTTCTGCATTAGATATTGTGAACTCCACCCACCACGCCCGTAACTGCTCTAAAAATGATTCATCCCTTAGCAAAAGAGAGGGGAACCTCCACAGTATATCCGACCCTCGAGGACAAGTTGGGTTCAGTTGTAAAGATAGGGGTGAGTGATCAGACAGTGCTAAATCTCCAATTTCCACAGCCCGAACACGTTGACTATATAATCGACTAATCAAGAAATAATCCAGTCGTGACCAAGAGCTATGTGCATTGGAGAAGTGAGTGTATTCTCTAGAATCAGGATGTATGTCTCTCCATACATCAGACAGGCCTGTTCGTTCCAGCAAGGAGGGAAGAATGCAGTCACGTGATCTAATTACTGGAGTCTGGTGAGAAGAGCTCTTTCTATCGGTCAATGGGTCTAACACTGTATTTAAGTCTCCCCCTAAAATTTTACCAGGTGTATCGTCATTTTGTAGTCTATCTATCAGGTCTGCAAAGAATAATTTGTTGTCACCGTTTGGTGCATAAATGTTATAAATGCTCATCAGTTCCCCGTTATGTTCTATGAGTAATTGTGAAATCCTACCTTCCTCATCTGTCATGTGCGACTGAAAATTAAATGCAAACGATTTGTGTATTAAGGTCAGGACTCCCGCCTTCCCATCTTTAGCCGGAGAACCATAGACATGTCCCACCCATTGCTGACGCATCCGAAAGAAGTCTTCCTCAGTTAAATGAGTCTCTTGAAGTAAAACTATGTCTGGGTGTAGACGTTTGAGAGAGCGTAAAAATAGCCTCCTTTTGTGAGGGGATCTCAACCCTTTAACATTCCAGGTAGTTAGGTTAACCATTTTGTAGTGGTCAGTGGGATACCACCCCGAGACGGGAAAACCGTTCGGAGGAAAAAGTAAAGAAGCAAAAAGGGATGCATCAGCAAAAGGTAGGACACAGTTCTCCCTTTACCCTTCCCATAGCCTATGGAAGTATCCACTAGTATCATACAAGAGGAGAAGCCGAATATGTGCAGTACACCAAAACAAGAAAACATTAATATAAACTCAAAGAATACAAAATTATAGAAGTAAGAATACCCATAGGAAGACCATTCAATCAAGTCCCCCTCTGTTGGGTTAAGGGACTTCCTTTTTTCGGACGACATTGTGTCTAGTTGAACCATTTACAAACATTTAGGGAGTCCCTCCCTCCCCCCCCCCCTCCCTCCCCCCCCCCCCGATTATATCTCTTAGTTATACCGCCCTATGAACCCAACTATATAATCCCAGTTTAAACTGTAAACAATAGTCATATCAGCAAGTAAATAAGTCCACAATAGAGAAAAGAGAGAGTGGGAAAATCAAACTGTTAATTATAATTATAAACCTGAGGACAGCCTCCAGGCTCGATCATGTCCTGAAGAGATAGTTGGTTCAAGTCCGGTCCATAGCTCAACCAGGAGGTGAAGTAGGCGATCTATCAATCCGGTGAAGATTGCCGGTTACCACCATGATGACGTCTCGGGGAGCGGTGTCTGCGGCGTTGTTCTCTCGGTTCTGGAGAGCAGGCGTCATCTCTCGTTGCCGACCTGGAACGCTGTTGTCCTCTTGGCGAGCGGGATCTTCTCTTGCGTTGGGATCGCTCTCTTGATGGACGATGTGCCGAAGAGGATAGAATCCGCTCCAAAGCGGTGGATGCTGTATCCGGCGTTTTGTACACCGAAATTGTTCCATCTGTATGGAATACTCGTAGAGTAGCGGGATACTGCAATTGAAATCTGTAGTGGGCTTTAAAGAGTGCTGTACAAATGGTGCTAAATGCTCTCCTGCGTTTCGCCACTTCCACCGAGAAATCTTCAAATAACAATAAATGCATGTTTTGGATAATCAGCGGTTGTGATAGACGCTGGTATGCCTGTAGGATTTCAATCTTATCATTAAAGTCCAAAAACTTCAAGATCACTTGACGCGGGCGGTGTGCCAAAGCCGCCGGAGCATCAGATGATGTAGGGGGAGCAGACCCAATCCTATGAGCTCTCTCAACTCGGCACGGATGAGACAATCCCAAAGCTTTCGGTAAGTCTCTCTCGCAGAATCGCTGTAAGTCCTGGGGTGATACCACTTCTTTCACCCCCACAATTCTCAGATTATTTCGCCGAGATCTATTTTCGAGATCTTCTAGTTTTTCGCTCATTCTAGCAATTTCAGTTTCAGTGCAATGTAAGCGCCTGGAGGTTTTCGCCTCTGCGTCATCCAAGTGAGACACTCTCTGTTCCATCATATGCAGCCTGTCTGAATGGTCTTTCACCTCTAAGTGTAAGTTTTGTAAAGCCGCTTTCAGGACGTCCTCCACAATGTGCTGTATATTAGGAGTAATACGTAGCGCCACCTCTGCTGCTAATTGCTGATAATCAATATGGAAGGGATTACCATGTTGAGGCTGGTGTACCTGGCCCTTAAGCACGTGGTTAGGCTGTGTGGGCGCATGGCTGTCTCCCTCATCTGGAGGTGATCTGTCATGTACCTTGCTGGGATCTTGTGGGTCAGGAAGGCTGGTCTCCATATCTGTCGGAGCCTCCGTCTCTTGTACCATCAGTGGTGTCAGTGGTTGATCCCTAGCTGGGAGCGAGACGCGCGGCATGTCAGTGGTGGCAGTGGCAGGGATTGCGGCGGTGCCCGCGGCCATTTTAATCGCAGCTTCTGTCCGGGCGGCCTGAGTAGCGGAGGCTGCCGGCGGCTGCTGGCTGTTTCGCTGTACAAATTTGTCCATGTCGGGGGACTCGGGGGTACGCCGGAGCCTTGTCACACCCGTGTGTGTGACTAGAGTTGTCTGGGCAGTTGGTACGGGGCTGTTACGAGCAGGGGGGAGCGGGAGCACTCCTGCAGTGAACTCACATCGGCCGCGCCGGAACCGGAAGTCCCGATGTGCTTGGTTTTAACGTAACTTTATTCTTTCATGAGTTATTTACAAGTTTCTGACCACTTATAAAATGTGTTCAATGTGCTGCCCATTGTGTTGGATTGTCAATGCAACCCTCTTCTCCCACTCTTCACACACTGATAGCAAACACCGCAGGAGAAATGCTAGCACAGGCTTCCAGTATCTGCAGTTTTAGGTGCTGCACATCTGTTATCTTCACAGCATAGACAATTGCCTTCAGATGACCCCAAAGACAAAAGTCTAAGGGGGTCAGATCGGGAGACCTTGGGGGCCATTTAACTGGCCCACGACAACCAATCCACTTTCCAGGAAACTGTTCATCTAGGAATACTCGGACCTCGGATGGTGCACCACCACATTATGGGTGTCAGGTCTGAGCATTCCTAGATGAACAGTTTCCTGTAAAGTGGATTGGTCATCGTGGGCCAGTTGAATGGCCCCCAAGGTCTCTTGATCTGACCCCTTTAGACTTTTATCTTTGGGGTCATCTGAAGGCAATTGTCTATGCTGTGAAGATGCAAGATGTCCAGCACCTAAAACTACGGATACTGGAAGCCTGTGCTAGCATTTCTCCTGCAGTGTTGCTATCAGTGTGTGAAGAGTGGGAGAAGAGGGTTGCATTGACAATCCAACACAATGGGCAGCACATTGAAAACATTTTATAAGTGGTCAGAAACTTGTAAATTACTCATGAAAGAATAAAGTTACATTAAAACCAAGCACATCATGTGTCACATGACCCTCTTCCTAGTGAAAAAACAAAAGTTGGATTCAAAATGGCCAACTTCAAAATGGCCGCCATGGTCACCACCCATCTTGAAAAGTTCCCCCTTCACATATACTAATGTGCCACAAACAGGAAGTTAATATCACCAAGCATTCCCATTTTATTAAGGTGTATCCATATAAATGGCCCACCCTGTACATGCAGGAAAATTAATACGTTTAAAATTGTCATCTTCTGATACCTATAACTTTTGTATTTTTCTGCGCAAGGGGTGGTTTGAGGGCTAATTTTTTGCACCATGATCTGAAGTTTTTAGTGAAACCATTTTTGTATTGATCTGACTCTTTGATTGCTTTTTATTCATTTTTTCATGAGCAAAAATGCACTATTTTGGACTTTGTAATTCTTTTGCGCACACACCATTGACCGTGCGGTTTAACTAACTGTATATTTTTATAAATCGGACATTTCCGTATGCGGCGATACCACATGTTTTTTTTATTTTTACTTACACAGTTTTTCTTTTTAAATGGGAAAAGGGGGGTGATACAAACTTTTATTAGGGAAGGGGTTAAATAATCTTTTTTTTTTTTTTTTTTTTTTTTCAATTCCCGTTTAAAAAAAAAAAAATTTACATAACTCCCCTTTATCCGCCCCCCCTCCCCCCCCTTTTCTACAATCCTTAATCATGTTATATGATAGGCAGCCAGGAGGCAAGAATCAATTATGTTTTATAATTTACTTATCTTCTACGAATAGGAGTTTCATCCTTCTCCCACCCCATTATTTTTCACCCTTTTATTAAACTATTTGTTCCCGCCTCCTAAGTCCCTACCCCTTTACAGTAACAGAACAAAAAAAATAAAGAAACAACCCTCATCCATATTGGGCCCCTTCTCAGTTTCATTCTATTACTCCTAGTTTGTATTCCTTATTAGTTATCTCTCTTCAGTCATTTAACTTAAGGGAGTTTGGTGAGATCCATTTTCTTACTATTAGGAGTCTTGCACAGAACAATAACCTGTGAACCAGTTTCTCAATCCTCTTGGCAATCACCAGCTCAGAGTAACTCCCCAATATTGCCACCAGGGGAGTAAGAATGACTTCTATTTTCAACCTCTTTTCTATTTCTTGTCCTACTTCTATCCAAAATTCTTGCACTCTTTCACAGGACCATACCATATGCAAAAACCCAGCTTCTTCCTCCATGTATTTTGGGCATCTATTATTTTGTCTCATTCCTATTTTACAAAGGAATTGCGGAGTATAATATAATCTGTAAACCATATTGAATTGTATGAATCTGTGGTTATTATTTGTTTGGACCTGATAAATCCTCTTATAGATTACTTCCCAATCTTGCTACCCATCGGCCCTAACTCAGATTGCCACTTTTTGACACTACTATGTGCCTGTTGTTGTTTTGGGGCATCGCCCAATAACTTATATGTCTAGGACATAACTTTTTTTTTATGTTACCCTCCATTAACTGTCTCAGTTGTACTGGTGCAGGAGTTATTCTCAAACCTTCTCTTATTGTGCTCATAACTATACTTCTCAATCTAATATATTCAAACCATGTTTTTCCCTCAACCTCATTACTACTTTTAATTACTTACCAATCCAGCAATTTACCTTCGTGCCAAAGATCCTTCCAGTTTAAATGCCTAAATTCCTTAATCCTTCCATTTCTTTATATTTCATTTCCTCCCATACTATAGCTGTGTCAAGCATCCCACGTATTGCCATTTCTTTTTTACCTAAGTCCAATTTTTTTCTAGGCTCAACACCATTACGTGATTACTCCATATTTTCCCACTCAGTTGCCCTGATTCTAGTCCTTGGAGGATACTATCATATCTACCTTGACATTTCCCCATCAAAAATTCAAAAAAGGGGAATCTTCTCCACTCACTTATATAATATAACTTAGAAGCTAGAAAATACTATCTGATGTCCAGGCGTGACATACCCCCTTTGCCCAGTGGTAGACATAAGTAATCTATCTTTATATGCATCCTCTTCCTCCCCAATATCAAGTAATTAAAAATGTGAATAATTTTTTTTAAAGACACCGTTTTCACACCATATGGGTGAAGACCCTAATATGTACAGTAATTTTGGAATTATTATAGTTTTAATCAGTACTATTTTATCGGCTATAGATATTTTAAATTCATTCCAGACCAGTCTTTCTTTTTATTTTACTTATTAATGGGTTAAAATTTAGTTAATGATGATTCTCCAACTGAGATTTGTATTCCCAAGTAGGTGAAATGTTCTTCTTTCCCAAGAACACTCACCCCACAATCCAATGATAGTTCTTCTTCTCCCAATGGTAACAGTACTGACTTTGACAAATTTATACTTAATCCCGAGTATTCTCCATAATCCTCAATCACCTCTATTACTCTGGGCAGACACGTTTGTTTTTTGCAGAAAAAACAAGATGTCATCAGCATATAGCGACAGTTTGTCCTCTCTCCCCCTCGCTCCAAACCCACCAAAGTTGTCATCTCCTTGGATCTTGATCACCAGTGGTTCAATGCTCAGGGAAAAAAGCAAAGGGGAGAGAGGACACCCCTGACGCGTTCCTCTCGACAGTGAGGACTTGATGACATCACACATTTCTTCCATATGGACATGATGACATTAAACAGTTCCTCCAAATAGACATGATGATATCACACAGTTCCTCCATAGGGACATGATGACATCACACAGTTCTTCCATATGGACATGATGACATCACACAGTTCCTCCATATGGACATGATGACATCACACAGTTCCTCCATATGGACATGATGACATCACACAATTCCTACATATGGACATGATGACATGACACAGTTCATCCATTTGGACATGATGACATGACACAGTTCCTCCATATGGACATGATGACATGACACAGTTCCTCCATATGGACATGATGACATCACACAGTTCCTCCATATGGACATGATGACATCACCCAGTTCCTCCATATGGACATGATGACATCACACAGTTCCTCCATATGGACATGATGACATCACACAGTTCTTCCATATGGACATGATGACATCACACAGTTCCTCCATATGGACATGATGACATCACACAATTCCTCCATATGGACATGATGACATGACACAGTTCATCCATTTGGACATGATGACATGACACAGTTCCTCCATATGGACATGATGACATGACACAGTTCCTCCATATGGACATGAGGACATGACACAGTTCCTCCATATGGACATGATGACATCACACAGTTCCTCCATATGGACATGATGACATTACACAGTTCCTCCATATGGACATGATGACATCACACAGTTCCTCCATATGGACATGATGACATCACACAGTTCCTCCATATGGACATGATGACATCACACAGTTCTTCCATTTGGACATGATGACATCACACAGTTCCTCCATATGGACATGATGACATCACACAGTTCCTCCATATGGACATGATGACATCACACAGTTCCTCCATATGGACATGATGACATGACACAGTTCCTCAATATGGACATGATGACATGACACAGTTTATCCATATGGATATGATGACATCACACAGTTTGATCATACGTACAGTAATTTTGGAAGTATTATAGTTTTAATCAGTACTATTTTATCGGCTCTAGATATTTTTAATTCATTCCAGACCCTGTCTTTTTTTTCAATTTTACTGATATAGCGACAGTTTGTCCTCCCTCCCCCTCGCTCCAAACCCACCAAAGTTGTCATCTCCTTGGATCTTGATCGCCAGTGGTTCTGTTACGCCGAGCGCTCCGGGTCCCCGCTCCTCCCCGGAGCGCTCGCTACACTTCCCTCACTGCAGCGCCCCGGTCGGTTCCACGGACCCGGGGCGCTGCGTTACCACCTCCGGCCGGGATGCGATTCGCGATGCGGGTAGCGCCCGCTCGCGATGCGCACCCCGGCTCCCGTACCTTACTCGCTCCCCGTCAGTTCTGTCCCGGCGCGCGCGGCCCCGCTCCCTAGGGCGCGCGCGCGCCGGGTCTTTGCGATTTAAAGGGCCACTGCACCGCTGATTGGTGCAGTGGTTCCAATTAGTGTTTACACCTGTGCACTTCCCTATATCACCTCACTTCCCCTTCACTCCCTCGCCGGATCTTGTTGCCCTAGTGCCAGTGAAAGCGTTCCTTGTGTGTTCCTTGCCTGTGATTCCAGACCTTCTGCCGTTGCCCCTGACTACGATCCTTGCTGCCTGCCCCGACCTTCTGCTACGTCCGACCTTGCTTCTGTCTACTCCCTTGTACCGCGCCTATCTTCAGCAGCCAGAGAGGTTGAGCCGTTGCTAGGGGATACGACCTGGTCACTACCGCCGCAGCAAGACCATCCCGCTTTGCGGCGGGCTCTGGTGAAAACCAGTAGTGACTTAGAACCGATCCTCTAGCACGGTCCACGCCAATCCCTCTCTGGCACAGAGGATCCACTACCTGCCAGCCGGCATCGTGACAGTAGATCCGGCCATGGATCCCGCTGAAGTTCCTCTGCCAGTTGTCGCTGACCTCACCACGGTGGTCGCCCAGCAGTCACAACAGATTGCGCAACAAGGCCAACAGCTGTCTCAACTGACTGTTATGCTACAACAGTTACTACCACAGCTCCAGCAATCATCTCCTCCGCCAGCTCCTGTACCTCCTCCGCAGCGAGTGGCCGCTTCTGGAATACGACTATCCTTGCCGGATAAATTTGATGGGGACTCTAAGTTTTGCCGTGGCTTTCTTTCCCAATGTTCATTACACTTGGAGATGATGTCGGACCAGTTCCCCACTGAAAGGTCTAAGGTGGCTTTCGTAGTCAGCCTGCTGTCTGGAAAAGCCCTGGCTTGGGCCACACCGCTCTGGGACCGCAATGACCCCGTCACTGCCTCTGTACACTCCTTCTTCTCGGAAATTCGAAGTGTCTTTGAGGAACCTGCCCGAGCCTCTTCCGCTGAGACTGCCCTGTTGAACCTGGTCCAGGGTAATTCTTCCGTTGGCGAGTATGCCGTACAGTTCCGTACCCTTGCTTCAGAATTATCCTGGAATAATGAGGCACTCTGCGCGACCTTTAAAAAAGGCCTATCCAGCAACATTAAAGATGTTCTGGCCGCACGAGAAATCCCTGCTAACCTACATGAACTCATCCATCTTGCCACTCGCATTGACATGCGTTTTTCCGAACGGCGTCAGGAGCTCCGCCAGGATATGGACTCTGTTCGCACGAGGCGTTTCTTCTCCCCGGCTCCTCTCTCCTCTGGTCCCCTGCAATCTGTTCCTGTGCCTCCCGCCGTGGTGGCTATGCAGGTCGACCGGTCTCGCCTGACACCCCAAGAGAGGACACGACGCCGCATGGAGAATCTCTGCCTGTACTGTGCTAGTACCGAACACTTCCTGAAGGATTGTCCTATCCGTCCTCCCCGCCTGGAAAGACGTCCGCTGACTCCGCACAAAGCTGAGACAGTCCTTGATGTCTACTCTGCTTCTCCACGTCTTACTGTGCCTGTGCGGATGTCTGCCTCTGCCTTCTCCTTCTCTGCTGTGGCCTTCTTGGACTCTGGATCTGCAGGAAATTTCATCTTAGCCTCTCTCGTCAACAGGTTCAACATCCCGGTGACCAGTCTCGCCAGACCCCTCTACATCAATTGTGTAAACAATGAAAGATTGGACTGTACTATACGTTTCCGCACGGAGCCCCTTCTAATGTGCATCGGATCTCATCACGAGAGGATTGAACTGTTGGTCCTCCCCAATTGCACTTCTGAAATCCTTCTTGGACTTCCCTGGCTTCAACTCCATTCCCCAATCCTGGATTGGTCCACTGGGGAGATCAAGAGTTGGGGGCCCTCTTGTTCCAAGGACTGCTTAAAACCGGTTCCCAGTAAACCTTGCCGTGTCCCTGTGCTTCCTCATGTAACCGGTCTCCCTAAGGCCTATATGGACTTTGCGGACGTTTTTTGCAAAAAACAAGCTGAGACTCTACCTCCTCACAGGCCTTATGATTGTCCCATTGACCTCCTCCCGGGCACTACTCCACCCCGGGGCAGAATCTATCCTCTGTCCGTCCCAGAGACTCTTGCCATGTCTGAATACGTCCAAGAAAATTTAAAAAAGGGCTTTATCCGTAAATCCTCCTCTCCTGCCGGAGCCGGATTTTTCTTTGTGTCCAAAAAAGATGGCTCTCTACGTCCTTGCATTGACTACCGCGGTCTTAATAAAATCACGGTTAAGAACCGCTACCCCCTACCCCTCATCTCTGAACTCTTTGATCGTCTCCAAGGTGCCCATATTTTTACCAAACTGGACTTAAGAGGTGCTTATAATCTCATCCGCATCAGAGAGGGGGATGAATGGAAAACGGCATTTAACACCAGAGATGGACACTTTGAGTATCTGGTCATGCCCTTTGGTCTATGCAACGCCCCTGCCGTCTTCCAAGACTTTGTTAATGAAATTTTTCGTGATCTACTATACTCCTGTGTTGTTGTATATCTGGACGATATCCTGATTTTTTCTGCCAATCTTGAAGAACACCGCCAGCATGTCCGTATGGTTCTTCAGAGACTTCGTGATAATCAACTCTATGCCAAAATAGAGAAATGTCTGTTTGAATGCCAATCTCTTCCTTTTCTAGGATACTTGGTCTCTGGCCAGGGACTACAAATGGACCCAGATAAACTCTCTGCCGTCTTAGATTGGCCACGCCCCTCCGGACTCCGTGCCATCCAACGTTTTTTGGGGTTCGCCAATTATTACAGGCAATTTATTCCACATTTTTCTACCATTGTGGCTCCTATTGTGGCTTTAACAAAAAAAAATGCCGATCCCAAGTCTTGGCCTCCTCAAGCGGAAGACGCCTTTAAACGACTCAAGTCTGCCTTTTCTTCGGCTCCCGTGCTCTCCAGACCTGACCCATCTAAACCCTTCCTATTGGAGGTTGATGCCTCCTCAGTGGGAGCTGGAGCTGTCCTTCTACAAAAAAACTCTTCCGGGCATGCTGTTACTTGTGGTTTTTTTTCCAGGACCTTCTCTCCGGCGGAGAGGAACTACTCCATCGGGGATCGAGAGCTTCTAGCCATTAAATTAGCACTTGAGGAATGGAGGCATCTGCTGGAGGGATCAAGATTTCCAGTTATTATTTACACCGATCACAAGAACCTCTCCTACCTCCAGTCTGCCCAACGGCTGAATCCTCGTCAGGCCAGGTGGTCTCTGTTCTTTGCCCGATTTAATTTTGAAATTCACTTTCGGCCTGCTGATAAAAACATTAGGGCCGATGCTCTCTCTCGTTCCTCAGATGCCTCTGAAATTGAACTCTCTCCTCAACACATCATTCCTCCTGACTGCCTGATTTCCACTTCTCCAGCCTCCATCAGGCAAACTCCTCCAGGAAAGACCTTTGTTTCTCCACGCCAACGCCTTGGGATCCTCAAATGGGGTCACTCCTCCCATCTCGCAGGTCATGCGGGCATCAAGAAATCTGTGCAACTCATCTCTCGCTTCTATTGGTGGCCGACTCTAGAGACTGATGTGGTGGACTTTGTGCGAGCCTGCACTATCTGTGCCCGGGATAAGACTCCTCGCCAGAAGCCCGCTGGTTTTCTTCATCCTCTACCTGTCCCCGAACAACCTTGGTCTCTGATTGGTATGGATTTTATTACTGACTTACCCCCATCCCATGGCAACACTGTTATTTGGGTGGTCGTTGATCGATTCTCCAAAATGGCACATTTCATCCCTCTTCCTGGTCTTCCTTCAGCGCCTCAGTTGGCTAAACAATTTTTTGTACACATTTTTCGTCTTCACGGGTTGCCTACACAGATCGTCTCGGATAGAGGCGTCCAATTTGTGTCTAAATTCTGGAGGGCTCTCTGTAAACAACTCAAGATTAAATTAAATTTTTCTTCTGCATACCATCCTCAATCCAATGGACAAGTAGAGAGAATTAACCAGATCTTGGGTGACTATTTACGACATTTTGTTTCCTCCCGCCAGGATGACTGGGCAGATCTTCTACCTTGGGCCGAATTCTCGTATAATTTCAGAATCTCTGAATCTTCCTCCAAATCTCCGTTTTTCGTGGTGTACGGCCGTCACCCTCTTCCCCCCCTCCCTACCCCCTTGCCCTCTGGTCTGCCCGCTGTGGATGAAATTTCTCGTGATCTTTCCACCATATGGAAAGAGACCCAAAATTCTCTCTTACAGGCTTCTTCTCGCATGAAGAGATTCGCAGATAAGAAAAGAAGAGCTCCTCCCATTTTTTCCCCTGGAGACAAGGTATGGCTCTCCGCTAAATATGTCCGTTTCCGTGTCCCGAGCTATAAGTTGGGACCACGCTATCTTGGTCCTTTTAAAGTTTTGTGTCAAATTAATCCTGTCTCTTACAAACTTCTTCTTCCTCCTTCTCTTCGTATCCCTAATGCCTTTCACGTCTCTCTTCTTAAACCTCTCATCCTCAACCGTTTTTCTCCTAAATCTGTTCCTCCCACTCCTGTTTCCGGCTCCTCGGACATCTTCTCTGTCAAAGAGATTTTGGCCTCTAAAAAGGTCAGGGGAAGAACTTTTTTTTTAGTGGATTGGGAGGGTTGTGGTCCAGAAGAGAGGTCCTGGGAACCTGAGGACAATATCCTGGACAAAAGTCTGATCCTCAGGTTCTCAGGCCCCAAGAAGAGGGGGAGACCCAAGGGGGGGGGTACTGTTACGCCGAGCGCTCCGGGTCCCCGCTCCTCCCCGGAGCGCTCGCTACACTTCCCTCACTGCAGCGCCCCGGTCGGTTCCACGGACCCGGGGCGCTGCGTTACCACCTCCGGCCGGGATGCGATTCGCGATGCGGGTAGCGCCCGCTCGCGATGCGCACCCCGGCTCCCGTACCTTACTCGCTCCCCGTCAGTTCTGTCCCGGCGCGCGCGGCCCCGCTCCCTAGGGCGCGCGCGCGCCGGGTCTTTGCGATTTAAAGGGCCACTGCACCGCTGATTGGTGCAGTGGTTCCAATTAGTGTTTACACCTGTGCACTTCCCTATATCACCTCACTTCCCCTTCACTCCCTCGCCGGATCTTGTTGCCCTAGTGCCAGTGAAAGCGTTCCTTGTGTGTTCCTTGCCTGTGATTCCAGACCTTCTGCCGTTGCCCCTGACTACGATCCTTGCTGCCTGCCCCGACCTTCTGCTACGTCCGACCTTGCTTCTGTCTACTCCCTTGTACCGCGCCTATCTTCAGCAGCCAGAGAGGTTGAGCCGTTGCTAGGGGATACGACCTGGTCACTACCGCCGCAGCAAGACCATCCCGCTTTGCGGCGGGCTCTGGTGAAAACCAGTAGTGACTTAGAACCGATCCTCTAGCACGGTCCACGCCAATCCCTCTCTGGCACAGAGGATCCACTACCTGCCAGCCGGCATCGTGACAGGTTCAATACTCAGGGAAAAAAGTAAAGGGGAGAGAGGACACCCCTGACTTGATCCTCTTGACATTGAAAAACTATCCGATAAATGCCCCTCAATTCGAACCCTCGCCACCTGATAAGATATATACAAAGAAAAAGGACCACCACTGACACTTTGTGCCTACCAGCATCATACTTTTATAATAGTGTCAACATATGATCCTACATACTTAAATCGTGGGAGCTCCAAAAAGCACTAACTTGTACCACAAAACTATAATAAGAGTTCATACAGACGACTGGTAATCAATTGATTAATCAATCTTTATTGAAACAAATGATATACATACTCAACATACAAGACAAGGTGTGAAAACAGAGATAGATTCCAGACCGCCTCAGAGATATTTATATTAGAATATAGTGGGGATCAAAAGTTTGGGCTCCCCAGGTAAAAATTTCTATTAATGTGCGTAAAGAAGCCAAGGAAAGATGGAAAAATCTCCAAAAGGCATCAAATTACAGATTAGACATTCTTATAATATGTCAACAAAAGATAGATTTTATTTCCATCATTTATACTTTCAAAATAACAGAACACTAAAAAATGGCATCTGTAAAAGTTTGGGCACCCTGCAGAATTTATAGCATGCACTGCCCCCTTTGCAAAGCTGAGACCTGCCAGTGTCATGGATTGTTCTCAATCATCATCTGGTAAGACCAGGTGAAGTCAATCTCAAAGGTTTTAATTGCCCAGACTCATCTGACCTTGCCCCAACAATCAGCACCATGTTGTCTAGAAATCTGAAACTGAAAATAGTTGACGCTCACAAAGCTGGAGAAGGCCATAAGAAGATTGCTAACATTTTCAGATGTCAATATCCTCTGTTCGGAATGTAATTAAGAAATGGCAGTTATCAGGAACAGTGGAAGTTAAAGCAAGATCTGGAAGACCAAGAAAAATATCAGACAGATCAGCTCGCAGGATTGTGAGAAAAACAATTCAAAATCCACATTTGACTGCACAATCCCTCCATAAAGATCTGGCAGACACTGGAGTTGTGGTACACTATTCCCCTATAAAGAGATACTTGTAAAAATATGGTCTTCATGGAAGAGTCATCAGAAGAAAACCTCTTCTATGTCCTCACCACAAAAATCAGCATTTGAACTTTGCAAATGAACATATAGACAAGCCTGATGCATTTTGGAAACAAGTTCTGTGGAACGATGAGGTTAAAATTGAACTTTTTGGCCGGAATGAGCAAAGGTACTTTTGGAGAACAAGGGGAACAGAATTTAATGAAAATAACCTCTGTCCAACTGTTAAGCATGGGGGCAGATCATTCTTAATGCACATTAATACAAATTTTTACCTGAGGTGCCCAAACTTTTGATCCCCACTGTACATATACATATATATATATATATATATATATATATATATTTATATTTATATATAATATTGCACTTGGAACTAATATTGCACAAATACCTGCAGAAAAACAATTAAGGTCACACAATGTCAGAGACACATTTCACAATTAGACAATATATCTAGAATTAGAATGCATCCCAATGTATCGCTCAGACTAAGGGTCCGGCATGTGCATACTGCACCTCAACATGCTCAATGTGCTAGTACTAAAGTGCAGGTGCATGCATAGATGTTACATTACAAAGTGCAAATGTGCTTACCCATGTTCGTATTGTGTCTCTGTGCTCCAACGCCGTTTCGTTGTCCCACTTTTGGCCCAGCAAAATTCACACACATAAGAAAAACACTCACTACCATAACTATTAAAAAAAATTGGGCGAGGGGAGAGAGAAAAAAAAAGAAAAAGGGGAACAGGGAGTTTTTGGAAAATCATCATACAGGGGTTATATTATGACACAAATGGATAAGTATTCTCTGTTAACATTTTTCTAATCTTCACCACCATCTTTTTTTTCCTTTTGCCCCTCCAATTTTTGGTCTTGCCGGATACAGTTACATGTTCCTCTCAGAAATCATAATATAGGTGCTTTAAAAACTATAAAAGGAATACGACAAAGAATTAAAATCACTAATGGACATCATATTTATAGAAACGCAGCGAACGATAACTGTTCATTTAGGATTCTGGGTGTCATAGTGCCTAATTGCACTATCCAATGGCACTCTCTTTGTGCCAAAACTTTCTTGTAATTGCCACCCCTCATGCCCAGGCTGATTTTTTCAATTCCTCTTACCTGTAGACTCAAGGGGTCGCTATTGTGTTCCAATTTAAAGTGCCTAGGCAAAGTCTTTAATGTTGCAAAGTCATGTGCATTTCTCGCCGCCAATATATCTCGTACAGTACATGTTGCCGAGTACATATTTTTAATTGTCTAGATGTTAATCCTATATAGATTTCCGGGCATCCACAGGTGGCATAATAAATGACATTACCGGTGTTGCACAAGATATATTGGCGGATAGAGTACTCTCTTGCTCCAACTGCTGACCTAAATGTTTTGGTTCTTATGATGTTGGCACATCCCACACAATCTCCGCATGATTAGCATCCTACACGTGGGTTACTCATACCGAAAGGCTGCGGAGTTTTTGCCACATAGTGGCTCCTCACCAATTTGTCTTTGAGGTTGTTGCCCCTCCTTGCCGTGAACGATACCCTCTCTGGTATCAAGCTAGCCAGAACTGGGTCAGTTCTTAATACCCCCCAATGCTTCTCTCCTGTTTTCCGCATAGTGCTCCATTGATAGTTAAAAGTGGAGATAAATCTTACTGTATTGTTGGATGTACTTTTTTGTTGTCTCTTTCTATTTTTATATTCTATCAGGTCATTGCGTTGTTCTCTTTTTGCTCTTTGGTACCCTTGTTTAATCATCATCTTACTGTACCCTCTTTCTGAAAATCTTTCCTTCAAGATGTAAGAGATATATTGGCGGTGAGAAATGCAAATTACTTTGCAACATTAAAGACTTTGTCTAGGCACTTTAAATTGGAACACAATAGCGACCCCTCGAGTCTACAGGTAAGAGGAATCGAAAAAAATCAGCCTGGGCACGAGGGGTGGCAATTACAAAAAAGTTTTGGCACAAAGAGAGTGCCATTGGATAGTGCAATTAGGCACTATGACACCCAGAAGCCTAAATGAACAGTTATCGTTCGCTGCGTTTCTATAAATATGATGTCCATTAGTGATTTTAATTCTTTGTCTGTGTTCCTTTTATAGTTTTTAAAGCACCGGCAAGACCAAAACTTGGAGGGGCAAAAGGAAAAAAAAGATGGTGGTAAAGATTAGAATACTTAGCCATTTGTGTCACAATATAACCCCTGTATATAATGATTTTGCAAAAACTCCCTGTTCCACATTTTTTTCTCTCTCTCTCTCTCTCCCCTCCCCCCCCCCCCCCCCCCCCCACAATTTTTTTTTCATAGTTGTACGGTAGTGAATGTTTTTCTTATGTGTGAATTTTGCTGGCCTATATGGGTTATTTTGAGTTTTTTTCACAATTATTTATGGTCACAACTCACATTTATCTATACATCAAAATCATGTCCTTATTATCCACAGCAATTATGGAATTTATAATTATTTGACAGAATATTTATAGCACTCTATTTATTTGTGATTTTAAATATTTTTGTACATTAATTGCAATAATATTCACATTAATAAATATAACACACTTTGTATTGTAATTTCAGTCTCTTGACACTGTATAATTTTATTTAACATAGATTTTTATTCACCATGTCATTTGTAAATTAATTGTATTTTTCATCACAATATATCACCAACACTTTATACACGGTGTTCAATTATCATTATTTTTATTTTAGTATCAGGTAGATTTAGAGATTTGCATAGGAAATTAATTCATATTTATGACACATTTATAACACAGGGATCATAAAAATTCTATTTGTTATTTTTATTTTTAGTATTGGCAAGAATTATAATGCATCCAATTTGTAAGTAACAGGCAGAAGGTGTCAATGCTATTTAAATTTAGCCACCTCCTTTAAAATAACACCCTTTCTTTTTGCCCACCAAAAACACAAGCCCGTGATGTGTTCCAGTGCGCAGGCGCAGTGGTCTCTCCCCCATTGCCCTGCCTCACCCGCTGCCGATTCCCGTGATGCGCACAATGCGGAGGTGGGTAGGAGCACTGCGCCTGCCCCAATGTGGGACGCTTCACGTGACACTGTGTATGTCCGGCAGGCCGGATATAAAAAGACCAAAATAGTAATAGGAAATAGTGGGACAAAGTGGGACAAGGAAATGGCGTTGAGGCGCAAAGACACAATACCAAAATGGGTAAGCACATTTGCACTTTGTAATGTACCATCTATGCACGCACCTGCACTTTAGTACTAGCACATTGGGCATGTGAAGGCGCAGCATGCGCACGTTGGACCCTTAGTCTGAGCGATACATTGGGATGCATTCTAATTCTAGATATATTGTCTAATTGTGAAATGTGGCTCTGACATTGTGTGCCACTTTATTGTTCTTCTGCAGGTATTTGTGCAATATTAGTTCCAAGTGCAATATTATATATATATATATATATATATATATATATATATATATATATTCTAATATAAATATCTCTGTGGCAGTCCGGAATCTATCTCTGTTTTCACACCTTGTCTTGTATTTTGAGTATGTATATCATTAGTTTCAACAAAGATTGATAAAAAAAAATTTCACTGGTCTGTATGAACTCTTATTATAGTGATAGGAGTACAGTAGTCTCACCATCTCTACAAAATTTTCCTCAAATTCAAATCTGCCCAACATGTCCCACAGAAAGTCCCACTCCACCCTGTCAAAGGCCTTGGTGGCATCTAAGGACAGCATGGAGTGGGATTCAATTGACCAATCTGAATGTTAGACAAAACTCTGTATATATTATGTTTTGCCATACGGTTAGGTATAAATCCACATTGATCATCACTAACTAGATCTTGAATGACACTCTGCACCCTAGTGGCTAAAACCTTAGAGTAAATTTTAATATCGGTGTTCAAAAGCGATATGGGTCTATAAGAGCCCACATCTTCTTTATCTTTATTCGCTTTTAATATTAAAGTTATGGCAGCTTCCCTCATTGAACAAGGGAGTTGCCTCTACCTTTTTCCATATTCCACGACTCTAAACAATGCAGGAAGCAAAATCTGGCCGTACTTTCGATATAATTCAAATGGTAACCCATCGGTTCCAGGCAAAGTATTACCTTTTATTGACGTTAGGGCAGAATTTAGTTCCCTAATCGTTAAGGGGGCATCTAGAGCTTCTTTTTGCGATTTTGTTAGTCTCGGAAGGGAAATATGATCCATATAATTCTGCAGATCCCTCCTAGTTTTAGTACACCCTGTTTTGTATAGGGCAGAATAATACTATTTAAATTCTTCAACTATCTCCCCTTTCTCTGTCTTGCGTTGGCCGTTCTTATCCTTTATTGCTGTTAATTTCTCGGGTGTTTGCTGATTATTCACTATGGCCATTAAATATTTATTTGGTTTCCCTGCCTGGATAAATCTCAGGAAAAACTGTTTATTTCTATTTTTCTTCAAAAGATATACATTTAATTCATCCCGCTTTTCCTGCCATCTGTTCTTATTACCTTCTGAAGGATTTCTTCATTGCCTATTTTAAGCTTTCCTCTTTCTCTTTAAACTCTTTTTTTTCTTTCTATAAATTTATCTGGTTAGTTCCCCCACTATTTTATCACTTGCCCTAGTCCCAATTAAATTTAAAAAAAATCTTCTAAATTCTTCATGATCCTATCATTATCGATCAGCTTCAGCTAGTGAGGTTTAATTCTTTTTATACCTTTTTCTCTTTCCCCAGCGGCTTATAATCTATAATCTCCATAGGAAAGTGATCAGATAGACATCTAGTGAGATACCTCACCTTGTCTATCCTTTCAAGTCCCAATCTATTTCCTAGACTTAAATCTCCTTTTTGGGGGGTTCTGAGTCCTCCATATATCGATAAGTCCTATTTCACGACATAATTTCCCCAAAGGTGTTTGACCTTTAACCTGAGGCGACCCTTTTTGTATTATCCTATCTATTCCCTCATCCATTACACATTTCATGTCTCCCTGAACAAAAATTGGACACTTTTCTTTTTGCATATAGTATTCATATAGCTTCTTTAGGATTCTGGATGAGTATGGGGGTGGAATAGAAACAAAAATCAAAATACATATCATATCCCCCAGTTTCCCATGTAGAAAGACAAATCTGCTGTTACGCCGAGCGCTCCGGGTCCCCGCTCCTCCCCGGAGCGCTCGCTACACTTCCCTCACTGCAGCGCCCCGGTCGGTTCCACGGACCCGGGGCGCTGCGTTACTACCTCCGGCCGGGATGCGATTCGCGATGCGGGTAGCGCCCGCTCGCGATGCGCACCCCGGCTCCCGTACCTTACTCGCTCCCCGTCAGTTCTGTCCCGGCGCGCGCGGCCCCGCTCCCTAGGGCGCGCGCGCGCCGGGTCTTTGCGATTTAAAGGGCCACTGCACCGCTGATTGGTGCAGTGGTTCCAATTAGTGGTTACACCTGTGCACTTCCCTATATCACCTCACTTCCCCTTCACTCCCTCGCCGGATCTTGTTGCCCTAGTGCCAGTGAAAGCGTTCCTTGTGTGTTCCTTGCCTGTGATTCCAGACCTTCTGCCGTTGCCCCTGACTACGATCCTTGCTGCCTGCCCCGACCTTCTGCTACGTCCGACCTTGCTTCTGTCTACTCCCTTGTACCGCGCCTATCTTCAGCAGCCAGAGAGGTTGAGCCGTTGCTAGGGGATACGACCTGGTCACTACCGCCGCAGCAAGACCATCCCGCTTTGCGGCGGGCTCTGGTGAAAACCAGTAGTGACTTAGAACCGATCCTCTAGCACGGTCCACGCCAATCCCTCTCTGGCACAGAGGATCCACTACCTGCCAGCCGGCATCGTGACAGTAGATCCGGCCATGGATCCCGCTGAAGTTCCTCTGCCAGTTGTCGCTGACCTCACCACGGTGGTCGCCCAGCAGTCACAACAGATTGCGCAACAAGGCCAACAGCTGTCTCAACTGACTGTTATGCTACAACAGTTACTACCACAGCTCCAGCAATCATCTCCTCCGCCAGCTCCTGTACCTCCTCCGCAGCGAGTGGCCGCTTCTGGAATACGACTATCCTTGCCGGATAAATTTGATGGGGACTCTAAGTTTTGCCGTGGCTTTCTTTCCCAATGTTCATTACACTTGGAGATGATGTCGGACCAGTTCCCCACTGAAAGGTCTAAGGTGGCTTTCGTAGTCAGCCTGCTGTCTGGAAAAGCCCTGGCTTGGGCCACACCGCTCTGGGACCGCAATGACCCCGTCACTGCCTCTGTACACTCCTTCTTCTCGGAGATTCGAAGTGTCTTTGAGGAACCTGCCCGAGCCTCTTCTGCTGAGACTGCCCTGTTGAACCTGGTCCAGGGTAATTCTTCCGTTGGCGAGTATGCCGTACAGTTCCGTACCCTTGCTTCAGAATTATCCTGGAATAATGAGGCACTCTGCGCGACCTTTAAAAAAGGCCTATCCAGCAACATTAAAGATGTTCTGGCCGCACGAGAAATCCCTGCTAACCTACATGAACTCATCCATCTTGCCACTCGCATTGACATGCGTTTTTCCGAACGGCGTCAGGAGCTCCGCCAGGATATGGACTCTGTTCGCACGAGGCGTTTCTTCTCCCCGGCTCCTCTCTCCTCTGGTCCCCTGCAATCTGTTCCTGTGCCTCCCGCCGTGGAGGCTATGCAGGTCGACCGGTCTCGCCTGACACCCCAAGAGAGGACACGACGCCGCATGGAGAATCTCTGCCTGTACTGTGCTAGTACCGAACACTTCCTGAAGGATTGTCCTATCCGTCCTCCCCGCCTGGAAAGACGTCCGCTGACTCCGCACAATGGTGAGACAGTCCTTGATGTCTACTCTGCTTCTCCACGTCTTACTGTGCCTGTGCGGATGTCTGCCTCTGCCTTCTCCTTCTCTGCTATGGCCTTCTTGGACTCTGGATCTGCAGGAAATTTCATCTTAGCCTCTCTCGTCAACAGGTTCAACATCCCGGTGACCAGTCTCGCCAGACCCCTCTACATCAATTGTGTAAACAATGAAAGATTGGACTGTACTATACGTTTCCGCACGGAGCCCCTTCTAATGTGCATCGGATCTCATCACGAGAGGATTGAACTGTTGGTCCTCCCCAATTGCACTTCTGAAATCCTTCTTGGACTTCCCTGGCTTCAACTCCATTCCCCAATCCTGGATTGGTCCACTGGGGAGATCAAGAGTTGGGGGCCCTCTTGTTCCAAGGACTGCTTAAAACCGGTTCCCAGTAAACCTTGCCGTGTCCCTGTGCTTCCTCATGTAACCGGTCTCCCTAAGGCCTATATGGACTTTGCGGACGTTTTTTGCAAAAAACAAGCTGAGACTCTACCTCCTCACAGGCCTTATGATTGTCCCATTGACCTCCTCCCGGGCACTACTCCACCCCGGGGCAGAATCTATCCTCTGTCCGTCCCAGAGACTCTTGCCATGTCTGAATACGTCCAAGAAAATTTAAAAAAGGGCTTTATCCGTAAATCCTCCTCTCCTGCCGGAGCCGGATTTTTCTTTGTGTCCAAAAAAGATGGCTCTCTACGTCCTTGCATTGACTACCGCGGTCTTAATAAAATCACGGTTAAGAACCGCTACCCCCTACCCCTCATCTCTGAACTCTTTGATCGTCTCCAAGGTGCCCATATTTTTACCAAACTGGACTTAAGAGGTGCTTATAATCTCATCCGCATCAGAGAGGGGGATGAATGGAAAACGGCATTTAACACCAGAGATGGACACTTTGAGTATCTGGTCATGCCCTTTGGTCTATGCAACGCCCCTGCCGTCTTCCAAGACTTTGTTAATGAAATTTTTCGTGATCTACTATACTCCTGTGTTGTTGTATATCTGGACGATATCCTGATTTTTTCTGCCAATCTTGAAGAACACCGCCAGCATGTCCGTATGGTTCTTCAGAGACTTCGTGATAATCAACTCTATGCCAAAATAGAGAAATGTCTGTTTGAATGCCAATCTCTTCCTTTTCTAGGATACTTGGTCTCTGGCCAGGGACTACAAATGGACCCAGATAAACTCTCTGCCGTCTTAGATTGGCCACGCCCCTCCGGACTCCGTGCCATCCAACGTTTTTTGGGGTTCGCCAATTATTACAGGCAATTTATTCCACATTTTTCTACCATTGTGGCTCCTATTGTGGCTTTAACAAAAAAAAATGCCGATCCCAAGTCTTGGCCTCCTCAAGCGGAAGACGCCTTTAAACGACTCAAGTCTGCCTTTTCTTCGGCTCCCGTGCTCTCCAGACCTGACCCATCTAAACCCTTCCTATTGGAGGTTGATGCCTCCTCAGTGGGAGCTGGAGCTGTCCTTCTACAAAAAAACTCTTCCGGGCATGCTGTTACTTGTGTTTTTTTTTCCAGGACCTTCTCTCCGGCGGAGAGGAACTACTCCATCGGGGATCGAGAGCTTCTAGCCATTAAATTAGCACTTGAGGAATGGAGGCATCTGCTGGAGGGATCAAGATTTCCAGTTATTATTTACACCGATCACAAGAACCTCTCCTACCTCCAGTCTGCCCAACGGCTGAATCCTCGTCAGGCCAGGTGGTCTCTGTTCTTTGCCCGATTTAATTTTGAAATTCACTTTCGGCCTGCTGATAAAAACATTAGGGCCGATGCTCTCTCTCGTTCCTCAGATGCCTCTGAAATTGAACTCTCTCCTCAACACATCATTCCTCCTGACTGCCTGATTTCCACTTCTCCAGCCTCCATCAGGCAAACTCCTCCAGGAAAGACCTTTGTTTCTCCACGCCAACGCCTTGGGATCCTCAAATGGGGTCACTCCTCCCATCTCGCAGGTCATGCGGGCATCAAGAAATCTGTGCAACTCATCTCTCGCTTCTATTGGTGGCCGACTCTAGAGACTGATGTGGTGGACTTTGTGCGAGCCTGCACTATCTGTGCCCGGGATAAGACTCCTCGCCAGAAGCCCGCTGGTTTTCTTCATCCTCTACCTGTCCCCGAACAACCTTGGTCTCTGATTGGTATGGATTTTATTACTGACTTACCCCCATCCCATGGCAACACTGTTATTTGGGTGGTCGTTGATCGATTCTCCAAAATGGCACATTTCATCCCTCTTCCTGGTCTTCCTTCAGCGCCTCAGTTGGCTAAACAATTTTTTGTACACATTTTTCGTCTTCACGGGTTGCCTACACAGATCGTCTCGGATAGAGGCGTCCAATTTGTGTCTAAATTCTGGAGGGCTCTCTGTAAACAACTCAAGATTAAATTAAATTTTTCTTCTGCATACCATCCTCAATCCAATGGACAAGTAGAGAGAATTAACCAGATCTTGGGTGACTATTTACGACATTTTGTTTCCTCCCGCCAGGATGACTGGGCAGATCTTCTACCTTGGGCCGAATTCTCGTATAATTTCAGAATCTCTGAATCTTCCTCCAAATCTCCGTTTTTCGTGGTGTACGGCCGTCACCCTCTTCCCCCCCTCCCTACCCCCTTGCCCTCTGGTCTGCCCGCTGTGGATGAAATTTCTCGTGATCTTTCCACCATATGGAAAGAGACCCAAAATTCTCTCTTACAGGCTTCTTCTCGCATGAAGAGATTCGCAGATAAGAAAAGAAGAGCTCCTCCCATTTTTTCCCCTGGAGACAAGGTATGGCTCTCCGCTAAATATGTCCGTTTCCGTGTCCCGAGCTATAAGTTGGGACCACGCTATCTTGGTCCTTTTAAAGTTTTGTGTCAAATTAATCCTGTCTCTTACAAACTTCTTCTTCCTCCTTCTCTTCGTATCCCTAATGCCTTTCACGTCTCTCTTCTTAAACCTCTCATCCTCAACCGTTTTTCTCCTAAATCTGTTCCTCCCACTCCTGTTTCCGGCTCCTCGGACATCTTCTCTGTTAAAGAGATTTTGGCCTCTAAAAAGGTCAGGGGAAGAACTTTTTTTTTAGTGGATTGGGAGGGTTGTGGTCCAGAAGAGAGGTCCTGGGAACCTGAGGACAATATCCTGGACAAAAGTCTGATCCTCAGGTTCTCAGGCCCCAAGAAGAGGGGGAGACCCAAGGGGGGGGGTACTGTTACGCCGAGCGCTCCGGGTCCCCGCTCCTCCCCGGAGCGCTCGCTACACTTCCCTCACTGCAGCGCCCCGGTCGGTTCCACGGACCCGGGGCGCTGCGTTACTACCTCCGGCCGGGATGCGATTCGCGATGCGGGTAGCGCCCGCTCGCGATGCGCACCCCGGCTCCCGTACCTTACTCGCTCCCCGTCAGTTCTGTCCCGGCGCGCGCGGCCCCGCTCCCTAGGGCGCGCGCGCGCCGGGTCTTTGCGATTTAAAGGGCCACTGCACCGCTGATTGGTGCAGTGGTTCCAATTAGTGGTTACACCTGTGCACTTCCCTATATCACCTCACTTCCCCTTCACTCCCTCGCCGGATCTTGTTGCCCTAGTGCCAGTGAAAGCGTTCCTTGTGTGTTCCTTGCCTGTGATTCCAGACCTTCTGCCGTTGCCCCTGACTACGATCCTTGCTGCCTGCCCCGACCTTCTGCTACGTCCGACCTTGCTTCTGTCTACTCCCTTGTACCGCGCCTATCTTCAGCAGCCAGAGAGGTTGAGCCGTTGCTAGGGGATACGACCTGGTCACTACCGCCGCAGCAAGACCATCCCGCTTTGCGGCGGGCTCTGGTGAAAACCAGTAGTGACTTAGAACCGATCCTCTAGCACGGTCCACGCCAATCCCTCTCTGGCACAGAGGATCCACTACCTGCCAGCCGGCATCGTGACATCTGCCCTCCTCGATTTTTTTCTTATCGTGCAATTCTTTGTCAATTAATACTGATACCCCCCTTAAATATGATGTGTGGAGCGAATGGTAATAATGTGACATAGTTAGTATGGTTGAAAAAAGACATACGTCCATCAAGTCCAACCAGGGAATAATTTTTCTGACCATTCATTTCTCTTAAGTAAATAAGTGTTCTGCCAACAATCCCACTATCTCTGGTGCATGGTGCCTTAGGACTCCCCACATTGCAAATCGCTTCACATTATCCCCCAACCCTCTTATATTCCAAACCACTACTTTAATATTTATCCAGAATGCTCAGTGAACCACATGATCCATGACCACATATACCTTAATTTTACTTCGGACGAGGAGAGAAAGGAGAAATAATTTTTTCCATATGTAACCCCCTTCCCCCTTGTTCCCAATCCCTTCGCATCCATACATCCTGCGACAACTTTTGACAGGACTCTATCCAAGCACATCCCTGCTATAACCTGAGACCCTCTAATTAATTTACAATAGAACATTTCTAAAGCCCTGACTGTCCATCCATTTCGATGCTTCAGCCGCATTAGCAGAAAAAAAAATTGACTGTTCGTTGTATACTACCTGCAATCTGGTGGGGTACAAGCGGGACAATTTGGTTTCATTCATGTTTAGTCTTTTCTTGACTTCCTTAAAAGCTATCCTCTTTTTCTGTGTTTCAGTAGCATAATCTGGGAAAATCATGATCTTACTACCATTGTAAGTAACCGTCTTTTTATCCCACATACTTCGCATCACATTATCCCGATCTTTATAATTTAGCATTTTCGCTATGATTGCTCTTGGGTTACTGCCAGGGGGGCTAACTGGGATCCTATGGGCTCTCACTACATTGAAAAATGCTGACAAGTTTTTCTCATACACTGTGCAAGCAGCCATGACTGTAAGAACTTAATCAGGTCCTTACTCTCCACCCCTTCTGGGAAACCAATTATTCTTAGATTCCCCCTTCTTGATCGATCCTCCAAATCAGTAACTTTTTGACTTAGCGAGTTGTTTTCCACTAGCATTTTTTTATCTCTTTTTTAACTACCTGCATATCATTGTCTTCTACTGAGATTCTAGTCTCCATTTCTGTACACCTTTCCCTGGTTTTCTTTAAGTCATCTCTAATGAGGGCCATTTCTCCCTCATGGACCCAACTTGGTTAACTAAGGTTTCAGTGGAGGAGTTGCATCTATTGATTGCCTCTAGCATTGTTTCCAGGGCAGATGAGGATATCCCCCCCCCTCCTCCCTGTGCTGTATCCAGCTCCTCTCTTACTGGTTCCGTCCCAATATTCTTCCCCTGTCCGCGGTTTTTACCAGCAGAACCAGGTGCCACTAAATATTTATCCATTTTCCCAGAGCTTTTCTGATCTTTCACAGGACTAGTTGATGTTCGGTCTCTGGGACCCATCTCTAGTCTTAATTGCAATTGCACTCAAGTTAGTCAAGATCAGAAAAAAGAAAGGGTAGGGAAGTAATTTGATGTCAAAATGCTTTGAACCAAAGTTTGTCGTTTGTTAATACAGCTTTTCAAAGCTACGGATAACGGGTGCACATAAATAGTTAAATAACGAGCAAAATGTTACACCAAGAAAAGGAGGCTTTCCTGCATCAGCTGTGCACTTCAAACCCAGATCCCGCCCAGGAACATTCGGTGGGGACGCCGCTCCGTATACAATTCTAGGCAAGATCAATTATTTTGCCACACAGTAAATGCTATTAATTGATTTATTAATAAAACAAGTCCCCAATATTAGCGATGTTAGTGAGTTTTGAAATCAGTCTATAAGAACAAGCAGACTTCAAGCGTTATCAGCGATTTTGTCTACCTCCCTTCGGGCAGTATTCAGATAATGATAGTAGTATTATTGAGTTAGCAGTTCACTTTGAGAGATATTAATGATTTTATCCAACTCTTTTCTGACCATGTTCAGACAATGGTGAAAGTGTTAGAAAGTTAACATCTCGCTTCAAGCTATTTTAACAGTGTTAGTAAGTTAGCAACTCAATGTAGAGGCAAGCAGACTTCAGTCTGTACAGCTTATTCCATATTACTCCGAAAAAAAAGGGTAGGACAATAGTTTGATGTGAAAGTGCTTTGAACCAAAGTCAGTCCTTTGTTACTACAGCTTTTCAAAGCTACAAATAACAGGTGCACATAAGCAGTAAAACAGCAAGCAGAGTGTTACACCAAGAAAAGAAAACTTCCCTGCATCAGCTGTTCACTTCAGGCCCAGATGCACCCCAGGAACATTCGTCGGGGGCACCGCTCTGTATACAATTCTTTGCAAGGTTGATTATTTCACCACACAGTACATGCTATTAATTTCTATATGAATAAAGCAAGTCCCCAATATTAGCGATGTTAGTGAGTTAGTAAGTCAGTCTATAAGGACGAGAAGACTTCAAGCGTTATCAGCGATTTTGTCTAACGCCCTTCGGGCAGTATTCAGACAATGATAGTAGTATTAGCAGGTTAGCATGTCGCTTTAAGAAATATTAATGATTTTATCTAACTCTTTTCTGACCATGTTCAGATTATGGTGAAAGTGTTAGCAGGCTAGCAGCCCGCTTCAAGCTATTTTAGCAGTGTCAGTAAGTTAGCAACTCAATGTAGAGGCAAGCAGACTTCAGCCTGTGCAGCTTATTCCTTATTACTCTAGTTGCAGTTCTTAGATGTAAATATATAAACAGGAGAGCTTTCACTTAGTATGTAGACTGTGTCCTGTGGTTGTGCCAGTGGCGTTGCGACCCTGGTGCGGGAGGTGCGGCCCGCACCGGGTGACACCAACCTAATGGGGTGACACCAAGACGCTCCGCAGCACCCACACCCCCCCTCCCCAGCTACACCGACACCCCCCATCTGTGCCCAACCGGCCTCCCATCCGTCAGCACCCCCCCCCCCCCCCTGAGCTGTGTGTGCGGTGCGCCCGTCCGTCAGCACCCGCCCCTGCGCTGTGTGTGCGGTGCGCCCGTCCGTCAGCAACCCCCCCCTTTCACCTGCACTGTGCGCACGTTCATCATCACACACCCAACCTCACCGCAGGGCGCCTGGTGAGAAGGAGCGCTGCGCTGGATGGGTGAGTGTGTGTGCCTGCCTCTCTGTCTGTCTCTATCTATGTTTGTGTTTGTGACTCTGTGTGTGTGTGACTGTGTGTGTGTGTGACTGTGTGTATGTGACTGTGTGAGTGTGTATGTGACTCTGTGTGTGTGTGACTGTGTGACTCTGTGTGTGTGTTTGTGTGACTCTGTGTGTGTGTGTGACTGTGTGACTCTGTGTGTGTGTGTGTGTATGACTGTGTGTGTGTGTGTGTCTGTCTGTGAGTGTGTGTCTCTCTGACTGTGTGTGTGTCTCTCTGTGTTGTATGTGTTTTTTGTGTGTGGGGGGGGGGGTGTTGAACCAGCGATCTATTGTGGGGAGACTTTGACCCATTGTGGGGAACCTGCAAGGGAACCTGCGGCCTAATGTGGGGAAACTACTACCAAATGTGCGGAGTCTATGCTACCTAATGTGGGGAGTCTATGCTACCTAGTGTGGGGAATCTGTGCTACCAAATGTGGGGAGTCTATGCTGCCTTATGTGGGGAGTCTATGCTACCTTATGTGGGGAATCTGTGCTACCGAATGTGGGGAATCTATGCTACCTAATGTGAGGAAACTGCTGCCTAATGTGGGGAATGTGTGCTACCTAATGTGGGGAAATTGCTACCTAATGTGGGGAATCTGTGCTACCTAATGTGGGAAAATTGCTACCTAATGTGGGGTAACTGGTACCTACCTAATGTGGGGGAACTGGTACCAAATGTGGGGAATCTATGCTGCCTAATTTGGGGAAAAGATGCTACCTAATGTGGGGAAACTGCTACCTACCTAATATGGGGGAACTGCTGCCTACCTAATGCTCCCCCCCCTGGCAGTAGCACCCTCATCATCTACCAGCAACACCCCCCCCCCCAGCAGCACCTCCATCAGCAGATCCTGATGGTGGATGATGGAGGTGCTCCTGCCAGGAGGATGATCCTGCCGATGGAGGATGGGGGTGATACTGCCAGGGGGGATGGCCAGTAGCACCCTCATCATCCTCCAGCAACACCCCCCAGTAGTAGCACCCCCATCATCCACTAGCAACACCACCAATACCCCCCTCCCGTGGTAATAGCATCAGCTAACGGATGTTGAGGGGTGTTACTGCGGTTGTGGTGTTATATTCAGAGGGTGCACTGTATGGCAACGTTATATTCAGAGGGCGCAGTTTGTGGTAGTATTATATTCAGAGGGCGCAGTTTGTGGTAGTATTAAATTCAGAGGGCGCAGTGGGTGGTAGTATTATATTCAGAGGGCGCAGTTTGTGGTAGTATTATTAGAGATGAGCGAACTTACAGTAAATTCGATTCGTCACGAACTTCTCGGCTCGGCAGTTGATTACTTATCCTGCGTAAATTAGTTCAGCTTTCAGGTGCTCCTGTGGGCTGGAAAAGGTGGATACATTCCTAGGAAAGAGTCTCCTAGGACTGTATCCACCTATTCCAGCCCACGGGAGCACCTGAAAGCTGAACTAATTTATGCAGGAAAAGTCATCAACTGCCGAGCCGAGAAGTTTGTGATGAGTTGAATTTACTGTAGTTTGCCTATCTCTAAGTATTATATTCAGAGGGCGCAGTGGGTGGTAGTATTATATTCAGAGGGTACAGTATGTGGCGGTATTATATTCAGGGGTACAGTATGTGGCAGATTTATATTCAGGGGTACAGTATGTGGCAGATTTATATTCAGGGGTACAGTATGTGGCAGATTTATATTCAGAGGGCGCAGTTTGTGGTAGTATTATATTCAGAGGGCGCAGTTTGTGGTAGTATTATATTCAGAGGGTACAGTATGTGGTAGTATTATATTCAGTGGGTACAGTGTGTGACGGTATTATATTCAGGGGTACAGTATGTGGCAGATTTATATTCAGAGAGTACAGTATGTGTTGGTATTATATTCAGAATGTACAGTGTGTGGTAGTATTATATTCAGTGGGTATGGTGTATGGAAGGTTTATAATCAAAGAGTATAGTGTATAGTAGTATTATATTTAGAGGATACAGTGTCTGTCAGGTTTATAATAATAATTGTTTTCATATAGAGGATGAGAATGCACTGACATAGTGAGGAGACGTCTGGGCGTCACATTCTACAGACAGAAGTTTTAGCTGGAACAAGTCCTGGCGGTATGTACCATCTGAATTAGATAAGAAAGACTATAGAGAAGACGTCACCTGTAGTCACTGATATTATTGTGTATTCTCCTCACTATAGAGAAGACGTCACCTGTAGTCACTGATATCATTGTGTATTCTCCTCACTATAGAGAAGACGTCACCTGTAGTCACTGATATCATTGTGTATACTCCTCACTATAGAGAAGACGTCACCTGCAGTCACTGATATTGTACATTCTCCTCTCTATGTCCTATCAGAGCTGTAGTCGCTTGTCAGTTCTACAGTTAGGTCAGTGAAACTACAACTCCCAGCATAACCTCACCACTGCATAAAGGGGTACTCTACTGGAAAACATTTTTTTAATCAACTGGTGCTACAAAGTTAAACAGATTTGTAAATTACTTCTATTTAAAAATCTTAATCCTTCCAGTACTTATTAGCTTCTGTATAAGCGATTCACAGGAAGTTATTTTCTTTTTTAATTTCTTTTCTGTCTGACCACAGTGCTCTGTGCTGACACCTCTGTCCATGTCAAGAACTGTCCATAGTAGGAGCAAATCCCCATAGCAAACCTATCCTGCTCTGTACAGTTCCTGACATGGACAGAGGTGTCAGCAAATAGCACTGTGGTCAGACTGGAAAGAACTACACAACTTCCTGTGGAGCATACACCAGCTTATAAGTACTGTAAGTATTAGGATTTTAAATAGAAGTAATTTAAAAATCTGTTTAACTTTCTGGCACCAGTTGATATAAAAGTAAATGTTTTCCAGTGGAGTACCCCTTTAAGTAATTCTGGGAGCTGTATATTTCAATGGTGAAAACTTCTTTAACACTTTCCTATTCTGTGGCAACTGGTATATCTGATTATTATACTGGAATTTCTCACAATGCGCTACAACAGTGGTGTCTGTCACAACAGGCTAAAAACTTACTAGGGGGAGGTATGGGGTGACACCATATTCTACCGCACACCGGGTGACACCAACCCTAGCAACGCCACTGGGTTGTGCGCTGTTGTCTCCTTAATGTCAGACTGGCCACTGAATGGTCCACATCCGCATCCTATTCTGGGCCACCGTGGCTGCCTCTTCACTTGCCGCCATCATCCTCCATCTGGGTTGCACGGGAAGAAGGTCCCTAGGATTGCCTCCACCTCTGTCTCATCTGTTTTTCTGCTCAGCAGCAAGTTGTCTCTGTCTGCAGGGGTCAGCAGCGCCATCTCTCCACCTCGCTTCACTCGCGTATCACGTGACCCGTGGCTCCGCAGTTCCAACCAGGGCTGCGGCTTCCAGCCATGCGGTCACGAGCAGTACTCCTTAGCATGGCACAGGTCAGAGCCTCCCCACCTCCAGTCTCCTCTACTCTGGTTCCCCACCGGCAGCTCTCCTATGCGGCGGGAGGTAATCAGATTCAGCCAAGGCAAACAGATCAGGATGATGGGTCTCAGGTGCAGGGGGTAGGAGCCGTGTCAGCTTCCTTCCATCATGCTTCCTCTCATCCAAATAATCTTTATTAACTTTTTTTTCCCCCTTTTTTTTTGCAATGTTATAACCCCCACGGGTCCCGGCTGAGCTTGATTGACAGCTGCACAGAAAGTGAAAGCTCCACAGATTCTCACAGAAAGCTGCACAGACAGAAAGCTACAGGAGAGCCTCGCTGATAGCAACACAGACTGAAACATGCACAGAGCCTGAGGTCTTCCATTCATCACTGCATTGCAACCATGTGAGGGCAGAAGTGGTTTCCCAGCACACTTCAGTGATGTCATGCCTGCTGGGAAACACCCACTTTCTCCTGCTGGAAATGTGAGCAAGAAGATAAGATACAGAGCTTTTTAAAGCTCTGAGGTTTTTTTAAGGGCTGGAGGGGTGTTGGGAGTAGTTAGGGAACATATCCTGAGTTAGTTTAGAACAGTTTATTTGGTGACAGGTACTTTTTCAATAATGCTATTACAAAGTACAATTGGTGGTGCAAAAAAAAAAGCCCTCACATGAATCTGAAGGTGGAAAGTTGAAAGGGTTATGGCTGTTAAAGGGTGAGGAGGGAAAAAATTAGGAAAAAATGCAAAAATGAGAAAGGTGAAAAGCTAGAATCCAACCTTCTTTGGCTATTTAGAGTTTTCAACAATTTTACTACCATAAAACTGCTCACAGATTTACTTTAATGTTTTTTAACAAACAATTTTAAATAATTATGAGTAGTGCCCATTTTTTCACTTGATCCCCTGCCCCCAAAAATGTCTGTGCACGTCCCTGTACAGAGTTAAAGAAACAACTTTAATGTGTCACTCTTGGGTTTGATTTCCTGTGCACAACAGAATGACATTATCACCCACCAGATCCCGTCCTACTAGCTCTCAGATGAATTGCATTTTGCCTGTGTTTTAGCTGTATTTGCTGTGATTTTCCTAACATTGTGGCAAAAAAAATGTAACTTTATTACAATTGAGCAAATTATAGTGAAAAATCACAGCAGAAACTGCCAAAATGTTGTAAAATGTGTGAAAAAAGCAGTAAAAAAAAAGATTTAGAAATGAATTAGAAATGAATAAAATTATAATTTTTTTATTTTATAAATTTTTTTTCAATGTTTCCTGTGTGGTAAAAATTACACGTTAAGCATGTAAGGCAACCCCCCAAAAAATTGCATCGCCAGTACCTGACGTCCATCACGAGATGAAAAAATATGATAGGGGAGAAGTAGATAAACTACTGTAATTTCTGTTCCTGCTATATTAATCACATCTTTTTTTTTTCTCCTCACATTTTCAAAGGTCTCTTGTGCTGCTTTGAAAATCTGAAAATATGTGAGAGTTCATTTTCATGCCACTTTTGTTTTTATTTGCACCAAAATAAAAAATGTTTCAACACAAATTTTTTCTCAATTTTTTGGCACCAAATTTTGAATCAGGGAATTTTTTTTATCATACAAGTGTTAACTGTATAAATAAAACATGTACAGGGTTTAAATGAGAGTGGGAAAAAAAACATAAAAACATTTTTTTTATTAACATTTTACAATAATTATTTATTTTTCAATAATTGATTAAGCCCATTTGGGCCTTAAGGACTCAAACTATTTTATTTTTAAGTTTTCATTTTTTCCTCCTCGTCTTCAAAAAAATCCTAACTCTTTTGTATTTTTATCCACAGACTAGTATGAGGGCTTGTTTTATGCGACCAGTTCTCTGTTGTAATGCCATCACTCACTTTACCATAAAATGTATGGCACAAAAAAATACTATTTGTGTGGGGAAATTAAAAAGAAAACCGCAATTTTGCTAATTTTGGAAGGTTTCGTTTTCACGCCGTACAATTCACGGTAAAAATGGTCAATACGATTAAAATTATACCCATGATTATATACTTTTCTATTACTGTTGCGATTAAAAAAATTTGCTAACTTTTTAACCAAATTAGTACATTTAAAAGCCCTCTATTTTGAAGACCTATAACTTTTTCATTTTTCCGTACAAGGGGCGGTATGAGGACAATTTTTTTGCGCCATGATCTGTAATTTTTATTGATACCATATTTGCTTATACTGTATAAAACTTTTAATATATTTTTTATCAATTTTATTTTTGAATAAAATGTTATAAAAAAGCATCAATTTTCACCCCGTTCACCGTACGGCATCATTAACATTATATTTTAATAGTTCGGATATTTACGCACCCGGCGATACCAAATATGTATATTAAATTATTTTTTTTTACACTTTTTGGGAGTGAAATAGGGAAAATGGGACAAATTACATTTTTATTGGGGGAAGGGATTTTTCAAACTTTTTTTTTGCTTTTTTTACCTTTTTTTTTACACTTTAATAGTCCCCATATGGGACTATTTATAGCAATCATTCGATTGCTAATACTGTTCAGTGCTATGCATAGGGAATCACACTGATCAGTGTTATCAGCCATCTTCTGCTCTGGTCTGCATGATCGCAGCGGAAGGCAGCGGAGGGGGACCTCCGTCTGCAGTTCTGGATGACCGGATCGCCGCGGCAGCACTGCGTGCGATTCGATCATTCATTTTAGTGACCGCAATGCCGATGCTGTGATCAGTATTGATCATGGCATCTGAGGGGTTAATGGTGGACATCCGCACGATCGCTGATGTCGGACATTACTGGCAGGACCCTGGCTGCTATCAGCAGCCGGGACCTGCCGCACATGACCCGAGCATCACTCCGATGCTCGCATTTATGTATAGGACGTAAATGTACGTCCTGGTGCATTAAGTACCACCTCACCAGGACGTGCATTTATGTCCTTCATTGTTAAGGGGTTAAATAACACCTCCCCCCACAAAAAAAATAATAAAGTTTAGAATATGACCCCCTATATGTTTTTTATATGATAAAAAGTTCAATTTGTATATGAGGAATATGAAATGAGGCTGTTAAATTAAATTTTTATCCATTTTAAAATACTTTATTTCACTTAAAATTTTAGCACCCTAGGGGACAGGAACATACAAAACTTATATATTGCAATATATTATTAAATCTCCGCTTTCCTTCATAAGGCCCCAAACTGCTATTACAACCAAACGGCACCCCACAATCACATCAGAGGGGGTAACACAGGATACTCCCATCTACCTAGTTAGCACTGATCAGGGCATCTAATTACTTAAACAGTTGAGATCTGAGTTATCTCCAATCCAGGCCTCTGATGCCAGGTATCAACTGTAATTTAAAGCCAGCACCCACTATGTATAGTGCAAGCTCAGCTCCTGAGCTCGCTGTATAATACCTTAAGGGTACATTCACACTGCGGAAACTCCGCTCACAGAATTCCACAAGTGGAGATTTTTTCCGTGACTTTGGCGGTAGGACCGCACGGCACTGTGTGGTCACCGTTGACGGCTATGCAGTGCTCCTTCTTTGCGCTGAACAATTTCAGCAATGAAATTGTCCACGGCAGAAATTCCTCAGTGTGAACAGGTCTCGCGGACGACCCATTCACACTGATGGTAACGTTCCCTGCGTGGAATTCCACTCATGGAATTCCGTGGTAATAACGCAGTGTGAGCCTACCCTAATGATGCCATGACATAATAATACATCACATATTACTAAGGGCTCTATTTACCTAGCGTGTGCCAAGAGAATGTCTGCACTACTACTATTTTCATTTTATAGGAAGCCATAGCATGCTGTGCTTTCCTATACATTAATGCATACATTAAAAAGTAACCAATTAGAGACATTTGCTACTGTATCTCTATAAAGTGGTAAATGTCCCATCCTTCCAATAGCAGTAGAGTCTGCACCATAATTCCGCAATGTACTCATCTTTTATCTTCTTATAAATCCCTTTTGAGACTAGCATGCATTTGCTATAGTGTTTTTCCTGTAACTATATGAGAATTTTACAGAGAGAACCATGTACAGCTGCCGACTCGTATATCTGTATTCAATTTGACAACTTTTTGTAACAGAAATCCTTTCTAAATGGATATTGGAATGATTTATGCTTGTATTTTAAGCAGGTGTGTTACCACAATATGTTTGCATGATTTTTTATATATAAATAAATAACTTAATGCTATAACCCAGAGGCTCTTTAATTGCCATATTATACCTAAAACATTAAATGCTAACATCAGCTTAGGCTACCACAACTATGCAGGAGTATTTGAACGTGCGGTAGACTTTTAGAGGTCTACTGCCATAGGAAGTCATTTAATCATTTCAAAGCTGCTGGTTAAATAAATTGCAAACAACTTAAAAGCGTAATTGTAACTGAGGATTTGCTTTCAATTATATCTTTGCCTTACTAAGTACTGTGGGGTTTACTTTGCTTCAGTGTCACATAAACCCGCAGTTCGGATCTCTAAACTGATTCACTGGTGATCAAAAGGAAACCAGATGTCCTGTTAAAAAATACTATTCCTATCCCCTAAGTTATATACTGCCAATGATAGTAATAAAAAAAATTCTGAAAAGAAAAAAATAAGAAAAAATAAAAAATAAAAAAAATAAAAATAAAATGTATATATATATATACATACACACATTTTACAGAGAAAAATAGAAACAAAGTGTAAGAAAGAGAGAGGAAGGCAGAGGGGAAGTAAGAGTTTAGTTTAACTAACACCATCTGACTGAGCCAGGACGTTACTTATTCTTAATGTAAATTGATGCCTCTTTCCAAAAATCTAATCTAATTATATATTTCTGGGAAAGTCAGCTGTATTGTTTCTTAAATTTCAAGGAAACAGGAAACTCCCAATTTAAGTGTTGAAAAGGTTGCAAAAAAACAAAATGCATTCTGTATCGGTTACTCTGAATTTATTTACATGTATTTATATATGCAAGTGCTATCCAAGTTTTTAAGTAGGACCCATGTTTTACAGAAGAATAAATATTTAAAGGGGAAATCCATTCTGAAGGGATATTTTTACTTGACAGATTAATGTCAGAAGATAAGTTTGGAAAATGACGTTGAGGCCAAGGGAGCTGCAGTTCTCATGAAAACACGAAAACCTCATTATTTCGGCTTAATACATTTCAATATCTGGAAATCTTGGCTCTAAGATTCTAAGCAAAGTATTATTGTGTTAAATGGTTCCTTGTGATACATTTCAAGTGATGGAGCCAAAGGGATTTTTTTTTGTCTTTAGAGTTAATTTTAAAACAATGGTGGTTCAAGATCCCAGATCACAGAGATCAGATCTATCAAAGCCCAAAAACATTGTTAGTTGAATTTATGCAACTTGACTATTAACCCATTCAAGGTGTGGAAACTGTTAATCTTGTATTTTACTGGATTGTTAATTGTGGGATGAGTTAAAATTTTAGATGCCACCATTTTAGGGGTACACATAAAGATATGTGTGTGTGTGTGTATATATATATATATATATATATATATATATATATATATATATATATAATTTATTTATTTATTAACCTCTTGAGGACCGGATCATTTTTCATTTTTGCACTTTTGTTGTTTCCTCCTCCCCTTCTAAAAATCATAACCCTTTCAATTTTCCACCTACAGACCCACATGAGGACTTGTTTTTTGCACAATCATTTTTACTTTGTAATGACAATAATCATTTCACCATTAATCAATTTGTAAGTTTGGGGCTTTCAATTCCACGCAGTGCACTTTTTGGTAGAAATTACACCTTATGTTCATTCTGTAGGTCCATTTGATTGAAATGATACCCATTTTATATAGGTTTGATTCTATTTTACTTCTTTAAAAATATTATAACTTTTTGCACGGAAATTACCATGTTTAAAAATGTCCTCTTTTTACCCCTATAACTTTTTTTATTTTTCCGTGTACAGGGAGGTGTGAGGATTCATTTTTTGTGCTGTGATCTGTAGTTTTTCTCGGTACCATTGTTGTTTAGATGGGACTTTTTGATCACTTTTTATACATTTTTTAGGGCATACAAAGTGACCAAAGATATGCAATTCTGGACTTTGGTATGTTTTTTACGCCATTGACCGTGCATTTAAAGTAACGTTACATTTTTGTAGTTCAGACATTTATACACGTGGTGGTACTACATATGTTTATGTTTATTTTTGCTTACATTTTTTTGTTCTTTTTTAATGGGAAAAGGGGGGGGATTGAAACTTTTATTATGGATGGGGTTAAATCACTTTCATTAACTTTTTTTTACTTTTTTTGCACAATTTTAAAGTCCCTATAGGTGACTATTACTTGCAATCTTCAAATTGCATTCACTGTGTAATGTTATGCCATAGCAAAGCATTGATCAGTGTTATCAATGCTCCAATGCTCCAGCCTACCATGGCTGACTGGAGCTTTGGATTATCGATCGGATGGCGAGGAGGCAAGTAAGGGCCCTCCCACCATTCTCTCAGCTGATGCAGTGAAACTGTGGTGTTCCCGATCAGCACCGCTGAGTAGTTGGAAAGTGTTTTTTAACAGACGATCAGGGGTTAATGCCAGGGCATCACAGTGATTGGTGATGTCCGGCATTAGCCATGGGTCCCATGGCTAATGCCGGACATCACCGATCACCCCGCTATGACCTGCGCTCAGCTCCTGAGTGTGCATCATAGAAGGGGGGGCAGTACAAGGGCGTACATGTATGCCCTTTGTCCTCAAGAGTTTAAAAAATAATATATAGATATATATATTTCTTTTTTGCAAGTAATGGGAAGAGCAGCACATCAAGTTTCAAAAGTAAGGTGGTTTATGCAGTCCAGATGGCCCTGGCCTAAGATTCAAAAACAAAAGCAGCTGCAGCACTCAAATAAATGAAAAAGCAGGTGGTTTTATTCCATTTTTAAATTCAGAGATGTGTGTGTGTATGTACTACCTTTCATTAACACTTTTGTGTTTCCACATTCTGGGAGTGACGGCTGTGTGTTTGCATTTTATGGAAACCTGTATAAAAAATGTTGGCTTCATTTGGGTGTACATATAACTTTTTATAATTGTGGAAAAAAATATTTTTTTATCTATTTTTACAGCATTCACTATACAGTACCATTACGATGCTGGGTTCTGCAGGTCTGTACATTACAGCTATAACAACTTTTTATTTTTAAAGAGTACCTGACATCAAACCATATTGTCACGATGCCGGCTGGCAGGTAGTGGATCCTCTGTGCCAGAGAGGGATTGGCGTGGACCGTGCTAGTGGATCGGTTCTAAGTCACTACTGGTTTTCACCAGAGCCCGCCGCAAAGCGGGATGGTCTTGCTGCGGCGGTAGTGACCAGGTCGTATCCACTAGCAACGGCTCAACCTCTCTGGCTGCTGAAGATAGGCGCGGTACAAGGGAGTAGACAGAAGCAAGGTCGGACGTAGCAGAAGGTCGGGGCAGGCAGCAAGGATCGTAGTCAGGGGCAACGGCAGGAGGTCTGGAACACAGGCTAGGAACACACAAGGAAACGCTTTCACTGGCACGATGGCAACAAGATCCGGCAAGGAAGTGCAGGGGAAGTGAGGTGATATAGGGAAGTGCACAGGTGATAACACTAATTGGAACCACTGCGCCAATCAGCGGCGCAGTGGCCCTTTAAATCGCAAAGACCCGGCGCGCGCGCGCCCTAGGGAGCGGGGCCGCACGCGCCGGGACAGGACTGACGGAGAGCGAGTCAGGTACGGGAGCCGGGGTGCGCATCGCGAGCGGGCGCTACCCGCATCGCGAATCGCATCCCGGCTGAAGGCGGTATCGCAGCGCCCCGGGTCAGTGGATCTGACCGGAGCGCTGCAGTGAGGAGAGTGTAGCGAGCGCTCCGGGGAGGAGCGGGGACCCGGAGCGCTCGGCGTAACAGTACCCCCCCCCTTGGGTCTCCCCCTCTTCTTAGAGCCTGAGAACCTGAGGAGCAGACTTTTGTCTAGGATATTGTCCTCAGGTTCCCAGGATCTCTCTTCTGGACCACAACCCTCCCAATCCACTAAAAAAAAAGTTTTCCCTCTGACCTTCTTGGATGCTAAAATCTCTTTGACGGAGAAGATGTCCGAGGAGCCGGAAACAGGAGTGGGAGGAACAGATTTAGGAGAGAAACGGTTAATGATAAGTGGTTTAAGGAGAGAAACGTGAAAGGCATTAGGAATACGAAGAGAAGGAGGAAGAAGAAGTTTGTAAGAGACAGGATTAATCTGGCACAAAATTTTGAAAGGACCAAGATAGCGTGGTCCCAACTTATAGCTAGGGACACGGAAGCGGACATATTTAGCGGAGAGCCATACCTTGTCTCCAGGGGAAAAAATGGGAGGAGCTCTTCTTTTCTTATCCGCGAACTTCTTCATGCGTGAAGAAGCCTGTAAGAGAGATTTTTGGGTCTCTCTCCATATGATGGAAAGATCACGAGAAATTTCATCCACAGCGGGCAGACCAGAGGGCAAGGGGGTAGGGAGGGGGGGAAGAGGGTGACGGCCGTACACCACGAAAAATGGGGATTTGGAGGAGGATTCAGAGACTCTGAAGTTATACGAGAATTCGGCCCATGGTAGAAGATCTGCCCAGTCATCCTGGCGGGAGGAAACAAAATGTCGTAAATAATCACCCAAGACTTGGTTAATTCTTTCTACTTGTCCATTGGATTGAGGATGATATGCAGAAGAAAAATTTAATTTAATCTTGAGTTGTTTACAGAGAGCCCTCCAGAATTTAGACACGAATTGGACGCCTCTATCCGAGACGATCTGCGTGGGCAACCCGTGAAGACGAAAAATGTGTACAAAAAATTGTTTAGCCAACTGAGGCGCTGAAGGAAGACCAGGAAGAGGGATGAAATGTGCCATTTTGGAGAATCGATCAACGACCACCCAAATAACGGTGTTGCCACGGGATGGGGGTAAGTCAGTAACAAAATCCATACCAATCAGAGACCAAGGCTGTTCGGGGACAGGCAGAGGATGAAGAAAACCAGCGGGCTTCTGGCGAGGAGTCTTATCCCGGGCACAGATAGTGCAGGCTCGCACAAAGTCCACCACATCTGTCTCTAGAGTCGGCCACCAATAGAAGCGAGAGATGAGTTGCACAGATTTCTTGATGCCCGCATGACCTGCGAGATGGGAGGAGTGACCCCATTTGAGGATTCCGAGGCGTTGGCGTGGAGAAACAAAGGTCTTTCCTGGAGGAGTTTGCCTGATGGAGGCTGGAGAAGTGGAAATCAGGCAGTCAGGAGGAATAATGTGTTGAGGAGAGAGTTCAACTTCAGAAGCATCTGAGGAACGAGAGAGAGCATCGGCCCTAATGTTCTTATCGGCAGGCCGAAAGTGAATTTCAAAATTAAATCGGGCAAAGAACAGAGACCACCTGGCCTGGCGAGGATTCAGCCGTTGGGCAGACTGGAGGTAGGAGAGGTTTTTGTGATCGGTGTAAATAATAACTGGAAATCTTGATCCCTCCAGCAGATACCTCCATTCCTCAAGTGCTAATTTAATGGCTAGAAGCTCTCGATCCCCGATGGAGTAGTTCCTCTCCGCCGGAGAGAAGGTCCTAGAAAAAAAACCACAAGTAACAGCATGCCCGGAAGAATTTTTTTGTAGAAGGACAGCTCCAGCTCCCACTGAGGAGGCATCAACCTCCAATAGGAAGGGTTTAGATGGGTCAGGTCTGGAGAGCACGGGAGCCGAAGAAAAGGCAGACTTGAGCCGTTTAAAGGCGTCTTCCGCTTGAGGAGGCCAAGACTTGGGATCGGCATTTTTTTTGGTTAAAGCCACGATAGGAGCCACAAGGGTAGAAAAATGTGGAATAAATTGCCTGTAATAATTGGCGAACCCCAAAAAACGTTGGATGGCACGGAGTCCGGAGGGGCGTGGCCAATCTAAGACGGCAGAGAGTTTCTCTGGATCCATTTGTAGTCCCTGGCCAGAGACCAAGTATCCTAGGAAAGGAAGAGATTGGCATTCAAACAGACATTTCTCTATTTTGGCATAGAGTTGATTGTCACAAAGTCTCTGAAGAACCATACGGACATGCTGGCGGTGTTCTTCTAGATTGGCAGAAAAAATCAGGATATCGTCTAGATATACAACAACACAGGAGTATAGGAGATCACGAAAAATTTCATTAACAAAGTCTTGGAAGACGGCAGGGGCGTTGCACAGGCCAAAGGGCATGACCAGATACTCAAAGTGTCCATCTCTGGTGTTAAATGCCGTTTTCCATTCATCCCCCTCTCTGATGCGGATGAGATTATAAGCACCCCTTAAGTCCAGTTTGGTAAAAATGTGGGCACCTTGGAGGCGATCAAAGAGTTCAGAGATGAGGGGTAGGGGGTAGCGGTTCTTAACCGTGATTTTATTAAGACCGCGGTAGTCAATGCAAGGACGTAGAGAGCCATCTTTTTTGGACACAAAGAAAAATCCGGCTCCGGCAGGAGAGGAGGATTTACGGATAAAGCCCTTTTTTAAATTTTCCTGGACGTATTCAGACATGGCAAGAGTCTCTGGGACGGACAGAGGATAGATTCTGCCCCGGGGTGGAGTAGTGCCCAGGAGGAGGTCGATAGGACAATCATAAGGCCTGTGAGGAGGTAGAGTCTCAGCTTGTTTTTTGCAAAAAACATCCGCAAAGTCCATATAGGCCTTAGGGAGACCGGTTACAGGAGGAACCACAGAGTCACGGCAAGGGTTACTGGGAACCGGTTTTAGGCAGTCCTTGGAACAAGAGGGCCCCCAACTCTTGATCTCCCCAGAGGACCAATCCAGGGTTGGGGAATGAAGTTGAAGCCAGGGAAGTCCAAGGAGAATTTCAGAAGTGCAATTGGGGAGGACCAAAAGTTCAATCCTCTCGTGATGAGATCCGATGCACATTAGAAGGGGCTCCGTGCGGAAACGTATGGTACAGTCCAATCTTTCATTGTTTACACAATTGATGTAGAGGGGTCTGGCGAGACTGGTCACCGGGATGTTGAACCTGTTGACGAGAGAGGCCAAAATAAAATTTCCTGCAGATCCGGAGTCCAAGAAGGCCACAGTAGAAAAGGAGAAGGCAGAGGCAGATATCCGCACAGGCACAGTAAGACGTGGAGAAGCAGAGTAGACATCAAGGACTGTCTCACCTTTGTGCGGAGTCAGCGTACGTCTTTCCAGGCGGGGAGGACGGATAGGACAATCCTTCAGGAAGTGTTCGGTACTAGCACAGTACAGGCAGAGATTCTCCATGCGGCGTCGTGTCCTCTCTTGAGGTGTCAGGCGAGACCGGTCGACCTGCATAGCCTCCACGGCGGGAGGCACAGGAACAGATTGCAGGGGACCAGAGGAGAGAGGAGCCGGGGAGAAGAAACGCCTCGTGCGAACAGAGTCCATATCCTGGCGGAGCTCCTGACGCCTTTCGGAAAAACGCATGTCAATGCGAGTGGCTAGGTGAATGAGTTCATGTAGATTAGCAGGGATTTCTCGTGCGGCCAGAACATCTTTAATGTTGCTGGATAGGCCTTTTTTAAAGGTCGCGCAGAGTGCCTCATTATTCCAGGATAATTCTGAAGCAAGAGTACGGAATTGTACGGCATACTCGCCAACGGAAGAATTACCCTGGACCAGGTTCAACAGGGCAGTCTCAGCAGAAGAGGCTCGGGCAGGTTCCTCAAAGACACTTCGAATTTCCGAGAAGAAGGAGTGTACAGAGGCAGTGACGGGGTCATTGCGGTCCCAGAGCGGTGTGGCCCAAGACAGGGCTTTTCCAGACAGAAGGCTGACTACGAAAGCCACCTTAGACCTTTCAGTGGGAAACTGGTCCGACATCATCTCCAAGTGCAATGAACATTGGGAAAGAAAGCCACGGCAAAACTTAGAGTCCCCATCAAATTTATCCGGCAAGGATAGTCGTAGTCCAGAAGCGGCCACTCGCTGCGGAGGAGGTGCAGGAGCTGGCGGAGGAGATGATTGCTGAAGCTGTGGTAGTAACTGCTGTAGCATAACGGTCAGTTGAGACAGCTGTTGGCCTTGTTGCGCTATCTGTTGTGACTGCTGGGCGACCACCGTGGTGAGGTCAGTGACAACTGGCAGAGGAACTTCAGCGGGATCCATGGCCGGATCTACTGTCACGATGCCGGCTGGCAGGTAGTGGATCCTCTGTGCCAGAGAGGGATTGGCGTGGACCGTGCTAGTGGATCGGTTCTAAGTCACTACTGGTTTTCACCAGAGCCCGCCGCAAAGCGGGATGGTCTTGCTGCGGCGGTAGTGACCAGGTCGTATCCACTAGCAACGGCTCAACCTCTCTGGCTGCTGAAGATAGGCGCGGTACAAGGGAGTAGACAGAAGCAAGGTCGGACGTAGCAGAAGGTCGGGGCAGGCAGCAAGGATCGTAGTCAGGGGCAACGGCAGGAGGTCTGGAACACAGGCTAGGAACACACAAGGAAACGCTTTCACTGGCACGATGGCAACAAGATCCGGCAAGGAAGTGCAGGGGAAGTGAGGTGATATAGGGAAGTGCACAGGTGATAACACTAATTGGAACCACTGCGCCAATCAGCGGCGCAGTGGCCCTTTAAATCGCAAAGACCCGGCGCGCGCGCGCCCTAGGGAGCGGGGCCGCGCGCGCCGGGACAGGACTGACGGAGAGCGAGTCAGGTACGGGAGCCGGGGTGCGCATCGCGAGCGGGCGCTACCCGCATCGCGAATCGCATCCCGGCTGAAGGCGGTATCGCAGCGCCCCGGGTCAGTGGATCTGACCGGAGCGCTGCAGTGAGGAGAGTGTAGCGAGCGCTCCGGGGAGGAGCGGGGACCCGGAGCGCTCGGCGTAACACATATTTTCTAAACTAACTCAGATTTTCCCCCAAGCTTTAGAATGCTCTGTATCATACCTTTCCCCTTTCTCACTTGTGAGCTCATTGTGTGAGCTCCCGGCAGGAGAAAGTGGGCGTTCCTCAGCAGGCGCGATGTCACTGAAGCCTGCAAAGTGCAGGGGGACTCATAGTTATCAGCAACATTCAAGTGTCTGAGGAGAAGCTAAAGAGCATTTATACCATTTCACTGAAATCACAGCATCACGGACCTGTGTATGTGCTATTCTAAATGCTGTGCCCCCTGATACCGGACTACCACCCAATCAGCCAGCAAGGCCTCCGTGCATCCTGAGCCTCCATATTTTTTATATATTCATTCCCTTCATGTTTACATTTACTTGCTTTTTTATAGGTTATACACCTAGCTAGGACACCAAACCTTGCTTCTCCTACTTCCTGGTTGTACTGTTGGCTTATTTAGGGCTGTCAGAAATGATGCACCTAAGGTCCTTCTAAGGTCCTTGCTAATGCAGAACTTCTGATGTCATACTCAGACGCATGCATGACCAGCATTCTCTTAATTCTCTATGGGTCTAAGCTCTGTTTATTCTGGGGGATATTTTACTTCCATTCTCATGATTGGTAGGAGTCCTAGCAGTCTCTTGACCATTGAACAATATGTTTTCCTCCTTCTGTCTAGTTTTATACAACATTCCATCAGCATTTAGAATAGCACATACACAGGTCCGTGATGCTGTGATTTCAGTGAAATGGTATAAATGCTCTTTAGCTTCACTTCCAGTTTCTTGTTTTGTTTTTTTTTTACTTTAAAACTCACTTCTTTAGTATGCTATAAAGGTTTCTAAATCCATTTACTTTTGTAAAAACATATATAGTGGTCCCTCAAGTTACAATATTAATTGGTTCCAGGATGACCATTGTATGTTCAAACCATTGTATGTTAATCCATAATTCTGGAAACCTGGTAATTGGTTCTGAAGCCACCAAAATGTCATCCAAAAAAGGAAAAAGTGAGGATTAAACACAAATAAGTAGATAACTAATACAGATAAAGCAAGTCCATAAATATAAAAGTAAGATAGATCTGCTGGGAGCTGTAAATCACTGTCTATGTAGAGTAGTGTTGCTTGCAAATATTCGCAATATGAATTTTATTTGGGAATATCGCATATTCGCGAATTCGCGAATATTCACGAATATAGCACTATATATTCGTAATTACGAATATTTTTTTTTTTCACAGTGATCATCTCTCTCTGCTTCCAGCTTGTGTGGTGTAAAGAAGGCTCTAATACTACTGTGTGAGACTGGCGTACAAACTTTCGCATATGCTAATTTTCGCATATGCTAATTTTCGCATATGTGAATTTTCGTTTATGCTAATTTTCTGCATATGCAAATTTTTGCTTATGAGAATTTTCGCATATGCGAAAATAAAACGCGAACATTATGAATATGCGAATATATGAATATATGACAAATATTCGTCCATATATTCGGGAAATATTGCAAATTCAAATATGGCCTATGCCGCTCAACACTAATGTAGAGGACAGGAGCTTCTTCAGGATCCTGTACAGTACACACAGTGTCCTAAAAAAAGTGAAATGGAGCTGCCCTAACCTGGTGTCCAAAGAAGCAGCTAACCCTGACACAGGTAAAGAGTATTACAGAATATGTAGTACCTCTCTGTACTGTAGGGGGGCACTACCTGACTGCATGCACTTCAGTAATACAGGGGTTTACCAGTGAAATGTCCATTCTGATTGGTTAGATCTTCCAGCCATTGACACATTTCACAGTTCTGGACTGTCCATAGCATTGTATGTTGACTTGATTTCAAAATGCAATTGTCCAGGAAAGACCTTTGTATGTTGAAACTATTGTATGTTGAGGCCATTGTAAGTGTAGATTAGTTCCCTTAAGGAAGGTCATTTTAATCCCTTCCCACCACAGCAATATTTAGAGCAATTCTTTCCCGCCTCTAAGAGCCGTATATTTTTTTTAACCATTTTTATTCTTTTTATTGTAATAATACCAGTTTATTGCAGTTTAACATCATTTTGCTGATCAACTATTTCACCTTGCCACTAGGCCCCCAGCTGGCATGACAACCCAATGACACCCCGAGATTGTGTTGCTGGAAAGGACGCAGAAACTTATTCACGTCACATCAATCTGACAGGGAGCTCGGAATGGCCTTACACTCCCTTACACACAACTGAATTCAGGGGAACTGGGTCAAGATGGTCAAGATCCTGATTCCAGAACCTTCTGATGTTTTAACACCAGAGAAAACTAAAATAATATTTTATAGCGGGTCTGATGCAAAATCCTCTGTTGCGGATTTCTAACACTTTTTACTATTTATATAATTAGGGCTAGAAAGTACAACAATCGGCATGACTGGTCATAGATCTGCCACAACAGATTTTCAATCCACAGTATTTCCATCCATGTGGACATCATAAGCACTATTCATCATAAGCACTATTCAACTTAAGGGCAGCATGATGGCTCAGTGGTTAGCACTGCTGCCTTGCAGTGTTGGGGACTTGTGTTCAAATCCCACTAAGGACAACAATAAATAAAGCGTTATTATTTCCCTGGTTGAACTTGATGGACATATGTCTTTTTTCGACCGTACTAACTATGTAACTATATGTAACTAGATTGATAGATACCTAATAAAGAGAGACAGCAGCACTCCAACGTCGGTGAAGAAAAAATTGTGTGGCTTTATTTAACCAAACATCAATGATAGCGACATTTCAGCCGTCTCACACGGCCATTGTCCAATGGCCGTGTGAGACGGCTGAAACGTCGCTATCCTTGATGTTTGGTTGAATAAAGCCACACACTTTTTTCTTCACCGTCGTTGGAGTGCTGCTGTCTCTCTTTATTAGGAATTTATTGGACTTTTTGACCAAGTCATCCAGCGTGCACCATTTACCACTTCGTTTGTGCTTCCCGCTCTTCTATTCATACTAGATAGATAGATAGATACAGTAGATTCTTTGCATTTTCATTCTAAAACATGCTTAATCGATGTACATTCTATTTTTGCTAAATGACATTAACATTAAAGTCCTCATTATTTTCGTACTAAGTAAACTGTAAAAATGTGTCTGTCTAGTTAAATTAAATGCTGTTTTAACTAACAGTTAATACTGTTGACTGCTGTGTAATAGTCATTTTCATTTTTTACAGTATTTAATGACTTTCTGATGACTTGAATTCTCTGTAGGGAGACTTAAATCATTGCATTAAGGATGAGCGATTTTAGTATGCAATGACGGATTGAAGCAATAGCATTTAGAATGCCTGGCATAATAAATGAAATTATTTATGCCACAGTGTTTACTGACTAATGATTTAGGTGGTATCTTATTTTCTTATGTTGTTTGATTACATTTCAGTTCATTCAACTTGGGCATTTTCCGACATATCGCATCATATTCAGTGGATTCATTTAACTATTCTTTTCATATTTCCCTGAGACCACTAGAATCATTTTGTAATATCACAATTTTTTTTTTTGTCGGTACATTTTACCAGAGGGCTATTTGGTAATGTAGATGTAGATAGTGGTTGGGGAGTTCATGATAACAACTGTAATTTTTACCTTTGTTATTTACAGAACATTCGAAAGAAACTATCAGATTTCCAATATGGGCCTAGTAAATTTATTTTGAACTTTGAATTTTCAGTCATTACTGTAGATCATGAAAACATAGGTGTATTCCTTCCTTCTCATCTGTTTAAGGGTACGTTCACACGGGCATATTTTTTCTGCAGATCTGCTGCAGATTTGCTGCTACATATTTTACTGCCCGTTGACTTCAATGGGCAGCAAAATCTACTATAGCAAATCTGCAGCAGATCTGCAGCAGAAAATCCGCTCGTGTGAATGAGCCGTAAGGGTGTATTCACACGCACTGTATTCTGCGTATATTTGATGCACAGGATTTTAGGCTGCAGATTTTAGGCTGCAGATTTCAATGTACACTAGATCACTGAACACAGCAGCTTCAAGTCCTGTGCATCAAATATGCGCAGGATACTCTATGTGTGAACACGCCCTAAGGGTACGTTCCCACCTGGCGTATACATACACATACTTGACGCTGCGCAAAATCTGCAGAAGCAGCGGGAAATACACTAAGTATCCCTCGCTCACTTTACACACAAGGCTTTCCAGCGTCAGCCCTATGTGTGTAGTGAGTTTTGGAGGCTGAGCCGCGCATCACAGTCACGTCAGCACAGGGCCCCGCCTACAAAACTCACTGCACCCATAGGACTGATGCCGGAAAGCCTTGTGTGTATGGTGACCGAGGGATATGCAGCATATTTCCCGCTGTTGCTGCAGATTTTAGGGTACGTTCCCACCTGGCATATATGCAGTGTATTTCACAATATGCATATGCCAGGTGGGACCGTACCCTAAAAGAGGATTGTCAGCTCTCTGGGCATGTAGGTGTCTTGAGAAGTGTCCAAAAAACTAAAAAAAATAGTGCCATAGGAAAAGATGCTTGGAAAATACGATTTCATATGGTAGCACATTTTGTTTCCTAAAATAGACATGTCAGAACTAGTATCACAAGTAGGATCTTCTTCATCTGGAGCAAAGCTCAGTTTGTTGCCCTAGCCTATTATCTAAATACCCTGTTCAAGGCAAAGTAGCTTGTTGGCATTTCTTCTAGCGCACATTACCTGGATCACATACCATAGAGACATATGATACTCCCTTCTCTGACATCACTTCCTGCTCTGCAACGATTGGCTTAACATGTACTTTCTCGATACACAGACAGGGAGAGAGCTATCAATCAAGACCATTGGGCCAGGATAAGCCATTGGGACTGCCCCGATGACTCTTGGTTTTGGTAGCATAAAAGTGATTATAGGTTTCCTTTAAACCATTAAGGACCAAGCCCATTTTGACCTAAAAGGAGTACTCTGGTTGAAAACTATTTTTTTTTTCTTTAATCAACTGGTGCCAGAAAATTAATACCTTAGGAGTGAAGGGTTTTCCCATTTTTGCACTTTTGTTTTTTCCTCCTTCCCTTTTCAAAAATCATAACCCTTTCAATTTTGCACCTAAAAATCCATATGATGGCTTATTTTTTGCGCCACCAATTCTACTTCGTAATGAATCAGTCATTTTACCCAAAAATCTACGGTGAAACGGAAAAAAATCATTTTGCCACAAAATTGAAGTAAAAATGCCATTTTGTAATTTTGGGGGCTTCCGTTTCTACGCAGTACATTTTTCGGTAAAAATGACACATTCTCTTTATTCTGTAGGTCCATACGATTAAAATGATACCCTACTTATATGGGTTTGATGGGGCGGTGTGAGGGCTAATTTTTTGCTCTGTGATCTGAAGTTTTTAGCGGTACCAATTATGTATTGATGGGACTTTTTGATCCCTTTTTATAAATTTTTTCATGATCTAAAAAGTGACCACAAAATACTCTATTTTGGACTTTGGAATTTTTTTGCGCATACGCCATTGATCATATATTTTAATAATTCGGACATTTCCGCACGCGGCAATACCACATATGTTTATATTTATCTTTATTTACACCGTTTTTTTTATGGAAAAAGGGAGGTGATTCAAACTTTTATTAGGGAAGGGGTTAAATGATCTTTATTCACTTTTTTTCACTTTTTTTTTTTTTGCAATGTTATAGCTCCCATAGGGGGCTACATCACTGCACATACTGATCTTTTACATTGATCAATGGTTTCTCATGGGAAACCATTGATCAATGATTCTGCCGCTTGACTTCTCATGCGTGGATCTCAGGCACTGAGCAGTCATTCAGAAGGTAGGTAGGAGGAAGAAGGTAGGGACCCTACTGCTGTCCTGCAAGATTTCATGCGGTGATCCCAAACAGCCCCCTGAGCTAACCGACAATGTTTTACTTTCACTTTAGACATGGCTTTAAACTTTGAATGCCGCATCTAAAGGGTTAATAGCGCGCGGCAACGTGTTCAGTGCAAATGAAAAATTTAATTTGTCAGGCACCTGTGGAGTGTAAATGCTCCCTGCACCCCTTGTAACATTCCTTGAAGGGAGTAGTTTCCAAAAGGGGGTCACATGTGGGGGTCCACTGTTCTGCCAGTATGAAGGCTTTGTAAACGTACATGGCCTTCAATTCTCTCTCAAAAAAACGAATTTTGCTCCTTCTCTTCTGAGCTCTGTAGTGCGTCCACAGAGCACTTTACATCAACATATGGGGTATGTCCATACTCTTGCGTTTTCTCCTATTACCCCTTGTTAAAATGAAAAATTTGGGGCAACACCAGCATTTTAGTGAAAAAAATCTAATTTTTCATTTTCGTGTCCAACTTTAACAAAAATTTGTCAAACACCTCTGAGGTGTTAAGGATTACTGCACCCCTTATTACGTTCGTGAGGGGTGTATTTTCCAAAATGAAGTCCCAACCGCTGTAACGATCAGCCACTCCTGTGCAAATCACCAATGTACATGGTGCACTCTCACTCCTGAGCCCTGTTGTTTGCCTGCAGAGCACTTTGCCTCCACATATGGGGTATTTCTGTACTCAGGAGAAATTGTGTTACAAACTTTGGGGGTCTTTTTCTCCTTTGAAGGGACAACACCAGTTTTAGTTTTACACTTTTTACACCAGCATGTTAGTGTTTTTTTACACTAACATGCTGGTATAGACCCCAACTTTTCCTTTTCATATGGGGTAAAAGGAGAAAAAGCCCCCGGAAATTTCTGCCGAATACAGAAATAGCCCATATGTGGCACTAAACTGTTGCCATGAAATACGACAGGGCTCCGGACCAAGAGAGCGCCATGCACATTTGAGGCCTAAATTTGGCATTTGTATTGGGGCAAACCCGGATGCAAACATGGCATTTGCCTCCTTCACCAAAAATAGCCTACGGCAGTGTTTTCCAAACAGGGTGCATCCAGCTGTTGCAAAACTCCCAGCAGGCCTGGGCAGTCAATGGCTGTCCGGCAATACGGGAGTTATTGTTTTGCAACAGCAGGAATCTAAGTATTGGAAACAGTGCCGTACGAGATGTTTTACATTTTTATAGGGGGGGGGGGGTTTAACTATGTATGGGTGTGAACATGTAGTGTTTTACCCTTTATTTTGTGTAGGTGTAGTGTAGTGTTTTTAGGGTACATTCACATGGGCGGGGGTTTACAGAGAGTTTGAAAAATTTGCCACAGCTCAAACTTGCAGCAGGAAACTCACTGTAAAGCCCAGCCCATGTGAATGTACCCTGTTACAAAACTACAACTTCCAGCATGCACTGACAGACCATGCATGCTGGGAGTTGTAGTTATGCAACAGCTGGAGGCACACTGGTTGGGAAATACTGAGTTTGGTAGCAAACCCTAACTCAGTGTATCGCAACCAGTGTGCCTTCAGTTATTGCAAAACTACAACTCCCAACATGCCCTTTGGCTGTCCGTGCATGCCGGGAGTTGTAGTTATGCAACAGCTGGAGGCACACTTTTTCATAGTTGTTGCAAAATTAAAACTCCCAGCATGTACGGTCTGTCAGTGCATGCTGGGAGTTGATGTTTTTTCAACAGCTGGAGGCACACTGGTTACAAAACACTGAGTTAGGTAACAAACCCTAACTCAGTGTATCGCAACCAGTGTGCCTTCAGTTGTTGCAAAACTACAACTCCCAACATGCCCTTTGGCTGCCCGTGCACGCAGGGAGTTGTAGTTATGCAACAGCTGGAGGCCCACTTTTTTCATAGAAAAAATGTGCCTCCAGCTGTTGCATAACCAAGACTCCCAGCATGCACAGACAGCCAAAGGGCATGCTGAGAGTTGTAGTTGTGCCTCCAACTGTTGCATCACTACAACTACAATAATACAACAGCAGGAGGCACACAGGCCCCACCTGCTGCAGTATCCTTACGCCACTGCATCGCCACCGCTGCCTCCACAAGGGATCCCCACCTGCAGCGATCGCCACCCCGATCACCGCCCAGCAGAATAGTGGTTGGTCGGTTGTCCCGACCAACCAATCACACGATTGTGAGGTGGCACCAACCACCCTTTTTTTCCGTGTCACCAGAGACCCGATTGACCCGGTCTTAGAACCCCCAGGCATTGGCACGGGATGCCAGCTGAACTATTTCAGCAGGCATCCCGTTCTGTTCACCGCCCATTCCGTTCAGACCTGGCTGTATTCCAGGCTCGATGCTCAATCGAGCTGTTGAATGAGCAAATACTTGTTCATACTCATATTGATCACTAGGATTAGTCGGACACACAATTCCATGTTTACACAGTGAATGTGTGGCCAACAATGATGTGAAGTCATCCACTGACAATAATTGGACTGTATAAAGGGTCCTTTTAACACTCACAGCCACCAGTCCATCCAGAAGAATCTTTAGTGAAGAAGAATTGGAGATCAAGTTCTTACTAGTATTCATGTCTGTGTGATTTTTATTTCTAAGTATTATTATCATTAACCCCTTCATGACCCAGCCCATTTTCACCTTCAGGACCTGGGCATTTTTTGAAAATCTGACCACTGTCACTTTAAACATTAATAACTCTGGAATGCTTTTACTTATCATTCTGATTCTGAGACAGTTTTTTCGTGACATATTCTACTTTATGTTATTGGTAAACTTTCACTGATATTTGCATCCTTTCTTGGTAAAAAATCTAAAAATGTCATGAAAATTTAGAAAATTTTGCATTTTTCTAACTTTGAAACTCTCTGCTTGTAAGGAAAATGGATATTCCAAATAAATTACATATTGATTCACATATATAATATGTCTACTTTATGTTTGCATCAAAAAATTGATGTGTTTTATACTTTTGGAAGACGCCAGAGGGCTTCAAAGTTCCGCAGTAATTTTCCAATTTTTCTCAAGATTTTCAAAATCATACTTTTTCAGGGACCAGTTCAGGTTGGAAGTGGATTTTATGGTTCTTCATATTAGAAATACCCCATAAATTACCCCATTAAAAAACTGCACCCCCCAAAGTATTCAAAATGACATTCAGTAAGTGTTTTAACACTTTAGGTGTTTCACAGGAATAGCAGCAAAGTGAAGGAGAAAATTCCTTCATTTTTTACACTCGCATGTTCTTATAGACCCAATTTTTGAATTTTTACAAGGGGTAAAAGGAGAGAAATCACCCTAAAATTTGTAACCCAATTTCTCTGAAGTAAGTAAACACCTGATATGTGTATGTAAAGTGTTCGGCGAGCGCAGTAGAGGGCTCAGAAGGGAAGGAGCGACAATGAGATTTTGGAGAGTGAGTTTTTCTGAAAGAGTTTTTGGGGGGCATGTCCCATTTAGGAAGCCCCTATGGTGCCAGAACAGTGGACCCCCCCCACATGTGACCCCATTTTGGAAACTACACCCCTCATGGAATTTAATAAGCGGTGCAGTGAGCATTTACACCCCACTGGCGTTTGACAGATATTTGAAACAGTGGACTGTGCAAATGAAAAATTGTATTTTTCATTTTCACAGACCACTGTTCCAAAAATCTGTCATACACCAGTGGGGTGTAAATGCTCACTGCACCCCTTATTACATTCCGTGAGGGGTGTAGTTTCCAAAATGGGGTCACATATGGATATTTATTGTTTTGCGTTTATGTCAGAACTGCTGTAACAATCAGCCACCCTTGTGCAAATCACCTCAAATGTACATGGTGCACTCTCCCTTCTGAGCTTTGTTGTGCGCCCTCAGAGGACTTTGCGCCCACATATGGGGTATCTCCGTACTCGGGAGAAATTGCATTACAAATTTTGAGGGTCTTTTTCCCTTTTACCTCTTGTGAAAATGAAAAGTATAGGGCAACACCAGCATGTCAGTGCAAAAAATAAAATTTTTATACACTAACATGCTGGTGTAGACCCCAACTTCACCTTTTCATAGGGGTTAAAGAAGAAAAAGCACCCCAAAATTTGTAAGGCAATTTCTCCCGAGTAAGGAGATACCCCATATGTGTCCCAAAACTGTTGCCCTGAAATACGACAGGGCTCCAAAGTGACAGAGCGCAATGCGCATTTGAGGCCTAAATTAGGGATTTGCATAGGGGTGGACATAGGGGTGGACATAGGGGTATTCTATGCCAGTGATTCACAAACAGGGTGCCTCCAGCTGTTGCAAAACTCCCAGCATGCCTGGACAGTAAATGGCTGTCCGGCAATACTGGGAGTTGTTGTTTTGCAACAGCTGGAGGCTCCGTTTTGGAAACAGTAGCGTACCAGACGTTTTTCATTTTTATTGGGGAGAGGAGGGGGGCTGTGTAGGGGTATGTGTAAATGTAGTGTTTTTTATACAGGGTACGCTCACATGGGCGGAGGTTTACAGTGAGTGCTGCAAGTTTGAGATGGCGCAAATTTTTCGCTGCAGCTTAAACTCCCAGCGGTAAACTTGCTGTGAACCTCTGCCCATGTGACTGTACCCTAAAAACACTACACTACACTTACGCTAACCTAAAATAAAAAGTAAAAAACACTACATATACACATACCCCTACACAGCCCCCCTCCCCAATAAAAATGAAAAATGTCTGGTACGCTACTGTTTCCAAAACGGAGCCTCCAGCTGTTGCAAAACAACAATTCCCAGTATTGCAGGACAGCCATTGACTGTCCAGGCATGCTGGGAGTTTTGCAACAGCTGGAGGCACCCTGTTTGGGAATCACTGGCATAGAATACCCCTATCCAGCTGTTGCAAAACTGCAACTCCGAGCATGCCCTTTGGCTGTCCGTGCATGCTGGGAGTTGTAGTTTTGCAACAGCTGGAGGCACTCTGGTTGCAAAACACGGAGTTAGATAACAAACTGATGTTTCGCAACCAGTGTGCCTTCAGCTGTTCCATAAACTACAAATCTCGGCATGCAATTACAGCAGAAGGGCATGCTGGGACTTGTAGTTATGCAACAGCTAGAGGCATACTGCTACAACTCCCAGCATGCCCTTTGGCTGTCCGTGCATGCTGGGGGTTGTAGTTATCTAACAGCTGAAGGCACACTGGTTGCAAAACACTTGAAAGTTTATTACTTAACTTAGTGTTTCCAAACCAGTGTGCCTCCAGCTGTTGCAAAACTACAACTCCCAGCATGCATGGTCTGTCAGTGCATGCTGGGAGTTATAGTTTTGCAACAATTGCAACAGCTGGAGGCACTGATGTAGGAAACGGACAATGTTTCCCAACTAGTGTGCCTCCAGTTGTTGCAAAACTACAACTCCCAGCATGCCCAGACTGCCCAGGCATGCTGGAAGTTGTAGTTCGGCAATATCTGAAGGATCAGATGTTGCCGAACTACAACTTCCAGCATGCTTGGGCAGTCTGGTATGCTGGGAGTTGTAGTTTTGCAACATCTGGAAGAGCACAGATTGGAGACCACTGTATAATGGTCTCCAATCTGTGCTCTTCCAGATGTTATAGAACTACAACTCCCAGCATGCCTGGACAGACTGAGCATGCTGAGATTTGTAGTTTTGCAACATCTGGAAGAGCACAGATTGGAGACCATTATACAGTGGTCTCCAAACTGTGGACCTCCAGATGTTGCAAAACTTCAACTCCCAGCATGCACAGAAAGCCAAAGGCTGTCTGAGCATGCTGGGAGTTGCAGTTTTGAAACTCCCAGAGGCAGCAGTGAGATCGCTTTACGGCGATCTCACTGCTGCCAATGAAGATGCCGCACTGCTGCCGGAAACTCACCGCGGGGACGCACCACCGCCGGGACCGCCTGGAGGATGCCGCTCGCGCCGGGACCGCTCGGGACACCGCATGGCAGGGTAAGTGACGCCGGGGGACGGGTAAGGGACACTTAGCAGAGCGGTGTGTGTCCCGATCCCCGTGATCGGGACTCACACACCGCGCTGCTAAGTATTTTTATAGCGAAACGCTGCTATCAGCTAGTCAGATTTGACTAGCTGATAACAGCGATCGCTGGGGGGGGGATGAAACCCCCCGTGGTCGCGCGGTAAGATGGCTGGCTATCAGTGATAGCCACCATCTTACCGGCCACTGCGGGATGCCGCGAGTAGCGGCAAAAATGTTCATGACGTACCTGTATGTCATGGGTCGGGAACACCTTGCCACTCATGACGTACAGGTATGTCATAGGTCGGGAAGGGGTTAAAGGGGTACTCCGGTGGAAAACTTTTTTTTTTTTATCAACTGTTGCCAGAAAGTTAAACAGATTTGTAAATTACTTCCATTAAAAAAAAAATCTTAATCCTTCCAGTACTTATTAGCTGCTGAATGCTACAGAGGAAATGATTTTCTTTTTGGAACACAGTGCACTCTGCTGACATCATGACCACAGTGCTCTCTGCTGACATCTCTGTCCATTTTAGGAACTTTCAAGAGCAGCATATGTTTTCTATGGGGATGAGTACCGCTTTAAATAAAAATGTATGTGATACACATCTTAAGATAAAAAAAATAGTGGAAGCAATTCCACAAGCAGCAGTCATTTTGCGACTTCACTTATTTTAGGGGCAAAATTTTAATTCAGTGCAATGAGTTTATCATGAACTGTTAATCTTAAAATGTAGATTGTTCTTGTTTAAGTAGGAAAGCAATCAGGTCCATGTCATCTGATATTTTCCCCATTTAACACTTTCATTTTCATTGATATGCCTTTGTTTAAACCCAAGCTCCACATCCAGAATGATATGTATCTATTCACTTATATTTTTATGAATATTTCTAATAATTTTTTATACTAAATTACAGATCCACTATACTTAGCTTAATTTTTTGTAGCACAAATGTTTAATTAGTTTTTTGATTAACATTTTTTTGTGTGTGTGGTGCACGATAAATGAAGCCATCATCCCTATTACATGAACTATTTCACCATTCCTAATTCCCATTCATAGATTTGCCAAAGCCTAATAAGTGATAGAGGCCAAATCAAGGCAGTTTTGAATATTTACAGGGTTAATGACTGAAAAACTTACACTACTTCTCAGATTTCAGAAAGCTTTTTGGAACAAACAAAAATTTATTTTCTTCTTTAACCCCTTAAGGACCAAGCACATTTTCGCATTAAAGGGTTATTCCAGTGGAAAAAAAAAATGTTTCATATCAACTGGCTCCAGAAAGTTAAATAGTTTTGCAAATTACTTCTACAAAAAAATCTTAATCCTACCAGTACTTATCAGCTGCTGAAGTTGAGTTGTTCTTTTCTGTCTGACAACAGTGCTCTCTGCTGACACTTCTGTCTGTCTCAGGAACTGTCCAGAGTAGGAGCAAATCCCCATAGCAAACCTCTCCTGCTCTGGACAGTTCCTGAGACAAACAGAGGTGTCAGCAGAGAGCACTGTTGTCAGATATATATAAACTCAACTTCAGCAGCTGATAAGTACTGGTAGGATTAAGATTTTTTTTAAATAGAAGTACCGTATTTATCGGCCTAGAACACACATTTTTTAAGCTAATTTTTTTTAGCTTGAAGTCTATCTGCGTGTTATACACTGATAAACTCTTTCTGACCCTGCAGATGCCTTGAGGTTAAATTATTTAAAGTGACCAATTTAAATCATTTAACTGCAGCGGCTTCTGCGGGGCTAGAGTCCCACCGCTGCTGCCCGATTCCCTCCCTATCCCTGGTTTTCATATTTGCATGTCCTGGGGCGCGCTCCTGCAGGCTACGGTACCAGCGGCATCCTGCGCTGTCATTGTGTGCTAACAAGTGACATCACTCATCATTGCGCAGCGCACAGCGACAGAGCAGATCGGCATCGGAGCCTGTAGGAGCGCGCCCCAGGACAGGTAAATATGAAAGCCAGGGATGGGGAGGGAATCGGGTATACACGCACCTACACGAATATTTGGGTAAAAAACTTTCTTTACACAAATTTCCTTGGAAAATTAGGGTGCGTGCTATACCCCGATAAATACGGTAATTTACAAATCTGTTAAACTTTCTGGAGCCAGTTGATATGAAAATAATGCTTTTTCACTGGAATACCCCTTTAAGTGCGACACGCATTTTATTTTTGCCTTCTAAAATCCATAACTCTTTTATATTTCCATCCAAGGACCCATATGAAGGCTTGTTTTTTGCAGGACCAATTGTGCTTTGTAATGACATTCATTTCACCATAAAATGTATGGCGTACCCAAAAAATTATTGCAAATTAGCAAATGTGGATGGTTTAGTTTTCACACTCTACACTTTACGGTAAAAATTATGTTTTCTTTATTCTGTGGGTCAATTTAATTAAAATGATACCCATGTTTGCATACTTTTCTATTATTGTACTGCTTTTAAAAAATCTCAAACTTTTTTTTTTTTCAATTTTTCCTTCTACGGGGCTGTATGAGGGATAATTTTTTTGCACCATGACCATTATTTATTTTTTTTTTTATCCACTTTTGCATATGTATGACTTTTTAATCACTTTTTATAAATTTATTTAGTAATGTGATGAATCCAGCAATTTTGATCTTTTTTATTTATTTATTTTTTAAGTTTATGCCGTTCACGTACGGGATCATTAACATTATTTATTGATAGATCAGACATTTACGCATGTGGCGATACCAAATATGTTTAATAATTATTATTTTATACGCTGTTTTTAGTGAAATGGGGGAAAAGGGTAATTCAAATTTTTATTGGGGGAGGGTTTTTTAAATTTTTTTTACTTTTATTTATAACAAACATCAGATTGTTAATATTGTTCAGTGCTATGCATAGGCATAGCACTGATCAGTATTTTCAGCGATTGTCTGCTCTGGTCTGCTGGAAGACAGATCAGAGCAGAAGACCCCAGGAGAGCGGCAGAGGCAGGTGAGGGGACCTTGGTTCGCCATCTTGGTTGATCTGATCGCTGCACTGATGCAGATCCCGTAATCTGTATTGATCACAGCATCTGAGGCATTTATGGTGGACATCAGCGTGATTGCTGATGTCTGCCATTACTGGCGAGTCCCCGGCTGCTGATACAGCCGGGACCTGCCGTGCATGATGCAAGCACCACTCTGGTGCTTTGGTCAGGTACAGGACTTAAATGAATGTCCTGTTGCGCGAAGTACCAGCACATCAGGGCATTTTTTTTTACATCCATTGTTGCATGCACTATTTCTCCCGTTACTATCTTCCGTCACAATTATATATATATTATTGATAACGGCTATAACGGGTTAAAACGGCTATTAGAAAAATCCCATAGACTATAATGGGATTTTCTATTGGCCGTATAGGATTTTGTAACTGCCGTTTTTTGCTGATTTTCAGACGGAACTTCGTACGAATCTTTAAAACTGAGTCCTTTTGTAGTGTGAAAGGGGCCTAAATCCTGTGGTATTGTAATTTTTTTCAGCCGTAAAATACAAAAAAAATATAGTATTATGTCAATTTTTTTATCTGTAACCTGACGAAATTTATATCCATATTATTGTTCTTTCTGTAACAGTGTGTATGTGTGTGTTTATGTGTCAACATTTGGCATCAATTAGAAAATAGGAAGTCCATTCATTCCTGCTGTTTAGCAGTTACAGTGCCTTGCATAAGTTTTCACTCCCTTCGACTTTTTGCCTATTTTTCTACTGTTATAAAGTAAAATTTCAATATGCTTAAATAGATTTTTAATATAAAAGGAGATTGGGGGGCTCACACTAATAGATGTGGAAACAATATGTACTGAGGTTTCTGCGTTGCACGTAACCCACTTGTCAATTAGTGGAAGCAATAAAAGAAATAGATGCAGACCTCAAGGTATATATTTGTATGTGAAATGTGGTGTATATTGTAAGAGTAGGAAATAGTTGGGACTGGTTGTATATTTAACAGTATTTTATTAAATTACACAGAATAGTCCAAGCACGGCCCTTGCTATGGACTAGACAACATACAAATGAATGCAATGATAATATACCATAATATTAGATAAAATATATATTATTTAAATGAATAAATAAATAAAAATAAAAAAATTATTGAAAATAATTAATAGTAAAAATAATCAGTCCATATAGTAGCCACCTATTGGATAGGAGTTATTAGTCTGTTGCTGACTGAATATCAGTAGACTTTGGCCATAGCATTTGGCAGATTAGTGTATCGAGTGTTCTGATCGCAATGATTGTAACAGATGGTGTCAGAGTTAGTATCGTAAGTTGCAACAAAAAGTTAATAGTTGTAGGTAGATAGATAGTTGTTGGTGCTTCTGCACAACTCACCGCTCCCTGAGATGGTAGCCCCCTTAAATAGATTTTTACCATTTGATCAACTCAACATAGTTAAATATGCATAATACCTTTTATTGTTATACAAACAATATTGAAAACATTATTCCCCCTACCCCCAACCTCTTGGATGCTTCTCTGCATAATTTTCTCCTTCCCTGGTTTGTAGTTGTATCATATTCTTTCCGTTTTCTGATAATGGATTTTATGGTGCTTTGTGAGATGTTCAAAGTTTTATATAATCTTTAATAACTTAAACCTGCCTCCACAACTTAATCCCTGACCTGTTTCGTAAGCTCCTTGGTCTTCATGCTGCTGTTTGTTCCGTAATGCTTTCTAACAAACTTTAAAGCCTTCACAGAACAAATGTATTTGTACTAAAATTTAATTGCACCATATCTTTGTTGTGGGTTTCGCATAGTAAAGGGGGGAAAACATGCACTCAACACATTTCATTTATTTGAAAAACATTTTGAGATTCACGTAATATTTCCCCCTACTTCCAACTGATGGACCATTTTTTGTTGGCCCATTACATAAAATCGCAATGAAATAAGTTTTCATCTGTATTTATACCATAACAAAATGTAGAAAAGTCCAAGGGGTTCAGTACCTAAGCAAGGCACTGTAGCTACCGAATTTGGAGACAATGGCTTCAGCCATAATATTGTTTAGGCAACATTGGTAGCTAGCAAATCAGCTAGGGTCAGAGAAAAAGAACACCCATTTTTTGTGTGTCCCCTATACTTAAAGGGGTTATCCAGGAAAAAACTTTTTTTTATATATATATCAACTTGCTCCAGAAAGTTAAACAGATTTGTAAATTACTTCTATTAAAAAATCTTAATCCTTTCCTTATGAGCTACTGAAGTTGAGTTGTTCTTTTCTGTCTAAGTGCTCTCTGATGACACGTGTCTCGGGAACTGTCCAGAGTAGAATCAAATCCCCATAGAAAACCTCTTCTACTCTGTGCAGTTCCTGAGACAAGCAGAGATGTCAGCAGAAAGCACTTTTGCCAGACAGAAAAGAAGAACTCAACTTCAGCAGCTGGTAATTATTGGAAGGATGTCGATTTTTTAATAGAAGTAATTTACAAATCTGTTTAACTTTCTGGAGCCAATTGATATAATTTTTTTTTCTTCAATGCCCCTTTAAGTGTGTGAGAAAGATTCCACAGTGTTAGGCTCTAATTTCCCCATGCCTCTGATTTTTTTTTCTAATGTTAGTGTAGGGACTCGTAAGAGACTGAGGACCCTTGACATGGATTGCAAGCTTGCATATTTTGACCAAAATATCAACTAATACCTCATGTTTATCATATGAAGCATATATTTTTATAATGTGTGATACTGGGGGAGCCCGGGGTGTCAGTGATTTGTAGGGTGCACATATAAGGTGCTGGGCAGCCTGCCTGATTGAATAGTAAGGGCGCCACTAATAGGTTGTAAGCAAGCATGGTGCAGTATACATGATCATGTTACTTGCACCCTGTGTATACCTTATCTGTATGCAACTACAATACTAAGAAGCTACCCCCCTCATGAATAGTATCATGCCAGTGGTTGTTTAACAGTTTTTGGCACCTGTGCAACCTCCCCTTATATAGCAATGTGGCTGATCTGCATCACAGTGGAAATAGATGTCCAACCTGCCCTTGTACCAGTAACCAATAAGTGTGGCCTTTTTTTCTGTGATTTTTAATATGTTGAAATAGCCATGTAATTGAATCCAGCAATTGTTTTTTTGTGCTGCACTTTTTTATGGAGTACTGCCACTGCAGTTTTTGAGACAAAGCCAGAAGTGTATTAAAAAGGAATAGGACATATAAAGGAAGAACTTACACTTCTCCTCCCTTATGGATCCACTTCTGACTTTGGCTCAAAAACTGCAGTGGCAGATATCCAAAAACTGCCAGAAAAAAAAACAAGTGGAAACTTAGCCTTACAAAAAAAAGGGATGCCAGTGAATGTCACCCCAGCAGAATCTAAAAGGCCTAAAATAAGACAACACTCTTTTGGCCTCCATCAGGTCAACAGGGACCCATGGCAACATTTGGTATACAGTATGTCAAATATGTAAACATAGTGTAAAATGAACACAGCTTTACTTATGTGAAAAGTAATTCTGTCTCATGTAGGCATTGACTGATGGTGTCACTCTAATGCATTCTGTGTAAATGCAGAGTTCTGCCTTAACTTAATTACATGCATTATTAATAAAATATATCATGTTAAAGAATAATCTCTTGGAGTTATGGGCACAAACAGAAAATACGAAAATAAAAGGGAAAACAGAAGCTGTAGCAGCAGTGGAAAACCTTAATCTTATTAGGTTGACTAGTTGGGAAGAGAGAATACTGATTATAATATTAAAGGTACTGGACTGAGAATAGATAAGTGGGGCAGGAAGTGGTGCCAAATATTAGTCGTAATTTGGGCACTTCAGATACACAAAGTGACAGCTTTGCTGGTAGGCAGTTAGATTTATAATCTAAATGATGCATCTGGAGCACTCAAACATAATGTAATAATCCTTGAATATAACCTGACCATCAGGGACAGCCAGAATGCAGTTTTGTTATGTTACCAGTCCAGTCCTTTCTAGAGTGCATAGTAAAAATGTAATTGTATTTTAACTTACAGAACAATACACAAACTAGGCACTCCTAAAGGTGTACTCTGCCCCTATACATCTTATCCCCTGTCCGCTATCTCCGTGTAGCACCCAGCATTCTGAACATTATGTTCAGAATGCTTGGTGTGAGCCCCCTTGTGACGTCACACCCCCTCCATTCATGTCTACCGCCTCCCAAACCAAGCGTTCTGAACATAATGCTCAGAACGTCAGGTGCTGCATGGAGATCGTGGGGGTCTGGGATATATTATTCCCTATCCTTTGAATAGGGGCAGAGTACCCCTTAAATGTACAGTCAGTGATGATTTCCATTAAACCAGTGGGCTCCACTGTCCGAGCTAGGAGTTAAAGTTTTGCATCATGTGGATGGCCAAAGTTTGAGACCATTGCATTAGGCACATGGTTATAGGCACCCCTGCTGTTCAGTAGAATACAGTTGATACACTGAGAGTTGATGCTTGCTGTAGTCTAAATTCAAATATGTAGGCCTAATGTAGACAGTAGGGCACCTTATCTCTTCACACAACTGTTTCGAGGTTGTGTGCATGCATGCATCGGGGTTATATATTTATATCATGTAGTTTTTATAGCAGATAACTGCTAATGAGTACTGACTACAAGATAGGGGCTCATTAACAACCCAACTGTCACGATGCCGGCTGGCAGGTAGTGGATCCTCTGTGCCAGAGAGGGATTGGCGTGGACCGTGCTAGTGGACCGGTTCTAAGCCACTACTGGTTTTCACCAGAGCCCGCCGCAAAGCGGGATGGTCTTTCTGCGGCGGTAGTGACCAGGTCGTATCCACTAGCAACGGCTCACCTCTCTGGCTGCTGAAGATAGGCGCGGTACAAGGGAGTAGGCAAAAGCAAGGTCGGACGTAGCAGAAGGTCGGGGCAGGCAGCAAGGATCGTAGTCAGGGGCAACGGCAGAAGGTCTGGAAACACAGGCAAGGAACACACAAGGAACGCTTTCACTGGCACTAAGGCAACAAGATCCGGCAAGGGAGTGCAGGGGAAGTGAGGTGATATAGGGAAGTGCACAGGTGAACACACTAATTGGAACCACTGCGCCAATCAGCGGCGCAGTGGCCCTTTAAATCGCAGAGACCCGGCGCGCGCGCGCCCTAGGGAGCGGGGCCGCGCGCGCCGGGACAGAACAGACGGAGAGCGAGTCAGGTAGGGGAGCCGGGGTGCGCATCGCGAGCGGGCGCTACCCGCATCGCGAATCGCATCCCGGCTGGCAGCGGAATCGCAGCGCCCCGGGTCAGAGGACGTGACCGGAGCGCTGCCGCGGGGAGAGTGAAGCGAGCGCTCCGGGGAGGAGCGGGGACCCGGAGCGCTCGGCGTAACAGTACCCCCCCCCTTGGGTCTCCCCCTCTTCTTAGAGCCTGAGAACCTGAGGAGCAGACTTTTGTCTAGGATGTTGTCCTCAGGTTCCCAGGATCTCTCTTCAGGACCACAACCCTCCCAGTCCACTAAAAAAAAATTTTTCCCTCTGACCTTTTTGGCAGCTAAAATTTCTTTGACCGAGAAGATGTCCGAGGAGCCGGAAACAGGAGTGGGAGGAACAGATTTGGGAGAAAAACGGTTGAGGATGAGTGGTTTGAGAAGAGAGACGTGAAAGGCATTAGGGATACGAAGAGAGGGAGGAAGAAGAAGTTTATAAGAGACAGGATTAATTTGACACAAAATTTTGAAAGGACCAAGATAGCGTGGTCCCAACTTGTAGCTAGGGACACGGAAGCGGACATATTTAGCGGAGAGCCATACCTTGTCTCCAGGGGAAAAAACGGGAGGAGCTCTTCTTTTCTTATCCGCGAACTTCTTCATGCGTGATGAAGCCTGTAAGAGAGAATTTTGGGTCTCTCTCCATATGATGGAAAGGTCACGAGAAATTTCATCCACAGCGGGCAGACCAGAGGGCAAGGGAGTAGGGAGGGGGGGAAGAGGGTGACGGCCGTACACCACGAAAAATGGGGATTTGGAGGAAGACTCAGAGACCCTGAAGTTATACGAGAATTCGGCCCATGGGAGGAGATCTGCCCAGTCATCCTGGCGGGAGGAAACAAAATGTCGCAAATAATCACCCAAGATCTGGTTAATCCTTTCTACTTGTCCATTGGACTGGGGATGATATGCAGAAGAAAAATTTAATTTAATCTTGAGTTGTTTACAGAGAGCCCTCCAGAATTTAGACACGAATTGGACGCCTCTATCCGAGACAATCTGCGTAGGCAACCCGTGAAGACGAAAAATGTGTACAAAAAATTGTTTAGCCAACTGAGGCGCAGAAGGAAGACCAGGAAGAGGGATGAAATGTGCCATTTTGGAGAATCGATCAACGACCACCCAAATAACAGTGTTGCCACGGGAAGGGGGTAAATCAGTAATAAAATCCATACCAATCAGAGACCAAGGCTGTTCGGGGACAGGCAGAGGATGAAGAAAACCAGCGGGCTTCTGGCGAGGAGTCTTATCCCGGGCACAGATAGTGCAGGCTCGCACAAAGTCCACAACATCCGTCTCCAGAGTCGGCCACCAATAGAAGCGGGAGATGAGTTGCACAGATTTCTTGATACCCGCATGACCTGCGAGATGGGAGGAGTGACCCCATTTGAGGATTCCGAGGCGTTGGCGAGGAGAAACAAAGGTCTTTCCTGGAGGAGTCTGCCTGATGGAGGTAGGAGAAGTGGAGATCAGGCAGTCAGGTGGAATGATGTGTTGCGGAGAGAGTTCAACTTCTGAGGCATCCGAGGAACGAGAGAGAGCATCGGCCCTAATGTTCTTATCGGCAGGACGAAAGTGAATCTCAAAATTAAATCGGGCAAAGAACAGAGACCACCGGGCCTGGCGAGGATTCAGCCGTTGGGCAGACTGGAGGTAGGAGAGGTTCTTGTGGTCGGTGTAGATAATAACAGGAGAACTTGATCCCTCCAGCAGATGCCTCCATTCCTCAAGTGCTAATTTAATGGCTAGAAGCTCTCGATCCCCGATGGAGTAGTTCCTCTCCGCTGGAGAGAAGGTCCTAGAGAAAAAACCACAAGTGACAGCATGCCCGGAAGAATTTTTTTGTAGAAGAACAGCTCCAGCTCCCACTGAGGAGGCATCAACCTCCAATAGGAAGGGTTTGGAAGGGTCAGGTCTGGAGAGGACGGGAGCCGAAGAAAAGGCAGACTTGAGTCGTTTAAAGGCGTCTTCTGCTTGAGGAGGCCAGGACTTGGGATCAGCATTTTTTTTGGTTAAAGCCACGATAGGAGCCACAATGGTAGAAAAATGTGGAATAAATTGCCTGTAATAATTGGCGAACCCCAAAAAGCGTTGGATAGCACGGAGTCCGGAGGGGCGTGGCCAATCTAAGACGGCAGAGAGTTTGTCTGGATCCATCTGTAGTCCCTGGCCAGAGACCAAATATCCTAGAAAAGGAAGAGATTGGCATTCAAACAGACATTTCTCAATTTTGGCATAGAGTTGGTTGTCACGAAGTCTCTGAAGAACCATACGGACATGCTGGCGGTGTTCTTCTAGATTGGCAGAAAAAATTAGGATATCGTCCAGATATACAACAACACAGGAGTATAACAGATCACGAAAAATTTCATTGACAAAGTCTTGGAAGACGGCAGGGGCGTTGCACAGTCCAAAGGGCATGACCAGATACTCAAAGTGTCCATCTCTGGTGTTAAATGCCGTTTTCCACTCGTCCCCCTCTCTGATGCGGATGAGGTTATAGGCGCCTCTTAAGTCCAATTTAGTGAAGATGTGGGCACCTTGGAGGCGATCAAAGAGTTCAGAGATGAGGGGTAAGGGGTAGCGGTTCTTAACCGTGATTTTATTAAGACCGCGGTAGTCAATGCAAGGACGTAGGGAGCCATCTTTTTTGGACACAAAGAAAAATCCGGCTCCGGCAGGAGAGGAGGATTTACGGATAAAGCCCTTTTTTAGATTCTCCTGGACGTATTCGGACATGGCAAGAGTCTCTGGGGCAGAGAGAGGATAAATTCTGCCCCGGGGTGGAGTAGTGCCCGGGAGGAGGTCGATAGGGCAATCATAAGGCCTGTGAGGAGGTAGAGTCTCAGCTTGTTTTTTGCAGAAAACATCCGCGAAGTCCATATAGGCCTTAGGGAGACCGGTTACTGGAGGAACCACAGAGTTACGGCAAGGGTTACTGGGAACCGGTTTTAGACAGTTCTTGGAACAAGAGGACCCCCAACTCTTGATCTCCCCAGTGGACCAATCCAGGGTAGGGGAATGAAGTTGAAGCCAGGGAAGTCCAAGGAGAATTTCCGAGGTGCAATTGGGGAGGACCAAAAGTTCAATCCTCTCATGATGAGATCCGATGCTCATAAGAAGGGGCTCCGTGCGGAAACGTATGGTACAGTCCAATCTTTCATTATTTACACAATTGATGTAGAGGGGTCTGGCGAGACTGGTCACCGGGATGTTGAACCTGTTGACGAGAGAGGCCAAAATAAAATTTCCTGCAGATCCAGAGTCCAAGAAGGCCACTGTAGAGAAGGAGAAGGCAGAGGCAGACATCCGCACAGGCACAGTAAGACGTGGAGAAGCAGAGTAGACATCAAGGACTGTCTCACGTTTGTGCGGAGTCAGCGTACGTCTTTCCAGGCGGGGAGGACGGATAGGACAATCTCTCAGGAAGTGTTCGGTACTAGCACAGTACAGGCAGAGGTTCTCCATACGGCGTCGTGTCCTCTCTTGAGGTGTCAGGCGAGACCGGTCGACCTGCATAGCCTCCACGGCGGGAGGCACAGGAACAGATTGCAGGGGACCAGAGGAGAGAGGAGCCGAGGAGAAGAAACGCCTCGTGCGAACAGAGTCCATATCTTGGCGGAGTTCCTGACGCCTTTCGGAAAAACGCATGTCAATGCGAGTGGCTAGGTGAATAAGTTCATGTAGATTAGCAGGAATTTCTCGTGCGGCCAGAACATCTTTAATGTTGCTGGATAGGCCTTTTTTGAAGGTCGCGCAGAGGGCCTCATTATTCCAGGACAATTCTGAAGCAAGAGTACGGAATTGTACGGCATACTCGCCAACGGAAGAATTACCCTGGACCAGGTTCAACAGGGCAGTCTCAGCAGAAGAGGCTCGGGCAGGTTCCTCAAAGACACTTCGGATTTCCGAGAAGAAGGAGTGTACAGAGGCAGTGACGGGGTCATTGCGGTCCCAGAGCGGTGTGGCCCATGACAGGGCTTTTCCGGACAGAAGGCTGACTACGAAAGCCACCTTAGACCTTTCAGTGGGAAACAGGTCCGACATCATCTCCAGATGCAGGGAACATTGGGAAAGAAAGCCACGGCAAAACTTAGAGTCCCCATCAAATTTATCCGGCAAGGATAAGCGTATCCCAGGAGCGGCCACTCGCTGCGGAGGAGGTGCAGGAGCTGGCGGAGGAGATGACTGCTGAAGCTGTGGTAGTAACTGTTGTAGCATAACGGTCAGTTGAGACAGCTGTTGGCCTTGTTGCGCTATCTGTTGTGACTGCTGGGCGACCACCGTGGTGAGGTCAGCGACAACTGGCAGAGGAACTTCAGCGGGATCCATGGCCGGATCTACTGTCACGATGCCGGCTGGCAGGTAGTGGATCCTCTGTGCCAGAGAGGGATTGGCGTGGACCGTGCTAGTGGACCGGTTCTAAGCCACTACTGGTTTTCACCAGAGCCCGCCGCAAAGCGGGATGGTCTTGCTGCGGCGGTAGTGACCAGGTCGTATCCACTAGCAACGGCTCACCTCTCTGGCTGCTGAAGATAGGCGCGGTACAAGGGAGTAGGCAAAAGCAAGGTCGGACGTAGCAGAAGGTCGGGGCAGGCAGCAAGGATCGTAGTCAGGGGCAACGGCAGAAGGTCTGGAAACACAGGCAAGGAACACACAAGGAACGCTTTCACTGGCACTAAGGCAACAAGATCCGGCAAGGGAGTGCAGGGGAAGTGAGGTGATATAGGGAAGTGCACAGGTGAACACACTAATTGGAACCACTGCGCCAATCAGCGGCGCAGTGGCCCTTTAAATCGCAGAGACCCGGCGCGCGCGCGCCCTAGGGAGCGGGGCCGCGCGCGCCGGGACAGAACAGACGGAGAGCGAGTCAGGTAGGGGAGCCGGGGTGCGCATCGCGAGCGGGCGCTACCCGCATCGCGAATCGCATCCCGGCTGGCAGCGGAATCGCAGCGCCCCGGGTCAGAGGACGTGACCGGAGCGCTGCCGCGGGGAGAGTGAAGCGAGCGCTCCGGGGAGGAGCGGGGACCCGGAGCGCTCGGCGTAACACCAACAAATAGGGACCTAAGACACATGGAACATTGTATTGATAAACTGTAAAATAAATATGGTTCTAATTCAACTGCCGGATGCTTTTTTTCCCCTGACATCACTTAACAAGAAATAGTTGGGAGGCACCCATAGACAATAGATAATAATTATAATTTTTATTATTATTGATATAGTGCCAACTTCTTCCATCTCACTTTACAACACATAGGGAAATATGCAGACAAAATCAGACAATACAGAGCCTTTCACTTTAAAAAACAAGATAGAGCACTTTACATCCACGGGACTGCAATTGAAAAAAAGGTGCAAAGATAGAATAATTAAATGAAACAAGGAAAATACAATACAAGATGTGGTGCATGGACCTCAACACGTGTTCTGCTTGGAGCTTCCACAGGGGGATGGTAAAGAAGGAGTCAAGCATGTATTTAAGTAGTGAACAAACAAATATGATAAAAAACACATACCTGCATAAAATAAGAAGAGGTATAGTAGCAACTTTCATAACAGTGAATGACTTCCATGTGCCCGGCTGTGATGTAACTGCGCATAGATGCAACAAATGTAAGAGCATACTGCGCAGTGATGTCATAGGAGAATATCAAAGTGAACATGTGCTAATTTAGTAAACATCAGCGGGTATATATTGGGCACATGTGTCAAAATGATATTGGCGTGTGCATGAGCCGGTGACTGCTAAGTATTGAGTAATACCAAAGCAGAATGGGTACATAAATTAAGAGGTAAGAAGAAGGGGAGGAATCTAATAAATCAAGTAAGATGGCACCAAATGCTATCAATATTTGATAAGTGTATAAATAAATATATTAAAGTGTACCTGTCATTTGCAATAACTTGTTATATAACACTATATACAGTGGAGCAAAAAAGTATTGAGTCAGCCACCAATTGTGCAAGTTCTCCCACTTAAAAAGATGAGAGAGGCCTGTAATTTTCATCATAGGTATACCTCAACTATGAGAGACATAATAAAAAAAAAATCCATAAAATCACATTCTCTGATTTTTAAAGAATTTAAATAACTTTACTTTAAAGGAGTAGTCCGGCGCGCACTTATCTTATTTTATCTGGTCCGGGCTGGAAAAAAAAGAAAACAAACTTTCTCTTGCCTGCCTACACACCCCCGGAGCTCCGGTACAGGTGTTCGGTGGCCGGGCTATTTGCTTCTTACTTCCTGTCAGCCCGGAACGTCACACGGAGCTTCAGTCTATCACCGGCCGCAGCGATGTCCCGCCTTGGCCAGTGATAGGCTGAACAACCGAGTGACGTGTTGGGCTAACAGGAAGTAAGAAGCAAATAGCCCGGCCACCGAACACCTGTACCAGAGCTCCGGGGGCGCATAGGCAGCTAAGAGAAAGTTTGTTTTCTTTTTTTTTTTTGCAGCCCAGACTGGATAAAATAAGAAAAGTGTGCGCCGGACTACTCCTCTAAGGACCTTTGACTATGCATTTGATGACTTGACTATGCAAAACAGTGGATTAAACACAATATGACATTTAGAATATGCATGTAACATAATACTCATGACTATACAATACTTTATACTAGACATTTGCGGATTGGGTTGCATGAGGCTTTCTGCCCAATGCCTTGGCTACTGGGGTCCCTTGGCATTTAAAACACTTCTCCCCAGAACACTATATTAAGTTTATTCTAGACATTTTTATGCTAAACAACAGATATAGATAACATTTTGATATTTCTGTTACCTTATATTGACTACGTGCATTACCTAGTATCAGGAGTACCTTCTGGCCAGGAAAGTATCCTGTGCACGAACATAAGAATACACATGACATTAGATATTTGACATATGATATTAAGTAGACTGTGTAATTTTGAGTACTACTGTATGTGATTTAAGGTGTACATTACTTGTGCATGTACATTCTGTGTACATGAATATGTGTACTTTTGGTGTACATTATGTGTACAATAGTATACTATACATACTGTTTATCATATATGTATAAGATGCTGGTGGAGGGGTGACATGTGCTTCTCCCAAGTAAATCAGGACCAACCCCTGTAAGGATACAACCAGTCATCAGAAAAAGACTCTACACAGTGACTTTTTGGTGTACAATAACTTATATTCATTTAATAGGACCTGGACAAAAGAATACAGGACCAGAACATTTCAGTTTACCTCCGTAAAAATTTTTACAGAACATCATATATTATTTTGGGTATTTACATAACAGTTCGTGTACTGCTCAGTAGTCCATGTACATAAGGACTTTGTTCAGTCAACTCAGGGTCCAGTCCTGAGAAGACTGGTATGCAGCTAACATTAAATCTCCTACCCCAAGGAGTCTCTCTTGGCCGAAGCCGGGTACATACTTACTAAGCTTGGTTGCAAAAGAACAAAAACATTCTTGACAAGTCTGTCAGGCACATTTCTTGAACGTTGCAGGAATCTGGAACAACACATGTGTGCTACTGCACAACAGTCAGTTAGTCTGGTGACAAAGTTTGGTTAAAGTTTGGTTTGGTTGCTCTCACATTCTCACCTACCAGGTGAGGCCCTAGGCTGTGAGATGAACCTAGGGTTGCGAGACTGGGCCCCTTGCATGGGGTCAACATGGGTGTTCCATGTAACATAGGACAAGCGGGAGTCAGTAATGGTTGGACTGACTGTAATCACTACTTGAACTGCAGCCGCTTGCGCCACTGAGGGATTATTTGTTGGTGCCTGCTGATCCGTTCAAACCTCCGCCAATGCAGGAGTAGGCCGAGGCACTTGAGTTGGTACCTGCGTGTTAGGCCAAACCTCCTTAACAGCTGGAGTGGGCCTGGGTATTTTTGTGGGTGTCCGCTGGTTAGGCCAAACCTCCTCGCTCATAGGAGTAGGCCTAGGCACATCTGAACTGGAACTTTGAGGTAGGTGTTTGGGATCCATTGCTTCACCTTTTCAATCAGTCTCCGACAAGATGGCTGCCGGCCGGAAGGACGTCATCAGCGGTGCCTGGGACTGGAAGTGACTCAGCGGTGCATCCTCTTCATCCGCCCCCCTGGCAACAAGGGGCAGACCTTTCAAGTTCCATTTTGGGCTGAACACCACAACAGTGGAAACAGCTTTTCCATCACATCTTTAACCCTTGCAGGTACAACAGACAATTTGGCACGCAACATGGCTCCTATTCTAATCTTGCACATTGTAAGTTCAACTTTTGCAGACTTCTTTACCACCGACAATACTGTAATTTTCACCTCCCCCACTACTTCTTCAGCGCCAGTGCAGAAACATATTTCAATGACACAGTACCGTACACTTTGCCGGTGAACACTTTTTCGCAACGGCATGCGATTTTGACTTAGACACAGTTCAGACTTGGGGGTAGGACTTGCGGCAACTTTCCTTCGGCACACACCCGCATACTGTTAATGGCTGGCCTGACTTGATTTGACTAGGTGGCTGAGTGTTTAAGGTACACACCCGTATCCTGTTAATGGGTGGCCTGACTTTATCAGCAATCTGCTTATACATGCTGCCAAGCGGATGGCATGAAGGAAGATAAGAGACCTCCACTCATTCTCTAAGTTAATCAGGACCCGGTAATTTCACATTGGAGGTCCCAATCAGCCTCCCTGATCTGTCCGCCACTAATATTTAACAATTTAAATGAACTTTAATCATGGGATCTAAAGGTTTAATGGCGTTCAATGGCTTGATCGCCCTTGACCAGCATTAGCGGTCATTGTAGCCATTGCCATCTTTCACTGGCTCCTGAGCTCGCTTCAAAGTCCCCATGTGTAGCCAGAATAAACATTTATCTATGTGTCCCCTAGGGGTTGAAAATTCTAGGTGATGCATTCACGTAAAATAAAATCACAGATAAGTTTCTTATCATGGGCACTGGAAAAAGTCATACATTTTTTGGGACTCTACAGTAACTTACGGACGGTGGGAAACCATGTACTGGTGGGAAGTTAACCCTTGCATTGCCTGTACTGATCATCAAAATGAAGGTCTTTTCATGGCATGAACATAGCTTTTTTAATTAAGAAACAAATGCCAGAAAAATGCTGCGGAAATTCAGTAACACGCACCCTTTTTGTGAACATAGCCTTGCTTTTAGAATACTAGCAGTGTAGTAAGAGGCACCATCTATGAAGAAGTGTTTCCATCTTAAAGAAATTTCCAGTGGTTATTCAGTTAGAAAACTTGGTCAGATTATCACACGACCGCTTATTATCTGTCACACCTGCCAAATACTTCTTACGTCTACAGTCACAATAAAGCTGATCATTTACTGGAGAAATAAACTTCTTTAGAACTTCATTCCACAATCCTCTGTCGCAGTAGGTAGACCCCACAATCATCTTCTAAGACTAACGCCTGGTGCTCTTTGGGTTACTTCTTAGACATGCAAACAATTAAAAGAGGGAGCCCTTCCAGTGTATCTTCTTTGTTTGTGCCCTCTGGTGCTTTCCAATGCATTTCAAAGGCTGCATGAATCCAATCTTCTCCCCGCTTTTTTTTTTTTTCTTTTCCTATTGTTCCTATTGCTCAGAAAGAAAAACACAAACAGCTTTAGAAGTGTAGCGTATGCTATCTGTCAACAACAACAGACTTTTTCTTTCTTTTATACTGCTGGTAGAATTAAAGGCCATTGCCTCCGCCCCCTCCATATTTTATTGTCTTTTTTTTAGTGGTAAATGGTAATTAGAGTCAATAATCTTTTGCTGAGAGAGCACCTTGTCCTCACAGTGTTTATATCAACATCAAAGATCTGCCTTTAGGCCTTGGTGTGTTAATAATTTAAGGTGTGCACAGCCTAGTTATAGCAGGAAGCCTAGTTATTGCGTTTGTAAACCAGCCGATGATTTATAGGAACACCTTGCATGAGTCATGCTCATTAAATAAAATACTTCACTTTAATAAGGAACATGGGGTAAACAGCTCTTCTCATTACAGACTGAGCGGGCAATTGAAAATTGTTGAGCCTTTGTCACCATTTGTGCCATTTCTGCTTAGTCTTAATTGTGCTGGCGGGACGTTTGTGTGTGTTTTTGCTTTTTCTTAGTCTCTAAGCTGGAAGTGTTTAAGTATTCAATACTTTCCCACACCTCCGTAACATAACTTACAGCCTTCCGATGCTTGAAAACGAAAAAAAAAAGCCCCTTTTAAACTGAGCAGTTAAGTGAGAAAACAGAACATTTCCTGACATATATGTGTAGAAATAAAACGCTGCTTTCACTTGTTTAGTCATTTATCCTGAAAATACTTCACATTTTTCTTTCTCTATAAGGCAGTATTACCTCTCTGGGACAGGATAGGCCAAACTTGCTGTATATACATTGTCACGGCACTGAATGAGAAGCCGACACATCAGAAATGTAGTCCACAAAGACATCAACCATCATTGCTTTTTACGTAGTGAAGATGTGCAAATGACTAGGGATGAGCGGCATTGCCCATATTCAAATTCGCAATATTTCTCGAATATATAGACAAATATTCGTCCTATATTCGCGAATTTCACATATTCTTTATATTCGCATATGTGAATATTCGCATAATCACGTATTCAAGGATTACACCAGTAAGGGGGTGGGCAACTTTACTATTGGTTGCTAGGGATGTTGTTGATAACCTATGACAAGTGAATTTGCATCATTCTAATTGGCCCACAAGTGAAAAGAAGAAATATGCAAATATTCACATATGTGAATATACGCATATGCACATATTCACGTATGCGAATATACGCATATGCGAATATTCACATAAGCCAATATGCGCAGATGCGAATATTCACATATGCCAATATGCGCATATGCAGGAGAAAAGCGAATATTCGCAATTTCGAATATAAAACGAATATATTCGCAATATTCGGAAATTCGCGAATAAAATTCAAAAAGCATATATTCACGCCCAACACTACAAATGACAAGACATATATTTTTAACATATTTACGGGCACTAAAACAGTTCCAAAGTACCGTATATACTCTAGTATAAGCCGACCCGAATATAAGCCGAGGCCCCTAATTTCACCCCAAAAACCCAGGAAAAGTTATTGACTCGACTATAAGCCTAGGGTGGGAAATACATCATTCCCCCCGCCCCCCCGCTGTCATCGAGACCGCCATCATTAACACCCCGTCATCGTCACGCTGTCATCATCCAGAGCCCCGTCATCATCATTCTGTCATCATTATCCCCCCCACCTTCATCATCGCCGCCTGTCAATCCCTTCAATTAGTGGTCTTCAACCTGCGGACCTCCAGATTTTGCAAAACTACAATTCCCAGCATACCCAGACAGCCATCGGCTGTCCGGGCATGCTGTGAGTTGTAGTTTTGTAGTTTTGAAACATCTGGAGGTCCGCAGGTTGAAGACCACTGCCGGGCCTTCGTCATCATCCAGACCCCCCCCCCCCTTTAGTTTTCTACTCACCTCCCCTTGGTGGGAAGGAAGGGTGAGCTAGTCCAGACCATCTATGCTGCAGGGACCGTCCGATGGGGAGGGTTAGTCATTCCGGGCTGTCCATTTTCACCAAGAAGCCCTCTTGTCCGCTCCGGGCCCGGCCCCGGGCGAGTGACATTGCCTTGATGAGGACGCACAGGGACGTCCCTGCGCATGAACATTCCTGTGCGTCGTTGTCAAGACAACGTCACTAGTCCGGGCCGGGCCCGGAGCGGAGAAGAGGGCCTCCCGGTGAAAATGGACAGCCCGGAACGACTAACCCTCCCCACCGAACGGTCCCTGCAGCATAGATGGCCCGGACCAGCTCACCCTTCCTTCCCACCGAGGGGAGGGGAGTAGAAAACTAAAGGGGGGATCTGGATGATGACGAAGGCCCAGCAGTGGTCCTCAACCTGCAGACTTCCAGATGTTTCAAAACTACAACTCCCAGCATGGCTGTCCGGGCATGCTGGGAGTTGTAATTTTGCAACATCTGGAGGTCCGCAGGTTCAAGACCACTGAGAAGGGATTTACAGGTGGAGAGTTCACTCGAGTAAAGTCGAGGGGGGCCTTTTCAGCACGAAAAATCATGCTGAAAAACTCAGCTTATTCTCGAGTATATACGGTACATTAAAAGACATTTATTTATTAACACTGCCACACAATATTACAAATACATAATACCTAACACCACCTTCCCTACGCGTTTCAGTCAAGCAGTGTAGTGCTTCATGGTATTTCTAGAAAAAATTCTCTTGTTGCATATGCAAAATTCCACAACCCATTTTGAACACTGAGTAACTATTTAATAAAGATTAGTAAACAATAGCATTTCATGCAATGTAAAGGTGTCCAAACACTAAATTCAACAGTTGGCCAAACCTGCCGACTTCAGTGGGTTAGGATGACTCTCAAATTTGTATGGACAATTCCCAAATTTCCCCTACCAGGTGACATCAGGGTTGGGCATCATATATTTCATTTTCCAAGAGTTAAAGAAATGCTTGTCTATAGGCTTTTGAAGATGCATGGCCACCTTAAGCTACTTTACCCAATTTCACAGTACCATATTTTGTTTGGGATTTTGGTACATCAGTATATCTGTTTCAAAGCTAGTTGTAGGTCCCAAACAAAGAAGTTGTGCAAATCTTTAAATTATAGCTTTTCTGGATGTAGATTCCATTTCTTATTTTGGCTTATAAATACTGATCCAAATGATGTTGTGCGAAAGTGGTCCAAGTCTCTATACAACTCTTGATAATGACAACAGCTGAAATGTAAGCATAGTTCCCCTACAATAGGTTGTCAGCATAGTCCCCCCTCCACATTAGGTTGTCAGCATAGTTCCCCCACATTAGGTTGTCAGCATAGTTCCCCCTACATTAGATTGTCAGCATAGTTCCCCCACATTAGGTTGTCAGCATAGTTCCCCCTACATTAGGTTGTCAACATAGTTGCCCCTATATTAGGTTGTCATCATAGTTCCCCCCACATTAGGTTGTCAGCACAGTTCCCCCCACATTAGGTTGTCAGCATAGTTCCCCCACATTAGGTTGGCAGTATTGTTCCCCCCACATTAGGTTGTCAGCATAGTTCCCCCACATTAGGTTATCAGTATAGTTCCCCCACATTAGGTTGGCAGTATAGTTCCCCCACATAAGGTTGTAGTTCCTCCACATTAGGCTGGCAGTATAGTTCCCCCATATAAGGTTGTAGTTCCCCCACATTAGGCCGGCAGTATAGTTTCCCCACATTAGGTTGTAGTTCCCCCACATTAGGCTGGCAGTATAGTTCGCCTACATTAGGTTGTAGTTCTCCCACATTAGGTTGGCTGTATAGTTCCCCCCACATTAGGTTGGCAGTATAGTTCCCCCACATTAGGTTGTAGTTTCCCCACATTAGGCTGGCAGTATACCCCACATTAGGTTGTAGTTCCCCCACATGAGGTAGGCAGTGGACCCCCACATTAGGTTGTAGTTCCCCCACATTAGGTTGGCAGTATACCCCCACATTAGGTTGGCAGTATAGTTCCCCCCCACATTTGGTAGGCGGTGGACCCCACAGACATACAGTCTTAGCCATATACATTGTACGGCTGGAGGCTGTATATCTATGTACTGCTCCACTTCAGTGCTCCGACAACCGCTCCTCCGGTCAGGAGTCATGATCTTCTGCTATGGCCTATAGGCCATAGCAGTAGGTTCAGGGACCGGAGGAGCGATGGTCAGAGCACCTAATATGATGTGCCGATGGTAACTTACCATGCCCGCACGTCCTCGCTGCTCTGCCGTTTCTATGTGCGCACATACGGACGTCAGTGATGTCCCTGTGTGCGCTACCTCCCGGCGGCCCCTGCGTTTTTAAAGTTAACGCTGGGCCGCAGAAAGGTAATCGGGACATCCCTCTGTCCCGAAAAGTTCTTTTGGCACACAGGGATGTCCCTAATGTAACGGGTGAAATTAATCTTGGCCGGGACACCCTGGGTATGGATAATCCATACTCTGGGCATCCCGCCCGACTGCTGCACCTGGCGTATAAGACGACCCCCGACTTTTGGGTAAATGTTACCGGGTTAAAAAGTTGTCTTATTTGCCGGAAAATACGGTAGCTTTTGTCCTGCACTTAAAGGACTTTACAGTGCTGTGGTACTCTCTTTTTTTATTGTTGGGATATGAGACTGAAAAGGTCAAGGTCTGACACCACGACTACTTTGTTCCACATGGTCTGAACTACTGTTTGGAGGTGGTGCTGCTTCATTCTTTTAGGATTTTCCAAAGTCCATACTACTACTCTGTGAGATCAACAGAAGACAAGATGCGCAGTGAATTCTGCTAAACATTAAAAACGTACACATCTATTAATACAGATTGTGGTTGGACTAGATTTGATAAATTGTCTTTAAAATGTAATGATGCATGTTAAATGGGCAATTTATTGAGAAAGAATGGAGATCGGTATGAAGATAGCTTAGATGTTCTGCAAACATTCCAAAACAACAATGGACTGTGGGCACTAGAAAATTGCCAGAATGCCCACAATATAGCTGGTAAGAAATCATTAGACAACTACTGACCTGGCATGACCTAACCAAATGAGAACAGTAGCAACAGTTCCATTAGCTATGAGTTTATTCATTGTTAGGGTGGTCCCACACAATGCAGGTACCGTACTGTAGCCTTATGCTGTATCCGTATTTCATCTCTATTTTATTTGTAGCGATCATTGGGAAAATTAAGATAACTTTGAAATTCGCAGTGGAAAAAGTTTCATACATAAAGCAGTATCACTTACCTAACTCATATCTTACAAGAGTTCATCCAGTTTAAACAGACGATTTATAACCTGTATACTCATCATAATACCCATGTCTTCTCTCTACTCTTCCTATCTAACCATTATACCATAGCATAAAGCCAGATTCAGACACCAGTAATGCAGTTATTATAGTGTCAGTAATATATCTCACTATAGGGGTCTCTAATTATATATATATATATATATATATATATATATATATATATATATATAAATGTGTGTGTGTGTACTCTGCTACTGAAAAGGGATTGAACTCCCTTATATAATCTTTCTTCTCTAGGTAGTAGAAGGTGCTTAGTGGACTGCTGAATTATGTTTAGACTCCCCCAGAGGCCCTAAGCAATGAGCGACATGACTTTGGGAGGGAGGTCCTAAAGCCCCTTAAGTCTTGCCTCTATAGTGGTATGGATTTAAGCACAGGTAGTTTTGCTATAAAAAGAAGAAGTATGTGTACCTGAGAAAGGAGGCATTAGGATAAGTTGTAACTTCCAGTCTTTTCTTTCTCTTCCTCCTTCTGTCACCAGTAGAACTGGAGGAAACATTTTTCTCCTGTCTATGCGCCTCATTATGCATCTCTATGGCATAGCCTGAGATACACGAGCGTTGTACTCACATATCTCCCGATCTCTCATAGAGATGCATGGAGAGGGCTGTGTCAACCCCCACTTCATGAAATAGGGGAGTTGTTGATTCCTACAGGAGCTCTCGGGGGGTCCCAGTGGTCGGACCCCCCGCTACACCCTATATTGTGGATAGGGGATAAGAACTAAAATAGAAGAGTACGCCTTTAAGCATTTTCTAATCATCCAAGGACAGGCACAGTGGATAAGTGCAGGAGTTAGGATCTTCAGTAGGGTCATTGGTGCTCTTAAAATGTACTAGGTCTGTTTGAATGGCAAACCAGAATGTGACACCTGTTGGTATCTGGGAGCTGTATGTCATCTCACAGTTTTCATGAATGCCAATGGCCTAGCACTTCACTTGACTCCTGTGATTGTTTTACTCATGTGATAAAAATAAAACTGTGCTCAAATTGATTCCCAAAAAGGGCTTTATAAGTCTATTTAATAACCTATGTTTACAGCCATTGGAGTTATTTAAAAGGAAAGTTAAGGTCCACCCCATATCCAAAAAGCATGCATTAATTACACAATCTCTTTGAATACATTGTGAAAAAAAATGAAACTAGCCTAGAAGCGGAATAATACGTTTAGACTGGAGTTGGCCTTCTCACATATGATAACGAAAGCTAAGTATATGTTTGCATAAGTATACCACTAAAACAGATAATACACATTCAACAGTTCTTTGTAGTTTGTTCACTAATAGTTAAGCTTGACAAGTCAGCCGTGTCAAACCAGACACATAGGAATCACATGCATGGTTGCGTTGGCATGAATTCAGATGTCTGCCTGAGTAGTAACAAATGCTAACAAATGTAGTTGTGTCTCTACACTGCCGGACACATATGTTGCATGCAAATGTTTTATGACTAGTTTTAAAGGGCACGGTAATCCCTCCAATAACCCAATATCACCTGAAATCATTTGCTGTACATTGTATTCAGTCACTCAATGCTACCTTCCCTGATTACATTGTGTCTTTCCTTGTCTTCATTACTCTGTGACAGATTGTGACAGAATTAGTCATCCATACCTGCAGTGTTTATGGTTCATTCACCTAACACAGAAAATGTTCACCTGAAACGGTCTCATTTGTAAGAAAATACTCTTGGAGAGAATGATGCGATGCTCCACATAATGGGGTTTGGCTTTCGTCCTCACAATTACCTGCTGAAGCTAAGTGGCCCATGTAACAAGATATAAAGTTTGACAGCATAAACAAACCATATTGTCTTTTTCTGACCTATATTATACTTTTTTGGAAGTTGTTACTTTTATACTATGACCATTACCGTATATACTCGAGTATAAGCCGACCCGAGTATAAGCCGAGACCCCTAATTTCAACCCAAAATCCCAGGAAAAGTTATTGACTCGAGTATAAGCCTAGGGTGGGAAATACATCATCCCCCCCTGTCATCATCCAGACCCCCGTCATTAACATCCTCATCATCATCACCGCCTGTCATCATCCAGACCCTCATCATCATCACCTGTCATCATCCCACCCCCCTTCATCATCCCCTTGTCATCATCCCCACCCCCCTTCATCATCATCCCACACCCCCCCCTTCATCATCCCAACCCCCCTTCATCATCCCCTTGTCATCATCCCCACCCCCTTCATCATCCCCTTGTAATCATCCCACACCCCCCCTTCATCATCCCCTTGTCATCATCCCACACACCCCCCTTCATCATCCCACACCCCCCCTTCATCATCCCACACACCCCCCCCTTCATCATCCTCTTGTCATCATCTGCCCGCAGTGGTCTTCAACCTGCGGACCTCCAGAGGTTTCAAAACTACAACTCCCAGCAAGCCCGGGCAGCCATCGTCTGTCCGGGCTTGCTGGGAGTTGTAGTTTTGAAACCTCTGGAGGTCCGCAGGTTGAAGACCACTGCGGCCTTCGACATCATCCAGCCCCCTCTCGCCCCCCTTTAGTTCTGTACAGTACTCACCTCCGCTCTGCGCTGGTCCGGTGCTGCAGGGCTGTCCGGAGAGGAGGTGGTCCGGTAGGATAGTGGTTCCGGGCTGCTATCTTCACTTGGGGCGCCTCTTCTCCGCGCTTTTGGCCCGGAATAGAGGCTTTGCCTTGACAATGACGCAGAAGTACGTTGGCAATGAACGTACCTCTGCGTCGTTGTCAAGGCAACGTGTCTATTATGGGGCCGGGCCCGAAGCGCTTAGAAGAGGCCTCCCCGGTGAAGATAGCAGCCCGGAACCACTATCCCACCGGACCACCTCCTCTCCGGACAGTCCTGCAGCACCGGACCAGCGCCGAGCGGAGGTGAGTACTGTACAGAACTAAAGGGGGTGAGAGGGGGCTGGATGATGTTGAAGGCCGCAGTGGTCTTCAACCTGCGGACCTCCGGAAGTTTCAAAACTACAACTCCCAGCAAGCCCGGACAGCCGACGGCTGCCCGGACTTGCTGGGAGTTGTAGTTTTGAAACCTCTGGAGGTCCGCAGGTTGAAGACCACTGCGGGTGGAGAGTTCACTCGAGTATAAGCCGAGGGGGGTGTTTTCAGCACGAAAAATCGTGCTGAAAAACTCGGCTTATACTCGAGTATATACGGTACTAGCAAAATTTAAAAACTACAGTGCACAGCCTGTATAACTATTCAAGAAAACATTCTTCGATTCAGTGCCTCACAAGCTAGAGAGACAATAATAGGATTAGTGACCATTTTATATGTTGTTTACTTTGAAATTGATGACATTTCTATCTTGGAAATATTTAGTATAAACTATATTTGTCCCATTTACATTACGGAACCTTCTGTCCACAAATTCTGTAAACATTGCAACCAGTCTTTATCCTTGGCACTGAGGCTGAAGGACCTGAAGGACTTCATCCAAAAACACTAACAGCAAAGATTTGTGCTCATCATTTAGTTAGACAAATACACTGATAGCACATGTGATGCTGATGAAAGTAGCCAACTCTGCCTACAAAGATCTAACTTGCTCCGGACTGCTACAAGTATTTACTCAAATATAGAGTTTACAGCAAACGTATAATATAATATTTTAGAGAAAAAGAGGAACTCACAGACTTGATTTGGTTCTCTTTCTTTTTCCTGTTCATTTATTCTTTCTTTAGGCAAGAAATAAGTATTTTTTAATACATTGTCCTCACAAGTTGCGACAGCCTGGAGTCTATTCCCACAAGGCCATTGCAGAGTCTGACACTACATTTCAGGGCCTACCCCTTAGTCATGCACACATGCCATGGATGACATACAGTATCTCACATAAGTGAGTGACAACACTGACGAAATGACACTCTACAATGTGAAGTAGTGAGAGCACAGCCTGCGTAAAAGTCTTTAATGTCGTGTCCTCTCAAAATAACTCAACACACAGTCATTAATGTCTAAAACTTTTCAACAGAAGTAAGCACCAATTAGCCATTTTCTGTCAATGATTTCATGGGACTCATTAGTGTTACAAGGTCTCAGAAATGAAAATGGAGATGTTATTACCACCTGAACCAACTGTGGCATCCATCTATCTACTCCCTAAGGTGCATAAAAATGCGGTTTGCCCACCTGGTAGACCCATAGTCCAGGGTTGTGGTAATTTGTGTGAATCATTGCGTCGTTTCATTGATTATCACCTCTCATCCTTTGTACAAACACTACCTTCTACATCAAATGATGTATTATGAAAATTGGATCACCACCAACTGGAATCCGACATGATTTTGGCAACATGTAATGTAGAGGTCTTATGTACCTCCATCCGACATTGTAATGGCATACGAGCGGCAAGATTTTTTCTTTCCTCCAGTTCCTTCAAAGACACTATCAAAGACACTATAGTACATAGCCACCATTCTGGCCCTAACCCTGCACAGGTCTTTGGACCGAGGGGACCCAAGTGGGGCACTTTTACATGTGGCCAATGTATGGCGTGCTCAAACATTGTTACATTATGCGCTCCAGCCGCACATGCTGGCCGTGAGCGCATGGTCCCGTTACACGCCCGCATGCGAGCCCCAGTCCATCACTCACCTGGTGCTTCTGCTGCCCCCGCCTCTGCCTCTCTGCTCCAGCACTTGTGTCCCCGACCCCTAGGGCGCACGCGCGCCAAAGCGTTAAGATTTAAAGGGCCAGTTTACTCATTAGTGTAATTCACTTGTGGCTCATTGATAAAGTCCTCCACCCTCCTCACTTTCCTGACGGATCTTTGTTGCCTTGTGCTGAGAGGCAAGCCTGAGAGTTGCCTTGCCATGTGTCTGATCCTTTGATCTGTGACTTGACCTTGCTCCTCTGCCGCCTGCCTATTGACCTCCTGCTACATCCTGACTATGCTACTGTGCCGCCTGCCTTGACCTTCTGCTATCCTGACTACGAGCTGCCTTATCCCTCCTGTGCCTCGCATCTCCTCAGCCGCCTGTGTGGCCGAGCCATGCCAGGGGTAGCGACCTGGGTGCCGCCTGCCACAGCAAGTCCATCCCGCTTTCTGGTGGGCTCTGGTGAAAACCAGCGGCACCTTAGACTCCGCTACCTGGTACGGTCTGAGTCATCTGCCACACATTTCCAGCGGATCCACATCCACCTGAGTTCCTGTCTTCTGAAACGTGAGTATTACAAACATTGAAAAAAGTACCACGTTTGAAAATGCCAATGGCACAAAGACCTTTAAGATCACACATCATATTGATTGTACCACTAACGGAAATGTGTTCTATGCTATGTGTCCATGTCAAAAAATTTGACGAGTGCGAAAACATGTACCGTATATACTCGAGTATAAGCCGACCCGAGTATAAGCCGAGACCCCTAATTTCAACCCAAAATCCCAGGAAAAGTTATTGACTCGAGTATAAGCCTAGGGTGGGAAATACCTCATCCCCCCCTGTCATCATCCAGACCCGTCATTAACATCCTCATCATCATCCCCTTGTCATCATCCCACACATCCCCCCTTCATCATCCTCTTATCATCCCACACATCCCCCCTTCATCATCCCCTTGTCATCATCCCACACATCCCCCCTTCATCATCCCCTTGTCATCATCCCACACATCCCCCCTTCATCATCCCCTTATCATCCCACACCCCCCCCCTTCATCATCCCCACCCCCCTTCATCATCCCCACACTTCATCATCCTCTTCTCATCATTCGCCCTCAGTGGTCTTCAACCTGCGGACCTCCAGAGGTTTCAAAACTACAACTCCCAGCAAGCCCGGGCAGCCATCGGCTGGCCGGGCTTGCTGGGAGTTGTAGTTTTGAAACCTCCGCTCCGGAGGTCCGCAGGTTGAAGACCACTGCGGCCTTCAACATCATCCAGCCCCCTCTCACCCCCTTTAGTTCTGAGTACTCACCTCCGCTCGGCGCTGGTCCGGTCCTGCAGGGCTGTCCGGTGAGGAGGTGGTCCGGGCTGCTATCTTCACCGGGGGCGCCTCTTCTCCGCGCTTCCGGCCCGGAATAGAGGCGTTGCCTTGACAATGACGCAGAATTACGTTGGCAATGAACGCACCTCTGCGTCGTTGTCACGGCAACGTGACTATTCTGAGGCCGGGCCCGAAGCGCTTAGAAGAGGCCTCCCCGGTGAAGATAGCAGCCCGGAACCACTATCCCACCGGACCACCTCCTCTCCGGACAGTCCTGCAGGACCGGACCAGCGCCGAGCGGAGGTGAGTACTCAGAACTAAAGGGGGTGAGAGGGGGCTGGAATGTTGAAGGCCGCAGTGGTCTTCAACCTGCGGACCTCCGGAGGTTTCAAAACTACAACTCCCAGCAAGCCCGGACAGCCGATGGCTGCCCGGGCTTGCTGGGAGTTGTAGTTTTGAAACCTCTGGAGGTCCGCAGGTTGAAGACCACTGCGGGTGGGGGAGTTCACTCGAGTATAAGCCGAGGGGGGTGTTTTCAGCACGAAAAATCGTGCTGAAAAACTCGGCCTATACTCGAGTATATACGGTACTTGATATTAAGGCAGCCAAAAATAGCCCTGACCCCTTTTGTCAGAAAACTTTGGCTAGACACTTTGAGGAGCACCATAACAGTGACCCTTCTTTATTGCATTTCAGAGGGATAGACCAAGTGTATATGGGTACATGAGTAGTGTTGCTCACGAATATTCGCAATTCGAATATTATTCGCGAATATCGCATATTCGCGAATTCGCGAATTTCGCGAATATAGCGCTATATATTCGTAATTACGAATATTCGTTTTTTTTTTTTTTTTTTTTTTTTTTTTTTTCACAGTACACATCACAGTGATCATCCCTCTCTGCTTCCAGCTTGTGTGGTGTAAAGAAGGCTCTAATACTACTGTGTGAGACTGTCGCGCGAAATTCGCATATGCGAAAATTAGCATATGCGAAAATTAGCACATGCAAATTTTCACATATGCGAATTGTCGCGTATGTTAATTTTGTATATGCTAATATGCACATATGATAGTTTTCGCATACGCGAATGTTCGCATATGCGAAAATAAAACGGGAATATAACGAATATGCGAATATTCGCGAATATATGACGAATATTCGTCCATATATTCGCGAATATTCGCGAATTCGAATATGGCCTATGCCGCTCAACACTATACATGAGGTGGCGATTGGAAGAAATGTTTAGCGCAAAAAGAATGTAGATGGATTGAAGTACCTGGAACTAAGATCCCTGCGGGATTGAATAAGATCAACAAGCTTTGCCTATTTTCTGTAAGTATTTCCCTATTCTGTTATTTCAGTCTTGTGCTCCAAATTGTCCATTTTCCAGGCAGTATTTTCCAGTTTCATTTATTTACTTGGCTTTCTACTGGTCTCACACATGTACATGTATACGTATCTACATGTATATTTTTTTACTTATCGTTTTTATTGTTAGATTTTTTTCTTTCTACATCTCCTATTCTGCTATATTTATTTCCTTCCTTTATTGTCTTTTTATTTTTATATGTCTCTTTCTCTTCATATTTCTTTTTTCCCTACACCCATAGGTGTAATTTTACACATTGGTAGCCTTTTTTGTCTTTATATATTATTATTACAACTATCTTTGGTATTATATACAATTGCTTTTTTCAATTTTCATGGTAAATTCTGTTCACTCCATCTTTTTCTTCTATTTTTTTTCTACTTTTGCTGTGTCATGTAATGCTTTTTTGTGACATATTTTATATATTATGTGCTTACATCTACAAATGATGTCCCTGTTCTCCACATTTTTGTCTTTTAGGTATCTGCAATGGATATTCTGGCTGTTACTACTCTACCCCCCCAATGGTTGGCTATTAACCCTTTAGATCGCCACTGTCAGTTGACAGCGGTGTCTAAAGGGACATTTAAATGCTTCCTGGTGGTCCAGTGGGGTAGATCGCCCCTCTGCAGCACGATTCCTCTTAAAAGTCCCCTAAGGGGACAAAAGGTTAAAAAAAAAGTTGAATAAATAGTAAAAAAAAACACCCATTAACCACTTCCTTATTAAAAGTTTAAATCACCCCTCTTTTCCCAAAGTCAATATCCAAAAATATATAACCATAATAAAAATAACATATGTGGTATCATCGCGTGCGTAAATGTCCGAACTATAAAAATATATAATTAATTAAACCACACAATCAATGGCGTACACGCCAAAAAAATCTAAAGTCCAAAATAGCATATTTTTGGTCACTTTTTCTATAATGAAAAAATGAATAAAAAGCGATCAAAAAGTCCAATCAATACAAAAATGGTACCACTAAAAGCTTCAGAACACGGCGCAAAAAATGAGTCCTCATACTGGCCCGTACACATAAAAACAAACAAGTTATAGGGGTCAGAAGATGACAATTTTAAATGTATTCATTTTCGTGCATGTAGTCATGATTTTTTCCAGAAGTACAACCAAATCAAACCTATATAAGTAGGGTAACATTTTAATCGTATGGACATACAGAATAAAGATAAGGTGTCATTTTTACCAAAAAATGTACTGCATAGAAACGGATTGGGAGCCCTGGGACAGCATCGGTAGCGGTGAGCACGCGATCCGGAGTGGCGGGGACAGGTAAGTATAACTTCCTATACTTTACATTGCACAAATCCCTCAACATACAAGGGATTCGACAAACGATGGGTCATTTGGAACGAATTACCATCGTATGTTGAGGGACCACTGTGTGTATATATATATAAATATATATATATGTTGCATGTATTATTTATTTGCTCTATCATTTTGCATGTGTACGCATCTTTATTTATTTCCCACATATTCACATGCCCTCTTATTATTATTAAATAATTGTGTTCTCACTCTTACACTCGTAAAGTGGTTTCACAGGACAGGTCTCACTATGGTCCACCAAAGAATAGGCCTCACCATGGTTGACAAAGAATTGGAGTGCACGTGCTTAACCCCTTAAGAACCAAGGGCGTACAGGTACGCCTTTGCTCCCTGGTACTTAAGGACCAAGGGCGCACCTGTACGCCCGTGGGAATTTCGGTCCCCGCCGCGCGCCGGGCGGGGACCGGGCCGGGGTGACTGCTGATATCTATCAGCAGGCACCTCGCGCAAATGCCCAGGGGGGTCAGTAGACCCCCCATGTCGGCGATCGGCGCAAATCGAAAGTGAATTCACACTTGCGATTTGCGCCGATTCCGGGTCATTACGGGTCTATGGTGACCCGGTGACCCGGAATAGAAGGGGGATCGCGGGTGTCCTAGACACCCACGATCCCCCTGTAGCGATAGGAGTGAGGTGGCAGAGGTGCCACCCCTCCTATCTCTGCTATTGGTGGTCTAGACGCGACCACCAATAGCAGATCGGGGGCGGAGGGGTTTACTTTCGTTTTCCCCGTTCTGCCCACCCATAATAGGCGGGGCAGGACAGGGAAACCGACAGGGACCGGCGCCGAAGATCCTCTTACCCATCGGCGACGGCAGCGGGTGACGATCAGCGGCGGCAGCGGGCGACGATCGGTGGAAGAAGAGGACTACGATGCAGCTCCCTGGATCCGACGGAAGCCGGTGAGTTACTTAGCAACATCTGGAGGGCTACAGTCTGAGACCACTATAGTGGTCTCTAAACTGTAACCCACCAGATGTTGCAAAACTACAACTCCCAGCATGCCAAGAGAGCTGTTTAGGCTTACTGGGAGTTGCAGTTTTGCAACAGCTGGAGGTCTACAGTTTGAGACCACTGCAAAGTGATCTCTATACTGTGCACCTCCAGATCTTGCAAAACTACAACTCCCAGCATGCCCAGACAGCAGTTTGCTGTCTGGGCATGCTGGGAGTTGTAGTTTTGCAACATCTGGAGGTCCACAGTTTGGAGACCACTGCAGTCTCAAAACTATAGCTCTCCAGATGTTGCAAAACTGCAACTCCCAAAATGCCTAAACAGCAAACAGCTGTCTCTGCATGCTGGGAGTTGTAGTTGCAATCCCTCCAGCTGTTGCATAACTACATCTCCCAGCATGCCTTTCGGCAATCAGTACATGCTGAGAGTTGAAGTTTTGCAACAGCTGGAGGCACACTGGTTGGAAAATACTGAGTTAGGTAACAGAACCTAACTGAAGGTTTTCCAACCAGTGTGCCTCCAGCTGTTTCAAAAGTACAACTCCCAGCATGCACGGTCTGTCAGTACATGCTAGGAGTTGTAGTTTTGAAACAGCTGGAGGTTTGCCCCCCCCCCCCATGTGAACGTACAGGGTACATTCACACTGGCGGGTTTACAGTAAGTTTTGTGCTTCAAGTATGAGCTGCGGCAAATTTTTCGCCGCAACGCAAACTCCTAGCGGTAAATTCACTGTAAACCTCTGCCAGTGTGAACGTACCCTAAAAACACTACACTACACTAACACAAAATAAAGGGTAAAACACTACATATACACCCCTTACATTGTCCCCCGAATAAAAATAAAAAACGTATTGTACGGCAGTGTTTCTAAAACGGAGCCTCCTGCTGTTGCAAAACAACAAATCACAGCATTTCCGGACAGCCACTAACTGTCCAGGCATGCTGGGAGTTTAGCAACAGCTGGAGGCACCCTGTTTGGGAATCACTGGCGTAGAATACCCCTAATTTAGTCCTCAAATGCGCATGGCGCTCTCTCACTTTGGAGCCCTGTCGTATTTCAAGGAAACATTTTAGTGCCACATATTGGGTATCTCAGTACTCGGGAGAAATTGCACTACAAATTTTGGGGGCTTTTTTTCCTTTTACCCTTATGAAAAAGAAAAGTTGGGGTCTACACCAGCCTGTCAGTGTAAAAAAAAACTTTTTTTTACACTAACATGCTGGTGTTGTCCTTTACTTTTTATTTTCACGGGAGGTAAAAGGAAAAAAAGACCCCCAAAATTTGTAACGCTATTTTTCCTGAGTACCGAAATACCCCATATGTTGGCGTAAAATGCTCTGCGGACGCACAACAAGGCTCAGGAGTGAGAGCGCACCATGTACATTTGAGGCCTAAATTGGTGATTTGCACATGTGTGGCTGATTTTACTGCGGTTCTGACATAAACCCCAAAAAATAAATACCCACATGTGACCCCATTTTGGAAACGACACCCCTCACGGAACGTAACAAGGGGTATAGTGAGCCTGAACACCCCACAGGTGTTTGACAAATTTTCATTAAAGTTGGATGGGAAAATGAAAAAAAAAAATTTTTTTCACTAAAATGCAGGTGTCACCCTAAATTTTTCATTTTCACAAGGGAAAATAAAAAAAAGCCCCCCAAAATTTGTAACCCAATTTCTTCTGAGTAAGAGCATACCCCATATGTGGATGTAAAGTGCTCTATGGGTGCACTACAATGCTCAGAAGAGAAGGAGCGCCATTGGGATTTTGAAGAGAAAATTTGTCCGGAATTGAAGGCCACTTGTGTTAACAAAGCCCCCATGGTACCAGAACAATGGACCCCCCCTCCCATATGTGACCCCATTTTGGAAACTACACCCCTCACGTAATGTAATAAGGGGTACAGTGAGCATTTACGCCCCACAGGTGTCTGACAGATTTTTGGAACAGTGATCCGTGAAAATGAAAAATGTAATTTTCCATTTGCACAGCCCACTGTTCCAAAGATCTGTCAAACGCCATTGGGGTGTAAATGCTCACTGCACCACTTATTAAATTCTGTGAGGGGTGTAGTTTCCAAAATAGGGTCACATGTGGGGGGGTCCACGGTTCTGGCACCACGGGGGGCTTGGTAAATGCACATGGCCCCTGACTACCATTCCAAACGAATTCTCTTTCCAAAAGCACAATGGTGCTCCTCCTCTTCTGAGCATTGTAGTTCGCCCGTAGTGCACTTCAGGTCCACATATGGGGTATCTCCATACTCAGAAGAGATGGGGTTACAAATTTTCTGCTATTAACCCTTGCAAAAATGTGAAATTTGGGGGGAAACACACATTTTAGTGAAAAAATATATATTTTTTTTTACATATGCAAAAGTCATGAAACCCGTGTGGGGTATTAAGGCTCACTTTATTCCTTGTTACGTTCCTCAAGGGGTCTAGTTTCCAAAATGGTATGCCATGTGGGTTTTTTTTTTTTTTTTGCTGTTCTAGCACCATAGGAGCTTCCTAAATGCGACATGATCCCCGAGCAAAATTTGCTCTCAAAAAGTAAAATATCACTCCTTTTCTTCTGAGCATTGTAGTTCGCCCGTAATGCACTTCAGGCCAACTTATGGGGTGCCTCCATACTCAGAAGAGATGGGGTTACAACTTTTGGGGGGTATTTTATGCTATTAACCCTTGCAAAAATGTGAAATTTGGGGGGAAACACACATTTTAGTGAAAAAAAATAATTTTTTTTTACATATGCAAAAGTCGTGAAACACCTGTGGGGTATTAAGGCTCACTTTATTCCTTGTTACGTTCCCCAAGGGGTCTAGTTTCCAAAATGGTATGCCATGTGGTTTTTTTTTGCTGTTCTGGCACCATAGGGGCTTCCTAAATGGAACATGCCCCCCAAAAACCATTTCAGAAAAACGTACTCTTCAAAATCCCCTTGTCGCTCCTTCGCTTCTGAGCCCTCTACTGCGCCTGTCGAACACTTTACATAGACATATGAGGTATGTGCTTACTAGAGAGAAATTGGGCTACAAATATAAGTATACATTTTCTCCTTTTACCCCTTGTAAAAATTCAAAAATTGGGTTTACAAGAACATGCGAGTGTAAAAAATGAAGATTGTGAATTTTCTCCTTCACTTTGCGGCTATTCCTGTGAAACACCTAAAGGGTTAAAACACTTACTGAATGTCATTTTGAATACTTTGGGGGGTGTAGTTTTTATAATGGGTCATTTGTGGAGTATTTCTAATGTGAAGACCCTTCAAATCCACTTCAAACCTGAACTGGTCCCTGAAAAAAAGCGAGGTTCAAAATTTTGTGAAAAATTGGAAAAGTGCTGCTGAAATTTGAAGCCCTCTGGTGTCTTCCAAAAGTAAAAACATGTCAACTTTATGAAGCAAACATAAAGTAGACATATTGGAAATGTGAATAAAAAAAAAACTATTTTGAATATCTATTTTCCTTACAAGCAGAAAGCTTCAAAGTTAGAAAAATGCTAAATTTTCAAATTTTTCATCAAATTTTGGGATTTTTCACCAAGAAAGGATGCAAGTTACCACAAAATTTTACTTTAATGTTAAAGTAGAATATGTCAAAGTAGAATATGTTAAAGTAGAATATGTCACGAAAAAACTATCTCGGAATCAGAATGATTAAAAAACTAATCCTAAATATTTTTTTAGATATATAAATGCAAAAAAACCAAGGACAGAGCATGTAGGACCCCTTAATAATGATAATGGGGAGGTTGTCACAGGCGATCAAGAGAAGGCGGAGCTACTGAATGGGTTCTTTAGTTCTGTATACACTATGGAAGAAGGAGCTGACATTGGCCAGGTCAGTGCTGGTAACACATCATGTAATGTACTGAACTGGCTTAATGTAGAGATGGTACAAGGTAAGTTAAGTGATATAAATGTAAGCAAATCCCCAGGACCGGATGGACTACACCCAAGAGTTCTTAGAGAGGTAAGTTCAGTAATATCTGTACCCCTGTTCATGATATTTAGAGATTCTCTGGTGTCTGGTATTGTGCCAAGGGACTGGCGCAAGGCGAATGTGGTGCCAATCTTCAAAAAGGGCTCTAGGTCTTCCCCAGGAAACTATAGACCGGTAAGTTTAACGTGCATTGTGGGTAAATTGTTTGAAGGACTTATAAGGGATTACATACAGGAATACATAGGGGATAATAGTATTATAAGTGATAGCCAGCATGGGTTTACTAAGGATAGAAGTTGTCAAACCAATCTAATTTGCTTTTATGAAGATGTGAGTAGAAGCCTTGACAGAGGAATGGCTGTGGATATAGTGTTTCTGGATTTTGCTAAAGCATTTGATACTGTCCCTCATAGACGTCTGACAGGTAAGTTAAGGTCTTTGGGTTTGGAAATTTTAGTTTGTAACTGGATTGAACACTGGCTCATGGATCGTACCCAGAGAGTGGTGGTCAATGATTCGTACTCTGATTGGTCCCCGGTTATTAGTGGTGTACCCCAAGGTTCAGTACTGGGACCGCTGTTGTTTAATTTATTTATCAATGATATAGAGGATGGTATTAACAGCTCTGTTTCTATCTTTGCAGATGACACCAAGCTTTGTAGCACAGTACAGTCTATAGAGGATGTGCATAGGTTACAAGATGACTTGGATAGACTAAGTGTCTGGGCATCCACTTGGCAAATGAGGTTCAATGTGGATAAATGTAAAGTTATGCATCAGGGTACTAATAACCTGCATGCATCGTATGTCTTAGGGGGGATTAAACTGGCAGAGTCACTGGTAGAGAAGGATCTGGGTGTACTTGTAGATCACAGACTACAGAATAGCATGCAATGTCAGGCTGCTGCTTCCAAAGCCGGCAGGATATTGTCATGTATCAAAAGAGGCATGGACTCAAGGGACAGGGACATAATACTCCCCCTTTATAAAGCATTGGTACGGCCTCACCTGGAATATGCTGTTCAGTTTTGGTCACCTGTCCATAAAAGGGACACTGCGGAGTTGGAAAGGGTGCAGAGACGCGCGACTAAACTAATATGGGGCATGGAACATCTTAGCTATGAGGAGCGATTAAAGGAGTTACAATTGTTTAGTCTTGAGAAGAGACGTTTAAGGGGGGATATGATAAACGTATATAAGTATATTAATGGCCCATACAAAAAATATGGAGAAAAACTGTTCCAGGTTAAACCCCCCCAAAGGACGAGGGGGCACTCCCTCCGTCTGGAGAAAAAAAAGTTTAGTCTCAAGGGGCGACACGCCTTCTTTACCGTGAGGACTGTGAATTTATGGAACGGTCTACCTCAGGAACTGGTCACAGCAGGAACAATTAACAGCTTTAAAACAGGATTAGATACATTCCTGGAACAAAATAAGATTAATGCTTATGAAGAAATATAAAATCTCATCCCTTCCCCAATATCGCGCCACACCCCTACCCCTTAATTCCCTGGTTGAACTTGATGGACATATGTCTTTTTTCGACCGTACTAACTATGTAACTATGTAACTATGTAACTATAGATAAAAGCATCCCAGAGTTACTAATGTTTAAAGTGACAGTGGTCAGATGTGCAAAAAACGCTCTGGTCCTAAGGTGTAAAATGGCCTGGTCCTTAAGGGGTTAAAGGGGTATTCCAGGCAAAAACTTTTTTTTATATATCAACTGGCTCCGTAAAGTTAAACAGATTTGTAAATTACTTCTATTAAAAAATCTTAACCCTTCCAATAATTATTAGCTTCTGAAGTTTTCTGTCTAACTGATCAATGATGATGTCACGTCACGGGAGCTGTGCATGATGGGAGAATATCCCTTGCATGATGGGAGAATATCCCCATAGGAGCTGGACAGCTCCCAGTACGTGAGTCATCAGAAAGCAGTTAGACAGAAAACAGCAACTCAACTTCAGAAGCTAATAACTATTGAAAGGATTAAGATTTTTTAATAGAAGTAATTTACAAATCTGTTTAACTTTCCGGAGCCAGTTGATATATAAAAAAAAAGTTTTTGCCTGGAATACCCCTTTAATTTGATAAATAATAAATACATTTGACTTTGATAAATAGATATATGAGTGCTGCCAGCACTGCTGCGGAGGTTGAAGGGTGAGCAGGTGAGCCTGCATCAAATTAGTATGCAGTAGGGATGGGCAAAAATTTATTTTGTGACATTTTTATTTTTTATGACAACATTTTTATACATTTTTAATAAAGTGTGTGTGTGTTTCACTTTTTTTTCTCTATTTTTTAAATTTTTAGGTAGTACTACCACTCCCAGCATGGAAAAGACTGTTCCATGATGGGAGTAGTACCAGTACTAATAGACATATGGTCCGGGTGTCACTCCTGACACCCGATGCGATCATCCATAATATAGCAGAGATGCGGAGTGGCTCTATACAGCGCTCGCATCTCTGCTCTGTACTCCGGCCGGCTAGTGATGTGAATAGAAATTCACCTCACTCATTCATATTTTCCGCCCAGAGTGGGGATTGGCCGGAGGGTTGCAGCCAATCCCCGCTCTCAGCGGGAATTATGAATCAGTGATATTCTATTCATATCACTGGCCAGCCGGAATATAGTGCAGAGATGCAAGTGCTGTATAGAGCCGCTCCACATCTCTGCAATAGATAGGACAATCGCATCGGGTGTCAGGAGTGACACCCGCTGTGATCTGTCCTTAACTGCAGGTATTACTACTCCCAACATGGAGCACATTCTGCTCCATGCTGGGAGCTGTAGTACCTGCATTAATAGACAGATCGCAGGGAGTGTAACTTCTGACACCTGTTACGATCTGTCTATTAATGCAGGTACTACAGCTCCCAGCATGGAACAGAGTGTGCTCCATGTTGGGAGGAGTAGTACCAGCAGTTGAGGAAAGATCACAGCGGATGTCAGTCCTGACACCCACTGTGAACCTCCTGTATAATGTATAGATGTGGCCAGCCACTCTTCTATGGTCCCCTGCACTGACGTATACAGTGGGGATCAAAAGTTTGGGCACCCCAGGTAAAAATATGTATTAATGTGCATAAAGAAGCCAAGGAAAGATGGAAAAATCTCCAAAAGGCAACAAATTACAGATTAGACATTCTTAGAATATGTCAACAAAAGTTAGATTTTATTTCCATCATTTACACTTTCAAAGTAACAGAAAACAAAAAAATGGTGTCTGCAAAAGTTTGGGCACCCTTCAGAGTTAATATCTTGTACTGCCCCCTTTGGCAGTATCATAGCTTGTAAACGCTTTTTGTAGCCAGCCAAGAGTCTTTCAATTCTTGTTTGAGGTATCTTTGCCCATTTTTCCTTACAAAAGTCTTTCAGTTCTTTGAAATTTCTGGGCTGTCTGTCACGCACTGCTCTTTTAAGGTCTATCCATAGATTTTTAATTATGTTGAAGTCAGGAGATTGTGAAGGCCATGGCAAAACCTTCAGTTTACGCCTCTTGATCCATGAAGCTGGCAGGTCTCAGCTTTGCAAAGGGAACAGTGCATGCTATAAATTCTGCAGGGTGCCCAAACTTTTGAAGACGCCATTTTTTTGTTTTCTGTTATTTTGAAAGTGTAAATGATGGAAATAAAATCTAACTTTTGTTGACATATAATAAGAATGTCTAATCTGTAATTTGATGCCTTTTGGAGATTTTTCCATCTATCCTTGGCTTCTATATGCACATTAATAAAAATTTTTACCTGGGTTGCCCAAACTTTTGATCCCCACTGTATATATACCTATTCATATTTCCCACAGAGAGTTGTGATTGACTGGAACCATCTGGCCAATTACATCTCTCTGCGGGAAATATGAATAGGTGTATATACGGCAGTCCAGGGGACCATAGAAGAGCAGCTGGCCGCATCTATGAATTATCCAGAAGGATCGCAACTGACCCGGGGGGATCTGTGAATTAGTACAGATACTATTACTCCCATCATGGAACAGTGTGTTCCATGCTGGGAGTTGTAGTACTACCTAAAAAATTTAAAAATTTAAGAAAAAAAAGTGAAAAACACACACACACACACTACATTTTTATTATTGTCGGCTACATTTTTTTGTGCCCTGCCTGCACACATAAATTGATCCCTGTTAAAAAATTTATAAAAATTATTATTATTATTATTATTATTATTATTTAATGGTACCCTACGAAAACCCTATTCAAAAGGTATCTCCATTACTTTTTTGGATCGCTACATGGCATTTTTCTTGGTGTTTTTTTTACTCCCATAAACTTCTATGGGAGAAAAATGCCCCGATTTCAGGGGAAAAAATGCCATAGGCTCAACATGCTGTGACTTTGCAAAACAGCCAAGGAGCTGAAATATGAGTGAAAAACATGGCAAAACGATAATGAAAATGTCCATCTGAAAAATGCAAAGTGGAAAAAGAATTTTGCTATTTCTCATTGATTTTCAGCTAACATCTGTCCGCAGCGTTTATAAAAAAAAAAATTAAAATAAACAAATTGTCCCTGGAAAACCCCTTTAAAGCTAATAATAACACTATTTCTAAATAGGCTAAATGTAAGTTTCATGGTATTTTCATGTAACATTAAATGCTATATATTGTTTTTGGTGTTCTCTTTGTTGTGCTAACCAACATTTTCTAAGCCCTTGCACACCTTTCCTGGTTGAGCCAACAAATGCACTACAGATGTAGCCTGCATGAATTTCCTGAGAGCAGAGGGAAAAAGCATTTTGTCCAAAAACATGTAGCACAACTAGGCACAAGCTCTTCATATTAAGCACCTGGTATCATTCCCAGTGACGTGGATTTCCATTCTAACAAAACAACTACATCTGCTTTTATGCAGGAACTTATCTCCAAATGAATAGCAAATGCATTTAATGCAGTATATATCTTTCTGACAAGTTTTTGCAATAGCAGTTTGATTCACTGTAGTAGAAATACTGTATGGCTTATTATCAAAACCATTCATATCCTTGCTAAGCCAGAATCTATAAAACAGCAGAGGCATAATCTCTTACATATTTTCTGTGCTTTCAAGAGAACGGATGTAGAATTAATTCAGATTTCATGATGTGGTGGGAAGCAAATGAATTAATTAAGTCAATGTAAAAAACAAATCGGAGGAACGGGATTCTAAAATACCTTTTCAAGTTGCCTTTAAGCATTGTATAATTAGATGAAATAAGAAATAAGGCTGTGTTATTATTCCCAGCTTACAGGAATGTGGTATCATACAGTATGTTAGGTCTTACACCCCTTCACAGAAAATGCATTTTTTTAAACTTCAGGTAGTAAGTGGTGTATTTTGCAAAATTGCTGACAAGAGATGGTTGATATTTAAAGGAACATTCCTAAGGGGGCTTAACATGACACAGGGGTTATCCTCTTGTGATCCTTCACTTTGGTCAAGCACCACCCTCTCAGGCCTTGCCTCAAAGGGGTACTCTGGTGAGCTAAACCAATAGTCCATCATTTCCCTCTAACCAACCTATGTATTTGTCTAAATATCAATAATTAGCTATATACAGCAGTTTCCCTCTTTCAGCTGTCACTTACAGGCAGGAAATGAGAGAAAAACATCATTCTCAAATCCTCCTTGTCTTGGTGTAAACCCCTCACTGAGACTAGCCCCCACCCTTCAGGGCAAAAGCACCTGATTTCCGTCTGATTTCTGTTTGGTCTAGAGCTCTGGCTGTACAGCCAAACCTCCCCACCCTGTGTGAGGAGCTTGTGAACTGTTAGAGAAGAGCAGTGAAGCTTCTCAGTCACAACTGAGCACATAGCTGCTGTTTTTCTGCAGAAAATCCAATCACTGACTTCTGCTATTCAGAGCACAGCATGATTTTTTGCTGGGGAAGGATAGTCTGAAAGAAAAGACATGTACAGTGTGAGTTGCAGTGTGAACATGTACACAGATAGTGAAAGCAGTTGGCAGGCAGCCATTACACAGAGCTGCACTGACTTCTGGGAATTGTAGTCTGTGCTGCAAACAAGGAAAAAGTATTTAGGAGACATCAGGGGCCAAAGGAGCTGCCAAAACCACATAGATAACTACAGAGGACACAGAAAAGTTATTGTGGTGGCTTTGGGGCATTTTTATTTTTCTTAACATCCCTGGAGTAACCATTTAAGCATAACATTGTATATCGGTTTTGCTTGAAATGGTAAATATTAATAGTGCCTATGAGTCAGCTCCAGTGGCGTTGCGACCCGGGTGCGGGGGGTGCGGCCCGCACCGGGTGACACCAACCTAATGGGGTGACACCAAGACGCTCCGTAGCCGCACCCCCCCCCCAGCTACACAGACACCACCTCCCCCATCTGTGCCCGACCGGCCTCCGTCAGCACAACCCCCCCCGCGCTGTGTGTGCCCGTCCATCAGCAACCCCCCTCTTTCTCCTGCACTGTGCGCCCGTCCATCATCTCATCACACCCCCCTCACCTTCTCCAGCATTGTGCCCGGCCTCCGCTCCCACGTCTGCGCCGGCTTGACGTCACACCGTATGGCCACGCAGGAGGACGTCAGTTACGTCACTCGCACGGCGCCCGGTGAGAAGGAGCGCTGCGCTGGATGGGTGAGTGTGTGTGTCTGTCTCTATCTATGTTTGTGTGTGTGAGACTCTGTGTGTGTGTGTGACTGTGTGCATGTGTGTGTGACTGTGTGTGTCTGTGAGTGTGTGTCTCTCTGACTGTGTGTGTGTGTGTGTGTGTGTGTGTTTGTGTGTGTGTGTCTCTCTGTGTTGTGTGTGTGTGTGTGGGGGGGGGGGGGTATAACCAGCGATCTATTGTGGGGAGACTTTGACCCATTGTGGGGAACCTGCGGCCTAATGTGGGGAAACTACTACCAAGTGTGGGGAGTCTATGCTACCTTATGTGGGGAGTCTGTGCTACCTTATGTGGGGAATCTGTGCTACCTAATGTGGGGAAATTGCTACCTAATGTGGGGTAACTGGTACCTACCTAATGTGGGGGAACTGGTACCAAATGTGGGGAATCTATGCTACCTAATGTGGGGAGTAGATGCTACCTAATGTGGGGAAACTGCGACCTACCTAATGTGGGGAATCTATGCTGCCTAATGTGGGGAATAGATGCTACCTAATGTGGGGAAACTGCGACCTACCTAATGTGGGGAATCTATGCTGCCTAATGTGGGGAATAGATGCTACCTAATGTGGGGAAACTGCGACCTACCTAATGTGGGGGAACTGCTGCCTACCTAATGCTCCCCCCCTGGCAATAGCACCCTCATCATCCACTAGCAACACCCCCCCCCCCCCCCAGCAGCACCTCCATCAGCAGATCCTGATGGTGGATGATGGCGGTGCTCCTGCCAGGAGGATGATCCTGCCGATGGATGATACTGCCAGGGGGGATGGCTAGTAGCACCCTCATCATCCTCCAGCAACACCCCCCGAGTAGTAGCACCCCCATCATCCACTAGCAACACCACCAATACCCCCCTCCCGTCGTAATAGCATCAGCTAACGGATGTTGAGGGGTGTTACTGCGGTTGTGGTATTATATTCAGAGGGTGCACTGTATGGCAACGTTATATTCAGAGGGCGCAGTTTGTGGTAGTATTATATTCAGAGGACGCAGTTTGTGGTAGTATTATATTCAGAGGGCGCAGTTTGTGGTAGTATTATATTCAGAGGGCGCAGTTTGTGGTAGTATTATTAGAGATGAGCGAACTTACAGTAAATTCGATTCGTCACAAACTTCTCGGCTCGGCAGTTGATGACTTATCCTGCGTAAATTAGTTCAGCCTTCAGGTGCTCCGGTGGGCTGGAAAAGGTGGATACAGTCCTGGGAAAGAGTCTCCTAGGACTGTATCCACCTTTTCCAGCCCACGGGAGCACCTGAAAGCTGAACTAATTTATGCAGGAAAAGTTATCAACTGCCAAGCAGAGAAGTTTGTGACGAGTTGAATTTACTGTAGTTTGCTCATCTCTAATTATTATATTCAGAAGGCGCAGTGGGTGGTAGTATTATATTCAGAGGGTACAGTATGTGGCGGTATTATATTCAGGGGTACAGTATGTGGCAAATTTATATTCAGGGGTACAGTATGTGACAGATTTATATTCAGAGGTACAGTATGTGACAGATTTATATTCAGAGGTACAGTATGTGACAGATTTATATTCAGAGGTACAGTATGTGACAGATTTATATTCAGAGGTACAGTATGTGGCAGATTTATATTCAGAGGTACAGTATGTGGCAGATTTATATTCAGAGGGTACAGTATGTGGCAGATTTATATTCAGAGGGTACAGTATGTGGCAGATTTATATTCCGGGGGTACAGTATGTGGCAGATTTATATTCAGGGGGTACAGTATGTGGCAGATTTATATTCAGGGGTACAGTATGTGGCAGATTTATATTCAGAGGGTACAGTATGTGGCAGATTTATATTCAGAGGGTACAGTATGTGGCAGATTTATATTCAGAGGGCGCAGTATGTGGTAGTATTATATTCAGTGGGTACAGTGTGTGGCGGTATTATATTCAGGGGCACAGTATGTGGCAGATTTATATTCAGAGGGTACAGTATGTGTTGGTATTATATTCAGAATGTACAGTGTGTGGTAGTATTATATTCAGAGGGTACAGTGTATGGAAGGTTTATAATCAAAGAGTATAGTGTATAGTAGTATTATATTTAGAAGATACAGTGTCTCTCAGGTTTATAATAATAATTGTTTTCATATAGAGGATGAGAATGCGCTGACATAGTGAGGAGACGTCTGGGCGTCACATTCTACAGACAGAAGTTTTAGCTGGAACAAGTCCTGGCGGTATGTACCATCTGAATTAGATAAGGGAAGACTATAGAGAAGACGTCACCTGTAGTCACTGATATCATTGTACATTCTCCTCACTATAGAGAAGACGTCACCTGTAGTGACTGATATCATTGTGTATTCTCCTCACTATAGAGAAGATGTCACCTGTAGTCACTGATACCATTGTACATTCTCCTCTCTACATCAGAGCTGTAGTCACTTGTCAGTTCTACAGTTAGGTCAGTGAAACTACAACTCCCAGCATAACCTCACCACTGCTCAAAGGGGTACTCTACTGGAAAACATTTTTTTTAATCAGCTGGTGCTACAAAGTTAAACAGATTTGTAAATTACTTCTATTTAAAAATCTTAATCCTTCCAGTACTTATTAGCTGCTGTATAAGCGATTCACAGTAAGTTATTTTCCTTTTTAATTTATTTTCTGTCTGACCACAGTGCTCTATGCTGACACCTCTGTCCATGTCAAGAACTGTCTATAGTAGGAGCAAATCCCCATAGCAAACCTATCCTGCTCTGGACAGTTCCTGACATGGACAGAGGTGTCAGCAAATAGCACTGTGGTCAGACTGGAAAGAACTACACAACTTCCTGTGGAGCATACACCAGCTTATAAGTACTGTAAGTATTAAGATTTTAAATAGAAGTAATTTAAAAATCTGTTTAACTTTCTGGCACCAGTTGATATAAAAGTAAATGTTTTCCAGTGGAGTACCCCTTTAAGTAATTCTGGGAGCTGTATATTTCAATGGTGAAAACTTCTTTAACACTTTCCCATTCTGTGGCAACTGGTATATCTGATTATTATACTGGAATTTCTCATAATGCGCTACAACAATGGTGTCTGTCAAAACAGGCTAAAAACTTACTGAAGGGGGGGGGGTAGGTATGGGGGTGACACCATTTTCTACCGCACCGGGTGACACCAACCCTAGCAACGCCACTGGTCAGCTCTTCTGTTCTGAACACAATCCTGCTGCTTAGGGTCTGCAATCAACAAAAAGTTAAAGGTGTATTCCAGGCAAAACCTTTTTTTTATATATATCAACTGGCTCTGGAAAGTTAAACACATTTGTAAATTACTTCTATTAAAAATTCTTAATCCTTCCAATAGTTATTAGCTTCAGAAGTTTTTTGTCTAACTGCTCAATGATGATGTCACGTCCCGGGAGCTGCGCATGATGGGAGAATATCCCCATAGTAACTGCACAGCTCACAGGACGTGATTCATCAGAGAGCAGTTAGACAGAAAACAACAACTCAACTTCAGAAGCTAATAACTATTGGAAGAATTAAGATTTTTTAATAGAAGTAATTTACAAATCTGTTTAACTTTCCGGAGCCAGTTGATATATAAAAAAAGTTTTGGCCTGGAATACCCCTTTAAAGTGTACCTACCATAAAAAAAAAAAAACTTTTGACATGTCACTGAGACATGTCAAAACTTTTGATTGGTCAGGGTCTCAGTGCGAAGATCCTCACCAATCATAAGAAGGAGTCGGGAGAAGCGTGCAGTAACACTCTTCACTTACAAGCGATATCTGTCCAGTTTCACAGGAAGGAGGATGAGTGTATAAGCACAGGGGGTCTGACCTCTGCTATCCCCCCATGATCTCGAGAAGGACCTCAACCACCGCCCCATTTGTTGACTCTACAGCACTACAGCACTCATGTATACATACTGTTGCTCCTAAATGGCCATCAAGAGTCCAGTTCTCAAGATCGCAGCGATCTCAAGAACAGGACTCCTGATGTGGAAAGGTAATAAGTGTCTATGGTGGCAAAACTCCTTTAACAATCCTTTTCCTTCGAGCTAAGCACCATATGGATCCCATTCCTACAACTATTATCTCTGTGCTATTAAAAATTTGGTTCATACCTTTCAGGTTAGGTACTAGTTCTCTATGATTTTAGAAAAGTATGGTCAGGTAGAAATGGGTAAATGATGCCCATTAAAAGCACCAAAGTTTCTTCAGCACAAAACACAAGAAGTTGACAATAACCATGATTTGTATATGCTAGCCTTTCTGTCTTTGTGCATTTTTAGATAATACTACATAAGCAACAAAAATGACAAGAGTAATTTTGCAAACAATTAATCAGATTTCCTTAAAGTACTATGCCAGAAAAGGGAAATCATGTATTAAACTTTACATCCTCTTGCTTTCCCAACCATCCTAATTTCTTTGTTGACCTCTTTCTCTGTATTTCCTGTACCTGTATTAGGCCAGATTGATCTAGTCCAATCAGGGTGATATTAAGGTTGGTGGAGATACCTACTTATCCCCTTCCCGACCCAAGACATAAATATCACTAAAAGCCAGCCATCTTGCCTCGGGACCCAGGCGGGTTTTGACCCCCCCCCCCCTCACCGCGATCGCTACAATCAGCTAGTCAAATCTGACTAGCCGATGGCAGCGTTTCGCAATGAAAATCCTGAGCAGAGCGGTGTGTGTGTCCCAATCACGGGGATCAGGACAAACACACTGCTCCGCTAAGTGTCCCCAGTGTCCTGTCCCCCTTCCCCAATGTCCCGTCCCACTTCCCTGATGTCCCTTACCGGTCCCGAGCTCCCGCAGTTGTGCCCTCCTGCATGCTTCACTTCCCGGTGAAATGAGCGCAGTCATTTTATTTTTTTTTGTTGTAATGAGCTGTTTAGTTGTACAACAGCTCCCCCCTAGCGTCCTAAACCTGCTACTGCATCTTGTGCTTGGCAGGGCAGACACTAGCGGGAGCTGTTGTACAGAAGTAAAAAAAAATAAAAAAAATAAATGTAAATAAACATATATATAAATATAATATATATATATATATATATATATATATATATATATATACACGTATATGCTTATATATACATATATATATACATATAAATATACGTATATATATATATATATATATATATATATATCTTCCTCCGCAAGGAGACAGCACCCAACACCAGGTCCAGGTAAAGTGCAAGCTACAGGGTCTTTATTGCATCAAGAGAGACAATGCGACGTTTCGGCTAACAAGCCTTTTTCAAGCATGCTTGAAAAAGGCTTGTTAGCCGAAACGTCGCATTGTCTCTCTTGATGCAATAAAGACCCTGTAGCTTGCACTTTACCTGGACCTGGTGTTGGGTGCTGTTTTCTTGCGGAGGAAGTTCTATGTGGATCCAGTGTGGCACACTGGGGGTTACACTGCACCACACCTGAGCAATCCTGTGCTGGAGTTCCCATAGTGATTTCTATATATATATATATATGTATATATATATATATATATATATATATATCCAGGTGTGTATATGTGTATATATATATATATATATATATATATATATAATACACACACACATATATATTCAGAATTCAAGTGGTCCCTTTTGAAGTGGTGATTTTGAACTTTCATAGAAAATTTGAAAAAATGCTCATATTATTATAAGCCTTCTAATGTTGTAAAAAAAAGTAAAAGAATGTTTAACAAATGATGCCATCATAAAGTAGATATATTGTGGATGTGAATTAATAACAAATTTTTTTTGGCATGACTAGAGTGTTTCAAACATAGAGAAATTAAACTTTTTCAAATTTTTCACAATATTTTCACAATATTTTCACAAGAGTTTTTCACAAAAATCGCTTCCTGTATCAACAAAAATTTACCACTAATATATAGTACAATATGTTTCAAAAAAACAATCTCTGAATCACTTTGCCAGGTAAAAGCAGTCCAAAGTTATTACCACTTAAAGAGACACATGTCAGATTTCAATAAACGCACTGGGTCATAAAGGCCAAAACTAGCTGGGTCATGAAGGGGTTAATCAATCTAGGGCCCAGATCCCACCTGTGGATATCCCCAAACTAGTGCCTCATTTGTTTTTGTTTTTACAATGTGGGCCTCTTTCCAGTGGATGATGCATCTTTAGCTGTGAGGGGAAAACCCCATGCTCTAAAAGTTCACACTAGAGTTTCTAAGCATAAGGGAATTGGCCAATGGAGACAGCAGTGACACAGACATAATATTTTTTAGTGCAATTGAGCCTGGCTTAAAATGGTCAACCTCCTCTATACCAAACAGCATGTTTATATATCTTTCATAGTTACATAGTTCATAAGGTCCATCAAGTTCAACCCATATCCTTACTGTGTCCTTACTGTATAGATCAAAAGGAAAGCAACAAAAAAAAAACCTTAGACAGATGTCAATTGCCCCATACTAGGGGACAAAAATAATTCCTGACTCCAATATGACTCCAGATGAAATCCCTGGATTAACATTCTGTACATATATATGTAGTATCCATATCCTACATTTCTAGTATCCATAATTTGAACTCTTTTTTTGTGTTCACCATGACCACCTCCTCTGGCAGAAAGTTGCATTATCTCACTGCTCTTACAGTAAAGAACCCCCGTCTGTGCTGGTGTATAAACCTTCTTTCCTCTAGACATAGAGGATGTCCCCTTGTTATAGATTCTGGGTATAAATAAATCATGAAAGAGATCTCTGTACTGCAACCTGATATACTTATTCATAGTTATTTGGTCACCCCCTCAGCCCTCTTTTTTCTAAACAAAATAACTCTGATCTTGATCATCTTTCTGGGTACTGATATCCTCCCATTCCATGTATTATTCTGGTTGCCCCTTCAACAAGATTTCAACAAGATTTCAACAAGATTTCAACAAGATTTGGTTGTCGGCCATCAACAAAAAATAAAACAAAACATGTTGGAGGTTATCATAAGATATTACCTGTGTTATTACTGTGCATGTTTTCTTAAAATAAGATGGACCTCCAAGGTCACATCTGCTACACTCTTAATTTAGAACATAACACATTATGCCAGCTAACTAATTGATTTTCAATACAAGATTAACCCATGTATATACTGTAGGCTTTACTATTATTAAAACCCTAAAATTATAGTTACTAAGTTAATATATACAGGCATTCCTTTTTACTTTACCTTCCTATAGGGTGCACTACAGGCTTTAGTTTGTAGGAAGGAAAGAAAACTTAAAAATCAGCAAAAAAGAAAAAAAAACTGTATAAATAAAGTGGTATTAAAAAAGTGCAGTCAACCAGGTTTTTTTTTTTTTGCTACACTTTCTCCTTGTTACTACCCCGTGTTTCATACACATGCTTCAGTGAGCGTCCGAAGAATAGCAACATTTCTACATTTTCATTACCATGTGAACATAAAGTTTAGATGAAATGTAAAAAAAAACTAAATGTAAAATGTCTAATAAAAATATATATGACTGCTTGGATTATTTATCTTTAGTGACATTTCCTTTGCCTTTGTGTTTTTATATCTGTGTTCTATGGCATAATATGAATAAATGCAATGCAGCTCTATTTCCATTCATGTGAAAAATGCAATTAAATTGCATTCTGGGCATTGTTCAAACTGCGATTTGTAAACAATTTGCAAATATGATTCTGATCCACAAACATATTTGTTAATCTGTCAGTGAAAACAAGAACTTTTTAGATAGTTTCCTACTTTCCCAAAGTAAATGCTCCTTCAGGATTCAGAAGCGAAAGAGCAGAAAGCTAAATTCACGAATACAGGCTTCATGAAACAATAGTTAACCTTACGTGCTATGAAAATAAATTCAAATATAAAGAACAAATATGAAAACACTTCTATTTATGTAACTGACATGTGATCACCTATCAAGTTGCTATAAATGTTGTTCAGCTATTCTCTAATACTTAAGGTCATGTTCAAACAGCAGAATGTTCATGCGGAATTCCACACTTGGTTTCCACGGGATTCTGCTGTTCTGTTCACTCTGTGTAAATAAAGTCCGAGCACTCACCAAGTATATTCAGAAATAAGGAGCTTTATTGCATATCCTCTGTTCGCACGGCAGAATTTCCACAGCAGCAACATCTGTGGTAGAAATTCTGATTCCGGCGTCCACAAAAACTTTGTTCAATGTTATTGTAGATTCCACAAGAAAATACATTGCTGTTTATGAGACATCCAATATGGCCTTTATACTGTTTTACTGCTTTACTAGGCATATTTGCCATTTAAGACCCCAGAGAAAATTTATTTAAAGGAAATCTGTTTACAGGCTTGCAGTGCATGTGATACTGATCAAAATAATAGATTACGTCAGAGTGCCCAGAACTCGGGTCAAAGCTCTGTCCATGCCCCAAGGACCTAATTTGCATACCCCAAAAATGAGCAATAACGGCGGAACGGTGTAACGGTTCCTGATGCCTGGAGTATCATTTTGATCAGTATCCCCTGCACTACAAGCCTGTATGACAGGTTAGTGCAGGTGATACTGATGACAGATTTCCTTTAAAGAGATTATTTGGCAATGTATTTTTTATTTTAAAAGTGGCCAAGTTGAGGTATAGGGTCACTGTGGAGCAACAACTTTGTGCAGAGATGGAGACTAGAAAGGTAAAAGGCACTGGGGACCTGCCATCATCAGAACATCAGTGGTCAGGGATTTCTGCTTTAAATTTTTTTAACCCAGCCTGGCCACTTTCAAAAATACAAATAAATCACAAGATAACCCCATAAAGTGAAACACCATTTTTAGTCATGTGCGCCTAAGAAATTTTTTGTGCAGCATTTGGCTACAAGCAAAAAACTACAGAAGAGCTTACCAAAGCAAGTTTCAGTTTTCACTTTGCAGTGGTCAGGGATTTATCAAGTGCAAAAATCGCACAAAAAGTCGCAACCACCTCCAAAACAGCGTAAATGTAAGCAAGTCTGGAGCTGGCTTACAATACTTTCCTTGGAGAGCAGTATTTCATGTTTCCTGCCAGCAGCCAAGATCATGGCTCCTGCGGGAAATATGAAATCACATCTGTACAAAGGAGCCTGGGCACCTGCTCATCTCCCCTCCCACTTCCCCCCCTATAAATCACATATCTCTCCCGTAATCTTAACCTGCCGTGGCTGCTCATCTCTCCTCCCCCTCCGCCACTCATCTCCTCTCCACCGCTCATCTCTCCCTCCCCCCGCCGCTCATCTCCCCATCTCCCCCCCCCCACCACTCATCTCTCCCTCCCCCCCCCCCCCGCCGCTCATCTCCCCCCACCGCTCATCTCCCCATCTGACTGAGAATAAAAATACAGGGAACCCTATGCATTTTTTTATTTTATTTAATTATTTAGGAAAAAAATTTGTGTGGTTCCCCGTATTTTCATTCTCAGCCAAATACCAACCAAGCAGCAACAGCCTGATGTCACCAGGGTGGGCAAAGACCATTGTTACTGGCCCTCACCAGCCTAAATAATGCCAGCCTGTTACCACCTAGGCCTAGGAGCGCCATTTTTGACACCCCAGGCCTGTTGATACGGCTCTTCCCAGCACCCCTGTGGCGGTGGGTACCAGGGTAATAATTGGGGGTTAGCGTTAGCTGGTTTTGGGGCTAACGATATGCCCCGGCTTAGTAATGGATTCCGTCTATAAGGCAACTTCCACTACTGAAAAGTAAAAAAAAAAATACAAGTTTAACCCCTTAAGGACTCATGACGTATGAAAACGTCATGAGCTTTCCCGGCCCCCCACAGCCAGCTGAAATCATTCAGCAGGCATCACGGCATAGCACCCAGGGGGGTGATTCGGTGTCAAAATTTTTTTTTAACATATGCAAAACTCCTGAAACACCTGTGGGGTATTAAGGTTCACTTTACCCCTTGTTCTGTTCCCCAAGGTGTCTAGTTTCCAAAGCAGTATGCCATGTGTTTGTTTTTTTTTGCTGTTCTGGCACCATAGGGGTTTCCTAAATGCGGCATGCCCCCAGAGCAAAATTTGCTTTCAAAAAGCCAAATGTGACTCCTTCTCTTCTAAGACCTGTAGTGCGCCAGCAGAGCACTTTTCACCCCCATATGGGGTGTTTTCTGAATCGGGAGAAGTTGGGCTTCAAATTTTGGGAGCTATTTTCTGCTATTACCCTTTTTAAAAATGTAACATTTTTGGGAAACCAAGCATTTTAGGTTAAAAAAAATTTTTCTTACATATGCAAAAGTCGTAAATCCCCTGTGGGGTATTAAGATTCACTTTACCCCTTGTTATGTTTCCTGAGGGGTCTAGTTTCCAAAATGGTATTCCATGTGGGTTCTTTTTTTTTTGCTGTTCTGGCACCTAAAAGGTGACATGCCCCCCAAAAACCATTTGTTGCTCCTTCCCTTCTGAGCCCTCTACGGCGCCCGCCGAACAATTAACATAGACATATGAGGTATATCCTTACAAGTAAACATTTTCTCCTTTTTACCCCTTGCAAAAATGCAAAAATTGGGTCTACAAAAACATGCTAGTGTAAAAAATGACGATTTTGAATTTTCTCCTTCACTTTGCTGCTATTCCTGTGAAACACCTAAAGGGTTAAAACACTTACTGAATGTCATTTTGAATACTTTGGGGAAGCATTTTTTATGATGGGGTCATTTGTGGGGTATTTCTAATATGAAGGCCCTTCAAATCCACTTCAAATCTGAACTGGTCCCTGAAAAATAGTGAGCTTGAAAATTTTGTGGAAAATGTGAAAATTGCTGCTGAACTTTGAAGCCCTCTGATGTCTTCCAAAAGTAAAAACTCATAAATTTTATGATGCAAACATAAAGTAGACATATTGTTTATGTGAACCCAAAAAATTTTTATTTTGAATATCCATTTTCCTTACAAGCAGAGAGCTTCAAAGTTAGAAAAATGCAAAATTTTCTTTTTTTTCATCAAATTTGGGGATTTTTCAGTGGTCAGAATTGCAAAAAACGGCCGAGTCCTTAAGGTAAAAAAGGGCTACGTCCTTAAGGGGTTAAAAAACTTTTATTTAAAAAATCACTCTCCCCACAAGCCCTTGTTAACCATTTTATTAATATTAAACAAATAAAAGCTGGACACCGTACTCCACCAAATGTAAAGTAGTCCAAAGGATATACGGAGCTAAAAGGAGAAGAAAAAAACAAACAAAAAATGTGTTAGTATATTTGGGGGGGAGTGATAAATTAAATGTAATAAACATGCATATACATATATATCAGACTTTTTTCACAGCTGCGACTAGAGGTGGGGTAACAAATTGGTGATCGGAAGTCATTTACTGTTTTTTGCTTATGTGTGCTAAAAAAAATGGTATTTAAAAGTTATTTATTGTTTTTTTGCTTATGTAAGGGTCCTATTTCTGACCATGCATATACTCTGCCATCCCAAAGCCTCACCTGGAATTCATTCTGCTTGCTTGTCCCTTTGGTGCCTTGCACTAGCCTTTTCTTGGTAACTGGGTCAGCTGTCAACTATACTGGAACCACTTCCATAGGTATTAACCTAGTAGTCCACTGCAACCTAATCCTTATAGGAGAGAGTTAAAGGGTGATAACCAGTGGCTTAATTAGACAATGTAATTAGTGTTGCTCGCGAATATTCGCAATGCGAATTTTATTCGCGAACATCGCATATTCGCAAATTGGCAAATATAGCACTATATATTAGTAATTACGAATATTTTTTTTTTCACAGTACACATCACAGTGATCATCCCTCTCTGCTTCCAGCTTGTGTGGTCTAAAGAAGGCTCTAATACTACTGTGTGAGACTGGCGTACGAATTTTCGCATATGGGAATTTTCGCTTATACAAATTTTCGCATATGCAATTTTTTGCATATGCAAATTGTTGTTTATGCTAATTGTAGCATATGCAAATGTTCGCATATGCTAATTTTTGCATACGCATTGTGCGAATATTACGAATATGCAAATTTAGCAAATATATGACGAATATTCGTCCATATATTCGCGAAATATCGCAAATTCGAATATGGCCTATGCTGCTCAACACTAAATGTCATCAGGATTTGCCCAAAGTCAAACCAGTTGGGTGGCAGGGTCAGTCCACACCTATAAAACGTGGATGACCCCGCAGCGCAAAAACAGTGTTCGGAACACATACTTCCGAACGCTGGCCAATGGAGTACCCCTTTAACCCTTTAGATGCCACAATCAAAGTTGATCAAAGGCTAAATCATGGCATGCCGATCAGCTGAGAGGACAGCTGGAAGTCTCTTACCGTCCTCCTTGCCATCGGATTAGTGCTCCAATGCTGCAGCCAGCCATGGCAGGCTGAAGCAATGAAGCACCGATAACACTGATCAATGCTGTTCTATGCAGCAACAGTGATCAATGTTGTTCTATGGAGCAAGATTGCATGTTTTAGTCCCCTATGGGAACTAAAAAAAGTGCAAAAACATATTTTAAAAAGTAATAAATATGCATTAATCCCTTCCCTAATTAAAGTTTAAATCACTCCTATTTTCCCATTTTTCAAATAAAATAATGAAATAAAAAAAAAACATAAACAGGTGTGGTTAGTTGTAGGTAGAAGTGACGGAGCGGCACTGCTAACTTGATATGGTGTTAATCACAATGTGCTATAAAGGATACATATGGAGGTAGACTTCTGAAAGGTCACCAAGTACGAAAATGGTCCCACTGGCGATTCTAGGTGAAAAGGTAAATACGTTCAGACAAATGCTTGTAACAAGAAACAATCCACACCTGCACTCACCGCTAGGGTACCGCAACTCCGGCTTGTCTCATCCGATTCCTCTTATCAAAGACCGGTGATCTCAGATGTAATGGCACTCAGAAGAAGGCGACTGCTGGCGGTTTCACGCAATCATAATGCGCTTCATCTGGCCTTACTCACGTCATCGTGCCGTGCAACTTTAAGTAAAGCATAGTTGTGATCATGTGACCACCCATGACGTCAGCCACAAACCAGGTAAGGAAAAGCTGTAAATAATACAAACTCCCCACTACTAAATGTGCTTTAAAAACACTGACTTTATTATAGTACTAACACTTTATAAAAATGGTGATAGATCTAATCTATCATTAAGCCCCATTGGGCCCTGCGCATCCATTGTTAAAATCCAATGTGCTTCTGCTCGCAAAAGGGCACGCCTCCTATCCGGTCTTCTCGGGCAGCTATCTATGTGCATCAACCCTCCAAACTTCAAATTGTCGCAAACTCCTTTGTGTATCTCCTTCATGTGTTCAATGAACCTAGGAGATACTCCTCCTTATCTTACAGAATATGGGTGCTCTCGGACTTGTATCCTCAATTGGCATTTCATTTTTCCTATATAAAATCTTGAACATTCACATAATAAGAAGTAGACTACAAAGGAGCTGCGACACGTAATTAATTCCCTTACAGTATACATGGTTCCTCCTAGCACACCTCCTGTGGAATTAACATTATATCTGCAGAAAGTACAAGAGCCACATTTTTTATTCCCATGAGGGAAGTTTTTAGTCAGCCAGTTCTCTCGTTTTTTCTCTCCTGCATTTTTTATTCTGTTTCTCTTAATAATATCCTGGATGGTTCGGTTCTTTTTAAAAGTAACAATAGGTTTTCTATTCACTGTTTCTGCTATATCAGAGTCCGATGCTAATAAATGGCAATTATTAAAATGGCTGCTCTTATTACATCATTCATAGGACCATTTTTGAAGGAAAATACATAACGTTTATTCTCTTTCTGAAAACCGATCTTATGCTGTTTCTCTTTGTAAATTAATTTTCTTCGATCCAAGGGGAAGGCTCTCTCATATCCTTTTCGGATTATCTTCTCAGGATAACCCTTTCTGGATAGTCTAGAAGTTAGTTCTTCAGCTTGTTTTTCAAAGTCATGAATATCACTATTATTCCTTTTCAACCTGAGAAATTGGCTGTACGGAAGTGCGTCTTTTACTTGAGCTGGATGAGAGCTTTCATAATATAAAATCGCATTCCTAGCAACTTCTTTTCTAAAGCCCTGTGCAGATAGTGAACCATCTTTCACTGTAGGTTCAAATCCAGAAATTCTAGGCTTTCTCCGCCGTATACACTCGTAAACAGCATATTCATAGAGTTGACTGAGTTAAGATGCTGTACAAAGTCTTCAAACTTTTCCTTGGTGCCCTCACAGACAATTAGAATATCGTCCATATATCTCCTGTACCTCACAAACGGATTATTAGGATTATAGATGAATAATTTTTCAAAAATCGACAAAAATAAATTTGCGTACGAGCATGAGGTTGGGCTCCCCATGGCCGTACCATAGCATTGTCTATAAAACTGGTTGTCATATGAAAAAACGCTGTTATCTAAAAATAAATCTCAGGGCATCACAAATAAAATTAACAAACTCCTCAGACTTTCCTGTGTGGGACAAAACAGAGTGAATTGCCTGTATCCCCACATCGTGGAGTATACGGGTATAAAGAGCCTCCATGTCTTTGGAGGCCAATGAATAACTACTGGACCACTGAAACTCTTCCACAAACCTAAGGACATCCCTTTGTCCTTTAAATAAGAAGGCATTTAAATGAGTAATGGTCTTAATACCCAGTCTACAACGATAGGACGTCCGGGGGGGGTGCGGGACTTATGCATTTTTGGGAGCAAATACCAGCCAGGAGTAGCTGGATTTTCTGGTACTAGTCTCTCTGCTAGTTTTTGATTTACAATCCCCTTCTCTACTTGACCTCTAAGAAATGACCTCAACTTATCTTTAATTTTATTAATTGGGTTCGATGGTAATTTTTTATACGTTTCGTGTCCATTTAATTGGCAAATAGCCTCCTGATTATATTGGGTAGATGTCCACACCACTACACTACCTCCCTTATCTGCCCTTGATACAACTAACTTTGGATGTTCTGACAACCATTGTAATCCTTTTTTATCATGGTAGGTTAAATTACTCATGGCTTTAGGATAGATCAGTGCTTTAATGTCCTTTTTTACCGTTTTAAAAAATAAACGTTATGTATTTTCCTTCAAGAATGGTCCTATGAATGACGTAATAAGAGCAGCCATTTTTAATAATCGGCATTTATTGGCATCGGACTCTGATTTGGCAGAAACAGTGAATAGAAAACCTATTGTTACTTTTAAAAAGAACCAAACCATCCAGGATATTATTAAGAGAAACAGAATAAAAAATGCAGGAGAGAAAAAACGAGAGAACTGGCTGACTAAAAATTTCCCTCATGGGAATAAAAAATGTGGCTCTTGTACTTTCTGCAGATATAATGTTAATTCCACAGGAGGTGTGCTAGGAGGAACCATGTATACTGTAAGGGAATTAATTACGTGTCGCCGCTCCTTTGTAGTCTACTTATTATGTGAATGTTCAAGATTTTATATAGGAAAAACAGAACGCCAATTGAGGATTCGAGTCCAAGAGCACCTATATTCTGTAAGAAAAGGAGGAGGATCTCCTAGGTTCGTTGAACACATGAAGGAGGTACACAAAGGATTTTGGGACAATTTGAAGTTTGGAGGGTTGATGCACATAGATAGCTGCCCGAGAAGACCGGATAGGAGGCGTGCCCTTTTGCGAGCATTTTTATAAAGTGTTAGTACTATAATAAAGTCAGTGTTTTTAAAGCACATTTGGTAGTGGGGAGTTAGTATTATTTACTGTTTTTCCTTACCTGGTTTGTGGCTGACGTCATGGGTGGTCACATGATCACAGCTATGCTTTACTTAAAGTTGCACGACGCGATGACGAGAGTAAGGCCGGATGAAGCGCATTACGATTGCGTGAAACCGCCGGCAGTCGCCTTCTTCTGAACGCCATTACATCTGAAATGCCCGGTCTTTGATAAGAGGAATCGGATGAGACAAGCCGGAGTTGCGGTACCCTAGCGGTGAGTGCAGGTGTGAATTGTTTCTTGTTACAAGCATAAACATGTGTGGTATCGCCATGAATGTCCAAACTAAATATTATATTAAAATATAATGTTAATTAAACCACATGTTCAAAGGTGCAAGAGTAAAAACAATTCCAAAGTCCAGACAGGCATATTTTTGTCCACTTACTTCATATAGTAGAAAAAAATAAAATAAAATGTGATCAAAAGGTGCCATCAAAACAAAAATAGTCCCGATAAAAACTACAGATCACGGCACAATAATTGAGCCCTCATACATTCCTGTATGGGGAAAAATTAAAAAGTTATAGGGGTCACAAGAGGACAATATTAACCCCTTAACGACAAACTCATTATTTACCTCTATGACTAGGCTCTTTTTTTTTTATTTGACATGTATCTCTTTAAATGGGAATAACTTTAGAACGCTTTTTCTGAGCAGAGCAATTCTGAGATTGTTTTGTCATGACATATTGTGCATTTTTGTTGACACATGAAGCATTTTTTGTGAAAAACTTCAAAATATTGTGAAAAACTGGAAAATTTCTGTCTTTTTTTATTTAATTTTTTTATGGTGTATACTGTGCAGTAAAAGTGATGCTATATTTATTCTGTGGGTCAGTATGATTATGGTGATACCCATTTTATATAGCTTTCTATGTTCTTTTTCCTTTTCTGTGCAAAATTATTTTTCTGCCATTCATTTTCCAACAGCCATAACTTTTTACTTTTCGTTCGACGCCATTGAGTAAGGGCTTATTTTTTGCGGGATGAGCTGTAATTTTTATTGGTATAATTTTTGTGCTACATGCTACCCTTTGATCTTTTTTATTCCGCTATTTGTACCAAAATTAGCGAATTTTGCACTTTTTTTGATGTTTTTTTTTACGGCGTTCACCGTGCGGTACAATTTACATTATAGTTTTATAGTACACATCATTATGGATGTGGCAATACCTATTATGTATATAATTTGTGTTTTTTTATCTTTTTTGGTGATAATGCAGGGCTTTTATTGGGAAAGGGGCATTTTTAAGTTTTTTCTTTTTACACTTCATACTTTTATTGAAGAACTTTTAATTTTTTTTTTACACTTTTTACAGGTTATACTATGCTGCAATACATGTGTACAGCAGCACAGTATAACCTGATGAGCTGCAGACACTACAGCCTGTGCGATCTGGCCTCTGGTTGGATCTCACAGGCTTCAGTAGCAGGCATACAGGAGGTCATGATCTGACCTCCTGCTGTCATAGCAACCAACAGCGCCCCGCGATTGCATCGTGGCACCGCCATTGGGGAACAGGTTGAGAGTGCTCCCCCTGTCAATACCATAGATGCCGTGATCAGAATTGATCACGGCATCTATAGGGTTAATACTGCCGGGACCGGCGCGATCGCGGCTCCGGCAGCTGCGGCGGGACTCCGGTTGTGATTGACAGCCGGGTCTCGTCACCGATCTCCTGCGCTGCCCGCGGCAGTGCCGGAGATCGCTGTGACGTATGCTTATGTCCAATGGTGCGAACGTGTTGGATGATTGGACGTATGCATACGTCCTATAGCGTGAAGGGGTTAAGCAAACTATTTTTCATACAAAAAGTTAGATTTTCTCATAGGAAACCATTGATCGATTTTTCTGCTGCTTGACTGCTCATGCCTGGATCTCAGGCACTGAGCAGTCATTTGGCGATCGGACACCAGGAAGCAGGTAAGCGGAACCTCGTTGTGTCCTACAGCGGTTCGGAATGCCTTGATTTCACCGCAGTGGTCCTGAACAGCCCCCTGAACTAACCGGCATTAGTTTAGTTTCACTTTAGACGCGGCGATCAACTTTGAAAATCGAGTCTAAAGGGTTAATAGCCTGCGGCACCGCGATCAGTGCCGCGTGCTGTTAGCCACGGGTCCCAGCAGCTATGGCCACGCGTTATAGAAGGGGAGGACATACAGGTATGCCCTGAGTCCTTAAGGGTTTAAGCCTTAAACTAAGCTGAGACTTCTAGCAATGTTTCTCATTCATGTCAATGGGACAGCTCCAGTTCATTGTTGGCTACATCCATGGGGCTGGCCGTAATGCGTATCTTTATGCTGTTAAAAACACAAGCTCAAACTTTCCTCATAATAATGTATAAGAAAATAGAAACTGATAAGAATAAAGAACATGTCTCAGTATTTTGCTCTAGCTAGTAAAAGAAAATCTAAATATGCTATTAAAACAGCTCAAAATGGCTGCCCCCGTAAGAAAATGTACGAAGGTGTAATAAATTACAATCAATCAGAAAAAAAAACACATTTCATTATCAGTAAAAAAAATCAGTAAGCAGTAAAAAATATAGGTAATAAATTCCCTTTAACAGTATAGCCTGCTAATGTACAACGGTACCTACTGCATGAGTTGAGGTGACATTATTTTCTAAGATAGAAGGACTCAAGTGTGTGACCATAACTTGTTCCAACACACGCAATTTTATAATTTGTGTGACCTTAAGCTGAAAGTTAGTTATCTGAAATGCATTTGGCATAATATAGTGCAAAATAAATGCAACCTTTTGTAATTGTATTCAGAACAATTTTGCCCCTCATCATTTAAAAAAAAATATATCATAAAAATGGGACAAAAATCACTCAAAGCATCACAGAAAAGATGCATCTTTTCTGTGATTCCCCCAACACTTTACTTAAAATAATATAACAATACAATATTTTCCTTTGCATTGTCAATGCCAGTTTTTTTTAGATGTATTTCCAGTAGCACTAAGTAAAGAAATATTTATGGATACATTGCCCTAATAGTCACCTAGTGCTTTGTGGACCTGTCAGCTATAGAAGTAATGGCCCCCATCAACTGGCTCCAGAAAGTTAAACAGATTTTTAAATTACTTCTATAAATCTTTTTTAAATCATTTCAGTACTTATGAGCTGCTGAAGTTGAGTTGTTCTTTTCTAAGTGCTCTCTGATGACACCTGTCTAGGGTACTGTCCAGAGTAGAAGCAAATCCCCATAACAAGCCTCTTCTACTCTGTGCAGTTCCTGAGAAAAGCAGAGATGTCAGCAGAGAGCACTGTTGCCAGACAGAAAAGAACAACTCAACTTCAGCAGCTGATAATTATTGGAAGGAATAAGATTTTTCATTTGAAGTAATTTACTAATCTGTTTAACTTTCTGGAGCCAGTTGATATTTAAAAAAAAATGTTCCTGTCCTGGAATACCCCTTTAATAAAAAGCATTTTTTAACCTGATTAAAGAAAGCAGAAAAAGGTATAAAATTGATATACCGTATTTATCGGCGTATAACACGTACTTTTTAGGCAAAAATTTTTAGCCTAAAGTCTATGTGCGTGTTATACGCCGATACCGCCCCAGGAAAGGCAGGGGGAGAGAGGCCGTCGCTGCCCGCTTCTCTCCCCCTGCCTTCCCTGGGGTCTAGAGCCCTACTGCCGGCCCTTCTCACCCCCTGGCTATCGGCACCGCTGCCCGTTCTGTCCCCCTGACTATTGGTACCGGCGCCGATAGCCAGGGGGAAAGAAGAGGCAGCGGCACCCATTGCCGGCGCCGCTGCCCCGTTGCCTCCCCCCATCCCCGGTGGCATAATTACCTGAGTCGGGTCCGCGCTGCTGCAGGCCTCCGGCGTGCGTCCCCGGCGTCGTTGCTATGCACTGAACGGCGCGGTGCATGACGTCAGTGCGCTGCGCCGTGCATAGCAACGACGCAGGGGACGCACGCCGGAGGCCTGCAGCAGCGTGGACCCGACTCAGGTAATTATGCCACCGGGGATGGGGGGAGGCAACGGGGCAGCGGCGCCGGCAATGGGTGCCGCTGCCCCTTCTCTCCCCCTGGCTGTCGGCGCCGCTTCTCTACCCCTGGCTATCGGCGCCGGCACCGATAGTCAGGGGGACAGAACGGGCAGCGGCGCCGATAGCCAGGGGGTGAGAAGGGCCGACAGCAGCGCTCCAGACCCCAGGGAAGGCAGGGGGAGAGAAGCGGGCAGCGACGGCCTCTCTCCCCCTGCCTTTCCTGGGGGTATATCGGGGTATACACGCGCGCACACGCACCCTCATTTTACCATGGATATTTGGGTAAAAAACTTTTTTTACCCAAATATCCTTGGTAAAATGAGGTTGCGTGTTATAGGCCGGTGCGTGGTATACCCCGATAAATACGGTAATTGATATTAACCCTTTCATGACCCAGCTAATTTGTTTTTCTGCCTTCCATTTTTTTCCTCCTTACCTTCTAAGACCCATAACTTTTTTATTTCTTGACTGACAAAGTTGTATTAGGGCTTATTTTCTGCATGGTAAGTTTTACTTTCCACTGACATATCATACAATGTATTACAAAGCCAGAAAAAAATTATATGTAGGGCAAAATAGAAAAAAAAATGGAATTGCACAAATTTGTATGGCAATAATTTATTTCGCGTTCAAAATACGGTAAATATGACATGCCATCTTTATGCCACACTCTTATAACTTTTTTCTACTACAAAGCTGTGTTAGGGTTTGTTTTTTGTGCCATGAGCTGTCGTTTTTAACGGTACCACTTTTGTGTAGTTCTGGCTTTTTGATCACTTTTAAAAAAGATTTTGGGGGGGGGGAATTTGGAATTTTTTTGTGTTTTACGCCGTTCACCGTGCAGGATCAGAAACATAATAATTAAGTAGTTCGGATAATTATGCATGTGGTTATACCAAATATGTGTATTTCATTTTTGTTTGTACAGTGTTTTATTTAAAAAAAAATGGGAAAAGAGAGGTGATTTGAATTTTTATTAGGGGAGGGATTTTTTATATTTTTTAAAACATTTTTTTTATACACAAATCAGATGGCTTAGATAGATCAGATGGCTTAGATAGATCAATGTAATGCTATTGCATTACATTGATCTATGAAATCTGTGCTCGATTGCCAAGGGCTGCCAAAGAGAGCCCTAAACAATAACAGAGCCAGGAAAGACGCTGAGGACACGGCAAGGCCTCGGGCTACCCTAGCAACCCATAGCCCACCACCCCCAGCCACCCCCCCAATATAATCGCGGGTGGGCTATGGGACCACTAGACACCAGGGAATAGCAGCATATAATGTTTAAATGCTGTGATCTGTATAGATCACAATATTTAACCAATTAAATGACGGACATCGGAGCGATCTCCGATGTCCGTCATTACCGGCAGACATGCGGGCTCCCGTCATGTCCACCCACCCATCACGTACATGCATGTTATGAATCGCGAAGTTGTTTGTCTAATGAAAAAAGTGTATTCACACCACGTTTTTGCAATACAGTTCCCGTATCAGGTTTTTGATGAAAAACAGATTCCTCAAAACCGTACTAAACTTTATCAAAACTGTATCAAAACACGTGTACCCATTTTAACCCGTATACGGTTTGAAAAATAATGTCCGGTTGCATCGGTTTTTAACTCCTTAAGGACACATGACGTACTGGAACGTCATGTGTCCGCTACCGATCTATAACGCGGGGCCACGGCCGGGACCCGTGGCTAATAGCGCGTTTAATTGTTCGCGGTGTCGCGCGCTATTAACCGTTTAGACCAGGCATTCAAAGTTGAATGCCGCGTCTAAAGTGAAAGTGAAAGTATGCCGGTTAGCTCAGTGAGCGGTTCGGGATAGCCACGGCATCCCGAACAGCTTACAGGACAGCAGGAGGGTCCCTACCTGCCTCCTCGCTGTCCGATCGCAGAATTACTGCTCAGTGCCTGAGATCCAGGCATGAGCAGTCAAGCAGCAGAATCATCGATCACTGGTTTCCTATGAGAAACCAGTGATCAATGTAATAGATCAGTGTGTGCAGTGTTATAGGTCCCTATGGGAGCTATAACACTGCAAAAAAAAAAGTGGGAAAAAAAAGTGAATAAAGATCATTTAACCCCTTCCCTATTAAAAGTTTGAATCACCCCCCTTTTCCCATAAAAAAACACAGTGTAAATAAAAATAAATAAATTATAAAAATATATCGTTAATTAAACCGCACGGTCAATGGCGTACGCGCAAAAAAATTCCAAAGTACAAAGTAGTGCATTTTTGGTCACTTTTTATATCATGAAAAAATGATCAATAAGTCCTATCAATGCAAAAATGGTACCGTTAAAAACTTCAGATCACGGCGCAAAAAATGAGCCTTCATACTGCCCCATATGCGCAAAAATAAAAAAGTTATAGGGGTCAGAAGATGACAATTTTAAATGTATTAATTTTCTTGCATGTAGTTATGATTTTTCCAGAAGTACGACAAAATCAAACCTATATAAGTAGGGTACCATTTTAATCGTATGGACCTACAGAATAAAGATAAGGTGTCATTTTTACTGAAAAATGTACTACTTAGAAACGGAAGCCCCCAACATTTACAAAACAGCGTTGTTGTTTTTTTTCAATTTTGTCTCACAATGATTTTTTTTTCCGTTTCGCCGTAGATTTTTGGGCAAAATGACTGATGTCATTACAAAGTAGAATTGGTGGCGCAAAAAATGAACCATCATTTGGATTTTTAGGTGCAAAATTGAAAGAGTTATGATTTTTTAAAGGCAAGGAGGAAAAAACGAAAATGCAAAAACGGAAAAACCCTCGGTCCTTAAGGGGTTAAGAAAAAAAACTGTATAAGTTTTTAACTTTCCACCCCATTATGAATAAAATTTCACTTGTTTGATTGAAATTCCAGTGGTGTGCACTGTGCATGTGCAAAGTCAAAAAACGTTTGGTGCAAACTGGATGGAACCGTACGCACATATAGTTCTCTACTGTTCCCATTGATTCCCATGTTAAAAGAAGCGTATAAGATTTCAATACGGTTTTTCACCCGGACCAAAAACCGTGGTAGGCTACGGTTTTGGGTACGGTGAAAAAACGGACAAACCCGTGCAAGTACAATGGAGAGTCAATGCATATGGTTTTCAATATGATTCCGTACGGTTTTCAAATTGAAAATGTATACGGGAACTGTATTGCAAAAACGTGGTGTGAGTGCGCCCTAATATGTGTAGATTCACTGCGCCATTCATTCGGTTTGGCTGTGGGCCATCTCCTTGTCAAACTAGCCTCAAGGTTTTTATCCTTTAACCCTGTGAGGATCTGGTCTTTGCTAAAGGAGGCTTCAATTTAATCAACACTAGAAGTGGTCCTGGCGTAGGTGGTTGGTGGCTCAGTGGGCCACAGAGATACACTGTTGTAAGGCACCAGAGAAGACAGGCAGAGGCAAGTCTGGGTACTTGCTGAAGTCTTGGGCTGGCAGTGTATGTGCATAAACAGAAACAGGCAAAGGGGTCAGACCATCACACAGAACGGGATTCCGGTAGGTGGGAACTACTGGCATTACAAAGTGGTGGATAGGGTATTTTGTATTCCTGTGTGCAGAAGGAACTTTTTTTTGCTGGCTTTTATAGGTGTGAGGGCTTTATACTATATTCACTAGTGTAAAATCAGCTGTTTTCCAGGGGTTCTGGTTTGAGATGTGCATTGAGCCATAAAGGTAAATGTTGGGGAATGTTTAGTTTAAGACTAAAGGCTGTAGTTTTGTTGCATGGAAGTCATGTGATGAAGGTGTCCAAGGTGTATAGCAAACTGTGATAAATACGCCAATGGGATATTTTCAAATAAAAATATGTTTGACTGTGTAAATGTACTATGCCCTAGTTTCTGCAATGGTTGTAATCTGTTTATGTCAGTTGTACTACGACCGCAACATGGTGGCAGGAAAGTACATCTATGTGCACCAAGAAGCTGGGGGGTTATATAACACAGGACATTTCTTGGGGGAATGATGGGAATGCTGTAGTTATATCAGGGAGCGGAGAGAGAGTGGTGATAAAAACTAGTCTGTTCCCACCTGAAGGGATTGTGGTTGAGCGAATGCCTAAAGTATGAGACCAAATGGACTGCTGAGTGCTGAAAGAGCCTTTGCCTGTTTGTATCCACCAAGCATTAGCACCTCCTGAGTGAGTTAAGTTATGTTGCGAGTTACTTTGTTTTCCCCTGTTTATGTTTACTGCATCTTTTCTCTGAGGTGCAATTACTGCTGGAAAGCTCGCAATTCACCGCCAACCCTACCCAACCACCTGAGGCTGTATAAACACAGCCTTACACTGGCATTGTGACCCGGGACAATCAGCTGGCTACACTAATATGGTATTATACATTTTGCTTCAGGGATCTAGTTGTATAGTTTAAGGTGTTATGGTGGCAAGCTTTAGATACAGTTTGTAAGCTTTAAGATTCTTTAGTTATTAAAGGGTTACTCTTTAGTTATTAAAGGGTTATTAAAGGGTTATTCTTTAGTTATTAAAGGGTTACTCTGCCCTTAGACATCTTATCCCCTATCCTACGGATAGGGGATAAGATGTCTAGGGGCAGAGTAATCCTTTAAATTTGTGTATTTGCAATAGGTCATATATAGAACTTTGAGCCATTTAAACTTAAGATGTATTTTTACTCTGTATTTTTACAGTATTTTCCACTGGAAAATATGACCATTAATAATATACTACTGTACCATGTAGTACTATAGTTCAAAGTTAATATAAAATAAAAGATTTAGATCTCCATGATAAAACACCATAGAACTGTGTAACATATTTGGATAGAATCCACAAAGCAGCTTGTCTAAAAACCAATCCTCCAGTGTATGCTTGTCACTCCCTGCACATCTTTTTATTCCTGGTTGTTTGTACCTAGGAGCTATACCACATTATAATTAGTACATGTCACTTTCTCCACACTGATAGCAGTTGTTTTACAGATAAAATCCATCATACTATTACCAATCTAAGTGCCACTGGCAGCTACAGTAACATAATTGTCACATTATACAGTGATCAAAATCCTAACACTCCAAATCTTTGTAATTTTTAACACTAGTTACATTTAATCATTCTTTTTGGATGTGTTGTTATATAACAGTAGTGTCATTTTCAACAAGTTTCATTTACTTAGAAAAGCACTATATTACGTCCCTATTGGCATGTCCTGACACTGGTTATTTAAGAGAACTGTACATGTGCCTCCTTGCAGTCAAATTTCCATTCCTGTCTTTTAACTATTTCCAATGCCTTGCTATTTAGTCTCAACACATTCTCATTATTTTTTTTTTGCATATGTACAATTGTGGTGTCTCGGGGTGTGAAGGTGAATTGTATGGAGCAGATATTAACCCCTAAATGTTCGTGACGCCAGGGCGTGGTTTTCTCGGTAACCACCCGAACGGTAGTACCGCTATCCCAAGGTTAGGTAGGGCAATAATAGTCCAAGACCAGGTTAGGGTTAACGGTAGCTTTACTGAGGTAGACAGATGAAAATTATTTTTACCGCTAGGCCAGGATCCCAGAGAGGTGGCCAGTAACACAGAAGGACCTTGCAGCTTGCTGGGACTTGTAGTGACTTTGACAGACTTTAGGACAGCCACCCTGACTATAATGGACTTGACTATAGACTTGACTGTAGGTAGTGACAGCATACATAGAAGACTTGACTTACTGGCATGTGGTTGTAGGTAGGCTTGAGGCCACCAGATGTGCTGGACACTATCTCTGAGACGTCTGGCCCTTACTGTGCCTAAGGATCTAAGAGAGAGATTCTAATGGCTGCCCCTCTTATAAAGGGGGACTGATCCAGAAGCCCATAGCTTAAGCTGCAGGTCACCTGGTTACCTGGTGCTCTCTGGGTAAAAAACACATCATGTGGACACATCATCATGTGACTAACTCAAAGGTCCTTAATACTTAACACACATAACACCACACACAATATATATCACTATGGGGGAGACACAGCAGGAGGGCCCCTAGGACACAGTGGGACTCAACCTGACCTGTGTTCTTCATTTTATTCAATAAATGGGACTTTCTGCATATTCCACGCTGGCATTTTCTCCTTCTATATGAATGTAGTAACACCATAAATGTACTAACCCAAAGAATAAAGTTTTATGGTTTGTTTTTTTAACACATAGACCCTGATATTACTATTCTGGCACATTGCTCTAGAAATTCTGTTCACGCCAGAATTTGCTGCAGAATTGAAAAAAAAATAAGCGACCAACTCTCCATTTTACAGAGAAAACCTTTAAAAAAGGGGTGTGGTCATTTGGGAAAGGGGGTGTGGTCATTTGAAAGCGGGCGTGCCGCTGAGATATTTACTAAGGTTTCCATAGAAAATGTGATGGAGTTCAGCCGAGGAAAACCCCGCAGCTCAGAGCATCTGTAAAAAAAAAAAAAAGGCATGAAATAGGCTGGATATTAAGGGGTTAAACTTGCATTACAAGTTGCTTTTTTGCATTCACAGTTTACCAGCCATTACGTGTATGTTATGGCTCCACATTTTTATTACGTAAGTTTTGATAAAGCATTCCCTTATTTTTCATTTCAATTGTTTACATTAAAACAGCAAGAGGTTGGACTTTTCCACCATAGCTTTATATGCCAAAGTAACTAACAGAAATAAAGAAGACAGTTCTGCCAAGGAAAGTACCATTAACAAATATTTTTGTTGCATTTGTTCTAAATCACTGTGCCCAGATTTGAAAAATAAAAAGCCCAAACTATTACGGAGGTACATAGCACCGGTTACAGTATTACAGTACATGCCACAACTATGCATTTGGCATTATGCTATCTACACTATGTAACCACCATCCAGACCGCTTGATATATTTTTATTGTAGGGATATTGCTTTTCCTGTTGCAGGGCGAGAACATAAAAATCTATAAAGGGTCCCAACCTAGAGAATTTAAAATGATTCCCTGGTGAACTGACAAAGAAGCTCTGGGAAATATATTGGAAGCTATACTGTTAATTTTTAGAGGGCCCGGCTTGAACATTTGGGTGGCTTCAGGGCAAGGATTTATTGCAGAGTCGTCATTAGGAGTGTAACCCTGCAGTTTCCCATAGGGCAAAACTACAATTGACAACTTAAGGCATATCTGCAGGTACAGTATAGGTTGTAGCTGACAACTCATCAATATCTACAGAGGCAGTATTTGTGTTCTTCCCTTCTTTATTGTTACCTTTGCCATTTTTATACCCTTTACACCCTCTACTGCTAGCATACTTTTCAGATGATACTTATCTCCTGACACTACAAAATCTGTCAAATCATGCATGTGGCATTGAATATAGCTGTTAGTCTAATGCGTTTGACTGTTGCTTTATGGCTTGGAGGACAATGACAGTGTTCCATCGGCAATAAGGCAAGTCATAGAGCCTTTTCAAACATAAAGCCTAGAGCTCAAATATATTATTTCTGCATTATCATCTAACCCTAGTTAAAACAGAACTTTTATTAGGAGATATATATGAAAACATGGGGGGAAAAAAACTTTTCATGGTTGTAATTAGTGTTGGGCGCGAATATTCACAATTCGAATATTTATTGTGAATTTTCACAGTGATCACAGGGATCGCATCCCTCCCTGCCTCCAGCTTATGGTCAAAAGAAGGCTCCTATACTATTTACTGTATTAGACTGGAGAGCAAATATTCGTGAATATGAGAATATGCAAATATGAGAATATTCGCGAATATCCTCATATTCACGAATATCGTCACTAAAACTAGATAGGTAGATAGTGACAATATTCGCGAATATGACATGACAATATTCAAAATGAAAAATGTCATAGACCCATTATCACTTCTGTATAGACCAAGAATTAGGAAATAGATAAGATAGCTAGATAAGCGAAAATAACCGCGAATATGTTGAATATGCGAATTTTGTGAATATAGGACGAATATTCGTCCATATTTCACAAAATATTGCAAATTTGAATATGGCATATGTCGCTCATCACTAATTTTAATAACATAATAATTGTGCAATAGTATATCTAAGCACATATGGATATATAGGGCAGATTAAGAAGAGATTCATATCATACACAATAAGCTGACAATGGCATTGTTTCCACTAACCACAATAAGACATTTTTTATCCTAAAGCATTTCTCCTATTTTTAGAAATAGAGTTCATGAGAGACCTATAGTATTATTATAACTATATTTTGGATAAACTTTAAATGTGAGGAAGTATCAAAGGATATCATGGATAAAACAGTTTGGCCATTGTATCCATATGTTCTTAGTTATTCCATAAGCATTGTTTAGTTAGTATATTTACAAGAAGTATTATTGTTTGTGGGTAATGAAGCATTATACTAATACAAAATATAGACCAAGTCCAAATTCATAGAACGAAAAAAATAAACGTCCATAGAGTTTGATTCATGAACTACGCCAACTGAGGGTGCATTCACACCACGTTTTGGGTATAGGAGCTGGATTCAACATGAGAATTTAAAAATCACCATCTGCCGTTACCCTGCCAGACTCCCACACCCACCCCCACCGCATTCATCTGAATGAGCCGAACAGAGTCAGATAGCAACTCCAGTCGGCTCAAATTTAAACCACATCAGATTTATTGCTGGACTAAAAATGGGGCAGGCCATGGTTCTAAGTCACCAACAAAACTGAATACAGTCCAAAAATTGAGCCAACCAAAGTCCCTATCTGACTCAGTGTGGCTCATGCAAATGAATAGGGTACGGCGTGGGTATGGCGGGGATATGTCAGCGGCTGGTTTTTAAGTTTTCCTGCCATATCTGGCTGACGTATTCCCCAAAACGTGGTGTGAATTCACCTTAACAGATCATGCAAACTTAAAGGGGTACTCCAGCGCTAAGACATCTTATCCCCTATCCAAAGGATAGAGGATACGATGCTTGATCGTGGGGGTCCCGCCGCTGGGGACCCCCGTGATCTTCCACGCCGCACCCCGTTAGAATCAGCCCCCAGAGTGTGCTCACTCCGGGTCTGATTACTGGCGATCACCCCTCCCATAGTCTTGCATTGAAGGGGCGGACCGTGACGTCACACGAGGGCGGAGCCGTGACGTCACTATGCTCCGTCCCCGTGATCGTCAGTAATCAGACCCGGAGCGAGCATGCTCTGGGGGCTGATTCTAACGGGGTGCGGCGTGGAAGATCACGGGGCTCCCCAGCGGCACGACCCCCGCGATCAGGCATCTTATCCCCTATCCTTTGGATAGGGGATAAGATGTCTTAGCGCCGGAGTACCCCTTTAAGCTAGACAGTCAAATTTAGCTCTAATCAAACAGCTCTAATAAAAGTGAAGCATCTGTAGACGGTTTAGATTCAGTTTAGAAGAACTATTAGTTACTTAAAAACAGACTTGTGCAGCAAAATTTAGAACATTTATACCACGCCCCTTTTAACTGAAGCCACACCCCTTTGCTGAGGCCCCCTTATAGGACCTGCCAGAAAAGTATCTAAAATGCTTAATACATTTGGTGCAAGTCATGTGAGGCAGTTTTTGTTAATGCAAATTGCACTAGAATTAATTTGCATCAGTAGATATGGGCCACTGTATTTGTTTATGCATGTGTCTGTGTATCACCACTATGGTTTGACCTATAATAGAGAGTAGACATATAAGGGGAGATTTATCAAAACCTGTGCAGAGGGAAAGTTACTGAGTTGCCCATAGCAACCAATCAGATCGCTTCTTTCATTTTTAACAAGGCCTGTGGAAAATGACAGCAGCAATCTGATTGGTTGCTATGGGCAACTGGGCAACTTTTCCTTTGCACTAGTTTTGATAAATCTCCCCCATAATACTACTTATAAAAGCTGAGTAATCGAATGTTGGTAGCAGGCTCACAAGGACATCCGTAGCCTGTAGAATAAAGAAAGCATTTCTCTACCACCTTGATATAAACTGTGTATGGAGTATATGGTATTCTTTCCAAGTTTAGGGATATATGCTTTTAGCCTTCTTTATGATTAAATTAAAGCCTAATTTAGCAAACCATTTACAAATTATACCCTTCGCAGGTCTCCTAATTCTCTTAATAAACAGTTTGAATGTGTTTGGCCTTCCTCATAGAAAAACAAGAGTGCAATGATAAGGAGCCAGCTGCAGAGAATAAAGGCAGCTTGAAATGCATTTGTAGTGGACAAAGCTTTTTGGGACTTGTTAACAGTAAACAGACACAAACTGTTAGACGGCTTCCGTGTCCAATGGTAATGTATAGCTGCAACCTATACCTCCAGGCAAGAGAAGATTTCTTTAGTGGAGATGCAATCAGCTCTGACCAATCAGTAATATAGGTTAATCAGCTGATCGATTGGTCCATGAGTAGCCCAGGCCTGGCTCCTCTCTGACTGGCTCTAGCTTGGCCTTGGGCAATAGGTTGGAAACTTTTAATTATCAGCAGCAGCTCCACTACTGATTGAATGGTCAATGGGTTTACTACCAAGGCAGCCCTGCTTGAATAATAATAGGAAACAATGTGCAAAGGGCAGACAGTGGCAAAGCAAGACACATGGATATGTAGTGCACTGAAAAGAGTTAATTGCTTATAAAAAAAAAACATTTTAGGACACTAGGGGGTAACCACTCTATAATTTAAATTGTGCTGACATTTGGGTAGGTAGCCTGCCATCCCTACCACACAGGAACACACTTTACCCGACACAATCCAGACATTTCTGCAGTTGTCAGGGTAAACATACATTACCAACTAAATAATGCAAAAATCTATATCAAAATGTAATTATTTAGCATTGCACAATATTGGGAGCAGAATGCAGTCTGCATCTACATCAGTGTATATTGACCCAGAGGGCATATTCTGTTCTGGCTGAGGAGCTAATTAACCCTGGGTCATGAGTGAGAATTTAGCCTACTCCTCTTTCCGCTTCCAATGTATTAGAAGTCTACTTCTGCCTCTACGTCGGAGCAAGAAACTGCTGCAAAGAGGGGGGCGGGGGGGGGGGGGGGGCGAACAAAAAGCCAAAACAACCCAGCACTTAAATCCGACTGGGCTTTCTTTTGAATTTCTCATGTAAATGACTATCACTGTTTAACAAATTACCATCCCCTGAAATGACACCTCTGATGGACATTAAGGCAAATCAGACAGATAAATAAAAAGAACAGCAGGCGTCTGTAAACAATCCATTGCTTAATGTGGTATTGTCTTTTAATTATGCTGACAATTTTTTTTTTTCCTTTTTTCTGCAAAAGGTTCCTGCAATGTATTGTGGCGCAATATATTTAAGGCACATCTGGCAGCACAGGCGTTAAACACTGCTTACCGGCATCACGATTATCCCGTGTGCCAAAATTATAATTGCATATCACAGTTCCTTTGCTTAGCCAGACATATTAATGGAGGTTTCAGGAGATGGATACCACTTCCAGCCCAGCTAGATTTGCTAATTCAGAAGGTGGCATGATGAGTGCTGTACTACTGGTGTTATTTGTTTTTACCAATTATATTTTGAAAACAACAAGAAAATATCTCTATTTTTCTGACTAGGCTTTGTGGGCACGTAGTGTGGTGCAAAGTGGATGCCTAGCAGAACGGTCCAAAAATCTGTAGGGTATTTGAAGTTCTTCAATTTAAGCTAACACTACCTAAAATCAGTCTTTTCCTCCTGATCCGAGATAAACACAGTGTGCTCCTCGCATTCAGCCAGCTTCATTACTATTTATATTACCGTGCACTGGCTTTGTGCAGTCAATTCATAATTGTCCAGTTTTTCTAATTAATCACAAAAGATTTTTGTCTTGCCTGGAGCTAGTTCTGGGGTGACTCACAATGGCAAGCCAAAGCTCATACATCAAACACAGACCCTCTTCTACTCCAGCCTTCTGCTAGGGAATGCTGCTCAGCTCTTCTCTACCACAGAGAGACTGACTGGGCATGTGCAGCCCCCAGGCTAAAGAAGAAGCACTGCGCTCTGTCCTCCTCCGTGTGGCTTGTTATTTTTATCTGATGTTTGCATTCGCGGCCCAAAACATCCAGTTAATTTGGCACAGATTCTTTATTCAAAGCGCTTGGTTCTCGCTATTCCGCTGTCCCCTCAGTTTTGCCTTGGCTCCAATTTACATTTTCAGAGCTTCAAAAGACAGCTAGCGTCCATTGTTACACTGTCCGTGATTCCTGATTATTTCAGGGCAATTCAAAATTGCAAACAGATATTCTTAACCAGATAATATGTGCTTGACTCAAGTGACTGTAATACAATTAGCTTACCGAGAGGCAGGGTGATTTGTTGTAATTATGGAACAGGCCAAACAATATTTAGCAAATTAAGGCAATAAGATTACATCAGGAGATGTGAATGGATGTTGATTAACTCATTCCAGGCCTACATGGACAGCGTGATATTGCAGATGGCCACTGTAGACGGAGGGGGACAACAAGGCACATTCTGAGTTAGATGAAAGGCAATGTCGCTTACGTTAGGCACCTACTGGCAATAAGCTGTAAATTTGCTCAGCTTTATAAAGACTAATATGCCGACACCTGACAGGCGTTCATCTATGTATATCAACACATTGCCCTATAGTCATTCCAGCCCTGATTACCTTCATTACTGACTACAACAATGGTGACAGCAAACTGCTATATTGTCTCCATTTCCATAGCAATAAAAAGTGTCACAGGAATAGAGTGTCTGTAAAGACTGGCCCACCAGTTTTCATTGCTTTCGAAGCCCATTTGTGTCCTACAGCAGATGTGGTATCATTCAAAATCAATTCTCCAGTTTTTATTTTTATAGTGTAGATGGAGTAGAGAGTGTTACAGCTGGAGTTGTCTGCTTACATGGTTGGTGTTTCCTAAATGCATTTGCTAAGTCAGTATGACGGGTCAGCATATTTACAGGGTTAGTCAACCGAAAATGTTTAGTTGGTTATAAGACGGTAAATCAGAGGTCAAAGCGGAAGATAAAGTTTGTTAAATTTAGAAAACCAATATTTATATACCTGAGCAAGTAGTTGTAAGATAATAGAGGTGTATCCTATATTGTCAAGGAAAAGCTTGGTCTTTACACAGGTTTTTCCCTGATCACTGAAAGTCTCAGCAAGGGAATACTTTGTGAGCTGCTCATTGTTAAAGGGGTACTCTCCAAAAGACAGGGGTAAAGATGTCTGATCACTAGTGTTGAGCGCACATATTTGAAATGCCAATTTTTACCGCAAATATCGGTACTTCGTGATTTCACGAAAATTTTTAATAGAGTTATATATATATTCATAATGACGAATAGAATTCTTTTTTTTCGAATATGCGAATATATGCAAATATGCAAATATGTAAATATTTGCGAATATGCAAATATTCACGAATATTGGCACTTCCAGGCAGAGGACACTGATCCCTCCCTTCTTTTAGGTGAAAGATATAATCGCGCGTGCGCACTGTGTGAATTTCATTATGAATTTTTGCATGGAAAAAAAGAGAACGAAGATAGCGAATTTGGGAATTTCGCGAATATAGGACGAATATTCGTCCATATATTCACGAAATATCGCAAATTTGAATATGGCCCATGTTACTCATCACTACTGATCTCTGGGGTCCTGCTGCTGGGGACCCCCATGTTCTCAGCTGTGGCACCCCAAATATCTGTTGCACAGAGCGAACTTAACTCCATGACGGATGACTGGCCATGCGGTGTGGAGGCTCGTGATGTTACAGTCACGCCCCACTCGTGACGTAACAACCACGTCCCCTCAATGCAAGTCTATGGGAGGGGCATTACGCCCCCTCCCATAGACTTGCATTGAGGGGGCGTGGCCATGTTGTGACGAGCAGGACATGGCCGTGATGTCACGGGTCTCTGGCTCTGCACCCGATGCTCTAAATGAACGCCAGGTGCAGAAGGTAGATCGCGGGGGTTCCCAGCAGCGGGACCCCTGTGATCAGACTTCTTATCCCCTATCCTTTGGATAGGGGATAACATTTCTTGGTGTGGAGTACTCCTTTAACCCCTTAACGACCAAGCCCATTTTGACCTTAAAGCATACGCGTCAGATCCAACAAAAAAAATAAATTAGATTAAATCACTCAGTACCTATTCCTGGCCATGTACATAAAATTTTTATGTGTCTAGCACCTTTATTAATTTTTTTATTATACTTTAAATTTAAATGAATTCCTCTCAAAGGGAGGGGGTGTGGCCTCACTGTGCAGGTCTCCGCCCCCTCCCTTAGTATGCTGTCTGCTCACATCTCCCCTAGCATTAGCAAAACTACAGCTCCCAGCTTGTCCTAACTGACAGTAGTGGGACACAAGCTGACAGTGGGAGGATTTTTCCTCCAGGTGTGAGCCCTGCGCTCACAGCTGTCAATCAAGGAAGTGTGTCCATGACATAGGTGATGATGCATGGACACAGGAATAGTATGTGTCCAAGCAGGCAGGGGGGCAGTTGTTTGACTGGCTTTTTCAGTATGAAATACTGAAAATGTCTAATGAAAGCAATTGCAAAACCTATTGGTTTTGCATGCTTTAGACTGTATCTGACAGTGCCCATTTAAGGACCTGGCCAAATTTCTAACTTTTTGTACAACGATTTTGTACGATTTTAGTAAAATAAAATTGCCCTATTTTGACCACCTATAACTTTTCATTTTTCCGTATATGAAGTGGTATGAGGGCTCCTTTTTTGCGCCGTCATCTGTACTTTTTATTGATACCACATTTGCATATATAAAACTTTTAGATCACTTTTTATAAATTTTTTTGGGAATAAAATGTGACAAAAAAGCAGCATTTTTGGACATTTTTTTTAACGATTACGCAGTTCACCGTACGGGATCATTAACATTATATTTTGATAGTTTGGACATTTACGCATGCAGCGATACCAAATATGTTTATAAAATAATTTTGGTTTTTATTGGGGGAGGGGATTTTTCACTTTATTTTTACTTTTTATTTTTACATTTTTCAACCTTTTTTTTACACTTGTTATGTCCCCATAGGGTACTATCAATAGCAATCATTTGATTGCTAATACCGTTTAGTGCTATGCATAGGACATAGCACTGATCTAGTATACCAGAGCAGAAGATAGCTGATAATACTGATCTCATACCAGAGTAGAAGATGCTGGAAGATGGCCGGAGGCAGGTGAGGGGACCTCCGTCCGCCATTACAGTAGATCGGATCCCCGCAGCAGCGCTGCAAGCGATCCAATCATCTATTTTAACATGCGCATTGCTGCAGATGCCGTGATCTGTATTGATCACGGCATCTGAGGGGTTCATGGTGGACATCCGCATGATCGCGGTTGTTGGTCATTACCGACGGGTCCCTGGCTGCTGATAGCAGCCGGGTCCTGTAGAGTAAGACATGAGCACCGCTCCAATGCTTGCAGTCATACGCAGAACATAAATGTATGTCCTGGTGCTTTCTAAAGTGCTGTGGAATATGGTAGCATATAAAAAAATAAAATATTATTATTATTATTTAACCCATTGAAAACATCCGCCAAATATTTATTTAGCAAATGTATGTATGAAGCTGAGCATGTTTCATACACATCAGGTGTCGGCTGCTATCAACAGCCAACACTCACTATCACTGAATGATATCAGCATTCATACTGATGTCAGTCATTTAACCCATAAATGGCATTGTCAATAGGGCTCTCTGCATAAAGGTTTAGGTTAAGGTGGCCAGACAATTGCTTTATTGTCAGGGCTCCGATCATCTCCCTGCAACGTAATCATTGGGTGCCGATTGGTTACCATAGCCGCCCAAAACCTGTAAAATTAAATGTAACTTAAACAGGTTTCAGAGTGCTGATTTTTTATGTAACACTAGAGTAACAATAGAGCCAGTGGGAGACTGTGAGATCGCTTTACTTCTGAGATGTTAAGGTCAGTAATCACTTGGCCACAGATGGCACATACTAGTGATCAGTGACCACCAGAGCTTCCACATCTAAAATCTCTGTTGACAAAATAGCTCCCATGGCCTTATACTAATTAAAGGGGTACTTCGCTGTCCCATTATTAGGAACATTTTGTTCCAATGCCTAGAGCGGACGTCGGGGGTCGTGACATCACAACCACGCCCCTTGTGACATCACACCCCACCCCCTCCATGCAAGTCTATGGGAGGGGGTGTGGTGACCACCACTCCCCTTCCAATAGATTTGCATTGAGGGGGCATGTTGTGATGTCATGAGGGGGGCGTGGTCTCGATGTCATGACCCCTGCTGCTGGCAACTAGCAGTCTAAATGATTGCTGGTTACTGCACCGATATTGCGGGGGTCCCAGCTGTGGGATCCCACGATGAGACATCTTATCCCCTATCTTGGATAGGAGATAAAATGTGTAGGGGTGGAGTACCCCTTTCAGCATAAAGTCACTACGGTAATTCCACACTGGCCATATTGTCTGAGATATCCCCAGGGCAAATAAGTATTTGGATTTCACATGAACACAAGACATTTTAGTTGCACTATTAAAGGACAACTGCAGCGGTATGACACTTATCCCCTATCTATACAATAGGGGATAAGTGTTTGATTGTGGGGGGTCCGACAGCTGGGCCCCCTGCGATCTCCCTAACAGGGCGCCGCCATTAGCGCTCATGGTGAGCGCTAAGGCACGTAGCATCGACCTAGAGGTCAACGGTGACGCCCCGTCTCCTCCCCGTCCCCATACAGTTCTATGGGGGAGACGGGGAGGCACGAACGCTGCCTCCCTGCCTCTCCCATAGAGATGTATGGAGGAGGCGTGCCGGATGCAACGTCATGCTGCGGCCGGCACGCCCCCTGCATGGAACAGCCACGGCCCCATACAGGAGATCACAGGGGGTCCCAGCGGTCGGACCCCCGTGATCAAACACTTATCCCCTATTCTGTGGATAGGGGATAAGTGTTAATCACGCTGCAGATGTCCTTTAAAGTATACTTTACATTGTTGGATTAGGTAATATGTAGGGATGCACCGAAACATATCGGCCGGAAATAGCTATTTTGGGGAAATGCCGAAACAACAAAAAAATTGCCGATAATGACCCACCTCCCCCCAAGACCATCCCAACTCACCATCTCCCGCTGGCCGATCCGCTCCGGGGCCGTTCCAGGGCCTCTGCAAGCTCCGCTTCCCGTATACCATTTACCAAAGAGAAAAACCTGCTATTGGCTATTTCAAAATGCAATAGCCAATCGCAGGTTGGCTTTTGGACCCGCCCTCTGCCTGCTGAAGGAGTAAGTTCTCCTTCAGGTCCGCTCCTCTGCAGATAGTGGGCGGGTCCAATAGCCAACCTGCGATTGGCTATTGCATTTTGAAATAGCCAATAGCAGGTTTGCTATTGTTTTCAATTAGGGCCGGCGCAACCCATAGACACAATAGGCCGCTGCCTCCGCACCCTGGTTGCCTGGTGACCAGCCAGGTCCATACCGCCCGCCAGCCTCTGGTTCCTTAGTAAAAGCCCCAAGGCCTACAGGGCTGTAGTTGGTGCGTCCTGGGACCGACCGCCTGGGGCCGAGAAACCCAGGGCACCATGCAGCCATGTATCCCTGGAAGTTGGAGCATAGCAGGTACCGGCATGGTGAAGGAGGGGTAGGGTTAGTGGCCTTACATGGGGCTGCAGCATGTGCACTGCGCTTGGCACTATCTCTGCTGCAGATTTTCAGGGCATGCTGGGTATAGTAGTCCATCAGCCATTGATTGTCAGCCTGTGTCTGACTCTATTGTTGTAATTTAATTTATTAAAGGGACAGGTACACTTGGGCTTTTATAAGGGGCTATTGTGGTGTTTCCCAAACCGAGTACCTCCAGCTGTTGCAAAACTACAACTCCCAGCATGCCCTGACATGCTGGGAGTTGTAGTTTTGCAACAACTAGAGGCACTCTGAAGGTTTGTTACAGTGTGTCACCCCAGTAGTAAGGAGATTACATGAGGAGGATGTTTGTTACAGTTTGTCACCCCAGTAGTACGGAGATTACATGGGGAGGAGGTTTGTTACAGTGTGTCACCCCAGTATTAAGGAGATTACATGAGGAGGAGGTTTGTTACAGTGTGTCCCCCCAGTATTAAGAAGATTACATGAGAAGGAGGTTTGTTACAGTGTGTCACCCCAGTAGTAAGGATATTATATGAGGAGGAGGTTTGTTACAGTGTGTCACCCCAGTAGTAGGGTAAGGCGTGTCAAGGGGAGGAGCCAATGGGCGGAGTCAAGGGGTGGCAAAATGAGCTTTTGCCTAGGGCGGCAAAAATCCTTGCACCAGCCCTGGCTGCATTTTACCAGAAGACAGGGAGAAGTCATTTTTGGTTTCGGTATTGGTTTCGGCCGGACATTTTTTTTTATTTCGGTTTCGTTTCGGTTCTGAAATTTCCATTTCGGTGCACCTCTAAAATATGCATTATATAGTTAAATGCCATAGTTAATAATTTACAGATTTATTCCTAATTATTAATCATGTATACCAATTTCTTCTTGCATGCTAATATGCAGTACTGTAATAACTGGCTATCTGCGACTAGCTTTGAGCTCTGTTCATACTATTAGTTTTCTCCAAAATATTCTGTTCCACTGTTTTATACAGAAATAATATAATGAAATGTCATTGGTAATGGGCAGCCCATTGATTTCTATGGAGGTTTTCTGATAGCAAATGCCATCTTGATGTCCCATTATTTTTACCATTGAAATCAATTGATCAACAGACCTTAACATAAGACATCCATTGCCTCCCAATGGCATCCTTGATGCCTTCCAGTTTATTAAAAACAGGAGTATGACACTGATGTTGACCTAACTTAACCCTGACCTTCCCTTTTGTGGCTAACATTTATGTTTACCCCTGATGATGTACATGTTAGATGGTAAGTCACATTTCTCCCCCTTATTGTACATTTGATTGAATTTATTGTTTTCATTATTGTGTGTCCTCACCTTTTTCCATAAAGTTAAAGAGGTACTCCGGTAAATTAAACCGGTGCCAGAAAATTAAACATATTTGTAAATTACTTCTATATAAAAATCTTAATCCTTCCAGTACTTATCAGCTGCTACATGCTCCACAGTAAGTTCTTTTCTTTTTAAATATATTTTCTGTCTGACCACAGTGCTCTTTGCTGATACCTCTGTCCATATCAGGAACTGTCCAGAGCAGCATAGGTTTGCTATGGGGATTTGCACCGGCTCTTGACAGTTCCTGAGACAGACAGAGGTGTCAGAGGTGTCAGGTGTCAGAGCACTGTGGTCAGGCTAAAAAGAAATTCAAAAATAAAAGAACTTCCTCTGTAGTAAACAGCAGCTGATAAGTACTTGTAAAGTAATTTACTAATCTAATTAATGTTCTGGCACCAGTTGATTTAAATAAAATTGTTTTTTACCGGAGTACCCCTTTAACCCCTTAACGACGCAGGACGTATATTTACATCCTGCGCCGGCTGCTCAGTCGGGCTGTTCGGGACCGCCGCGGTGAAATCGCGGCGTCCCGAACAGCTGACAGGACACCGGGAGGGCCCTTACCTGCCTCCTCGTGTCCGATTGGCGAATGACTGCTCCGTGCCTGAGATCCAGGCAGGAGCAGTCAAGCGCCGATAACACTGATCACAGGCGTGTTAATACACGCCTGTGATCTGTGTAGAAGATCAGTGTGTGCAGTGTTATAGGTCCCTATGGGACCTATAACACTGCAAAAAAAAATTGATAATGTGTTGATAAAGGTCATTTAACCCCTTCCCTAATAAAAGTTTGAATCACCCCCCTTTTCCCATAAAAAAAATAAAACAGTGTAAAATAAAATAAAAATAAACATATGTGGTATCACCGTGTGCGTAAATGTCCAAACTATAAAAATATATCATTAATTAAACCGCATGGTCAATGGCGTACGCGCCAAAAAATTCCAAAGTCAAAAAAAGCGTATTTTGGTCACTTTTTATACCATTAAAAAATGAATAACAAGTGATCAAAAAGTCCGATCAAAACAAAAATCATACCAATAAAAACTTAAGATCATGGCGCAAAAAATGAGTCCTCATAACGCCCTGTACGTGGAAGAATAAAAAAAGTTATAGGGGTCAGAAGATGATATTTTTAAACGTATACATTTTCCTGCATGTAGTTATGATTTTTTCCAGAAGTGCGACAAAATCAAACCTATATAAGTAGGGTATTATTTTAACCGTATGGACCTACAAAATAATGATAAGGTGTAATTTTTACCGAAATATGCACTGCGTAGAAACGGAAGCCCCCAAAAGTTACAAAATGGCGTTTTTTCTTCGATTTTGTCGCACAATGATTTTTTTTTTTCTGTTTCGCCGTGCATTTTTGGGTAAAATGACTAATGTCACTGCAAAGTAGAATTGGCAACGCAAAAAATAAGCCATAATATGAATTTTTAGGTGGAAAATTGAAAGGGCTATGATTTTTAAAAGGTAAGGAGGAAAAAACGAAAGTGCAAAAACGGAAAAACCCTGAGTCCTTAAGGGGTTAAGCTAGCCCTTCATATGAGAGTTTTATCAGCCTAGGTAGTGGAGAAAGGCAATATGCTGCAATGGTCTTGCTTCTTTGTAACAATTATTATTATTTGAAAAACAATAATCTATGTAAACGCATTTAAGTGAGTGCAGGAATCTCTTTATTGAAGAAATGACATTATCGGTGAACATCAGTCACATGTAATTTACAGATGATGGATGGCAGGTATGGCAAAAATCTGCCATTTCATGGAACCATTATATTGTGTGTGTATGGCATGCTTTACCACTTCTCTTCCTGGTGGCATACCAATCCTTATATAATCCTCTGATTACATAGAACAAGGAGTTGTGTCTTCATACCTTCATAACTCCAAGAGGAGTCATTTTTAAGGTTCACACCACATTCAGTGATTACATTTGACAAGATCATTTTAAATGGTCCACCAACCATATGCGCCATATGTGCGCAAGTCCTAATATACACATATTGAAAGGTATTTTACTGTTTTCATGTTATCCATACTAGTACAGTGACCCCCCGACCTACGATGGTCCCGACATATGATAATTTCAAGATAAGATGGCCTCTCATAAACAGCTATCCGGCGGCGCAGACTGCTTCAGCTGCCACCGCATAGCCGTTTACGGTGCCCCGTGTGGTCTACTGACGATCACTTACCTGTCCTCGGGGCTCCAACGCGTCCTCTTCAGGATCCCCTGCATCGTCGGAGCTCTCCTCCAACATCATCACGTCGCTGTGCACGCCGTCCCGTCATCCAATAGGAGTGGCGTGCGTAGCGACGTGATGGCGGCGACGGAGAGCGAGGATGCCATGGAAGCAGAGGCCTTGCCGGAGCGTCGGGGACACCCCAGGGACGCAGCGACAGCGATGGACGGCAACATCCAGGGCAGCGGTGACGAGCGGTGATGGTCCAGAGCGGCGGGGACAGGTGAGTACAACATTTAATACCAGTGGTCTTCAACCTGTTGACCTCCAGATGTTGCAAAACTACAACTCCCAGCATGCCCGGACAGCCAACGGCTGTCCGGGCATGCTGGGTGTTGTAGTTTTGAAACATGTGGAAGTCCACAGGTTACATAGTTAGTATGGTTGAAAAAAGACATACGTCCATCGAGTCCAACCAGGTTGTAGACCACTGTCCTATACTTTACATTGCACGGATCCCTCAGCATACGATGGTTTCAGCAAACGATGTTCCATTTGTAACGGATTACCATTGTATGTTGAGGGACCACTGTATCAACATCCTGCCTAAAATTCTGCTTTCTGGATAATTTTAAAAGGCTCTATCCTATGGATGAGCAACAAGAAAGGTTAGGATACATTGTAAATCCTTCAGTGCTTGTGGGAACTCGGAGGAAAGGCCATGTTAAATACTTAAATATACTACATGAATACACAGCTTATCAAATGAGTGTACTCCTATATAATATAATAATGAAGAAGAAAGCAACTTCGGCACTGCTGGAGCCACTTGTATTAAAGACCACTGTCAGTAAGCGGCATAAATGTATCCCCGGATCAGCAGATAAGAGGTGCTTCACGTGCAGATATAACAAGTGTTCGATCATGTATTAATCATCAAGAAAGACGGAGAACTCACCAATGTCTTGCAGAATCTCTTCAGTCTTTATTATTAAAAGATCTTCTGGGGTACAGGAGCTGGATGGGAGAGCGGTGTGCTGGCGTGGGGGGAGGACTGGGCGACGGACCGTATCGCGCACAATGCGCTTTGCCAGGCCCCTCTTCGTCAGGGGCCTGACGAAGCGCATTGTGCGCGATATGGTCCATGGCCCAGTCCTCCCTCCACGCCAGCACAGCGCTCTCCCATCCAGCTCCTGTACCCCAGAAGATCATTTATGAATAAAGACTGAAGAGATTCTGCAAGACATTGGTGAGTGCTCCGTCTTTCTTGATGATTAATACTCCTATATAATCTATATATATAAAACTCAACGTGTGTGTGTGTGTGTGTGTATGTATGTGTGTATGTTCATCACGTCCAAACGGCTAAAGATATTAACATGAAACTTGGCACACATGTTACTTATATGTCAACAACAAACATAGTATAGGTGATTTAACCCTTACTCACCCCCATTTGCCAGGGGTGGAGTTTATGTTTAAAGTCCCATACAAGTCAATGGGAAATATATGTTACTGCATAACTTCCAAACAGCTTGAGATATTTCGATAATACTTGGTCACATGTTACTTATATGTCCACTTAAAATATAGGATAGTTAATTTAACCCTTAACTACCCCCATTTGTGAGGGTCAGGGTTTTTGTTTAAAGTCCCATGCAAATCAATGGGAAATGTATGTTCCCACATAACTTCCGTATGGCTGGAGATATTTTAATGACTGGTACACATATTACGGGTCGGGATAGGAGGTCGACATAGTAGAACGGGATAGGAGGACCGGGATAGGAGGACCGGGATAGGAGGACGCGATAGGAGGACGCAATAGGAGTACGGGATAGGAGGTCGGGATAGGAGGATGGGATAAGAGGTCGAGATAGGAGGACGGGATAGGAGGTCGAGATATGAGGACGGGATAGGAGGTCGTGATAGGAGGTCGAGATAGGAGGACGGGATAGGAGGTTTTGATAGGAAGTCGGGATAGGAGGACGGGATAGGAGGACGGGATAGGAGGTCAGGATAGGAGGATGGGATAGGAGGACGGGATAGATGGACTGGATAGGAGGACGGGATAGGAGGACGGGATAGGAGGACAGGAAAGGAGGTCGAGATATGAGGACGGGAAAGGAAGAGAGGAAAGGAGGACGGGAAAGGAGGACAGGATAGGAGGACGGGATAGGAGGACGGGAAAGGAGGACGGGAAAGGAGGACGGGATAGGAGGACGGGATAGATGGATGGGAAAGGAGGTCGAGATAGGAGGACGGGAAAGGAGGTCGAGATAGGAGGACGGGAAAGGAGGACGGGAAAGGAGATCGAGATATGAGGACGGGATAGGAGGATAGGAGGACGGGATAGGAGGACAGGATAGGAGGACGGGATAGGAGGACGGGATAGGAGGTCGGGATAGGAGGTCGGGATAGGAGGTCGGGATATGAGGACGGGATATGAGGACGGGATATCAAGTCAAAAGCTTCCTCCTTTGTTTATTTTCCTCCCCAACAAGAATTGGGAAGGAAAAACTGGGCAACGCTGTGTATTCAGCTAGTATATATATATATATATATATATAACTCAACGTGTGTGTGTGTGTATGTATGTATGTATGTATGTATATATGTTTGTATGTAAGTATGTATGTTCCACAAAAACTTTCAAGCGGCTAAAGATATTAACATGAAACTTGGCACACATGTTACTTATATGTCACCAACAAACATAGGATAGGTAATTTAACCCATACTCACCTCCATTTGCCAGGGACGGGGCTTATGTTTAAAGTCCCATGCAAGTCAATGGGAAATATATGTTACTGCATAACTTCCAAACGGCTGGAGATATTTCGATAATACTTGGTCACATGTTACTTATATGTCCACTTAAAATATAGGATAGTTAATTTAACCCTTAACTACCCCCATTTGTGAGGGTCAGGGTTTTTTCTTTTTAAAGTCCCATGCAAATCAATGGGAAATGTATGTTCCCATATAATTTCCGTTAGGCTGGAGCTATTTCATTAGCTGGTACACATATTACGAGTCAGGATATGAGGACGGCATGGGAGGTCGGGATAGGAGGATGGGATATGAGGACGAGATATGAGGTCGGGATAGGAGGTCGGGTAGGAGGTCGGGATAGGAGGACAAGATAGGAGGACGGGATATGAGGACGGGATAGGAGGTCTGCATAGGAGGTTGGGATAGGAGGTCAAGATAGGAGGACGGGATAGGAGGTCAAGATAGGAGGTCGAGATATGAGGACGGGAAAGTAAGTCAGGATAGGAGGATGGGATAGGAGGTCTAGATAGGAGATCGAGATAGGAGGATGGGATGGGAGGTCAAGATAGGAGGTCGAGATATGAGGACGGGAAAGGAGGTCGGGATAGGAGGACGGGATAGGAGGTTGAGATAGGAGGTCGAGATAGGAGGTCGGGATAGGATGTCAGGATATGAGGTCGGGATAGGAGGACAAGATAGGAGGATGGGATATGAGGACGGGATAGGAGGTCTGGATAGGAAGTTGGGATAGGAGGTCGAGATAGGAGGACAGGATAGGAGGTCGGGATAGGAGGTCGAGATATGAGGACGGGAAAGGAGGTCGGGATAGGAGGACGGGATAGGAGGTATGGATAGGAGGTCAGGATAGGAGGTCGAGATAGGAGGATGGAATAGGAGGACAAGATAGGAGGTTGAGATATGAGGACAGGAAAGGAGGTTGAGACAGGAGGACGGGATAGGAGGTTGGGATAGGAGGTCAGGATAGGATGTCAGGATAGGAGGTCGGAATAGGAGCTCGAGATTGGAGGACGGGATAGGAGGTCGGGATAGGAGGTCAAGATAGGAGGACGGAATAGGAGTTTGAGGACGGGATACCAAGACGGGATAGGAGGACGGGATAGGAGGACGGGATAGGAGGTCGGGATAGGAGGACGGTATAGGAGGTCAGGATAGGAGGTCGGGATGTGGGGTTGGGATATGACAACAATATATGAGGACTGCATATGAAGTCAAAAGCTTCCTCCTTTGTTTATTTTCCTCCCCAAAAAGGATTATGAAGGAAAAACCGGGCAACGCCGGGTACTCAGCTAGTATCTTATGTATATGACATATGTGAAATAGAATAGTCCATGTACTTTAAAGGGGTAATCATCAAAATAGTGTAACAGTCATCCAAATATCACATTAGTATCATGATGTTCCAGTAACTTCTGGGTACACATCTTGTGTTCCTTATAGCTGTTAATGATTGGTTGACAGATTAGATGTTTTAATGGTTATGCTACCTGTCACCATTTAGGTGTCTGCTCTGTGTAACATGTTTATGCAAGACATTTCCCATCCAAGTGGATTTTTTCATTATTTTATATAAAGTGGTTATGTTAGAAGAAATAAAGACATTTTATGCTAAGTGAATAAAAATACAATGGTGGAAATACTACTGGTAAGCCTGGAAAAAAATTATAGGCTGAGAAAACTAAATAAAAAAAACTGTCTCCAACTACTCAGAGTGCATGACCCAATTTTAAACCCTCTCCTTTCTTTTATCTCATCACAAGTTCAGACACAAGATTCTTCACTTACAAATAATGAACTAAATATGCTTTTATACATCTCCAAATATCTTTTTCAGAACTCACAACATCCAAAAGGCTTACTTAAATGGGCACTGTCAGATAAAAAAAAATGTATATGTTGTACATAACATATGTACACCTTGGCAAAATATTAACTTTTCTAATACAGGTGAAAAATTTTGTGCAAAAGTTAATTTCTTTCAGTAATGCATAAAATGTGAATCTAATATATGAGAGAGACTCATACATTACATTACTCATACATTACATACAAAGCAAGATAGTTCAAGCCGTGATTTGTCATAATTGTGATGATTAAGGCTTACAGCTGATGAAAACCCCAAATCCCAAATATATTAAATGATTTGGGGAGCCATGTCATCTGCGGGTGTTGGTCAACTTGGCTTCATTAATCCAGGATCAACGCATCCGTCTACCAGGAGATTTTGGAGCACTTCATGCTTCCTTCAGACTAGTTGCATTACTGAAATAAATGAACTATTGCACGATAATCAAATTTTTTCGAGTTTCACCTGTATACTTCATAAGAAAATTTTACTTCTTTTTATAAATCATAGCTAATAAAATTATGGTTTTGTCCAAGCTGAAGCACAAGCATGGACAAAGTCCAGTAAGTGAGGGTGGGCTGACAATCCTCTGTGCTCTCTGTCTGACAGGAGAGAGCACAGAGGAGTACTATCAGACAGGAGAGAGCACAGAGAGGTACTATCAGACAGGAGAGAGCACAGAAGAGTACTATCAGACAGGAGAGAGCACGGAGTAATGCTATCAGACAGGAGAGAGCACAGAGGAGTCCTATCAGACAGGAGAAAGCACAGAGGGGTACTATCAGACAGGAGAGTGCACAGAGGAGTACTATAAGACAGGAGAGAGCACAGAGGAGTACTATCAGACAGGAGAATGAACAGAGGAGTACTATAAGACAGGAGAGAGCGCAAAGGAGTACTATAAGACAGGAGAGAGCACAGAGGAGTACTATTAGACAGGAGAGAGCACAGAGGAGAACTATCAGACAGAAGAGAGCATAGAGGAGTATTATCAGACAGGAGAGAGCACAGAGGAGTCCCATAAGACAGGAGAGAGCACAGAGGAGTATTATCAGACATGAGAGAGTACAGAGGAGTGCTATCAGACAGGAGAGAGCACAGAGGAGTCCTATCAGACAGGAGATAGCACAGAGGAGTACTATCAGACAGGAGAGAGCACAGAGGAGTCCTATCAGACAGGAGAGTGCACAGAGAAGTCCTATCAGACAGGAGAGATTACAGAGGAGTCCTATCAGACAGGAGAGAACACAGAGGAGTACTATCAGACAAGAGAGAGCACAGAGGAGTACTATCAGACAGGAGAGAGTACAGAGAAGTCCTATTAGACAGGAGAGAGTACAGGGGAGTAATATCAGACAAGAGAGAGCACAGAGGAGTACTATCAGACAGGAGAGAGTACAGAGGAGTGCTATCAGACAGGAGAGAGCACAGAGGAGTCCTATCAGACAGGGGAGAGCACAGAGGAGTCCTATCAGAAAGGAGAGAGCACAGAGGAGTGCTATCAGACAGGAGAGAGCACAGACAAATACTATCAGACAGGAGAGAGTACAGAGGAGGCCTATCAGACAGGAGAGAGCACAGAGGAGTCCTATAAGGCAGGAGAGATCACAGAGTAGTACTATCAGACAGGAGAGAGCACAGCTGAGTCCTATAAGACAGGAGAGCGCACAGAGGAGTACTATCAGACAGCAGAGAGCACAGAGGAGTCCTATCAGACAGGAGAGAGCACAGAGGAGTACTATCAGACAGGAGAGAGCACAGAGGGGTCCTATGAGACAGGAGAGAACACAGATGAGTACTATCAGACAATAGAGAGCACAGAGGAGTCCTATCAGAAAGGAGAGAGCACAGAGGAGTGCTATCAGACAGGAGAGAGCACAGAGGAGTACTATCAGGCAGGAGAGAGGAGAGACGAGTTCTATCAGACAGGAGAGAGCACAGAGGAGGCCTATCAGACAGGAGAGAGCACAGAGGAGTCCTATCAGACAAGAGAGATCACAGAGGAGTCCTATCAGACAGGAGAGAACACAGAGGAGTCCTATCAGACAAGAGAGAGCACAGAGGAGTACTATCAGACAGGAGAGAGTACAGAGGAGTGCTATCAGACAGGAGAGATCACAGAGGAGTCCTATCAGACAGGAGAGAACACAAAGGAGTACTATCAGACAAGAGAGAGCACAAAGGAGTACTATCAGACAAGAGAGAGCACAGAGGAGAACTATCAGAAAGGAGAGAGCACAGAGGAGGCCTATCAGACAGGAGAGAGCACAGAGGAGTCCTATCAGACAAGAGAGATCACAGAGGAGTCCTATCAGACAGGAGAGAACACAGAGGAGTCCTATCAGACAAAAGAGAGCACAGAGGAGTACTATCAGACAGGAGAGAGTACAGAGGAGTGCTATCAGACAGGAGAGAGCACAGAGGAGTCCTATCAGACAGGGGAGAGCACAGAGGAGTCCTATCAGACAGGAGAGATCACAGAGGAGTCCTATCAGACAGGAGAGAACACAAAGGAGTACTATCAGACAAGAGAGAGCACAAAGGAGTACTATCAGACAAGAGAGAGCACAGAGGAGTACTATCAGAAAGGAGAGAGCACAGAGGAGTGCTATCAGACAGGAGAGAGCACAGAGGAGTACTATCAGGCAGGAGAGAGGACAGACGAGTACTATCAGACAGGAGAGAGCACAGAGGAGGCCTATTAGACAGGAGAGAGCACAGAGGAGTCCTATAAGACAGGAGAGATCACAGAGTAGTACTATCAGACAGGAGAGAGCACAGCTGAGTCCTATAAGACAGGAGAGAGCACAGCTGAGTAATATCAGACAGGAGAGAGAACAGAGGAGTACTATCAGACAGGAGAAAGCATAGCGGAGTCCTATCAGACAGGAGAGAGCACAGAGGAGTCCTATCAGACAGTAGAGAGCACAGAGGAGTACTATCAGACAGGAGAGAGCACAGAGGAGTACTATCAGACAGGAGAGAGCACAGAGGAGTACCATCAGACAGGAGAGAGCACAGAGGAGTCCTATAAGACAAGAGAGAGCGCAGAGGAGTACCATCAGACATGAGAGAGCGCATAGGAGTACTATCAGACAGGAGCACAGAGGAGTACTATCAGGCAGGAGAGAGCACAGAGGAGTACTATCAGGCAGGAGAGAGGACAGACGAGTACTATCAGACAGGAGAGAGCACAGAGGAGGCCTATTAGACAGGAGAGAGCACAGAGGAGTCCTATAAGACAGGAGAGATCACAGAGTAGTGCTATCAGACAGGAGAGAGCACAGAGGAGTCCTATCAGACAGGAGAGAGCACAGCTGAGTCCTATCAGACAGGAGAGAGAACAGAGGAGTACTATCAGACAGGAGAGAGCATAGCGGAGTCCTATCAGACAGGGGAGAGCACAGAGGAGTCCTATCAGACAGGAGAGAGCACAGAGGAGTACTATCAGACAGGAGAGAGCGCAGAGGAGTACTATCAGACAGGAGAGACCACAGAGGAGTACCATCAGACAGGAGAGAGCACAGAGGAGTCCTATAAGACAAGAGAGAGCGCAGAGGAATACCATCAGACATGAGAGAGCGCATAGGAGTACTATCAGACGGGAGAGAGCACAGAGGAGTCCTATAAGACAGGAGAGAGCACAGAGGAGTACTATCAGACAGGAGAGAGCACAGAGGAGTACTATCAGACAGGAGAGAGCACAGAGGAGTACCATCAGACAGGAGAGAGCACAGAGGAGTACCATCAGACAGGAGAGAGCACAGAGGAGTCTTATCAGACAGGAGATAGCACAGAGGAGTACTATCAGACAGAAAAGAGCACAGAGGAGTCCTATCAGACAGGAGAGATCACAGAGTAGTACTATCAGACAGGAGAGAGCACAGATGAGTACTATCAGACAGAAAAGAGCACAGAGGAGTCCTATCAGACAGGAGAGAGCACAAAGGAGTACTTTCAGACAGGAGAGAGCACAGAGGAGTACTATCAGACAGGAGAGAGCACAGTGGAATGCTAGCCCACCCTCACTTACAGGACTTTGTCCATGCCTGTGCTTCAGCTCGGACAAAGCCGTGATTTTCTTAGCCATGATTTCTATAAAACGGAAATAAAATTTTCTTATGAAGTATATTAGATAAGTTAATATTTTGCCAATATGTAAAACATATAAAAAGTTTTTGAATCTGACAGTGCCCCAAAAAAATTCTAAAATGTATGTACACTAGTCCCTAGACCCTGAAGTAAATGAGCCCATACACCAACAATAGCTGTCAAATAAATGCCTATTTGGCTAACAGATTTTCTCACTAACTCCCCTATACACACGGGTGCTCAACTTGGCCAAGCATGCGTGTCCTCATTGGGAGGAGAATAAGCCAGTGCCAAATACTTATGGTGGAGGCTCATCTTCATTGAGAACAAAGAATCAAGAATATAAAGGTGCATTATGCCCGATCCTACATTCCTCTGACATTTGGTGTGTGTGGGGGGGGGGGGGGGGGGGGGGGGCATTCAGCACTTCCTCATAGATATTCTAATCTGTTCAAACTTTCTTGAAGATTCTGTAGCTTCTTCCAGGAGACTGGGGAACAAACACTGAATAAAGATGAAAGGCTATGAGAGACAATAATTTTACTATGTAATCGCAATAGAAACTACTTGTATTTATGCATTCTGGTACCACTTGTGAATTTAAAAAGATAAATGCATAGCCCATGTACTTAAACAGCCTCTGAATTTGATCCAAACATGCAATTGAAAGAAGAACAAGAAGGGGTAACTTTTTCAGTCTATCTATTAATCGGTGTATAAAATATTCTAGTAGGGCGACTGGTTGGACATGTGACCACTACTACTATCAATTAATCATAAGGTCATTGAGAACTCTACAAACAATGTAAGAAACTCAATGGTCTAAAATGGGGTATAAGGAAAATAATATTGCTGCACATCAATAGTTGACTGATTCTTTGACGACACCCTAAATCACTGCCCATCTACACTACATTGTCACCAGCACTACACAGAGTACGGAGCCAGAAGTAGATAGCTGTGTACTTCATGTAGTGGTGGCACAGCACTACTGCAACCTGAAGTTGCTGAAGTATTGTAGTGCAAGCACCAAACAGCTGATCGTCAGGGTGTCAAGTGTCAGCACCCCACCCATATACCATTGAGGGCCTATCAGGATAGGCCAACAAAAGCACACTCTTGGAAAACCCCTTTAAGAAATTACTTTATAGGACAGTCCTCAAGTATGTCCTGTTGACATTAGAAATGTTACTTTCCCAAGCAGAATCACAGGCATAAAAGTGTCCCATTGTTTGTTTATCCAATTCTCAGATCAAAACTGGTGCTGTAAATGCCTAGCATTCTCATTCTGTTTATCATTTAACTCATATGCTAAGGCTGTGTCACACATTGTGGTAACACAATTGATTACCGCAGGTGTTTTTGCCGCAAGTGGACAAAATCGAGGTAAAAATATGGTGCATTGTACCATTATTTACTTTAGTAGCATAATCACAATTTCACCCATTCATGGAAAAAACACGCAAAGTAATACGTTGTGGCAAAGCAAGGTGTAAAAATGGCCATATTTTTTATGGTATTACCTAACATATTTCACATGGAAAGATTTAAGCAGGAAAGATTTCAAGCTACTGTTTTCCATAGAATTGTTTATCAAACTGATATAAAATAACTGATATTAGAATTGTTGTTAGTTCTGGTCTTCTTTAAGTTTCATGAAGAAACTAATGCTTAGTTTTTTTGTTTAATGTGTACTGTATAAATCTGAAAGGAATTCATGCGCTTGAATTAAAGTCCTATTTGGAATGTGTGCAGACCTATACTGAAAATCCAATTGCAAATATAACCTATTTGTGCTGTATAAAAGCTTTCTGATCTCCCAGTTGATCTATCTGGCAACTTATGCCTATGAAATATGAGAATTAGAGATGAGCAAATCGAATCGGAAGAATACGAATTCGTTCTGTATTTCATGAAAAATTTGATTCTGACCAAATCCGAATTTCCCCTTGATTCGAAATAACAAATTTCTTCATTCATTCCATTTTGTTATAACTCTAAGGTTAAGATTCCACTTAGTTTTTGCAGTAAAAAAATGTATTTAACAAAATTTTTATTTTCTGTAACAATATTTTTATTAGTTTATAAACAGGAATCAATTTATGTGGGCGACAAGGACCTTAAAAATGTAGCCGACAATAATAAAAATGTAGAAAGGGGCCATTTAAATGTAAAAATTATATATTTTTTAGAATTAATTTTGTTAAACTTTGTATTAGTAATGTATTTTAATAATGTGTTTAATGAAGTGTGTGTGTGTTTTAACTTTTTTCACTTTTTTTTTCTTTTTTTTTACATTTTTGAGGTAGTACTACTACTTTCAGCATGGAACAGATTGTTCCATGATGGGAGTTGTAGTACCTGTACTAATAGACAGATTGCTCTTCTGCTTTATGCTGAGGTCCAGTGCAGTCGTCTCAGTGTCAGTGTCCATAGCATTGGAGGCAGTAAGCCTAAAGTCCTACAGCCACAAGTCGGTCATCAGTAAGTCAAGTCATCTCATTGTCAGTCACCATCTCTGTCAAGTCAAGTCCCTCTGTAGTCACCGTGGCCTGCACTAAAGTCAGTCTAACTTCTGCAAGTCCCAGCAAGCCTGCGCGGTCCCCCTGTGTCACTGGTCACCTCCCTGGGATATTTGCCTGTACTGCAAAGACTATATTACCTGTCTTTCCTCAGTAAATCTGGTGTTATCCTTAATCTGGCATTGGTGTCTTTACTGCCCCTGCCTAACCCAGGATCAGCAGTATTACCTTCAGGTGGTTAAGGCCAAACCACGCCTTGGCGTCACGACAAGAAGGGGTTAATACCATCTGCCCCTTGGGCCATAACATCTGCCCTGCATCCACCCTGCACCTCACACCCGACACCCCACCAAACTATTTAAAGGGGTACTCCGGGGAACTAAACCCAGAGCCCATCCTTTCCCTCTCACCAACTTATGTATTTGTCTAAATATCATTCATTAGCTATAAACAACAGTTTTCCTCTTTCAGCTGTAACTTACATGCAGCAAGTGAGAGAAAAATGTAATTCTCAAATCAACCTTGTCTCCTCACTGAGACTAGCCCACTCCCTTCAAGACAACACCCCCTGATTTCTATCTGATTTCTCTTTGGTCTAGAGCTCTGGCTGTATAGCCAAACCTCCCCTCCCTGTGTGAGAACTTGTGAGCCCTGAGAGAAAAGCAGAGAAGATTTTCAGTCACAGCTCAGCACATAACGCTGTTCTTTTTTCTGTGTAGATCTAAGCCCTGACTGCTGCCATTCAGAGCACAACATGATTTATTGCTGGAGGGAAGGATAGTCTGAAAGAAAAGACCTGTACAGTGTGTGTGTGTGTGTGTGTGTGTGTGTGTGTGTGTGTGTGTGTGTGTGTAGTGTGAGCATGCACACAGATAGTGAAAGCAGTTGGCTGGCAGCCATTACATAGAGCAGCCATTATACAGGGGACACCGAACAGGTATTGTGGTGGCTTTGGGGCATTTTATCTTTCTTAACTTCCCTGGAGTACCCCTTGAACTATCCCATATGGTAAACTCAGTTAACATGAAAAATACCAATCACCAAAAATGCTGACTTTTGGTCACATTATTTAACAGAAAAAAATTAATAAAAAACGATTAAAAAGTCCCACCAAAATAAAAATCAAAAATGTCCCATCAATTAAAACTACACCTCAAGGCACAAAATCATTAGACTCATACATCCCTGTATACGCAAAAATAAAATAATTATAGGCGTCCAAAGAGGACAATTTTAAGAATACTTATTTTGTTAAAAAACTGTTGGACTTTTTACCAAGTAGCACAGTAATAGAAAAACTATATAAATTGAGTATTGTTTTAATTGCATTAACTACAGAATAAAAAATATAAAAACATGTAATTTTTACCATAAAGTGCACTGGGTAAAAACAAAACAAAAACAAAGTTTTATTTTTAATTTCACCGTGCAAATAATATTTTATTGTTTTGCCTTACATTTTACAAAGTACAATTGGTCACGCAAAAAACAAGCCCTCATATGAGTCTGCAGATGGAAAAGTAAAAGCATTATGCTTCGTAGCGAGGAAGAAAAAAACGAAAACACAAAAATGAAAATGACAAGGTGTCCCGAAAGCCACAATGGGCTGTGTTCTTAAGGGGTTAAGCATGCTGCATCATTCAAAATATACATGTTTTCAAGTAAAAGTTACTAATAAGGACTGTGAAAGGAATTATCAGATGAATAGTTCACATTTAAAGCTTTTTCTGATAAATTAGGAAATATGTGGCATACTTTTATAATGATATAATTATGTGACAAATTATTATAATGAGATATTAGGAAATACATTTTTATAAAGCAATGTGCCATCAAGATCGATTGCCCTCATTTTCTCTACATATTCTGTTAAAGGGGTACTCCGATGGAATTTTTTATTTTTTTTTATCAACTGGTGTCAGAAAGTTAAACAGATTTGTAAGTACTTCTATTAAAAAATCTTAATCCTTTCAGTACTTATAAGCTACTGAAGTTGAGTTGTTCTTTTCTGTCTAAGTGCTCTCTGATGACACGTGTCTCTGGAACTGTCCAGAGTAGAAGCAAATCCCCATAGCAAACCTCTTCTACTCTGTGCAGTTCCCGAGACAAGCAGAGATGTCAGCAGAGAGCACTGTTGCCAGACAGAAAAGAACAACTCAACTTCAGCAGCTGATAATTACGTAATTAAGTAATTTACAAATCTGTTTAACTTTCTGGAGCCAGTTGATATGTAAAAAAAAAAGTTTTTTCCCGGAATACCCCTTTAATCATTCCAGTACTTCTCAGCTGCTGTATACTACAGAGGAAGTTATTTTCTTTTATAATTCATTTTCTGCTGAGCACAGTGCTCTCTGCTGACACCTCTGTCCGTGTCAAGAACTGTCCAGAGCAAGAGAGGTTTTCTATGGTAATTTGCTCCTGCTCTGAACAGTTCCTGACATGGACAGAGTTGTCAACAGAGAGCACTGTGGTCAGAAAGAAAAGAAAGAAAATAACTTCCTATTGAGCATACAGCAGCTGATAAGCACTGGAAGGATTAAGATTTCTAAATAGAAGTAAATTACAAATCTGTTTAACTTTCTGCCATCAGTTGAGTTAAAAACATTTTTTCCAACTTAGTACCCCTTTAACTGCAATGGAAAGGTCCAGGATACTCAATAATAATATATGACCCAATTTGTTTACTTAAATACTTAAACATATTCTTTTATTCTAATATGTTAATATTTTTAATATTTGTAATTATTTGTACATTATTACTATGTACAAAGGCAACAATAGAACTAAGTAGTCCCATTAACATAACAGGAAAGTGGGTCGAGGCATGTTCTACAACCTTTTCAAAAGTTAATCTACTGGGAGGGGAAGGCTGATCTTTAAGCAACAGCTATTGTTTGTATCTGTTATCTATACAATAGGGTCACCTTTTACTGCAATCCTGTGTGTTATGATAAGGAAGGCACTGCAGGAAATGATAAGGCCAGAATATAAGTGATCTGGCCAGAATAAAAACTACAAGACTTTACAATTCTTTAAAAATTTACATAGCAAAATAAAAAATTAGAAAAAAAAGAAACAAAAATGATTTAAAAATATAATCGAAGAGGACCTGTGACCAACCCCCAAAAATAGCTTTGAGTGCTCTGATCACACGCCTCTTTACAGTTTCTTGATATGCCCTCCCGTTCCCGAGATGTTGGTATATAGTTTGTCTAACAATTTAGGGAATCAGTCAGATGGGCGTGAATCTAATTTTATTAATGGGTCTGAATATCAGGTTATGGGCGTGATTATACTGTCAAGGGGTGTGTAGTAGACAGGCAATGCAAAACATTCACCACCTGACTGTATAATCACACCCATTACTGGTCACTCCCATTATTAACCCCTTAGGGACGAAGGGCGTACAGGTGCACCCTTGCGTCCTGTTACTGTAGTTTGAAGTGTCACTATTAGCAGCCAGGACCCACAGTTAATGCTGGACATTGCCGATCGGGCTGATGCCCAGCATTAACCCTTTAGACGCCTCAATCAAAGTTAATTGCAGTGTCTAAATGTGGAATCTAACATTACCGGCAGCTCAGCGGAGCTGATCGGGATATCCACAGCTAAATGAATGGACGGCCCTTACCTGCCTCCTTGTTGTCCAATCAGTGCTCTGATGTCCCCAGCCAGCCATGGCAGGCAAGAGCAGCAGAGCACCGATAACACTGATCAATGCTGAGCCAAAGCCAAGCATTGAACAGTGTATGCAATCACAAGATTACATGTTATAGCCCCCTATGGGGAAAAAAAGAAAAAAGAAAAAGTGTAAAAAAAAAAGAGTTAATAAAAGTGAATTAACCATTTCCCTAATAAAACTTTGAATCCAAATTTCTATGGATTACAAAACATTATAACTATCCACAATTTCCTACACTATTGGTGAATGCCCCATTATTTTATTTTATTTTAATATTTTAAATTTTTATTATTTTTTATTATTCTTTATTATTCTTTTAAACTGTTTTTTGCACAAATTTGTTGTTCATATATTTAGTAGATACATAGCAAGGGCCCTGCTAGGACTACTATATTTTACATTTTTACTCATATCATCTACTGCTAGTCTATTTGCACATACACACCTACCTCACATCTCAATTCTAATATTCATCTAATACAATTTTATTTTATTTAATATATACCTGGAAGAGGTCTGTATACCACTGTATTCTTTATTCCCTTTCTGGCATGTAGGGTTGTGTGTAACACAGAAACCTCGGTACATATTAGCACAGTGTGAGCCCCCCAAACTCTTGTTTTCTTGATTCCCTGAATTGTTAGAAAAACTGTAAACTCTCATATCTGAAGAGCGGATATTAAGAAACTGTAAAAAGGTGTGTTTTCAGGGTACCCTAAGCACATTAATGACAGTAAAATCTCAGTAAAGTAAAAATTTTGGCGGGAGTTGGCCACAGGACGTCTTTAACATAAAAACATGACTTAAAGGGGTATTCCAGGATCTTTTTTATTTGAATATGCTACAGGGGCTGTAAAGTTAGTGTAGTTCATAATATAGTGTCTGTACCTGTGTGTGACGGTTTTCTCACAACTCTTCTGTGATTTTCACAGCATACAAAATCATGTCTCGGGATTTCCCATGTTGCAGTGCATCGAAACCTGACATCACTAGTCAGAGGGAGTGTGCCCTGCTTCAATGGGTGGAACAACCGCTGGGTGGGAGAGAGTTCATTTTGCAACAACTGTAGGCACCCTGATTAGAAAACACTGGTGCATTGCATTGAAGGGATCACTGGTGCGTTTCAGTGGGTGGGGTGGCCGATGTGTGGGAGGGAGGAAAGTGAGCTTACAAACTATGAAACTATGGGATGTGTAGTTTGGAGAACGAAATTCAACAGGAAATACCCAGTTCTGGCAGATACGTGAATAAAAACAAAAATATATGTTTTTATATATATACATATATATATATATATATATATATATATATATATATATATATATATATATATATTAAGATAAATAATAATATAAGTGACCTCACTTATATATGATTATCCCTGCTATGCATATCACCGGAATGAGTCAACCCACACAGCTCCCCCATATTTCTCCCCATTACGAGACTGTGGCACAAGGTCAATTAGATGAATTGCTAAGTGACATGGGCCTTTCATATTCCCACGGACATAGTATCAAGTGGGTCCAACACACAATTCTTTCCCTTCAGTTTCCATATCCCATTACTCTCTTCGTACTCCTCATATGAGTGCTGACTCCACTCACTGATTACAACAATGTGGTCATTCCTTTTACCATTCTGTTTATTTGTTTATTGTAATTCTTTGCTATAGATTTATGCTATCTGCATTTTGACATACTATGGACAGCTGCATCTGTCATTGTTTATTTTTCTTTGTTTGTTCTATATACTTCCAAAAATCTTAATAAAATACTATTGAAAGTAAAAATCACAGTCCTCAAAGAATTCAAAGCAGAGTTTGTGAAGTTTGTTATTCTTTTTTTCTTTAACACAGTAGGTTTTAAAGGAAAACTGTCATCACTGTCACCAGCACTAACCTGTTGGTACATGTGTGTTGTGCGGGTGTGCTGTTGATAACCATACTTACCTGTCCCAGTTCCATGGTCCCATTGTCCCACTATCTAACTCCAGGCAGCCGGCTTGGGGCAAGGGCAAAGTTTCCTGACATCATTACTGTTTCTCTGCCGGTCCTCGCTGTGAGCAGGCCTGGGGAAACCACCGCGTAAAATAAAGGATCACCTAGTGAATGTTTGGGCCTTTTTATTAGAAACTTTTCAGGCACCTTTCATGTAGGGTTTGCTAAAGGAGCGTCAAAATATAAGAATCCCACACCCCCAAAAAAGACCTAGTTTTGGGAACTACATCCCTGAAGGAAACTTAACTAGGGATGTATTGAGGTTTTTACCCCCACAGATGTTACACAAAATGAAAATAAATAATTTTTTTCCCAGTATTATAAAGTCTTGAATTTAAATTTTCACACAGGATAACACCCTACATTTTGATATGCAGTGTGTTGTGTTTGTCCAGTATCCCAAATGTGACCATAAACTGCTGTTTCGGCACACAGCAGATCCCATAAGGAAAGGAGTACTATTTTTTGTATACAATCTGAGTAAACATCTGAGGCACCAGAACAAAAGGAACTCCTGAAAAGTGACCCAATTTTGGAAACTGCATCCTACAAGCAATTAATCTACGGATATAGGGGGAGAGTTATCAAAACCTGTGCAGAGGAAAAGTTGCCCAGTTTCCCATAGCAACCAATCAGATCGCTTCTTTTATTTTTACCAAGGCCTCTTCAAAATGAAAGAAGCGATCTGATTGGTTGCTATGGGCAACTGGGCAACTTTTCCTCTGCACAGGTTTTGATACATCTCCCCCATAGTGAGCATTTTGATCCCACACCCACAGGTGCTTTCCAGAACTTAATGTGCATCAGATGGTGCGAGGGGAAAAATTGCCATTTTTGTGCACAATGGCACTGATTTACTGAGTGTTGGGAAGTTTTCTTTGTGGGTTTTAATGACCTACAATTTTTTTGCACAGTATTTACTAAGGTTTCCCTACGTTTTGCACTTTTCCCTACATTTTGCTTTTTTTTACATATGCTCTGATCTGTTCCTCAGCTGAAATGCAATACATTTTCTGTGGAAACCTCAGTAAATATTTTGGTTTTATGTGAGAATGTCGAGGACATGCCCCTTTTATGTTACCACGCCCCCTTTCCCCTGACAGTCACACCCATTTTTCAGGTTTTCTCAGTAAAATGGAGAATTCTGGCTGGTGCACAACCCGACAATACATGTCGGGTTTACAATAGTACATTAGGGCCAATATGTTCAAGGTCAGTTCTGTCTACAGGCAAAATAGGCCGCTGCCTAGAGCGCCCTCTTGCCCACTGCACGAAAGTTAGTAGCCAGTCAGCATTTGAAGCACTCGCCACTTATTCATAGCACCCGCCAAGCCAGCACCACTGTCGCATCCCCCTTCCCCCTGCTCCAGGGCGATCATGTCTGTCCGCCTCGGAGGTGTACTGCTTTCAGCAGCAACGTGCTCCTCAGACTCAGACAGGCATAATCACTAATGTCCTCTGCCTCATGACATCAAAACTCTGTCTCCACCCCTCTACTCAGGCTAAAGAGCACAATGATGGCGCTACTGACAGCCGATGGGGGCTTGTGTGCGGATTCCTACAGCATGTGTAAGTGCACGATTATGTATGTTTGTTACAGTGAGTCACCCCAGTAGTAAGGAGATTACATGAGGAAGAGGTTTGTTACAGAGTGTCTCCAAAGTAGTAAGGTAATAACATTAGGAGAGTTGTTACAATATGTCACCTCAGTAGTAAGGTAAATACACGCGGAGGACGGTTATTAATGCGTGTCACCTCAGTAGTAAGGAGATTACATAACGAGGAGATTTGTTACAGTGTGTCACCCCAGTAGTAAGGTGGAACGTGTCAAAGGACTGAGCCAATGGGTGAGATCAAGGGGTGGCAAAATTCCTTTTGCCTAGGGTGGTGAAAATCCTTGTGCCAGTCCTGAATATGTTGTGGCACACTGGAGGAGCACACCCCATTAAGATAAGACTCCAGATTTTTTGGAGATGCAAACTTTTTTCATCCCCACCCTCTAAGAGCTATAGCTATTTTATTTTTCCATCAATGTAGCTGCATAAAGGCTTTTTTATTTTTGGTACAAGTTGTATTTTTCTGGCACCATTTTATATACCTAGGGTTGTCACGATTCGGCAGGCTGGAGGTGGATCCTCTGTGCCAGAGAGGGATTGGCGTGGACCGTGTAGGTGGACCGGTTCTAAGTTGCTACTGGTATTCACCAGAGCCCGCTGCAAAGCGGGATGGTCTTGCAGCGGCGGTAGCAACCAGGTCGTATCCACTGGCAACGGCTCAACCTCTCTGACTGCTGAGATAAACGCGGTACAAGGGAGTAGACAAGAGCAAGGTCAGACGTAGCAGAAGGTCGGGGCAGGCGGCAAGGTTCGTAGTCAATGGTGATAGCAAAAGGTAAGGAACACAGTAGTGGTAAACACAGAGTAGCTTTCTCTAGGCACAAGGCAACAAGATCCGGCAAGGAAGAGCAGGGGAAGTGAGGTCATATAGCCAGGGAGCAGGTGGAAACTAATTAGGGTGATTGGGCCAGGCACCATCATTGGTGCACTGGCCCTTTAAATCTCAGAGAGCTGGCGCGCGCGCGCCCTAGAGAGCGGAGCCGCGCACGCCAGAGTATGACAGCCGGGGACCGGGACAGGTAAGTGACTTGGGATGCGATTAGCGAGCGGGCGCTTCCCGCTATGCGAATCGCATCCCCGCCGGCAATGTCAGTGCAGCGCTCCCGGTCAGCGGATCTGACCGGGGCGCTGCAGGGAGAGAAACGACGCGAGCGCTTCGGGGAGGAGCAGGGACCCGGAGCGCTCGGCGTAACAGTACCCCCCCTTATGTCTCCCCCTCTTTTTGTCGGGATGTCGCTCCACATGGGACGAGGACATTGGGAGCGATTGTAGAGTCTCCTTCTGGGGGACAGTGAAGTCCTGGGTATACTCATGAATGGCAGACCGGTCAGAAGGAGTGGGAATGGGGAGGAGGGGCAGAGGGTGAGGCTTGGCACGGGGCAGAGTGTCACCAGAACGGGGGCTATGAGGAGGCACGGCACAGTCCTGATAGGCCTTGGGGAGACCAGGCACAGGAGGAGACACTGAGGCCCGACAGACGGGGCTGGGAGCAGACGTGAGGCATTTATTGCGGCAAGCAGGACCCCAATTCTTGATCTCCCCGGTGGTCCAGTCAAGGGAGGGAGAATGGTGCTGGAGCCATGGCAGAATGGGGAGGACTTCAGAGGTGCAGCCGGGCAAAACCAAAAATTCTATTTTCTCGAAATGCGGTCCAATGTTCATAAGCAGGGGCTCTGTGCGATAACGCACAGTGCAGTGCAACTTGACTCCGTTGACCGAAGAAATGTAGAGCGGCTTGATGAGACGGGTCACCGGGATGCAGTACCTATCAAGAGGCCAGAATGAAATTTCCAGAGGAACCAGAGTCCAAGACGGCCACGGCAGAGAAGGAGGAGTTTGCAGAAGGAGAAATCCGTACGGGCACAGTGAGACATGGAGAGGCAGACTCCGTACCCAGAGACGCCAGACCCACGTGAGCTGGTTGCGTGCGTGCATTTTCCAGACGTGGAGGACGAATAGGGCAATCCACCAAGAAATGTTCGGTACTAGCGCAGTACAGACATAGATTTTTATCCCTACGGCGAGACCTCTCTTCAAGAGGAGGCACAGGGGTAGATTGCAAGGGATACCGTGAGAGAGGTGCCCAGGGATTAAGGTCTTTTTCCTGGCGGAGTTCCTGTTGTCTTTCAGAAAAACGCATGTCAATGCGGGTGGCCAAATGGATAAGTTCATGCAGGTTGGCAGGAATCTCTCGTGCGGCCAGCACATCTTTGATGTTACTGGATAGGCCTTTTTTAAAGGTCGCGCAGAGAGCCTCGTTGTTCCAAGATAATTCGGAGGCGAGAGTACGAAATCGGATGGCGTACTTGCCTACTGAAGAATTACCCTGGACCAGGTTCAGCAGGGCAGTCTCGGGCTGGTTCCTCAAAGACACTGCGAACTTCAGAGAAGAAGGAGTGTACAGTGGCGGTGACAGGGTCATCGCAGTCCCAGAGCGGTGTGGCCCAAGCCAAAGCCTTCCCAGACAGGAGACTAACCACGAAAGCCACCTTCGACCGTTCTGTAGGAAATTGGTCCGACAACATCTCCAAATGTAGGGAACATTGTGACAGGAAACCTCGGCAGAGTCTAGAGTCCCCATCAAATTTGTCCGGCAGGGACAAGCGGAGGTTAGGAGCGGCCACTCGCTGCGGAAGAGGTGCAGGAGCCGGCGGAGGAGATGGTTGTTGCTGCTGTAGCTGTGACTGAAGTTGCTGTAGCTGTGACTGAAGCTGCTGTGTCATGGTGGACACTTGCGACAGCTGGTGACTTAGATGGGCGATCTGTCGGGATTGCTGGGCGACCACCGTAGTGAGGTCAGCGGCAACTGGCAGGGGAACCTCAGCGGGATCCATGGCCGGATCTACTGACACGATTCGGCAGGCTGGAGGTGGATCCTCTGTGCCAGAGAGGGATTGGCGTGGACAGGGAGAGAAACGCCGCGAGCGCTTCGGGGAGGAGCAGGGACCCGGAGCGCTCGGCGTAACAAGGGTATTGAAGAAAAATGTTATTATTATTTTTTCTTGTAGGAGAAGAATAAAACAAACATGATAGTTGGGTCATTATAAAGGCAGATATGCCCATTATGCATATTGTTGGGACCTCATTGGGAAAGGGGTTTCATTTTTTTTTTTTTTTTTTACCTTTTCTAAATTTTAATGTAAATTGAAGGTAAATATACTTAATTAAAGAAACTGCATGGCTTATTAGATTAACCCTTTAGAGTGGTAACAATGTGATTTCAGTGCTCTAACTGTTGTAATTGAGCCCCAGAAAACACCCTCCATGGTGCACAGCTAGTTTTAATTCTCTACATTTCAGGGGGCAGGACAAGAGCTGACTTGTTTGCCAGTAGTACACATACATGGACTTCCTTCAACTTTATTCGCTGGCCAATCAAAGCTCATACATCTCTCAGATATGCCATGACATAGTGTTGAAGAAAGAGCATTGGACAGCTGCTGGGCTGGGCTGATGATATAAACAGAACACTACTAAATATTGCATGTCAAGGGAGAATGGGTTACTGATGCAGGTGCTATGTGAGCAGAAAGAAAAGAAACAGCAGCAGAATCACAGCAAGAAAAGGGTTACACTTAGCTGATGAAGATCATGATGATGATGATGATGATGATGATGATGATGATGATGATGATGATGATGAAAAACAGCTGCAGTACTTTGGGCATACAACAGCAGATACAGTGGGGCAAAAAAAAGTGCTTAGTCAGCCACCAATTGTGCAAGTTCTCCCACTTAAAAAGATGAGAGACCTGTAATTTTCATCATAGGTATACCTCAACTGTTAGAGACATAATGAGAAAAAAATCCATAAAATCACATTGTCTGATTTTTAAAGAATTGATTTGCAAATTATGGTGGGAGATAAGTATTTGGTCACCTACAAACAAGCAAGATTTCTGGCTCTCACAGACCTGTAAGTTCTTCTTTAAGAGTCTCCTCTGTCCTCCACTCATTACCTGTATTAATGGCACATGTTTGAACGTGTTATCAGTATAAAAGACATCTGTCCACAACCTCAAACAGTCACACTCAAACTCCACTATGGCCAAGACCAATGAGCGGTCGAAGGACACCAGAAACAAAATTGTAGACCTGCACCAGACTGGAAAGACTGAATATGCAATAGGCAAGCAGTTTGGTGTGAAGAAATCCACTGTGGGAGCAATTATTAGAAAATGGAAGACATACAAGACCACTGATAATCTCCCTCAATATGGGGCTTCACATAAGATCTCACCCCATGGTGTCAAAATTATCACAAGAATGGTAAGCATAAATTTTAGAACCACGCGAGGGGACCTAGTGAATGACCTGCAGAGAGCTGGGACCAAAGTAACAAAGGCTACCATCAGTAATGTACTACGCCGCCAGGGACTCAAATTATGCAGTGCCAGACATGTCCCCCTTCTTAAGCCAGTACATGTCCGGGCCCATCTGAAGTTTGCTAGAGAGCATTTGGAGGATCCAAAAGAGTATTGCGAGAATGTCATATGGTCAGATGAAACCAAAGTAGAACTTTTTGGTAAAAACTCAACTCGTTGTGTTTGGAGGAAAAAGAATGCTGAGTTAAATACAAAGAACACCATACCTACTGTGAAGCATGGGGGGTGGAAACATCATGCAGTGGAGCTGTTTTTCTGCTAAGGGACCAGGACGACTGATCCGGGTAAAGAAAAATAATGAATGGGGCTATGTATCATGAGATTTTGTGTGAAAACCTCATTCCATCAGCAAGGGCATTGAAGATGAAACGTGGCTTGGTCTTTCAGCATGACAATGATCCCAAACACACTGCCTGGGCAACAAAGGAGTGGCTTCCTAAGAAGCATTTCATGGTCCTGGAGTGGCCTAGCCAGTCTCCAGATCTCAACCCCATAGAAAACCTTTGGAGGGAGTTGAAAGTCTGTGTCGCTCAGTGACAGCCCCAAAACATCTCTTTCTACACTCATGAGCCACTTTTCAAGGTCCTGGAGTGGCCTAGACAGTCTCCAGATCTCAACCCCATAAGAAACCTTTGGAGGGAGTTGAAAGTCTGTGTTGCCCAGTTACAGCCCCAAAACACCTCTTTCTACACTCATGAGCCACTTTTTCCCGTCCCCTGCACTGATAATTCGCTCTCTGTTAACTGGTAAAATGCACAAAGAAACCAGGTTGCATGCTGCCCATAGAGGTATATGGGCAGCAAGAGGAGAGGGGGAGTAGGAGGAAAGAGTAGCTGGAGACAGACAGACACAAAGAGGCACACAGAGATGCTGCATTTGGTAAGTATAACTGCCTTACCCCGCTGCTGGACTCACAGCAGTAGTGCTTATCTCTACTGTATAAGGGCCTCCATGCTGCTGCTGCTTTTCTATAGAGATATAGGAGCACAAAATCTCTAATGTGTGTGGAGTGGATGGTAGACATCATAGCAGCTAGTCCCCTCCTACTCTGGATATGAGCTTACAGTGAAAATGACAGATGCAAATCATAAAATTGCAGAATTGCATTTTGTCCATAATATTTTATATTTATCCCAAAATGACACTTAAAAAACTATTGTTTATACCACAAAAAGAAGGCATTATCAATATAAAAATAAATACAACCGCTGCAAGAAAAATACAACAAGACAAATACCTAAACATTCGTCTGGCCAGAACTGACTTGTTCTTAAGGTGATCAAGGTAATTTGCATATCATAAAATGTGTATAGGCGCAACATCATTATGTTTGTACAAACATATGTAATTGTTTAACCTATAAGTAACAAAGAGCAACAATTGCTGATTTTAATCTGCTTATTTTATTTTATTAACTTGCTTGAAAAAGACTATAATAAAACCTTTTACTAATTTCACATTAAGATTAAAGAGATTATCTGGTGATTAAAACGTATGCCCTTCTAAAGGATAGGGGATACGTGTCTGATTGTGGGGTGTCCGACAACTAGGACCCACCACGATCTCCAGAATGATCTCTTACCTTGAAGTGCTCCAGCTACCACCTACCGAAGGTCTCAACTGGTCTCGGGTGTGACGGCCCACTCTGCCATTTATCAGCTGAGGCAGGACATTCCTGTGGTCGGTGTTTGGCAGAGCGGGCCAGCACTCCTGAAGAGTTTGTGTTGGAAGATGGGGCCAAAGCACTCCGGGGTAAATGCCGGACCCTGTACTGGAGATCGAGGTGGGGGTCTCAGTGATCGGACCTTCTGCGATCTGACACAGGATAGGGGATAAGTCTTTTTCACTGTATAACCCCTTTAACAGGTTTGCAAAATTTGCAGTGGATTATGGTACTGGGAAAGTCGATAAGATTTCACAGATCACATCAACATGCAGCAGATATGCTTTAGATTTATTAAATCTGCAGCATCTTCATTCTTATTCTCAATCTGTTGTAAATTTATCTCAGAATTTTTGTATAGTTTTTAGTGTTACGGGGATGAAAAACGTTGCTCATTTTTACTACATGTGGACTTACCCTTGAAGGTAACAAACCTTTAACACATCATAGTGACTTGTCAGGTGTACTGCGATCTTGACCAATCTCTGGGGCAGAAGTGCTTGGAGCCAGAGGCCGTGATCGCGACGTCACAGCCACGCCCCCTCCTTTCATGTCTAGGGGAGGGGATGTGTAGGTTGACACGAATGTAGGGGGCGTAGCCGTGATATCGCAAGGGGTGTGGCCGTGACATCACAACCACTGCAGCAGGAACTCGGTGTTTGTTTAGAACGTTGGGTGGTGTGGGAGATCAAGTGGGGGCCAGCAGCGGGATCCCCACGATCAGACATCTAATACCCTATCCACTGCATAGGGAATAAGATGTCTAACAGCGGTGTACCTAATATAGGGTAGAAAACTATAATTTTGCTTAATTTAGGGTAGAAAACAATCATTTTGTAAATTATTCATTAAACTTAAAATGCATTTTGAGATTGTGAAGTTTATTTGTTAGTGTGCTATACCACACACTTATGGAGTCTTGATGGCGACTACTTAGCCTTTCCTTCTATAATCTTTCTCTAAAATTGTTAGGTAAAAAATATAATCAAAATATTTAATATTATACATTGTTATATTTGGCATGACACATGAAAACCATATTTTATGACGTATTTATCCAAAGTATTCATATTGCTCTATTTTCTTCAGTATGGTATAAAACTACAATCTACAAATCTACAATCTACAAATTCTTTTAGTCTACTTTTAGACTGAGATGGCTCCATATAGTTTAAACCAGTATTGAGTTTAGGTTTGTTTTTTCATAGATATTTGAGGCCAAACTTGAAGATGTATAGAACTGTGAAGTGTGTAGAATTCCGTTATGTCGGACACTGTAATGTTCAGAAATCAATACCAGTATATACGGTATAGCTAAAGTTGTTATGGGTGAGTTCAAAGGTCATAAAAGCTATTATGCTATCACCCTGACATAAAAAAAAAAAAAACCTGTGCAATAACAGGTTTAGACTTCTGGGGCTGAGACCTCCTGTTTTAGGAATTGAAAAGCAATGCCATAGAAGGAATGGATTGTCACAAAACCAGCTTTGCTACACACAATCTGAACCATACATACATGATATTCAAGCATGCCTTCTTAATACACTGAATACAGCAGTCATGATCATGGTACTTTTATCATTTATAAGTTTAATTTTCCCTCTAGGGTTGGTCTTACTTTATATCATTTGGGAAGATCCAACTTGCAATGTAATTATTGTGATGACATTGAATGATTGTATATAGAGTTTTATGATGTAGCACATTCATTTCTATTGTATTGAAATTCAGGCAAAGCTATAATTTGTATCATTTGATAAATATATGTTGCACCCTTTGTGTTCAATCCAGAATCGAAAAAAATAGGCTTTTTATATACCTATGAAATTTTCCATTGTGTGAATTATGCCTGAGAAATTAGATTGTGAGCCCTATTGGGGAAAGGTATTGCATTAGAGATAAAAAAAAAAATTATTAAAAATCTGATCAGTTACATACAAAATCCAGAAGTAAAAACATACTAAAGAAAAACAGTATGGTTCCCTTTGTACTCAACTGTGCAAAACATACTGGCCCTCATTTACTAAGAGTGTTGTGTAGGTTTCTTTATGGGTTTTAATTCCCTACAATTTTTCCCACGGTATTTACTAAGGTTTCCCTACATTTTACACTTTTCCCTACATTTTTTTTTTATATACATGCTCTGATCTGTCGGGTTTTCCTCAGCTCAAATCCACCACATTTTCTGTGGAAACCTTAGTAAATATGTTGGGTTTTTGTAAAAATGCCCCTTTTTTGTGACCACGCCCCCTTTTCCCAACGGCCATGCCCCTTTTTTGGGTTTTCTTTGTAAAATGGAGAGTTAGTCAGGTTTTTTTAAATTCTGGCACACATTCTGGTGCAGACAGAATTTCTGGCTCACAACCCAGCAAAACATATCGGGTTTGCAATAGTAAATGAAGGCCACTGTGTATGCTTATGTTTACCAATGTACCAGCATGAATAGAATGAAAATATTGCTTGTGTCTTTTAGCTGGCCCCTGATACCTACTCAATTTTTGTTATAACTTCAATTTCATAATTTCCTGCTGCTCCTATTAGACTTCAAGTTTATGTTAACATGGGCAAAGATCTTTTGTGTACAGCAATGTGCCACCCATCCATTAGTACCACAGTCAGTGCTGCAGGTTCCTGTCAATGGAAATCAATGGGAAATGGGTTTTTCCAGGTAAAAAAACATTTTGCCCATGTAAGCATGGCCTAAGACCAAAGAGCCATTTCCATGAGCAGATATAGTATAAGTATTAGCGATAATGTTATCAAAGTAGGTGACATAAGAGCAATTTATAGTATCACCCTATTAATTGTTCTAATTTCATTATTTGGTCATGTAAATAATTCACACATGAAGAATATTAGAAGATCATTGATAGACTAGGTGGGAAAGAGCTAGGAATAAATAGATCAATGATGGTCTATGTTAACATTCTTTCCCGACCCCCCCCCCCCCCTCCCCCAGTTCTTTTGTGCGTAGGCAAGTTTCATTTTGTGAATCCAGTTTGTTTTCTACATTTGACTATAGAGAGCCAATGGAAAAAAGTCATGTAATAATACTTTTTTTATAGCCACGTCTATTTAGTTGTATCACATATTGGCTATTGATTAAACTATTCACACTTACAGATCACAATGCCATGATGATAAACTATTATTTTTGTGTTCACATGAAAGCTTGTTACAAGTAGCACCGCTGGCCGTGGGCGCTCTCCCTGCCCAACTCCCCGCACAGACTTCACATGATGCAATGCGAAAGCGCGCGGTCTGCTGCTTCTCACCTGCCCCGCTGTCTTCCTGCTTCCTCCGTTCTCCCTGCTAGCTGGCACGGGCATACCCATCTCCTAGGGTGCCCGCGCGACGGTTCTCAGAAATTTAAAGGGCCAGTGTACCATTGATTGATGCTTGTCAGGAACTGACCCCATTTAACCCCGCACTTCCTCCTGTTCCCTGCCGGATCTTTGTGCTCACTAGCCTAAAAGAAAGCACTACCAATTGTGTAATGTCTTACTGTACTAGACCTCCTAGCTATGTTCTTGACCTTGCATCTTTGCTGCTTGCCCAGACCATCTGCCTTTCCTGACTTTGTAATTGCCTCATCCTTCCTGTGCCATGTTACAACTCGGCTGCCTGTGTGGACAAGTCGTATTAGGGGTAGCGACCTTGGTGCCGCCTGCCGCTGCAAGTCCAACCCACTTTGTGGCAGGCTCCTGTGAAAACCAGCAGCACCTTAGACTCCACTCCCTGGTACAGCCCACGACATCATCCTCACAGGTTCCACGGATCCACTTCACCACTGCCGTTACAGTAAGATCCGGCCATGGATCCCGCCAACAATCTCTGCAGATTGAGCAACAAGCGCAACAGCTGAATCAGCTATCCACAATGATGCAGCAGCTCCTCTCCGCTCAACAGCCGCAGCAGCCTCCACCTGCTCCAGTGGCTTCTCTGGCGTCTGCAGCTTCCGTGGCTTCCCTTGGCTCCAAGTTACGTCTGTCTCTGCCGACGAAGTTTAACCCCTTAAGGATGCCGGGCAGAAGGGAATTCCAGTCCCCGCTGCTCGCCGGGCAGGGACCGGGCCGGGGGTGACTGCTGATATCTATCAGCAGGAACCCCGAGCAAACCCCTGGGGATCCCCCCCATGTTGGCCACAAATCGTCGGTGAATTCAGACTAACGATTTGCAGCTTTTCCGGGTCAATTGGGTCTCTGGTGACCCGATGACCCGGAAAAAAGGGTGTATGGGGCTGTCTGAGACAGCCCCATTTACCCATACCCAGCAGGAGTGAGGTGGCACGGGTGTCGCTTCACGATCACGTGATTGATCGGTAGGAACGACCGACCAATCACGACCCTGCTGGGCAGTGATCAGGACGGCGAAGATGGCGGCAGCGGGGGTCTCCTACCTTGCCCTGGTCCGGTGGGGGTCCCCTTGGGATCGGTGGCATCGACAGGAGCAGCAGGATCGGCAGTGAGAGACAGTTTTGCAAAAGCTGGAGGCACACTGGTTGCGAAACACTGAGTTAAGTAACAAACTCTGTGTTTCGCAACCAATGTGCCTCCAGCTGTTGCATAACTACAACTCCCAGCATGTATGGTCTGTCATTGCATGCCGGGAGTTGTAGTTTTGCAACAGCTGGAGGTTTGCCCCCCATGTGAATGTAAAGGGTACATTCACAAGGGCGGGTTTACAGCGAATTCTGCTGCAAGTTTGAGATGTGACAAATTTTCCGCCGCAGCTCAAACTCCCAGCAAGAAACTCATTGTAAACCTCCGCCCATGTTAATGTACCCTAAAAACACTACATTATACTAACACATAATAAAGGGTAAAACACTACATATACACATACCCCTACTCAGTCCCCCCCCAAAAAAAAAAAACTTATTGTATGGCGTTGTTTCCAAAACAGAGCCTCCAGCTGTTGAAAAACAACAACTCACAGTGTTGCCGGACAGCCACTGACAGTCAAGGCATGCCGGGAGTTTTGCAACAGCTGGAGACACCCTGTTTGGGAAACACTACCGTAGGGTATTTTTGTGGCGGATTCAAATCCCCAATTTAGTCCTCAATGCAAAAGCCCCATTTCCTCTGAGTAAGTGGATGTAAAGTGCTCTGCAGGCGAACTACAATGCTCAGAAGAGATGGAGCACCATTGGGCTTCTGGAGAGAGAATGTGTCCGAAATTGAAGGCCACGTGTGTTTACAAAGCCCCCATAGTGCCCGAACAGTGGACCCCCCCACATGTGACCCGATTTTGGAAACTACACCCCTCACGTATTGTAATAAGGGGTACAGTGAGCATTTATACCCCACAGGTGTCTGACAGATTTTTGGAACAGTGGTCTGTGAAAATGAAAAATTTTATTTTTCATTTGCACAGCCCACTGTTCCAAAGATCTGTCAAATGCCAGTGTGGTGTAAATGTTCACTGCACCCCTTATAAAATTCTGTGAGGGGTGTAGTTTCCAAAATAGGGTCACATGTAGGGGGTCCACTGTTCTGGCACCATGGGGGGCTTTGTAAATGCACATGGCTGTTACGCCGAGCGCTCCGGGTCCCCGCTCCTCCCCGGAGCGCTCGCTTCACTCCCTCCGCTGCAGCGCTCCGGTCACGTCCTCTGACCCGGGGCGCTGCGATCCCGCTGCCAGCCGGGATGCGATTCGCGATGCGGGTAGCGCCCGCTCGCGATGCGCACCCCGGCTCCCCTACCTGACTCGCTCCCCGTCTGTTCTGTCCCGGCGCGCGCGGCCCCGCTCCCTAGGGCGCGCGCGCGCCGGGTCTCTGCGATTTAAAGGGCCACTGCGCCGCTGATTGGCGCAGTGGTTCCAATTAGGGTTTTCACCTGTGCACTTCCCTATATTACCTCACTTCCCTTGCACTCCCTTGCCGGATCTTGTTGCCTTAGTGCCAGTGAAAGCGTTCCTTGTGTGTTCCTTGCCTGTGTTTCCAGACCTTCTGCCGTTGCCCCTGACTACGATCCTTGCTGCCTGCCCCGACCTTCTGCTACGTCCGACCTTGCTTCTGCCTACTCCCTTGTACCGCGCCTATCTTCAGCAGCCAGAGAGGTGAGCCGTTGCTAGTGGATACGACCTGGTCACTACCGCCGCAGCAAGACCATCCCGCTTTGCGGCGGGCTCTGGTGAAAACCAGTAGTGGCTTAGAACCGGTCCACTAGCACGGTCCACGCCAATCCCTCTCTGGCACAGAGGGTCCACTACCTGCCAGCCGGCATCGTGACAGTAGATCCGGCCATGGATCCCGCTGAAGTTCCTCTGCCAGTTGTCGCTGACCTCACCACGGTGGTCGCCCAGCAGTCACAACAGATAGCGCAACAAGGCCAACAGCTGTCTCAACTGACCGTTATGCTACAACAGTTGCTACCACAGCTTCAGCAGTCATCTCCTCCGCCAGCTCCTGCACCTCCTCCGCAGCGAGTGGCCGCTCCTGGGATACGCTTATCCTTGCCGGATAAATTTGATGGGGACTCTAAGTTTTGCCGTGGCTTTCTTTCCCAATGTTCCCTGCATCTGGAGATGATGTCGGACCTGTTTCCCACTGAAAGGTCTAAGGTGGCTTTCGTAGTCAGTCTTCTGTCCGGAAAAGCCCTGTCATGGGCCACACCGCTCTGGGACCGCAATGACCCCGTCACTGCCTCTGTACACTCCTTCTTCTCGGAAATCCGAAGTGTCTTTGAGGAACCTGCCCGAGCCTCTTCTGCTGAGACTGCCCTGTTGAACCTGGTCCAGGGTAATTCTTCCGTTGGCGAGTATGCCGTACAATTCCGTACACTTGCTTCAGAATTGTCCTGGAATAATGAGGCCCTCTGCGCGACCTTCAAAAAAGGCCTATCCAGCAACATTAAAGATGTTCTGGCCGCACGAGAAATTCCTGCTAATCTACATGAACTTATTCACCTAGCCACTCGCATTGACATGCGTTTTTCTGAAAGGCGTCAGGAACTCCGCCAAGATATGGACTCTGTTCGCACGAGGCGTTTCGTCTCCTCGGCTCCTCTCTCCTCTGGTCCCCTGCAATCTGTTCCTGTGCCTCCCGCCGTGGAGGCTATGCAGGTCGACCGGTCTCGCCTGACACCTCAAGAGAGGACACGACGCCGTATGAAGAACCTCTGCCTGTACTGTGCTAGTACCGAACACTTCCTGAGGGATTGTCCTATCCGTCCTCCCCGCCTGGAAAGACGTACGCTGACTCCGCACAAAGGTGAGACAGTCCTTGATGTCTACTCTGCTTCTCCACGTCTTACTGTGCCTGTGCGGATGTCTGCCTCTGCCTTCTCCTTCTCTACAGTGGCCTTCTTGGACTCTGGATCTGCAGGAAATTTTATTTTGGCCTCTCTCGTCAACAGGTTCAACATCCCGGTGACCAGTCTCGCCAGACCCCTCTACATCAATTGTGTAAATAATGAAAGATTGGACTGTACCATACGTTTCCGCACGGAGCCCCTTCTTATGAGCATCGGATCTCATCATGAGAGGATTGAACTTTTGGTCCTCCCCAATTGCACCTCGGAGATTCTCCTTGGACTTCCCTGGCTTCAACTTCATTCCCCAACCCTAGATTGGTCCACTGGGGAGATCAAGAGTTGGGGGTCCTCTTGTTCCAAGAACTGTCTAAAACCGGTTCCCAGTAACCCTTGCCGTAACTCTGTGGTTCCTCCAGTAACCGGTCTCCCTAAGGCCTATATGGACTTCGCGGATGTTTTCTGCAAAAAACAAGCTGAGACTCTACCTCCTCACAGGCCTTATGATTGCCCTATCGACCTCCTCCCGGGTACTACTCCACCCCGGGGCAGAATTTATCCCTTCTCTGCCCCAGAGACTCTTGCCATGTCCGAATACGTCCAGGAGAATCTAAAAAAGGGCTTTATCCGTAAATCCTCCTCTCCTGCCGGAGCCGGATTTTTCTTTGTGTCCAAAAAAGATGGCTCCCTACGTCCTTGCATTGACTACCGCGGTCTTAATAAAATCACGGTTAAGAACCGCTACCCCTTACCCCTCATCTCTGAACTCTTTGATCGCCTCCAAGGTGCCCACATCTTCACTAAATTGGACTTAAGAGGCGCCTATAACCTCATCCGCATCAGAGAGGGGGACGAGTGGAAAACGGCATTTAACACCAGAGATGGACACTTTGAGTATCTGGTCATGCCCTTTGGACTGTGCAATGCCCCTGCCGTCTTCCAAGACTTTGTCAATGAAATTTTTCGTGATTTGTTATACTCCTGTGTTGTTGTATATCTGGACGATATCCTAATTTTTTCTGCCAATCTAGAAGAACACCGCCAGCATGTCCGTATGGTTCTTCAGAGACTTCGTGACAACCAACTCTATGCCAAAATTGAGAAATGTCTGTTTGAATGCCAATCTCTTCCTTTTCTAGGATATTTGGTCTCTGGCCAGGGACTACAGATGGATCCAGACAAACTCTCTGCCGTCTTAGATTGGCCACGCCCCTCCGGACTCCGTGCTATCCAACGCTTTTTGGGGTTCGCCAATTATTACAGGCAATTTATTCCACATTTTTCTACCATTGTGGCTCCTATCGTGGCTTTAACCAAAAAAAATGCTGATCCCAAGTCCTGGCCTCCTCAAGCAGAAGACTCCTTTAAACGACTCAAGTCTGCCTTTTCTTCGGCTCCCGTGCTCTCCAGACCTGACCCTTCCAAACCCTTCCTATTGGAGGTTGATGCCTCCTCAGTGGGAGCTGGAGCTGTTCTTCTACAAAAAAATTCTTCCGGGCATGCTGTCACTTGTGGTTTTTTCTCTAGGACCTTCTCTCCAGCGGAGAGGAACTACTCCATCGGGGATCGAGAGCTTCTAGCCATTAAATTAGCACTTGAGGAATGGAGGCATCTGCTGGAGGGATCAAGATTTCCTGTTATTATCTACACCGACCACAAGAACCTCTCCTACCTCCAGTCTGCCCAACGGCTGAATCCTCGCCAGGCCCGGTGGTCTCTGTTCTTTGCCCGATTTAATTTTGAGATTCACTTTCGTCCTGCCGATAAGAACATTAGGGCCGATGCTCTCTCTCGTTCCTCGGATGCCTCAGAAGTTGATCTCCCTCCGCAACACATCATTCCACCTGACTGCCTGATCTCCACTTCTCCTGCCTCCATCAGGCAGACTCCTCCAGGAAAGACCTTTGTTTCTCCACGCCAACGCCTCGGAATCCTCAAATGGGGTCACTCCTCCCATCTCGCAGGTCATGCGGGCATCAAGAAATCTGTGCAACTCATCTCCCGCTTCTATTGGTGGCCGACTCTGGAGACGGATGTTGGGGACTTTGTGCGAGCCTGCACTATCTGTGCCCGGGATAAGACTCCTCGCCAGAAGCCCGCTGGTTTTCTTCATCCTCTGCCTGTCCCCGAACAGCCTTGGTCTCTGATTGGTATGGATTTTATTACTGATTTACCCCCTTCCCGTGGCAACACCGTTATTTGGGTGGTCGTTGATCGATTCTCCAAAATGGCACATTTCATCCCTCTTCCTGGTCTTCCTTCTGCGCCTCAGTTGGCTAAGCAATTTTTTGTACACATTTTTCGTCTTCACGGGTTGCCTACGCAGATTGTCTCGGATAGAGGGGTCCAATTCGTGTCTAAATTCTGGAGGGCTCTCTGTAAACAACTCAAGATTAAATTAAATTTTTCCTCTGCATATCATCCCCAGTCCAATGGACAAGTAGAAAGAATTAACCAGATCCTGGGTGATTATTTGCGACATTTTGTTTCCTCCCGCCAGGATGACTGGGCAGATCTCCTTCCATGGGCCGAATTCTCGTATAACTTCAGGGTCTCTGAATCTTCCTCCAAATCCCCATTTTTCGTGGTGTACGGCCGTCACCCTCTTCCCCCCCTCCCTACCCCCTTGCCCTCTGGTCTGCCCGCTGTGGATGAAATTTCTCGTGACCTTTCCATTATATGGAGAGAGACCCAAAATTCTCTCTTACAGGCTTCTTCACGCATGAAGAGGTTCGCGGATAAGAAAAGAAGAGCTCCCCCCGTTTTTTCCCCTGGAGACAAGGTATGGCTCTCCGCTAAATATGTCCGCTTCCGTGTCCCTAGCTACAAGTTGGGACCACGCTATCTTGGTCCTTTCAAAATTTTGTGTCAAATTAATCCTGTCTCTTATAAACTTCTTCTTCCTCCTTCTCTTCGTATCCCTAATGCCTTTCACGTCTCTCTTCTCAAACCACTCATCCTCAACCGTTTTTCTCCCAAATCTGTTCCTCCCACTCCTGTTTCCGGCTCCTCGGACGTCTTCTCGGTCAAGGAAATTTTGGCTGCCAAAAAGGTCAGAGGGAAAAATTTTTTTTTAGTAGACTGGGAGGGTTGTGGTCCTGAAGAGAGATCCTGGGAACCTGAGGACAACATCCTTGACAAAAGTCTGCTCCTCGGGTTCTCAGGCTCCAAGAAGAGGGGGAGACCCAAGGGGGGGGGTACTGTTACGCCGAGCGCTCCGGGTCCCCGCTCCTCCCCGGAGCGCTCGCTTCACTCCCTCCGCTGCAGCGCTCCGGTCACGTCCTCTGACCCGGGGCGCTGCGATCCCGCTGCCAGCCGGGATGCGATTCGCGATGCGGGTAGCGCCCGCTCGCGATGCGCACCCCGGCTCCCCTACCTGACTCGCTCCCCGTCTGTTCTGTCCCGGCGCGCGCGGCCCCGCTCCCTAGGGCGCGCGCGCGCCGGGTCTCTGCGATTTAAAGGGCCACTGCGCCGCTGATTGGCGCAGTGGTTCCAATTAGGGTTTTCACCTGTGCACTTCCCTATATTACCTCACTTCCCTTGCACTCCCTTGCCGGATCTTGTTGCCTTAGTGCCAGTGAAAGCGTTCCTTGTGTGTTCCTTGCCTGTGTTTCCAGACCTTCTGCCGTTGCCCCTGACTACGATCCTTGCTGCCTGCCCCGACCTTCTGCTACGTCCGACCTTGCTTCTGCCTACTCCCTTGTACCGCGCCTATCTTCAGCAGCCAGAGAGGTGAGCCGTTGCTAGTGGATACGACCTGGTCACTACCGCCGCAGCAAGACCATCCCGCTTTGCGGCGGGCTCTGGTGAAAACCAGTAGTGGCTTAGAACCGGTCCACTAGCACGGTCCACGCCAATCCCTCTCTGGCACAGAGGGTCCACTACCTGCCAGCCGGCATCGTGACAATGGCCTCCCACTTCTATTACAACCAAATTCTCTCACAAAAAGCTCAATGGCGCTTCTTCTCTTCTGAGCATTGTAGTTCGCCCACAGAGCACTTTTCATCCATATATGGCATATTTCCATACAAATTTTGGGAGTTTTTTCTCCTATTACCCCTTGTGAAAATGAAAAATTTGGGGTAAAACCAGCATTTTTGTGAAAAAAATCGAATTTTTCATTTTCACGTCCAACTTTAGCGGAAATTTGTCAAGCACCTGCTGGGTGTTAAGGCTCACTGTTCCCCTTGTTACATTCCTTGTGGGGTGTAGTTTCCAAAATAGTATGCCATGTGTGTTTTTTTTCTTCTTCCTGTTCTGGCACCATAGGGGCTTCCTAAATGCGACATGCCCCCCAAAAACAATTTCAGCTAAATATGCAAAAGCCAAATGTGACTTCTTCTCTTCTGAGCATTGTGCGCCCGCAGTGCACTTGATGTCCACACATGGGGTATTTCCATACTGAGAAGAGATGGGGTTACAAATTTTGGGGGGGGGGGATTTTCTCCTATAACCCCTTGTAAAAATGTAAAATTTGGGGGGAAACCAGCATTTTAGTGAAAAAAATGTATTTACACATCCAATTTTAATGAAAAGTCGTCAAACACCTGTGGGGTGTTAAGGCTCAGCGTACCCCTTGTTACATTCCTTGAGGGGTGCAGTTTCCAAAATGGTATGCCATGTTGTTGTTTTTTGCTGTTCTGGCACCATAGGGACGTCCTAAATGGGACATGCCCCCCATAAAGCCATTTCAGAAAAACTCACTCTCCAAAATCCCATTGTCACTCCTTCCCTTCTGAGGCTTCTAGTGCACCCAAAGAGCACTTGACATACACATATGAGGTATTCCCTTACTCGAGAGAAATTGGGTTACAAATTTTGGGGGGCTTTTTCTCCTTTTACCCCTTGTAAAATTTCAAAAACTGGGTCTACAAGAACATGCGAGTGTAAAAAAATTAAGATTTTGAATTTTCTCCTTTACATTGCTACTATTCCTGTGAAACACCTAAAGGGTTAACACATTTTCTGAATTTCATTTTGGATACTTGGGGGGTGCAGTTTTTATAATGGGGTCATTTATGGGGTATTTCTAATATGGAGACCCCTCAAATCCACTTCAAAACTGAACTGGTCCCTGAAAAATTCTGATTTTAAAAATGTTTTGAAAAATTGGAAAATTGCTGCTGAACTTTGAAGACCTCTGATGTCATCCATTTGTAAAAACATGTCAACTTTATGATGAAATATAAAGTAGGCATATTGTCTATGTGAATCAATATATAATTTATTTGGAATATCCGTTTTCCTTACAAGCAGAGAGTTTCAAAATTAGAAAAAGGCAAAATGTTCAAAATTTTCATGAAATTTGGGGATTTTTCACAAAGAAAGCATGCAAGTAATGACAAAAATTTACCACTGTGTTAAAGTAGAAAATGTCACAAAAAAAACAATCTCGGAATCAGAATAATCGGTAAAAGCATTATTCATTATTAACGCATAAAGTGACAGTGGTCAGAATTGCAAAAAAGGGCTCATTCCTTAAGGTGAAAAAGGGTTCAGTCCTTAAGGGGTTAAAGGGGACCCTAAATTGTGCAGGGGGTTTGTGACCCAATGTTCTATGTGTTTGGAACTTATGGCTGATCAGTTCCCCACGGAACGTGCCAAGGTGGCATTCGTGGTCAGTCTTCTTTCAAGGAAAACCCTGGCCTGGGCCACACCTCTCTGGGACAGATATGATACAGTGTCCACCAATCTGCTAGCCTTACTTTCGGAATGCCACAGTGTCTTTGAAGAGCCTGCATGGGCCTTCTCGGCCGAAACTGCACTTCTGAACCTCCGTCAAGGGGACTCTACTGTTCGTGACTACGCTGTCCAGTTCTGCACTCTAGCCTCTGAATTGGCCTGGAATGATGGGGCTCTGTGTGCTATCTTTAAAAAAGGACTTTCCAGTAGAGTTAAGGATGCACAAGATCCTCCATCTTCTCTGAGTGAGCTCATTCTCTTGTCCACTCACATTGATGTGCGTTTTGCCGAGAGGCAGGAGGAACTTCGCCAAGAACGTGAACCAGTTCGGACACGTCGTTTTCCCTGATTGGCGTCAGTGTTCCAGCGGCCACTTCATCCACCAATGTTGCCTCCTGCTGAAGAGGCTTTGCAGGTGGACCGTGTCCACTTGTCCCAACAAGAGAGGTCCCGCCGATGTGAAGAGAACTTGTGCTTGTATTGTGCCAGCACGGAACATTTCCTCTTCGGCCACCACGTTTGGGAAACACACGCACTTAGGGCATGTGGGTGAGGCATCTCTAGGTGTGAAGTCTCCCTCTCCTCGATTGACTATGCCAGTTCTATTATTCACCTCTGCAAGAGCTTCGTTCCACGCCTCTGCCTTCCTGGATTCTGGTTCTGCAGGAAATTTTATCAACACTTCTCTGGTCTACAAGCCCCGTCTTCCAGTGACACAGCTCGTCAAGCCGTTATATACATCTCCTTCATCAACAGTGAATGCTTGAACTATGCTGTGCACTTCCACACTGAACCACTTTTGTTGCAAGTGGGTGCTTTACACAAACAGAAGATCAAGTTCTCTGTCCTTCCTCATTGTACTTCGGAGCGTCTCCTCAGTCTTCCCTGGCTTCAACGTCACGCCCTGCTTCTCGATTGGCAAACTGCTGAAGTCATTCGCTGGGGGCCTGTCTGCCAAAAACGCTGTCTGGCGTCACCTCAGCCTAAGTAGAGCTGAGAGTCTCCTAGGACTGTATCCCCCTTTTCCAGCCCACCGGAGCACCTGAAAGCTGAACTAATTTATGCAGGCTAAAGTCAGCAACTGCCGAGCAGAGAAGTTTGTGACGAATAAAATTACTGTAAGTTCGCTCATCTCTAAGCCTAAGTATTCTCTACCTCCTTCATCTTTTCCGGGTTTGCCTGTTCCATATCAGGACTTTGCAGAGGTCTTCTGTGAAAAACAGGCTGAAAGTCTTCCTCCGCACCGTCCCTATGACTGCCCGATTGACCTTCTGCCAGGGACTTTGCCTCCTCAGGGAAGAATCTACCCCTTGTCTGTTCCCAAGACACAAGCCATGACTCAATACATTAGGATCTCCAGAAGGGCTTCCTCCATCCGGAAGTCCTCCTCCCCTGCCGATGCAGGATTCTTCTTTGTGGAAAAGAAGGACGGGTCTCTCCACCCTTGTATTGATTACCGGGAACTTAACAAGATCACTATCAAGAATCTGTACCCCTTACCTTTGATTTCTGAGCTCTTTGATCGCCTGCGGGGTGCCAAGGTCTTCTCCAAACTTGATCTGTGAGGAGCATACAATCTCATCAGAATTTGGGAAGGAGATGAATAGAAGAAGGCCTTTAATACCCGTGATGAGCACTTTGAGTACCTTTTGATGCCTTTTGGTCTCTGTAACGCCCCGGCCTTTTGTCAAGAATTTGTCAATGACATCTTCCGTGATCTTCTCTACACTTGTGTCGTGGTGTATTTGGATGATATCCTGATCTTCCCTCCCAACTTGTAGGTCCATCGCACACATGTGCGTCAGGTCCTATGACGCCTACAGCATAATCACCTTTAGGCCAAACTCGAGAAATGCCTCTCCGAGAAGATAAGTCTTCTGTTTCTTGGATATATTGTCTCCAACCAAGGCCTCCAGATGGACCCTGATAAGCTGTCTTCAGTTCTTAACTGGCCTTGATCTTCTGGCCTGTGGGCTATACAACGCTTTCTGGTGCTCGCCAATTATGATCGACAGTTTCTACCACGCTTCTCCTCCCTTTTTGCACCGATTTTCGCTCTCACTAAAAAGAATGGTAACCCCAAATCCTGGCCTCCTGAGGCCGAAGAAGTGCTCTCCCAACAGAAATCGGCATTTGACTCTGCACCAGTTTTGTCAAAACCCAATCCAGAAAAATCCTTCTTCCTTGAAATAGATGCCTCTTCTGTAGGAGCTGGAGCAATAATGACCCAAAAGACTTCCAGGGGTAAAACCGTGACTTGTGGGTTTTTCTCCAAGACTTTGTCACCTGCCAAGAAGAATTATTCAATTGGAGACGGTGAACTTTTGGACATTCAGTTTGCCCTTGAAGAATGGGGTCATCTACTGGAACGATCTATTAATCCAGTCAGTATCTACACGGATCAGAAGAATCTTTTGTATCTTCAGTCCGCTCAGCGTCTGAATCCCCGGCAGGCCAGGTGGTCTCTTTTCTTCTCCAGATTAAATTTTCGTATTCACTTTCAGCCCACAGATAAGAACATTAAGGCTGATGCTCTCTCCAGGGCTTCTGATGTGGTGGGTCTGGATTCCTTCCCTTGGCACAATGTGCCTCCTGAACATTTGATCTCAGTCGCTCCTCTCGACCAACAGAAAGTCCCGCCAGGAAAGTCTTATGTGCCATCCCGCCTTAGAATTAAGGTATTGAATTGGGGACACTCTTCTTTACTGGCCGGCCATCCGGAAATACGAAATTCCACTCAGCTCATCTCCCGACATTATTGGTGGCCGAATTTGGAGCAAGATTTTTCTGAATTTGTCCGTTCCTGATCCCCTGACAAGATGCCTCGACTTAGACCTGTGGGTCTACTACAACCTCTGCCCATTCCGGAGTGTCCTTGGGCACACATTGCCATGGACTTCATCACTGATCTACCACCCTCCCTTAACACCAAAAACCTGTATTCGATTGTGGGTCTAATAATAACGTTAGTGGATAACCACCATTAAGTGAAATAATCAATAGAACTGACCCAAATATATTATATGCTCTATGATCTCCCAAAAACCACACTGTATATACACACAAGAAAAAAAGGAGTCATTTCACCAATTCATATAAATAATATATTTCTTTATTAAGTAACATAAAAACAAGAGAGGAAACAATCCCCAAGGGGAGAAGAAACAAGTGGCAAAATACAAAAGGGTGTCACTCCGAGCCCCTCCAGTAACCCTTATAACAATATACAATTATAAAATATTACTGTCCCCAGTAAAGTGCATATGCATAAATCAAGTAACAGGATACCTATATGTGCAATAATGCAAAACAGTACTAAAGTGCAACAGTATTACATAATAAAAGATAGCACTATCCAGTGTCCCATAAGAAAAGTCAAAAACAGCACCACAAGGTATATATGCAAGATTAGGGGGTATACATACAGAAAATATCCCAAGTAGGGAAGAGGAGATCGGAGCGACACCACTCCAACGCTGGCGTTTCGGCAGGAAAGCCTTTGACGAGGAGTGGTGTGCATCCAGTGGGGGTTACCTTTTATATAGGCATCGACCAATGAACTGCCAGATCCATATAATTATAATTTATCTCACCTGTGCGGCGAGATGTCGGCGCGCGCGCCTCTGGATGCGGGATAACCGCCAGCTTCCGGGTGCCGCGTCACAGACCCGGTCACATGACCGGGTCACCTGACGCCACACACACGCAGCCGTGGGTCCCGCAGTCCGGCGCACGCGCACTACGCCACACATCGTGAAGATAATACAGAGTACTCTATGCTTCCCCTAGGGGCCGGCCCCATTAATAACAAGGAAAGGAACTTGGCTCCTATATAATGATCTTGAACAGCAAATTAAAGAGCATTAATAGTATAACAATAAAGATTAAATAAATAATAACAATATTGTTAACATATTGGTGACCATAATACCTTTAAATATTTTATAGATAAAAATAGTAATGAATGGGTACAAGGATGTAAAATAGATATAAAACCCCTAAATTAAATTCATATATATGCAAATATCAAAAGTAAAAAAATATATATATAATATATAATAAATAAAATAATAATTCATTAGTATTAGGATGATGTGCAATCAGTGTGTGAGTGTGAAATATAATAAAGTGAAATATAATATAGAAAAATAAAAAATAATAAAAAAATATATTAAATATATTTTAATATATTTTTTTATTATTTTTTATTTTTCTATATTATATTTCACTTTATTATATTTCACACTCTCACACTGATTGCACATCATCCTAATACTAATGAATTATTATTTTATTTATTATATATTATATATATATTTTTTTACTTTTGAAATTTGCAATTTAGGGGTTTTATATCTATTTTACATCCTTGTACCCATTCATTACTATTTTTATCCATACAATATGGTATGCATGGACTGTACTGCCCTTCACATGATGCGATGCAAAAGCGTGCGGTCCGCTGCTTCCTGCTTCCTCTGTTCTCCCTGCTAGCCGGTGCGTTCATACCCGCCTCCTATGGCGCGCGCATGCCGGTTCTCAGAGATATAAGCTATTTGCTAAATTGTTGGCGGACCGCCTGACGGCCGTCATGGGGCCCCTGATCCCCCCTGATCAGTCAGGATTCCTGCGCTCCAGAGAAGCCTGAGACAATACGGTTCGGGCTTTCTCAATTGTCCGTAGCCCTAGTAGACATGGTTATCCGCTGATGTTGCTCTCTCTCGACGCTGAAAAGGCATTTGATCGGGTGGATTGGGGGTACATGGAGGCTGCGCTGCGATAGGTTTGGGACCACTAATGATGGGTCATGTGATGGCCTTATACAAAAAACCCCAGGCCCGTGTGAGAGTTAACGGCTCTTTATCGGAACCTGTTAGGATCTCTGTTCAGCGTTCGCGGACGACCTTCTCCTCTACATATCCTCCCCGCACACTTCCCTGCCGGCCATCATGAGCGAACTTAGCCTTTACTCTTCCCTCAGTAACCACAAAATTAATATGACCAAAAGTATAGCCCTGAACGTCGCTCTCCCCCCACTAGAGGTTCGATGTATACAGGCGGAACACTCATTGGGCATCGGGTTCCATTAAGTACCTAGGAGTTAGAGTCCCAGCCGACCCTCATGAGAGCTTTTCCCTCAATTTTGCTCCGCTCTTGCGGGAAATCACACGGGACTATCACAATGGTCCAAGGGTTCCTTCTCGTGGGTGGGGAGGGCTAACATTTTGAAAATGAACATTCTGCCTAGGCTCCTTTACCTGTTTCAAGCTGTACCAGTTGACATCCCCCGGCCCTTCTTTAAATCCATGGATAAGGCCCTTAGGACTTTCGTTTGGGCGGGGCGTCCATCGAGAATTGCCAAGAAAATACTCACTAAACGGAAAGACAAGGGTGGATTGGCAGTTCCTGACTGTACAGCCTACTATCTTGCGGCCACATTGGCCAGACTGCTCGACTTTTTCCACAGGCGGTCTTCCAAACGATGGGTATCGCTGGGTATCGCTGAGCTTTCATTCAAGATCAATGTGCTCCCTTGGCTGCCTCAGCGATCACATGCACACAGAACCACGGACTCCCTTCCGTGGGTGGCAGGGGAACTCATTAAGACCCTCTCCCATTATCTGCCTGACTCTAACATTCTTTCCCCCAATGGCCCTCTCACGCCTCTGATACACAACCCCCGCTTCCCACCTGGGTCACAGTGTTCCTTGTTCTTGGGTATCTCTGACCCCCCCTTCATTCGCTTGCGGGAATTTTTAAATGGTACATCGCTGAAATCTTATGTGGGATTGGTGCCGGGTCCTCTCCGCACGCCGGCCAGGTATATGCAATACATGCAGCTCCGTCACTTTGCGGACACGACAGGCCGCTCTCTGCAGCTAGCACGCCCCCTCCTTCCCTTTAAGGAGCTCTGTGTTTCCGCCTCCCCGCCCTCTAGAGTGGTTTCTCAAATCTATAGTATACTATTGGAAGACGCCACTCTTGAGCCCCTGCCATTCGTGAGAGCTTGGGAGGTGGAACTTGGCTCCTCATTTGCCCCATCCGACTGGTCCTCCGCTTTCCTCTCGTGTCATAAGATGTCGGTTGCTTGCAGGTCCCAAGAAACCAACTACAAAAATTTGTCGCGATGGTACAGGGTGCCCTCATTGCTCCACAAAATGTACCCTCAAGTGTCGGACCTGTGTTGGCGTTGGGGGGAGTCCCGAGGCACGATGACCCACATCTGGTGGGCATGCCCCTCCCTCACATCTTTTTGGACCATAGTGGTCTCCCGCATTGCACACATCACTGGCATCACTTTTCCAAATGAGGCTAAAGTATTACTCCTGTCCATCCAACCGCTTTCTCGGATGACGCTCTCAAAGAAGCTGGCTCATTTCTTGCTGATGGTGGTGAGGGCGGTAATCCCGAGAAGGTGGAAGGATTCTCCCCCCCCCCCTCCCACAGTCTCAGAATGGTATACAGAGGTACTCTTTGTTTGCCGCATGGAGGAGCTTATGGCAGACTCGAATAACAAAAATGACAAATTCATTTCAATCTTGCAACCTTGGCTGACTTTTGTAGACACCCCCTTGTTTAGGGCACATTAGGCTCACTGATCCCCCCCCCCCCATCATCCCCTTCCCTTATCACGATATCCCGTACTTCCTCCTCCCTCGGGCTGTCCAGTTCATGCGCCCCCCCCTGACTCTTACTACTTCATCTCTGGAGCGGCGTGATCCTGGACTGGCGGATCGGAACGGTCGGGTGGTGGTCGGGGATGCTCAGGTCAGTTCTTTTATCCTGTTTCTGCTCCCTGTGTTTCATCCTTCTGGCTCTTCTCTCCGTCCTTCCCTCTCTCTCTCCTTCCTGTACATCAGTCTTGGTTACCTCACCACTCCCCTACCCTACACCCCCTCCCTTTTATCTTCTCTCACCCTGCCCCCCCCCCCTCCTCTTGTCTCATTTTTTCCCCCTCCACTATCCCAAGCTCCTTTGGGTTTTTTCCTTTTCTTATTTCTTTTGGTGTTATGTGTACTCCCTCATGCTGTATGGCCACCATGCGGTCAAGAGTTTCTTGCATTATCTACTTTGATGATGGCCAATGTGAGGGTTACGTTCAGTTTGTTCCCGAAGTTCAGTTATGATATTATGGCTCGGTAACTACTACTTTATTGTGCTAGGGCAGGGGTTATTGACCTCCCCATTACTATTGCTGACCCATTTTGTTCCCTCTGGCCTGACTTGGCCTCAGAGTTTGTGTCTCATTTATTTTGCTGCACTTGTTTGTCTCATTGTATGCTGTTATTCTACTTAATAAATACCTTTTGAATGCGGGAAAAAAAGTACTAAAGGCATCATAAAAATTATCATTGCTATAATGCTTGATTTGTTTTTCATAATAAATGGAGCCATTTTTAAAGTATAAGGCCCCTGTATGACTAAGGGTGACAACGCATGAAACACGTCATTGTGTTCACCCTCTTGTGTCATTTGACTTTTACTCAATAAATGGGACTCTGCATGTTCCATGTTGGCTATCCTTTCCTTACTTATATGGACTTTGGTGCTGCCATACACCTGCCGTGCTGTGGATGGAACTTACCTGTGGTGGGCTGGCCTACACATCTATTAAGGTCCCCTTTAGATATGTCTATCATCCGGGGGCATTCCTCTCCAGCGCTGTAATAAAAGCACTGAAGGGAAACTGACTGTAGAACTGATCCCATTTATTTTAATTGGACAGTTAACATTCATCCAGCATCTCAAGTTGGTCCCAGATGGTGGAACACACTGCATGGGCGCCGGACTTGAAAATGCATCTGGCTGCATTCCTCTGTCTGGCATGCGCAATTAATGAACACCAGATCCTAAACAACCGATGCACTTTTTTCATCAGTTGTGGCATTAATTGTGGTGAGTTTAAGCTGGGTTGACTGAGCCGGATGTTGAATATATGTGAACCAAGCCTTAGACTCTTGCAGATAGGATTCTGACCTAGTCATCCCTAAAGAACTCTAAAGCTAGAGATCAGCTTAATATCAACATTCACATTTCATCCAGTTCTTAGCTATAAAGCAAGTATTGAAATAGCCTGATTGGTAATAGTTGTAAGAGGGTGCAAAAAGAAAAAAGGTTGCAATGTAGTATCTACGTCTGAAAAGAGAGTGGAGATCGGTAACTAAAATGTAACTTATTTTTGAAATAGCATCTTTATTATATAATGTCACAGATTAAGGATAGGGTCACACGTGCCATATTTTGCTGTTTATTTGCTGCTTTGTATTTTCCTACTCATTGAAGCCAGTACGCAGCTGATTTTGCTCCCTACTGACTTCAATGGGTAAGAAAATATGCAGCAGTAAATATGCAGCAAAATAAGGTACATGTGACCCTACTCTTAACAGTGAACAAATTATACAGTAAATATGTACATATAACATATATTAATTCCTTAATGTATACAGTATATGGCTTCTGTTCTGCTATCTCTCAGTTTTTGTCTCTGTTTATAATTCATAAGGAATTATGTGTGTCTACAATATTATTCAGTGTTAATACCATGTTTAAGTTTCTCTCAGGCCAAAGCATATATTTTTAGTTATGTTTTTCACAAATACTTGAAAAGTTAAAATGTACTGGCCAACATAAATAGGGTATTACAAGCTGAGGAACGCTTCCTAAGGCACCGTTTTATTAGAACTAGTGTTTATATCAAACAATACATTCTAAGTACTCTCTATTAAATTTGGACAAATCATTTGCCTGAGGATTGTGGTGTTTTGCCATTGAAATGTAATTCTTCTGTTGATTTTGTACCTGCCAAGCCAAACAGAGTAATTGAGAGTTCCATTAAAAAATACAATTATAAAAAAAAAGCGGTTCTTAAATGTCCATATCTCCAAATCAGCAAAAGGAAAAATACAAGCTTAGCCAGTCTGTCTCACCAAAAGGATTTTAAACAATAGCTCTTGACAAATAGTATAGTAAAGCATATTCCTTTAGTTACAAGTAAAGCTTATTTAATTTGAAACCAACCATTAAAGGCTGTTCTTTAACCTTGCATGATAGGACCTTCAGGCAATAGTGCATTAAAGGTATGCAAAACGTGTTGCTGTTCTTTGTTCACAAAGTACCTGTTCACCGCATGGGGCAAAGGTCAATTAGGAGACAGTTGTACCTTCAGAGAGGTGTCCTTGCTGCATCTTCAGTATTTACTGCATTACAAGATACAATAAAAGGGGGAAAAATGGAGCTTGTGAAATTACCTTTTTAATCCGGTTTCTGTAATGCACCTTGAAAACCCATGATAAACCTGCAGTATATGTTTGCTGGCTCTCTATAAAAACAAACTATGTTTTGGAAAGTGATGCCTAAGGGAGAGAGGTGTGCATTACTGTACAAGAAGCTCTGAAGTCAGCACCGGTGACATGTTCAGACTTGATATTGTAAAACTGCTTGTGCTGAAGATCAAAGGAAACTATTTCAAACATCTGAGAATCTGATCCAAAAATACTTCAGGTTGATATAGAAACGTCCTAAATAGCATTCTTGATTTGTTTCTCCACATAATGGCTATTCTAAAAATAGTTACATTCAGTTATGGGGTCAGGTTTACAGATCCTAGTCCATTTAGGTAGCAAAATCCTTTTTAAATTACATAAACCTGTTTATGAGTAGTGTTGGGCGCGAATATTCGCATTTAAAATTTTTATTGCGAATATCGCAAATTCGGGAATATTGCACATATATTCGCTATATATTCAAAATTACGAATATTCACTTTATTCCGCATATGCGCATATTCACATATGCGAATATTCACATATGCGCATATTCGCGTATGTGAATATTTGCATATGTGAATATTTGCATATTCCTTCTTTTCACTTGTGGGCCAATTAGAATGATGCAAATACACTTGTCAGAGGTTATCAACAACATCCCAACCAACCAATAGTAAAGTTGCCCACACCCTCACTGTTTTCTTCCTCGAATACGCAAATATGCGAACATTCGCATATGCGAGTATAACGAATACATGAACTTTGCGAATATAAGATGAATATTCATCTATATATTCGCAAAATATCGCAAATTCGAATATCCACAATGCCGATCCCTATTTATGAGTGTATTTTATTTTATTTTTTATTTTTTTGGGGGGTGACTATATGGCCTCCTGTATCGAAATGTACCAGGACGTACATGTACACCCAGTAGTGTTTCATGTCTATAACGTTTGCGCAGGAGCTGCCCTTGCTTCATAGAATGTGAGTGACAGCTTCTATCAGCAGCCGTGCCCCCACAGTCAATGACACAATTCGACGATCACACCATCAGCTTTTTAGATGCCATGATCAATGCCAATCACTGGATCTATAAGGAAAAGGACAGATGCCAGTTTGTCTGGGGGACTTTTTGAACCCCTGCAGTGAGATTGCAGGAGTCAGATGGGTTAAAATGGAGGATGTACTGCAGGATCATTTATTTTCTTCTTTTATAGTCAAACTGTAAAAGCAGATTATCGATAATCCGTAATATGCTATTAAATAGTACTGAACATACAATCGAAAGGTTAATTTAAAAAAGTGTTAAATTATAATATAAATATAATATAAAAGTCCCTCCCCTAATAAATATATTAATAATCCTCTTTTCCCCTTTTACAAAAAAATAAATAAAATGATATATTTGCATCACTGCTTGGAGAAATTTCTGGACAATTCAAATAAAATGTTTATGATTCCCTATGGTTTACCAAACATGTTTGGTAAAAATACCAAATGCTAGAATTACTGATGTTTTGGGGTTTAAATGCTCAATATATACACTATTTTTGGGGCACCTTATTGTTGTAAAAGTAAGCTAACTAAAGATGTGTCAGATTTTCTGCACAAGTCACTGTTAAAAATCTGAATGCCTATTCAAGTTTTAAGCGTACCTGTCGTTTGCAAAAACTTTTTATATTATGTAGATAATAACATTATATGTATATTTGAAATATACATTGGTTAAAAAATGTGTACATGCAGCTATTACCTGTGTGTCTCTGTGAGGAGTCCAAATACAGGAAAACCAGGGCTCTGTGCTGACTATTGGCTTGTCAGTCAGCCTGCTCTGTGAGTCAGGGGCATCTCATAGAGCCTCAGCATACAGAGCCGTGCTTGTTCTCGGTGTATAGAGCCCAAGGAAGAAGTATGCATTACAATTTTATTCTTGAACTCTAAGACACAGACTTGGGATTGGAATGGCACATGGCCACATTTCCCTCCCCAATTGGCTATGCTTACTTTCCCTGTGAGTCTATAAGGAGGGCTTTCCTAGACTACCTGCTAAAGTACTCCACTTTATTGGACCCCACCCTTACCAGCCTGTAACTCTTACCTTTGCTAAAAGTATCTTCACCTGTGTAGCAACTGCAGGAGGTATCACACTCAGGTATCCTGTAGCCAAGTCAATCCACTGCTGTACAAACAGAAGAATATAGTACTAAATATAACCAGATTCTCAACAGGAAGAACAAGGCAGTTTTTGGGCCTCATTCACGTCACTTTCAAATCCAATGTATATTTCCATGGAAGAAAACTAAGGCTGCCCTTTGGATTTTTGCTGCGGATGTGCTACAAAGTTGCAATTTGTGGTGCCACTGATCTTCATGAGGAGGAGGCAATTTATTATTCAGTTAACTCCTTAAGGACCAGGGGTTTTTCCGTTTTTGCATTTTCATTTTTTGCTCCTTGCCTTTAAAAAATCATAACTCTTTCAATTTTGCACCTAAAAATTCATATGATAGCTTATTTTTTGCGCCACCAATTCTACTTTGTAATGACGTCAGTCATTTTGCCCAAAAATCTACGGTGAAACGGGGAAAAAAATCATTGTGCGACAAAATTGAAAAAAAAACGCAGTTTTGTAACTTTTGGGGGCTTCCGTTTCTACATAGTACATTTTTTGGTAAAAATGACACCTTATCTTTATTCTGTAGGTCCATACGATTAAAATGATACCCTACTTATATAGGTTTGATTTTGTCGGACTTCTGGAAAAAATCATAACTACATGCAGGAAAATTAATACGTTTAAAATTGTCATCTTCTGACCCCTATAACTTTTTTATTTTTCCGTGTATGGGGCGGTATGAGGGCTCATTTTTTGCGCTGTGATCTGAAGTTTTTAACGGTACCATTTTTGCATTGATAGGACTTATTGATCGCTTTTTATTCATTTTTAAATGATATAAAAAGTGACCAAAAATTCACTATTTTGGACTTTTGAATTTTTTTGCGCGCACGCCATTGACCGAGCGGTTTAATTAATGATATATTTTTATAATTCGGACATTTCCGCACGCGGTGATACCACATATGTTTATTTTTAATTTTTATTTACACTGTGTTTTTTTTTTATTGGAAAAGGGGGTGATTCAAACTTTTAATAGGGGAGGAGTTAAATGATCTTTATTCACTTTTTTTTTTTCACTTTTTTTTGCAGTGTTATAGGTCCCATAGGAAACCAGTGATCAACGATTCTGCCGCATGACTGCTCAGGCCTGGATCTCAGGCACTGAGCAGTCATTCGGCGATCGGACAGCGGGGAGGCAGGAAGGGGCCCTCCCGCTGTCCTGTCAGCTGTTCGGGATGCCGCGATTATCCACGGCTATCCCAAACAGCCCGACTGAGCTAGCCGGCCACTTTCGGTTTCACTTTTAGCCGCGTGGCTCAGCTCTGAGCATGCGGCTAAAGGGTTAATAGCGCGCAGCGCCGCGATCGGCGCTGCGCGCTATTAGAGGCGGGTCCCGGCTTCACTATGATGCCGGGCCCGCCGCGATATGACAGGAGAGCAGGACCAAGGGCGTACCTGTACGCCCTTGGTCCTTAAGGGGTTAAAGGGGTACTCCAGTGGAAAATATTTTTTTTATATCAACTGGTGCCAGAAAGTTAAACAGATTTGTAAATTACTTTTATTACAAAATATTAATCCTTCTAGTATTTATCAGCTGCTGTATGTTCTCTTCTTTTTGAATTTCCTTTCTGTCTGACCACAGTTCTCTCTGCTTACACCTCTGTCCATTTCAGGAACTGTCCAGAGGAGGAGAAAATCCCCATTGCAAACCTATCCTGCTTTAGACAGTTCCTAAAATGGACAGAGGTGTCAGCAGAGAGCACTGTGGTCAGACAGAAAAGGAATTAAAAAAGAAAATAACTTCCTGTGGAACATACAGCAGCTGATAAGTACTGGAAAAATTAATATTTTTTAATAGAAGTAATTTACAAATCTGTTTAACTTTCTGGCACCAGTTGATTTATAATAATTGGCTTTCCACTGGAGAAGCTAATTCTCAGGGAAAAAAGTACCATTATACGTATTTACAAGGCAGATTTTCCATGGTGTCACCAAAAGTCTATGTGGACGTTTTTTGCAGAAATCCCTTTTTACATGAATGGGATATGGATTGTAGTTAGGTCTGTCTCCCAGAAGAGATTTTCTAATGGCAAGAAAAGGACAATAAAAATGACCCTTTGAAACATGGTGAGCTGCTTCATTTTTTGCATTTGTACCCTCATATATAGTGCCTGGGGGAATTTCACATCTTTATGGCTTTTTTTCTGGTGTATGCCCAGTACTTTACCATTGAAAGAGAAAATTTATTATAAGTGTACTTGTTTACGTCTCTAAGGCAGGACCCTTACAATGGAGTGTAGGCTAATAACTACAGGCATTAAGTACCACTAAAAACCTGCCATTCATGAATGACCAGCCATTCCAGTCATTAGAAAAAACATTTCATGTGTTGCTCACACTGGGTGTTACACCTGAAAGCCCCAGCAATCCCTAGTTTTATGACAAAGAAGTCTGCAGCATCACACCGCTCACTTCCCTGCTGTCAGTTAAATCTGACCTTTTCTCTGTATAAGTCTATGCAGACTTGTACTGAAAAAAAGGTCAGATCTATCAGCCGAATGGAGAGAGAACAGCACTGCAGTTCACTTACTTTGCTAAAAACTTTTGATATGTCTAGGCAACATGTCAAAAGTGGGTTGTTGTTTTTTTGTTTGTTTGTTTTTTATGACTCTTTAAGATTCTGATACTAAAAGATTTATATTTTGCATTAATTATTTTATTGTACGCTGGATTCGCCTGCACACTAAAGAAAAATGTTTTTAAATTTTATACATGCATTATTCTTTATGGATAGGGTATGCTGTGGTTGAAAATATGACTGTACTAATAATAATAATAATAATAATACTGTAAACTGCAGCGTAACACAGAGGTATTCTCAACAGCTGACATACGCAAAAGTTTGCCATACACATTAAAGGAGGACAAACCTGAGGATTTCAGTGAAATCTGTGAACCACCTACTGTGTATAGGGGTCTACCAACTTTTCCCTGAAAACAGAGAATGGTTATGCATGTTGAATTTCAATACGCCAGACACTTTAGCTCTCGAGTAGATAAGTTGCTGCCAGAGGTGGCATTGTGTGGATTGGAAGTCATAGCTGTGATTCATACTGCCAACAGCTGAAGAGGCCATCTACATTTAGAAAACTTTAAGCCAAATGGCCTTTTACTACACGCCATGACTAAGAGCAACTGCTCAAAACACGTCGGCGTTTCACTCCCCATTTTAGAGTGACATGTCACTTGCCACTTTCCTGTGGCTTCCTTTTTACATTTTAACATGGACTATTAAATGTTAAGTTTTATTGATTTTGTTGAGCTGGATCTTTTCTTCCTTGATTTTTCTTCATTAAAAAAATGTATCCACCCTAGACCATGGAGGATAACACATTTGCAACCCATCAGCCCCTAGCAATACTATTATTCAACTTTAAAGTGAACCTGTCATTAAAAGAAAACTTTTGACATGCCCCAGAGATATGTAAAAAAAATTTCATTAGTTGTGGTTTCAGTGCTGAGACCCCCACTGATCAGAATAACAAGCCATAAAAACCCTCCCCAGCTCGCAGTGACCTCCGCCCAGCCTTACTAGATGACTATTATAAGCCTTTTGACATGTCTCTGTGACATGATAACAAATGTAAATGACAGGGACACTTTAAGCCTCTCTCAACAACTATCAATTTTAAGCATTGGTCTGGGGAGAAGGAAAGGTCCTACCGGTTCCGCTCCCTGGGACTTACTTCTATACCCTGCCCATTTCAGAAGTATACGGTAACTTCCGAGAAGAGAGAGGGGGTTCAAATAACTACTACTCTGTGTGGACAAAACCCTGCCGGCATCTCCAGTAGCTGCCCAAGGTTTCAACAACATCAACAACATCCGGCATCTATTGGTCATAGCGTGTGGGTGTAGTTTTACCTACACACAATGATCGTGAATGGCATCTGCCCCTCTTGTATCGTAAAGTACATTCCCCAAGATGGACAGGTGGAGAAAGTACGTGCCAAGGAGCTAAGCAGGTAGGACCTGTTAACTCATAAGATAGGTTGCTATAGAATTCTGGTCAATGGTTCCCAATAACTCAGTATTATAGAAGACTTTTCAGCACATCTTTCCACTACATGTGATATTGATTTAAGACTGAACAACACTGTCAACTCTACAGGACCTTTTAAAATGACAATTATAATTACATTCATTGATACAATAAAATTAATTGATCATGCTCCATACCTCAAGTGTTAGAACATGACAACAAGCTCAGATGAGACCAATGACAAATGTCATTGTGGACAATAATAACGCCAACAATAATCCAATCTATTTTTGTGCAATACAATGCTAATGCTGTGTTAAGTGATTTATAATTATAGGGTATACAGAACAATGCAACCTAGTTACTCTATAAAACCTGAAATCCTGCAAACCATAGTCTCCTAGATTAGTTGGCATTTGGTCACTAACCTGCTAATATCTTGCATGGCCATATACTGTAGCTGTGGCAATTGTTTAAGTGAATGAAGAATATTATTTTATCTTTTTATCTACTTAGGGTGAAGTAACACATGGCGGAATTAGTGCAAATTTGCACAGGTCAAGTCTGCAGCAGATTAATGAGATTTGTAAAATGCTGCAGATTTTCCATAAAAAAATAAAATAAATTAACATGTTGCCACAGAATGCTTATTCTGTTGTGCATTTTTCCTGTGAATCAATGGGAAACCCATATCCTCAGCAGTGGGAAGCCACATGTAGACTTGTAAATAATCTGCTTTAGATAGTGTATCCAAACAAAATATAACATACATTTAGCTTGATCTATACAACAGAGTTGTGTGACATATGACTTTATGACATATGTATTGAATACAATTTCTGCCATTTAGAGGATGCAACTTTCTTTTTCCCCACAATCGAAAAGGCAGATTTCTATTTATTGGGAGTTCCACGGTAGTGTAACTAATAGTTGCCAAGCCTCCTGGCTCGTCCAGCAGTCTCTAATAGAATGAGTGACCTCCCAAACCCCTTAAAGAATACAGTGGGAATAAAAAGTTTGGGCACCCCAGGTAAAAATTTGTATTAAGCCAAGGAAGATAAAAAAAAATCTCCAAAAGGCATCAAATTACAGAATAGACATTCTTATAATATGTCAACAAAAGTTAGATTTTATTTCCATCATTTACACTTTCAAAATAACAGAAAACAATGCAAAAGTTTGGGCCCCCTGCAGAATTTATAGCATGTACTGCCCCCTTTGCAAAGCTGAGACCTGCCAGTGTCATGGATTGTTCTCAATCATCATCTGGGAAGACCAGATGATGTCAATCTCAAAGGTTTTAAATGCCCAGACTCATCTGACCTTGCCCCTTGTCTAGAAATCTGAAACTGAAAATAGTTGACACTCACAAAGCTGGAGAAGGCTATGAGAAGATAACAAAACGTTTTCAAATGTCCATATCCTCTGTTCGGAATGTAATTAAGAAATGGCAGTCATCAGGAACAGTGGAAGTTAAAGCAAGATCTGGAAGACCAAGAAAATATCATACAGAACAGCTCGCAATATTGTGAGAAAAACTATTCAAAACCCATGTTTGACTGCACGATCCCTCTAGAAAGATCTGGCAGACACTGGAGTTGTGGTACACTATTCCACTATAAAGAGATACTTGTACAAATATGGTAAAAAGCTGAATTTAAAAGCTGAAGTTAAAGAGAGGATGACTTCTACAAATGGATAATGATCCTAAACACACCTCGAAATCCACGGGGGATTACATCAAGAGGTGTAAACTGAAGGTTTTGCCATGCCCTTCACAATCTCCTTACCTCAACATAATTGAAATTCTATGGATAGACCTTAAAAGAGCAGTGCGTGACAGACAGCCCAGAAATCTCAAAGAACTGGAAGAGTTTTGTAAGGAAGAATGGGCAAAGATACCTCAAACAAGAATTGAAAGACTCTTGGCTGGCTACAAAAAGCGTTTACAAGCTGTGAAACTTGCCAAAGGGGGCAGTACAAGATATTTGCCTCCCCCCCCCCCATGTGAATGTACGGGCAGGTTTACAGTGAATTTCCTGCTTCAAGTATGAGCTGTGGCAAATTTTCCACCGCAGCTCAAACTCCTAGCGGGAAACTCACCGTAAACCCCGCCTGTGTGAATGTACCCTAAAAACACTACACATCAATACACTAACACAAAATAAAGGGTAAAACACTACATATACACAACCTTACACAGTCCCCCCCCCCCCCCCAATAAAAATAAAAATGTATCGTACCGCAGTGTTTCCAAAACGGAGCCTCCAGCTGTTGCAAAACAACAACTCCCAGCATTTCCGGACAACCAATGACTGTCCAGGCATGCTGGGAGTTTAGCAACAGCTGGAGGCACCCTGTTTGGGAATCACTGGCCTAGAATACCGCTATGTTCACCCCTATGCAATCCCTTAATCCTCAAATGCGCATGGCGCTCTCTCACTTTGGAGCCCTGTCATATTTCAAGGAAGCAGTTTAGGGCCACATATCTGGTATTTCCTTACTATGGAGCAATTGCGTTACAAAATTTTGGGGGCCTTTTACCCCTTATGAAAAGGAAAAGTTGGGGTCTACACCAACCTGTTAGTGTAAAAAAAAAAAAATTTTACACTAACATGCTGGTATTGCCCCATACTTTTTATTTTCACAAGAGGTAAAATGAGAAAAAAGACCCCCAAAATTTGTAACGCAATTTCTCCTGAGTACGGAAATACCCCATACAACTCTGTGGGCACACAACAAGGCTCAGGGGTGAGAGCGCACTACGTACATTTGAAGCCTAAATTGGTGATTTGCACAGGGGTGGCTGATTTTACAGTGGTTCTGACATAAACGCAAAAAAATAAATACCCAAGTGTGACTAATACCCTCATGGAACATAACAAGGTGTATAGTGAGCCTTAACACCCCACAGATATTTGACAAATTTCTGTTCCTAAATTTTTCATTTTCACAAGGGAAAATAGGAAAAAAAGCCCCTCAAAATTTGTAACTCCATTTATTCTGAGTAAGAACATACCCCATATGTTGATGTAAAGTGCTCTGTGGGCGAACTACAATGCTCAGAAGAGAAGGGGTGCTATTGGGCTTTTGGAGAGAAAATTTGTCCAGAATTAAAGGCCATGTGTGTTTACAAAGCCCCCATGGTGCCAGAACAATGGACCCCAAACACACACACATGTGACCCCATTTTGGAAACTACACCCCTCATGGAATGTAACAAGGGATGCAGTGAGCATTTACGTTCCACAGGTGTCTGACAGATTTATGGAACAGTGGTCCGTGAAAATGAAAAATGTAATTTTTCATTTGCACAACCCACTGTTCCAGAGATCTGTCAAATGCCAGTGGGTTGTAAATGCTCACTGCACCCCTTATTAAATTCTTTGAGGGCCATAGTTACCAAAATGGGGTCACATGTGGGGGGGTCCATTGTTCTGGCATCACGGGGGGCTTTATAAATGCTCATGGCCCCGACTTCCATTCCAAACAAATTCTCTCTCAAAAGCCCAATGGCGCTCCTTCTCTTCTGAGCATTGTAGTGCACAAGCAGAGCACTTGACGTATTTTCATACTCAGAAGACATGGGGTTACAAATTTTGGGGTGCATTTTCTCCTTTTACCCCTTGTAAAAATGTGAAATTTTGGGGGGGAACAGCATTTTACTGAAAATTTTTTTTTTTCATTTACACATCTGACTTTAATGAAAAGTCGCCAAACACCTGTGGGGTGTTAAGGCTTTGTTGCTGTTCTGGCACCATAGGGGCTTCCTAAATGTGACATGCCCCCCCAAAAACCATTTCAGCAAAATTCACTCAATTCACCCATTGTCGCTCTTTCCCTTCTGAGCCCTCTAGTGCACCCACAGAGCACTTTACATCCACATATGAGGTATTTCCTTACTCGAGAGAAATGGGGTTACAAATTTTGGGGGGGATTTCTCTTTTATTACCCCTTGTAAAAATGAAAAAAAATGGCTCTACAAGAACATGCGAGTGTAAAAAAGGAAGATTTTGAATTTTCTCCTATACTTTGCTGCTATTCCTGTGAAACACTGAACACCTAAATGTTTAACAAACTTTCTGAATGTCATTTTGAATACTTTGAGGGGTGCATTTTTTATAATGTGGTAATTTTTGGGGTATTTCTTACATGTAAGCCTCTCAAATCCACTTCAAACTGAACTGGTCCCTGAAAATTTCAGATTTAGAAATTTACGTGAAAAATTGGAAAATTGCTGCTGAACTTTGAAGCCCTCTAATGTCTTCCAAAAGTAAATGATGTCAACATAAAGTAGACATATTGTACATGGGAATCAATATATAATTTATTTGGAATATCCATTTTCCTTACAAGCAGAGAGTTTCAAAGTTAGAAAAATGCTACACAATGCTAAAAATTTCATGAAATTTTGGAATTTTCCACCAAGAAAGGATGCAAGTAACGACGAAAATTTACCACTATGTTAAAGTAGAATTTGTCACGAATAAATGTTCTCGGAATCAGAATAAACGGTAAAAGCATCCCAGAGTCATTAATGCATAAAGTGACAGTGGTCAGAATTTCAAAAAAGGGCTCAGTCCTTTAGGTGAAAAAGGGCTCAGTCCTTAAGGGGTTAAAGGGTAAGTAAGTCCTCCAAATACTGTTTAGCATAAAAGGACTCCATCAAACATGAAGCTTTCCCTTCACTGATCTCTTATAGTCTCGTGCTTTGAGTGAATGCTTGTTGGACTCGCACAGAACTACCTGTTGACCACACATGGTCACATATGTTACGCCGAGTGCTCCGGGTCCCCGCTCCTCCCCGGAGCGCTCGCAGCATCCTCTCATTCGCAGCGCCCCGGTCAGACCTGCTGACCGGGTGCGCTGCAATATCACTCCCAGCCGGGATGCGATTCGCGACGCGGGAGGCGCCCGCTCGTGATGCGCATCCCGGCTCCCGTACCCGACCCGTTCCCCGTCTGTCTTGTCCCGGTGCGCGCGGCCCCGCTCTTTAGGGCGCGCTCGTGCCGGGTCTCTGCTATTTAAAGGGCCACTGCGCCACTGATTGGCGCAGCAGGCCTAATCAGTGTTATCACCTGTGCACTCCCTACTTATACCTCACTTCCCCTGCACTCCCTCGCCGGATCTTTTTGCCATTGTGCCAGTGAAAGCGTTCCCTTGTGTGTTCCTAGCCTGTGTTCCAGACCTCCTGCCGTTGCCCCTGACTACGATCCTTGCTGCCTGCCCTGACCTTCTGCTACGTCCGACCTTGCTCTTGTCTACTCCCTTGTACCGCGCTTATCTTCAGCAGTCAGAGAGGTTGAGCCGTTGCTGGTGGATACGACCTGGTTGCTACCGCCGCTGCAAGACCATCCCGCTTTGCGGCGGGCTCTGGTGAATACCAGTAGCAACTTAGAACCGGTCCACCAACACGGTCCACGCCAATCCCTCTCTGGCACAGAGGATCCACCTCCTGCCAGCCGAATCGTGACAACATAGTCACAACTACAATAAAAAAAAAAAAGTATTTGATCCCCTGATGATTTTGCATGTTGGCCCACTGACAGAGAAATTATAAGTCTATAATTTTAATGGTAGGTTTTTTGGAACATTGAGAGAAGGCGTAGTGTGTTAACAATTGTTTTCTTGGTGATTATGGTCCCAGCTGCCTTGAGATAATTGACAAGATCTTCACATGTAGTTCTAAGCTGATTACTCACCGTTCTCATAATCATTGAAACCTCATGAGGGGAGATCTTACATGGAGCCCCTGACTGAAGAAGACTGACAGTTATTTTGTGTTTCTTCCATTTGCTAATAATTTCATCAACTTTTGTAAGCTTCTCATCAAGCTGATTGGTGATAGTCTTGTAGCCCATTCCAGTCGTGTGGTCTACCATCTTGTCTTTGACATCCTTGGACAGCTCTTTGGTCTTAGTTATGGTGGAGCATTTGGAATCTGAATAATTGACTGCTTCTGTGGACAGTCATCTGATATACAGGTAACATGCTGATATTTGGAGCACTCTTTTTAAGAGAGTGCTCCTAATCTCAGTTTATTGCCTGCATAAAAGACACCTGGGAGACAGAAATCCTTGCTGATTGATAGGGGATCAAATACTTATTTCAATTTATAACATGTGAAATGCATGTTTATCAATATTTTTGTTGTTATTCTGTCTCTTACTTTTCCAATAAACCTAATATTCAAATTATAGACTGATCATTTATTTCTCAGTAGATCATATAATTTTTTTCTTAACGTTATACTATTTTTATCTCATTCCAGTCTATAATGGCAGACACCAGCAATGACCCTTCAGATGCCATGATCAATATTGATCACAGCATCTAAAGTATCTGCCGGACTTTGTGATACTACTCAAATCACCTGCAGCAATGGGGCCCAATGAGTCAAAGAGGGTGGTTGGAGGCAGGGCCGTCTTTCATTTTGATTGGACCCTGAGCAAGCAATTCCTTCCCCCCCTAACCCCCCCCCCCCCCCACCACCACCACCACCACCACCACCACCACTACACACACACACACACACACAACCCCCCCCACACACACACACACACACACACACACACACACAACCCCCCCCCCCCCCACACACACACACACACACACAGTTCCTGACATGGCAGAGGTGTCAGCAGAGAGGACTGTGGTGAGACTGGAGAGAACTACACAACTTCCTGTGGAGCATACAGCAGCTGATAAGTACTGGAAAGATTAATATTTTTTAATAAAAGCAATTTACAAATCTGTTTATCTTTCTGGCACCAGTTGGTTCCACCAGAGTACCCCTTTAACCTTACTAATATATTTGCTTAAAGGGGTACTCCACTGCCCCAGCGTTTGGAACATTTTGTTCCAAATGCTGGCTGCAGGGGTTATAATGTTACGGCCATGCCACTCATGATGTCACGCCACACCCCCTCAATGCAAGTCTATGGGAGAGGGCGTGACAGCCGCCGTGACGTCACGAGCCCCGTAGACCGCACCCAGGGTTCGGAACAAAATGTTCAGAATGCTGGGGCAGTGGAGTACCCCATTAACCTGCTTAACACCGAGGACAGGGAGTGCGGCAGTCTAATGAGGAGAGGGGGAGCGGTGGATGCTGATTTGGATGACTTTGTGCATAAGGAGAGGGGGGTGGACTGGCGGCGGCTAGCTGCTTTAGCATGGGGCAAAAGGGCTAGCTGCTTTAGGCCCTCAGGAATAACAGGGCCCAGGGCAGCTGCCCCTTTTGCCCCGTGTTAAAGATGGCCCTGGTTGGAGGTCTCCTTACCTCCTCCATGCCCCTCTGATGTGATCTGTGTGTATGGCTTGACATCTTGACAAGTGAATTGTAGATATTACTAATCAGTGCTATAGTGCTATGCCAATGCATAGCACTGAGCCATAATAGCAATCAATATATCGCTATAAATAGTCCCATGTGGGGATTTTAAAATAAAAAAAGTACTAAAAAGTTATGTTTTGGTTTATTTTTAAGTGAATATGCCCCTCCCTGAATAAATAATTATATCACCATTTGTTCCCATTATACAAAAAAAAAAAAATAATAATAATAATAAATAAACAAACATGTTTGGTATTATAAAGTGCAGAAATGTCTATACTATTAAAATATAATTATCTCTGTACTGTGACTGTTAGGGTTTATTCTTCATGCTATGCAGAAATTCCTAAAGTAAAGGCACTTCACGCGCATTATCTCAGTACTGTGACATCACTGTGTGTATTATCCATGTTCTGTGACATTACTGTGCGCATTATCTCAGAACTGTGACGTCACTGTGTGTATTATTCATGTTCTGTGACATTACTGTGTGCATTATCTCTGTACTGTGTCATCACTGTGTGTATAATCCCTGTACTGTGACATCACAGTGTGTATAATCCCCATTCTGTGACATTACTGTGTGTATTATCCCTGTACTGTGACATCACTATGTATATTATCCCTGTTTTGAGACATCACTGTGGGCATTTTCCCTTTACTGAGACATCACTTTGTGTTTGAGAAAACAAACCCAAAAACAATCCAAAAGGCACCCCCTCTAAACACACTTCCACCTATATGCTACTCCTCATGTTCCCCTTTGTACAGCTCCCTATGTCCCCCTTTCTCACATATACTGCCCCATGTCTCACATATACTGCTCCCTATGACCTTCTCAACCCACATACATTGGTTTCTATACCTTCTAACCCCTCCCCCCCCCATCCTTCCTCTATTGCCTCCTCCTTTTCTGTGTACTTATGCAGGACTTTTCAGGACCTGATGATGTCATTGCAGGTCCTGAAAGCTCTTTAAAGGTACAGTAAGAGGGTTTGTGCTGCTCTATGGGCTCTGTTCAGCCCAAATATCTATAGGACCACATTCACATTGTTGCAGTTTGTCGCATTTGCACATATTAGGAATCAATGGAACAAATCAACAGGTACGAGGTATATTGCAACCCTTGGTAAAGCAACTTATATAGAGTGTACCTGGGCAGCGTGGCTTGAGCTAGATTTATCGCATTTTTGTCCCATTTTGCACAAAATGCAGCAAAATGCAATAATATGCCTGTCAATAGGGCATCAAAGGGCAGGTGCTGAAAAAGGCCAGGGGCTCAAGCCCCCTTTTATGTCTGTGTGCACGTCCCTGGTGAAATACAGTACTCACTGGAGAGTCGTATGTAGATAAGCATCAAAAAAGTAAATATACCAGACATTACAAAACAGCATATTATTTCAATAGCAAAAAGCAGAGTCGGCAATATAACAAATTTACTCAAGTGAAATATTATTTTATTTATTCCAATAAAAGCAGCAAACGCTCTATAACAGCATTGCTAAGTACGCAGTTTTCCCCCACTCTTCAAACTGCTAGTAAAATTCTATTATAATACATTAATGCAAACATATGGGGCAAAGAAGTGGAGTGATTTTTTTCCATTTTATTATGTGAATGTTGGGAAGTAATGATCTTTGCACACTGGAGTACAATAAATTCTCTTTTATTTAACTTTCGTTTACATGTTAAATTAGCGCTGAAACATTTACATTAGCAAACAAACAAATAAAAAACAGAAACCGCTAATTTGCTCCAGGAGGCCATCGCAGCCTCATACATCCTAAGTAGCAATACAGGAATCTTCCAAGAGATGTGAACATTAGCTTTATGATGACAGTATTTTAATAGATGACTATAAGCCCATCTGCTCCACCAATAAACACAAAGGCTGTTAGATTTTTTAACACTCACCACTGTCACTGTAAACATTAATTGTTACACATATTTACTTGCCATCTTCTTTGGCAGATGCCATTTCCTCTTTCTCATCTAATTTCTTAGATAACTCTTCCCTCCATCCTTTTCATTTTGTGTTTGTTGTAGTATTAATGCCTTTTGCTTGTGATTTATCTCATTACTAAATCTTGAATTGCCATAGTAGAATAAGATTTATGGATTTTTTTATGTGTGTGAGTATGAGATTATTGGTGTCTTAAATCTGGAGATAGAAATCTTGGGCTTTACTTTTGTAGTCTTCAGACATTTTACTGACTATTTGACTCCTATGAGAAATGAACCCAAAATTTTTTGCTCTAAACCAGTAGCAGCCAAGAGTTAAACAAGTCAGCAGAGTTCTTCTTGTGATTGATATCCAGATATTGGGAGTCATATGAATAACAACCTGTATTAAATAAGGAGAAGAAATGATAATCGAAAGCTTAAAAGAAAGTATGAAACATTGTTTATAGTGGATCATGTTCAGCAAATCCTTTGGTTTTCTGTAATGTACTGTGAGCATGTAGATATAGGTGGCCATGAAGATATAGTAGATAATATTACATTACATTTTATTTTTTTACTTTATGGGTGAATTGTTTTAGTCCATAACCCAATGTAAATGCCCTTTTTCACGGGCCGACAGGTGAGTGTCACGATTCGGCTTACAGGTTGTGGATCCTCTGTGTCAGCGAGGGATTGGCGTGGACCGTGCTGGTGGACCAGTTCTAAGAGGCTACAGGTGTTCACCAGAGCCCGCCGCAAAGCGGGATGGTCTTGCTGCGGCAGTAGCAACCAGGTCGTATCCACTAGCAACGGCTCAACCTCGCTGACTGCTGAGAAGGCGTGGGACAGAAGGACTAGGCAGAGGCAAGGTCAGACGTAGCAGAAGGTCGGGGCAGGCGGCAAGGTTCGTAGTCAAGATGGATAGCAGGAGTTCAGGTAACACAGGCTTTGGACAACACTAAACGCTTTCACTGGCACAAGGCAACAAGATCCGGCAAGGGAGTGCAGAGGCAGTGAGCAGATATAGCCAGGGAGCAGGTGGAAGCCAATTAAGCTAATTGGGCCAGGCACCAATCATTGGTGCACTGGCCCTTTAAGTCTCAGAGAGCTGGCGCGCGCGCCCTAGAGAGCGGAGCCGCGCGCGCCAGCACATGACAGCAGGGGACCGGGACGGGTAAGTGACTTGGGATGCGATTCGCGAGCGGGCGCGTCCCGCTGTGCGAATCGCATCCCCGACGGCCATGTCAGTGCAGCGCTCCCGGTCAGTGGGACCGACCAGGGCGCTGCAGGGAGAGAGACGCCGTGAGTGCTCCGGGGAGGAGCAGGGACCCGGAGCGCTCGGCGTAACAGTGAGTTTTCCTAAGAGCCCTTGTTCCCTATAAACAGCCAGTGTAAAAAGGCCAGCAATTGGATCTTTTGTGGGCCAGTAAAATTATCGCTATCGGCCACATATCTCGGCCACATATCTCATGTAAACAGGGGATATGCAGCGGACAATAAGGAATTTAAAGGGCCACACAAATTATCCAGAAATTGTTTGTGTTGCCGGCCACCAGATTAATTGACAAGTACTAATCACAGAGATCAGCGCTCAATATCCTTCCTCCGTTGGCATATGTAAAGGGCTTTAGTCTTAAGATTATCAGTTCTGTGCTTAGAAGCAGACCACCAGAAACTGGTCATGCCCATAAGATCATTGTTTAACAAACTTACCAATTTCTGCAGGACCACATATTTATTTAGTATGTATTAAAGGGATACTCCGGCAAAAAAATATTATCCACCTATCCAAAGGATAGGGGATAATATATCTGATCCCATTGGTCCCCCCACTGGGGGCCCCTGTGGTCTCTGTGCCGGCAGCAGCAGTGTCTGGAACACGGAAGCTTGGAGCTTCTATGTTCGTGACATCACGCCACGCCGTCACGCTTCCTGTAGTCACCAGTCATCTGTCATGAAACGGAGTTCTCTCTGTGCACAGATGACCGGGGTGCCGCGCCAGAGATTGCGAGGGTCCCAGCGGTGGGACCCCTGAGATCAGACATCTTATCCACTATCCCTTGGATAGGGGATAAGATGTTTTTCGTCATAGTACCCTTTTAAATGTGTGTTTCACTTCTGACTGTTGGAGATGGAAAGATCAGGCTACTGCCCGATCCTTTTGATCTCTGGAGAAACAAGCTACTTCTAGAGGTGTCTGACAGAGGCTTACTCCCAAATCCTCTTTCCGGTGAATTCACATTCATACATGGCCAAACCAAGTGTGTATATGTTTGGAGGTATCAGGAGAAATACCTGATGGGCAATGTGGGTAATAGGTATGGCTAGCTTAAGTTATAGCAAGATTCTATTATAAAGAATTGATTTTAAGTCTGTACTGATCCTGGATGTCCCATTGTAATGACATTACTGCCAATTTCTAATGTAATGTCATGATGGCACAGGGGCTCTGTCTGTTCTGTGGAATATCATCCTGCGCAATATCTTTTTTACTGTTGTTCCACAAATTCTCTTGAATGCATTCAATGAAAAACTCTAATTTTCTTTTATAGAAGATTTTCTTCTTCAGGATATACATTAAGAGTTATTTCAATGATGGAAAATGTAACACTGTCTGACACATCTTTTCTTTTTTTTTTTTAGTATTTGTGTAAAAACCTATGTTGGAGGCTGCACCATGGCCTGGAATGGGCAAGGTCAGCTTGAAGCCTTGCATAAGCCTTATACAAGACTGAGATTAACTGTTTATGAACTTGAGATGATTGGTTTGAGATCCATTTCTCTTCCAAGCTTAGTTTTATATAGATCTATAAGGGAGATGGGTCTTCAACTATGTGGGTTTGCAAGTGTGTTGTGTAAACCAGACAATCTTTTGAAAAGAACCTCTACTGGTATATCTGATTTTTTATACTTGAATAATGACACACATGACTGTTACGCCGAGCGCTCCGGGTCCCCGCTCCTCCCCGGAGCGCTCGCTTCACTCTCCCCGCGGCAGCGCTCCGGTCACGTCCTCTGACCCGGGGCGCTGCGATTCCGCTGCCAGCCGGGATGCGATTCGCGATGCGGGTAGCGCCCGCTCGCGATGCGCACCCCGGCTTCCCTACCTGACTCGCTCTCCGTCTGTTCTGTCCCGGCGCGCGCGGCCCCGCTCCCTAGGGCGCGCGCGCGCCGGGTCTCTGCGATTTAAAGGGCCACTGCGCCGCTGATTGGCGCAGTGGTTCCAATCAGTGTGTTCACCTGTGCACTTCCCTATATCACCTCACTTCCCCTGCACTCCCTTGCCGGATCTTGTTGCCTTAGTGCCAGTGAAAGCGTTCCTTGTGTGTTCCTTGCCTGTGTTTCCAGACCTTCTGCCGTTGCCCCTGACTACGATCCTTGCTGCCTGCCCCGACCTTCTGCTACGTCCGACCTTGCTTTTGCCTACTCCCTTGTACCGCGCCTATCTTCAGCAGCCAGAGAGGTGAGCCGTTGCTAGTGGATACGACCTGGTCACTACCGCCGCAGCAAGACCATCCCGCTTTGCGGCGGGCTCTGGTGAAAACCAGTAGTGGCTTAGAACCGGTCCACTAGCACGGTCCACGCCAATTCCTCTCTGGCACAGAGGATCCACTACCTGCCAGCCGGCATCGTGACAGTAGATCCGGCCATGGATCCCGCTGAAGTTCCTCTGCCAGTTGTCGCTGACCTCACCACGGTGGTCGCCCAGCAGTCACAACAGATAGCGCAACAAGGCCAACAGCTGTCTCAACTGACCGTTATGCTACAACAGTTACTACCACAGCTTCAGCAGTCATCTCCTCCGCCAGCTCCTGCACCTCCTCCGCAGCGAGTGGCCGCTCCTGGGATACGCTTATCCTTGCCGGATAAATTTGATGGGGACTCTAAGTTTTGCCGTGGCTTTCTTTCCCAATGTTCCCTGCATCTGGAGATGATGTCGGACCTGTTTCCCACTGAAAGGTCTAAGGTGGCTTTCGTAGTCAGCCTTCTGTCCGGAAAAGCCCTGTCATGGGCCACACCGCTCTGGGACCGCAATGACCCCGTCACTGCCTCTGTACACTCCTTCTTCTCGGAAATCCGAAGTGTCTTTGAGGAACCTGCCCGAGCCTCTTCTGCTGAGACTGCCCTGTTGAACCTGGTCCAGGGTAATTCTTCCGTTGGCGAGTATGCCGTACAATTCCGTACTCTTGCTTCAGAATTGTCCTGGAATAATGAGGCCCTCTGCGCGACCTTCAAAAAAGGCCTATCCAGCAACATTAAAGATGTTCTGGCCGCACGAGAAATTCCTGCTAATCTACATGAACTTATTCACCTAGCCACTCGCATTGACATGCGTTTTTCCGAAAGGCGTCAGGAACTCCGCCAAGATATGGACTCTGTTCGCACGAGGCGTTTCTTCTCCTCGGCTCCTCTCTCCTCTGGTCCCCTGCAATCTGTTCCTGTGCCTCCCGCCGTGGAGGCTATGCAGGTCGACCGGTCTCGCCTGACACCTCAAGAGAGGACACGACGCCGTATGGAGAACCTCTGCCTGTACTGTGCTAGTACCGAACACTTCCTGAGAGATTGTCCTATCCGTCCTCCCCGCCTGGAAAGACGTACGCTGACTCCGCACAAAGATGAGACAGTCCTTGATGTCTACTCTGCTTCTCCACGTCTTACTGTGCCTGTGCGGATGTCTGCCTCTGCCTTCTCCTTCTCTACAGTGGCCTTCTTGGACTCTGGATCTGCAGGAAATTTTATTTTGGCCTCTCTCGTCAACAGGTTCAACATCCCGGTGACCAGTCTCACCAGACCCCTCTACATCAATTGTGTAAATAATGAAAGATTGGACTGTACCATACGTTTCCGCACGGAGCCCCTTCTTATGAGCATCGGATCTCATCATGAGAGGATTGAACTTTTGGTCCTCCCCAATTGCACCTCGGAAATTCTCCTTGGACTTCCCTGGCTTCAACTTCATTCCCCTACCCTGGATTGGTCCACTGGGGAGATCAAGAGTTGGGGGTCCTCTTGTTCCAAGAACTGTCTAAAACCGGTTCCCAGTAACCCTTGCCGTAACTCTGTGGTTCCTCCAGTAACCGGTCTCCCTAAGGCCTATATGGACTTCGCGGATGTTTTCTGCAAAAAACAAGCTGAGACTCTACCTCCTCACAGGCCTTATGATTGCCCTATCGACCTCCTCCCGGGCACTACTCCCCCCCGGGGCAGAATTTATCCTCTCTCTGCCCCAGAGACTCTTGCCATGTCCGAATATGTCCAGGAGAATCTAAAAAAGGGCTTTATCCGTAAATCCTCCTCTCCTGCCGGAGCCGGATTTTTCTTTGTGTCCAAAAAAGATGGCTCCCTACGTCCATGCATTGACTACCGCGGTCTTAATAAAATCACGGTTAAGAACCGCTACCCCTTACCCCTCATCTCTGAACTCTTTGATCGCCTCCAAGGTGCCCACATCTTCACTAAATTGGACTTAAGAGGCGCCTATAACCTCATCCGCATCAGAGAGGGGGACGAGTGGAAAACGGCATTTAACACCAGAGATGGACACTTTGAGTATCTGGTCATGCCCTTTGGACTGTGCAACGCCCCTGCCGTCTTCCAAGACTTTGTCAATGAAATTTTTCGTGATCTGTTATACTCCTGTGTTGTTGTATATCTGGACGATATCCTAATTTTTTCTGCCAATCTAGAAGAACACCGCCAGCATGTCCGTATGGTTCTTCAGAGACTTCGTGACAACCAACTCTATGCCAAAATTGAGAAATGTCTGTTTGAATGCCAATCTCTTCCTTTTCTAGGATATTTGGTCTCTGGCCAGGGACTACAGATGGATCCAGACAAACTCTCTGCCGTCTTAGATTGGCCACGCCCCTCCGGACTCCGTGCTATCCAACGCTTTTTGGGGTTCGCCAATTATTACAGGCAATTTATTCCACATTTTTCTACCATTGTGGCTCCTATCGTGGCTTTAACCAAAAAAAATGCTGATCCCAAGTCCTGGCCCCCTCAAGCAGAAGACGCCTTTAAACGACTCAAGTCTGCCTTTTCTTCGGCTCCCGTCCTCTCCAGACCTGACCCTTCCAAACCCTTCCTATTGGAGGTTGATGCCTCCTCAGTGGGAGCTGGAGCTGTTCTTCTACAAAAAAATTCTTCCGGGCATGCTGTCACTTGTGGTTTTTTCTCTAGGACCTTCTCTCCAGCGGAGAGGAACTACTCCATCGGGGATCGAGAGCTTCTAGCCATTAAATTAGCACTTGAGGAATGGAGGCATCTGCTGGAGGGATCAAGTTCTCCTGTTATTATCTACACCGACCACAAGAACCTCTCCTACCTCCAGTCTGCCCAACGGCTGAATCCTCGCCAGGCCCGGTGGTCTCTGTTCTTTGCCCGATTTAATTTTGAGATTCACTTTCGTCCTGCCGATAAGAACATTAGGGCCGATGCTCTCTCTCGTTCCTCGGATGCCTCAGAAGTTGAACTCTCTCCGCAACACATCATTCCACCTGACTGCCTGATCTCCACTTCTCCTGCCTCCATCAGGCAGACTCCTCCAGGAAAGACCTTTGTTTCTCCTCGCCAACGCCTCGGAATCCTCAAATGGGGTCACTCCTCCCATCTCGCAGGTCATGCGGGTATCAAGAAATCTGTGCAACTCATCTCCCGCTTCTATTGGTGGCCGACTCTGGAGACGGATGTTGTGGACTTTGTGCGAGCCTGCACTATCTGTGCCCGGGATAAGACTCCTCGCCAGAAGCCCGCTGGTTTTCTTCATCCTCTGCCTGTCCCCGAACAGCCTTGGTCTCTGATTGGTATGGATTTTATTACTGACTTACCCCCATCCCATGGCAACACTGTTATTTGGGTGGTCGTTGATCGATTCTCCAAAATGGCACATTTCATCCCTCTTCCTGGTCTTCCTTCTGCGCCTCAGTTGGCTAAACAATTTTTTGTACACATTTTTCGTCTTCACGGGTTGCCTACGCAGATTGTCTCGGATAGAGGCGTCCAATTCGTGTCTAAATTCTGGAGGGCTCTCTGTAAACAACTCAAGATTAAATTAAATTTTTCTTCTGCATATCATCCCCAGTCCAATGGACAAGTAGAAAGGATTAACCAGATCTTGGGTGATTATTTGCGACATTTTGTTTCCTCCCGCCAGGATGACTGGGCAGATCTCCTCCCATGGGCCGAATTCTCGTATAACTTCAGGGTCTCTGAGTCTTCCTCCAAATCCCCATTTTTCGTGGTGTACGGCCGTCACCCTCTTCCCCCCCTCCCTACTCCCTTGCCCTCTGGTCTGCCCGCTGTGGATGAAATTTCTCGTGACCTTTCCATCATATGGAGAGAGACCCAAAATTCTCTCTTACAGGCTTCATCACGCATGAAGAAGTTCGCGGATAAGAAAAGAAGAGCTCCCCCCGTTTTTTCCCCTGGAGACAAGGTATGGCTCTCCGCTAAATATGTCCGCTTCCGTGTCCCTAGCTACAAGTTGGGACCACGCTATCTTGGTCCTTTCAAAATCTTGTGTCAAATTAATCCTGTCTCTTATAAACTTCTTCTTCCTCCCTCTCTTCGTATCCCTAATGCCTTTCACGTCTCTCTTCTCAAACCACTCATCCTCAACCGTTTTTCTCCCAAATCTGTTCCTCCCACTCCTGTTTCCGGCTCCTCGGACATCTTCTCGGTCAAAGAAATTTTAGCTGCCAAAAAGGTCAGAGGGAAAAATTTTTTTTTAGTGGACTGGGAGGGTTGTGGTCCTGAAGAGAGATCCTGGGAACCTGAGGACAACATCCTAGACAAAAGTCTGCTCCTCAGGTTCTCAGGCTCTAAGAAGAGGGGGAGACCCAAGGGGGGGGGTACTGTTACGCCGAGCGCTCCGGGTCCCCGCTCCTCCCCGGAGCGCTCGCTTCACTCTCCCCGCGGCAGCGCTCCGGTCACGTCCTCTGACCCGGGGCGCTGCGATTCCGCTGCCAGCCGGGATGCGATTCGCGATGCGGGTAGCGCCCGCTCGCGATGCGCACCCCGGCTTCCCTACCTGACTCGCTCTCCGTCTGTTCTGTCCCGGCGCGCGCGGCCCCGCTCCCTAGGGCGCGCGCGCGCCGGGTCTCTGCGATTTAAAGGGCCACTGCGCCGCTGATTGGCGCAGTGGTTCCAATCAGTGTGTTCACCTGTGCACTTCCCTATATCACCTCACTTCCCCTGCACTCCCTTGCCGGATCTTGTTGCCTTAGTGCCAGTGAAAGCGTTCCTTGTGTGTTCCTTGCCTGTGTTTCCAGACCTTCTGCCGTTGCCCCTGACTACGATCCTTGCTGCCTGCCCCGACCTTCTGCTACGTCCGACCTTGCTTTTGCCTACTCCCTTGTACCGCGCCTATCTTCAGCAGCCAGAGAGGTGAGCCGTTGCTAGTGGATACGACCTGGTCACTACCGCCGCAGCAAGACCATCCCGCTTTGCGGCGGGCTCTGGTGAAAACCAGTAGTGGCTTAGAACCGGTCCACTAGCACGGTCCACGCCAATTCCTCTCTGGCACAGAGGATCCACTACCTGCCAGCCGGCATCGTGACAATGACAAACATAAAATGTCTTGTTTTTGTTTCTATTCTTTTTCATCTAGCCCTGTTATGCCTGGTTGAACAAGCATATGGCTTACCAATTCCCTATGGTATAGACACTAGGAGAATCACATAAACTAGGCTTTTCTCTACAGTATGATAACAGCAAGGGGTAAAGGATGAGCATAGTTAAAAGTATTCTCTTAATGAGAGGTCAAGTGTCGCAATGCGATCAGATGTATTCCATTTACAACGGGATAATAATGTAAAAAAGCAAAATATGCAATTTAGAGAACAGTCCAATGTCATTTAGACCTAAGCATTTTTAGATTGGGGGATGTGAGTAGGTGGAAATCCTCTGTTGTCTATCACCTTACATTTTTTGAAGACATACTCTTCTCCACTTTACATGCTCACTCATCCTAGAAGTTTTTAACATAAAGGAAACTGGTTAAAATAATCTTAAATCCTATTGTGGACTGTATGTCTTGATATGCTCAAAGACTATCTGGTCAGCAATGGTAAGATGTAAAATTTGACAAATCTTTGGCAGTGTTGGTATGTAGACCTTGTGGTCTTTTACTTGCTACTTTTACATTTGCCCAAGGTCAATCTTAGGAACTTCCCATTGTTTTTTAGTTATAGATTTTGCAGTTGTCAAGGGATTGTGTTGCAACTCTTTGGAGTGCATTAAAGTGGCAATTTTGGGATTAGCCTTTTTCTCCCTTTCACGAGCATGAAATGCTCCATCAGTTCGTTTGGGAATGCATTATACTTCTTTGTATACCAGACCTACAACTAAATGAGACAAAAGCCAATCCAAGCCTCTGGCATCCTATTTGAGAGCTAATGGAGTTTTCAAACTTTTAGGATCTTAGTATAGCCCACTCATTGACACTTCCTGACAAAACAGGTTGTGTTTGTTTCCAAAATGACCTGGTTTGGAAGATCCATTTTTAATTCTCAAACAAGTTATACAACCAAAATCTTGTGTCAGTTTTAGTTCATAGGTGATAAACTGCTTTAAGTGTGTAAAAGCAAATGATAACAGCTAGAGCACTCTTTTCCGGAAATGGTTATAGGATCAATCTGTAAATAACTCATCTTGTTTTAACAGTAAAAAAACACCACATTTGAAGGATTTAAAAGTTACATTTTTAAAAAGGATGTTTTTTTTCCATCTTTTTCAGCACTTAAAAGTAAATGATAAGTTATGATTGAAGATCCTTAAACAGTTGACATGTGTAAAACATCTTCATTAAACCAATATGAAATGAATGCTTCTCCTACTACTTATTTATTTCATTATTACTTTAGATATAGTCTAAAGAAAAATTTGAAATTAAAGTTACTTTGTACATTTCTTTTCACCAGAACTTTTGAACTTCCTGCAACCTCTGTTCATTTCACCCTGAACCACAACAACCACAGGAATCACCACCACAGGAAACAGATAAGAATAAGGCAGATCTTGGGTTTTTATGATGGTGTCCATTCAGAATAGATTGCTGAACAGATACTGTCAAGTCACATTGGGAAGAGGAAGAAAAGCCATTGCTTGAGCTACAACATATCTGATCCTTTCTGCTATGATCCGCTATGGCACTTTACAACTAAACTAACATGATCATCCAACATTATTCCAGTGTGTATGGGTAACCTGAGACATGTTACAACTGATCACGACACAAATACAAATTTGTGTAAATACTATAGAGGGGTACTCCGGTGGTCAACGTGTTTTTCCGTTTTAGACTTACCCTATTCGTTTTGTTTCATTTCTATTCTTGTTGTTTAGGTTACTCTATTTCCGTTCTTTGTTGTCTTTTTATCCCCCACTTTGTTTTCCTATCTTTGCTTCCATTTTCTTTTTCTTGCTGTGCTGAAAACTACAAATCCCAGCATGCCACATGCCTTGCTGGTTTGGGGCGGCTTCTTTTTTTTTGTTTGTTTGTTCCGCCCTTTACCCACCCTATTATTTTCCCGGGTTGACCCCCTTATACACAGCACACTAATATAATCAGCCCTAGTTGGGATACACTGGCATGCACACACAAAAGGGACTACAACTCCCAGCATGTGTCATTCAGGAGTCTTCAGTCTGTGGTATGACACCAGCATGCTTCCTCTGTAGTCTCCTGGGGGTTGTAGTTCACCACATCTCTATAGGGCATACACCAGTGTTTCCCAACCAGGGTGCCTCCAGCTGTTGCAAAACTACAACTCCCAGCATGCCCAAAGTCTGTCCAGGCATGCTGAGTTGTAGTTTTGATACAGCTGGAGGCAGACTGGTTTGTAAACACTAACATACACACACATAACAGGGACTACAACTCCCAGCATGTGTCATTCAGGAGTCCCCCCCCCCCTTCACATATAGAAATCATCCCCAGTCCGAAATTTATTCCCCTGCAGTCTAAACATCCCCAGCCCGTGCACCTTGTTATCCCTTCATACAACACTTCCTCCCCTTCACGTACATCTTCTCTGTCTTCTTTCAGTGCAGACCTGCGTCCCCACAAGACAGAGCAGGGGGAGGGGAGGTGAGGAGCTGTGTAGGAGCTTCTTGCTCTCATGCACACCTGTGACCACCTGGAGGGGGAGATGAGGGGTGTGGCCTATCTCTGTCATGCAGTTTTGAAAGAACAGAGAAAAAAAAACACATGACATCTTGTCCACAGCCTAATCCTAACCTGTGGACAACAGTCAGAGATCAAACACAGAACTATGGAGCTTCCTGGCCCACAAACAGGTAAGAAAAAAAGACACATGCTACACCAACATATAATACATGTCAATTGCAAAAAACATGAACATTAAAAGAAGATGCAATATAGCCAAAAATCTTAACCACCGCAGTACCCCATTAAGGTACCTGACTATCAAGAGTAATCTATACTCATGGTGGCTAATGTTTTGTTACTTGTAATGACCTAAAACTACAGTTTATTTTCAAATCAAAATAACTTTACAAAATGAAATCTTTACTTCATGTATTTCAATCTGTGCATTTAAATATATAAATAAAGTAGAAAATTGTCTCAACTGAAAAGCTACCATTTTGAGTTAACAGCTCCTATACAGACCTGTATGTCTTCATTATTACAGACTATTCTGTGTAATCTAATCCTACTATGTATATTAGAAAGAAAAAGTAGATAAATAAAAACTGTGCTAATGTCAGAAACCATGCCATTTCACTTTTACAAAAAAAAATGCTTCCATTAATTTCAATGGGAGATGTGGTACCACACAGAAAAAAGGGAAATGGCCCTTCAGCCAATCACTGTTCAAGGCGGGACATTCTGGGGCCTGACGTCACTCCGGGCCCAAGCAGAACGATTTCTGAAAGAGGATTGCAGCCAAGACCTGAGCAGGACCCGGGAGGCACAGTGGTAAGTAAAGTTTTTTTTTTTTTTTATAACGTGCAATGGCCGAAGTTGTGACTCCCCCTTTTTGCTGGATAACCCATTTAAGTCCTGCTTTGAGGCTGCCATATAAAATCAGTGAGAGCTTGATGACTGGACCCCACTGTGCTCAGAATGAACCACAGCACAGCGTTGCACAGAGGCAATGTTTTTGTACATGTGAACATAGCTCTAGACGATTTAAAGTAAGTTTGTAGACTGCAATTAGGAAAATATAAAGGGGTTGATTTATCAGAACCTGTGCAGAGAAAAAGCTGACCAGTTGCCCATAGCAACCAGTCAGATTGCTTCTTTCCTTTTTAAAAAGGCCCCTAAAAAATAAAACAAGTAATCTGATTGGTTGTTATGGGGAATTGGTAATTTTTTCTTCTGAACAGGTTTTGATAAATGTCGCCAATAGTTTCTTTTTAAGTTCTCATGCAGACGTTAAAAAATAAATAAATGCCAGACTTACCCTTCTCACTCCACTTCCAGGGTCAACACATAAAATTGCCCACTTGCAGCCAATCAGTGGGCAAAGTAGTGTCTTGACTCAGCCACTGATTGGTTGATCGGGCAATACCACATGTCAATCTCTACACCAGAAGTGTAAATGCGACTGTCCAAATGGACCAAATATTTGAAATACAAATGGTTGAAGAAACCAAATATCTAGCTACAAAAAACCCAACCTTTAAAACTCAAATACTATTTAGAACTTTTTTTAGAATGATTCAATTATGAATTAAATTAAACAAAACTTAGCTTAAACAAAGGCCACAAATAGATAGAATGCAGTGCAACTACTGATGTCTTGGATTAAACTATAACCATTATAGAGGTTGCACTTACCATGTCTTTTTAAAGTGTTCAAGGGTCCATGTGAGGTTTCACTTCGTAGGACACAGACTGCAGAATTCTGTTTGGTAGTTCAGCTAAGGCAGCTTTCAAACTCTCTTTTTTTTTCCAATTTTGATGGCTGTCATTTTGACGGGGCGCAATGGGCAACAGCGGGTGCCATTGGACCCCATTATAGTCAATGGGGTCTGTCGGACACCGCTGTTTTACAGTGAGAGTAGCGGGAGAAAAAGACTGGTATTATTCAATATGCAGTATAGAGAGTCCCCCTCTCCCAGTAGTTTACAGAGCCCCCCTGCCCCAGCACAGTAGAGACCACTTGACAGAGGGTCACTTAGCAGTTCAACAACGGTGGGGGGAGGGGGTGTTAAATGTTGCTGTACATTTGCACCAGGGCTTCAACAGTGAAACTCCGCCAGCTGACTGTCTGCAGTGTGAACAACCCCTTATTGTAGTATCAGTTTCTGATATTTTCATGCAAGAGAACAAGACACCTTGAATGTATTTGTTTACTGAGAGATAAAATATTTTAGATTATTGTTGATCAATCAAGAACTTCCAATTCTTTAGTAAATCAGGAGCCATCATACAGGTTAAATGTTACACTATTCATATGATTAAAGTATTACATGAATATAACACACATAAATGTTCATTAATCAACTGCATATTGGCTGAAAATGTAGCATTTCTAATATTTTCATATGAGGATTGTAATTGAGTCTGCGGCGTTTAAATAAATCAATGATGAGTAAAATTGCTCATGCTCACTTAAAGTATAATGTGATTGAGGAGAAAATGTTAATAAACATCTCCAGTCCCTGTACACTGAAAACCCTGACACTACCCTCACACATTCTTCTTAGTACTTATGATGTGTTTCTTTACTAATAGTGTGCCTGGGTGTTTGTGTTTGTATTGATCCTATTTCACATGCTTTATTGATGTGTTCTGGCAGCATTTTTTTTGTTTTGTTTTCATGAATTTTTTCCAACCAGTGTGCCTCCTATGTTGTATATCTACTGCCCAGCAAGAATTTACAGTAAACAGCTATGTGTACCCATCGCTGGTTCACTGTAACCCTCTGCTGGGCTGAGCGTTGTGCACCAGCCCAGCAAGGAAAGTTAGCTTACACAGCTAAGCAGCGCTGGTTAGCTCTTTGTGGGGTATCCAGTATAGACAGCCATATATAGATGGCTGAATATACTGGATACAATAGCCAGAGAATCAACTTACCCCATCCTGGCTCCTGCTAGGCTGGGTCTGTGTAACTCCACCCCTAGGAATGGCATCATTTGAGGCGTAGCTACAGCCAGGAGACAGAAGGTGGTAAGTGTAATGCTCTGGTCACATTGTTTGTTTTGTATAATGTGAATAGACCCTTCTGGCAGTGGCTTCCCAAACAGGAAGAGTCCAGCTGTTGCTTACTTACATCCACTATTGAATGATGGGAGTTGTAGTTTTGCAACAATTTGAGGTTCCCTTTTTGGAAAGACACTGCATTTTGTGTGCTCTCACTTAGAGAACAGCGCCAACAGATTTTTATGTTTTTCTTTTCTTGTTGTATTAGATCCGTGAATCCTGTGGACTATAGATTCAGTAGATTATATCGATAACCAGCAGTTTTTAAATAAAATGATTAACAAGGGCTGTGGGGAGTGTTTTTTTAAATAAAGATATTCTTCAATGTGTCATGTTTTTTATAATTTAATGTTCAGGCTTAGTAGTGGAAACCGTATTATAGACGGAGTCCATTACAAAGCCGGGATTTAGCGTTATTCCCAAAATCAGCTAGTGCTAACCCATAAATATTACCCTGATACCCACCACCACAGGGGTACCTGAGCTGGTACCAACAGGCCTGGAGCATTGATAATGGCGCTCCTGGGCCTAGGCAGTAATAGGCATTATTTAGACTGAGGAGGGACAGTAAATATGGTGCTCTCAGACCCTTGCTGCTTGGTTAGTATCTGTCTGAGAATGAAAAGACAGGAAACCCTATAGGTTTTTTTTAATTATTATTATTTATTTATGTAAAAAAAAAGCTGCATAGAGTTCCCCATCTTTTCATCCTCAGCCAGATACTAATCAAGCAGAAACAGCCTGACGTTACCAGGGTGGGTGAGGAACATTGTTATTGGCCCTTCCCAGCCTAAATAACGTCAGCCTCTTACCCCTAGGCCTAGGAGCACCATTTTTGATGCTCCAGGCCTGTTGGTACTGGCTCTTCCCAATATTCCTGTGGTGGTGGGAACCGAGTAATAATTAAGACTTAGCGCTAGCTCTTTTTGGGGCCAACTCTAGGCCCTGGCTTAGTAATGGATTCCACCAATAAGATGGCTTCCAGTACTCAGTCTGAATTTTTTTTTTTTTTTTTATAACAGAAAAAAACTCCCCCACAGTCCAACAAATCCAACTTTGTCCACAGGATACACAGATCTGAAACAAGAAGAAAAGAGAAACACAAAGTATTGATTAGTACAGTTTTGGCGCTTTCGCCTGGGGGGTGAGCCTCCAGCTGTTGCTGAACTACAACTCCCATCATTCGCAGACAGCCTTTGGTTGTCTGGGAAGGATTGGGGTTGAAGTTAAGCAACACCTGTAGGCTCCCTGTTTGGGAAGACACTGGCAAAAAGGGTCTGTTCATATTAAGCAAAACGCATATTGAGAACAGAGCCATATTCACCTCCCTGGCTCCCAGCTGTAGCTTCGTCTCTAATGACCTCATCACTAGGGGGCAGAGCTACACTGATCAAGCTGGGACAGTAACCAGGATGGATTGAATGATCATCTGCCTACTGTATCCAATATATACAGCTATCTATAGATGGCTGTATATACTGGATACCGCACAGTTACCCAGTGTGAGTTAACTCATTCCTTTCTGGGCCGACACATAGTGCTCAACCCAGCAAGGGGTTACAGTAATGCAGCGATGTATACACATCGCTGTTTACTGTAAATTCATGCTGGGCACAAGGTTTTTGATGTATATCTACTGCTCAGCATCAGCTATGCAGGGACAGCTTAGCCTTCAAAGGAGCAGGGACCCCATCAGTATAATGAAGGGAGTCCCGGTTCCTGTATAGTATACATGGGTGCACTATACTATGCATCATTTCTTACCTCCTTACACTCAATGGGCCAAACGCTCTTCATCCGACCCCCAGAGTGGTACCCTGAAGAACCAGTGAAAAACTGCCACAAGGTACAAAGTTTCCACACACCAGCAAAAATGCTAAAAAAAAAAGCCAGAAAAACTGGCAAAATGCAGGAAAAAGTTGTTTTTGCTGGGAAAAAAAACAAATGGAAACTCAGCCTTAGCTGTGTGTGCTTAAATGAAGTAAGGATGGGCTCCTGTTACCTTACGCACTCCGGCCACACATGCTGGCCGTGAGCACATGGTCCCATTACCTGCTGCTGCCGGAGGGGCTGCGACTCGCATCACAGGATGCGCCCGCATGCGAGCCCCAGTCCATTACTCATCTGGTGCTTCTCCTGTCCCCGCCTCTGCCTCTCTGTCCCCGTCCCCTAGGGCGCGCGCACGCCAGAGCTTTAAGATTTAAAGGGCCAGTGCGCTCATTAGTGTAATTCACCTGTGGCTCATTGATAAATTCCTCCACCCTCCTCACTTCCCTGACGCATCTTTGTTGCCTTGAGCCTGAGAGAAAGCATTCCTGTTATTGCCTTGCTGTGTATCTGATCCTTTGCTACGTGACATAACCTCTCTCCTTGCCGCCTGCCTACTGACCCTTTGCTACGTTCCTGACTATGCTACTGTGCCACCTGCCCTGACCTTCTGCTATCCTGACTACAAGCAGTCTTATCCCTCCTGTGCCTCGCATCTCCTCAGCCGCATGTATGGTCAAGCTGTGCCAGGAGTAGGGACCTGGGCACCGCCTGCCACAGCAAGTTCATCCCGCGTTGTGGCAGACTCTGGTGAAAACCAGCGGCACCTTAGACGACGGTCCGAGTCATCTGCCACATGGGTCCAGCAGATCCACATCCACCGGAGTTCCTGTCTTCTGAAATGTGAGTGTTACAGTAAGATCCGTCCATGGATCCCGCTGAGGTACCCCTGCCTGAAGTCGCGGATCTTCCCTCCGTTGTGGTACGTCAGTTGCAGCAGTTGGCCCGACAGGCGCAGCAACTTTCTCAACTTTCTGCTATGATGCAACAGCATTTGGCCTTACAACAGCAGCAGGTACTGCAGCCTGGCCCACTCCCACCCCCAGTTCCTGCAGTGTCTTCTGGCTCCCAGCTATGTCTTCCATTACCTTCCAAGTATGATGGGGATTCCAAGTCATGCAGAGGCTTCATCACACAGTGCTCCATGCACTTGGAGCTCATGTCTGAAAGTTTCCGACGGAACGTGCTAAGGTGGCCTTTGTCATTAGTCTACTGTCCGGAAAAGCCCTGGCCTGGGCTACACCCCTTTGGGACCGTGGTGATCCGGTATCCTTCAATTTGTCCGCCTTCTTGGCAGAATTTTGCAGTGTCTTGGAGGAACCCGCATGTGCCTCTTCTGCTGAGACAACTTTGCTGAACCTCTGTCAAGGGAATTCTTCTAATGATGACTACGCAGTTCAATTCCGCACTCTTGCCTCTGAACTTGCGTGGAATATTGAGGCCTTGTGTGCCACATTCAAAAAAGGACTGTCAAGCAGGATTAAAGATGCCCTTGCAGCACATGATCCTCCATCCTCTGTGACTGAACTTATCCACTTGGCCACTCGCATTGATATGCATTTTGCTGAGAGACAGGAGGAACTGCGCTTAGAGAGGGAACATGCCCGAACAAGGAGATATCCTCGTCTAGCACTCGTGTTTCAACGTCCACCTCTACTTCTTGCTGAAGAGGCTATGCAAGTGGATCGTTTTCATCTTACGCAACAGGAAAGGTCATGACTACGTAGTGAGAATTTGTGCTTGTATTGTGCTAGCCTGGAGCACTTCCTCAAGGACTGTACAGCTTGCCCACAGCGTCCGGGAAACGCTCGCACCTAAGGTTTGTGGAAGAGGCGTCCCTGGGTGTGAATACTACCCCTCCACGCATAACTATTACTGTACAAGTCTTCGCTTCAGCCAAGTCTTCCTTCAGTGCTACAGCATTTTTGGATTCTGGATCAGCAGGTGACTTTATTGATGCTTCTTTGGTCCACAAGTATCATCTTCCTCTTACTCGGCTTGCCAAGCCCTTTTTCATCTCCTCTGTTAATGGACAAAATCTGGACTGTATGGTTCATTTCTGTACCGAATCTCTTGTCATGCAAGTGGGAGTATTGCAGATACTTAAGAAAAGATTGAATTCTATGTTCTGCCACACTGTACTTCAGAGATTCTTCTTGGCCTTCCTAGGCTGCAACGCCATTCTCCACAACTGGATTGGATAACTGGAGAGATTATTCGTTGGAGACAATCTTGTCAAAATCTTTGCCTCTGATCAGTTCAGTCTAAAATAGTTTTTCGTCCTCCTCCTTTACCTGGCCTGCCACCACCTTACCAAGATTTCTCTGACGTTTTCTGCAAGAAACAGACTTAGTCTCTGCCTCCACATCATCCTTACGACTGCGATTTATCTTCTGCCTGGTACGATTTATCTTCTGCCTGGTACCACTCCTCCTCATGGAAAGATATACCCTCTATCGGTTCCTGAGACCAAAGCCATGGCTGAGTATATTCAGGAGAATCTCCAAAAGGGATTTATCCATAAGTTCTCTTCTCCTGCTTGAGCTGGTTTCTTCTTTGTTGGAAAGAAGGATGGCTCATGACTCGTGACGGACATTATGAGTATCTCGTAATGCCTTTTGGTCTCTGCAATGCTCCAGCCATTTTTCAAGAGTTTGTCAATGATGTCTTCTGTGATCTTCTCTACACCTGTGTTGTCTATACCTAGATGACATCCTGATCTTCTCTTCCAACTTAGAGGAGCATCGTACTCATGTTTGTCTGGTTCTTAAGCAACTACAGAAGAATCATCTCTATGCCAAACTGGAGAAATGCCTGTTCGAGAAATCTAGTCTTCCGTTTCTTGGCTACATTGTCTCTCATCAGGGCCTGCAGATGGATCCAGATAAATTGTCTGCAGTATTGGATTGGCCTCGTCCTTCGGGCCTACGTGCTATTCAATGCTTTCTGGGATTCGCAAACTATTATCGCCAATTTATCCCACATTTTTCATCCTTGGTTGCTCCAATTGTGGCTCTCACTAAGAAGGCATCTAATCCTAAATCTTGGCCTCAAGAGGCTGAAGAGGCCTTCTCCCATTTAAAGTCTGTGTTTGCCTCTGCTCCCATGCTTACAAGACCTGATCTGGAGAGGCCCTTTGCTTTCGAGGTTGATGCCTCATCTATTGGAGCGGGAGCCGTTCTTACTCAGAAAAACGCCAAGGGCAAGACTGTTACTTGTGAGTTCTTCTCCAAGATCTTCTCTCCTGCTGAGAGGAATTACTCCATTGGAGATCGTGAACTCCTCGCTATCAAGCTAGCTTTGGATGAATGGCGACATTTATTGGAAGGTTCTTCTCATCCGGTCGGCATCTACTCCGACCATTAGAATCTTCTCTACCTTCAGTCTGCTCAGCGTTTGAAACCCGCCAGGCAAGGTGGTCACTGTTCTTTTCTAGGTTCAACTTCTTCATTCACTTCCATCCACCAGACAAGAACATCAGGGCTTATGCTCTCTCCAGGTCCTCTGACATCATTGGTTTGGACTCCACGCCTAGGCATATCATTCCTCCTGACCATTTGATTCCTGCTCCTCCTGCCAAGATTCAGCAAGTTCCTCTGGGAAAATCCTTTGTTCCCGCCAGATTGAGACGCAAGGTCCTGAAATGGGGTCATTCTTCCTTGACAGCAGGACATCCTGGAATACGCAAGACTCTACTTCTTATCTCCCGGCACCACTGGTGGCCCCATCTTGAACATGATGTTTCTAATTTTGTTCGTCCCTGTGAAACTTGTGCCAGTGACAAAACTCCTCGACAGAGACCTGCAGGACTCTTACAGCCTTTACCGATTCCAGAGACTCCCTGGTCCCCTATCGCCATGAATTTCAGCACCGATTTGCCTCCATCTCATAATAACACTGGCTTATTTCATTCCTCTACCAGGTCTTCCTTCTGCCCCGCAGCTGGCAAAGTACTTCTTGTTGCATGTCTTTCGTTTACATGGTCTTCTTCAGCATATCGTTTTGGATCGAGGTGTGCAGTTTGAATCTAAGTTCTGACGAGCCCTTTGTAACCGTTTGGACATCAATCTGGACTTCTCCTCGGCCTACCACCCCCAATCCAACGGTCAGGTGGAGAGGGTTAATCAAATCCTAGAGACTTATCTTTGGCATTTTGTTTCAGCTCGCCAAGACGATTGGGTCAACCTTTTCCCCTTGGCTGAATTCTCATATAATCATAAGGATTCTGAGTCCACGAGGTTGTCCCCTTTTTTTGTTGTCTACGGACTCCATCTCCGTCCTCCTTTTCCTCTCCCAGTTTCCTGCTGTTGATGAGCTGGTCCGTGACTTCTCTACCATCTGGCAACAGACCCGACAGTCATTATCTCAGGCTTCTTCATGCATGAAGATGCAAGCTGATAAGAGTAGAAGACCTCCTCCATCCTTTTCTCCTGGTGTGGCTTTCATCCAAATACATCCGCTTCAAGATCCCCTGTTACAAGCTCAGTCCTCGCTACCTTGGTTCCTTCCAGATTCTACCAAAAAATCAACCCTGTCTCCTACAAACTCTGTCTACCTGGTACGTTGCGTATTCCCAATTCCTTCCACGTCTCTCTCTCCTTAAGCCTCTTGTCATAAAGCGGTTTTCTTAGAAGAATCTTGTCCCCACACCTATCTCCGGCTCTTCTGACATCTTCAAGGTTAAAGAGATTCTTGCTACAAAAACTGTGAGAGGTAAAAAAAAATGTTTTGGTTGACTGGGAGGGTTACGGTCCTGAGGAGAGATCTTAGGAGCCTGAGGAGTATATCCTGGACCATGACCTTCTTAGGAGTTTTCTGACTCGTAAAAGGAGGGGGAGACCAAAGGGGGGGTACTGTTACGTTATGTGCTCCGGCCGCACATGCTGGCCGTGAGTGCATGGTCCCGTTACCTGCTGCTGCCGGCGGGGCAGCGACTCGCATTGCGGGACGCGCCCGCATGCGAGCCCCAGTCTGTCACTCACCTGGTGCTACTCCTGCCCCTGCTTCTGCCTCTCTGCTCTAAGATTTAAAGGGCCAGTGCGCTCATTAGTGTAATTCACCTGTGGCTCATTGTTAAATTCCTCCACCCTCCTCACTTCCCTGCCGGATCTTTGTTACCTTGAGCCTGAGAAAAAGCATTCCTGTTATTGCCTTGCTGTGTATCTGATCCTTTGTTCTGTGACCTGACCTTGCTCCTTGCCATTTGCCTACTGACCATTTGCTACGTTCCTGACTATGCTACTGTGCCACCTGCCCTGACCTTCTGCTATCCTGACTACGAGCTGTCTTATCCCTTCTGTGCCTCGCATCTCCTCTGCCGTCTGTGTGGTCGAGCATGCAAGGGGTGGCGACCTGGGTGCCGCCTGCCGCAGCAAGTCCATCCCGCTTTGCGGCAGGCTCTGGTTAAAACCAGCAGCACCTTAGATTCTGCTCCCTGGTATGGTCCAAGTCATCTGCCACACAGGTCCAGCGGATCCACATCCACTGGGGTTCCTGTCTTCTGAAACGTGAGTGTTACAGCTCCAGCTGCTTTCCCTTGTTCTTCTGAGCTGGGTATTATACAACTAGGGATAAGCGGGATCCAAACCAGTTTCCCCCATACACAACTGCATCAAAGTCTTTAAGAGGGGAGATTTTTCAAAACCTGTGCAGAGGAAAAGTTGACCAGTTGCCCATAACAACCAATCAGATTGCTCCTTTTATGTTTTTTAAATGCATTTGAAAAATAAATAAGCAATCTGATTGGTTGTTCTGGGCAATTGGTCAACTTTTCCTCTGCACAGGTTTTGATAAATCTCCCCATAGTGCCTAACCAGCAGTAAGGGACAAAGTAACCATCAATTACTGACATGATAATAAGCACTTTTTCTGTAATGTAAGAAATGTAATCCTGTCATTGCACCAGAAGTGGGGACAGATATCATTTACATGTATACTTGTATTATGGGCACTGAGTGGTGCTTCACTATCAGGAAGAACAGTACAGGTACTATTTACAGAGGGTACAGTGTATGGCACTATTTACAGAGGGTACAGTGTATGGCACTATGTACAGGAGGCACAGCGTGTGGCATAAACTACAAAGGCGCAGTTTGTGGCATTATCTTTAGAGACCACTGTATCTATATTGCTCTACTATGAGAGGGCACAGCATGTGGCAGCATTTTAGAGGGCAAAGTGTGTGGGGAGCTTCATTTAAATATTGAACAACCTGTGGTCCTAATTTCAGGGGCCACAGCCTGGTGCACTATTTAGGGTGCTTTGCATGTCCCATGATTTTCATAGGGTACTGTGTGTAGTGCTTTATGGGGTACTATGTGGCAGTGTATTCAGGAACACAGAGTAAAGTGCAATAGCACAATACTCTTTGTTTCTAACTACAATATATGCAATATATTGGGGGATGCAATTTGTGGCACTTTTGGGTTAGCATGGGGGGCGTCTAGATGTGTTGAAAAAGGATTTAAAGACACCTGGAGGCAAACACTGTCATGGCAGTCTCGACCTGATGAAGAAGATAAGGAAACAAAATGACTCATATCAAGAATACTGCAGTTTATTGCTATACAAACACATATAACAGCAATTAACCTAAATTTGTAAATGACTTTTGGATAAAGCTGCATTGCTGCTGGTGCTTTAGACATGTACTGAGCTTGGTACTGCTTCTTTATCTCTGTATTCAGCTTGTTCTTATTTATTTATTTATATAGCGTCTACAGATTCCGCAGCGCTTGTTCTGGTCCTTTATTCATGCTTTGAACTTGCATTAGGCTTTAATTTAACTAAATGCGCTACTCAAACCTATCGTATTGAAGGTTCACAAATAGATCTAAACATAATTGGTCAGTTTATTATTAGGATTGTGAGTGGGAAGGTATGTAGGTTTATATAAAGCTGGGGTCACATCTATCTGACGTCCAGCTTCGGCTGGGTTCACATATGTCAGGCGTCCGGGATAGTTTCCCTCTGGTGTGCAGCGGAGAGAAACTGATGCTAGAACTGATCCCATTCATTTCAATGGATTAGTTCCCAATCATCCAGCATCTCAATTTTGACACCGGATGGTTGGACACGTCGGACAGCACCGGACAGGGGAATGCAGCTTGCTGTGTTCCCCTGTCTGGGATGATGCACATTGTCATCAGTTATGGCATCGGATGCGTCGAGATCTAGGTTGAGTTCACCTATGCCGGATGCCGGACATCTGTAAACCCAGCCTAAGTGAACCGAGCATTATACTGGCCACCAGTGATGCCACAACTGATGACAAAAATGCATCAGTTGACATCAGTTGTCCAGCAACTCATTGTCATTGTAATTATGCAGGCAGGACCGGGGAATGCAGAAAGATGTGCTCCCCCATACAGCACTGTGTGGCGTGTCCGACAATCCAGTGTCCACATCAAGCTTCTAAAATGAATGGAAATTGTCCCAATCAAATAATCGGGATCAGTTGTACACCAAGTGTTCCTCCAGATCGCCAGATAAATGTGAAGGGGCCTAAGTATGTACAGTGGGGATCAAAAGTTTGGGCACCCCAGGTAAAAATTTGTATTAATGTGCATAAAGAAGCCAAGGAAAGATGGAAAAATCTCCAAAAGGCATCAAATTACAGAATAGTCATTCTTATAATATGTCAACAAAAGTTAGATTTTATTTCCATCATTTACACTTTAACAAAATAACAGAAAACAAAAAAATGGCATCTGCAAAAATTTGGGCACCCTGCAGAATTTATAAAATGCACTGCCAAAGAGGGCAGTGCATTTTATAAATTCCGCAGGGTCGAAACTTACCACCTATCTATGGAATACAACTGATTGAGGTGTACATCAAGAAGCGTAAACTGAAGGTTTTGCCATTGCCTTCACAATCTCTTGACCTCAACATAATTGAAAATCTATGGATAGACCTTAAAAGAGCAGTGCGTGAGAGACAGCCCAGAAATCTCAAAGAACTGGAAGACTTTTGTAAGGAAGAATGGGCAAAGATACCTCAAACAAGAATTGAAAGACTCTTGGCTGGCTACAAAAAGCATTTACAAGCTGTGATATTTGCCAAAGGGGGCAGTACAAAATATTAACTCTGCATTGTGCCCAAACTTTTGCAGACGCCATTTTTTTGTTTTATGTTATTTTGAAAGTGTAAATGATGGAAATAAAATCTAACTTTTGTTGACATATTATAAGAATGTCTAATCTGTAATTTGATGCCTTTTGGAGATTTTTCCATCTTTCCTTGGTTTCATTATGCACATTAATACAAATTTTTACCTGGGGTGCCCAAACTTTTGATCCCCACTGTAAATTCTGTGGCAGGCCAGTTAAAAGGGTCTTGGAAAATCGAAACTTACCACCTATCTATGGAATACATCTGATTGAGGTGTCCAAAGCTGAGACCTGCTAGTGTCATGGATTGTTCTCAATCATCATCTGGGAAGACCAGGGGATGTCAATCTCAAAGGTTTTAAATGCCCAGACTCTTCTGACCTTCCCCCAACAATCAGCACCATGGGTTCTTCTAAGCAGTTGTCTAGAAATCTGAAACTGAAAATAGTTGACGCTCACAAAGCTGGAGAAGGCTATAAGAAGATAGCAAAACGTTTTCATAGTCAGTATGGTTGAAAAACAGATGTCAATATCCTCTGTTCGGAATGTAATTAAGAAATGGCAGTCATCAGGAACAGTGGAAGTTAAAGCAAGATCTGGAAGACCAAGAAAAATATCAGACAGAACAGCTCGCAGGATTGTGAGAAAAATAGTTCAGAACCCACGTTTGACTGCACAATCCCTCCAGAAAGATCTGGCAGTTGTGGTACACTATTCCACTATAAAGAGATACTTGTACAAATATGGTATTCATGGAAGAGTCATCAACCGAAAACCTCTTCTACATCCTCACCACAAAAATCAGCATTTGAACTTTGCAAATGAACATATAGACAAGCCTGATGCAGTTTGAAAACAAGTTCTGTGGACCGATGAGGTTAAAATTGAACTTTTTGGCCGGAATGAGCAAAGGTACGTTTGGATAAGAAGGGGAACAGAATTTAATTAAAAGAACCTCTGTACAACTGTTAAGCATGGGGGTGGATCAATCATGCTTTGGGGTTGTATTGCAGCCAGTGGAACAGGGAACATCTCACGAATAGAAGGAAAAATTAATTCAATAAAATTTCAGCAAATTTTGGATGCTTACTTGATGCCATCTGTGAAAAAGCTGAAGTTAAAGAGAGGATGGCTTCTACAAATGGATAATGATCCTAAACACACCTCGAAATCCACGGGGGACTACATCAAGAAGCGTAAACTGAAGGTTTTGCCATGGCCTTCACAATTCCTTGACCTCAACATAATTGAAAATCTATGGATAGACCTTAAAAGAGCAGTGCGTGAGAGACAGCCCAGAAATCTCAAAGAACTGGAAGACTTTTGTAAGGAAGAATGGGCAAAGATACCTCAAACAAGAATTGAAAGACTCTTGGCTGACTACAAAAAGCGTTTACAAGCTGTGATATTTGCCAAAGGGGGCAGTACAAGATATTAACTCTGCATTGTGCCCAAACTTTTGCAGACTCCATTTTTTTGTTTTATGTTATTTTGAAAGTGTAAATGATGGAAATAAAATCTAACTTTTGTTGACATATTATAAGAATGTCTAATCTGTAATTTGATGCCTTTTGGAGATTTTTCCATCTTTCCTTGGTTTCTTTATGCACATTAATACAAATTTTTACCTGGGGTGCCCAAACTTTTGATCCCCACTGTAAATTCTGTGGCAGGCCAGTTAAAAGGGTCTTGGAAAATCGAAACTTACCACCTATCTATGGAATACATCTGATTGAGGTGTCCAATTGCATATATTTCTTTAGGTTCAGTAGAGATTATGCTCTTGAAAATCTGAATTCCATCCCTGCATGAATGCATATTTGCCTGATATCCAGCATGTGTAAAGGAAAGGTGTGTGAATGGGAATTAGTTTAGGGGAATCTATGTATTGTGTGTGTGTGTGTGTGTGTGTGTGTGTGTGATGACTAAACAGTATGTATGTGAGTGTGTATTTTTTTAATATATATGTATGTGTGGTGTCTGTGTGTGCTGTCTGGATGTGGTGTGTGTTTGTGTGTGTATTGCTTAAACAGTGTGTTTGTGGGATGCCTAAACAGTGTGTATGTGAGTGCATATTTGTGTGATATGAATGTATGTATGTGTGATGTCTAAACAGTATGAATGTGAGTCCATTATTTATGTGGTATGAATGTCTGTATGTGTGATGTATGTGTATGCTGTCTTGATGTGGTGTGTGTGTGTGTGTGTGTGTGTGTGTGTGTGTGTGTGTGTATTGCCTAAACAGTGTGTTTGTGTGATTCCTAAACAGTGTGTATGTGAGTGCATATTTATGAAGTATGTAGGTTTGATGTGTGTATTACCTAAACAGTGTGTATGTGAGTGCATATTTGTGTGATATGAATGTATGTATGTGTGATGTCTAAACAGTATTAATGTGAGTCCATTATTTATGTGGTATGAATGTATGTATGTGTGATGTCTGTGTGTGCTGTCTGGATGTGGTGTGTGTGTGTGTGTGTGTTGCCTAAACAGTGTGTTTTTGTGATGCCTAAACAGTGTGTATGTGAGTGCATATTTATGAAGTATGTAGGTTTGATGTGTGTATTACCTAAACAGTGTGTATGTGAGTGCATATTTGTGTGATATGAATGTATGTATGTGTGATGTCTAAACAGTATTAATGTGAGTCCATTATTTATGTGGTAGGAATGTATGTATGTGTGATGTCTGTGTGTGCTGTCTGGATGTGGTGTGTGTGTGTTGCCTAAACAGTGTGTTTTTGTGATGCCTAAACGGTGTGTATGTGAGTGCATATTTATGAAGTATGTAGGTGTGATGTGTGTGTGTATTGCCTAAACAGTGTGTTTGTGAGTGCATATTTATGAAGTATGTAGGTGTGATGTGTGTGTATTGCCTAAACAGTGTGTTTGCGAGTGCATATTTGTGTAGTATGTAGGTGTGATATTTGTGTGTGTGTTGTCTAAACAGTGTGTATGTGACTGCATATTTATGAAGTATGTAGGTGTGATGTGTGTGTTGCCTAAACAGTGTGTTTGTGAGTGCATATTTGTGTGGTATGTATTTATGTGTGATGTTGGTGTGCGCTATCTGGATTTGGTATGTATGATGTCTAATCAGTGTGTATGTGAGTATATATGTATGTGTGAATGTGCTGCCGGATGTAATGTGTGTTTGTTAAACATTTGTCCATCTCGTTGTATTCTGTGAAAAATGACTACAATAAAACAACTAACCCGTAAGAGTGAGGCAGAGAGCTTAGCTTTCCACTGTAGATTAGAGGGGTGGCTGATGGCGATGTGTGGCTGCACAATGATTATTCTGATCTAAAAGCTGTTCTGTTCTCCATCACATTGGGTAAGCCCTTTATCATTGGGTGGCAATACCACTGCCTGTGGCTATTACTTGCCTCGAGCAGAATTCTGATGGCAAGCAAGAGTCTATCAGCAGCCTTCATTATAGAGCTGAGCTAGCCACAGCTGCGATATGACCCTGTCACATCACAGACTGCTAGTCCACAACCTCAGATGTTGTGTTCCAATGAACAATTCTAGGGCATCATGTGTGTGGGAAAACTAAAATAAGGTGACATAATGCCAGGTACCATCAGCTACATTGTTGCTCTGTGGTGAGAAGAAAAGAAGAAATAATTGCTTTTAGATAATGATCTATTGATTGTTAATAAAGTCTATAGTGAGTAATGTAAATGACTGGAATAAAGTATACCCGGTAAATCCATGTCACACGGGGAAAAGAAATGACTGAAATATATGTAGGTACCATTCATAGGTTACTTCTTATAGCTGTAATATCGACTACAGGAAAAAGGAAATATTTATTAAAATACAATGGAACTGAAAAGTTAAATAAGCATATACAGATAGATGATAGATAGATAGATAGATAGATAGATAGATAGATAGATAGATAGATATACAGCAACAGAAGAATGCAGCAGCACACTGCCAGCACAAGGATATAGGTGAAACATGAAAATGCAGTTAAAACATGGAGAGCTATACAGCTATGGTGTAATAGATGCAAATGTGAAACTATGAAATAGTGAGGCACTTAGCTCGCAAATTTGTCTCCGCCGGCGGTCAAATAGCTTGGACCGTCCCACCGCGATAAGGTCCATATAATAGTTTGGTATCAACTAAAGTGCTGGCTGACTTATTCTTTGTCTAGATAGATAGATAGATAGATAGATAGATAGATAGATGATAGATAGATAGATGATAGATAGATAGATGCTAGAAAGATGATAGATAGATAGATAGATAGATAGATAGATAGATAGATAGATAGATAGATGATAGATAGATGATAGATAAATAGATAGATAGATGATAGATAGATATATAGATGATAGATACATAGATAGATAGATAGATAGATAGATAGATAGAAAATTGAGCTATTCTTGACAACATATATTTGGGAAAGTAAATGATTATTTTACTTTATTATTTATTGTATAATTATATTCCTATATAAGTTAATTCCAAATCTTTATACCAGTCTTTGAGCCTTTGGCAGAAAAATATAAAACTTATATGTATATATGGAATAATCTATTGGGGTCTGTAAAATGCCTTTTCAAAAAATGTTAAATGTTGCCCCAGCTCTCCTCCTTCTTCCAATATTTTCCTCATACTTCCAATACATTGTTCAAACTTAAACTATTAGAGGAAAGAAAAGAAGTGTTGTTGCTTTGTAAACAAAAATGTTGACATGTTCAACTTGAAATTGCTAGATATATTGTAAGATTAGTTAGATAGATAGATAGATAGATAGATAGATAGATAGATAGATAGATAGATAGATGATAGATAGATAGATAGATAGATAGATAGATGTTAGAAAGATAGATAGATAGATAGATAGATAGATGATAGATAGATAGATAGATAGATAGATAGATAATAGGGATAGATAGATAGATAGATAGATAGATAGATAGATAGATAAGATTGATAGATAGATAGATAGATAGATGATAGATAAGATTGATAGATAGATAGATGATAGATAGATGATATATGATAAATAGATAGATAGATAGATAGATAGATAGATAGATGCTAGATAGATGATAGATAGATGATAGATAAATAGATAGATAGATGATAGATAGATATATAGATGATAGATACATAGATAGATAGATAGATAGATAGATAGATAGATAGATAGAAAATTGAGCTATTCTTGACAACATATATTTGGGAAAGTAAATGATTATTTTACTTTATTATTTATTGTATAATTATATTCCTATATAAGTTAATTCCAAATCTTTATACCAGTCTTTGAGCCTTTGGCAGAAAAATATAAAACTTATATGTATATATGGAATAATCTATTGGGGTCTGTAAAATGCCTTTTCAAAAAATGTTAAATGTTGCCCCAGCTCTCCTCCTTCTTCCAATATTTTCCTCATACTTCCAATACATTGTTCAAACTTAAACTATTAGAGGAAAGAAAAGAAGTGTTGTTGCTTTGTAAACAAAAATGTTGACATGTTCAACTTGAAATTGCTAGATATATTGTAAGATTAGTTAGATAGATAGATAGATAGATAGATAGATAGATGATAGATAGATAGATAGATAGATGTTAGAAAGATAGATAGATAGATAGATAGATAGATGATAGATAGATAGATAGATAGATAGATAGATAGATAGATAATAGGGATAGATAGATAGATAGATAGATAGATAGATAGATAGATAGATAGATAGATAGATAGATAGATAGATAGATAGATAAGATTGATAGATAGATAGATAGATAGATAGATGATAGATAAGATTGATAGATAGATAGATGATAGATAGATGATATATGATAAATAGATAGATAGATAGATAGATAGATAGATAATAGATAAATTATAGATAGATAGATAGATAGATAGATAGATGATAGATAGATAGATAGATAGATAGATAGATAATAGATTGATAGATAGATGATAGATAGATAGATAATAGATAAATTATAGATAGATAGATAGATAGATAGATAGAAAGATGATAGATAGATAGATATATGATAGATATAGATAGATAGATAGATAGATAGATAGATAGATATGATTGATTGATTGATTGATAGATATATAGATAGATAGATAGATAGATGCATCTGGTCAATATACAGTACAGATCAAAAGTTTGGACACACCTTCTCATTCAGAGTTTTCTTTATTTTCCTGACTATGAAAATTGTAGATTCACATTGAAGGCATTAAAACTATGAAATAACACATGTGGAATTATAGACATAACAACAAAGTGTGAAACAACTGAAAATATGTCATATTCTAGGTTCTTCAAAGTAGCCACCTTTTGCTTTGATTACTGCTTTGCACACTCTTTGCATTCTCTTGTTGAGATTCAAGAGGTAGTCACCTGAAATGGTTTTCACTTCACAGGTGTGCTGGTGTGGAGGAGGAGGTGTGATGGTGTGGGGGTGCTTTGCTGGTGACACTGTTGGGGATTTATTCAAAATTGAAGGCATACTGAACCAGCATGGCTACCACAGCATCTTGCAGCGGCATGCTATTCCATCCGGTTTGCGTTTAGTTGGACCATCATTTATTTTTCAACAGGACAATGACCCCAAACACACCTCCAAGCTGTGTAAGGGCTATTTGACCAAGAAGGAGAGTGATGGGGTGCTGCGCCAGATGACCTGGCCTCCACAGTCACTGGACCTGAACCAAAATCAAGATGGTTTGGGGTGAGCTGGACCGCAGAGTGATGGCAAAAAGGGCCAACAAATGATAAGCATCTCTGGGAACTCCTTCAAGACTGCTGGAAGACCATTTCAGGTGACTACCTCTTGAAGCTCATCAAGAGAATGCCAAGAGTGTGCACAGCAGTAATCACAGCAGAAGGTGGCTAGAACCTAGAATATGACAATTTTTCACACTTTTTTATGTCTATAATTGAACATTTGTTAATTCATAGTTTTGATGCCTTCAGTGTGAATCTACAACTTTCATAGTCAAGAAAATAAAGAAAATGAGAAGGTGTTTCCAAACTTTTGGTCTGTACTGTACATTAGTTGGTTTGCTTGTTATTTTGCCCCTGATCCAAAAACCAAAGTCTCCTATCTGTTCCTGTGTGTGAGACAACATTTTAATAATATTTGGTACAATGTTAGATTTTTAAACATTTCCAATGTCACTCTTTCAGTTTTATAAAACATTCTTTCTGAAGTGACTTATTTTAGTTCCATACTCACACACAATGAAACAATACAAATATGAACAATATAAAAACAATTATTATTATTATTATTATTATTAAACAGAGGGATGAACATAACACCCATCCCAGTGTATAAATGAAGATAGGCTCCTTTTGTATATAAAGTAATGTCCCTATCCAGTTATACAATTAGTTTTGACAAAGAAAATCCATATTGTATTTGAAAACATGAGTTATAAATGAAGCTGCCGAGCGCTTCGATTTCCCATAGACCTGTCACGTGTTCTTCTGACATTCCATTTACATACGATGTACAGAAGGTTTCATGAGAGAAGGGATTCTGCAGGGCTGGAATTCTTCAGCTTACACTGCAAATCATTGTTAAAAGAAGGAGCTTTTCTGCCAAAAGAGCTTTTCTCATTCTGTTTCCTGGTTGCATAAGACGTATTATGTGAATGTGCTGGCTGCAACCTTAATGTGCCCAGTGCTTTTATATGTAGTGGAGCATTCAATACTATGTATATACCTGCAGAAACTGCGGCAGAGGGATTTGTGTCCTCTCTGAGTTTATAGAAGTATGCTTGAGACAGTAAAACTTTTTAACTCTATGTGAACACAAAAGAAAATAAGAAAGAAAGAAAGAAAGAAAGAAAGAAGGAAACAAAGGAAGAAAGAAAAAGAAGGAGGTAGGGAAGAAGGAATGAATGGAAAAAATCTAATATAGGATAGATTATAGAAAGATAGATAGATAGATAGATAGATTATCAATAGATGGAGCAACACATAATGAAATTGTAGGTGGGTGCAAGCAGCAGTTGGACTCTGGTCCTGGGTCCCTCTGAATACAGCAAAGTAGAAACATGGCAGCACTCAAGGAAGTACGGTGAATGGTGGCTTTATTATCACCAAAAATGTACAGCGACGTTTCGGCCACCCCACGTGGCCATCATCAAGGCTTGATGATGGCCACGTGAGGTGGCCGAAACGTCACTGTACATTTTTAGTGATAATAAAGCCACCATTTACCGTACTTCCTGGAGTGCTGCCATGTTTCTACTTTGCTGTAGATAGATAGATAGATAGATAAAAATATCCCAGGAGAGCAGCACAACCAAATAGTACTTTAGGTAACTGGTGCACGCTGTGTAGGAGCCTTGGTTCGGGATCCCAATAGATAAATCCAAAGAAGCAGCAGCACACAAGGTATACGGTGCAAAAAAAGTTTGTGGTTTTATTGCATCAGTGCATACAGAGCAACGTTTCTGCGACCTCCTTGTCGCCTTTCTCAAGCTCAACTAAGTGACCCCTCAGTGCAGTTTAAATACATTCAGTAATTACAACAATTGTTGACATAAGTGTGAGTATAGGGCATGACATAGTATACAACAGTGCGTCATACATTAGTGATCCAGTGATGGTGACGATAAATCCTCATTAGTGATTCCTCCCAGTGCAGGTGGATGTGGGCGGATACTTGAGATCTACATTATTTAAATATATACACAATGTACAAAGTTATCATAAGCACTTACCCAACAGAGCATATCGCGGACTGTAACACGTTGAATGAGCGGGGCAAAAAAGTGACTGCGCAGGTCAGAGCAGAACTGCCAATCAGAGGCAGACTGCGCTGATCGCGTGCACCCAATCGCATTCTATACAATGCTGGCATGCGTACTCGTAAAAAGAAGTTATGTGCGCCATCTTGCTAAAGGGAAAAAGTATCACATACTGACCATAGTATCTCACGCATGCGCAGTGCTATGTCAGTATATCGCTATTATCAATATTCCAGAGTCATTAATCCAGCCGTGTATGAGGGACAATTGCTGCATTTTAGCAAACACTAATGGGCATTCCCGTGTTCTGTTTGCATGGGGCATAAAGCAGGTAGAGCTGGCATGGCTCATACCCTCTGGCCATATATGGGGTTACGGGTATATACATGCAAATTGACACATGTTTACACATATGTCATGCAAGTATGCAATAGGGAGCAGACTAACACCGGCTGGACAACCACTGATGCTGCACCTGACGCTACCCGATATTCCCGGCCGTGACATAGTATCCTGCAACCCCCAGAACAATGTGGATACCTCTATATAGTATTTGTTTTCAGTATTGCAGATAAAATGTCCTGCAGAGCTGGATGTGTGGATGCTTTAACATAATAAACATTTTTTTAGTGTAATAAACATATTTTTAGAAAGAACGGAAAGTCTTAAAAAGAACAACATGTTTTCAAAATCCAAAAAGACAATGCTCTGTTGGTGGCTGTACATATTGTGCTTCCATACATCTGAAAATTAAACAGAAAGAGAAAAAAAAAAGAGAAAAAAAAATAATTTATAATAATTCTAATAATTATTATTTTATTTTTTTCTCTTTCTGTTTAATTTTCAGATGTATGGAAGCACAATATGTACAGCCACCAACAGAGCATTGTCTTTTTGGATTTTGAAAACATGTTGTTCTTTTTAAGACTTTCCGTTCTTTCTAAAAATATGTTTATTACACTAAAAAAATGTTTATTATGTTAAAGCATCCACACATCCAGCTCTGCAGGACATTTTATCTGCAATACTGAAAACAAATACTATATAGAGGTATCCACATTGTTCTGGGGGTTGCAGGATACTATGTCACGGCCGGGAATATCGGGTAGCGTCAGGTGCAGCATCAGTGGTTGTCCAGCCGGTGTTAGTCTGCTCCCTATCGCATACTTGCATGACATATGTGTAAACATGTGTCAATTTGCATGTAAATACCCGTAACCCCATATATGGCCAGAGGGTATGAGCCATGCCAGCTCTACCTGCTTTATGCCCCATGCAAACAGAACACGGGAATGCCCATTAGTGTTTGCTAAAATGCAGCAATTGTCCCTCATACACGGCTGGATTAATGACTCTGGAATATTGATAATAGCGATATACTGACATAGCACTGCGCATGCGCGAGATACTATGGTCAGTATGTGATACTTTTTCCCTTTAGCAAGATGGCGCACATAACTTCTTTTTACGAGTACGCATGCCAGCATTGTATAGAATGCGATTGGGTGCACGCGATCAGCGCAGTCTGCCTCTGATTGGCAGTTCTGCTCTGACCTGCGCAGTCACTTTTTTGCCCCGCTCATTCAACGTGTTACAGTCCGCGATATGCTCTGTTGGGTAAGTGCTTATGATTACTTTGTACATTGTGTATATATTTAAATAATGTAGATCTCAAGTATCCGCCCACATCCACCTGCACTGGGAGGAATCACTAATGAGGATTTATCGTCACCATCACTGGATCACTAATGTATGACGCACTGTTGTATGCTATGTCATGCCCTATACTCACACTTATGTCAACAATTGTTGTAATTACTGAATGTATTTAAACTGCACTGAGGGGTCACTTAGTTGAGCTTGAGAAAGGTGACGAGGAGGTCGCAGAAACGTTGCTCTGTATGCACTGATGCAATAAAACCACAAACTTTTTTTGCACCGTATACCTTGTGTGCTGCTGCTTCTTTGGATTTAGATAGATAGATAGATAGAACAGATAGATAGATAGATAGATAGATAGATAGGGAGCTAGGAAAAAAGAAAACAATGAAAGATAACATATAGTATGAGATGGATAGATAGATAGATAGATAGATAGATAGATAGATAGATAGATGAAAAAGAAAGAAAGAATGAGAAAGACAGATAAAGAAAAAATTGTGTAACATGAAAAAGACAGAGGTAAAGAGTGATTAATTCTAGTTAGAAAAGTAATGTGTGAGAAACTGATGAAGTAATGGATGGAAAGATGATAGATTAGATAAATATTGTGTAATAAAAGACAATTAGAGGAAAGGTGATAGAGACAAGTGACAGAGGCTAGAAAAGTAGTTTGAGAGACGAAGAAGTAATAAATGTAGATAGATAGATAGATTGATTAATTTGACATAGATAGATAGATAGATAGATTGATTTGAGATAGGTAGATAGATATATAAATAGAAATGTAAATAGATAAATAGAGATAGATAGATAGAGATAGATAGAGATAAATAGATAATATATCAAATTGTGTTCATAGTCACAGTAAAGGGGTGATAAATACCAGTCAGAAAAGTAGTGTGAGAGATAGAAGTAATAAATGTACAGATAGATAAATATATATATGAGATAGAAAGATAGATAGATATAGATAGATAGATCAAACAGATGCGCAGGAACACTCCAATCGGTGATTAAATAAGTGGCTTTATTTCATCACACAGGTGAGCGACGTTTCGGTCACCTCACATGACCTTTGTCAAGCAATACAGTGAACACAATGGCAGGCTTAAATAGAGGATATATGGTGACATCATTTCCTCTGACATCACAAGGGATTATCATATATAAATAAACAGTGGAATGACACACAGTGACATGATCAACATGCATAATCAGCAAATAATTCAGTGCTCATATATACATATGGGTGGTCATGTATACATACAGTGAGAAATCCTATTCATGTACACAGTTTTACATCAAATATAGTGGCAGTGACTGTATGCCCACATGGAGTAGAACATATGAGAACTGCATGATGCAAACATAAAACTGTCGGCTAGGACGCCGAAGACCGGACACGCAAACTTCCGGCTTCAGGCAGAAGTGACGTCGCGCACTCAGAGGATATCAGCGCATGCGTTCTGGAGGTTTGTGAGTAGGACACATTATAGGTATTGGTAATAGAGAGGGCACATGATGCAGTACTGGCGCAGCCTGCAGGATGACAGCATGCCCCTATCAGACACTGTGTGTCAGCCTCTGCCAGCGATCCCCGAATACCTCAGTGATCGCAGCAGTGGCACAACGGGCAGTGCCCACCCACTTCCCGGAACGGGGAGCCGGTCAGCATGACCTGGATACTGGTCCCTAATAAAGGGCGCTGCTGTCAATAGTGTGCAGATGTGAATCATGGTAAAAGGGTAATAAAGTTGTGTCCCATTTATTTACAATCATCTCCATTGCGTATGACGTCACTGTCCACCTAAGAGAACATATGAAAGCACAATTAACAAGCTAAACATAGGTAAAGAAATATAATACTCCTTTTCAGTTTAGTGGAGGTCCGTTCTGAGCTCCCGACCAGGATCTACAAGAAAAAAGAACAAAAATGAATATACAAATCCAAACACTGAGATTAATGGTAGACACAGATCATAACGCATCACGTGTTGCAAATACTATGAGAAATTTAAAAGTCTACATTAAAGGGGTACTCCGCCCCTAGACATCTTATCCCCTATCCAAAGGATAGGGGATAAGATGTCAGATCGCCGGCATCCCGCTGCTGGGGTCCCCGGGATCACCTCTGTGGCACCCCGCCATCATTACTGCACAGAGCGAGTTCGCTCTGCACGTAATGACGGGCAATACAGGGGCCGGAGCATCGTTACGTCACGACTCCGCCCCTCGTGACGTCACGGCCCACTCCTGTCAATACAAGTCTATGGGAGGGGGCGTGACGGTCGTCACGCCCCCTGCCATAGACTTGCATTAAGGGGACGGGCTGTGATGTCATGAGGGGCGGAGTCATGACGTCACGCTGCTCCGGCCCCTGTATCGCCCGTCATTACACACAGAGCGAACTCGCTCTGTGCAGTAATGATGGCGGGGTGCCACAGAGGTGATCCCGGGGACCCCAGCAGCGGGACCGCAGCGATCTAACATCTTATCCCCTATCCTTTGGATAGGGGATAAGATGCCAGGGGCCGAGTACCCCTTTAAGCCCATGGGGCCTGAGGGGCTGTAGAAGAAAAATCCATTTTAATTCCTTTTTCTTTAATAAACTGACTCTGTCACCTCCTCTTTTGAGGGAGGACACATGGTCAACGAGCATGAATTTTAGGTCACACTCCACGTGCCCCGCCTCAACAAAATGCTTTGGGACCGGAAGGTCCTGTCTTTGTTTCTGATGGTATATCTGTGGTGATTAAAGCGTAAGTTGTTTCACCAACATGTAGTAAATTGCACGGGCACCCCAAAACATAAATGACATAATTACTGGTACAGGGGAGGTAATGTGTCATTTTGAATTCAGTCCCTGTGGATGGGTGACAGAAGGAGTTGCCCTTGCTCATATACAGTGACCCCTCGACCTATGATGGCTCCGTCATGCAATCATTTCAACATACGATGGCCTCTCAGAGGCCATCGCATGTTGAAGGCAGCATCAACGTAGGATGCTTTTGTACATCGGGGTCATCGCATAAACGGCTATCCGGCAGTGCAGACTGCTTCAGCTGCCACCGGATAGCTGTTTACGGTGCCCCGTGTGCTCCGCTGACGATCACTTACCTGTCCTCGGGGTTCCAGCGCGTCCTCTTCGGGATCTCCTGCATCGTTGGTGCTCTCCATCGTCGTCATCATGTCGCTGAGCCCATTATCCAATAGGAGCAGCGTGCATAGCGACGTGATGGTGGCGACGGAGAGCGAGGATGCCGGGGAAGCAGAGGCCTTGCCGGAGCATTGGGGACACCCCGGGGATGCGGCGACAGCAATGGAAGGCGACATCCAGGGCAGCGGTGACGGTCCGGAGCGGCGGGGACAGGTGAGTATAACCTCCAATACCAGTGGTCTTAAACCTGCGGACCTCCAGATGTTGCAAAACTACAACTCCCAGCATGCCCGGACAGCCGTTGGCTGTCCGGGCATGCTGGGTGTTGTAGTTTTGCAACATCTGGAGGTCCGAAGGTTGTAGACCACTGTCCTATACTTTACATTGCATGGAACCCTCAACTGTATTTGCAATTAATGCAGGACCAGCATGGAAATGAACCTAAGTTCTCTACAGATAGGAATTTTTGTGAGCTTTTTCTGAGTGACACATCAGATTTGACAAATTGGTCTCTGAGGTTCCTCAGTTGTCTATAGGACATGAGAGGGGGTAGTCTAAATTCCTCAATATTAGGGTATTCCTTGACAAGAATGCCCCAGTATTTTCTGATAATACCGGCAATTTTGTGGGATGTCCCTGAGTAAGATGAAGCAAAAGCGATCCTGGGGGTAGCAGAATCCCTTCTGTTACCTTCCAATAGGGAGTCTCTATTGAGTTTCGTGACTTTAGATTTACCGTCAGCTATCAGATTTCTTGGATACCTGCGTTTGATAACGTTATCTGCCATTTTGTCAAGGGCGGGTTCAAGCTGGGTCTCAGCACTAATGCCGCTTGGCTCGGATCATTTGGCTGACTGGCAAAGACCGGATAGTGGATTTGGGATGTCCCCTATCATATCTTAGAACTGAATTGCAGTCTGTTGGTTCGATAAAAAGGGAAGTAATGAGACACCGTATTGCTTGACAAAGGTCACGTGAGGTGACCGATACGTTACTCACCTGTGTGATGAAATAAAGCCACATATCTAATCACCGATTGGAGTGCTACTGCGCATCTGTTTGATATATCGTGGGGGGGCTCAGGACCAGAGCCTGACCGCGGCCAGCACTTCTTGCTGTAGATAGATAGATAAGTAGATGTGATAAATACTATTTAAAAAGTAGTGAGGGATGGAAGTAATAAATGTATAGATTATAGACGATAATAGAGAGATTGATAGATAGACTGGTTGTTAGATAGATAGATAAATAGATTATCCAAAAAATTGCAGCACCCCCAAACAGCATATGGTGAAAATAACTGAGCTTTATTGGCCCATGTTGTGCAATGTTTCGATGGTATCACACCATCTATGTCAAGCATGGTATACAAGTGAATGAGGTAACATTATATTGGGTGCAGCATATTAGCAAATAATTATCAATTAATTGCCCCCGGATGGACAAGGGAGCAATATTTAAACATCCGGGAACACTTGGTGAATACAGATTGAAATATTATTTAACGTGTAAATCAGATTTTGTTATCTATGCCTTAACATGTCCATGGCATCTCTTGTATATAGGGGAAACAACACTCGACTTCCGCACACGCCTTAACCAGCATAGATATTCTATCAGGAAAGGTGGACTTGATCTACCAGTATCAAAACATTTTATAGAAGCTGGGCATGTGGAACACGAGTTGCGATATACTCTGATTGATCATGTACCTGTATTGAAAAAGGGTTGGGACAGAGTCAGTCGTCTCAAACGGAGGGAGCTATATTGGATATATGAGCTTGATACCCTCCGACCTCGAGGTCTTAATGTTGACTTTAATGTAACCAGTTCTATCTATAATGCTTAACCGATACCAGTTCTCTTTGAAGTATACTTTTACATGATTTGTTATTTACATGGACTTCTCTCCTTTTTTTAGAACTTGAAGTCCTCGGAATGTCTATATGAAAGCATCAATTGCCAAGGGGACAGATCCACAGCACTCACTCTATATATACTTATTTGTTTGTGAAGTAAAATGAAGTTTTGTAATTATTTTTTATTACTTTTTGCATCACATGGGTACAATAGTATCATGATCCATACTTAGCCTTTTCGTAATGATAGTAATATATTAAACTACCTATGTGAATTTTTTTGATGTTATTTATTAGTTATCAGATACACGTACTGTATACATACATTTTTTGCTCACATCTCTTGTGTCTCTTCCCATGTTAGTGCAGCTTTGCACGCACATGGGAGATGACCAAGAAAATATTACATATCTATATTCTTTTGCATGTATTTTTATATATCTATACACTTTATATATTTATATTAACTTGTTTATTTATAAATACACATGTATGCCCTTTCTTTTTAATTCAAATAAAATGTTGTGTTTATACACAATCTTAATGTTCACATATAGTTATTTTTTTTATTATTTATTATATATTATTACAATTCACATATAGTTATTTTTTATTTTATTTTTTCATATTCAAAGTTTATAAAATTTTCAAGTCATACAGAATAATATAACAGTAATAAATCGGAAGAGTCCTTCCATAACATGCAACAGCAATATGGGTGTGAGATATCTGGCCTAGACACACTTATGTAGGAGAGGTGTCTCTTAGTCAGACTAGTGTCTAGTCGCGTTGTACTTTAACACCTTCTAGAATACAGCAAATCAAGTTGCGGAGTAAGTGCTTCAGGTTATAGGGTGGAACAGTCTTGTGGGGGCGCCACCATATATATTGGGAATAAGTCAGGGTTAAAGCCAGACTATACACCGTACACAATATAGTTATTTTTTTTAATGAATATTTTTTTACCTAAATCCACAT